>NC_082704.1:121986149-124416149 GCF_949987515.2 Delphinus delphis
GTGGGAAAAATTATCCTGTGCTCTCACGCAACATTTGCCAGTCTCTGAATGAGTTTTATGAAGATATGCTGGAAAGGACTTTAATGGGGAGGTTGAAGATGATAGTATGTAGATGGTTGTCTCAACAGAAAATCAGCTACTTATTTGAAAACAAAAATTTTGATAGACTTATAAGAGATCATAGTAGTTTGTGACAATAGTTATAAAACTATGATGAGAATGAAAAATAAATAGTATTAGTTCGCAATAGATTAAACGTAACCTGTGCTCTGGAAGAAAACATCTACTGCTTTAGTTGGACATTTTGTTTCAGAACTTATGGTCTTGAAACACAGCAACATTCACAACAAAAGAGAATTATGCTAGAAGGAAGCTGAGGAAGGCAAAATAATGCCCCTTCCCCGAACACCTGTGGCTTGATCCCCAGAACCTGTGGCTATGTTACCTCACCTGGCAGAGAGCGAATTAAAGTCCCAGACAGAATGAAGGTTGCTAGTCAGCTGACCTTAGATAGGGAGAGTGTCTTGGATTATCCAGGTGGGCCCAATGGAATCTCAAGCGTTCTTATAAAGGAGGAAGAGGGAGGCAGAAGCGTGAGAGTCAGTTGATTTGAGAAAGACGCCACCAGCGTTCCTGTCTTTGGAGATGAAAGGGGCCCGTAAGCCAGGGAAGGCAGGCAGACTCAAGTAGCTGGAAAAGACCAGGAAATAGCATCCCCTCCGAGAGCCTCCAGAAAACACAAGTCCTTGCTGACACTTGGATTTCAGCCCATTTTGAACGTCCGTCCTCCAGACCTGGAAGACAGTAAATTTATGCTACTGAATTCGTGGTCATTTGTTAGAGCAGGCATAGGAAGGCAATACAGCCTCCTTCTTCCATTAGGGGAACAGAGGACAAACATCTCATACGTGGGAAATTGGAACATTTCTTGGCCGGGGCTATATTGTGCTGGGGGTAGGTGGTTCCCCAAAGGCAGGGCTGGACACAGACCAACTTGTTCTTCTTCCAAGGATTCCATATCTTCTGTTCCCAAAGCTTCCTCTCTTAGTCATTTCACTTCATCTAAGCTCAGGTTTCCAGAATGTTCCAGAGCACAGTTTCTTCACCATGTGACACAAATACGAATGCCGATGGAGAACGCCTACATGGCACTGGGAGCGGGCAAGGTGTGTGGCACACACAAAGAGGAATTTACAACCTAAGGACCATCTGTGGAAGGTATTCCCTTCTCTGTCCTGAACCCTATCGACCAGTGTCCACTCCACCATCCATCACGGCCCACCACGAGATGAGCTAGCTTTGCACTCTAATCCAGTGCGGGAGCCACTCACAACACATGGCTATTGTACTTGCAGTGTGTCCAGTCCGAATGGAGATGTGCTCTAAGCGCCAAACACACACAGAAGATTTCAATGACTCAGTACAAAAGAAGAGAATGTAAAGTATCTCAATAATTTCCAAAATATTTACATATTGACAGGATCATATATGGGATATATTGGTTCCTAGAAAATGTGTTAATAAATGTAGCTTCACCTGTTTTCTTTCTATTTTTTTACATGGATCTCCTGGAAAAGGTACTATCACTATGGGGCTTATATTTGTAGCTTTCATTATATTTTCTTGGACAGCAATAGTCTTGAACTAATATTGTAAGTGACCATCATGCCATCTTCTGACCTTTGCAAGTGGACTTGGCAATACAGATTATAAATATTTGAAATTCCAAACTCTAAATCTCATCAGGGGACAAACCCTCTGAAAATCACCCCAATGTGTCTAAAATATAGGATGGCTGTGCTTCTTGCCTATATACCCTCAAAATTGACCCTCAAGAAATTTTGATGCGTGGTCCTTTTTGTAGAGAGAATGTACAGCAAATTATTCAAAAGGAATTAAGAAGTTAGTAAGGAATCATGGGAAACACTCAGTATCTTTTAGTGGTTCTTTGCATGAACCACTTGAATGACTCATTTTACGTGCTGTCCAATTCTAAAGTGACATGGAAAAAAAGTGGTTGGAAAACTCATTCGTCTCTCCTTTCAGACTCTTGCATATAAACGGAGAATCTTTTGGAATTTCAGCACCTGTTCTACTGTTCCCTTGAGTTAGATACTTAGGAGACCATTCATTCATTCATTTACACATTTGTTTTACAAAATAACAACTGTGTGCTTCCTGTGGATGAGGCGTGTTGCCTGCCAGGCAACATGGTGCCCACCTCCTGGCCTTCCCATCGTAGCAGGAGAGATGAGCAGGGAGAACGCTGGGGGCAGGGACAGGAGCATAAACTTGGGGTCCTCCTCATCTGGACGGTGCTGCAGAAGCACCCCCAGAAGGACAGACTTTTCTTTAGCATTCTGAGCATCTGAAAATCGGGACCCCAAATCGACGGGCCAGCGATCACTTCCAGCGTGGTGCCTGAAGCCCACCGGACAGGTGCTGCGGATGCCCTGCCCTCGTGTCCTGGGCCTCCCTGAGTTCAGAGGCGGGTGTAGTGGGTGGTTCTCAGCAGGCTGACAGCTGGGGGCTGGGTGGACGGACTCGGAGGGCAAATACTTCAGTCTCCGCTCCTGACGTGGGGGTGATGTTTCCAAAAATCATAACCTTTCCTCTGGTGGACTTGTCCCAGAATGACTCAGCCCCACTCGCCGGCCACAGTCAGTACCTATTAATCCCTCCTCTTTGCTCGTCTGTTCCACCTCACTTTCTGCTTCCTCACGTGTACTTCCTGGAATCATCTTGTGAATAAACTCTGTGCACCCCACTCTTGCCTTGGGGTCTGATCCCTGGGTGGAACTCAAACCAAGACATCCCAAAGAACGAGTTTCTTTTCTTTTTCTTTCTTTCTTTTTTTCTCCCCCCCCTAAATATTTTGGTCTTCCCCTAAATATTTATTTATTTATTTGGCTGTGCCGGGTCTTAGTTGCGGCATGTGGGGTCTAGTTCCCTGACCAGGGATCGAACCCGCAGAGTCTTAGCTGCTGGAACACCAGGGAAGTCCTCCCCAGGGAATGACTTTCTAAGGCAAGACTCTCAACCCATTAGTGGCAGAATTTCAAACCATGAGTGTTTCCTGAAATTGTCATAGGTGAGCATTTCAAATATCATGATTTTGATTTTTAACAGTAGATAACCTCAGTGACATACAGGATTGTGCAATGTAAGGTGTTGCTATGTAACATCATGGAATTTCTTTACAAGGCATTTTGGGGAAAATGGTAATGGTGAGAAAAATGAGCCCCATACACAGGTAAAACTCCCACTTTAATAAACTAATTAGAAACTCTCCATTCTTGCAGCATTTCAGATTTTACGCACATGCCTTGCTTTTTGTGGCACGTGAATATATCAGGGACTAGTTAAGTCACCAGGGCAGGGACAGCCCGGGAGACTTGGACCCTAAAACCCCCTGTGGGCAGATCAAAAACTGGGCTCCTCCACAGAGATGTCAGTTATGCGCCAGCTGCAGGAGAAGTGGAGGGCGTAACGATGAAACTTTCCTCCGATGTCTCTCTACTAAAGTCAATAGAGATGGGATTGTCGGGGCTTTTATCCCATTGGAAAATGTCTGCATGTGCAAATACGGCTGCAGGGTTCAAATCAGCTATATTTCTCTCTCTATAAGATTCCAAGAAAATAACTTCGATTTACAGCAATACGGATGTCCGTGTGCTTGTGCCTATTCCTTTTACTTTAGTGTCCTTTGTATTTTTGTTTCCTTGGCTTTCTCTCTTGAGGGTTGAACAGTGTGGCAAAAGACCGCACGCCATTGGAATAATAATATTGTTCTATCAGAAGTTATGGGGATAACCTAATACGTCCCTAGGGCTTGGCTGAAGCAGAAGCATATGATTAGGAGGCAGACCAGGAGAACAGTAAGAATGTGGGCTTGAAATGGACTGCCTGGGTTCCAATTCCAGGCTCGAGCTTGAGCTGAAGAATTAACCCTGTGCCTCAGTTTCCTGATCTGCAAAATGGGATTCGTAGCACAGTCCACCTGCCAAGGTGAAGAGAGTAATGTGTCAGTGTGCGTTATTGTGTTCCGGTCCCCCCTGTGTGTACTGCAGTTCAACTCCGGCTGTGACCACCGGCAGCAGTGCAGACCCCATATAAGACCCCCAAAGAGACTGTCCTTACTTCAGACGCCAGCCACACTCTGTGGGTCCCCAGGCCACCTGCGCTTTGGACCAATTCGCTATAAATTCAGGGGCTCCCTGGTTCTGATATTCACTAGACTGACTCACAGCACTCAGGAGAGTACCATACTTCAATTACAGTCTTATTATAAAGAATGCACACAGGCTGCGGTCTGGGCAGGAGCCCCGAGCTTCTGAGCCTCTCCCCATGGAATCAGAGCCCTCACCCTCCCAGCACGGCAAAGTGTTCACAAGCCGGGAGGCTCCTCTGAGCACCAGTGTCCGGAACCCTTACCGAGGTTTTATCTGGTGGGCACCATTCAATGATTGGCCACATGACTGAACTCAGTCGCCACCCACCTTTTGTCCCTGCGGGTAGAGAGGTTTCAAGTCCCAGCATCTAATCACAAAGTTGGTCTTTCTGGTGAGCAGCCTCCTTCCTGAAGCCACTGGGGGCCCCAGCAAGAGGCATTCATCAGCATGACAAAGACACTCCTCTCACGTGGGAAATTCCAAGGGTTTTCTTTGTCAGGAACCTGGGACAAAGGCCAAACAAATTATTTATATCCTGTGTGTGTGTGAAGAATCTACAGCAAAGGCCGGCACAGGGTCTGTGCTGATTATATGGCAACCAGGTTAGAGGAGAAAGGGGACAGGTATCAAGTGACACTTTGCATCTCATTTTTAAGTCTCCTTAATTTGAAAGGTGTTCAGGTGCCTTTAAGTTTCTGCGTTCCCACTGTTCTCTCCCCTCAGAAGAAATTCCAGGAGAGCAGTTTAATCAGCCCTTTCTGTGCTCCTCCAAACACGTGCTTCTGTTAGATTTCTCCAGTTCACCACATTGTTTTCTCTTTGTTCTGTCCGCCCCGTTCTTTGGCAGACATTTTTATTCTTCACTCTGCCTGCTCAAGAATATTTTCTGTGTTCCACAGTAAGTGCTCGGTGATTTTTTTTTTTTTTTGAACAAGTGAATCAATGTTTGCTGAGTTTCCGCAGAGTTTAACCTTTTGCTTTTGTTCTAAGCAGATCTGTATGGAATGAACGTGCATGCTTTATCGTTTCATATGTCCTTATCTGTAATAGCAGCTAGATGAACATCTTCTCAATTTCAGAGTGACTAGCCGTGGTTTCCTTCCTAAAACTGTTTATTACGAGGTGCAAACAAATTTTAATTTAATTTGAATATGTGTCGGTGTCGGAACATCTGACTTTTTTTTTTTAACATCTTTATTGGAGTATAATTACTTTACAATGGTGTGTTAGTTTCTCTTTATAACAAAGTGAATCAGTTTTACATACACATATGTTCCCATATCTCGGCTTATTTAAATCAAAGTGTCAGGGGACTTCCCTGGTGGTCCAGCAGTTCAGACTCCGCACTTCCACCGCAAGGGCCACGGGTTCCATCCCTGGTCAGGGAACGAAGATCCTGCGTGTCGCTCAGTGAGAACAAAAAATTTAAAAAAAAGAAAAAAGAAAAGCAAAAGGTGTCAGGAATCAGGTAGAAAATCAAAGCTACAGCAAGAAAATGGGGCCCATGTGGATACAAATTACCTCTGCTCTGTTTCATGACACCACTGAACCATCTCCTCTGAGTTACACCATTTTCCAGAGAGGTCTATGATCCATCGATTCCAGAGAGATGTTATGTTCTGTCTTTAGACACGATAGTGGGATTATTTTAGAGGGTCCCTCCCTCTAAGTGAGCAGACTTAAGGGTGAAATTTCAAATGTGCTTGGTTGGCATGGCCAGTGTCTGCCATTAGTTCATTTACAAAGGCAGGTGAGAAGGAGGGTGGTCAGTTGCAATATTAATTCAAGACCAGTCGCATCTAATCGGTCAACAGGACAGGCTTGTGTGAAGTGCTGTGCATTGACCATTACTCTTTTGCACGTGTGTTTCCTTAGTGTCTGGATTTCAGAGCTGGAAGTGGTCAGGGATCATCAGTAATGTTCAGAGACCCTTCGGGGGAGTCTGGGGTTAGAGATGGTTAAGGAGGTGTTGTATGGGAAAGGGTGGAGTGTCAGAAAGGGCTCTGCAGAGAAACTAAACCAATAAGAGATATAGACAAAAGATTTATTATAATTGGCTCACGTGATTACGGAGGCTAAGCCCCGTGATCTGTTGTCTGCAAGGTGGATACCCAGGAGGACCAGTGGCGTAGTTCTTGTCTAAGTCTAAGGAACTCACGGCACGGCCGAGGTCTTTTGCTATTTAGGAAGCAGCTGAACTGCTGTCCCTGAGTCCAAGTTTGGGCTTGAGGATGTATGTCATGGGCAGTGCCCATGCTATTTCACATTCCCCAGTGCCAGGGGGACAGTTGACATTGGATGTTCTTGCTGTACTGTCTTGTGGCCACACCATAGGAGGTCAGTACAGCAGTGTTTATCATTTTACCTGGAACAGGCTTACAAATGCTCCATTGTTCTAGTGACTGAGAAATAACATTTCAAAATAATGTAATTAATGAGGTTTACTTTATATACTTAGCATCCTCTACCTCTCTCCCCCCTCCCCTTCCCTCCCTCCCTCCCTCCCTCCCTCAAGGAAACTTATAGTAAAATTCGGCCCACACTTTATTTTCGCAGGGGCAAAATGCCACCTGCTCTATGTACATCATCACCAACACGTCTGCTGTCTTTGGTAATGAGATTCTGAACAGAAAAAAATCAAGGATAACGCCTAATTGCTTTCGCTTCTCTGGAGATGCTCAGAGAAATTTTAACATCTGGCATTGTATCATTGCTTTAAAGGCGATTGGGTTTTCTGAGAGCAGCTCTTTCCCGTTTTTGCAAATTCTCCACGCTCTTCAGAGGTGCTTCACAATGCAAGAAAGGAAATGATCATCTTTTCACTTGAACATGATTTTTTTGGCAGGTGGGGAGGGGGTAATATATTCTAGGAAGTATCTTTCCTTAAAGAATGGTGATTTTCCAGGGGAAGACGTTTCAAATACACACACACACACACACATATGTGTCTGTATGATTACAAAGCCTACATATAAGTTAGATGCCTGTAAGATTTTATTAAAAATGAATGTTTCACTGAAAATAGAATTACCATATGACCCAGCAATCCCACTACTGGGCATATACCCTGAGAAAACCATAATTCAACAAGAGTCATGTACCACAGTGTTCATTGCAGCTCTGTTTACAATAGCCAGGACATGGAAGCAACCTAAGTGTCCATCATCAGACGAATGGATAAAGAAGATGTGGCACATATATACAATGGAATATTACTCAGCCCTAAAAAGAAACGAAATTATTTGTAGTGAGGTGGATGGACCTAGAGTCTGTCATACAGAGTGAAGTAAGTCAGTAAGAGAAAAACAAATACTGTATGCTAACACATATATATGTAATCTAAGAAAAAAGGTTCTGAAGAACCTAGGGGCAGGACAGGAACAAAGACGCAGACATAGACAATGGACTTGAGGACACGGGGAGGGGGAAGGGTAAGCTGGGACAAAGTGAGAGAGTGGCATGGACATAGATACACTACCAAACGTAAAATAGATAGCTAGTGGGAAGCAGCCGCATAGCACAGGGAGATCAGCTCGGTGCTTTGTGACCACCTAGAGGGGTGGGATAGGGTGGGAGGGAGGGACACGCAAGAGGGAGGGGATATGGGGATATATGTATATGTATAGCTGATTCACTTTGTTATAGAGCAGAAACTAACACACCATTGTAAAGCAATTATACTCCAATAAAGATGTTTAAAAGAATGTTTCAGAATAGTCCTTTTTTTTTTCCCTTTATCTTTTTCCCTAAAGAGGCTACAGGGTTTCTGTCAGATGAATAATCACATGGTTGTTTAGTTTTCTGTATGATACATTCATGTATGTATGGGGTTGTTGGGTTAACCTCAGAGTAATTTTTTTTATCTACATCTCCAGAGGGTGACTGTGGTGTCAGCTACTTCATTTTAATGGGTGTATTTGGTAATAGCAAACATGCAGGGCAATACATCTTGGGAGAGGCCCTAAAGAATACTCCTAATTTTTCTCTCCTTCAGGGATCATGAGGAAATACATTAAGAGACTCCAAAGTATTAGGCTGTAAATTTAGAAGAATGTTGTTTATAAGGTGAATTCCCGAAACCAGTATTCTCATTTATTTCTGTTTCTCACATGGGCCTCCTGCTCGTGGGTGCTGCCTGCCTGGTTTGAGATCACAGGTAATTTGTCATCTAGATTCATTAAATACTTCGATTCTGTGGTTTCCTTTAGGATCTGTGACAAATTGGCGTTGGCCTGAATTTCAGTTTTCAGTTTAAAGACAGTAATCCTTTACCCTGGGACATTGTCCATAATAACCACCACCACCGACTCCAACCTTGTATGTTATCAGTCCCGTTTTTTTCCCCTTTTTTAAAAATGTTATTGAACTATAGTTGATTTACAATGTGTTTAATTTCTGTTGTACAGTAAAGTGATTCAGTTATAGATATATATGCATTTTTTTCATGTTCTTTGCCATGATGGACAGGATATCGAATAGAGTTCCCTGTGCTCTCCAGTAGGACCTTGTTGTTGATCCATCCTGTATATATATAATCATTTGCATCTGCTGACCCTGAACTCCCACTCCATGCCTCTCCTTCTCCCCTTGGCAACCACAAGTCTGTTCTCCATGTGACTCTGTTTCATAGATAAGTTCATTTGTGTCCTATTTTAGATTCCCCACACAGGTGATATCATATGGTACTTGTCTTTCTCTGGCTTACTTCACTTAGTATAATCATCTCTAGGTGCATCTATGTTGCCACATGAATCCCGTTTTTTAAAATGTATGCAGCCGTAGCAAAGGGCCTTGGCCACCCGGATGTTAAGTTCCTTAACAGTGGACTTGTGCTTCACTTTTCTGTCCGGAGACTCTGTGCAGAGCATCATGATCACCGAGTATATAGAAAGGGCGTGTGCTGAAACACGCGTTGTAGACTACATTTAAATCAGCTGGGGCCTGGTGACGTTGGGGCCTTTGAAGCTGTTGTTCGTTTAGAGCCCCAACTTTCACCTGTTTTTCCTATGTTTCACCTCTTCTAGGGCCACAGCAATGTGCCTGCACAATGTCAAGTCTTGGTTCAAAGCAGGAGTTAGAGAAGCTCACATGTGTCCTAACGCAGGCAAATCAAAAGCCACTTAAAACCTCTGCTTTGGTCTGTGTTGTGAGACACATGATATCTCACATGTCTGGAACAGAAGCGGTCCAGGAGTACGTAATACTGTGTGGCGTGATGTAGGCACAAAGCCAGGCCGTTGGGTTGGTTTTTTTCCCCCCTGTGCTACGAAGACAACAACTTAGCATTTTAAAGCCCGTCCCGTAGTCAACGTACAGAAATCCCATTGTGTTTATGTATCCGCACACTCATTTTCACGGTAGATTCATGACAGAGTTTATCCAGATCACATCCCAGATACGGTGCTTGCTTCCGAAGCACTTAGGACCTAAAAAATTATAAGCCACTTTTGCAAGACACATGGCGAGACTCCATTGAAGGGGTGACTAAGTGTATTTGTGTAACCCTTTTGCTCTTTATGAGACATGCCCAATCGTGACTATGTTTAAGCTTCCAACAAAACTTGTGAATTTGGCCAGATCAATATTGTCTGGGTTACTTAAGAGGACATGGAAAGGCTGAGTGACTTGCCCAGGGTCACACAGCTCAAGACTGAAGAATACACTGTGTTCCCACGAAGGGCTTCCTACTCTTTGTCTTGTGCCGGATTGTCACAACTTGAGGTTCTTCTAAGATGGACCAAAGTGGACCAAAACATCAACCTATGGGAAGAGAGAAATTAAATGGTGCCCGTTCATTGGAGGGTATTCATGCCAAGATGCAGCTGCACGTTGTGGGGCAGTGAATGTTGGGGAACCCCGAGAGGTGTAACCTTGCCCAGAGGGAGATGGAGGGGCCAACACTAGCTTAGAAAGATACTCAGGGCCACCTGTGTGGTTTTCTGATAAAATACATGAGGAGTCACGTGGAGGTGTAGGTGGTCCTCCGTACTGAGGGCGGTCATGTGAGACCCGAGTTCAGTGAATCAGTGGTTATAAACGTGAGGCATTGAATAAGTGAATTGGGCAGAACGGAAGGAAAGGGGGGAACCCAGATGACAGAAAACTGCAGAGTTGGTGGGCTTTAAGCAGATCCATGTACCATTCATGTATAGAGATGTGAAGAGAGGCTGGTAGGGGTCAAGGTTGGCTCTGGAAAGGGACAAACTGAACCATTGCTGCCCCTCTGAGCTTCAGCATCCTCACCAGTCACACGGGGATAATGGCCACCTCCTAACGGGACCGGGGGGTTCAGTACACATTCCATGTGAAATGCACAAGAGGCATCTGTGAAGCTTGCTTCCCTTCCCCTTGGTTCAATTCGAAAAGGAGAGAGCAGTGCAGGTAGCCTTTAAGGTGCCGGGAGGGGATGGAAAGAGCTGACATGATTCATTTATTGGCTCCCATTTCTCACATTTACCCAATCAGATGAAAATGCACAACAGTTATGATGGAATTCAAGATGCAAATTAATGGAATCTCTGGTTCCTCTTCAGCTGTTATTTAATGGGGAAACATGGCCCTCAGTTACCATGCTTTACGCTCACTTCTAGGGTAACAAGTAGGCTACAGACAAGTTAGGTCCAAAAATGCAATCTTTTTTATTGACATTTTAACCATTTTTTAAAAATTGAAATCCAGTTAATGGACAATGCTGTGTTAGTTTCAGGTGTACAGCAAAGCGATTTATATATACACACACACACACACACACACACACACACACACACATACATATATATTCTTTTCCAGATTCTTTTCCATTATAGGTTATTACAAGATATTGAGTATACTTCCCTGTGCTATACAGTAGGTCCTTGTTGTTTATCTGTTTTGTGTATACTAGTGTATATCTGTTAATCCCAAACTCCTAATTTATCCCTCCCCCTCCCTTTCCCCTTTGGTAACTGTAAGTTTGTTTTCTATGTCTGTGAGTCTGTCTTTTGTAAATAAGTTCATTTGTATCATTTTTCTAGATTCCACATATAAGTGGCATCATATGACATTTGTCTTTGACTTCACTCAGTATGACAATCTCTAGGTCCATCCTTGTTGCTGCAAATGGCATTATTTCGTTCTTTTTTATGGCTGAGTAGTATTCCATTGTGTGTGTGTGTGTGTGTGTGTGTGTGTGTGTATCACATCTTGATTCATCTATGAGAAGGTCTAGTCCAAGATATTAATCACCATTTCCGTTTCACTCAAAGCTAAGGCATCCTCTATGCCTCCACAGCTAAGGACTGTAGTTAGTAGACCGCCAGCCCTCTGGGAAGAGGTCGTGGTGGAATTCTCTTCCCCCAGTTACTATCTACATGTTTCAGAATCTCCGGGGATCAGGTATGGAGGCTGGAAACGTGAAGGACTTCGAGTAGTTCTGACTTATTGGAAAGGCTCCACAGCATGTTCTTTGAGGGGATTAGTTCGCTCTTGCTACTATAACAAATTACCACAAACTTAAAGCAACACAAAGTTACTATCTTACAGTTATACATGCAAAAATCAGTCTCATGGGAGTAAAACCAAGGTAAAACCAAGGAATGCAGGGCTGCATTCCTTCTGGGGGCTCCAGGGAGGAATCCTACACTCCTCATCTATAGCCCCTTTACTCTGATCTCCTGCTCCGTCTGCACAAAGCCTCCTACCCACTCTGATTCCCTGCCTCTCTCCTATAAGGACCCCGTAACTACCCACTCGGATAATCCAGGATCATCTCCCCATCTCAAGATTCTTGACGTCATCCCATCTGCAAAGTGCCTTTTGCCACCCAGGGTAACATAGTCACAGGTTCCGAGGATTATGATGTGGACATCTCTGGCGGCATGATTTCGCCTGGCACACTGGGCTTAGCAGAAGCTTAAGGAAATCTTTCTCATGACATGAGCAGGCTCCTTGGAGACCCTCCTGCATCGAGAGTCTCTCCTACAGCAACTTGGATGCATGCGATGCATCTCCTTGCTTTTCTGCTTCCTTCTCTAACTTTATCTCATTCTGCTCCGTGGAGATTCTTACTGCTGGAGCGCTCTTGCCTTCTCAGCCATCCTCTTGGGCAAAATCTAGATGGCTCTGTTTCCCCGGGCATCCAGCACCTGGCCTGCAGGTAGCACACGTGGACACACAGGGGTGCAGGCCAGCACTGACATAGCCACCGGCTCCCACGCCCAGATCCACTTTCTATTCACAGGTGAGACTCAGTCCGTGAGGCGGTTCTCAGTATGTCGTACGTTCAGGGAACGACATCAAAGTCTCTGAGAGCTTCCGATAAACCCGTGCTCTTTCCTCTTTCTGTCACTTCCCCAAAGGAACGTTCCTTCCACGTTAGGATCTGCTGGTGTGTCATTGATCTGCAGAGGGGCTCAGAGTCGGGGAACGGTTCCTTTCTAAACTCAGCATCCTGTCTCTCACCTTGGGTTGGTACGCAGCATCCATGACATCCCAGTGCCCCAGTCAAAGCTGCAGTGCTCTCATCCTTCACATGTATAATGTAGTCACAGTTTTCAGCAAGTAAACCAGATGATGAAGTCCATCCTGTTAGTACCACAGGATACCAGAGACAATGTGGCTTTTTGGAAGCAAATGTAGATGTTGGAGTCCGACAGACCTGGTTTCATGTTACTAGTTGCCTGACCATGGACAACTTGTTAAATTTTCTGAGCCTTAATGTAGCAGATTGATTGCATAATAGTCTCTCTAAATCTGTGTCCATTGCAATTAGCTACTTACAATTCAGAACTTTAAAGTGCTCTGTAAAAAGCTCTGCTCTGCTTCCTGTAATGTGTTTTTATCAGTTGGGTCACCAGGGCTGGATGTTAGTTGTTTTATGACTCTGAAATTCATGGGCATTAATGATAATGGTCTGAGGGGAATGCACATGATCCCTTGGTATAAATTAAGTGTGGCAAAATGGAAAAAAATGTTGTAGGTTTAGACCAGATCCAGAAACCAGCTCAGAACTCACCTTGTAGTCCCCTCTTGCTTCTGACCTTGGAGTTGCTCTTCTGACTTGCTTCGGCCAATGTGATATAATCCAAGGTTTCAGAAAGCACTTCTGAACATCTCTTTCCTTTCTTTGACTTCAATCACTGCCATGGGAACAAGCCCAAGCTAGTCTAGGGGAAGATCCCAAGAGAGGTACCCCTAGACTAGCCAGCCCACTGGCTAGACCACCACCTGATCACAAATGCAGGATGGAACCCCCCCAAGATCAGACATCTCATTCTAGATCAGAAGTACTTCCCAGCTGACTCACAGATACGTGAGAAGTAAGTGGCTATTGATTTAAAGCCACAGAGTTTTGGAGCAGTTTGTTACATAGCAGTAGCTGACTGATGCACGTGATTTCTTCATTTGTGAAATGGGGGTTACAATACCTATTGCATATGGATATTGTGAGAAATAAACATATGTAAAGATCTTTGTAATTATCTGGACATACAAGATATCCAACTGGTGACTATGAATTTAAGGATGATAATGTATAAGACTGAGATCTTTTTGTGTCACTCAGAAGTGAGATTCTGATGAAAACAGAACAGATTTCTACATATTTTAAAAGAAGTTATTGAAGTATAGTTGATTTACAGTGTTGTGTTAACTGTACAGCAAAGCAAGTTGTACATATATGTACATTCTTTTTCATATTCTTTTCCATTATGGTTTATCACAGGATATTGAGTATATTTCCCTGTGCTCTACAGTAGGACCTTGTTGTTCACCCATTCCATATATAATAGTTTGCATCTGCTCACCCCAAACTCCCAATCCTTCCCTCCCCCTCTCCCCCCAACACCTCTCCGTCCCCCTTGGCAACCACAAGTCTGAAAACAGAACAGATTTTTAATGTGAGACAAAAATTCTTATCTTCTCCTTGGCCATATTGTATCTGAATTTTAGATACTATGGTAATTCTTTTAAAAGACTTTGGATTTAAGCAAAATGGTTTTTTTCTTTTTCTTTTTCTTTTTTTGGGGTGTGGCAGGGCACAGCTTGAAAATCGTTTCTGTTTCAGATCTGTCCATTATTATTCCTTGGTTTTGAAAAATAGATTTCCATCATCAAATGTCAATTCCTGACAACCTGCCTTTGAGAAAGTGAAGGTATTTAAGTGACATTTTCATGATTTCTGCAAAAGACATTCAGTCAGCTTTTATCAAAATTTATATCCTATTTTTGTTTGTTTGTTTGTGGGGTTTTTTGTTTTTTGTTTTTTGTTTTTTTTTTTTGCGGTACGCGGGCCTCTGACTGTTGTGGCCTCTCCCGTTGCTGAGCACAGGCTCCGGACGCGCAGGCTCAGCGGCCATGGCTTACGGGACTAGCCGCTCCGTGGCATGTGGGATCTTCCCAGACCGGGGCATGAACCCGTGTCCCCTGCATAGACAGGCGGACTCTCAACCACTGCGCCACCAGGGAAGCCCCTTATATCCTATTTAAATGATGCCACTGAAATCATTAATTTTACTGTTTAGCAAAGAGCCTTTGCAATTAGCTACTTAGAATTCAGATCTTCAAAGGGTTTCGTGAAAAGTGGCCACTGAACTTCCCGTAGAACATTTTTATAGTTTTAGGTCAGCACGACTGGACTTAAGATTGATGATGCCCCTGAACTAGGAAAAGATTAAATTATAATTATCTGGTGAAATCAGACACGATACTTCGGTATAAATTAAGGGTGGCAGCATGGAAATGTTGTGCACTGGTCCCCAAACCAGCTGGGACAGTTAATCTCCTTGGACTTCATTTCCTCCTCCATAAGGTGGCTCACTTCCCTGGTGGTTATTAAAGGATAAAGAATAATGTATATAAGGTGGTCCGGAGTGCCTGGAACATCTTAGACGTTCAATAGGTAGTAACTTTCTATGAATACAAATTAGAACCTTGAGGACGTGCTTTTGTTTGGTTCTGGGGTTTAGGAGCATCATTTACGATACCAAGGCTAAGGTCAAAGAGTGACTACAATAGCAATGGAAGATTGGGAGGGTTCACTGAAAGGGAGGAAAAGTGGCAGGTCGCAGAGGGATCTCACAGCCGTGAACCCAGAGGGATCTCACAGCCGTGAACCCGAGGCTCCCTGACACACAGCCTTGGGGAGGTGGAGACAATGCTACAGCAACATTTCAAAGAAATAGTTTCCAATGTTTCATGGACCAAGGCTTGCAAACCAATTATGTGAGTTATGAGAAAGATGAAATAAAAAGACCTACAAAACATAAGCTCGCCTTTTCATTGAGAGTCACCAGACAATTACTGTATTCAGTGGCTATACAGGCTTTGGAATGCTTACTCTTCCTTCGTACTTGACTCATTGCGGGGGGCAGCCAGCCGCAGACCACACGCTGGGAGGCATTGTCCTAAAAGGTCGCTGAGTGAACCTTCCTCACCATGCAGTCCTTCCCTGGGCGGTATTCCTCACGACCATCATCATGGTTGTGAATATTTCTAGGGAAGGACCACTTGTAATTTCACGAGGTGGTTTCTTCCGTTTCTAGAAAGCTTCAGCTTCTCTTTCCAAGATCTCAGTAAGGATTTGGAAAAGACGGGGGCCAGTGGGTGGATGACAGAACACAATCCTTCCTGCTAGGATGCTCCAAAAGGGAACCTACGCAAATCGAAGTAGATGAATCAGGATGATTTCTTCACGTACCAGGAGACCAGGATTGAAGGACATTATTTACCAGGCCCTGGAAGGACCTTAGAATGTTGGTTTGCAAATTAAAGCATGCATTTAGGGATAGAAAGGGCCCCGCTTTTGGATGGGAATGAAAGGAAGGTTGTTTGTAATCAGAAGACAGAATAAGAGCGTGTTTACTGCAGTCAGAGTGTAGTAGGGTAACTGATCTGCTTCCTCCAGCCCCTTCCTCCTGTGGTCGATTCTCCATCCTGTACTTAGAGTAGTTAGTCAACATGCAAGTCTGATCATCTCATCCCCCAGCTTCTCAACATCCCTACTCTTTTATAAACGAGAACTCTATTTAAGACTCCTTCTGTGTGGAATTGTCCATATACTTCCCGCTTCTTAGGGGTAGGTGTGAGAAACCACCGCCCATCCTCCTTCCATGCCTCTTCCCAAACATAGACTGTACTTTATTTTATTCGAAGCTTCCCCATTAGACTGTGTTTGGAAAAAGTAAAGAGATTCCCTTGTTTATAATCTTACAGGACAAGCCCCAGAGTTTCTAGCATGACAAATCCTCAGTTTCTTAATTTCACTCTATTTTTCAGTAAGAAAATGCCATAAAAACCCACTTGCACCTCAGCTCATCACATCTTGCCTCCATGACTGGTCCATACTCTGCCCTTTCCTTGGAACTCAGTATCACGTCTCCGTTTGTTTGCTAACAGTCCTCTTGTTCTTTCAGACTTACCTTGAACGTCACCAACCCAAGGAGACTTTTCCAGCCCCCAGCATCTCCTCTTCTGTGGTCCAGTGGGATCCTGTAGCTGCACTATTTTGTTACATCCTATCTCCTTTCCCTTTCTACTGAGAAGCCCTAGATGCAGAGTCTAGGTTGTATTTCCTGTTGTATCATCCTTGGGCAAAGTAATGTGTCAGTAGTGTCAGAACAGTAGCCATGCACAGATGTCCATGCCCTGATTTCCAGAACCTGTGAATATATTGTGTTACCTGGCAGAGGAGAGTAAAGGCTGCAGATGGAAGCAAGGTTGCAAATCAACTGACCCTAAAATAGGAGAGTGTTTAGATTATCCCGATGGACCCAATGGAACCACAGTGGTTCTTATAAATGATGAAAGTGAAGACAGGTGAGAGAACCTGAGAGACTGCAGGGTAACAAGACCAACCCAGCCATTTCTGTCATTGAAGGTGGGAGGGCAGCCAGGATTGTAGGAAGGCAGGAAGCCTCTGGAACCTGGGCGTGGCCGTCAGTGAGTTCTTCCCTGGGCTTCCAGGAAGGAACACAGGCCCACGAAACCTTGATTATACTCCACTGAGGTCTTTTGTGGACATAGGGCCTCCAGAACCGTAAGGTGAAAATTTATGCTGTTTTGTTGTAATTCATTACAGCTGCAATAGGAAATGAAGACAGTTTTTATAAATATTTGATGCTATTATATATTTGTTTGGACAGATGAATGCAAAATTCACCTGCAGGAGAACAGCAAAACTGCTTTGATGGCTAGTGAGTGAAGTTTAGGTCCAGAATTCCCTTTGTGGACAGGATTGAGCTTAATTAAGAGAGTGTTGAATCTGGAGGGAGACGTTTGCATCGGGTCAGAG
Organism: Delphinus delphis; assembly: GCF_949987515.2. Taxonomy (NCBI): domain Eukaryota; kingdom Metazoa; phylum Chordata; class Mammalia; order Artiodactyla; family Delphinidae; genus Delphinus; species Delphinus delphis. The sequence continues at coordinate 122,003,589 of NC_082704.1, forward strand.
GGCAAACCCATCTTTCTTGGACTATTTTTTTCCATGTCTTTGACTTTCTGTTACTGAACCTCTGATTTCTCAAGCTATCGTGACTTTTTTTGGGTATAGACAAAACACTCTTTGTTTGTTCTTGTTTTTTGTCCACTAGGTTCTCTTATTATTAATACATATTTTTAAAAATTTAATTAATTAATTAATTTTGGGCTGTGTTGGGTCCTCGTTTCTGTGCGATGGCTTTTCTCCAGTTGCGGCGAGCAGGGGCCACTCTTCATCGCGGTGCGCGGGCCTCTCACTATCGCGGCCTCTGTTGTTGCTGAGCACAGGCTCCAGGTGCGCAGGCTCAGTAGTTGTGGCTCACGGGCCCAGTTGCTCCGTGGCATGAGGGATCCTCCCAGACCAGGGCTCAAACCCGTGTCCCCTGCATCGGCAGGCAGACTCTCAACCACTGCGCCACCAGGGAAGCCCCCTCTCTTATTATTAATTCCATTAATTTGATAGCAGGACCTAGGATAGCATTCACGGCACTCCCTTTCTCTTTTATGGGGTGTTCATCTCTTGTTTTTCTCCTTAAAACCCTCCAACCAGGGGCCCCGAGCCAATTTAAGAGTCTCTTAATAGGCCTGAGGCTGAATTTATATGTTATCTTGGCTACTGGAACACAAAGGAGTGTTGAATTTATGGAAGGGTTACCATTGCAAGGTTGTGGGCCCAGGGAGGGACACCCCCCAGTATCCTTACACTCCAGGAGGCTCCAGGACAATACAGTCCTGCGCTCGAGTCCAGGCTTCCTTGATGGAGGGCGTGCTTAATCATGTCATGTTCTGCCTCTGGGCTCTGGGAGCTTCCGGACACCCCAGGTGAAAGAAGATGGTTGTATTCATTACCTATCCCTTCATAATAAATCGTCTGAAAACTCAGCAGTCTGAAATGGCAAAATAAAAGAGCATTTTTGGCCTTAGGATTTCCAGAGGGTCAGAAGTTCTGGAGCAAATTAAATGGATGATTCTAATTTGGGCTCTCTCATGAGATTTTTAAGTCATTTGACATGTGACTAAAAGTAGAGCACATTTTTTTTAATTTTTTATTGGAGTATAGTCGATTTACAATGTTTTGTTAGTTTCAGGTGTATAGCAACGTGAATTTTATATGTATATATGTCTCCATGATTTTTCAGATTCTTTTCCCATATAGGTTGTTCTATTTAGAATATTGAGTAGGGTTCCCCATGCTATACAGTAGGTCCTTGTTGATTATCTGTTTTCTGTATGGTAGTGTGTATATGTTAGTCCCAATCTCTTAAATTTATCCCTTCCCCTCCCGTTCTCCTTTGGTAACCATAAGTTTGTTTTCTATGTCTGTGAGTCTGTTTCTGTTTTGTAAATAATTTGTATCACTTTTTAGGTTCCACCTATAAGTGATATCATATGGTATTTGTCTTTCCCTGTCTGATTTACTTCACTTAGTATGATAATCTCTAGGTCCATCCATGTTGCTGCAAATGACATTATTTCGTTCTTTTTTATGGCTGAGTAATATTCCATTGTACAATATATATGTACCACATCTTCTTTATCCATCCATCTGTTGATGGATATTTAGGTTGCTTCCATGTCCTGGCTATTGTAAATAGTGCTACAAGTATAATTTCTTATTATGGTTTTCTCTGGATATATGTCCAGGAGTGGGATTGCTGGGTCATATGGTAGTTCTGTTTTTAGCTTTTGAGGAACCTCCATGCTGTTCTCCATCTTGGCTGCACCAGTTTACATTCCCACCAACAGTGTAGGAGGGTTCCCTTTTCTCCACACGCTCTCCAGCACTTATTGTTTGTAGACTTTTCGATGATGGCCATTCTGACAGGTGTGAGGTAATACCTAATTGTGGTTTAGATTTGCATTTCTCTAATAATCAGTGATTTTTTTTTTAAGTGTGTAGACCCACTGTAAGACTACTCAAATAAGTTAGCAATGGTGATGTGACCTTTAACCGATGGAACGAAACACACGACACTAAAAGCCGTTGGAAGAAAGGTTCTTATGAAAGCTGTGAGCTGCTCATCCTGAAGTCCTTTGATGTTGCTTAGACCAAACACTAGCTATTAAGAAATGTGGTGTTTGAAAATCTTCCTCCATTTTCAGCTTCGTTAGTGCATACTACTTAACGGATATATTTTCACAACATAGGTCATAATCCATACACGAGTTCTGAATGTCTTTTTCCTGCCCAAGTTCTGTGTTTTGGAGACAGTGCCACCGATGCAACTGTTTCAGTTGTTAATATTCATCTGTTTAACATTTTTATTGTTTTAATGTGGTGTGCACTTATAGCAATTCTATTAGCTAAACGCGCCTAAGACAGCACCACTGTTTGTGTTCTGAATCATGTAGTCAGTGATTCGGATAGACACAATTCAGTACTCTAAAGTGGCTTTGTTAAGCTTACACCTGCAGGAGTGTCAGCAGTCAACTTACAATAGATATTTGCTTCAGTGAAAAAATACGAACTTGAGGGTTTTGAAAGGTTGATAAATGAGATTGACCCTGAGATATTTTATGTTTCAACATATATATGAATATACATGTATTTATATTTACATGCATACTTCAAATCCTTTTCGATACAGTGGCCAGGGTTAGCACGCCCAGCTTTTCCTACTCCCTCCAGTGGCACAGTTTTCCTCCCTCTTCCCATCCGGTCCATGGTGGGCAGGAGGCTGTGTTAGCTCTCAACATCGCCCTTAACCTGTGTTGCTTGGAAATAAGAAAGATGGCCAGTGTTGCGCTGGGGGTTGAATTCATCAGCACAGCCTGTGGGAACTGAAGCAGAATCCCTGGTGGGTGTCCTCTGGTGGGAGAGAGCTTGGGAAATGGAACATGTTACTTAGTATGCAGAAGCTAGAACAGGCACCATTGAGAAAGAGGCAATGAAGAAAATGTACCATGAACACTGAAGAGTTGAAGGAAGCCCGGGCTTGGGGTTTCATCATGATGAGAGGGACATTTTCACATGTGCATGGGACCTGCCGTGGTGCTCCAGACAGGCTCAGGCAGCCACATGTGCATTCTCGGCCTTCACCTGTCAGGACGACTTGAAGCACGTAGCCTGGATATTGCTGACAGAAAGGGAACTAGACCCTTGGGAAGAAACTCTCCTAATTGAGGTTGCCAAGAGGCACAGCTTGACGCAGCGTGGATGGCTTGCAGTTCAGCTTCTTCATCCTACCAGTCGAGAAACACTGAGGCCCAGAAAGGGTAGAAGATTTGACAAGGGCATTTTGCTGGCAAAATAACAACCAACCAACACACAATCCCCAAACAGCGAAATCCCCATTTTCATGCTCTATCTATTACAAAATTTCACCCTTCTCCAGCCAGCTCACGTTATTTATCTGGTTGGAGGTACTGTGCTGATTTTGTGATGGTCTGAGTCAGTTACCAGATGGACCACAATGAGGGTTAAGAGAAACCAGGACGTTTAGATGGGGGAGTCGAATGTGTCAGAAGCATTTGGAAACTATTTAAATATATATATCATACCTACGCCCATCCATTATGGGCAACGAGAGATGTCATCAACACAAAGTCCTTCTAGCTCATTCTCGCTGAAGTTTCTCAGAGATTTTTGGTCTGAGTTATTCGTGTGACTGTTTTAATTCTGGGAGACAGATGGCAGGGACTGGATGCTTCCATCCACTTGCCTAATTTTGAGCACTTGGCCAAGCTTGAAATCGCAGAGGCAAATGGGTTAAGTCGCCTGGATCTTGAAATCTTATTCTAAAGATGGAGGATAAACATTCTCGGAGGATTTTCTCCTTCACTACATTCCATTTTATTTTCTTTCCAAATAATTAAAAAGGGTCTGGAAAGACTATCTTAGTGAATGATTCCTCACTGACGAGGGGTAAAGAACTATCCTCATAAGTCATTTCTGTCCTGGCATCCTGGATTCACAGGTAACTCTGGCGACAGAGTGGTGGATGAAATGGTTTTGTCTTTATTATTATAGAAAAGCATGATTGAATAAGAACCTGAGCATGTATGCATGTATTTAAATTTCGATTATACATTTAAATTTCTATTGTGTTGAGATAATTATAAAACGTAGCACATATATATATATGAGATTTTATATATATACATATATATATATATATATATATGTATGTATGTATGTATATATAGTCTTAGCAAAGAAATATCCAAAAGTTCTTCAACCATCCCCATTCAGACCTCTAAGATTGTTCTGTCTGTCTGGGTCAGAGGTTGATATATTTAAACAGTCTTTCTGTGCTTGACCTTGAAAGAAAAATCTATCAGGAGAGATCATTCTTACATATAGAGATGATAGATAGATAGATACATACATACATACATAGATACATAGATACGTAGATACATAGATACATAGATAGATTGATAGATACATAGATACTACATCATCTCTGATAGATGGATAGATGGATTGATGGATGGATAGATAGATAGATAGATAGATGTTACACCATATCTGTCATCTTATGAAGCAGAGTGAGTCTCCTGTGATGACAGGTCCCCTTGCTGGGGAGATTTTAACTCCCCTCCGGAGTGGGGAGGTTCCATGGGCTACATAGAGTGATAAAGATCAGGACTGTTTTCCATTGTGAGCCACAGATGGGTTTAGCGTTGCTTTCACCAGCTGGTCAACATACCGTACGTTTATAGAATTCCAGATTCTAGAGCTGCAAGTGTCAAGGATCTTAACCACCATGACTTTCCATTTAAAAATTTGGGATTTGAAGTAAAAAGGATGAAATAAATACTGAGGCATCCAGAGGGTGGATGGTTGAGCCAGGAGTGGGATACAGGAGTTCTAACTCCCTTTCCAATTGTGTGTGTGTGTGTGTGTGTGTGTGTGTGTATGCACAAGAGCACAATTTGCTGAAAGTAGAGTTTTTTCGAGTGTGACAAAACTAGCCTGACGTGAGGAGGAGAAGCTCCACCCTGGAGCTGTGGTTCTGCTGCCATAAAAGATAGATACACACTCACGTGTCTCCACTGTGGCGGCTGCCTTCTTCCCTCCACCAGAGCGTCCCTGAGTCAAAACTCAGGCAACTGCCTTGACAGTCCCCCTCTCACTGGGCACAAGCAAGCCTGATGGGGTGGCAGAGATGTCTTTCCCCGCCATCCACAGGGTTATTATTTGTTCTTGACTAGAGGTGAAAGATGTACCCAAAGATCTGGAGGATCTCCAGGTTGATAATCTATGCTCTGGGCAACATTTAAAAGTGTACACTCACGTTCGATGTGTCACAGACTAATTGTTTAACTCAGTTCTCCTCTCACCATCCACATTCTTGTTGAAATAAGGACATGGAAACTACATTTATAACATTAAGTGAGCTTAGTGGTACCAACATACACATGTAACAGCTGTGTTTGGATGTTTGGCCAACGTGTAGGACTTCTTCCGACCCCATCTTTGGGGGTCCTCCTTTGCCTCGATCTGGTCACAGGTGGCAAGGACAGAAAATAGGAATTTGAGACACTGCCTTGTATGAGTTTTTGATCAGGACCAATTGTGGATAAATTTATAAGCAAGTCATTGCTCGGTGCCGACTTTCTGTTCATTGTAGACCACAGTGCAGATGGCCATGACCTAATGCCCAGAACTTGTGACCATGCTCCCCTATCTAGAAAACAGCACTTTGTAGATGTGAGTAAATTACGAATATTGAGGTGGGGGTATTATACTGGATTATCCAAGTGGGTCCAAACTAATCACGTGAGTCCTCAGATTGGAGAACCCTTCCTGGCTGTGGGCAGAGGGAGAGGAGATTATGGAAGAATGGTCGAGAGATAAAATATTGCTGGCTTTGGCGATGGAGGAAGGGGGTGACGAGCCAAGGAATGTGGGCGGCCTCTAGAACAGATCTTTTCCTAGAGCCCCCAGAAGGAAGGCAGCCCTGCTAACGTCTTAATTTTAGCCCAGCAAGACCCACATCAGCATTCTGACTTACAGAACTATAAAATAATACATTTGGGGTTTTTAAGCCACCAAGTTTGTGGTAATTTGTTACAGCAGCAATAGAAAATTAATACAGGCAACAAAGGCAGGGGGCGGTGAGTTGAGGGAGAGGTGAAACAGCAAGTTAGAAATCTGTAACATAACATTTACAAGTTATTGGATATTATATATAAATATGCATGTTCAATATAAATGCAAACAAATGCAAAATGTTATGTACATAAAAAGCAACATTTAAAATTGTATTATTAGAATGTAGAACTTATGATATATATATTATGTTACATATACTCTAGAATTATTTTTAATATTATTGTAACCTAGTTAGTACTAGAATTCATAACTGGTGAAGTTAGTCTATACATTGGGGAAAGACAAGGGAATCTTTCTTGCCACCTGGGGATAGTCGACACACTTTTTTCTCGTAGGCAAGAGTCAGATTTCTCAGGAAATAGCCACTTCATTGTTGTCTATTACATTTTAACTAGATTTTTTTCATACATCTTTGCTTATAAATATTCCATGCTGTAATGTGTTACATTATTAATTTTTCATTGCTGCCTTAACAGATAACCATCAACTTCACAGCTCGAAACAGTGCAAGTTTAGTATTTCGAGTTCTGTAGGTCAGCAGTGACATGGCTGGGCTCTCTCATCACAGTGTCATGAGGCTAACTCAAGGTATTGGGCGCCCAGGCTGGGCTCTCGTATAAAGATTCTGGGCGACAATCAGCTTCCACACTCATTCAGGTTATGTCAGAGTTTAGTTCTGGGTAACCGTGGGAGAGAGGTCTCCGTGTCCATGCTGGCTGCAAGCTGGGCTTGTTCCCAGTTTCTAGAGACCCCAGAATTCTTGGCCTCAGGTCACCCTTTCTCGCCTTCAAAGTTGGCAAACACAGGTAGACTCTCTCTCATGCTTCATGTTGCCCTGGCTCCCAATCTACTGCATCTTCCTACCGCTTCATCCTCTGCTGTTAACCACATGAGTGCACCCAGATAATCCAGGGTGATCTTCCTGTCTTCGGGTCAGTGCCGTCTTAAGGTTCATGCTATCTGCAAAGTCCCCCTTGCCATGTGAAGTCACATGCTCTCACTCCAGGGTGTCAAGACGTGGAATCTTCTTGGGGACCACATGAAGGTTATATATGAATGGATATCATGAAATACAGTATGGGGACCCGTGAGCCAAACCAGAAGTTACAAGGGCAACTTCCTCCTAAACCTTTTCCTGCCGGGTACTTTAGAAACCAGGTCCTCGGGGCTGTTAGTAAAAGGATCTGATAGATGGCAGAACGAGCAGAAAGCTGTAAAGCCAGCACTAGATGAGGTGGTGCTTGAAGCATCTCATGCAGCAGGGTGGTTGCACCCCCCCACTGAGAAGGGAGCACCTATTCCTTATTGTGTTGGGTCATTGCGACGGATGAAAAATGAGCCCTCCAGTTTTCTCTCCTTTCCCTTCCTGCCCTGTCTTATAAAGATAAAAAGATAATGTAGATCTGTTTATGGTCTAATCTTCTGTGTATTCCAGTTTTTCTTTTCCGTGAAGAAATACAGTTATGTAATACTTCTGGTTATCTCAGACAACGTTCTTAAAATATAATGCACAATTATAGGATGGCTATACTTACAGTTTGGGATTTGATTTTCATGGGCTCCAGAATGGTCCAGGATTTAATGCTGCTTGTTTTTATTTTAAATGTCTTTATGGGTACATATAATTCTAAATTGCAAGAGGCAGAAACTATTATTTATTGAAAAACTCAGATGGGTCAGGTGTGTGACAGATGATAGCATCTGATCTTTACAAGAAATGGGCTGAATATACAATTAATATTTCTGCTTTACAGATGAGGAAACGTTAGTTCAGAGAGTTAGATCATTTTCTCTAGGGCACTGGGCTGTAATTGTTAGAATTATGTTCATGCGTGACTCCAAAGAGACATAGACAGTTATCTGAATATCTGTCTATATATACATCTATTTCTCCCTCCCTCTCTCTCTCTATCTCAGTATCTCTATCTATCTATCCAGCCATCTAGGAATGTATGTATGTATCTATACAAGTATGTATGTATGTAGGTAGGTAGGTATCTATCCTTTATCTAGCCATCCATCTACATTATAGTTATATGTGTATATTACAGATATGCTTCTTAAACAACATTGGTATTGTGAAAATGTAGTTTTGCATTTCTTTTCACCCTACCTTCCCATCATCCCATCTTTACGTGGTTGTAAATGGTCACTTTTGATAGTTTGTTATCTACAGACACCTGTGCGTGTGTGTGCGTGTGCGTGTGAGAGAGAGGGAGCTTAGGAGGACCCAGATAACCTCAGATCTGTTCGAAGGCAGATCTTGGCCCAGCCCTGGTTCATACCCAGGCCAGTTAACAATGAGGAATGGGCATCAGGCACCTGCAAAGTGCTGACCTTCACGGCAGACTCAGAATGCGGGCAGCACCTGAGTGGTCCAGGTCCAGCCACTGAGGGCAGAAGGTTGGGGACTGCACCCCAGCATAGGACCTCCGTGGGTTCCAGCCTAGAGAAGAAGTTGGGGTGGCTCCTGGCTTCTGGGACAGACACTCATCTATGGACTTAGCTTCTTGCTGGCTTCTTGCTGGGTTGTCTCTGCTGCTGTCATTCTGTAGCTCCGGAAGTGGCTTCAGATAGATGGGTTCTCATCTTGAGCAGTGAGCTCTTGCTTCAAGATCCAGGATTCCCAGCCTCTTCATCCTCCTTTTTACCCCAGTTGGGGGAGTCTGAGACTGCTGTTACTAGCCAGTTTAGAGGAAAATGACAACTCGTCACTGATTTTCCATTCCCTATTTAACACGTTGGCCTGACGTCCCAGTCATGGGGAGCTTTGTTCACCTCTTGTGAACTGGCCACAACCCTGCCCTTTGTAAGTCCAGCATAGGTGATGCCGTTTCAGTTTTCCAGATTATTTCCCATTTATTTATTACCAAATTATAACTGTTTGTAACAGGAAGAGTGTTGAGCTGCTCCTGGTGGGCTCTTGAATTTGGGCCAGTTTGCTCTAAACAGGGCAGAATTTCCTTGAAGTAGGTGGCATTCCTTGGTGCCCTTTGCTAGTTTGAGCATCACAACTGTTTTTCTTCTCTGTCTTCTGTTTCCTTTGGTAATTCTTGTCAGGTTCTGTAGGTTTTGTTAAAACTAGGAGCAGAGGGGTTAAGAGATCTTTTCTGAAGCTTTAATTTCCCCCCAAATGTTTCCCTTTTTTTTTTAGCCCAATTTGAGAGACTTTACCTGTTGAGGTGAGAAGTGAGCCTTCTCTCCATTCCAACACAATAAGTTGTATGATTGGCTTCACTTCTGTCTCCTTGCTAGTGAGGTATTGTAAGGATGTCTTGCTGTTGCCTTTGTTTTCTGTCTTTTGTCATATGATTATGTCTCACTTGTTTGTGTCTTTTCCAAAGATTGGAAAGCAGGTCTTCCTTTTATAAATATGCTTGTGGTTCTGTTTTAGTTTTTCAACAATATAATTGCTATAGACTGATGCTGTCTGCCCCCCCAAATTCATATTTTGAAATCCTAACCTGCCATGTGATGGTATTAGGAAGTGGGGCATTTGGGAGGTGATGGGTCATGAGGGTGGAGTCCTCATGAATGGGATTAGTGCCTTTATAAATGACATCCCAGAGAGCTCCCTCACCCCTTTCACCATGTGAGGACACAGCAAGGAGACATCCATGTATGAACCGTGAAGCTTGTCCTCACCAGACACTGAATCTGCCAGCACCTTGATCTTGGACTTGCCAGCCTCTGGAACTGTGAGAAATAGATGTCTGTTGTTTATAAGACCCCCAGTCTATGGCCTTTTGTTATACCAGCCCAAATGGACTAAGACAGTAATTGAACCCATATTACAAATCTACATGAAAAATGCTGCAAGTAAGGCCTGGCACTTAACAAATGTCTCAGAAATATTAGTTATTTTCATTCTTATTAATACTTACATTGTTCAAGATCATGAATGAAATGGTTGTCTTTTAACTCCTACTGTATCCAGTGAGGGCAATTTATATTTTATTGACTCATACTTTCATATTCTTTTCTAACAGAATACGGGATTTTAAACCCAAATTGTTTTTACTAATTATGTTACAAGAAATATACCCATTTGCAACAACTTGTAGCATTTAATTCATTTGGGTAACTGTATTTGACACTCTTTTTGGTATAAAACACTGTGATTATCTGGTATTAACAGTCACTTTGGATTCCGTAATTTATCCATTCCTGAGTTCACATTTGTGTTTCTTCTCTAGTGAGTTAACATATATTTTATGTTTGAGAAAAGCACTTGGGTTATTAAAAAATTCTTTAATTTTGAAAAGTATTTTCTTCTTTGCTTTTCTATATGACAGACTTCCTGGTTGGATATAACTTCTTTGGGTACCAATTTTTCTACTTTACTAGGAAAAAGATGTTTTGAATCCAGGCTTCCGTATGAAATATCTGAGCGCCCCATGATTTGGGCTCCTTGTAGATAGCCTCTTTTTATTCTTCTTCTGCCTGAATTCTTGAAGAACATTTCTGCTTTATCCTCATAGTTCAGAAAAAGAAAAATTCCAGATTACGTCTTGGCCCCAGTAGGTCCTTCTTAATCTTCAGGTTGATACTGTGTTTCCTTGTGCCTACTTTTTTTTTTTTTTTCATAGATCCATGTTGATTTTCACTTCTTACGTCTTTGAATGAAGAGAGATTTATGTAGGCCTGATTTGTGCCAACAGACTGGGTTTGTGGCTGCTTCTTTGCTTTCTCTCTGATCCCTTCTTCCGGGGGAGGCTTAATACTATTTCAGGTTCACACGACAGAGCTGTATTTCCTGCCACCCACAGGCATTATCTCACAAAGTGATGCTGTTTTCTGCGAACATTACTCTTACCCCACAGATAGATTATTTTTTATTCTCCATTCTGGATTAATTTGGTTCATGTCCCAGCTCCCCAAGTGCATTGATGTCAGAGCACTGCCTACCCCCAGTCATCCAGCATCCTGTATCCTGGACTCGTCCTTCCTGCGACCCTCTGTGCTGCTGACAGCCTTCTGTGCTTTTTCCCCTGTTTTTTTTTTTTTTCCTGAGAGTTGCCATCTCTGAGGGCAGAGGAGCTGGGAAAAGGAGGAAGGACCATCATTCTTCCTTAAAAAGCAAGAATATAATGTGTGTGTGTATTGTTGGGGGGTTCTGTCTTCTGCTCCATTTACAGCCTGAAATGGTGTGTGCATCCAATCCCACTTCTTTTAGCTGGCCTGCTTGCTCCAGTATACCTTGTAAAACTAGGTGTTATGAAACAGGTGTTGTAGGCTGTACAGGTTACAGAAAGGTGTTGTAACATGGTCTCATCCCAGATATACATGAATCGATGTATTATGGTAGGCAGAATCATAGCTCCCCAAAGATGTCCACACCCTAATCCCTGGAACTGTCTGTGTTACATTACCTGGCAAAGGGGAATTAAGGTTGAATATGGAATTAAGATGCCCCATCTGCTGACCTTAAGCTAAGGAGATTATCGGGGTTTATCCAGGTGGGCCCAATGTCATTCCAAGGGTCCTTAAAAGTGGAAGATGAGTGAGTCAGTGAGAAGGAGCTGTGATTATGGAAGAATGGACCCAGAGACGCAACTTCGCTGTGTTTAAGATGGAGAAGGGGGCCCTGAGCCGAGGAATTGGGGTGGCTTCTAGAAGCTGGAAAAGGAGAGGAAATAGAGTCCCCCTGTAGAAGGAATGCAGCCCTGCAGGCACCTCGACTTTCACCCAGCGGGACCCATGCCAGACTTGTAACCTAAAAAGCTATAAAATAAATGTGTATTATTTTAAGCCACCGAACGGCACTTTGTTACCACAGCAGTAGAAAAGTAGTACATGTGTATAGTCTATTGATAGACAATCTCGTTAATAGATAACTTTTTAAAGCACGGGGCTGAGAGCAGCAGCATTCTTCTCCACGTCTTCAAACAGTGTCTGCGTCCCCACACTGCCACCGGACACAAATGCGTGCAGAATCACAGTAAAAATCAGAGCAGTGTGTTTGGCCCTGAGAAAAATCCAGCACTAACACTGCAGCACCACTCAGCAAGTGCACCTTCCTGGGAGCTTGAATCAGGTTACAGGTGGGCCATCCACAGTGTCTCAAGGGAGAAGAACACGTGGTCTTTGGTGTCACACCACCTGCAGGCCCTTCCTTTCCTGCTCAGCACTTAATCCACTGCCCGCCTGCTGGTGCCCAGGGCCTGAGCGATCCACGTGGCGGGACCACGCGGGTGGGCTGGGAATGACTCCCTCACGGCTGTCTCTTTCTGCCCTGATTCTCCCCGTTCACTTAGAAACCACTGTCCCCCAAGGTGAGGTGTGATGTTTATTTCTCTGGGATCAGCAAAGCCTGACGAGAGTTTCCTAGGGCGCTCTGAAGAGCAGCGCAGAGGCATCTGGTGAAAGACATCGCCCAACAGGTCTTTTTCTTTCACCGAATGTGGTCCTGAGACATGGTGTGCAGTAGCAGTGGTTAGTCACTCCCACATCCTCTAACCGGGTCGCTCTCTGAATCCCCAAGACCGCCACCCAAGATCTCCTTCCCAGGACTCCCTTTCCTTCAAGTAGCCACCCTTGCAATGTTCCTTGAACCTACAGAAATGTTGGTTTCCCAAACATGTTTATTTAGAGATTTTAAGAATTTCACATGTTAAAATTTAATTTTGTAATGCGTATGCCCACGACATGCACAATTTTATTGGAAAGAGTACAGATGTAATTGCACACAGGCTTTCCGCACCATCGTTTCTTTCTTCCTGTTTGAAAGAGGGTGACTCCCCCTTGGCCCCCTCCCTGCTCCATCCTAGGAAGGTCGTTCACCTCTGTCTTGAACCCCACCTCCAGCCCTCTGGGTATCTCCCCGTTCCCGTCTTTGCTCACATCGCCCCACACTCTGTGATGATGCCGACCCACACCTCATCATGGTACAAACACGTGGCACCGACCCCTGTGTTGCTGCTTCAGGGCTGTTTTCACCCATGGCAGCCGATACTCGTTGTTTTAAAAAACTATTTCCTGTGTGTTCTGTCTCCCCCTCTCAAAAGATGATGCAGACGACAAAGGCACCAAACGCGGCCAACTACACCTAGTCTGGGGCTAAACACGAATATAGGCTGAAAAACAAATTCTCCTATAAAAGCGAGGAGACCGCAGAATTCCCTGCCCGGACCCCGTAGCTGTGAAGTGAGACAAACTATTGCCCCTGCAGGCTTGGTTTTAGAAAACAGTAGCATGAATCCAAGAAGACTTTTTTTCAAATATGGTTTTAAGTGAATCCACTCTTCCGTCGCTTCGTTCATTCTATGGAGACACCAAAGAGAAATGACACATGTCAGTTAGCAACACACATCTTTGCACTAGAGGTGCCCGAAATGAGTCCAGGCAGCCTCTACATGGACCACCCTTGTGCGGGGCGGGGGCAGTGGGTGCAGAGAGAAGTGTTAGTAAGATTCAGCTTGAGGGGATAAATAATAATTGTGGGAACAGGGCTTTCATGGAAAGCAATGAGTAATTTTCGGAATCCCATTTTCCTCTTGGACAGAAGACCCATCTTCACGTTCTCGACTTACCTTAGAGTCTTATCAAAATCCTTCCTTTCTTCAGTATATTACTAAGATTTTCATTCTCTGTTTATACTTAAGTAATGCCCCTTGAGTGTTAAACTTTTGGGGATCTGAGCACATTGTACCAAATATCTCCAGTAACAGGAATGTCTTTCCAGAAGGAATATCTTTTTTTTTTTTAATTGTATAGTTAATTTACAATGTTTTGTTAGTTTCAATGTACAGCAAAGTGATTCAGTTATGCATATACTTTTTCAGATTCTTTTCCATTATAGGTTAGTACAAAATATTGAGTATAGTTCCCTGGGCTATACGCTAGTTCCTTGTTGTTTGGAAGGAATTTCACAGCTAACTCTAGAAACAGCAGAGAGAAAGACAACAGACAACACTTGCATACATTTTGTTCTTTGTTTCATTGACCTTTTGAACTGTCACCACCATCATCATAAAATGTATTATTCATATTTTCTTAAATGAAAACAAAGGAGAGTTAGGAAGGATGAATTGTTTGCACACGCTTCTCCAGTGCTTTAATGAAATTCACCTGCACACCCAAAACTGTAGAGCTCAAAAGCACGTGAGTTTTTTTCACCGTACTACCTGGTGCTCTGTTTTACCTGTGGCGTGTGATGCACGCCAAGGGAAGAGAGCAAGCAGACGTTTAGCTGCTCATATATGCTAGCTGTGTTCTGGGTTTATTCCCAAGGCACATTCATAGTGTAGACACGCAAGGTAAGTCCTGCATAGATTTAACAATAAGTATGTTAATGACAGTGGTTTCTATTCCTATTGGGTGGGGAAGGGAAGGAGTGGACATTGACGAATTCAGTACATTTTTAATACACGAACTCTTGTAGGGAAGAAATTGGAAAAGCAGAGGGTTGCTTCTGTTTGTCCTATGCGCCCAGCATATTTATAAATTTGTTCACTTTCAGTTGGGAACCTATGGCTGGCAGATAAACAGATCTATTGAATCTTTAATGTTTTGCTGGGTCCTTACAATGGTAGTCTGTCTGTGACTTGAAACAGACCAAAGGAAACTAAAAATAAAATCCTCTAGCCGATGCTAACTGTAAGATCATCTTTATAGACCTTTCTCAGTTCTGCTGAGGTTTACTCAGCATGTGCATTTCAAACTGCTGGGATTTGGAAGAGTTCAGAATAACCTAAAGGATGCCACCGAGGGTGTCTATGTGGCACTATGGAGCTTCTGTGTGCATGTGAAACTTCAGGGCTATTGGAGAACAAAGCTTTCTCAGCTTGAGCGATGAGATTTCACATATAAGGTGGGTTTTGAGACATAAAGCGGAAGGCAGAAGACCGAGAAGGATCCTGGGACAGTGGGTGTCAGAACACACTTTCACACATCTACTCATCTCTTCTTAGGAGCTGCTTTTAGACTTATGCAGAAAATATCTTGATGGTTTTGGGCAGATTGAAATACACTTTCCTAAAATAAAATAACTGGGACCTGGGGGAAAGAAGAGAGAGATCCTCTCTTGTTTTCATTTTTGAATGAGATGTTAGAACATCCACGGCCAAAGATCACAGTGCAAGCAAAGACCAGTGCAGGGAATGAAGAGATGCAAACATGGCTTTTATGAGAGGTGATTAAGTGAAATAAGGACCTGCAGAAAAGAAAACTCAGGACCGGGGCTTCCCTGGTGGCGCAGTGGTTGAGAGTCCGCCTGCCGATGCAGGGGACGTGGGTTCGTGCCCCGGTCCGGGAAGATCCCACGTGCCGCAGAGCGGCTGGGCCCGTGAGCCATGGCCGGTGATCCTGCGCGTCCGGAGCCTGTGCTCTGCAGCGGGAGAGGCCACAACAGTGAGAGGCCTGCGTACCACAAAAATAAATAAATAAATAAAAAGAAAACTCAGGACCATATGTGTGATGGAAGACCTTCTGAAATGGCCCCAATGAGCCTTGCCTCCTGCTGTTCACACCCTTGTGTAAATCCCTCCACTTCTGTGTGTGCAGGACTCCTGGGGGGCTTCTTTTCAATGGACACAGTACAGGAAAAAGTGATCAGAGACGAGGTTGTTGTCTTAGCTCAGGCTGACGTAACAAAGTACCAGTGCACCGGGTGGCTTATCGACAGACACATTTCTCACGGTTCTGGAGTCTGGGAAGTCCTAGACCAAAGTGATGGCAGACGAGGGCTCTCCTTTTGGCTTGCAGGCGGCCGTCTTCTTGCTGTGTCCTCACATGGCAAAGGGAAAATGGACTATGGTGTCTCTTCCTCTTCTAAAGGGCACTAATCCCATCATGGGGGTCCCACCTTCATGACCTTACCCATCTAACCCTAATCTCCTCCCAAAGGCTTTACCTCCTAATACCATCCCATTAGGAGTTAGGGCTTCAACGTATGGATTTGGGGGGAGGGGGAGGGGACACAAACATTCAGTCCATAACAGTTATTAAAGACCAGGACTCTTTCTTGCTAAGAGACCCTCAGCTCTCTCTGTTGCCATCTATGCTTAGTGCTGATGAGGCAAGCTGCCATACTGGAGAGGCCCACATGGCAAGGAACCAAGTGCAACCTTCAGCCAACAGAAGATGGAACTGACAGGCTCTCTGTCCATCAATTCATGAGGAGCTGAATCCTTTCAGCAACATCAGGGAGCTTGGGCGTAAATCCTTCCCGGGTGGATTCTGGAGAGGAGACCATAGCCCTGACTGGAAGTTTGACTTTTAGCCTGTGAGAGACCCTCTCAAGGTAGAGGACCAAGGAGAGCCTTGATCTGTAGAAACTGCAATAAATGTTGTTGTTTCAGGTCACTAATTGGATGATTCAATACACAAATTTGAGATCATGTGATAATTGGATACACAGCAATAGATAATCAATACAACATGGTAGTCCTTTTCAAATATTTCAAGGGCTTCCGATGATGAGAAAGGTTTAGATTTGTTCTGTTGATTCTGCAAGAGCGAATAAGTGCCCATGAATAAAAGTTATAGGGGTGTATGTATAGGTAATATGACATGAATACTTTCTAACCATTTGAGATTTCTGAAAATAGAGTAAACTTCCATGTAAAGCAGTGAGTTTTGTAAAACAAAGACTGCTGCCCACCATCCAGTTCTACAAGGATCAAATCATTAGCCACTGCAGTCACTGACCTTCAGTAAACCCTGAAAGGAATTCAGGGGGAAAACAGGATGAAGTATTCAGTGTTTTGGATACATGACCCCTAGATAGTTAAGATGCCTATCTAAGGAAGGATTTCAGTGACCCCAGGTTCTTGCATCTTCCCATATATGGATAAGCACTAAACACATTAACTTGAAATGTCTGGGGTTTTTCTGTTTTTGTTTTTGTATGTGTGTGTGTGTGTGTGTGTGATTAGCAATAATCTTTTACTAAGATGTATGCTTGACTACATGTATTTCCCAGCCAAAAAAAAAAAAAATCATATATATCCAGGCTCCTCCCGTACCTCTCAGGAACAGTTCCTCAGAGCTATGTGAGATGTCTCCCAGGCTACGGTCCTCAGTAAGGTCCCCCAATAAAACTGAAACTCACAGCTCTCACGTTGTGTGTTTTTATTTCAGTGACCAGTTTCTCCTCTAAGGATTTCAGGCAAAGACCAAATGACCCATCTCTCCAAGTCTTGCATCGAGGCTGGACCAGATCCCATTCTCAAACCTGGATACCCGTTGGAATTACACGGGGAAATTTTAGAAAATGCCCAGTTGTAAGCCTTTCCACCAGAGATTCTGATCCAGCAAGTTGGCAGTGAGACTGCAAGTCGCATAGATTTGACAAGTCCTTCATCTCTCCTTGATACAGCACGTCCAAGGACTGATGTTGGAACTTACCACACTGGCAAGACCTCTAAATGCCCACACTTTGGATTTCAGTTTCCAACTTAAATGACTGTAACCAATGTAGTGAATGCTCTGTTAATTCCAGGTTTTTTTCCTAGACTTACTTTTTTTTTTTTTTTTTTTGCCAAGTATATCTTTCCCCCCAGTTAGGATAAAGTGGGCATGGGGAAATGTTGGATGGAGAATCTCTTCCCTGAGAAGAATGTGGTAACATTCCCATATTTGGGAAGCATGTAATTTTTATCAAGTCAGCAAACAGAAACTCTTGAGTTACTTCCATTTTCAGTCAACCCTCATCGAGGTGTCTTTTCTGACAACCTGAATTTTTTGCAACTCATCGGTCAGGGAGATGAGATAAGCACGTGTGTCCATTCACCTTGTAAATATTCAGCAGTGGTGTTGGCACTGAAATAGCTGTGAACAAAAGAGAAAGGCTGCATCTTCAGAAAGGCACAGAGAACTTCAGATATGAAAGCAGAAGCCTGACATGCTATGAAACAGGAAACCCAGACTTGAGGGAAGAAGGGGAGATATCTCGAGGAGAGATGGAAGCATCCCTTAGGCCACATTAGAGCCTTAAGACTTTTAGGGCATTTCGAGCTGTGCTGAAGAGTCTTAAATAAGAGAGTGACATAATCACAGTTCAGAAGATCATGTTAGGTCTTGGTGCGGAAACCATCAGAAAAGGATGTTGCATTTCATTGTATTTGAAGACTTACACACAAATAATTTGAATATATATACAATAAAATATTACTCTGCCATAAAAAAGAATGAAATCCTGTCATTTACAACAACGTGGATGGACTTGGAGGGCATTCTGCAAAGTGAACTAAGTTAGACAAAGACAAATCCTGTGTGATTTCACTTACATGTGGAGTCTAAACAATACAACACACTAGTGAATATAACAAAAAAGAAGCAGCCTCACAGATACAGAGAACAAACTAGTGGTTCCCAGTGGGGAAGGGGGAGGGGCAAGTTAGGGGGAGGAGGTTAAGAGGTACAAACTGTTAGGTATGAAATAAACAAGCTACAAGGTTATATTGTACAGCACAGGGAAGATGGACAATACTTTATAATTACTTTAAATGCAGTATAATGTATAAAAAATTGAATCACTATGCTGTGTACCGGCAGTTAATATAATATTGTAAATCAACTATACTTCAATAAAAAGGTCAGCTGTTGTTTAAAAAGGCTTATAACACAAAAAACACTGAAGTGTCCTACTCCATGACCTCTCCCATTTTCAACTGCTTCCCCAGAGGCCATCCACACTCTTACTATTCCTTCTGGAATTTAGAGGAAGGTGTTTATTCTGTTGTTTGTTTAGAGGTAGCTCTTCTCTGTTAGCATTAAAATGATTTGAAAGCAATCACCAAAATAAAACCACAAACGTCCATAGACCCACTGTCTCTCACTTCAAGATCTGATGCTATTTAGTGGTGGTGGTAATGGGGGTGTTAACTGCTGGAACAGTTTTCTGAATAATTCTAGAACGTATCCGTCTGTTTTTTAAAAATTAATTAATTAATTTATCTTTTGGCTGCCTCGTGCAGCACGCGGGATCTTAATTCCCTGACCAGGGATCGAACCTGCGCCCCCTGCAGTGGAAGCGTGGAGCCTCAACCACCGGATCGCCACGGAAGTCCCTAGAACGTATCCATCTTGTATCATCAAAAGTCTACACCCACTGAACAAAACTGCCCATTTCTCCTCTTCCCCAGCCCCCGGCCAACATCCCTCTGTTTCCTGCTTTCTTTCCATGCAAGAGTCATTTCTTCATTTGTTTTGGACCGATCCTTACTCATTTATAAAGCCTGTGAACAGTTCTTTACCAAGACAAGATGCTGCATTGATGTCGATTGAGCTCTCTCTTTTTTTTTTTTTACATCTTTATTGGAGAATAATTGCTTTACACTGGTGTGTTACTTTCTGCTTTAAAACAAAGTGAATCAGTTATACATATACATATGTTCCCATATCTCTTCCCCCTTGCATCTCCCTCCCTCCCACCCTCCCTATCCCACCCCTCTAGGTGGTCACAAAGCACCAAGTTGATCTCCCTGTGCTATGCGGCTGCTTCCGACTAGCTATCTATTTTACGTTAGGTAGTGTATATATGTCCATGCCACTCTCTCACTTTGTCACAGATTACCCTTCCCCCTCCCCATATCCTCAAGTCCATTTTCTAGTAGGTCTGTGTCTTTATTCCTGTCTTACCCCTAGGTTCTTCATGACATTTTTTTTTCTTAAATTCCATATATATATATGTGTGTGTGTTAGCATACTGTATTTGTCTTTCTCTTTCTGACTTACTTCACTCTGTATGACAGACTCTAGGTCTATCCACCTCACTACAAATAACTCAATTTCATTTCTTTTTATGGCTGAGTAATATTCCATTGTATATATGTGCCACATCTTCTTTATCCATTCATCCGATGATGGACACTTAGGTTGTTTCCATCTCCAGGCTATTGTAAATAGAGCTGCAATGAACATTTTGGTACATGACACTTTTTGAATTCTGGTCTTCTCAGGGTATATGCCCAGTAGTGCGATTGCTGGGTCATATGGTAGTTCTATTTGTAGTTTTTTAAGGAACCTCCATACTGTTCTCCATAGGGGCTGTACCAATTCACATTCCCACCAGCAGTGCAAGAGTGTTCCCTTTTCTCCACACCCTCTCCAGCATTTATTGTTTCTAGATTTTTTGATGATGGCCATTCTGACTGGTGTGAGATGATATCTCATTGTAGTTTTGATTTGTATTTCTCTAATGATTAATGATGTTGAGCATTCTTTCATGTGTTTGTTGGCAGTCTGTATATCTTCTTTGGAGAAATGTGTATTTAGGTCTTCTGCCCATTTTTGTATTGACTTGTTTTTTTTTTTTTTTTTTGTTATTGAGCTGCTTATAAATTTTGGAGATTAATCCTTTGTCAGTTGCTTTATTTGCAAATATTTTCTCCCATTCTGCGGGTTGTCTTTTGGTCTTGTTTATTGTTTCCTTTGCTATGCAAAAGCTTTGGAGTTTCATTAGGTCCCATTTCTTTATTTTTTGTTTTTATTTCCATTTCTCTAGGAGGTGAGTCAAAAAGGATCTTGCTGTGATTTATGTCATAGAGTGTACTGCCTATGTTTTCCTCTAAGAGTTTGATAGTTTCAGGCCTTACATTTAGGTCTTTAATCCATTTTGGGCTTATTTTTGTGTATGGTGTTAGGGAGTGATCTAATCTCATACTTTTACACGTACCTGTCCAGTTTCCCAGAACCACTTATTGAAGAGGCTGTCCTTTCTCCACTGTACTTTCCTGCCTCCTTTATCAAAGATAATGTGACTATATGTGTGTGGGTTTATCTCTGGGCTTTCTATCCTGTTCCATTGATCTATCTTTCTGTTTTTGTGCCAGTACCATACTATCTTGATTACTGTAGCTTTGTAGTATAGTCTGAAGTCAGGGAGCCTGATTCCTCCAGCTCCGTTTTTCATTCTCAAGATTGCTTTGGCTATTCACGGTCTTTTGTGTTTCCATACAAATTGTGAAATTTTTTGTTCTAGTTCTGTGAAAAATGCCAGTGGTAGTTCGATAGGGATTGCATTGATTCTGTAGATTGCTTTGGGTAGTAGAGTCATTTTCACAATGTTGAGTCTTCCAATCCAAGAACATGGTATATATCTCTCCAACTATTTGTATCATCTTTAATTTCTTTCATCAGTGTCTTATAATTTTCTGCATACAGGTCTTTCGTCTCCTTAGGTTGGTTTATTCCTAGATATTTTATTCTTTTTGTTGCAGTGGTAAATGGGAGTGTTTCCTTAATTTCTCTTTCATATTTTTCATCATTAATGTATAGGCATGCCAGAGATTTCTGTGCATTAATTTTGTATCCTGCTACTTTACCAAATTCATTGATTAGCTCTAGTAGTTTTCTGGTAGCATCATTAGGATTCTCAATGTATAGTATCATGTCATCTGCAAACAGTGACAGCTTTACTTCTTCTTTTCCAATTTGGATTCCTTTTATTTCCTTTTCTTCTCTGACTGCTGTGGCTAAAACTTCCAAAACTATGTTGAATAAGAGTGGTGAGAGTGGGCAACCTTGTCTTGTTCCTGATCTTAGTGGAAATGCTTTCAGTTTTTCACCATGAAGGACAATGTTGGCTGTGGGTTTGTCATATATGGCCTTTATTTTGTTGAGGAAAGTTCCCTCTATGCCTACTTTTTGCGGGGTTTTTATCATAAATGGGTGTTGAATTTTGTTGAAACCTTTCTCTGCATCTATTGAAATGATCATATGGTTTTTCTCCTTCAATTTGTTAATATGGTTTATCACATTGATTGATTTGCGTATATTGAAGAATCCTTGCATTCCTGGAATAAACCCCACTTGATCATGGTGTATGATCCTTTTAATGTGCTGTTGGATTCTGTTTGCTAGTATTTTGTTGAGGATATTTGCATCTATGCTAATCAGTGATAGTGGCCTGTAGTTTTCTTTCTTTGTGACATCCTTGTCTGGTTTTGGTATCAGGGTGATGGTGGCCTCGTAGAATGAGTTTGGGAGTGTTCCTCCCTCTGCTATATTTTGGAAGAGTTTGAGAAGGATAGGTGTTAGCTCTTCTCTAAATGTTTGATAGAATTCGCCTGTGAAGCCATCTGGTCCTGGGCTTTTGTTTGTTGGAAGATTTTTAATCGCAGTTTCAATTTCAGTGCTTGTGATTGGTCTGTTCATATTTTCTATTTCTTCCTGATTCAGTCTTGGCAGGTTGTGCATTTCTAAGAATTTGTCCATTTCTTCCAGATTGTCCATTTTATTGGCATAGAGTTGCTTGTAGTAATCTCTCATGATCTTTTGTATTTCTGCAGTGTCAGTTGTTACCTCTCCTTTTTCATTTCTAATTCTATTGATTTGAGTCTTCTCCCTTTTTTTCTTGATGAGTCTGGCTAGTGGTTTATCTATTTTGTTTATCTTCTCAAAGAATCAGCTTTTAGTTTTATTGATCTTTGCTATTGTTTCCTTCATTTCTTTTTCATTTATTTCTGATCTGATTTTTATGATTTCTTTCCTTCTGCTAGCTTTGGGGTATTTTTGTTCTTCTTTCTCTAATTGCTTGAGGTGCAAGGATAGGTTGTTTATTCGAGATGTTTCCTGTTTCTTAAGGTAGGATTGTATTGCTATAAACTTCCCTCTTAGAACTGCTTTTGCTGCATCCCATAGGTTTTGGGTCATCGTGTCTCCACTGTCATTTGTTTCTAGGTATTTTTTGATTTCCTCTTTGATTTCTTCAGTGATCACTTCGTTATTAAGTAGTGTATTGTTTAGTCTCCATGTGTTTGTATTTTTTACAGATCTTTTCCTCTAATTGATATCTAGTCTCATAGCGTTGTGGTTGGAAAAGCTCCTTGATACAGTTTCAGTTTTCTTAAATTTACCAAGGCTTGATTTGTGACCCAAGATATGATCTATCCTGGAGTATGTTCCATGAGCACTTGAGCAAAATGTGTATTCTGTTGTTTTTGGATGCAATGTCCTATAAATATCAATTAAGTCCATCTTGTTTAATGTATCATTTAAAGCTTGTGTTTCCTTATTTATTTTCATTTTGGATGTTCTGTCCATTGGTGAAAGTGGGGTGTTAAGGTCCCCTACTATGAACGTGTTACTGTCGATTTGCCCTTTTATGGCTGTTAGTATTTGCCTTGTGTATTGAGGTGCTCCTATGTTGGGTACATAAATATTTACAATTGTTATATCTTCTTCTTCGATAGATCTCTTGATCATTATGTAGTGTCCTTCTTTGTCTCTTGTAATAGTCTTTATTTTAAAGTCTGATTTGTCTGATATGAGAATTGCTACTCCAGCTTTCTTTTGGTTTCCATTTGCATGGAATATCTTTTTCCATCCCCTTACTTTCAGTCTGTATGTGTCTCTATGTCTGAAGTGGGTCTCTCGTAGACAGCATATATATAGGTCTTGGTTTTTTTTTGTTTTTTTTGTGGTACGCGGGCCTCTCACTGCTGCAGCCTCTCCCGCTGCGGAGCACAGGCTCCGGATGCGCAGGCCCAGTGGCCATGGCCCACGGGCCCAGCCACTCCACGGCATGTGGCATCCTCCGAGACCGGGGCACGAACCCGTGTCCCCTGCGTCGGCAGGCAGACTCTCAACCACTGCACCACCAGGGAAGCCCGGGTCTTGTTTTTGTATCCATTCAGCCAGTCTGTGTCTTTTGGTGGGAGCATTTAGTCCATTTACATTTAAGGTAATTATCGATATGTATGTTCCTATTCCCATTTTCTTAATTGTTTTGGGTCCATTATTGTAGGTCTTTTTTTTCTCTTGTGTTTCTTGCCTAGAGAAGTTCCTTTAGCATTTGTTGTAAAGCTGGTTTGGTGGTGCTGAACTCTCTCAGCTTTTGCTTGTCTGTAAAGGTTTTAATTTTCCATCAAATCTGAATGAGATCCTTGCTGGGTAGAGTAGTCTTGGCTGCAGGTTTTTCTCCTTCATCACTTTGAATATGTCCTGCCACTCCCTTCTGGCTTGTAGGGTTTCTGCTGAGAGATCAGCTGTTAACCTTACGGGGATTCCCTTGTGTGTTATTTGTTGTTTTTCCCTTGCTGCTTTTAATATGTTTTCTTTGTATTTCGTTTTTGACAGTTTGATTAACATGTGTCTTGGCGTATTTCTCCTTGGATTTATCCTGTATGGGACTCTTTGTGCTTCCTGGACTTGATTAACTATTTCCTTTCCCATATTAGGGAAGTTTTCAACTATAATCTCTTCAAATATTTTCTCAGTCCCTTTCTTCTTCTCTTCTTCTTCTGGGACCCCTATAATTTGAATGTTGGTGCATTTAATGTTGTCCCAGAAGTCTCTGAGACTGTCCTTTTCATTCTTTTTTCTTTATTGTGCTCTGCAGTACTTATTTCCACTATTTTATCTTCCAGATCACTTATCCGTTCTTCTGCCTCAGTTATTCTGCTATTGATCCCATCTAGAGTACTTTTAATTTCATTTATTGTGTTGTTCATCATTGCTTGTTTCCTCTTTAGTTCTTCTAGGTCCTTGTTAAATGTTTCTTGCATTTTGTCTATTCTATTTCCAAGATTTTGGATCATCTTTACTATCATTATTCTGAATTCTTTTTCAGGTAGACTGCCTATTTCCTCTTCATTTGTTAGGTCTGGTGGGTTTTTATCTTGCTCCTTCATCTGCTGTGTGTTTTTCTGTCTTCTCATTTTGCTTATCTTACTGTGTTTGGGGTCTCCTTTTTGCAGGCTGCAGGTTCGTAGTTCCCGTTGTTTTTGGTGTCTGTCCCCAGTGGCTAAAGTTGGTTCATTGGGTTGTATAGGCTTCCTGGTGGAGGGGACTAGTGCCTGTGTTGTGGTGGATGAGGCTGGATCTTGTCTTTCTGGTGGGCAGGTCCACGTCTGGTGGTTTGTTTTTGGGTGTCTGTGGACTTATTATGATTTTAGGCAGCCTCTCTGCTAATGGGTGGGGTTGTGTTCCTGTCTTGCTAGTTGTTTGGCATAGGATGTCCAGCACTGTAGCTTGCTGGTCGTTGAGTGAAGCTGGGTGCTGGTGTTGAGATGGAGATCTCTGGGAGATTTTCGCCGTTTGATATTATGTGGAGCTGGGAGGTCTCTTGTGTCCTGAAGTTGGCTCTCCCACCTCAGAGGCACAGCACTGACTCCTGGCTGCAGCACCAAGAGCCTCTGCCTGGGGAGAAATTCCAGCGGCAGGCATGGGTGACACATCCTCTTGTTTAGCAGGTGGCAGCCCGGCAACTCCTCATTTTTCCTCTGCTGGTGCTCGGGTTCGCCATTCCAACCGCTTTACTAACCATCTCCCCACTTGGAGAGTCAGCGCCTTTAACCTCCTGTTTTGCACAGTTTGCAATTTGTGCCTCGATTGAGCTCTCTTTGAAATCCGAAGTCGCTTGGTGCCCTGATAAAGTACAAAAGTATGGGCTATAGTTGTTGATTGCCGTGCAGACTGCAAGTCCTCTCATCCTTGCGTGGTTCCCACACGTACAGAAAGGCATAAAATATTCCATTAAAATCATGCCTTCAAGGGACATCACTCTAAATATTCCCAATGAAGGGATCATTCTTAAGCTCTGTGTTCACCCCCACCCCCAGTGCCCAAGCCTGCTGCCCCAGAACTTTCAAATGGATGTCTTGGGGAAGGTCATTTGCATGCTGGTGGAAGAATGCAGTTCCCCTTGTTTTAAAGAAGGGATTATGGGGACTTTCACTTAAGACTCGAAGGGTTTGACAGAATTGTCAAAACTCCGAGGCGTCAGCTTGGCAAGATGAGCTGTTCAAAGTGACACGTGTGACATCATCCACAGCCCTGCATGGTGTGTCTCCGCGCCGCCTCCCCCTCCGTGTGCTTTGAGTCTCAGGATGGGAGATTAAAGTCTGTGCACGCCTTTCTCACCATCATTTACAGCCGTGGTGCTCACCCGGAGCTGCAAATCCTTCTCCCGGATAAGCCCCAGGAAGTCACAGGGCCACCGTGGTGCTGTCTCCTGGCACGGTGCCCACCACGGGAACATCTCCATGTCATTTCCTCACGTTCTGTTGGTCACCGCTGTCCCCCTCCCACGCTCTCTCCCCAGGACCTCTTTTCCTGGAGCCCCTTCCTGTGTTTCACTTCTGACTGTAGTCAGTCAGGGCAGCTCAGGGGCACCTGGCCGCGCTCCGTTCACGTTCACGCTGAGGGTGCGGATGGACCCTCTGACTTACAGCTTCTTCCTCCTCGCGTACCTGAGCCGGAAGTGTTGACACTGGAAAATGACACACAGGATGGTTCCGGTAGGGGAAGCTCCCTGTTTTCAGGTCCAACGCGTCTCTGCTTACGTGGGTCAGCTGCTCTTCCCCAAATGTTAAAGATGTGGAGAGAAATAAGAGCTGCATCCACGCAAACGTTATCTCAACCATACGTAGGCTAAACTCATAGTTTTCAGAATCAAAACGTGATGATTTGACCTGGTGAGAGAGTAAGAGACAGGGGTTCATAGTTTTGCCGGAAGAGACGTTTCACAGTGGCGTCAGGCAAATGGGCCAACACCCTGGTTCAAAGGGGAGTCCAGCCTGGGAATGGGGAAGGCGCAGTGGCCACTGTTGCGTCCGGCTTGGCCACAGGTTATGGGGTCATGCACACAGCTTCTAGTCTCAAGTCTCTTCACGTCCCTAATGCCAAACACACATGTCCAGCAGGTGACTGTCCACTCAACCGCCGAGGAGTTGTTCTCATGCGGCCGCCTCTGGGGAGGATAGTTCTTTTCACCCTGCTTTGCTGTGATTTGTTTCCAGGTATAGCTCCACAGCCATATTCTCTTCGGGGATAGGGAATTTTTCTTGTTCATCTTCGTGACCTTGGACTTGAGCACTGAAAACTACAAGGCACTTCAAACATGCTTGCAGACTCAGTGCACTATTTAAATTGTAAGTTTATCCCAAGGGTACAAAAGTTTCCATGCATGTTTTCAATGACTTTAACTGGACCAATTTCTATCAGCCAGGAGAACCATCGTCAATGCCTAACTAAAATAATGAACATAAACCTGCTTGGATACCACAGTAGTTACTATAATGCTCCCTTTTTTGACAGTTTTGGATGAAAGAGAAGGGGAACGGGGAAGGAATTACGTCAGGCAAACGGTAGCTCTGTTTCCCCCATCCAGGCATCAGAATCAGAGCATAAATGTGGTGCCGCCTTCTGCATATAAAGGGTCATTTCCTGCAGGCACACATCAAAAGCACAGAATAAAATATACACTCCTGCAGGCTCCAGTTTCATGTTTATGAACTTTTTATAGGTTCTCTAATAGAGACGATGCCTAAAGTTTTGCCAAGGTGTGAACAATATTTTATAGCACGTGGGTGTATCCCCCACTATTCTTCAGACGTGAGACTAGAAACATGAATAGTTGAAACATTTTCTGATGAAAGCCTAGACTCCCCTGGGCATGAATCACATGCTTGCCATATACTGTTAGACACCCTGATACATATTATCCCATTTAATGCTTATAAAGCCTGCTAAGGTAGAACTCTTCATCTTTGCAACATGAGGGGGCTGGGACCCAGATCTATGGTCACAGTGCTAATAAGTGAGGGGATGTCAGGGACAGATTATCCTGCCTCTGAAATCACCTCTCTGCCACTCTGCTCCTCATTTACGGAATGTCCGTCTTTTGTCTTGTCTTTTTTTTTTCTTTTTTTAACCAGATATCCTTTTTGTAAATGTAACGGGTACCATCTTTTTGGCTAATACGCTCCATGAACATGTTTTTCCATAGTCCAGTTTAGTCACTTTTACTTGTCTGTCGTGGCGAACAAATGCTTCCCGGCATCTATAATAGAGACGCATATATTTCCATCTATCTGCATATGGCGATAGGAAACTCCAGCCCATCGGGGGATCGCTTGGAGTAATCTGTCCTCTTGCATAGAGATGAGGACAGATGCTGAGCACCGTCCTGCGATGGCGCGCCCCGGGGAGTCCCCTCTGACCTTCGAGCCGGCCGCTGCCATTCCTCCAGGGTGGGGCTCCCGTGTGCTTGTCGTCCTGGAGGGAGATGTCACATGTCTGCCCCCAAAACAAGCCCTTACCCACCACACCTTCGCTACCTGTATCCACACACTAAAACCCCCATGTAGCAATGCCGGGAGCCAGGACAGCCAGGTTCCGAGCGTTGCCCTTCACCAGCTGTGTGACTGCATATGCGGTTTTTCCTTCTATCTGGTCTTACTATCCGCCTCTGTAAATGTGGCTCGTTCCCAAGTGGGGTCCTGGGTCCAGCAGCATCAGCATCTCCTGGGAGGTTGTTAGAAACACACGTTATTCCACCCGACCCCCAGCCTGCTGAATCAGAGCCTCTGGCGGGGGGCCAGCAGGGAGGGTTTCCACAAGTCCCCTGAATGACTCCCATGCGTGATAATGTCTGACAACCACTCACCTGGACCAGGGCCCAGCAAACTACTGCCCATGTGCCAAATCCACCGTAGTCCCATCTTGTAAATAAAGTTTTATTGGAACACAGCCACAAAAAGAAATACCTCTCAGAGAGCCAGGTGAGGAATCTCTCAACGTAGCCTGAATAAAATGCTTTATCCCAGCATTAAAAAAAAAAAAAAGAAAAAAATCCACTATGCCCCAAATCCTCTTCTTTCAATTTCAAAATCCACAGAAACAGGGACAGAATTCCTCTTGCAAATGCAAGTGAGAAACTCAGACACCAAGCACTGATGGTGAGACACTGAAAACTAAACTTTGACTTACAGGTAATTCAGTGAGCCATGTCATTGAGGTGGGTGCTTTGATTATCAGGGAAAAGAGTAAGACAGTGGCATCCATGCATGGTCTTATTACGTTGCAATTACCCCACACCTAAGAAAGCAGGCACAGAGCGCCAACGTAGGGGTCACGGAGCTGGGTCCTAAGGGTTATTCTGCCCGCACACCGTTAACCATTGATGGAATGACCTCTCTGAGGAATTAGATGGACAGCAAAACACGTGAAAGCAAACCAGAAACAAACACACACAATGACAATGTCCTTTAGGGATTCTTGAGTGAAAACAGCACTTGAGCATAGCTATACAAAGATGATCTAGGCTGTTCAAGAAAAAAACAAATACGGAAACCTGCCATGGGCCACCTTTCCAGCGGCTCCATCTCACCCTTCATCGCCTAGTGGTCGTCGTCCTCGTGGCCAGTAACTCTCGGCGTTCTCAGAGCCCAGCGCTGTGTCTCCTGGTTTGTGGAGCGCGTCCTCATACCCTTTGCCTCCCAACAGAATCCTACGTCCGTGTGTCCCAGCCCGTCTCTCTGGAGAACTCCCAAGACTGTACACTCTCCTGCCTAATCAGCATAATCCACTGAGATGCCTCAGGGGAATTTCAGCCTGAAGAAGGCCCCGCCCCACCCCACCCCCACCCCCGCCCGCACTGGATTCTTGGGCCTCTCCCTTCTCCCTGGCCATTGCTCCAGCCTGACCACACACTCATAGATCCAGGAGTCGTGCTACCTGGCCTTCAGCCAGCACGTGTTTCTCTCTCTCGCTGCTCCCCTCCCGACCTGAAATCTACCGTAAATTCCTGCCTAGGTGACTCTCGAGATGCCCCCAGTTCGGGGAAGAGGGTGTGGCTGCTGGAAGCTTGGGGAGGGAGACACACATTCGAGAAAAGAACCACAAAAACTGTGGTGATGATTCAGGGTCATGCCTCTCTCTCCCCAGCACCTCGTTGCACAGTGAGGGCAGGAAGAAAATCCGCTTTTGCTTCCGCTCTGCCTGTTCCGCGTGGTAAATGCACAGGAAACGCTGGTTGAATTAAAGCAGTGGTTCTCAACTGGGGACAGTTTTATCCCCCAGAGGGCATTTATGGAATCTAAAAAATACAACGAACTAGTGAATATCATAAAGAAACAGACTCGTAGATACACAGAACAAAGTAGTCGTTACCCGTGGGCAGGGGAGGAGGGGCAACATAGGGGTAGGAGATTAAGAGGTACAAACTGGATATTATGTATAAAATAAATGAGCTACAAGAACATATTGTACAACAAGGGGAATGTAGCCAATGTTCTATAATAACTATAAATGGAGTATAATCTTTAAAAATTGTGAATCGCTATATGGTACACTTGCAACTTACGTAATATTGTACAGCAACAATACACCAACTAAATAAAAAGATGCCTGTGCATGTTTACCCAGGTAAAACAGAATGAAAAATAAAATAAAACAAACATCCCACAATGCCCAGGACAGCCCCACATACTAAAGACTTATCTGGGCACCGTTTTTTCCCCATTTAACAGACACCATGAGGTTAGACAGACGGAAACAGTGATCCCGTCTTGAAAGGTGGGAAAATTCAGCCGCTGTGAAGTTAAATGTCTTTTCTAAGACCTCAACGAAAAACACAGCACACAACCATGTCTGCCGATTCCAGATTTGCACTCCCTTCCCTGGAGCCTTCCAGCGGGGAGAGAACTTCAGTCAGATGGATAAACTCCAAGCGAAAAGGGCCCCCATACTGTGAGGAAGCATCAGATTGTCTGAATTTGCCCTGATTACCAGCCGTGGTCTGTATACACACGTGTGTGCAGCCTCCCTGATGTGTGCATGTGACCATTTCCTGCAGCTCACAGCGTTCTTGACACTCCTCTGGGTGTCATTAATTCTGGAGCCTTTGGGATCACGTCGTTTCAGACAAATCTCTCACATCAAAATAATCAATGAAGAAATACGAATTACAATATTGAAATAATGAACGCATTCCCCCGCATTAATTCTCGCAGATATCATTAAGATGGCCCAAAAGAAAGAAAGTCAGTCTTGTCTCCCTCTAAGCCATGGCTCCGCGAGGAGGTGTGAAGGGTTGTGCAATTATCTGGTCGATTGATCGGTGGAGACTGTTCATCTATGGATCTCAGACGCCCCAGCCTATTTCTCTTATCTCCTAGCATGTAAATCCCTCAGCAGCGTAAACCAGGATCGTACCGTCTCCTTGGCCAGTGAAGACATGCGTCAAACTCGGACAAATGTAAATCTTGTATCAGAATTTTAGGAATTATCCTGTTGCTAAGAGAGAAATTCGGCATGAGGTTGGATTCCCCTAAGGCAGTCTTCCAAAGAGGGCCACCACTTTGTCCTCCTGTGGTCCCTCACCTGCCTTTCTTCCCATGCTCCCCTTGGCTGACGTGAAGGGATGATGAGGTGGGCGGCGTGCTGTCCTTTTTGCCTAAAAACCGAAAAATGCGTTTCATCTTTGTTTTGTCTTTGCCTCCATTTTCCACTTCGTTTCTGTAAGGATCCCCCCTGCAAGAGGACATAACAGATGTCTCGCCGCCTGTCCCCTCCTCCAGTCTCGGTTTCCCCACGAGTGAAGTGGGGAGCATAGTCCTTTGTCCAGCTGGCATTCTGAGGCCCCTTTTACACAGGAGGGAAGTCAGGTGCCGTGAGGCTGGAGTGTCTCACGTCAGCTCGGAGGCTGGAGGAGGGTGGTCTATCCGCTCGCGCTCTCTGAGGCGCAGTCTCCTGCCTGTACAGCGTGTACCGTCGTTGGCCTCCGTCCTGTGATCACAGTGGGGGCCGGAGGGCTTTTGTATAGTAAAGGGAAGACGTGAAGCACAGACCAATGGCTGTGCTTGTCGAGCGCAGTACTACCAGGGAAGTAAACATACGCAAACACGCCTGCGGACAGTCCTGCTTGAGCCGCTCATTCCTGATCTGTTCGTCGTCAGAGTCTGAGGACAAGGCAGTAGTGCATCTGTGCCACCCAGTGTTGCCCTCACCCCCCCTTAACACGCTCCACTTGCTCCCATGTCTTTTTCCTTCTTATGCCATGCCCTCTCCCCAGTGGCCACCAAATCGCTGCTTTCCCCTCACTTTGAAATCAGATCACCACCAGGAAACACACAGCACCAGCTACTAACGGGGTGTAATTAATTGCGGCCGCAGAAAAGAGCTTCTGCGTATTTGAAATTACTTACGAAGAGGTGCACGCCAACCTACAGCAGGAGGTGATTCAGACCAGGGTGTCTTCTGTTGTCGAAAAGAGACCCTCTGGGGGGACTCAGGATGCCAATGCCCAGAAGAGAATGAATTAGTTCTTATGGAGAAAGTCGCCTGTCATAATGCGCAAGGCACTGGATGGGCCACCACATCTCTCTTCTTTCTTGACAAAGTAAATAAACAACTTAAATAAACAATGACACTTCCCACCCATCAGCATGTCCTTTTTTTCCTTCTTCCCCCCCCCACCCCGTCCTTCCCAAGACCCCGCCTTGTCCCGACCAGCAGTAATTACTTCTGTATCTGTGAAGGCAGCAACATATTTCCTTTGGTTAATGACGACGTTTCTTTGCATTGGTTCCCGTAGAGGAGTGTGGGCTGGGACATCGTGACAGTCTTCTGGGAGACACCAGTTTCGACCACGTAACAGAGGGCTGACTTTTGAAGCCCTTGGCCTAGGTGGTATCTGGGCCCAAAGGCAGTGTGTACGTGTAGGGCTTTTTGTGGAGGACGGTGGCCAGGAAGGAAAGGACATCGTGTGGGCATCTCACACACTTTCCTTTCTCAGCAAGTGCAGAGAGGGATTATGTGAAATTCAGCTCCTTGTACTCATTCCCTGGGGCCTCAGCAAACAAGGCTCGCGTCCTGGGGTCAAACAGCAGGTCTGCGCTGGCTCTGTCTGCCTCTCGACCTCCCCCTCCGTCAGCTCCCAGCCGGAAGGCAGGGGCCATGTGGAAGTGGCTGCCAGGAGCATGCTTCCCCTGCCACGCCCCACGGGGGTTCCTGGCAAAGACCGACAGGGCACAGAGGGAGAGATGCCAGGGCAAGCGCGCCTTGTGACTTTAGGCAGGTCTGGGTCGTTAATGGAAAGGGACCCAGGGCCTTGCTCAGAAGCCCGCGTAATTGACCACCAGAGCCGCCTGAGCGATGAGCATCGATCAGCCACACTTAGAGGCGGGCTTGCCGTCACTGTCATGTGCGGCCTCATTAGCAGAGGCCTGCTTGCTGAATTAGGTAGAATTTAGTGCCACCGAAATTAATGTGATGCTGTCTGAGCATCCTTCACCTAATAGTGGAAAATCAAGTTGAAGTGGTAGGAAACAGCACTCCCATTGAGAGCGGAAACATTTCAGAGGAGAAAAGAAGGAAACTTTTTAAAGTTTGCAGGGGAGAGGCCGACAAACAAATACTTTCTGTTTCTAATTACGGCTCAGAGCCAGTTTTTACATATATTAACCAAATTTACCTGAAAGAGCTAATGTTAGGGACTGTTAGTTATGGTGGCTGTTTTCTTTTATTTTTCCTCTAATGAGGATTAAGACTTTTCTCCCATTAGATAAAGATAGTAGGGAATACAGATTTACCATGATTTGCTAGCATCGGGAAATCTAATAAATGGAAGTTTGTCATTTAACCCTTTGAGAGGCAGAGTGGGGAGGATTGTTTCGAAGTTCTGACTTAGACTAGAATCAGAGAGAAGAGAGTTTAATCAACTGTCTGGCTGTTACAGATGCCAGACGTGTTTTTGCATCTGCAATATGTATAGAATATACTACCTCTTACTGAATTCCAGTTTTTCAGTGGAGCAACTTTTTAATTAAGTAGCTCCCCTCTGTTAGGATTTCAGAGACTTTACCAAAAAAAAACCCCAAAAAACCCCCCAAAAAACCCCTAGTCTTCTGTATAGCACTCTTCAAATAGGTATCCATTTCATCTTTCTTGAGAAACTAATTAAGAAATAGTTATTCCTAAAATCATATTAATGAATGGACTATAAATAATTTGTGGATCATAGTTTTAAAGCCCAATTCTTAAAAATCTTTGATGGAATAAAAATAACGATTTTTTAAAAAATCAACATATGTTCAATTTCTATTTCTGTCTTCCCAAGACATTTTGAGAAATGAAATACATAGCATCTTACCCTGTTTATTCCAAGCCTTCTTTGATAGCAAAATGTATTATTCATCTTTTGGTTTAGTAATGTGTTTGAACATAAAGAAATAAAGACCTTAAAAAATCTTCAACGGTGTCTTGAATATCAAGAGGTCATTGATCTTAAAATACCTTATTTATTTTGCAAGTTCAGCCAAGTGTGTTATGAATTTTTTCTAAAAGACTTAGGTCTATTTGAACCACTAAAACTATCACCTCATGAGTCTACACTTCCTCTAAGTCCCTTAGGTAAATAAGAATGAAATGTTATAGTAAAGAATCATCATGGTGAACTGAAAATCTGTTATAGGAACAAGAGTAAAGTTTTACAGTTAACCACATAGCACGTCTCCGGGTCATCTGTTTTACATCTTATTTTAGCCACATAAACTGGTCACTTGGAGATTGCTCCATAATCATACTGACATGCTTTATTTTTTAAATGCTTGCATGGCATTTTATTGAATGGGTATACCATAATTTTCTTCACCATTATTCTATTGATGGACATTTTAAATTACTTTCAAACTTGTATTGCTATGAATAATCATGCAATAAATATTCTTGTTGTATCCCATGGGCCAGAAACAAACTGTTTAATAACTATTGCTTTAAAATATTTCATATCTGCGAGGAAAATCATAAAATATGATTTTCATATCTTCCATT
This sequence comes from Delphinus delphis, assembly GCF_949987515.2. Lineage (NCBI taxonomy): Eukaryota > Metazoa > Chordata > Mammalia > Artiodactyla > Delphinidae > Delphinus > Delphinus delphis. The sequence continues at coordinate 122,038,179 of NC_082704.1, forward strand.
TCATTTTCCCCCTTAATTAACTTTCTTTTCCTGAATCTTACTGGCTTTTTTGCATGTTTCCCCACCCCCCTCCTGTGAATCTTAGAATCAGCTTGTCTAATTCAGACAAAATTTGATTATCTTTTTCTCAAGTGTGAATGTGGACATGTGAGAATAATGAAAAAATAAAGTATCCACTGTTACTGCCATTTGGAAAGATTCTGCATTGTAATACATTGGCTCTAATATCTGCAAGCGTGGGGTTACACCAACTGATGAATTGTGCACACATGACGAGTACAGTAGTCTCACCGTCAATGTCATTGACACCAGTTTCATTGACCACCAACGTCAACTAATGTGTGAAGTACTGAATACTTCTCATCTAAGCCATCGTCTCGTTACTGAACCAGACTTGTGTCCGCTCGCCCGCGTGCAGTAAAGCCAATCTCCTGACACCAGGTCGTGGTGAAGGCAAGTGCCGTGTTTATTGCAGGCGCCAGCCAAGGAGTCAGGTAGTTGGTGTTTAAAAGGCCCAAGCTCTCCTGATGGCTTTCAGGAAAAGGTTTTTAAAGGCAGGGTGAGGGAGGGGGGTTGCGGGCTGTGTGATCAGCTGGTGGGCACTCTTCTGATTGGTTGGTGGTGAGGTCATCGGGAGTCAGCATCATCAACCTTTGGGTTCCAGCTGGTCTGGGGTCTGTGTCCTGGTGGGCAGCACGCAGGTAACTTCTTCCACCTGGTGGGGCTTTCAGTATCTGCAAAACAGCTCAAAGGACGGGGCTCAGAATATGATCTGTAACCCTGAGGAAGAACTAAAGGTCCTTGACTTTGTTTAGTGGCTAAACTATTATTTTCTCTAGCTTGACTGTTTTCCTTTGCTTCTTCATTTTCTCACTTCTCTGATTAAATTTGCTCTTTGGAACTCAGAGAAGGCCTCAGAGACTAAAGCTTTTCTACAAACAAGGGTTGGGAGACACAAGGGGTTGTCTGTCCCCAAGAAGGCCCCAAAGGGTCCTGCTTGGTTTCAGTCTCAATATTTTTATCGTGTTCCTAACGTAGAGGATGGTGTTGGTGATCATATCACTTAGTTATCTACCGCAGTGTCACAAAGCAACGCAAAGTGGAGTGGCTTACAGTCACACGTGTTCATTTTCTCACAGTCTCTGTGGCTCAGTAACCTTGGAGTGGCTGAGCTCGGTGTTTCTATATCAGGGTATCTGATGATGTCAACTGGGAATACACTGATTTGCATGGCTGTTGGCTGGAGGTCACAGTTCCTTACTGTCTGCTAGGAGAAGGTTTCAGATCCTTGACATGCTGCCTTCCCCATGGGGCTGCCTGAGTGTCCTTACATAGCAGCTGCTGGCTTTCTTCAGCATGAGTGAACCAAGCCAGAGAGCAAAACAGAAACCATAATGCACTTTATGACCTTGGGAATCAGGCACCATCACTGTGTGAACAGTAGTGTCCTATTGGTCAAACAAGCCCACCGTGAAACAGTGCAGGGAAGATGTATATAAGGGTGTGAAAAGCAGGGGCAGAGATCATTGCGGGCTGTGTAGAGCAGCTAACAGCCGCTTGAAGAACTGACACTTTGAGTTCTCACTCAGGAGCCAAAGACAGATGAGTTTTAATCAAATTTTCAGTTGCATACAGTCTAGTGAATTCCTTTTATAATTTGGTCTCATCACCAATAATGTGCAATTTATTGTGTATGATGACCACCATTAAGAAGGTGGTCACTCAGATAACCTTTAGGGAGACTCTAACTGCAGTCTCTTAATTTATCAAGTTCTTTTTCCTTTATTTTTAGCATAATTCTTTTAACATTTCAACAATTTAATTTTTTTCCTCCTCCATAGTTAATTCCTCATTTAGGTTGAAAATTATTTCCCTAAACCAACAGAGTTCAAACTGTTTCTCTCAAAAGCACCAGAGATTATACCATCTGCTATGTACCTGACAGAGCTACACGGTGGACATTTGCAACAATCTGGAGGAATACGTCCTTTACACTAGGCACATCTCACCCATTTATAAGATCTCTGCTTTGTTCCAGAAAGCTCAGATGAGGTGAATAACTTTGGAATGATTGAGTGATATGGCTTCCTGTCCTAATTTCTCTCTCTCTCTATCTCTGTCTCTCTCTCTCTCTCTCTCTCTGTCTTATTTGGTCTTTGATTACAAACATACACATATCAGTACAGAATCTAGAAAGACTTGGGTGCTCCAGTGATTCTGCCAGATGTAAACTACAAAATATAACGTGTTTTGAAGTGAATTCTTTACTCAATTCTGTACGCCCGAAGTAGGAGAGTTGAGCTAATAGATTGGTGGGAACTAACTGGGTAGAAAAATTAAAAACAATTTGGTGGAGGAAGCACTTGAGTGTGTTTTACCATTTTGTCCAGGAAACTTTGGATCTTTCTTTTTATTCGTTCTTTTCCATCCATAACTTGATCGCTCTTAAGTAATAACTTTAGTCCAAAATATCAGTCATAACAAAGGGACTCGCTGAAAATTACTGCTCATCAACACACATACGTGCATGCGCGCACACACGCTCTCTGAACCTAATTAAAGCAAACTACCATCAATTTCCATCCCTTAGGCATCTCTAATGATATAAAAAGTGTCACAGTTGATAGACAATAATAGCCTCCCATTCAGGGCTTCTTACGGTCTACAAAGCTGGCACTCACACAATGAATAAGACATTGACTTGGGATTGCTAATGATGTTGAACCACTGAGCTTCACTTCTTTTCAGAGAGGTTATAGTAGCAATTAACTTCATAATTCAGGTGGTCAAGACGACTCACTGTTGAAAGCCCCTAAGATGTCTGAACATCAATTTTCTTTTAGGACTGTACTGGAAAGCTCTAAAGCAGCAGTGAAACCTGCTGTTGGGAATAGTAAAGCTCTAATGTTGAGGAAGGAGACCGACCCATGGGGAGTTTCTCACCCCATTTTTCATGGGGACTGAAGAGTCATTATGTCTCAGTTTTTGACATATTCTAGGCTCTATTATACCTTTACATAATTTTCTTATTCAATAAGTCACATTAAAAAGGTGTGGGGAGACAATTCATTTGGGCTCTCTTGCATTTCTGCATCAACTGCAAGCAGAGGTACTGACGGCCTTTATTCTGAGCTGTCTTTTCAAGGATGTGTTACCAAACACAAGTTTGTGTGCCACACGCACAGTGAGGCCAAACAAACCGAAATGTTGCAGTTTGGAGCAGAGAAAGGTTTATTGCAGGGCCAAGCAAGGAGAACGGGTAGCTCGTGCTCAAAACCCCCAACTCCATGATGGTTTTGGGGGAAAAGTTTTTATCTGCAAAATTTGGGGTGAGGGCTGCAGGGCATGTGACCTTCCTCTGATTGGTTGGTGGTGAGGTAACAGGGCAGTGTTCCAGGAATCTTGTTCTCAACCTAAAGTTGCCATCCTCCACCTGGGTGGGAGCTTTAGTTCTTGCAGAAGAACTCAAAGATATTGTTATGTATATTCCTTGAGGAGGAACCAGGACCTGTCCCAAGGCTGTGCTGTTGTGTCTTGACTGCTCCTCTCTTGTTTCTGCATCCCCTCTCTCCCCTGATTAGTAACTGTTTGAACCTGCCCTTTGGAACTCAGGGAGATCTAGGAGGCTGAAAGCTTTATCCTGAAAATAAGAAATGGGGGACAGGAAAAGGGTTTTGTGCCCAGGAGCCCCACAGGGTCCTGCTCAGATGTTTGTATAGCTAACAGCTTTGGAAGATAGACAGGGTCTTCCTCTAAAGCAAATGTCAGGTTTGCTTTATTTATTGCTTATTACAATCCCCATTTAATAAAGACAATGTCTTCCTCTGTTCTTACAATCAGACAGGTATACGGCCTATTATCAGTGTTCTGGCCTATTATCACATTCCCTAAGCACAGGATCCCTCTCCCGTCACACAATCCACTGTGTGTGCAGGCATCACCCAGCCCTCTTCATGTTTCCTGTGGGGACCAGCACGAACGCTGCTACTCTGCTTCCTGCTGTCACTGTGAGAACAGACAATCTTTTGCCTCTGACCCAGGAGTCTCTTGTCTTCTGCCATCATCTGTGAAGCTCTGGTAGGCTGGCTAGTTGGAATGGAACCACACTAACATCTGAGGTCCTTCACCATTCTTAACAAAGGACTCCAGCTGAAGAACAGGGAGAAATACAATGATGTGAATCCTATATGAATATAAATATGCCCTTTAAGCCACAGCTTCTGTAGAACCTCTAGCAGCTAGGTTCTTCCCTGCTGGGACTCATAACCTCATATTTCATACTTTTTTCTTTCGGTGCTGGTCAAGCCCCCAAGTTCCTGGTGAGGCGGTGGACGGTAGGGATGCTAACAGCGAGTGCAGTAGATACAAGTAGGTCAGGGGAAGGAGAGAAGCTACCTACACTCTGGGGTCACATGGTATCCAACAGTATTTTTAAGGTCCGGCCAATTTCGCTTTCTTTCTAACCAGTACTGATGTGTCTGGGGTTTAAGGCTTCCCAAGTCCATCATTCTCTGCTAATTAGTCTGATATTACTCCTAACAATCTCTGCTGTCCAGCCTGGCCACGGTCCAAGTGGGCATCTAAGCAGCAAGTGGCCTTTTCTCTAGGGGGTGGTCCTTCACAGCAGCGATGCAGACGAGAAGAACAGGTAGGGTGACATGGATATAAAACTACATCCTTCATCGCTCAGCCTTGCTGGGCTCATCTGTGTCTCGCTTCCAGCTGTGCTTTCCCTGCCACAACGTGCTCACACTGCAGACTGAGTGATCTGGGCGACCCCTCCAGCAGCCTCTCATTCCACCCCGTACACAAGGCAAACTCGTTCTCAAGACCCCAGGGCTCCGCGTGGCCCCCCCTACCCTGCCCACCTCTTGAGCCGGCTGCCTTTCTACCTCCCTGGCTCAGTAGCCTCCGACCTTACCATCCTTTCTTCTCTTCTGTTGACAAACACGACTGCCTTCCCCAGGCTCTGCTTCCACCTGGTGCCTCTCCTCATGAAGACAGCTTAGGTGTCCTCTCTCCAGGGAAACCTTCCCTGACCGCTTGTCCAGAAGTGTTTCTCTATCTACCAACTTAGCGTCATTCTTAGTCCCCTCACCCGTGTGACTCATTCCATTTCTATGTTTCACACTCCCTCTCACACTAAACACATGTAACGTAAATTATTTTGTTCATGTACCTGTTGGTTTGTTGGTTGCTCGCTCCTGCTATAGTTACTAGGCTTCCTAAGAGCAACTTTATCTGTCCTGCCCCCTCCCCAGCGCTTAGAACACAGAGTTGGTGCTCACTGAGTATTTGTAGAATGAAGGTTTAATTCTTTGCCTATGAAGTAGGATAAGTAAACATTTGAGGCTACATATAAATTAGTTTTGTTTGTTTCTTTTTCTCTCATAAGCACAAGCTTTAGGAACAAAACCAGAGTGGCCAAAGTGTAGAAAACATTAGTCTGCTTCAAGATTTATAAATGTAACTTTTCCCAAGCTTTTGGCAATAACTACAGAAAATCTGCTTGAGTCCAATGATTAAAATGAAAGCAAACAACTGACCAGTAAGTATATAATAAGTTCAAGTATCAAGGAAAATTAGTCGTGAGAAGAAAGTCATTGATGACCATACTGTTCCGTTCTCGGCAAATAAGAAATAATGATGTTCCAAGTCTTACTCTCAGGTTATTATGCTATAAACATGAGAAAATTGTGTAAAAGAGTTTCAGGGAAAAATAATCGCCTACAGTTACATGAAGGATTGCGTAGCAGAGGACAAATAATTTTCCCTCCACCCTTCCGAGTTCTTTTCTGAGACCCCTGAAATAAAAGACAGCTTAATGAGAGAGAAACACACAGAAGTTCGTTTCCTGCCTGGCTCATGTGCACATGGGGGATACGCAGGGGCAAATGGGCAGCTCCCCCAGGCAGCTTTTGGGGAAGGCGAGGTGGGACATGAGCCTCTTTGGGGAGAGTCAGTGTGTTTTAGGAGAGATGATGGGGCGTTGGAAGGATGGATGGGAGGGGGGACTGTTTGTGATGAAGTGTGTCTGGGTGTGGTGTGGACCACACCTCAGTGTCTGCATCTCTCCTCTCTATGCTGCAGGCGTACATAACTATGTCTCTAGACTCCTGTCCTGTGCTGGGAGTCAAGTCTGCCAGGTTGATGACACTCCCATGAGGGGACTGATGACACCTGGGTTCCTTTGGGAGGATCTGTCTTTAGGAGATAAAGGGGGGTTTAGAGAAAGCTTCTCCCTGCATTTGCTACTTTCCAAGTGCTTGTAGCTCAAAATCATCAATATACCAAAGTGGCGTATTTTGGGATGGTTCGTCCTGAACCCCTGCTGGTACGTTTGCGGGCAGCACATCCTGAACCCCTACACTCACATCTTGGGGTGGCACGTTCTGCTCCCCTTCGGTTGCATCATTTGGATTGGATTCAGCGCTAGTTCCACAGCATCTTAGAAAATAATAACATTCCACAGCACAAAAAGCAAAACCGAATATGACAGTAACAGATCACGAAATGGGGACATTCTCTGCAACCACGAGACATACTTTGTTTCTTCCCCAGCTCTCTAACTAAACAGTTTGCCCCGCAATACATTTTGCTAGGTGATCTGTGCCAATGCTCACAGCTACCAGTACGAGACACGGAGGTGCTTCAGTTTATATCTAGACACCAGCCCAAGGTCGAAAGGCCACATGTTCATTTGAGGCCAGAGCAAGGAGTTGTACGTTCTCTTGTCATAATTCACGTTGCATTTCGTTTTAGGCTATTCCGGATTCTGACGACATGTTGGTGGATTCATGCATGGGTACTCGAGCGCCCACCACATCATTTCTGAGTTCTGTCTACTGAGAGGAAGTCATATAAACCAGGTAAGCTGTACAAATATTAACCAGTGACATGGCGATGGACCATTGTCGTCATCTTCCAGTGTGAATCCGTGACAGAGAGAGAGATGGGATGGGATGGAAATACAGAGTCTGTTGGAAGTGCAGGACACAGGACAGAGGAGGAAGTTGAGAAAAACATGGGTTTTAAAAGGAATATAACAGGTTTCCGTTGACTTAACGAGATGTAGGAGGTGGTGGTAGAATGTTTTCTAAGATGCTTAGGAACGAGTCCCAGCAATAAGATGGATGTGAGTGAATGCAGGCTCCAGAAGAAAGCAGCAGTAAAGGTGCACAGGTGGGCAGGTGAGGGATGCCCAGCATTTAGTGGATTGGATGCTCTAACCTGGTGTCCAGAAGACTGCACACTCCTGTCCTGCTTGGAAGGCTATAAGGTGCAGGCGCTCGAAGTGGCAAAGAATGTTTGAAATATTTAAAATCAGAGCTAGGTCTTCTGACAGCAGGACTCCCCAGGAAGGTGGGTGCTGTTTCAGACAAAAGGAACCAGAGTCTGTACACAGTAACAGGAAGTATTCACCCAGACCGTGTCTTATTCTTTTCTTTCCTTTTGTTTCTTTCATTAGTTCTTCCCTTCTTTCTTTCTCTTTTCTTTCTTTCGAGCACCTGCTGGGAATTTCACTCAGAGAAGCCATATAGCTTCTTATAGTGTGTCTTGTACAGATGTACTATTCTCGACGTGGGAATCACCCTATTAATAAATAAATGCCTTGTATGTTTCTCCGCTGAATGTCTGTTTCTGCATCAAGTTTCTTAAAACTCCAAGACTGAGGCCCTGAGCACGTCTCTTCTACTGTCATGTCCCAGGGGCCAAGCGTTTTGTTGGGCACATAGTAGATGATTAATAAATAGTTATTGAAGAAGGCAGTGAAAAGTGAAACGGACTTGAGTTGACTCAACTAGTCTCCTGTGCCATAAATGTTACAGAGTTTTAGAAAAGGAGGGGGCAGGGCAGTGCGTATTCATGGAGGTGGTTGGATCTGGTTGAGACCTTAAAGGAGGGATGAGATTTCTAGAGAAAGAATCTGGACATCCCCAGAGGACAGTGAACCAGGCATGTCCGGTTCCATGTGATGGGAGTGAAAGAGAAAGAGTCCCATTAACTTGAAAGAGAGACGTGTACGGTGGGTAAGAAAGCAGAGCTATACGGACGCCTGGCCGTAGACCCGCGTCTGTTTATCACAGATGCTGCTGCCGTTTTGTCGCTACATAGAAAACATCTTCCTTACAAAGTTGCTGGGATCTTTTCTTTGCTGGTAGGGGCAGGAACAGGAAGGAGTGATGGAACCATACTGAGATGCAAGCATTTGACATATTAATCATTTCTTGTTCCAAGTTAATAAATTGAGGGAAAACTAACTTAAAACTCAGGTTGGCAACATTAAGGAATGAAAGCGAACTTTTTTTGACAATCAAGTTACCTAATGATTACGGTTCCATGGGAAGACGTATCCGACTTACGAGCTGTGTGTAAGATGGGAACACCATCCTGGGCGATAATGCAATGAAGGTGCAAGGCATGTCGATTTCTATGAAAATGAAAAACATTAGAAAAGAAACTATGATTTGAAGAGGAAGGTTCAAATATCGAAATGGAAAATCCCTTGGAAACGCATCTCTGGGTAGGAAGGAAATTAGCTAATGCATTTTCTTACCCATATGTAAAGCATTTGCAGAATGGAGGAATCTGAAAAGCAAAATAAAACCACAGGTAACGCAGCATTGTTTGATTTACTAATTTAAGCAGGTGCCTATGGGGAAAAGGCTGTCTCTAAAATTAGATAATAGTGAGTGTAAGAGGAAAAACCCTTCTGAGTTATCACCAGTTGACTCAGATCAAACCAGAAGTAATGAATTACTCTCTAATAAGACGTGCAAATTGGTGGAAGAAAGGATGCTCGTCGCCATGGCATGCGTCTCTGAGAGGGGGTTTACATGTCGTAGTTGGTGGCGATCATGAAAAATATAATGTCGTGCATTCTATTTTGCATGATTGCCACCAACAATGACATTTAAGAGACCTGGGGCCCTGGTGAGTGTCTGCGGAAGACTCGGTGAAACCATCGCCCTGGGTTACAGTTGTGCCTCTGAGTCTTGCTTTCAGTTCTTTCCCTGACTCTGTGTCTGTGCATCTCACCCATCCTTGCATCTCTGTGTGGTGTGGGCTCACAAAGATGTTCTCTGATACTCTTGGTATTGTCAGACACGAGAGGCATGTGCACCCAGGTGGCACACTCAGCTCGTTTTCACTCTGCGCTTTGCAGACACGAAGCACTGACCTAACATACACGTTGTTCCCAGAAGTCAGGGTAACTGGGACAGCGTGGGGACAGAAAATGCACCGAGTAGGACTTTGACAGCCCACCAGGAGGCAAGTCTGTATTATTGTCGATGAGGAAATAACGGCCTGCAGTCAGACTCCAACTAAAGATGGAACAGGCGGAATTTGTAGGACAACTAAAGAGCACAGGTGGTTCCTTCCCCTGTGGGTCAGACAGCTAATGGTACTGATGGTGTGGAAGTGGTCCCCTTTCCTTAGAAGCTTCATCGTCTCAGGTCTAGTACATGGTTTTCCTGAGTGGCCCAGGAACAGAATCTAATTCCAGGATGTCAGCCCTGCCTTTGGGGACCGACGTCTGTTTGTATAATCCAATACTTGCAGCCTTGGGCAGAAGCAGCATAATACACAAATGGCTATATGCACCCCTCGCCTGAAGATAAGAAGTATATAGAAAGTGGTGATTGGAAGGGCCCTAAGTACACAGGATCTAGGTGCTCGAAGGTGATTATGTGAATGCATTTGCAAAACCTCTGCCCGAGGGCACCTGAATTGCCTAAAAGTAGACACAATCCGCTCCTGAATCCTAAAGAAAACTGCAGTTATCTCTAATGTTCCATAAATAAGAATCCCATTCATGACTTAAGTGTTCACTAATGGAAACTATCACCACCCACCTCCATCGCCAAATGCCTGCCTGGCGGCTCGGAAGCCTGCACTAATTCCCGGGCTTGGGGAACCCAGAACTCACTGAATCCCTCTTCTCCCGACCTGCTGAGTGTGGGGATGGGCTAGTGATCTCTCTGGGGCCCGGGTCGGCTCTTTTTGGAAGAGATGCACATATGCTTTATGGCAGGCGAGACATAATGAGAGGTCATCTAATTCGGATAAGGTGAGCGCACATTTCCTGGTGAGCCAACCGGATCTCGTATTTTGAAAACACTGGAGGACCTCATTCCACAAAACGTTACTAAACTCAGGTCCGGCCGCTTGCTGCTGCTCCAAAGCCCGTACTCGAGAGACAAGTGTTGGGGGGCAAGGAAAGTCGGCTTCACTCTGGAGACCGGCAACGTGGGGAGAAGGCAGACTCATGTCCAAAAGCCAACTCCCCCCTGCTGATCAGTGGGCAAGAGCTCTTAAAGGGGAGTTTCAGGGGTGCTCAGGGGGAGGCAGGGGGCCCCATGCAGAAGTGGTACAGTCAGCTCTGACCATCATCTTGAAATTGGTCCTGCGGTGGTCTGACCGGTGTCATCTTGATTGTTTTACATACAGTTAGTCTTCAGCTCCAGGATCAGTTTGTCCCCATTTCCTTGACACCAGTTCTCAGAGTTGTGGCAGCCTGTGTCATGGCTACAGTCTGGTCATCATGTAGCTAACTTCTCCCACCTGGCGGGGGTTTCAGTATCTACAAAACAGCTCACAGGACGTGGCTGAGAATATGATCTACAGCCCTTGAGGAGGAACTAAGGGTCTTTGACTTTGTTTAATGACTAAACTATTATTATTTTGTGCTCTTTGACTGTTTTCCTTTGCTTCTGCATTTTCTCGCTTCTCTGATTAAATTTATTGTTTGATGAAAGTTTTTCTGTAGACAAGAGGCAGGTGGACGACATGGGGGGTGGGAGTCTGTCTCGGGAAGGCCCCATAGGGTCCTGCTCAGTTACAATAATACCGAGAACATTTATTAATTATGGTTCTTTCCAGTGACACTTTTAAAGATGACCAGGCTGCTGTTCATGGGCTCCTAGACCAGCTCTTGTGTTTTAGAAGACGGGACACCAGGGAAAGGCCAGTCCTAGGCCAGAGACCATTACCACATACGCTCAGAAATCTACCATGTGTTTAAAAGTGTGCCTGGTGCCCAGGGATGGAGTTGCAGTATTCCAGGCAGGGTTGCACAGAGGAAAAGGGGGAAGGGGTCGGGCACCGGAAAGGCATGGACCTGGCAACAGCTAATACACCTGTGTTCCCAGGACTTACTTGCACATCTGTAACACTCTGTAGAGCCCAAGTTTTCTCGTAGGTGGTGCAGACCTGGTGTGGTTATGGGCTCCACAAAGCTTGTACGGCACATAAGAACAAATAAGCCACTTGCAGAAAGGACTTTTCCTGGGACTTCCCTGGCCGTCCAGTGGTTAGGACTCCGTGCTTCCACTGCAGGGGGCACAGGTTTGATCCCTAGTCGGGGAACTAAGATCCCACATGCTGCTTAGTGGTTTGCCAGGTCCAGGTACTTTTATTTCAGGTAGGGCTCAACCTGTCCTGGTATCCATCTGTAACCACCCTAGAATAGACTCTGACATGGTAACGTTTGGGGCCAGGTGATTCTTTGCTTCAGACATGCTGTCCTTTGCACCGTAAGATGTTTAGCAGCAGCCCTGGCCTCTGCACTAGGTACCAGTAGCAATCCCCCAACCTCCAGCCATGTTGAAAACCCAAAATACCCCCATACTTACTAAATACCCCCCACTTAAGAACCAGTTCCCTAGAGGAATTAACTCCCCTGGGACTTTATAATGGAGGCAAAGGAGATAGAGAGGATTATGAAACTCACACCCTAGAGAAAGACATCTGGACAGTTGAAGACATGTAGTTTCTATTCCTGCAACAAATACTGAGGCCTTCTCAGGAATCGGGCAGGCAGCTCAGTCACCTAACTTTTAACCTCGAGAAGGCTCGGAACGGCAGGAACCTTCCCTTCTTTGCTCATGTGTCAATACCTTCCTCTGTCCAAATTGGAAACAAGAGCGTGTGGGGAATGTTGCATTCGGGGTCACCCCAGGAAACCACCACGCGGCACCAGGTCGCGTCAGGATGAGCATAAAACAGGGCCCTGCGATCAGCCTCTTGGGTAGAGATGCGTGTCTCAAAGCCAGATGGGTATCATCTGGACCTGTTGCCATGCGGGCCCGTGAAAGTTCGATGAATCGGTGCTCCTTCCCCAGTAGGTCCTGTGATAATGCTTCCTTCCCTGCTCGTGGGATTTGTGTGTTTGAAGCTTGATGAATGGATATTTCCTCCCAATGGATCATGTTTTACGTGTTCCCTCTCTCCTGGTTGGGTTTTCCTTGTTGCTGTAGTTCTTGGTGCCGTGCGTGTGTGTGTGTGTGTGTGTGTGTGTGTGTGTGTGTGTGCACCCACACATTTAGCCATCTAGCCCATCCTTCTAAGATGAGACACTTGGCTGGATTCATTTGTCATCATTAATCAAGTGAGTTCCACAAATACGAGAACGTGCCGCAGAATATTAGGGTGGCGAGTTTTCTTTCCCTTAATGTCAGGGCGGCACTGTGATGACGCCTTCCTTGCCTTGGGTGGGGAAGCGAATGTCATCCACGTGGCGCCCAGACTGGTCCAGGGGCAGCTGAAATGCTTGGGATCTGAGCGGATGTGCTGGTGGGCAGTGTGAGAATGGGGACGCGAGTGAGCCGCAGTGGAGGGTGCTGGAGGCCACCTGCCCGGCAGACGCCGGGGGCTGCAAGATGTGATGCAGACCTGTGCCCCCCACTCCCCGCCATCCCTGTGTGTAGGACCCCAGTAGCCCTTCCTAGCTCCTGGCGCCTCCTGCATGCACCCCGTTCTCAGCAGTGCACTCCCTGCCCGGGGGCCCCTTGAGTCTTTTCCAGGCCGACCCCTAGGGCAGGGCGGGCGGGAACGTCCTGAGAGCCCTTTGCCTCCGCCGGAGTCCGCCTGGGCCTTTGCTCTCCGAGCACAGTTGAGCCTCTGCTTTTCTGCCCGCGAAGAGCACAGGTCGCCCTGTGTAGCGTGCTCGCAATGGCCGACATTCCCAACATTCACAAGGAGGGTGGATAATCAATTCCCGAGTCCCACAGAGAGGCCGCTGCAGAGCATGGGAAGGGGGCTGGTCCTAAATGAGCCTGTTGTTGGGCGGCCGCGCTCCCCCGGCCCTGCTCTGTGCCTTCTCAGCGCTGTGCGTAAAAATAGCGAGTAATGAGCGGCGGCCACGAAGCACGCTCTACGGGCGCCTACTGTGTCTGCATCCTGCCGGAGCCGGCGTGCCGCGCTCTGGTTCCAGTGGGTTTTCCAGTTTGGCATTCCAAGACCTAATTCATTTTCTGCCTGGCGCTCCTACACCCTCCATCAGCGCTGGCGACCCCCGCCGTCTGCGTAACAGATGCGGCTTTCTCAGGCTGCAGCGGTACCAAGTAACTAACGTGAGATCAAGGCTGTAGCCGGCACTCTCTCCCCGCTTTTAAACAAACACCACCGTTTTCATCTAATCCTGCCTTTGTCAGGTCTGTTGGAAATTGGCTTCATTTTCTTTTTCAGTCCTCTCCCCCCACCCCTCTGAGTTTAAAACCAAGCGGGGACTCCCCCGCCGCCTCGGAAGCCTCCCGAGCCGAGGGCTGCTCGCTCTGGGAGGGCTGCCTCCAGCAGGACGGATGCACATGATTCTCTGCTCCCGGCTCCTGACACTTAGGCGAGCAGACGCTTCCGAGGGGCTGAATCAAACATCACGTCCCTCCGGGCGAGCCCTGAGTCCCCCGGAGACGCACAGGGGAACGCGGACAGGGTTCGCCTACTGAAATCGAGGCAGCGGGCTGAGCCTTGAGTCCTGGACCAAGGTCCCAGGTAGATCTGCATCCCTTTCTCCTGGTGGCTGACCTTCATCCTAGTCGCGAAGCAGGCGTTCTGTGGCCGATAAAGGGCGTTTTCAGCCTTACCTTTCAAGGCTGCCCACTTAGCAAGTCGCAGCTTCCACACTTTGGGGAGAGCCAGAATTTCAGCGAGAAAAGGGAGCGAAACGACAGATGAGCCCCCTGCTCCGATAAGCAGCTCTGTTTCTCGCAGCCCCGTGCCTTTTCGTTTTGGCTCATTACAGCACCCTGAAAGCTTCTCTTCTGTGCTTCAGAATAGTCTTTTCAAAACGCCTCTTTACTGGGAGAAGTGTTATTCGTGGCATGGGGGATGGGTATCTTCCGGAGCTGCAGTCCATTATTGCTTACTGCCCCTCTCCGGGTCTAGAAATGTTCCTCGTTTAGAAGGAAAGCCGAGGCTTTTTACAGCCGCGGGTGAAAATGGACACTGTTACCTATTTTCGCTTTGGTCTGAGAGTTTCCATTAAGTAGGGAACCTGCTCTGAAGGTTTAGAAAGGAAACTGCAGTATCAAGTATGTTATCCAGCACATCACTGTATCTTGGTGCTGTTTTCTTTGTGTGTTTCTCTGCTACCTCTCCCCCCAAAGGAAACGTCCATCAAGATGCATACAGTGGAAACAGTGTGTCAGGGCATAGACAGGAGCGGACACCAAACACACGAAGGTTTAACCAAGAACGTCAGCTTTTCCTCTTAACGCCCTAGGTCAGGGGTCAAAAAGAGGGAGGGGAAGAAATTATTCATATTTTTGTTATCAGAGAAGTTTGCAGCAGAACTGTGAGTTACTTCTCATACCTGGGATATTTTTTAATGTTCCTTGTGCCAAGAGCTTGATCTGGGCTTTTGATTTCACAAAGTGGGAAGGGTATTTACACTTAAGATATTTCTACATTTTATGTCACACCGTCAAGAAAAGAAGAGCTTTCCACATTGACTCAACTCTGCAGAGTTCACATATCCCGATAGTAGGCTCCCCAGGTTTGTAGGGCTTATTACTTGGCTGTTTTCTCCCCATCCTTTTTCTTATTTGTGCCTGTTGATCATATAAACCAATGAGAGAGTAAACTTGTATAAAAATGAGAATACAGGCAACATACACACTTTCGGGGGGACTCCAAACCAAATACGGTCATAGAAAAATGAGGCACGTCCTTATCCGTGGCCTTTTTTTGGGGGGGGGGGGAAATGGAAAATAAAGCCAGAAATGCGCTATTTACAAAATCTAACTGAGGTGAACTGACGCCCAGCTATTTAAGGAGTGTGTTCAAATAGGCACATGTAAAGAGCCGGCCACTTACGAATTTAGAGCAAATAAAACCACATAGGTCAGGCTTATGAAAGTGTCAGCTCAAAGCAAATGAGGATATTTCCATTGGGGCACCTCTGGGAGGGAACTGTTCAAAGCAGTGAATGTACTTATAAAAACACCTCACACGTTGCGCTGTGCTCTGCGCTTACAAAGTGCTTTCCCCACACGGAGCACCTCTCCTCTGCTGATTCTGAGCAGCTCCCGGGAAGGAGACAGAGTGTGTTTCCCCGCTTCCAATGTGGATAAAGAAATAAGAGGAGAATTTAAATGCCTGGCTCAAGCATCATACATACCGAAGAAACAGAGGGAGACTGGAAAAGTCTTAGAGAATAAATGTGACTCTGTATTTATTTCCCCCCTGGTTTGGTAGGACAATCAAGCCAATATTTCCTATATACTCAACGTAACCAGTAATTCATTTCTTCTTCCTCATTCGTGACGTGTAGGATTTCCATCCACGGGAAGAGCTCATACCCGAAGAAGTACTCAACACAGGGTAAGGAGGAAAATGTGCAGACTCTACGATCTGCTCATTATAATTCTAAATGGAACCAAAGGAAATATACAGAGAGGTCGGCAAAGAGTTATTGTCAAGAATATTCACTGAGCGCAATTTATATTGGGGAAAAACTGGGAAAGGCCAAAAGGCCCCCCCAGAAGGAATGGTTAAGTGAATCATAGGCTTGTTTTGTGTTAGGATATCATAGATAAAAGTGGGAAGTTATATTTTCACATAATGATCCATGATGTGGGAAAATGGACAAGATGCAGAGTTAGGTGAAAATATTGCAAGTTATGAAATTGTATGTAGGGCATCAGTTGTGAAACCATAGAGTTGCCCTGGGGACTTGCGTGAAGAGGGGGTGACTCAGCCTGCGTCCAGAGCTCCTGATTCAGTAGGTCTGCGGTGGGAACCCAGAATGTGCACTTCTGTCAAGTTCCAAGCTGATGCTCTTGCCACTGGTCCAGGGGCTCCACTGAATTAAACAATTATGTGTTTAGAGGGCTTACAAGGACATCTTTGCTTATGGGGCAGAGCTTGTCAACACTGGCTGGCGTTCGGACTCCATGGGGAACTTTTAAAAAACATCAGTGTCCGGTGGGCGCACGAAGTGGTCCAGCCACTGTCAAAAACAGTTTGGCGTTTCCTCGATGAAAAATGGAATTAGCGCACGACCCTACAGTTCCTCCCCTAGTCACGTATCCAGAAGAACTGAAAACAGGTGCTCAAACAGATGTACACAAACAGGGCAACTCAGAGTCAGCAAAGGTGAAAACAGCCCGATGTCTATCAACAGTTTAAGAGATCAGGAAAATGTGGTCTGTGTGTCCAGTGGAACAGTACTCACTGTAAAGGGGTGACACAGGCTACAGCGTGGACAAACCGTGAGAATATTAGGCTAAGGGAAAGAAGCTAGACACAGAAGACCATATTGTGTATCATTCTCCTTACAGGAAATGTTCAGAATAGGCAAGTCCTTCGAGACAGAAAGCGGATGCTAGCGGCTGAGGGCAGGGGGAATGGAGAGGGACTGCTTAATCTTACAGGATTTCTCTGGGGTGATGAAAATGTTCAGAAACGTCTTAGTGGTGGTGATTGTACTGCCTTGTGAATGTACTGGAAGCTACTGGACAGTACGTTCGAACGTGGTTAATTGTATGTTATGTGAATTTTATCTCACTTTTAAAAGAATATCCAGGCAGCAGCGTAGAGCTTCTGATTTCACGGTTCTGGGACGAGCCTTTTTTGAAAGCTTCCCAGTTGATGCCAAGGTGCAGCTGGGATTGACTGAAAACCACTGGCCGGGTGGGGATTCCAACAGCAGTAACTCAGGTAGCCTGGAAGGGGATGAATGGAGCTTCAGAAGATGAAGGGGCAGCTTCAGCAGGTGGACTCTGTCCCTTTGCTACCCAATGTCTGTATCCCAGCAGTATCCCCCCGCCTGGGAGCTTGTCAGAAATGTAGACCCGCCGGCGCCTCCCCAGACCTCCCGAGTCACAGTCTGACTTCTGGCAGGATCCGCCTGGTTTACTACCCGCTGACGCTCCAGGAGCACGGGAGCGATTGCACGGCCTCTCCAGTGTCGCGTTTCATGCGAAGAGTTATGATTCCTTCTCCCGAGACACAGGGTTTCTATCGTCCTAGAGGTTTTAGAAACGCTGCTTGTAAGAAAGTGGATGAAATTCATATCCTGGGGTATCTCTGCGTCTTCGAGAACCTCCCGCATCTGACTACTCTCCGTGAGCGTTGCACGGTTTGATGTGTATTCCTGTCCCAAACTATTTGGAAAGTGGGACTCCTTTCAAAGGACCACTTTCCGACGCTGACGGATGCTTGTCCTTTTCTATAAGGATAATGGCAGAATTGCTGCTTCAGGACAATTTTGAATCTTTTGGACCTGCTCCATCCAGTAGAACTTCAGAAACCACCTTGAATGTTGTAGAACTCCCAGAGGGACCCTATCTTTCAGTATCCAAAGACACTGAGCGAGAAGCGGTAGATAGAAATGACCACAGACTTCACCGAAATGTGCCGCTTTAAGACAAGAGGGGATGTGGAAGTTGGGGGGGGGAGGGGCAGGATTCCTCTACACCATGGCTTTTCTCATCCTAAGCCAGGAAGACTCCTGTGAAATTTCAGCCCACAGTCAAGCTAAACCGGAAAGGTGAGATTGTCTAGACACAGTGGGCATGTGCCTGCAAAATTCTCCGCCTTCCACTCATCTCCAGCACCATGGACTTGTCTATCAAATATCCCCAGGTTACAATTGGCCCAACTAATGCCTAAGAAAAAGTTTAATATGTGTCTTTCAAATCCATGCTGAGATGACTCAGTTTCTACAAGATAATAAATCTACCCAGACAGGAAAGAAAGCTCATGAACTTGTGGACAAAAACGTCAACAGCCCCCTTTGTCCTATCGACAGACCATTTTCCTCTCTGTAGTTCTCTGAATATCTGATAAATCATACTCAAATTTGTTTTTCTGGCAATGGCTGGAAAGAGCAATGCACTTTTTAACCTGATGCAATGCATTCAAGAAGGTGTGTGGATGCGGACCTCAGAGGGCAAAGATGAGATTGGTTCCAATATTGAAGTGATGGAAAATGATTTTCCTGTGCTGCGTGTCAATCTTTTAATATTAGTTTATAGATGGGATGATGACTCTATCTGTAGCCCTTTAAACCCAAGCTGCCCCTTAGCTTTCACTTCTGCTCAAGATTTCATGAATCGATGACAATAACCATTGTAGAAAAATGAGGACAGTTTTTTTTCCATTTTAATATAGTCAAAAGAATATCCTGGGCTTCCCTGGTGGCGCAGTGGTTGAGAGTCCGCCTGCCGATGCAGGGGACACGGGTTCGTGCCCGGTCCGGGAAGATCCCACATGCCGCGGAGCGGCTGGGCCCGTGAGCCATGGCCGCTGAGCCTGTGCGTCCGGAGCCTGTGCTCCGCAACGGGAGAGGCCACAGCAGTGAGAGGCCCGCGTACCGCAAAAAAAAAAAGAAGAAGAAGAATATCCAGCCCAGGCCCACATTTCTGAGCTCAGTTAGTTTCCAGAGATTTAACGGTTCCATAAAACAAGTGATTCGCAAACAGTTTGAAGCAACGAGTGAGCAGAAGCAAATAAAATGAGGTGAAATGATGCTCATTGCTATTAGGCTGCAGGCATTGAGGAAAATGTCTTTTAAAAAAAGGCTTTCTAGTGAGAAAATTAACATCTGCTTATTTATTTATTTCCTGGATAGAGGACATATGTGAAGGCATCTTCTGTTCAACATGCCTTTGGTTCTGTGTTCCTAGGAACATGCACAATTTCTCTGTTGAGCTTTCGCAGGGAGCTGCAAACTCTAACCTATGGGCCAAATGCAGGCCCCATCTGATTTTGAAAACTTCTTTCGGAACACGGCCATGCTCGTTCATTTCCATACTGTCTACGGCTGCTTTCACACGGCACAGCAGTTGTGCAGTTCTGGCCCTTAACAGAACACTTCTGCATATGAAGTTATTTCTGCATGCACCTCATGATAGGGAGAGTTAAAATATCAACACTTAAAAAGAAAAGACAAAAGCCTATATCCACCTATGGTGGATAAACATTATTTCTGGATGTGTCTGTGAAGGTCCATCCAGATGAGACCAGCATTGAATCGGTACACGGGACAAAGCAGGTGGTCCTCCTCAGGGTGGGTGGGCATCAACCCATCTGCCGCGGACCTGAAAAGAACAAAAAATGGAGGATTGTTGAATTCCCTCTCAGTCTCTCTGGCTGACTGCTGAGCTGGGACACTGGTGTCCTGTCCTTGGACGGAGATGGACACCATTGCTACCCTGGTTCTCAGGCCTTCACACTCAGACTGAGGCCCTTCCTGGGCCTCTGGCTTGCAGAGGGCAGGTGTTGGGACTTCTCAACCTCCGTAGCTGTGTCAGCCAATTCCTTATATAAATGGTCTTCAGATAAATAGATAGAAAGATAGATCTACACATAGATACATATCTCCCATTGGTTTTGTTTCTTTCTGTGGAGCACCCTGGCTAATACAAACAGGAATCCATTAAGTTTTCTTAACTCTTGTTGCCCAGTTCTACAAACTTTCATTGAGGACCAACTCTGTGGATGGTGGGGTGAATATTAGAAAGACAAAGGAAACAACTCTTGCCCTTAAGATGGTGTAATGGGTGAGATGCAAAAGACTGTGAACTTAAGTGGAGGGTCAGACATGCCTTGAGAGAGGTATTCACAAAGTGTCTACTTTGGATGATGGATCAAAAAAGGTATAAAACCCATAACAGAGTAGGGTTGCACAAGTTTCATCAAGAAGATGTCTTTCTGGTAGTCTTCAGAAATGCAATGTGTGAAAAGGAAAGGGCATTCCAGGGTGCAGGACTGAAGGTGGCCAGTGCAGGTGGTGTCGAAGTATCCCAGACAAATGGGTTTCTGGAGCAGAGCAAAAGTGTACCACTTCTGAGTGGCACGTTTCCAAGGGGGACCTCCTCAGGTGTCCTCTGTGAGGGTTCAGTGCCCCAAGGCTCTGAGCCTGGGATACACAGAAGAGAGGAGTGGGAAATAAGGCAGATGGGACTGAGCTGGGATGGGGGCAGGTGCGACTTCCTGGGTGGAACAATTTCGGACGGCAAAGGAACAATTTCGGACGGCAAAGGAACAAACTATGTAGAGTGATTTAACTCTTGCATGTGTTAGTGGGCTGGATTGGAAGAGGCAAAGCCTTACTACTCTGTTGGGGAAATCTTCCATCCCTTGACGATTTTTGTCATCAGACAATGGGGTGTCACCATCTTTTTCTCATCATGTGACACCTAATGGGAGAAATTTGCTTTCAGGTATAGGTCTTCTGTTCATACCCACCAAGCAGCCTGACACTGTGTGTCGTTTGACCAGGTTCTGAATGATTTAGGAGTTGACAGTCTGTTCTTTTTATTTATTTATTTATTTAATTTTTTATTTATGGCTGTGTTGGGTCTTCGTTTCTGTGCCAGGGCTTTCTCTAGTTGCAGCAAGCAGGGGCCACTCTTCATCGCGGTGCACGGGCCTCTCACTATTGCGGCCTCTCTTGTTGTGGAGCACAGGCTCCAGACGCGCAGGCTCAGTAGTTGTGGCTCACGGGCCTAGTTGCTCCGCGGCATGTGGGATCTTCCCAGACCAGGGCTCGAACCCGTGTCCCCTGCATTGGCAGGCAGACTGTCAACCACTGCGCCACCAGGGAAGCCCGACATTCTGTTCTTGATGCAGATGGACACAGCGTGCATCAGCGGTGGCATGAAATATCGCTGGAGGGATGCAGCCCCACCTAAAAGTTGGCAACCTGTCCATCTTCTTCTTTCTTCTTTGCCTATCATAGGACAGAGGCGTTTCTTATAGACTTAAGTTAACTTATGTGGTGGACCGTGCCAGTGTGTGATACGTATCAATCCCAATAGGTACCGAGAGGTAAGACGTGGGTCCATCGCGAAGCCCTGAAAACAAACGTGGCGCACCTGCCTCCATCCTTACCTACCTGTGTGGTCTTGGCAAGTCACCTCACCACTCTGGGCCTCTGGTTTCTAAACTCCAAAACAAGGGGACAGCAGACTTTTTCTATAATAGGCCAGATGGTAAATGTGTTTGGCTTTTCGGGCCATACAGTCTCTGCTGCATCAACTCAGCTCTGCCTTTGTGGAGACCACAGGTCAGTGGATAGGTGTGGCCAGATTTGGACTAGATCTCTGGACTAGATCTCTCCCAGCCCTTATTAACATCTTGTGATGGCAGATGAACTTATCTACAAAACAGGAACAGACTCACAGACATAGAGAACAGACTTGTTGCCAAGGGGGAGGGGGTGGGGGAGGGGTGTACTGGGAGTTTGGGATGAGCAGATGCAAACTGTTACATATAGAATGGATACCCAACAAGGTCCTACTATATAGCACAGGGAACTATATTCAATATCCTGTGATAAACCATAATGGAAAGGAATATAAGAAAAGAATGTGTATATATGTATAACTGAATCACTTTGCTGAACAGCAGAAATTAACACAACATTGTTAATCAACTATACTTCAATATAATTTACAAAATGAATGAATATCTTGTGATGGGAAGGCAAGGAGAAATTCAGAATTTTCCTGAGCTTTTCATTTCTCATGGGAGAGAGCTCCCTTTGGTCAAGGTAAAAATTTGGCATGGGGGAAACATACAAAATTAAAAGAGAACCCATACAATGGGAAGGAATCGGATTCAGTCACCCCATTCACCTGTGCTTTAAGCTTGTCATTCCCAAGGCAGACTTTGGAAAGGCTTTGGAGATCATTTGCAGAACAGGCTGTGCTTCCAACATGTCTTCCTTTTGGATCGCCTGGGCTCCATGGGGGCACATGGATCCCAGCAAGTGACTGGAGACTGTTGCTTCCCATCACTGTTTTCTTGCCACCAAAATTGCTATTTATTTAAGAAGGACTGAGAACCCAGCTGCCGGGCTTCCCTGGAATCCTGTCCGACAGACTCAACGAGCCTGTGATTTTTCTATAAAGCAGCTCTCTGAGCAGCGAGAAGATGCTGCAGTGATTACACACCTCTGCAGTTCCCTCAAATACGGGAAAACGTAGACAGTGCAAAAGACAGACTCAAAACACAAGCTATCAGATGAAGCCTTCCTGACAGCATAAACAAGAAGCAAGCAAGAAAGGGGGAAGAAAATCATCCTGATTTTTGTTTGTCTGTTTGAATCACGGAATTGAAATGGAGGCCCCTGACACCCTGCCCTGTTGCCGTGGGTGTCTCAGTGATGAACAGTCACGGGCTCCCTCCCGCCCACCCCCGTGGATTCATGAGGGGCCAGACAGGAATTGCAGAACCGCCACGTGGTGTGACCTTACCTGTTAAGCTTGTCCTGCCTTCCCTGCCGAAGGTGAGGAGGGCCGTCAGCATGCGGCCGACTGTTTCTCCCACACCTTAATGAGAAAAATTGACCTGCTTACTCTCCAGCTGTCTTCTGTGTGTCTAATCCTAGTAATTTCTGCAAAACTGCCCCCTCCTTACTTGTTGAAACCAAGCAGAAGCCCTCAAGGATGGCGTATCTTGGGCAGACGACACGGAATCGGGTTGGAGGAGGGACAGGCTTGTTGGGAAGACCAGTGAGCTTCCACGCACCGGCTTCAAGACCCGTCCTGAGGACGGGGCACATGATTCACCCGGCACCCCACGCTCTGTGCTGGTCAACCGCGCCCCTTCCCCCTGCACGCACAAACGTAGTACTTCAGGCTTCTGTGTTTTGCTCTTAGTGCAGTGCAGCCTGTGCTGATTTCTACAGGGTGGCCATTTATCTGGAGCAAGAATAAACATTGCAAATAAAACCCACTGCTTTCCTGTGATGAGCTAGTTTTCTGTACATAAAACTTGTATAATAATGATCTGCCCTTGTGAACTTCCTGTTGAAAAATTATTTACTTTTCGAATATGCATGTGTGTTGGTTAAAGGGAATGCTGTCTATTGGGACGGAAAAAAAAAAAAAAAAAAACCTGAAGAAAAACCAGGATTTCAGATCAACTCCAGCAATCTGGATATGTGATGAATTTTCTGTGATTTCTGGATCTTACCATTTTCATTTCAAAAATAATTCTCACAGGTCATAATAGCCAGTATCAATGTTCTCAACACTAGGAAGTTATCTATATTTACTTAATTTGCCCTGCAGCCTTAAGGCAGAAATCATCGTTACTACCATTTTTGGGAAGGTACTCAAGACAACACAACCAGTAAGTGGAGAGACCTTTGGAACCAGGCAGAGTGGCTTCAAGGCCCTGTTCTTAAACCCCGTATCACGTTGCATAGAACCTAGGTTTCTCCACCTCGGCACAACTGACATTTGGGGCCCGATGACCCTCTGATGTGGGGCGTCCTTTGCACTGTGTGGTGTCGAACAGCATCCCTGGTCTCCACCCCCCACACGCCAGGAGCACTTGTCCCCCCAGTCGTGACAACCATCAATGTCTCCAGACACAGCCAGTTATCTTCCTGGAGTGGGAGGGGGAAACAGGAGTGCAGCATGGCCCATTTTCGAACCACTAATTTAGGATATGCTTCTTTGAAATCAGAGGGTTATAAACCGAGATGCGTCCAGGGGCCAGGCACATCCCATACAGAAGGGACCAGGCTCATTGTAACGAGAATGTCAGTTCTGCCTAGTTACCATGCAGCACGGAGAAAGAGAGAGTGCGAACAACACTACCTGCAGGGGTTCTTTGGCCCATGGGTTGCCGTTTTGTGATTCCAGGAACTAAAGCAGGGTTTCTTCACCTTGGCACTACTGAAATTTGGGACCGGGTGGGTCTTTGTGTTGGCCTGGGTGGGTGGGCAGGGGAGCTGTTCTGTGTACTGTAGAATGTTTAGCTGCAGCCGTGGTCTCAACCCCCCAGATTCCAGTACCACCCCCTCACAGTTCTGACAACACAAAACAGGTCCAAACCCTGCCCAGTGTCCCCAGAGAGGACAAAATTGCCCGGACGGAGAACCCCCTGGGATGAACCACATGAAACGGCCAACACTTAGTTATTTCTGATGTGCAGAAGTGCAGATTTCATGTGGTCCCATCTCATACTCTCAGCAGTGCCCTAAGCTTGCCTGATAGGTTAGTTTCTCAGGTGGGATGGAGCGGGGACAGGTCACATATAAGGGGAAGTGGACACGTGGGAAACCTGTTCAAACCCAGAAACTCCGGTGAGTGCAGCGCTCTCCAAGGCAACCCTGATTCTGGCCAGACTAAAACGAGAACCACCTGGTTTATGGACTTTGACATCACGGGGTTTCGAAGCACATGTACAGAAGAACCGTCCACAGAGAGGCATGAAGGTGGACCTTGATGGGGCCTCAAAGCAGTTTCTTAAAGGCTTAAACCGACAGAACTTGAACCGCCTTTTCCCCTCCCCACCACGATGTCCACTCCATCATGAAAGAGATCTTCAAGCACATGTGACTCTCTCATTCCTGATGCACCTCTGGGTTGGGCTGTGGGCGCTGGTTCCGAGTCCATCTGTGCTTCGTGGCCAAGCGTGAAATGACCGTGGGTTGTGTTCCAATGTGGACAAAGGGCACCTGTGACTAAGGGTGAAGGGGCATTGTCCTAAGTCCTCATTAGGACCAAGGTGAGCCCATTAAAATGCATCGTTATTCCCATCCAGCCGTGCAGTCCACATTCAGCACCGACTAATGAGGAAAATAAAACAGAAAGCGGTTCCCCTTTCTGTTTCTGTGAGGTCTTCCTTCAGGACAATGCGGGGCCTCGTTAATGAGCTCATTCCATAATAAAGCGAAGATATGGACAAATGTCAGCGTGCCTCTGGAGCAGCGCTTTCGCCGGCAGATGCATGTCACACAGTAATGGTACTGATTCGCGCTTGTTAACAATGAACCCACACGTGTCCCTGTTGACCGGATTCTTTATGTGACATTAGCCTGGCTGCGCTAAATAACGACCCCACAGCCTTGCGATGCTGGGCCGTGTGAGTACGGTTTCCTAGTTTTAAATGTAACCTCGTTATGGAAAATAAAGTCAGTGAAGAAAAAGTCTCACACTCCCGATAAAGGTTTGATGTATTGTTACAGTTTTTAAAGCAATATATACCATCTAAGTGAACATAACTTGCACGTTCTTCCATCTCATTAAAGGCTCTTTTGTTGCTAAGTTGACAGTAGCTTTATTCTTTTTATTTTAATTATAAACATTTTATTTTGACACAGTTATAGACCTAGCATTGTAAGAAATGAAAGAGACATCACATGTACGATGGACCCAGTTTCCTGCAATAGTATAATTTTGCAAACCTGTGGTACACCGGGCAGTTGATAGAATCAAGATGGTCGATATTTCCATCACCACAGGGCTGCCTCATGTTATCCTTTGATACCCACACCTACTCCCCTCCTGCCCCCACCCTCTCCTTAACCCCTGGAAACCACTAATTTAGTCTCCATTTCTTCAGTACTGTCATTTAAGGAATATTATGTAGATAGAATCATGACCTTTGGAATTGGCTTTTTTTCATTCAGCATATAATTCTCTGGATATTCGTCAGGTTGTCCTGTGTATCAGTAATTTGCTGTCTTTTTAGTTCTGAATACTATTCCAAATTTGTATCCATTCACCCACTGAAGTAAATCTAACTTGTTTCTCTTTTTGATTATGACAGATAGAGCTGCTTTAAACATTTGTGTATAGATTTTTATGCGAACATGAGTCTTCATTTCTCTGGGATAAGTGCCCAGGAGTGAAATTGCTAGGTTCTATGTTAGTTCCATGGTCAATTATTTAAGAAACTGTCACACTGTTTTCCAGAGTGCCTTTACAATTTTATATCCACACCAGCAATGTATGAGGGATTCATTTTCTCTGCATCATTGCCAGCATTTGCTCTAGTCAATATTTTTTTATTTTACCCATTTTGATAGGCGTAGAGTGATAGCTCACTGTAGTTTTAATTTGCAATTTCTCTAATAGCTAATAATGTTGAACATCTTTTCATATTCTTATTTGCCACCTGTATGTCTTCTTCAGTGAAATGTCTCTTGATGTCTTTTGTCCATATTCTAACTGGACTGTGCTTTTTCACTGTTGTGTTTTGAAGGTTCTTTGTATATTCTAGACACAAGTTTTTTGTCAGGTATATGGTTTGCAAGTATTTTCTCCCACTCTATAGTTTGTTTTTTCATCCTCCTAACAGAGCCAATGTTTTAAATTTTGATGAAGATCAATTATTTATTATATGAATTATGCTTTTGGTGTCAGGTCTTAGAACAGTTTTATTTCTTCCTTTCTGATCTATATGTCTTCTATTTTCTTACTGCGCTGACTTGAACTTCCAGCACTTTGTTGAACAAAAGTTGTGAACCTGGGCATCTTTGCCTTCTTCCCTGTTTTAGGTGAAAACAGTCAGCTTTTCACCTTTATGTATACTGTTAGCGGAAAGTAGTTATGGCTTCTCTTTATACAGTTGAGAATGTTTCCCTCTATTTCTACTTTTTTCCGAGTATTTTTCTTTTAAGGCCTCATTAGCTTTTAATGCAAAACTAAATCCACAATCATTCTAGAAAGGGCAGGTTCCTCAAATTCAACATGTAGTCAGAGAAGGGAATCCAGGAAAATGAGGGAGTACGAAGCTCTCTTCCGAAACCCAGCCACGTGACAAAGCCAGAGGCATCTCCAAAGCCACAGGTGTGCCAGCAAACCAGGTGAAGAAGGCTGCTGCAGCTTGAAAAAGTAACTTTACCACCTTAATACCTGGGTCCTCTGAGAGCTGTCTGTGCGATAGACGAAATTGCCTTTGGTTTCTGACGATGAGGGTGATACCAATTCCTCCTCAAATTCATTGGAACTAAAAGATTCTGAATGGTTTCTCTGCCTTGTCTTTCCCATCATGGCAGCATTTGTGACCATGACATGTCTCAAAGAGTCGTTAAGGTAACGATTCAACAAGCTGCTCTTGTATTTTGGGGGCGATACGTAATCCTCATTGGCCCATGACTCTGGCCTCACTCCAGCTTTTATGACTGAGCTCTCACTTTTAGTCACAGGATGGTGGACTGGACTATTATAGCCTTCTTCATTCATGGGGTTTCGTGGAGGATTTTCTCCATCTTCAGAACATGAGTCATCACTGCTTACACTCAGCCGCTCAGCGTTTCCTTGAACATACTTATTGTACAACTTTATTCTTAAGACCCAGCTTAAATCTGGCTGTCGAACAGTATTCTTAAGCTGACGTCTTGCATTAGCAAGCCAATTTGACACCTGCACTAGCGTCATCTGCGAGCCGAGCGCCAGGAGAATCTTCTCCGTCTTCGTGGGGTACGGATTGTCGTGGTGCTTGTGCAGCCACAGCTTGAGGGGCCGCACCATGTCCTGCAGGGCCTGCCGCTTGTGCCTCACCTTCCCGCCATTCTGCCGGGCCCCGGTCCTCCGGTGTCTCAGGCCCAGGTTGTCCTTTAGGGGCGTGCCGTCCGTAATGCCCACCTCGGGGAGAGCATGCGTACTGTCCAGAATGCCACCGTAGGGCCTGCCGCCCCACTCCCGCTCCGGAGCCCCGTGGTCCTCAAAAAGCACGGCGCTGCTGAGCTTGTTGAAGATGATGGTGTTCATGGCGTGCGCAGGCAGGGCCGCGCGGTGCGGCCGCAGTGCCTTGGGGCCGGGCCGCCGGGAGCTCCGCAGGGCTCGGGTTCCTCCTCTTAGCCCCGGCCACCCAGCCCCCAAAGAATCTCAGCCTTTTCAGAGTATTTAACATGAATGGATATCAATCTTTGCCTTTTAATGGGAATATTTAGACCATTTACATTTAATATAATTTTTTATATGTTAGGGCTAAATTATGCTACCTTTTTGTTACCTCTGTTTTTCATTTTTCTATATTATTTTTTCTGCCTTCCCGTGGATTGCTTGAATGTTATTTGGAATCCCATTTTGGTTTATCTATAGCGTTTTTAGAGTATCTCTCTATATAATTTTTCAGTGGTTTTTCCAGGTATTATATTACAAATTCATAACTATCACAGTATACTGATGTCACCATTTACCAGTTTTAGTGAACTGTAGAAGTCTTATCTCTCTTTCCCTTCACCCATTTATATTATAATTATATTGTGCATTTTTTCATCAAACACTTAGAACCACATGAGACAATGTTCTAATTTTTGCTTCAACCCTCAAGTGTAATTTAGAAAACTCAAAAGGGGAAAATAAGCATCCAAATTTTTGCATATTGTTGTTTTTCCTCCGTGATGTTCCAGTATTTCTTCTTTTATCATTTCCCTTCTA
The DNA here is from genome assembly GCF_949987515.2 of Delphinus delphis. Taxonomy (NCBI): domain Eukaryota; kingdom Metazoa; phylum Chordata; class Mammalia; order Artiodactyla; family Delphinidae; genus Delphinus; species Delphinus delphis. The sequence continues at coordinate 122,066,594 of NC_082704.1, forward strand.
TTTAGAAAATTTCTGTAGCACTTTAGTGTAGGTTTGCTGTGGATGTATTCTCTTAGATATTCTTCATCTGAGAATGTCTTAATTTCCCTTTCATTCCTGAAGGATTTTTCAGCATCCAAAAGATATTGTGCCACTTCCAAGTGGTCTCCGTGGCTTCTGATGAGAAATCTGCTGTCTTTGAATTTTTCCCCCTGTAGGTAAGGTGTTGTTTTTTGTGGCTGCTTTCAAGATTTTTCTCTGTGTTTGGCTTTCAGGAGTTTATTAAGATGTATCTTGGCATGGATTTTGGGGGGGTTATCCTCTTTGGTATTCATTCAGCTTCTTGAATTTGTAGGTTTACATCTCTTGTCAAACTAGAGAAGCTTTCGGCCGTTATTTCTTCAAGGTTTTTTCAGCCTCCCCCTCTGTCTCTTGTCCTTCAGGGACTGTGTCCATTATGTTGTCTCTAATTGGGAGATACAGCTCACAGAGTATGCACAAAGAGGGATTCTGGTATCTCTTGGCTACATCTGTGTGAATCTTCTATGTTCCTTATACATAAAATAGTTTGCTATCTGACCTTAGTTTTCTCTTACTAATTCTTTAAAGCTTTCACAGATTGGATCACTTACTAATTATTTCAGATCACTTTTGGGCAAAAAACTTACAAGGTCCTAAAAATACCCATTAAGGATTTTTATTGTCATATAAATCTGCAATATATTTGGGGAAAATGGGCATAATTAAAATGTTTATATTTTAAATCCTGGAACATGCTCTTTTGTCTGTTTCTACAAGTCTAATTTTATATTCCTTAGTAAAGTTTTATGATTTTCTAGATAGCTTTTACACATTTCTTATTAAGTTTATTTCTAGATTTTGTTTGTGTGTTTTGCTGTTGGGGTGGGGCCTTTTCAGGTAATATCTTAAAATTAGTTTGTTTTTTTTTATACATAGGAAAACTTGTTTTATTGTTATTTATATTGTATTTAGCCATTTTATGGAAACTGTAATTAATGCTAGTTGTTTTTCAATAGTATTTAGTCTCTTCTAGAATATTTCTCATACATTTCCTGCTTCCTGCCACAGATTCCCAAATTTTCAGCACAAAACAGATTAAAGCATATTCTGAAAGACGGGTGATAAACATAGTTGCCCATAGTCAATAATTTTGGCAAAAGCCTCATTTTAATTCCTCACTTGCTGATTCACAATTCACCATATCATATTAAAGGCTTTGAGAAGTCTTGCTTTAAACAGCCTTGTTTAACCATGCTTAATCCGATGATTTCCATTTACAAATCACACACATCAAAAACCCATTGAAAATGCATAGAAATCCTGCATAAATTGAATTTAGAAGAGAAGCATCTATTATCTTAAAATATAGAAAGGTCTCTCAAATCCATACAAAAACAGTGAACTCCCCGTTAGAAAAATGGGCAACTAACGGGAATAAGACCAATGGCTGATACACTATTTCCCCCCCCGTGAAATTAACAACCCAAACCATGATGGTATCCAGCCTTGCCTTTGTTTCAGACGCTCTGTGGATAGAGTGGAAATGTCTGCTGTGCACTGAAATTTGAATTCTTTATAATTGCTTATAATTCTAGCCGCCCAGCCCACGATGGGGAACCATCTGCCTTGCATTCTGCTCCGTGAGCAGTTCGCCTCATCAGTCTGTCTGTTCCGTTGCCGTAGCAGGGATCTCTCTGTGGTTACTGCCCTACTTTCTGATGCCTGCGTCGTTTGACTGCCTGTTTTACTGGCCAAAGTGTCTGTTGTGTGTAAAGATGAAAGTTTTGCTGCACTCCGTGTGCGTGCAACAGGTGGATGGGGATCATTTTCTAGCTACCAACTACCAGCAACAGGAGAAAGCGTTGAAAGGATTCTAGAGAGAGGAAGACACCAGCCAATAATTTCCTAGTTCTGCAGTGGTTGGAGATGATAAACCTCCACGTAAGGAAACACCATGGTGCCAGTTCAGAGCTGCCGTTTCTTGTAAGCATCCTTGGCATGAAACAGGATGTACTCTCTCTGCCTTTCTGGAGGACAGTACATCAAGAGGTATAAAAATATCCATGACCTTTGATCCATAATTAATTACCCAGAAAAATATTCAGAGACGTCCACCATAATTTAAGTCAAGAAAATTCACAACAGTGTTCCCTGAAATAGCAAGGAAAAATTCCACAGTGCTCAATAATAAGGAACATTTCATTACAAAAGATGTAAATATGATAAAACATATGAATTACGATATATGCAGAGGTTATGTAATTATGTAGCTCAGGGGTCAGTGAACCTTTTCTGTAAGAAGCCAAATAGTAAATACTTCAGGCTTTAAGGATCATACAGTCTCCATCACAGTTACTCAACTGCCCTTATGGGTCAAAAGCCATCATAGTCAACGGGGAAAGGGATGGGCAGGCCGTGTTCCAATAAAATTTCATTTATAGACAGTGAAATCTGAATTTCATATCCTTTTCATGTGTTGTGAAATATCATTTTTATTTTTTCAGCTCTTTCATTTCAAGGTAAAAACCACTCTTAGCTTGTGAACTGCACAAAAAACATGCTGGTCAATATTCCCTTGGGTTTCAGTTTGTTCTCCCCTTAAATAAAATCATGTTTTCAAATGCAATTTTACATGAGAAAACACTCACAACATAATATCAATTGGAAAACAGGTAGGATCTAAAACCATTTTTAGAATAATAAAAAGGACTTGAAAGAAATACCTAAAAATATTAAAATGCTTTTCTCTGTAGGGTGGCCTTTGAATGATTTTTATTCCCTTTGTACGCTTTTCTGTTTTTGCTAAATGCTTTACAATGAGTGAGCATTATTCTTGTAATAAGTAACGTTACTTTGAAAAATGTTCTTCTAAAAATTATTCTCAAGCTGGTTCTTTCTCCTGGCATTTTAAGGATTCATTTTCCATATTTTGAAATTTATTTCCTTTCTCCATCATTTGTTTTCTTCTATCAGGGATGTTTGTCATCTATTTTGAGGACATCCTTCATTCATTTCCTTACTCATTCTTTTCCTGTTTTCCCCTCTCTCTCCCAACAATCTTTCTCAGGTATGACATTTTTCAAAGTTCTATTCTGAGCCCAATGGGGAAAAATATTAAACATATTCATTATATTGGAACTATGGTTTCCAACACCACTGATTTAATTTTAACATTTTAGGGACCAAGAGATTCCTCAATGTTGTGACCATGATGTTTTCAACAGAAAATTTAACCATGTCAAATATGGTTAAAAATACATTTCTGCTTAACGTGCACTGACCCCTGTAAAGTTCGTTGGGCCAGGATTCCCTTATCCGAGGGGGAGGAAGAATGGCTTTAAGTAGCTTCCCTTCTTTGCTGTGTGGCCTTCCTCTATTCCAAATCCATCTGCATCTCAATCCTGCTCCCCTAGGGGAAGTCCTCTTAGAATATTTTTAACATCCAATCAGAATATAGACCCACAGGGCTTCCCTGGCGGTGCAGTGGTTGAGAGTCCGCCTGCCGATGCAGGGGACGCGGGTTCGTGCCCCGGTCTGGGAAGATCCCACATGCCGTGGAGCGGCTGGGCCCGTGACCCATGGCCGCTGAGCCTGCGCATCCGGAGCCTGTGCTCTGCAACGGGAGAGGCCACGACAGTGAGAGGCCCGCGTACCACAAAAAAAAAAAAAAAAGAATATAGACTCACAGTCCAGGCAGGTGTACCTGGGACATTCAGAAGTTATCTAGTCAAGTGGCATAGCTAGTTGTTTCCATGGCAAATGTTTCCTGAGGACCTGCTTTGCAGCAGACACTGTTCCAAGGACTGGAAATGCAGGGATGCACTCCTGGGCATATATCTGGACAAAACTCTAATTCAAAAAGATACATGCATCCCTGTGTTCATAGCAGCACTGTTTACAATACCCAAGACATGCATGCAACCTAAATGTCTGTCAACAGATGAATGGATAAAGAAGATGTGGTACATATACACAATGGAATATTACTTAGCCATAAAAAAGAATGAAATAATGCCATTTGCAGCAACACGGGTGGACCTAGAGATTGTCATACTGAGGGAAAGAAGTCAGCAAGACAAATACCATGTGATGTCACATATATGTGGAATTTAAAATATGATACAAATGAATCTATCTATGAAACAGAAACAGACTCATGGACATAGAAAAGAGACTTGTGGTTGCCAAGGGGGAGGGGCTTGGGAGAGGGATGGAGTGGGAGATTGGGGTCAGCAAATGTAAGCTTTTTTTTTTTTAACACCTTTATTGGAGTATAATTGCTTTACAATGGTGTGTTAGTTTCTGCTTTACAACAAAATGAATCAGTTATATATATACATATATTCCCATATCTCTTCCCTCTTGCATCTCCCTCCCTCCCACCATCCCTATCCCACCCCTCCAGGCGGTCACAAAGCACCAAGCTGATCTCCCTGTGCTATGCGGCTGCTTCCCACTAGCTATCTACCTTACGTTTGGTAGTATATGTATGTCCATGCCTCTCTCTCGCTTTGTCACAGCTTACCCTTCCCCCTCCCCATAGCCTCAAGTCCATTATCTAGTAGGTCTGTGTCTTTATTCCTGTCTTACCCCTAGGTTCTTCATGACATTTTTTTTTCTTAAATTCTATATATATGTGTTAGCATACGGTATTTGTCTCTCTCTTTCTGACTTACTTCACTCTATATGACAGACTCTAGGTCCATCCACCTCATTACAAATAGCTCAATTTTGTTTCTTTTTATGGCTGAGTAATATTCCATTGTATATATGTGCCACATCTTCTTTATCCATTCATCCGATGATGGGCACTTAGGTTGTTTTCATCTCCGGGCTACTGTAAATAGAGCTGCAATGAACATTGTGGTACATGACTCTTTTTGAATTCTGGTTTTCTCAGGGTATATGCCCAGTAGTGGGATTGCTGGGTCATATGGTAGTTCTGTTTGTAGTTTTTTAAGGAACCTCCATACTGTTCTCCACAGTGGCTGTATCAATTAGATGTAAGCTTTTATCTATAAGATGGGTAAACAGCAAGGCCCTACTGTAGAGCACAGGGAGTATACTCAATATCCTGTGATAAACCGTCATGGACGAGAATATATTTTTAAAAAGAATGTATATGTGTATAACTGAAGCACTTTCTGTACAACAGAAATTAAACACAACATTATAAATGAACTATACCTCAATTAAAATATGATACAAATGAAATCTATATCTATCTATCTTCTAAATCTATCTATCTTCTTTTTAATCTTCAATTAAAAAGAAAAGAAAGAAAGAAATGCAGGGATGGGGGAGATGGACAAGGCAGCTGCCCTGTGCAATCACACCCTCTGCTACAACCTCCAGGGACCTATAATCAAGAGAAGCTCAGGCTTCATTGCACTGTCAGCATTAAGAGTTGAGGTGCGGCCATAAACGAAGGAAATAGGGTATGTTCATGATGGTGCCAGAAAACCATGTCAAGAAGGTTGCAAATGAGGAGGGATGCTGGGAGTCCAGGCTTTTGGTGGAGCCAGATAATGGCTGCACAGTTTGCGTGTTGCTTGTTAAGAAAACCATGCATTGTAGGTCCCCACAGAGGGGCTCAGCCCCTTGTCTTTTACGCCATGGTAGGGGAGAGGGCGCGAAGAAGGAAGGGATAGGGCCCTGCAGGAATAATGCACGAGTTCAACCCCTATCACATGCTTGGACTTCCTATGAACTTTACAAGAACTATCTCACTGAACTGTCGAAAGAAGCATGGGGTGTCAGCACTGATTTTACACCATCTGTATTAATCACGGTTCGGGGAGAGAGACATTTGTTATAGCAATTGGCTCATGCAGTTATGGTAACCAAGAAGTCCCATGATCTCTGCAAGCTGGAGAACCAGGTGCCATGGCATGAGTGTTTGTGTCCTCCCCAAATTCCTATGCTGAAATCCTAATCCCCGGTGTGATGGTATTAGGAGGTGCGGCCTTTGGGCAGTGCTGAGGTAATGAGGGTGGATCCCCCATGAATGGGATTAGCATCCTTATAAAAGTGACCCCAGAGATTTCCCTCACCCCTTCCACCAGGCAGGGCACAGCAAGGACACACAGACTATAAACTAGGAAGAGGCCCCTCACCACAGCTCACCCATGCCGGCATGGTCTTGATCTTGAACTTCCCAGAGCTGTGAGAGAGAAGTTCTTCTTGTTCGTAAGCCACCCAGTTTGTGGCAATCCGTTGCAGCAGCCTGAACTAACTGAGACACCAGGAAAGCCAGTGTCGTCATTCAGTCCGAGTCCCAAGGCCTGAGAAACAGACGTGAGAGTTCCTGAGGGCAAGAGTAAGAGGATGTCCGGGCTCAAGCAGAGGGAGGGAAGTTGCCCTCCCTCTGCCTTTTTGTCCTATTCGTGTCCTCAGTGGATTGGATGAGGCCCACCCACGTTGGGGAGGGCCATCTGCTTTAATCAGTCTAATCTCTTCTAAACACCCTCACAGGCACGCCCGAAAGCAATGTCTCACCAGCCCTCTGGAATCCCTTAGCCCAGTCAAGGTGATACATAAAATGAACACCGTTCTTGAAATGAAAGCGCCAAGTCCTGGAAAGAAAGACTAACTTACCCTCGGTCACACAGCTGGTTGGCAGTGGGACCAGGACCCAGTTCTACTGTGGCTTTTGTCATCCACGCCATATAAGAACTTGATACTCCACGACTTTACAGTGTGCGTCAAACCCGTCCTCAACCCCATGGCTCCTTTCAGGTATATTTAAGTCCCATCGGTTAATGATCTTCCGTCATTACTCTGTGCCCAGTGTGAACTGTACTCATGCCTCTTTTTGCGATGCTGAAATGTCCTTTTTAAAAAGGAATGCCCCACAGGTAGTAGAATCTCTGTGCTAAAAATAAGGGAGAACAACTGTAAGAAAAGCAGAGTAAGAACATCATTTTGCCCATGAAGTGCGCCTGCCGCAAGGGAAAACCTTACATGACTTTGAAAACAGGGACTGGTTTCCAACCCACGGCTTTGCAGAAAGGGTCTTTCCTGACTTTGCCTCGGTATAAGTTTAGAGTGATCCAGGAGTCAACATGGAACCCACGGTCATCTGAATGTAGAACTTCCCCCAGGCTGCAAGTGGGATGGGCTTTGTCTCTGCCAAAGTAGATTCTTGGGACTCCCATGCTCAGGATTTAGCAAGGTCTACAGTTTAACAGGAAGGATGTGTCTGCTGGAGTCTTGGCAAACTGGTCATGTCAGATCTACCTCATTCAAGGGCTGAGGGTTCCTCTTCAAGTCAGCGTGAACCCACGAGACACCACCTTTCTTACCTTCCTTCCTAGCACTTATGGGTCTTCAGGACGACTAAAACCACAGGGGGATGATGTTGGGCAGAACCTCCAGGACTCAGAAGAAACACAGTCACTTCGTCACACTCGACCCAGGGACTGGCTGACAGACGGGAGTGGAATACACTTACTTCCAGTGGGTAGCAGAAAGCACAGATGAGCAAGTTTGACTGTTCTCTCTGCCAAGATAGAAAAGTTCCTTGACATGGAACCCGTCTGGCTGGTGCTCTGAAAACACTTCGTAGGAATGTCACGTGGCCTGGCAGTTAGATCCACCAACCTCCAGTAATTCCCCTAAAACACGTAAGTGAATATCAGTAAAGAGTATGGAGCAGCACAAAAGGATCAAGGAGACGGGAGCTTCTGCCAACACCACACTGTGTTTCTGGCCACTTCCTTCTGAATGGACGACCAGGGTGCTATTGTGGACGCCAAGGGCATGCAGGCCGCTCGGCAAGAAGTGCCCCACGTTGCCATGGCAACACGGGAATCATCCACGACGCCACGGAACTTGCGGGCAGCACCGTTGTCAACAAAGCAGTGAAGGCCACTTGGTACGCCAACGGTAGTCGTGTGTGTGCATTTTGCATATTAAGCTCTCTTGGAGCTGAGGGGAGTGTCTGGAAGCGTATGAAAGGAATTGATCAGAAAAAAAAGAGAAAAGCAAAAGACAGAATCACCTAGGGACTTAAATGTCAACACACTCCATGCTGGTGGGTCTCAGCTGGGCACAGTTGTATCCTCAGGGGACATCTGGCAATATCTGGAGTCATTTTTGGTCATCACACCTGGAGAGAGGGCAGAGGAGGTGCTAGCAGCTGTTACCGGTGGGTAAGTGTTGCTAGCCCTCTTATACAGGACACCTCCCTACAAAAAAAGAATTATCTGGTCCCAAACGTCAACAGTGCCGAAGTTGAAAACCCATGTTCTATGCAGAGGAGAGCATTTTGTGAGAACCAACTATATAATAAGTCTGATCTGTTAGAATCTATTCCCTATGAATTCATGGCATGATGGTGAAAACAAAAGAGTTTGGGCTGGGGGAAAAAAATGTAAGGAAATAAATAAAAAATAAAAGAAATAAATAATAAAAAATAAAATAAAAAATAAATAAATAAAAAATATTTTTTTATTAAATATAAAATAGAAAAGAAAAAAGAAAAGAAAACATTGCATTGATGTTAACTCCCAGTACGTACATAGGGCTTCTGAAACATATCGTTAGACTCATGACATGGGAAACCCCCAAATCTGGAATCAACCCAATGACACAGCTCACGAGAGAACGAGCGGATCTTTGGCTCCAGTCAGTTGATATGTGTGTCTGTAAAATTACCCTCCAGAGTCAGGGAGGACGTGTGTGTCAGAACTTCTGTCTGAGTAGGACACTCGCAGACAAGAGCAAGGCTCACATCCCATGTCATCTGTCCTCGGAGTAGCAGTTGTGAACGCCTTTTTCAGGACAGAGCCCGCTGCTTGGAATCGCTGTGTGACGCTTCCCTTTGAGGCCGGCCGCTTGAGCTACGATTGCAACAACCCTGCAGCTTGACTCATCCGTAGCTCTTTCCTCACTGCAGTTCGCGTCCGTGTCATACTGCCGGATGCAGCATTTCATCATGCCTCTGCCACGCGCCCCATAGGTACCTGCGTGGTGCAGCTTCCCAGCAACTTTGCCCAGAGCCGCTGTCATCATCTGGCTACCGTCTCATCCAGCCTTGGTCTGACCCAGAGCCAGTGGCTTCCTGAGGGCTCAGCTTCCATCCACGTAGACGGACACGCCTCTAGAATTTTGGTCGTGAGTCTCCCTTCGCTCTGTGGGAGTTGATTCACAACGTGGTAGAAAACCCATGGCAGGTCTTTGTCTCACTCTCCCGCGGCACATCATGTCATTTCACCTCGACTGTATGAAGGATGCGTTCCGAAATGTCCGCCATGGCTGCTAGCCAAGCAAACGATGAGCTCGTTTGCAGTGTTTGCTGTTGTCTCATGACTAACCGAGGTGGCTTGACACTGAGTTTTTTCAAGACAGGTGTTTCTCTGAGAGCTTAGTGTGTGGTCTTGGCCATCTTTAAATTGACACAATTATTTACTAAAGCCGTTCCTGTGAAAACGTGCCTCTCAGTAAATCCGTCTCAGCACCAGAGAAAACAGCTCTTAATTATCCACAGAGAGTCTCTCCTAGAACGTAAAAAAGGTATCCATCTTGGGAATTGACAGCTTCTTATCTAACTGAGACAACTCAATGGTGGAAGTGTTGGATGTCATGGGAGAGGGATTAAATTGGGTCGAAGGCTGGTACATGGAACTCAGAAAAGAAAGTCATATGACCTCACTTGTTCCAGACAGGTCCTGTCGAAGTGAGAGAGTGTCATGGACATATATACGCTACCAAATGTAAAATAGATAGCTCGTGGGAAGCAGCCGCATAGCACAGGGAGGTCAGCTTGGTGCTTTGTGACCACCTAGAGGGGTGGGATAGGGAGGGTGGGAGGGAGACGCAAGAGGGAGGAGATGTGGGGATATATGTATACGTATAGCTGATTCACTTTGTTGTACAGCAGAAACTAACCCACCATTGTAGAGCAATTATACTCCAATAAAGATGTTAAAAAAAAAAAAAGAAAGTAAAAAAACAAACAAAAAAACAGGTCCTGCCTTTCATCAGGTCAGAACTTACTGCTTACTGAAATTTAAAATTTATAATTTGGGGATTAATAGGCATACGTGCATCAGCTGACATTGTTTTCCTGCCGAATGACATGAATCCCTATTGTTCATTCAAATGGATGTGTCTCATTTTGAAGGTCTGCCATTTCCTGTATAACCTTGTTCAGCCTTTGGAACTCATACATCAAAATAAAATAGCTGGACTACCCTGGTGGCGCAGTGGTTGAGAGTCCGTCTGCTGATGCAGGGGACGCGGGTTCGTGCCCCGGTCCGGGAAGATCCCACATGCCGCGGAGCGGCTGGGCCCATGAGCCATGGCCACTGAGCCTGCGCGTCTGGAGCCTGTGCTCCGCAACGGGAGAGGCCAGAGCAGTGAGAGGCCCGCGTACCAAAAAAATAAAAATAAATAAAATAAAATAAAAGAGCTATAACCCATTGCATCTCTTGCACAGGCACTTATCACACTCATCATTTCTCCTCGAGTTTTCTTCCAGGAAAAATAGTTCATCTCCCTTGCTGAGGAATTTTGGGCTCATTTGTATATCTACTCTCTGACTGGTCCAGGTTAGCCTTGCTGCCCAACCCGCCCTCCCACTTACCATGGAAAGTGTATTCCCTTCTGTTAGGTTCTGCTCCCAAGCCTGTCAGTTCCTGTAATCCACATTTGTCTGTTTCCTCTGCCCCATAATTTCTTCAGCCCTGGCTAAAATCACCATCTTGCTTCTCTACCTCTAACTGCAGAGCGTTCTGGGGACTTGGTATCGTACCACTCTATTTACCTCTAACTCATAAGGACCCCCATGCCATCAGCAATCCTCACAGATCTATGACCTTTTTTGCCAAGTAGTGGTTCCAAATCCGCCTCTCTTTGCTCCGGGGACTCAGGCCCTCGTCGTCCCTCTACCTTCCTCTGAGTAGAATGTACTCCCTACTTCCGAGAGAACGTAGGATGTGTTGGGATGACCTTGCCCTGTGGTTTGCTGCTATCCCTTGTCCTTGTCTTTATCCTACAACCTGCAACTGTTCCCACGTTAACTTCTTCCCTCTGCTCTCATGGATGAATCTCCTTTGGTGAAGTAGTTTAAGTAGAGGGATAAAGAAAAACCTGCATGCGAGGTTGTGAAGAAGGGGAGGTTAGGAAATGGGAAGATGAAGTATAGATTACCCTACTGGGACTCTGGACAGAAAAGAAAGAATGTAGCAGCTAGACAGGGTATAAGATATACAGTTGATGCTTGACCATAATTCTCATTTTCTAAACCTCTCATGAGGCTGCAGAAACAGCAGTCACACTTCTGCTTAAGTGCTCAGCTAAATTCTTCCTGCCGTAAAAATATCTTGCATAATTTATAGGTTTTTCACACTTAAAATATCACTTATACAAACATGGGGATTTCTGAGATAAAAGCAAGAGGAAATACCCATCTAAGCATGGCTGATAATGGGCTTTATATATCTGGCATCTCTTAAAGGGAGATGAAAGGTTGCCCTTCTATCTTGAAAAATGATAGGCCCTCCAAAAGATTCTCCTTAGCTAATGAGAATTTTGGCTTCGTGCTATTTTCTTTTCTTTTCTTTTTTTTTTTAAGGACGTATTCAGTGTTTTCATTGCTAAAGCATTGATGAACAGGCTGTTTACTAAATAAATTCATAGAATGGAGAGCTGGAGGAGATAATTATGAAAACATGACTAGGGACCAGAATATTCCTCCATCGACAGCTACCATGGTTTCTTTATTGGATACCAGAGACTTTGCAAAGGGCTTGGCAGAGTGAGTCACGAACAGAAATGATGAAGAACACCAGACACGGGTTCTGATTTCTTCCTTTTCTTTCAGCGTGTGAAGGACACCGCACGCCTCCTTGAGGTCTTTACGCTATCTTGGCACCGTTGCAATTGTGTCACTCACCTAGAAGCTCCACAGGGCGTCGCTGACTGTGGCAACTGTTCAGACACGATCTCTGCGTCCCCTTCCAGTCTCTCGGTTCAAGTGGTTCCTGGGTTAATTACCAAACCACAACTGATTTAAACAATTGTGCCCGGGGTGCCTACAGTGCATCTTATCGTTGGGATGGAAACCTCCCATGATTTCCATGACACTTCTAATGTAATTGTTTCTTTGACGGAAACACAAAACCCCACCATTTCCAGCAAGGCAACCAGCCGTCAAGGATTCCAACAGAGAAATACAGCTGCTTGAACTCAGATCTAAGTCAGCAACCCTCATCAGGCACCTGACGTGTGGAAGATGTCACACTCGGGTGTGGGAACCTGTCAGGGAAGCAGAGAATAGGGACCTCACGTGTGTGCTGTCTTTGATCAGGAATAGCAGCGTCTATGTGACCCAAAGTCCCCCCATGAGATGCAATTACCCAGACACATTCAACGTGATGAAAACGTTCTTTCCAGGGCTGCTTCCCTTTTATACATTTTACATTTGGTGAACGCAGACCGAGCCTTTTGCACATGAATGGCTCTGTGCTCCAACAGGATACTTGCACTAATTCCCTGCATGTAGCCTTGACCTTGTCAAGCCCCTGATGGGACGAGCTGGCTGCAGACATCCAAGAAGGACACCATCCATCACCTTCACATATTCTCACCGTGCCAAGTACGCCCTTTTAACGTCACTACTCATTTTATACCGGACTCAGGCTTCTGCCGTCTGCCCATGCTTTAGTCAATAGCTGTTTCCTAATCGAATCCCATGCCTCAGGGCAAAAATCATAGCTGGAAGAAAAGGGAAGAAGAAAAGTAATGCATGACATCTCTGTGGCCTGTGGCCAGTTTTGTGTGTGTGTGTGTGTGTGTGTGTGTGTGTGTGTGTGTGTGTGTGTGTGTGTGTGTGTGTGTGTGTGTGTGTGTGTTACGTGGGCCTCTCACTGCTGCGGCCTCTCCCGTTGCGGAGCACAGGCTCCGGACGCGCAGGCTCAGCGGCCATGGCTCACGGGCCCAGCCGCTCCGCGGCATGTGGTATCTTCCCAGACTGGGGCACGAACCCGTGTCCCCTGCATCGGCAGGCGGACTCTCTACCACTGCGCCACCAGGGAAGCCCTGTGGCCAGTTTTTAAGGGCAATTTTCACAGTGTGGTGAGAGGGTTCCAGCGTAAGAGATGATGCTAGTGACTTGACACGTTCATTACGTTCCAGGATGCAGGAAGCTGATTCTCAAGTGGCTTGTTAGGCAGAGGAGTTGTGTGGTTGCAGAAATATCTCATAAAAGTCTCGCTTCCCGCGTCATAAGCAAAGACATCGTGGAAACAATATCGAACGTGCACCTAACACTCAGCATTCATGTGAAACTCATCAAGGTTCATTTACTGCTTCAGGACCCTCAATCGTCATTTATTAATTGTCCGCCCGGAATGAGTCCTAAGTTCTTTCCCACCACTCCTCTTTTCCATCTCCCCTGCGATGTAACTTCAGTTGCTATTCTCACCTGTCTAGACCATCACGGTCTAATCCCCGCCCGCTTCTCTCTCGTCCCCTTGTTCTTTCATCAGGTCGGCTTCATCCCAGCACTCCCCAGTCCTGGGGCAGACTTCTCATGGAAGGAGAAAATCATCATTATCAAGGAATAACCTTCCTTGGTTTTGCATGTCTCCTGCAGAACAATCTATACCCATGTCCTTTCTTCTTTCTGGTCTCTGGAGAACTCTGGACCAGAGATAAGAGTCTCCCCGTCTGCTCTGTAATTTCCATCACGTTGCAGGATGGTCCCCGTCCTTCATCTTCTTCGTCTCTCTTATCGCCAACCTTTTTAAGAACGGAGCATCTATAAATGAACGCGTTCTCTGTGCTTTCCAACACGCTCGCCGCATATCGTCAATCAGTATTGTTCCAGTTTCAGCGCGTGCACAAAATCGTCTACACTCACAGCCACAGTGTTTTCCCTTCCTGCTTATCCCTTAGCCCACTTCCATCTGTTGTTACTGTTCAGTTACAGCCATTGTCAAGGTCAGTCATCAGTGACCTTCTAGACACAACCATAATGACCTCTCTGAGGGCAGATTTCTACCTGGTGTGAGTGCATACATTGTCACACAATGGGCACTTGTTTTTCTGTATAAAAGTGTCTTTCTCTTCTGGAAGGGAGTTGACGCTTTTAAGCTGATCCTTACGTGTTCACACAACGGGCTCTCCTACAATCTTTTGCATTTGTTCAGGCTCTGCCTGCAGAGGCACCTCGGGGCTCTGAGACGTGCAGAGCAGTGAGTCGATCCAGTGGTGTTCAGCACAGTCCTGCCTGCACTGTTTGTGAAGAGTGGGCGCGTGGGGTATGGTTGGGTCTGAGGAATTACCCTGTCAACAGTAATATAGCCACGGTTGTGCAAGAAGGCTCTGTATTAAACCTTTAGGGGTGAACATAAAAGAAGCTTGCGGGAAGCCTGAGAATTATTCAGAAGGGCTTGAGGGTTCTGTGTTTAGAGATGACTAAATATGAATGTGGTAAGGGGGTGGTGATTGGGGTCCCCCAATCCATCACAAACTCAAAGGGTTTCTACTAGGTCTTGACCCTAGAACTGGTCATGCAATTAACATGACTGAATGCATGTGTGTGTGCAGCCTGTTAGAGATGAGGCCCCCAGGTGTCAAAGGGACAAATCCTAACATCTAAACGTAGCGCCTCACAGAACAGAGGAGAGAGCTTTTTTTTCCCTTCCAAGGTTTTCCCCTTCTTCTTCAGCCTGGTGAACTGAAGGACACGTAATAACTTAGGGCGATTTTCATATACCATCTTCACACATACTTTTCTCTTATGTTCTCTGCCTCTCGTTCTGCAGACTTCATGATGTGAGTCTAAAAATAAAGATGCCTGAAGATTCAATCACCACTATTCTTTTATTTAAAGCTCTGGACAATTACTGAGGAAAAAAAAAAAAAAAACCCAGGGGATGAAAAATAGAGATTAGAAAAATTGAATAAGAAAGTCATTATGTAAAATACATCATTTGGTATACGGTGCTTTGCAATCTTGAATTTTAATAATGAGTCAGAGAATAGTTAGGATTTTTACTGAGTATTATGATCCTGTTAAATTATTCCCATCAGGGCACTTTCCTAAGTACCTCAAAGATTAAACTGATGCTTGAATATACCTTTCTAAAGTGGGTATTTTTTCCTATATATTTTAAAACGATTATGGTTGTCTCATTAACATTAGCCAATGACCAATATACTCATCACTAATTGGAAAATCCTCCAAAATGATGCATGTAGTTAATTGGGCAACAACTGGCTAATGTCTATTTGTATCTAAAGAGTATTTAAATATTGACAAAGGTCTCATGCATATGTATGTACCCAAAAGGGTCAAGATGACTCAGAATGTGGCACCTTACTTCTTGAGAATATGGTTGAAAAAATATGTGTAACGCACTTGTCCAGTCCATGGGTCAAACGGACAAACTCAGGCATAGACACTGCTTCCATCCGTCCTGGATCCAGGGGGAAACCTGACCCCCAGCATGGGGCATCCTTCATTCATTTATTCATTCATGCATTACGAAAAAGTTTGTGTTGACAAAGGTGCGGTACTAAGGAATGAGAAATGAAACATTCTAGTCTCAAGCCACTTCCCATCCTAAGGAAGGAAACAGAGAAGTAAGTGTGGGCCCAAGTATTGAATTTGTTGTCTGAGGTCAAGGCACTCCATTTATGATACAGTTTAAAGGGTTGTAGTATAATCCTGTTCTTTTGAGATACCTCAGAGCCATTAAGATCCAATGCCCTGAGTATCTGAGCAGGTTCTTGAAGGATGAGTAAGAAGCCCTCCTGATGAATGAGATTGGAAAGTTTGTCCCTGGCAGACTGACCAGGAGTGCCAAGCATGGGGTCCTGAGGGAGCCACTTAGTATCATTGTGTTTGGCTAGAAAGGACTCATCAAACTATGGACCACTGAGCTAAGAATGGTTCTCCCCTTTATATGTGGGTGAAAAGGTCAAAAGAAGACTATCATTTTGTGACACATGAAAATTATACAAAATTCAAATTTCACTGTCCATCAACATTTTATTAGAAGACAGCCACACCGGTTGTTAAGTATCATTTGTTAGGTCGATGGGTACTTTCACGCTCCAGCAGCAGAGCTGAGTTGTAGTGACAGTGACCATATGGCCCCCAAAGCCTAAAATAGCTCCCTTCTGTCCCTTGACAGAAAAAGTTTGCTGATTCCTGGGCTAGCGCATCAGAGACATACGTGGGAGTGGGCAGAGGTGAGCCAGAAAGGTGAGCTCCAGGTGATGGGGAACCTTGCATGCCATACCAGGAATTTGAGTTTTATTCTATACTGATTGAAAGTCACAGAAAGAGTCCCAGCATTGAAGTAAGTCCATTGTAGAAAATGTGTGCATTTTAGGAAGCACTTGTTCAACTGCTGCTCTGTTCCTGGTGGTCTTTGGCCAGAGGGCATTGACTGGCAAGAGGAAGTCCAAGATTTGGTGTAAGGAGGTGACTCGTGATAAGATCTGTCCCCAGGAGATACTCCGTGTTAATCAGTAACAAACTCCGTGTTAATCAGTAACAAACTGACTCCATTTACATCTTCTCTTACGATGTTCCTTGCTCCCTCCTAAGAAAAGGGTGTATCACTCACATCTAGAGGATGTCTACAGGTGTGCGTTCCAAGCTGGTGCGCAGTGGGATCCAGAGGGCTGTGTGCATCAGAGGTACCCCGTCCAACTCCCACAGCTCTTCATGTCCTCTCCTTGGTGAACCGAAAGACTTGGGCTTCTTCTTAACACTGAATGATATTTTAGCATCAAAAATCCTATACGTCCCTAAGATGTAGAAAGGCTAAGCCATAAGAATCACATTTCTAAGTCGTGTGTAGTGTGGAACTGTACCTCTTCATGCTGCTGAAGGAGTTACACACACACACACACACACACACACACACACTCACACACACACACACGCACACACACAGCTTGGACAATGGTTACATGAAAACAAAACCGCCGCCCTGACCAGCTGTTGATTTGTCTCGTCTCGGTGATAAAGGCTAAGATGCCATGATTCTGTTCCAGTCTTAGGGGCCCATGAAAGAAGCAGCACATGACACCCAGGAAACTGTCGATGACACATCTCAAAAAAACCCACTGGCTGCTTTCAGAAAGAGATCAAAGTGATTTCCACGGAGGTGCAGGACTTGTCCTGAAAATTGCCTACTAATGAGTTCTGTGGCCTGACCTTTGCTGTCTACCCAGAGCTTTCTCTTTGCACCTTGATTCACTTGCACTGAGCACGCTGGCCACAGGGACCAAGGCTCCCAAACAGTTCACCTCAAAGAAGGTGCTGGAATGGGGCTATCGCTCAGTGAATTCATGGTTTCCTGCATGGAGGCAGCAGTCACAAGACCCCAGACACGAAGAACCCAAACACAGTGGCGTTTCACCTATGGGCTCGTCAGCTCATGCTCTGCGCTGAGTGCTAAGGCAATCTTCAATATTCCAGTCATCCTGTATGTTTTTCAGCCTGATCTAAAATGTAGACTCGGTGACTGTCAGAAGCAAAGAAGTATTTTTCCACGTTGTTCTGCACTATTTTTAATAGTTGCAAAAGGTTCCATCAAGCATGTATGTCACTGTATATGTAACCCCCTTTCTAATTTTTTTTTTTTTTTTTTTGGTCACCACAAGGCTTACGGGATCTAGTTCCCTGACCAGGGATCAAACCCGGCCCTGGCAGTGAAAGCACTGAGTCCTAACCACTGGACCGCCAGGGAAGTATCCCCCTTTTCTATTTTTGAACATTGGATTGCGTCCAGTTTTATGCTACTGCATATTGTTCAGTTATGAACATCTTTGTGTGTAAAGCATTTTGCACATGGCAGATTCTTCCCTTGAGCATAAAATCCAAGGAACAGAATTACCTGTAGAGCATCCGACATGTTTAAGGTCCCTGTTCAGTCTTGCCAATTGGCTTTTTAAGGAATGATAAAGAGTAGATAACATTTTCTAGGAAATTTAAGGGGACGAGGGTGTTCATATAACTGATGGAATTGTTCTCCTCTAGATCTTGTAGGATATTCAATTTTCCAGGAGGCATTACAGCCAAATATCTAGATTCCATTTCTCTCAAGCCTTTCAGGTGCTGGGGGTGGGAGGCAGCAACCTTTGACCTCTGTGAGGTAGCTCAAAGACGTCAGAGGGTTAGGTTCACCACGATGCCCTGGGTGACCATTCTCCTGAAGTATACAGGGGTTCCTCCCCATGACCACACAGACGTGCCCATTTCAACTGACCAACAATAAAAAAAATGGGGCAAGAAAGATGGATTCCTGATTCTGTGCTGTTCTACTTCCTGTCATAATGACTTCCCCTGTTTGCAGAAGCCATGGGTTTGCTTTGTAGAGCTCAGAGGCCATCCTGCTGAGTTGGACCACTCTCCTTTCACACTTGAGGAAACTGTGGTTGCTGTTGGATGGTTGAAGTCACATGGCTAGTGCACGGTGGAGCTGACGCTGAGAATCAGACCTGCTAATTTGGACTCTTGTGCTTGTTGTTGTAGCGGCAAACCGTTGCTTATTCGGATGTTGAACTGTTTATAAACACGTACGCTCTCTTGTTGCAAAGTGGATTGGCTTTGGCTTCATGTATGGACTTAACGTACTGGAACAAAATAAGTAAGATGTGGAAAACAAAAGCAATGAAAATCTGGGTGTGAAGATGAAGCAAGGATGGTATGGAATGCGTGAGTCCTCACGGAGTTCTTGGGAGGAAGACTTGTGGAAGAAAGCTTTACAGCACCTGGTACAACGCTGGTAAACAGGAGATAATGTGTAAAGGTTCGCCTGTGGTGTTGCGGCCATAGTGGTTTGTGTAACATCCAAGTGAGGAATTTTGTTCATAATGCCTTTTTGATGGGCCTGCCATTAGCTGACCATGTCATGTAGGAACCATGTTAGTGATGAAGGAGACAGTCATCCCAGTAACAAGAGAGAAAAATGGAACTGAGTTCACTTTTTTAAAACTTCTCCTATTAAAAAAATTTACAGATTCATAGGAAGTTGCAAAATGATGTACAGGAAAGTTCTATATCCTTCATCCAGTGTACCCCAGTGGAAACACCTTGAATTACTATGCTGTAATATCAAAACCACAGAGCTTACATTTTTCAAGCAAAAAAGCCACAGGATCTAAAGAAGGGTCTTGTCTTTTCTTAATTTTCTAAAACAGCCTGTTTGAGGGTGTGTGGCTTTGCTTCTGAGTGGAAGCTATGTGTTTTGGTTTCCTTATTACTTATTCTTAAAAATAATAGAACTTGGTTCTCTTTAGTCAGACCTAGGGGTAGGCAAAGTTTTTCTGTACAGGGCCAGGTAATAAAACTTTTTGAGCCGCAAAGTCCGTGTCACAGATACCCAGCTCTGCCCAGACAGCACCTACATGGGTGTGACCGTGTACCAGTAAAGCTTTATTGATAAACAACAGGCAGTGCGCCAGGTTGGGCTGGGGACTGCAGGGCCCTGACCCTGCCCTAAACTAACCTGCCTCATATCCAAATCCAAGAGACGCTTGCGAGTTAATTCAGTAAATCCACTTAATGTCATCTCCCTATTACTTATCCAGTATCTCTCAGACATCCGCCTTAAAAATAAAAGAGAGGGCTTCCCTGGTGGCACAGCGGTTGAGAGTCCGCCCGCCGATGCGGGGGACACGGGTTCGTGCCCCGGTCCGGGAAGATCCCACATGCCGCGGAGCGGCTGGGCCCGTGAGCCATGGCCGCTGAGCCTGCGCGTCTGGAGCCTGTGCTCCGCAAACGGGAGAGGCCGCAACAGCGAGAGGCCCACATACCGCTAAATAAATAAATAGATAAATAAATAAATAAAAATAAAAGGGAGAAGTATTTCTACTAGCATAAAGAATTCTATTTTGAGGAGGAAAAAAAAAGGGCATGAAAGCAAGTTGACATCAGGAATTTACTTCTACTGAAAAACTTCAGACTATGTCATGGAATGTTTATATATATATATATGTATGTATCTACCTAGCTGTCTACATATGTGTGTATGTATCTATCTCCGTTATATATGTATATCTGTCTCATCTATTTATGCGTATCTGCATACCTGTGTGTATATATATCCCACACATATGTTTGTGTATATACACACAGGCACATGTGTACCTGTACATGAATATTGAATTCTTACTGAATTCATAACACACATTTAGTTACATACGTCGCCATTTCTATACATACGGATGTAGGAGTATATTTTGGGTATCTAACATAACATATTTGATGTCACACAGATCATTCTCCAAAGGTGCGTTGGAATTTATCAGGTTTTCGCTGCCTTAGCTGCAGAGGCAAACAGGTACCTGGCAGGAGGTAGCACTGACTAGGGTGTTTGAAAAGGCACACCGCTGAGTTTTTTAATTAAAATGGCAACCCCTCTATCAAGTGCATAGTGCATTGTATTAGAACGCCTTGAGAAGATGTTTTTAAAGCGTAAGATGTGGGCACTCTGGCTGGACTATTATCCACCCTCTTGGTACCGCCGAGATGACATTTCACTGGATGAACTCATTTGGAGCCACTGTGGGCACTGGAGGACTTCCCAGGGATTTCTGTGGTGGATTTCGGCTATTAACAGGGCTATTAATGAAATGTGGTGCGTGACCTTCCATTTGAGGATGCAAAGTGAATTACAGTAGTAACAGGGATGCAAAAGAGATGCTTTAAATTGTTAACAGTCTTACCCTTAGGGGCATCTCTGGTAGTCCTGGAGCTTTATCAAATTGTATAAAAATAAACTGTAATCTTACAATGAGAAGGCTGCAATACTTTAAAAGCAAGTATCTGTAATTGTTCAGGATACGATCCTTTCCCCAGTAAAAAGACCAACTGTGTATATAAAAAGTGCCTATCACATGACAGGAGATATTTAATCATTTCTTTTCGGGGTGGGAGCATGCTAATCGCCGGATTAGGCTTTGGGAGGATTTGCAAATGCAACATCCCCACCTCCCCCTCCAGAAAAAACATTACCTGAAAAACCGGTTGCAAGGAATGCGGGATGACCCCAGGATTGGGAGAGTCCCACCTGGGACTTTCAGCCCTAAAACTGAAAAAGGACTGGGCCAGGCAGGATGAGGTGACCACAGCAATGGAACTGGGAATAGTGGGGGTTACCCTGGCACAGGTTTCAATGCCCAAATGTGCCCTAGAAATTCTGGCACAAATCAAGCCCAACCATTGTTTTCATGGCAACCATTCACAGTCTTAATAGGCCAGTTAAGAAACGAGATGAACATTTATCGGGCACTCCATGCTACCAAGTACTGGAAGCTAAAATACCACTCAGAGGGTGGCTAGGTGTTCAGTTCCATCCCAAGTTGACTCAGCATTTTATTGTAGAACCCACTGGAAGTGCGTGATTTTAAGGACAGCAGATAAGGAGCATCGTAGAGGTTATTAGTAGGGCTGTTCATCTTTTTCTTTATCTAGGGCTTCTCAACCTCAGCACCATTGACATTTGGGCTGGATTATTCTTTCTCTTTTATATTTTACAACTTTTTTATTATGGAAAAAAAGCAAAATACAGAAAACTTGGAAGAATACGGAAAGGAACACCATATACACACCACTTAAATTCAAAATTGTTAATATTTGTCTTACTTTGGTGTATTTATCATCTGTGCTCTTTGTTTTTTGCTGTGCCATTTGAAATTAAGTTTTAGACATCAAATACTTTAATATGCACCTCTTATAAATAAGGACCCGCTCCTGCATCATCACAGTACCATTATTATACCTAAGATAATTATATAATAATTCCATTATACGATCTAATATCCAGTTTCTGGGCAGGATCGTTCTTGGTCATGGGGGACCGTACTATGCATTGTGGGACATTGGGCAGCATCCCTGGCCTCCCCCCACTAGATGTCAGTAGTACTCCCACCCCCAGTTTTTAAAGACCAAAAAGCGCCCCCCACCCACCCCGCCCCGCTCCAAGGGGCTCAGTCGCCTCCAGCTGATAACCCACTGGGGCCACTCCAAAGAGTCGACTGCCCACACACAGAAAAGCAGAGTCAGGAGGTCCATCCTCAGAAACGCAAATCCCCATGAGGACGTCGTCCTGGAGTCCCACCCAGTCATTTGCAACTTGCAGAAGGAGGCCGGGCCGTCTTTGCACGTGGAGGTGCACCCTCTGCCCAAGTGCATGATGTCGGTGAAGAGCAGGCCCTTCGGTGCTGATGCGCCGTGTTCCAAACCTGAAGGAGCAAAGACATCAGTGCCCTCGACCTCAACACCTGGCGTCTCCATAAGACTTCACAGATAATTAACTCACCTCTCACAAACATAATTCAGGAAGGAAAAGAGCATGCCAAGAGTTGTTCTCCTTGCTCTCAAAAACCACTAACTGTCCACCTGACTACTTCCTAGAGCCACTTAGGCATGCGGGAGATGATTCAAGCCAGGTGTTTCCACTCTGTATCCCTGTCTTCCCTGCTTCCACGGTGCCCTCCCTTCAGATTGTCAGTTATCATCAAAAGTGGTAAAAAAAGGATGTTTAAGAATCTGGCTATTACTCATGGACTCATTCATGCGATAACAAAATTCCCGGGGTTTGGGACAGGGTTTGTCCACCTTGGCACTGCTGACGTTTGGGGTTGGATAGTTCTGTGTTGCGGGGAGTGTCCTCTGCATTGTGGGATATTGACCAGCGTCCCTGGACTCCACGATATAGTTGCTAATTGGGTTATTGCAGCCCTTAATGTCTCTTGACATTGCCAAGTGTCCCTGGGGAGTGGAATCCCCCCAGTTGAGGACCAATGGTGTAGGGCATAAAGACTAACAGAAAAGGAAGGACACTGACCTGAAATGTTTGGGAAAGCGTCTAAAGGGAACTGTAAAAAATACATATGCCTGAGCCCCACCCTTGGAGTTTGGGGAGTAATTGGATGGGTTTCAGCATGAGTATAGGAGTTTTAAAAGCTTCCCAGGTGATTCTAATCCACAGACGAGGTTGCGAGCCTACTGATCTAGAAAAAAATAATCATGACCTGAGTTCAAAGGGAACTTCACAAACTTTCTCAGAAATCAGTACACAGGGCACCAGGCGATCCCATTGGATGGTTGACAGTCTTCCATCATGGTTTGATAATCTGCAGAACCCTTGTTAGTTTGGGGCCAGATATCGGTTCTCGTGTCTAAACACTCTTTTGTCCATGGGCTGAAGCAGAGGATGTGGGCTGGCAGATCAGAATGCATCAGCCCCTCTCTGCACGTCCATTTTCTAGAGTTTGCCCAGGTTTTCCTGGCCGTCATGATGGAACCTTCATCCACTCTCCACCTCATGTTCCATCTGTTAAACTTTCAGAATTTACCCAGAATATGACCTCTTCTCCTGACGCCCACCACTGCCCTTCTAGAAACTTCCACCATTATCTCCTTCAGGATAACAACAGTGATTGTTATTCATTATTATATTTATTATTATATTAATACATTATTTATACTAGTTTATATTTACACAATTACTTCTTTTTCTCCTTCTTCTTATTATATTGTCAGCACTGGCGTCACTACCGCACTCCACAGGCTGTTCTAAACCTGGCCTGCAGACTCATGCTTTTACAGTAGAGGATCCATGTGTCAACCCCACAGTAGACTCCTGTCTCAGTGTGAAATCTGAGGCCGTCCCAGTCCTGTGCAAGGACCCGCACGATGGGTCCCCACCGTCACCCCTGTGGCCCATGTCCGACTACTCCACCTAACTCACTCATCCGCAGCCACGCTGGACTCGGAGATGCTTCTCCAGCTCTCCAGGCAGGTCCTCACTCAGGGCCCCGACACCTGCTGCTTGCCCTCCCGGGGCGGCTCTTGCCAGCTGTTTGCTTGGCTCTCCCCCTCCTCTCTGAGGTCTTTGCTCAAACATTACCTCCTCAGAGATGGCTTCCCTCACCAGTTTACATAAAATCGCAACCCCCCCCCCAAAAAAAATCGCAACCCCAAGCACCCCTTGTCTCCCCTCTAGTTTTCTTCATAGTATTTTTTGCCACCTGTTTTTCTTGTTTCCCAGGACCACTGTAACACATCACCCTAAACCGGGGACTTAAAGCAACAGGCACTCATTCTCTCAATCCTGGAGACCAGAAGTCTGAGATCCAGGTGTGGGCAGGGCCGTGCTCCCTCCAAAGGCTCCAGGGGAGGTCCTTCTTCCCTCTTCCAGCTTCTGGGGGCTCCAGGCGTCCCTGGGCTTGTGGCCACATCCCTCCCGTCTTCAAAATCAACATCTTCAAATCTCTCTCCCCTCTGCCTTCACACTGTCTCGCTCCCTGTGTGTGTAAATCTCTCTACCTTCTTATAAGGATACAGGTGACACATTTAGAGCCCACCTGGTGAATCCAGGATAATCTTGCCATGTCAAGACCCTTAATCACATTTCCAAAGGCCCTGTTTGCATATAGAGTTTACAGGTTCCGGGGATAAGGAACTGATTTCTTTTTTTTAAATTAATTTTATAGGAGTACAGTTGATTTACGATGTTGTGTTTCTGCTGTACAGCAAAGTGAATCAGGTATACATACACACATATCTACTGGGTTCTTTTTTTTCACTTTTTATTTTATATTGGAGTATAGCCAATTAACAATGTTGTGATAGTTTCAGGTGCACAGCAAAGCAACTCAGCCATACATATATGACTGCACTGTTTTTTAGATTCTTTTCCCATATAGGTAATTACAGAGTATTGAGTAGAGTTCTCTGTGCTACACAGTAGGTTCTTATTAGTTGGACCTGATTTCTTGAAGGGATGGGAATTATTCTGCCTACTACACCATCTATTTATTTTTCATATTTGTTTGTTTATTATAATTCCTCCACTATGGTCTAAAATCCATTGGGGCAAAAGTCTTTTCTTAAAATTTCTTATTCCATTGTGTATTGTATCACATTGTATTGTAATAATCCCATTTTGTTCCCCATCTGGAATACCATAGAAACTCAAATAAGTTTTTGAAAGTTTTTTTTTGAAGGAAGGGATAAATAAATCTCTGCAAGTGAAATATATTATTATTGGCTTCAAAGTACCTTCATGGAGTAGATATTAATAAAAGGAAACCTCCATGAATTAGATATCAGTGAGCATTGGATGATGCTTCCTATGAGATTTTTCCAGAATGTAGCACCAGGACAAAAAGTCTTGTCAAGTACGAAACAGAGATGAAGACCCATAGAGGATAAAATAATGCCTTCTATAGGACTCATTGGAGATGCAGAAGAAAAAATCAAAAAAGGAGAAAGAGAGAACAGCTGAGAATTTTGTAGTAAATTTAGAAAAGAGCAGAGACACAACTCCCGCATAGATTGCTGCAAAGAAGTCTACATCTCTCGGATGCGTTCATGCTGCAGAGACGCCAAAGGCAAAGAAGAGAAAAAAGGCAAAAAGAAGAGAAATCGAACCAGTTAAGGGAAACACTTGAAGAAAAGCAATAATTTCCAACCAGTTAAGGGAAGCACTTGAAGAAAAGCAATCTCAATCACTCCAAAAGGCAAACAAGAAAGTAGGAGTTTTAACTGCTGTTGAGCAGTTGGGGGACGCCCAGTAAAATTTCCTCGGCGGTCTTCCTTTTCACCTGTTTGTACAGGGATACCTATGGGGGAACGTTTATTGCCAATTAAATTAAATATCCAATCTGAAGCGTGTAAATAAATTGTGGTCGAGCCACGCACAGATTATAACACAGCAGTGAAAAGTGAATGAACAAGAGCTGAACTATTCACACGGAGGAGCCTCCCCAAAATACCAAGGACAGAAGCATTCTGGAATGCGCAGGATAGAATACAGACAGCATAACATTTGGGAACCTAGAAGAGAGTCTGTAGGCGCGTGGACATACGGGCTGTATGCCTGAGACATGTGAGTGGAATGTGAATCATCCTTTATCGTAAATGTATAAATCAGTGTAAGCAGCAGACTGAAAAGCTAGGTCAAGAGAGGGGCTCATTGCTACATGGAGAACAGCGGCCACTGATTGACTGCACACGCAGACACAGGAGCCTTCCCCTGTATTGGCCGTATTTTCTTTCTTCATCAGGTAGATAGATGATGATGTTAACCATGGTGGGCTTTTTAAAAAATTTTTATTTTATATTGGAGTATAGTTGATTAACAGTGTGTTAGTTTCAGGTGTACAGCAAAGTGACTCAGTTATACATACACATGTATCTATTCTTTTTCAAATTCTTTTCCCATTTACGTTGTTACAGAATACTGAGCAAAGTCCCCAGTGCGATGCAGTAAGACCTTGTTGTTTATCCATTCTCTTTATAATAGTTTGCATCTGCTAATCCCAAACTCCCACTCTTTCCCTCCCCCTGCACCTTTCCCCTTTGGTAACCATAAGTTTGCTTTCTAAGTCTGTTTCTGTTTTGTAAATAAGTCCATTTGTGTCATTTTTTTTTTAAGATTCCATATATAAGTGATATCAATTGACACTTGTGTTTGTTCGACTTCACTTTGTATGATCATCTCCAGGTCCATCCATATTGCTGCAAATGGCATTCTTTCATTCATTTTAATGGCTGAGTAATATTCCATTGTATATATGTGCCACATCTTCTTTTTCCAGTTTTTATGTCTGAATTTATTTACATGCGATATCTGTGTAGAATAAATAAACATACAAAGAAAAGAGGTGGGCAAAAATAAATATTTTGTTTTTACGGAGGTTTTACTTTTTCCACCTTCTTTAAAATTTTTAAATCACTCCCATCATTTTCTAAAAATCTGAAACAAACCTCTTCCCTTCACTTTGCAATGTCTGGGTCAGTTGGTCACTGAAAGCATCTGAAACAATGCCGTGTGGATAGAATCGTGTCATATGATATTTGTCTTTCTCTGTCTGACTTACTTGAAGGCTTTGCTCTAAGTCAGATCCCAGTTTACACTGTGATTCCCCCCACCTCCCTACATGAATTTGGTGGGACATAGTGTCTCTCTGAATGTCAGTCTTCAAAGTAGACCCAGGGCTTCCCTGGTGGCGCAGTGGTTGAGAGTCCGCCTGCCGATGCAGGGGACACGGGTTCGTGCCCCGGTCCGGGAGGGTCCCACATGCCGCGGAGCGGCTGGGTCCGTGAGCCATGGCCGCTGAGCCTGCGCGTCCGGAGCCTGTGCTCCGCAACGGGAGAGGCCACAACAGTGAGAGGCCCGCGTACCGCAAAAAAAAAAAAAAAACAACAACATAGACCCAGAATGCAGCCTCTCCGCGGAGCCTCTGGTCTGAACTGCAGAGACCCCATCTCCCAGGATGATGTCAGGAACCTCCTGACTTGTGTCACCTCCCAGCACAGTAGCCGGGGGTGCTTTCAACCACCTTCTGCTCAGAACCGTGCAATGGCCACCATATCTCCGGAGTCAGGGTCCGAGTCCCCGCGATGTCCGAGGCGCCGCACCTCTGGGTGTCTTCCGTATCTGCTCGCCTCTCTGGTCTCAATTCCTCCTGCTCTGCTTGCATAGCCTCCAGATCCTCCTGGTTCCTGCTTCCCGAGCCCAGAATCCCGAGTCCCCTTTCCCTGCAGTGCATGAGCCCTCACGCGTGATCGGGGGAGCCCTTTTCCAAGGTCAGATGACAGGCTTGAATCCACCAAGGTCCAGCGCTCAACAGACAGTTCAATCCCTGTCACTTCTCACTGCCCTGCCATCTCTCCCCAGTTTGTGCTCTGCACCACCTCCTGGGATGCAGTCGGAGAGACCGATGCCATCACTCTCTTTGAAATGTGTATTTATGGTCAGTGCCGGCCGCTGCTATTAGCATCCTTTCCTGGCGGTGGACCACTAATGCATCTTTGAAGTCAAGCTACAGTGCAAGAAAGAAAAATGGTGCTCAACGGCTAGACTGGTTTCATAAAAAAAATATATGATTAATGAAAATAATGTGGGACAAATTTAGAGTACTCAAATTACAACTTTATTAATTCATTTATTCAGTTATATTCCCAGTCATCTTATTTAGAAAGTTTTCTTCCTCCTCCCATCTTGTCTCCCTCCCTCCCTCCCTTCCTTCCTATAAAGTAACTCACCTGCTACATCTTCCTTTCTAGAAGTACCATCTTCTAATAATTAGTAGTGTATCTTTCCATACATATTCTGTGCTTTTGCTCTTTTTAAAATTTACAAAATCTCTTGTGACACAAATGGGATCTCCCGGTGTTATTAAGAAACTTCTCCTTTACTTAACAATCTGTCTTGGGCATTTTTCATTGTCATCACACTGAGATACCCAGAAACTCAAAGAGTATCAAGGACCTGAGGCTTTAACATATAATGCTACTGATGGGCATTTACGTTGTTTCCAGTTTTTCGCTACTGGAAACAATGACTATAAAAAATCCTTGTATAAACCTATTTGCGTATTTGGGTGAGTGTATATGTGGCTTATTTCATAGGCTATGCTATGAAAATGGCATTATTATTTCAAAGGACATACGCATCTTGAATGTTGATCAGGAACAACCAGGCATGATGTTTCCAACGATATTTTTAATGTCTTAATCTTTGCCAATTTGGTGAGTGACTACTGTTATCCCATTTGGAAGTGTAAGATGTAAACATTAGAGGAAACTGGATGTGGGGTACATGGGAATGCTTTGTACTAGCTTTTCAAATTTTCTGTAAAGGCAAAAGCACTCTAAAATTAAAAGTTCAAGCTCTGCCTCTCACCAGCTGTGTGACCTTGGGCAAGTTACTTAACCTCTCTGTGCCCCAGTTTTCTCATCTGTAAAACAGATAGTACTGGTATCAGGAATTAAAGAGCTTAATGTCAGCTTTACTAGATGCTAACTCATTTATAGTAAAGGTTTAGTAATGTCTTTTAATGAATAAATGGATAGATAAAGAATACATCAATATCTTCAGGGATGGAGATTGCAGGAATGCTAGATGTTTCATCATTATAAAAACAAACAAACATACAAACAGACCCAGAAAACAAACCCAAAACGCCCCCTCCAGCTTACAGGGGGAAAAAAGTGATTTTGCTACAAAGTTTCTTCATCGCAGAGCACGATCAAGATAATTTGGAACATTTATGGCAGGGTTTATCAGTGACAAACCTGGCTCTAGGAGAAATCTCTGTAAAGCTATTATAGTAGCATGATTTTCAAGCAGTAAATTTTCTCTGTAAACTTCCCAGAATAAATTATTGGCTGACTGCATTCCCCAGCAAGTAAATGAATTAGCTTGTGGCCACAGGTTATCAAAAATGAGTCAATTAAATTTTTCATGGCATCTGCCAGAAGTAATGACTTTTATCCTCAAATACTAATAAATATTTTTTTCTGACAACTTTGAGATCGCAGGAGCAATTATCTGTGGAGGCATCTTCTAATTTTTGGTAGCTTGTCGTGCACACATGGAAACTTTCTGGAAGATCCCCAAAACACTTTCACACCATTAAAATAGGAAGCCAAACTGGAGGAGTTGTAGAACATTCTCTGCTTATTTTTACAACTTAAAAATCGTTATCTGATCCATTGAGAAACCATATATGCTTACTCTGACTTACCTACAGGTGTTAAATTTTGGGTTTCATGCCCACATCAATAGCTCAAATTCTGTATCTGTTTGTTCAGCTGCAAACTACCTGTTGAATCCTGGGTCATCTGTATCCTTGGACCACCCTCTCTGAGGGGTACCTGCTTCTTTTTGAGATAGGTAGCTCCCCGTAATTCTTCAGCTAATCCCCATGCTGAAACCACAGTGGTTTTAAAACAAAGAGCAGGCGTCTAAGGCATCTGGCTTTTAAATGATTTCTTCTCCACCTTGACTATTTTCATCTTTCTCAAGCACCATCAACCGACCCACTAAGCCACCTGGATACAACATGAAAAGAAAGCACATCCCATAGAAAAGGTGCAAAGAAATGAACAGGTCATTTGTGGAAGGGAAAACTTGCCTTCTTTGAAGCCCCGTTCCTTGACTATATATGTTAACTTTCTTCTATGATAATTGGTCCTTTTGGTTTCTCTAAATTTTCTTAATATATGAATGTATATTTTAAGCATGGATTTCGTACAGATTTGCAAACTTCACAGAATGATGTTCTATTAAGTACTTTTTTTTTTTTTTTTTTTTTTGCGGCACGCAGGCCTGTCACTGTTGTGGCCTCTCCTGTTGCGGAGCACAGGCTCCGGACGCGCAGGTTCAGCGGCCATGGCTCACGGGCCCAGCTGCTCTGCGGCATGTGGGACCTTCCCGGACCGGGGCACGAACCCGTGTCCCCTGCATCGGCAGGCGGACTCCCAACCGCTGCGCCACCAGGGAAGCCCCTCTATTAAGTAATATTAAGACTAATTTCTTCCTTATCTATGGTTGTAGCCCATTTCCCAATTCCAAGGTTCTACATTTTAACTCTCTCTCTCTCTCTCTCTCTCCCTCCCTCCCTCCTTATCCATTATACCACCCCATCTCTAACTTTATCTTTTCCTTCCTGAAGTTTCTTAGGGGGAGTCACAGATTTCTGTTTTGAATTTATCCATCAGTTCAACTACTGTTTCATTTTGTAATGCATTAAATTTGATCCATGCTTTCACTTTGTTTCTTCTCCTTTCCAAATGATTATGTTCCTACCTTTAAAAAATTATTTCATCATCATTTATCCCATGAGTATAAGTTCTTTCAAGAATTTTAACACTTACACTGGGTTTGCAGTGGTATTTATCACCATTACTTAGATTTAATTCTATCGTTAGCTCCCCTGTAGTTAGCCGCCTCTCTTATTGTGCCTTTAATGGTTAGTTTTAACTTCTGTTTTTGATTGGTGTCTCCTTTTATTGGAGTACATCTCCAAAAGTTTATTTATTTCCAGGAAGACTTATGAGTGATGTATTTTCAGTGTCTTTACACATTAAAACAAATCTCTTTCAGCTGGTTTTGTATGTGGGTGACATTTCCTGAAGTGTGTGTGTTTTATGACTGTCTCCACTTGAGAAGAAAGGGATGTAAATCATGTTAGGATTTGCGTTAGAATATATTTTTTTAACATATGTACCAGAGATGATGTTGTGACACGGGGCCATAAATATCTTAATTCCTAAGTGTTGTTAAAATTTGTCCTCTTAAGTATGATCAAGAAGAAGGACCAATGATGTTCACGCCTCCTACCTCTCTGAAGTAGGATGGAGAAATCAGCCAGGGTGGGAGGAACCCTCAGCTGCAGTGGAGAAAATGAGAAAAAGGGACACTTCCCTGCTTATTTTGTTCAGAAGCTAGGAGGAGGATTGAAAATACCTGGGTGGCATCAGAACTTAGGGCACATCCCACCCATTTAGGGAAAGATCCCCATCTTCTTTTCTTCTTTTTTTTGCGGTACGCCGGCCTCTCACTGTTGTGGCCTCTCCAGTTGCGGAGCACAGGCTCCGGACGCACGGGCTCAGCGGCCATGGCTCACGGGCCCAGCCGCTCCGCGGCATGTGGGATCTTCCCGGACCGGGGCACGAACCCGCGTCCCCTGCATCGGCAGGCGGACTCTCAACCGCTGCGCCACCAGGGAAGCCCAAGATCCCCATTTTCTTAGCTGTCCCGAAGGCACCCTTAGTAAGAGGATACACCTGTGCTGTGGGGTCCCTCACAGCCCATGGCCATGTCGTTGCGGACCAGCCACACCGACCCCAAGAAGAAACGTCTGCAGACCATGGGCGAGCAGTGATCTTCACAGGGGACGGGACAGGCTCTGCCATTCCTTCCGTTGTCCATGTATTTAAAAATAAGTATTTTCCCATTTTGAGCGCCTGGTGTGTGTTCAGAATGCTCCACTTTGTCAGATCACAGAGCTGGGTCGATTAAAATAGACTTTTTGAAGTTCCGCGGATCCATGTAGGTGAGCAGTGTTCGGGGTGCTGCGTGGGGAGCGGATCGTTACCATCACAAATATTTCCCCAAGATTTAACCAACCGACATCTGGTCAAGCAGTTCTGCATAAAAGAGTGACACTTTGTCGCATTTTGAACCGTATTTAATCGATGAATTATTAAAGTATAACAACTAAATGATCAAACTGAGTTCATTTAAGTCCTGAAATCACAGGTTTACTTCACCTTGCAATGAGCGCCTTCTGGCAGGATTTTTCTTGTCTAAGACTTTAGTTATTTTATTTTAATTATGCTTATTTTTTGGCGGCTGGATGGTTTCTTACGCGTGTCTTTGTGTTTTTCTTTTCAAATATCATGAAAATGTTATGAAAAATAGAAAAGGGAAAGAAAATTGTGGAGCATACGTTTGCAAACAGCAGATATTCGTCAGTTTTGTGCAGTGTTCATTTGTTTCATTTTAGTAAGTGCATAATGAGATGGTTTTATTATTCCTTGACCTTGCAAGGTTTGAATATAGCCACTTCGTTCTATAAGATATTGTAACTCAGGAAGTGTCTTTTTGGAGAGAATGCTAAAATGGTACTTTTTCTAGTCTTCGCCCTGGGATGTGACTTTTGACATTACTGCACATTAAATTACATGTGAAGCTGCTTTTATTTGAGGCTGTTATGTTTTAGGTCGTGTGGCTTCATGAAAATAAAAATCTAAGGGAAAAGGATTAAAATCCAAGAAAAAAAAAAAAGGCTATTCTTGGTGGAGGAGGGGGAGAAAGCAACAGATTTCTTTCCAGTTTTGGATGAAATCTGTCGGTTTAAAAAAAGTGAAATATTTCAGCCTTAGGGGAGTATGAAAGATTCCATTTTCCGCAACCTTGAAAACGCTTGGTGTTGCCTTGTCTTGTAATTTTTTTAATATATAAATTTATTTTTTTTATTTATTTGGGCTGCATTGGGTCTTCGTTGCTGTGCGTAGGCTTTTCCCTGGTTGTGGCTAGGGGGAGCTACTCTTCATTGCGGTGCTCGGGCTTCTCACTGCGGTGGCTTCTCTTGTTGCGGAGCCGGGCTCTAAGCACACGGGCTTCAGTAGCTGTGGCATGTGGGCTCAGTAGTTGTGGCACATGGGCTTAGTTGCTCCGCGGCATGTGGATTTTCCCGGACCAAGGCTCGAACCCGTGTCCTCTGCATTGGCAGGCAGATTCTTAACCACTGTGCCACCAGGGAAGCCCATTTTCTTGTAATTTTTAAACCAATCTAATTGGTATCACATGCTAGCTCCCTGTTGTTTAAAGGCATACTTTCCTAATTTTCAGAGTTTGAACAAATTTTCCTAACGCTTTTAGTTATTCAATCCTTTTCACTATAAATTACCTTCCTATACTATTTGATCATTTTCTCCTCAAGTGTTCTCCTTTCTTATTGACATGTAGGACATCTTTGCTGAGACAGGAAGTAATCCATTTGGGGTTTTATCCCTTGTAAGTCTTTCCCTCTGTCTGTGGCTTACCTTTTTTTTTTTTTTTTGGTACGCGGGCCTCTCACCGCCGCGGCCCCTCCCGCTGTGTAGCATAGGCTCTGGACGCACAGGCTCAGCGGCCATGGCTCACGGGCCCAGCCGCCCCGCGGCATGTGGGATCTTCCCCTACCGGGGCATGAACCCGTGTCCCCTGCATCGGTAGGCGGACTCTCAACCACTGCGCCACCAGGGAAGCCCTGTGGCTTATCTTTTAAAGTGGTTTACTGTGTCTTCTGTCATGCAGAAACGTTGGCTTTAATGTGATTTGGTATGCCAATATTTCCCTTAAATAGGGTTTGTATGTTTGGTGTCTTTGGGAAATTTTCTTAGTCCAAGGTCTTAAAAATATTTTTATATACTTTCTTCTAATTGTTTGGACATTTTCTTTTTCAAGTAGATTTTTTTATTCAGCAGATGTTTTTAGCAGTGCGGTGCAGGGATCTATCATCCCTTTCTGCCCCATCTGTACACAAAAGTTTTCCCGCACCATTTACTGAATGGCCTGTCCATACCCCACCCCCATCCTTTTGCTCTGAATTTTTGCCATGTTATGGGTTTCTATTTATACCTTCACCTATTGCCTGTTCCTCTACTCTGTTCCTTTAGTCAGTCTGACTATCTAGTGTCACACTGTTTTAATTACTATAAACCTTCTACTGTAATGTATCCTGTTTTCATGCTATTTAGTGGGAGAATTGCCTTAGCTTTATCATCCTTCCAAATAGTGCTGGCAATTCTTGTACACTTACCTTCCATGTGAAATAATCACCATCCTTTCCAGTGGAAGGAAACACTCTATTGGGATTATGATAGGCGCTTTGCATTGAATTGATGGCTTACTTTGCAGATGATAAACATCTTTAAAGATCTCGCATATTCCCTTTAGTGAACAAAGTCTACCTTTTCATTTGTTACATCTCGTTTTATGCTCTTCATAAAGTTGTTCGTTTCTCTCCATAATGGGATCTCATGTTTTACGATAGGTGCATTTTAGGTATTTTATAATTGAATCTGTTTATGTTTTTAATATAATGCTCTTTAAGTGCTGTTTTCTAATTATGTGTTGCTGGCATAAAGGGATGCAAATTGCTTTTTTTTATATTGCTCTTGTCTTCCGCAGCTTTGTGGAACACTCTTCTTAATAGATTCCCTAAAGATTCTCTTGGATTTTCTTTGTAGACGATCATGTTGTCTGTGCATCATGATAATTCTTTCACCTTCTCTACACTCTTCCCATTGCTTTGAACATTTTTGCCTAATTGCCTGGCTAGCCCTTCCCATAGAAATCTGAGTGGATGGTGTGTCTTCAGTTGTATCACATGGTATCTTGTGT
Source organism: Delphinus delphis (assembly GCF_949987515.2). Taxonomy (NCBI): domain Eukaryota; kingdom Metazoa; phylum Chordata; class Mammalia; order Artiodactyla; family Delphinidae; genus Delphinus; species Delphinus delphis. The sequence goes on from NC_082704.1 coordinate 122,101,258, forward strand.
TGAATGTGGCTTTTGGTTCAAGTCATTCACGTATTAAAAATTCTGCTTTAAAGTGTTATGTGGTCAATCACGTCCGGGAGGAAAAACTTTTCCTCCACCCATATAGGTTCTATAACTAAGGCAGTACAAAGGTAACTGACAAAAGACAGATTAAGAGGAGAAAAGACAAAATGTATTCGTGTACATACACACATGGGAACTCACGCAGCAAGTGGCTTGGGGAAGTGGCTAGACTTTAGCACTTATATACCATCTTTGTAGGAGAAGGAGAGGAGGAGAGAGGCACCTGTGGAAATACAAATAAAATTTAGGAAAGACTCCGCAGGGAGAGATGAACTGGGAGATTGGGATTGACATGGACACACTGCCATATCTAAAACGCTTAACCTACAAGGACCTACTGTAGAGCACAAGGAACTCTACTCAGTGTCCTGTAATAACGCATATGGGAAAAGAATCTGAAAAAGAATAGATACATGTCTGTGTATAACTGAGTCACTATGCTGTACCCCTGAAACTAGCACAACATTGTTAATCAACTATACTCCAAGATAAAATTTAAAAAATGTTTCTTTACATTAGCAAAGGTAAGCGGGCCTTTAGGAGAATACATGGCAGGCTGGATGGATTTGGGACAATGTTCGTTTATGTGATATGGGCTGCTTTGTCTTCCAGAATTGAAGCTCCCGGAGAGGAGGGTCCATCCTCTTATTCATGTACCCACCACACCTAGAGCAGTGCCTACACATTCACACAGTCGGTGCTCGGTGAACATTTCTTTCGTAAATAAACAAATGCGAGTGTGGCCGTGTTGGGTGCCTGCCCAAGGCAGGGTTGAATCTTTCATTGTTTTTAAAAAGATGAATATGTAGCTGGCTGTTTTTGAACACAGGAACCTCCCCTGCCGTGTCCTTCTTGTTCTCCTGCCCTTTCTTATTGATTCAGAACCAAGTCATGCGATGTTCAGATGTTACCACCACGGTTTTCCACCTTCCGCTTTTGTGAGATGTTTTTCTTTTTCATTTTTCTCAACAAAGGGAGAGGTGGATGCAGAGGTCAACTGAAAAGTTAAAGGAGATGCTCTTCGGGGCAGAACTGATGGGCGGGACGTTCACAGATCCTATCTTCGCCTCATTTAAGGCGGCTTCCGTGGGCAGGATGCTTGCCGCCAGGTCGTCGCGTTCAGTAATAAGCCGGCAGGGTTTCTAAAGGAGGACTTTGCACAGGGGCTTGCCAAGCCTGTGGCTTTTCTTTTCTCTTCCAATCATGTGTAATTGATCTTCCTGAAGAAAGTCTCTCAGGTCTTGCTGGGAACCATAATTCAAGGTCATGATTGGCTATGTGCATCGGCTTTTTTTTTTTCAAAAAAGAGAGAAAGAATGTAGGGGGTAAGCCAGTATAAAGGAATTTGATGTTAAAGTATCACACCGTGACATATATATGTCCGGGAGCGGGGAGTTTTCCTCTCTACCCCTCTTGAGGTCTTAGGGCTGTTGACACACAACAGATTAACAGGAGAAAAAGAAACACATTTTTTAAATTGAAGTATAGTTGATTTACAGTGTTGTAGTAGTTTCAGGGGTACAGCAAAGTGATTCAGTTTTATATATACATATATGTATGTGTACATATATATTATTTTTCGTATTCTTTTCCATTATAGGTTATTACAAGATATTAAATATAGTTCCCTGTGCTATACAGTAGATCCTTGTTGTTTATCTATTTTATATAGAGTAGTGCGTGTCTGTTAATCCCAAATTCCTAATTTATCCCTCCCCACCCCCCCTTTCCCCTTTGGTAACCATAAGTTTTCTAGGTCTGTGACTATAGTTCTGTTTTGTAAATAAGTTCATTTGTCTCATTTTTTTAGATTCCACATATAAGTGATATCATATTTGTCTTCGACTCAACGTCACTTAGTATGACCATCTCTAGGTCCATTCATGTTGCCGCAAATGGCATGATTTCATTCTTTTATATGGCTGAGTAGTATTCCATTGTATAGATGTGTCACATCTTCTTTATCCATTCATCTGTCGATGGACACTTGGGTTGCTTCCATGTCTTGGCTATTGTAAATAGTGCTGCTATGAACATTGGGGTGCAGGTATCTTTTTAAATTATGGTTTTCTCTGGATATATGGCCAGGAGTGGGATTACTGGATCCTATGGTAACTCTGTTTTTAGTTTTCTGAGGAATCTCCACACTGTTTTCCATAGTGCCTGTACCAATTTACATTCCCACCAACAGCGTACGAGGGCTCCCTTAAGAAACACATTTTAATCTATGCACGTGGAGGTCTCCTAGAAATGGGACTTAAGATGTAGCCAAAGCAGGCAGCTTTTATGCTTTTTAGACAAAGAGACAATAAATTTGTGAGAAAGTGACAGGACAAAGAAACTTAGGGCTTCCCTGGTGGCGCAGTGGTTGAGAGTCCGCCTGCCGATGCAGGGGACACGGGTTCGTGCCCCGGTCCGGGAGGATCCCACATGCCGTGGAGCGGCTGGGCCCGTGAGCCATGGCTGCTGAGCCTGCGCGTCCGGAGCCTGTGCTCCGCAATGGGAGAGGCCACAACAGTGAGAGGCCCGCATACCACAAAAAAAAAGAAAAAGAAACTTAGGCTTTGGGTGCTTGGTTAGTGAGGAATCTAAACAGAGTTCGCGCTTGGGGTGGTCAGTTAAAGAAGTCGTGAGGTTTGTTTATATAGGTTTCTTGGCCCCAAATTCCCCGCCTCTAGCCATAAGGGTGACCTTCAACCTCCAGACACAGGGAGAGCACATGCCACATGGAGATGTGTTTCCTGCTTCAGGGGGACAGAGAGGAGGGTCAGAGTGTCCCTCTTGCATCAGCTGTTTCTTAAGTTTAATTCAAAATACTCAGCATGCCATATTTGGGGAGGCTTAACAAGTGCATTCTCAGACCACTCTCCCTGGCGTGTTCTTCTTCTAATGGCTAAAGGTTCTTCGACTGGCTCCCAGGAGCAGGCCGAGAGCGAGATGAGAGCATAGAGGGCTGTAGAAACGCAGCCTGACTTCTCTGAAGGCTCTCACGTTCTGGAATGTTCACTTCACCGTTCATCTCAAAACAAGGAGTAAATTTTCGCCCTTGGATTTGACAGGCACCAAGTCCATGACCCAGTCGTGTGTAAGGGATTTTCCTAAGCCCATTTGTCTTTCTTACCAAATCTGGCCTTTTGGAGGGGTGGGCTCAGAAGCCAGCTCCAGAGTGGAGGGAGGTACCCTGGGCTGTTTTATAACCTCTTCTGGGGCAGAAAGGATGGACAGGCATATTCTCGGATGATAACACTTTCACCCCATTTGAGGTAGGTTGCATTAGGCTTCTGTCCCCATGTAAAATATTACTGCAAACTCAGCAAGGGAAAGCAACACACCTCTATTATCTCCCAGTTTCTGTGGGTCAGGAATCCGGGCAGAATTTAGATGGTGTTATGGCCTGAATTGTGTGCCCCCCAACTCCTACAAAAACATATGCTGAAGCCCTAACCCCCAGGACCTCAGAGTGTGGCTGTATTTGGAGATGGGGGTCTCTAAAGAGGTGATGAAGGTAAATCAGGTCACTAGGGTGGGCCCTGATCCCATATGACTGGTGTCCTTACAAGAAGAGCAGATCAGGACACAGACACACACAGAGGGACAACCACGTGAGGACACAGGGAGGAGACGGCCGTCTACACGCCCAGGGGAGAGGCCTCGGGAGGAACCAGCCCTGCCCACACCTGGATCTCAGATTGCAGCCTCCGGGACTGGGAGAAGTAAATGTCTGTTGTTTAAGCCTCCAGCACCTGGTGTTTAGCTATGATAGCCCAGAGCTGAGTAAGGCAGCTGGGTTCCCTGCTTCTGGGTCTCCGTAGGCTGCAGCCCAGGTGTTCACAAGGCCAGGTTCTCACGGGGACCTTAACTGGGGAAGAGCCACTTCCAAACTCCTCAGGTTGTTGAGCCCACCTCCTGCAGTTGGAGGACAGAAGACCCCATTTCCTCATTGGCTTCCAGTCAGGGGCTGCTCTCAGCTCCTAAAAGCGCCGGCAGTTCTTTGCCACGTGGTGCTCTCCGCAGCCCTCACCCCACACAACATGGCAACATAGCTCTTCTCATCCAGTGACCCAAGGCTGTGCGTCACTGACGCTTCTCCTACAGAAGGTGAGGGTCAGCCAGTCTTCCCTCTTCTGGAAATGACGTCTCCTTTCTCTGATTATAAAGTGAAATACGTTGAGAGGAAAAGCAAACTCAGACATTCAGAGACTTATCAAGGAGGAAGCCAGGACCTCGTGCAGTACCATCACAGGATTTGCCGTTAGGGTTCTCAGTACCCAGATGTTTTCCTGTGCACGCATATGCTTCTTTCCAAAGTACATAGAGAGGGTCGCACGTTCCTGGCGTTACGAGGAGGGCCTGCTAAGCCCTCCACCGGGACCGTGGGTTCTGGCCTCTGCGGGCTTGCTCCCTCCCATCTGCATTCTTCCAGTATGCTCATTTCACCTTTTATCCCATTAAAGTAAATAAGTGGCCCAGATCTAAATGCTGCTGACGCCCCGTCTTTGTACATGAGGCCGTTCTGGATAAGTTAGTTCAGCAGGTAGTCGTTTCCCGGGCTCGTGTGTGACTCCCCCTCTCCGCCCAAATAACCCTGATTTCCTCAGCAGTAGGGGAGACAGCTATTGAGGCAGACTAGAAACTTGGTTAAGCCGTGTATACCCGCGGACATAATGATTTACGCTACCTGGTACAGATGTATTCTTGGAGGAGCAAGTGAGCCTTCATTTCGTTGGGTGAGAAGTGACGAGCAGAGAGCCACAAATGTGATGACTGTGAACACGAAGCCTCCTTCGTTCCTGGGGTTTCGTAAGGAGACGTTTCCCTGACCCTGGCACTCCTGGCCTCTCCCTGGGTCCTCTGCTGTGGGTGGTGCAGCCTGGTGCCCCCCTCAGTCTACTCTGGAATCTTCCCTAAGCCATGGGCAGAGGGATGCCGGGAGCTCTGTGTCCCTCACGGCGGCGTGCATCTTCCCGCCTCCCTGTGGGGTCCGGCCCTGAGAACCCTGCTTGTCTGCAGTGACATCACCTCGCGGATCAAGAGCCGCTCATGGGATGCATTCCACGAGCAAAGGCGGTTTACAGGGACTTACAGTCAGCCCCAACTCAAACACGTACCAGCAGAGTCTACCGGCGAATGTTGCAAATCTGTTTATACCTACTTCCCTCTAATGGAGAAGATCTTCATGTGTACCTTGAAACGATTTCTGGGGCAGAGCCAGTGGCAGAATCTCACTACATTAAGGACATTTAGGGCTTCCCTGGTGGCGCAGTGGTTGAGAGTCCGCCTGCTGATGCAGGGGACGCGGGTTCCTGCCCCGGTCCGGGAGGATCCCACACGCCGCGGAGCGGCTGGGCCCGTGAGCCATGGCCGCTGAGCCTGCACATCCGGAGCCTGCGCTCCGCAACGGGAAAGGCCAAAACAGTGAGAGGCCCAAGTATCGCAAACATAAATAAATAAATAAATAAAATTAAGGACATTTAGCAAAACCGAAAAATATGTAGCATACATATCTGAGTAGATAGAAGTATAGCGAAGGGGCTCGGAACAGGCCACCCCCATTATGCCGCTTTGGGGTATTGATGATTTTGAGCTGAAGGTACCCGAGACACAGCAGGTGTATGAAGGGCTCCCTTCTTTCCACTGAAACTCAGGGCCTAAGATTTCCCACGGGAAAAGGTGCCCTCCTTGCATCAGGAAGAGAATATTCTCCACCAGAGACTGGAAAGCGGTGCCGAAATGGACCTGCACAGACAGACGTCCTGAAACAGCCCTTATCTTGCATTAGTTTCCCCACATACTTTGTAGCCGCGTGATTCACGGCCCCTAGACACTTACACTGTCTTCCTCCGTCTTGTCAATTCTCCACAAATTCATCCTCCTTTGTTAAGGAAAATGTGAGCTCTCAGGCCGAATCCCTTCTTTGGGTCTTCATTTTTCCTACGAAAGCTCCTGTGTGCATGCAGGATATTAAATAAAATGTGCCCCGTCGCAGGACCTACAAGGATGGAACTTTTCTTTTCTTCTAATAGCCACACAATGGAATGTTGTGTGGTTGATAAAATTGATGTAAAAGTATTTGTTGAGATGGGAAAATGATTGTTAAATTAGAATTGTTAAATTAGAATAAAATGATCAGTAAGAACTCCTTTTTGGAAAGTAAATAAACGTGTGTATGCATTTATAATATAATATGCATATTATAATATGTACATAAATATAATACATATATATTTATGTTAAGATACACACACACACACACACACACACACACACACACACACCATTGTTGAATATATTATGTATGTAGCTGGAACAGATAGCCAATTTAGGACATATGAGATCTGAGGGGTAACAGTGATATGTTAAAAGAAGAATGAATGAAGTTTCTGTTGAAGATGTGCTTATATTTTATTCTTGGAGATTCTCAGCTTTACTTTTATATAGTTTGCAACGCGTGGGTGAGCAACATATATGCAAAATATAAGTTATATTTAAATAGGTTATATTTATATATTTAGATAGGTTATATCTATATGTCTATATATACCTACATCTATACTTATATATTTGCATGCTTATAAATATACAATCTATATTATATAGAGGTTATATTTATATATTTACATGGGTTGTATCTATATATACCTATATCTATCATCCATCTACCTATCTATAGCTGTACCTATCTTTCTATCTCTATCAATCTACCTATCCATCTAAATATCTATGTCTGTGTCTTTGTCATTATCTCTATGTATCTATCTGTTTACTGTACACCTGTCTATCTATCTGTAAATTTTTCCATGGTTATTGCTGAACTGTTGAATTACTGACGATCTAGGTTTTTGCATTTCCTGTAATAAGCATACGGTAAGGTTCCTATTAAACTATAAGCTGTTCGATACTCTGTCATCTCAGTTTGAGGTGATGACTTTATCCCTATGGAAACTTGCCCTTCCCTTTCTCATCTGGAAGGCTCCTTTACTGCATATTTCCTTGGACCCAATGTGCCCGACACACAGGCCTTCCCCCATCCAGCTACCAGTCCACAACCTGCCTCCCGCCGCACCCACCCCAGCAATCTCCCCACCCCACCAGCCCCGGGCTGGCAGTGCCCGCTTAGAGGGAAGGCTCTAATCCCGATAGAGTCAGACTCATTTGGTCTCTCCTGGGAGACATACTTCAGTGTAAGCTTTTTGAAACGGTGTCCTGTTTCCAGATACTCTGCTCCAGTGGAAAAGACAAAGCTACACAAGTCATGATCTTTTATTCCCTTTGGAATCTCAACGGCCACCATTGTGCTAATTGCCAGGGGCATAGAGCTGAAAAGACACGATTCCTGGCTTAGAGGAGCTTGCATGCTCAGAAGGACCAGCCTCTCCTTGGTGTTTCTCGCAAAGACCCGATAAAGACTTTTCAGTTTGGGGCATCTGCCTCTCTTGAAGCTTGGGGGCTCCAACCCCCAAGCTCTGGGGCTACTCTCAACATCTCCCTGGACTCCTTGGATGGCGTGGTGGAGTTGAAAGTCATCATGCCCTGTTCCTCTAGCGAAAATCATGTCGCTGCTCCATCCCCCTGCCTGTGGCAGAGAGAGTTGCTCAATGTAAACTGTAATGACTTGCGAATCCCAAAGAACTGTTTCTAATGTCATCAGCACGAAGTCCTGGCTCACCAGCTTGATAGCATCCTGAGTTCCTCTGCCCAGCCCTGCAGAGGTGGGCAGGGCACAGTTATTTTATGAGTCTGTAGGGCAGCTTACAGACGAGCGAGAGGGGCAGAGTGCTGACTCAGGGCTGCACACGCTGTAGGTTAAGTCTGGGGCTGTGACAGCAGGTAGTCAGATGGGAAAGCAGAATACGCCTGAGTCAACCAGACCCCATGAGCATGGCACACACTGGAGGGGTATTTCCTGGCCTTGGGAGAGAACATCAAGGGATTGGGGGAGGGAAGAGAAGATTGGACAGACAAATATTTTTGTGCAATCCCAAACAGACCCAGCATTTAATGCAGAGAGAAACCTTGAGTCTTTTCCTCAGCCCTGCAAGTGATATTTCCATCCAGCAGAAGCATTAAAAAAACAAGACAATCTCTTCCTCTCATCTGGGCAACCCCACACATGGCATACTTGTTCCCTCTTAACTGGACTTGGCATATAAATGACAAGCTCTATGCTTGCTTCCAAGGGCTTTGGAGCAATACGGCCTTGGGTGTGTAAGCAACACACAGCGACGACCCTCAGCGATGGGGAAAAGGTTGGACACACACTTTGCCTCTTATTGGCTTCAGAGGAAATGGGATAACTAAAATAATTGTAAGCCAAACAAAGAAGCAGGACCTTTTGTGCACAGTCATGAGCTCCTGGTCTCTGATGGGACAATGGGGCGATGGGATGATGGGGCCATGGGGCAATGGAGTCATGGGGCCATGGGGTGATGGTGTCATGGGGCGATGGGTTGATGGGGCCATGGAGAGATGGGGCGATGGGTTGATGGGGCCATGGGGCCATGGAGAGATGGGGCAACGGGTTGATGGGGCCATGGAGAGATGGTTTGGTGGGTTGATGGGGCCATGGAGAGATGGGGCGATGGGTTGATGGGGGGCCATGGGGCCATGGAGAGATGGGGCAATGGGTTGATGGGGCCATGGGGCCATGGAGAGATGGTTTGGTGGGTTCATGGGGCCATGGAGAGATGGGTTCATGGGGCCATAGGGCCATGTAGAGATGGGTTGATGGGTTGATCTGCACTTTATAGTGATGACATCGCCGAGCCTTCCCCTTGAACATTTGACACCGACAGCTCCTCCTGGGTCTAGACCAAGGGGAACACGGGCCGATCTAGAGTTTGCAAGACCTCAGAGGTAACGGGAAGGCATTCCACGATGAGCAGATGAGGCCTGCTTTAAAGACTCATGCTTTTTCCCAGGGGCACCAGAGGTCGTTAACTCAGCTCTCATTTTATATCCTTTACAACACACGTGTGAACAGTGGTTTAACATGTGGGTCAAAGCCAATGGCTCTCGTTTCCAGCTTTTATTTGGTTCCAGCTGGAGCTGCGTTCATCTGACTGGGTCCAGTGATATTGATGGTTATGTCCTCCTGTGTGCACTAAGCCTGGGGTTGCTTAGCTAGATTTTGTATATGGTGTGTGGCCAGGTCTCAGCTTCAGCCTTGGAAAATGTCCGGTTTCTCTGCTTGTGCCTCAGGTTTGAGGGAAATAAGGGAAATTTTCCAGCGATGTGTATGCACGTCCCCGCCGTAATAGTTAAGCGATCAGCAGCTGACAGGAATGTGTTGCCCCATGATCCGAGCCCAGGGTTCCATCATTTTAAGGACTCCAGTCAGTGATTATCCACTCCGCCCAAGCAACCTTCTGTTGAGTGCTGCCCGTGAGTAAGGCGCTGTGCTGTGCCCAGGAAGGGGTTGCTGATGCCTCTGGCTAAGGTCGCTAAGATTTGAAAGGCTGCCAGTAGCTCTCCTACTGGACCGGGGGTGAAAGCGTCATGCCACGCTTTGGGTAACGCAAGCACAGTGCAGCGGAGGATTCCTTTTGTCCGGGGCATCAAGAGACTTTCCAAAGGAGATGGCTCACATGCTGGTCTTGATGGATGCGTAGGACTCGCAGAGACAGGGGCATGGAGAGATTGGACATCTGCAGTAGCACCTTGTGCTGGAGGGCCTGACGGTGTGTGATATCTCAGGGGGATCCCGACCGGACTGCAGGTGCCCTTGGGTGCACTTTGCCGGGAGGCGAGGTGGGGCGTCGTGTTAGAGGCAGAGCCTGGAAGATGCCGAGTGTTGTGCTGAGCAACTGGGTTTTGTTTCATAGCCTCTGCCGAGTCCCTCGGGGGATGTGAGGAGGGACGTGACATCCCCTAATCCTAATCTCTTAAGAGGACGATCCTAGCAGGCTCGGCAGAAAGCTTCGGAGGATGCGCTCCTTTTCAGATCTCCAGATCCCCGGAGCTACGCTCATCTTTCGGGGCTTTGGGAGAGTGCACTCCACGTCCAGGGCCACGTCTGCAAGAGTTTTCCATACAGATACCTGTGCAGAGCACGGAGGAGAGGACTGGCTGCACTGGGAGCTCTCTTTGCCTCTGGATCTCTGCTGCCTTTTGAACGGAAGTAATTGTCCCTGACCCCTCCCTCCTGAGCAGTTTAGGGGTCGGGCAGGAAGTCAGCGTCATCAGGTGATACCTTTAGAGAGGTTAGGCGGCCCCTGGGTCCCTGGCCCCAGCCTGCTGCTTCGTGCCGTTCTTTACCGTCCGAGGCTCCTATGGGGACCCTGGTCACAGAGGCGATGGCTATGAACTGACCGTGATCAGAATAATGACAGTTAAAGAACCGATAATGGGTTTATTTGCAAAGATCATTTGATGAAAGGATAAACATTCTGAGAAGGACTTATCATTACTGCCATGGGTTAAATTGTCTAGTTAATATGAACACTAGTACGACACAGGTTGCTATCAGAATGCACCTCATTTATCTGTGCGGTACATTTTCCCAGCGCCCCGAGGACTCCCCCGCATGTGACCCTGTTCATCTCCTCAGCACTTTCAGGAGCCGCGTGACAGCCTTGGGGCCACGGTTTACAGATGAGGGAGGCAAGATGGAGACAGGGAGGGTCCTACCTCAGGCTGCAGAGTCTATTTCACCCTGGCAGACAGTCAAGTCTTATTTTAGGAAATTCTCTCCACACAGCCGTTCTCACACTGCTTGGGGCACAGTGGCTCCCGGAAGGCTACTGTAGGCAGCTGGCATTTCAGAAGAATTCTTTATCCGTGAGGCTGACAAAAGAAAAAAAAAAAAAAAAAGATGATTCAATTCAGGAATGTGGAAACAGGCCATTCTTTGCTTAAGGCATCTTTCCATGGTTGGCAATTGTTTGAGATGCTAAACTATTTGAGGAATTCAACTTGTTTTTGTTTGGGGGGTGGCGGGGGTGGGGGGGAGCGGTATATTCTGGGTCATCCAGGCATGACTGCTGGAAATCCCGTGGGAGTTTCTTGCTTTAGGGTAGACACGGCCAAAAATGAGCAGGGGAATGGTGAAGTTGGACTCAAATGTCGAAGATGATACAGATTATGAAAATGGTGGTAGTGTTTCTCCAGAGTCACTACAAGGTTATAAAATACGGTACCAACTCTGCAGGCTGACATCGATAACCATGGTTCTTGTTACTCCGTCACAGTCCGTCCTGTGGTTGACAAAGACTCCACCCATCGTGGTTCTAGAGCATGCATGGCATGAAACCCGCTAGAACCATTTCCGCCTCCTCATTCACCCTTTCTCATTGGATTCCAGCCCTCCTTGAAGAATCCGTTGTACACGACTGCTGATGCTTATTGAGGTTATCTTCTTAAAGTTATGGTAAAATACACACAACATAAACGTTACCATTTTAATCTTTTTTTTAAGTGTATAGATCAGTGTCATTTTTTAAATTTAGTTTTTATTTTATATTGGGGTATAGTTGACTCACGCTGCTTATGCTGTTGTGTTAGTTTCAGGTGTACAGCAAAATGGTTCAGTAATACATATATATGTATTGATATGTATACATATGCATACATAGGTAATGTGTAATAGATCAGTAGATAGATCTAATAGGTCTAATAGATCTAATAGATCAGTGGTATTAAGTACATTCACATGGCTTTGCAACCATCACCATTATCCATGTCTAGAACTTCTTTCATCTTCCCAATCTGAAACTCCATACTTATTTTTTTTAATTTATTTTATTGAAGTATAGTTGATTTACAACGTTGTGTTAATTTCTCTGGTACAGCAAAGTGATTCAGTTATACACATACATACATTCTTTTTCGTATTCTGTTCCCTGATGGTTTATCACAGGAGGTTGACTATAGCACCCTGTGCTCTGCAGTAGGACCTTGTTGTCTATCCATTCTATATATAATAGTTTGCATCCGCTAATCCCAAACTCCCAGTCCTTCCCTCTCCCATCGCCTTCCCCCTTGGCAACCACAGTCTGTTCTCTATGTCTGTGGAAACACTAAACTTATTAAACGATGACTCCTCATTCCTCCTTCTTCCTAGCCCCTCCCCACCCCCAGTCCCTGGGAACCACTACGCTACTTTCTGTCAATATGGATTTCACTGTTTTAGCTACCACATATAAATAGACTCATGCGATGTCTATCCTTTGGCGTCTGTCTTATTTCACTTAGCACAACATTGAAGGGTAGCCGAATATGCCACCCCAAAAAGTATGCCAGCTCAGTTACTTTGAGATGAAGGCAGTTGAGAAGAAGCAGGTAGAAGGAAAGCTCCCTGTACTCCCCGATTTGCCTAAAAGCAGTACATAGATTTGCAAAAGATACCAGGAAAGACAAAAGTTAATCACCAGAGATAATTTTAGACCCTATCAGCCAGGAGGTGGCACCAAAGGAACCCATATAAACTTTTCCAACTGGACTCTGTATACCATTAGTTAACTTCTGATCGTTTGTCCTTGGAAACCTCCAATTGCTTTCCTTTGTGCTGCTCTTTCTTGATAAATTGCTATTCTTTGTTGAAGATGCTCTATAAGCCAGAGTTCTAAGCCACCTCTTGGAGTTATTCATTTTCCCTGGGTCTCTCCCATGGACACATGAGGCATACATGTTAGTAAACTTGTTTGTCTCTTGTTCATCTGTCTTTTATTACAGGGGTCTTAGCCAAGAGCTCAGAGGGATAGAGGGAAAATTATTTTCCCTTCCCTACACTGTCCTCAAGATTCATCTGTGGCATGGGTCAGAATTTCATTTCTTTTTAAGGCAGAATAACATCCCATTGCATGGATAAACCACATCTTGTTGATTACTTAAGGAATCTTGAACCATTTTATGGTTTTAAACTTTCGATGCCAATATTTTGTTCCTCCAACAAAGTAATGGGTTGACAAAGGCACACATCCTATCTTACCAATGTGTATGAAGATAGAGTCACCCTGGGGATAGTATGTAATTAGTGATTTCTACTTTCATTTGTTTCTTTTGCCAGGGCAGAAGTTTATTTAACGGAATTTAAGGGAATTACAAAAATAGCCAAACCCATCCATGTTTACCTTCAGAATATTATAACTCACCTGTTGCACATGTTTCTGGTTTGAAAGATCCTCACATACCCATGTGCTACTGTGGGCACGAGGCAGCTTAGAGCAAACCTCTCTCCACATGGTCAAATCTTTCCCCTTTGAAAGGTCCGGGGGGGAGTTTCTGCAGATCCCCATGTGGTATTTGTCAACAATTTTCCAGTAGCTCAGTACACATTGCTCCGTGAAGTATCCTTCCGAAAAATGAAGGAGGAAATGAAATTATCGGGTGGCTGGTTAAGTAAGAGAGCTGTCTCTTCATGATTAGGAATAAGAACACTGAAGTTTATCCTTGCTGAGTGAACAAGCAGACACAGCCCATGTCTTGAATTTTGGGGGAGAACATCTGGGTTATTGAGAGGGGGGAAATAAACTGGAGAACAAACACACCATACAGTAACACCACTGTTAACATTCAAAAATGGTGTGAATGATCCAGGTTATAGTTTTAAAAGCTCCCAGGTGACTCTGATGTGCCCTAGTTTGAGAGTCTGGCTAAAGCAAGGCTATAAACACAGGTGTTCTGAACTCTAGTCATAGAAAAGGTAAAGAACTATTTAAGTAGTCTCAGTATCCCCAAAGAGAAAGATGAATGCTAGCAAAAACAAAGGGAAACCTGTGAATCCAAACAAAATGAAGAATTTGTTAGCAAATATGACCGATAGTTAAGCATTCATAGAGACTGCCTCAGTGATGTATAAAGGATCAGTTTTATAACATATTTCTTAAGGTGAAAAAAAAAACAGTGGGAACAACAGTTTCTACTTCTTGACCTAAATCAGTTAATTATGGAATTTGCTTCATTTGGCATGCTTGCTCCAGAAATGTTCTCAAATTAAATTAGTGGTAAAAATTACGTTTATCGATAAAAATGGCATACCTCTTCCCTCTAATCTGTAATAGCAACTATATGGAACTTGGAAAATCTGTAGATGGGAAGGCGTCATGATCGGAGCTAAGCAAGGACAGTGAGTCCTCAACTTGTCTGTTGGAGGTTCTTGATACGTGGATGACTTTAAAGGATAACTGAGAGATTGGCAAGGCAAAAAAATAAATACACAGGGCAAGAGAGAATTATGTACCCGTAGCTTATTTCCAGTATGTTGGAGAGGCATGGAAGGGATGATTCTCTACAGAAGCAGACAAAAATGAAAAATCATTGGGACCCATTAATTTGGCACCATAGATATCTGGTTAATTATGTTTCGTTTGTCCAATAAAAATTAATTGTATTCTTTGAATACATTTTAAGTATTTTTTGGATACTACCTAAGAATTTGGGGAAGCTATTTCACATGTTAAATATGCTTCTGTGAAAAAAAAAAATCAAATAATACAGGTTCGTTTAAAGCCCCCAGATTTAATTAACAGATTTATTCTGCAAACGATCTGTTACTGTGAAGATAAGAGTAAATGCGAAAGCATACAGCTGTGTATGTATACATACATAAATTTATCTTTCTATCCATGTTACATGTATTAAAAAGGTGGGATTATCCTGTGGTTATTATAGCTTATTTCATTAAGAATTCAGCATAGATATTTATACATATTGATCCTTTTAGCGCCTGTTGTTTCTGAGTCCATCCTGAGATGAAAGAAAAAATAAAGGCACCCATGAAAACTCACTGAAGAAAAGATACTTAGAAAACTACCTTGGATAACTTTATTGGACTCTAAAAATTAACTAATTAACTCTGTTGGGCATAAAATAACATGCATTGATACATTTTCAGCTAAATTACAGAGAAAAATATTTTGCCTCTTTGAGAAGGTGTTTAACTTGCAAAGGAGCAACTTTTCTAATGAACCATTTGCAGTTCCAACAAAAATGAGCTTGGGATGAATAACATAGTAAGGTCTTAGGAGCAGCTGTGCACTGTGCATCTTACTACCCTAAAGTTCCAATCGTATAGTAGATGCTCAGTAAAGTTTAACTCAGTAAGTGGAGACACTTTAATAATAAATACCCATGGGGAGGCTACAAGCTGCAAAGAACAGACACATCTACTCAACCTGCTTTAAACAGCCAGGGCCACTGTCTCGTCCGGCACAAGTCCAGGGAAGAGCAGGCCTCAGAAAAGTTTGCTTCCACAGCTCGACTGTGTCATCAGGGTCCAGGCCCTTCCATTACTTCTTTTATTTTATTTTTTATTTAATTTATTTGTTTTGTTGTTTGGCCATGCCAAGGGGCACGCGGGATCTTAGTTCCCCAACCCGGGCTCGAACCTGTGCCTTCTGCTGTGGAAGCACAGAGTCTTAGCCACTGGACCGCCAGGGAAGTCCCTCCATTACTTCTTTTAGAGCATCAGCTTCATCATGGCAGTAGGCAGTTGCCAATAGCAACCAGAGTTTCCCCATCTACATCCTGATGAAGAAAGAGTGACTGGCCTCTGTTTCCCAGGAACCCTATCCAGCAAATCTCTTTCTGTGACTCATTGGCCCAATATGGACCCATCATCCTTGGAGCAAGGGATATGAAATGACCAGAACTGGTGCTCTGGGATGGCATGATAGTCTGGGTTGGAACAGAGGTGCAAGTACATGCCCCCAGGCTGACTCGGCTCTCTCTTTGTTGTAGAAGAAGAAAACATACAGTAACAATCTTGTTACATTCATAATGTCTCAATGTGGGGCAGTGGTAATGCAACATGTTGGGTGTGGAGAAGTCTGAGATACAAAGAATGTAGAGACATATTCCAAAAGTGATTGTTGGTTCATGGTGGCCCTGAGAGAGAACTAGCGCCAGATACTTTTAATGTCTGGTCCAGAGATTCATCCTCGTTGAGTGTCATTACAGACAAGCTTAGTGCCTGGTCTTGTGCTTGAAATGTGGAGTCTTGGAGATGCCAAGTTGATTGAACAGAGACTCTTCTTAAAGATGACCGGCACCGGCATCTAAACCACGCAGGAAGCAGAATTTGGGGTTGAAGTCCCGAAAGGGAGCCTTCATTTATAACAGTTAACAGTTAACAGTTAACAGTTCCTCCTCCATAGTTACATTTCTAGCTGAGTATTAAAAACAAGCGAACAATGCCTTCACTTCCCAGTGCTTTGTCGTGGTATTCACTACTCAAAAGTTTTTGCCTAAGAAAAAACGTTTTCATAAGTGAAGATTTTTATTCAGGATTAATAATGTAAATACCGTTAAAAATAGTAATAAATTTTATATGGTAGATAATAATGGATATAGATTACCTTAGTTAGTCCTTAAAATAACCCTTTGCAGAAAACAGAACTTGGACTCTTTCTGTTTATCACCCCTCTGTCTATATCTGTCTGCCTCTCTAAGTATCATCCATCCATCCCTCCATCCATCCGTGTTTCTCTCGCTCTCTTTCTCTCTCTCTCTCTCTCTCCCCCGACCCCCAACTGTGGGAGGGAAAAAACTTTTTCCTCTGCTCTCTTACAATCTGTTTATTGAGGCTTTTGAATTAAACTGACAAAAGACAGATTAACAGGAGAAAGACATATTTCTTTATCGATGTTAATGTTTTCATGTGCATGGGGGTGCCGACTTAAATGCACAACGTGAGAGTTGTGAGTTACGTTTGATTTGGGGCAAAATGAGAACTATAGCCCAGGAGACAGCATCTCAGCTAGCTCTGAGCAACTGCTCCAAAGAGGCGGGGGGAGGGGGGGAAGGTCAGTATATATGTGATTTTGGTGAAGGGGAGTACATGCAATCAAGCACATATTTTTCTTTAATTAATTAATTTATTTATTTTTGGCTGTGCTGGGTCTTCGTTGCTGTGCACAGGCTTTCTCTAGTTGCGGTGAGCGGGGGCTACTCTTCATTGCGGTGCGCGGGCTTCTCACTGCGGTCGCTTCTCTCGTTGCAGAGCATGGGCTCTAAGCGTGTGGGCTTCAGTAGTTGCGGCACGCGGGCTCAGTAGTTGTGGCTCGCGGGCTCTAGAGCGCAGGCTCAGTAGTTGTGGCGCACGGGCTTAGTTGCTCCGCGGCATGTGGGATCTTCCCGGACCAGGGCTTGAACCCGTGTCTCCTGCCTTGGCAGGCAGATTCTTAACCACTGCGCCACCAGGGAAGTCCCCAAGCACATATTTTTTTGGAGAATGTTTCTGCTAGTCCCGAGGAGCAGACGTACCAGGAAGGATTTTAGTGCTTTTCTAGACACGAGGAGATGCAGGAATCGGGCTCATAAGATCATCTCCTGAAAATATCTAACTATCTGAGGACGTGTTCTGCCAGTTTTTCCCAGAGCACAGCGGGCCTCATTCCTGGTCTCCACCCTGAGCTCCTTTCAGGGGGTGTTGAAGGCCACCAGCTGCAGCGGCCCCAGATTTAATCCTTGTAGAGGGAGAGGGCAAGTGCCAATTTGTAGTCGACAGGGGCTGCACAGAAAGAAATTAAAACCCAAAGAGGTGATTACACAGGTGTGGGGTGGGCTTCGTGTACCATTTTAACGGAAGGTGATAAATTACAGAGAAGTGAGCAGACAAAGGAAAAGGTGGTTGGGCTCCTAGGGGTGGGGAACTGTGGGAAGAAGACCAGGCGTGGTAGTTCTTGGTAGCTCTTGCTAGTTAAGGTAGTTAAGGGTTCTTTAGTAAGGCTTGTTATGCAGAGAAGAGTCGTTCACCTCTTCCCGTATGGGAGAGGACACCTTTACAGATGGAAATTTATGTCACCTTCTCAAAGGGAAATTTATGCCCTTCTTTTAGGCAGAAAGGGGAAGGGCAGAGAGTTCTTCCTGCATCTGTTACTTCTCAGTTGCTTTCATCTTAAAATAATTCTTATGCCAAAGTGGCATATTTGGGGGTGCATATTCTGATGTCTTTGTACCTATCTATCAATCCATCCATCCATCCATCCAACTGTCATGTCTACCTACCTAGCTATCTATCATATCTATCTGTCCATCTATCCATCTATCTATCAGTTCCAAAGCTTGGGTTCCCCACAATATACTTACATGCTTATATATGTAAAATGATTATGGGACTGCTTGGGCCCTGACTCTCAATGGATGACTTATTTCTATCATGAGTGTCTGCAAAGCTAAGACCTTACCCAATAGTGATTAAGTAAAAGAACCTGAAAAATAACTTTCGTTTCCTGACTTCCAGTGCAATGTGTTTCCACTACACCAGTTTTCCCTGCTATTTTGAATTTTTTCAGTTAAGAAAGATTTCCTTCCTCAGGCTTCAGTGCCATTAAAGCCTCAGTATCAACTTCTCATCTTTAATTTGTTCCTAGGCCAGCATCTCCCCTCTCCCAAAGAGAGAGGGGCCCAGAGATACTGAGAAAGACTGCACAGCGTGTTATATATATTCTGCCACTCTGCGGACCAAAGAAAGCACAGAGGCGCTCAGCCATGCCGTTTAGAAATAGCACAGAGCTCAAAGAAGAGCCGTCGAGTGCCCATGTGTTTAAAACTCCTGATTCTTGGAAACCTACTTTCGCCAGCTTTGCCTCCACTCCATTTCTGTGGTTCGCACTGAGCTCCCTTTGGTAGATTATGTAAGTCACAAGGGCACAGGGGCTCATTATTCCGGCTTTTTCTTCTTAGCTTCCCTTTTCTTGACCCATTCCTCCCTCCTGAAGTTGAAAATAGCTATGCCTCTTTGATGCAGAAGAAAGGAGTGCTAGGTAGTCCTCAGAAGGGGACCATGCTTATGCAATAAGGGGAACTTTCTACTTCTTTCTCTGTCCATCCAGCAGTGAAGTCCTGGGTAACACAAGCGAAATAACAAGTTCATACTTTACAGCTGTAGCACATAACTGCTCTCTCAGTGACAGGGGATTTCGATGCTGCTTTTGTGGTGTGCGTGAGTTGCTGTTGTCCTGAAACAAATATAATAGTCGCCCTTTGCTGGAAAAACTTATTTTTTTTTTTTCCTGAGGGGAATTTCTAGCTAAACCCCTATTTTTGGTTTTGAGTTAACAAGTAAGTCTGCTTCTTCAGGGTCCATCACACTTACTTCTGTAGATGGAGAGAAATTGTGACTAGGCTTATGGGGACAGAATACCATCTAAGGAAAAATCCCAAAATTAATGCTAAGAGTACAGGAGACACTAACCTGTGGTATGATGTTTCTCCATCTACTTAACTATTCCTTAGGTGTTCGTTTCGTTTTTTTTTTTTGAAAATAATAAGAAGAAATAATGTTTGTCTTATTGATTTCACAAAGACCTTTTGAGCTTGAAACGAGCATTGACTATGAAAACATTTTGCCGTAATTCACAACCACATTCGCTGATGTTATTAACACTTGATGCTGGATCATTGGAAAGTCCTCGGGCATCTTCCCATTTTGGATGTCAGTCTATTTGCATTGCCCTCCAGACACCACTGTTGAGGACCCTGTAGAACAGTCTTCCACAGAAAGTATGGTCCAAAGGTCAAGGATCCTGGCGTCGAGAAGAGAGATCATCAGAGATGCTCTCAGGCTCTGCCCAAGACCTACTGAATCCAAATGTTCCTTGTGGTAAAATCTCCAGGAGACTCAAAGAACAGGAAAGTTTGAGAAGCATGGAATGTAACGTGTCCCCCTAATGAATTCCCCAAATTCCTGCGCACGGTGATGAACTTGAGAATATCTACCCCCCACCGAAATGTGTGGACCCCAGATGTTCAGAGGAGCCACCAAGTGTTTAACCCTTCCTCATCTTCCCTAGTCACCCCACCTGTTTTGGGGGACAGATCTCAAATGGTATGCACCCATCTCACCTTGCTTGGGGCCCCAGTGTTTCTGTGGGGTTGTTCCAGATTGTTCATTCCCTTATGGATATTAGAGCCAGGCATGTAGTCTTAGAAGGACCCTGAAGAAACGCAAGGGCGTCTGTAGCTATCTATGCGCATCGTTCACCTCTGCAACCATAGCGGTTACGTAACTAGAGATTTTTCTAAACATGGTACGTCTGTGTCTCTGCTAGTTGTTCTTTTGGGTGAATATGTACTAAATCGGTCCATGAAGAGTAGAGCTGAGGTCTGCTCCAGAATGGAGACAGAATTTGATGTCAGGAGAGAGTGGGATAAACTCATTCAATGGACAATGGAATGCGAACATCGTGGCCTTTGATCGTGTCAGAGGCGTGAGGTGTAGGAGAACCAGTCGTGGGGTGTAGGATCGGGGGTCAAAAGATACAGGCCTGGGGTCCAGCCCTGACACGCTGTACCTGCCTGACAAGGTCCTGGTGCCCTGGTCTCTGCAGCTCACCTTTCGTCAGCAGTAAAATCAAGGTTAGCTCAGTGACCTTGTAAATAAAATAATGAATGTGAAAAAACTTTTACGTATTCATATGAAGAGAACTTTGTTTATACCTTAAAATACAGACCAGGAAACCTGACCAGGGGATGGGAAAGCATAGAGGCTCTGTGGACTTTGCCAGAGGGAATAAGTTGCTCATCTTGGTGAAAGAAAATTAAAAGCTAGGACTGTATAATAAGTTTAAATGTAATAAATTCAGTGGAGCAACTGGCTCTGTTCTTGGCATCTCAGGGTCAAGTAACCAAGGCGATGATTTGCATGCTAAATTGAGCCCTTTGCTCAGTTTCTCATAATACTTATCCAAACCGGCAACACTTAGACGGAGTGAGCTGGTGGAATTCTGGAGGGTAGGTCTGCAAGCAAAGTGCAAACTGTCAAGCATGTTTAAAAGCACCAAGAGAAAAAAAAAAATCACTTTCCGCGAAGGCCTTCGGGCTTGTAATGCACAAAAATGTCTGTCATTAAAAGCTTACCACGGTTTAGATGAAAACGTAGTTATTTTCAGTATTTATTATGTGTTTAAAGCAAAAGTTTAAGATTTCCTTTTCAAAACTCAGTGCTTTTGTCCTGGGAAAATATAGCCTAATTATACATTACTTAGACATTGTGAATTTGATTATGTGTGGTTTTCTCCACGTCAGCCTATTTGAATTTTCAAAATCTTTGTTTTCACCACTTCTGGGCCATCACTCTAATAATATTTACCTACAAAGGATCCACTCGCAGTCATTTGTCGCTGCACCTAAGTACCTCTACTACCTTGAAAACTAAAAAGAGAATGTATACTTTCCATATATAGACAAACACAAACTCCTCCAATAGTAGATAAAAGAAACTGCATTAAATCGTGGAAGCACTTTTCACGATGTTCTTAATGGAAGCAGCAGAGAAACGGGATGCATCCCCAGCCTCCACTGTCTCCTGCCATCCCTTTATTCTTTTTTTTTTAATTTTTATTTTATATTGGAGTAAAGTTGATTTACAGTGTTGTCTTAGTTTCAGGTGTACAGTAAAGTGATTCCATTATACATACATACACATATATCCATTCCTTTTCAGTTTCTTTTCCCATATAGGTTATTACAGAGTATTGAGTAGAGTTCCCTGTGCTATACACACAGGAGGTCCTTCTTTTAAATTGAAGTAGATGATCATACTAAGTGAGGTAAGTCAGAAAGGCAAAGACAAATACCACATGATATGACTTGTATGTGGAATCTAAAATATGGCCATTCCCTTGATTCTAAGTGTGAACACCGTCAGTGACGTATACCTCCTTCCGCATCGCCTCAAAGCAGTTTCCTGTTCTTTCACTGACAAACATGACAGGCTGGAATGGCGTGAACAGTACAAGATGCCAGGATTCCTGGGAAAAACTACCACGCCTTTTGATCTGTGACGTCCAGAAAGAAATTGAGCTCCAACTATGGGGGCTAAGTAAGCTCTCTCCTCAAAGGCAGCAGAAGTGTTGTACAAATTAAAATGTTCATGGTAAATAGACGCACGGATCCTGCTGGGAAAGTTACTACGTTTCAATTCACATCTTTGCTTTTCTTCCAGCTGATGATCTCTTCACGTTAAAGATTGCAAATATTTACATAAAAGAATTTCTCCTTTTATTTCAAATCAAAGTGACGGAAGTGGGGGGTGAAGACACTTTGGTGCAAGTTTTCGTGTGTTTGCTGCACACTGCAAGTGCGTAACTTGGAGGAGCACCTTCTGGGGGCGGCGTGACTGTTCATTTACTGCGTGCTTACAGAGCTCAGCCAAGTGCACCTAACATATGCTGCTTTGTAATATATGCAGATTACAAAACAGTATATGTTAGGTGAACTCTGTGTGTGTGTTCAGACATAACAGTTATACTCTGTTACATATACTTACATATATTACAGAGAGTACATTGCAGATGCACTTTGATAACATGAGAATTAAACCAATTGCAATATATATATCAATGCATATGTAATTTACACAATATATATAACATGATACGCATCATAATTATTTAATCTATATGTTATTAAATATTAAAATATCCTCTTTGTAATATGCATGAACATATATATAAAACCGTTTAACTATTGTATATGAATAAGAATATAAGAATATATGTTATACTGCATTATACATATGAAAAATACATAACATTTATAATACATATACTCTGTTTTATATGTATTACAAAGAGGATATTTTTGATGCACTTTTATAACTTATATAGATTAAAACAATTGTGATGTATATTATATATGTTATAGGTGGTGTATATTACATTTGCATTAATATCTATATCACAACTCTTTTTTTTTTTTTTAAGATGTTGGCGGTAGGAGTTTATTAATTAATTAATTTATTTTTGCTGTGTTGGGTCTTCGTTTCTGTGCGAGGGCTTTCTCTAGTTGTGGCGAGCGGGGGCCACTCTTCATCGCGGTGCACAGGCCTCTCACTGTCGCGGCCTCTCCCGTTGCGGAGCACAGGCTCCGGACGCGCAGGCTCAGTAGTTGTGGCTCACGGGCCCAGCCGCTCCGCGGCACGTGGGATCCTCCCAGACCAGGGCTCGAACCTGTGTCCCCCGCATTAGCAGGCAGACTCTCAACCACTGCGCCACCAGGGAAGCCGTATATCACAACTCTTTTAATCCACATGTTATAAATAAGTGCATCTAAAATATACTTTGTCATATATGTATATATAACATATATGCGTATAACTGTTATATGTGACTTTGTATGTGTGTATACAAAGTACGTGCACACGTACCCAAAGTACACCTAACATACTGGTTTGTACGCTATACGTGTACTATAAAGCAGCATATGTTAGCTACAGTTTTACGGCATCCCCGTGGATGAAAACAATCGCTCATCATGGTCATTTTTCTCTACGTTTATAGCTCTCTTTTAAATGCCTGATTTCTGCCGCTTTTTTGCTAGCTATGCGGAAACTAACGAATCTCTGAAAAGATTTTGACGTCTAACCTTTGAACCTGTGTCCCATGGCGATTCAGAATAGCATGGCCGATCACCCGCAAAACAGCCGTCTGATCCTCCTAGGCGGCGCACAGCTTGTTCTCTGGAGAACCACTTCGGAGATATTTCGAATAAATACCGCCTGATGAAGAGCAGAGAATCAGAACTGACTGGTGTGCAATTACGTGTCAGGGAATAAAATATATTACAGTAGATTTGCAAAGCACAGCATTCTTTAGACAAGTTATTGCTATGTTTTAAAAAACCACGAGCCTATAATGATACAAAATTTTTAAAATTTGACATTTATTTCTGGTAAATAATCCGCTGCTCTGTTTTTCCTTCACCACGATTAACAGGTGGCAGGCACACCTCATGTGTGTAGGGAGCAGGTGCCGCAGGAAATATTTCTTTTGCTCTGCGCTTGGAGAGGGGGGTTAGTATATATAGAAGAGGCCATACCGTTTAGGGGCAGACAGATTTGGTACTCAGTTGTCCTTCTGGGTACGTTTAGGCAATCTGTATGATCTTTGTGATTCCCTTTGTGTACCTAGAAAATGGAGGTAGCCATGCCCACCTCCCTGGTCGGTGTATATATTAGGGAAATTACCGGTACATAATTTTATATGTAGAATTATATATGCATCAACCATATATATGCATATACATATATATGTGTGTGTATGTATACATACATGGGTCTGTGTGTGTGTGTGTGTGTGTGATATACTATATATAGAGAGAGAATGTATGGCTAGGTGCCCAACACAAATTAGGTGTTATTTATTTATTTTTTTAACATCTTTATTGGAGTATAATTGCTTTACAATGGGGTGTTAGTTCCTGCTGTATAACAAAGTGAATCAGCTGCACGTATACATCTATCCCCATATCTCCTTCCTGTTGCGTCTCCCTCCCACCCTCCCTATCCCACCCCTCTAGGTGGACACAAAGCACGGAGCTGATCTCCCTGTGCTATGCAGCTGCTTCCCACTAGCTATCTATTTTACATTTGGTAGTGTATATATGTCCATGCCACTCTCTCACTTCGTCCCAGTAGGTGTTATTTAAATTTAAGTCCTCTGATGTAAGGTACAGTAATCTCTCTCCATCCATGGAGTTTAGGGATTGTGAAGGCAAATGGTCCCAGGGCCAGAAAAGGTAAGGACGTGGTGACAGACTACGTAAAGACCATGGAGAGCTGTAAGCATTGTTTCATGGGGGCATCTTGACTGCAAGGTTTGCCTTGTAGAAATCGAGGGTCAACACTGCCGTCGATGTAGAAAACACTACAATGTTTTCTGCATTTTTCAAGAGTGGTCAGAAGCTCGTGTTTTTCTGTAAATATCCCACTTTTCAAATGTAGGCAGCTGATTTGATTAAAGAAAACAGGTGTGGGACACAGGCACATGGGAAAATTATCCAGAAACATCACTGCTTTGAACAAGAGTTGACCTACAAGCGACTCATTCTTGATTTCTTAATCTCCCTGCACCATTCGGTTGAGGGTGGAACCCACCACAGAGCTTGTTAGAAATGCAGTTCTCAGGACAGCTCCTGTCCTAAGGAACGGGAAACTCTGGGGTGGAGCCCAGCATCTTAGTTTTAATAACCCCTCTAGGTCAGGGTCTGCAAACGAAGCCCAGAAGTCCAGATCTGAACCACCATCTGCCTTTTTCCAGCCATAAACTAAGACTGGCCTTTCTGTTTTTAAATGGTTGGGGAAACAAACAAAATCAAAAGAAGAATCATGTTTTTTTTTGGTAATTATAACAAAATTACATTGAAGTACTGAATTATGCCAAGAAACAACAACAAAACTGGTAACGGAAAAACTATAAATTGTACTGTGAAAGACAGTTTTCCATAAGAGAAAGTTCTAAGTTCTCTGCTCCCTCCCAGAATTTTTTATGATCTACTTGATACTCATAAGCTTATATTTATATCAGCCATCTCTTTATTTTATTTATTTATTTATTTTTGCTGTACGTGGGCCTCTCACTGTGTGGCCTCTCCTGTTTGCGTAGCACAGGCTCTGGACGCGCAGTCTCAGCGGCCATGGCTCACAGGCCCAGCCGCTCCGCGGCATGTGGGATCTTCCCAGACCGGGGCACGAACCCTTGTCCCCTGCATTGGCAGGCGGACTCTCAACCACTGCGCCACCAGGGAAGCCCCCATCTCTTTATTTTTTAAAAAAATGGTAAGAAAAAAATAACCTTATGTTTATCTCAAATGTTAATGTCACATGGAAGAATCATATTTTGCAACGTATGGAAAGCATATGAAATTCTGTGTCCATGAGTATGCTTTTAGGGGGACACAGTCACGCCCTGTCACGTCTTACGATGTATGGCTGCTTTAACATTACAACAGCTGAACAGTTACAAGAGAGACTGTATGGACCGCAGGATCTGAAATACTTATTCTGTGGCTGTTTAGAGAGAAACCTTGTGGACCCGGCCGCAGCTGATTCTGGTGCATGTTCACATTTGAGAGCTGTGATGTTTAGTGACAGTCGTGAAACGTAATCCTATGTTTGTGTCAACAAGGGGAAGGGAAGCAACTCCTGCGGCAGTTACTCTGTGCTCACTGAGCACCCGTTTGTGAATCTGTTTCAGGTAGATAAGTAAGAAAGAGCTTTTGGAATAAGCCACGGACTTCAGCTTCTCAGGTCCTTCCCTGGAAGCTTAGAAACCTTAAATCATCTCCTCTTTGGATTCCTCTTCTGTAAAGCACAATAAGCAATCCACACCATGCAAGATCATGCTGAAACTATAATCAATAAACGAGACGAAGTGCATAACCAATTTCCTGGCACAAAGTAGGTGTTTTAGAAACAGAATTATCCTTTGAGTTTTAAAAGATTGTTTTCACTCTGAAGAGATTTCCAGGAGAGAGTAAGATACCAGGAACTGTGTCAGGGCCTGAAAAACATATGCACATGGTGTTGTTTATTTAGAAAAGTATTGCGGGGGGGGGCTTCCCTGGTGGCACAGTGGTTAAGAATCCACCTGCCAATGCAGGGAACACGGGTTCGAGCCCTGGTCCGGGAAGATCCCATATGCCGCTGAGCAACTGAGCCCATGCGCCACAACTACAGAGCCCGCCTGCCACAACTACTGAAGCCCGTGTGTCTAGAGCCCGTGCTCGCAACAAGAGAAGCCACCGCAGTGAGAAACCCACTCACCACAACAAAGAGTAGCCCCCGCTCGCCGCAACTAGAGAAAGCCTGTATGCAATGACGAAGACCCTATGCAGCCAAAAATAAATAAATAAAATGAATAAATTTTTTAAAAAAGAGAAAAGTATTGGGGCATGGAGAAAAATGCCATATTCACTTTTCAGCTCCCAACATTAATTTTCTTTAAAACTCTTATAAACAGGACTCAAGTACAATTAGGTTTTAGAGATCCAGGATGTAAGTGAAAGCACTTATCAATATGTCTATCAAACAAGACACCTGTTTCAAGTAGGTATTTAGTCACTATTTATTGAGTGAGCAGTATGTCTGGTTTCCATTGTTGCTTCTCTCTTGCAAGATCCACTGTTTTATTAACCTGGTCTTCCATTGTCATGCTTAATATCTTCTTATTTTATAACGAGGATTAAACACTGTTCCTCCAAAGGACACTACTTGGTTGGTTGAAGATGAAGATATTGGATAGCTTTTCCTAATTAAGCACCCCAGCTCTTATAAAGCCATATTATTGGCTGTCCCTGCCTGATGCCCAGGGTGACGTGTCTCCATGGTGATCACGTATGCCCTGTCTCATGGGCGGCAGCGGCCAGCTCTGCAGGGATCCAGCTCCCTCCCGCCCGCAGGGGCCAATTCCCTCCCATAGACTGGGCTTTGCCTCACTGCCATGACCCTTTCTCAAAGTGCAAGGATTTTTATTCACTTCTTCCCAGTGTCTTTACTTCCTGAAAGAAGCATATGCTTCTTTCTCTATTTATTTCCAATCCATTGGCTTAGAAATTCCCAAAGTGAAAAGAAATAAACTGGAAAACCAGAGTTTCCAGAGAGAAGACTTGAGCACCCACTGGATCAGGACATCCCAGATTCCAAGAATTTTTATCCTCTCCTTCAGATAAAAGCGGGAAATTCCAGCTGATCGCCTGGAAAATTGCCTCTGTCTGTCAGCAACCTTGAAAGAGATTTTGAATTGGGTAGATACACACAAACCCCTTGACATTTAGGTCTATGTGATTCTTTGAAAGCTAAACGTATCGACACCAAAGGAATTTCTCCAGAGTAGGATGCTGTAGAGAAGATACACTCCTTCATTTCTCTCTCACATCACTCTTTTCTGTTTATTTAAAACCCATTCTGACGCTAGAATTCATCTCTGTCACCTCTGCTATTCCTACTCTGCCAGTATCCCCTGCCTCCTTTTTTTTTAAAAAAAAAAATAACATCGGTGAGGTTGAGAATAAAGTTCATTTTAGTCCTGAAGAGTAAAGTTTCCAGGTGCAAATGAAGCCTTAAATGGGAGGCATGTATCACTCCTATATGGTTCAGCACATCTATGAACATAACACTCACCAACCTTATTAAACTCTCACATAAATGGTAGGTTTGAGTATAGATGAAGGAAGAAATGCCTCTTATCCAATGTCTACATTTATTTTGTCTTTCACCACAAATCATTTCTTTAGTCTTGCTACAGATTTTATTATTGGCCAGAGCGAGGACTGGTCAGTTTTTATCTGACCTGAAAACTATTTCAAAAACCTAAGATTTTTTGCAGTACAATTAAAACACACACACACACACACACACACACACACACACATTTTGGAAGATTTAATGCTTTCATGGATGGAACCCAGGGCTGCTGTCAAAAGGTAGTCATAACCTTGAATAATTTATGTTTCCTTTGGCCTGCTTTAAAACATTTTGATTACATAAAGAATGTAATACTTCTCTTCATCTTTCCTTCATTAAAGAGCCGTATTGTATTTCAATTAAAAAAAAACCACGAAAATAATCACTCTATGAAAAAAAGTGGTATAAGAGATGCCCAAATTAAATATATAGAATATATGTAGAATCATGATTCACTTTCCATATGAGTGATATAAACCTAGGAAGAAGAAATATTCTCCAAATCCAAGTGTTTTAAAGTTAATAACGTCATTCTTCAAAATGCCTGTCTGATTTTATTTGTGTGAACAATGTATGCTGGTGTCAGACTCTTTATCAGGGACTTGTCCACCTGTAGAGGCAGAGTTTCCCAGCAATCACCAGGAGGCAGAAGGCGAGAACTCACCTGCCAGCGTTAACAATGACCGGTAGTTATTGGATGGTTGCTGTGTTCAGTGTGTTCACTATTCTAATAGCTCTTACTTATACTATCCAGGCTCTGCTATAGAATGAGTCATTTCATCCTTTCCCCCGAGCAATCTGTTGCAGGATTTTGCAATTTGCCCATTATTGAAGTCGGCTAAAATTGTCATTCATTTTCTCCAGCTTCTCCTTTTGATACCTTATTTTCTACCTTAACATAGTAAATTTTTGTTTCATTGACTTTATATTCCTAATACAATGAAAAATGACATGTATTTCATAACTCGACTGTACTAGATTATCAGTGAGTAAATTATTTGTAAAATATATTTTAATTTCATTACAGGACAGAGCCTTAAGAGAAAGGAATTCAGTTTGGTTAGTTTAAAGGCAAAGGGAAAGCAAGATTCATTTGATTAAAAAAGTAAAGCATTGAGGACCATTGTAGTTTAATCAAAATACTGCTTGTTGGAAGTTACACTTCCAGCAACATCTGCCTGGTTCTCTCAGACAGTCCATCCTGCTGACCACAAAGAGAAACAAACAAACAAAGAGATCAAGTAATCAGACTGCCATCAGACACGTCACAATTGTCAAAGCTATCTTAACAGGGCACAAAACGCTCCTGATAAAGGAAGAGACCGATAAACTGGCAAGGTGTTCTGATCGCAAAAGACACCATTAAAACAGTAAAAAGAAAAGCCACGGTTTATGACATGATATTTACAGCATTTTATTTAGTTAGTTATTTACTTTTTTTAAGTTTTTTTTTTTTTTTTGACGTGGACCAATTTTAAAGTCTTTATTGAATTTGTTACAGTATTGCTTCTGTTTTATGTTTTGGTCTTTTGGCCACCAGGCATGTGGGGTCTTAGCTCCCCAACCAGGGATTGAACACGCATCCACTATGTTGGAAGGCAAAGTCTTAACCACTGGACCACCAGCGAAGTCCCAACAGCATTTTAAACTAGCAAAATTGTCCTATCCTCAAGATAGAAAGTGCTCCTACAAATTAATAAGTTAAAAAAAAAACAAAAAATAACCAACTAACAGCCCAGTTCAAAAGTGAGCAAAAGGTTTGAACTAGCACCTCATACTTTGGGCATCCAAATGCCTGATGCACCCATGAAAATGATACTCCACCTCATTGAACGTCAGGAAAAGTTACATTAAAACCAGAATGAGAGACCTCTGCCCCACCACCAAAATGGCTACCATAGACAGACTGATATCAGGAAGTGTTGGCAAAGATATAGAGCAACTGGAACTCACTCACAATGCTGGTGGGAGGACGTATAAATTAGGGCAACCCTTTGGAAACTTGTTTGGCAGTATCTGTGAAAACTGACCATAGAGATGCCTGGTTCCATTCTTGACACACATGTGTACATACCTGCACCAAAAGTTATGTCCAAGGATCTTCACAGCATCACTATTCATTAAAGCCAAGAAAAGGGAAGAACCTAAATGTTTATCAAGAGTAGGATGAATGAATAAACTGAGGTGTATTCATACAAAAGAGTAGTGCATAGAACTAAAAACTCAATGAACCGCCCCATGCAACAACATAGATACATCTTGTAACGTTACATGAAAGAAGCTAGACAGAGTAATAAATACTGTAGGATTCCATGTATATAGAGTTTAAAAACAGGCAAATTGAATCTATGGTATTAGAATTTAGGAAACAGTTATTTTTTGGCATGGGGAGTGGTAATTATTGGGAGGTCACTGGAAGATGCTTCTCAGATGCAGGTAATGCTTGACTTTTTGACCTGGATGGTGGTGACGTGTCTGTGTTCACTGTGCCATCATTCATTTTCCCATACAGGTATGATCTGTGCACTTTTCTTCGGTACGTCATACATCAACCAAAAGTTTATTGACTTTTTGATGCCACTTGATCCAAGACACCCACATCCTGGACTGAAGGGTTGGATTTGAATGAAACTCATTTTCATCGCAAGACAAAGGTAAACCAAAATCTTTGTGAGATTTATATTATCTTCATTTTTTTTCCATCTCTTTCTCTTTTTTTTTTTTTTTTGCCCACTGGAGTTTTCTCTTCCCTTTTAGCTTTAGCCAACATGAAAAGGGTACAATGTACAGTTTTCCATGTTGCCTGATTTTCAGCTCATTCCTGTCCCCATAAAAACGTGTGACACTTGGTGTGCGGAGTGATTTCCAACGAACGAACGTGTGCATGAGAATGAGGCAGTGTGTACACACACTGTTCTCCCTAGGCTGATTTCCATAATGGAGATGTTTCTTTGTAATTTGCTACTTTTTTTTTTTTTTTTTTAACTCTTAACGAATAGGGTCCGTGAAACTCATTAACTGTCTTCTTGGTATGAACGCTAAAGAAACAACAAACAAACAAAAAACCCAAGAAAGGCTAGTCTTTTAAGTGTATTTGCAGAGTGACTAATGCAGTTACCTCCCTCTGGAGAGTCCTGATTTCTCACTAAATGGACTCACTCAGGACTCTGTGAGGCCACCTTCCAGACGTTTACACTTCTCACTTATCAGATTATTTCTTATTGAAATGGTTTTCATGAGACTCCCCCCTCCACGTGCCCCATTCTCTTTATTCCTTCCCCAACGGACCTTAGAATTAACCCCACATTTCACCGTGGATTCGAGACCACACAGGATGAAAGACTTTGAAAAACTGTCCGTATGAATAAGTTTATTATTTTTTTAATAGACTAAAAATCCAATCAGCTACCTTCAGTTTTCTATAATTTAAATTCTGTCCGTGCTTTTCTCTGATGGATTCAAGCTTCTAACGCGACCTCTTATAATGCCATTTTTCAATAAGAAGATCAATAGTGAGCATTTATAGTTTCCACTCCGGTGGGGGGGAAGGTATTAGAAGCAGTATTGTAAAAGATAGTGAGAGATTACCTCTGAAAGAGCCATTTCATTAGAAGTAGCCAGCAAAGGTTTGGGCGATGAAGGTTTCTCTTAAACTACATTGCGACGGATGCTAGAGAAATTGGCAATTTGCTGGCCGCTGAATGATTGTATTTCGTACAAGCTCTGGACACTGGTTTCTCAGTTAAGCTTTTGTTAAATACAAGTGCTAAGAATCACCCGATAAGAAAGAAAATGGGTCAGCATTTTAAACCGGCAAAACTCAATCATCTGTAGGAAATAACACCCCTCTTCTGACTTAAGTTACATATAAAAACACAGGTGACTGCATATCCTGGAGAAAGTCACATATCCTTTGGGGGCTCAGTTTCCTTGTCTTTAAAATAAGGGTTACCGTACTTGCATCCATAAGACCGTGATGGAAATTAATTGATACACGTGAATGAAAACATCGTCCTCATCATTCGAGGGGCTTACCTTTCTCCAACGGTTAGGGAAAGACAGGGGTGTCCTCTAGGCCTACCGCTGTCTTGGCTTCTCCGCCACCACTGCCCCCTAAATACAGGGCTGGTCCTGCAACCTCTCGCTCTTACATGCATCACTGACTACCTTCCCCGCTGCTGACCCTCACCTGAAGCTCTGGGTCCCTACGAGCCCTGGGCAGAATGTTGTCCTTCCATGTGATCAACAGAAGCAGGTAGACTGTGAAAGGACACGTCTAACCCTAATCCCCTACCCTCCACTGCCAAGCCTGAGCCGGTACGTGACAAGAATTACGGTTGTGTGTAGGGCTGCCCAGCTGTGTAAGCAACTTACCTACCACCTGTCAGGTAACAATGAACCGAATTTATTGAGTTGTTGCCATAGGTACTGTGGCATTAGTTCTTATCAATAATGTGTAGGCTGTTACGTACGATGGGGAGGTGCAAGGAAACAGATAACAAGGGGAGAATGTTTTAAAGCCATAGACTTCCTATGATTGTCCTTAAATTGCAAGGGGAAAACACCAGCCCGTAATGTTTCTCCCATCCTTAGATTCATGTCTCTTGGAAGAGCATTTCCTCTTTCAATCTTGAACATGCAAATCCCCACCTCCTTTCTGGGAGAAGTCAAAGCGGTAGATCTGGTCCTACGATCATCCGTCTGTGTTCCCCTCTGTCCCCTGGAATCCGGAGGCCATGGAAGAAGAGAGGATTTGGAAGGGAGAGTCCACGCTGGGCTTACACTCGGTTACAGCCCCTTGTGAGTGTCCGTAGCTGTGCACCACTGGGAGGTACAGCTTGGCCTCGTCATCGGTCTGGACCATCCTGCGGGTGACCATGGACCCTCAGAGATGCTTCACTCTAAATGCATATGGGGAGAGAGAGAGAGAGAGAGAGAGAGAGAGAGAACACCATTTTCTCAACACGCCCCTGCAGCCAGTAACTTGGAGGCGATGGGTCTTCGCCATCCGCCAGGGCAGGTTTGCTTCGAGAGAATCATCACACCTTTCCCCTTTCACTCCAAACAGGTGGGCTGCCCACAGCAGTGGTGGTGTATCACCTCATGTAACTGCCTGAGTCACTTACCCAACATAACAAGGCAGCATCCTCATCGCCAGCAGCAAACACTTCTCTATACACCACGTGACAGTCTGGGCAAACAGGAAAGGGAGCAGACAAGAGCTGTGCCAACAGCACTTCCAGGCTGGGCGTGATCTGCGATTCTCCCAAGGGGGTTGTGAGAGGCGTAGGTGGCTATTGCTTGGGACTGGCATTGCAGGGGTAAAGCAAGGAAGTTGCCCAAACAGAGCATTTCAGAAGTAAAAAAAGAAGAAGAAAAAATCAGGTGTGGCACTCAGGGAGTTGCAGTAGAGGGGAGGAACCTTGCTCTAGAAAATGAGGCTCCCAGGCCACAAAAATGACAAAGACAATGCAGAAAATGTGCAGATGCCGCTGCTTAAGAACCACCCCAGGGTGCTCTCTTTCCATGATAAACACGGAGGTCTCTGGTAGACTACGACCCATCCACCAGCCTCCAGTGGTCATCTCACTATTTCCAGGTCTAGATCGAAAATCATTTCCAGTCCCTCGCTGCCATTCTCCGTGACCCATATTTTTTGGAATGTCTTTCCAAGGGGCCGTCCGCTCGCTCTTTGTACACACTCGTTTTGTCGCTGGGTGGATTTGCAGCAGTGTTCCCGTGAAGATAAGCTGATGACATTAGACAGATGTCTTAATAAGGTTCTGTTTACTGTGTTAGAACCTAGAAGCTCTGATTCCGCGGAGAGGATAAAGCCAGGAGAAGGGCTTGTGCAAGTTCCCAGCTGGGATTTTTGCAGAAGGCAAGCTTGCAGACACTCAGAAGCCAAGCCCCCGGCCCGGGCAGAATAGGAAGGTTCAGTCTGTGGTCAGCGGTGCTGCCCCCGGCCCTTCCTTGAGTCCCCCAGGGCTCTCTGTCATGCTCTGCGATTCCCTGCCCCACTGCCTTAAATGTGCCTGTGTCCTTCTCCTACCTTCTGCTGCCCACTCCACCCCAAAGCAAAACAAAACAGAACTTCAGGGCTGTCTTCCTGGTAGCTGTGCCTGGTGGACAAAATCACTTT
The DNA here is from genome assembly GCF_949987515.2 of Delphinus delphis. Lineage (NCBI taxonomy): Eukaryota > Metazoa > Chordata > Mammalia > Artiodactyla > Delphinidae > Delphinus > Delphinus delphis. The sequence continues at coordinate 122,135,364 of NC_082704.1, forward strand.
CAGGCCTAAGGTTTCGTGTACACGTTAGTTCAACACACTAAACTGCCTGAAATTGGGTTAAAAGGGTCACATGTGTGCGGGGCTGGCGCAAGGCCTACGAACGCCCGTTTCTCCTGAAAGCCATTCCCGTTTCTGTGGTCTCGGTAAGGTTCCCTTTCTATATGTCCCCCTACAATCCCCTAGTTTTCCTTTGGTGAGGCTCCTTATTTTGTACACAACCCATTTGCGTTTTCCTTCCCTGATGGTTGGAACCACATCTGTCCTGTTGGCTGTGATTTCTGTAGCGTCTAACACACGGGGAGATTACTACATAGATGTTTTTGGTTTCAAGAGAGAAATCAACCCTAGGATAGCTATTGTGTTTTAATGGTATCAGTGGCTCATCTTGGGGGGTGACATCCTCAAATTAGAATCCAGCAGGCGTCAAGACGCCCTGCCCTGCAGAAGATGCCATGGAGTGTGGGCACATCCTGGGCCGTATAGGATGCTTGTCTTCTCTCCCACTGCCAGTTGACTTGGGTGGCTTCCGTACCCTCCATGGCCTTCTCTCGCACTTCACCTCTTGGTTCAAAACACCTGCTTTCAGGGCTTCCCTGGTGGCGCAGTGGTTGAGAGTCCGCCTGCCGATGCAGGGGACACGGGTTCGTGCCCCGGTCCGGGAAGATCCCACATGCCGCGGAGCGGCTGGGCCCATGAGCCATGGCCGCTGAGCCTGCGCGTCCGGAGCCTGTGCTCCGCAGCGGGAGAGGCCGCAACAGTGAGAGGCCCGTGTACCGCAAAAAAAAAAAAACACCTGCTTTCAGCCCACAAGCTCAAGACACCCGTCTTCTCTGGGTTGTCTTGGTGACTACTGGGAAGCCTCTGTTTCTTGGGGGTTTGGGGGTCAACGGAGATAACAAAAATGCCTTGACTGCTCACTAATAGAGAGCTAGAGGGACTCTTCCATCTGTAACGGGCAGCGGCATTTTCATTCATTACTCTGCTTTGACAGAAGAGGCAAGGGGCCAGTTGGGGGCCAGATGTTCCAGTTGGCCGTCTGAGGCCGTGTCGCTTTCACGCCAAAGCCCACATCTGCTCACGGTTCGGCCTGAAGCTCACTGACTCACGTTTATGCCTGTGACCTTCTAGAACAGATGGCTGATCTTCTAGGGCCAAAGGCACTAAAGGAAGTTGTTCATTTACTTTACAGATTTTAAAAAAATGCCCTCGACTGTATGAGCGAAGCCCCTTGACTGTGTGTCTTTCCTTCCTGTTTCTGGTGGGAACGGATCATCAGAGAGAAAGGTCTTGACCATACTGTGCAGATCCTACCATGAGGGGCCTGGAGAAAAGGGGAGCGGCTTCCCCCTGTACCTCTGTTTGCTGGAAACGGAAAGAAGAGCAAGAGAGGAATTTAGGAAAGTTTTGCCCTAGGGCTCAGAACTCAAACTTATGTCTATGCAAATGGACCATATGGTACAGTCTTTACAGAGGCCAAATTCCCAGGGCATCCTGGGGTTTCCCTAAGTCAAGATGAAAATTCAGCAAATGCTATCGACACTGCTCCACTGACTTCCGCAGCTGGGCAGCCCTCGAGTGAATCAAGCAATTAGCTTCCAATAAATGTACTAAGCTCCTTCTCTCCTTTCTGTTGCCTCCTGGGTTTTCCTGGGAGTTTACGTCCCTGGGACAACTGGGAGTATATTTGTGCAAAAAGTATGTTATACACAGTCCATGTCAGAAGAGGTCAGAGTAAATGACCCTCTGGGTCAACAACACAGTGGCTCTGAGTCATTTGACCCAAAATCTGTGCGTCTCTCCCTGTTTCAGCGCTCACGGGCCTCTCCAGGATCTGGGTGGCACAGTAATGACAGAGAAATAAAGTGGCTAGAAAGACGATTTGGCTGGCAAAATCTGAGATGACTTTGTTGGACCCAGGGGGGCCAGCATGCAGCGGGAAACAGGCCATGTCCTTTTTGAAGTGCAACCAGGAGAGAGAACATTTCGGAGATCTCCTGTAAACCAAATAAGTCCACAAGTTACAAGTAACCCCTGAAGGGTCTACCCCTTTTATCTCCCTTCACCTTACCCTTTCCATGCAAAGCCACACACCTGGGGTAAGAGGAATGTCTGATCTGCTCCTGGCGGGGGCCGTCTTCTTTGATAGTTCAGTGGTGGCCACCTTTCTAATGGCTGAGCTTTGAGATTCGAAAAGCAAGTTCAAAGCACCGTAGGCCCATCATCAGACCTTGCTGTGCTCGTGGAGGTTCAGGAAATAATAGGGGCATCGCAGAGCAACTATTTAGGGCAACGGAATGAGGACAGTCAAACAAATACAAAAGCATTTCTTCTTCTTCTTCCTTGAGTATCTCTGGGAAGAGGGAAGTTACATTTGCAAATGTTCTGTGTTATTAGAACTTCTTGTAATGAATCCTCACAGGAATCCTCTAAATGATGAAAATGCTATTTCTCCACCAAAGTGTGGCACACGTGTCCTGCATCCAGTGTGTAACATCCATCTTTCTCCTGTCAAGACAGGTCAGAGACACGCGTTAGAAGTGCAGGTGGATCTGAGAAGCGTGAGCCAGGGAAGTCCGTGTGATAGGAACACCCCCCCCCCCCCCCAGGATCAACTCTGCATCCTTCAGATTTGGTAAATTGCCCTTCTGCCCACCTTTCTGAAGCCCAACTTCCTTACCTCTAAAGTGGGGATCGTAATGCCTGTTTTGCCTCACACACAGAGTTTTTCTGGATTAATGGAGACAAATACGGCCAAGTGCTCTATGTACCACGGAGTAGTGGAGACAAATAGGTGAAAGTCCTTCGTGGACCACAGAGCTGTGTACACCTGTCAGCTGTTATTGTTAGAAGACCCCCGAGATTTCGCGTCCAGGTAGTCTAACAAATAAAACACTTCTTCATGCTCGTGGCACCTAAATCATCCGTTGATATTAATCACAACGGACGTTGAACTGCTTTGCTTTCGATGATGAGGTCCATCAAGGTGGGTAGAAACCAGCTTTTTCCAAATCCCTTACGATTCTGTGGTTGATTACAGTGGTTTCTAGGCATGTGCAAGATGAGAGGAAACGCAGTCAACCTCTCAACCAAACTGGGACATTTTGGGGAGCGAAAGGCAACACTCGTCCGTAAATCTGCTGGAGAAACAGGGGTAAGTCAAGACTTCCCCAGCCGAATCAGGGCGTGTGGTCACCTTATCTATAAGGATAGAACTTGAAAACGGACAGTGTGACAACAACGCCTTCTAGATTCACGTCAAGGATTCTGCGTCCTGACTCTGCTCTCAGTTCTGTTCCTGTACTTGTTTTCTTGTCTCGACAGTGATCCTACAAATCCTTGCATGTGGGTGAGGCCCACCTTCCTCTATTGAGTCTAGATCAACACTTGATAATCTCACCCATTCCTGACCAGTCATACCACGTATAATGTTTCACTTATTATTTTAATATATCCTGTCACTGGGTGGCCACTGTAATCAAGGGTCTGACTCCATTAAAACATAGAGCAAGGTAAATACTTTTATGAAGATTTCGGGGGTAGGGGAGAGAATGACTCCCATAAGTTCAGTTTCCACCTGGGTTCATCAGAGAAGGGAACATATGAGCTGGGTCTTGAAGGGTGAGTAGGAGTTTTCCAGGAAAAGATATGAGACTCCATTTTTGATGTTTGACTACTGACAGCTTTCAAACTCGACCCTTCCCTCATTCCCTTTTGTCCTACAGCTGGACAAGCCAATAAAAAAAGATCAGGAGCTACTTGCCTAGAAGGTGGTGGGGAAATTCAAGACAGGAAAATCCTAAGTCTTGTGCACACAGAAACCCTCACCATGGTCGGATCCCCTAACACAATGAAACCCAGAACTTCCCTCCCGCCTTGCTGTCATTTCCCTCTGGCTCAGACCTCAGCCCTTCTCCTTGGGAAATGCTCTTGCTGTTTTCTACATGTGTAACAAACTATTTCATACCCATGGGTGCCTGTGTGTCCTTCCATCCATCAATCCCTGGGCTGGTAGCTGACTGGCATCTATCAGGGGATGCTGGTCTCCCAAATAAAACACTATCCTAGCTAGCTGACTAAGTAACCACCATTACATAAAGAAATCTAACACTCAGTTGTATATAGATCTGCGCACACACATAACATCTCAAGCACTGTTGTGGAGGATGATTCTGGAGGACTCAGCTGCAGCTTCCCAGCAAGTAAACTCTGGTCTCCCTACACCTTTAGTCAAACATAACCACTTGCAAACATAACTTTCAAGTCTGCTTCAGATCCATGGAGATGTTGTCAAGTGATGTGAAAACAAACTCACAGAATCTGCTTTTCATTTATGTTGATATCTTGGGTCTCGCTTTCTCGAAGTTTCAAGCCAAGGAGTTTAAACTCCTTGTCTTAGTGCTCTCTTGCTGTGTAACCCGTTACCAGAAAATCGTCGGCTTCAAACAACACACTTTTATCATCACGTAGGTTCTGTACATCAGGGTCAGGACTCCAGGTGCGGCTCAGCTGGGTCTCACAAGGATGCAGCCAGGGTGTCAGCCAGGACTGGGGTTTCACCCAAAGGCTTGACTGGAGAAGGGTTTGCTTCCAAACTCATGTGGCTCTTGGCAGGATTCAGTTCTCTGCAGATGACTAGGGAGACAGAGAGAGGGAGTCCTTGCTGGCTGTTTCCTGGAGCTGTCCGTCCATGTCTTGTCTTGACCTCTCCTGTGGTCGCTTACTTCATCACAAGCCAGCAAGAGAGACGGAGTCTGCTAGAAAGACAGAAGTCACTCTCGTATGCAACCGAATCATGAAAGTGCATCCATTGTCTTTGCTGGATTCTGTTGGAGAGAAGCAAGTCAGCAGGCAGCCCACACTCAAAGGAAGGGATTAAACAGGGGCATAAATCAGGAGCTGGGTTCATTTGGGAGTCTCCTCACCACACTCCCGAGGTCCAGGAAGGAATCTCCGAAGCTACATTCCTTGCGCTGGCAAGCCCATTCATCCATCCCCTCACGAGAGGCGACATGCTAGCACAGATGGATGTGAATGGTGTAACTCAGTGTTTCTCAGCCTTTTTTCTTTTTTTTTTTAATTGAAGTACATTTGATTTACAATGTTGTTAATTCTGCTGTATAGCAAAGTGATTCAGTTATACATATATACATATATATATATATAGGTTCTTTTTAATATTCTTTTCCATTATGGTTTATCACAGGTTATTGAGTATAGTTCCCTGTGCTCTACAGTAGGACCTTGTTGTCTATCCATCCTATATATACTAGTTTACATCTGCTGACCCCAAACTCCCAATCCCTCCCCCCGCCGTTGGAAACCACAAGTCTGTTCTCTATGTCTGTGAGTCTGTTTCTGTTTTGTGTATATGTTTATTTGTGTCATATTTCAGGTTCCACATATAAGTGATGTCATATGGTGTTTGTCTTTCTCTGTCTGACTTGCTTCCTTTAGTATGACAATCTCCAGGTTTATCCATGTTGCTGCAAAGGGCATTATTGCGTTCCTTTTTCTGGCTGAGTAGTACTCCATTGTATACACGTACCACATCTTCTTTATCCATTCATCTGTCAGTGGACACTTAGGTTGCTTCCATGTCTTGGCTCTTGTGAACAGTTCTCAGTGTGTTCTCATGATTGCACACTACAGCGCTTTTTCACACATTTGTTCCCAATCCACCCCCCATGAAGTTTGAACAGATATGCTGCTTCTCTGTTCTGTATTTCTGACCTCTGCACGTAAAATGAGTATCATTGTTTTCGCCTCCCCGAACCAGTTTTCACCCACTTGGGATGCTATTGTGCATGAAGAATGTGTGTTCTAGAGTCAGATAGCCTAGATTTCTGCCTCCACTGCACCACTTCTCAGCTCTGTGATCTTAGGCAAGTCACCAAACCTCTCTGAACCTTAACGAACTTTCTTAATTATAAATAAGAATCACATCAATACCTACCGCTTATGATTGTTGTGGGGATGGAATGACACTTCGTAGACGGGAGAAACCTAATACATGCTGCCTTCTGTTATTGCGACATGCAGAACCATATGTGCAGCAGTGGGGAAACCAAGATAAGACAAAAACAAGAGCCTCGAAGAGGCCCCACTGCTTGCCAGAGGAGACAGAAGGAAGACAAAGGGTATGGTATGCGCTATAAGAAAGTTATATTCAAGATGATTTGGGCATAGAAAAAAGGGGGTGCCTAAATTCTGGTAAAAGCGAGGAGAGCATGAGAAACAGGAGTTTCTCAGAGGAAAGAGAGGTGAAGAATGAGAATTGATTTGAGAGCTGATGAATGAAAAACTAAACTAAAGCAATGGCACTGTTAATGGTGGAGAGGAAGAAAAGGACGGGACAAATGGTCATGTGGTAGAAAATGACGTTTAGCCAAGAGGTTTGCTGACATAAGTGTGTATTCTTTCAGGGTTCTTTTTGTCCATTCATCCATTCATTCATCTACCCATTTATCCACCCACTATCAATCCATCTTTCCATATATTGATCTATATATCCATCTAAGTTTTTTCCTTCCATCTATCTATTCATTTGTCCACCCATCCACCTGTCTATCCATCCTTCCATACATTCATCCATCCATCCATCCAAAAATCCACCTTTCCTTCCATTCATCCATCCATCCCATCCTTCTATTCATCCATCCACAGATCTACCCATCTATCCATTTACCTACTCACCTGTCTATCCACTTACCTGTTGACCCATCCATCTCTCCATCTACTCATCCATTCATTTACCTACTCACCCATCCATCCACTTACCTATTGACCCATCCATCTTTCCAGCTATCCATCCATCCAACCATTTACCCATTCACCTGTGTATCTTTCCATCCATCCATCCATCCTTCCACAAATACACCTTTCCACTCATCCATCCATCCATTCATAAATATACCATCCATTCATCCACCCCATCCTGTTATCCTTCCATCCATCCATTCCTCCATCCACCCATCCATTTATTTATCCATTCTCCCATCCTCTCCTATCCATCCACCCACCCATTTATTTATCCATTCTCCCATCCTCTCCTATCCATCCACCCACTTATCCACCCATCCATACGTCCATTCATTATCTCTCTTTTTCCACAAAGGTTTTAAGGTGGCTTAGGAAGAGACATAGAATATATGTAGAAAATAAATAAATAAACCAACAGAATGATGAACAAACCCAACAGAAATCAGGTGAGAATGAAAAGGAGAGAACTCGTATAGGGACCTAAAGTAGAAGCAGGGATTCAGTTGATACAAGTGTGTATCCCTAGGAACCTTTACACCTGCCATATGAGGGTCCCACAGTTGGCATCTTAAGACGCTGTGTTGCTTGTGCTCCCAAGGTGGCCTCTATTTGTACAGAAATCTCTATTTCCTTGCAGAATAAATGGGGGAATCGCCTAAGGTGTTTACTGTACTCTCCATCAACTAGTTGATGGCCTTTGACTAGACATTGACAAATACAGTCTATCTCTCCGTTTATCCTTCGTCAGCCTCTAAAGTGAGTTGGGGATTGGAGATGAGATGAAAGTGATTACAGTCAAGTCAGGTTTCAAATACTTTCTCCTGAAAATCCATGCTCCTCCTTTGCTGTTAGCAGCATTTACTATGGGAAAAATGTATCGTTAACATTGAGCCAAAAATAAAAAACCCTCTGCAAAACACCTAAATATAGATTGTTTCATTACCTTCAAATCAGCCCGAAAAGAATGCAGAGGTTGGCACTCAGAAGGAGTCAAGTGGCTGGGTAACCGCAGTGCAGTCTGCAATCAGGAGGGATTACAATTATGACACCGAGCGCTAATCCTGGAAAATCAAAACACAGTTAGGCAGCCACTAAATCCCCTTATAAACTATAATAATCATTATTAAGCCTTCTTCTTTCCCCCAGAAAATGAAGAGCTGCAGACGTTATGTCGTCCCTTTACCGTTTTCCGAAGCAGGGTCATTATTCTTTATGGTGCTACTAAATTTACTCATCGTTTTACAAATCCCAGGTTCACCTTCCAAGTACATGATCTCGTCCTTCTGTGTAAAGTTAATCAAAGTTGTAAAAGTGCTTTTTTCCATATCTTTATTTTTCCCCACAGGGATGGGGGGTAAAAATGTTATGCATTGGAGAATCACAGAACACAGCCAAGGAACCTTGAGATGTTATTATCTCCTGTCTGTGCTCAAAAAGGAGCCACACAGAGATTAACCCTCTCCTGGAAACAGACGTGTTGTGTGTTTTCAGAGAAGAACTTGCTTTATTATTAGGAAGCTCTTTTTTATGTCCAGCCCGACTTCTTCATACTGTACTAATTTTTGTATCTTTAACTGGAAATTAGAAAGAAGCTGGGTAATATCTTCTAGGGCTCTTAAAATACTCCAAGACTGTGGCAAAGAAGTACAGAAAGGTGCTCATTTTCCTGAGATCACCACCTTTTCTAGAACATGCCAGAATCAGGCCACACTGAATCTTTTCTTTACGGTAGAGATTGTGTTTCATCCTTCTTTTGTACCCACACAATACAGCCTATTTATGGACACGCAATGAATATTCATAAATCTTCCTTGAAAGAATGAGTAAATCAATGAATCAATACTTCTTGAATTCAGTACAAACCATTTCAGACAATGAGACCAAAATATCCATCATTCATCTCTCTCAATTCACGTTCTCATACTGAAGGACGGTGTAAATGGCAAGTTCTCATTTAATGAATTACTTCCAGGTTGAGCTACATGAAATTGAGATTTTTTTGTAGGTCAGAAACGGTTGAATATGAGCAGCGTGCTAATATTTGCATTCTTCTGCTGATACTTGGGACTTTTTTCTTTTCTTTAGCGACATCAGAAAAAGTAGTTTAAGATGAGTTGCAGATCTATAAGTAGCATCTCACCTTGAGAAAATAGCTAAGTGAAGGTCGGATGAAAAGCTAAAATATTCAGTTTGGGAATGCACTCTTTTCATGAAGGGATAAAATTTTGGTCACTGGTGGATGCTTCTCTTAATGTTTGTTCATCAAGATGCGGCATTTAGACCCGTAAAGCGATGAGTTCCATCTTCTCGTGACTTAGCTTCAGGAGCTAATGAATCAGTTAAAAATGAGTGTCAGAGGAGAATCTGAATAGACATTTTTTCCAAAGAAGACTTACAGATGGCCAACAGGTACATGAAAAGGTGCTCAACGTCACTAGTCGCCCAGGAAATGCAAATCAAAACCGTAGTACGATATGACGTCATACCTGTTAGAATGGCTTTTATCCAAAAGACAAGAGATAATAAATGCTGGAGAGGGTGTGGAGAAAGGGGAACCCTTGTGCACTGTTGGTGGGAATGTAAATTGTTGCAGCCACTGTGGAAACACGATGGAGGTTCCTCAAAAAATTAAAAATAGAATTACCAGATAATCCAGCAATTCCACTTCTGGGTATTTATCCAAAGGAAATAAAATCACTATCCTGAAAAGATACCTGCACCCCGATGTTCACAGCAGCACTGTTTATAATAGCCAAGACATGGAAACAACCTAAACTTTTTTCTCATATCTATTCACAATCTATTCATTTATTTTTTAATTTATTTATTTTCGGCTGCATTGGGTCTTCGTTGCTGCGCGTGGGCTTTCTCTAGTTGGGGCGAGTGGGAGCTACTCTTCGTTGTGGCGCACGGGCTTCTCACTGCGGTGGCTTCTCTTTTTACGGAACACAGGCTCTAGGTGCGCGGGCTTCAGTAGTTGTGGCACGTGGTGGGCTCGGTCCATCCACAGATGAATGGACAAAGAGATGTGGTACATATATAAAACGGAATATTATTCAGCCATGAGGAAGATGGAAATCCTGCCATGTGCAACACCATGGCTGGACCTTGAGAGCATTAAGCTGAATGAAATAAGTCAAACGGAGAAAGACAAATACTGTATGACCTCACTTACATGTGGAATGTTAAAAAAAAAAACAACACTCATAGAAACAAGAGAACAGATTGGTGGTTGCCAGTGGTGGTGGGGGGGGCCTGGGTGAAATGGGTGAAGGGGGTCAAAGGTCGCAGAATTCCAGTGATAAGTCCTTGAGATGTAGCATGGTGGCTATAGTTAACAATATTTCACAGTATATTTGAAAGTGGCTAAGAGAGTAGATCTTAAAAGCTCTCATTCCAACTTAAAAAAACAGATTGTAACGAGGGACTTCCCTGGCGGTCTGGTGGTTAAGACTTCGCCTTCCAACGCAGGGGGTGTGGGTCCGATCCCTGGTTGGGGAGCTAAGATCCCACATGCCTCGTGGCCACAAAACGAAAACATAAAACAGAAGCAGTATTGTAACAAATTCAATCCAGACTTTAAAAAAGGGTCCACATCAAAAACATCTTTTAAAAAATTGTACGTATATGAGGTGATATATGTTAACTAAACTCACTGTGGGAGTCATTTCAGAATATATACCTATATCAAACTATTATGTCATGCACCTAAAACAGATACAATATTAAATGTCCGTTTTATCTCAGTTTTCAGAAAAAGAATGAGTGTCAGCTTTGGCAGAGCCCAAAGGACATGGGTCTGTGATAAAAATGGAAGTGTGTCCCGCTTTCCCGTTCAGATGATGCTTTCAGACCTGACATAATCTTGCCTTCTGGGGTCAGCAAAACGCTGAGCAAAACCCAGGTGACTCCGAATGATGCCCCCCAAAGATGCCGGTCCTCACCCCCAGTCAGCCAGTGGGCAACCTTACAAGGCAAAAGGGACTTTGCTGATGAGGTTAAGTGGAGGATCTTGAGAGGTGGAGGTTATCTGGGGTTGCCGATGTGCTCACATGGGTCCTTATAGGCACAAGGCAGCAGAGTCAGAGAAGAAGCTGTGACACGGGAAGCATGGGGTCGTTGGAAGACGCTACGCTGTTGCCTGTGAAGGGATCACGAACCAGAGGATGCAGGCGGCCTCTAGAAGCTGGAACAGGCAAGGGAGCAAATTCTGCCCGCGGCCTCCAGAGCACAGCCTTCCCCGCACCTTGGTATCCGCCCAGCGAGATGCGTTTCCGACTTTGTTTTAAAATCGAACTATAGTTGATTTACAATGTTGTGTTCATTATGCTGGACAGCAGAGTGATTCAGTTATACATTCCTTATTTTAGATTCTTTTCCATGATGGTTTATCACAGGATATTGAACAGAGTTCCCTGTGCTCTACAGTAGGACCTTGTTTTTTATCCATCTTATATATCAAAGCCTACATCTGACTTCTGACCTCCAGAACTGTACAAAAGTACACTGCTGTTGTCTTAAGCCATTGCATTTGCGGGAATTTGTTACAGCATGGTTAGGACACACATAGACTCTTCCTCAGGGCCTCTGTCACTAGGCACATACATCTTTGGAGAGGATTTTTGACAGTGACACTATTTAGCCTCAGATTTAAAAATGGAACCTGAGAGGGCTTCCCTGGTGGCTCAGTGGTTAAGAATCCGCCTGCCAATGCAGGGGACATGGGTTCAAGCCCTGGTCCGGGAAGATCCCACATGCCGCAGAGCAACTAAGCCCGTGCGCCACAACTGCTGAGCCTGCGCTCTAGAGCCCGCGAGCCACAACTACTGAGCCTGCAAGCCACGACTACTGAATCCCGCGCGCCTAGAGCCCGTGCTCCACAACAAGAGAAGCCACCGCAGTGAGAAGCCCGCGCACCACAAGAAAGAGTAGCCCCCGCTCGCCGCAACTAGAGAAAGCCTGTGCACAGCAACGAAGACCCAACGCAGCCAAAAATAAATAAATAAATAAATAATTTTTTTTAAAAAGGAACCTGAGGAAGATGGTGTACTCCTACTACTCTATTTGTCAACAGCAAACCCAGTAAATATGCATCTGTTTAATACTTGAACTTTAGGTCTCGTTTATAACAGGGATAGTCTATCTCCTCCTCCTTCGGTTCCTCTGACACATTTTTCTCCAAAGGATGTAGACCCCTAGACCACTAGTGGGGGCTTTTGTTCAGTGAGAGAAATGCATGGTTCCTTTCTATAGCTAGGACAAATTGGAGATACAGGAGTTGGAAGAGTTTGTGTAGGGGCAACAACTCACAAGAATCTGGGAAAAGGAATGTAAAAAGCTGAAGGCGTAATCTTTCCAAATAGCCTCACCAACCATCTGGGTCTCTGGACATAGGACTTTCCATGCTAAGCCCCCCAAAAGTCCTCAGCAAACCAGGATGCATGGTCACCCTATTTCCAAATAAAGATAACTTAGTTCATGGAAGAGGGGGGAAAACATTGAAATTAACAACCCAACAGAGCAATTAAAATATTCTTTTGTTCAGTGAAAATAGAGTTGCCATATGACCCTGCAATCCCACTCCTGGGTGTATATCCAAAAAAGAAGAGAAAACTCTAATTCAAAAAGATACATGCACCCCTATGCCCATAGCAGCACTATTTGCAATAATCAGGACATGGAAGCAACCTAAGTGTCCTTTGACAGATGAATGGAGAAAGAAGATGTGGTACATATACACAATGGAATATTACTCAGCCATGAAAAGGAATGAAATAAGGCCATTTGCAGCAACATGGGTGAACCTAGAGATTATCATACTGAGTGAAGTAAGTCAGACAGAGAAAGACAAATACCATATGATATCACTTGTATGTGGAATCTAAAGTATGACACAAATGGACTTATCTACAAAACATAAATAGACTCACAGACACAGAGAACCGACTTCTGGTTGCCAAGGGGGTGGAGGGGGTGGGGGAGGGAAGGATTGGCAGTTTGGGATTAGCAGATGCAAACTAGTATATATAGGATGGATAGACAACAAGGTCCTACTGTAGAGCACAGGGCACTAAATTCAATATCCTGTGATAAACCATCATGGAAAATATGAAAAAGAATGTATACGTATGTATAACTGAATCACGTTGCCATGTGGCAGAAATTAACACAACATGGTAAATCAACTATACTTCAATAAAAGTTTTTTTTAACTATTCATTTGTTCAGAAGGTGTGTTGGGGCTTCCCTGGTGGCGCAGTGGTTGAGAGTCCGCCTGCCGATGCAGGGGACGCGGGCTCGTGCCCCGGTCCAGGAAGATCCTGCATGCCGCGGAGCGGCTGGGCACGTGAGCCATGGCCGCTGAGCCTGCGCGTCCGGAGCCTGTGCTCCGCAACGAGAGAGACCACAGCAGTGAGAGGCCCACATACCGCAAGAAAAAATAAAAAAGTGTGTTAACTATCTGTGGCAGTTTAATCTTGTTTTAAGGTGTTTAGGATAAAAAATTGTGATACAGGCTACTCTCAAGAAATACATTATCTATTGGAAATAATATATATATATGTAATTAACATAAATAACGTGTATCTGTGTGTGTGTGTGTGTATATATATATATATACACATACAGAGAGAGAGAACTTATAAACTTTTTAAAAAGAGACTCTTTTTTTTTTAACACAAGATCATTGGGTAACATTTTTATTGTCTTGTATAGCTCCGTGGGCTCTTGTAACACAATGAGGGTACAACGAAAATAGATCGAAAGTAGGAAATTGAACCAGATGTGCTCCCGTACTTAAACAGGACGTTTTGCTCTGACAACTTATTGAGTTCATTCAGGGGGAAGAAAATCCCCACAGCAGGGCATTGGGAAATGGCAAAGTGCTACATGTTGCTGAATGAGAGAGGGAGTCTGTGTGACCTTTAATGGCTACGTCCAGTTTCCAGAGGGACAAAATTAGGATAAAAAGGAACCTCCTCCAGTTCTCTCTCTTTGGTCATTTCTCCTCGTGTCATTTTCGGTGAGCCATCCAGTCTGAATGTGTGTCCTGTTTGGGTGGAGAGGGGGCTCGGATGGGAGTTGAGACGCCAGCCCGCACATTCCCTCATTCGCAGAGTCACGGAATGCCTTTTCCACGCGGGAAGCATCCTTTCTCCCTGCCATATCCTCCTTTCAAGATGGGCGTTTCTCTGCGCTCCTGCAAACAGAGAACGCTGCTGTCGACCCAAAGTTCTAAACTGCCGTTGACCTAATTAACTTGAGATGGTTCAGTTGTTGAATTTATGTGAGTAATTACATTTACCAACGTTGATAAGTGCTTAAGGTCCATCTTTTTTTTTTTTTTTTTTTTTTTTTTTTTGCGGTACGCGGGCCTCTCACTGTTGCGGCCTCTCCCGTTGCAGAGCACAGGCTCCGGACGCCCAGGCCCAGCGGCCATGACTCACGGGCCCAGCCGCTCCGCGGTATGTGGGATCCTCCCGGACCAGGGCACGAACTCGTGTCCCCTACATTGGCAGGCGGACTCTCAACCTCTGCGCCACCAGGGAAGACCCTAGGGTCCATTTTAATGTACAATGGCCGTGAGTTGAAGAGTCACCCAGAAAATATCAATTATGACAACTTCCATAAAGGACACCTGGGCAGCTACTGCAGTGCTAAACTGCCCGTTTCTCACCCCGCGCTGCTAATTTCTAAACTGTGGCCACCTGGCGATATGAGGCGTAATTAACCTTTGGGTAGCTCTACCTGCCAATCAGGGAAAGCCGTGAAACTGGATCCTTCTCCAAACCGTGCCTCTCCACCTCACAAGGGCAGACAGACGCTGGCTGACGTCTAGAAGGTAGTCCAGGAGCCACTGCAACGTGGTCTCTGATGGGTGAGGACAGGCTGAACGTGAACTTGGGGCTTCCAAAACGACTGATCTCTGGGGTCCTGTTCTGGCTCCCGGTGGACTGCCTGTGAGCCACTGCTTTCAGGAGCGTCGGAAAGAGATGGAAAGAGGAAAGGGAACGGACATTTGTCAGAAGCCGGATTCTAAAAGAAGAGAGTTGACCTTTGGCGTGACAGTACAGTGGGAGAGACTCAGCTGGCATCCTGATTTGGCCTTTTGTAAACTCTGTGCAGAGAGAAAGTTCTTCAGTAGCTCCAAGCCCGATTTCCTCGTTGATAGGATGGAGCTAATGCTGCCTGCCTTACAGCATTGGAGACTGGAGGTGGGGAAGGCATAGGGTTACCCGCTACGATCACCTGGAGAAGGTTAGCTCCCTAGGTGGATGCTGACAAAACCAGGCAGTTGAAACCAGGGAGAACGGACAGCGGAACTCATGATCGGTGACGCCATGTTGCCTCGTAGCGTCGTGGCTCCCGAGGTGTGGTTCCAGACCGGCTGCCTCACCAGCTCCTGGGAGCCCCTTAGAAATGCAGACTCTCACCCCAAGCCGCACCTCGTCAGTCAGGTACTCGGGATGGGGCAGGTGGGGAGGAGGGAGTGGATTCAGCAAGGAGTGTTTTCATTAGTTTTTTAATTAAAAAATATTTTAAGTATAGTTGCCCTACAATATTGTGTAAGTTACAGGTGTACACTATATTGACTCACAATTTTTATAGGTTTTGTTCCATTTGTAGTTATTATAAAATACTGGCCATATTCCCCATGTTGGACAGTATATCCTTGTAGCTTATTTTATACCTAACAGTTTGTGCCTCCTAACCCCCTGCCCCTACGTTGGCCCCTCCCCCTTCCCTCTCCCCAGTGGTAATCTCTAGTTTGTTCTCTGTATCTGTGAGTCTGCTTCTTTTCAGTTATATTCACTAGTTTGTTGCATTTTTTTAGATTCCACGTGTAAGTGATATGTACAGTATTTGTCTTTCTCTGTGTGACTTACTTCACTTAGCATGATACCCTCCAAGTCCATCCGTGTTGCTGCAAAGCAGTGAGTGTTTTAATTGACAAGCACTCCAATGGGGTTCATATACATAGTCCAGTTTGATCACCATGGCTTAGGAGGAGGACTTTTCTGGTAAAAAAAAAAAAAAAAAAAAAAAAATTAGCAAGAAGAAAGCAACGCCCCCATTTTGGAGAAACTGGGGGACTAGGCAAGTTGGCAAGAAAAGTTTTGAGGCGTGAGGAGCCAGACAGGGCTTGCGTTGTTAACCCAGGTGTGTGAGGTGGTGCAGAGCAGAGAACTGGGTTCACAAACCGGGCAGTAGTCCCGTGACGGGCACTGAAACACGAGTCTGGCAGAATTAGGATGAAGATGGGTCTGAAGCTGAATCCAGGTGAAGAACCTGATGTACCTAGAACCTGTGCTCGGGCGAGACTGAATGTATAGGAGGGAACCGTGTGGTCCCAGCTCTTCATTTTCCCTCCTTCTAGACCACAGGGACCCTCACCTTTTTCGTGTATCCGTATGTTTTACCCCCGCCCACCTTCCTGCTGCTTCCACCCTCTTGATGTTGATTGCTTGAACTGAGTCTTCCTATGACCTTGTTGCTTTTGTTGACTTGGGGTTGGTGTTCAGGTGTTATCCTGTCTCTCTTGAGGTCCAAAGGCTAGAACTGCACTCAGAGAATTCCAAGTACAAATATGCTATAGTTTCGTAGAGAGATTGGATTCTGTTACTTTCCAGCATAGACGTTTAGCATTTCCTGGCTGTGCAGACCTCCCAGTGTATGAGGTCATCATCCCTCAGCAACAGAGGACAGAAGCAGAATGGAGTACTCAGGGGGCTGGAATTCTGAGAATCGGGGTCTTGTTGCATCCCAAACCCACTCCCCCTGTGACCAGTGGGAAGCCCGGCCATGTCAGGGCCTTGAGTGCTTCATCGCTGAATGAAGGTACTTGAGTGGAAATGTATATGGTCCTTTGCCGATCTCAAATCCCACCACCTGTACTCTTGGCTTCCGTTCCTGAGTCATACCTAGTACCAAAGAGCTTCACTCAGAAATCTTAAATGATGGTAAAGAGACTCAGCTATAAATACAAACAATGCATGATGTTCTTTTATTTTGCTATTTTGGACAAGTACACTATCTCATCCTCCAAGAGTTACGAGCTCTCTCCTGAATCTGAATATCTTAGTTTAGGCTGCTATAACAAAAATGAATTGGGACATTGGGATTGACATATATACACTAACATGTACAAAATAGATAACTAATAAGAACCTGTTGTATTAAAAGGATATAAAATTCAAAATAAAATGCCATAGACTGGGAGGCTTAAACAACAGACATTTACTTCTCATAGTTCTGGAGGCTGGGAAGTTCAAGATCGAGGCATCAGCAAATTTATTGTCTTGTTAGGTCACACTTTCTGGTTCATAGATGGCCGTCTTCTTGCTGTGTCCTCACATGGTGGGAGGGGTGAGGGCACTGTCTGGGGTCCCGTTTATAAGGTCACTAATCCCATTCGTGGGAACTCACGACGTGATCACCTCCAAAAGACCCCAGCGCTAATACCATCCCATGTGGGTCAGAATCCCGCATATGAATTTTTTTTGGGGGGGGGGTTGGACACAAACATTCAGTCTATTGCACTGAATGCCTGAGTTAACTCTACTGAGAATAAAGCAAATCAGCAGCTAGCAGAAGAATTTTGTTAAAAATAGAGGAGCACGTTTATTCCATGCTGCTCATTTCTCAGCCACCAGCAAAATCTCTCATTAGAGGTATCCGCAGCTTAATTAAGTCTTTTGGGTGAAGGTAAAAAGAAAGATGACCTTTAAAATCAAATTGACATTGCTCAAGTCATAGACAAAACTGATTTCCTCAGTCCTGTTAGAGCACTGCACAGAATCTCTAGGAGAATATCTGATTTTTTGACAACTGCAAGGGACAGAATGATACAGACGCTCCCAAGAGTTCCACCCCCTGGTCTGTACATCCTATATAGTCCCTGCCTTTGAGTGTGGGCATGGTCTTTGCATGTAATGGATGTCAGTCCAGTGATTAGGTTGTGTATAGCAGAGGTGAAGGGTTTTTAGTAGATGCCGTATTTTAGAGCTGATTAAGGTCCCTAACCCAAACATAGACGTTGAGTAAATCAGTAGGCAGATTGCCCTGGGTGGACCTGACCACTTCACTCAGCCTTTTCAGAGAAGCTTTAGGGGCAAGACACGTGATACAGCAGAGTCTCTCTGAAGCCAACGATTCTGAGTTCGACAGCCACAAAGAAATGAATTCTGTCAGCAACCAGACAGTTCGGAAGAGAATCTGCTTCTCCAGATGAGTACACGGCCTGTAGCTTTTCCTCCAGGAAATTTTAGGAGACCAAGGCGGTGGCTCCCGAGAGCTGGGACACAAGCGGGCGTTAGCAGCTGAGATGTCCTCTCCAAGCTTCAGGTCAGTTCCCAGCTTGGTCCCCTTTTAATGGTCTGGGTCTCCACCCAGAAACCCCGTGCCCTGTTGCCCCTGGCCAGCAGTGGCCAGATTTCTTACCGACTGCTTGAAGGAAAAAGCAAGAGAAGGACCACATGATGGCAAGAGGTCTGACTTCTGAGACTATCTCTATGACAGTATAAAGGAGGAAGAATTCTCCTCCGCCCTTTTCGGGTCTCGAGCTGGGTCTGAAAATGAAGCAGACACAGAGAGATCAACAGGAGAAAGGCAGACACATTTTATTAAATGTTTACCTGGGAACCTTCACAAGAGAATGAAAACCCAAGAAAGTGAGCTGGGCAGGAAGCTTGTATACCTTTCAGACAAACAATAAATTTGTGCAGAATTGACAAGACAAAGGGGTTTGGGCTTGGGGTAGTAAAGGGCGATGAAGTAACTAGGAAGGTGAGGGTTAGTTTAACAAGGTTTATCCTGTACAGATTTCTCAGCCCCCAAATCCCCATCTCTGGTGTTGGGAACGTCTTCTCTCCTCCTGGTGCAGCGAGGGCGCCTCTCACATGGGAGTTTAATGACCTGTTTTAGGGAAGAAGAGCAAGCTTGGGGGGTGGGGTGGAAGGAAGACATCAGTGTGACCTTCCTGCTTCAGTCCTTTTCTCAAACTCCTTCAGTTTAAAATACTCCATATGCCAACGTGTCATGTTTTGGGGTAGCACGTCCTGAACCCCAACAGTGAGACAGGACTAACAGCCCAAAGCAAACCAGAAACGGTTTTGCTGACAAGCATTATCAATTTTTTTAAAAAGATTTATCACAAGCTTGACATTCAAGCTCTGTTTGGAGTTTGCACTGTAAGGAAACAAAAAAGGTCAGGAAACTGACAAACTTTTCCAAGACAGGAGCTCAGCATCATAAACTAGAGTTCTATCTTGTGATTGTTTTCTCAATGGAAATTTGAAATACATCTCTAGGTGGAACTTTGTCAATAAATCTTCCTTGGGAAGTTTTTGCTATGCTTCTTTTCCAAAAGGCAAGTCCATTCTATGAAAAAAAAGGTCTTTGAAAGGATAATTTTCAAAGAAAAGCTAAAACCTCGACTCTCAGATAGATATAAAATGAACAGATGTTCAAGATGGCATTTAACGCATTATTGCTGAGTGAACCAGTGGTAGGTTGTTAAACTCTGTCCTAGAATGATCCAAAGAAGAGTCCCATCTCTAGGTCAAAAACATGGACGTGAACGGACAAATGGAAGCCAACGGACTTCCGTTTTTGTGGGGCAGAGAAGTCAATTGAATTTCCAAAGGCAGAATTTTCGTGTCTGTTGACAAGAATTATTTTGCAGTGCTCTCGGTCATTTGGAACCTTCTGAGTTGTGAAGTCACTCAGAGGCGAGGCAAGGCTCTGAAGAGAATCGGAATCATTTAGCAGGAAGAATGTGGTCTAAACAGAGCATCGTCTCCTGTGGAAGCACAAAGGTTGCCCTATACATACTTTATTTACAGATTACAGTGGTCGGACCGCATAGTGTTTACTTTTTTATTTTACTGACAATCTTGTCTAAGCCTTCAGATTGGGGGGAAATGTTACTGGTTCAAAAGGGGACGATCCAGTCTAGGCTACACTGACAGTTTTCCTTGCTTTTAAATTCAGAATGTTATTCTTCAGCTTGGAGTCCTCGTGTGTGTGTGTGTGTGTGTGTGTGTATGTGTGTGTGTATGTGTGTGTGTGTTTTAACTGAAGTATAGTTGATATAGTTGAACTGAAGTATAGTATAGTTGATTTACCGTGTTTCAGGTGTATGGCAAAGTGATCAGTTATACATACATACATATAAATGATGTGATATATACAAGATATTGAGTATAGTCCCTTGTGCTATTCAGTAGGTCCTTGTTGTTTATCTATTTTATATACAGCAGTGTGTATATTTTAATCCCAAACGCCTAATTTATCCCTCTCCCCGCTTCCCCTTTGGTAACCATTAGTTTGTCTTCTGTGTTTGCAAGTCTATTTCTATTTAGGAAATACGTTCATTTGTGTCATTTTTTAGATTTCACGTATAAAAGTTATCCTATGGTATTTGTCTTTCTTGGTCTGACTTACTTCACTTAGTATAATAATTTCTAGGTCCATCCATCCCACCTGTTTTTTTAAACTTACTCATAAATGGCTTTTGATTGCTCCAGAAAATGAACCAGAACATGAGGAAAATAATTTTGCCGCCAATGAGGTTGTTCGAAGTAACCTGTGGTGGGTTCTAAGGAGAATCCTGAGCAGAGACTTCAAAACATATCTTGGGTATTCACAATGCACTTAAGAGTTCCAAAGTCTGATTGTTTTCTTGGAAGGGACAGTGCACGTTTGTGTGTTTACGTTCTGTGTCATTTACCAAAAATACACGAGTTTAACTTGAGAGTCACATGGTATTCAGAAGGAAAATGGTGTGGGATTTAACACAAATCAAATCTGAAAGAATGAGGTTCCCTGGGATGTGAATTTAGGGATACAGAATGGTGGGGGGGAAAAGTGCTTCAAAGAAGACTATGTATTGCCTACGCACAGCAGTTTCCTGAGTTACCTGAACTATTTTACAACTCCCTAAATTGTGGGTGACAGATAGCAGTGCAAAATACTTCTTAGAGACCCAAAAATTCTTTCCTGTTCCCTTTGGGCTTAAACAGGTTTAATTAGCTGTGTCCCACACCCTGGGGAAAAGCCACTTGACTTTCCATATACACCTTCACATCAACATTCCCAGCCTATAATTTTATCCTTTAAAAAAACTTTTCCTCGGAACCAGTGATACCATCGACTTTTGCATTCCTCAGTTGTCTAGTTAAATAAAACTGTTACAATGTGTTCATTTTTTTTATATCTTATTATGAGTGTAATGACTTCACCCTTCCGTGAGCTTAGCCACTTCAAGTGCAGTTGTGTTATTGGGTTGTGGAAAAGGACGAAGCATCAGTGCTTATTAAGATCATAGTTGATATTGGCCCTGACATGGATTTGGAGCTGCCGACTCTCCACTGTCCTTCAGAGGGAACTGTTTTTTTCTGGGTGTCATCTCTTCAGCAACCAAGTAAGCACCCATGCACACAAAATCGCCCAGCGTCCAGGAATTCTGAAACATGTTGAGAATACAGCATGAGGTCCCCTTCTTGGGCCGAAAGGGAATCTTCCGCAGGTGGCGTGCAGAGTTGGTATTTCCCTTTTTCCTTTCTGTTTCTTGTGAACTTTCCTTTCCCCTTGGAACTGCTTCTCTGGTGGATCACGTTTCCCTCTGAATTAAGTTTCCGCCTTAAAACTTAGGTCCTCTGTGGCTGATGTTTTGAGATAAGTGTAGTGCCTCCTGCCTCTTGGGAAGAATTACACATCCCCCTCTTAGCTTATCAGCTGGGGGAAGGGGTCAAGATGATCCAAGCTTGTGACCGGCAAGAAATGCTGTCCCGGTGAGATATTTTATCTACACTGGTTAGGACAGCTGTCTCTTTGCACTCCAGCTGTCCCTCCCTCACACTAGACCGAGTGCCAGCTGATGTCACAGTGGACAGAGCATTTGGGGGACCCAGAAAAGGAGAAGGCAGTTGGGAATACATTTCATTTGGATGTGTGTGTGTCCGTGGTCACACGTTAAATCTGGCTGGCTCTCCTGGGGTGTAGCGGTTTGGCTTCCGGAAATATGCTGCTCTCTTGGATCCTAATTCGCCTGGCATTGTGACAAAAAGGGATGACACCACAGGTCCTGCGGGGGGGTATGAAAATATCCCCAGTGTCCAGCTCTACGAGCGGATGGGTACGGGGGAGGAAGAAGCCTTTGTGTGGACAGAAACAGAAGCCATTCTGTGGACTTTCACCCCAAATACAGATGTGTAATCTTGTAAGAAAACATTCAACTCTCAGCAATGCCTGGGAAAACGGTAGTTCTGTGCAGTCAGGGATATACTACGTCATATAGGGTATTAAGGTATGAACACATAGTAGTTGTCTTTTTGGCATTTAAGAGAATGGAACGGGGTGAATTCCTACGTTTGTAGATCAAAAGCCCACCGCAGGCGGACGGAAAACGATAAAGACGCCGCTAACAGCTCATCTATACGAAAATCTTGATGGAAGTTAACACATTTGGTCCTGCCTTACAAATCTGCTTAGTAAGATCTCAGGAATATCAGTCATGAGCTAGGAATTTTAAGAAGTTTTTCGAAGTGTGATTTTTAAATTCAACGAGAGCCTCAAACGCGAAGAGTTCGTGTAGCGTGTGGACAGCTGAGGCTCCTCCAGCAATTACGGTAATCGCGTGTGGACAGCTGAGGCTCCTCCAGCAATTACGGTAATCGCCTCTGGGGGCAGCCGGGCTTCTGTCTCTCTGGAAGCTTGAAGGTGGCGCTCCGTGCGCACCCTGGAGACTGGCTACCAAGGTGGCCAGGTGTAGCTTTGCCTGAGCCCTGAGCTCTCGGAATAGCCCGGGTCAACGCATCCCGCCCATGCTTTCTATTCCAGCACGGGGCTTACAGTCAAGGCCCCCCTCCCTTGAATAGCCCCAGGGAACAGTCGCCTCACTCCCCCCTATCACTGGCACACCCCGAGGACGATGCCCCTGTCTGCTTGCTTTTGCGAACGCCCAGGCTCCAGTCCTTTTCTCTGAGATGTCCCTCCTTAAATGAACGTTCCCTGTCTTGTAATAGCTCACCTACAATCAGCTCGTTCGTTTTCCGGCACATTTTTTTTTTTTTTTTTTTTTTTTTTTTTTTGTCTTTCACCGAGGGAACTAGACGTTCTAATGCTGGCCACAGGCTGAGAAGGCAACAGCCGAGTCTCTCCTCTGTGCGAAAGCTGGGGGCAGACGTAGCTGACGGGAGATGGGGTTTCAGCACCTGGGGATCTTAGCGTAGGATGGGCGGTGAGAGCGTGCCGCCCGCGTGCCATCACGAACGTTCAAGCGTACTCGTGTCACCGCAGCCGCGCTCAGATGCTTCCCGGACTCCTGAGTGCCGTGAATGGAAGCTTAAAATCCCATGCGTCGCTTCGGATGCAGCATCATCTCTGCACCTGGCAGCGACTTTGTAGACGTGAGCCCTGCGTCCTGTGTGCAAGCTTCCCTCTGCCTCAAAACCCTTCCCCTGAGACTCCCATCTAGATGCTGTTCGAAAGCCCCGATCCCATGACTCCGGGTTCGATACCGTGACCCTGTCTTTCCATGTCCAACTCCCCACTGTGTGCCGTCGATACAAGGGGCCCAGTGTTGGCACGCCGTGGCCGTGGTGAGGTTAGACGGTGACCACCAGTAAATGCAAAGGCTTGATTGCTATGCAAGGGGGCTTTGATCCCCACTAGGGAGAAAGGGTCCAGAAACACCGCTGACACATGAAAAAGATGAGTTGAAGGCATTTGAGAATAAGCTGGGTTTTTTTTTCCCCCGAACTCTTTGATCTGTCTAAAATCAAAACCTCCACAAAGAACTCCAAAGAACTGCATGGTCATAAATGCCCTCTCTAGGAACCACTAGGGAAGATGGACTCTTATCTCCAAAGACTAGAGGTGGGCCCCACATCCGAAAGAACATTGTTGCTTAGCTATCATGCCTCCCATCTCTTCTCCTTAGGGCCCATTTATCTTCTCGAACAGTCCTTGGTTTTCCCATAGCTGGCCCTCCGCACACCGCCCCACCCCGTTAAGATGCTGTATAAGCCCCCAATTCTAACTGTCTCCTTGACTCCCATGTTTTGCTGGACGCCTTTATGTAAAAACCTGTCTTTCCTCTTGCTGGTCTGTTGATGGTCAGCTTAATTCACAGGTCTCTAGAACAGAGCTTAAGAGGATATAGGAAAAGTGTTCTCCTCCCTGACATAAGGCACAATTCCAATTCAGGGCATGGAAATGAGGCTTAGAATACTGATGTGTTTTTAAAACTAATAAGTGCCGTATGTCTTTTTAAAGGAATAATGACAGTGATTGAAAACTATATGTATATGTGCGTGATATATATACATATACAGGAAAAACATGAGAGTCATGTAAGTCGATAAGAAAACCTTCTAGAATTCACAGTTTTTTCCCAGTGAGTTTTTACCATGTTTTTACGATACCGTTTACATCCCATAAAGCTCACTCATTTAAAGTACAATTCATTGTATTCCTGTTCATTTTTTTAAATCTTTGATTGTAGTAGGGCACACAACATAAAATTTATTCTCTAAACCATTTTTAAGTGTACAGCTCAGTACTGTATATTCACATTGTTGTGCAACGGAACTCTGGAACGTTTTAACAGTGAATCTACTAAATATATATGTATTTTTAAGACCATTTTTAGAGCACTTTTAGCTTTACAATAAAATTTGAGGGGTATGTACAGAGATTTCTCATATACACCCTGTCTGCACATATACGCAGCCTGCCCCATTATCAGCATCCCCAGCACAGGGTACATTTGTTACAACTGGTGAACCCACACTGACACAGCATCATCACCCAAAGCCCCCAGTTTACGTTAGGGTTCCGTCCTGGTGGTGTACATTCTATGGGTGTGAAGAAGTGTATGACATGTATTCATCATTATAACATCATACAGAATGTTTTCACTGCCATAAAAATCCTGTGTCTGTTCATGCCTCCCTTGCACTCCTGTCAACCACTGATCTGTTTACCGTCACCATCACTGTGCCTTTTCCAGAATGTCATAGAATTGGAATCAGATAGTACGCAGCCTTTTCAGATTGGCTTCTTTCATTTAGTCGTATGCATTTAAGTTTCTAGCTCATTTCTTTTTATTGCTGAATAATATTCCATTGTCTGGATGGGCCACAGTTTACGTATCCATTCCTGTACTGAAGGACATCTTGGTTGCTTCCAAATTTGGGCAGTTGTGGACAAAGCTACTATGAACATTCACATGCAGGTTTTACTGTGGATATAAGTTTTCAACTCTTTGGATAAATACCAAGGAACGTGATGGCTGGATCGTATGGCAAAAGTTATGTTTAGTTTTATAAGAAACCACCAAACTGTCTCCCAGAGTGGCTCTACCATTTTTGTCTTCCCACCAGCGATGAACGGGAGTCCCTATTACTTCTCTGAAACGTTTTCATCTTATAAAACTGAAAATCTATGCCTGTTGACCGTGCCCCCATTTTCTTCTCCTCCGCAGCCCTTGGTAGCCACGAGTCTGCTTTCCGTTTTTATGATTTTGGCTATTCCAACTACTTCTTATGAGTGGAATCATACAGTATTTGTCTTTCACTGAGTGACGTATTGCACTGAGCATGGTAGCCTCAAAGTTCATCCACGTTGTAGCACCTGTGGGGTCTCCTTACTTTTTAAGGATGAGTACTATTCCGCTTTACGTACAATATATACCACATACAATATATACCAGCTTATCCATTCATCCATTAATGGACATTTGGGTTCTTTACACCTCTCAGCTACTGTGAATAATGCTACAGGGAACATGGGAGTACAGGTAGCTCTTCAAGATCCTGCTTGGAAGTTGGCAGGATCTACATCCAGAAGTGGGATTGGATGATTTCTTTCTTTTTAAGGGAAATGGGCAAGAAATAGTTAAAATTAGCTTCAGCAGATGAAATTGCTGACACTTAGATACATTTGGATGAAGATAAGATCATGATCCCTGGAGAAGAGTGCTTCCCCTGCACTGATTTCCCCAGAGCGTGGTAAATACAAAGAGCTCTGGGCGTTGATGACAGTTATTTGAGTAGATGGAGCCCCTGGAAGCTGGACTTGCCGCACCTTCTGTGACTTCCTTTCCATACATCTTTTATGTGAATGTTGTTTCACCAAATGGGATTTTTTGGTTTGTTTGTAATTCTGTTATTTTACATGAAAAATGGTATGTCGGGTTCTATGTTACGTCGTTTAAAAGAGTGTGCCGAGGAGGAGATGGTGGTCTGTGATACTCATTTGAAACCAGCCGTTATGATAAGGAAGGAACCTTTGGAGAAAGTACGACCAACCAAATGACTCAGTGTGTTACTTCATTAAAGCCTTGAAGTCTGGAAATGATTGTCCAAAGGACTGTAGTTCTTTCCCAAAGGCTAAGATTCATTCTAACGCAAAAGGAGCTGGACAATAAATTTATTTTTTTTTGACTGAAGTATAGTTGATTTACAATGTTCCGTTAATTTCTGCTGTACAGCAAAGTGACTCAGTTATACATATATAGACACTGTTTTTTTTTTTTTTTTTGTATTCTTTTCCATTATGATTTATCACAGGGTGTTGAATATTGTTTCCGGTGCTCTACAGTAGTACCGTAGGGCCTTGTTGTTTATCCGTCCTCGATGTAATAGTTTGCATCCGCTAATCCCAACCTCCCAGTCCTTCCCTCCCCGACCCCTGTCCCCCTTGGCAGCCAGCCGTCTGTTCTCTGCAGGACGATAAATTTAGATGATGAAGGGTTAGGACAAGAGAGACCCAGTATCTGGTTGCTTTCAGCTCAGTGGTAGGAGCAGTAATCAGCAGATGCGGAGGCTTCTGTCCTTTCTGTCGACAGGGTCCAGGGTCCACATACTGTCCCTGGATCAGGCAATTGTTTCTATCACTGTGGTAAATACAGAAATAAATTAACTAATTAAAAATTTGCTCTTTGCCTGCTGGCACAGAGCTACTAAAACCTTTGCAATTTCCCAAGTGATAAGAACGTCTTTTGTTATTTATATATAAGAAGCCCCTTTGGAGCACACCTGAGTCTGTGCTAATGAGGGGGCTCAAGGTGGAGTCCCTGGATGGCTTCGGGATGGGGGCTGGTCATCCGAAGGACCAAATGATTAGAGGGTTGGCACTTGCAGCCCCACACGTGACCTCTGGAGAGGAGAGGCAGGCTGGAGGTTGGGTTCTGTACAGACTCTAGAACGGTGTGATTTGGGGGGCTTTCAGGGTGCTGAACACTTTGATGGGCTGGCAGAGGGGTACCACGGAAGCTGCATGCCCCCAGGGACCCATAACTTTCCCTGTGCATCTCTTCCACTTGGCTTCCACTTCCAGAGTTGTATCCTGTATAATAAACTGGTAAAAGTAAATAAAGTGTTTTCCTGGGTTCTTTGAGCTGTTCTAGCAAATCATTGAACCTGAGATGGGGGATGTAGGGATTCCCCACATGTATGGCTGTCTGGGCAGAAGTCTGGGTAGCCTTGGGGCACCCCATTTGCAGCTGGTGTCTGAGATGGGGGTAGGCTTGTGAGACTGAGCCCTTCATGTGTGGGCTCTAAGCCAGCTCTGAGGGTTACTGTCAGAATTGAACTGAATTGCTGGGCACAGGGATAGTGTGAGCGAATCAGAGAATTGGTTTGGTGAGGCAACACGTTTTGCATGCCGGAAGTCGTGTCGGGAAACACCGCACAATCACGAATCTCCTTAAATTGCAATCTTGTAAATTCAGTCCAACGCTTAACAGTGGAGAGGAACACCACCACCAAAAACACAGCAGAGAGATTCCAGAACCTTCACCACGGATGCGTCCTGAACGGAGACGCATTAATTCCCAGCAGAACTTTAAAAAACATAAGCAGCTGTTATCCTTTAGAAAGGAAGGATGAGGGTCTTCTAGTTAAAAAGGTGACTCTACATTTTCGGCCACTGTACCACCTGAATGTCTCCCAAGTGTGAAGTCGACAGAACAAGATCACGCCTTTTTGAGGCAAGCAGTTCGGAAGTACGTATCAGTAGGGTTTTTATGAAGGCGTTACACAGGAAAAGAGTTTTATATCGGAAGGGAGAACTTTGAGATAGCTGTGGAGTTACATATCCTCTGGGTCCGTACATCGTAGGCACTGCTGCAAGTTTCTCAGCCAATCTTGATTTTCCCCTCTGTAGGACAATGTCTGAAGACATTTTTAATTGTCAAAAGTGGAGGATGTGTACTTCTGGCATCTGGTGGGTGGAGACCAGGGATGCAGCTCAGGATCATACAGTGGCCGGGATGCCCCTCATCAGAGTTAGCTGGCCCCAGAGGTCAATAGCACTGCTCTAGAGAATCCCAGGCTATTAAAGACTGGAAAAGCAGCAGGTTCCAAGATCCTGCTTTCTCCCTTGCCTCCTTTGTCTCAAGATTTTACTATATTATTCGTTTTTTTTAATTTTATTGGAGTGTAGTTGATGTACAATGTTGTGTTAGTTTCAGGTGCACAGCTTAGTGATTCAGTTATACATATACATATATTCATTCTTCTCCAGATTCTTTTCCCATATAGGTCATCACAGAGTATTCAGTAGAGTTCCCTGTGCGGTACAGTAGGTCCTTGTTGGTTATCTATTTTATATATAGTAGTGTGTCTATGTTGATCCCAGTCTCCTAATTTATCCCTCCCCACCCCCGTATCCCCTCTGGTAACCATAAGTTTGTTTTGGAAATCTGTGAGTCTGTTTCTGTTTTGTAAATAAGCTTATTTATATCATTAAAAAAATTAGATTCTACATGAAAGCGATATCATATGATATTTGTCTTTCTCTGTCTGACCTACTTCACTCAGTATGGTCATCTCTAGGTCCATCCATGTTGCTGCAAATGGCTTTATTTCATTCCTTTTTATGGCTGAGTAATATTCCATTGTATACATGGACCACATCTACTATATTATTTCTTGAAGGAGGACGTGGGTGTAAAGCTAAAGTAATTCTCTAAAGAGGAAGGAATATTGTTTAACACAGTATTATGAACTCTTCAATTTGAAACATCAGTTCCTACATACAAGACCCTAAGTGGGGCCAGAGAGTGTCAGAAAGCTGGTATACATAAGCCCAATGTAGACAGTCTGCAAAACATCTTCGGGCAAGAAATAGAAAAAAAAAATGACAGAATAACTATGTTTCCACCTTTACTTGTCAAAGTTGATGGCTTTCTTTCTGAATAACTCTCAGTAAGAGAAGAAGAGATGCTAGTTGATCAGATATGGAGCTGAAATGTTCATTTGGAAGCAAGTAACAGTGAGTTATGGACACCCCTGACGAAAGCCCTCTGTCGCTGGTCATAATAGAACAAAGAAAAATCTCTTGGAAATGAGCATTCCTGACTCTGAAGGCACGTTATCGTAAAAGTGCGGGAAAATGTCAGGTGTGGAAAATGTCCTCCAGGGTTCAGCGGGGTTGGTGTTTTGCATTCAGCGGGGGTGGTGATTTGCTTCTCTTTAATATGTGGCTTCAGGAGAGCAGATGAAGTAGAATTTTTACACGCGTCCTTCATTCTCACCAGGAGAGCTGTTGCCATCCATCACGTGACAGGGTGGAGGGCAGTGCCGTCAATTCTAACTCAGGATTAAAAATCAAGATCCAGAGAAAGACCTGGGAAATAGACCTGTCCAGGAAAAAGTTGTAAAGATGGGAGAGAAGGGAGAAGCAGGAGAACGGAGGTGATTCGAAACATTGATCCTAACATGTCAACCGTGTTGATTCTCAGACCACACCTTTGCCATCCAAATGAAGCCGTTCACCTCCAGCTGATGCAGTTTTATTAGCAGCCACATAACTTGGAATATTGTTGGCCAAGTGGATTACCTCTTTTTTTAATTGAATTTTTATTTTCTATTGGAGTACAGTTGATTTACAATGTTGTGTTGGTTTCAGGTGTACAGCAAAGTGACTTGGTTACACATACACATGCATCTATTCTTTTTGAGATTCTCTTCCCATACAGATTATTAAAGCATATTGAGTAGAGTTCCCTGTGCTAGACAGTAGGTCCTTGTTGGTTATCTGTTTTACATATAGTAGTGTGTTTATGTTAATCGCAGGTGGATTCCCTCTTAGAAGAATTATGTCAGTGGTTCCAATTAGCACGTCAACGTGCCATGTCTGCATCTGGGGGGATCTGTGGCACGTAGCTAAGTGGATTCTGGTTGAGCAACATTGAGATTCAGACGTGTCTGGTGGGAGAAGCACCTTCCCTTATGCGGTTATGCATTTGAGGGTTTACAGTGAGACTTTCCACAGTGTTGTTGAATCAGGTGTATGAAAGGAATTCTTTTTTTTTTTTTTGCTGTACGTGCGCCTCTCACTGTTGTGGCCTCTCCCGTTTCGGAGCACAGGCTCCGGACGCGCAGGCTCAGCGGCCATGGCTCACGGGCCCAGCCGCTCCGCCGCATGTGGGATCTTCCCGGACCGGGGCACGAACCCGTGTCCCCTGCATCGGCAGGCGGACTCTCAACCACTGCGCCACCAGGGAAGCCCTGAAAGGAATTCTTATCAGGTAGGAAGGCTGGAATAAAGGATGCATTCAGGTTTGAAAAGTGGAATAATCATGCACTTCAGGACAACTTTCCTAGGGCGTTCATTCCCCTTCTATTTCTGTTTTTCAAGTCAAGATCGTAATCGTAAAACTAGGCGTAGGCTGTTTGAAGTAACGTAACTAAGTGAGAATTCTTGGCGATTTACCCTTGAAATCCTGTGAATAGTCCAGTGATCAGTGGTGTGAAGGAGGGGTCTGATGGTGTGAGATGCACACGCCTGCCTTTCCTCTCGGCCCAATCCGCTCACGATCGCCTAATTTCTGGACTAGACATCAATTTCGCATCGTTTGCGATTCCCTAAGTGGTTTGCGCAGCTTCGCCGTGGCTGCTTCTTCCTGCTTTCCAAACCGTGCTGCATTTCCACACTCGGCTGGGGTAGAATCGGTGGTAGGACTCATGGTACAAGACATTCTTATTAATTCCGCACATGTTCAGTGTTGTTTGAAGAGGCTAGCTCTTGTTTTGATTCCATTCAAACCAAGTGTTTGAGTAGGTATTTTTTTCACCCTCGAGAGTTTGTTGTTTGAATACGCGCCTTCTCAAATGATAGAAGAGGTTTAAGAGAGGAAAATGAATTGCACTTCGTACAGCATGCTGAGAAGAGGAGATACGGAGATATACGTTCAGTTCTTACCTCTATCTTATTCTACCTTCCTCTTGCGTTTTCATTACAAGTAAAGAATGAAGTTTCACGTGGGGAGTCAGGGTTATGGAACCTGCATATATAAAATATCCACTTGTCCAAAAATGTGTATTTTGTGTGTGCTGTTTAATTAGCAGTGGGTTCGCTGCTGCAGGTAAATTCCCCGTATAAATATACGTGGTGCCTATGTTGGATGTTCCAGACACAACCTTAACTCAAAATGGGTCATAAACCTAATGGGAGGGCTAAATTATAAAACTCTCAGAAGACAGCATGACTATTTCTTCATGCCTTTGGGTTCGGCAATGATGTCTTAGATAAGACACTAAAAGCACAAGTGACAAAAGAATAAAGAGAAGAATTGGAATTCATCAAAATTTAAAACGTTTGCTCTTTAAGAGACACCATCATGGGGCTTCCCTGGTGGCACAGTGGTTAAGAATCCGCCTGCCAATGCAGGGGACACAGGTTCGAGCCCTGGTCCGGGAAGATCCCACATGCCGCGGAGCAGCTAAGCCGGTGCGCCACAACTACTGAACCTGCACTCTAGAGCCCGTGGTCCGCAACAGGAGAAGCCACCGCAATGAGAAACCCATGCATCACAATGAAAAGTAGCCCCCGCTTGCCGCAACTAGAGAAAGCCTGCGCGCAGCAACGAAGACTCAGTGCAGCCAAAAATAAATAAACAAACAAACAAATAAATAAATAAAAAGAGACACCATCAAGAAAGTGAAAAGACAACTTAAGAACTCAGAGGAAAATATTGCAAAGTCATGTATCCAATAAGGGACTTTATTCAGGGCATATAAATAACTCCATAACAAAAGAGTAAATAACCAAGTTAAAAGTGCAAAGGAACTTAACAGGTATTCCTCCAAAAAAGATATTTGAAGGGATAATATGCACATTAAAAAAAATGTTTGTGGGGCTTCCCTGGTGGCGCGGTGGTTGAGAGTCCGCCTGCCGATGCAGGGGACACGGGTTCGTGCCCCGGTCCGGGAAGATCCCACATGCCGCGGAGCGGCTGGGCCCGTGAGCCACGGCCGCTGAGCCTGCGCATCCGGAGCCTGTGCTCCGCAGCAGGAGAGGCCACAACAGTGAGAGGCCCGCGTACCGCAAAAAAAAAAAAAAAAAAAAAAAGTTTGACTTTATCAGCCTTCCCACAGATGCAAATCGAAACCATAATGAGATCCCACATCACATCCACCAGGATGGCTACAATGAAAACCAAAGACAATAACAAATGTTGATGATGATGTGCAGAAATTAAAACCCTCATGTTTCAGTTGGGAATGTAAGATGGTGCAGCTGTTTTGATAAAACAGACTGGCAGTTTTTCAGTGTTAAACCTAGAGTTAATCTCTGATCCAGTGGTTCCACTCTTAGGTATCTAAGTAGGAGACATGAAAACACTTATCCACATAAAAGCTTGCACATGAATTGTGAAGTTTTCATAGCAGCCATTATTCACAATGGCCAAATCGAAGTGGAAAGAATCCAGATACCCACCAACTTACGAGTGCATAGACAAATAGGGTTTATCCATACAATGGAATATCGTTCAGCTATAAAAGGGAATGAAGTACTGATACGCGCTACACCACGGGTGAATTCTGACAAAAATCCCAGTCACTGAAAAACATATATGACAAGGGGAACAAGGGGAGTTATTGTTCTGTACGTACAGAGTTTCAGCTTTGCCAGTTGAAAAAGTTCTGGAGACGGGTGGGGGGATAGTTGCACAACAGTGTAAATGTCCCTAATGTCAATTAGCTGTTCACTTAAAAATGGTCAACGTGGTAAATTCTATATTATGTGGATTTTATCACAATTAAAAAATATATATAGTGTGATTCCATTTATATGAAGTACCCAGAAAAGACAAATCTATAGACAGAAGGTAGTCTGGTGGTTGGCTGGGACTGAGGGCAGGATGAGGCGGCAGGAATGAGGAATATTTTTGCAGTGATGGAAACCTTCTGAAATCAGATTGTGGTGATAGTTGCACCACCCTGTAAATACTCTAAAAGCCGCTGTAAATGTACACTTAAAACTGGCGAAATAAAGGGTGTGGAGGTTATCAGCCCAATAAGGCTGTTAAGGAGGCACGGTGCTCTCTGTATGGATTAAGCCGTAATTATCAGTCATTATCATGTGGGCTTGGTAGTTCATAACTGGCAAGGAGAGCCTGTAGCACCACCACTGTGAGGGAAAGGAAGAAGAAGCATGGTCAGGATATGGAGCTGGACCAGTGATGGAAAACGCAATGGGTATGGGCCAGGTTGTGAAATGTTCAAGGGGCTGAAAGGCCACATGAGTTTACTTAGGGCCAGGGCAACAGGCACCTAAAACAAAACAAAACAAAACAAAAGCACAAAAAAGGAATACAAGAGACCTGAAGGTGCACACCCTGTCTCAATTACCTGAGGCGAATCTGCTGATTTCCAAATTATACATCATCCTCACGCACATCCTCGAGGACGGCTTCAGGTTCACATCATCCCAGTACACCAGCCCCTTCCAGCTCATCCGCTGACCTTCCTTGTCCTCTGGGCACCACGGGGCGCGTAGAGGGGGCAGGCCCTTCTTCCCCACGATGGCAGCCGAGGGGCAGAGGTCCCTGCAGTGCAGACTGAAACCTTTCACAGAAAACATTCTTTTCTACACAAACACATCAGAGTGGTCAGGAAAAGCCAACGCTGGCCGTGTTCCCTGCCGGCTGGCCTGCCAGGAGTCCTGCCTTCCTCTCAGCGAGGGGGCCAGGGGATATGTTCCCTGGACAGACCAGGTGTCTGAAGAAACATGGGGAGGGGCTCCCACCAGCTGTGCAGACTTGTCCTGATCATTCTTTCCTTTGATGATGGACGTAATCCAGGGCTGGGTGCCGTGCCAATCTAGTAGCAGAACACTCAGGAAAACTCCTAAAGTGTAGAGGCCACCATGGTGAGTTTGGGACCCTGCGCTGAAAGTGGAATCCTCATTAGTGCCGGGAGCAATCATCTGTAGCTCAAGAAGGGGAGTTTTTCAAATAGAGCCACCGTGTGATCCAGCAATCCCACTCCTGGGCTTAGATCTGGAGAAAACTCAAATTCAAAAGCACACATGCACCCCTATGTTCATAGCAGCACTAGTTACAATAGCCAAGACATGGAAGCAACCTAAGTGTCCATCAACAGAGGAATGGATAAAGAAGATGTGGTGCATATATACAATGGAATATTACTCAGCCATAAAAAGAACAAAATCATGCCATTTGCAGCAACATGGATGGACCTAGAGATGATCATACTCAGTGAAGTAAGTTAGACAGAGAAAGACAAATACCATATGATATCACTTCTATGTGGAATCTAATAAAAAATGGAAAAAATGAACTCATTTACAAAACAGAAACAGACTCACAGATCTCGAAATCAAACTCATGGTTACCAGAGGGGAAAGGTGTGTGTGGGAGGGATAAATTAGAATTTGGGGACTAACAGATACACACTACTATTTATATAAAATAGACAAACACTAAGGACCTACCATATAGCACAGGGAACTGTAATCAATATTTTGTAATAACCTATAGTAGAAAAGACCCGGAAGAGAATACTGACATATGCGTATGTATAACTAAATCGCTGTGCTGTACACCTGAAACTAATACAACATTGTAAATCAACTACACTTCAATAAACCATAAATAAGTATTTTTAAACAAAGAATGGGAATTTCTTAGTAGAGGTATGAATTCTTGGCCACTGTTCCAATTTCTCAACTACTCTAAATGGTGCTTTCAAAAAAATTTTAGACTTCACTCCTGAAACACTAGTAGAATCCCCGACTTTCCTTCCTTTACAAACTCGTTTATCTCTCAGTATGAACAACAGTGGAAATCTCCACGAGACTGTAATGGAAGCCACTTCATGCTCTATTTTAAACGAACTAGGAAGTAATGCCTATCCTCTAGGTTATGTTTTACTAGTCCTTTCCGTACGGGAAGATGGGCCCACGGATACCGCATCAAGATGGCAGAGGAGTTACCCTCGGTGCAAAATCCACCTGCCTCTGTTCCACTGCGTCAGCCTCCGAGATTCAGAGAGGCGTGAAAAGACTACTTGTGACCCTGAAATAATTAGTTATAGCACTTTACCTCAGGGAGCTTGCAGCAAAATTGCCCAGGGCTGCAGATCCTACAGACAGCTTGTCTCCCAGCCCCATACTCCGTTTGGTTTGTGTCCCTGGTCCAGCCCAATACTTACTGATCCCTCCTTCTCTTACTTTGAGGAGTTTGATGTTCTCCTTAGCCAAAACCAGACAGTCGTAAGTATGTGGAGTCCAGGTGATAATGACTGATAATTGTGGCTTTTCACAAAGATTTTGAGCCTTGGGGTGTAGCTTGAGTTAGGCAGTGGAGTTGTTGAGTGTGGGTTTAAATCCTGGCTCCAAAACTGGTTAACCACAGACACAATGTGATCCTTAATCTCTTTAAACCTTAAACTCACATAAAAATGCAGACAATGAGTGGCTGTGTGTGTGTGTGTGTGTGTCCAGATGACTGTGAGCCGTCAATGACCTTACATACAATTACTGCCACCATACCTGCTGATAGATGCTCGGTGAACATTACTTCCATTCTTCTTCTGTTTATTATACATGTTGACTCACATGGCTGATTTAGGTGTTGTTCTAAATTCACTAGAATGATATTTCTGGTCAGAGGAGCCTTTCATGGTGTCCTAGAAACCATCCTATCTATCCGTCTCTGTTGGAGGTCAGCGTTAGTGAGCAGCAGCTATTCAAATCTCAGAAGCCACGTTGGGTGTAGCAATATCTACTGCAAGTTCTTTACCTTTATACGTCTAATTAGACAATTGTTCAGCATGATTGTAATTACTCTTCTGATCCTGAAAAGCTTCTCTGGTTAAACTTGGACACATCTTTATCTTTGCTAAAATGTTCTTAGCAACCTATTGATAATTTTTAGTTTTGTTGTTGTCACACAGTAGGGTCTTCCACTCTCAAATACAGTTTTGAAGTCCTATGACATTTTTCATTTTAGAATTGGATTTAGCAGATGATGATGCGTTTTGCGACACCAAGGGGGACAGAAAATCCCACAAAACGAAAATTATGCATTTTGGGTTACACTTGATTATTTGAAGGTTATTTGCATAATAACAGGATTTTGTTTGTTAAGAGTTCAGTGTGCCTGCTGTTTATTCCGCACTTGAAGTTATAATCGTGTTTGTGACATCGCGGTCATCTCCACGGCAACCAACTGATTCAACAAATTGAGGATTATGATGGGGATCAAGTGAGAACAAACAGGTGGTACAGGTGGAGGAGATAAACTTTCCAAAAATAAAGGTTTTTTTAAAATTTCAGAACTTACTTTAAACTATAAAGATATCCTTCTGAAAATACCCATTTCATCAAGGTTCTCATCAACCGTAAGCTGGGTGCTCACTGGGCTCACAGAGGGGGGCTAACCTGAATGGCACTCACTAACCT
Source organism: Delphinus delphis (assembly GCF_949987515.2). Taxonomy (NCBI): domain Eukaryota; kingdom Metazoa; phylum Chordata; class Mammalia; order Artiodactyla; family Delphinidae; genus Delphinus; species Delphinus delphis. The sequence goes on from NC_082704.1 coordinate 122,171,844, forward strand.
ACCGAGGCAGGTAAGAGCTGCCACTTTGACTTGTCACGATTTTGCTCATAAAAATTAATAAGTGGTGGCAGTGAGTCTTTATGTTTCCCCAAACTGGCATTTCTCTGTCAGGCTGTTGTAAGCTTACAAAAGGGGATGGTCTCTAGACTTCTCTGAAGGTTAGAGATTATTTGAATCTATATTTAGCTCATTTTCTAATCACAGTCAACTGGTAAGTGCCTCTTCCCCAAAGTCATCTGCTTGGAAATAACATGGCCCTGATTTTCATTTCTGTCTCGTGAGTCTGCGCTAAGTTTCCCTCCAGCACCCCCACGGCAGGTATTAGACGGGCAATAGAAAGCACAGATATCAAACGGTGAGTCTATGTTTTCAGACTCTTCCTTCTAATAAAAGTTTTGTTCTGAAAAGTGGTTAGATTTTTTTTTTTGGTTTTATTTAATGTGTTGACCAGAGACTTGGATTTGGGAAAACAAATTTTCCCATGTCCAGAGTTTCGAGACACATTCTCCTTCAGCGTTCTGAAGAAGTGAATCCAGGTGATAAGATGGTGAGCCGGTGTCACCGATGGTCACTGACATTCTATACAACACACACACAGTCACATGCATCCAACACAGCTTAATACGCTCACTCGGAACCCTCAGAAGCCAAGATCAGTCATCACGTCACATTCATAGGAATTCGAGTCAATCAGTTACGTCTCCAAGCTTGCCCTGTGAGTCAAAAGATCAACACAGGGCCACACTCATTTATCAGAACGCTTTCATCGCTTTCATAATGCTGAGTGGCAGGCTGTCGGACAAAGCATAGGGAATTCCAGCAACATTTACAGTGGTTTTTAGGGGCTAAATTGTGTCCTGCCCCCCTCCCAATTCGTATGTTGAAGTCCTAGCCCCCAGGACCTCCGAATGTGACTGATTTGGAGATGGGGTCTTTAAAGAGGGAACTAAAGGTACAATGAGGTCACTAGGGTGGGTCCTGATCCCACAGGAAAAGTGGCCTTATAAGAAGAGGAGATCAGGACACAGATACACACAGAGGGACGACCACGTGAGGACACAGGGAGGAGACGGCGTCTGCATGCCCAGGAGAGAGGCCTCAGGAGGAACCAGCCCCGCCCACACCCGGATGTCAGATTCCAGCCTCCAGGACTGGGAGGAATACACATGTGCTGGGTTTAAGCTGCCTCGTCTGTGGTGCTTTGTTACGGCAGCCCCAGCAAACACGTACAGTGGTCAGTATTGTTTTGGGGGCATGATCTCCATAAGACTCTTTTTGTTTGCTTTTCTCCGTCCCGTATGTGGGTATTTTATATGGTGAAAAGTGGTGATGTCCCACGTTGTGGCCAGAGGGTTTGTGGAATGGTGCGAGGAGAGGGCAGGGCAGGTTAGAGGAAGTCTTTCTGATTCCATGACGAATCTTCAGCCTCTAGAATTCGTGCCAAGGTGTTCCAGTTGTCTTCTGCAGCGCGCTTGTGATCTGAACTCATAATCTGACTGCCTTCTCTTGGGAAATCGGCAGCAGGCCATCCTACCCTTGTCTCAGCAAAGACCACGTGGAAGTTCAATTATCAGCTACGAAAAAGGACACCAGGAGCTCTGCTTAGATGCTGAAAAATATTTAAAGTTGACTCCATGTATAAGCTGTGTTGTCTCTTCAAGAACATTATATTATTCCGGTGTGATGTCTTGGAGGACATGGGTGGGGGCATGAATGATCCCGTGGGGCCTATAGCCCATTCTGAACATTTTTAGACTCCATCCTAATGTTAAAAAAAGACATACTGAAAGGATTTTGAGCAGCATGGTGACACAATCCAAGTTTTGTTTTAAAAATGTCCCTCAGACTTTCTTGAAAACAGTGGATTAGGGACAAGCAAAGGGGGATTAGACCTACCAAGATAAGGGTTTTCTGCAACAGTACAGGCAGGAGACAGTGGATTGAAGTTGGGGGTCTGCAGTAGAAATTAAGAACATGAACGAAGTTGAAAAAAAGTACACACACATAAACCTATGTACGCACACAGTATTCGGATATTTGAATCCAAGGAGCCTGCTGATTCTGCATGAGAAGTGATGCAGGAGGGGAGGAACGCTGGCGAGGAGAGCAATCACTTCCATCCTGAACACGACGGGGTTTTCGGTGCCTACGAGACACATGTGCCACGTGTTCGGTTGTCAGGGCTGGTTCTCTGAATTCTGAGTTGAAGGCAAATGGTTGGAACCTGCCAGTTAGGTGATAATCACGGGTCTGAGTTGGGGAGAGAGGGAAGGCTGAGAACAGGATGTGGCTGAGATGAAGGAAGGGGTCAGGTTTATAAGTACTGGAAAGAATTGCGTGAACATCTCCTGTCCGAGGAAAGGAAGTAAAACTTGGGGACCTGGGTATCTACCAGGCTGGCACGCAACCAGATCAGCTGGTAGCCTTTTAAGGATGTTTGTACTTCTTTAATAGCTTTCAGTATAATCACGATGCTTAGAAATGGGTACCATAAAGTACCTACAGAGTTATTGTGTGTGACGGATAAAATGACAATTCCAAGTGGCCTGTGCTTTATCCTTCTTTGTCTCTATAACTACATAACCAAATAGCGTTATTAGATAAAATTGTCATATTACTTTTCAGACTAGAAAATAAAAAGCCATACACCTTCCTCAAATGTGATAGACAACCCCAAGTTAGTGGTGGGACATCCTTGCGTAGCCTCGATGAATCCAGCACAGCGGAGGTGTGATTCTGCGTAAAGTTATGAGGATGGATTGGGAAAACCCTCCAAAGTTCCTTCCAAGCCTAGGACTTTAAGAATTTAGGTCATTATAGGTTCGACACTAAAGTAGGTCAGGTAAGAGCAATCATAGCACTATTTTGGTTTTTGATGGAGTGAAGGTGTGGGGTACAGAGAGATTTCTTTTTTACCAGTTATCGTCCTGGGTAACTTAGAGTATAATAGATTTTCTAGTGTGTCCCTGGAAGATGGAAGCCTTTGATGAAATATCAGAAAAGTCCATTCTTATCAGTGTGCTTTGCAGAAGTGCAAAAGTCAAGACGGATTGGGTCAATCTAGAAAATAATTGGGAATACTGTAGAGATATAGAGATATATAGATAGATATAGATATATAGATAGATATAGATATATAGGTAGATATAGATATATGGAATACAGTATATATATTGTATATATATTAGGAATACAGTATATTGCATTGGGTATACAGTATATATATTGTATATATATTAGGACTACAGTATATATATTGTATATTTACATACACAATTGTCACCCCTTATCCACGGGGAACACGTTCCAAGACCCCCAGTGGATGCCTGAAACCACGGGTAGTACCAAACCCTATACGTATTATGTTTTTTTCCTATATGTACCTATCTACAATAAAGTTAAGTTTATAAATCAGACACAATCAGAGAATATTCAAATTGCCAGCATCACTAGTCTTGTGCTTTGGAGCCATGATTAAGTAAAATAAGGGTGTCTTGAACACAGGCACTGGGATACAGCGACATTGATCTGATAACTGCGTTGGCAACTAAGTGACTAACAGGCAGGACGGAGAGATGATTCGCGTGGATGGCGGGGGGGGGGCACTGTGGTAAGAAAAAATACTAACGTGTTAATAATTTTCACAACCTGTTTGTTCCAGCACATGCCCAATTAGAATTGCTTTATGGGACTCTAATACAATATTTAATTTTATTCTGAACTGCTTTCGAGACCCATTCTGGAATAATCATTTAGAAGAGCACATTGTATATACAAGCTGGTAAAGGATCACAATTCTGGGAAAAAAAGGTACAAAAAGCCCTTCAAGAAGACAATGAACTTACTGAAAATATGTATTCGAAAATGTTTACATTTGTTGTAGAAAATCTGGGAAATTGAGGACTATGAAAAAGCAAACAAAATTACCCTACTTGGAAAGACACAAAGGAAGCTTCTGGGGGGCTCGTTACCCTCTAGCTCTGGAAAAGCACTTCTCTAGACACCCCAATGCTTATCTTTAATGTAGCAAAGTCCACCTTAAAAAATACTACTACTTTCAGAAATATGCACAAACTCCATAAGGACCTTACCGGAGAATAATCGCACGGAATACCTCCCTGCCCGTTGCATTCTCATTATTTTGCAATCCACTTCTACATAGCCTATACATCTAACAAAACATTCTTGTCATTTTTGTTTTAAACAGTGAATGCTTCCTAAAAGACACTTGAACAACATGGATGCTTTAAAGAAAGCTATTTTATATTTATCCAGACATTTACACTTTTGCTTTCTATTCTTCTCTTTTGCATAACTGGGCTCTTATTTGGTATTTTTCCCTTCTTTCTGCAGACGTTTTATTTTTGTATTTTTTAGCCTGTCTTGTGGAGTGGGTCTACATTGTACCTGAAAATGCCTTTATTCCACTTTCAGTTTTGAAGGATATTTTCACAGAATCTGTCATTCTAAGTTGACACTATTCTTTCATCGCCTTGAAGATACCTTTCCATTGCTTCTGGCCTCTTTGTTTCTTCTGGCGAAAACTCAGCCGTAATTCAGAATGTCACGCGCTCATGTATGATGCGTCTTTTTGTTCCCTAGCTGCTTTCGAGATTCACTCTGCGTCTTTGGTGTTCAGGGTTGTCTAGGAAATTGTCAGGTGTCATTTCCTTTGTGTTTCTCCTGTTTGTGGTTTGCTGAACACCATCCATCTATGCGTCAACATCATTCATCGATTCTGGAAAGTTCCCAGTTATTATCTCTCCGAATCCTCCTTCTGCCGCCATTCTTGTTCTTTCACTCCCAACTCCGATAGAAAGTCTGAAAACTGAAATGCAAAGAGAAGAGAGACTGGGGAAGCGGAGAAGAGACCTTCTGAGGCCTGTGGGACAATACACTAGCTTCCCTGTGACTCCCGTCACTGGTGACCTCAGAAGTTTTCAGGACAGTGTGGGAACTTCATCTCGAGTCAGGCTTGGGATCTGACACTGGTAGGGCGCCAGAGATATCTCTGTGCTTTTCCGTGAAGTGCCCAGTTCTCTTAACCGTGAGATCGGTCTCTCCACTTACCACCCGGATGCTATTCGGGGTGTCTGTTTGCTCTGTCTCTCACATTGGAGAAGTCCCCCCACCCTGTGACACTGCCTTTGTCTTTGGAGGGCTGCGGTCTAATACCCTGTGAAGCCCAGGCGTGCCCGAGTACACTTTGCATCAGATCCACTGCCCTGATCCCTACCTTCTGAAAGAGGCTGCCTTGAACCTGGGCGAGAACTCATGGTATTTATCCCCTCTCTCTTCCCACCTCACCCACATCGGGCAGACTATCTCTTTCCTCTGCAGAGATTCTTGGGCAACACTTAGCAGGTGGTCGAAGTATGTACTGAGACTAGGACTCCCTCATGTTTCCCATCGAACACGTCAGCCCACACGCTTTAAAACTGTACCCCTCTTTGCTCCTTACCCGCACCTACGGCGGGGTCCTCCCACCCTGACCACTTCCACAAAGATCAAAGCCGACAGGAGTCTTGTCTTTCCTGGAAGGAGTTTGCAACTTTTTGGAATTTAGTTTCTTGTGTTCCTCTGTGTCCTGAGCTTTTCGCGAATCTTTTTTTATCATAAAAAATGATGATTTTTTTGAAAAGTATGTTGCAAACATAGGTTTGATTATGAGGATGAGAGCGCTGTTCTGTCCTGAAATGGAAGTAGGCATCCTAACAATTGTATTTAATTCTGGTGTTTAATTAGGGGGAAATGAATTTTATTGTCCCCTAAGTAGCCAACCCAGATAGTCATTACTTTGCACCAGGTTGTCTAAAACACGCGTGCCTTTTTGTGTGTTTCTTCTTGTGCCTCTTACTTTTATCAATCAGTCTCTCCGTGGTTGTTCTCATATCACACTGTTTAAATAATTGCAGATTTACACGCGGGACAATTCGTTCTCCCTCTCCCATCCTCCACTGCCCTTCTTCCCGAAATTGCCAGGACGCTTTTGTGCGTTTATTCTTCCAGATGATCAGAAGAATAATTTTGTGACCCGAAAAACAAACCCAAAAATTCCATGGTGACGTTCATTAGCTTTGTGTCAAACGTACATTCATTTTGGGAAAAAAAAAAAAAAAAACACGTGCCAAGGGGGAAAGGGGGTGTGGGACGAACTGGGAGATTGGGATGGACATGTGTACACTATTGATACTAGGTATAAAATAGATCACTAATGAGAACCTAGCGTACAGCACAGGGAACTCTACTCAGTGCTCTGTGGTGACCTACATGGGAAGGACATCCAAAAAAGAGGGGATGTATGTATACATAGAGCTGATTCACTTTGCTGTACAGCAGAAACTAACACAACATTGTAAAGCAACTATACTCCAATAAGAATTAATTTCAAAAAATAACATGTAAACACTATTGAATAATCTCATCCAGAAACATACTGCATTTCTTCATTTATTTTGGCCTCTTTCTCTACACCCTCCAGTACACTTTGTATTTTTCTTCATGAAGAATTTAGTTTTGAAAAAAAGAACAGTAGAGCACAGAGAAATGTATTACGTGAGGAGTCAGTTGGACACATCTATATGCCTGAGGCAGCCTTGGTGAAAAAGACCTAGTCTCCCGTCTTAGCAGTGTTAACTGCTTCCTCTCCCCTGTTTAACCTTATGGTACCATGGACACTTCTGCTTTGCTTTCTACCTCCTCACTCCAGTCCCAGGCCCCATGCACATTTGTCTATGACCACTTTCTTCTTTTCATTGAGTAAATGAGATTTTTTTTCTTATATTAGCATTGAATAACGAATCCCAATGGTCCATTTTCCAGAAATAGAAAAAAAAAAATTTACCCCATAATACTTGAATATTCAATATCCTGATATGCATTTTAATAGGGAAATGGGGACGGCCTGGTAATATACAACAGTTAGAATGTTCACGACAAATGAAGAAAAATGGACGTGACTGGTAACTCCATGACCTTGTAAAATGTTGAAAGTGTAATTCTCCCTGAATTCCTTGCTGAAGATTATTGTTGTTAAGGTCTGGCACTGAAGAAGAGCTACTGTACTGTTTTGTATTCTTAAAGGGTATTGTCATGCACAAAGCAGGAGCTAAAGAATAGAAAAAAAAAGATATTATCGAAGTTTCTGAGCTGCCATCCACCTCTCAGGACTGACATAACATACACTCAAACGTGGACATCAGTTAGAAACCACTGCGAAAGTGTATTCACTAGATCGTAACTAATTAGAGGCATATTAAATCACCCAAATTTGTAGGTCTGACCCAGCATCAATACAGACATTTTCTCATGCTGTGTATGCCCCAGAAAGACGTGTGGGCACCATAGCACACCATTTTCATAGCCAGGCTGGAGTGGGCTGGGTTCAAATACATAATCAAATTTTAGGGGAAGTGAAATCATTTTTAAGTTGCTGCTGTATACGCAGAGAATTAATACCGACACTGTAGTGGAATATATATCGATGTTTTCAGGCGAGGATATATTTTTGTTTTCAGTGCAAAAGGCCCGTAAGGTGTTATTAGATATGGTTAAAACAATAATCTTTTTCAAGAACTGCAAAGACGCCGGACTTAATTAGTTTCACATCACAGAGAAAAGTGCTGGAGAAGGAAATTGGAGTCAGACTCCTGACATAGATTCTGAGCACATTGGGCATACCTGAACATAAGGAGAAGCTTCTATCTAGCTGTCCAGGCAGACGTTTTATAGGTAGGGAAGAGATTTATCTTATGGAAGTGAATATTTTTTCTCAGTGTTTTATTGTTCTTTAGGGTAGAACTCATTCTTTCTGCCTCTTTTCATTGCTCTTGGCTTGGCCTTTTTGTTTCTTTCCACTCAGCACCTGTGGATGCCTTGAAGTTTGTTCTCTATTCTTTGGTTATGTAATCAATATCGTAACAATCGTGCAAATACTAGACAGCCGTATCGAAAGCATATCACAGAGGAGGAAACTGGCTACCCTCTTTGCTCTCCAAGACTCGATTCCCTATAGGGGCCATCAGCAGACAGTGTCTGTAAAGGGCCGGTTAGTGAATATTTTAGGCTTTGAGGGCTGCAGAGCCTCTTCATAATTTCTCAGATCTACCATTGCAGGATGGAAGCAGCCACAGGCAGCACAGAAACAACCGGGCTTGGTTTTATGCCAATACAACTTTATTTACAAAAACAGCGGCAGGCTGCGTTCGGACTCATGCCAGAGTTCAAGAGCCCTGCCCTAGAGAGAAGCACAGCCCTCCCTTCCCTTTGCCCTCATCTTGTTTTTTTTTTTTTTTGGATGAGGACATATAGACCATGTTAGAACCTACAGATTGTCTTTTGTTTCAGGGCCTGTAAAGTCATAGGTGTAGAAGGCTGAGGCAAGGAGCATGAATGATCAGATTGAGTTGGCTGTTGGACAGTAGGGCTTCCTGGTGACTGAGGCTACTGCAAGCGTGAGTGGCTGCCCAAGTTGAAAGGACTCTGAGAATATACAAAGTCGTGTTGCCCGTGTAGATGGCATGGGGGGTGAACAAGTGTGTGTGTGCATGTGCCACCCTCCGCCCCTGCGCTAGGATCTACCTGGAAATGAATAAACACAGGGGCGTGCTAGGGTGCCTGCAGGAGTCCAGTATCCAGCAAACCTCAAGTCAGCCATGTAGCACAAACCTGAAATTGGAGAAGGCAACGCACCCGTTGATGTTGCGACCATAGAGCAATGCCGAGGTGGGCCTCTTCTCCTTCTCCACCTCCTTCCCGTAGCTCTGCTCTGTTCCCTCTGCACCCACTGCTCTGTTGATTCCGCTTCTGCCTGTCTTCCTCTGCGGCCACCGTCCCTAACGTACAGGGACTTCTCCTGGTGTTCAGGCTGCCAAGGACTTGCTGACGCGTTTATAGGAGGCTAGGAACATTTTGTCTGGGTGGAAAAAGAATGACTGTTGGATTCAAATACTTGAAGCAACCACTGGTCGGCACGTACATACTGATGCTTCCCCAAACGTTCTCACTTCTGTTTTCCTCCGAACCGTCAACAACATGGCATCCGTGTCAGCCAGCGTGAGAAGGGCGCCCACACACGGTTGATCAGTAGCCTCGCACAGATGCAGCTAGTTTTGGTTTTCTGCAGCCAGCGGACAGTCGTGCAGGCATTCAGAGGCAGGCTCCAACAGCCTGAGCTTCAGCCCGGCTCCCATCTCTCTCCTCAGCCCAGATCTGGCTTCAGGACTCTGGACCAATATCCAGCTGCCCACCACGCATGTCCCCGTCCAACTCCATGTGTGTCAAAGACAGTTTGTCGTTGTCCCTGGCACTGCTTCCCTAAGGAAGGGCCAAGGGAAGGATCCAACAGTTTACCTTTTGCAGTTTCTAGAGGATGCCCTCATCCCTCACCTCATGGCCCCCTTCTCCTCCTGCAAAGCCAGCACCATACCATCTGCATCTCTCCCCAATTCTGATGCTCCTGCCTCATTTTTTCAATCCTAAAGACCCCTGGGATGACTTCGGGGCACCTGGATAATCCAGGACCATCTCCTCATCTCAGGGTCTTTGCCCTGATGCCATCTGCAAAGCCCCTTTTACCATGTAAAGTGACATATTCACAGGTTCCAGAAATTAGGACTTGGACATTTTTATCTCACTCGCCACACTTCCCAAGCCCGGTATTAATCCTAGATTGTGCTTATCTCTAATATCCCTCGAGTCTGCTCTCTTCTCTCTGCTTTTATGTCTACAGCCCTGGGCTTCATCCACAGTCTCAGCTCCTCCCACCTGGATTGCCACTGTAGCTTCCTCACTCGTCGTCTTTCTCCAGTGTACTTTCCATCTGGCTTTCAGTGTGTTTCTCTAACATTCCAGTCACTCTCATCACTCTAACTTGCATCACTCTGCGGAGGGAAGTTCTCCCAAGTGATGCCCTTGGCTTCTACGTCCTAACTCTTCATCTGCACGCTGAAGGTTGGCAGCTTCCAGCCCACCTGCAGCCACACCCATGAGTCTCTGCTGAGTTTTGCTGGCTCACACTTCTCTCTCTCTTTTTTTTTTTTTTTTTTTTTTTGCGGTACGCGCGCCTGTCACTGCTGTGGCCTCTCCTGTTGCGGAGCACAGGCTCCGGACGCGCAGGCTCAGCGGCCATGGCTCACGGGCCCAGCCGCTCCGCGGCATGTGGGATCCTCCCGGACTGGGGCACGAACCCATGTCCCCTGCATCTGCAGGCGGACTCTCAACCACTGCGCCACCAGGGAAGCCCACACACTTCTCTGTCTTTGCTTCTGCCCTTTCTTCTGTCTGGACCACCCTTCCCACATTCTTTATCCAACTCCTCCTCTTTCAACAAAACTCCCTTCAATGTTGTCTGTCTTCACTAAACCTTACCGAACCCTAATTATTTAGCTGCCCCTTTGCAGCTCTTCCCAGCAGCCTGAGCACACCACGCTAGTTGTCATTATACCACCTTATGATTTGTTATTTATTTGGCCCTTTCCACTTCTAGACTGTGAAGTTACTCAGGGGAAGGCGGGCATATTATTTGACTTTTTTTTTTTTTTTTTTGAAAGCCCTGGAGCCTCACACAGTGCCTGGCTGGCACGTAAGAGGTTACTTACATGTCTGTGCAAAGACTAAATCCGTGACAGAACGGCATGAAACTAGAAGTCAACCACAGAAGAAGAAATGAGACTAAGACGAAACAACATGCTACTAAAGACTAAATCCTTGAAATCATCATTAATTTATGGTTTGAATTTTTTTTTTTTTTTTTGGCCGTGCCGCATGGCTTGCGGGATCTTAGTTCCCCAACCAGGGATCGAACCCTGGGCCCCTGCAGTGAAAGCACCAAGTCCTAAGCACTGCACCATACGGGAATTTCCTCATCAATTAATTTACAAATGCACTTCTCTCCTTGCTTCTCACCCTCACCAGGAACGCAACCCATGGGGAAGGCGTGTGCTTTATTAACGTCCCTGTTTGCTTTCATCCATTTGTTCAACAACAAGTGTTGGCAGAGTGACAGTGAGAGACCCGCAGTGGTGTGCGTTGTGGATTCTCTGACTGGAAACCCTCCCTCCCTTAGACTGGTGTCCAGTAGCAGACTTGTCCCGCACCCCTGGTCCCCATGTCGGTCAAGGGCACCGCCACAAGGGCTCTGGCTAGGAAGGTGGGGTACTTCCTTCACTCTCTCTTGCTCGACAGCAGTGTAGAGTCGATCTCTTGGTACCGTTCCTCCATCTCCTGAAAGCTCTTCAACCCACCCACCTCCCTCTATGACCATGACCCCCACCTAAACCACCTTGCTCATCCTCAGGAAGACGGTCCCTAGATCCACTCTGGCTTATGGGAGAGATTCTGAAACCCGCAAAAGCCACCCCTCTGCTCTCTTCCTGTTACGCTTGAAGCACTTGTCACAATGGCCCTGTGACACTGCATGACATGGGCTTCCACTCCTGTTCCAGCTTCATTTGATGGAATACTCTCCCTCACTCCCTTGGCCCCCAGGCCTTCAGTCTGGCTCTCAGCTCCCAAAGTAGCCAGCCTCTTCCTGCCTGGTGTGAGAGATAACTGGTCAGCTCGGGCGCCATAACAAAACACCATAGGTTGAGCGGCTTCAACAATAGAAGGTGATTTTCCCACCGCTCTGCAGGTTGGAAGTCCAAGATCAACGTGCCAGATGACTTGGTTCCTGGTGAGGACCCTCTTCCTACTTGCAGAGGGCCACCTTCTCGCTGTGTCCTCACACAGTGGAGGGAGAGAAGGAGAGGACTCTGGGAGACATTGATCCCATCAAACCGTGACTTCATTTAACTTTAATTACCTCCCGCAAAACCCCGTGTCCAGATACAGCCACATGAGTGTGCTCACCTCGGCAGCACGTATACTAAAATTGCAACGATACAGAGAAGATGAGCACGGCCCCTGTGTGAGGATGACTCGCAAATTTGCGAAATTCGTGAAGCGTTCCATACTTGTACTGGCTGCCGTAAGACAACCCTTGTTCCTTCGTGGACCCTCCTCTTTGAGGCTTGCATGCTTAAGGATCCCAAACGACTAAGAAATTAAAAAAAAAAAAGAAGACTGTCATTCATACCATTCACACCTAAAGAATTTTATCTGTTTTGAGCATGAACTTCTCCTGCTACACAGAAGTAACCATATGGTAGTCAGTTTTGTATTTGGAAGTGTATTGGTAGCAGGGATGTTTTCACAATTTTCAGAGATGATGCATTCTTCATGAATACTTTTGTACGGCTGCTTGAAAATATGAATTCCAAACTTGCAGTATAGCTGTGAACAACGTGAAAAACAAACAAATACAGTCACATGACAGCGCTATACAGTCCCGTATGAATTTGGTGGGCTACAGGTCATTCATAGCACGTAGCCTAGACAGTCAGCTCACCAAATATGTGCTCAGCTGTATTTCCTAGACCACCGTGTAAGGAGGTAGCACCAGGGGACTAGTTTTGCCTGCTGAGCTGTGAGCAGAGCCACACATGTCATGTCCAGGTGCAGATGGCAAGTAGCCAGTACACGTCCTCCTTCTCTCTCTTCCCTGCAAGGTGTTTCTGGAGGCCACGTGTTCCAGATAACGTAGCTCCAGGGCACAGGGAGACCGCATGACTCCCATCAGACTGTGATGTAAGAAATGGAGCTCTGCTTTGGGACGACCTAAGGGGTGGGATAGGGAGGGAGGGAGGGAGGCTCAAGAGGGAGTGGATATGGGGGTATATGTATACATATAGCTGATGCACTTTGTGGTACAGCAGACACTAACACAACATTGCAAAGCAATTATACTCCAATAAAGATATATATATATATAAAGAAATGGAGCTTTGTAGCAATTTGCCCTGATATTTTATGGATTCTTTTTTTTTAGCAGCACAACCTAGCTTTTCCTGACTAATACATGTCTCAAGGCCGTTGGCATGCTGACGCCTCCACCCAGAATGTCCTTCGCTTCTTCTCCTCTCAGTTATCGTTTGGGTCTAAAGTCACATTCTCTAGGTTTTTTCCTCTGTCCTCCCAGCCTTTCTCAGGCCACCCTGCTTTACTTCCCCAACGCCTGCACCTTGCGGGATGCCTTCTCTCTTGTAACCATGTATCTTACTGCACTCTATCCTCCCAGCTCCTAGCTCATTGCCTACACTTGCTTGACCCTCCATAAATGTTCAACTTCTTAGTAGCGTGTGCTCAGGAAATACTGAATGGGTGGATGCAGGAAGAATGAGGGAATAGAACATGGTGATTCTGTGATCTAACCACACATCTGCTCGAATCTGAGTGGGGAGATCAGAGTTTGCACCATCAAGTCAAATCAGCACTTTCAAGGCCACAAAAGCCATCCAACTTGATTACAGGTAGACCTTTTTTTTCGGGGGGGGGGCATGTAAAAGACCTTAGTTTATTAATCCTCTCATAAAAGGCTGCTCACATCTCCACCGATACAGTCACGGCAGAATCTTTACTCCTCTTGTTGCCAGCACCAACACTGGCCTTTGCAGTCCCCCAGACTTTCTTCATTCTGTTCTTGAGTTCCTTTCGCTGTTTTCTGGACGTCTTTTTCTTCTCATGCAGGCCATGTCTTGCAGCCTGGGTTTGGGCTCATTCTTCTCCAGGTAATCCAAGGCATCGTAAACCATGTCAAAGCCAGTTGTCTTGCCACCATCAAAATGGGTTGTGAATCCAGATACAAAGATGACATCTGGTGTGGTCTTGTATATGCATTTCGGCTAGTTTTTTTCCCCCAAATTTCTGCCTTAGGTCCTGTTGCCTTCCCAGGGTGAAGGACATTGATGCCCGTTTGTTTGCGCTGAAGTAGTCGGTCGGTCATGAACTTCCTGGTCCTGGATAGTTACTGTGTCGTTCATGACGACCGCTGATCTTCAGGCAGCCTGGGAGGACAAGAGCACGGGTAGGCCTTTGGAGGGATGGGCTTCTGAAGATGGAGGCCCAAGTGAGGAGAAATAAAAGGATGCATTCCCTCTAAGGCAAGGGCAGGGTCCTACAAAGAAAATCACTACATAGGCACACAGCTTTACCACAGTCACTATGATTGTCAGGTTTTCTTAGGTATCTGTTACCAGAAAGGCAGGAAAATGCCCCGCGTTTCTCACACTTTCCTCCATCACCGTGATACCCCCGTGCATGCCTGAGTGTCATTCAGTGGGCTTGAATCAATACCCGCTGAAGATGAAACCAGCAATTGTGTCACCCGCGGGTCCGCAGAGATCACTCTTGGTTTCTCGCCCTCAGCCAAAATATACACTGGGTCTCTCTTTGCTTTTGTGCTGTGGCTGGCACGTCGCTGCCAGCACCGCTGCTTTCTGCCCACCAGCCGCGAGAGCTCGTGACGTCCTAGACACATTCCTTTGGTGTCTACCAGCGTCCCCCAAAGCGGAGATAATCCAGCCTGAATGTTCACTCAGCAGCGGAACGGCCCCCCTGGGTTTGGCTGGCAGCCCCCGAGCAGACCTTTTGTATCTGCGTCCCTTTGATGGACAGGCGCTGCGGATTCCCGGGACCCAGCTCCCAGAAAGGAACTCAGCAGGGAAGGGGGACTGCTAAGTATCCTTCCAACCTGAAGGTAAAAAACACAAATGAGAAGAGAAGGAACTGGGGCAAAGCTTCTGACAGAGCTGATACGTTTTCGTGGGAGAACAATACCCGGTTACGGGGACGCAAGACCTGATATTTCGCCGTCGGCCTCATTAATCAGAGAAGGACCAGCCCGGCCATGGTGATGCCAGTTCCCCAACCCATTGCTGCGGGTTTTAACTTTTGTCCTGATGTCTGAGGCTGACGTGTGATCCCAGGACTCTCGGGGCAGGCGTGTGATCCCCGGGCAGTGTCACTCTATAAATAACACGCTGTGCTGGGAATAGCACAGTTCTTCATTCCTCCTGCCAGAGACGACCTCTCAGCTCCTTGAGGGTCAGGACAAGGTGAGAGCCACAGAAAGGTGACAGAGAGATGGAGAGGGACGTCACATAGTGGATTGCAGAGGGTCCTCTCCCAAATTTACGTCCCTGGGAATCTCAGAATGGGACCTCAGTTGGAAAGAGGGTCTTTGCAGGTGTCATTCATTAAGGGTCTTGGTTGGAAATCATCCTCGTGCCCTCAGTTCAGTGACTGGTGTCCTTATAAGAGGAAGGAAAGGGAGGTTTGGACAGAAGTATTCACAGAAAAGAGCAAGCAAAGACAGAGGCAGAGATTGAAGTGAGGTGGCCACAAGCTAGTCAGCACCAAGGATTGTAGCAGCCACCAGAAACCAGGAAGGACCCTTCCCTCGAGCCTCACAGGGAGTGCCGGCCTCCGGACACCTTGACTTTGCACTTCTGGCCTCCAGAGCCGGGAGAGGATGCACTTCCCTTGTTTACAGACATCCAGGTGGTGGTCACGGGAAGCACACACAGACCCCAATGCTGGCATCCTGATGACACCAACACTTCTTTCCCGGGTCCTGGCGATAGGCTGCCTTCCAAACTAAAGGATTGCAAGAGCCACAGAGGCTGTTTCCTTTCTGTTGAACTTGATTTTCCTTGAAAATCCCAAATATGGCCCGTACCCCCCATCACTGGGGTGCTGCCAGAGGCCCTTGAAATCCTTCAACCATTGGCACAAAGACGCGGAAATAGAATGAGGGGCTGGCAAACCAGGAGGCTTGAACTGCTTCTCCTTTGTTTTCTTTGCTTGGGAAAGAAATCAGATGATCCCATGCAGGCCCCCGGGGTGAGAGCCGATGATTAACAACACAGAGCTGAAAATAGGCTTGTTTTTCACACCACCCTCTTGCTTTTTTTTTTTTTTTATTTTTTGTCACAGAACCATGTTGCGACAAAACCAAGTTTAATTACTTCACACCTTGCACCTCAAGGTATGTGATTACTTCGAGAAAAGAGAAAATCTAGGTCCTGCCGTGCCGCCCACCCTGGACAGGCACCGTGGTTTTTACAAAGGTCCATCAACGCTCTTAGGATCTGAGGTTATCGAGGTTCTTTTTATGGACACTTGTCCATGCCGGGGACCCGCTAAAGCTTAGTGCAGAGTGTGCTGACTAGGGAGACCGTGATTCTAAGTAGGAGCCTTTGCCACGCCAGATCCCTCCGGGGTGAGTCAGTGATCACGGCAGGAAAGCGGGGAGGGGGATTACGACCTCTCCTATGGGACATTCAGAGTCACACTGCCCATAACAATATAGACATAAAGTGGAGACATCTAGGAGCCTGAGAAGTTCCCTACCATTCAGGGCAACAAGTTTCTGCAAAGTGTGAATGTTAATGGTACAAACCAAGGTTAAAAACAAAAAACAAAAACTTGCTCAGGGTGGCCCAGGGACCACACTCAGCTCCTGCAGTCCCTGCCATATGAGCCCCTGGTCGTTTCTCATCATGGCTATTTCCTTTCTTCAGGCCTGTAGGATCCTATCTTTTTGACTCTACCTTTCTTCTGATTAGGTCAGGCCCACCCAGGGTAGTTGATGGACTCAAAAGTCAACCAGCGAGGAACCTAGCCCACAGAGTGACATTCACATTGTTGATCCCCACGCTGAAACAAACAAACAACAGCAAAACAAAAACAACGCCCTTCTGTAGGAATAAAAAGTACAGAAAGATGGAGAGAAAAGGGGTAGTGGGTGCAGGCAGACAGTCCTGGGTTTGCAGCCTACTTCTCAGCTTGTGTGCACAGGTTACGCCACCCCCTCAGCCTCGGTATTCCTTTGCATGGGGGTAGAAATCAAACCACAGTATTATAAAAATAATGTTTGTCCGCAGTAGCCACACGGTGGAAGCAATCCAGGTGTCCACTGACAGAAGAGTGGATAAGCAAAATGCAGTATTTATAAAATTCAACCCTGGGAAGGAAATCCTGACCCAGGCTACAGCATGGGTGAAGCTGGAGGATATCATGCTCAGTAAAATAAGCCAGACACACAAAGACAAACATGGTGTGATTCGACCTCAGTGCCGTATGCAGAGGATCACATTCATAGACACAGAAAATGGCATGGTGGTTGCCAGGGCTGTGTGCAGGGGGAACGTGGTATTAGTGTTTAATGGGTATGGATTTTCAGTTTCGGGAAATGGAAAGCTTCTGGAGAGGGACAGTGGTGATGATAGCACAGCGATGTGAATATACTTAACGCCACTGAAACGCACACTGAAAAATGGTTAAGATGGTCCAACTTATGTTATGCGTGTTTTGTACCACAACTTAAAACTAATAATAATAATAATAGGTTATTTTTAAAAAAGAGAGAGAGGGAGTGACATTCACCATATTCACAGGTCCCACGCATTCTCAAGAGGAGCCCACTCTACACCAGCAGAAAGGGATCTCGGGGTACATCTTAGACTTCAACCTCCCACACCAATAAGTGCGTTCACGAGGGCTACCCCAGTGGGCCACTGGGTCTCAGTGGAACTGCAGATTCCCTGGGAGACTGGTAGTAGCTACCTGAGAGCCACCCTGCTCTGGGGAGAAGAAGCTACACTGAATGTCCTCAGCCAGTGAGGGTCGTGCCTAGGGTGTCCACTCCCCTGAGTGTGCAGACCACACCAGCCCCCGGTGTAGCGCGCAGCCCTACCCTTCTGGCAGAGATAGTCCTATGCAGAGGGACTCCCGTGTGAAGCTGGCAGCCCCGTCTGTACTGGCCCGAACACACGGAGTTGATTTACCGCCGGGTTACAAAAGCTCTATCACGATCACCTGGCAATGTGGTTTCTGATGTTTTGTTTTTTTTTTAATTTTTATTAGAGTATAGTTGCTTTACAGTGCTACAGCCACTATGGAAAACAGT
The DNA here is from genome assembly GCF_949987515.2 of Delphinus delphis. Lineage (NCBI taxonomy): Eukaryota > Metazoa > Chordata > Mammalia > Artiodactyla > Delphinidae > Delphinus > Delphinus delphis. The sequence continues at coordinate 122,189,632 of NC_082704.1, forward strand.
ATGGAGGTTCCTTAAGAAACTAAAAATGTTTTCTGACTGTTGGTCTAGACAAGGGCCATGGGATTTAGGACGCACTCCTTCAGTCCAGAACTCCTCTGGAGACCCCCATGGCCGTTCTTTTCCACCAATGGTTTGCAATCGATGTAACCAGTTAGATGGGCTGCTTGATGACACGGCTGGAGGAGCGGAAACGCATGTTGGAAACTTATGGTTTGAATTCTCATGGGGAAAAAAAATGCTTTGCGCAGAGCTTGACGGTTTAATTCTGAGACAAAACATGACCTGTGTGGAAATATGAAGCATGGGAGATGGTGCCTGGTGCCTGAAACGTCTTCTGGACCTCCCATGTGTGCAGCTTCTGCCTGTCTGTCTGTCTCTCTCTGTCTTTTTCTGTTTCTATGTCTCCCTTCCTGTTTACTGATCTCTGTTTCTCGCTTTGTCTCTCTCTAGATGAACCACATCCTTTATCTTCAAAAAGGAAACTCTATATGAGGGTGCTCCGTGGAGTCTCGTGCTCCCTGTCACGTACCCAGATTTCGGAAACCTTTGCAAGGCTCTCCACGAAGCCACAGCTGGTCCCCCCTCTGGTGAACTGAGTGGTTAGGGTTTGAACATGGAGGGCGTCTTCTTCAGAGTCTTACCAGTTGGCTGGGCGCCCTTCCTGACACGACATGAATGCTCGAATCTTCACTGGATTCACTGCCTGCCTTATTAAGAGTGGGTTTTAAACAAAATGCGTGATAATCCATCTCCCCCCATTTTTCCTGGGTATCATTTGCCTATTGCTCTAGGTGCCACCCCAGAATATTGGCCTTTTTTCCCCGGTCTCTTTGCTCAATGGACATTTTGACCTCTGTCCCCCATGGAACCACCTTGACTTTGATTTCTGTCCTGGTCACCACGTTACTCCCCAGCTATTAAGAGCCAGCGTGTCTCAGACAGGGGGCCCTTGAAGCGGCCTCTGGCCAAACCTGCGTCGGGTCTCTTTCTTCTGTTCTCTCCTGCCGGCCTGTGTACCTTCACGGTGCCAGTTCATGAAACCCTCTGCCGAGGGGTGATGCCCAACGATTGCCAGAACTCTCAGACCTTTGAACGCCTTCATCCTTTCGAAAAAGAATGACAGCACCTTTGAAAATTCAGTAGAAAGAACGTTTCGTTCCACCCTGAGATCATACGTAAGATTATATCTCCCGAGAGGTGTCCTCACATATACCCCATGAGTGTTTTATGGGTAGGAATCCTTGTTTCGGGGTAGGATGGGAAGATGAGGCCAGGATGAGAAAATGGCTCCTGGGGAGGGTGTCTGGATGGGTGTAGCTCAGGTTAGACACCTGTCCCCTGACTTGGGAGAGGAGGGAGGGGAGAAACTGTCCCCTTGGGCTTTCTGAGTAGGACAGAAGCACCTGGACGTACCTTCTAAAGAGCTGACTCAACATGAGAGAAAGTCCTTCCTCACAAAGAAGGTCAAGAGCAGGCAGATGGATCCCTGGACAGCTCTGCCCCAGGAGCTGAGACCAAAGACGACAAAGACATGAAACAGTGTGAGCAGGTTCCGGCATGGAGAGACCTAGCAGGGTGGGGTGATGGGTGGGTGCTGCAAATGGCGCCAAGGTCACAGCCCAGAGTCTTACCCGCCATACCGTGTTGCCCCCCATATATTGGAAACGATTTTGGAGAGCATTATTTTAAGCAGCAAAGAATAGAAAGAGACTCTTAACTCCTCAATCCAAGGCATAGAGGGTTTAGCTTACCAGTGATTTCGGGAGACACAGGGATAAATCCTGCACTTTCTGGCTTTAGGGGCAGTCAGTCTTGTGAAGATTAAAAGGAGTTGAATTCAAACTACTGGGCTCTATGCCCCCACGAGGGAGGGACCTATTAGTCTGCTAACTTTTACAGAACGTGGTTGGTATTTCCTTTGTGCGGCTGTCGTGAGCTTTAGGTGCGGTGGGAGCTTTAAAGAACACGGCACAGGGTATGTATTCAGCACTCTCGGGTCGTTCGCTGAGTCTGGTCTCCCAAAACTCAAAAGGGAGACTGACGACAGAAGGAGTGAAATCTGTCATACGCGTTCTGTTGAGTTTCTCTGTTTCTGATGATCCATTTAGCGGTAGAAAACACCGAAAGGGACAAGAGTCCAGTGGATCTAGGCATCCAGATGTGACCTTCCTCTTATTTTAGGATTGACTTTTTTTTTAACATTACCTCCTGGCAATTTATTATCAAACGGGCCTATTCATGCCTTTCACATGTGCATACTTCTACGGATGTGCTTATATCCACAGAGTCCTGCGTGCATACACATATGTACATATTGAATTATTTGTAAGGTTGTTACTGAACCAAACTTGGCGCCACTCCCCCAGGCACAGCAAAGCCAGTCTCCTGACGGCACGTTGTGGTGAAGGAAAATGCAGTGTTCGTTGCAGGGGCCAAGCAAGGGGAGCAAGCAGCCCATGCTCAAAAGGTCCAAAGTCTCCGATGGATTTCAGGGAAAGGGCTTAAAAGACAGGGTGAGGGAGTGGGGCTGTGGGCTGTGTGATCAGCTGGTGGACACTGTTCTGATTGGTTGGTGGTGAGGTCATCGGGAGTTGGCATCCTCAGCCTTCCGGCTCCAGCCGGTCTGGGGTCTCCGTGCTGGTGGGCAGCATGCAGTTGACTTCTTCCCTGGTGGAGGTTTCGGTATCTGCAAAACAGCTCAAAGGACGTGGCTCGGAATATGATCTATAGTCCTTGGAGGAATGGAGTCCTTGGCTTTCTTTAATGACTAAACTATTATTAATTTATTTTGCTTGACCATTTTCCTTTATTTCTTCATTTCTCACTTCTATGATTAAATTTGTTCTTTGAAACTTGGGGAAGACCTAGGAGGCGAAAGTTTTTCTACAAACAAGAGGCAGGGGATGGAGTGGTCTGTACTGGGAAGGCCCCATAGGCTGCTGCTCATATACAGGGGGAGTGGAATTATTGAAACCTTCTCTACATCCTCATCTACAGAGGGAAAGCCCAGGACTAATGTGCTGTAGTATAGTTGAAACCATACTGGCTGGGAGTCAGGAGGGTGGGTCCTGTTTGAATCTCTGCCATTAACTAGTTGTGTGATGGTACCCATGTCACTCAACCACTCTGGCTTCCAGTTTCTTCTTCTGCATAATTAGGTGACTAGTACCCCTGATCACTCCCAGCCCTTACCGTCAGTATGTTTATGGATCTATTAAGACAGTTAACCTGGGCGCTGAACTCAGGATGTGGTCTGGCTCCCTGGAACACCGATAGCCCTGCATTTATGAAGCTGAGGGCACCTGAGGGTGGGTGTGTTCAATTCACTGTGGGATTATTTTGTCTCAGTCAGCGTGGGCTGCCATAACAAAACACCACAGACTGGGCGGCTTCACAACAAACATTTATTGCTCACAGTTCTGGAGGCTGGAAGCCTGAGATCAGGGTACCAGCACGGTTGAGTTCTGGTGAGGACCTTCTTCCTGCTCACACATGACCACCTTCTTGCTGTGTCCTCACATGGTGCAGAAAGAATTCTTCTTCTCCTCCTTCCTCTTCTCCTTCCCCTTCTTCTTCCCCTTCCCCTTCCCTTCCCCTTCCCCTTCCCTTCCCCTTCCCCTTCTTCTTCCCCTTCCCTTCCCTTTCCCCTTCCCTTCCCCTTCCCTTCGCCTCCCCCTCCCCTTCCCCTTCCCCTTCTTCTCCTTCTCCTTCCCCTTCTCCCCATCCTCCTCTTCTCTCTCCTCCCCGCTTCCTCACCCTTCTCCTGCCCCTCCTCCTTCTTCTTTACTCATCCCATCCTGGGTCTCCACCCTCATGACCTCATCTAAACCTAATTACTCCCCAAAGACTCCACCTCCAAATACCATCACATTGGGGGTTAGGGCTTCAACATACGGACTTGGGGAGACACAGTTCAGTCCTTAGCAGTAGGCATGCTACTTCTCCTGGGAAGTACCACTTTATCACTCAAGTGATTTATAAATATAAGCGTTTCTTTGTCTTAATATCAGTGTCACAATTTTGATCCCCAACGTTGACTTGTGTACAGCAAGCCTTTGACGAGGCTACTGCAGTCCCTTGACATGGAGTGCTTATTCAGCCTCTGATGTTGTCTTCAGCCCTCTGCTGTTCTCTGAGAGCTAGGTGTGTGGAGACTATGGTCTGTATTTCACACAAACAGAGACTATTTCTACCTTTTCTTGTTTCTGTGACTCTGAGCCAGCGGACATTCCCATTCTGGAATAGCAGGAAAGTAACTTTTATCGTCTCTTTCGTTGTTTCGATTACCCTGGGAAGCTCATTCCCAGTTAGCTCAGGTAGACACTTGGGATCATTTATGAAGAAAGCCTAAATTCTCCCCCTGCCTCAGCCAGTTTCTCTTCATTTGTCCACGGCTGTGGAGTGCATTTATTTATATTGGCCCAAATCAGTAATGATCCCTGTCACTCAGAAGGATAAACAAAACAGAACATGAAACCGTAAGCTTTGTGACATCAGCTCCGTATTGGTATTTTTTGTATTGAAAGAATAGCATGCTACCAACAACATATGAATAAGCATGAGAAGGCTGATAAATACTTACAGAGTTCACAGGGATGAATGAGGATGACTTACCAGAACAAATAGTCCTCTTTCTAGAAGACCTATAACGGAAAACGTCACCTACGGGAATCAGATGCACAGAAATCTTTTCTTTCATACGAGAGCAAAACTCCCCGGCGTCACTTCCCATACCCTCTCCCATGCTACTTCTTTGCAAAAAAAAATGTGATTTTTGTCTGAAACAATCACTGGGGAGAGAGCAGAAGAAACTTTCAGAGCTTGAAATTTCACAGGAAGAAGTGAAACTGAGAAGCAGTCAAGCTCATTTGTGTTTTTTTGTTTTGTTTTGTTTTGTTTTGTTTTTTTTGCAGTACGCGGGCCTCTCACTGTTGTGGCCCCTCCCATTGCGGAGCACAGGCTCCAGACGCGCAGGCTTAGCGGCCATGGCTCACGGGCCCAGCCGTTCCGCGGCATGTGGGATCTTCCCAGACCGGGACACGAACCCGTGTCCCCTGCATCGGCAGGCGGCTCTCAACCACTGCGCCACCAGGGAAGCCCTCATTTGTTTTTAAAAACAATTACTTAAATACAATACTGGGAGAAAGCACTAGCATATTTAAACTTGTATTCTGCATATGTAAAATCTTTTAAAGGGAGAACAACCTAGTGATTTTTTTTTAATGTAATTTGACATATGCTTTATTGGGAAAGAATCACACTATTTGGTAATTACCAAAATTACCACTTCTCAAATTCTCCTAATTATTTCACATAAAACATGTCAGTCTGGCCCCATTTTTTAAGCAGAGATTTTAAATGTTTTCATAGCAAAACTGTGCAGAAAGGAGCATGCTTCCCAGAATGTAATCACGGAACATTTCAAGGTAGCAGCGTCCCTGTGGAACACTGATCCATCTCTCAGTGACTGAGAGAGCTCCTCTCGTGTGCCACGGGCCTTGATAGCTCTCTCCTGTTACAGCTACGTGTGTGTACGTTCTCAGGGTCCTGTGCTAGGCTGACTTACGTAGAGGTAGCCTTTTCATTTTCACAGTTCTGTGGTAGGATTTGTGTACAGTGCGGTGACGGGGAGTGCTCACTAGTTTAAGGCAGGGTAATGATAACGTTTCTACGAGGATGACAAAGAGCCCATCTTGCTTGAGTAACTACCCTCCAATACCTGGTGAACAGGCGGACTTCTGTCCCCAAGTGTGACAGAGGTGGTGCTCTCAGAAGTCGGTTAGGGTTGAGGATATGGACGGAGGCCATAGCGGTGGTCCCACCATCTGTCAGCTCATCGGGGGATCGGGGTTTGCTGTTCCTGCCACAGGACGCTGACAGCAAACAGTTCTTTCTTAAAATTTTTATTGGAGTAGAGTTGATTTACGACGTTGTGTGAGTTTCAGGTGTACAGCCAAGTTAATCAGTTATGCATACACATATATCCACTCTTTTTCAGATTCTTTTCCCATACAGGTCATTACAGAGTATCGAGTAGAGTTCCCTGTGCTCTACAGCAGGTCCTTATTGGTTATCTATTTTATATGTAGTAGTGTGTATATGTCAATTCCAGTCTCCCAATTTATCCCTCCCCACCTCAGCCCCGGTAACTATAAGTTTGTTTTCTACATCTGTGACTCTATTTCTGTTTCGTAGATACGTTCATTTGTATCATATTTTAGATTCCACATATAAGCAATGTCAAATGATATTTGTCTTTCTCTGCCTGACTGACTTCACTTAGTATGACACTCTCTAGGTCCATCCATGTTGCTGCAAACGGCAGTATTTCATCCTTCTTTATGGCCGAGTCATATGCCATTAACAAATACGTTTCTTGGTACCTGCTCGGAGCTGGGAGTGACACTAGGTCTTAGGAATATAACGGTGAATGAGAGACCCCTGTTACTTTCCACTACAGGATACAGCCAAGTGAGCTCTACAGTTCAGAAGAGAAGTAGGGAAACTGAAACGGCAGGGTGTTCAGTGACGTGGAAGGAAAATGGGAAAAGACAGGCTATGCTGAGGCAGGAAGAATGAGTGGAAATTTGCAAATGTGGGTGTTGGAGGTGGGAGTGAGATTGGGAGGCATGGGGGTGAGGTTGAGGGTACTTCAGGCTAGAGGAGCCTCGTGGCAGGAGCCCCATGATGTGAGAGGCACAGAAATAAATGCCGCGTGGCTGGCGGGGGTGAAGTGGGCAGAGACCACGGGAGGGAGAGGCGCCAGGAGGGGAGGCTTGGCGGTAGCAGGGACCATATTCTCAAAGTCATGGTATGGGCTTCAGAGCTCATCCTAAAAGATATGGGAAGATGTCAAAGTCATGGTCATGATCAGATTTCTCTTTGTAAATATTTCTCTGACTAGTTTATTTATTTATTTATTTTGGAGAACACAGGGGAAAAGATTGGAGATACAGGAAACTAAGTAGGAATGACAGCCTCAAGTAAAGGTTCACTGGAGAACCCTGTTGTTATTTGACACATACTGTTGTCACCTGGCAAAGGGAGCCATGAGATTCTGATTCTATTCCACAAGTACCATCTTCTGACATGGTTTTAATCCTCAGTTGCAGTCAAAACAAGAAGCTAGGGCTTCCCTGGTGGCGCAGTGGTTGCGAGTCCACCTGCCGATGCAGGGGACATGGGTTCGAGCCCTGGTCTGGGAGGATCCCACGTGCCGCGGAGCGACTGGGCCCATGAGCCACAACTACTGAACCTGCGCGTCTGGAGCCTGTGCTCCGCAACAAGAGAGGCCGCGACAGTGAGAGGCCCGCGCACCGCGATGAAGAGGGGCCCCCGCTTGCCGCAACTAGAGAAAGCCCTCGCACAGAAATGAAAACCCAACACAGCCAAAAATAAATATAAATAAATAAAAAATTTTTAAAATATAAGAACCTGCTTATTAAAAAAAAAAAAACCAAGAAGCTGCCCTCCATCGGATGGCCAGAACCGGCATTCACGTTGACCCGCCAGAGGCAACGCCACAATTGTGAATTTTAATCCAAATCAGCAACAGCCATCTTCACGTTGAAATTTACATGGAATCAACATAAAAGTTTACCTTTTTAAAAGTGACACGAGTTAGCGTTTCATCCAGTGTTCTGTTGAACGTGATCAATTTTTTAAAATGAGACTTAATTCCTTGTAAAGTTTGCGTTTCCAGTCATGCTTTATGAATGAAATTTATATTCGTGAGATGAGTTATATGCAAGTGTTCCAGATTTTTATCTTTTCCAACTGGACATGTCTGCATCACTTTGGGTTTTGGCTGAAAGTGAATGAAGCTCATTCTGCAATTTGGTAGAAAGATTATCAAGAAGGTTCATGAGATCCATGTGAGGTTGGAGGTCAACACCTGGGATCAGGGGTAACCAAGAGGTCTCTAGCGGTCTCTGGAAGCCTTCCCTCCAGCAGACTGGTCTGCAGTGACTGTGCTTCGACCGTCCATCTCATCCTCGCCATGTGCTCAAGAGGTGATGCCCTGACTGGAGGGGCTTAGGTCAGATGCCCACCTCTCAGGAAGAGGGTACATCTGTCCCATTTGGTTTCCTAAAAGGGAGATGGTCAACTTGATCAGCCTTTTGTTTTTTTTTAAATAGATCTTTTACAAATATTTATTTATTTATTTTCCTTTTTTTTTTTTTTTTTTTTTGGCTGCGTCGGGTCTTAGCTGCAGCACACGGGATCTTTGTTGAGGCATGCGGGATCCTCTTGTGCTGACGTGCGGTCTGCTTGGGTTTCTCTCTAGTTGTGGCACGCGGGTTATCTCTCTCTAGTTGTGGCACGCAGGGTCCAGGGTGCATGAGCTCCGTAGTTTGTGACACACGGGCTCTCTCTTTGAGGTGCGCGGGCTCAGTAGCTGTGGCATGTGGGCTTAGTTGCCCCGTGGCATGTGGGATCTTAGTTCCCTGACCAGGGATCGAACCCACGTCCCCTGCATTGGAAGGCAGATTCTCTACCACTGGACCACCAGGGAAGTCCCAACTCGATCTACCTTTGCACTCAGTTTACATGCAATGGGAGCAAGACAGTTCCCCACAAAGGACATTTAGATGCTGCTATGGACTGAATGTTTGTGTGCCCCCGCCCCAGATTCATCCGTTGAAACCCTGATCCCCAGTGTGATAGGTTTTGGAGATTGGACCTTTAGGAGGTAATGAGGTCATGAGGGTGGAGCCGTCATGAAGGGATTAGCTGCCTTCCAACAGGAGACATCAGAGGAGACAGCTGGCTTCCTTTCCCTGTCTCTCTCTGCCATGTGAGGATGCACTCAATGAAGCAGGAAGAGGGGCTTATCAGACCCTAGAGCGTAACCATGGTAACTCCCTGATCTTGGTCTCCCCGGCCTCCAGAAGTGGTAGATCTTAGGCCAAAATATGGCAACTGTCCACTGCATGTTGCTTTGCCCATTCAAGATTGTTAAGAACTGTTGGTTAATCAGACCTTCAGAGCCTTTGATGTAGTTGCTTTCCTAGTTATAATATCTGCCTCAAGTAAGGAAACGCTTCCTTGACACAAGGCCACAGGTGCCTATGTGGATAACTATATACTGTGGATATGGCCATACAAGTCCTCTTATGTCAAGCAAACTGCCTGAATGGGGCTGGTTTGACTAAAATTTGTGGGAGCTAATCGTGACGTTAGCGCCTGCTGATGTCAGTTGAAATACAAATACCTATTCTTCTGTTGGCCCCGGGGAGTGTAATAAGATTTAAGAGATAAAAATGCGGTTTTCCGATGGGTTAAGTTAGTTATTTCGCTCGTGTTACTGAAAATGTAAGTACATTTCACCTAATCCATTACCTCCAACGAATCAGATTACATGTGACAGCTCTTCTGGGTGACAAATGGGTTTATAAAGTATTACTTAAACGGCACAATGGTAATCTGTCTGCTTCATGGCTGGAACCCAGGCACTCCATTTTTCTGTAACAGTTCTAATGAATCATTTCAAAGCATCATAATACATGTAAATACTCCTTTCTCAGTGCCAGATAAATAAGGTATCAACTCTAAAGTAACAGTATTTTCCCCCAAAGCTGTGATGGGATGGAAAAAATAATCAACCCTTCCAAAGCTCAACAGATCTCAGGGATATGAAAATATTCACCGGAGATTATAAAATTGGGCAGGTTCAGGTTTGTAGACTGAAATATGTCTTTGAGAGTTCTACTCAGTTGAGAATCTACTCAGTGGTTACGCCTCTGGCATATATTCCACAGGAAGCTGGGAATGTTTGATTCCTTCATTTGCCAGCTATCTTCCACCTAAATTGCTTTTTGTAATACATCTCATAGGGTTGGCCAAAAAGTTCGTTCGGGTTTTCTGTAACCTCTTACAAAAACCCAGACGAACTTTTTGGCCAACCCAGTATTACTAGAGTACAAGTGATATTTCAGTGCTTAGAGCTGAAGTGGCAAAGCTCATTTCTACCTCAGTATTCTTATATTTTCCATCATCCCACTCCACAAAACTGCGTGCTCTTGAATTCCATTTCTAGACCAATATTTTCAATCGTATTTCTGTAAATGATGGGCAATTTCACAGACAGAGTTTTCGTCTCCATACAAACACTTGGAAGATTATAATATTCTCCCAAAGGTTGTGTCTTTCCCTTTAAATGGATGAGGTATTAGTGTTTCAGGTGTGAATGTTTTAAATGTTCTGGGCTAAAAGGCTATCTTAGATGGGAAAAAATGAGCATTGGGCAACTAAACTATTATTAATCATTTGAACATAAGGGCTTTCCTTAAGATATAAAGAATTTCTTTTCCAAGTAGGAGGAGAAGAAGAAAGATTTTATTTTATTTTATTATTATTATTTTTTTTTGTGGTACGCGGGCCTCTCACTGTTGGGGCCTCTCCCGTTGCGGAGCACAAGCTCCGGACGCGCAGGCTCAGCGGCCATAGCTCACGGGCCCAGCTGCTCCGCGCCATGTGGGATCCTCCCGGACCGGGGCACGAACCCGTGTCCCCTGCATCGGCAGGCGGACTCTCAACCACTGCGCCACCAGGGAAGTCCCAAAGATTTTATTTTATGTATTGAAATTTCTCTTATTGTCCACATAATCTCAGGTGTGTATAGGAGAGAAGGGGAAAAGAGTTGCACCTCTGCCTGATAAGTTCTTTATGGGTCAAGTATTGGGTTGGCCCTAAAATTCGTTTGGGTTTTTCATAGCTTACAGAAAAACCTGAACAAATTTTTTGGCCAACCCACTATTAACATCTGAAGATAAAGCAAGTTCAAGTGAAGAGTAAGTTCTTCATATCATACATTCTTACGATGAACACACAGTGAATTTTGCCCTACATCTTTGGAGCCATGTTTCTTACAAACATACACACACACAGACACACACACACACACACACAAGGCTTTTTATTTTTTTACTTTACTTTTAAATACACATTATTTTTTTAAACCCAGACCCTAGTATAGCTCATTTTATTTTATTTTATTATAGTTTTATTTTTCTGGCCGTGTCATGTGGCATGATCTTAGTTCCCCGACCAGGGATCGAACCTGTGCCCCCTGCAATGGAAGCGTGGAGTCTTAACCACTGGACCGCCAGGGAAGTTCCCACACAAGGCTTTTTAAAGAACTATTTCTTCTGTCTTTGGCGAGGCTGAGCCCATCTTCTGTTGGGCTCCAAGTGTCATCATCGACCACCCTTGACCGTGGGAACAAAGCACAGAAGGAGATGTGAAGGAACAGAAAAGTGCGTCGGAGCAGAGTCTCATCCCTGTGAACTGTTTGGAAATGGTTTTCTTGGCAGAATTTGTCCAGACCAGTCATAGACACGTTAGTATCTCCATTAGTATCTGCCCTTCTCCTGACCACTTCTTGTAGTTGGGTCAAATCTTATATTCCTCCGGACGCGCAGGCTCAGCGGCCATGGCTCACGGGCCCAGCCGCTACGCGGCATGTGGGATCTTCCCGGACTGGGGCACGAACCTGTGTCCCCTGCATTGGCAGGCGGACTCTCAACCACTGCGCCACCAGGGAAGCCCCCTGAATCTGATTTTTTGCTGTTTCTTTCTGCCTGTTTCCTGGACAGCCATTTCTCAGATGAGTCCCTGGATGTTAAAACACTTGAGGTCTTCTTTGGAGATCTTTATAGCTTGTGAACACACCCCATAGGCAGGATACAAAATAAGTGACTATTGTTTTTCCAAAGGGGGTCACCCATGGTCATGAAATACGAAGAAAGACCGAGGAACTGTCAAAGGTTGCAGGAGACCCTAAACATAATGTGGAATCCCGGTCCATAACTGAACGCTAGCAGTAAAACTAGAGAAATCTTACTAAGATCTCTGATTTAATTAATAGTGTCCTATCAATAATCTCCTGGTATTATCATTGTCCTTTGATGATGTAATGTTAACATTGGAAAAAGTGGTGTGGAGGGTATATAGAACTCTCCTGACTAAAACTTTGGCAATTTTCAAGAAGCCTATAATTATCTTACAATAAAGAGTTACAAAGTAAATAAAGCTGAAATTAACAGGAAAAAACATCCTGCAACTCACTCTCTGGCATTTTAAAAGTAGGACTTGTGTTCTTTTTCCTGTTTGTCTTAAACTGTTAAAAAAATGCTCTCTAAGCTTTTATCTATATTCCTTAGATGCTACTAGATTATTGGGTTTTGTTTCATATTATTTCTGTGGCACACAGGAGAGCTTCATTTGGAAAAAAAAAATGAGATAGGGCTTCCCTGGTGGCGCAGTGGTTGAGAGTCCGCCTGCCGATGCAGGGGACGTGGGTTCGTGCCCCGGTCCGGGAAGATCCCACATGCCGCAGAGCGGCTGGGCCCGTGAGCCATGGTCGCTGAGTCTGCACGTCCGGAGCCTGTGCTCCGCAACGGGAGAGGCCACAACAGTGACAGGCCCGTGTACCACAAAAAAAAAAAAAAAAAAAAAAAAGAAGAGATAAACTTTACATAACATGAACCATTTTAAAGTGTACAATTCAGTGACATTTAATAGGTTCGCAGTGTTGTGCAACCATCCCCAGTGTCTGGTTCCAAAATATTTTCATCGCCCCAAAAGGACACCCTCTACCCACACAGCAGTCAAGCCTCGTTTCTGTTCTTCCCCACCAGCCCTGGGCAACCACTAATCCTCTTTCCCTCTCTGTGGATTTAACGTGTAAATCTGCACATTCCTCATGTAAATGGGATCAGACAATCTGTGTCCTTTTGTGACTGGCTTCTTTCCCTGAGCATCCTGTTTTCAAGAACCATGGATACTGTAGCAGGTATCAGTGTTACATTCCTTTTTAAGACTGAATAATATTTCATTGTATGGATATACCGTGACTTGTTTATCAATTCATCTGTTAATAGAGATGTGGGGTGTTTTCACCTTTTGACTCTTGTGAATAAGGCTGCTATGAACATGCATGTACACATTTTTGCGTGGAGGTGTTTTCATTTCCCCGGGGCATGTCCTTAGGAGTGGGATTGCTGGATCACTGGGTAATTCTGTGTTTAGCTTTCTGAGCGTTACGTGCCTGACTCCATTCTTTGGCAGAGATGCTCCCGTAGGCTTACTTACTTTTCCTGTAACTGTAGTTTATAAGTACGTTCAACCGGCGTGTGCATTCTAACATGCAACCTTCCGGGCTGTGCTCTTCTCGTAGTGGTTTTATACCTTTAGTTTCTTACAATAATGATTGGAAAGGGTTGGTCCTGTTTCCTTTTCTCACAATTGCATATGTCCACACCATGGATGATTCAAGCACAGTCACATACTGGGGATGCTTTAATTCATTCTTCATAGTTATGAACGTCCATATTTTGAGCCACGGTCTTTTAGAAATGTAAGCAAAATAACCCAGGCTTGTGTTCCCTCCCTTGGATGAGTTCTGTAGTATGGTATCCAATGGGGCCATTGTTCTTTCTGAAGGAAGTCTGTTTCGCCTCTTGTTCTCTTTCTGCTATGCCTCCCCCTCATCCTTACCATGTTCCTTTGCTTCTCATCTGTGTCCACTATGAGAAATCAATCTTTTTATTTTCTCCAGCGCTTTCCCTGGGCTACATTTCCGTTCCTCCCCATGGCCACACGTGTGGCTTGAATTCATTCAGGTAGACATCACCTCTTCCATTCCAGGCCCCTGGACATGGATGGTACTTTCTGGTCCTAACACCTCTGATTAGGAATGCTGCAGAGTAATTTGAATAGGCATGTCCTTTTCCATCTAAAATATAATACACAGTCCAATTTTAACAGAGAACCCACTTGAGGCTGCCCTTCTCCTGACCACTTCTTGTAGTTGGGTCAAATCTTCAACCAAATCTATAATTGACCTTGTCCTTCTTACGGGCTAAACCTTTCCCTGACACCAAATGGAAACAACTCAGCATGGGGTGTTTTTCTCTCCTCTTTCGTCAGTGTCTCATTGCATGCTATTGTCTTTCCTTTAATTCAGTTTTTATTTTATATTCGAGTATAGTTGATTTACAATGTTGTATGAGTTTCAGGTGTGCAGCAAAGTGATTCAGTCATACATATACATGTATCTGTTCCTTTTCAGATTCTTTTCCCATGTAGGTTATCAGAGAATAGTGAGTACAGTTCCCTGTGCTCTCCAGTAGGTCCTTGTTGATTACCTGTTTTAAATACAGTGGTGTGTGTACGTGGATATGCTATTGTCTTAAAAGGCCACAGTATCTTTTTAGCCAAGGCACGGTGTGTTCTCTTTCTTATGCTTCCTTATCATTAAAAAAAAGACAGCAAATTTGGCTGAGATCTGCTGAGTGCCAAAATTAGATCAGAAGTTTCGCCCCCGTTATATCCTATTCGGTGTCCAGTGAAATTCTTCTCACCATAATATGAGGCACACTCCCACCTCCAGGGGTTCCTCTCACCACACCTGTTTCCCTTGGGTTCGTCTTAACCAAGGATCGGAGTCCTTGCTACCTGGTTATTAGCTGGGCGCCTGCTCTTTTCAGGTGTGCATCGTGTCTGCACAGCACGCAGCCTCCCCGCCGTTGGCCTCCGCCTTCCTCTGAATCTTCCCTCGGTTGTCGCCAGCATGCCTGGCTGAGGATGGGGAGGGTCCGAAATGAAATAAGATAAAGCAAAATGATTCAAGGATGTAACTTCCAAGTCCGTAAGGTCGGACCCTTTGCCCTTGGATCTGAACAGCCACCATGCCCCAACCTGCGCCTAAATGGTTCCCGGGACACACTGGATACTCAGGAAACGTGGAATGAAATCTCACCCGCGTGTTCATTCCATCCTTCATCTCTCACCATCCCCTTTCATCATCTCCCCGCCCGCCCCAGCCCTACACATCAACTTTCTTATACCTCCCAGGGCTCTGTGGTCTCCCTCCCATTTCCACGCCTTCGTCCCAGACTACTCCTCCACGTGGCACTTTTCTCTGAAGACTCAGAGCCCCAGCTTCGCATTTCTGCCGGAAGGTTTCACCGAGCAGCCAAAGCTGAAGGAGGCGTGCTTCTCTTGTTTTCTCACATCGCCTCGTGTACATGTTCATCTGTATGAACTTCAAATATGCTTGAAGTATCAGATACTTCAAATATGTTTACATATGGTATATAGGCATTTAGAGGTACATAGACTAGTAAGATAAATACGTTATTCGGCTTTTCATGCTTTTGATATTTATATAAAGGTGACCACACTGGACAATTTCTTTGACTTGCTTTTTTTTTTAATATGTTTTTTGATGCGGACCTTTTTTAAAGACTTTATTGAAATTGTTATAATCTTGCTTCTGTTTTACGTTTTGGTGTTTTGGCCGCGAGGCATGTGGGATCTTAGCTCCCCGACCAGGGATGGAACCCACAGCCCCTGCATAAGAAGGCGAAGTCTTAACTATTGAACCGCCAGGGAAATCCCAGACTTGCTTTTTTTTTTTTTTTTTTTTTAATTCAGTGTTATGGCTGGTAAATTTTTTTTTACCAATTTACATGTACAATTTATTTTTTTTACCATTTTATTTTATTTTATTTTTTGAATTGGAGTCTAGTTGATTTAAAATGTTGTGTTGCTAAATTTATTCAGGTTGAGGTCTGTAGTTCATATGTATTACTTATCACTACGTCATTGTATGAATCCATTCTCTCCATGGACGATCTAAGGAAAAACTGATGTGATTTTCTGCTGTGATCACAAGTGGGCCATTATGGACTGATTCCTACGTTTCTGACCTGTGCCCTATTAGAAGATAGTTTTACCAGGTTAAACGTCCCATAACACATAGATTATTTCAATTCTTGGGTTCCACTGCGAACTTCTTTCTCTAAACCTAATACTTGCTGGCACGAACTATGACAACATTGAAATCTGTCTCTATTTGGTAATGGAGTGTCTAGTACAATTTTCAGGATTGCATCCTACACTCAGATTTCCCATACCCGTTTGTGCTTACATGGGCAATTTTCATTGAAGGGTATATTCATAATATTAATGCAATGCCAGCAGCCATATTTTGCTCCTTTTATGGTGCTACGGAGTCTAATTGAAAAGCACAAGTTACTTGAGTGATTTTTTTACATTAGAGTAAAACTTACTCCCAGCAGGATCCATCGTATGCCACTCACCTACATCAACGGACGATTACGTTTTTACTCCCAGCATTCTGCAGTTAATCATGACTCACTCTACTGCCGGGTTAAAGTAATAATAATAATCAACAGTGCAAGTGAACTGACAAAACAAATCTAAATATAGGGACTTCTCATCAGAATGTGAACAGGGACCAAAAACAAAGCAACACGTACATATTTCTAACATGGCCATCGTTCACGGAATCATGGCTTTGAATCCCAGATTTTGATCTAATTAAAAATTGAGCTTACATACACCACGAAGAGAGTGATTTGCATTGGAGAGTTTTATATATTCCTTTTATTTCCTACATACATTCTGGTTTTCTTGAAAATACAGTTCGTGGATACAGTATTGCCTTTGAAAATGTAGAGCTCCTCAAGTTTTCCCTAATGACTCATTATGATAGAAAACTGTAAGGAGATACCCTGTTTTAGCAAGGTCTGTTAGGGGGGCTTAATGAGCCCGTCAAGAGGAATGAGGTGTTTGACTGTCTGAGAATTCAAGATTGTGAAATTGCTCTAGGAGGAAAACATAAGATTTTTCACGAAAATCCTTAATAGCACCAAGCAGGTGAGTATGTTCATACAGCATGTAAGCAGCCTAGATAGACACAAGGTCTTTCATGTCTTCCTTATAAATCTCTAATTAATCACAAAGCTTCAGAATAATTGAGTCTACACACCTGAGTGCTTCAAAGCTCTATCACGTGTAGGTACATTGGGATGTTTGCATTCCTACTGTCTCTTGCTGAATGCAAGGTTAGCAGTGGTTCATATCAGAAGTTCTCTGTGATCCGAACCCCCGTCCCATCACTTGTTGACCATCTTGTGCTGCATACTCCGTGTCTACACATCGACCTTAGAAAAACAAGGAGGGCATTTTGAGATTGTACTAAAGTGTTTCATGATCTTTCCCCAAACAGTTGTTCTTGGATATAAGGATAACCTTGAGCATCCCTGACCCAATAAATAAATGAATCCATTTGGATGTTTGCATGAACGTTTGTTTGTCCCAACTCTTGGAGCTCATCATACAATGCAAAACAAGCCAGTGCTTTTAAAAAATTTTTTTGTGGAAGCATAAGGAAAAAGCAGAAACATTTCGCAGTACTGACAGAGACCAAAATGAAAAATTTTCACATCAAAGAGCTCCATGAGTGGGTATTCTCATTGTTCTGTCATTCTTCAGACCTGGTTAGAAACGTGGTGTTAGCTATGATAGACAAGAATATGCCTCAGGCCAACTACAAAACCCAGCTTGTGATAATATGACATTTTAGTATCTACTGAGTTCTTGTAGAGTTATAGTCTTATTTTGTTTTTACAGAAAAAATAAATTGCTAGGCACACAGAGAAAATAATCTTACTGTCACCATTTGGTAGCAGAAGAAACTGGAAATGAGTCAGATTGGTAATTTGTCCCAAGTTCCTATGGACAGTAAACACCAAGGCCATGATCAGAATTCAGGACTGTGTGCCACACAATCGTCTGCAATCTAGTTTCCTCCCCATTGTGTAGAGCAGGGAAGTTTACTAAAAGTTATCCTAGGTCATTGGAACCCTAAGTAAGCGTACTCACTCTCCAATATGCAGGGCTTTCTGATATACACCGTAGAATAACTTCATGGAATCTGGAGTCTAAAGGAAAACAAGGCAAAACTGAGAGTGCTAAAGAAAGAAAAGACAAATCAGGATATAAATACCAAAAGTACCAGCAATTCCAAGGAAAGATAGTGAAGTAATGTTGTATGTGGGGTTTCTCAAGAAAATGAACGAAGTGATCTCTTTATCTGGACATCTTCTAGTTGAATAGTCATTAGTTTTTGTTTTGTTTTGTTTTGTTTTGTTTTTGCGGTACGGGGGCCTCGCACTGCTGTGGCCTCTCCCGTTGCGGAGCACAGGCTCCGGACGCGCAGGCTCTGCGGCCATGGCTCACGGGCCCAGCCGCTCCGCGGCACGTGGGATCTTCCCGGGCCGGGGCACGAACCCGCGTCCCCTGCATCCGCAGGTGGACTCTCAGCCACTGCGCCACCAGGGAAGCCCAGTCACTAGTTTTGATTCAAAATTATTTGACCTAAACAGGCTCGGGATAATAAAGCCCCACGTAACAGCGATGAAGTGTTGATAGATGAGAAGAATAGTCCTGCATCAGCTTTGTATTCAAAAGGAAGGTCAATTATGAACCAGTCTAGACTCCTTGGCCTTGTTATAAGGTAAGAATACTTAAGAGCACTTCAAAAAGATTAACTTCCGTGTTAATGAAAGGATTTACCCTGTTCTGTGAATGTTTGTAGGGACTTGTCGTGAAGAAGCCTGTGTTTTACTGCCTCTTGGAGGGGGAATGAATCAGCTGAGTTATGAGGGTTCTGAACTGCCTCAGATTCAATGCTGTTCATGAGATCTTCTCTCTTGGAAGGTGTAGATACACGATAGAGAAGAAATAAAAACAAAGCCCCCACGTGTAAACCATCCGTAAGAATCTCTGCCTGGGAATCTCCAAACGTAACTATCCTGAGTAAAGAGACAGGTTCATAGAAGGACGTCCAGCCCACAACTATGGAATTGGTAAAGATGACAGTGAGTCCCCGATCAGAATGGAGACAGCGTGACATTTGGCTAGGGGCAGGGTAGCATGCGGAAAGTGCTAGGAAGGAAGGTATCTGTGGACAAGAGGTTTCTCTGACACCCTCGTGAGCATTTTGTGTAGTTCTACAGCAAAGGTAACCTAGCAAGTCTGAGTGCCAGAAGGTTATTGGAACACAGAGACGTATCTAAAAGTACAATACAGTATCCCTTCTGCAAGATGAAATGTCAGCATTGTAAGAGCAATGATTAGGGCCGCTGGGTTATTCACAGAGGGAGTAATCAAGAATTCATGAGCGAAAGAACTACGGGGTAGTTCCAGTCCATAGCTCTGCGTGTCCATGGAAGGTTTCTGCCCCACTCTAACCATGACTAGATTATTTCAGAGGGGAAGGACATTGAACACATCTGGAAAAAGTCCTACCTCTTCAAGGAGCCTTGAGAAGTCGCCTAGTTCAATGGTTCTCGGACTGTGGTTCTCAGATCAGCGTCACCTGGGAACTGGTTAGAGATGCAGCTCCTAGGGTCCTGCCTTCCACCTACAGCATCCAAACCTCTGCAGGTGGGGCTTTGCAAGTGTTTGCAATGCTTGCTCAAGTGGAGGAACACTGTTCTTGTTTAGTTGTTGTTGTTTTTTTTAATGTTTATTGGAGTATAGCTGATTTCCAATGTCGTGTTGGTAGTTGAGTTTTGCTCCCAACTCCGTTGGGTCAGAGGGTTGTGGCTGCCCAAAAGCGTGAGCTACTGCGACCTCATCTAAAAGATCTTCCTTTTAAAAAAAAAAAAAAAATCGTATTTTATATTGGAGTGTAGTTGATTTACAATGTTGTGTTAGTTTCAGTGTACAGCAAAGTGATTCAGTTATACGTAAACACATATAAAAGATCTTCCTTCACGCATTTGTCAAGAGTCAAACTCTCCTTGTTAGCATGGAATGAGTTTCTTGTTAATGCTTGGGTCTTCCTGTAGGTTTCTGTTTAATAGTCGGGGCTCATCTGCACCACTGCTGTCCAGACACACCTGCCGGCACTTATCTGTCACTAGAACATAATGGAAAGGGGGCTCTGATGAGATCGTTTCCTTAATGACAGCCTGGAAATGAAACTGCTAAGAAAATTGCCTTGAGGTGAAAACAGTAAGTAATGAATAGCAACTGGATGAGTTAAAAGCCTTCCATCTTATTTTTCCTATCCACCTTTTTTTTTTTTCCGGCACGCGGGCCTCTCACTGTTGTGGCCTCTCCTGCTGCGGAGCACAGGCTCTGGACGCGCAGGCTCAGCGGCCATGGCTCACGGGCCCAGCCGCTCAGCGGCATGTGGGATCTTCCCGGACCGGGGCACGAACCCGTGTCCCCTGCATCGGCAGGCGGACTCTCAACCACTGCGCCACCAGGGAAGCCCTTGAAAATAATCATGATAGTGTTAGATTATTAGTTAATTTTCAGGTGCAAAGAAATGGCATCCTTACAGAAGGAAGAAGATATTCTCCTCATTGAAGTCATTCTGTTCCATCAGGAATTGGAGGGTTTTTGATGAAATCATTCCTTGTTAAGATACCTAAGCGTTAGATCAGGTACTACTGATAAATCACAAAAGGAAATACTGATAAACTTTACTACCACAAATTATTTATATAGGATAAGCTGCTTATTTCCTAGAAAAAATGTTACTAATATTAACTCAATAAAAGAGAGAAAAACTCATCGGTTTCACAATGCCAATCACAAGGTAGTGAAGAAATATATCCCCCAAATTTCATGACATCTGATTTATTTGAAGGGCGAGTTCTATGAAAATTTCAAGTTACAAGTTCAATTTCAAGTTCCAGTTACACCCGACTCCCACGTTGTGAATTCTCTGTGAGTGTAGTTTAAAGAATGTTTCCTCCACAATGTCAGGCTGCTGTAACACGGATATTTTTAAATGCGAAGCAAAACGAAAAACAGAATAATTAAACTTCCGTCAAGCGTACAAAGGCGACAATAAAAAATAAAACATTAGCAATCTTAATGCACCGGTCGGAAAAGACACACTGTTTCCAAACGGCAATTATTCCAGCAATGCGACGATGGTTCAATATTAGGTAATCTATTAAAATATCATATGAACATTGGAAGAGGAAAATAATGCGATCACAGCAAAGCGTACAGGGGGAAAATTAATGAATACAAAACCATGTCAAATAGGGAAAATTACTTTTTGTACAAGAAACTTCCAGCAAGCATCATGTAACGACAGAGTACTTGGCTGCAGGCGGGTTTGGAGATAATGCACTTCTACATGGAGAACAAAATGCCGATTTCTCCTTCCCTGACTTCAGGTACATTCCCAGAAATGCTCCAAATTCCCCTGAAGCATTAGGATGTGGACCAAACTGACCCACCCCTAAAAAGCCCATAGAAAGCTTAGTCTGCTGTCTCCTCAGACTGTTGGTTCCCAGTGAAGACGACCCAAGAGTTCCTAGAAAAATCTTCTTTGCTGGTCTCTTGCAAGTCACGAAGGATCTGGGGAAGATGACAACGTCGGAGCCAGGCTGTGTTAGGGAACCAACACGCGTTAAAAAAAATACCTAAGCAGTCTGGTGTGAACTGGTTGAGATGTGCTTTTGCCATTGCAACAAAAATCTATTGCAATATATATTTTTAACGTATCTTGCTTGGGGCGGGTATATTTCAGTAAAGTAGAAGGGGAATTTTGAGGTTATTGGTGGGCTGCAATGTAGAGAATCATTTCCCCAAATGCTGCCTGTATGCTGATAATCCTTCACGATATTGGTAGGTGTTTTACACACATATATTCACATACACAACATACACAAGGCAAGGAGAGCTTTGTGGACAAATACGTTTGGGCAGTGCTGGGTTAAAAAGTTAAAACAGCCGTCTTCACCAAGAGGTGCCAGGGTGTTGCATATACTCATGGTCAGTATGACTGTCTGTATGGGAGGACTTCCAAGATGGGTGTTTCCCACACTTATTTCATCTGCAGAAAATTAGTCCAAGAAGCGTACCTTGGGAAACACTGTTTTACACTACTGATGGTTCCATTTTCGCGTGTCTGTGGGTTAAGTTCTTGTAACCAATCCTGCACAGAACGCAAAATACAGAGCACAGCAAAAGTGCTCTGTATAAAGTATAAAAAGTATACTTAATTTAACTCAATGTAAGCCCAACAAGTTGAAGGCTTTGAGAAAATAATACCAAAGCAGACATTCCTTGCTAATTATAAACAAACAGTCAAAGTGAGTGAAAGGGCCATGATTGACCTCCTAAGATTCACATCATTGTAGATTCAGTGGCTCAAAAAGTGTAATGAAGTCATATACTGAGCTAACCAGCCTCCGTCCTTTTCTTTTTTATTCTTTTTAACTCTAGAAAAACAGCTGCAATAAATGATAGAAGTAGAAACTTAGGACATTTTTTATTGTCAAAAATATAGCTGTGACAGTTATAAGAATCATATCTGCATCCCCACAGACAGTTATTTCCAAAACAACAAAGAGTAATAAAGACAGACACTAATATGACCGTCCCAGGTCATGATAGTTCAAACATAGCTGATTTGACTAATCCCAGATGATGAAATTTTTTTTAAACCAAATTTATCAGGAAAACCTTTCCACAAAATGAAAATCCATGGTTAGATATAAAAAATAGATATTGTAAGAGTTTATCATCCTATACGAGCACTTAGAAGTAGAAATTACCTAATACCAGAACAAAACAATGGACAAGTGACACAAATTATAAATGAAAAGGGAAGGAAAAAAAGCGGGTGGCTGTTAGCATGAAAAACAACTTCCTGCGTTATAGCAGGAAAACATGAAAAGCGTTTTAGCTAACAAGCTGACAGCTGATATACTCTTAGTAGGATTGCAAACATTTTTGAATGTTCCTGGAAAGCTGCTTGAGCGCTGACATTGAGTCTTTACAATGCTCATAACTTTTGACCACGTAATTTCAGTTTTAGGAATATTTCCTAAAGGAACTGTCAGAGTGCACTTAAGAGATTTCTGTGCATGAATGGTCATCATCATATTGTTTATTATACCAAAAAAATTGGAAGCAAAATGTAAATTGACTGAAGAACATAATCGTATTTGGATGTATGCAGTGTAGCCACAGAAGGAAACAATGCTTATGGTTTGATGTTATGTGAAAAAAGCAGGATATAAAACAATATATACATTTGGTCCCCATTATGTTAAAAATATATTTGGAGATTTCAGGCTAGAGTATCAATATGAGTTTGGACATCTCAGCTCCATGAACCCACTCGGATTTTCTCTACATAAATAGCTAAAAATTGAAAAACTTGCCTCACTCAAAGGGATTATCTATATACCAGAACTGATTGAAAGAAGCAGGAGTAACTATTTGAAAATTTCTCATCAACTTACACACACACACACACACACACACACACACACACACACACACACTGTTCAAGAGGAAGTATCTATATAAATTAGAAATGAAAGTCATGGAGAAGCAAATCGAAATCAGAGATTAAAGAAGGGAGACAAAAAAAAAAAAAAAAAGAAAGTGTTGGAGACAGTGAACAGCAGCAGACAGGTACTAAAGAAAACCAAACTGTCAAAATAAAAAACAATTATGAGGAAGTAACACCAAACCCAGAAAGCGGAAAACTGGAGAGAACAATGGACAGAAAGATAAGTAAAAACTAGATAGATGGCCGACTCAGAATTCCTACCTAGGTCTAAGGACACCCTGCAAACCAGAAGCCACAGAAGCACAGGAAGAAGACTTGAACAAAGAAGGAATCTTAAGCTCCAGATGGCCCCCAGGGCCAAGTAAAATCCTGCAAACACCTCCCACCGTATGAAGAGTGTAAGCCGTGCTGGGCACCCCAGACCTCTGACCGAAGGGGAAACGTCTCCCAGAAGCTGGAGCGCTCCCCACAGCCAGATGGTTACTCATGAGAGGCGGCAGCACAAGCCCAGGGAAAGACCGTGCTCTCCCGAAAGTAATGTGCTTAGACATGTAACGCCAACAACCAAGACATTAACTTAAAAAGGAACTCAGGAAAGGAAATTGGGGTGGAAAAGGGCTGAAGACAACGGCGTGGATCAGAATTGCTGTGAATGTGCTTACAGATGGGGGCAAATGTTAGAAAAACTAGACAAAAGGATCAGAATAATGTTGACAAGAACATAGCATAGCTTCAGTTATGAAAATAACACACCGAGAAATAAGCCCGTGGAGTCGGGGCAGGGGGTGTAGGTGTGTGCCCATGTTTGTGGATATTGAAAATAGAAAGGCAGTATCTCCAACCGCTGAGGGAAGGAAGGGAGCAAAAGATAGATCCCCACTTTACACCACACGCCAAAAGGATCCAGGGAGGACACGGATCTTATTTAGGAAGGTGTAAAAGAATGATAAGAAAACATAAATGAAGGTTTATTTTGATCTGTGTTAGAGAAAGCTTTTACACTAACGGTAAAGTTAGTGTGTGCTTGAAAGAATTTTGAGTATAAAACTAAGTAGATAAAAAGCAAAGAAATGTGATTATCACAACATTTATCCGAGAGAAAAGGTTAAAATTCTTAATCTATCGATTGCTCCTGTAAATCAATAAACAAAGATGCTCACATAAAAGAAAGATTAAGGACTTCCCTGGTGGTCCAGTGGGTGAGACTCCGTGCTCCCAATGCAGGGGGCTGGGGTTCGATCCCTGGTCGGGGAACTAGATCCCACCTGCCGCAACTAAGAAGTATGCATGCTGCAACTAAAGATCCCACACGCCACAGCTAAGACCCAGCGCAGCCAAAATAAATAAATAAATAAATGTTAAAAATAAATAAAGCCTTTAAAAAGATTAAATATTTGCAGCCTGTTCAGAAAGGAAATTAAATAAATAAGACAAAATATTTAATGTCATTAGAAGTCAAAGGTAGATAAACTAGAACTATAATTCTAAGTAATTTTTGCCTATAAAATTGTTAAACATTTAAAATATATAATGGCCAATATTTGTGAGTGGGTCTCGTTTTTGACATATAATATCCAATACTTCTATCTCATGACCTTTATCATAATTTGTAATAACATAGTTACATACCAGATTCGGTGGGGTTTTTTTGTTTATTTGGTTGGTTGGTTTGTCTTTTTAAGTTTAAAAACTTTCTGTACAGTTTTTATAAGTTACACTCTATTTACAGTGATTACAAAGTATTGGCTCTATTGCCCGTGTTGTACAATACATCCTTGTAGCCTGTCTTATGCCCAATAGTTTGTACCACCCAGTCCCTCACCCCAAACTACCCCTCCCGCACTCTCCCCACTGGTCACCACTAGTTTGCTCTCTATATCTGGGAGTCTGCTTCTTTTCTTGTTGTTGTTGTTATATTCACTAGATTGTTGTATTTTTTAGATTCCACATATAAGTGAGATCATACAGTCTTCATCTTTCTCTGCCTGACTTGTTTCACTCAGTATGATCATCTTTAGGTCCATCCATGTTGCTGCAAATGGCATTATTTCCTTCTTTTTTAGGGCTGAGTAATATTCCATTGTATACATGTACCACATCTTCTGTATCCATTCATCTGTCGATGGACATTTAGGTTGTTTCCATGTCTTGGCTGTTGTAAATAGTGCTGCTATGAGCATAGGGGTGCATGTATCTTTTCTAATTAGTGTTTTCATTTCTTTTCAGATATATACCCAGGAGAGGTATATACTGGCAGTTCATAATGGATTTGTTTTTAAAATTTAAGTTTCTCTCACTAAAAGATCAGTATCAGGAAGGTGAGATTCATATTTTTTCTACTGTATATTCCTGAAACACAATAGGACTTAGGCAATATTAATCCAAAGGATGAGTGAGTGTTGATAGACTCTGGGTCCCTGCCCAAGGTCCTATAAACACACTCCTTCCTGGATGGCATTGTGGAAATATGTGCCCACATTTCATAAAATGTGCATCCTCACTGAATCAGCGATTCCAAGCCCACTGGTTTATCTCAAAGAAAAGCAGGCCTATTTTTCACTCTGATTGAATGGGCATCTATATCTACCTCACTTTCCTGGGAAAATGTCTCTAAATGAAAAAAAGTGATAGGAAGAGGATAATAAGTCCATTATACTATGGAAAAGAGGAAAAAGTGAATGGTAGCACCGAAGAATTTGAGGAAGGTGCAGACACTCAGGCACCAGAGGGAAAGGAAAGCAGAAAAGAACCCCAGATTGGCTCAGGGCAGAAGGGAGCGGACAGGAGACCACGCCAGCGCTTGCAGGGAAAAGGAACGGAGCAAAAACCAAACAATAGAGCAAGACGGTCCACAGAAAAACTGGCCCAGCCCTGCAACCCTTCTTCCTCCGCTTCTTGGAACAGCCAGCTGCAGCGTTAGTCCACAGGCTGAAGCCCTAAGACCACATCCATCAATGAAGACGGGGTGCCGTCTGTGTTAGAAGTGGACCGGAGCAGCGTGGAGGCTTCAGATCTGCCCTCTCCAGGGTCAGATTCCTAGCATCAGTTATCCAGGAGTTTTCAGCCAGCCTGCCACAAACCCACAGGGGAGAGGCTACCCTGTCGGTGAACCTATTGACCAGTAAACCTGCTGTGCAGGTACCTTCACCTGCTGGGGTTTTTTGTCTCATTTCCCAGGTGGCTAGGCTCCTGCATTTCCGCCCCCCCACAAGCTAAAATCAGAGATCAGTCAATTAAAAAAAAATCAGAGATCAATCGTATGAAGAAGAAAGAGGAGGCGAAAGAGATTGAGGAAAAGCAAGAATTTTAAGAGAAAGAAGAAAAAGAAAGGCGGGAGATAGGAGGGAGAGGAGGGAAGAAGAGGAAAGAACAGGAGGGGGAGGAGATGTATCTGAAGTTGTTGCGGGAGACCCTTAGTGCTGGGACCAGAGTGCATCTTCTGGTCCCCACTCCATGGAGAGAAGCCATCCACCCCCTCTGTGCATCCAGTGCAGAAAGGATGTGCGCCAGGCTGCCAACAGTTCTCTCAACCTCCTGCTCCCACTTTTTTGGGGAGAGTCACTGGATCTTGTAGTGGGATTCAGACTTCTGCCTGCACTACAAGGGTTTTCTCTTGGCCTGACAGATACAGTCCAGCCACCGTTGATCCATCAACACCCTCAACCGTAGAGATGCCCTGACCACTGGGAGACACAGACAACATGAAGGAAAGTCACAGCGAGCAGACCAAGATGTAAGACCCTGTGGGTGGAGGTCTGATGTGGAAATGAATCACGAGTGTAGCAAAATCAAGTCTAAGGACCGTGATGCAGGCATGGGGGAAATGCAAGGCCATCCTTCTAAGCTTTGGGGAAAGGAGCATAGAGGGCGGGAAATCTGACCTTATTTTAAAAGATAAGTAGAATCTGGGTAGAGAAGGGAAGGTAGAAGGAAGGTGGCTCTTATTGTTTATTTTGTTTTGTTTTATTGAACTATAGCTGATTGAGAGGGAGGGTGCTTTTACTCAAAGGGTTGACCTCTACCCATTGCATCAGCACCTCCTACTACTTATTAGAGATCCAGTTTCTCAGGATCCATCCATCAGAGAACGGATCCATTTATCTGTTTGGAGAAGTCTTCTAAGTGGTCCTATCTCATTCAAGTTTGAGAATCACTCCTCTAGGCAAACCGACCATCAGATGTGAAAGCAGAGGGGCATGGGGGAATAAACAAACGTGATATGTCTAGGGAGACACTAGGATTCTGAATTGAGTCCAAGATGTGATGCTTGCAAAATAATTTCTCCCCACCCCCTCCTCTCTGGGAGGCTCTCTAAGACCAGCAGGGAAGCCCAGGGTTTTCTTGAGAAGAGCTAGTAGCAGGGCATGTGAAGATGTATCAGCTGGAAAGAACTTCTTTCCTGAATTATCTGATAAAACTTCATGAGGATGTCTGCCTGGAATGCAGATGCAATCCTGGAGGTGAAGCAGCCATTGTATGATCATGAAGAAGAAAACCAAACTCTATGGTTGGAGTGGCAGGAAGATAGAATTAACCTGGGTCCTTAACATCTATGTTGAACCTTAAGACTGACTGCCTACCTACCTATTTTTTGTTATTTGGCAAAAATAAGTGTTTTCCAGTTAAATCACTTTAGTTTGGCTTTCCTCTGGAAGGCAGGCTAATACAATATTAGCTGATATAAAAGGTGTTTCAGAATCTAGTAAAACAAATAAATGAACAAAACATTGAAAATAAATAAATCACAACCATTTGTTCATTAGGCAAAGACTCTTACTAAAAAGAAGAAAAGAGAAAGGAGATTCTATCCCAGTATACAAGCTTCAGAGGAGCTGCGAATACCACCTGGGGTAAATTTTTGTTAAGAATATAGGTTTCTCTTTGTACAGATAGAAAGGACCAATGACATACGGTGTGTGCTACTGCTTCAGAGACCCATAGAGGTAACTGTCTCTCCCCCAATAACTTTTCTAGGTCATTACTAACCGAAAATGAAAAAGGTGAGAATATCACGGTACATGCATCGGTCAGCTAAATATTTGCTTTACAATATCCAGTGCTAAAGTTAAATTTACTATGGGTCATTTATAATAAAGTAAGTCTTACCTGACGCATATAGAAAGGAAAAGAAACACACAATGGAAATATGGGGATAGTTAAATCCTAGACAAATAACAGACCTCCCTCTTGGCTCTAAGGTGATGGGTAACTCTTGGAGATGGAAAGTGTCACAATGTTTCCCAACAGCTCATTACAGAATGACAGCAAAGGGCGCATAGAAGTCTGAAGAGCCAGCAGGAAAGAAATCAGATCTAACATCTTGGGTTTTTTTTTTATTTTTATTTAAAACTTGTACACTGTCATTTGCAAGATACACTGAAGGATTATTTCCTCTTCAGCTGAGAGATATCACAAAATAGAGCCCGTGTATGTGTGATAGAAACTACATGGCATGAACCCTGTATGTTTTTTCTATGTGAGCTTCACTTACTATCTGTTGATGCAGGTTATCAGGAGGGAAATTCTCTTTCCCATGAAGTTTTAATGCAGAGAAAATTGATTTAAATTGCAGCCAGTGATTGGTTTTAGCTAGGGATGATTAAATCTGAACGCACTTCTGGGTCTGAGCTCTGTCATTTCTGTTGTGAAACAGCAAATGTAATATCTGCTTAGACGCTTCTCTTAGTTGGTTCCATAAAGAGGTAGGGGACTGGATTCTTTCATGGCCTTGGTGGCAGGGAACACTCGCTCCATTTTGAGAATTTCTCTTTAAAACATGGTTTGGGGTCAGCAAACATTGGTGAATGTCCAGCTAATCCACATTTTCTCCACATTGGTTATTTCCAGTCTTTCCAAATTGCAGTAATTTAGTCATTTTGGTATGTAGTGGTTTTAATTTTAATTTCCCTAAGACTAACCAAGTTGAGTACCCTTTAAAAAAATATATATATGTGTGTATATAAATATATATTTGAGAAACATACAACATGAAAGTCACAGTGAGCAAAAAAAGATATATATATATAATATGAACATTTGTATCTTAGACATCATATATAATATATAAAAACATAAATCAACATATTTGTAATATATAAACATTTGTATTTAAAATATTATGTGTGTGTGTGTGTGTGTGTGTGTGTGTGTGTGTGTATTTGGCCATTTAGGTATCATTTCCTTTTTTTTTCTGGTATCTGTCTTAGATTTTTAATCCATAAAAATCCCAAGGTATCAAATAAATGCCTTCTTTTTTCTTCTCCCCTTATTCCATGCATGCTTTTTACCCCAAGTATTCATAAATAAAATAATTTTACAAATAAGATTGAAAAAGAGGTTTAGCAGAGAAAACTGTTTCCTCTTGGAGTTTTCCCCCTGCCAGTACACCACACAGACCTGCATGAACCTGTGACTTTGAATGGGGAGAGAATTGTATGTGACCGCCGTGACTTGCAATACAGTCCAGTTTTGGAAATGAAGGTCCTGTCTTGGCTTTATTTATTATACAGTGCGACTCTGGGCATGTTGTTCCAACTCTCCACACCTTGTTTTCCTTACCAATAAAATGATCCAATCAGTTACTCGAGGATTGAATGAAGCAGAGTCTGTATTTCTCATAATTTGTGTATTTACTTACTTATTACAATCTCACAGATGTCGAGGTGATATTACATCTTATCCCCAGCTACCTGCACTCATATATGAGTTTCTTTAACTACAGACTGGACTCATATCTGGGGTTTCTTTAATTAAAGTCTGGTTAACAGAGTAAAGTAAGAAGTCAAAAACCTGCTTCAGTGCATTTTTGAGTAGTTACTTGTATTTCAAAGATTTTGCCAATTTTGAGGATAAAAGTTCCCTATTTAGATAAATAATACTAGTCATGTTGCCTTGATCACTGTGTTAGGACTTACGCCATGGGACATGAAACTGCAAAAAGAAACAATAAATAACCCCAGGGAAGCTGGCCATGTTCTTTGAATCGCTGAAAGCAGAGAACACCTCAGAATACAGACAGAAGTATTTCTGTATATGTTGAAAGTGATCATTAGAAACATCTGTTTGGTCTGATCCCCTAGAGGCTTATGAAGAATCCCAGTAATAATAATGCTCATTAGCAGAACATTATTTCTCTTTATTCGATTTGTCACTTAATCCAATTAAAATGTGCTTGGATACATCTCAGGAGGAAAGATTTCAATTGTGCCCATCTAGTTGCAAAGGCAAGCAGATTTAATAAAGTTCCGTATTTTAAGAAAACCCCAGTAACAGCCGAGAAGATGCTCTTTTTAAAAACAATTATTTTATTGAAGCATAGTTGATTTACAATGTCATGTTAATTTCTGCTGTACAGCAAAGTGCCTCAGTTATACATATGCATACATTCTTTTCATGTTCTTTTCCATTATGGTTTATCACAGGATATTGAATATAGTTTTCTGTGCTGTACAGTAGGACCTTGTTGTTTATCCATTCTATATATAATTCTCTATGTAATACTTTGCATCTGCTAATCCCAAATGCAAATGGCATTACTTCCTTCTTTTGTAAGGCTGAGTAATATTCCATTGTATATATGTACTATATCTTCTTTATCCATTCCTCTGTCAATGGACACTTAGGTTGCTTCCATGTCCTAGCTATTGTAAAGAGTGCTGCTATGAATATTGGGGTGCATGTGTCTTTTCGAATTAAGAGTTTTCTCTGGATACATGCCCAGGTGTGGGATTGCTGGATCATATGGTAGTTCTATCTTTAGTTTTTTCAGGGACCCCCATACTGTTCTCCATAGCGGCTGCACCAATTTGCATGCCTACCAACAGTGTAGGAGGGTTCCCTTTTCTCCACACCCTCTCCAGCATTTGTTATTTGTAGACTCTTTAATGATGGCCATTCTGACTGGTGTGAGGTGATACCTTATTGTAGTTTTGATTTGTATTTCTGAGAAGATGCTCTTGATTTCTAGATTGGGCATTTCTTGTGGGTCTGCTGGAGGAAACAGCAGGTGGTACTTTCCAAGGTTAGAACCCCAAAGTTCAGGGGTTCAATGGAAGGGTCATTTCCAAAGACCCACCCATCTTGCTCCTGTACCTAGAACGTTATCACTCAATTTGGTGGTAAATAAGAACCATAACCACAGAGAGAAGCTTGGAGGAATCCATCCAAAAAAATATAGCTTGTCTCAAAAATATTTTTTCAAATAATAGAGGAAAAAAGTATCTAGCAGTGTTGGTACAGAGCGTGGGATCATTGTTTTTCCGTTTCCTCCTTGATCTTCTTTCAGCTGTTTTCAAATGAAATTTTTATGCCAGAAACTAGTTTACTCTCATGAAAGTAAACTTTTGTAGGTAAAAATACAGCACAGTTTCTTTTCCAGAATTACCTTTAAAAGCTAAAGCCAGAGTTACATAAAGCAAACGATTGCCTGGTAAACTTGAATAATGCATAATAGTACCCTTTAGGGATGTATCCCAACTCTTATTTCTGTGTTTCCACAGGAATGTAAAGAGCATTTTAATTTTTAATTGAAGACTTTCTCTAGTGTGTCAAGGGCGAAGCTAGATCATGATAGTCAGACCTATTCAGTGCTGGACGCAGAATCCACGTTATAAGTCCAAGCTTTCCATGTCCTCTACCTGTTATCACTGTACGATTCTCACCACTGCCTTATATAGGAATCAGTTACCATAAGCGGAGTTGGAATCCAAAGAAACGTGTATCTGCCAGTTCAGGACCATCATCCGTTTGCTTTTTTCTGTTGCGTTTTCAGAAGGAGGTCCGTTAAGACAGTCAGGAGTTACTTGACGGTGATGAAAGCAGTCATCTAGACTTCTGTTTTTGCACGAAACAACTCCATGTGCCAACCGGAGTTTGACTCCATGCCACTGCCCTGTGTTATCAGATCCTTTTTAACCCCGTCCATTAAATATTGGAGCAAAGAATGCCCCGTGGTGACCTCCATCACGTAATAGATCAAGGAGAAAATGCACCTGCAGGAGACACTATGGACTCTGCCTTAATGGCTTGTGCAGGTAATGCTTATTGTAGATGAACACAATCGGTGTGGTGTCATGTAATGACAGGTAGATGGCTCTGATAGGGGAGAATAGCCACTTGCTGGATGTGTGCGTTGAGCCCAGTCCTTCAACTTCTCCAGACATCGCCTCCACAGTTGTGAACTGGTGCTAAGTCCTTGGGGAGATGTTGCAGTTAAATAAAGCAGCAACGTGTGAGCATGCTGGGTGCACTGGGACACTTTCTGCACACCTCACTGGCTTCACCATTTATTGGACCCTCTTGCTCTCATAGCATTTTTCTACACACCCTCGTTCTGCATCCGCTACGTAGAACTAGACTATTTTAATCTATCGCCCCAGTTCTCGGACTAGGCACTCAGAGGAAATGCTGACCTCATTCCTGTACTCCTGGAATTCGATAATGTTCCTCTCACTCCATAAGCACCTGGTGAGTGAACAGATGAAGGATTGCATGACAAATTACCGCATGATCGAATGAGCAGAAAGGATGAATAAACCCTGTACGTTTCATAAGAATATGGTGCCAAAAGTGTAGAGTTTTGGGGAGAAGAATACATGCATCTGCTTTATTGCACGTATTTTCAGTTGCTTGTTGTCTAGTCCACTAAACTAAGGCTATCCTAAGACTATTCATTGAAATTTCACTCTTCATACTATTGCTAAGGAAGAATGATCTCTGGGTCTGAATTGCAGTGATCCCTATAAATATTCTTCTGAACCATATTTTCCCACATTATTATTTTTTATTGGTGTGTGTGGCTGTGTCTTTAATGACTGGTGTCTCTCCACTGGGGTATAAGTTCAGTGGGTGTTTCAGGCACGCTCCTCCTCTATCCCCAGGATGTAATACAGCATGTGGAACGTGGGACCAGTATGATTAATTTATATTTTGTATTAGAAAAGTCCATAGAGCTTTTTTTTTTTTTAATTCTCAAAGTTAAAAATAATTCTAAAAGCAAAAATTCTGAATTTAGTATGTTCCTTGTTGAAAAGTGAAAATGTGGGACAATGGTAGCGCTACTACTGGTCACTCAGAAGTGATTATAAATACTGTGCTTTTCCAATGAATTATAGTTGATTCGTTCTTTATATTTTTTCAACATTTTTCTTATGGTGTGTTTAAATGGGGTCATCATTGGGAATAATTAGTATTCTTTGTCATTTTGTGAAGGAGGAGCTCAGTTTATTATTTCAGAGTCTGCTTCACCAGAAACATTTAAAGGAAAATGTGATCAAACATCGTGGGGGGAGGGAAAGGGGGAGTGGCAGGAATGTGCAAATAAAATGTCTACTCTCTTGGGCTTCCCTGGTGGCGCAGTGGTTGAGAGTCCGCCTGCCGATGCAGGGGACACGGGTTCGTGTCCCGGTCCGGGAAGATCCCACTTGCCGCGGAGCGGCTGGGCCCGTGAGCCATGGCCGCTGAGCTTGCGCGTCCGGAGCCTGTGCTCCGCAACGGGAGAGGCCCGCGTACCGCCAAAAAAAAAAACAAAATAAAAAAATAAATAAAAGTTAGGCTTTTGTCTCCAGATTTCCAAAGTGCCGAAATAAATTTGGTCAAAACATGTTTGGGGGTTTCCCACCCTTTTCATTCAGATGAAGTATAATTAATTTTATGTGTCTAAAAGCCCTCAATAAAAATAAAAATAGTCTTAGAGAACCAGGAAGAAGAACAAGCCCAAATGACTTTATTAATGAGCAAAGTGAGATTAAAGGTAATCTCTGGGCTCCGAGAGGTGAGAAATGGGTTTTGTCTTGTTCTTTTTCTAGTGCCCAGTGTCCGCCATTCAGGTGAGCAAATGGCGGGATGTTAAATCAACTCACCCAACACAGTAGAGATCACTCAACACGATTCCATGCTGAATCCCAGGGCCCTCACATCAGGGTCTCCCTGCAGCCCCGACACCCATATTCTTTAGGCCGAAGAATAAATGCCTTGTAGTACTGTTGAATTTCAAAATTATAATGAGTCTCAAAACTCATTCCATAAAATGCAAGAATGGCTCCATATCTGTGAATGCCATGCACCATGATATTAAATCACAGAGGACGTAAGCCATGGGATCCGTATGTGCCAAAACCAATCTGATAAAATTCAGTGTCTCCTCCGGCTAAAATGCGTAATGAAAAAGGACTGATAATTTTATGATGAACAAATAGTATTCTCAGCTGTGAACCAGCACTTTAATTCATATGGAAACATTAAAGAGATCCCTATTAAAGTTGGTGTAAGATAAGGATGCCCAATTTGTTATGATTTAACGTTGTGAAATTACTGCACAGTTCAGTTAGACAAAAGAGAGAAATAGGGAATGCAAATTAGGAAGGAGGAAATGCAGTAATTTGCAGATGGGAGTGTATATGTGGAAAACATTGATGTAATCTAAAAAGCTGTTGGAAACAAGAAGAAAATTCAGTAATTTTATTCAGTACTGTATATATGATCTATAACACATAATATATGCTCTTGCTTTTTAAGAAATTGTTTTACATTCCTCACAGTTTTTCCATGGGAACTTAATACATATGAACTTGTAGACCGTAATAGTCCATATCAAAGCATGGTGTTCAACAATATTAATAAAAGTTCAGTAGAGATGTGTGATTAGACAGATCAATAGAAGAATAGAGAATCCTAAAATTGCCCCCAGTACATACTAAAATTTTATTTTTAATACAGATGGCAATTCAGACCAAGCCAGGACACCTAAAACAATCACCCACCCCTTATGTATCAATACATTGTGTCAAATAGCTAAAAATTTGTGAGGGTGGGGGGATGTACGTTTACCCCTTCCAACAAAGGAAATAGTACACAAACCAAAGATTTAAACATAAAAGGGGTATGTTTTTAACATATTTTTAATATTTTATTGAAATATTTTAATATTAAAAAAAATAATGTTAGAGTATCAGAGGCATTTCTAAGGAAAGCAAAAATCCAGACACTATAACAAAGAAATTGATAAATTTGGTAATATAAACTGAAAAACAAAACCCAACAATTCCTGCATAAATAGCAAGAAACATCAAAAGTATAAAATCATGCAAAATATTATGTACAAAGCCACGTTTGCCTGCTGTTGATAGCTTTTACAATTTAATGAAAGACCAAGATCCCAGCAGAAAGAGTAGACCAAGGACGGGAACAGATATTTCATGGAAGAATAAATACTATTTGCTTATAAACGTAAGAAAAACTGTCCAACCACGTTCATAATACTAACAGGAGAATTAAAACAATTAGATATAGATATACAGATATATTTTTTTACCCTGTTGTTTTGAGAAAGCTCAAAGTATTTGAAAATACATATAGTATTGGCAAAGATGTGGGGAAACGGAAGCTATTGGTAGGAACATAAAATGGCGTGATCTCTTTGGAAAGAAATGTGATCTAGCAATTCCAAATCTAGATATTTATGCTACCCATCTATTCAAATATGTGCACAGCTCAACAGATAAAAAGGCTCATTTTGGCATGATGTATAAAACAAAGGACTTGAAACCACCTAGGTGGCCGTAATTGAAGATTAGTAAAATAAAGTATGATACCTCCGCAAAAAAGATGACTTTGATGCAATGATACATGGATGATGAAATGGAAAGTTTTCCCAGATAAACTGTTTAAAGAGAAAATGAAGTGCAGAAGAATGTGTATAATACCTTCCACTTGTGGAAAAATAATATATATATACATATATATGCATACGTAAGTATATAATATACACACCTGTACACTGATTGTTGGTCTGGGTTTTGACCATGTTCTATTCTTTGCACATCCCTTTTTTCTTCTGAGATTTTTTCTAACATGGGTATGCATTACTTTTATTTTAGGTTTAAAAGCAAGTTAAAATGAAAAACAAATGAAGGTAGAAAGGTGAAATAAGAGCCATCCCCATCACCTTACTTCCTGAAATGTTCTTTTCCTCACAGTGTGACCCAATACCGTTCTCTTTTTAGAGCCAAATAAAAGCCGACAGCCCCTGGGATCTTTTCCCAAATAAATACCGATTAGTTACCCAGCTATAAGCTACAATTAATCTCGCTTTCGTCCAGAGTGAATTCATAATTTAATATTTCCTTGACAAGGCAGGAGATGTATTAGGAATTTGCTGTCATTGCTGTCAATTATTGTGGTGCCTTAGACGCACGTAAGTCTAGGTTGAACATGTAAAAAGAGCGTCTTTTGAGAGAATGCTCATGCAAGCATCACTTCATAATATTATTCTATAGCTTTTTATAGTTCCACTGATATTACATTTTTGCTTTACAATCACTTACCCATCACATTACCATTGCATTAAGGATACGACTCCGTCATCTGTTCTATCATATATCTATCATCTATCTATCTATCTGTCTATCTATTGTCTATATTCTATCTATAATCCATCACCTATCTACCTACCATCTATTCTATGTCTCTATGTATCTATCATCTGTCATCTATCTACCTGTCTATATAAATCATCCGTT
The DNA here is from genome assembly GCF_949987515.2 of Delphinus delphis. Lineage (NCBI taxonomy): Eukaryota > Metazoa > Chordata > Mammalia > Artiodactyla > Delphinidae > Delphinus > Delphinus delphis. The sequence continues at coordinate 122,226,301 of NC_082704.1, forward strand.
ATCTATCTACCAATCATATCTATCTATCCATCCGTCTGTCCATTTTCTTTCTATCTTATCATCTATCTTGTATCTATGTATCTATATCTAACTAAATCTATACCATGCAATACTTGGACGTGTAATAGTTAATAGCCTACTACCTAATGTTTTTAAAACCACATTCTTGGTAATAATGGTTCCCGAAATCTCATAATACAATTCTGTGCTGGTTTGCAGGAATTTTCCAAGCCATAAAGAGATGACATCTGACTGCTCTGAGTTCTGTGAAGAGTGATGTGGAGACACACGGCATGACGTGACTGTTACTACAGCCCAACTTGTCCACCAGGTACGTCCACTCGCGCACCTTTACCAGCCTGTCCCTTGGAAACATTGCTTCCTGCCTACTCTCTCCTCTGAATACAGAGCTTAACGACAGAGCATTAAGTGTGTGTGGCTCCGTAGCCTGTCTGGTGAATGAGAAGCTAAAGCATTAAGCTGCCCGGCATCTCAGGGCAGGAGCATCCGTTGCAGTCCACGTGCGGGCGGCCTCTTCGGCGACAGTGGTTCCCCTTGGAGTGGTTCTCAGAGCTCAGTGGCCTCTGTTGATTCTGCTAAGTAAGTGGCCAACGGGAGACTAAGAACGCGGTCGAGGAGGGGCTAGGATGGGACCAAGCTCCACTGGATTTAGGTCACTTGTCACAAGCAGAGATCAGGTCACGCGTTTCCCTGTGTTTGTTTAGATGACAGACGGTCAGCTCATCCAGGCCTGGCTGGACTTGGAGGGTGCAGAAATGGATCTGGACAAATCTTTGGTGAGGGCGGAGTAGGTGGCCTGGCTCTCAGAGCTGGAGAGAGTAAGCAGGCAAGGGCATCACAGCTATAGATGGAGGAGGGCGGTAGGTCCCAGACTGCAGGGGAGAGTAGGGCTGAGGAGCTGGGCTTCTCCTTCCTCCCTCCCTCCCCCCTCCCCCCTCCTTTCCTCCCTCCCTCCCTCCCTCCCTCCCTCCTTCCCTCCTTCCTCCCTTCCATCCTTCCCTCCCTCCCTCCCTCCTTCCTCCCTTCCATCCTTCCCTCCCTCCTTCCCTCCTTCCTCCCTCCCTCCCTCCTTCCTTCCTTCCTTCCTTCCTTCCTTCCTTCCTTCCTTTCTTCCTTCCTTCCCTCCCTCCCTCCCTGCTTCCTTCCTTCCTTCCTCCCTCCCTCCCTCCCTTCCTTCCTTCTCTCTCTCTCTCTCTCTCTTTCTCTCTCTCTTTCTCTTTCTCTCTTTCCTACCTGCTTGCTCATTTTTGTCTTTATCACTTGTTTGTCCTTCTGGGACTTTGCAAAGTAACCAAGAGCTGGTTTTTAGGAACATTCTCTGGTCGTAGGACAGAGCAGTAGGGAGACAGACTGATGGACAGGTTTCAGCTGCAAAGCTCTTTCTGAGACAGAAGGGAGGGCTGTTCGTCCAGGAGCAGTAACTTGTAGAAATTCATGAAAGGAATAAAACATTCTTCCAGGAAACCCGGAGATCTTTAACCCAGACACAAAGGCAAGACTGGAGTCTTAGGGGGTAGCCTGAATACCCGCGTGAGAATACACCACGTTGCCTGGCTTGCTCGGCTGAAATCTGTCTCTTAATTTAACCCCTCTCCACAGTACACCGCCCCTGCAACCCAACAGGGTGTCTGCACGGCCACATGCAGCTTCCGAAAAGCATCACCCGGCTTGTATAACATCTCCTGAAAGCTGTTTACATCTTACGCTTCTTGAAGTTAAAAAATAAAGAAAATTAAATGTGAATGAAAGAGATTGCCAGACATCCAAAGATTGACAGAAACCAACTCTTTTATTGCAGAATAATAGGAGAAAAAAATATTTGCTTAGGCCCTTGCTTTTGTGCCTGACACACATTCGGAAAGTGGTGTCCGAGGTCAGTGTGTGCACTTCCCAGGCTGCCAATCACATTTAAAACCACGACAATATAGCCTGTGTTTCATTTCCCCGTCCCGCTGAGTCAGATCTCAGCCTCACTACCTTCTCACGTCTCAAAAGATGCTGCTCCTTTTTTTTTTTTTTTGACTCACTGAGTTTGCGTTTGCTTCCCTCTTTTAACCTCTTTCATCTGGTACCTCCAATCCCTCAGGGCCCACATCCAAGGCACCAACTTTCTGAAGATGCTTAAGCTTCTGGAGGGTAGTCAGTTCCTTCTCCTGGCTGCACAGAGCCTGGGGTCACCCAGTTGTTAAGTCAGACAGATTTGTAGTATGTAGGGTTACTTCCTGTACCAGGCTTCAAGCATCGTCTGAGATTCTATTTTATTTTATTTATTGTGTTTACCTTTGTGCACTCAGGTCCTGGCACATGATTGGGGTTTTTTAAAGGTTCATTAAAACAAAGCAACTGAATGAATGTGTACAAAAATGTTTTAACCATTCTAGGCACTGCAAAAATCTCATCTACCTGTTAGGTTTATTACAAGTGACTGTGTTCGTCAAGGGTTATGTGACTCTATCAATTCTGTTCTGATGTTTCTTCCACTGTGAGTTAGATTTAGGGAGATTGGAGCCCAACAGGTTCTCAACTTTGAACTGAAAAAAATTTTTTTGGCAGAATTCTATGTCCTTTTTAATTCTTTCTACTATCTCGCTAACTTAATTTTTTTAATATATATTCTTGGTTGTGGAGCCATCGTATGCACCGTAGGATGGAAAGCTGCATCCCTGGTCTGTACACATCAGATGCCAGTAGTACTACACCTCCCCCTGGTTGTGACACCCAAAAATGCCTCCAGATGTTGCCAAGCGCTCCCTGGGGGGGACAGACAAACTCACCCCAAGGCTGACAATCATTGGCGTTCCCTATATTTTGTTTTCCTTTCTTGTTGTTGTTTTTTAAAGAGTACCTGAAGGGGACCATTTCAAAAGGAAAAACGGCATCTATCATGGAAAGATTCAAGTAGGTGCGGTTTATTTGTTGGACATTGTTGAAGCCAGATAAAGTTCACCTTTCTCCTCTAAGGAGGAGAGAGAAAGAAAGAGAGTTAAACAGAGGCACTTGCAGCCCAAGGGGCCGCACTTGGTGCAGATGCAGAACAGGGCGCACGTCGTCAAAGAGTGTGCTGTGGGGTTAAGAGCTGTGGACGGAAGCCGGTCAGGTGCTCTTTCCTCTCTGAGCACAGCCCACCATGGACAAGTCTCTCCTGCCTTATATCCAGTAATCCTTCTCGGGCCTGGATCCCGTCTGCTTTCTACTACAATCACAGGCTTGAACTTGACTCAAATGAACAGTCTGAAAGCCAAATTCGGTCTCCTTGGAATGAAAGGCATTTCTAACGGGCAACCACAACGTATTTTTCTCTGCAGTCACCACTCACAAGCTTACCACTCTTGACTTGGTGGTTCATGATTAATCACCTGCTCAGAGCTGCTTAGGGCTTCTCATTAATAGAAAGTCAGCAACAGGGAAAAGGAAAGAAATGCTGGAGTCTTGTCTCCAGCTCTACTAAGAGATGACGAAACTATACGTAAACATTTCAAATTTGTTCAGGAATAAAAAGCAAAGGTTGTCGTATTAATCTGGGTTTTCCAGAGGAACAGACAATAGGACATATAGAGATCTAGCTATCCCCAGATAGCTAGATCTCTATATATTTACATTATATAAATATGTATATATAAGTATATAGACAGATCTATCTATCTAATCTATCTTATCTCTCTCCCTATCTTTCTGTCTATGCATATATAGAGAGGTATGTAGATATATAGATATGACATCATACATATATAGTTTGTGGAGGAATGTATGATGTCATCTATGTACACATAGCAATATTTATGGTTATAGGGTGTGGAGATGCCAGACTATGTGATTTCTTCTTTGGCAATAGTATGATTTATGCAGTCACACTGCTGTGTTCTTTGCTTATCCTTCTAGTTAGCGACAACTTCAGAAGTGCTCAAGAAACATAGCAAAATCTCTCTCTTTCTCTCATATATATATATGTATATGAAAAGAGAAATAATTGACATTGAAAGGTTTCTATGTAAGTTCCTTGGCGATAAATGCAATGTGCTAATTCAACACATATTTTCAAACTAAAAAGTGGGATTAATGTAAATCTGCCTAATGGAATTCCAGAATCCTCATTATTTATTACCCATTTGTGGGATGAGAAAAAAAATTGTCTCAAAATGTTAATCCTCGGCTTCCCTGGTGGCGCAGCGCTTGAGAGTCCGCCTGCCGATGCAGGGGACATGGGTTCGTGCCCCGGTCCGGGAAGATCCCACGTGTCGTGGAGCAGCTGGGTCCGTGAACCGTGGCCGCTGAGCCTGCGCGTCCGGAGCCTGTGCTCCGCGACGGGAGAGGCCACAGCAGTGAGAGGCCCGCGTACCGCAAAAGAAAATAAAAAAAAAGTTACTCCCTCCCCCCTGTACTCATCGAGTCTGTTTTGAATTAATGGAGCTTTATGTGCCAACCTCATTAATTATTACAAATGAATCTGAAGAAATAATAGACTCGTGTTGATACTTTATTGAGATTTTACAAAATATTCAGATCCATTCATTTGAAAATGTCAGGCAAAAACTAAAAACCTAAGCATCTGAAATATTTCTATCCGCAAACCATCAGTATTCTTGGAAGCCAAAATTTATTATAATTCAATATTCCTACGAGTAATCCCTTTTGTTCTGGGATTAGAACCAATTTCTATTTTCAATGAAATCTTCCATTTGTTTCTTTTCTCCTTTAAGGAAATCATTTCTATTGGTCATGAATATTTACTGTTAGATGTTACCTAAAATAACATAGCTACATCAAGTTTGAAATCCTGGCTTTTAAAGGGTCATTTCAGGCTATCAGAACGTGAAGCATATTCCATGAAGAGGCTTGCTGGGAGAATGTCAGTTGTACCAATTTTCAGAGTGTATCCAGAATGATGGGGGGGGGGCTTCTCATCACTGGCCTCCTAATTTGTATATACTCTCTCTTCACAGTTTCCTTAGAGAAAGATTGCTCTGGTCACTCAGGGTCTTTGTGGTTCCATATGAATTTTAGGAGTGTTGGGTTTTTTTTTCAATTTCTACAAAGAATGCCACTGGGATTTTGATAGAGATGGCGTTGAATCAGTAGATCACAATGGGTGGTATGGACATTTTAACAATATTCTGTCTTCCAACTCATGAACGTAAATATCTTTCCATTTATCTGTATCTTCTTTCATTTCCTTCAATCATTATTTTATAATTTCCAGTGTAGACATCTTTCATCTCTTTGGTTCATTTGTTCCTAAGTATTTTATTGTTTTTGTGGCTATTTTTAATTCTCTTTTTGTGTAGTTTATTATTTGCATATAGAAATGCCTCTGATTTCTGTGTGTTGATTTTGTATCCTGCAAATTGACTGAATTTGTTTATTAGAGTTTTTTTGAGTCTTTAGGGTTTTCTACTTATACGATCACGTCATCTGCAATAAGTGATAATTTTACTTCTTCCTTTCCAATTTGGATGCCCTTTATTTCTTTTCCTTGCATCATGGCTCTGGCTTGGATTTCCAGTGCTCTGTTGAAGAGAAGTGGTGAGAGTTGGCCTCCTTGCTTTGTACTGCATCTTAGAGGAAAAGCTTTCACTTTTTCATTGCTGAGTATGATGGTAGCTGTGGTGTTTTGATATACGGTTTTTGTTGTGGCCATTGAATTCTAAGAATAGATTAAACATTCTCTTGGTGCTTAAAAAATGCACCCAGAATTCAAAAGGTAGAAAGAGCCATCAACTACAAGAAGTGACACCTAATCTATGGAGAAAGTACAAAGATCCCACTGTGTACATGTTTTGCGTTTCCTCCATCAGTTGACGTAGGTCTTAGACTGATTCTGTATGAGCTCCTTCTAACCAGGTAGGGCAGGTCTAGTGCACCCCAGGGATGCCCCAGAGACCAACAGGACAGTGAAACTTTGCTTAAGGTACAATTCCAGCTCCTTCCCCTGAAAGACCTATCCTGGGAATTGCTTTCGTTTCTAAAATCATTATACTCTCTCTCTAAAGCATCTTCTCTCATCGTTCTTTGAAACCGTATTCTGGGAGAGCAATGCGGGCGTTCTGGGATAGACTCTATCTGTATTTTTATTATGTTTTAATGTTCATTTTAAGATTCTTCCCCACCTCTCGAATTACATACAGTTTTATTATTTTTAGTCTCACAGGAAATAGTCTCATTTTGATTGCATATTTGAAGAGTGTATATGGATGTATAAATGTAATCTATTTCCAATTTATGTCCCTTTTCTGAAAAAGAATGTCGAGAATAGTCAAAATCACATGTATTACATTATAAATACCATACTCAGAGCCATAGTATCGGTCATCTGTATGTATATAAATTAAAGACGTAAGGTGTGTGTGTGTGAGAGAGAGACAGAGAAAGAGAGATGCTGTATCTATGTTGTTTATAGATTTCTGAAACATATAATTTCATTAGTTTTTAAACTGAATGTCAATATTCAAGATTTCCAAGCTTCTCCTCACTTTGTCCTGTATCATAATTAAGTCAAAGGAAAGAATTCACTTTTGAATTTCAGTTACCTGGAATTGACCCAGCAGCTTCTTGCCTATCTTCAGTTCTCTCTCACACTCGGAGAAGTCAATGTAACTTCCATTTGCTTGCTGTTATATGACCGTTCAAAGCACTCCCTACACACACACATGCAAATATTCCGTATGATTTCCACATGAGAAAGGGGGAGAGACAGCTCAGTGGAATGGAGCCTTTCTGGCATAACCGAATGAGAAAACAAGTTTCGTTCTCTGCTTGCAATCCTGTCATTATCAAAGAGATAATTTAATTTCACGTGCATGCTTTTTGACATGTGCTATGCCTGTCACCGGTAAGAAGCCCAGCAGGTTTTATGTAACCCACACAGCTGGGTCTGCGAAGCACTTTTGAAACCTAAATAAGATTGTGAAACTGGGACATGGAACCCACTGATAGATATCACTCTTTCCTGTGGAGAGAACGGGTAATACGCTTTTCATCATCTCTCTGGAATTGTCTATCCCCCTCTAGTCATCCAGATATTTGCTGGGGAGGCGCAGCTCCCAGGACGTGGCTCTGGAAACAAGCTGGTCTGCTCCTCTGGGGCCACTAATGACTTTTCCTGGAGGTCAGGGGATAAGCAGCCTAATAGAGGCAACTCTGCTCCCATGTGCTTCTGGCTGGGAGACCATCACCGCTGATTCCCGGTTCCCTCCCCCCGCCCGCCCTCCAGGCAGCCATCACCCTGGGGACCCTCATGCAGCAAACTGCTCTCTACCAGGTAGCAGCCCAATTAAATTATCAGCGGCCAGATTGCTCTGCCAGCCTTTCAAGTACATGCTTCATCTGTGTGACTAAGGATTCAGAACAAAAGGCAGATTTCCAAATTGCCAGTCTCTTTAATAAACCGTTTGAAGGTTATATGTTTGCTTCTCTTAAGGGGCAATGTCCTGTTGTTTTTCTACCATGGTCGTATTCTCTGGAGCACTGCTTGCAGAGATAGAAGGGTAAATGACTCCGTTCTAGCCACATATTAGCAGAGGGTGGCATGGGCCCCCCAGGAAGGCTTGTTAGAAAAGAGCAGGCTGGGCTCCCCTGAGGGTCGGAGTCAGCAAGTCTGGGGTGACACCCAAGAATTTGCATTTCTAACAAGTTCCCAGGTGCAGCTGATAGGCTTCCGGTCCAGGCACCCCATCTTGAGAACCACTTCCTACAATATATTTCTCCCATTTTAACTCAATCGTTACATTCAATAGTTCAAATAATTCTATACTTCAATCTGCTGATTCATAATGATTCATTCCATCAAGGTGTTCTCCTTCTCAAAATCTGTATTGTTTCATTATCCACGTCTCGGCATTTTACAATATTTTCACTCTGGCTTTGATAACCATGAATTGAAGAAAAGAATGACATCGGTGTAGGCACCGCTGCTGATGTTCCCATCACACCCGTTATGTCTTCTTAGAATTGTGTAGTAGAGGTTATTTCTCCCTTTATTAAAATTAATTTAAAAATCCCTCTTACCTCATTTGAAAATGAACTAGGAATACAGACACGAGAGGCATGCATTAGAGGACTAGCTACATGGACATCCCAGGCATCTGGCAAGTTTAATCACCCACAGGTGGTTCTTGTAGCTGTACTTGCAGCTCACCTGTAACCTGTGCTTGTGAACCAAGGGGTCAGGCGGAGGTGTCAGGAGGACCTCTCTCCTCTCCTAAGTAGCGGCATTTCGGTGTGCTGACAAAGGCTCGCTCTTCCACACAAAACTCTCCCTACCTGCATGGTGCTATCTGAATTTCCACCCTTCACTTGATTACCGAGTCTTTTATAAAATAACTGGAACTAAAAGTTAAAAAGTAAGTACCCCTGAAAGAGGTAAGGTATGGCGTAAAAGACATTCCGTGTATACTACAGGGCTGTACTAATTTCCTAGGGTTGCCGCAAAAAATTACCAAAAACCAGGTGGCTCTAAACAACAAACATTTATCCTCCCCTAGTCCTGGAGACCACACCTCTGAGATCCAGGTGTGGGCAGGGCCGCGCTCCCTGCAGAGGTTCCAGGGGAGGGTCCCTCCTGCCTCTTCCAGCTTCTGGGGGCTCCAGGCGTCCCTGGGCTCGTGGCCGCATCCCTCCCGTCTCTGCCTCCGTCTTCATGGGGCTCCTCTTCTGTGTCTTCTTTTCTTATCATAAGGACGCTTATTATTGGATTTAGGGCGCATCCTAATGCACGGTGACCTCCTGGTTCCTGGCGCAGAGCTCCCGACACCCTAGGAGCTTCCTGAGTCACGCAGGCCAGAGGAGCATCCGGCGACCGTCGGAACGAGCCGCGCCGCGCCCGAGTCTGCGCTGAGGCGTAGCCCTGCGAGGTGCGGGCCGGTTGCCCGGAGGAACCAACCACGTGACGAGAGGGTGGGCCCGTTCAGCCCCGCCCCCAGGCGCCACGGAGCGCGGAGGGGGCGGGGCTCGAGCGGCTCACGTTGCGCGAGGCTTTCGACAGTCGTTCCTGGCTGCAGCCCCGTAAAGTCTCTACGTTGAGGGGTTCCGAGCGCTTCCGGGTTAGGCAACCCGTCCGCACGTTGGCAGAGTGACGACCCCCAAGCTCCACGGAGACAGGAGCTCCGGCGCTCGGGGCCCCCCCGGGCCTCGCCCTCCACCGCTCTCTCTGGCTGTTCGTCCCTTTCTGATAAATGGGTGAGTCAGCCACGTGTTGCCTGCGTTCTCTGAGGAGGGCGTCACGGGGACCCTCCGTGTGTAGCCTTGTCGGACACAAGTGTGGGCGGCCTGGGGACCCAGTCCCTGCGCTTGGGGTTGACGTGGGAGCCGTCCTGGGGCACCGAGTCTTTACCCCGTGAGGTCTGCGCGCCCCCGGGCTCCTATCAGAGTTGAATTGAAGTGGACGGCACCCAGCTGGTGTCCCAGGAGAACTGGAGACCTGCTCGGTGTGGAAGACCCACACGTTGGGTGTCGGAAGTGCTGTGAATAGAGAAACAGTTTTCCTTTAATAATAATAATTATTATTATTTTCTACTCCTTTGGAGCAAACACCTCCTCCTGGCTGGCCTCTCTGCTCTTGGCCTTTTCCCCATAAGCCAACCTTCTCTCTATAGTCGGAGCATTGTCTGAAGCAGCAATTAGATCATGTCCGTACCTGCTTCAACCCTCCGTGGTTTTCCAAGGCTGTTAGAAAAAAGGACAAATTCCTTCACCTGTCCTGCTGACCGAGGAGGGGCCGCAGGTGAAGGGTGGTTCCTGATATAATGAACATGAGTTGGGGCTGGTGGAAACGATCTCCCACGGAGTGCATCTCTGGGTTTATGTTCTGTGTCCTGTTGCCTCAGGAGCTTCAGTGCTTTTTACTTACGTTTGACAGAGGAAACAGATTAAAATAGTTCGGGACTCATCAATGTGCCTAACCTTCTAAGAGCGGACCCGTATGCTTTGGTGAGGCGGGCTGTCATAGCATCTGTAAATAAATCCAACTTTGCCTTGTCATTCCCAATATTTGTGCCTCTTCCTTCCACTCTGTGTTTCATTTATTGTGCAGAATTTCCAATAATCATATCTATTGTGAGGATCCTTCTTTTGTTCCTGGTTTAATAAGCCCACCTCAATTTTGTTCGCTCTTATTGGCTTTGGTTGTGAGATCAGTAATCTTCCCCAAGTCAAAGATTTATGCGAGACCGAAGCAGAGCTCAAACCCAACAAAGGACACCATCTCCATAGAATTTTGAGACTAGGGTGGCAACTCCTGTTGGCGTAGAAATTTGTGGAGTGTGTGGTCATGCTTTAGCGGGCTAGGCTCTCGGCCAGCTCTAGAAACTGTTGCTAATGTGTGTCTTTATCTTTAAATACTGTCGGACAAATTTTAAGTAAATATGATTTTTTTTTAAGTGGGTCTTGTAGTTAGACCAGCCACATCTAAATGAAATAGAAATTCTTTTAATTTGGTCTGTACTGTGTTTCTACTTCCGGCAATTTCACACTTATGCAAAGTCTGTTGAACCTCTGGGATTGTTATCTACTAAGTTACAGTGAGAAAAGCAGCAGCAAACTGAGCACTGTTTAGTTTTTGTTTGTTTTTTGGGTGTTTTCTTTTGGCCAATCTTGAGTTATCCCCCAGGCACCTAATTCCCTGAGTCTAGCTCCCCACAATTTCAGCTCTCCCAGATTATCACGTTCCTGCCCACAGTCATTGCCAGGTTCACCATAATGACAAGGTCGTTCCCAAGACTCGTTTTCATGACTCGTTACGCATTTGAGAAATTCTGTTGGGAAATTCTAGATCACCATCTGCAGGACTTCTCAGAGCCTTGAATGAACTGGTGTGCCTTCGATCATTCAAAGAAGGGTACGTCGTACCGAGTGCTGTCAATGCAAGACGCTTTGAACATGGAAGGATTCTAAGGTCTCTATTAAGTGGAACACACTTTTGGAAGGACCCGCCCGATGGAAGAGGTCCAACTTCTACAACCCTGTTTGCTTTATATGTTCCTCCTGGTGGGAAGAAACCCAGCCCACACTGCTCTCAAATCAACCTCCCCAATCACCCCAGCTAGAAATCATCTCTCCATCTTCTCTAGGCCTTGAACCGTGTTTTTGCCTATTTGGTTGTTTGGCAAGTGTTCTTGATTTTAACATGTTCACATTGGGAGGTTAGTGACTTAATGTGGAGGCTCAAACATTGAGTCCATAGCAGACAGAGAGGCTGTGAATACACTGGTCAGCTGAGGAAGTCAAAACAGGCTAGTTCTGGACTTGCCAAACTCTGCCGACTTGACCCTGGCCTGTCATCTGGTTTTCGCGCTGCAGGATACCTCTGTGGCCCCACATAATCAGCGTGCGTGTGCACAGATGTTCGCGTGTGCACGAGCTCTCTATTCTCTGCACAGGAACCCCTGCTGTCTCCACCGATGGCAGAATCTGGGGCTTGTCATCTGTGATTTCCTGGGACCTCACACAGTACCCTGGATACGATAGTTACCCCAGAATTATGTGAAATGAATGAACTCTCCTTTAGAAACAGTTTTAGCTACTCATTTCCTGTCTTGTTCATCTTCGGGGACACATTCTTCATTTAGGGGAAAAAAAGCTGCTTCTTTGGTCAAATTAATTTGTTTAAAGGGTTCGGCCAAGACTGAACGAAAAAAGTTTCATAGATATTCTGTCAGATACAAACCAGTACATCTTAGAGAAGCATTTGCTTTTCTAAAAATTGGTTCTGCCTTGCTTCTCAGCTGGGCACATCTTCTTTTGGTTTAGCCAGCCTGGTTTGCTTCTCATCAAAGTGGAGGGAATCTCATCCTTTAAGGTCATAGAGCTAATCAAATGGGCATCGGTGGGCTTCGTGGGCATCTGTGGACTTAGCATACAATATCTGTTACTTGCTTGAATTTCCTTCCCATTATTTAAAAGTATTTTAAGAGATAAACAGGTCAAGTGTATTAGGAAATAAATGTTTCATTTCAAACAATTTCAGCATAGTGAGGGATAGGTACTGTATTTGGTCAGCTATGATAAACTGCCCTCATTTTGTTTCCATCCACCTGCCAGACACTGGGTCTGATAAGCTGGTCAGGTAGGTCCAGATTTTAGTTCTCAGGAAGCCCAGGGGTAAGGTGGACATCAGGTGAGAGAATCAACCCGCACAGTGAGGTCATCGGGAATCCAGGTGTTTTCTGTCTTCCTGCTCTGCAGTCTTGGGAGTTGGCTGTCTTCAGCTTCGGAGTTACAGGCTTGGCTTCAGGACAGAGAGATGTGATGTAGCAGCAAAGAGAACATCTCTTCTGTGCGTCTCTGCTAGTTAGGAGGACACTCTCCTGTGACCCTTGCAGAAGACGTCCCTCATCTGATTAGCAAGAATCACATAACACACCCAACTCCTGAGGTGAACAATAGCAAGATTACAGGGATTGCCTCTGGTTCAGTCAGACACTCCAAGATGCCATCAGCTTTTCCGTGGACACTGGGCCGCACCGGGGTGGAGTTGGGGATGAAGACGTGAACAAAATCACGCATCTAATTGGAAGTATAAATTCATCCTGAGAGACCCCTGCCAGTGTTCCAGTGCAAATGTCTAGAAGGGTGTGTTTGCTTTTGCTGTTCACAGAATAAAATTTCTGATAATATATGATCATGAATGCCCGCCTTTGTTTACATCAAATTGAGCAGAAGTTGGGAAAGGTCAGGGGAGAAAAAAGCATGATAAAGTTTATGCGTTCTTTGGATTTCATTTTCATTGCTGATCATGATGGAATTCAAAAACAATGGTGCGTTTCATACGGTGAAGTTCTTGTCAGAAGAAGAATGGAAATAACAAGGCTAAAATATCACCGAATGCCTTCCGGTTCTGAAAACTCCTCGGACATTGTAATTATCGGAAAAGACACTGACTCAAGATTCGAGAGGTCTTTACACAATATATTCCATGATGCCGAGCTTGTCAAAGATAGTCCAGTTGACTTGAGGATAAATAAAACGAAGCATCGTGAATTCAGGTGAAACAGTCTATGGGCATTCCTGGTTTCTACAATCCAAACCTACCAACATTTAAAATATAAACTTGGAGTTCGGATTGCACTTGACACGGGGTGAATGTTTTCAGTAAATCATTGTTGTATTTTCAGATATGTGACAACCTAAAAGGGCTATTCTGAATGAATTACCAAGGCACATGTAAGTCTAGTTTTCAATAACAATTTTTTTTTTTTTTTTGCTAAATATCTGTCTTTGTCTTTACCCACCCATAGGCAAAGACACCCCTTGGGCAAAATAGTTAATTTAGTTGCCATGATTCATTAGGAGTGACAAAACGAGACAGAGAAACTTCCCTGGAGTTTTGATGGAATGAACGAGGAAAGTTCCCTTCTTATTCCTATTTACATACCCATGAAATTCCCTTTGGGAACCACTGCTTACTGCGGGCCTCCTTGGTCACCTCTTCTGCTTCCCACCTCCTTCACTTCTGATCTCCCCTCGATGGGAGTAGCATTTGATTTACGATGGGTTTATGACCCATCCTGTAGTATGGTGCCCAGTCTGTGGAGGTGTCTTATGTTGCTTTAGGAAACCTCAAAAATTAGATACTACATTTCCTTGAACCCAAAGAAGCTTGGTCGTATGACACGCCACTTTTATCTGGTTCTCTGAAAGAGAACATTGCCAGTCAAACCAATAACATAATGTTTTCTTACCACTTAACAATTTTTATGTTACACTTAGTCAAACAGCACTCTAAAGATCTATTATACCACTTTTGTGTGTACCTAAGACAAATTAGGGAAGGGGTCCCTACTTTTTTTTTTTTTTTTACAACTTTACGTGTTGATGTTCACATCTTCTGACACTATGGTATAATCTTATATGTCATTAGTATGTTGCTGATATGTCATTCTCTGCTTTGTGTTCACCGTCTATATGAAAATAGAGCGTATATAACTGAAAAGTGCACAGATCATTCATACGAAGCTTGAGTTATCACAAGTGAATAATTTGTGTCTGCATCTCCTTGGTCAAAAAGTTGACCATTGCAAGAAGATTCTCCCAACAACTCGTCCCCTGCCCACTTCTCCCAATCATGACTTTTCATGCCACAGATTACTTTAGGCTCCTTTTAATATTTATAAAACTAGAATCATAGAATACTCTGCTGCATCTGACTTCTAATGCTTCACGTTACATTTGTGAGATCCACCAGTGCTGTTGTGCTTAGTGGTGGTTAGTTTATCTTCAGTGATATGTGGTGTTCCATGATACAAAAAATACTATCATTTATTGATCGAATCTACCTTTGACACCATTCGATGTGTTTCCCATTTGCGGCTCTTATAAATAACGCTGGCGAGCACAATTTTGCATATATCCCTAAAAGTGAAACTGACGCCTCTTAAGGGATATGTATGTTCAACTGTATGTACATGTTTCAAAGAGCTGGTATTAATTTACACCCTTCCCCCCAGCATTCCCCTAATGTTCTGTATCTGTGCTATCCAGTATGGTAGCCACCAGCCACATGTGGTCATTTAAATTTAATGACTATGAAATAAAATTTAAAATTTAGTTCCTCAGTCCCAGTAACCAAATTTCAAGTGCTCAGTGGCTGCATGTGGCCCCAATATTTGGCAGCACAGATAGAAGCTTTTATCATCACCAAAAAGTTCCTTTGGGTACCACCATTTCACATCCTAGCAGCACTTACTATTGTGAGTCTATGTAAACTTTGAAATTCACATGAGTGTGATGGTATCACCTGGTGCTTTTTTTAAAATTTATTTTATTGGAGTAGAATTGATTTACAATGTTCTGTTAATTTCTGCTGTACAGCAAGGTGACTCAGTTTTATATATATATATACACACATACATATATATACGTATATATATGTATATATATGTTCTTTTTCATATTCTTTTCCATTATGGTTTATTATGGGATATTCAATATAGTTCCCTGTGCCATACAGTAGGACCTTGTTGTTTATCCCTTCTATATATGATAGTTTGCATCTGCTCATCCCAAACTCCTAATTTATCCGTCGCCCACACCCCCCACACTGGCAACCAGAAGTCTGTTCTTTATGTCTGTGAGTCTTTCTGTAGATAAGCTCATTTGTGCCATATTTAGATTCCACATATAAGCGATATCATATGGTATTTATCTTTGTCTAACATACTTCACTTACTATGATAATCTCTAGGTCCATCTGCGTTGCTGCAAATGGCATTGTTTCATTCTTTTTAAGGGGTGAGTACTATTCCATTGTGTGTGTGTGTGTGTGTGTGTGCGCGCGTGTATATATATACACACACTGCATCTTCTTTTTTTTTTTTGCGGTACGCGGGCCTCTCACTGCTGTGGCCTCTCCCGTTGTGGAGCACAGGCTCCGGACGCGCACAGGCTCTGGACGCGCAGGCTCAGCGGCCATGGCCCACGGGCCCAGCCACTCCGCAGCGTGCAGGATCCTCCCGGACTGGGGCACGAACTCGCGTCCCCTGCATCGGCAGGCGGACTCTCAACCACTGCGCCACCAGGGAAGCCCCCCACTGCATCTTCTTTATCTGTTCATCTGTCGATAGACATTTAGGTTGCTTCCATGTCTTGGCTATTGTAAATAGTGCTGCAATGAACATTGGGGTGCATGTATCTTTTCTAATTAGAGTTTTCATCTTTTCCGGATATATAACCAGGAGTGGGATTGCTGGATCATATAGTAGCTCTATCTTTGGTATTTTTAAGGAACCTCCATACTGTTCTCCATAGTGGCTGCACCAGTTTACATACCTGCCAGCAGTGTAGGAGGGCTCCCTTTTCTCCAGACCTTCTTCAGCATTTGTTATTTGTAGACTTTCTGTTGACGGCCATTCTGACTGGTGTGGGGTGATAACCTCACTGTGGTTTCGATGTGCATTTCTCCAGTAATTGGCAATGTTGAGCATCTTTTCATGTGCCTGTTGGGCACCTGTATTTCATCTGTGGAGAAATATTTATACAGGTCTTCTCATTTTCTGATTGCGTTGCTTGTTTTTTTGTTGCTGAGTTGGGTGAACTGTTTGTGTGTTTTGCAGATTAAGCCCTTGTCGGTTGCATTGTTTGCGAATATTTTCTCCCAGTCCCTAGGTTGTCTTTTGTTGATGGTTTCCTTGGCTATACAAAAGCTTGTAAATTTGACACGGTCCCATTTGTTTATTTTTGCTTTTATTTCTATTGCCTTGGGAGACTGACCTAAGAAAACATTGGTACAATTTATGTCAGAGAATGTTTTGTCTATGTTCTCTTCTTGGAGTTTTGTGGTGTTTCATGTCTTATATTTAAATTCGCTAATAAACAAACAATGCTTAGAGTTAAACACTGTGTAAATTTTCCACGACGAGATTAACATATTACAAGAAACAATAGAAAATGTGGGTGGTGTTATGTGGTAAAGAGTAGTACTCTTGGACACTTTGAATAATTTTATGTAACCTTTCTGGGAGGCCATTTGGAATTATATAATGAAACGCCTTTAAAAAGTCTTAAATTTGTCTCTGTAGACATAATTTTAGAAATGTAACCCAAAGGAAAATAGCACAAATGGGGAAATACATAATCCCAAGGAGGTTTACAGTAGCAAAGCAGCAGCATAGCTTACTTCCCCAGGATAGATGGGTTAATTAAATAACTCGTATCTTAAATTCACATGTGTGATGGTATCACCTTGTGCTTTTTTAAAAAATTTATTTTATTGGAGTAGAGTTGATTTACAATGTTCTGTCCATTTCTGCCATATAAGAGAATACTATATCTGATGATAACCACAGATACAATCAAACATATTGTTCAGTGACCGGGAAACTAAAACTTCAAGTAAGATTTACAGTTCTTATCTCTAATGTGGAATATTGGCTGAATTTTTTGGAAAATTGTTTAATCAGAATTTTTTCTAATTTTTCTCCGATAAAACATTATATATACATGTATGTATGTATATATCTAGTCACAAGTCTATCCCTTCATTATTCTTCAGATTCGTTTCAAGAATTTTGCTCCTTATTTTAAAAATTAAATTAGAATATATTTACATGTATAATTTCTATGTATAACTATATATATAATCTCTATACATCAAGATAGAGACAATTTGTGTATCTTGAATACCAAAAATAATATGAAAATTCTGCTTCGTAACACGGAAATATGGACATTCAGTCAAAGTGTCTTTGTTTGTTTGTTTTGTAAATGGCATTTTAAAATATTTGTAAATTGTTTACTTATATTTCTACCCTGTGTGTTCACTGGTACAGAGAAATGCACAAAAATAACAGAGTTGCTCAAATCATAGAAATAACTGTATTTCCAGTTAATTTTCTCCTTGGATTGAATCTCATCATGAGATAATGTATATGAAATGGTTTTGAAAATTGTAAAACAAGGGGGGAAATGTGAGTGTTTATTGAGAACGATCTTGCCCTGGAAAATACACTCATGCTACTTTCCATACATCTACACAATCCACTTCACTGGAAGTCATCTCAAATAACTTCTAGAAATGGAAACATTTCCTCTTTTGCTGCAGTAGGAGAAAATAGAAATAGGGAAATTATTTCCCTGAGTGCATGTACTGAGTGCCCGAACTGATTAAAAGTGGAGCCCAGAACCAGCAAAATGAACAGTCTTGTGGGATGAGAGAGTAGGGGAGATTACCAGTATTAAACATTTGATTAAACGAAGTACTTGGAGACCACTGAGCAAACCATAACTTTCCTTTCATTTTCAATATCCACTTTTTTTTTTAATGTGTTCTACAATACTTTTATTTTTCATGAATGCCAGAGGACTCTTGTGTATACCATGGAGTATGAACTTACTGAGTGAATTTATTTAAATCCAAATACATTAAAAAAAAATCTGAACCTACTTGTCAGTAAAAGGAAACCTTTGAGAGAACGATGAATTATAACATGGGCATTTTTAAGTGAAAGTTTATCAGGAGTACTACCTAGCATAGATCCCCCCATTTGTTTCCCCTCGGTGCATCTCAAAAATTCTGATTCTGAAGCAGACTTAATTCGTGAGAATGTACAAGTCCCTGTATAAATTTAACTCCACTCCCCGTGAATTGATATCTGGAAAAAAAAAACCCAATCAAATTGGTATTCATAATGAACACCTTAAAAATTACTACTTTTAATTCAGTTATGTTGTGCAGTGTTTTCTTAATAGAATAAAAATCAGTGTGTACACTAAGACCCTTCTCAAATTGTCCATCATCTTGTCGGACCACCTCTTAATTTAGAGATCAGCTGGACCCCCATAATCCGTAAATGGAAGCCTCTGTGGAGGAATTGCATGGTAAACAAGCTTGATATTTCTTTATGTTTTGTGATTCTTCAGTGTCCTGAACTGTCTGCCATGTCATGTTAAAAATGACAAAGAGTGGGACTTCCCTGGTGGTGCAGTGGTTCAGAATCTGCCTGCCAAGGCAGGGGACGTGGGTTCGAGCCCTGGTCCGGGAAGATCCCACATGCCGCAGAGCAACTAAGCCCGTGCACCACAACTACTGAGCCTGTGCTCTAGAGCCCACGAGCCGCAGCTACTGAGCCCACATGCCACAACTAATGAAGCCCGCACGCCTAGAGCCTGTGCTCCACAGCAAGAGAAGCCACCACAATGAGAAGCCCGTGCACTGCAACGAAGAGTAGCCCCCACTCGCCACAACTAGAGAAAGCCCGTGTGCAGCAACGAGGACCCAGTGCAGCCAAAAATATAAATATAAATTATTTTTTTAAAAATGACAAAGGATAAGGGAGCCTCAGCCCAATGCACTGTCCTCATTTCTGCCATGTATCATCATCAGAGCCTCCACTTCTGCTGAACTGGATGAAAATTCACAGACAGTTTCCTCTTTAGGATTGCGACTTTGAACAGGGAAAGTGGACCCTGTCTCCTCGGAGTTACATCCTCAGGTCTCGGGGTCTCATGAGCTAAGACTGTTGTCCAAGGAGAAGGCATGAAGTGGTCCAAGTAATAAGGAGAAAGAGCTACCTTCCTGTTGACAAACCTTATATATTCAAAATCAAAAGCCCCTCAAAGCCCTCAAAAATCTGTCCAGTAAAAACATCTCTGAGAAACCCAGTTATCCTAAGGTTCTCGCACAACCCTCTTTCCTACCAAGTTTCCCATCCTTAAGACTCCTGATGCATGCAGTTTGGACCAGGTCTGTGGAGGGATAATAGGAGGATAAACTAATATGGTGACAGAGAAATGTCTGTTCCACTTGCGAAATTAACAAGGGGCCTCCATCTACCATCTCCCCTTTCTGGGTGTCTGTTTCCAGTGATCTGTTCTTTTTCCTATTGCGCACTCCATTTGCCATTTTCCAAATTTGGTTTTGGGATTTCTGCGGTCTTCTGCAAATACTCTTCCTTTTAATTCGTGGATGACCATGAGTTCTTCTGAGAAGAGTTCTTGTCCTCAAAACACTCACTGTCTGAGATGAGAGGCAGAGAAGTAAAAAGATGCTAAAATAAAAACCAATTCGTGTCATGACAAAGAGTACAACACTAATTGGTGGTTTCAGTGCCCAAGTCGGAACTGGCTAATCAAAGAGTGGAAACCACAACTTTTGCACCAGAGGAACCAGGATGCCCAGAGGTACTGTGTAGTCAAGAACAAAGTGGATTTGGGGAAATGGGAGTAACTTGGAAAATGCTGGCGCATGTACCAAACATTGGGCAGCTCTGAAAGACCAGTGGGGCAGGTTGGCACGTGCAGTGGGAGCTTTCTCTTGGCGGCACTGTATGGTCAGTGATCCTGGGAACATGTGTGTCAGATAATTTTACTCATTTGCTCTAAACGGCAGAAGGCTTCCCATCCTTCTCAGGCGCCATACTTCTCTTGGGCACTAGGTGTGTTCCCCGCTCCTAGTTTCTCTTTTCTCTGTCTTTCACGACCTCCCTCTGGATCTTTACTCCACACATACCTTCTCAGGGAACTTTCCAAGGCTTTCCCTCCACGGTCCAACACATCATTCCCACTTCCCATGCTCTGCTTCTGTTTATCCTTAGGACTTTTCTCTTTCGGACGTACTCTAGAATACTCCATATTGCACCTTGTTTTTTTTTTTCCTTTTTAGTGTGTCTTCCTCTTGCACAAGCAGCTGTGCCAGCCTGAGATAGGAGACCGGAGCTGGCCAAGAATGCTTATATTTATTGACTTATTTACTTATTTATTAGTTTTATTTTTTTGGCAGTGTCAGGTCTTAGTTGTGGCACGTGGGCTCTTTCGTTGCAGCGCATGGGCACTTGTTGTTGTGCGCAGGCTTCTCTCTAGTTGTGGCAGCGGATTTTCTCGTCTCTAGTTGTGGCACATGGGCTTAGTTGACCCACGGCATGTGGGATCTTAGTTCCCTGACCAGGGATCGAACCTGCGTCCCCTGCGTTGCAAGGCAGATTCTTTACCACTGGACCACCAGCGAAGTCCCTATAATGTATATTTAAATGTGATATGTGATATATACATCTTAGGAAATGTTTACAAATTTAGGATCATACTGTATATATAATTTTGCATCCTGCTTTAAAAATAAAATGCTGTACTTTAAAAAACTGCCAATGTGATACGTATTTTAATCTGACTGTTAGTGGCTGATTAGTACCACAGAATTTATTCAGCTAATTTCATTTTGTTGAGCATTTGCACTTGTTTCCGATTTTCACTATCAGTAAAATTATAGTAAACATCCTTATACACAAGTCTTTTCATAAATCTGATTATTTCTTTAGGATAAATTCCAAACAATGGAGTTGTGATTGTTTTTAAATTGTATTCTTTTCCTTTCCTGAGTCTATGCCAGACCTAACTCATCCCTAATAACAACATGCTCTTTCATTTTCTCGGTATTTTTAGACATGCCTGAGGAATTTAGAGAGTAGTCATTTTCTTTAGTTAGAATACTTTCTTTCCATTTAAAAGCTGAAATTCAGGGCTTCCCTGGTGGCGCAGTGGTTAGGAATCCGCCTGCCAGTGCAAGGGACATGAGTTTGAGCCCTGGTACGGGACGATCCCACGTGCTGCGGAGCAACTAAGCCCGTGCGCCACAACTACTGAGCCTGTGCTCTAGAGCCCGTGACCCACAACTGAGCCCTCGTGCCATGACTACCGAGCCCACGCAACGCAACTATTGAAGCCCGCACGCCTAGAGCCCATTCTCCACAATAAGAAGCCACCGCGATGAGAGTCCCACACACAGCAATGAAGAGTAGACCCCTCTCGCCGCAACTAGAGAAAGCCTGCACGCAGGAACGAAGACCCAATGCAGCCAAAATTAAAAAATAAATAAAATAAATTTTTAAAAAAGCTCAAATTCAACATTGATGCAATTTTCCAAACAATGCAGTGTGTTTATATCTGCATGATTTAAGCGTCATTTATCAGTAGGCAAGATTCCCAATTAAATGATTAGGCACTGTGATGAAATATTTAGAACTCTTCCCCCTTGGAAATAAGCATTTATGTTGCCATCCGTAATGAGCAATAGTCATCTTAATTGCTTAATTTTCTAACAGAAACATTGGTGCTTTCATGACTATTAACTAAAGCAAACAAATCTTAATTACTATATTCTAGACTAATCATGTCAGTTAAGACCTTAAATTGGAAAAAATAATGTGTATGGAAAGTGGCTCTTTCCTTCTTGCAAATTGGGCATCCAGACCTCCCCCAAACTATGGAACGTCCATCAATATTTATTGAATATCTGATTCACTTTAAACTCAGTGCTGAATGCCAAGCATGCTTAATGCTAACATACATTCTAAATATACATGAAAAATATAAATGAAGAACTCCATGCAACAGAATCAACTATGTAAAGAAATGATTTGAAAATTATATGTATATATATAATCTCAGATATAAAATGAGAAAGGACAGTAACTTGGAAATGAATCTGGATTGGATCGAAGAAGAGAGAGAGGGGTATTGAACGTAGCTGGCACTCCTCAAATATAGATTTGCTTATTTAACTTCAAGGAGGAATCAATTCTGTTTCACACGAGGAAAGGTATTTTGTGTGCAGAATGGCAAATTGGCTTACAAAGCTAATTCTGCTAGAAATAAGGGATCTTGGGAGTTGTGGAGAAGATGAATTCAAACTACGCTGGTATAAGAAGGTAGTAACCATGCTCTTTTATTCACTGACACACATTCAGGACAGTCACAGACGTGTAGTGGGCACTTGTGAATATCTCTGGTAGAAATGTAGGAACCACTTTAAAATGATCATTAGGTGTGAAAAGCCAAGCGTTTACAGACTTTCTTGTAAGATGAATCATTTAAATTAAAAAATCCACTACTCGTGTTAAATACGATAAAGGCATTTTTTGTTTTACTTACATCCCTTTCTCAAAAAGTAAATGGAAGAAAACCTTGTCTTCAAAGAAACCAAGAAATGAGAACTCCAGGCCAGCAGACAAACTGCTTCCTGGCTAAGTGTGCAGTCTAGCCAGGAGACAGAGATACTGACAGTCTGTCCTCCATCAGAATCAATAGCTCCTAGAAAAAAAAAGTGTCAGAGACCTGAATTAGAGAGGAGTGCAAATGGGCATACGTAAATCCTTCCTCTCAACAAAGCCTGTCCGTCAGGACTGTATCACTTGCTGCAAAATCCTATTTTCAACACTGAAATCTGACTGTAAACTTCCCTCCACCTCCTCCTAGCAGAGACAAGCTTAGGACAGGCTCAGGATGCAATTATGTTGATGGAAATAAAAACGAGGAAAGCATTTCCATTTTTAAAAAGCTGTCACTCCCATCGTTTCCATGGATCTTAGATTCCTACCTCTATGGTGCTGTCTGAGGTGAAGCAAGTTGAGATGATTGCATCCTTGACTTTAAGTTTACAACTGTATCTACTGACTATGGGATAAAGTCTCCCTATCATCTGTACCAGCTCCCTGAACTCTTTTTTTTTTTGCGGTACGCGGGCCTCCCACCGCTGTGGCCTTTCCCATTGCGGAGCACAGGTTCCGGACGCGCAGGCCCAGCGGCCATGGCCCACGGGCCCAGCCGCTCCGCGGCATGTGGGATCTTCCTGGACCGGGGCACGAACCCGTGTCCCCTGCATCAGCAGGCGGACTCTCAACCACTGCGCCACCAGGGAAGCCCTCCCTGAACTCTTGAATCTTGAAAGAGACCTGCTCCCAATGGCAAAGAACTGACTTGGAAAGAGGGAGTTTTTTTTTTTTTTTTTTTTTTTTTTTTTTTTTTTTTTTTTTTTTTTGCGGTACGCAGGCCTCTCACTGTTGTGGCCTCTCCCGTTGCGGAGCACAGGCTCCGGACGCGCAGGCTCAGCAGCCATGGCTCACGGGCCCAGCTGCTCTGCGGCCTGTGGGATCTTCCTGGACTGGGGCACGAACCCGTGTCCCCTGCATCGGCAGGCGGACTCTCAACCACTGCGCCATCAGGGAAGCCCATTTAATTTGAGTTTATTTTGTTTGTTTTTTGTTTTTGCGGTACACGGGCCTCTCACTTTTGTGGCCTCTCCCGTTGCGGAGCACAGGTTCCGGATGTGCAGGCTCAGTGGCCATGGTTTACGGGCCTAGCCGCTCCGCGGCATGTGGGATCTTCCCGGACCGGGGCACGAACCCAGAAAAGAGGGAGTTTAAAGGACAAAGTGAACCAAAGTTGCAAGGCAGACCCTTTGCATTGCTAATTACCTATTCTAAGGTAAGACCAAATGAAAGGGGAGCCAACAGAAAATTGTCTAAACTGCAAAGAAAGCAGGTGAGACGGGGTCACACAAGGGAGCAAGCAATATAAATAACCAAAAAGGAAATGAACGATAAACTTAAGGAAATGATTTCAGACAATTACTTCTTCATCGTCTGCAACAAATTTTCAATACATGATTTCTCTTTTAAAATGCATTGAAAGATGGAATATGTCTCCAAAAAAATTACAGAACAATAGAGGAGTATGTAAATGAAGTTGCTAAAGCTAGTGAAAGAAATGAAAGAGGAAAAATAAGAATTACGAAGGTTGAAAAAGCATTTGGAATATCATAAAATAGACTTAAAAAGACTAAAATATTGCAGCGCAGAGGATAGGTTTGACTCAGTCACTCAAAATGAAAAAGGATAAAGATGTTCAGAATCAGGAGGACAATTGCAATGAGAGACAAAGCGGGTATAATGTGTACATAAGTGGTGTGCCTGAAGGTGAGAACAGAAGAAAAATTCCATTCAAAAACTAAAAGTAGAACTACCATATAACCCAGCAATTCCATGCCTTGCTATTTATCCAGAAAACCCAAACACAGTAATTTGAAAAGATGCATGTACCCCAGTGTTCATAGCAGCATTATTTATAAGAGCCAGGATATGGAAGCCACCTAAGTGTCCATCATCAGATGAATGGATAAAGAAGATGTGGTATATATACACAATGTAATATTTCTCAGCCATAAAATAAAGAAGGAAATAATGTCATTCGCAGCAACATGTATGGACCTAGAGATTATCATACTAAGTGAAGTAAGTCAGATGGAGAAAGACAAGTATCATATGATACCACTTACATGTGGAATCTAAAAAATACAACAAACTAGTGAATGTAACAAAAAGAGCAGACTCACAGATATAGAGAACAAACTAGTGGTTCCCAGTGGGGAGGGAGGGGAGGGCAACTTAGGGGTGGGGGAATGGGAGATACAAGCTATCGGATGTAAGACAGGCTATAAGGACGTACTGTACAACACAGGAAATACAACCAATATTTTGTAATAACTGTAATAGGAGTGTAACCTTTAAAAATTGTGTAAAAAATGTAAAAAATAAAGTTTTGTGTTTTTTTTTTTAAGAATGAAATATAAAGTCGTCCAAAAAAAAGATGTGATAGAAGAGAAATTTCTTGAAATAAAGGGACACTTGAATCTAGTCGTCAAAAGTTAGTTTAGGAACAGTTGTTACACACTGAACCTCTCACCAAAACCTAGCCTAGTGATGTTGCCAAATGGGAAAAATAAAGAGAGAACCATAGAGTCATTTGGAGAGAAAAATAAGTCCTACGTAACATAGAGAAAAACAGGTTGGCCTTGGACGTTTTCATGGAGACGTTTGATGTCTGAGTGTAATGGAGCAATGGATATCGTTTGAAAGAATGTGGTCTTCAGAATGGTCCTTGGTCTGTAAAGGACATCTGACAGTAACCGTGACATTATCTTTAAAAACTCTACTGAAGGGACTTCCTGGTGGTCCAGTGGTGAAGACTTTGCCTTCCAACCCAGGGGGTGCGGGTTTGATCCTTGGTCAAGGAGCTAAGATCCCACATGCCTCGTGGCCAAAAAAACAAAACATAAAACAGAAGCAATATTGTAACAAATTCAATAAAGACTTGTAACAAATTCAATAAAGATTTTAAAAAATGGACCACATCAAAGAAAAATATCTTAAAAAAAAACCTACTGAAGAATGAAACCATTTAAACAAACGACGGGAAAATAATTCTGCAATTGAGACTTTATCAGAAGGGGTGCTGGTATGATACTGAATCCATCCTAATATAGTTCCAAGGTAAAATTATGGAGAGAATTTTGAAAACCAACTGAATTGGATTATTACAAAACTTGCCCTTTTCAAAATGACACTAAAATTAACAAAATTGGAAAGCTGAGGAGAGAGAAGATACCAGGAAAGTATTTGTAGAAAGTCCTTCATCTTTCGTAGGGGGAAGTCAGTTGTTGCCCATAAAGCTAAAACATGACATTAACAAAAACAGTATCTCCAACCTTTTTAAAGATTTTTTTTTTTCATGAGAAGACTGTACAGTAGAAGAAATATCTTTCTGAATATCAGTATTTTCAACTTAACTCCACTTTAGGTTCTTCTGTGAAAGGCATATCTTTTCTCCTAAGCATATATGACATACCTCATTTAAAAACGGATTCAATGCATTTGATCGACTTACCTACGTTTGGTGTGTATATGCATGTAGAGATGGTATTGTCTAGATGTTGAGTATGCTTATTTTAGATGACTTTTGGAATCTTCTTGATACTTGTCTGTATTATCTGAATTTATCATTTAAACTGTTCTGATCATTGAAGAAAAAAAGAGTCATTGGTGAAGAAAAAAAGTAATAAATTAATGAAAGGAAAATCTATCCACAGCTTCAGAGTTTAGCTTAGCTCTGCGAAGTTTAGCTTAGCTCTGCCTAAATGTCTCATTAACCAGAATTTTCAGGCTAAAATACACACTTATTCAACGTCCCTGCCCCCCTATTCTGTCTCTTTTTGAGACCCCCATGTTGCTTTACTTTGACAGAAGAGGAGGTATTTCATCCCTTCCTGTTCACACACAAGCAGGGACCATACAATTGTATATTTAGTCCAGGACATGAACGTAAATCCTCTCCATTTCCCCCTTTTCTTCATCTTAACTAAACTGACATAAATTAAACTAGATGAATAAATAAATATTCTCCTAGTTCCTAAACTCCAAGTATGATATCTTCATCCAAGAGAGAAACTTTTGTTTTTTTAAACAAACCCTTAAGTTTTGGCATGTTTACTTCAGTGAATTAACATGTGCTCCATCACAGTGAGGTCTGTGTACTCTTAGCTGTCTTTCTGTGGCATTATTGCTGTTACTCTGACAGTTTCCATCTTTATGAAGTAACAACCAGAGCAGACCATCTTAGTTGTCCTTTCACACCGAACATGATGTTCTGACTCCCAGAAATCAAGAGCAAATAGCTTTGAGACTCTCTGGTTCATGGGAATTGAAGTTTAACATCTGAGACCGTCCTGATCAAAGGCCTACGTCAATAAGGGCAAAACCCTGGGTCCTCAAAATTTGGATTCTTACCCAGAACCACTCAGGGAACACACCTGGGTCCAGAACCCAGATCTTCCTGCTCCCCGACCCTATGAGCATTCAGTTCTTTTCTATACTCATTGGCGTTGACCACCTCTGGAAAGCGGCAGCATGGCATACTGGGGAACAAAAGGGGGAATGCATTCAAAACCAAGCAGATCTCTGTAGAAATCATCTCACCTTTCCAAGTACCAACATAGGTTCTTAGGAATATTAATTTTCTTTTCTCTTTCTTCTTTTTCTCCTATCTTTCCTTCTCCAACCCAATCCCATCATGGGAAGAGAATATCACATATCTCAATGGGTCGATAACTCTGTAATTTACTGGGCTTTATTTCTCATGGATAGAGAAAATTGGACCTGAAATGTATGTCTATTCATAAGTATGCAGTCCATTTATATGGTGGTTCATTAAGGTAAAAGGAAGGCTGTATACGTTCATTAAATCCAAGCCTTTGCATTTGACGCGGGCATTTTAAGGGGCTGTGACAGATACATCATTAAAAGAATTAGGTTTGAGGTTAAATTAGTTATCGAACCACCTCCAGGCTGAGGTTCTCTGCTGTGTGGGAGATGGGGCAGGGGGACCCACCGCTCTGCATAAATCAGGTTATCACACCAGGGCTGTTCAGCTTCCAGCATCGGGAGAATGGTGGTCCTGGAAAGAGATTAGATAGCATGTCATGAAATGAAATGTTCATTTTTATAAAATTGCAAGTGAGTTCATTTCCACCACAAAGGAATTGCTCTAACAGCTTAAGTAAATGTAAGACCCCAATAACTTCGACCCAGGAAGTAAAATCATTATGAGTTTTGCCCCTTTGCACGATCGGATCTCTGTGTTACGGAGTCACCTAGGACCAATTTCTGTGATGCAGGTTCAGATAACACCCTGTGGGTAAAAAGTTGTGTTCTGATGAAGCACTATGCACTGTTTCTAGGATCTTGAAATAAATGCAATTTAATCTGGGGGGACTATTGCAACTTAGATTAAACAACTTATCAATAAAGGTAGCACCCGTAGGATTTGGGCTCCACTATGAGGATGGGTCAGACAAGAGGCTACCTAATAAGAGAATACCCAAGAATCAAACACCACTTTCTCTGCACCCCTAACGTATCAGTGGTGTCTCAGTCCGCATTCAATTGATGGTTCAGTCTGATCATCCTGGGCTGTCTGTTTATTGAGATAAATGCATAATGCTTATGCATGGGTGCCGAGACACTTGAAGACGGTTTTTGGCAAAGCAAATAATTAATTCAGCAAATATTCATCTCATGCCTTCTAAGTCCAGGCATCACTCTAGGTAATGGGATACAGCAATGAGCAAACAGAGGGAGGTGTCTCTGCTTCCATGGATCTTATCTTCCATGGATCTAATAGTTTAAATGATCTTATCTTCCATGGATCTAATAGTTTAAATGATCTTATCTTACATGGATCTTATCTTATCTGGTGGGTGGGGGAGGGGAGGTCTAGCAATACAGGAGCAAACAAATCAATGAACAGGCTCTTTTGGACATTCTGAGTGTGGTTAAAGAAAATAAAACTGGGTGAGGCAAGATGAGGTGGGTGAGGGAGGTCCTTTAGATCCAGAGCTCTTAGAAGGCTGTATGTGACACCGAGCTCGAAGTAGGAGCCATCCGAGGAACTAGGAGCTGGACCTTTAGCCAGTAGACAGAGCACTAGATGCCCTGAGGGAGGCATGAGTTTTGTTTGAGGGAAGAGCAGAAGGAGGTGGGTGTTTGCTGGATCACAGCAAACAAGGGGAAGGGGGTTAGTCCTAATGGGAAAGGTAGGAAGGGAGCAGGTCATGCAGTCCTCCCAGACGCCAGTATGGAGCTTGGATGCTCTCCTGTCTTCTATGGGAAGCCCTCTTAATCACGGGGTCAATAACAGTTTGATACAGACCGCTCTTGCAACTGCTTGCAAATAGTCCTGCTGTGATCCTCCAGGAACCCCCTTAGACGTCATGGCAGCGTGGACAGAAATGGTAGCAGTCGGGCACGTGAGCACGTTTGGGAAGGGACGCTGAGACAGCGCTTGACTTTGGGTTATTTTGCTGGTTGGATGTGCCATGCACTCTGTAGGAAAGATTGGCAAGATACCGAGTTTGTGTTGGAGGGAACCAGGAGTTCTGTTGGGGCTGCGCTCGTTTTCATAGGCCAGTTATTCATCCGACATGAGATGCTCAAAGATATTTGGGGGGAACTGCTATATTTAAAACCATGCAATGTGATGGCAAGGCCAAAGAAGTCAAGCTAAGATGATGGTGGGTTGAATAAGACACAGACAGAAAAGGGACCATTAATAGGGCAGCAGGGGGGCTTCCCTGGTGGCGCAGTGGTTGAGAGTCTGCCTGCCGATGCAGGGGACACGGGTTCGTGCCCCGGTCCGGGAAGATCCCACGTGCCACGGAGCGGCTGGGCCCGTGAGCCATGGCCGCTGAGCCTGCGCGTCCGGAGCCTGTGCTCCGCAACGGGAGAGGCCACAACAGTGAGAGGCCCGCGTACCGCAAAAAAAAAAAAAATATATATATATATAGGGCAGCAGGGAGACCCTGGGATGTCCTTTCAGGAGCCGCATTTGACTATAGCTGTTGACTGTTGCCTCATTGGATTGGCCGCTCAAAAGTAAAACCGAATGCATCACAGGGAAATGAGCAGCAGCTACCTGGGCTAGAGTGTTAGGGCAGATCCTAAAACATCCACCTGGTTGTGGGTTGGATGTCAGATGGATCCGAAGAAGGACCCTTCCAGCTTGTTGTGGGAAATTCACAGCCCTCTGTGAAACCAGGACCTGCCCCCAGGCTGCACCATTGTTTCTTTTGACTGTTCCTCCCTTGTCTCTGCATCCCCTCCCTTCCCTGATTAGCATCTGTTTGAACCTGCCCCTTGGAACTCAGGGAAGGTCACTGGGGCTGAATGAAGCCTATTTCCTGTAATCAAGACACAGGGGGACACAGAAAACCTTTTGTGCCCAGGAACCCCACAGGGTCCTGCTAGGTGTCATGATTAACGATTATTATTATTTTAAAAAATATTAGTTTAGGGCTTCCCTGGTGGCGCAGTTGTTGAGAGTCTGCCTGTTGATGCAGGGTACACGGGTTCGTGCCCCAGTCCGGGAGGATCCCACATGCCGCGGAGCGGCTGAGCCTGTGCGTCTGGAGCCTGTGCTCTGCAACGGGAGAGGCCACAATGGTGAGAGGCCCGCGTACCACAAAAAATAAAAATAAAAAAAATATTAGTTTATTTATTTTGGCTGCATCGGGTCTTAGTTGTGGCACGCGGGGTCTTCGTTGAGGCATGCGAGATCTTTCATTGCATCACAGGCTCTTCGTTTTGGCTCCCAGGCTTCTCTCTAGTTGTGGCGTGTGGGTTCCAGGGCACGTGGGCTCTGTAGTTGTGGCATGTGGGGTCCGGAGTGCATAGGCTCTGTAGTTTGCGGCATGCGGGCTCTTTTGTTGAGGCGTATGAGCTCAGTAGTTGTGACGCGTGGGCTTAGTTGCTCCGCAGCACGTGGGATCTTTGTTCCCTGACCAGGGATCGAACCCACGTCCCCTGCATTGGAAGGCGGATTCTTTACCACTGGACCACCAGGGAAGTCCCATTAATGATTATTAATGTGCTATCTTGTTCTGCTTCTGAGGTTTTACATAAGCTCTTCTCTTGGACGGAGGTCTGCCAACACCAGCTCTCCCGCTCCCCTTCTTCCTTCCTAGAAGCCGCGTTCACCCTGTTGTCATGCCTTAGCTGCCCCTTTCTTGCCCGTGTTTAGTGTGGGAGATGCTTGTGTGCGTCGACAGAAAGCTTCCTGCGCTTATCCCCATTCTGCCACCATCCCATTTTATCAGAGCATCCACATCACTTCTCTGTGCATCCTCCTGGCCTGTAGATCTCTCAAGACCCCTTCAACGATCAGGTCGTCATCATCACCTTAGCTCTTGCTTTTCCGTAACCACGTGATGTATAAGTGAACATATACTGTGTGTCAATTTAAAAACTACAAATACCTTTTTTCATTGAACAAAATTATGTTCTAGTTTTTTTTTTTCTTTTTCATATGCTCTGTTGACTTGTAGAAAAAAGGGCAAAGCAGAGAAAAGTAAAAGAAATAGTGGAAGTTAGCGGTTCTTTTTTTCCCCTTAATTACAGTATCTTTAACAAGTAAAGACCATATAAAGGTCCAAAGAACGGAAAAACAGTTAGCAAATTCATGAACTGTTTGCTTATCCTTTAGTCTTAAGGATAATTAGTTGTATTAGACAAAGACTTTTGCTTGGATTAATGCCTTCTGCGAGGAAGCAGCCTACATTTCACGAGTAATTTTGCAAATATTTCAGAGCGGCAAGCCTTGTGAATGGATTAATGCGACCACCTGTTGCTTCAAGCAGAGTCCTTATTGATGTGCAGGGTTAGAAACCGAGAGACATGAATTTTCTAGTGAGGGCAGGGGAGGGTTTGACCTGAGGTACCCATTTTCATAATTGGAGGGAAGTAGAGTTCTTGGATGATGCTATAGCAGAAACTCTTTGTGATGTAGACATTTTCAGTTATTTATATGGCCTGGTAATATATGAGAAACTTGGTGATAATTACAGGTTGCTCCAAATTTATATTTGAAGGTTCATTGAAGCAAATTATTAATTCATCAAACAGCTGTTTGTCTTTCCATGTATTGCTTGCAGGACTCTATCCTAAGAGCTTTGGAATAAAACGTGGAACAGGATGGTGGCATAGTTAATGTTAAAAAACAAACCCACAGATAAATAATAATTCAAGGTAGAGTATAAAACATGCAATTTAAGGGGAATAGCACAATATTGGATTTTAGAGAAAAAAGTTGACTTCGAAATAGGAAAATCGGGAACATCTTCATGAATGAAGTGACAATGGACTTGATCCCTGGAAAATATAGGGCTATTTGAGTGCAAAAACATTTGAGGTTTGTTTTTCTCTTTTATTTTTATTCTAATTGAAGTATACTTGCTGTACTGTTACGTAAGTCGCAGGTGTACAATATAGTGATGTGCAGTTTTTAAAGGTTATTCTCCATTTATAGTTATTATAAAATGTTGGCTATATTCCCCATGTTGTACAATACATCCTTATAGCTTATTTTATACCTAGTAGTTCATACCTCTTCCTCCCCCACCCCAAATTTGCCCCTCACTCCTTCCCTCTCCCCACTGGTCACCATTAGTTCTTTATATTTGTGAGTCTGCTTCTCTTTTGTTATATTGACTAGTTTGTTGGTTTTTTTTGTTTTGTTTTGTTTAGATTCCACATATAAGTGAGATCATACAGTGTTTGTCTTTCTCTGTCTGCCTGGTTTCACTTAGCATAATGCCCTCAAAGTCCATCCATGTTGTCACGAATGGCATTATTTCATTCTTTTTAATGGCTGAGTAATATTCCATTGTATATATGTGCCACATTTTCTTTATCCATTCATCTGTCGATGGACACTTGGGTTGCTTCCATGTCCTGGCTATTGTAAACAGTGCTGCAATGAACATTGGGGTGCATGTGTCTTTTCTAATTAGAGTTTTTGTCTTTTCTGGATATATACCCAGGAGTGGGATTACTGGGTCATATGGTAGCTCTACTTTTAGTTTTTGAAAGAACCTCCATGCTGTTCTCCATAGTGGCTGCACCAATCTACATTTCTACCAACAGTGTAGGAGGGCTGCCTTTTCTCCATACCCTCCCTAACGTTTGCTATTTATAGACTTTTTGATGATGGGCATTCTGACAAGAAACAGTTGCGTTTTCAGGGGAGCCAAAATCAGTGGGCTTGATTCCTACATTGAAGCTGTTTCTAAAGCAGACCCTGAAAAGAAGAGACAGGTAATTTTCCTCATTGACAAATTGCTTTAAAATCCACACCCTCTCTTTGACCAGGTGACATCAATTTTAACACCCTGGGCCCAATCCTTGGGAGAGTTGTTGTTCTTCTTTATGACGTCTCTCCTCTGAGTTTGAATTCATACTCTCTCAGAGCTATAAGGTTTTCTTTCAAGTAAAATCCTTTAGTAGTTGCAGGCGACTGCGATCTGACTGATCCTTGATGTACTTCCCAGAACCTACATCTTAGCAGCAAAGTTGGACTCTGATACTTGGAGTGATGTAAGAAATAAGCCTTTGGGGCCAAAAAACTGCTAAACATCATGGTTCCAGGAAGAATCTAGGGCTGGTGACATTGCCATTTATTCTTGTAAAATCTAGGATGAAAATGCAGTTTTTCAAACGTAAACTCAGATCACTCGCTTCGCAGGCAGAGTTTACAACACCATTGGGATCGAGGACAGCCAGGTACTACTGTTCATCTGGGTGTGACCGCAGACGAGGTGACTAGAATTGAGTCATGGCCTGATCTGTAAACCATGGCAGTGCTTTCTCAGCAGCAGGCCTCTTTGCTTTTGACCATTAGGGGCACTTTTTTTGAGATGGGACGCTTGAGCACGTCTGAATGGCATGTTACAGTACGGTGAGTAAGTGACCTCATTTAAAGAGACCAAGTAACAGTCACAGCTGGTAATGTAATGAGATGCTGTTGTTCTGACCATCCAGAGAAGGGCACAGTAGGGCAGAGCCATCCACGCTCTGCATCTCCTAGAACGTGTCTATTGATATATCCAGTACCCAGTACCATCCAGCCCAGGGTATCTCACAGGAGTGTGAATTAAGTGGAGCAATGTGACTTCTTACCAATAGCCTTTGAGGCAAAGGACAGTCCACCCAATCCATAAAATACAGGTTTTCATCAGAGCAAGAAGTAGCGTCTCGAGCAGAGTTTCACAGAGCACCCAATTTTACAAATTAGCTTTGACTCTCCTTATCTCTTTTGTAGCCTGAGTGTCCCTCGTTGCGTTTGGGATGGGACCCCTGGGATTTTTAAAGAACGGAAAGCCTACTCCCGGTTGATTGCCCACAAGATATATTATTACAATGATGGTAGCTCTTACTGAATGATAGCCCATGCTGAATTTCAAATGCAGACAGATCTTTTTTTTTAAAGATAAGGCTTTTTAAAAAAATATTTATTTATTTATTCCTCTTTTTCTGTCTACACCACGTGGCATGCAGGATCTTATTTCCCAACCAGGGATCAAACCCATGCACCCTGCAGTGGAAGCATGGAGTCTTAACACTGGACTGCCAGGGAAGTCCCGCAAATGAATCTTTTGTTCTTTTTTTTTCAGGATTCAGATATTTGTTTTATTTTTTTTCAAGGTAACAGTAGTGTGTGTGTTTTTTTTAATTGCACACTTGTCTATAAACCAAATGAATAGGTGTTTTCTATTTTTTCTTATACAGCAGGTTCTTATTAGTCATCTGTTTTATACACATCAGTGTGTACGTGTCAGTCCCAATCTCCCAGTTCATTCCACCACCCACCCCCCCGCAGCTTTTCCCCCTTGGTGTCCATAAGTCTGTTCTCTACATCTGTGTCTCAATTTCTGCCCTGCAAACCGATTCATCTGCACAATTTTTCTAGGTTCCACATATATGCGTTAATATATGATATTTGTTTTTCTCTTTCTGACTTACTTCACTCTGTATATCAGTCTCTAGATCCATCCACGTCTCAACAAATGACCCAATTTCATTCTTTTTTATGGCTGAGTAATATTCCATTGTATATATGTACCACATCCTCTTTATCCATTTGTCTGTCGATGGGCATTTAGGTTGCTTCCATGACCTGGCTATTATAAATAGTGCTGCAATGAACATTGGGGTGCACGTGTCTTTTTGAATTGTGGTTTTATCTGGGTATGTGCCCAGTAGTGGGATTGCTGGATCATATGGTAATTCTATTTTTCGTTGTTTAAGGAACCTCCATACTGTTCTCCATAGTGGCTGTATCAGTTTACATTCCCACCAACAGTGCAAGAGGGTTCCCTTTTCTCCACACCCTCTCCAGCATTTGTTGTTTGTAGGTTTTCTGATGATGCCCATTCTAACTGGTGTGAGGTTATACCTCACTGTAGTTTTGATTTGCATTTCTCTAATAATTAGTGATGTTGAGCAGCTTTTCATGTGCTTCTTGGCCATCTGTATGTCTTCTTTGGAGAAATGTCTGTTTAGGTCTTTTGCCCATTTTGGGTTGGGTTGTTTGTTTCTTTCATATTGAGCTGCATGTGCTGCCTGTATATTTTGGAGATTAATCCTTTGTCCATTGATTCGTTAGCAAATATTTTCTCCCATTCTGAGGGTTGTCTTTCCGTCTTGTTTATGGTTTCCTTCGCTGTACAAAAGCTTTGAAGTTTCATTAGGTCCCATTTGTTTATTTTTGTTTTTATTTCCATTATTGTAGGAGGTGGATCAAAAAAGATCTTGCTGTGATTTATGTCAGAGAGTGTGCTTCCTTTGTTTTCCTCTAAGAGTTTTATACTGCCTGGTCTTACATTTAGGTCTCTAATCCATTTTGAGTTTATTTTTGTGTACAGTGTTAGGGAGTGTTCTAATTTCATTCTTTTATATGCAGCTGTCCAGTTTTCCCAGAATCACTTATTGAAGAGACTGTCTTTTCTCCGTTTTATATCCTTGCCTCCTTTGTCATAGATTAGTTGACCATAGGTGCGTGGGTTTATCTCTGGGCTTTCTGTCTTGTTCCATTGATCTGTATTTCTGTTTTTGTGCCAGTACCATATTGTCTTGATTACTGTAGCTTTGTAGCATAGTCCGAAGTCAGGGAGTCTGATTCCTCCAGCTCCATTTTTTTTCCCTCAAGACTGCTTTGGCTATTCAGGGTCTTTTGTGTCTCCATACAAAATTTAAGATGTTTTGTTCTAGTTCCATAAGAAATGCCATTGGTAATTTAATAGGGATTGCAATGACCCTGTAGATTGCTTTGGGTAGTATAGTCATTTTCACAGTATTGATTCTTGCAATCCAAGAACATGGTGTATCTCTCCATCTGTTGGCATCATCTTTAATTTCTTTCATCATTGTCTTATAATTTTCTGCATACAGGTCTTTTGTCTCCCTAGGTAAGTTTATTTCTAGGTATTTTATTCTTTTTGTTGCAGTGGTAAATGGGAGTGTTTCCTTAATTTCTCTTTCAGATTTTTCATCATTAGTGTATAGGAATGCAAGAGATTTCTGTGCATTAATTTTGTATCCTGAAACTTTACCAGATTCATTGATTAGCTCTAGTAGTTTTCTGGTGGCATCTTTAGGATTCTCTACGTATAGTATCATGTCATCTGCAAACAGTAACAGTTTTACTTCTTCTTTTCCGATTTGTATTCCTTTTATTTCTTTTTCTTCTCTGATTGCCGAAGCTAGGACTTCCAAAACTGTGTTGAATAACAGTGGTGAGAGTGGACATCCTTGTCTTGTTCCTGATCTTCGAGGAAATGCTTTCAGTTTTTCACCATTGAGAATGATGTTTGCTGTGAGTTTGTCGTGTATGGCCTTTATTATGTTGAGGTAGGTTCCCTCTGTGACCACTTTCTGGAGAGTTTTTATCATAAATGGGTGTTGAGTTTTGTCAAAAGCTTTTTCTGCATCTATTGAGATGGCCATATGGTTTTTATTCTTCAGTTTGTTAATATGGTGTATCACATTGTTTTGCGTATATTGAAGAATCCTTGCATCCCTGGGATAAATCCAATTTGATCATGGTGTATGATCCTTTTAATGTGTTATTGGATTCTGTTTGCTAGTATTTTGTTGAGAATTTGTGCATCTATATTCATCAGTGATACTGGTCTGTAATTTTCTTTTTTTATAGTATCTTTGTCTGGTTTTGGTATCAGGGTGATGGTGGCCTCATCATCGAATGAGTTTGAGAGTGTTGCTTCCTCTGCAATTTTTTGGAAGTTTGAGAAGGATGGGTGTTAGCTCTTCTCTAAATGTTTGATAGAATTCACCTGTGGAGCCATCTGGTCCTGGACTTTTGTTTGCTGGAAGATTTTTTTTTTGGGGGGGGGGTTTGCAGGCCTCTCACTGTTGTGGCCTCTCCTGTTGTGGAGCACAGGCTCCAGACGCGAAGGCTCTGCGGCCATGGCTCACAGGCCTAGCTGCTCCATGGCATGTGGGATCCTCCCGGACTGGGGCACGAACCCACATCCCCTGCATCGACAGGCAGACTCCCAACCACTGCGCCACCAGGGAAGCCCTGTTGGAAGATTTTTAATCACAGTTTCAGTTTCATTACTTGTGATTGGTCTGTTCATATTTTCTATTTCTTCGTGGTTCAGTCTTGCAAGGTTATACCTTTCTAAGAATTTGTCCATTTCTTCCTGGTGGTCCACTTTATTGGCATAGGGTTGCTTGTAGTAGTCTCTTAGGATGCTTTGTATTTCTGTGGTGGCTGTTGTAACTTCTCCTTTTTCATTTCTAATTTTATTGATTTGAGTCCTTTCCCTCTTCTTCTTGATGTGTCTGGCTAATAGTTTATCAATTTTGTTTATCTTCTCAGAGAACCAGCTTTTAGTTTTATTGATCTTTGCTATTGTTTTCTTTGTTTCTATTTCATTTATTTCCACTCTGATCTTTATGATTTCTTTCCTTCTGCTAACTTTGGGTTTTGTTTGTTCTTCTTTCTCTAGTTCCTTTAGGTGTAAGGTTAGATCAGGTATTTGAGATTTTTCTTGTTTCTTGAGGTAGGCTTGTATAGCTATAAACTTCCCGCTTAGAACTGCTTTTGCTGCATCCCGTAGGTTTTGGATCGTCGTGTTTTCATTGTCATTTGTCTCTAGGTATTTTTTGATTTCCTCTTTGATTTCTTCAGTGATCTTTTGGTTATTTAGTAACGTAGTGTTTAGCCTCCATGTGTTTGTGTGTTTTACGTTTTTTCCCCTGTAATTCATTTCTAATCTCATAGCCTTGTGGTCAGAAAAGATGCTTGATATGATTTCAGTTTTCTTAAATTTACTGAGGTTTGATTTGTGACCCAAGATGTGATCTGTCCTGGAGAATGTTTCGTGTGCACTTGAGAAGAAAGTGAAATCTGCTGTTTTTGGATGGAATGTCCTATAAATATCAGTTAAATCTATCTGGTCTGTTGTGTCATTTAAAGCTTCTGTTTCCTTATTTATTTTCATTTTGGATGATCTGTCCATTGGTGTACGTGAGGTGTTAAAGTCCCCCACTATTGTGTTACTTTCGATTTCCTCTTCTACAGCTGTTAGCAGTTGCCTTATGTATTGAGGTGCTCCTATGTTGGGTGCATATATATTTATAGTGGTTATATCTTCTTCTTGGATTAATCCCTTGATCATTATGAAGTGTCCTTCCTTGTCTCTTGTAACATTCTTTATTTTAAAGTTTATTTTATCTGATATGAGTATAGCCACTCCAGCTTTCTTTTGATTTCCATTTGCATGGAATATCTTTTTCCATCTCCTCACCTTCAGTCTGTATGTGTCCCTAGGTCTGAAGTGGGTCTCTTGTAGACAGCATATATATGGGTCTTGTTTTTGTATCTACTCAGCAAGCCTGTGTCTTTTGGTTGGAGCATTTAATCCTTTCGTGTTTAAGGTAATTATCCATATGTATGTTCCTATGCCCATTTTCTTAATTGTTTTGGGTTTGTTTTTGTAGGTCCTTTTCTTCTCTAGTGTTTACCACTTAGAGAAGTTCCTTTAACATTTGTTGTAGAGCTGTTGTGGTGGTGCTGAATTCTCTTAGCTTTTGCTTGTGTGTAAAGCTTTTGATTTCTCCATCGAATCTGAATGAGATGCTTGCTGGGTAGAGTAATCTTGGTTGTAGGTTCTTCCCTTTCATCACTTTAAGTGTATCATGCCACTCCCTTCTGGCTTGTAGAGTTTCTGCTGAGAAATCAGCTGTTAACCTTATGGGAGTTCCCTTGTATGTTATTTTTCATTTTTCCCTTGCTGCTTTCAATAATTTTTCTTTGTCTTTAATTTTTGCTAATTTGATTACTATGTGTCTCGGCATGTTTCTTCTTGGGTTGATCCTGTATGGGACTCGCTGCACTTCCTGGACTTGGATGACTATTTCCTTTCCTACGTTAGGGAAGTTTTTGACTATAATCTCTTCAAGTATTTTTTCGGGTCCTTTCTCTCTCTCTTCTCCTTCTGGGACCCCTATAATGCGAATGTTGTTGCGTTTAATGTTGTCCCAGAGGTCTCTTAGGCTGTCTTCATTTATTTTCATTCTTTTTTCTTTATTCTGTTCTGCAGCAGTGAATTCCACCATTCTGTCTTCCAGGTCACTTATCCGTTCTTCTGCCTCAGTTATTCTGCTATTGATTCCTTCTAGTGTAGTTTTCATTTCAGTTATTGTATTGTTCATCTGTGTGTGTTTGTTGTTTAATTCTTCTAGGTCTTTGTTAAACATTTCTTGCATCTTCTCAATCTTTGCCTCCATTGTTTTTCTGAGGTCCTGGATCATTTTCACTGTCATTATTCTGAATTCTTTTTCTGGAAGGTTGCCTATCTCCACTTCATTTACTTGTTTTTCTGGGGTTTTATCTTGTTCCTTCATCTGGTACATAGCCCTCTGCCTTTTCATCTTGTCTATCTTTCTGTGAATGTGGTTTTTGTTCCACAGGCTGCAGGATTGTAGTTCTTCTTGCTTCTGGTCTCTGCCCTCGGGTGGATGAGGCTGTCTAAGAGGCTTGATGGGAGGGACTGGTGGTGGGTAGAGCTGGGTGTTGCTCTGGTGGGCAGAGCTCAGTAAAACTTTAATCCACTTGACTGTTGACGGGTGGGGCTGGGTTCCCTCCCTGTTGGTTGTTTGGCCTGAGGGAACCCAACACTGGAGCCTATCTGGGCTCTTTGGTGGGGCTAGTGACAGACTCTGGGAGGGCTCACGCCAAGGAGTACTTCCCAGAACTTCTGCTGCCAGTGTCCTTGTCCCCTGGTGAGACACAGCCACTCCCCTCCTCTGCAGGAGACCCTCCATCCCTAGCAGGTAGGTCAGGTTCAGTCTCCCCTGGGGTCACTGCTCCTTCCCCTGGGTCCCGATGCGCACACTACCTTGTGTGTGCCCTCCAAGAGTGGAGTCTCTGTTTCCCCCAGTCCTGTCAAAGTCCTGCAGTCAATTTCCACTAGCCTTCAAAGTCTGATTCTCTAGGAACTCCTCCTCCTGTTGCTGGACCCCCAGGTTGGGAAGCCTGACGTGGGGCTCAGGACCTTCACTCCAGTGGGTGGACTTCTGTGGTGTAA
The DNA here is from genome assembly GCF_949987515.2 of Delphinus delphis. Lineage (NCBI taxonomy): Eukaryota > Metazoa > Chordata > Mammalia > Artiodactyla > Delphinidae > Delphinus > Delphinus delphis. The sequence continues at coordinate 122,266,295 of NC_082704.1, forward strand.
GTGTTTGTTCTCCAGTGTGTGAGTCGCCCACCCAGCAGTTACGGGATTTGATTTTGCTGTGATTGCGCCCCTCCTACCGTCTCATTGTGGCTTCTCCTTTGTCTTTGGATGTGGGGTATCTTTTCTGGTGAGTTCCAGTGTCTTCCTGTTGATGACTGTCCAGCAGCTGGTTGTGATTCTGGTGTTCTCTCAAGAGGGCGTGAGAGCATGTCCTTCTGCTCCACCATCTTGGTTCAGGCTCCCTGCAAACAAATCTTTTGTCTTCCTGTTACCTGTCACTTCGTGACCCCAGGAATGACAACACTAATATTTTAAAATAACAGATGCGTATTTTATTTATTTAGAATATTTATTTATTTAGTTGTGCAGGCTCCTGAGTTGTGGCACGCGGGCTCCTTAGTTGCGGCCTGTGAACTCTTAGTTGCGGCATGTGGCACCTAGTTCCCTAACCAGGGTTCAAACCCGGGCCCCCTGCATTGGCAGCATGGAGTCTTAACCAGTGGACCACCAGGGAAGTCCCCAGATGCATATTTGAAATGGATTCCATTAGGGAAGGCCAAGGAGTGAAAGAGAATGCAGGGAAAAGAGAAAATTTGGGTAGAAGAACCTCCTTTAGCTGCATGGTTATTTCTCTCAAAGTTAGGAAGACGAGGAGACTTTCTTTTGGTATGTTTCAGGAAAATATTCAAAAGTGATCATTTGTTTGCTACTGTGTTAGTCTTATTCAGGGAGTTCAACATGATTTTACAAAGGAAGTCATTTTTGTCATGGTCTCTTTGGTTTCAGAAGCAATGTAGTGCTTTTAGAATCAAGAATAGGTTATCACTCTTGGGACTTCCCTGGAGGTCTAGTGGTTAAGACTTTGCCTTCCAGAGCAGTGGGTGCGGGTTTGATCCCTGGTTGGGGAGCTACGATCCCACACACCTCGCAGTGTGGCCAAAAATCCAAAACATAAAGCAGAAGCAATATTGTAACAAATTCAATAAAGACTTTTAAAAATGGTCCACATCAAAAAAAATCTAAAGAAAAAAAAAAGAATAGATTATCAGTCTTCTTGTCTGGTGCCAGACATTTTAATATTTTTACCTTTCATCTTCTGTAAAATGATATGCAATAAATAAGTGTCCTATTTACTGAACACAATTTTTGTAGAAAGTTAAAATTATACAATTATAAAATCACTTCAAACCTACTTAATGTAGAAATTTTACACATGAAATTTCAATCACTTTGTAATCCACTGCCTGAAACTTCCTGAAGAGGAAACTAATGATGTTTGTTAATCATTAATGATTTACACAATGTGAAATTTTTTACTGCACACATGAAGTTAGTTGGAAGGAACATTAAAGATAATTTCTCATATTTACATATGAAGAGAACTCTAGAAGCCATCCAGTTCTAAGGTACCCGTATAATATGTAGCTGATCAAACAAAGGAGGATGATTTTCAGAGTGAAAGTGGATGCTACTTCGAATTGTGTTAGGATAACAGGCATCAATTGGGAAGTGGAGTTCTGTCCAAATACCCATTTTACTCCAAGGAAACTCTGGTCTAGAGAACTGACCTCTTAGGACAAACAGGGACTATTCAGAAGACATCCCCGCGGGCAAACAGTTGTGGCTAACTTTGGTCCTCCAATCCACCTGTCTCGTGGGTAACTCAGTATATTGCATGCTATCAAACTGCAAATGTGATACTGCTCACTGAACTGTAGAATATGACTTCTTCCAGCAGTAGCACGCCTCTTTCTCTCTTTACTTCCCATGATGTTCTAGAAATAGAGACAAGTCCCTGACTACCTTGGTCATGGTGACCAGGAACAACATTGTGTTGAATTAGCCGTCAGAAACAGACTCTACCACTTCTAAGAAGCACCATGCCCCGTTTTACAGGTGAATCTTGTCAGAAGATGTATAAAGAGCAAACCCTTATTTTTAATCAATTTTTTAGAAATGTAACAAGGGCAGAAGCTTTCCAGCTCAGTTTACAATGTTAGTGAATCTTTCATACAAAACAAGCTGATGTGTATTTTGCATGTCCGAAATATTTCTTCATATTTCAAGTAAACATTATACACCCTGCTATATATAAACTAGATAATGAACAAGGGCCTGCTGTGTAGCACAGGGAACTATACTCAATACTTCGTAATAACCCGTAAGTGATGAGAATCTGAAAGGTATATATACATATACATATACGTATATATACATGTATATACACACATGTGTATAACCAAATCACTTTGCTGTATACCTGGAACTAACACATTTTAAATCAACTGTACTGCAATATAAAATTTTTTCTCAAAACCATAAAATAATATAGAGTATATCTGTCCCATGTTCAGGGGGAGCCTTCGTAATCCCACAGCCATATCATGGACTTATAACTATAAAGATTTATAGGTGCCATTATACAGAACTTGTGATACGTATCCAGAATAACCCCATGACCAACCCTGTGAGGGCACGGTTTATCACGCGGATCCCGTGAGGAAATCACGCAGATACCTGGGAGCTGGCATTTCAGGTAAAAGGACCCCAAGCTCAAGTGCAGAGAGCGAGCGTGTAGTTAGTGTGTTTAGAAAACAGCACGGGGGATATTACAGCTGAATAGGGGGAGCGAAGTCAGCAGGTGGAGACAAGACTGGAAAAGTACCAGGATTCCACGCCAAGTAGGGCTTTCAGCGCCATCGTAAGGAATTTAACTTGTAGTTTGAGCGAGATGGAGGCCATTCAAGGGATTTAATGAAATTAATGATTCATTATGGACTTACATTTTAAAAGAATTAACCTGCCGCTGAGTTGGGAATAGACTGTCAGGTGGCAGGTCAATGCAGGGACCCTTGTTAGGGAGGTGACCGCAGTAAACTGGGGAAGATTTGATGGAGGCTAGGACCAGGTTGGGATGGAGAGGTGGTGAGAAGTGGTCAGTTTACGGATAAGTTTTGACCTTAACTGAAGAATGTGAGAGGGAGAAAGGAGATAAAGATGACTATTTTTGGTCTCATAACGTTGAGAATGGAGTTGCCCTTTGCACGTTGAATACTTATTCCATAGGCATCAAAGTGTCTCTTAGAAAAGCTGCGTTTCCCCCACTCTGATTTCACGTGGTCCTGTTTCAGTATAACCTTATCTCTTGCTTCTAGGCATTTCTGAGACCTGCAGGAAGTAGCGAATTCACTCCCACACCCCCTGAATGTTTCCTCCCAGGTCCCCTAAGCCTTGATGGGCACAGAAGCTGAGTCCCAAGAAATAATTGGTGGTGATTTAACTAGTGTTTTATAAGTACACATTAGTGCTAATTGACGTCCCAACCTAGAATAGAAGAGTTCTCTCTCTGCGTCTTTTTGTCAGTGGCTCAGCTCACCCAACATTTTAGTTGTGTGAATTGTAGCAGACGGCTTCTGTAGACATTATTCTTTATTTAGATGATTTTGGATGGCAAATTTTTCAATTTATATTGAAAAATTACTCAAACTGGCTTTCAAAAAGATTGATGTATTGATGTATTGTTACGTAGAACTTGAATTCAGTTGTAGTGCAGTTTTCAAGGCTGGCTTATCCAGAAGCTTGTGTTCCATTTTTGTTGAGACCCCTTTGGCTTTGTCTTGCTCTGAGGGTTGGCTTCATTCTCAGGCTGCTCTGTTTTATAGTACCAAATGGCTGTTGCAATCCAGCCATCACACCAAACACCACTGTGTCCACAGAAGAGAGGAAGTGCTCCTATCTATGCCTAAGAAGCTAGAGTCCCAAGATAAGCTCTGATTGGACCATTTGGGTCATGTGCCCTCCATGTGCTGATAGCTTCAAGCTGAGGCACACCACAGCCATGGTGTGAGTAGGTTCATGCTCTATTGGGGTATATGGGCTATGTGGATAAGAGATGGATATGGAAATAAAAATCTGGGTGGCATTAAGAAAGGGGATTAAGTGAGTGTGCAGAGGCTACCTCTCTGCCCTCTGTAGTCATTTTGTCAATGCATCTTAATCACACACACACACACCCCTTAGCTGGCTGCTTCTGTTCCTTAATAATCACATGTGCACATCTATGTGTGTATATATATATATATATATGTATGTATGTATTTACAAATGTGCATTAGTTGTTGTGATAGGCGTCATCCAAGATGGCCCCAGATGATCACCACCTCCTAATATTCCTACCCTCACCTTGTCACCTACCTTCAGTTTCGGCTACGTCAAGTCACTTCTTCTAATACCAAGAATACAGCAAAATAATGGGAGGTCACTTCTGAGACTAGGATTCCATCTTGGGCATCATGTCTGCTTTGCTTGCCCTGAGGGAAGCCAGCTGCAATATTTGGAGCTGTCCCGTGGAGAAGGTCACATGTAGAAGAAATGCCACATCTGTCCCACAGCCCGTGAGGACCTGAACCCTGCTGATACTATGTCAGCAAGCTTGGAAGTGGATCCTTCCCATCTAGTCTTTGATAAGACCCCAGCCCCAGGTGACATTTAATTGCAGCCTTGTAGGAATTCCTAAGCCAGAAGACCCAGTTAAGGTACTCCGAGATTTTTGACCTACAGAATCTATGAGATAAATTATTGCTTCAGTTGCTCATTTGGGGGGGGGGGGTATGTTTTTATGCACCATCAGGCAGCTGATACAGTTAAAATATCTCAAAATTTGAAACCAATTAAATTTTCAACACCATTGGCTTAGCCACCCATATGATACTATATCGTGTGAAGAAAGTGGAGTCAAATCACTTCGGTGAGAACATCTCTCCTCTACTCACCATGTTGACAACTGTAGCCAAGAACCTTAACCTTCTCTGTGATCCTGAGTTCTCTGTAAAGAATAGTAAGCACTTCATAAGATTATTGTGAAAATGAAATGACAAAATCCGTTACTCAAAGAAGTGTCTGTCAGAACGTAGACCGTCAAGAGAAATAAGATTTTTTTCTTCAGTGACTGTGTAGCTGTTATGAAGCATGCACCTGAAGAATATTTATGGACATGGGGAATGTTCACTACATATTAAGTGCAAATTCAGGTTATAAAAATGTATGTTAACGCCTAGACAAAATGGCTAGGGGATTGTATGTTAAAATGTAAATTGACTGAAATTGATTCTGATAATGGTAGCAGACGTCTGTGAATACACTGAAAACCACCACTAGAAGTACATTACTTTATGTGGGTGAATTGTATGGTCTCAGAATTACAGTTGCATAAAGCTGTTAAAAAAGCAAGATGTGTTTTTCTTGATGTTGCAGACTTCTGTTTGCATCATGAACCATTTCAGTATTCTCTACTGTGACCATGTACTTTCTTACAAACTTTTTGAAAACCTAATGATGACTCCAATTTGAAATTACATGCAGTAAACAATTGTATAGTAGATATGCTTGTCTGTCATCCATTACTGGAATTTATCTCTAAGTGTACACTGTTTGGTATGGATTTATCATTCCTGTGAGCTAAACAGACATAGAATTTTTTTTTTTGCTTTATTTCATTTTGTTATCCTTTTAAGCCAACACTTTATAAATAGATGTAAGAAAATCTGATTGCCATGGTGAGTATTATTCCATTTGAGGGGATGAAGTAAGTATTGGAAATGACTTCCCAATATATTTTCTTGTAACTTTGCTTAGAACCCCATCCGAAACACTGAGAAAGAACTCAAAATGCAAAGGATGTGGGTCCCGCATAGAGCATCAATGCATTGATTGTTATCTACCCAGTGCTAAGTGTTTTCCATTGATTATCTGTTCGAATACTCTTGTCAGTCCCATGGGGCAGGTCTGTGCGCTGCTTCTAGGATGGCTCTGGCGATCTCCACTTCCTTGGTGTTCATGCCCTTGTGTAATTCCTCCCCTTTGTGTGTGCCTGGGGCCTGAAGACTTCCTTCTAATGAATAGGATACTCGGAGGTGATGAGGTCCTAAAAGTAGTATGTGACGTCCACCTTGGTAGTAGACTACTTCTGTTGTTTTCTTGGCTTGAAGACTTTGATGATACACATTGACATGTGTGCGAAGCCCACGAGTCAAGGAACTGAAGGAAACCTCTGCCCGACAGTCATAAAAGAACTGCGGCCCTCAGTCTGAGAAACGGAGAAGAGTTGAATCCTACCAGCAACTGCATGAGCTGGAAAGTGGGTCCTTCCCTCGTCCAGCCTTCAGATGATTGTGGTCCGAAGACCCAGCTAGGCTGGGCCGAGATTCCTGACCACAGAAGCTGTGAGATAATCCACGTGAGTTGTCTCAAGACACTACATTTTGGGATAACGTGTCATGTGAGGATAGAGAAGTCATACCCTCTATCATTGCCTTTACCAAACGGGAAGGATATCGTGTTGGTACGACGACCCCAAAAGTTGTCTGTTTTCACATGAGAAGGCAAAACCATGCAGTTCCTCATGATAGGAGATGTTCCAGCCAGGCAAGAAAGATTGCAGCGAAGTTAAGATTTTTGATAAATTTGTGGTCGATAGCGCATTTATACATGTCGATAGGAGCCGAGTTTGGGGCTCCATCTTACCCTTTTAACAGCAAACTTGCTTTCTCACAAAATGTCTCGAAGTGTCTTTTTCTGACCATAACCGAACTCCAGGATGCCGTTTCCCCTGTGTTGCTCTATTAAGGAGAGCAGCCTACAGTTCTTGGTTTCTGCGGGGCAGCCCTTTACTGTCATGCTAAACAGCTCTTCCTTAGTGCTTAGGATTCCTGGAGGTCCTCTGAAGCTTGTGCAGAGACTCACTCGTGTACATACTGTAAGACAAGACAATTCCTGCTGTCTGAGGGGATCCCTCATAGGGTCTCAATAACAACAGCTCCTTTTGGGGTACGAATAGGGTTAAGTCTGAGCATTTCCCATAATGCTGTGAGGTGAGCTGCCAGGTACCACAGCTGTTCACTGCATGAGCTCCTGCCTTATTCCTGGTGACAATGGAGACATAGGGAATGTTTTCTGGGGAAATTCGGTGCTCATTGCTTCATTCCTCAGGAGTAGACTTGGACTGGAACTTTGCTTGGTGTCTAAGATGCTGTTGATCAGACATGAGCTTACCCTCCCTCTAGAGATTTTTTTCTCAAAGCGTCAGGGATGTTTCTTCCTGTTCACTGCACCGTTGACCCAGGTTTTGGGTATGCGAAATGTAGAGTACAGTTCACCAAAAATATTATTTTCACATCTATTTTGTCCAGTGATACGTGTACTTTACAAAGGAGAAAAACGGTATTTCAGTGTTTTCAGGGAACTAATCAGTGCCACGTACGTAGGTGTTAAGAAGCAGCAGAGCAGCAGGATGTGGGCAAACTCTTGTGACCTTAAATTGCATGTAATGCTCTTGCACCGTCTCTGCTGTCTGGATTGGGTGTGATATAATAAAGTGGTGCTACTCAGCGCAAGGTGCGGAAGTGGTGTCCTGCAAACGCTTTAGTTCTTTAGCAGAGTTGACCCTGGCGATGCCTCTCTCAGAATTGGAGCCACAAGAATCCCTACAAACCATCTTTTGCTTGTTTCATTGTATACCTCATTTAACTCTATTAATCAAGTACATTGCTTCAAGGGTATACCAGTGGCTGCATATTTCCATAAAAGGTCATCCCCAAACTCTTGACATAAGATTAAAAATGTTTACTCCTTTATTATTGGGTAGAAACATTAGGTAATATTGAAAGTATTTCTGTTTAAAATGTTTTCAGGGTTTTTCTCACAGTTCTTCTTTCCCTCAAAAACTCTCTCCACTCTAAAATTTGGGATATTTTTGAAACTCTAAACCTTAAGGAACATTTTCACTTCAAAAGTGAAAGCTTAGCTGATACTTATTTTCAGTGCAATATGATTCCTAAATCCCATTCAGTATAGTACCTCTGTATTTTTCCATCTTCAAAGAGAGTAAGTTTATAGGTAAATGCATTCTTCTCTGGGTAAATTTAAATGGGGTCAATAAAATGTATTAGCAGTGTCTAATTTCATAACATAAATAACTTCTAAGGGAAAGTTAAAAATATGAAAACAGTGTAAATTTCTACATATAGTTCAACAAAGAGTCCAATCGATAGTTTACGTTGACCTAGCATAAGAAAATTTTTTATGAGAATAGCATAACTAGAAAATACAAAATTGGTTGTACGGTATTATACATTTTTAGTAGTCAGTCTTGTTAATATTATATGCCTATGGGAGAAAAATGAGTTTATGTGGCTCACATTAAATGGTGACTAGTTAAAAGATGAATTCAACGTGAAATGAAAAAATAAACATAATACGATTTTCTCTTCCATATAAATCAACATTCAAAATCTAGTGTAAGAGGCGGTGTAGTGTTGCCATGGACACGTAACTGTTTTTGCCATAAAGATAACACCAACATCATTGCTTCATAATGATGGTTTGAGAATGTTTTGAATATTACTGAACTATCCACTCTTCTCAAACAGTGAATTTATTAACCAACGATGGTCAATTAAGAAAGAATCACTAAAGTTCAAAAGGAGGCTTCATTTAGATTTACGAAGATGGGGAAAATACCATTTTCTGGGAAGTACACAATATAGGAAGCTTGAGTGAGTTGATCTATAGCGTCTCATTGAAGTACATGCAAAGGCTTGCAGTGGTACGCTCAAAGAATGACTGAAATAAAAACAAAGGGAGGGAATTTCACAATTCACCTGGGATCTTTCCTGAATTATTTAGATATGTACACTGGGTAGCATAAAACTGCAATGACTGTGCCCATAAAAGGTATTTTTTTTTCAGAAATAATCAAAATATCCTTGTCAGTGAACAGCTTAACTTGTTAATCAGAATATCACAGGTTTAAGTCGCAGGGACTCTCTAGGTGAGAGGGATACAGGACCATTTAGAACACAAATGTCAGATACCAGCTCAATTTTTTAGCTGTATCATTTTGAGATAGCCATTTATCCTCTCTAAAACTCAATGCATTCAACTGTAAAATGAGAGGGAAAAAAAGATAGAAATGCCCACAATATGGATGTTACGAACAAATAGGGTTAAACACGTAAAATATTTAGTGTAGCATCTGGCATGTCTTCATTCATGGGAGGTGTTATCATCAAGGACTAACCACATGAGTTGGCCAGTGAACAGCATTGTTCTGTGAAGTACATGCTGCTTAAAAGAGTTTCCTCCTGCCAGGGGGAAGAACCGGCAAGCCAAGAGGAGCTTTGTGTGGAGATGTTCATGGGAGGTCTGCCCTATAGACAGACAGGAGATTAAACAAAAGGGGATCCCCTTGCTGTTTCCCCTAGACTGTGTGTGTGTGTGTGTGTGTGTGTGTGTGTGTGTGTGTGTGTGTGTGTGTGTGTGTGTGTGTGTGTGTGCGCGCGCTAGAGAGAGAGAGAGAGAAAGAGAAAGGGAGAGACAGAGAGAGAGAGGGAGGGAAAGAGAGATTAGGAAGCGGTATTGTCAATGCAAGTTTCCTGTAATCAGATCAAATTGCAGTGATTGGGGAGCATATAGAACCCAGGTGAGCAACCGGTGTTGATCTCCAAAAATCCATCCTTGCCCACACAGAGTGAGGGCCTTCAGTGCTTGCAGGGAGGACAGGGTGTCTGGTTGTAATCATCTCTGGGTAAGCAGTGGAAATGGCATCAGGTTCTGTCTTAGTCCTTTCGAGCTGCTCTACCAAAATACCATAGGCTGGGTGGGTTATAAAAGACATACAAGTATTTTTCTCAGTTCTGGAGGTTGGAAATCCAAGGTCAAGACTAAGGCAGGTTCAGTGTCTGGTGAGATCCCTTCTCCTGGTTCACAGACAGCTGTCTTCTCACTGTGTCCTCATGTGCTGGAAGGGGTGAGGGAGCTCTCTGGGGTTTCTTTTATGAAGACACTAATCCCATTCATATGGGCTCCACCCTCATGACCTTATCACCCCCGAAGACCCCACCTCCTAATACCATCTCATTGAGGGTTAGATTTCAACATGAATTTTGGAAGAACACAAACATGCAGTCTACAGCAGATTTGGAGACAGGGGTGCATGTTTCACTGTACAGAGAGAGCAGACAGGACTCGATGCCCAGATATAGTACAGCTGCCAATCATGCTGGAGGACCGGGTCTTCTGTACAAAGATGGGGGTCTGATGCTGAGCCTTTGCTCTAAGCAAGGCAGAGCTCTTCGCTTATGGTGGCAGATAATCAAAGTCCAAGAAAACCAGTTAGCTTGAGGATATTGTCCATCCCTAAACTAAAAGGATAGTATAATACAGGTAGTTATTCATTTCCAAGACTCATCACAGTAATGTGATGGCCATGGAAGGACACAAGGGCAATTGGGAAAACGTAATGCTTCCAGCTTTTTATTGAAAGGCACTTTTTTGTTGTTTTTAATTGTGAGCAGTGGATTTCTTTTTTCTTTCTTCCTTTATAAATTATAGACTTGCTAAATTTTCCCTAGAATCTGACCTACAGGAACAATGGCCCTCCATTAAAAACATGAATGATGTTTAAAGGAAATTATTTGATATTTGAAAAAAAGGAACGTTGCGGTTGATGAATAGGTTGATGGTTCAACTATATCAGGCACTTGGGGTAAATATCTTGAAATATAAAATTGCAAAACAAGGTCTCCTGTCTTTGAGAACCTTCGAAGATCAAGGCTTATAAATACAGTCCACAGTGGAAAATAGCTTAATGTGAAGATGCAAAGCACCTTCTTAGCGTCATTAATAATAAACTCAGAGGCGTAAGTCGTGTTGCAGAGGGTTGTATAAGATCACTGAGAAAGAAACGAGAGAGAACAATAAAGACTTAGGAGAAATGTTCTAGTACAGGGCTGTCGTGAATGAATACCAAAATACACACCAGCGTGCGCTCTTTACAGGAAAAATAAATCCAAAGCGTGAAACTAACCTTAGAACTCCTTACAGAGTTTTAGCCTTCATAAATATCCACCTGGCCTTTGTGTTTGCTGATAAAATTATGAATCATGATTCTCAGTTCTGCCTGGAACACTAGACGTGTGAGCCCCTCTTTCCGAGGGGTAGTTTGGTTTTATATGGACCACACAGGCACATTCAGTTGATCCCCATGAGTCACGATAAGTTCATGGAAAAATACAGCTTGGTTCCAAGATGATGAGAGAGTTGAAAAAGCCTGCGTTTTAACAAGGTGACTAGATTCAATTGTAACTCAAAGGTGAAGTTTCCATGTGTGCTGTCTCTGCTTTTCCCAAAGTGTCAGGGGCCACATAGACTTCAGAGGAAAGGACTCTAGAGGATGTTATGTAGTAGAAAAAGAATGAAACAAGGTGTTATCTTGTCCTCCTTAGGTTGACACACAACCTTAGGAAGTTGCATAACCACAGAATGGCAAGGGCTGTGTGCTAAAGAGCAGTGCAGTCCTGGGGTGTGAATTTTAGGGAAGCAAGCAGAATTTTGAAGGAAGGCTTGGAACAGCATGTAGAATTTGAGCTTGTTCCACTACCTCAAAGTTTCATTCTCCTATTTCTGTTTTTCCCTACAATATGTTTGAAGTATACTTGTTGTACAATATTCTATAAGTTGCTGGTGTACAATATAGCGATTCACGGTTTTTAAAATTATTACTTCACTTAAAGTTATTATAAAATATTGGCATATTCTGAGTGCAATACAATATACCCTTTTAGCTTATTTTATACCTAATGGTTTGTACCTCTTACTCCCCTCCCCCTATCTTGCCCCTCCCTCCTTCCCTCTCCCTACTGGTAACCACTAGTTTGTTCCCTGTATCTGTAAGTCTGCTTCTTTTCTGTTACATTTAATAGTTTGTTGCATTTTTTAGATTCCACATATAAGTGATACAGTATTTGTTTCTCTGTCTGACTTATTTCACTTAGCATAATGTCTTCCATGTCCATCCATGTTGCTGCAAGTGGAAATTTTCAGTCTTTTTATGGCTGAGTGATACTCCACTGTGTTATATATATAAATTGTAAATAGTGCTGTTATGAACTTTGGCGTGCATGTATCTTTTAGAATTTGTGCTTTTGTTTTTTTTCAGATATATATGCCCAGTAGTGGGATTGCTGGGTCGTACGGTAGTTCCATTTTTAGTTTTTTGAGAAACCTCCATACTGTTCTGCATAGTGGTTGCATCAGTTTACATCCCTGGCAAGAGTGTACGAGGGTTCCCTTTTCTCCACACCCTCACCAACATTAGTTATTTGTGTTCTTTTTGATGATAACCATTCTGACAGGTGTGAGATGATATCTGATTGTGGTTTTCACTTGCATTTTCCTGATGATTAGTGATGTTGTGCATCTTTTCATGTGCCTGTTGGCCATCTGCATGTCCTCTTTCAAAAAATGTCTTTTCAGGTCTTCCCCCCATTTTTTTTTTTTTTTTTTTTGTGGTACGCGGACCTCTCACCGCTGTGGCCTCTCCCGTTGCAGAGCACAGTCTCCAGATGCGCAGGTTCAGCGGCCATGGCCCACGGGCCCAGCCGCTCCACGGCACGTGGGATCCTCCCAGCCCGGGGCACGAACCCGCGTCCCCTGCATCGGCAGGCGGACTCCCAACCACTGTGCCACCAGGGAAGCCCCCACCCATTTTTTAATTGGGTTGTTTGTTATTTTGATGTTGAGTTGTGTGAGCTGTTTATATATGTTGAATCACTTATCAGTCATATCATTTCCAAACTTTTTCTCACATTGAGTAGGTTGTCTTTTCATTTTATCGATGGTTTCCTTTGCTGTGCAAAAGCTTTTAAGTTTAAGTCCCATTTGTTTATTTTTGCTTTTATTTCCTTTACTTTAGGAGATGGATCCAAAAAAACACTGCTGCAATTTATGTCAAAAAGTGTCCTGCCTATGTTTTCCTCTAGGAGTTTTATAGTATCCGGTCTTACTTTTAGGTCTTTAATCCATTTTGAGTTTATTCTTGTATATGGTGTTAGAGAATGTTCTGAGAATGAAATTAGAATATTCTCCTATTTCTTTTGACCAGAACAGTGGTGGGCTTTCTATTAGAATTTTAGCTGACGTGTTCATTGTGACATGCTCTTAGGCTAAAATTTGCAAGAATGGACATCTCATCTTGGGGTTTGTTTATTCCAAGTGCCAACTCCTCTCCAGAATCAGCGTGCTTATATTTATCCTTGTCTAACTTCAGGTAGTTCATTGGCATTTATTCTTGTTGTCTGGACACTTGTTGGTTCAGTAGGGTCTTAACTGGCCACACTGATGTGAAATTCTTGAGCTGGACTTCTACGAAGTTGAAGACTTGTTAGATACAAGAGAAGCAGAGGGTGATACATTACATGCCAGAGAAGTAAGTCTATCAGAGATTCTGGGGCTGATGGGAGTGCACTCCATGTGTAGGGAAAGAAATAACGGCGGTCTCCTTTGGTTTAACAGAAGTGGGAAACTAGACGTTAAGGCTGTAAGCAGAGCATGCTCTTAAGAAGCTGGGTGTGAGTGGCTGTGTTGGGCCTGATCGTAAAGGCTGAAAATGAGCAATTCAGGGTAAGACAAGGTGAAGATGAATGTGTACAGCCACCTGTCGTGGTCCTAGAGGACAAACCCCAGAATCGTACCAGAGCAAGGGGGGCATGGGGATTGAGACAGAGGAATATGATGGAACAGATCTTTTTTTGAAATTTATTTTAATGAAGTATAGTTGATTTACAATGTTGTCTTAATTTCTGCTGTAAAGTGATTCAGTTATACACATATATATTCTTTTTCATATTCTTTTCCATGCTGGTTATCACAGGATATTGAATATAGTTCCCTGTGCTATACAGTAGGACCTTGTTGTTTATCCATCCTATATATTGGGTTGGCCAAAAAATTCGTTTGGACTTTTCCGAAACATTCTTACGGAAAAACGCAAACGAACATTTTTTCCTGTTTCAGTTTTTCACCACAAGCCTTCAGGCATTGCCTTATCCATGGGGTTTTCTGGAAAACTCCTCAGTTACTTTAGAAAACAGAAGAAAAGGTTTATTTTCCAATTGAAGAAATCCAAGGTACTCAGATGGGGCATCCCTCTGTGTAAAAGAAGTTGCAGCCTCTCTTATGTGATGGGTCCTTCCACCTTACAGATGGAACAAAGCAGGAAACGAAAGTGAAGGAAGAGGAAAAGATGGGTCAGACTTAAATGAGGGGGTGAAAGATAAGTCAAGCCAGCCTTCAGTAATCATTACCCCATAGCAAGTGCAGACATGGAGGACTAAAGATAGAACGTGAGTAACATTGTGTTTTATTTGCAGAGATAGTATATTTTGCAGAATAGCTAATAATTACATTCTTCCCCAGATTCACACTCAACCTTGCAGTTTTTGAAAGTAACTTGTTACCTCCTGTAAATTTGTAATAGTGCTGGTTATATTGGTCACAAATCCCTACACTTACCCATTCATACCTTTAATCTCAAACGAGTGCATACTACCGGGTTTGTTTTTCTAAAATTATTCCATCATCGTGAAGGATTTTGCCTCTAGTAACATTTGGTTCTAATGACATTTAATCTGTTTCTGACCTACTATTACATCCTTCCGTGGTTATCCACCCTAAAGATTTCTCCCTTTAATTCTGTGTTTAAAAAAATCAGGAGCAGTGGGGTAGAAGCTTGTCATTGTGCAATCATTGAACCTCTGTGTACCGATTAATGGTTAAATATGTAGCTACAGCATTTAGTGACATATGAGCAGCAAGAAGTCAGGTAAAATTATAATATCCATATTCTACCACCATTACGGTAGGACCACTAACTCTCCCTAACTCAGTTCCTGGCTAAAGACGAAAGAGCAGGACGAATAAAAATACTACTTATCAATACTTTACACCGTGGAGGCCAGCAACATAAATGACATTTTTAAAACTACAGTGTTTGAATCTCCTTTTATACACTAGTTCCAGATGTGTATGGCAATGCTTAGGTGGCTTTTTCTATGTGGTGCTTAAGCTCCAACCAGGACACTATCTGATGGTGATCAAACAGTCCAACTCTTGTTGTTCCAGAAATTGAGAAAATTGGAATTGGTCATGATGACTTTCCCCCCACCATGCTTAGAAACAGACCTCAATAGGCGAGCCCATCTCTGGTAAAGAAGTCAGCCAGTCGGTGAGCTCAGCTTTGGGGTTTTTTTTTTTGCGGTACGCGGGCCTCTCACTGTTGTGGGCTCTCCCGTTGCGGAGCACAGGCTCCGGACGCGCAGGCTCAGCAGCCACGGCTCACGGGCCCAGCTGCTCCGTGGGACGTGGAATCTTCCCGGACCGGGGCACGAACCCGTGTCCCCTGCATCGGTAGGCGGACTCTCAACCACTGCGCCACCAGGGAAGCCCATCAGCTTTGGTTTTGAATGTAGGGTGACTGCTTGGTGGTGGTCAGCCTCATCCATCTCGTCATAACCAGCGGCATCACTGCCAGCATCAGCGTCAGCATCAACATCGGTGCAGCCTTCACTGGGTACCCCGTCTTTCCCTGGGTTCCCTTACTGGATGTGAATGTCATGGCTCTTAATTTCTGTCTGCAAGACGTTGTCAGTAAAATTGATGTACAAGTTGAGACTGACAAACAAGCAAGAAATGGGAGTGAAGTGATGACTAGCTACAATTTATATTTTTTTCCGTGATTTTTTAAATTGTATTTTTGTTTTTTTATATCTTTATTGGAGTATAGTTGCTTTACAATGTTGTGTTAGTTTCTGCTCTATAGCAAAGTGAATCAGCTATATGTATACATGTATCCCCATATCCCCTCCCTCTTGCATCTCCCTCCTACCCTCCCTATCCCACCCCTCTAGGTGGTCACAAAGCACCGAGCTGATCTCCCTGTGCTATGCGGCTGCTTCCCACTAGCTGTCTGTTTTACATTTGGTAGTGTATCTATGTCCATGCCACTCTCTCACGTCGTCCCAGCTTACCCTTCCCCCCTACCCCATGTCCTCAAGTCCGTTCTCTATGTCTGCGTCTTTAAAACATAATTCAAAAAGATACGTGTACTGCAATGTTCATTGCGACACTATTTACGATAGCCAGGATGTGGAAACAACCTAAATGTCCATCGACAGATGAATGGATAAAGAAGATGTGGCACATATATACAATGGAATAGTACTCAGCCATAAAAAGAAACGAAATTGAGTTATTTGTAGTGAGGTGGATGGACCTAGAGTCTGTCATACAGAGTGAAGTAAGTCAGAAAGAGAAAAACAAATACCGTATGCTAACACATATATATGGAATCTAAAACAACAGTACGGATGAACCTAGTGGCAGGGCAGGAATAACTACAGTATATTAAGATTCAGCGTGAGGTAGGTACAGTGCTTTTGCGTTGGAGAAAAATCTTGAAGCATCGGAAGCTTCAAGAGAAGCTTCTTAGAGAAGGAGAATGCTGAAATGTATTCACTGATTCAGAAAACGTTTGTTGGCCAGTTGTTTTTTTCCAGGTCGTAGGCTCCCCGTAAGGGGACACACAGGTGTGTGAAATAAAAGCTTCATCCTCAGTGTGATGGTTAATTTCATGTGTCAATTTGTCTATAATTAGCAGGTTACTTTCACAAATGCTGCCTTTGATTATGTGTATCCTGTGAACTAAAGGCTAAGAGACTATAATTTCTGTTTGCAGATCGATCAAAGGGGAGTCAAGTAATATTTTTATTAAAATACTACAAGTAGTAAATTAAGTATTTTTCCCCATCTTTGGACTCTTTGTCCAGTTTTCTTTCTGATGCTAAAATATCTATTAGTAGAGTTGATTGGCAGCTGTGTAAACTTCAGAAAAGTGCCCAAGAGAGATGCTGACCGATTCTGGAGAGGTTTTTTTTTGGTTTTGCTTTTGTTTTGTTTTTGTAATGGCTTTAATCCCAGATCTTAATACAAGAGAGAGGAATTGTAAGTTAGGATAAGATTTGTCACCTATGAATTTAAAGAGCCCTTTGTAATTAAACTTTATATACAGTGAAATAGAAGTATAAAAATTTCATTGATATTATAGATGCAGGATTATGATAGTCTCATTTAAAACAAACACAAAAAATAGTTAAAGGTAATCCTTAGAGAATGTATATTCTAGTTAAATTACATGTATTTTCTTATTGACCAAACTTGTATTCTACAAGTATTTGATTTCATTTCTCTCTCCCATGCATCATAAGCTTTCAAAGGGGTTCTGTCTTGGGACTTCCTTGGTGGCGCAGGGGTTAAGACTCCACGCTCCCGATGCAGGGGGCCCGGGTTTGATCCCTGGTCGGGGAATTGGATCCCACATGCATGCCGCAACTAAGAGTTCGCATGCCACAACTAAGGAGCCCATGTGCTGCAGCTGAGGAGCCCGCCTGCCACAACTAAGACCCAGCACAACCAAATAAATAAATAAATATTAAAAAGCAAAAAAAAAAAAGGGGAGGGTTTCTGTCTTGCTCATAGATGCACAATCTTTTCCCCTGTGTTTTTGTATACAGCAGGTACTTGTTAAATGTTTGCCACAGTTATTTTTATGAAATCCCTAATATTGTCATGCTCTACAGTTTGGGGTATGGTTAGGAGTTCATGCCCACTAGGCACACCTGGGTTCATAACCTATTTCCTTGCCTTACTTATGTTTGAATTCCAAGCAGTTATTTGACACCTCTATGGCTCAGTTCCTTATTTGCAAAGCAGAGATAATTGTTGCAGTCCTTTGGCATGGGGGTTGTGAGGTTGCAGCACATAAAAATTCCAAGAGTAGGCTGGTCATCATCGTGGTTATTCTGCTAAATTTGTTTCAGTGTTTAGGTAGGCTGGTCATCATCGTGGTTATTCTGCTAAATTTGTTTCAGTGTTTAGGTGATAGCTTTCTATATTTGGTGGGTCTATCTAATCGTCTCTTTAATGCAGTCGTATAAAAAACTAGGATTAGGCTATTTATTCCCCATCTATTTATTTTAACAACTAGCATGTTGAATACCAGCGTTTCAAGAGAAGGGGCTTACGGCTTTTGACACCCTACCGAGAAAGCAGAGTGGAGAATTTCTCTGTTGCTCATTCCATGAGGAAAATGTTCCTTTGGCTGGTACCATCATTTTAAATATTCATGCAGCCTCCATTTAAATATAGTTAAAGAGGCATTTCCTCACCAGCAAATAAAGCATAAATTCCAGAGAAAGCAATTGGAATGTTCGCTGTAGGAATGAAGTATTACCTCCTACCCACGTGTGCCTGTAGAAATGGGTCTTCTCATAGTGTTCTGATTTCATGTCTCTGACATTCAGACAGATATTCCAAGGTGGTATTAATGAAACCCTTGAAAATATTACAGGTGGCTCTGTGCACTGAGGAACACATACAGCATCAACACTCTGCAGAGTAGATTTAGCAGAGTTTAGTTGTCAGTATGAAGATCTGCACTTCTGCAGGCCAGCGCGGTATATAGTTGACCCCTGTTTAATGGCAACGGATGAACTGCCTGGGTCCTATTTAGAGTAACTCATCTCTAATGGAGATGGCCCGCAAATTTTAAACTGAAGAGCAGGTGAAATCCCAGTACCTCCTTAGAGAAGAGGATTTATAGGCATTATGATTTCATTGTGCAAGGCTTGTTGAAACATATTTGGTATTTGGAGGAGGAACTTAATACAGCTTACACAAAGGATGAAAAATTGATTTCAACCTTGCAGGTGAACAGTGCTAAAACTGACTGAATGAATACCACATCTCCAGGTCTCCTTCCGCGAAAACAGGAATATGCTTTGGATGTGAACATTCCAGCAGGTCTGAAGGCATATGCTTGATACCTGATACACTTGTTCAGATGATTTACGTTGCTTTCCCCACCCCCCATAAACTGAATTATTTGGAGAAGCATTACCTGTCACTTTTAGAAAAATAGCTAAATGGGTTAGACTCATTCAGAGACCCATTTGGCATACAAAACTGGAGACATGTTATGGTCTTTTTCAAAGGGATGCTTGCTCTTAACAAGAAATTATCTAGTCTGTTTCCTGAGCTCATTCGTTTTATTTGATTAGGAATGTAACTGCTTTACCCACTAACGCAGGGTATACCGTTTGTGTGGCTCCTGAGTAAAGCAATGACCGTACGTACGCAGAGGAGCTGCAGGAACCCAGCAGGGACGAAAGCACAGAGTGGGCAGGGAGATGGACAGCATAGCAGGAAGAACTGCTGCAGGGAAAGAGAGAGAGGAAGGCGGCCTGTGAACCACAGGCCTCCCGCGGGGCAGAAACTCGCAGGAGGCTGCTACATTATTACCACACATTTCCCCCCATTTTGCCTTAGTCATTAAAGAAAAATACATGAACCAAAATCACGTTTGCACTTTTGCTTTGCCTGTTCAGTAAGGGAGATAAGACAGAGCTCTTGTAGCTTATGGATAACAGTGGCATCCCATTTTGGGGAGCATTCACATAATCAAAATATAAATTTCACCTCGTCTCAATATGATACAAGGGCATTTGGGAGGGGCTGGATTTTTTTTTTTTTTTAAGTACAAAGCATTTGCTTCCAATTCCTTGCTTTCTCCTCCCAGCCAATTGCAGTAACTACCTGCTGAAGTTGTGTTGTGTTCTAAAACGTGCCTCTCCTTTGCAAAGACGTTCGCCCTGGATGTAAGGATACACAAATTTTGGGCGAAGCAGCATCCCTTCTGTCTCCAAAACATGTCCGTTTGGTGTGGTCCATTTAGTTGACCTCTGCCGAGCTGACTTCCGTGACTAAGGCATTGGTAGCCAGTTGCTGTGGTTTATAAATGTCAAATTAAGGTCATTCCTGTTTTTGTCAAAGTCCCAGAAGGAAATGCCTCCCCCTTGATGGTGCCTGCCAGCCCCTTACTACAGAGCCATGTAAGCACTTGCACCCAAAGTCAAGGACATGTGGAGGACTGAGCTGGGCCCCCCGAGGATTTCCTCCAAGAGAGCCAGTGTAGCAAGGTCCCTTTCACACCTGTGCGCTTTATGCTTCTTGGCACATGCATTTCTCATCTAGAAAGAAATTTGGCCACCTGAGCAAGGAGCAGGCAGCGAGGCCCTGGTCCTGAGGCCCTGATTAGCCTTGCACCCATAAGTAACTCCCCCTGGGGAATCAAACCATCATTCGTCATCTTTGGGAGCAGCGTAGAGAATCTAGTCATCCATTATTTGTGGTTCAATATATTTTTTCTGCATTGGACCATGGAGAAGCCCAGTATGTTTCTCTGCAGTCGGGTTGCACGTCTTGGTCCTGCCTTGTGGACAAGCAGATGCTGCAGTGCTTGACATCCAGTTGGATGCCTTTTAACTGCTCACGCCTCCAAGAGGGGAACGTAGGTGTGCCTTTCAGCTTCCTTGAAACATTTTCATTACCATTTGGCATAAGGAACTTACTCATTTTTTTTTTTTAAGTCTCTGGTGTGAGCCTTCCTAACAGATCTATTCTAGACACAGTTGGACCAGTGACTTGTACTTAGGTGTGCAAGTTGACAGAGAGACATCTGCAGGTGTACTACATCTATTACAGTTCTTTAACTTTGCAGGTCGTGTGGTTTCTGTGTCAGATGCTTGACTCTGCCAGTGTAGCTCAAAAGCAGCCGCAGCTGATGTGTAAGTGAATCACTGTGATTATATCCCAATTAAACTTTATTTACAGACACTGATATTTCAGTTTCATATAGTTTTTCTCTTAATTTTTATTGGCGTACAGTTGCTTTACAGTGTTGTGTTTCTACTGTACAGCAAAGTGAATCAGCTATACGTACACGTATATCCCTCTTTTTTGGATGTCCTTCCCATGTAGGTCACCACAGAGCACTGAGTAGAGTTCCCTGTGCTGTACGCTAGGTTCTCATTAGTGATCTATTTTATACATAGTATCGATCATGTATATCTGTCAATCCCAGTCTCCCAATTCATCCCACCCACCCCTTTCCTCCTTGGTATCCATACATTTGTTCTTTACGTCTGTGTCTCTATTTCTGCTTTGCAGATCAGATCATCTATACCATTTTTCTAGACTCCACATATATGCATTAATATATGATATTTGTTTTTCTCCTTCTGACTTACTTCACTCTGTATGACAGTCTCTAAGTCCATATATACAATGGAATATTACTCAGCTATAAAAAAGGAAAGAAATTAGGTCATTTGCAGAGATATGGATGGATCATACAGTTTTTGTTTTGTTTTTATAAGTATTTTATTTATTTATTTTTGGCTGTGTTGGGTCTTCGTTGCTGTGTGTGGGCTTTCTCTAGTTGTGGTGAGCGGGGGTACTCTTCATTGTGGTGTGAGGGCTTCTCATTGCGGTGGCTTTTCTTGTTGTGGAGCACGGGCTCTAGGCGTGCAGGCTTCAGTAGTTGAGGCATGTGGGCTCACTGGTTGTGGCTCATGGGCTCTAGAGTGCAGGCTCAGTAGTGGCGGCACACGGGCTCAGTAGTTGTGGCTCACAGGCTTAGTTGCTCCGCGGCATGTGGGATCTTCCCAGACCAGGGCTCGAACCCATGTCCCCTGTGTTGGCAGGCGGAGTCTTAACCACCGTGCCACCAGGGAAGCCCCGATCATACAGTTTTTAATAGCCACTTTTCAGAGCGTGTTTAGATTCACAGCAGAATTGAATGGAAGGTGTAGAGGATTTTTGTACACCCCCTGCCGTCACACGTGCACAGCCTCCCCCATTATATCAGCATCTCCCATCAGATGGTACATTTGTTAGAATTAATGAACCTTCATTGACACATCATCACCCAAAGCCCGTAGTTTACATTAGGGTTCATTCTTGGTGTCATTTATTCTGTGGGTTTGGACAAGTGTAGGATCACATGTATCCAGCCTTATAACATCATGCAGAGTAGTTTCACTGCCCTAAAAATCTCCTGTGCCCCACCTGTTCATCCCTCCCCCGCAGCCCCTGACAGTCACTGGTCTTTCCCTGTCTCCATAGTTTGGCCTTTTCCAGAATGTCATGGAGTTGGAATCATATACATTGTGCAGCCTTTTGAGATTTTCTTTCACTTCCTGATACTATGCATTTAGATTCCTCCATGTCTTTTCATGGCCTGATGGCTCATTTCTTTTTAGTGCTGAGTAATATTCCATTGTCTGGATGTTCCAATTTATCCATTCATCTACTGAAGGACATCTGGATTGCTTTCATGTTTTGGCAATTATGAATAAATTTGCTATAAACATCCATGTACAGTTTTGTGTGTGTGTGTGTGGACTTAAGTTTTCAACGCCTTTGAGTAAATACCAGATTATGATTGCAGATTGTGTCGTGAGAGTAGAGTTTCATATAATTTTCACATGTCACAAAACTATTTTTCTTTCAGTCTTTTTCAAACTATTAAAAATATTTTAAGTACGAGTCTTTTACCTCCTTAGGTAGGTTTATTCCTAGGTACATTATTCTTTTTGATGTGATGTTTCTCTTTCTGATAGTTCGTTGTTAATCTATAGAAATGCAACAGATTTCTGTGCATTAATTTTGTCTCCTGCAACTTTACTGAATTCATTTATGAGTTCTAGTAGTTTTCTGGTAACATCTTGAGGATTTTCTGTGTACAGTATCATGTCATCTGCAAACAGTGACAGTTTTACTTCTTCCTTTCCAATTTGGATTAATTTTATTTCTTTTTCTTCTCTGATTGCTATGGCTAGAACTTCCAAAACTATGTTGAGTAATAGTGGCAATAGTGGGCATCCTTGTCTTGTACCTCATGTTACAGGAAATGCTTCCAGCTTTTCATCGTTGAGTATGATGCTGGCTGTAGGTTTGTCATACATGTCCTTTATTATGTTGAGTTATATTCCCTCTCCAGAAGGAGAGGTTTTATCGTAAATGGATGCTGAATTTAATCAAAAGCTTCTTCTGCATCTATTGAGATGATTATATGGTTATTCTTCAATTTATTAATGTGGTGTATCACATTGATTGGTGTGGAGATACAGAAAAATCCTTGCATCCCTGGGATAAATCCCACTTGATCATGGTGTATGATTCTTTTAATGTACTGTTGGATTTGGTTTGCTAATATTTTGTTGAGGATTTTTGCATCTATGTTTATCAGTGATATTGCCTTGTAATTTTCTTTTTTTGTGATATCATTGTCTGGTTTTGGTATCAGGCTGATGCTGGCCTCATAGAATGAGTTCAGTAGAGTTCCCTGCCGTGCAATTTTTTGGAATACTTTGAGATGGATAGGTGTTAATTCTTTAAATGTTTGGTAGAATTCATCTGTGAAGCCATCTGGTCCTGGACTTTTGTTTCTTGCAAGTTTTTAAATTACTGATTCTTGGGACTTCCCGGCGGTCCAGTGGTTTGGACTCTGTGCTTCCACTGCAGGGGGCACAGTTTCAATCCCTGGTTGGTGGGACTAAGATCCTGCAAGCTGTGCAGTGCTGCTAAAAAAATGAAAAATAAATTATTGATTCAATTTCGTTACTGTTAATTGGTCTGTTCATATTTTCTGATTCTTCCTGGTTCAGTTTTGGGAGATTGTACCTTTCTAAGAATTCTTCCATTTCTTCTAGATTGTCCATTTTTTGGTATATAGTTGTTCATAGTAGTCTCTTATGATCCTTTATATTTCTGTGGTGTCAGTTGTAACTTTTCCGTTTTCATGTCTGATTTTATTGATTTGGGCCCTTTCCCTTTTTTTCTTGATGAGGCTGGCTAAAAGTTTATCAACATTATCTTCTCAAAGAACCAGGTTTTAGTTTCAAAAATTCTTACCTTACAGGCCATACAAAACAGGTTGCAGGCTGAATGTGGCCTGCAGGCCACAGCCTGCAGATCCCTTGTCTAAACCATACTGTGTAAATATTTCTTAGTGTGTTTCCCATCTCTGTCTTTAAGCCTCTTGAGGATAAGGGTTTCGGTAATATTCGTCTCCATATCATGAGCGTCTGGCGTAGTATAAAGAATAAAACTTTGAATAAAAATCCACATTCTCATCAGTGAGAACTCATCACAATGACCTTGAACATCCACACATTTGTCGTACAACAAAGTCGAAAAGAAATTTCTGCACCACCATACGTCAAGTGTATCCACAGCGTAAAATAAATATCTTAAAGGGGTATTCAGTACTGGATTCTGGATCCCTCCCAGTGACAAATAAATGTTTCAATGAAGCATTAAAGTCCACTGTGTCAAAAGATTTGGTGTACGGATTGCCGAACTGAAGCCATCTAGCAGATTCTAAACAAGGCGGGGCTTGCTGTCCTACTTTGCCTTCTGTTTCACAGACTTGTTTGTGGAAATGCATATGAGTTTAGAAAGAAGCACTTTGAGTTTGGAGGCCTGATGCAAATTAATTAATTAATTCAGCCTACAGCAAAGCATCTATATCAAAGGGCTGCCGTGGTGCCAGAGCCGTCCATGTTTAAAACATGAGTTTCCATTGCATTTTATTTTTAGAGCGTTGCTTTCAAGAATTTATGCTGTGCCCTTATTTTCCACACTGATTTGCAGGTTGCCACCAGGATATTGATATTCAAGGGCCCAAGACAAAGGGCGGGTCATGGTCTTCTGACTCTTTCTCAGAATGTCAGGAAAGCTCCAGAGAAGACTTTCCCAGGGGCTTTTGGTGATAAAAGGAAGACTTGCAAAGCCAGATTTATCCCCAGTCTCTCCAACACTTAGCCCTGCCATGTGGCTGCCCTTGACTTTGCACGTTCAATTGTTCGTTACTTTTCCTTCTCATCACCTTGTTCTTCAGTTTCCACTTTAGGTAGAAAGATTTGAAAGACGTCACCTTCTAACTCAGTCTTGTCATCCTTTGTGACTACTGTTCCTGCTTTGATAACTGGCTTTTGGCCCAAGACAGGGTCCCCACCTGTGCTCCAAGCCCAGCGACCACTACCTTTGCCCGAGCCCTCTCTGCTTTCCTTAGAATCCTGGACCCATCAAGACAGGGGTCCTGCCTTGATGTTTCCATTTTACTCATGACAGCCAAGTTTGGGTCTTGGACATGGACCATTGCCTGTGGCCCTGCTAACACCCAGCACGCACTGTGTCCACTGGCTGCCCTCCTGTGCTCTTTGGTGATACTGATGAATGATCCTCTTCTCCACACCTCCCATTTCCTCCCAGCCAGGCAGCAGCCGGGTCTGCACCTACCTGGCCCTCCAGTATGAGAAGGTCTAACTCCACATCTTAGCTCTCGCCTGTCTTCTTCACTTAACTACCAAGGACTAGACCTTCCAGTCCCAGCTGTGATAATGTTCACTTGGTGATAAAGTGGGGCTTGATGTTACAGATTTAGGGTTCATGTTTATACCATTTGTTCATGTTTTCTAGAAACATGATCTCAGCTGGTGATTACCAGGTGCACTGGTTGAATTGTGTCCCCCCCACACCGGCCCCCCAACCAAAATGTTCAAGTCCTAACCTCTGGTACCTGCAAATATATCCTTTTGGGGAAGTAGGGTCTTTGCAGATGTAATTAAGGTGAAATCATACTGGGTAGGGTCGGTCCTTAGTCCAATGAGTAGTATCTTCATAAGAGAAATTAGAGGGAGATTTTTGGATACAGAGGCAGAGAGGAGAAGGCCACATGGAGCTGGAGACATGTTGCATTGATGCACCTACGAGCCAAGGAACATCAGAGATGGACAGCAGCCACCAGAAGCTGGGGGAGAAACGTGGTACAGATTCTCCCCCAGAGCCGCCAAGAGGAACCAACCCTGCCCACACCTTGATTTTGCGGTAATTTGTGACAGGAGCCTTAGGAAACCCATATACTAGGGAGAAGGACCATGGTTCACACACATTAAATGAGGTAGCCGTGGAGAGAGAGCATTCCATTCCCAGACAAGACATTCCGCTGGAAAAGGCTTGATTCTCTGTGCCCCAGCTTTATGGTTTAAGCCTCATGTTTCTCCTTTTTCCCATAGAGTCACTCTTCCATTTTTTTCTTTCTTTTTTTTTTTTAACGAACGGAGAAACTATTTACCCCTTTACCAGAGGAGTTATCACCCAGGCTAATGGCCTTACATATCACCTCTCTGGGCTGACAACCAAATTTAGATCCCTGGTCCTTGCTTCTCACCAAGCTGCAGACACATGCATCCAACCACCTTCTAGTAGCTAATATTTATAAGCACCGACCATGGGCAGTGATTTTTATGAGCGTTTAGAAAATCAACTTGTTCACGTCTAGCCCTACGAGGTACATACCGTTACTTCATTGTCACTTTTACGGTAAAGAAATAGAGACACCGGATAATAAAGTTCCTGTCCAAGATCACATGGCCGTGAGTGAAGGACCAGGAAGTACGTTTGATGAGAGGTTACGACGCTCCTGTGCCCGATGTCTGTCCCCACGCCAGGCAGTTTAGTCCGAGCCAGGGTTGACTAACCCGCAGCGTTGTGCAAGGGCTTCAGTGCTTGGGCTCTTGACATGACCACTCAGCACGTCCACGGACCACCTCTGTCCCGCTCTCATTTCGTGAACTTGTAAAATGGAGATGCTCTTACATCTCCTTCGTCGTGTTGGGAAGATTACACGTCTGGCAAGTATCAAGAGCTTAGTCAGCATTGTCCCGGTCATTATTGTCATCGTGTCGAGGATGTTACTAAGTCACCGTCATCGTACGTATCCTGGAAGGATTCTTTTCGTGTGGCGTGTACAAGGAATGCGCATGATCTGCGGACCAAAGACATTCCGGGATTTAGTTTTTTTTTTTTTTTTTTTTTTTTTTTGCGGTACACGGGCCTCTCACTGTCGTGGCCTCTCCCGTTGCAGAGCACAGGCTCCGGACGCGCAGGCTCAGCGGCCATGGCTCACGGGCCCAGCCTCTCCGCGGCATGTGGGATCCTCCTGGACCGGGACATGAACCCGCGTTCCTTGCATCAGCAGGCGGACTCTCAACCGCTGCGCCACCAGGGAAGCTCTAGTCTTGATTCCAGATGATCACCACAGAACTTCGCTTTGGACCCCCCAGAAGGCAAACACAGCTGTAGCTATTTGTGGACGGGATGTCTGTAGCTGCATCAACACTGCAATAGCAGAGCGGAGTACACGACAGCAGAAATCGAATGGCCCGCAAAGCCTAAAATATTTACTTTCTGGTGTTTGACAGAGAATGTCCTTTGACCCCTGCCATGGGTCATAGTATGTTCTGAGCAGGCATCCTTGGTGCTTTATTCTCATTGTCTAGTACTTCCAAGGACCTGCGCGATAGGTGTTTGTACCTATAGTTTTTATCAGATGCTCAGAGTAGTTAGATGGTTTACTGAACACCACGCAACAGAGAGACAGTGGTGTTAGGATCTGCGGTCCTTGGAGCTTTGTTCTCCACCTCTGGAAACAGAGGGGTAACTTACTTGGGCTTGCGTTTGTAGAGTCAAGGATCTCCTGGTGTTGAGAGAATCTGGAGTTGGGTAAGATGCTTCAGTGCTCTATTTGTCTAGTAAGGGAGGCTGGCAGAATCACGATGGACCAGGACTTCCCATTCAGATGGAGCAGAAGATCCCTCTCCTCCAGGTTTGTGCATGTAGGGTGAGTGCATCCAGAGAGCTAGGTACACGCCTGTACGTTTGGACGGTACCCATACTTTATAAATACCAGCAGTGACTTCACCAAACATCCAGGCACACAGATGTTTATCAGACCATAAGCTGCCAACATTGCATAGATCAATACAAACAGCCTCTGCTCTGAGCCCCACTGCTGTGTTTATGCTCAAGTAATTCAAATGTCTGGATATCCAAGGCAAATCCACACATTACCACTAGGACTTGTGCAAAAACGTCCTTTGTTTTAAAGAGGTGTCCAACTTTAAAAATTGTTCTAAAGCCTCTGTTGGGTATGTGAATTCAAACAAACAATGTATTTAAGCATTTAGAGGTGTCTGTACATAAATGAAATTGAAGGGCTTCCATGGTGGTTCGCAGCTCTTGGCCACCGAGTAAATAGTAAAAGCCCGAGGCTGTGCTAACGTGCTCTGAAGGAAAGTTTTTTCTCTTTATTGAAAGCCCTGCCTGTGTCTGCCTCGGGAGGTGATTTTCACAGTTTGCCAGCTCTTATTTGAACTTTGTTTTCAAGGAAGATCACGTCTGAAAGCAGTCACCTGGAAACCAAGAGCTTGGGAGTCTGCGTGGCATAATCCATTATCAGTGATGAAACCCGGCCTGACGTTTCTGGAGATCTGTCAGGACGTGGAACCAGATGCAGGAGACAGACACATCTATCTTCGGCAATTACCTTTCCTTATTGGCTGGCGTCCTCAACATAAATGGCAGCCTTCGTCTCTTTAGTCTGTATTTAGTAGATAATTATTCCTTTGTGTAAATTAGTCATCATAAATATTTCCCTAATATATCAACATATGGATTGTAATACCCTTAATCACGTTACATAACCTTGAGGGAATCACATCATGAAAAAATCATAATATTACTGTCTAGACGAGGGCCGTCCAACAGGACTGACTGTGGTGCTGGAAATGTTCTATATCTGTTGCCCAGGGTTAAAGCCACCGGGCACACGTGCTCTGGAGCTCTTGAAAGGTGCCTGGGTACCTCTGAGGAACTGAATTTCAGCCTTTAATGGTAGCGAATCCCCATTTTAGCTTAAATTGTCCCAGCTAGCTAGAGCTGCTGTATCGGACACAGGGATCTCTTTACCAGATGGTATCAACCTGAATAATAACGTGAAACTTAGATTATTTAAAACTAAACATAATGACACAAAGGGGTTTTTATGTATATCAAGATATCCAAGGTCATAGTTGACCGGTTCCATTATGAGCCAGTGCCGAACTGGCAAGTTAGCCCACGTAAATGTCGGGGCGCCCTTCCGTTAGGAGGTCCAGAACCACAGGGTCGTCTTGTGTATCATGAAGCTGTCCGTGAAAACTTGTACTGTTATTTTCAGAACCATGTCAGGAATTCTTAGGTCTTACCTCTCACTATATACCTAATTGTTTGCTGGTTGTCAAGCGTTCAGCTCTGTGGGAGGCTGGATATTACCCCACTGCCGCCAGTGTCCACATCTTAATCCATGGGACCTCTGGGTATGTTATGTTCCATGGGCTATTGTCATCTCAACCGTGTCCCCACAGCCCATCAAATTCACAGGTTGAAATTCTCACCCCCAGGACCTCAGAATGTGACTGTGTTTGGAGATGGGGTCTTTCGAGAGGGAACTAAGGTACAATGAGGTCACTAGGGTGGGTCCTGATCCCACAGGACTAGTGTCCTTATAACAAGAGGAAATTAGGACACAGACACACACAGAGGGATGACCGTGTGAGGACACAGGGGGGAGAGGGCCGTCTACACGCCAAGGAGTGAGGCCTTGAACTTGGACTTCCAGCCTCTAGGACTGTGAGACAACACATTTCTCTTGTTTAAGCCACTCCATTTGTCATACTCTGGCAAATGAATTCTGCGGCAAAGAGGTCTTCGTAGGTGAAAGAAAGACCATGGACCTTGAGATGGACTGATTATCCTAGACTGTCTGAGTAGCTCAGTCTAGTGAGAACCACTCCTGGCTGTGTTCAGAGAAATGCAGCAGAAGAAAAGAAGAAAAGGCAGGGAGATTTGAAGCATGAAGCACACTGGGTAGGTCAGCAGCGGCTGGCTTTGGAGATGGAGGACACAGGTTATGAGCCAAGGAATGGGGGTGGGTGGTGGGTGGGATGGGTCCAGAGCTGGAGAACAACTCTAGGCTGACAGCCAGTGAGGAAAGGGCGACCTCAGTTCCACACAAGGACATGCATTTAGCCAACGACCTGCCTGAGCTTCAAAACGAATTTTCCCCCAGAACCTCCAGATAAGAAGCCCATCTGGCTACCACCTTGATTTCAGCCTCCAGTGATCCCAGAGCAGGGAACCCAGTTGAACCAGCTGTCCTTCGTGGTTACAGAACTGTGAGATAAGAAATGGGGCTTACAAGACATGGAAACAACCTCAGTCTCCATTGGCAGATGAATGGATAAAGAAAATGCCACACACACACACACACACACACACACACACACACACACACACACACACACACACACACACACACACACACACACTGGAATACTACTCAGCCATAAAAAAGAACAAAATAATGCCATTTGCAGCAACATGGATGGACAGAGAGATTATCGTACTAAGTCAAGTAAGCCAAACAGAGAAAGACAAATACCATATGATATCACAGGTAGAATCAAAAATATGACACAAGTGAACATATCTATGAAACAGACAGACTCACAGAGAGAACAGACTTGTGATTGTCAAGGCGGGGGAGGGATGGTCTGGGAGTTTGGGATTAGCAGATGCAAACTATTATATATAGGATGGATAAACGACAAGGTGGTACTGTACAGCACAAGGAACTATATTCAATATCCTGTGATAAACCGTAATGGGAAAGAAGATGAACAAGAATGTATACATGTATAACTGAGTCACTTTGCTGTATAGCAGTAACTAACACAACATTGGAAGTCTACTTCAATAAAATAAATTTTCAAAAAAGCTGTGGGGCTTGCTTTAAGCTACTGAGTTTGCTGTAATTTCTTATAGCATCGGCAGAAAATAAACACGCACCTATATAATCTTTATCCTTCAACAGTAATCGTACCTGGTACTCACAGTTGGTGGAGCCCTTAAACTAACTAATGAGTAGGCAAGCTCTTGACTGCTCTAGTGCTGAAATCATGGATGTTTCCTCCTCATACTTTAAGCAGGTACAAAGGGGACCAAAGGCCAATATATAAAGCGGATGTGAAGGTACTTAAAATGCTTTTGTGCAGTGGTAAGCACCTCTTCTGGGTAAAATACTCGTTGTGTCAAAGACCTGATCCAAAACGACCTGAGTTGACTACAGGGAGAGTTTCTAAAATCTGATTTCCCCGCACAGCCTCCGTGGTCGAGTGTATTGTAATGTCCTCAGCTCTTAAAGGTCTAAGACTCCAGTGGCAGTATCCTTTGTTCCTGGAGTTGTCACCAAGCGATTGTATTTGTTACAGCAAATTAGCTGCAACTCTGCAGAGCACAAGCTGGTTTTTATTTCCCCCTGGAGTCAACTTGTGGCTTTCTCCAGCATTCCTCTTCTGCCTACTTAGACTTAGCTCGTTAATATACCATAAATATTTAAATTAAATTGTATTTTTCTGCTATTGTTACCCACGAAATGGTTTATCCCTAAAGAAATGGGTTAAACTTTTGGTTTATTATGAGACCACTGAAGGTCCAACATAATAATGACACGTGCTCTTCACCACTGTGGTTCAGCAGCACGATTATCACCAGCCTGCTCCCTCATGGATAATAATAACACGTCATTCTACAAATACCGATTTAGTGACTCCCATATCTCAGAAACCAGTGAAAATCTATATGGAAATAAAGAGAAGGGAGCTACAGTCACATAGGGGAGAGAGGCAGGCACAAAGGGCCAGCGCACATGTTACATGTAAAAGCAGTGGGGATCTCCTGGCAGGGTGACACTGCAGATGATGGGGCTCACTCTGCCCACAGAGGACCAGCAAAGGGGACTTGGAAAAGGGAGGACCACCTCGGTTTGGAAGAGTGAGTTGGAGATCGCCACGAACATCTCAAGAGAAAGGACAGCCCAGGTGGAGAGAAAAGCAAAGGAAAACACTGGAAGATAAGAGAACATATCACATGGCGTGAAGCTTGATATGCCTCAAGAAGAGTTGAACAGCTGGGGATACAGATGCAACCACTGTCTCAAACTGCTTTCTGTATTTCCCCCTCCAGCTTGGAGGAGACGGCCATAGATGTGCATTTCTTCTGAGGTCGCATGGCCCAACTCTTCTGATCAATGTGCCCCATCTTGGTTGTGGCTTCTGTTCGCATGCCATCCATGGTTTAATTTTGGCTTTCTCGAGTCTCTGGAGATGGTTTAGCTGTATCCATCTTTGCATAACTTAAAAAGACGTGTGTTCAAGAGTCATGTTTCCTCGTGATTCACTTAAATACTAACCTAGACACTGCTGAGAAGGGACCTCGCAGATGGAGATAAGATTTAATCAGCTGACCTCCAAATACAATATCTTGTATTATGCGGTCCGTTCTCAGCTCACCTAGAAGCTGAGAACCCTGCCGGGAAACAGCCTCATTCGTACAACTATGTTCCTCCCGTCGCCCGAATGAGTCTGGAAATGCGTCCCCAGCAAGAGCTTCCACAGAGAACAGAGCCCTGCCTGCACTTTGTATTCTTGTGAAACTCAAAGGAGAGGACCAGCTGAGCCACGTTAGTCCAGGAAATCTCACCCACAGACACTGCAAGCTAATACGTGGCTGTCCTTTCAGGGTGCTAAGTTTGTGTTAATTTGCTATGGAGGGGACTTCCCTGGTGGCACAGTGGTGAAGAATCTGCCTGCCAATGCAGGGGACACGGGTTTGAGCCGTGGTGTGGGAAGATCCCACATGCCGCAGAGCAACTAAGCCCGTGCGCCACAACTACTGAGCCTGCGCTCTACAGCCCGGGAGCCACAACTACTGAGCCCGCATGCCACAACTACTGAAGCCCACACACCTAGAGCCCACGCTCTGCAAGAGAAGCCACCGTAACGAGAAGCCCGCGCACCACAAGGAAGAGTAGCCCCCACTCGCCGCAACTAGAGAAAGCCTGCGCGCAGCAACGAAGACCCAACGCAGCCGAAAGTAAACAAATAAATTTTTTTTTTTTTTTCAAAAAAGAAAATTTGCTGCGGAGGCACAGAAAAGGAATACTCCCCAGAGATCCCTGGCAGCACTGAATGAAAACACTTTCACATATCAGTGCAACACGGAGAAAAAAATGTCATATGAGGCCACTGTTTTGGTACTTGACTCCCCTTTTGTCACATAAGGAATTGCAGAGGAATTAGGCCTCCCTGAATGTGATGTTAGTCTTGTGCCCAAACGTGCTTTCTTCTTTCATTGCAAGGACGCCAAAGTTATGTGAACGTTTCCTCTTACTCAGCTCTGGGATAGCTCTGTTTACACCGTCACATTGACAGGTGTGGGCGTAGCACATACTCTGTGCATGAATAAAAGGAGTGCAAATAACATATGAAAAGCATCACTGGTCGGGGATCTTTCACATAGGACAGGATGGAAATTCACCTTTCCAAAGGTCAACTGGAAAGACAACTAACTGTAAAACACCACATAGCAGATATCTAATGGGCACGGTGGCCATGCAGGATGGAGTTTTCTGTAGAGGGAGACGGTGGGATGATGGGAAAATCTTCCTGAAACAGCTGAAAGTCAAGCTTTGCATTTAGGTGGGATTTGTTCTTTTTTGTTTGTTTTGTTTTGTTTTTTTACTCCCAATCAGGAATGGAAACCCCACCACTCCCAGGGAAAACGTCTCGGAGCAGGGGAAAAAGCTCAAGAAAAATGAAAACAGTGTGAGCAGGACAGTGGTTCTCAGAGGGCTGGGATTACATAATTGGAGTAGAACTGGCCAGTTGCAGGGGTGGGTGTTGGTCCCCAGATATAAAGAACGGGAAAGTCAGCAAGGTGTCTCAGCTAATACGTGACCCGGTGAAGTGCGTGTCTCAGAAGAGCTTCTTTGCTTGACCCTGGAAGGTAGGGTGGGCTCGATCAGGCAGGACTGAAAACGAGACCATTTAGAAATACAATTGATTTTCTTTCTTTCTTTTTTTTTTTGGCTGTGGCACGTGGCACGCGGCATCTTAGTTCCACGGCCAGGGATCAAACCCGGGCCCCCTGCAGTGGCAGCGCGGAGTCTTAACCACTGGACTGCCAGGGAAGTCCCCAAAACAGGACCGTTTAGGAGTCTCCTGTATAACCTTAGAAAACAAAGGAGACAGCTAGAGGGAGGGGAGTGACAGTAGGAGGGAGAAGAAAACTGAGACCCAAGAGATGCTTTCTGCAAGTTCTGTGCACAGAGAAGGGAAAATTCAGAGATTCTGAAAAACTTTGACCAATAAAAAAAGTTACACGTGAACGTGTGTGTGTGTGTGTGTGTGTGTGTGTGTGTATAGAGGGGGTGTATAATTCATGGTAGTCAAATGAAGCACGATTGATGGGTTCATTTTGATTCTGTGTGAATAAATCCAATTTTCGATACAAAATTCTACAGCTAAAATGAAGAGTATGGTTACTGATAGCAAAAAATCATGTTTTATAAAATTTTCTGTTCTATGCTTTATGGTCAAATGGTCCATTCCTGAGCGATGAAATAAGAAAATATATACACACACGTATAATATATAAGCACATATGTATATATATATTTTATTTCATCTCTCAGGAAAGGACCCTTTGACTATATAATATATATATATATATTATATATATATAGAGAGAGAGAGAGAGAGAAAGAGAGAGAGAGAGAGGGAGTGTTGGAGTTTAAAAATGAGGTCAGCACACCAGAAGCAGACTCATTTTTAAAGAAAAGGAAACTGAAATGGAGGTACTCAAAAGTAAATGGCAAATGCGCCAATTAGAACAGCGTTCTTCCAACTTCTTCCCGAGGACTCTTGTTTTAGGAGGGTATTTCCGCTGTCCTGGGAGCATTTAATTCAAATTTGTGAAAACTAATGTTGCAATAAGATTGCGCCTGTCACCGTTGCTCGATCTGCTAATGTCTACATTTGTCCCACCAAAATCCCTTTTCATTGACTAATTTTATTAAGCAAACTGTTATAAATTGAGACTGAAAAATAAATGCATTGACAAAAAACTGAATTTCCTGTTTTCCATATTCAGCATGTGAAATGGATTCATTTTGTAGCATGGGAAAAATCAAGGAAGACGCACACCATCTGTGTTAGACAGCTTTCCCGGGGCAGCAGTGCCCCTGCTTCTCGTGTACAGTTGTCCGAGACAATAAACGGGATTGTTCAGCTCTGCTTGGGGTAGCAGTTAGAGCGTGGACGACCCAGAGTCCCTGCAGAGCAGTGGACATTTATGTCTCACCATAAACATCTTTTATAAGCCTTGCAGGTGTGTACCTTGCAGGTGTTAGCACATCAAGTCATTGGCTTCAGAAATAAAAAATCAGAGACTGAGTAACATCACCAATTTCTCCTTTCAGTGTTCTGCTTACATTGCCTCAAAGGCTGCTTTCTATATATTTTCTATGGTAACAACTTTATTGAGATACAATTCACTAGTCATACAATTCACCCATTCAAAGTATAGAGTCTGATGGCTTCTAGAATATATACAGAGTTGTGCCACCACCATTGCCATCAATTTTAGAACATTTTCGTGACCTGCCAAGAAGACAGTGTGCCTCCCTCAGTTCCGGGGCTCGTTTCCCCGTGCACCTCAGCCCTAGGCAACTACCGGTCTGCTCTCTGTGTCTATAGGGATTTGCGCAGTCGAGAGATTTCATGTAAATGGCATCGTACTGTTCTGTCCTTTTATGATCGACTTCTTTCACTCAGAATAATGTTTCCAAAGTCCATCCCTGTGGTAGTATGTATGAGTACTTCATTGCTTTTTATGGCCAAATAATATTCCGTTACACGGATACACCATAGTGTTCACCCATTCGTCAGTGGATGGGCATCCATCTTTGACAGTGTCTTGATTTGGTAGAAATTTCTCCCTGCTGACATGAATGTGCTATGCCTGGTTTTCCTGCCGCGGTTCCCCGTCAGTCTCAGGAAAACCCAGAGTAGGTGGGTGACTTGAAAGCCCCGGAGATGTTCAGGTCAGCTGCCTATTTACGAGTTCTTCACATGGGTCCATGGGATCTCACTCAGGGAAAGTAACATCCCAGCCATGGCGGGAAGGGGGTTCTCTGGACATGGGTGGTTAAAATAGAATCAGATACCAAGCACGGAATTTGGAGAGCATTGCATACAGAAGTCAGATTGGGTGAAATAAAATAGGGAAGAAGGAGAAATTAATAAAATATACTGTTTCTGCTTCATAGATATTTATGGGTGTGGAAAAATGATTTTGAAAATAACAAAGTCAACTACATATTGGGAAGAGTGTGGCTATATTTTGTACTTCTGTTCTTTTTTTTAAATTGAAGTATAGTTGATTTACAATGTTGTGTTAACTTCTGCTGTACAGCAAAGTGACTCAGATACACACACACACACACACACACACATTCTTTTTTTTCCTATTCTTTTCCATCATGGTCTAGTCTATTGTAGGATATTGAGTATAGTTCTGTATGTTATACAGTAGGTCCTTGTTGTTTAATAGCTTATGTCTGCTAACCCCGTCTTCTAATCTGATTTCAAAAAACTAAAAGCTAAGTCTTAAGGTTCAAGGGTATTTGAACCAAGAGGGATTACTGATGATTATGGAAGAACTACCCTTAGAAAAGCAGCTAATTAATGACTATGAAAGTGGTATTATCGCCCTAAAGGGGATTTTCTGCAGACTTCTTACTTGGATAGCCTGCCGATTCCCCAAACAGTTTCCATATACTTATTTTCTCTGTAAAATCTCATCATCTGCCCAAATGTATCCACTGTTATACGCCTAATGAATCACTATTTACTCTTATTCAGTTTCACCCCACTTCACTTCATGAATATCCCACTGCTTGGCAACTTCTAGGAAATTGCTTGAAGCTTTTTTTTTAAAATTTATTTATTTATTTTAACATCTTTATTGGAGTATAATTGCTTTACAATGGTGTGTTAGTTTCTGCTCTATAACAAAGTGAATCAGCTATACACATACACACGTTCCCATATCTCTTCCCTCTTGCGTCTCCCTCCGCCCACCCTCCCTGTCCCACCCCTCTAGGTGGTCGCAAACCACCCAGCTGATCTTCCTGTGCTATGCGGCTGCTTCCCACTAGCTGTTTATTTTACGTTTGGTAGTGTATGTATGTCCATGCCACTATCTCACTTTGTCACAGCTTACCCTTCCCCCTCCCCATATCCTCAAGTCCTTTCTCTAGTAGGTCTGTGTCTTTATTCCTGTCTTACTCCTAGGTTCTTCATGACCTTTTTTTTTTTTCTTAGATTCCTTATATATGTGTGTTAGCATTTGTTTTTCTCTTTCTGACTTACTTCACTCTGTATGACAGACTCTAGGTCCATCCACCTCACTACAAATAACTCAATTTCATTTCTTTTTATGACTGAGTAATATTCCATTGTATATATGTGCCACATCTTCTTTATCCATTCATCCGATGATGGACACTTAGGTTGCTTCCATGTCCTGGCTATTGTAAATAGAGCTGCAGTGAACATTTTGGTACATGACTCTTTTTGAATTATGGTTTTCTCAGGGTATATGCCCAGGAGTGGGATTGCTGGGTCGTTTGGTAGTTCTATTTTTAGTTTTTTAAGGACCCTCCATACTGTTCTCCATAGTGGATGTATCAATTTACATTCCCACCAGCAGTGCAAGAGTGTTTCCTTTTCTCCACACCCTCTCCAGCATTTATTGTTTCTAGAGTTTTTGATGATGGCCATTCTGACCGGTGTGAGATGATATCTCATTGTAGTTTTGATTTGCATTTCTCTAATGATTAATGATGTTAAGCATTCTTTCATGTGTTTGTTGGCAATCTGTATATCTTCTTTGGAGAAATGTCTATTTAGGTTTTCTGCCCATTTTTGGATTGGGTTGTTTGTTTTTTTGTTATTGAGCTGCATGAGCTGCTTGTAAATCTTGGAGATTAATCCTTTGTCAGTTGCTTCATTTGCAAATATTTTCTCCCATTCTGAGGGTTGTCTTTTGGTCTTGTTTATGGTTTCCTTTGCTGTGCAAAAGCTTTGACGTTTCATTAGGTCCCATTTGTTTATTTTTGTTTTTATTTCCATATCTCTAGGAGGTGGGTCAAAAAGGATCTTGCTGTGATTTATGTCATAGAGTGTTCTGCCTATGTTTTCCTCTAAGAGTTTGATAGTTTCTGGCCTTACATTTAGGTCTTTAATCTATTTTGAGTTTATTTTTGTGTATGGTGTTAGGGAGTGTTCTAATTTCATACTTTTACATGTACCTGTCCAATTTTCTCAGCACCACTTATTGAAGAGGCTGTCTTTTCTCCACTGTATATTCTTGCTTCCTTTATCAAAGATAAGGTGACCATATGTGCATGGGTTTATCTTTGGGCTTTCTATCCTGTTCCAAAGGTACCTAAGGAGGCAAAAGACATGTATGCAGAAAATTATAAGACACTGATAAAAGAAATTAAAGATGATACAAATAGATGGAGAGTTATAACATGTTCTTGGATTGGAAGAATCAGCATTGTGAAAATGACTCTACTACCCAAAGATATCTACAGATTCAGTGCAATCCCTATCAAACTACCACTGGCATTTTTCACAGAACTAGAACAAAAAATTTCACAATTTGTGTGGAAACACAAAAGACCCCAAGTAGCCAAAGCAATCTTGAGAATGAAAGATGGAGCTGGAAGAATCAGGCTCCCTGACATCAGACCATACTACAAAGCTACAGTAATCAAGACAGTGTGGCACTGGCACTAAAACAGAAATATAGATCAATGGAACAGGATAGAAAGCCCAGAGATAAACCCACACACATATGCTTGAAGCTTTTATCACTGTGAACCTAAGTGCATATGTTCATACAAGTGTAATTCTACACTTGTATGTAATTCTACACTTGTATGTATGATGAATCACTTAATGGAACTCTTTTAAAATAATGGACCCAACCCATGAATCCAAGTGTAATTTGTCTATGTTGTCATTACCCCACTATTTTCAAAATTCCTTTGGTATAAATTGTTTTTAAAAGACAACACATGGCATACCCAAAACAATCAGTTTAATTGCTTCAGATGTACAAACTTCCACTTAAAAGATAAATAAGTACTAGGGATGTAATGTACAGTATGGTAAATATAATGAACGGTGCTGTGTGTTATATATGAAAGGTGTGAAGAGAGCAAATCCTAAGAGTTTTCGTCACAAGGAAAAAACATCTGTTTCTTTAATTTTGTATTTATATGCGATGAGAGACGTTCACTAAACTTATGATGATAATCAGTTCATGATGCGTATAAGTCAAACCATTATGCCATACACCTGAAACTTACATGGTGCCGTGTGTCAATTATATATCAATAAAACTGGGAGAAGAGAAAAGTCTAGACCCTAACAAAGACAGTATTTCCCAGTTTGCTAATGTTTGTTTTACCCATCATCTCTATGACACTTAGGAGCCCCATTACTTATCTCGAACTTAACCATTGTAACACACTTGTACATGCACTGTGTCAACTCACTACCAGGCATATAAGGAAACTGAAGCACAGGGATCCAATTACTTGTTCAATGTCCCATGACCATGAGTCTCTGAATTATACCAGAACTCACAGGCTTGGTTTAATTTTCCAACTCTCTTTCCCTTCTCTCCCTACCAAGTTCTGCTGCCATTTTGATTACCCGCCATATTCACAGGCGTTGCCTCAGAATAAATGTTTCCCAGATCAGAAGCCACATCAGAGCTAAAAAAAAAAAAAAATCACCATTGAAGACAGAAGAGTAATGCGTTGCTACCTCTGAAAACAATTGCAGTTATATTAAAATATGTGGACCATATGGTGTAAGCAAAGTACAAAGTGTAGAGAACAGCTGCTATGAGAAGCACTTATTAGCTTTTACTTAGGCTTTTCTCTGTGTCAGATCTTCATTTCATTACCCCCACCACATTTTTATTTTGAAAAACTTCAAAACTATGGATAAGTTGCAGTGATAAAACAATGAACACGTGCATATACTTCCTTGAGTCACTACTAATATTTACCATTTTCCCACATTTACTTTCTCCCTTCTATTTCTGCTTACGCATCCTCTCATACGTATATCTATATATAAAATATACATAAAATACATATATAATGCACATATATGAGTTATATACGTATATATGTGTGTATGTATATTCAGAGCCTTCTGAATCATTTGCACGTGCTGACATTTTACTGATAAATACTTTGGTGTGCATCTCCTAAGAACAAAGGCATTCTCCGATGTAATCATAATACCATGATCACATCCAAGACATTTAAAATGGATACAATAATATCTAAAATTTGAAATTTCCATTTATCAAAAAATCTCATACATATGATACAGAGCACATATACGTAAATAACTTGGATATACTTATATAGAAACCCAAGCTTCAGTTAATAATTATGCTTGGCACTTGGCACTATATAAATCCAGATTGCCCCTCTGCGATTTTTGGTGTGTTTCTAAAAACTTGACCGGCTTGCAGAGTCCATGTTCATGGCTGTTCTATAGACTGCTTCTCCACCTGGATTTGTCTCGTTGCTTCCTTCTCATGAGTAGACTCAGGTTAAGCTTTTTGGCAAGAGTCCTACATAGGGAATTTTGAGAAAATCATGCCAGGAGTCAGATAATGTCTGTTTCCACATTTGTTCTACGAGATTCTCTTTGAAGATGTGTGTACACTCAAGTGGGGACAGAGATGCTGGGAAGTTAAGCTTGTACGCGGTGACTTGTTCTATCATTCTGTTTCTCAAGAAATGTAAAGAAAGGAAAAGACATACAAGATATTTTAATTAAATCACACATTGGCCTCTAACTGACTCTGGAACCAGAGACAACATTTTCTCATTGAAACGTAAAAAATTTAGGGCATCAGTTTAGCCATGAGTGGAGATCAACTCAACGTGTAGCTCAGTATTAGACATCTCAGGTCTTCAGGCAGCTTCTCTTGCCCCGAATTGCTACAGTTTTCTGTAAGACCTACACGGCACTTGACCACACCTTTCAGAAGTTTTCAAAATACATAGTATGAGGCAAAATGGGACTTCTCTTATAGACCAACCTGAAGTCAGACAAGTTTCTTGGAAGGTTGCTGACTTGTTTCACCTTACAGGGTGGCTGTAAGGATTTAATAATAATGACCATCTAAAGCCCAGCCCACTCCATGGATGAAATCTTGGACCCGGTACAGGCTCATCCCTTTTTACAAGGTCAAGCACTTATGCTGGGACATTTTAGCATCTGTAGCATTCACAGAGAGTATGCATGTTATGTTGAAAGGAGTTGTGGTGAAAGAGAAAAGAGCATGCTTGGCTTTCAGAATCAAGCACTTAAGTTCAGACCCTAATATCCTCATGTGAATGATGATATAGTCATACATACCCTTAATAATGTGCCCATACGGCTGTCAAAACCTTGAACGTTGGGCAAGCAAAATCTGGGGATCCATTCACAATATTCACAAAACAAAGAAAGACAACATCAGTGTCATATGATCCAGCAGTCCCACTCCTGGGCATATATCTGGACAAAACTATTGATATAATTTAAAAAGATACATGCACCCCTATGTTCTTAGCAGCACCGTTTACAACAGCCAAGACATGGAAACAACCCAAATGCCCTTTGACAGATGAATGGGTACGGAATATTACTCAGCCATAAAAAAAGAATGAAATAATACCATTTGTAGCAACATGGATGGACCTAGAGATGATCAAACTAAGTGCAGCAAGTCAGACAGAGAAAGACAAATATCATATAATATCACTTATATGTGAAATCTAAAATATGACACAATGAGCTTATCTAAGAAAGAGAAACAGACTCACAGACATAGAGAACAGACTTGTGGTTGCCAAGGGGGAGGGGAGTGGGGTAGGGAAGGAGTGGCAGTTTGGGGTTAGCAGATGCAAACTACTATATATAGGATGGATAGACAACAAGGTCCTGTTGTATAGCACAGGGAACTATATTCAATATCCTGTGATAAACCAGAATGAAAAAGAATATATATATGCATAACTGCATCCCTTTGCTGTACGGCAGAAACTAACACAACATTGTAAATCAACTATACTTCAATAAAATAAATTTTTAAATAAGACAACATCAGAAAACTAGTAAGCAGTTAAAGTCTTTTCATCAACAATCTATATTGTAGCTTTATTACTGAGGCACATAGGTTAAATTCAGATAATTGCCAGTATAACATCTGTAGCTTTCTGTTTCCATCCTTGAAAAAAACAGAAATGTTTCCCAGTTGTGTCTAGACTTGCCTGTAAATACATACTAAACATGCAGAAGTTCCTACAAGTTTAAAGTTATAAAAATTTGTGTGATGTGTTACCTTCTTCCTAAATACTTCTCATCCTGCCTTTATTTTCACAACCAATTTTTGACTCAGGTTATCGAGCACTTATTTAAGTCACACATTAAAACATCCTCTGGACTGGAGATAACGTTGGCTGAATTATAAAAGAGATTGCGAAAGAGAAAATACATTCTTTCTAAAGGTCATTTCTAGTGTCACAGCCTTCAGCATGTCATAATTTTAAGTCTTCTTTTCGTTGAAGATTTCCTCTCGGTAAAAATGTCGAATGGGTGGATACAGTGGGCTCGGCAGTCCTTGTTCAGTCATATCTGTTATTCAGGTGGTAGTGCCTGGGATTCTTTTTCTTCTGTATTGTTTTATTTTCTGATGGCACTCGGGCAGTGGAGTTTTGCATTCCTAATTGAAGGTCACCTTCACTCGAGAATCAGATAGCCAAGACGGGTTTCAGCATCTTCATATTTTTCAAGAAGAACTCTATTTTTCAAGTCACGGGATCGGAATTAGCTTTTGATCTCTAAGCCGTAGGTCTTCATCCTACATCAGTTATAGCAAGTTGATGACAGAGGATGGAATGACCTTTCCAGGATGGAATCTTTTCCTAAGGCAGAAGCCCATTGTTTTGCTCTTGGAATCAGTTCTCCCACTTTCTGTAAGCCTTGTGATTCCCACAGTTAGTTTCCATGTTGGAATTGTTTCAATATATTTAGACTGGAATTTTTCTTCATGTGGGTCTAGCTAAGACTTTTTCATCAAATAGTACAAAGCCCCCTCCACTCTCTAAAATACGACTTTTTCTTTCGTAGGTTCTAAAATTTAGCCGTTACAGAATGGATCTTTCTCTGCTAATGCCATCATGAAGGGATAATTTTGCACAAAAGTAAAATTTTCGGTGGGCTGAAATATACTCTGATGAGATCTTAAGGAGACTTTCAAGGATGTGAGTTTGATAATTCCTCCCAATACTATGTTTATCTAAAGCCCAGTGTCCTTTATGCTGAAGATTCAAATCCCTGTCCCCTTGTAGACTCAAACCTCTGTATCTCAAGACAGATCTTGGCTCCAGCCAAACTGGTCAGATCAAAGCTTCCATGTTCTTTGAGTTTC
The DNA here is from genome assembly GCF_949987515.2 of Delphinus delphis. Classification (NCBI taxonomy): domain Eukaryota; kingdom Metazoa; phylum Chordata; class Mammalia; order Artiodactyla; family Delphinidae; genus Delphinus; species Delphinus delphis. The sequence continues at coordinate 122,309,333 of NC_082704.1, forward strand.
CCGACCCCGTGCGTTAGTACCATCAAATACTAATATTCCGCTTCTCATAACTTAGGTGACTGGCTTCTGTGTTGATGCCTCTGCATCCGCTCTGAGAGCCAGCTCAGATGGGAATACTGCCACAGCCAGTGCAGCTGCCCATCTCCTGTGCTTGGCGGCCATGCATGTGTGTGCATGTGTGTGTGTGCGCACTTTCTGCATACATTCCCACAAGCACACACGTGCATTTTCCTCTCCACCACGAAGCCACGTGACATCATGGAGCGCACACAGGTTCTCGAGTCAGGCAAGCCGGATTCTGAATCATAACTCAACCGTGTGGCGATGCGGCTTCTTCTCCAGTTTCTCACCTCTGAGAAGTGGATCACGACGCCAACCTTCTGAGATTGCTGTGGATGTAAATAAAACAATACACATTAAAAAAAGCAAAAACTCTGGGTACAAAACATCGTTCCCATCCCTCCTCCTTAGAAGAATAAGGAGCACCTACCTTTATATTTTGCACAACAGTATGAGGGAAGGAGCTCGATAATTATGTTTTCTTGCATCCATTGATTTTTTCAAATTGATTAAACATCAACCCAGTAAATTATGCCTCATCAATTTTCAAATTGTGTAAAGTGAAATGTCAATCTGTCATCTCCTTTATCAATTCCAAGACCCAGATTCTTAAAGTAGAACACATTAGAGCGTTTACAATGTCTTTTGGCAACTTCCTTTAAAAAGTTCTTAAATCATTGAAAGCCAAGAAATGCATCTTTTCTCTTCTTCCACACCCAGATGGCAAATTGTTCAGTAATTCCGACCATATCTGAGACAGTGCTGGTTTTCACCTCTTCCTTGGATAAATCATCCCCCCCCCCCATTTGCCCTCAAGCTACATTGTTTCTTTAAGTTAAAAACTAGTCAAGGGAGGAGAGAGAATCTAGTTGCAGTTTAAGGAAGCCCTGGGTGGGTAGAGAGACAGATTCCTCCGAGTGTGGAAACAAATTAATTCACTTCACTATTGTAGAAATGGTCTGGGAAGCTTGCTTCTTCACCAGCTGGGGAGAGGTAGTTAATTTCAGCTCGTTGAACTGAGTGTTGGATCTTGCTAAGTGGTGAAACACAGCTCGTCGTATCAGCTTTCCTGAGCACATAATTCTCCAACAGAAACGCCAGGTAATTGAGTTGGCGTGGATGGGATGTCAAATCAGTGCTGCCGGAGTTCAGGTATCTACTTAATTTTCCCCAAAGTGGAAACCGAATGAGTGATGAATTTCCTACATATCCGTCCTGGCATTTGGTGTCCCACTGTCCAGATTAAGGATACTTGTAAGTGGAATGACATCTGTTTCCATCTCTTCTTTTATTATTAAATATTATGAAGTAAGGGAAGAGATCTTAAATTGTTTTTCTCATGAAATGCTTAATATGCGTCACAAAATTAGCCTTATGAGTATTTTTATAGGAGGCACAGAAACTTTGTCTGTGGATCTTATTCCAGATTCGAATTTTCACCCTTAATAACAATGGATTTTTAAATCAGTCGCTCTCTTTAAGTCTTAGTTTCCAATGTGTAAAACGAGCATAGTCTTACTCATTGTTACGACTGACGGATATCGTTGTAAAATGTATGTGTTTAACATAAAGAATCAACATCATAAAGCAACAAAACGAATTAAAGAATGACCCATTAGACATTTAATCTTGGAGGGCAGCCTTGGAAGTCCATGGAAAATATCTTCTTTTAACACTAGTGATTTTATTAAAAGTCAACATGGACAACCTTACTTTCCTTTTTATTTTTTATTAGAGTAAGACTAGCTCATGGATATTTGCACACAGATACACCTGCATATGTATAGGCACTTAATTAATAACATCTAGATGAGTGGTCATCAAACTGTAGCCTGCAGCCTGTTTTTGTACATAAAGTTTTATTGGAACACAGCCATGCTCATTTCTTTATATATCATCTATGGCCGCTTTCACACCATAATGGCCCAGTTGAGTAATTCTAACACAGACTATGTCCTGCAAAGCCAAAAATATTTACTATCCAGCCCTTTCCAGAGAAAGTTAGAATACACACAAGTTTTTCTTGTCAAGATGTTTTTCAGCTGATGGAAATAACGTGGAACATGTTGAGTCATGCCGATAAGGAAAACAGCATGAGACCAAGCTAAATTATTATGATTGTTACTTAAAATAGATCTCCTCCAGCTGGAAAAATTATAGAGACCTAAAGGCAACAGTCTAGATGCAGCCTAGAACCTAAGTAACTCGACTAGATGGCAGATAAAACCAACCAGGGTGCTCTTTATCTGGTTCAACTTTGTATATCTTTTCCTGTATCAGGATGAATGACATTTGACAGTGACCTGAGGCCAAAGACAAGAGCAGGGAAAGCAAGTGGTAAACATTTTAGACGGTAAACTTACCTCCGATTGAAGATGGTCCTTAAGACGTGTGTTGGATGTTTGTTTTCCTAGGTCCTGGATTCAGATAAAATATATTGATAGGTACTTTTTGTTTTCTTGTTTGGTTTTTGGGTTTTTTAATTGAAGTATAGTTGATATACAGTATTAATAATATATGTTACAAGTGTACAGTGTAGTAATTCACAACTTTTAAAGGTTATATTCCGTTTATAGTTATTACACAATATTGGCTGTATTCCCAGTGTTGGACAGTATATCCTTGTAGCTTATTTTATACCTAAGAGTTTGTACCTTTTATTCCCCTTCCCTATCTCGCCCTCCTCCCTCCCCTCTCCCCACTGGTAACCACTAGTTTGTTCTCTATATCTGCGAGTCTGCTGCTTTTTATTGTTGTCGTTTATATTCACTAGTTTGTTGTATTTTTTAGATTCCAAGTATAAGTGATATCGTACACTGTCTCTCTCTGACTTACTTCACTTAGTCTAATACCCTCCAAGTCCATCCATGTTGCTGCAAAAGGCAAAGTTTCATTCTTTTTAATAGCTGAGTAATAATCCGTTCTCTGTGTATATATATGTACTGTATATATGTATTTATATATAATCACATCTTCTTTATCCATTCATCTGTTGATGGACATTTAGGTAGTTTCCATGTCTTGGCTGTTGTCAATAGTGCTGCAATGAGCACTGGAATTCATGTATCTTTTCTGATTAGTGTTTTCATTTGTTTCCAGATATATACCCAGGAGAGGAATTGCTGGGCCACGTGGCAGCTCTGTTTTTAGTTTTTTTGAGGAACCTCCTTACTGTTTTCCATAGCGGCTGTACCAATTTACATTCCCACCAACAGTGCAGGGGGTGGCGGGGGGGTCCCTTTTCTCCACACCCTCTCCAGCATTTGTCATTTGTGTTCTTTTTGATGATGGCCATTCTGACAGGTGTGAGATGATATCTCATTGTGGTTTTGATTTGCATTTCTCTAATGATTCGTGATGTTGAGCCTCTTTTCATGTGCCTTTTGCCCATCTGTATCTCTTCTTTGCAAACACGTTATAGGTACTTCTGATTTCCTTACAATATATGAAGTATTTCTGCGCTGATGTCGTAAAGGACACAAAGCTCTCCACAGTCTAGAATCCTGGAAGCCTTTTTCGCATTTTGTCCAGCTCCGCTGACTGCATCTCCATCGTGCTGTATTTGTCCGTCACTGTGCATCTCTGTGTGCCTTGGGGTTCTTTGCCCCAGCTCCCCTCCTCTGCATTTCCCTGCTCTGTTGCACATCACAGGGAGGTTGAACCCTGCAGGCAGTGTTTCCCAGGATCCATGGCACCGGGCTTCCTCCTACATGACACCAACGGGAGGTTGGCTGAGGGGAGCAGGGGGGAATCCAGTGTATTTCTCACCGTTCTGGTGTATCTCCCCATGACTCAAAATCCTGCGCCTTCCATGGCTGTAGCCTCCACTGGGATCCCCCCCATCGCTCCTCACCTTTGACCCTCCAGCTTCAGGGTGGTAGCGGCTTTCTCTTATTACTAGTCTCTTGAGTTTCCTCACCATCCCTCAAGATCTCCTGTGTTACAAATCTCCTCTATTCAGTTCCCTCTGTGATACACACTCTTCCTGGATGGTTCCTCATTGACTCGCCACCGGACTTTAAGGATAGTCATTTGGAAGCTTTTTCTGGGTTTCCTTATAACCCTGGTTCTTCCGCTCCCCCCGCCCACCAACCTTATAAGCATCTTAAGGACAGAGTCAGTGTCTGGCCATCTTCGAATACCCCGTAGTGTCTAACTCATAGCTTGGCACGTAATGGGTATGCCATACTTATTTGCTGAGTTGAATTCAGTTGAGATGCCTGTGCTGTGGCAGGTCCATACCATCTTTCACCATTAACCTGGCACCGCAGCTCCATCACTCACCCAGTGGATGGCTGAGACATGGAAGAGTCCAAGATATTCTCAGTGTGTGGACAGTAGGCTGCTGTAAACCGTTCACCCAGCTCACCAGTATGGCTTGTGGTCTTAAGTTTTCTTCCCACCTCTAACTTCAGGGGCAGGAGGGTAAAACAATGTCCAATATGGTACTCACATCTGGTTGGCTGATGCGAAAGCCCAGCCTCTCCCCCTATACCAAGGAGAGAAGTTCTTCAATTATTTATTGGTTACTTTTCTAATTTTGAAGTCTTTTAATGTAGACAATTTGTAATATCAAGCAGAAGAGAGTGAATGGGGGTATTCTGCTTCTCTTTCTAGTAAAGGACCTGGTAAGATAAGAAATACCCAGTCATGGTCATAGAACTCATTGAAGGTATCACCTATTCCCAGTACTGTAGGTATTTGCTGAAAACATTTATATCTTCTACAAAGAATATTATGCTCATTCAATACAGGGACTGTCTCACTGACAGATTTCTTAGGGGCTGCCTTGCATCCAGGAGTCATGGTTTACAGATGGGCACCCAGTTTCCAAATGTGACCTGCCGTCCATGTCCGAATGCATCGTAACTCTGGTCTGCCCTTCTTCTGGTACATCCTAAGCCATTATAACTTACCATTCCTGAGATGCTCAGTTATTTGAGAAGATAACAGCTTGTTGGAGGAACAGAAATGGGAACAACATTGAGAGGCACCTTTTCATATAGTTTTAGAACCACCTGCGTTTCATACTTAAGGTTCCCCAGAAGAAATTTTTATGTGAAAAATAAAGACATAGGAAATATACTTCATTCAGCCGCATTGATTTTTTTATTTTCATGCCTACATGTATGGGACCAGTGATTATAGTAGGAACAGCTGAATAAAATGTCTGTTACAGATGGCCTTTGCTCTCCAGGACAGCATTATGTAACAGTATCCCCAAGCATGATACTGTACCTTCTTTTTTTTTTTTTTTCTTTTAACATCTTTATTGGGGTATGATTGCTTTACAATGGTGTGTTAGTTTCTGCTGTATAACAAAGTGAATCAGTTTTACATATACATATGTTCCCATATCTCCTCCCTCTTGCGTCTCCCTCCCTCCCTCCCACCCTCCCTATCCCATCCCTCCAGGCGGTCACAGAGCACCGAGCTGATCTCCCTGTGCTATGCGGCTGCTTCCCACTAGCTACCTACCTTACGTTTGGTAGTGTATATATGTCCATGCCTCTCGCTTTGTCACAGCTCACCCTTACCCCCTCCCCTTTAGGAACGCAAGTAGTGAATTCTGGTGTGCTTTACATTCTTTCTTCTAGCAAAAGATTCCTACATAAATATGCTCACAAAAAGTTATATCTGTTTACAATATATAGAAGAAACACATTCATACATTGTTAGCACAATCACTTGGTAGGATTTACCTTAAAAACCACATTGTCCACAAATGATGAAAAAAATCCTTGAGCAGATCAGTCCTATATGAAAGATAAAATGATATCAAGATTTAATGAACCTATATAAGCAACTTTGTATGTTTCCAGAGGGAGCCTTGGGTACACATGCAAATAAATAATCCACTTAGTACATGGGGGTCATGAATCGATTGAAAAGGTGCTGTATGAGAGTCAGATGTGTGTCTGGTTCCACAGGCCTCTGGAGATGAACGGGGACGTAAGTGATTCACTGTTGTTCTCTGGGGGTCATTTTAGTCTTCGTAATAAGAGGGCGCGAGGACTAGCTGTGCTTCTGTTAGAAAATAGTGGCAGAGAGAGATGTGACCGCCACACAGGGAAAGTAGAGTTAGCTCTTTTTTTAAATTGAAGTGTAGTTTGGGTTTTTCTTTAATTTTAGAATTTTATTTATTTATTTTTAAACTTTTTTATGCAGCAGGTTTAAATTGAAGTATAGTTGATTTACAATGTTTCAGATATCCAGCAAAGTGATTCAGTTACACACACACATATATAAATATATGTGTGTGTGTATATATTTATTTGTGTATATATATGTGTGTGTGTATATATATATATATATATACACACACACACACACACTTTTTTCCGATTCTCTTCCACTATAGGATATTACAAGATGTTGAATGTAGTTCCCTGTGCTATACTATAGGATCTTGTTGTTTATTTGATATATGGTGGTGTGTATATGTTAAACCCAAACTCCTAATTTATCCCCCCCACCCCATTTCCCCTTTGGTGACCATAAGGTTGTTTCTGTGTCATTGAATCTATTTCTGTTTTGTAAATAAGTTCATTTGTGTCATATTTTAGATTCCACGTATAATTGATATCATATGGTATTTGTCTTTCTCTGTCTGGGTTACTTCACTTAGTGTGATAATCTCTAGGTCCTTCCATGTTGCTGCAGATGGCAATATTTCTTTCTTTTTTATGGCTGAGTAATATTCCATTGTGTGTGTGTGTGTGTGTGTGTGTATAAATAAATATATTTATTATAATATATATATGTGTATATGCACCACACCTTCTTTATCCCTTCATCTGTTGATGGATATTTACGTTGTCTCCATGTCTTGGCTGTTGTGAGTAGTGCTGCTATGCACATAGGGATGCGTGTATCTTTTCAGATTAGAGTTTTCATCTTTGCTGGATATATGCCCAGGAGTGGGATTGCAAGATCATATAGTAGCTCTGTTTTTAGTTTTTTGAGGAACCTCCATATTGTTCTCCATAGTGGCTGCACCAACTTACATTCCCACTCACAGTGTAGGAGGTTCCCTTTTCTCCACACCCTCTGCAGCATTTGTTATTTGTAGACTTTTTGATGATGGCCATTGTGACCAGTGTGAGGTGGTACCTCGTTGTAGCTTTGATTTGAATTTCTCTAATAATTAGTGATGTTGAGCGTCTTTTCACATGCCTCTTGGCCATCTGTAGAGTTAGCTCTTGACTTACATTTTCTCTTTGAAACCATTCAGGAATTCTGTGAGATAAGGATTGTTATCCCATTTTACAGATGAGGAATCGTGATGTAAAGCAGGAGTTGGCGAGGCCTCATGGCCTTCATTTGTGGCCGCTCAGCTCTGCAGCCACATGAAAGCAGCCATGGATGGTACCAATGAATGGGCATGTCTGTGTCCCAGTAAAGCTTTATTTATAACAGCAGGCAGTGGGCAGGATTTGGTCCATGGGTCATGGTTTGCCAACCCCTTTTCTAAAGGTTGGTAAGTCAGACCTTAGTTGTGTTGTTGTGCAAGGTTTTGAACACATCTTGAGTGTGTGTTCTTATTCACTGTACAAGATCCGCTGTGAAAACATTGGAAACACAGAAAATTATAGACAATGACAGTCATGTGCCTTCCAGAGACAGTCACTAATAACACTTTGGTGTATTTCTGTCTCCTCTGGGTTCACCATATTTTTGTGCCTGGGTAAGATTGTATACTATTGTATACTCTTCCTTCATATACATCATAACCAGTTTTCTTTGCTATGAAAATCCTTTGCAAACATCATCTCATTGTGGAGGTTTTGCTCAGCCCACAAACGTCTGCTGCCTGCAGCCAATGACAGGTTGAACCTGGGGAACAGAAGGTTGTACTTTTGCGTCAAGGTGGATGCTATAGACTGAATGCTTGTGTCCCCCCAAATTCATATGCTAAAACTTAATTGACAGTGGGATGGTATTAGGAGGTGGAGTCTTTGGGAGGTGATTTGGTCATGAGGGTGGGTCCTTCATGAATGTCATTAGTGTCTTTATAAATGAGACCCCAGAGAGCTCCCTCACCCCTCCCACCATGTGAGGACACAGGGAGAAGATGCTGTCTGTGAACCAGGAAGCAAACTCTCACCAGACACTGAATCTACCAATGACTTGATCTTGGACTTTCAGCCTCCAGAACTGTGAGAAATAAACATCTTGGTTTATAAGCCCCCCAGGCTATGGCTGTGGTATTCTGTGACCGCAGCACAACAGACTAAGATCATGGTCCTAACTGTGAGATGCAGGTCATGCCCCAGACCTCCCTGTGGGATCCGGTTGAAGTACATGTCCACCTGGGACCATCACTTCCACATTGGACCATGTCTACCTTGGCTTCCCTCACCCCCTGCCTCTTCTGCTGTCCTGCCCTCACCCTGAGAGTTCTCCCTCAAAAATTCACATGCACAAGAATCCTTCTTCCAGAAAACCTGACTTAAGACACTGGTTATATACCCTTTATAACACCCATTTGTATCTTGGTCTTAAAAACCTCATTTCGGGGCTTCCCTGGTGGTGCAGTGGTTGAGAGGCCGCCTGCCGATGCAGGGGACACGGGTTCGTGCCCCGGTCCGGGAAGATCCCACATGCCGCGGAGCGGCTGGGCCCGTGAGCCATGGCCGCTGAGCCTGCGCGTCCGGAGCCTGTGCCCCGCAACGGGAGAGGCCACAACAGTGAGAGGCCTGCGTAACGCAAAAAACAAACAAACAAAGAAAACCTCATTTCAAGACATCCTAGGTCTAAAATTCTACTTTTTAATTCCCATCATTTCATATTATTTGAAAATGAACAAGGAAAAAAAGTTCACCATGATTTCCTAAGAAAAGTCTCACAAGTTGCTATAAAAGCTTACAGACCTAATCACATATCTTAGGCAGGAGAAGATCCACATGCCGAGTAAGGTAGTGGCTCTGGCTTCCAAGCATTCAGCAGCACCTGACAGTATGTTGGTAAGCTGTAGGCTCTATGGTTGGGGAAACTAAACTCAGAGGATTACAATACGTAGAATAGCCAGAGACCAACTTCATTTAAAAGTACGCCGTGGGAGGGACATAAGAGCAAAGTGTTTGGTTCTTGATCTTCAGTACAGAATACAAAGAATGGTGTGTGCTTGGGAGGGAAAGAAAACATTTCTAACGTTGCAAAGAAACAAGTGTATGTCTAGGAACTGCACTGAAGTGCTGGGGCACTCAACCGCCAGAATCCACCGTCTCCACTGCACGGGGTAACTTCGTAAAAACACCATGTTCCCTGCCCTGAACTCACCCAGGCTGCTTTCTGTCACTGATGTGTGTTTGTTGTAATGTCCCCACATAGAAATGTATTTAGCCAAATAACCACTATCTCTAAAACCAACAAAATGAAGGAATAATCCAACTCCTTGACATCTTTCTTAAGGTTTTTTAAAGTCACCTGAAAATACCTTTGAAGTAATAGAAGCATGACTTTCTGCCTTTTCAAAACACATATAAATGTTTACCTGGAAGCCAGATTTTTCCCTAAAGGATAAGAGGTCTAAGTGTTTCAAGCCTGTTTGTTGTTCATGGATGCCCTGGTCTGTTGAGTGAGACCTGAGTCGGATTGACTCTGATGCATGAATTATCTGTCTTTTGCCTGGAGCGTGGCTCTAATTTTAGTAGACTGCTATAAGGCTGTCAGTATTTCCACATTCCTCTCCTCTTCACGTGTCTGATGACAAGCGCCAGCTCCTTCTTGGCATGAGAAAAGCTGTAAATCTCATGCGCATCAGTGCTGGTGGGTGTATACTACCAGATTTGAAACCCAGCAGCATGATTCTCTGCCGTGTGCATTGCATTTTTTGTGTGTGTCCAAGGTATACTGAGATACCCAGTGTAGAACCTCACAGTTACAAGTTTCTTGCTGTTATACTATAGGTGATGGAGTCTCCTCAGATTTCCATGTGTTTAGAGGTAGCCTTCCTAAGAGGTCCTATGTGGTTTGATTTCAATCAGTGATACCTGGCATTGCTTTACTATGGGTGGTCCCCACGAAACAACGGGGTCCATCTCTTCCCATCTCCCCACTCAGCCACATCGCAGTAGTAGCTTGAAATCAGCCACAGTGGGAGTAGTGACACCACAGAAACTGGCAAACACTGCAAATCAGTGTTCTCCCCTGCCCCCTTTGAAGAGTCCTTATTAAACAACTGCTAGCCTTCTACTGTTTACATCTTTGTATGGTTAACATATACACACTGCTATATATAAAACAGATAACTAACAAGGACCTACTGTATAGCACAGGGAACTCTAATCAATATTCTGTAATAACCTATAGGGGAAAAGAATCTACAAAAGGTATGTATATATATATCTGATTCACTTTGCTGTACACCTGAAACAAACACAACATTGTAAAGCAACTGTACTCCAATTAAAAAAAAAGATATTTAATACTGCAGAGATCAACTTCCCAATAAATAATGGTCATTAACAGTAAAAAAATAATAAAAAAATAAATCTCTGACACAGCAAGAATGATTAAGAATAAGACCGGAAGCAAAAATAGCCTTGCATGGGAGTACAGAAGGTCGGGGATTCTGACCAAGACACAAACAGCTGAAGACCTCACTGCTGATGAATGAAATGCCGAGATGTAAAAGGATCAGATTCCCCCGAGTTACCCCAAAGGGCATATCACTCCAGAGGAGAGAAACAGATATTCAGGAGGTGCAGCCTAAGGAAGCCCTCGTGGTAAAAAGGTGCCTCTCAGCAGATCTGGTGCTAAGGTCTTTTCCAGTACTCCTGCTTTTCCTGGAGGTTCACATCATAACTTCACAGCATGCACTCACGCCAGCAGTGCCGTCTCTCTGTGCGTGGACAGTCAGTTATTTTGAATTACACTGATACTGCGCTATGTGGTTTCTGTGTGTTATGCTTATATTTAGTGGATATAGAACTGATTATCATTGACACTTAAAGACCTGCCAGCATCAAGTACTAATTCCTCTGTCTGAATTTCTTTAAACACTACCTTCCTTCTATTTGCTTTTTCCATGCTGTCCATCTAGACTGTCAGTCTTCCTAAAACCAGTTTCTCCTTTATTTCTTAATTGTACTTTATATTCTGTTCTTCCCACATCTACCCATAATGAGCACTCCATTCCTAGTTGAGGCCTTTGCTTTAGAAGATTTTGCATACACCTGTTCCTATTGGTGTATCTCATGTGCTGGCATTCCTGCGCTCATGGACCTGAATCATTCCAACCATGACATCTTCTCCGACCCCTATGCATCCCTTTTATAAAGATCCACCTGCATATTCCAGGAAAATCTCCCTATCCCGAGATTTTTAACTTAATCCCATCTCCAAAGTCCCGTTTGCTATGTAAGGTGACATATTTTCAGACTCTGGGGAAGAGGACATGGGCATATTTGTCGTGGGGGTGGGGAGCATTATTCAGACTTCCAAAGAGTGAATTAAAAAAAACTAAGACATGCTCTGTCTTCACTCACTTTTCCTGGTTTTATGGACTGAATGTTTGTGTCTCCTTCCCCAAGATTCATATGTTGAAGTCCTAATCCCCAGTAAACGGTATTTGGAGGTGCGACCTTTGGGATTTAATTAGCTTTAAGTCATGAGGGTGGGGTCCCCATGATGGGATTAGTGTCCTTATAAGAAGTGGAAGAGACCAGAGTGCTTTCTCTCCCTACTACGTGAGGACACAGCAAGAATGCAGCTGTACAAACCAGGAAGAGTGCCTCACTGGGAACTAAACCTGCCCACACGATGATCTTGGACTTCCAGTCTCCAGAACTGTGAAAAACAAATATCTGTTGTTTAAGCCCGCAGTCTGTGGTACTTTGTTATGACAGCCTGAGCTGATGAAGACATCTGACAAGGAGGAGATGTGTTGTGATTGATGATTTTAACTGTGATTTACAAAGTTTTACAATGTCTGCTCTGATACCCTTGGCAGGTAACTGCTTCCTCAGAGCTCTGCCATGTGTGCCCCCTAATTATGTTTTAAAGATGGGTGTTTAGAAACCAAAGTCTCACAATAAGTTTCTACTTCAGACAGGCCCCTTCTGGATGGAACATTTAAATTAAGATCTACATTTCAACAGGAGATTAAAACACTCCCGTTGGTCGTGTCTGGCCAAGCAGAGGTTCAAATGGGTGGATAGAGACGTTGAGATGTCAAAAACTGTCATTTCCCACCATTTGTAGGTTTACCAGATGTAAAAAATTGTATTCTAAAGTCTCCTTAAAATAAAACAGTCCATGACAATTCTGCCAACATGTTACAATAACTGCTGTGTTTCAGATAAAATTTTATTTATGGAAAGAAGATCTGGTTGGAGTGAGGCCAACATTGATAAAAGTATAAAGCTGGCAACATGTCACGGCGTAGTGACCAAATCTCTCTCTCCCAGGAAAAAACCGTTTGTTTTTTTTTTTTTTTGAGAAATGCTTAAAATATATTCTGGGAATTTTACGAACTCTGATGTCTTACCAACATTCAATTTACTTACAAAGTCGTGCCCCCGACTCGTTTGGAAAGGCCTTGTAGCTGTTTGAAGAGTTGGCCAGTGTCAGGAAGACTGCCAGAGCTTGGCCCTGGATGTCCCAGCAGGAGTCACGGCTCTGTCCTCACCACTCTTATAAAGTAGACGCACACCTGAGGTAGATTAGGAGTAGAATGGACTTGAGAAGAAGGTTCTAGAAACCCAGGTTTTAATCCCAGTCCTGCACCCAACATCTTTCAGGTGTTCCATCCACTCCCACGAAAAAGGTTTTAGAAGGAAGTTTTTCCGGGGGGGATCAGTTTGTCTTGAGAGAGATCAAGTCTTCTGAACTGAGAAAAGGGAGGAGGGATGTTAGAACACCTCCTTTCTCACTCCAAGATGGGACAGTTCTGTAATGGGTGAAAGCATGTTGGACACAGAGTATGGAGCAGAAGGGAGATATATGGAAAGGGGGTAAAGCACATGGTTCAGGAAAGGTATAAATCTAATGACTTCAGGAGAACACTTCTGTTATGAAGGGAACAAAGTCAGGGCTTTAGAGAGACACGGGCGGCACAGGAAGCGCACTGGAGAGGGAGTGCTCAGGGGGTACAGTTAGGGATGCATCCACAAACACCCAAGGGGACACACACCATCTTCCTGCCCCAGATGAGACACAGAGTTGCCTGCTGGGGCAAAGCCAGGAGTAACTGAGCTGAAGAGAGAAGTGAATTAATCAGTGTGGGTCCCGTTGAATGGTGCTGTCCAGTGGAAATGTAATGCAGGTCATATGTGTAATCTTAAATTTTCTAGTAGCCATACTAAAAAAAAAAAAGTAAATAAAATGGCATTGATTTTATTTTTTTAACTTTTTATTTTATATTGGACTACAGGTGATTAACAATGTTGTGTTAGTTTCAGGTGTACAGCAAAGTGACTCACTTTTATGTATACACGCGTATATTCTTTTTTTGTGTGGTACGCGGGCCTCTCACTGCTGCGGCCTCTCCCTCTGCGGAGCACAGGCTCCGGAAGCACAGGCTCAGCGGCCATGGCTCACGGGCCCAGCCGCTCCGCAGCATGTGGGATCCTCCCGGACTGGGGCACGAACCCGTGTGCCCTGCATCGGCAGGCGGACCCCCAACCACTGCGCCACCAGGGAAGCCCGCATCTATTCTTTTTCAAATTCTTTTCCCATTTAGATTGTTACATAATATGGAACAGAGTTCCCTGTGCTGTATAGTAGGTCCTTGTTGGTTATCCTTTTTAAATATAGCAGTGTGGACATGTCAATCCCAAACTCCCAGTCTATCCCTCCCCCCCACCCTTTCACCCTGCTAACTGTAAGTTCATTCTCTACATCTGTGAGTCTGTTTCTGTTTTGTAAATAAGTTCAGTTATATCCTTTTTTTTTTGATTCTGCATATAAACAATATCATACGATATCTGTCCAGTGGAAATGTAATACAAGTCACATGTGTCATTTTAAATTTTCTAGTAGCCATACTAAAAAAATGTAGGTAAGATAGGTGACAATGATTTTAACAGCATAGTTTACTTAACCCAGTGTATCCAAAGTATTATCGTCTCCCCACAGGTAATCAGTATTAAAAGTGTATTGAGCAGATATTTCACAGACTTTGAAATCAGTACTCATTTGGTCCTTACAACCCACCGCAGTTCAGACTCACCGCATTTCACATGCTTCACTGCCTCTTGGGATGACTGGCCGCCATATTGGAGAGTGCCGGTCTGGTGAACTTGTTACTATGGCTTGGGTCTTTGCATTTTAAATGTGACTTCTCTATCAAATCAAAGCCACAGTCAACGTCCATGAGATCTTGGGGGTATCATGATCATGCTCCCCCACCCGTTTATCTTACCTGTTTATTATTATTGTTGTTGTTACTACTATTTGTTTATACTCTGGATGGGCAAAAGCAGGGTCCTCTTTTGCCAATTATCCCGCCCCTCTCTCCCAAGTAAGCTTCTCTACCTGATGGCGACACAATTTCAAATGGTCTCCTTTCTTCCAGCCTGGTCTCTCCTCTTTATTGCCACACTTAGCCGCTCCTGTGAGCTCCATGCACTGGCAGCAGTGAGACAAGAAAACATTTGCTGTTGCTTTGGAGGTGATAAATGGCTAAGAGACATCCAGATTTTCCACATGGAGCAGGCTTGGTTCTCTTTTCTCCATCAAAGAGAGAGAAACGGCATCAAGGGATAGGATCATGGGATGTGTCCCAGCAAAAGTGGTCTCAAGGTGGTGTTCCTTCCCCAGAAACGGCCTTCTAAAGGCGCTGAGGTGTCCACAGCTGAGAAGCCAGCCTCCAAGCACTTGTAATTGCACACAGAATGTTCTTCTTGAGATGTATGTGCAGCTGTTTATCACGTATGTTGCTCTGGGAAGTTGGGTGCAGGTAAAATAAGAAAGACAGCCATCCTGCTGGGGGAACTGATGGACCCTTGATGTACTCTTGTTTCCTTCACCCACCTCTGACAGATTGAAAACAGCATCTTACAGTACTTATACTTGCTTATTTAATAATTTTATTATTTTAACAAGCATCGCTTCTCTTCTTCAAAATCCATCTTATTCCCTTATTTCTTCTGTGAACTGTCGGTTCATATCCTTTGCCATCTACTGGTTGTCAGTCTTGTAATTATCACTTCCCAGGTTGGGGACTGAGTTCAGCCCTTTGCTTGTGATACGAATGTCAGTGTTGTCTTCCTAGCCTGCCGTTTGGCAATTCAGTGTGGGATACAAAATAATGTATAAAAATAAATGACTTTCACATAGAGAAACAAAAACCAATTAGGAGAACATATGGAAAAACTAACAAAGAAGAATAGCTAGAAAACTTTTGAAAAATAGGAACAGTGAGGATGATTAAAAGCCTTTAAAGTAGAATTGTAGTATATTATAAAGTCTCAATGATAAAACATGATGTTGTCAAAAAGACACAGAGGCAGACCAGTGGAACAGATTTGACAGTTCAGATATAGGCCAAAATGCATTTAGGAATTTTGGACACCAATAGCCAGCACATCAATCAACGGAAACAGATAAACTTGAATAATGTGTTGGGATGTTTGGTTAGCCACATGGGAAAATTAAAAATGATCTTATGTCCCAGAGCATACACAAGGATAAATTCCAAATAGATCAATGATTTAAATATAAACAATTAAACCATGAAGTGTACTAGAAGGAAGGATGGGAGAATTTATAATCTTGGAGTGAGATGATCTTTCTAACTATGGCAGTATAAATATGTCACCAAAGAAACATAGATTCATCGAAATTTCTGTGTGGTAACAAACACCATTAATGAATCGTATTAAAGTAAGATTTGGTTTTTCCTTTACTAGCGTTTTCTGGTAAGTGTTCCTATGAGATAATTAAATGCACATAGACTAGTCACTGGAAGAGAAAAGAAACATTTCATTCCTGTATTAAAAATACCAAGTGTAAACACCTAGCCATGTCCTGGCCATTATGGTAACCACTAGCTGCATGTGGCCATTTACATTTTCTTTGATTAAAAAACTGTTCCTCACTTACATCTGCTGCACTTAAAGGGCTCAATAGCCACATATGACTAGTGGCTACCATATTGGGGGTTTTTTTGGTTTTTTTTTTTTGCGGTACGCGGGCCTCTCACCGTTGTGGCCTCTCCCGTTGCGGAGCACAGGCTCCGGACGCGCAGGCTCAGCGGCTGTGGCTCACGGGCCCAGCTGCTCCGCGGCACGTGGGATCTTCCCGGACCGGGGCACGGACCCGTGTCCCCTGCATCAGTAGGCGGACTCTCAACCACTGCGCCACCTGGGAAGCCCCATATTGGCTTTTTTATGATTAGGATTTTTTGTTTTTATTTTTTTATTGAAGTATAGTTGATGTACAATATTATATAAGTTACAGTTGTACAATATAGTGGTTAACAATTTTTAAAGGTTATACTCCATTTATACTTATTGTAGGATATTGGCTATATTCCCTGCCATGTACAGTACATCCTTATAGCTTGTTTTATACCTAACAGTTTGTACCTCTTAATTCCTTATCCCTTTATTACCCCTCCCCATTCCCTCTCTCCACTGGTAACCACTGTTTTGTTCTGTGAGTCTGCTTCTTTTTTGTTATATTCTCTGGTTGGTTTTATTTTTTAGATTCCACATATAAGTGATATCATACAGTATTTGTCTTTCTCTGACTTATTTCACTTAGCATAATGCTCTCCAAGTCCAGCTGTATTGCTGCAAATGGCAATATTTCATTCTTTTTTATGGTTGAGTAGTATTCCACTGTGTGTGTGTGTGTGTATGTGCAGGCGTGTATACATTCATCTGTTGGTGGACACTTAAGTTGCTTCCATATCTTGTCTATTGTGAATAATGCTGCTATGAATGTCGGGGTGCATGCATCTTTTCAAATTAGTGTTTTTGGGGCTTCCCTGGTGGCACAGTGGTTGAGAGTCTGCCTGCCGATGCAGGGGACACGGGTTCGTGCCCCGGTCTGGGAAGATCCCACATGCCGCGGAGCGGCTGGACCCGTGAGCCATGGCTGCTGAGCCTGTGTGTCCGGAGCCTGTGCTCCGCAACGGGAGAGGCCACAACAGTGAGAGGCCCGCGTACTGCAAAAAAAAAAAAAATTATTGTTTTGTTTCTTTCATATTTACATCTAGGAGTGAAATTGCTGGGTCATATGCTATGTCTGTTTTTAGAGTTTTGAGAAACCGCCATACTGTTTTCCATAATGGCTGCACCATTTTACATTCCCACTTACAGTGTACGAGGGTTCCCTTTTCTCCACACCTTCGCCAACATTTGTTATTTTGTGTTCCTTTTGATCATAGCCATTTTGACAGGTATAAGGTGGTATCTCATTGTAATTTTGATTTGCACTTCCCTGATGATCATCTTTTCATGTGCCTGTTGGCCATCTGCAGTTCCTCTTTGGAAAAACGTCTATTCAGTTTTTCTGCCCATTTTAAAATCCGGTTGTTTATTTATTTATTTTTTTGATGATGAGTTGTATGAGGTGTTTATATATGTTGGCTATTAACCCCTTATCAGTCATATCATTTGCAAATCTTTTCTCCCATTCAGTAGGTTGTCTTTTCATTTTGTCATTGTTTTCCTTTGCTGTGCAAAACCTTTTAAGTTTAATTAGGTCCCATTTGTTTATTTTTGCTTTTATTTCCATTATTGTAGGAGACAGATCCAAAAAAATATTGCTGTGACTTATTTCAAAGTGTGTTCTACCTATGTTTTCCTCCAGGAGCTTTATAGTATCTGGTCGACATTTGGGTTAAATCTATTTTGAGTTTATTTTTGTATATAGTGTTCTAGAGTATGTTCTAATTTCATTCTTTACATGTAGGTGTCCCGTTTTCCCAGCACCACTTATTGAAGAGACTGTCTTTACTCTATTGTGTAGTCTTACCTCCTTTGTCATATATTAATTGGCCATAAGTGTGTGGATTTATTCTGGGCTTTCTGTGCTGTTCATTGATCTGTTTCTGTTTTTGTGCCAGTACCATACTGTTTTGATGACTGTAGGTTTGCAGTATAGTCTGAGGTCAGAGAGCTTGATTCCTCCAGCTCTGTTTTTCTTTCTCAAGATTGCTTTGCTGGCTATTTGGGGTCTTTTGTGTTTCCATGTAAATTTTAAAATTATTTGTTCTAGTTCTGTGAAAATTGTAGTGGCTACCATTTTGGGTAGCACTGATGTAGAACATTTCCCGAACTGCAGAAAGTATTATTGGATAGCTCCAATTATTTGTCCATTCAGTACGTTTTTCTTGAACTATATTCCAAGCTCTGCTCTAGTTGCTGTGGATACAGCAGAAAATAAACCAGAGAGATGCTTGCCCTGGAGAAGCTTAAATATCACATAGTAAGTGCAGGAGCCATATTTAGCATCTGTTTTCTCCATTTTACATCATCTCTGGAGAATCTTGGAATTATCAGTGATGGCTTTCAGAGCAAGCCATGCTATAAAGAAACAACATATCTGGATGGTAAATATTTGAAAAAAGATAATTATCATTAGAAAAATTGCTCAATCCATTTATCTGATAAAACTTTCCAAGAGAACATGTGGTAGGTGAAAACTTCTTGCTTCCTTTTACATTAGTTCCTGTGGTGTGTGTGTGAGATGTACACTCATGCAGGTAAGATTCCTCAGCTCATCACCAGTGTTTTCATTGGGAAAGAAGGGAAGGAACTGAGAAAATACTTGGAGATGGTGAATTGTTACAATGCTTCTTGATATTCATATTGAATTTGACCTTATGACACCTTCCTTTAACCCAAATAAGTGCATAATGATTTAAATACATACAATTATATGCTTTTAGTCAAAGTGCTCGTTTTCTTTTTAAGTTGAATTCAGTTAATCCAAGTGCTTACAAAGTGTTTGTTTTCAATATGTGTGATTATCTGAATTTCACTTTTTCTCTTATGGCCAGTTTTTGTGAACATAAATTAAGTCCTATACAAGTTCCCAGAAAGCCACATTAGTTACTAGTGGGTTAAATGATAAGCCATAGATATTTGGAAGGAAAAGTGTATCTGTCTCATTAAATATGGATATTTGGGTCAATATCAAAGTTTTTTATGTGTCCTGGAAAGTTGTGGAATATTTGTTAAAGCTGAGCAAGTAACATTGTTGAACTAGTCCTTCATATAGTGACATGGATTATTTAAATTGAATACTCAAAATTTTAAAATACATTTTGTAAATTTTTAAAATTATTATTTTCTTTTGACAAACAGTACACGTTACTTTAGAAGGGTGCTGAAAAGAAAAAAAAGGCAGAAAACACAATCACTCATGACTCCTGAAGTTCTTAAAATAAGTGCCAAATATTTTTTGGCACATTTCCTTTCAAGTTTCTTTTTTCGATGTTCATTTTCACATAATTAAATACACCGCATCTAAAAGTCTCATTAAATAGAATATAACCTAATGATTGCGATTTCAACTCTTTACCTTAAAAATCTTCATTGCTTATTTGTTCTCAGAATCAAAGCCATGACTTTTGAACACAGGCAGACCTCATTTTATCGCACTTTGCAGATACTGTGTTTTTTACAAATTGAAGGTTTGTACTAAGTCAGTCTGCTGGTGCCGTTTGCTCACTTCACGTCTCTGTGCCACATTTTGATAATTCTCGCCATATTTCAAAATTTTTCATCACTTGCATTTGTTATGGTGATACGTGATCCGTGATCTTCGCTCTTACGATTGTAATTGTTCTGGCATTTTTTCAAGCAGTAAAGTATTTTTATATTAAGGTACGTTCATTGTTTTTTTTTTTAGACATAATACTATTACACATTTAATAGACTACAGTCTAGTTTAAACATAACTTTTATATGCACTGGGAGACCAAAACATTTGTGTGAGTTGCTATATTGAAATATTCCTTTATTGCCCGTGGTCTGGAATCGAACCTGCAATATCTCCGAGGTCTGCCTTTGTATTAAAATTAAGTTAGTAATTTTAGCTACCCTAATCCAGATGAGGACCTAATATTACATATGAATCAGATTTGGAGGCAGCAGGATTCTTTACCTGAGCACTCAGGATACCAGGATACCAGGTCTTCTTTCCTAAGTCTTCCCATTGGACAAACACATGTCAAGGATACCTGGAGATGCCAAGCTCCTTAATAAGCAAAACTTGGATCTTTCTTTGTCATCACACTCAATGGAATCAAATTAGGTGTAGAATACATCTTTATTATTCATTCTTAGTCTTTAGCATATATCCCCAATGTCCCCTCTCTGCCTCTGCCCCCTCCCATCAGAAAGTACCTGCCTGCATTATTTTTTATTTGTTTTCTCATCCTGTTTCTACTCAGAAAGGACCACATGTGCTTTTGATTCATTCCATTTAAATATTTGCACGGCTAACCAAGACACTGGGTAGGCATTTTGAAAGACACCAAAGCAAGCAAAAGATAGCCTCCGCAGTCACGGAGTTTAAATCTAGAAGGTGGTAAAAGAGATTGCTTTAAAAATAAAGGATGGGATTACCTACCCCCTTCATCTCAGTGTTGCATATCCCAATTAGTATGCATGTTGTCACTAGTTATCATCAATGAAGATGAGGATTTGATTCCCAATAATGAGTAGAATGTTCATGTGAGTTCTATTATGTGTATAATTGACCTCAGGCTGATTAGTATTGTAGCCAATTAGTGGCAATATGATATTAATGACTTGGGGCTAAGTGATGGAGAAGCTCAGTCCAAATTAGTGAAAACTGTCGATTTCCAGAATGCTCATTTACGAATTAAGTGTTTGCGAAATCTGTCCGCAGTGCTGACGGTAGTGAACAGAACATGTTCCTTTGTATTAGATTAACTATGGTGAAACCCATAGTCTTCCTTTTTTTTTTCTCACCTGACCTAGGCTAACTTAGCTTGGCGACTCTCAGGTAAGTGCAGGAGCCATGTTTAGCATCTGTTGTCTCCATTTTACATCATCTCTGGAGAATCTTGGACCTAATATCAGCCCAGTACCTTGGCTGTCAGGTGATTGAGTCACCACGAAGATCAGCCCTGCCAACGGTACACACGTTCATAGCCCAACAGGCACATTTTCAGGAACTCAAGAAAGTCTCCAGTCTCTGTCTTCAGACACAAGCCCTTTCCACAAAAGATACGCATCAAGAAAGA
Source organism: Delphinus delphis (assembly GCF_949987515.2). Classification (NCBI taxonomy): domain Eukaryota; kingdom Metazoa; phylum Chordata; class Mammalia; order Artiodactyla; family Delphinidae; genus Delphinus; species Delphinus delphis. Next base: position 122,330,568 of record NC_082704.1, read on the forward strand.
ATGATACATATTTTTTAATTTTATGGGAGTCTAGTTGATTGACAGTGTTGCATTCATTTCAGATGTACAGCAGAGTGAATCACGTATACATATACATGTATCCATTCTTTTTCAGGTTCTTTTCCCTGGTGGTTATTATAGTACTGAGTCGAGTTCCCTGTGCTCATTCTGGTGAAGGCAGGATTAGGCATGATTTAGGTTGGTGCGGGCAAAAGTCTCCCTTTGAAGTGTGTGTGTGTGTGTGTGTGTGTGTGTGTGTCTGTCTGTCTGTTGGGGGGAGGGACGTGGCAGGAGACTAACAGGATTGTAGACCAAGAACATTGTCCCGAGGAACTGGGTTCGGAGCTGGCCCGTCTGTCAGAAGCATGCACATTTGCTTGGTGTATTCGTTCTTCATGCCTGCTCAGACACCTTGACACTCGCATGATGGCTTAAAATAGCCATCATTCATTATCTCACTGTTCTGTAGGTTAGAGGTCCCGCATGGTCTCAGTAGGCTCGTAGCAAGGTGTGGGCAAGGCTTCCTTCTTTCCAGAGGCTGTAGGGGAGAATGTGTGTTTTGCCCTTTCCGGTACCTAGAGGCTGCCTGCATTCCTTGACTTGTGGTCCCGTCCGTCCTTCATCTTCCAGGCCAGCAACCACAGTTGGAGTCCTCACACTGCACCACTCTGACCTCTTCTGCTTCCCTCGTCCACTCCCCACCCCACCTGCTACCCCGGGCCACCACACAGCCTGTGGGACCTTAGCTACCCGACCAGGGATTGAAGCCAGGCCCGGGCAGTGACAGCGCTGAGTCCTAACCACTGGACCACCAGGGAAGTTCCCTCTTCCACTTTTAAAGACCTTTAGGCTTCTCTTGAGTCCACTTGGATAAGCCAGGAGAATCTCCCTATTTCAAGGTCAGCTGATGAGCAATTTTAATTCCATCTGTCACCTAAATTCCCCTTTGTCGTGTGAGGGAACATTGTCACGGGTACTGGCATTAATACGTGAGCATCTTTGGAGCCAGGCGTTATTCTGCCTACCACACGGGAAAGCCACAGACTTTGTCTCCATCCATCACCAGAGAAAAGTTATTCCTAATATGTTTTATGATAAATAAGGAACTTCTGTTACAGATTTCAAAATTATATTTGGAATATATCCCTTATGGATACTTCTAGATTTCTGACACGGGCCTTAAAATGCTACCTTTCCACATGAGGTGGCAAGTAAAGTGAATTTTCATACATAAATATATTACTGCTGCTTATAAAGAGGCATTTTAAGGCAAATGATCGAAAAACAATAGAACACCGTGCAGTCAATGCAGTTTCTACCATGAATTTTATCTCTTCAATTTCATTTGCAAATAAAAGTGTCCAAACCATAGGCTTAAAAAAATCTCAGGATAAGAGTCACTGATAGAGAGGTTTAATGCAATTTCCTTATTTTAAAGATGAGAAATGTGAAAGTGAAAGATTTCAGGTGACCTGCTAGAAGTTATAAATATAGTTAGTGACACAGGTAGGACCTCATTCTTCTAAATCCAAGTCTAGTTTTATTGCCAGAAATAAAAGCCTGGCCCGCATCTCTGATAATAATCTTCAGTGACTTTTCATTTAGAGCTATTAGAGTTTTTCAAAGTAGAATTATTAGAATTTACAATAACAGGTCTCTGCATTGTTTAGCCATAAGAAGCCATCATTTGATGGGCTGTGTTCTAAGTTCAGATTTCAGCCAGCGCTTCATTGATTGTATTCAGCATCTAGCAAGATCGAAGGTGAGGGTACGTCTGGATAGCACTGCATAACCAACACATGCCACTTTCCCAGGAAGATCCTAAAAGACACATTTGGAATTGTGGTAAGAGAGACCCCAATAAACCTGCTGCGCTCCACAGATAACGCTCTCTGTGCTCTTTGACCTGCATTGTGGTTAATTGTACGGAAACATGGGAAGGAAAGAAAGATTTCAGTCTCCATGGAAACCACGCTGTGCGCTATTGTGACCAACTTGAATGTCAAACTTTGAGAAACTGAGGAAAGGGTAAGCAATTTTAAATGTGTGTTGTTACTGAAACAGAGAAGACCTTGTTACTGCAAGAGATTCTGAAACAAGGTGACGGCACGACACGTTGTGGTATATATGGTATTGAGATAACCAAACACAGTCTGTCTCATACACGCCAACGAAGAAGAATGGCCAACACTGTTTGTCCCAGCAGATTCTCATGTCTGACAAGGTATTCATTCAAACCACGCTGAGATCGAGGTACAGAATCATCACAGCTTCCAGTGCCCTTGTTGTACTTTCTTATTCCAGCTCACCCCACACCCCAGCCCAGTTCTCGTTTTACAGCTGAGAAAACTGAGGAGAGTGGAAGGGATCCAAGGCTTATCCAAGTTCTCGCGACTGCTCCGCGCCTGAGCAGGGTTCTCACATAGTCAATGACTCGAGGTCTTTTTCACCTTCTGGCCGAGTTGCATTTGCTCCTGTTTTTCTTACTTTCCCGGAGCGTGTTTCACCCAGTACAGAGCACCCACAGAAGCATCTGGTCCTCTCGACGCACAGAATGCTGTCTTACCCTTTGACTGTAGAAGATTTCTGGGACGGTCTCTCTGTGGTGCAGGGGCTGCCCCCATTTCACCATCACCCGGCATCACTGACCTTCTAAAGGTACATGAAAGCCATCTTTACTCTGAAGCCAAATGACGTTAAGACAACAGTCTAAAGGCAACCACATAGAGCCTGCAATAGCAGTCCCGTATTGGACAGCATGTGGTTTTGATTGATACACTCAGTTGGGATGTGTCCTCTAGTCTGTTTTGCTTTTAACTACTTAATTCCCAGTGCTCAGAACGTCAGCACTGGGCTTCCCTGGTGGCGTAGTGGTTGAGAGTCCGCCTGCCGATGCAGGGGACGCGGGTTCGTGCCCCGGTCCGGGAAGATCCCACAAGCCACGGAGCGGCTGGGCCCGTGAGCCATGGCCGCTGAGCCTGCGCGTCCGGAGCCTGTGCTCCGCAACGGGAGAGGCCACAGCAGTGAGAGGCCCACGTACCGCAAAAAAAAAAAACCAAAAAACAAAAAACGTCAGCACTGTTCTTGAACGATTGGGTTTATCCGGTACGTAAAATTCCCCATCCCAAAGATAGTGCTTAAATGCTACCTAAATGGATGGATGAATGGCTCGACAACTGGATGGATATATGAATAAATGAATGAGAATAAAAATAACAAAGGATGCATCTGAGAGAGAGCGCACTTCGAAGATGAAGAGAAAACCTACTGCCTAGAAAAGGAAAAGGTCGTATTCTCCTAACTTTTGATGTCATGTCACAAACAAGAAGAGTAGATTGGAGAACAAAAGATGGAGAAGACATTTCCAATGTTACAGATTTGAGCAATGTAAATATTATCGCTAACATCGCGTGTTACTTTTCAAGGTGGTACGTTTTATATTAAGTAGCTCAGAGCAAGTTTCGTCAATGGAAATGTAGTGCTCAAGTCACATTCCGCTTTAAAATTTGTCACAGATACAGATTAATTAAAAAGAAACATAAATAAATAAAACGTACCTTTGGTTACCTTTGGAGGCAAGTAAATAAAACGTACCTTTGATTCGGTGAATACTGGATGCATTTGGTGTGTGGCCAGTTTTATGACACTTAAGGCAGCCTGTAGTTTTCGTATATTCTGCACTGCTTCAGATCACCTACATGCAAGAAAATAGTCTTTCAAGTATGCACAAGGAACTATTTGCCTTAACTGTATTTTCCGACATACAAAATCCTACATATCAGTTCAGATAGGGTAAACAAACGACAGACCTATACAGTGGGTTCAAACAAATGGTAGAGGCTTATTGAGTGATTCGAGAAATTTTACATTCAACGATTTCAGAGAGCTTCCCTGGTGGTGCAGTGGTTGGGAGGCCCCCTGCTGATGCAGGGGACACGGGTTTGTGCCCCGGTCCAGGAGGATGCCACATGCGTGGAGCGGCTGGGCCCGTGAGCCATGGTCGCTGGGCCTGCGCATCCGGAGCCTGTGCTCCGCAACAGGAGAGGCCATAGCAGTGAGAGGCCCGCGTACTGCAAAAACAAAAACAAAAAACTATTTCAGAAATATAATGCAATCTTAATTACATTCTCCAGAAAACGGAACACTAAATTCCCGGCGTTTTCCATGATACATGATCATTTTGTCTAAAATGTGTTTGCTTTCCTGATACTGGACGCATCTGAGGCTGGACCCCCAGCTTAAACTTATAGCGAAAGCATGACTAAATAGTGGAGTTCAGGTTCTTGCATCAGTGTGTCAGTAAAAAGCATTACGAAATAAAAGAAAAGCACTCTTGATTCTCCACTTAACTGGTGATAGAGTAAGCCTGTTCTTTGGGAAACAAAGAGAAAACGGTTTGAAAATCCAAGTTCTCCTGGAAAGGGTAATGTCTTAGGTCCATTAAGAAGGCAAGAGATTCAGGTGTTCCGTGCAGTTTTAAAGACCTCACTTGAAAGTGGCATCCTGCACACTCTCCTGCTGCAGGTTGCCCAAGGTGAGCAGGTGCAAAGCACTTCTTCTCCATCCCTTGCTGGACCACAAGGAATAATTTCAACTTTCTCTTTTGCTCTTACGAACGCAGAGACAAGTTGACATTCCTTAACTTGCTTTCATTAACCCTTGCAAGTACAAAAGGGTTCGTCTTGTCAAGAGCTTCCTACGGTTTACTGAAAGGGTTCTAATCTCCCTCCACCTTATCTGCTACTCACTGGCACACACACCACAAAAGCCCACCAGTAGGTAGCCTGGCGAAGTGATACGGACAGCTGTTGTCACCATTAATTTCTGAATGACGGCGTGTTATTTCCCACAGAAAGGCTTTGTGGAGAATCAGTCTTGTGGACTTTCAAAATGAGATGTTTCCATTCAGTAATTTCAAGCTTGGCCAGCTCTCGACATGATTCTGTCAGGTAAATGTGATCTCCAGGAGAGAAGGCACGTGAACTCATTACAGGCGAAGGGAAGTTAAGAGGATTTTCCCTTTCCGAGTTTATCCAGCTGACTTTATAGTTGATCCAATAATTGCTTTAATAGGGGTGCATGATTCAGAGCACATCTGCAAGCATCTCTCTCCCTCCGATAGTCCCAGGGAACTCGGGACTTAACGATCTTTCGAGTTATAATCCCAAGGGCTGACCAAACGGGCCGAGGAGTATGCTGGAGACGTTTTGTGATCCTGAGTTAACAGGCAAAGTGCCGGCATTGCTGTGAATATTTGGATGGTAGATTCTTATTTTACATGAAACGGAAGATCTGTTTGAAGGGTCTGTTTGTTAGAGAATAAATTTTTAAGAACAGGTACGCCAACTCGATAAGGGAACGCTATGGGAACCCCTAAGTGTTCTTATTAATGTTCTTGGCAGTTACGTCCAAGAGGAACTGATGGCTTTGGATGGTGGAGCAAACGCTGTGCTTAATGCAAATCCCTGCAGACCATTTTCAGAGCCACTTCAAGGAAGTCTTGACTGTCTTCAACACCTGCATGCGCAGTGTGTCCTCAGGATTACTGTTCTGAAGAGTGTTAGTGGGTATTTGCTACGGATGGGCTGCATCGTGCCCACCCCCGCAAATACATGTCGAAGTCCTCATCAGGACCTCAGAATATGACTATGTTTGGAGCCAGGGTCTTTCAAGAGGTCATTAAGGTAAAATGAGGTCATTAGGGTGGGTCCTGATCCCATAGGACTGGTGTCCTTATAAGAAGAGGAGGTCAGGACACAGACACGCACAGAGGGACGACCACGTGAGGACACAGGGAGGAGACGGCCGTCTACACTCCCAGGAGAGAGGCCTCGGGAGGAACCAGCCCTGCTGACACCTGGATCTCATACTTCCTGCCTCCAGGACTGGGAGACATAAATGTCTGTTGTTGAAGCCGCCCAGTCTGTGGTCCTTTGTTATAGCAGCCTTAACAAATTAATATTCCATAAAAAAATAATCCCCCTTGCCAGGAAAGTTTGGGAAGACTGAATAAACTGCACTTAAACACGTATGTTTTTCGCGTTACATTCGGCACAGTATTGTGTGCCCTACAGCCAGGAGCTCTGATCAACAGAAATACCCTCTGTGTGCATATCAGATTTTCCCAGCCTCCCATTTTACTTTTCTGGGTGGAATTATTAGTTATCCACCAGGAAGTGTGTTCCGAAAAGAGATCCAGTCCTGGTTCTTTCACCAGACACATTTTCCAACATAAACGAAAAAATTGCCTGTACGTTTAAAATGATAAACGTAACGCCTCATATTGTTATAGTGATTTGAAGTTTACCGTATCTTCTTAAATATCCCTGGATCCCAAACACTTTGTGCAAGGAGGTAAAAGGTTTTTGTTTTTGTTTTAACAGAGAAGGAGATGAAGAAATAACTGCAACAATTTTTTAGGCAGCTTTTTGGAGCATTTGACAGCATAACTTTGGAGTCAGTTCCAGCTACACAGAAGAGTCTCTCTAGGAAAGCCAGTTAACCCATCTGAATCACAATTTCTTCATCTTCTCCCTGAGAGAAAATATAGGACACAGCTTTCCCTCTCAGGATTGAAGAAAGAATTAGATGAGCCGATAAAAGTAATTAACAGAGAGCCTGGTGCAGTACGTGCCCAGTGAGCATTACGTGTTATTTCTCTTCCCCAAGTTTACCTTAACCCGTGAAGCAGTGTTACTGCCGGTTCCCAAACGACGTCTTCCGATAGTCAGTCTCCTGTGCTTTTTACTGTATATAGTCACATTAAACATGAAGTGTAGTTGATTTACAGTGTTGTGTTAGTTTCTGCTGTATAGCAAAGTAATTCAGTTATACATATATATGTAATGTGTGTGTGTCTATATATGTACATAGGCACACACACATTCTTTCATATTTTCCATTATGGTTTATCACAGGATATTGAATAGAGTTCCCTGTGCTCTACAGTAGGACCTTGTTTTTTATCCATTCTGTATGTAATAGTTTGCATCTGCTAATCCCAAACTCCCAATCTGTCTCTCCCCAACCACGCCACTGCTGACAACCAGAAGTCTGTTCTCTAGGTCTGTGAGTCTGTTTCTGTTTTGTAGATAAGCTCATTTGTGTCATTTTTTTTAGCTTCCACATACAAGTGACATCATATGGTGTTTGTCTTTCTCTTTCTGACTTACTTCCCTTAGTATGATCATCACGATGATAATCTCTAGGTCCGTCCATGTCCCTGCAAATGGCATTATTTCATTCTTTTTTATGGCTGAGTAGTATTCCATTGTATATATGTACCACATCTTCTTTATCCATTCATCTGTTGATAGACACTTAGGTTGCTTCCATGTCTTGGCTCTTGTAAATAGTGCTGCAGTGAACATTGGGGTACATGCATCTTTTTTTTTTCTAACATCTTTATTGGAGTATAATTGCTTTACAATGGTGTGTTAATTTCTGCTTTATAACAAAGTGAATCAGTTATACATATACATATGTTCCCATATCTCTTGCATCTCCCTCCCTCCCACCCTCCCTATCCCACCCCTCTAGGTGGTCACAAAGCATTGAGCTGATCTCCCTGTGCTATGTGGCTGCTTCCCACTAGCAATCTATTTTATGTTTGGTAGTGTATATATGTCCATGCCACTCTCTCACTTTGTCACAGCTTACCCTTCCCCCTCCCCATATCCTCAAGTCCATTCTCTAGTAGGTTTGAGTCTTTATTCCCATCTTACACCTAGGTTCTTCATGACCTATTTTTTTTCTTAGATTCCATATATATATGTATTAGCATACGGTATTTGTTTTTCTCTTTCTGACTTACTTCACTCTGTATGACAGACTCTAGGTCCATCCACCTCACTACAAATATCTCAATTTCATTTCTTTTTATGGCTGAGTAATATTCCATTGTATATATGTGCCACATCTTCTTCATCCATTCATCCGATGATGGACATTTAGGTTGCTTCCATGTCCTGGCTATTGTAAATAGAGCTGCAATGAACATTTTGGTACATGACTCTTTGAATTATGGTTTTCTCAGGGTATATGCCCAGTAGTGGGATTGCTGGGTCGTATGGTAGTTCTATTTGTAGTTTTTTAAGGAACCTCCATACTGTTCTCCACAGTGGCTGTATCAGTTTACATTCCCACCAACACATGCATCTTTTTGAATTATGGTTTTCTCTGGATATATACCCAGGAGTGGGATTACAGGATCATATGGCAGCTATATTTAGTTTTTTGAGGAACCTACATGTATGTTTTCCATAGTGGCTATACCAATGTGCATTCCCACCAGCAGTGTAGGAGGGTGCCCTTTTCTCCACACCCTCTCCAGCATTTGCTATTTGTAGAGTGTTTTCATGATGGCCATTTTCACTGGTGTTATCACATTTTAGATTTTGGCTAATAGGAACTGATGGCCCGGACCTTAATCATAACTAAGTGAACTGATAAAACTGCTATTCTCATGTACAAATGAAGATATGTACACCTTCAGGATCCAAATCAGCAGTTTTGTCAGTTGCTACATTTGCAAATGAAGGTATATACACACTTCAGGATCCAAATCAGCAGAACTCTGGAATCCTCCACACATTTACGAGCAAACTTAGAAAGTCAAAAATGTATCTCAAAAAATAGCGATGCCAGAAGCTCCTCAGAGAGACCAGCCAAATTTATTAAATGTGAAAATTACATAAACACCGCAGGAAACAAAGTTTAGACTTGGCGTGGGAAAGTGGATTCCCAAATTCTGCTTTGTGATGCACAAAGTCTATAATTCAAATATAATTTTAATTTGTTTTACAGTTAGCTTTGGACAAGCTTTTTTTTTTTTTTTTTTTTATTTTTTTTATGAGGTACGCGGGCCTCTCACTGTTGTGGCCTCTCCCGTTGCGGAGCACAGGCTCCGGACGCGCAGGCTCAGCGGCCATGGGTCATGGGCCCAGCCGCTCTGCGGCATGTGGGATCTTCCCGGACCGGGGCACGAACCCGTGTCCCCTGCATCGGCAGGCGGACTCTCAACCACTGCGCCACCAGGGAAGCCCTGGACAAGCATTTTTGAACCTTGGGTAAGAGTCCCTTATAGCTTCTGCCTACACAGCCTGAGTTCATTTTTGTACTCAAATCCATATTTTTGTTAAAAAAACACTATTACAGAGTGTCAAAGGACATGCCTCCTTGGAAACCAGTAGGGAATTCCAAGACCCACACACTTTATCATTCAGTGAATCATGGGTATACATTACAAATATAAGATGCTTTTTGCCAAATTTAAAGGTAAAACGTTTCATGAGGTCAGTTATTTGCCAGAACAAATGTATGGCAACAGTAACCACAAAAAAGAGAACAGTCATATCATGGCAGTTCAGCCAGAGCCATCATTTTATACATCAGAGATTACAGAGTTCCCAGCTAACAGTGTTGAGGTGTTTTTCACAGTATTTTGTCGTTGTTGTTCTTTTTCTTTCTTTCTTTTTTTTTTTTTACAAAACAAAAAAAGCTTTAATTGGATTTATTCACTTTTGAAAGCTTCATCTAAAGTCTTATTGAATAAACATTCTTGTATTGTACTTTTCTTGACTCTCAAAGAAATTTGTAATTTCTGTTTTTCCTTCTGAGGTTGGGTGTATGCAAAATTTTTCAATATAATTTTGAAGATTCAGTAGGATTCAGTTCTATTCTTTTTTTTTTTAACATCTTTATTGGGGTATAATTGCTTTACAGTGGCGTGTTAGTTTCTGCTTTATAACAAAGTGAATCAGTTATACATATACACATGTTCCCATATCTCTTCCCTCTTGCGTCTCCCACCCTCCCACCCTCCCTATCCCACCCCTCCAGGTGGTCACAAAGCACCGAGCTGATATCCCTTGCTATGCGGCTGCTTCCCACTAGCTATCTACCTTACGTTTGGTAGTGTATATATGTCCATGCCTCTCTCTCGCTTGGTCACACCTCACCCTTCCCCCTCCCCATATCCTCAAGTCCGTTCTCCAGTAGATCTGTGTCTTTATTCCTGTCTTACCCCTAGGTTCTTCATGACATTTTTTCCCTTAAATTCATATATATGTGTTAGCATACGGTATTTGTCTTTCTCTTTCTGACTTACTTCACTCTGTATGACAGACTCTAGGTCTATCCACCTCATTACAAATAGCTCAGTTTCATTTATTTTTATGGCTGAGTAATATTCCATTGTATATATGTGCCACATCTTCTTTATCCATTCATCTGATGATGGGCACTTACGTTGTTTCCATCTCTGGGCTATTGTAAATAGAGCTGCAGTGAACATTTTGGTACATGACTCTTTTTGAATTTTGGTTTTCTCAGGGTATATGCCCAGTAGTGGGATTGCTGGGTCGTATGGTAGTTCTGTTTTTAGATTTTTAAGGAACCTCAATACTGTTCTCCACAGTGGCTGTACCAATTCACATTCCCACCAGCAGTGAAAGAGTGTTCCCTTTTCTCCACACCCTCTCCAGCATTTATTGTTTCTAGATTTTTTGATGATGGTCATTCTGACTGGTGTGAGGTGATATCTCTTTGTAGTTTTGATTTGCATTTCCCTAATGATTAATGATGTTGAGCATTCTTTCATGTGTTTGTTGGCAGTCTGTATATCTTCTTTGGAGAAATGTCTCTTTAGGTCATCTGCCCATTTTTGGATTGCGTTGTTTGTTTTTTTGTTATTGAGCTGCATGAGCTGCTTGTAAATTTTGGAGATTAATCCTTTGTCAGTTGCTACATTTGCAAATATTTTCTCCCATTCTGAGGGTTGTCCTTTGGTCTTGTTTATGGTTTCCTTTGCTGTGCAAAAGCTATGAAGTTTCCTTAGGTCCCATTTGTTTATTTTTGTTTTTCTTTCCATTTCTCTAGGAGGTGGGTCAAAAAGTATCTTGCTGTGATTTATGTCCTACAGTGTTCTGCCTATGTTTTCCTCTAAGAGTTTGATAGTTTCTGGCCTTACATCTAGGTCTTTAATCCATTGTGAGCTTATTTTTGTGTATGGTGTGAGGGAGTGACCTAATCTCATACTTTTAGATGTACCTGTCCAGTTTTCCCAGCACCACTTATTGAAGAGGCTGTCCTTTCTCCACTGTACATTCCTGCCTCCTTTATCAAAGATAAGGTGACCATATGTGCGTGGGTTTATCTCTGGGCTTTCTATCCTGTTCCATTGATCTATCTTTCTGTTTTTGTGCCAGTACCATACTATCTTGATTACTGTAGCTTTGTAGTATAGTCTGAAGTCAGGGAGCCTGATTCCTCCAGCTCCGTTTTTCGTTCTCAAGATTGTTTTGGCATTTCGGGGTCTTTTGTGTTTCTATACAAATTGTGAAATATTTTGTTCTAGTTCTGTGAAAAATGCCAGTGGTAGTTTGATAGGGATTGCATTGAATCTGTAGATTGCTTTGGGTAGTAGAGTCATTTTCACAATGTTGATTCTTCCAATCCAAGAACATGGTATATCTCTCCATCTATTTGTATCATCTTTAATTTCTTTCATCACTGTCTTATAATTTTCTGCATACAGGTCTTTCGTCTCCTTAGGTAGGTTTATTCCTGGATATTTTATTCTTTTTGTTGCAGTGGTAAATGGGAGTATTTTCTTGATTTCACTTTCAGATTTTTCATCATTCGTGTATAGGAATGCAAGAGATTTCTCTGCATTAATTTTGTATCCTGCAACTTTACCACATTCATCGATTAGTTCTAGTAGTTTTCTGGTAGCATCTTTAGGATTCTCTGTGTATAGTATCATGTCATCTGCAAACAGTGACAGCTTTACTTCTTCTTTTCCGATTTGGATTCCTTTTATTTCCTTTTCTTCTCTGATTGCTGTGGCTAAAACTTCCAAAACTATATTGAATAAGAGTGGTGAGAGTGGGCAACCTTGTCTTGTTCATGATCTCAGTGGAAATGCTTTCAGTTTTTCACCATTGAGGATGATGTTGGCTGTGGGTTTCTCATATATGGCTTTTATTATGTTGAGCAAAGTTCCCTCTATGCCTACTTTCTGCAGTGTTTTTATCATAAATGGTGTTGAATTTTGTCAAAAGCTTTCTCTGCATCTATTTAGATGATTATATGGCTTTTCTCCTTCAATTTGTTAATATGGTTTATCACATTGATTGATTTGCGTATATTGAAGAATCCTTGCATTCCTGGAATAAACCGCACTTGATCATGGTGTATGATCCTTTTAATGTGCTGTTGGATTCTGTTTGCTAGTATTTTGTTGAGGATTTTTGCATCTATGTTCATCAGTGATATTGGCCTGTAGTTTTCTTTCTTTGTGACATCCTTGTCTGGTTTTGGTATTAAAGTGGTGGTGGCCTCGTAGAATGAATTTGGGAGTGTTCCTCCCTCTGCTATAGTTTGGAAGAATTTGAGAAGGATAGGTGATAGCTCTTCTCTAAATGTTTGATGGAATTCGCCTGTGAAGCCATCTGGTCCTGGGCTTTTGTTTGTTGGAAGATTTTTTTTTTTGCGATACGCGGGCCTCTCACTGTTGTGGCCTCTCCCGTTGTGGAGCACAGTCTCCGGACGCACAGGCTCAGTGGCCATGGCTCATGGGCCGAGCCGCTCCACGGCATGTGGGATCTTCCCGGACCGGGGCACGAACCCACGTCCCCTGCATCGGCAGGCAGACTCTCAACCACTGCACCACCAGGGAAGCCCCTGTTGGAAGATTTTTAATCATAGTTTCAAATTCAGTGCTTGTGATTGGTCTGTTCATATTTTCTATTTCTTCCAGATTCAGTCTTGGCAGGTTGTGCATTTCTAAAAATTTGTCCATTTCTTCCAGGTTGTCCATTTTATTGGCCTAGAGTTGCTTGTAGTAATCTCTCATGATCTTTTGTATTTCTGCAGTGTCAGTTGTTACTTCTCCTTTTTCATTTCTAATTCTATTGATTTGAGTCTTCTCCCTTTTTATCTTGATGAGTCTGGCTAATGGTTTATCAATTTTGTTTATCTTCTTAAAGAACCAGCTTTTAGTTTTATTGATCTTTGCTATTGTTTCCTTCATTTCTTTTTCATTTATTTCTGATATGATTTTTATGATCTCTTTCCTTCTGCTAGCTTTGGGTTTTTTTTGTTCTTCTCTCTCTAATTGCTTGAGGTGCAAGGTTAGGTTGTTTATTCGAGATGTTTCCTGTTTCTTAAGGTGGGCTTGTATTGCTATGAACTTCCCTCTTAGAACTGCTTTTGCTGCATCCCATAGGTTTTGGGTCGTCGTGTCTCCATTGTCATTTGTTTCTAGGTATTTTTTTATTTCCTCTTTGATTTCTTCAGTGATCACTTCGTTATTAAGTAGTGTATTGTTTAGCCTCCATGTGTTTGTATTTTTTACAGATCGTTTCCTGTAATTCATATCTGGTCTCATGGCGTTGTGGTCGGAAAAGATACTTGATACAATTTCAATTTTCTTAAATTTACCAAGGCTTGATTTGTGACCCAAGATATGATCTCTCCTGGAGAATGTTCCATGAGCACTTGAAAAAAATGTGTATTCTGTTGTTTTTGGATGGAGTGTTCTATAAATATCAATTAAGTCCATCTTGTTTAATGTATCATTTAAAGCTTGTGTTTCCTTATTTATTTTCATTTTGGATGATCTGTCCATTGGTGAAAGTGGGGTGTTAAAGTCCCCTACTATGAATGTGTTACTGTCTATTTCCCCTTTTATGGCTGTTAGTATTTGCCTTATGTATTGAGGTGCTCCTATGTTGGGTGCATAAATATTTACAATTGTTATGTCTTCCTCTTGGATAGATCTCTTGATCTTTATGTAGTGTCCTTCTTTGTCTCTTTTAATAGTCCTTATTTTAAAGTCTATTTTGTCTGATATGAGAATTGCTACTCCAGCTTTCTTTTGGTTTCCATTTGCATGGAATATCTTTTTCCATCCCCTTACTTGCAGTCTGTATGTGTCTCTAGGTCTGAAGTTGGGTCTCTTGTAGACAGCATATATATGGGTCTTGTTTTTGTATCCATTCAGGCAGTCTGTGTCTTTCGGTGGGAGCATTTAGTCCATTTACATTTAAGGTAATTATCGATATGTATGTTCCTATTCCCATTTTCTAAGTTGTTTTGGTTTCTTTATTGTAGGCCTTTTCCTTCTCTTGTGTTTCTTGCCTAGAGAAGTTCCTTTAGCATTTGTTGTAAAGCTGGTTTGGTGGTGTTGAACTCTCTCAGCTTTTGCTTGTCTGTGAAGGTTTTAATTTCTCCATCAAATCTGAATGAGATCCTTGCTGGGTAGAGTAGTCTTGGCTGCAGGTTTTTCTCCTTCATCACTTTCAGTATGTCCTGCCACTCCCTTCTGGCTTGTAGGGTTTCTGCTGAGAGATCAGCTGTTAACCTTATGGAGATTCCCTTGTGTGTTATTTTTCCCTTGCTGCTTTTAATATGTTTTCTTTATTTAATTTTTGACAGTTTGATTAATATGTGTCTTGGCATATTTTGTTGTTTTTCTTAATGTAAGCTTTTCTTCTTTTTTTTTTTTGAAATAATCATAAGTTCACATGCAGCTGCAAGAAAAAGTAGAGAGATACTATGTACCCTTCACCCATTTTTCCCTGATGACAACTGCTATCTGTATAAATGTAATTTATTAGCATTTAAAATTGGTTAAATTTTGATTTTATAATTTGATTTTATGCTTCTCTTAAAAATTGGAAGACCTGGCAACGCGGGGCCTATATTTTCACATGGCCTACAGAGTCTGGTGCTAGGTGATCCCACATCAAGTAGGGAGATTTGTAGGATTTTTCACAAGAAGTAATTTTGTTCCTTTGTAATCACTAATCTCAGGCAGGGTAGCTTCGTGTAAGAATCACGCGTTCCGTTGACCAGTCGTGTCCAAATTACCTTTCAGTGTAAGACCAGACCCGTGTTAGTGTGGGGTAAGCTCCATTGCCACTTAAGAACACCTGGGCGTTTATCAAGGCTCTGATTGGTCTGTGTTCTGTTGGTATTCTGTTGATGTCCAAGACTTGAGGGCTCTTCGGAGCTGCCCAGTAACAAAAAGTGTGTCCCAGCAGCCAGTGTGATGCCACACACATTGAGAATGACTCTACAGAAATTCTCTAAAGGGATCAGTAAGGAGGACCTCTCACCTGCCTTAGCAGAAAGCGAGTGTCGATGACATTGTCATGGTTTTGTCATGGGCTAAGGTAGGGCAGTTGTCATCAAGTAGGAGGTTAGTGCCCAGTTTTAATGCTCGGGGACTGGAACATACGCTTTTCTGACGGAGGTAACCATGGGAATGGCAAGCTTAAATTTCCCCCGGTCCCTGGGGTCTTAGGAATCACAGATGTCAGAACAATCAACTTTATAAAGAGCCCTCCTGAGCGTAGCTTATCTGAAATGGCTCAGGGTTGCTTTTTTAGTTCCTGATGTTGGAGGGACCCAACCATGTCAGTCCTCTGGAATCAGCAGAATTCAAGGGCATCACCTATATACTCTGGGCACTTGCCCATTTTGTTTTCTTCTTCCTTTTCTACTAGCAGCCAACTTTATGGCAGCGTCCGTCTTACCTGTGTTCAGCCTTCTGTGCTGTCCAGCAGGGAGGCATCTGTGGGCATGAAATTTTCTTCCTGTAGTGCACACACGCTGCTTTCTCCTCACGCAGCCCTTGCTGTCCTTAATAAGTCTTGTTACATGGGTGCTGGTGTTGAAGGACGTTTGCTGTCCTACCTACTTGTTAGACAGACCAAACACGTTAATCCCCTTCTCACCATGTTCAGCCTCTCTGACATTTAGCTCAGTGTTGATAATGGCTTTGAGCATGTTCTTTTTGGTACTAAGTTTGGCAAAACGCCGAGGCTTTTGGAACCTGTACTTTAAAGATACCATGGGAATTCCCTGCTGGTCCAGTGGTTAGAACTTTGTGCTAACAGTGCAGGGGGCACAGGTTTGATCCCTGGTTGGGGAACTAAGATCCCACGTGCCATGCAGTGCAGCCAAAAAACAAACAAACAAAAATACCATGTCTTATTTCCATTGACACGTCATCTTAGAACATGTAAGATTCAATTCAGTTGGGCATGTTTAAAAAATAAAAGCATTAATATTCTCAAGATAGAAATAGACTTCTAGGGGCTTCCCCCGTGGCGCAGTGGTTAAGAATCCGCCTGCCAGTGCAGGGGACACAGGTTTGAGCCCTGGTCTGAGAAGATCCCACATGCCGCGGAGCAACTAAGCCCATGTGCCACAACTACTGAGCCTGCGCTCTAGAGCTCGTGAGCCACAACTACTGAGACCACGTGCCACAACTACTGAAGCCCGCGCACCTAGAGCCTGTGATCCGCAAGAAGAGAAGCCACTGCAATGAGAAACCCACGCGCCGCAACCAAGAGTAACCCTCGCTCACCGCAACCAGAGAAAGCCCGCGTGCAGCAGCAAAGACCCAATGCAGCCAAAAATAAAAATAAATGAATTTATTAAAAAAAAGAAATAGACTTATAATCAACCCTAAATAAAGAAGAAAAACATAAACTATAAAGTTGTTTTTTTCCTGACACAGACGTTTATATTTATAATTGAAAAATTAATCTGTTCTTAGATTACCCACAGGAATTACAGGGAGCTTAGCTACTTTAAATAATTTTTTAAAAAGTGCTCCAGGGTAATTATAAATAGACAGCACTGGTATTCATCTTTCTAAACTTTTGTCATTTGGATTCTGGATCTTTAATTAATTGACTGATATTATTCAATGATAATCCTATTTCATTTGCTCCTCAGAGAATGAAGATATGAAAGAGATGTAGCCCCAAATCCGTAATTATTTCCACTTATTTTGTTTTTCTGCTTTAACTTCAGGACTCACATATTCTATTATGTAGGAGGCCTCATGCTTTTTTAAATTTTGAGCCATTCAATTTTTTTAACATCTTTATTGGAGTATAATTGCTTTACAATGGTGTGTTAGTTTTTGCTTTATAACAAAGTGATTCAGCTATACATATACATATATCCCCATATCCCCTCGCTCTTGCGTCTCCCTCCCACCCTCACTATCCCACCCCTCTAGGGGGTCACAAAGTACCGAGCTGATCTCCCTGTGCTATGCAGCTGCTTCCCATTAGCTATCTGGTTTACATTTGGGCAGTGCATCGATGTCCATGCCACTCTCTCACTTCGTCCCAGCTTACCCTTCCCCCTCCCCATGTCCTCAAGTCCGTTCTCTATGTCTGTGTCTTTATTCCTGCTCTGCCCCTAGGTTCCTCAGAACCATTTTTTTTTTTTAGATTCCATATATATGTGTTAGCATATGGTATTTGTTTTTCTCTTTCTGACTTACTTCACTCTCTATGACAGACTCTAGGTCCATCCACCTCTCTACAAAAAACTCAGTTTCGTTTCTTTTTATGGCTGAGTACTATTCCATTGTATACATGTGCCACATCTTCTTTATCCATTTATCTGTCGATGGACACTTAGGTTGCTTCAATGTCCTGACTATTGTAAATAGTGCTGCAGTGAACATTGAGTTACGTGTCTCTTTCTGAATTATGGTTTTCTCAAGGTATATGCCCAGTAGTGGGATTGCTGGGTCGTATGGTAGTTCTGTTTTTAGTTTTTTAAGGAACCTCCATACTGGTCTCCATAGTGGCTGTATCAATTTACATTCCCACCAGCAGTGCAAGAGGGTTCCCTTTTCTCCACACCCTCTCCAGCATTTATTGTTTGTAAACTTTCTGATGAGGGACGTTCGGACAGGTGTGAGGTGATACCTCATTGTAGTTTTGATTTGCATTTCCCTAATGATTAATGATGTTGAGCATCCTTTCATGTGTTTGCTGGCAATCTGTATATCTTCTTTGCAGAAATGTCTATTTAGGTCTTCTGCCCATTTTTGGATTGGGTTGTTTGGTTTTTTGATATTGAGCTGCATGAGCTGCTTGTAAATTTTGGAGATTAATCCTTTGTCAGTTGCTTCATTTGCAAATATTTTCTCCCATCCTGAGGGTTGTCTTTTGGTCTTGTTTATGGTTTCCTTTGCTGTGCAAAAGCTTTTAAGTTACATTAGGTCTCATCTGTTTATTTTTATTTCCATTTCTCTAGGAGGTGGGTCAAAAAGGATCTTGCTGTGATTTATGTCCTAGAGTGTTCTGCCTATGTTTTCCTTTAAGAGTTTTATATAGTGTCTGGCCTTACATTTAGGTCTTTAATCCATTTTGAGTTTATTTTTGTGTATGGTGTTAGGGAGTGTTCTAATTTCATTCTTTTACATGTAGCTGTCCAGTTTTCCCAGCACCATTTAATGAAGAGGCTGTCTTTTCTCCATTATATATTCTTGCCTCCTTTATCAAAGATAAGGTGACCATATGTACGTGGGTTTATCTCTGGGCTTTCTATCCTGTTCCATTGATCTATATTCCTGTTTTTGTGCCAGTACCATACTCTCTTGATTACTGTAGCTTTGTAGTATAGTCTGAAGTCTGGGAGCCTGATTCCTCCAGCTCCGTTTTTCTTTCTCAAGGTTGCTTTGGCTATTCAGGGTCTTCTGTGTTTCCATACAAATTGTGAAATTTTTTGTTTTGGTTCTGTGAAAGATGCCAGTGGTAGTTTGATAGGGATTGCATTGAATCTGTAGATTGCTTTGGGTAGTAGAGTCATTTTCTCAATGTTGATTCTTCCAACCCAAGAACATGGTATATCTCTCCATCTTTTTGTATCATCTTTAATTTCTTTCATCAGTGTCTTATAATTTTCTGCATACAGGTCTTTTGTCTCCTTAGGTAGGTTTATTCCTAGGTATTTTATTCTTTTTGTTGCAGTGGTAAATGGGAGTGTTTCCTTAATTTCTCTTTCATATTTTTCATCATTAATGTATAGGCATGCGAGAGATTTCTGTGCATTAATTTTGTATCCTGCTACTTTACCAAATTCATTCATTAGCTCTAGTAGTTTTCTGGTAGCATCTTTAGGATTCTCTGTGTATAGTATCATGTCATCTGCAAACAGTGACAGCTTTACTTCTTCTTTTCCGATTTGGATTCCTTTTATTTCTTTTTCTTCTCTGATTGCTGTGGTTTAAACTTCCAAAACTATGTTGAATAATAGTATTGAGAGTGGACAACCTTGTCTTATTCCTGATCTTAGGGGAAATGGTTTCAGTTTTTCACCATTGAGAACGATGTTGGCTGTCGGTTTGTCATATATGGTCTTTATTATGTTGAGGTAGGTTCCCTCTATGCCTACTTTCTGGAGGGTTTTTGTCATAAATTCGTGTTGAATTTTGTCGAAAGTTTTCTCTGCATCTATCGAGATGACCATATGGTTTTTCTCCTTCAGTTTGTTAATATGGTATATCACGTTGATTGATTTGCGTATATTGAAGAATCCTTGCATTCCTGGGATAAACCCCACTTGATTATGGCGTATGATCCTTTTAATGTGCTTTTGGATTCTGTTTGCTAGTATTTTGTTGAGGATTTTTGCATCTGTGTTCATCAGTGATATTGGCCTGCAGTGTTCTTTCTTTGTGAATGAGCCATTCACTTTTTGTTGGAAGTAGAAAACTGGATTTTAACCTTTCAACTTGCCCCCTTTTATATTTAGATTGGGGAAACTTACTCTGTTTTAGCAATTATTTATTTCTAGAAAGAACATATATGACTTTCCTAGGTTATTTTTCTTAACACTAATTAGATATTAAATAATAATAGCAAATGTAGTAATTGTAGGTAAATCTCGTTACTGGAATTTGATCAATTTGTGAATTTTAAGGAAAATATATGATCCTATTTTCCAAAATAACCAACTTTAATATATCTGTTTATTAATTTTTGAGTCAATACAAATTTATTAACCTATTATTATGTTACTCTTATAAATTATCTTTTTTAAAAATTGAAGTTGTAGTTGATTTATAATATTGTGTTAGCTTCAGGGGTACAGCAAACTGATTCAGTTATACATATATTGATATTTTTAAAGATTATTTTCTAATATAGGTTATTACAAGATATTGAATATAGTTCTCTATTCTATAGAGTGAATCTCTCATAAAACGTCTTAA
Source organism: Delphinus delphis (assembly GCF_949987515.2). Classification (NCBI taxonomy): domain Eukaryota; kingdom Metazoa; phylum Chordata; class Mammalia; order Artiodactyla; family Delphinidae; genus Delphinus; species Delphinus delphis. The sequence goes on from NC_082704.1 coordinate 122,350,603, forward strand.
ATTGCTCCAATGTAAAATAAATACAGAGAAAATTTTGAAAAGCAGTTACTCTCAGTATAAAATATCATGTACTTATTTATGCACTTCTGTTCCCTGTGAATGCTTGTGTTCCATATATTTTCAAAGGAACTTTACTAAGCACAGTGTTCATGAATTATGGGGGTTCGTTTCTTTCATCTTAGGGTGAGTATATTGTAGTAGGAATGTACTTATTCAGAATTCCCTCTGTTCTGCATCACAGTTGAAAACCCCGTTCAGGCATATCTAATTCCACAGTGATGATGTAAGTACATTTTTTAGAGTCCAGTTGTGTGTGTTTGCTAGAAATAATATGTGCTGGCCGTGTCACCAGCACCTTTTTAGTTCCATGGTTTGCATGATAACAGGGACGTAGGTCATTCACGCAGCTGGGTTTGGTGTCTTCTTTTCCAGGCAAAGAATAGGTAAGACCACAATTAATTCACTATTGTCTTGACCAGAACAAACCCTGCCTGTCTTAGGTTGGAATTCTTTGGGATTGCAGACTCTTGCATTTCTGTGTGGTTTGCAATAGTTGTTGAGCTTCCTGAGTCCGGTCCACAAGTGGAATAGGTAAAAGGAAAATTCTGACAACAGGGTATAGTGTTTCCTGTATGGAACAGGAGCTAAGAGACTGTCTACTAACAGGCAGTTAAACTTGACCTATCACCCTGCGAAAAATAGACAGCCCGTGCTCAAGCAATGACACAGCTTAGGTACTTATGAAAGTACATATTCAAATAGTAGTAGTAGTAGTACTATTTTCTTTCTTTTTTTTTTTTTTTTTTTTTGCGGTACGCGGGCCTCTCACTGCTGGGGCCCCTCCCATTGCGGAGCACAGGCTCCGGACGCGCAGGCTCAGTGGCCATGGCTCACGGGCCCAGCCGCTCCGCGGCATGTGGGATCCTCCCGGACCGGGGCACGAACCCGCGTCCCCTGCATCGGCAGGCGGACTCTCAACCACCGCGCCACCAGGGAAGCCCGGTAGTAGTACTATGTTAAACTGGGGGCTAAGTTAGCAGGATTGGTTGCAGTCATGCCACGGTCTTTCTCTTCATCGTTTTAGTTTCTCTCATACTTTACCTGGAAATTAAATGATACTTTTCTTGGGTGTAAAACACACACACAGTAACGGGATAGAAAACATGTATAAGACATGGTTCGTGAGTACGTGTTAGAGGAATTGAGTTTGCGTAGACAAAAGGGTAAAAACTAGAGAGAGGTATATCTTCCCTAAAGCATGGCTCAGGAGGGACACAGATTCCTGGCTGATTCTCTATTAATTCTATTTGTTGGTATTTTTATAAATGGCCAACCTAGGCACTTTTCTCTTAACAGCTTAAGGGGAGTGTCAGCAGCAGTGTATCTCCCGGGTGGAACCGTTTGCAGGGAGGTTACGAGTCATGCATTTTAACTTACTATGTGAGCGGCTTGGAGGACAGGTGAGGGCAAAGCTTAGCTGCTGGGGATGATTGCATCTTTGTGGGCCACTTCTTCCAAGCTGAGGTTTGGCTACAAATGTTAATGCTTCGGGTGGTTTTCCTCCTCCTGAAAAGCATTGTAAATTGCATAACCTCAAGGTAGATTTCTAGAATAACAAATGAGCACAGCAGACGCCTCGCCTCGTTCTCCATTGGGGTGGTTGTTGAAAGCTCAGTTCTGTCTTGAGGCTCTCAGAGGAGCGTGGTTGAGCTATCCAGAAGGAGAGCAAAGAGAAAATTCCCGTACCTCCTTTCTCTGGCTCCTCAAGGTCTGTAGTATGTGAGATGGGGATCCAAGGCAGCCGGATGCTGAGCTGAGCAGAGCGGCAGCTGAGACCATGGTCCCTAAAGAAGATAAAGAATATTTTAAAATTTCTGGATGAAATAACGCGTATACCCTAAAACCAGTTCCCACATGCGCTTGCAGCAGCCCTGAATATCAGAATAACATAAGAGCTAGAAAACAAGATACTGATTTTATTACACCAGAATGAACGCACCTGAGTCACGAACTCTCTATTCTCTTTGAGAAAAACATATAATGAGTCAAAACTCATGTGTTACTTAAGAGAATAACTCCTAGGCAAGAGGGAGGCTCGACTCTCTAGAAATAGAACAGAAGTCATGACTCAACACATTCATGGAATTAAGTAATGAGCGTCAGAAGAAGGAAAAAAATGGCAAGTAGCTGGGTTTGGGGAAAAGGGAATCATGTGGGAGGGGTTGTAAACGGGATGCACACTTTTAAGCAAGTATATCCCAGGGTGACAGTGGCCTCCAGCTGTTTGCCTCTGGGAAGTAACCAAGAGTTGATGCAAACGAATGCAGTTTCCACGGCAGGAGAAATGAATCTGCCCACCAAGACAAAGAAGCAATAGTCCGAAAGAGAATTCTTTTGCATCCCCGCTTTGAATTTGACTTTTGATGGCTAACTTCACCACTTATTTCCAAATCCCTCTGAACATTTGCCTGGCATGGGGTTTGTAGGGTGAGTTCCTCTGGTAGAAGCATGCATAGAAGACTGAAGCACATACACAGAAAGCACGCTGCACCTGACTGATGCGCACCCGTCACGTGCTCAGCACAGTGAGATGTAGCTTCAGGTGAAGATGGATGTGACACCGTCCCCGCCTTCCGACAGGGCAGCCACAAATAAGCTCGGGACAAAAGCTGCCAGTACTAGGGCCTGATATTTGACAACGTGCTAACGTCCTCTTGCTTCCTTTTCTTTCACCCACTGAATGAAAGAATAGCAGCAGATCACACCCAAGATCCTTTTCCAGCTCTGAGATTCTGTGATCATCCGGGGCCACACAGGTGCTAGAACTAGAAGGAAGCCGTGGCCTTGGGTTGGAACTCAAAGCTGTGTAGCATCTGGGTAGAGAGAGGGAAGCGAGGAGCTCATTCTGTGGGTAAGAATACGAGCAGAGAGCTAAGAACTGTTGATGTGTGAGATCCTCAGACAGCCTCAGTTCAACAGAGAACGTTCACCGAGAGGTAAAAAGCCGTCAAGACTGACACACGCATGTTTTCCAGATCTCACGTGGCCTCAGATGACACGTCAACGGGTTAATCCTTGATATGTAGGAATAGGCAGGAAGCGATGCAGCGCAGAGAGCGATTAAAGCTCCCAGCCCTGCAGGATTCAGAAAGCAGGAGGATGTAGAAATGTGGTTTCCTATGTAGTGTTCAGATTGTCTATGAGCTTTAAAAGGAGACACGCTATCTACCACTGATTAGGAGAGAAATATATGGGGAAAAGGATGAGGGGGGGACGCCTTATACAGACAGAGACAAGAAATTTAGAAATAGATGAAGAAGGTAGAGGTGCACTTTTGGAAGAGGAGAGGGTACCAGTAGAATCACAATATTTAATGTGTCGTGTATCGGCTGAACCCGTACAGGTTCGGAAAGACATTACACCAAAAGCAACCACGAGAACAAGCAGGGGATATTTGTACCCTGCAAACCACAGGAACATGACAGGAAGACAGGGAGTTTGGTCGGATGGAGCAAACAGAATAACAAAGACAAAACATGCGTTAGTCTCAGGGGCTTGGGTTTTGGTCCACCTGGCTCTGCCCTGGGGGGGCAGGGGGTGGGATCCAGATAGGATTAAGGTGGAAAATGCAGTTTCTCTAACCTTGCATACTTAGCCACATTTTAGCCACTGAAACATACCTGTTGCATCTCTGATCTGCATATGAGGGATATTTGGATAATCCTTCCTTTGCATGGTGCACACAGTTCTCACCAGACAGGAAAAACTGAGTTTTGATATCACGAAGACACCTGCCAAAGTGACTCCTAAAGGCTGAGATGGCTGTTTCCTCCTTACTCAGCGTCAGGGTGTCTCCACCTCGGCACTACTGACTTTTCGGGTCGGATGCCAGTTTCCTTGGGGGGCTGTCCTGGGCACTGTAAGATGTTCAGCAGCGTCCCTGGCCTCCACTCCCTAGAAGCCAGTGACCACCTTCCCGTTCAGACAGTGGAAACTGTCTCTAGACATTGTCAAAGTCCCCTGGGGAGGGGTGCCCAGTTACTGCTGGGTTCCCCCTTAGCTGCTAAGCACAGCCAGACACCTTACATTTGTATGAATGAAAGAATGAATAACCTGTTTTCCCTCCTAATGGTGACAATAAGCTTTAAATGCCAGGCTCCCTTCACCCCCACCCCCCCGTCTGTCCCCCATGACTTTATAAACACAGAGATAATTCGGGAAGAGTCTAGGCGTTACATTTTCTACTAGGTGGCCTTGTTTATGCAAGCAAAGCCCTACCCCTTCCATCAATATTTTGGGACACAAAATTGCAGAAGAAATAGGGTGTTGACAAGTTGCCGTTCATTTCCCTTGTTTATAAACACCACTTTGATAAACAGTGTTAAGTCTCTGAAAGACTTGCTTTCCCCATCCTGTAAGGTTCTTCCAAGAAGGTTCGTTTCAGAGTGGGTTCGGGGACTGTTTCGGGGGGACAGTCTTCCCTCCGAGCCTCTCAGGCGGTTTCTCACACCCATGACGCACCAGCCCAGGAATGCTTTCAGGAGCCAAGCAGAGGCCTGTGCCTCTTCTCTTTCTGGCACCAAGACGCGCGAAACCCGAGCGGGCGCGCCCAGATGGCTTTCCGGGCTGTGGGAAAGCTTCCGTGAATGGGCTCATTCAAGGGCATCCATGAAAACGAGGGCACTTTGCAACCGGCAGGGCGTTCAAAGGATCCCACGGGGCGTTCTTGGCCAGGAAAAGGAGGAAGAGGTCTGAAAGCCCGAGGATCCCCCTGCTCGCAGGGAGGCCTGGAAAGCTGCACGCTCTCCTCTGCCTTGAAAGTAAAGCGGTTCAGGATCCTTCAAACGCCGGACAGCACAGCACATCACTTCGCCAAACGTGATCCTTGAAGCCCAGGCGCCTCTGCTCCCGGGCGCGGCCTTCTGTGTCTGCGCATCCCTGGAAGATGCGCTGCTATTCGCGCATTTACGCACGTGCTCCGTAAACCACGCCCCCCCCATCAGTAGGGATCGGACGTGCAACGATGGTGCGCTGTCTGCTCTGTGCCGGGCGGGGGCTTGGGGGGAGTGGCTGTGAAAATGCTTCCAGAGCTAGGGTCCTCTGCATAGAGGAGCGAATGAATGGGATTAAAGGGGTTTTGATTTACACCTTGAACGTGGAATTCCTTTCTCTTTCAGAGATGATGAGCTGTGTGGTCCTCAGTCCTCCCCTTTAAAGAGGAAGATGGGGGATGCTACCGAAGCCCTTCGTCCTCCGTGCCACTGAGGTTCGTTAGCGTTCGTAAAAGGCTGTAGGGTTGGGTGCCCTCCCCACTTCTCCCCGCCCTGAAGCTGGATGGAAACATCTGGCACCCCAAATCCTGCTCGCGGGCCTTGCTTCTGTCGCCCCTTTGATCCCTGGACCCTTCATGGGCTTAAGTGTCATTCGCACATTTCTGATTACGGCGGGGGACTCCCACCCTCCCCAGCATCCCGTCACCCCTGCCTCCTCCTGGACTCTCTTAAATCTCATCAGGCATCTTGCTCTGCGGCCTAGGAGGGCCCCTTCGGATGCGCGCGTGCCGGTCTCGGTGAACGCCTTCTCACGCGCACGTGCCTATTAGTGTTTGCTCCTCTTGGTGGAGACGGTTGGAAACCTTCCATGCTCACCAGACCATTCGTCTCCTCCCAACAGGAGAAGATCCCCAGAGTAGGCAGACCCCCCCGTTGTGAAGTCTGGACACCAACAGGGTTTCCAGGGGCAATGGGCTGCCACAGTTTTGAGGACAGAGGACCACGGGAGGCCCTTGGCCTTGGGGCAGATGTGTTCAGGGGCTTGAGGTTGGTAGCTCCACCCAGTGCAACTGCACCACTATTGGAGTACTCCAGATTGCCTCTGGGAAAGACTGCCACTTCCTGTAGTCCCTTGAGACTTGTATTTGTGGGGAATCCCACATAAGAATTCTGTGCGCAGCAGAGAAAGGTAAGAAGAGGCATTACTCGTAAGGCACGTACAAGAGCACCATGGATGTGATGCAGTTTGACAGCCCAGGGTTCCGTTTTCATAATTCTGTGTCTGTTGCATGTGGTACATATCCCAAACCTACGGCAGAGGGAGGCTGCAGCCCTACGTGCAGACCCCTCTCCTAGGTAAGCTAGGCTTCCTTCACAACTGTAAAGCAAAGAAACGCTAAGACAAATGTGAAGGATTTGAATTCTGGGAAGCATCCTGCTTCTTCTTACAATTGTATTATTCGCATATGAGATAAAGTAAGTTAGTTGCAGGTTTTTTTTTTAAGAGCAGGGTGGTGTAAAAATCAATAAACAACTGCTGGATCAATAACTTTCTGAAGGAGACCAGCTGACAGATCGGTATCTGCACGAGATCTCTTCTTAAATGTCGAGTGACCAGTTAATTTTCCTGAGCTTGTTGTTAGTTTCAAGCTTCAGGAAAGCCCCCCTTTGGAGCATCTTTGTGTGCACCTGTGCACTGTAAGAGCTTTGCCCGAAATGCACGAAGCCCAGATCTCCCTGGGCTTTCCTAGCAGCCTGGGTTCTATTGAAGTTTGGCCACGGCAAGCTGGTTTTTCTGGAAAGCCTTGAGTGGTTAAGTGAAGAGAGTCTGCTCTGCTAACAGGTGCCAAGAAAAAGATTAGATACAAAAAGGTCACTGGTGACCAAGAGGGGCGAACGCTTGCTTAATTTTTAATAGACACCATGCCTCCAAATCGTAGCTGCTTTCCACCACTGCGTAATTCCTGAGACATGGATTGAATAAACGGATGATTTCAGCAGACCGAACAATGGCACCAAAAAGAATACTCCTTTTGTTATTGGTGAGCATGGCTTCAAGATTATAGAATGATGGGGTCTCAAAAGGATAGAAAGAAAAACTATGACCGAATTATTTTTAGATTAGACCCAATTTCTAGGTATTTAGTGAGATGCCAAAATAATTTTTTAGATGTTTCTGCTCAGGCACCATTTCTGCTTTCCATAGGCATTTCTTTGGAAGCCGGAAGCTAAAAGAAATCTTACCGAATAACTGATGCATCCAGAAGGAGCCTGGGGGCCGGTGGGTGGGGGGGTGGGTGGGAGGACTGGAAAGGAAATATTCTAACCTTTATGTTCAGTTACACACCATTACATCCACCATTATCTTAAAAGGCTAATCAGCCATGTTTAAAGATTAAAATTGTTAAAAGTAAAATAGGTTGATAAATACAGAGGGAATGCAGAGTTGGTCACATCGCATACGGCTTAAGGATGAAGCAGGCTGCTAAGGGGCTCCCGAAATTAGGGCTGGTGGGTGTAAGTAAAATGATGACATACGTTGCCACGTGCACCACCCGGTACAGAGGTGTGTGGGTCTCTTCCAAAAAGTGAATGTTACTGAAAAGGAAGCAGCAACAGCGACAAGAAAATGACGGGGAACCAGTGGCGTTAAAAAGCCTCAGGAGGGGTGACAACCTGCAATATATAAGCCTTTTCTATTGGATTAATCTGTATGACATTCCCCAGCCCTGTCTCAGAATCCGTGGAGCAGGTGCATCTGAGTTCACGCCTGGTGGACAAGGGCACAGGTGCATGGGGGATGCTCCCAATGGATGGAGATGCAGGTACGCAAGCAGAGTAGGAAGAGAGGGGATGCCCTGTCTGTGGAACTCCAAGTGGGTCCCCGTGGCTCAGTACCACCTCTCACACGTGGGAGGCCCAGGCTGACAGCCACTCTGTAATTCTTATGAGACAGTGCGTTCAGGCCATGACCTTGCCCTCGGTTCAGTTGCCCCAGCCTAACATGGAAATCGCCGTCCCATCCAAGGGAGGTATTTCTCGGGCCCTGCAGCAGTAGCAAGACGTGAGAATACAGGCTTTACTGAAAAGCACGGCAGCGAAACAAAATTAACACTCAGGGCACACGTTGTGTGCCCTTGAGTTTTGGGTGGTCCTGTCTTAAGGAGCCTGCCATGCAGACCTAGAAACAGTGCCGTTTAGAGAAATGTTTATACCAGGGGTGAGATTCTGATCTCTGCTGATTGGGTATTATTATTGAATGGCTGCTAACAGTAGGAGAGATTCAGCGCCCTTAAATGGTTACCAGGGAATGGGTCTTATCCATCACAACATGAATCAGCCCGTTGACAGGCACGTACTGTGTACCTTTCAGCTGCGGAAGGCTTTGCAGAGGGTGGGGTGTACAAGGAAGCAGAACCCAGGGACCCTGCCACGCAGGAACCTGCAAGGAGCACACGAGGATGAGATGAACACACACTAAAAGGCTCAAGGACGATGCAGGTAAAAGTTCAAATCCTGTGTTGGGTGTTGCATACAAAAGCCCTGAGCTCATTACTTTAACAGTGTTTATGAAGATTTGGATGGGTGACTGACCTCTTATGCTTTGAAGGGGGACAGCTTTCGTTTCAGGATGGGACTTCTGGTTTTCTGAAGGATGGGGGAGCCTTGAGATTTCATAAGGTGAGGCAGAATATATAGGGGAGTTGATGCAGGGATTAAAAGTGGAGTGGTGGGGCTGGAGGTGACGAAGCACGGGGCATCTTTGGGGAAGTGACAGTGACTTGGTTAGACAGAAGCCAGAGATGGGTGTGCCCCAGGGCCAGAGAACCAGGAACATGGTTGCTGTAACTCCCAGTGCAGGAGAAGACGGACGTCCCGGCTCACGCAGTTGGGAAGAGAGCAAAGTCAACCTTCCTCTGCCTTTGGTTCCACGCAGACTCTCCAGGGATTGGGTGACACCCACCCACACTAGGGTCAGGGCGTCTGCTGTGCCTCATCCACTGATTCCCATGCTAACCTCTTCCAGAAACACCTGCCCAGACACAGCCAGAGTTAATGTCTAAGCAGCTGTCTGGGCACCTGTGGCCCCGTCAGGCTGACACGTCAGATTCACCGTCTGAGCGTCCAGTCCCCATCGGGGTGGTTTGGACTGTGTCATCTGAGCTGAGCTGGGCTGCACTTCCCGACACACCCTTCTGTGTAGGTTTTCAGACCTCCTTCACTTTCTCCTTCTCCAGCTTTAAGGCTTTCCTATATACATCGGTGCCTTTTATTCCTCCAGCACTTGTCTAGGCTTTAAACTACGTGGTATTTTAGTACCACCATCACCTCTTTCTTACTTTCTCCTTTACAGATGAGCAGACTCATATAGGGGCACAGATAGTAATGGATAAACAGAATTCGGTCTTCTCACGCGGACCTCTTCCTATTACACGACGCTCATTATATCATAGGGGTTCCTGTGAGCCCTGAAATTACATGTCTGCATTTACATTTCTTTTTTTTTCATTGAAGTATAGTTGATTTACAATGTTGTGTTAATTACTGCTGTAAAGCAAAGTGACTCAGTTATATACATATATATTCTTTTTCATATCCTTTTCCATTAGGGTTTATCACAGGATAATGAATATAGTTCCCTGTGCTCTACGGTAGGACCTTGTTGCTTATCCATTGTATATGGAATAGTTTGCATCTACTAACCCCAAACTCCCAGTCCTTCCCTCCCCTACCCCACAACCCCCTTGGCAACCAGAAGTCTGTTCTCTCTGTCTGTGATTCTGTTTCTGTTTCATAGATATGTTCATTTGTGTCCTATTTTCGCTTCCACATATAAGTGATATCCTATGGCATTTGTCTTTCTCTTTCTGACTTGCTTCACTTAGTATGATCATCTCTAGGTCCATCCATGTTGTTGCAAATGGCAATATTTCATTTTTTATGGCTGAGTAATATTCCATTCTATGTATGTACCACATCTTCTATATCCATTCATCTGTTGATGGACATTTAGGTTGCTTCCATGTTTCGGCTATTGTGAATAGTGCTGCTGTGAATATAGGGGCGCATGGATCTTTCTGAATCATGGTTTTCTCCAGATATATGCCCAGGAGTGGGATTGCTGGATCATATGGTAGCTCTATTTTTACTTTTTTTAAGGAACCTCCATGCTGTTCTCCATAGTGGCTGCACCAACTTACATTCCCACCAACAGTGCAAGAGGGCTCCCTTTTCTCCCCACCCTCTCCAGCATTTGTTATTTGTAGACTTTTTAACGATGGCCATTCTGACCAGTGTGAGGTGCTACCTCATTGTAGTTTTGATTTGCGTTTCTCTAATAATTAGCGATGTTGAGCATCTTTCATGTGCTTCTTGGCCATCTGTATCTCTTCTTTGGAGAAATGTCTATTTAGGTCTTCTGCCCATATTTTGATTGGGTTGTTTGTGGGGGTGTTTTGTTGTTGTTGTTATGTCTGCATGTAGAGCACAGTGCTAAGACATAGTGTGCCTGGAATAAACAACCGCTATAGAAACAATTATCAGTTCAGATCAAAATGCTGTTAACGTTCAGTAAAGCAGCAGTTCTGTACAAAGGAGTAAAGAATTTTGTGGGTGATGAACCTTCATGGAGTCTCTGTTCGTACAGATTTCAGTTCAGACTGGCCACATGTGTTACCTAGAAGCCAAACATATGTGTCTTTTCTAGAAATGATGTCTTGCTTAAACCCTTTCATGATTGTCTGTGCACACTCTCTCAGGGGGTTAAAGTGTTGGGTGAGGGAAGATGTTTCGGCAACAGACATCTGTGAATGTTTGAAAATCAGAGCCCCCGAAATAGCCGGAACTTTCTCGGCAAGCACTCTGAGGAATGCGTAGCTGTGCTTTAAAGCGCACAGGGGACGCAAACGGCTCCCGAGTGATTAGAAATCGTCCTCCCGTTACCCGTCACCCTGTTTAGAAAGTTATTAGGTGCTCACTTCGGCAGTGCATGTGCTAAAATTGGAACGATACAGAGGAGATTAGCATGGCCCCTGCGCAAGGATGACACACAAATTCGTGAAGCGTTCCATATTTTTTAAATAAAGATTCTGAATGCAAAAAAATAAATTAAGTAAATGCTTAGAGGCAAAAAAAAAAAAAAGGGAAAGTTATTAGGCTGATACCTTAATAAGAATTGTGTAAATAGTATTAGGAGAATGACAAATGGTTTTCTCCAGAAGATTAACTTCTCTGCAGCTAAACCACTTTACTAGTAATTATTTGAGAAATTATCTCTGGAGCAGAACACAAGTGAAACTCTTTAAGTTACAAAATGTGTTTTATAGACTCTAGAGAAAAAGCACATTCACATATTTGGGGATTTCTTTTGTAATCCTTCAATGACATGGGCCCTACTGTACAAACGCTCAAAATAATACTTTATTTTATTTTTTTATTTTTATTTTTTTTGGCGGTACGCGGGCCTCTCACCCTTGTGGCCTCTCCCGCTGCGGAGCACAGGCTCCAGACACGCAGGCTCAGCGGCCATGGCTCACGGGCCCAGCCGCTCCGCGGCATGTGGGATCTTCCCGGACCGGGGCACGAACCCGTGTCCCCTGCATCGGCAGGCGGACTCTCAACCACTGCGCCACCAGGGAAGCCCTCAAAATAATATTTGACCTGGGTGTAATATTCATCCCGCTCCTTGCAGGTTCTGTAGAATATCCTTTGATGCCCATTTTGAATTAAATATGTATAAATGTAAGGCAGTGTTCTGCAAACTTCTTCTTAAAGTAAATATTTTAGTATTTTAAAATCCTAAATATTTTAAAAGTAAATATTTTAGACATTCAACTTGGTGAACCAAGATGCAAAGTTGAGGCAATTAACACAGGCATATATACAACCATTTAAAATGTAACCATTGGGGCTTCCCTGGTGGCGCAGTGGTTGAGAGTCCGCCTGCCGATGCAGGGGACACAGGTTCGTGCCCCGGTCCGGGAGGATCCCACATGCCGCGGAGCGGCTGGGCCTGTGAGCCATGGCCGCTGAGCCTGCGCGTCCGGAGCCTGTGCTCCACAATGGGAGAGGCCACGACAGTGTGAGACCCACATACTGCAAAAAAAAAAAAAAAAAAAGTAACCATTTGGAAATGTTCAGACCATTCTTAACTCACCAACCCTTAAAACACACAGATACAAGCAGCTGGCCAGATTTGGCACACTGGTTGTAGTTTGCTAAGACCTATTTTTAAAGTATCAAAAATGGTCTAAAATATGTCATTAGTAGTGATTTTAATTGTAATGATAGCATCCATAATCACAGTCACTGAAAGCCATGCGTTAAAGCTTATGGAATCATTTCACTTGCGTTACCTTGTGTGATTCAGCCGCCTCCCCGCCTCCCAACTATCATTCTAAGTGCTTTTCCATTGGGAGCTTTGGGGTGGGAACCGATTTGATTAAACTCAATGAGGACAGAATCATCTTTTGTCTGAGATGTTCATAAAAGGCACATGATTTGTGGGATCAGCTGGCACGGGCATGGTGTCCAAGCAGCCCCGTGCACTGTCTTCTTGACATTGCCCTCGACAAGACAGGATTTAGAGAAAAACAACAAGCAATATACAATACCACGTAATCCTCAGAAGGAGTTTCAAGGATAAAAGATGTGTGGCCAGGTTTCCAGTGTGAACGCTAGACTTTCCCTGATTTGCATTGATGATCCTCTACCGAGTAGCAGGTTTTAAAGAGTGCTGAACAGGTACATCTTATATCACAGACACTCCTGTGCATTTTTTGGAAGCCCCAAGCAAAGCACGCCCAAACTTTTCTTGCAGAAATCATCCTCATGTGTGAGACAGTCGACATCGTCAAATTAAGTATTGAGTATCAAAGAAAAGAAAAAGTAGGTCAGGAAACAGTTGCCCTGCAGAACCTCAAAATTGATGTTATAGAGAAAAATAATGGACGAGATGTCCAGTGTCATCTCATCAAAGTGCCAGGAGACGGGAGATCAGTAAAGGTCATGGCAGAAGACGCATCACTGGTTTCTGGACGTTGAAGGTGGAGCAAGTTTTAACCCCAAGGTCGGAAGATCCGGATCTCCAGCCTCTTCACCCACCAGCGATCTTCGTATGGTTGTTAACCTGTTTTCCCCTCTACTCCACACCCAGGAGTTTGAAATTGGACCGGAAGAGCTCTAAGATTCTGGCCAGGTGTAACCATCGCTATGATGCCTATCTTTTCTCCAACTCCTGCTTTTAGAAATTAGCACACAAATGACTCGATTCCCATTACCTGGTCTGTACTTCTTGAAATAGCAGCACTGTAACTATTCCATAGAAAATATCTTGAAAAGACATGATCATTATGGGATGTGATGAAGGTGCTAACTATTGTTACAATGGCGACCATATTACAGTACAGAAATATATCAAAAGAACATGTTGTACACCTTAAGTGTTCACAGTGTTACAGGGCAATATATTTCAGTAAGGAAAACGCTCTTGGAAAATATCTTAGCGAGGGCCTGCTTCTTTGTGTGTGACCCGTACAAACTTGACCAACATAAACCATGAGGATGCTGGAATGACCAATGGAAATCACTTCTTCAGGCGATATCATTTCTTCTTTTGCTCACCTATGCTATCTTTGTACAATGAGAATGCGCTGATCAGTTTTAAAGGGAGTTAAAATATTTCAAATTGCGGTAAAATACACCTAACATACAAGTTAACCATTGTAACTGTTTTGAAGTGTACGGTTCGGTGGCGTTAAGTACGTTCCCACTGTTGTGCAAGCATCCCCACCATCCGTCTCCAGAACTCTCATCTCACTCAACTGAAACTCGGGCCCCATGAAACACTACCTCCCCATTCTCCCTCCCAGGCCCCGGCACCCACCGTTCTACTTTCTGCCTCTATGATTTTGACTACTTTTGGCACCTCGTGTAAATGGAATCATACCACTGTGTCCTTTTGTGACTGTCTTATTACTCAAGGTTAGCCAAGGGAATTTTGTAAAGCTTGTTTCACAAGGCATAGAATTATAGACTACAATAACCCCAATTTAGAAACCTTTAGAACAAGGTTGGGGAGAATTTATTTTTCTAAAATCCAGTGATGGGTTCCTAGTTGTGCAAAGATGAACAACGTAATTAAGATGCACACATTCCTCCTTCAAATGGTGTCTACTTCCTGTAAAAAAAAAAAAAAAAAAGGTGGGGATGGATGTCACAGTGTAGTCTGGGGATTTGATGAGGAATTCAGTACTGAGAGGGAATGCTTTCCAATTAAAAAAACTAGGGCACAGGGTAATAACAAATAAAAACGATTTAAAAGTACTTTGGAAACATACCCTGATCTATCTGTGTAATGTGATCATGGTGAGCTTGGTGTTTCTGGAGCAGTTGCTTCCAGTAATAGCCACATGCGCTCAGTCCAGAGCAACGGCATAACGTGCTCTTAATGTCGGCATCTTCTTAAACGGTCGTCCCATTTTTGTCCTCATGTCATAGGAAAAGCCTTACTAGGCGTGCTATTTAGGAAAGATACGAAACAGCTAGAGTTTAACGGCATCGTGAAGGGATAGTCTTTCCTGAACTTAAGACACAGAAAGAACCAAGTATTTTAATTGGTTAATTTGAATATGCAGATGATTCATAGATCTAAAAATAAAATCTACCATCAACAAAGAGAAAAGCCAAGAATCTGTGAAGACTGTTCACCCCAAATGTTTATGATGACTGTCAAGGATATATTATAATACACTCATATATATAAGAATATACGTATATTACATGTCTGTGACACACAATTGACTTGAAGACCAAAGCAGGGAATAGAGGCTAGGGACATCACATCATCCTAAAAACATCCCGCTAAAAATCCATAATAATCTGGTGAAACTTGCATTCTAATGCTGACGACAGTCTTCACATACCTAAAGCTTAAAATGACAGTAAATTAATATACGTGTTTGTAAGAGTTTATAAAAGTACACGCACGCACAGATAACGACAGATCAAAAAGAAGAGGGAAAAAACCTCCACAGAAAACAGGAAATGCATAGCACTCAGAAGACAAAAACCTGAATGGCAGGAACATTCCATGTGCATTACTATGGACAGGGAAACTCAAGTTAAAACATGAATAAGACTCCCTCAAGTTGGGCAGAAATTTAAGTCAGATAGTCTCAAGCACCGAGGAAATCGTGAAGCAGAAATGGATCTCCATACTGTTACAGGGCGTGTGGACTGACCAAACCACTTTGGGAAGACTTCTCGAAGCATCAGTTGAGTTGAAGATGCACTCAGCTCTCCAGCCAGCTGTCTACTCCACAGAAGCTCAGGTCATGTGCACAGAGTATGGACAAGAATGTTCACAGTAACTTGCTCGTCATAATGAAAAATTAGAAACTACCCACGATGGAATAATTATAAGTAAAATAAATAAACTGTAGTTATAGGTATCAGTTTAATGAGTCTCAAGTTGAATGATGAATAAAAGAAGTGACCTTCAGCATGATACCATTTGCTTACGTTTTAAAAATGAATAGATAGGTGGTAGATAGATAGATGATGGATAGATGTAGGTAGGTATGTTGAGACATATAGATGAGAGATGAGATAGATGATTGAGATAGATGATAGATAGATGACAGGTAGATGGATAGATATAGGGAAGGAGAGAAACAGGAAGAAAGAAAAGAGAAGGAAGGAAGGAAGGTGGTTGGATAGACATGTACATGATGGATGGATAGATGTAGGTAGGTAGGTAGATCAGATAGATAGAACTAGACGATAGGGGCTTCCCTGGTGGCGAAGTGGTTGAGAGTCCGCCTGCCGGTGCAGGGGATGCGGGTTTGTGCCCCGGTCCGGGAGGATCCCACATGCCGCGGGGCGGCTGGGCCTGTGAGCCATGGCAGCTGAGCCTGTGCGTCCGGAGCCTGTGCTCTGCAACGAGAGAGGCCACGGCAGTGAGAGGCCCGCGTAGCGCAAAAAAAAAAAGAACTAGATGATAGATGAGATAGATGATTGAGATAGATGACAGATAGATGGGTAGATATATGGAAGAGAGGAAGGAAGGAAAGAAGGAAGGAGAGATGGATGGATGGATAGATAGATATAAATAGATGATAGATTAGATAGATGGTAGGTGGATAGATACATGGAAGGAAAGAAAGAAACAAAAATGAATAGATAAATACTGATAGAAAGGTAGACACATAATGTATTAGAATGATAAGACAATTCAGGGATCCAGGACACTGTGAAAACCAAATTGAGTTTGCTGGGAAGAGAAGAAGGGAAATGAAATTGAGGGCAGGTACACAGGGGACTTCAAAATACAGTACTTCTCTAATGTGCTATTATGTTTTAAAAACCAACATAAAGAAGGCATGAGGGACTTCCTGGTGGCACAGTGTTTAAGACTCCGTGCTCCCAATGCAGGGGGCCTGGGTTCGATCCCTGGTTAGGGAACTAGATCCCATATGCATGCCACAACTAAGAGTTCGCATGTCACAACTAAGGAGCCCGCCAGCTGCAACTAAGGAGCCCACATGCCACAACCAAGGAGCTGGTGAGCCACAACTAAGGAGCCTGACTGCCGTCACTAAGACCCGGTGCAACCAAATAAATAAATAAGTAAATAAGGCATGAAGGAGTTATGGCAAAACTGATCACACCATTCTTTCCTCCACCCACTTCAGAACTCTTTTCACCCCCTCCCTGCACATACAAGGCTACATTCCAGAAATATCAAACAGCTCAAGTTATCTTTTCAAAACCATATTTTTAGGACAGGAGGAAAATTGCATGCATTATTTTCCTCGTGTGACATAGTTTCTCCTAAGTTTCAACTGCAATGAGAAATATCCAATTAATAATTCCCTATTTTCCTCTTTCATTCATTTCATGGTTTTTTTCTGTTTAAATATCATTTTTATATATCAGCAAACACTCTATCAAGCAATAAATAGTAGAGATCTTCCCATTTGAAAATGTAAAGTTTTTTTTTTAAGGACTAAGGCCCCTGGGAATCTTGGACATATGTTCAGACACGTGGGCATATGCTCATGTACTTAGATAAAGAGATTCGGTCGTGGCAGTTGAGTTGCACTGATTTCATTCCTAGCATCAGTTACAGGAGTGTAAGTATCCATTATCCATGAATTTAACAAACCTACATCCTTGTCCATGGTGTCTTTCTATTCTTACTAAGTCACTTCTTTCCCACGATCAGATGTTCTAGTCTGGACTTTCTCTTCCTTTCTCTGAGTAGAGTAATCTTGACAGTGGAGTGATGAACATATCTAATGCTTCATACAGTGTAAAGGAGTATAAAATTGGATGTTTCAGGGAGTATGTGTGAGAGGAGAACACAGATGTCCTGTGACAAGGAGCCTAGAAATGGTACCAGCTCATACAGGCCCTTGTCAGGTCATTATTGTTTGAAAATGAAGAATGCAAGAGACTTGTTAACTGCATGTACTGTTTATATACATACAACACACAGGTACACATATGTCTATATATCTCTTCTTTGCCTCTTTTTATATACGTACATTTATTATATACTTTATATTATTTTATATTTCATATATTATGTTACTATATTGTATATATTTTATATTGTATATTAACAAATTGATAATTATATTGTAATTATATATTATGTTACATATAATGTATAGTTACAATATATAACATGCTATATAATTTATAATTACATAGTATGTTTATAATTATAATATATAAGGTATAATTACATATAATATGTATAAGTATACATGTATATAGAATATAGTACACAATAATGTATATATAATAATTAGTATACTGATTACTATTTTTGCACAGAATTTAGAGTGTTTCACATCACGTAGCTTTCTAAGTATGCTACATTTGCTAACTTCACAATTTAATCTTTACAACAGCCATGAGCCAGAAGTTACTCTTAACACCCGTTTTTACAGTGAGCACCGATGCCCAGAGAGGCATCCGTACCAAGTAAGAAGTGCTGAGTGCAAGCAGTGTTTTGATTCTAGGCAGTGTGGTCCAGAGATCCTCCCCCAGCCAGCATGTGCTGTCAGAAGTCACCACTGGTTTCCACTTCTCCCCAAGAGCAAGACGGCGCCTCAAGAGGATACAGATGTCCACAGAAATCCGCCATGTTGAACTTAGCCTTCAAGATTCATCCTCACCCTGTAGATTCAACATCCATTCCTGCTCTTATATGTACGGAAGCAAATCTCTGTATAATAGGTGCACGTGCACCTCAGAGCCAAAAGAGGATGACAGAAGGTGCTCTGTAGATCTTGTTTCTCTTGCTAGGGATACAGATGTTGCAAAGGAAAAACGTTAGATGCCCCTAAGTTCATCGCCAAAGAGAGTCACCAGTAGCCTTGGATCTGTTTAAGTAGCTCCTGTATGGAACGTTGTTGATGTCGTGAATATTTTAAGCCCCATTGTTAGCATCCTCATCCACAGCTACATTCATCATCACTGGCCAAGTAACGGGAAATGTTTTGCTAGCGACCAAAGTGCTGTGCGCTCATTTCAGAACGTCTTGTGCTCTTAATGTACTTTCTTAATGATGCTTCCAAGTTGTGATGGGGAACAGGGGCTTTGGCAGTCAGAAAGCCCGTGTCGCATTGCAGCCTCTTCTTCAGGTGGAGATGTCTTCACCCTTCTTAAAACAGACACTGAGGGCTTCCCTGGTGGCGCAGTGGTTGAGAGTCCGCCTGCCGATGCAGGGGACACGGGTTCGTGCCCCGGTCCGGGAGGGTCCCACATGCCGCGGAGCGGCTGGGCCCGTGAGCCATGGCCGCTGAGCCTGTGCATCCGGAGCCTGGGCTCTGCAACGGGAGAGGCCACAACAGTGAGAGGCCCGCGTACCGCAAAAAAAAAAAAAAAACAGACACCGATACGTAAAGCTCAAATGACCAAGACTTCGCTTCATTTACTGAAACCAAATGAAACATCAATATCCCTTTTTAGGATAATAATCGCACTTACAGTCACGTCTGAATTTTGTATGAGCAATCGCAAAATGGGAAAACAAGAAGATCCTTTTGATACGTTCAGATGCTGAGACTCTGACCGAGGAGCTTCACTAGAAAAGAAAGAATTTGTTGCAACTTGAAAGGTGATCCCGCTTATCTTAAATGGGTGTTGGTTATCCAGGTGAACTGGAATGGCAGTACGCGTGTAAAGAATCATTGGAAATAGCTGGAGTCTTTGGTTGGGTTCCCTAGAAGAAGAACCTGAGACAGGAATTTGAGTGCCATTGATTCACTGAGGGAAAAACCAGCAAGGAAGGTGCAGAGAAAAGAGAATGGAGCAGCCTCTGGTAAGATAGAGCCTTCGTCTGATGTCATGGGGGCAGGGCCCCTGGAGCACAGATTGTACCATCCGGCTTTGAAGCGAGAAGGACCACCGTTTGTAGCCCCCACGCCAGGAGGTCTTTGGCTGTGGGGTCTTCAGGGTGGGTAGGTAGGGGGCAACTTTCCAGGCAGGGCAACTTATTCTCCACCAAGGGCAGTGCTCTACAGAGGAGAGCAGCTGTGACCTGTTAATAGCACCCAGTTCCAACGGCTAGAAGAGATCTCCATCTGCCCTGTGAAGATGTGGGCAAGGGGTCAAAACAGCATCGACCCCCCTACTGACTCCTGCAAGTAGACATCTCTTTAAACGTTCATTTAAAATAATACTTCTCCCGCTGTGATTCCTAATACTTGCCACTCGGAAATTCTCCCGTGTTCAGTTCAGATTAGGGGATGGCTTATGCTGGCCATCGTTGTATATATTTAAGGTCATGGTTTCTGAATCTTTCGCTTATATCCCAACTGTAAGGTAAGGATTTGTTTAAAAAAGTTTATTGTTTTTTTTTTTCAAGATTCATGGGTCCAGTTTCAAACCCTGGGGTTCCTTTTGTGCATGTATCTTCCAGGCTTATAAGTCCCCGTACTTAGCTGGAGTTGACGCTTAGAATAATGATTTCTCAATGAGAAGCCGAACTGGATTTATTAGCAGGTTTTATAAATCAAGTGCAAAATATATAGTTCAGACTCTAGAGCACAGATTTATGTATCCTTGCAATAAATCATGAGAATGAGTATCCATAAGGTTCTATTTTTTTCACTAATCTGGTCAACTGCTGGGTAGACATGTCTTGTCTTTTAATCCATTTCATATTCATAATTAGAACTCATTATTTCAGTAAAAATCTGTTGATTTATGGTTATCCTAAACGCATGCATTTGGAGGAGTTTGGAAGCCTGCCCGCATATTAACAGTTACAGAGGAGGACTAACGCAATCACCATGAGAATGCATGAAAAATGTACGATAATAATACTGGATCCCAGACGTAAAGGACAAGGCAGAATTTAGAACACCCCGCTTCCATTCTCAAAAAGGCATCACTTAGTAATTATTATTAGGAGGGAGTCTTTCAGCTTTATCACTGTATAATGTTCCATAATGGACTTAACACTTTTATGCCTACGTCTTTATTTCATTCTGACACTAGGACATAGGTAGGGTGTCTATAATTCTTTTTACAGACAAATCGATGAAACCAAGGCTCTGATGCTCAAGGCATTACCCAAGGTCACATAGATGGTTTGGATATCGTCTCCTTGCCCCAGGTTCTGGCCTCCAGCCTTCCTCGGGCTCCCACCCCAGCACGTTTTAGGGTGGACGTGAATGGTCGCTGCATGAGGGAAACTCTCTCTAGGGCAACTGTGATCTCTCCTTCAAAGTCTCCATACACAGAATCCTACTGCGGATCACAACTCTGAAATTTCACTCCTTTGTGTTGAGTACCTTCCTCCATCGACCCTGGGAGGGAACAGTGTGTAAACAGGTCACCGTCTACCCAAAACCGTTTTCCAGTTGGTCGTATGATTCATCCCTCTCAGCCGGGATTCATTTATTAGGGTTGACAGGACCCACAGGGATGCCCGGGGAGGAACCCCAGGAGCCTGGCTACTGGGGAGCTGGTTCGATAGCTGTCACACAGTCCACCAGGAAGAAATATGGATTTAACTTTCCAGAAGGGATTAAAGACTCTGTTAATATTGTGAAACATTAAGGCCACGTTTTAAGATTTTAATCGATGGTTAATGCCATTATGGGAAGGCCGCCCACGAGGGGACTGTCAGAGAATGGTGTTCGATATTCTCTGTAAATGACGAACCGTTTAAAGGAGAGAAATGAGGAGGAAAGGAATGAGAATTCGGGAGTGTCTGGGTTCACAGGAATTTGAATAAGGTGACTATATAATTTCACCATTCCGCTAGGTCTCTTGAGAGAAATGGGGACACAAAAACAAAAGCATAAATTTATAAATTTGATTAATTGTTTAAAAAATTATTGACTGCGAAATAAATTTTATTGAATTGATGGAGCTATATAGTCTCTTAAAAAGGATTTCTGCTCACACACATATCATTAAAAATATTTCTTAACAGAGAGTAATTCTAAGGGTCCTCATCACAAGGAAAAAAAAATTATATATATATGTGTGTATATATATATGTGTGTGTGTGTGTATATATATATATATATATATATATATATATATATATATACACACACACACACACATGTATATGTTTCTATCATTTTAGTTCTCAATAAAATGGTGGATTAGCCTGCTTGGGTTGCCATAATAAAGTACCACAAACTGGGTGGCTTAATAAAACAGAAATCTATTTTCTCACGATCTGGAGGTTGAATGTCTAAGAACAAGGTGTGGGCAGGGCTGGTCCCTCTGAGGCCTCTCTCCTTGATGTGTAGATGGCCGTCTCCTCCCTGTGTCCTCACATGGTCATCCCTCCTTGTGTATCTGTGTCCTAATCTCCTCTCCTTATAAGGACACTAGTCCTGTGGGATCAGGGCCCACCCTAATGACTTCATTTCGCCTGTAACACATGGGAACAGTACGTAGTAACCCCCACTGAATGCAGCGACAAAATCTGGACAGGTAGCTGAAGACCCTAACCGTGAAATGGACAGTACGTATCTATCAGAATGGGCAAACACAAATAAATAACAGCGGATTTATACTATAGCATTAATGGCGAAACTCCCATCACAGGAATTCACAGAATATTTATATGCACTAAGACAGTACTGTTGAGCCTTCCTTTCTCCAGCACACATTTGCCATATTCGCGATAATGTCCTGTTGCTACCCTGAACCTGGCCCTGATGGCTTCACGTATAGTCTGGGTCCTGGCAGCAGCCATGGCTCAACTGGTATACCAAGTAGCCAGTACTACTGGACACCATCATCGGAGACCAGAAAGAGTCCACAGCACCAGCTTCTGCCCCAACACAAGTTGCATTATTAGCCAGGACCCTGCATACTGCCCTTCAAAGGAGATGCTCATGACTTTGCACCTGGAAAGGGTTGGGGAAAGAGGTTCTGCAGCTTGCCCCTCAAATGTAACGGTATGTTTAAGCGATGACTCTGCAGATCACCTCTGTATTGCACGTAGAACCAGCAGAAAAGCCACGGCAGAATCTGGGAACTTCAGGGTGGTGCTCAACCCCCCCTGTCCTATAGCTCATTTTAATGCAGCTATGGGCAGTGTTTGGCATCGTTTCCTGGAAATGAGAAGTCTGTACTAGAGACTTCCGCGGTGGTCCGGCGGCGAAGACTCCGTGCTTCCACTGCAGAGAGTGTGGGTTCAGTCCCTGATCAGGAAACTCAAGATCCCACATGCCACGGTGCGGCCAAAAAAAAAAAAAAAAAACAAAGTCTATGATGGATGCTAAATTGAGAAGGATGCTGAGGCAACAGTCAAAATCATGCAAGTTTTTAACTTGCAGAGTGTCCTCTGCAAACCGGAAAGAATGGTTACCAGATGGAAAAGGGACTGGAAAAAGTAGAATATCGTGGAGTACCCAAGATCAACGGTTCTTAACTTTTGGGGGAATAGATGTTAATTACGATTTGAGAATTTGCTGAAAGTTACTGATAGCTCCCCAAGAAGAATGCAGCAACACTCAACGTTTTGCCTAGAACTGCAGAGTTCAGGCCATCCTGAATTCTACCCATCGATTCCTGAGGACGGTAGCTCTTCAAAGACGGTTACGGCATTTTATTGTTACTTCTGTTGTTACGATAATTTAGTGTCACTACTGTCATTTAGCAGGCGGCAGCCAGGAACGATAAAACGTTCTGCAGTGTCCATAACATTGAAACAGAACGTAATTTAAAAAAGGCAAAAAAGAATTGTACCATTTCCCGCACAACTTTGAAATATCCCTCTAAGTATCTGTTTACATAAAAAAGCTCTCCGTAATTATCTGAACCTAGAACCTAACTGCATTTTATATCTAGATTCAAGGCGTATTTTTTTTTTTTTTTTTGCACAGTTACAATAGGCACTGAATTTTCCAAGAGCACAGCTGCCAAGTAATTAGAGGGAAAATTGTAGTTTGGAAACTTACCAAGAGTCGTTAACAATTTTAGAAGAATTCCAACACTGCTCATGGTAGTTGAGTCGCTGACACAAGCAGTTTAACCCCCAAAGCTTTGGACCGCTTCATTATGTCATCTGGTGAAAATACGTACTGTATTATCACATATTACTTTCCATTTATTTCTTGTTTAGACTGTAATTAGGGAATTTACTGTTATTATTAAATAATAAGTTACAGCATAATGAGTAAGAGTGGTGGTTTCATATGTCATCATTTATAACCTTTGCCGTCTTGGGCAATTCCTTTACCTTTGTGCCTCAGTTTGCTGATCCATAGAATGATGATAAAAAACGACTTACCTCTTAGAGCTTTTGAGAATTTAGTGAGTTACTATTTTGTGTGTAAAACATTTGTGCCTGACACCTAGTAAACACTATTTAAAGTTAGCCATCAATATCGTTATCATTAGTTATTAATATGAATTAATATATCAATGTGAGAATAAGAGGTGTATTTCAAATATTTGTTATGTAACAATATGCAAGCAATATGTACAGTACTGTCTATACGTGGGAGATTTTTGTCTCTTAAGGTTTAGAACAACTCTTCTCAAAATTTAGGTAGACCCATGTGGAGAGGTTTTAGGAAAATTGCCTTGTAGTGAGAGATTTAATTTTTTTTTTAAGTCCTGCCTTTAACCAGACAGGCATACTTTACTCCTCTTTCATGAAATTTGTTTTGTTCTTGACGTCATTGAAATGTTCCTCCAACCTAGAACATTCTTCTTTTCTTTGACTCGGTACGTGAGTCCATCTCCTTCACATTTACTAAGCGTTGATTGAAAGGGTTTTCGTTACCAGAGATGTCTTTTGCCTTCAATATTGAAAAACAGTTTTGCTCCAACAAAAGAAACTTCCTGGAGTCCCTTGCAAACAATGGCCATGCCACTTTCCTGCACGGGGCTATTCATGATGTCTGTGGTTACCATGTCTGCTTGCCTCACATGCCACTGGGATTGCAACCTCGCCCACCAACAGTGTGTTAAGATCAATCATTTTCTTCCTCTGTGTTCTCCTAGGGTCCCCAATGCACCCAACCTACCAAAATGGTGATATTTCAGCATCTTGGTGTTGCACAGTCTGTCTTGCTGAGAAGCAAATATGATCTTCGATTTCTGCTGGTAGAAGTTGGTAACCTTTAGACCAAAGAGATTCTGAGAAATGGCATGGATTAAATAACTTCTTGTTATAAAAGTCAAATCATGCATTATTTTCTTGGCCCTGTTTTAGGGAATAGAACCAGGGAACTTTGTTAGTTATGTATATTCACCTTCCTGAAGGAATATAGATTGCTTACGTTTTTTTCCTATTCTTTGGTTCTCATCAGCTTAAGTAATTCCTTTTTGCCCTCCGTCAACCCAAATGAGTCTTCTTTAGAATCCATAAGTTGCAATATAGGATGTGGATACTATTCTGTGTTTCATGATCCTTGAAGTGTGTGGATCCACTGTCTTTCAGCATCAGGGAAGAGTGAACTCTAATTACTCATCAGAAAAAAAAAAATCCCACAGCGTCTCCTGCCCAAGTTCTCATCAAGCCCATTCTGAAGAATTAACTTAATGAGGATTAATTGAAAGAGAAGTAGCTCAGCTACCTTCTAGATTTCCGAAACATCAAGGATTTGCTGTTCCCCGTTTATTTGGACATTTTCTTCAATGGCACCAAATGGCAGAGAAGTTTAGCTTGGATACGGTGTCATCTGCTTCTGTTTAGGATACAGCACATGGAGACACGGTGCATCTGCTGGACGAGCTCATGGTCTTGGAGAGAAGAATGGACCTAAAGATCCGGGAGCATGGAGAATGCTTTACCTCCCCCGCCCACCATGCTGCATGTTAAGCGACGGGTCTACTGTGAACTCAGTGGTGCCCAACCCTAGCAGGCAGTATCCTAATTAATTGAAGAAATGCCGTGTTCTCCATTCTCAGAAAAAGAGATAATTAGACATTAGTTTACAACTACTTTACATAGACCATTCTTCAAGCATGCCTTCTGTGGCTCTTCTGTTAAGTACAATGAATGTTCGGATAGGCACTTTGTGATGAACGGACCATTGTTTAAAATCTTTGTTACAATTAAAACTAATTGGGGGCATGAGGTAAATGCCCATAAAACAAGGAACAGTAAAAGTCTCAGTGTTTACCTGTTCCTTCGGAGCAATTACAAGAAATGCTTCAGGGTATTATTGGGATC
Organism: Delphinus delphis; assembly: GCF_949987515.2. Taxonomy (NCBI): domain Eukaryota; kingdom Metazoa; phylum Chordata; class Mammalia; order Artiodactyla; family Delphinidae; genus Delphinus; species Delphinus delphis. Next base: position 122,376,049 of record NC_082704.1, read on the forward strand.
AGAGCTACCTTGATGAGTGAAAAGCCTCATAAACAAGGGTGGACCCGCAGAATGATTTGGATTTACCTCCGAAATAAAGAAGGAGAGAAGTTGTTTCACCGAAGAAAAGGATAAAATGACCAACGGCACTGAGAACGAGAAGGGAATGTTTTGAGAGACCTCCCTTAAATCAGACTGATGAAAAAAGAGCCCAGTCATGGAGACGCAGTCAACATGAGTTTGTCCAGGTAGAGTCGTAAAAACTGAAATAGACATCTCAAAATTTGGTTCTATAATTGGACAATGGAAGAGCATAATAAGGTTTGGAGCAGGGTATTGGCACGTCAATAAAACTTCAATAAAATTCAGGTCAGAGGTCATTGCCAGTAGACAGAAATAAGAAAAAGTCTGTAGTCAGTGAAGTTCATTGGGAGGCCGCTGGCGTCCTTCACTCAAGAACGTGAGGAGGAGAAGTAAAGGCAGGATGCACGGACAGGAAGAAGTGTAGGATTTTCGTTGCTACCGATATGGCAGACTGTTTCTACCAAAGCAACATTCCCACTGGAGAATACATAAAAATTCTGGGTAAGGCGTGGCAAACGTTCTTTAAAACACACAGCAGCCACATAGCACAGGGAGATCAGCTCGGTGCTTTGTGACCACCTAGAGGGGTGGGATAGGGAGGGTGGGAGGGAGGGAGACGCAAGAGGGAGGAGATATGGGAACATATGTATATGTATAACTGATCACTTTGTTATAAAACAGAAACTAACACATCACTGTAAAGCAATTATACTCCAATAAAGATGTTTAAAAAAAAAAAACACAGCAGATTATAAAGAAGTGGAAGTAATTAATTGCCAGGGAGAGAAATGTAACAGGACAGGGAATAAGAGTGTTCAGAGGACTCAAAACTTCTTTGAGGGGATTAGACATTTCCACTTGTAACAAAGGGAATACACAAGACCTTGGTCTTATACCAAGGATGGAGTAGAAATTGAGATCCCCTTTTGCAGCCAGGAACTCAGAAGGCTCTTCTGCCAGTCAAACATTGCACTAGAAAAGAAAAACCCACCTGCTAAAACAAGGAAGTAAGAAGAAAATATACGCAGGGGACTTCCCTGGTGGCGCAGTGGTTAAGACTGTGCTCCCAATGCAGGGGGCCTGGGTTCGATCCCTGATCAGGGGACTAGATCCCACATGCATGCTGCAACTAAGAGTTTGCATGCCACAACTAAGGAGCCCGCATGCTGCAACTAAGGAGCCCTCGAGCTTCAACTAAGGAGGCCACCTGCCACAACTAAGACCCGGCACAACCAAATAAATAATAAATAAATAAATATTTAAAAAAAGAAGAAGAAGAAAATTACTCTTCTGATCTGAAATCCAGGTTGGAAAAATGTTTCCTCCAAGACTTTGTAACTATAGAACTGTTGTTGCAGAGTTTGGGAGGTTAGACCTTACATTCCTTGCATGATTTAAGAAGACCCAAGACAATAATAACATGATTACCTTAAAATGCCCTAGTGTTGTGAGGACACAGGGTGCCTGGCACCTAGAAAGTGACTCTTCCTTAGATGGATGTATGCTCAAAATGAGCAGAAAGCTTCTCACAGATAAAGCACACGTTAGCATAAGTACACAAACCCAAATTACAAAACGCACAAGGGGACAAGCTACTAGGAACAAGCGTTAGCTGTAGAAGCAAACATGGGTGAGATCTCTAAGAAATTAATATGTGCACCACGCCCATCGTCCTGTCCCCAGTAAACTATATCAATTTCCTTCATCCTACTCCCAATAAAATGTTTTATACAAATTATAGTAACTTCCTTTGCCCTGTACCTAAAAAATATTTGCACCATCTTCCATCACACTAGTCTCAATAAACTCTTTGTACCAACTTCCATCATCCTGTCCCCAATACACTATATCAAATCCTTCCATTATCTTTCTCCGATAAACTATTTATACCAATTTCCAGCATCCTGTCCCCAATAAACTCTTTCTCCTGGGGATGATTCCGTGACTGGGGCAGCTGTACCTTCTGAATCCACATTCTCACCTACAGGCTCATTGCATCCATTAGCTGCCTCCCTTGGTCCAGCCGTACTTGCTTGGACTACCAAGGTTGGCCGAGTTCTGAGATGAGCTGTTTACCAACCTACTGCCAAGAATATAGGCAAAGCCACAGCCCTGGTCCAGTGATGGGGACAGAGGGGTCTCCAGTCTTTGAAGGGAAATGAACACCTTGGATGAGAACCTAGTACACAGGGTACTAGTTCAGACCAACTACACAAGACATCGGGCGCTCCATCTTGGACAGTGGTGTAAAGACTGTTGCTTAGATGAAGCAAACATCCTATGTAATGTTGTGTCTGTAGATAGACATATAAATCATCACTGTTTTTCTACGTTCCTTGTGATTCATGCTCTCTGATTTTATCACGGTCCTTCTATGCCTACTTATACTCTCCATCTGTTCTAGACCCTTCCAGAAATGAGTTCTACATCCTCCCTGCCTGGTGTGTAAACAGTGAGTCCTTTTGTCATAAAACTATCACCTTCCAGTTTTCAGGAACGTGTCCTGGTTTTGGAATTCTGGAATACATGAGCAAGAAAATATGTGTCTCCAATGCCGTGATTTTATAATAGTCAGTCATGACTTATTGCTTCCTTAAACTTTCCAGAACGATCAACACGTACCCTAGAGCTCCCTGATGACCTTTGTTTGTTTTTTCAGTTTTATGCTGAATTGGTAGAAGAAAATCAATCTTCTGTTACCCTGTCACCTTTCCCAGGGAAAAATTGATGCAATGGCACCTTGAATATTCTTGAGATTGTTGATTTCGGATCTTGAGTGTTGCAGACATAAATTTTGGCTTGTGATTCTCTAATGTCAGAGAGCCTTGAAATCATATTGTTCTTGTTGTTTGGAATGCATCTTAGATTTGGGACTACGACCAGGTATGTTTCAGATTGGCTTTTAAGTGCTCATGGAGTTTATCTCTTGCAAAACTTTCTGAAGGTATTAAGAGGCAATGCATAGCCTAGCTTTGTTGGTCTTTAAGGGTAACGAAACCTGTTTTAGGTGAAAGAAATGCAAAGTACATGCCCAGGGCAGGTAAAGCCATGGATGTTGATGTGCAGGGTAAATGATTTTTAGCGGAGTAGGACTGGACAGATTAAAAACTTTGAAAACTAGCAGGTAAAATCCTGCTAAGTATATAAAAATTCTTTAGGATATAGTAGGTGAAAAAATATGGTGCAAATTAATGTATGTAGAAAAGTAACTTTTGTGTTGGAAAGGGGTTAAAAGGATTATATATTCATCTTTCATTTGCATAAAGGAAACACTGGATGGGTGCATAAAAATCTTACCTGGAGAAAACAAAAGTATGAGCATGAAATATCAAAAGAAACATTCATGGGTTTTGAATTATCTGGATGTCTCACTCATTTTAACATTAAGTGAAATTTAAAATTTAAAAAGTGGTATGTAAAAGTGATTTTGTAGGTTAAATTATTAATTCCTAGAATTCTCGTGGAAATCCATTAGTCGGACATAATTCTGACTACGATGGAAGAATTGATTTGAAACAGTTCACAGGGCTTTCCTGGTGGCGCAGTGGTTGAGAGTCCGCCTGCCGATGCAGGGGACACAGGTTCGTGCCCCGGTCCGGGAAGATCCCACATGCTGCAGAGCGGCTGGGCCCGTGAGCCATGGCCGCTGAGCCTGCGCGTCCGGAGCCTGTGCTCCGCAGTGGGAGAGGCCACAGCAGTGAGAGACCCGCGTACCGCAAAAAAAAAAAAAAAAATAGTTCACATTTTGATATTAGGTACAATTCAGACACTTTGCAGAGTCACTCATACTCATACAAGGGGGAACTTTGAGTGTTTCCACTTGATTTTAGGCAAACGATCAATTGATACACTATGTTTTTGTAGCTTGAGATTCTCCACAGAAAATTACTCAGGCAGAATAGATATTCTTGGAAATGAAATTTTGCCCATAAAATCCCAATCCTTGAGGCTGCAGATTAGGAGGTTTCTGACTTTGGCATATTCAAAGACTGTCCACATTCTCTGACAAGCCCTCAAGGGAAAAACGACAGACAGGCATGGACTGTAAGTTGGGTGTCAAGGAAGCTCAGTTGCAGAATAAGTTGGGACTTACGTAAATGCTGAGTACAACAGAACATGTCCATAATTTTATAGTTCTACCAGAGCATTTTGGTAGAATTTTATAGTTCTACCAATAACAAAACCTAGTGCTTGCTGTAGAAGACATGGTCTTCATTGCAGGTGAAGAGAACAAAGCTTAGTTGGTCTATAACTTCTCTTCAGTGGGGCTGGACAGGATAAAACGAGCCTGGTTAGATAGGAGTGGAAGTCGGGGAGCTCTTGAAAGTGGCCTGCCCAACGTTCATTGTCCTTTCTCTCAAACTGAGTGGTCCTCTTACTTTGTTCTGAGTGGTAATGTCTCCCAGTAGAAGAGGACTGCATGGTGTATCTTCCCTTGAAGCTAGGTGGTATCATTGCTTTGGCTTCCACAAGGATGCCTTGACCTGAACTGGATTTAGCTGACTTCTCCCTTTTATTCTCTCCTTTTCCCTTCTTCCTGCCTGCGATGGAGGCATGGCTGGAGCTACAGCTGACATGTCGTGACCGTCAAGGAAAGAGAGACCAAGAGAATGGTACCACATGTAACTTTGACATTCCAGGACCCCTGAGCCAAAGTAGATGCGCGTCTCCCGCCAGAATTCGGGTTAATGACGACAGGAACAGAATTCATTTAATAATCCCATGAACAAGAGCTAACTTTACTTCAGTGTCCACTCTGTGTCAGGTCTTTCTCTAGAACCGTCTCCTCTACTAATATATTTAATCCTTACAACATCTTTATGAACTAGATACTGTAATTTTGCCCATTTGACAGATGAGGAAATGCAGTGTTAGCCCACATTAACACAGGAACTAAGAATTTTGTCATATATCTTTGAAGAGCTTTGCCCAATGGGAAAGTAGAAAATACATAAAGATGACGTAAATGTAACACCTTCTGTTTTTTGGACCTCAGTTCCAAAAACATATGTGAAACATGAGTCTTGACTCACGACCAGTCTCATCATTAGTCTAGAAACGGCTCATGTATTTCTTTGTGTGTTTATAGTCGTCAAAGAGGCAACCACACAAAAACGGAACCTTAAAAATAACCTACATGCTGTTATCTGGTTCCCCACCCCACCTCCTTCTCTTCCTCTATCCAGGGAAGCGGCTGTCCTCAATCCTGTGTTCATCCTTTTCTTGTTTTCTTTTGTATGTCGTCTTACTGCATAAATAAATGTTCCTCATACACACACACATACCCAGAATGGCAGAGATGTAAAATTAAAATAAAAGGCAGTGCAGTGGACACAATAAAACAGGACAGATCAAAAGGAAGGAGCATCTAGGCATCCCTGGAGTAGGTTAGCAGCGTCTGGATGGAGGGGTGATATTTAAAAACTGAGCTCCAGAGGAAATTGATGGGGCAGGGGCTTGAGTGGCACTGGAAGAAGATGGGAAAGTTGGAGGAGAAATAATTAAGTGGGGAGGGTGTGGAGTTACAAAATGAGTTGGCTTATCTGAAAAATGGGATTTTTTTTTTTTTCCTGTAAGAAATAACAGAAGTAGGAATAGGACCACATCTTCATCCTCCTGATTTTGGGTTCTTCCACTTACATGTGGTTCTGTCAATTCCTGTTACTGCTCTGAGCAGAGAATCCCTGAACTAAATCTCTATTTGACCTTCATGTGCAGGCTAGGCGGGACTATATTGATATTATCAAGCCATTGGTTCCCATGACAACTCCATTTTCCCCCAAAATAATTTATTCGCCCCCAAATCTACAACATAGCTGGGCATGGCCATTTAACCCAAGGGGCCTTACAGATTATTGAAATCATCTTACAATGTAATGAGCTCTCATTCACTTAGGCTAAGAACATACTTCATGTGACCTGTAGAAATTATTTTGTTGAGCTGATGCTTGTAGGGAGGTGCGATAAAAGCAAACTTCCCCAGCCTCTGAGGGAGTTGTCTCAGCGAAGAATAATTCCTGGAAATGTGGGAAAGCTACAGGGCTCTTTCACATAAATGACTTCTTGCAGAATAAGAGCAGTTGCAGCTTAAAGTAAATGTTGGTCGTTTTTCCAGTGTCTGTATCTTCCACATTTATTTTCCCGAAAACTGAATATTCTCCTGAGAGTGACTTTCACGGTTACAACCGGGGGTAGATGCCTCTCAGTTTGCACCCCCTGCTGCAGAGCAGACATCGGGACAAAATAGCACCTGAGAGATTGGTCAGGGATTCTTCCGTGAAGTCATATTCTAGAGGTGAAGAGTTCTCTACAATGTTACGAGGTGCAATCATAGAAACTTACCTGCTTTTTTTCTTGAATACTAAGCCAGCACTTGTTATTTATCAAGGATGGTACAGATTGACTGTGCTGGGTACGATACTTACTATAGATGTATGTGCGTCTGAGGGTTATTGATTTTATTATAGAACGCCCTGGGTACGTGAACTAGGAATGCATTTTAGAATTCAGATACGCGGGAATCTATCTGAGTAGGGAAGGTAGGTGAGAGCAAGAAGAGTCAGCATGTGAAGCTTATGATGGGGAGGTGATCAGGCAGGACCATTGATCTGTGTACTGTTCACTGGACGAGCCAGAGGTATTAAGGCAAAGAGCCTCAGTGGTTGGAGTTGCTGTCGTGTCTTCCAGGTCAGTACTCTCTGTAGCATAGCCGTGTCTTCGTTCTTCGGATGGTGAACATTTGTCTGTCTGTTCGGAAAACACCAAAACATAATTCCCGTTTGTGAAAAAATAAATGTAAAATTTCAACAACGTATTACGACAACATTTATTCTAGTTTTGTAGGCACCTGCCAACACTGGCAGTTGTCAAAATATTGGAACTCAAATATTAGTGGAATGTCTCACGTGAAAAATACCGATTCTGCGTCTCTTGTATTATGCTGTGTACATTGTTACGGTAGCACAGCTGTGGAGTTGGCTGCTGTTTCTTTGAAGTCCCTTCACATTTGCCTATTTTTTTTATACGTTTCTTACTTCCACACTTCTCCCAAAGGATGGATGATAATAAATCATTCTCATTTTATTTATTAAACTTCTTGCTCTTCTTAGCTAATAAGCTCTGCGATTGCACGCTCATAATCTCATGCCGGAATTCACCGATTTTTGTTTTTCACTTTCCATTTTGAATCAAAAATGAATTGTATTGATTCCCAAGCACTGTACCCTACTAGCTTCAGTTTTCAATAAGATGAGAGGTTTTATTGACTCTGAAATGAAAAGAAAATTCACAGTTCTGTCAAAGAATTTGGAATTTGAGAGTGTGTTACTTCCACTCCCATTAAAATTCTTCAGTCCATAATGTGGATTGAAAACCCACAACGTAGTTATAAACAGTAAGGCATACATTATAACCATTCCATTTTGTGTGAATATGATATAAATTACAAAACAAAGATTTTACATTTTATATGAATGCTATGTAAATTATAAAATAAAGGTTTTACATAAACATTATATACATCATAAAAATTATAAGCACCCTAGTACTGAGCATGGGTCTTTGTGGCCCCCAAAACGTGATGAGAGGGAACAGGCTTCAGAGAAAGGAGTGCAGGTGTCGCAGCTGCAGAGCAGCCTTGCCTTGGGGAGATAATCAAACTAACGTTCCCTTAAAGGCATGGCCATCTAGGGGAAAACGGAACAAGGAGGGAAAATTGATTCCCCTTCCCAAATGCTACCACCCCACCACCGTCATCCATTGAAAAGACCACATTTTAGAACAGTCACCGTAGAAAGTGATCTAGACCTAGAAGCTGTGTTCACAAGATGCCGAGAACAGGAAGAAAAATCCAAGGAAACAACAGTGCTGTCAAATGAAGACAGGAGATGTGAACAGCTGATGAAAATTCTCACTACAAGCAGAAAAGTAGAAGTAGCAGAACTCGCCAGCACATCCTGATCCCAGGAAATTCCAAGACAACAGTATTTCCACAGAACCCCAGTGTGGTCATTGAGCTCCCCCCCGCCCCGCCCCGGTCTGGCAAACTCCTCCGCATGCCCCGGCTCGCAGCCAGAATTCCAGGTGTCGGCAGTTCCATGGGTTGGCCTTTAAGCCTCTCTTTTTCTGGAAGATGACGCTTCTCCAAAGACAAAGCATGTCCAGCATTTGAGGAGAAGATCCAAATATGTAAAACTCCAAGTTGTCTGCTGTGGTTTTTAGCTAAAACGTATAAAACTAGGCAACAAAGAATCTTACTCCACTCCCCTAATGCTTATCAGAGAAGGAATGTCACAGCTGCAGAAGTCTTGAAAAGGAGATACTGGGTGTTTCCAAAGTAATATTTGATAAGAGAGTGTTTAAGAAGCGAGACAATGAAGTTATCTTACTTTATTCATTGTGCATCTCTGAATGGATTCTGGGTGATATATGACTGATAATTATAGAATGTTTCCATGTGACTAAATTCCAGTTTCTCTCTCTTTTTGTCCTTTCTCCCTCTTCCATGAATAGTTCTAACTCCCGTTTGTTTCTCTCTTGCTTTCTCTCTTTCTTTAGAAAGCCTTGGTGTTACCCACAAACACTGCAGTTCTTTCCCCATGCACCTCTAGTTCTACCAAGCCTTGAGAAGTTCCTGGCTGCCTGGGTAAGTTTCATCATATTCACCCGTATTTTACTAAAGTGATGATGGCAAAAGGGAAAGAGGACCCAATTGAAGGGTGGCTACAGTGATGGGCAAAGCCTCTGGTGATGACCAATTAAGACCGTAAACTAGGACGTTCAGTGATGATGCTGATGGTTGTTGGTGAGACAGCACTTCCGTCGTCTTTGTGTGTAATTGATGCTGACATACTCCTGATGGCTCCTTAGATATGAAGTGTCATGGGAAACTTGGGAAAGTAACGTGCAGTAAAAGGGACTCCAGTCACGGCTGGGTCTTCACTCCCTACGGGGAGTTCAGACCTCAGTCCATTCCCTCGTCAGTCCATCCCCTCGTCAGAACATCGGAGACCCTGACAGTTACTAACATGTAAAGGATAACTTGAGACTACAAGGACTCTTAGCTCTGATTCTCATCCATATGATAATATGCAAATAGACATTCCTTTATAAACACAAGCTTTAAAAAATTAAATGGAATCATTATTGAAGACCAGTTTATGATATGTACATTCCAACTCAATTTTATATAAATCTAAATTCTATATAAGTTTTATTCATTTTACGATACTGATTTAAGACACATTTGTTGAGTGTGTACTGTGTGCTAAGAACAAACTATTCCTAGGGAAACCATAATTTTTTTTAAAAGAAGCCTTCTTTTTTTTGTAGCTTGACATTAGTTGAAAGTTGTGAGAATGCTACAATCAGCATACCTTCTGTCCAGATTTATCTACCGTGATATTTTGCCCCATTTGTTTTATTTTTGCTCTTCAATATCTTAGTATATTAGGAGTGTTAGTCCTTTATCTGTAATAAATAGTGAAAATATTTTCTCCTCATTCGTCTTTGTTTTTGATTTTATTTATGGAATTTTATACCATGTGAAGGTTGTTTTTTTTTTGATGTAGTCAAATTTATCAATCCCTTCTTTTATTAAATCTGGGCTTTGCATCATTGTTAAGAAAGCCATTTCCCTGCACCCAGCTCAGAAAAGAATTTTCCCACTTTTTCTTCTAGTACTTTTGTGGTTTCATTTCTTTTTAACATTTAGATCTTGGGTCCACTGGGGATTCATTCTTGGGTATGGTGTAAGGAATGAATCTAATTTTTATCTTCTCTCAAATGGCTGCAGACATTTACAATATAGCCATTCATTAAAACATCCATTATTCCCCAAATGATTTGAGATCTGGCTTCATCCAATAGTAGATTTCTGTATATCCTTGGGTCTATTTCTCTTATTTTCTCCTCCATTCTATTCCATTCTTTGTTTTTTTGTGCCATTTCAACATCATCATCATTATAAAGCTTTTGTATATTCTAATATCCAGTGTAACTCCACCCCCCTCATAGATCTTACTTTTCAGTATAAAAACGTGCTTTCTTTTTTCTTCACAGCATTTTTTTTATTGAATATATTTGACGTAAAACATTGTGTACATTTAAAGTGTACAACTTGTTGCTTTGATACATTTATATAATGTACTGTGATTGCCACTGTAGTGATATTTATCACGTTACATAATTATAATACAGTACTGTTGTCTATGTTTATTATACTGAACATTAAATCTCTGTGGCTTCTTTACTGCTCATTGCAGGTTCGTAACCTTAAAGAACATCGATCTTATCCCCCAACCCCATCCCCCGGGAACTGCCATTGTACTCTCTGATGTTTTACGAGTCTGACATTTTTAGATCCCACGTATAAGATTACTCATACCGTACTTGTCTTTCTCTGTCTGACGTATCTCACTTAGCATAATGTACTCGAAGACCACCTGTGTTGTCACAAATGGCAGGATATCTTCTTTTCTCTTGACTGAATAACATCCCATAGTTTATATATACAGGATCTTCTTTCTTTATTCATCTGCTGATGGGCAGTTGGGTTGTTTCCATATCTTGGCTACTGTGAAAAATGCTGCAGTGAACAGGGAAGTGCATAGATCTCTTGGAAGTAACTGTTTTCATTTCCTTTGGGTATATTCCTGAGTAGTGGAATTGCTGGATCATATAGTACATATATTTTTAGGTTTTCTGAGGAGCCTCCATGTTGCTTTCCATGATGATTGGATAAAACATGCTTTTGTAATGAAAACAATCAGAATTGCTGGGACCCTTTAGGTCCAAAACCGCTGTTGAACTTGGAAGCTTAAAAAAAAAACTTCAGAGGCATCAGCCCACCCAAGCACTCTTCAGTCCACTGACGTCCCTCTGAATGCATTTGTATACATTCACGGGAATACACATCCGTGTTCTATATTTGCACTGTACAAAGGAACAGCAGTACCTTGATTTCTTAATTATTAATGACACAGGCTGTTAAATTTTCTCCTCTGTCATTGAACAGAATGAGCATTAGGGCTTTAGGTGGAAATGTTTTAGGATTGTCTCTTAGAAACAAACGAAGACATGATAGAGAATTAGAAGGCTTGCTGATACTCTATTCCACTGTCAAACCAAAAGGTAACTTAACGTTCAGTTAATCTCAGGAGGAAGGACGTGCCGTCTCATGTCGTCCCCTGTTGCCAATTTATATGTATTATATCAAGTAATAACCTCATCTGAACTGTAATGAAGAAGAAGTACATATTTAGCCAAACATTCTGTCTCCAAGTAGCCCATATGTCTAGAACAGATATTTCACGAGAATTTTTAAATGTGTAAGAGAGATGTAGAGTATGGTTTTCGCTGTAAAATGTACTCTCTTAAAAGCTCTCATTAGTTTATCACCATAGGTAAAATTGATCACGAATTGTTAGTAAATAATTTTGAAAATTCCTTTGCAATTAAGATGCTTTCATTCTTATTTTTAATTGTCCCAGTCAATGGATCATTAAAAGCTTTCTGATAAATTTTCTGTTGACAATGATTAGGAATGCGTAAATGCAGTAAAATCCTGACTAATGGAGTGCCACTGATCAAACCCCAAAATATTTTCTTTTTATTTAAAGAGATTTATAAGGAACAGGAAAATATTTTAGGGTTTTAAAAAAGCAGACCCTAAAAAACCAGGATGCCTATTTTGTACTACTTCCTAGTCTTTTCAGTTTTCTTTACTGTAAAAAAAATTGAGACTGAATTTTATTCTGAAAATATTACAAATGGATGTATATCATTAATGAATTGTCATTAACATATAGAATGGCCATACCTTCTTTTTTTAAAAATTAATTTAACTAATTAATTAATTTATTTTTGGCCGAGTTGGGTCTATGTTGCTGCACACGGGCTTTCTCTGGTTGCGGCGAGTAGGGACTACTCTTCATTGCGGCGCGCGAGCTTCTCATTGCGGTGGCTTCACTTGTTGTGGAGTACGGGCTCTAGGTGAGTGGGCTTCAGTAGTTGCAGCACACGGGCTCAGTAGTTGCAGCACGTGGGCTCAGTAGTTGTGGTGCATGGGCTCAGTTGCTCCATGGCATGTGGGATCTTCCTGGACCAGGGCTCAAACCCATGTTCCCTGCATGGGCAGCCGGATTCTTAACCACCGTGCCACCAGGGAAGCCATAGAATGGCTGTATTTTCATTTTATAAATATATCTTAATTTCTTTTATAGAATGATATTAATTGTATTTGATCTAGACACGTCATTTTTAAAAAAAATTGGGGGTCATGCTGCACAGCATGTGGGATCTTACTTCCCCAACTAGGGATTGAACCTGTACCCACCACGTGCAGTGGAAGCGCAGAGTCTTAACCACTGCACCACCAGGGAAGTCCCTAGACACATCATTTTAGAACATATTGATGGCATGTAACCCAATAAGGAAAAATACATTTATAAAAACAAGCTAATCTTTTTACGCTTATGACTTACAGAATTGGAAAATTGCTTAGATAGTAGGATAAACCAATAAGAATATGAAAGAGCACATTTTCAATGGGGTATTTTTTTCAGAAAAAATACGATTAGCCTTCCTAGTTTCATTCTTGTTAAAGGTGCTTATTAGATCATAAATGTCTTAAGCCAGCAAATTTAAAGGTAGGTCAAATAAAAGTGTCCCATGGTACCAGGCTAATTTTGGACAATTTAGCTGTTTCTATTTATCTGCACCATATTTTGCACCTGTCCTACTGGGTTTTGAGTTATTCTGTCCTCTGGCCCGTCATCTACAGGACACTGGATTGGAATTAAGGGACGGATTTCTTGTTCTGAATCAACCTCTGATGATCCCCAATTACCAGTGACCTGTTTTCTCACCCGTAAAATGACATCTGGGCTGGTCAACATCCAAGACAGTGGATTGGTTTTGTCCTCAGGTAGAAATGGCCACATCATATTCTTTGCCGAGAAAGAATGAAGGCTTAGCTGGAAACAGTATTGGTCATTGAGTCTACATGGGAGCTGAAAGATGATCTAGTGGTGTGCGCCCCAAACCCCTGCTCCCGATGACCTCACGTGTTGACTCTGTGTGTGTGTGTGCGTGTGCGTGTGTGTATAGAAGGGAAGTTTGCCATATATGTGCACGTCTTTTCCTCAAGTACCTGTTCTGTTGATTTGTTTCTCTGTCTTAATGCCAATATTATTCTGTCCTGGTTTTTATAGCTTGAATAAGTCTTGAAACCAGGTAGTGAGAGACCTCCACATTGGTTCTTCTTTGTCAAGTTTTTTTGTTTTGTTTTTAGTTACTCTAGGTTCTTTAAATTTACATACAAGTTTTAGAATAAGTTTACCAATTTTGACAAAAAGATATCCTGCTGAGATTTTGACTAGGATTGTGTTGAATCTATAGATTGATCTGGGGAGAGCTGACATCTTGGCAATACAGAATGTTCCAACCCATGAACAGAGTAACCTTTTCATTTCTTTAGGTGTTCTTCAAATTCTCTCAGCAATTTTTCTGAAATTTTCAGTACACAGGTCTTGCACACCTTTGTCCGAATTATCCCAAAGTATTTCATACATTTGATGCTGTTGTAACTGAGGTTGTATTTTTCATTTCAGTTTTTGAGTGTTCATTGCTAGTATATAGAAATATAATTTAGGTATTGATCTTTTATCTTACAACCATGCTAAATGCACATAATAGTTCTAGTAGTTGTGTATATACCATTGGATTTTCTACACAGATGATCATGTCATCTGCAAATGCAGTTTTAGTTCTTCCTTTCCAATCTGGAGGTTTAAAGACTTTTCTTCCTTGTTTTACTGGGTAGAATCTTCAGTGCATTGGTGAATAGAAGGGCTGAGAGTGCTTCCGCACACTGTCTGCTGAGCCGAAGTGTCAGACGCAGCCATTTCACACGAGAAACCCTGGTCTGAAGAGTGCAAGGTGCAAGGCCTCTGCACTCGGCACCCTATGAGCAAGTGAAACTACACTAAGCACAAAGGAAAAAAAAAAGACTGGCCTCCTTGGAGAGCAGGCATCAAGTGCAGTCCCTCCGGTCCTGTTCTTGGACAGTGGACACGTTGTTTCAAGGGCACTGATGACTTCTTGATACTTCAGTGGCTGCCAGGTACGTAGTTGGATCACATCCTGAGGTGACCTGATGGGACATTCTGTACAGCCGTGTGGCCGGCAGGGTCTTGGTGCTCCGGCTGGTGTCAGGCCTGAGTCTCGGAGATGGGAGGGCCGAGTTCAGGACATTGGACCACCAGAGACCTCCCAGCCCCTCGTAATATCAATTGGCAAGAGCTCTCCCAGGGATCTCTGACTCAACGCTAAGACCCAGCTCCACCAAACAACCAGCAAGCTCCAGGGCTGGACGCCCCATGCCAACAGCTAGCAAGACAGGAACACAACCCCACCCATTAGCAGAGAGGCGGCCTAAAATCATAATAAGTCCACAGACACCCCAAAACACGCCACCAGATGCGGCCCCGCCCACCAGAAAGACAAGATCCAGCCTCATCCACCAGAACACAGGCACCAGTCCCTCCACTGCGAAGCCTACACAACCCACTGAACCAACCTTACCCACTGGGGGCAGACACCACAAGCAATGGGAACTATGAACCTGCAGCCTGAGAAAAGGAGACCCCAAACACAGTAAGATAAGCAAAATGAGAAGACAGAGACATACACAGCAGATGAAGGAGCAAGGTAAAACCCCACCAGACCAAACAAATGAAGAGGGAATAGGCAGTCAACCTGACAAAGAACTCAGAGGAATGACAGTAAAGACGATCCAAGATCTTGGAAATAGAATGGAGAAAATACAAGAAACCTTTAACAAGGACCTAGGAGAACTAAAGTGCAAGCAAACAATGATGAACAACACAATAAATGAAACTGAAAATTCTCTAGAAGGAATCAATAGCAGAATAACTGAGGCAGAAGAACGGAGAAGTGACCTGGAAGATAAAATAGTGGAAATAACTGCCACAGAGCAGAATAAAGAAAAAAGAATGAAAAGAACTGAGGACAGTCTCAGAGACCTCTGGGACAACATTAAACGCACCAACATTCGAATTATATGGGTCCCAGAACAAGAAGAGAAAAAGAAAGGGACTGAGAAAATATTTGAAGAGATTATAGTTGAAAACGTCCCTAATATGGGAAAGGAAATAGTTAATCAAGTCTAGGAGGTACAGAGAGTCCAATACAGGATAAATCCAAGGAGAAACACACCAAGACACATATTAATCAAACTATCAAAAATTAAATACAAAGGAAAAATATTAAAAGCAGCAAGGGAAAAGCAACAAATAACACGCAAGGGAATCCCCATAAGGTTAACAGCTGATCTTTCAGCAGAAACTCTGCAGGCCAGAAGGGAGTGGCAGGACATATTTAAAGCGATGAAAGAGAAAAACCTACAACCAGGATTACTCTACCCAGCAAAGATGTCATTAAGATTTGACAGAAAAATTAAAACCTTTACAGACAAGCAAAAGCTAAGAGAATTCAGCACCACCAAACCAGCTTTACAACAAACGCTAAAGGAACTTCTCTAGGCAGGAAACACAAGAGGAGCAAAAGACCTACAATAACAAACCCAAAACAATTAAGAAAATGGTAATAAGAACATACGTATCGATAATTACCTTAAATGTAAATGGATTAAATGCTCCAACCAAAAGACAGACTGGCTGAATGGATATAAAAACTAAATCCGTATATATGCTGTCTACACGAGACCCACTTCAGACCTAGGGGATGCATACAGACTGAAAGTGAGGGGATGGAAAAAGATATTGCATGCAAATGGAAACCAAAGCTGGAGCAGCAATTCTCATATCAGACAAAACAGACTTTAAAATAAAGACTATTACAAGAGACAGAGAAGGACACTACATAATGATCAAGGGATCAATCAAAGAAGAAGGTATAACAGTTGTAAATATATATGCGCCCAACATAGGAGCGCCTCAATACATAGGCAAATGCTAACAGCCATAAAAGGGGAAATCGATAGTAACACAGTCATAGTAGGGGACTTTAACACTCCACTTATACCAATGGACAGATTATCCAGACAGAAAAGTGATGTGTCTCAGGGACAACAGCTCAGTGCTTTGTGACCATCTAGAGGTGTGGGATGGGGAGGGTTGGGGGAGATGCAAGAGGGAGGGGATATGGGGATATACGTATATGTATAGCTGATTCACTTTGTTATACAGTAGCAACTAACCCAACAATGTAAAGCAATTATACTCCAATAAAGATGTTAAAACAAAAACACCAAACAGAAGGTTCAGACTCAGTCTTCAATAATTTCATAATTTTGTAAGGATGCACAGAATCGTGTAGAGATGAACAGTAACCGATAAAGGGCTTTCACAGCTGTGACTTCAGCCGGGATTGATGAGAAAATGCTACTGGAGGGAGAAAAGGAAAATGAATATGTATTAATAGAATAAAGTGTCGAGGGCTTAAAATCTAAGATCCATCATTTCATATCCAAGGCTGGATGCTTTCAAAACAGAAGGTTCAATACAACGACCCCATGGCTGAGCCATAGACTAGAGAATTTCACAGGCGCCGCCGTCATTCGGACCATGGGGGACTTTCTGGATCTGTTATTCCCGTTTCATCCTCTGTTAACACCACCTGAACAGGGCAACATCCCATGAGTTATCACTTCAAGAATGCTGTGACAACAGTTGCCTTCACGTTTTAGAATACCCAGAGCTATGTGGTCTGGTCATTCACCCAGAAATTACTATATCATGTCTGCATACTTTCTCTGTATATGGTAGTGACAGTCTCTGTGCTGACAGCTTCGGAATTATTAGTAAGATTTTTTTTCCCTCCCATGACCTCATCAGTTCTCCCCTGTAGCTTATCAGGGCAGTGCTTAGCCGGGTAACAGAACCTCTTCACATCTTCTTGCATATTTTGTCCCCATAGATCCCCTTCCCTGTGCTTCTTCTGTTTCGGTCAGTTAAGACTCAGAAAAGACTGTTTCCTTTTGGTGAAACGTTACTCACTGGACCTGAACATCTTAGAAAAATTAAAACTGGGAATCCAAAAAAAAAAAAAAAGTGTTGAGAGCAAACATAGTTGGCTTGTTTCTGATTTTATGGGCGAAGAATCCACCATTAAGAACGCTATTAGTTGTATGTTTTATGTAGATGCCTTTTATTGTGTGGAGCACTTGCCCTTCTTCTTTTATTTATTTATTTTTTTGCAGTATGCGGGCCTCTCACTGTTGTGGTCTCTCCCGTTGCGGAGCACAGGCTCCGGACGCGCAGGCTCAGCGGCCATGGCTCACGGGCCCAGCCGCTGCGCGGCATGTGGGATCTTCCCGGACCGGGGCACGAACCCGTGTCCCCTGCATCGGCAGGCGGACTCTCAACCACTGCGCCACCAGGGAAGCCCGCCCGCCCTTCTTTTTTTTGAGCATAATTAAAAAAATTAGGACTACATTTTGAATTTCAGCAAATTTTTTTGAAAATATTAAGATGATCTTTTTTTCTTTTTTAACTAGTTAATAGACATTGATTTTGAATGTTAAAACACACATTTTTGAAATGATCCTCCTTGGTCACGATATATTATCCTTTGTACCCTGTTTTAATACAGTTTGCTAAACATGCATTTAGAACTTCTGACTCTATGTGTATGAGGAATATTGGTCTGTAGTCTCCTGTTCTGTGCTCTGTCCAGTTTTGTACAACAGTATCTTTTCCTCTTTCCCGTCGTATACGGCAGCGTATAGTATTGTTGTCATGTTTCAGTTTTACATGCATTATGAACTTCACAGTACATTCCTATCATTTTGGTTTAAACCATCATTTTTTAAAAACTGGGGTATAGTTGTTTACCTGTGTGGTGTTTCTGCTGTACCGCGAAGTGGAGTTCCCTGTGCTCTACAGCAGGTTCTCATTAGTTACCTGTTTTATACATATTAGTGTATATATGTCCATCCCAATCTTCCAATTCATCCCAGCCCCCCTTTCCCCCCTTGGTGTCCGTACATTTGTTCTCTACATCTGTGTCTCTATTTCTGCTTTGCAAACTGGTTCATCTGTACCATTTTACAAGATTCCACATATATGTATTAATATACGATATTCGTTTTCCTCTTTCTGACTTACTTCACTCTGTATGACAGTCTCTAGGTCCATCCACGTCTCTACAAATGACGCAATTTCATTCCTTTTTAGGGCTGAGTAATATTCCATTGTATATATGGAATATTTATCCATATATTCCATATATCCATTCATCTGTCAGTGGACACTTAGGTTGCTTCCATGACCTGGCTATTGTAAATAGCGCTGCAGTGAATGTTGGGAGGCATGTGTCTTTTTGAATTATGTAAACCATCAGTTATTTTTAAAGATATTTAAATAAGAAAAAAAGTATAGGTTTAGCAAGGAGCTACTGTTGTGTTCTTCACTCTTTTATGTAAATGCAGATGTCCATCTAATATCATTTTTCTTATGCCTGAAGGAATTCTTTGGACATTTATTGTAGTGCTGGTCTGCTGGTCATGAATTCTTTCTGGATTTATATATATGTCTTTTCTCCACCGTTGTTTGACTTAAAGCTATTTTTGCTGGGTGTAGAACTGTACGTGACTGGTTTTGTTGTGGTTTTTTAGTACCTTAGATATGTTTGTTACATATTTAAGAAGTCTAAAGTTGTTCTGATCTTTATCCTTTATACAAAACATGCTTCTTTCCTCTGGTGCTTGTGAAGACTTTGTCACTGGTTTTGAGCAATTTGTTCATGTGTCTTGGTAACATTTTTCTCGTTTCTTGCACTCAGAGTTTGTTGAGATTCTTGGATCTATATAGGCTTCTAGCTTTTTTTAAGTTTTGAAATTTTCTGGTCATTATTTATTCAAATGATTTTTCAGTCCTCTTCTCTTCCCTTTGTGTATTCCAGACACCAATATATAAGGATACTTGATGCTGTACTACAGTTACTTTATGCTTTTTTTTCTGTCTATGTACAGTTGACCTTTAAAGAACTTGAGGGTTAGGGGCACTGACTCCTGGGTAACCCCCTAGAACTTTATAATTGGCTGTCCATCTCCATTGTTCTGCATCTGCTGATTCAATCCACCGAACATCATGTAGCACTGTACTATTTATTGAAAAAAAAATCCACTTATAAGTGGCCCCCAAACAGTTCCCACTCAGGTTGTTCAAGGGCCAGCTGTTTTTCATTTTGGATAGCTTCTGTTGCTATACTTCAAATTCTCAAATGTTTGAATGTGTTGATAGAACATTGTAGATTTTACCGCTTTGGAGTTGAGTAATTATTATTCCTATAAAAATGTTCGGTTTTATGCTGGGCTGTAGTTAAGCTATCTGGAGGGAGATTGAGCTCTTCAAGTCTTGCTTGGCACGTTTGGCAGGCAGACCCTGAGCAGTGCTCAGGCTACGGTGACTGATTTCCTTCTTACCAAGGCTGCACCTTCCTCAGCACTCTGCAATGTCTTATGGTTTGCGGGATTTTTTTCCTTCCAGCGGATGGGGACAGGCAGTATTTGTGGTCCTCTGTGAGCACTGAGCAGCGTTCTGCCGAGTCCTTTTGGAGGGGCATATCCCCATCCGTGGGTCCTGTGCATGCAATGTGTTAGTCATATGTGGTCGCTCGTCAGTCATCTGCTAAATACCCGGCGGGGGGACCCTGCAGTCCTTTGGGGTTCTCTGTGCAGCTCTCGCTTCTCCTGCAAACTCTATCCTGGCAACTCTCATTGCCTCGTTCTCTCTAAACGCTCGGGTCCGTCCCCTCAAATCACGGTGTCTGCTGGGTTCTGCCTGGATCTCCTCCTTGCACCACGACCTAGAATCCCTCTCACTGCAGCAGCTTCACCATCAGAGCGCTCATCTCATTGATTCCCCATCTTTCTGGAATCACTGTTACCCATTCGTTGATATCCAGTGTCCTGAAAGCCACTGCTTTACTTTTTGTTTCTGTTGGGAAAGTAACTCTCCAAGAAGTAGAAGTCTTAACTTTCTACACCCCAAGTAATATCATTCCTCGTTAGGAGAAGATCTCTGTAACATTTGATCTGGCTATGAGGATTATTGACTTTCTGTATTTGAGAGCATTTTTGACACCAATAGTATTGCCACCTGGCTACTCTCCCAGATGCAAAGATGTATTTGCTACTGTCTTCAGGCCCAGTTTCCCTTGGTTTTAGAGAAGGAATGTGGAGGCAGGGTTAGGAGGCTGTTGTAGACTCAGGGTCCAGAATCTGCGGGTTTGTATCCTGGCTCCCAGACTCACCTGCTGTGTTCCCCTGGGGAACTTCCCAGAGCTCTCCACGCCTGCATTTTCTTATGCGTAGTGTAGGAGTAGCAGTAAAACTGCCTTGTAAGGCAGCTGTGAGCGCTGTTTGTAAGACATTTGGACCAGTGGCTGCCACTTCATAAGTACCACATACGGTTGTTAAAAAGAAAACAAGGTAAATCCAAAACGGAATTACAAATGCTGCAGCGATATAATGGGAAAGTACTGTCTGTGGTTTCAGGAACCATTATGTAGACAAATAGCTCTCTCATTCCGGTCGTAATGGTTTTATCAATAAATTATGCTTACATCTTTTATCGCATTATATCACATCCGTATTTTTTTTAAATGAGTCATCTCGACAAGCCTGAAATTAAATCATTAATCTTATTTTTAATTCAGAATTCTAATGATACTTGCTACTAAATACATAGACTAATCACCAACCCTCCAGCTACTCTCTAACAAAAGAAAAAAGAAAAGGGTTTTTTGTGTTTGTGTGGAAAAAGGATGAACATGCACTTAAAAGGGAAATGTTAAATGATCTGATGGAAGCATCAGGTTAGTGTCCAGAAACTCCAACATTTGGTGGATTCAGGAGAGCACATCCTCTAAGATTTGCTGTTTGAAATTCAATGTATAGCAGTTGAAACTGAGTGTATTTCATGTGTTTCCCAGGAGGGCAGGACAGAATGGTGAGGTTTCCCAGCCGTGATGGTATAATCCAAATGTGGGAAGAACTAGGGGTAGCATTTTAATTACCCAGTCACTTTCTTTTTTTTTAATTTATTTTTAAACTTATTTTTATTTATTTAATTTATTTTTTTAACTTTTTATTTTATACCGGACTATAGTTGATTAACAGTGTTGTGTTAGTTTCAGGCATACAACGAGGTGATTCAGTTATACATGTACATGTATCTGTTCGTTCAGATTCTTGTCCCAGAGTTACCCAGTCACTTTCTGCCTTGAATCCTTTTGCATGTAAAGCTTCATCCTGCCATCTCCATAACGTCTTTATAATTCCAATTCAGTGGTTATAAAACAACAACATCCAGATGTAGGATACTTATGGATTTAGAGGAGACATGAGTGCAAGGTACTACCTCAGGTGATCAGAAAGAACTGGACACATGGGTTGGGAAAACAGGGTGCTATAGGAGGACACTTACTTGGGCATTTTCTCTTGTCTGTATTCTGAAAGGTCGGTGTTCTTGCAGCAGGAAGTTTGGGTTTATGTAAGTTCTGAGTCTCCAGTCTCAAGAGGCAAGGTGCTGGTTATTGAATGCTACGTGAGCTCAGAGAAATAGGAGAAGGCAGGCTTGCCTTTGTAATGTGTCATCTTGACTTTGCTCAGTGGCATTTCCCAGAAATCCTTCTCCTGTATGAATCACCACAAAGGAGATCATCCTTGGGGGTGGGGGGAGGGAATCAGGAGGGTGCGAGGGAAGCAGCCGCCATTTTGCGGGTCACCCCCATGGTCTCTGATCTACTGACTCACCGTGTTGGTGTGAAGCAGCGGCTGGGTCTGCAAGTCCTCCACTTTCTCCGGCTCCCCCCGCAGCTTCTCCAAGTCACAGGTCAGGCGTGGATGTCTGTCAGCTCCCTGGGGAGGGGCCCCGCGTTCTGCAGGAAGCCCTCATCGCCAGGGTCGAGGCGGCAATCATGACCAGCGTCGGTCCACCCTTGAGTGGTTCCACTAGCGCTTGTGGGCTCAGCCTGCTTCCCATCCCTCCCACCTGGGGCTCCTCTTCCCTTCCTGACTGCTGCCCTGTGGCTTCCGGCTCCAGCTGGAAGCATCGAACGCGGAGACAACAGCCTCATGGCAGCAGCTCTCCCAGCCCTGCAGGGGTGTCAGCAAAGCTCTGGAACAAATCCCTCTAACTGTGTGTAACTCTACAACGCCTGTGACGGCTTGGAGAGAAGTATAGCTTATATGTAGAATCAGTGTATCTGTATCTATAGGATATATTGGATAGGGAGATCTATATGTGTGTGTGTATATATATATATGATGTAGATATAAAATATGGAGAATATATATGGTATATAGATAGAAGGATATGCCCTATATATATAAGGTTGGCCAGAAAGTTTGTTCAGGTTTTTCCATAACATCTTAAGGAAAAACCCGAACAAACCTTTTGGCCAACCCAGTATTTATATGGAATATATGTAATATCTATATCTTTCTGTATCCTATATATATCCATCAGTGTACGAATCTACATATCTATAGATATATCTATATGATTATATAATATCTATCAATATATTGTTGATATTGATACCATCTCTAGGTGTATCTTATATCAAAGCTCTGTAACAAAGTTACATGCATTCTGTATGCGGTGTGCTTCTGTGATAGCACCCCGATTGATTTTTAGGAATAGAAAAAAAGTAGGAGTCACAGTCAACATATACATAAGCATCCTGCCCCGGCAGTGAGAGTAAATACCTTCCTTTCATTGCCATGCGTCTTGAGACTCTTGTTAAGCCCACACATCGAATGAAAGCACGCACCGGGGTGGGTTTATTCTTCCACGATTTCGAAAGAGAAACGATTGCCACTGGAGATAGCGCTGGGATGCTTTAGTTTAATAAGTGACGAAAAGAGAAACGCTTTTGAGTGTCTGAAGAGTGAATTTTTTTCACGCTAGATAATATTCTTTAGATTCATTGGTTTGTATTCTTCAAGAAACAACAAAGAATAGGATTTTCTTGCTACTCCTTTAAAAGTAAACACATGGCAAAATGAACGCAATCATGAATTATAGATTTGTTTAAAAGAGCCAGAAATTAGATAATGAGAGTGACTGTCTTTAAAGATTTTTATCTTTCTGCATTTCTTAAAAAATAAGAGGAAAAAAATAAATAGGGATGTCCATGTCTTTGGATCAGGAAGTAGCCAAAGGTAGAAAGAAGGTGACAACTCAGCGCCTCATATTTCCAAAAAGGGGAGTCGCTTGGATGGGACTCAGAAAGGCAAATCCCTTTCTTTTCCTTTTTTCTTTTTTTTTTTATTGTTGTGGCAACTTTAAGTCCAGAGTTGGTCTCTCATCTCTGACACGCGTCTCATGTGTCCTAACACCAAAGATTGATGATGCTTTAATATGCACGACAGTTCCTACAAGACCAGAATAGCTAGTCAGATGTTTAAGAGTGGAATCCCCAAATCTTCAGTGTTTCAGAAAATAGTTTCCCTTAAAGAGGTGCTTCTCAAATTTTAATGGGCACATGAGTCACCTGGGAAACTTATCCAGATGCAGATTCTATAATAGATGGAAGAGGCATCCTAAGGTTCTGCATCTCTTACAGGCTCCCAGGCAATGACAATGCTACTGGTCCAAGAGGCGTACTTCTTAATAGCAAAACCTTAAAGACCGTGGGTTCATAAGTTCCTTAAATGTGTTTCTTTTCTTTTCCTTTTTTTTTTTTTGCAGTACGTGGGCCTCTCACTGCCATGGCCTCTTCCGCTGCGGAGCACAGGCTCCAGACACGCAGGCCCAGCGGCCATGGCTCACGGGCCCAGCCGCTCCGCGGCATGTGGGATCCCCCCAGACCGGGGCACGAACCCGTGTCCCCCACATCGGCAGGCGGACTCTCAACCACTGCGCCATCAGGGAAGCCCTGTTTCTTTTCTTTTTAAATTTTATTTATCTTATTATTTATTTGTTTGCGTGGGTCTTAGTTGTGGCTGGCAGGCTTCTCAGTTGCAGCTTACCGGCTCCTTAGTTGTGGCATGCAAACTCTCAGTTGCGGCATGCATGGGGGATCTAGTTCCCTGACCAGGGATCAAACCTGGGCCCCCTGCATTGGGAGTGCAGAGTCCTAACCACTTTGCCACCAGGGAAGTCCCAATGTATTTCTTTTTAAGTGAGGGGTATGGTGAGTAAATTATATCATAAGTAGTATCTTTTTTTTTTGCTGTACGCGGGCCTCTCACGGTTGTGGCCTCTCCCGTTGCAAAGCACAGGCTC
The DNA here is from genome assembly GCF_949987515.2 of Delphinus delphis. NCBI lineage: Eukaryota > Metazoa > Chordata > Mammalia > Artiodactyla > Delphinidae > Delphinus > Delphinus delphis. The sequence goes on from NC_082704.1 coordinate 122,400,393, forward strand.
CGGACGCGCAGGCTCAGCGGCCATGGCTCACGGGCCCAGCCGCTCCGCGGCATGTGGGATCTTCCCGGACCAGGGCACGAACCCGTGTCCCCTGCATCGGCAGGCGGACTCTCAACCACTGCGCCACCAGGGAAGCCCCATAAGTAGTATCTTCAAGACATATTTATTTGCCAGTGTAGGGTGGCACTGCTTTTATGAATGTTTTAAACTTTTTCTCAGTGACTTCACAATAAAGGATTTGGGGTTGTGATGAATAGTTTGGATATTCTTTACTTCTTCTACAGCTGACTTAGATGTGCATTGCAAAGCTTTGTTTGTAGTTCATGGTAAAATGTGTACCTGTTTTCTTCAATTAAGAAGCCAATTTATCTACCTATCCCCATGCAGAATTTGCAAGACTAGGGTTTAAAAGAAATTGTCACAAAACATGTTTGATTTTCAAACACTCTTTAGTTACATTCCAACACCCCAAAGTGAAATGGAAATTGAGCAATGATTCTGTTAATTCAGAGCCCAAGCCATGTTGAGACCTGAATTATGAGGTAAGGTTATTTTGACACAAATCAAATTAACAGCTGAAGGCTTAAGAAGAAAGCAACAGATTGGCCATAGAAAAAGCAAAGGGGAAGAAAAAAATGTGCTTTATAAAAGACAAAGCAAATTCACAAACCACAATGATATTTAGAAACAAGATAATAGATTAAGAATAAACACATATGAAATCCAGGCTGCTTCCATAATCTGTTGGTGATTTAAATTTAAAGATAACTCTAAAAATGCCTTTGTAAAGATGGAAGTTCCTCATTTGTTTTCTTTGAAAATGTAATAATGCTTCCATGAGTCCCATAATTTCTATGGTATTTTGCAAGCAGTTGGCAGTAAACACAAGGTGGGAAAAAAGTGATACTTCTTTAAAAAGTGGTGATAATATTCAAGTCTGTGTAATGGTAATTGGATTGAGGATGGTATTCATTAATTAATTATCCTTTAGTTTTCATAAAGGATCACAAAGGGCAAATAACCTGTGATGTATAAATTTTTAAAATATGTATTTTTTCTTCTTAAAGGGTAAAGAGAAATGAGATTCTAGTATGGTTCCCATTTGGGGGATGCAAGCATGTGTAAGATTTGAAAATCAAAGACGTGGTACTAATTTTCAGTTGAATGGCATGACGCCACCTAAACCGTGGATGATGTGTTTGAGCCTATCTTTCAAGGAATCACGCTATCCTGCATAACAGCCAGGGTTCCTTCTACATCTTAATTCTGTGGCTTCTATTCAGTAAGCCTGCGATGGGATCTGAGAATTTGCTTTTATAACAAGTTGCCAGGACCATTTTCATATTGCTGATGTAGAGACCACAGTTTGAGAACTACTGTTTTATATCATAGCATCTCCAATTGGTTACTTAGAACGTTCTTACCTTTTTTGTGTGTTGGTGTGTGAATGCAGGAATTAATTACCAATTGGAAGTTCTCAATTTTCCTCTTCTTGTTCTTGTATGATACAAATTATAAATACATACCTATGTGTACTGTAGAAGAAAATAAAGAAAAAAAAAGGAAGAAAAATGGCTTCAGTATAAAGAGAAACCTTCCGTTGCTTTAGAAATACATAAATTTATAGCTGAGGCTTTCTATCGAAGGAAGAGCTCATAGAAAAATCTTCAGAGGATTTGTAACCATTTAAGAAAAAAATGCTGCTTAAGATTTGATTACATCTTAAAATGAATTGATGTTGCCCCTTCTAACATACCACTTTTGGTATTAAAATATTCCATTTTCAATGAAGAAATCTGATATGATTCAAGGTACCCTGAAGGACAATCAATTCTTCACATCTCTTGGCCCCAGGGAATTCACAGCAGGGGTTGTATCCAAAAAATTGTCCCGCAGAACAAGACTGATGAGTCCATGCCCGATGCCATATATCTGGATATGTGGCAGTGGCCCACCCTGATCCGGACTGATTTCTAGAGTTTCGTTCCTTTACAGAAAGGGGAGTTTTCTCATAGGCGGATAGAAACGGTTCATGAATTTACTGGCTTAGAACAACACAACTTTATTATCTTACATTTCTGGAGGTCGAGATTCTGACATGGGTCTCGCCAGGCTAAAAATCAAGGCGTTGGCAAAATTTTATTCCTTTCAGAGGCTCTAAGGGAGAAGTTACTGCTGTCTTTCCCAGCTTCTAAAAGGTGCCCCCCATTCTTTGGCTCAGGGGGACCTTGCTTCATTTTCATAACCAGCAACAGCACTTGGATTCCTTCTCACTCTGAATCACCCCCTTGCCCCCCTCTTCTCTTTATAAGATCCCTGTGGTCACGCTGGGGACACCAATATAACCCAAGGTAATCTCTCCAACTCAAGATCCTGAACTTAATCAGAATTGCAAAGTCTCAAAAATAAATGCAAAGTCTCTTCTGCCATGTAAAGTAACATATTCACACATTCTAGGGATCAGGGCGCAAGTGTCTTTGGGGTCCCCAGTTTCCTGCCTGCCACAAACTGAAACATAACCAGCCAGTCTTAGGAAAGAATGAAATAGGGCCATGTCTGTAATCTCATCCCTTTCCCAACAGATTCTAGTAGGAATGGCAGGCTTTGGCAAAGAGCAAGTGGGTTTGTTTGCTTCACATTATCTCATTAATTCATTTTTGCTGGCTTCTCTCCTGATAAATGGTGTTCTATAGATCCATGAAAGAACTAGTTGGCAGAATTAGCTGTCAGCTCTTACCTCATTTGACTTCTATTTTGGGTAGAAAAGAGCCTGTTGAGAAGAGACTGCCTATAATTTGCTTCATTCTTATTTTTAATTTATATAATTTTTAACATATTTTATATGATTTATAATATCATGTTAGTATGTGGTGTACACAGAGTGTTTCAGTTTTATATATATATATATATACACACACACACATATGTTTTTCCGTTCTAGGTTATTGCAAGATATTGAATATACTTCCCTGTGCTTTACAGTAGGACCTTGTTGTTTACCTATTTTATACATACATAGTAGTTTGTATCTGCTAATCCCAAGCTCCTAATTTATCCCTCCCCTCCACCTTTTCCCTTTGGAAGCCGTAAGTTTGCTTTCTATGTCTATGAGTCTGTTTCTGTATTGTAACTAAGTTCATTTGTGTCATATTTTAGATTCCACATATAAGTGATAGCTTATGATATTTATCTTTCTCTGACTTACTTCACTTGTGTATATGTATTTTTAATCAAAACCGGATCACACTGTACCTACTGTGCCTTTCCCTGTTTTCCTCACTTAATATATTCTGACCCTCCATGTCAGTTTAGAGCTCTGTCATTATTGGATGAGTACAGAGTATTCTGTTATATATCTGTGCAAGCGTATATAGGCAATAAATATCCCCTCTCCTTGACACTCAAGTAGTTTTCTACATATTTTTTTAAATTTATTTAATTTATTTATTTTGGCTGTGCCGGGTCTTAGTTGCAGCATGAGGGATCTTTTAGTTGTGGCATGTGGACTTCCTAGTTGCGGCATGCAGACTCCTTAGTTGTGGCATGCGGGCTTCTTAGTTGCAGCATGTATGCGGGATCTAGTTCCCTGACCCAGACCCCTTGCATTGGGAGTACGGAGTCTTACCCACTGGACCACCAGCAAAGTCCCTATATATTGTTTTAATTTGACAAAATATCTTAATGTCTTAAACGTGTCTCCTTGCTTAATTTTTCAAAAATTTCTTGAATAATCTATAAAACGTATTCATCCAAGTGGATTTTAAAACATTTCTTCAAGTTAGTACTTTGATAATTTGAATGAATTTTCATTAATTTGCTTTCAGTGGAATTCATCTTTTTAATATTAAGACCTTCCTAGACCTGTAGGAGCTATCTCTCCCTATCTAGTCAGGGATTTTTATTCAGTCAGGTCTTTATTTTTTTTGGTCTTCCCCCTGAGTTAGGAATCCATCTTTCTTCATATAGATCCCGAAACTTATTAATTTTGTTCGTCTCTCTATTTGTAGCTATTGTAACATTTTAACATTATGTTTCCTAACTGATTAGGGGTTGAACATAAGCAAACATTGATTTTCTGTTTTATAATAGTTAACAGTAACATTTTTTTTAACAATGAACTCTTTTATCACTGGGCTTCATCATGAACATATATCATTTTGACTATTTTAAGTTGAGCCTTTTGGTTAAGTATTAGACCATCTTCATATATCAGTGATTTTGCTTCTCCTATCAGATGTGTCCCATTATCATTTTCTGAAGAAAAATTGTAAACAAAAACAGAGTGAGAATGCTTGTCATATCACTGATTGACATTAAGGGAAAATGTCTGGTGTTTCACCTTTAACATGACTATACTTTTGAAATAAGTATTTTTTGAAATCATGTTAGGAAGTTTCCTTCTCTTGCTATTTTATTAAGAATTATTAGGTATGGATATTGAATTTTATCAAATTTACTAATGTTATCTAATTTGTAAAGGAAACTGCTTACTCTTTCTGCCATGTGCCATTTATACATTGAGCTATATATTTGGATTTTGGAATATTGACCTGCCTTGCAGTCCTGAATTAAACCATGTTTGGTAATGACATTGTTCTTTTAATGGTATTATTACTTTCTCTATTCTTGGAAATTTATAAACACATAGGAATCCTGTGCTTCTTCAGAATTTTAAACAACTCATTATATATTATGACATAATTCTCTGACAGCCTTCTCAGTTCCTTTTGGAGTCATTGGTCTAAATCATGGGTCTTCTTGAGTCAATTTTGATAATTTATTGTTCAGCAAAAATAACACCCCAATTCATCCTCATTTCCAAATGTTCTATAATATGTGAAAGATCTTTGGGAAGTGTTTTAATTTCTCTATTTGATATATAATTTTCTTCCCTCTTTTTGGATATCTGTTAAGTTTAAAAACAAATATTTTATAGTTATATATCTGACATTATATTCTGTCATTTGTTCCCTAGAAAGTCGTACCTTATGTGTCTGTTTTTGTGCCACTACCATACTGTTCTGATGACTGTAGCTTTGTAGTATAGTCTGAAGTGAGGGAACCTGATTCCTCCAGCTCTAGTCTTCTTTCTCAAGATTGTTTTGGCTATTTGGGGTCCTTTGTGTTTCTATACAAATTGTAAAATTACTTGTTCAAGTTCTGTGAAAAATGCCATTGGTGATTTGATAAGGATTACATTGAATCTATAGATTGCCTTGGGTAGTTTGGTCATGTTAACAATATTTATTCTTCCAATCCAAGAACATGGTATATCTTTGCATCTGTTTTGTGTCATCTTCAATTTCTTACATCAGTGTCTTGTAGTTTTTAAAGTACAGATCTTTTGCCTCCTTAGGTAGGTTTATTCCTAGGTATTTTATTATTTTTGATGTGATGATAAATGGGATTGTTTCCTTAATTACCCTTTCTGATATTTTGTTTTTAGTGTATAGAAATGTAGCAGATTTCTCTGCATTAATTTTGTATCCTGCAACTTTACCAAATTTCTTGATGAGCTCTAGTAGTTTTCTGGTGGTGCCTTTAGGATTTTCTGTGTATCATATCCTCTGCAAACACTGACAGTTTTAATTCTTACATTCCAGTTTGGATTCCTTTTATTTCTTTTTCTCCTCTGATTGCTAGGACTTCCAAAACTATGTTGAATAAAAGTGGCAAGAGTAGGCATCCTTGTCTTGTTCCGATCTTACAGGAAATGTTTTCAGTTTTTCACCATTGAGCAGGATGTTAGCTGTGAGTTTGTCACATATGACCTTTTGCAGCAACATAGATGGACCTAGAGATTGTCATACTAAGTGAAGTAAGTCAGCCAGAGAAAGACAATATCACATAATATCACGTTTATGTGGAATCTAAAAATGATACAAATGAACTTATTTATAAAACAGAAATAGACTCACATAGAAAACAAACCTGTGTTTACCAAAGGTGAAACTGGGGGGGAGGGATAAATTAGGAGTTTGGAATTAGCAGATACACACTATATATAAAATAAACAACAGGAACGTACTGTATAGCACAGGGAAGTATATTCAATATCTTGTAATAACCTAGAATGGAAAAGAATCTGAAAGAGAATATCTGAACCACTTTGCTGTATACCTGAAACTAACACAACATGGTAAATCAACTCTACTTCAATAAAAATTTTTTTAAATGTTCAAAAAAATCATATCTAACATGATTTTTTTTTAATTTTTAAAAATATTTATTTATTTATTTGGTGGCATCGGGTCTTAGTTGCGGCACACGGGATCTTTGTTGCGGCACGTGGGATCTTCATTGCGACACACAGGCTTCTCTCTAGTTGTGGCATGTGGGTTTTCTCTTACTTGTTGTGGCATGCAGGCTCCAGGGTGTGTGGGCTCTGTAGTTGTCGCTCGCGGGTTCCAGAGCACGTGGGCTCTGTAGTTTGCGGCAGGCGGACTTCTCTCTAGTTGAGGCGCGTGAGCTCAGTAGTTGTGGCACGTGGGATCTTAGTTCCCCGACCAGGGAGAGAACCTGCATCCCCTGTATTGGAAGGTGGATTCTTTACCACTGGACCACCAGGGAAGTCCCATAGCATGATTTTATAAAAATACGTTTTCCTCTTCTCTAATTCAGTAACTTAAATTATTTATATTAATTCTTTCTATTTGTTCTCATCTGTCTTTAACGTTCTTAAATGAATGCTAAATTGCCTATCTTTATTTATTTTTGCTAATACAGGCAGAGCTCATTTTATTGTCCTTCACAGATACTGCACTTTTTACAAATGGCAGGTTTGTGGCAACCCTGCCTCAAGCAAGTCCATGGGGGCCATTTTTCCAACAACATTTGCTCACTTCATGCCTCTGTGTCACATTTTGGTAATTTTAACAATATGTGAAACTTTTTCATCATGACTACATTTGCTGTGGTATCTGTGATCAGTGAGCTTTGAGAGTTACTACATAGTTACTACTATGACTTGCTGAAGGCTCAGAAGATGGTGAGCATTTTTTAGCAATAAAGCATTTTAAAAAAATTTTATTGAAATATAGTTAATTTATAATGTGTTTCAGGTGTACAGCAAAGTGATTCAGCTATACAGATTCATACATATCTATTCTCTTTTAGATTCTTTTCCATTATAGGTTATAACAAGGTATTAAATATAGTTCCCTGTGCTATACAGAAGGTCCTTTTGTTGTTTATTTTATATATAGTAGTGTGTATATTTTAATCGTAAACTTCTAAATTATCCCTCCCCCCTTTTCCCCTTTGATAACCATAAGTTTGTCTTCTCTGAGTCTATTTTTGTTTTGTAAATGAGTTCATTTATATCATATTTTAGATTCCACATATAAGTGATATCATACGGTACTGGTCTTTCTCTGTCTGACTTCATTTAGTGTGATAATCTCTGGGTCCATTCGTGTTGCTGGAAATTGCATTATTTCATTCTTTTTTATGGCTGAGTGATATTCTACTGTATGTGTGTGTATATATATAAATAACATTTTAAAATTAAAGTGTATACTTTTTTTAGGTATAATGCTATAGCACACTTAACAGACTACAGTCTAGTGCAAACGTAACTTTTATATGCACTGAGAAACAAAAAATCTGTGTGACTTGCTTTACTGCAGTGCTCTAGAACTGAACCCACGCTGTCTCTGAGATATGGCTGTAAACCTGTTCAAAGCTGTGCTATTTTCAGGGAGCCCGACCTGCCGGGCATGCTATCAGTTAAATATAAAGTTCTCACACTGTTGACTTTTCCTCTACTGGTGCAGTTTTAATATTCAGCTTCTGTCCAGTCTCGCCTCCTTCTTAATCTCCACATTTTTGCCAGAATCTTAATAATTCCAATCATCATGGGTAATACACTTAAATTCTCCATTACCTGCAAGACATCACTTAAATTCTTCAGTATCTTATAGTCTGTCCTTTCTGATCTGACCTGACCTACTGGTTGACCTTCAAGCCCTACAACCTCTATGTGAATCCTACTCTCAAGCTTTATGGGTGGTGAGTTTGATTCTTCAGATGGACCACAAAACCTCTTCCCCAACCTTGGCACTTGAAAGAATGTTATTCACCAAGAGTCAGCCCCATCGTTCAGTCATGTATGAATTCTTCTGCCCTCCCTATCAGAGCTAAGCACTTTCTACTTTCTTCCAGACCCGACCACCCTGCTCCTACTTCCCCTGTATCATTTCCACACCGTGCTTCACTTTCTCCTCTTTTCTTTTACCTCCCATCTCTCCTGATCCTTTGATGTATCCTCACCTCCTAACAGAGGAACGGCTGAACAGAAGATTTAAGAATCCATTTTTCGTTGAAAGAACACACCAGCCACGATTCACTCATCCCACCATGTCTCATGATATCCTTCCTGGTTCTGCTCCATCATCTCCCACGTAATCATGCCCGAAGGTACAGGTACTGAGCAGATAATCCAAATCCCGTGAGAATGCCGTTACATGGCCTTTTTGACTTAATAATGGTTTAGCTCCCTCTTGGACAGGACCAGTCCCTGGCATCTTTGTGAACTTGGTCGTAGAGCCGAAACCAGAGGTGACTTTTCAGTCCCCGCAGGGTAAGGAGGCAAAGCTGAGCCCCACGATTGGCTGATCTGAAGATATCATTAAGGTGTAAGGATTGAAGTCCGTTCCCCTGAAACATACTCTGATATTTTGCCCATTAACAGCTGATTGCCTTCTCTCCGCTTTCCTACCAAGCCGTCCCTGTCCCATCTATTCCTGTACCCCTCTGCCTGGGCTGCCCGGAGCCCATACCTGCTATGTTGGCTGCACCCCCAGCCCCAGTCTCCTGGATAACCAGAAAAACCTGCTCCAGGAAGATGGAGCTCTCAGACCATCTAAACAAAAAAGGAATAATCAAAATATATTAAGAGGCAGTTTAAAAAATTCAGTTTAAGGAAGAATAAGAAGAATAAGGGGAAGGGGAAGAAGGCGTGGGGCAGGGGAAGGGGAAGGAGGAGGAGAGGAAGGAGAAAAGGAAGAAGGAGAGCTCTGAGCGCTGTTGCTAATCGGAGTACAAATTGACATCGTTTTGGGAGGAAAGCTTTTCAGCAATGTGCTTCAAGCAGCTGGACCACTGTTGCTTGTCAACACTGTAGATGAATCAAGGTGGCCTCCTCCTAATTGTGAGCATCATGGCCCATCTCCTGGAAACCGCTGACATCACAGACGGGCAGGGCTACAGCACCATGACATCACTATGGGCTGGGACTAGCTCCAACTGAGAGATGAGAGAGGCCTCTCAGCCTTGGTCCTGTCCAGCCCAGCAGAAGGTTCAGGACAGGTGTCAGCTCACCTGCGCTGCGACCTGTTGTAGAAAATGATCATTGTAGGATACAGGAAGTAGAAACCACTCTTTTCCTCCCATGGCTGGTGTTAGACATCCATGGGGGCACAGAAATGGAAGAAAGTTCATAGAAACTGTGTTTATGGATGGAGGCTGGTCAAGGATTTGACCACTCCAGACTGGAGGCTCATCAAAGATGTTTATATTGGATTCCCAGAAGGATCTTCATTTCAAATGGTACCGTCCCTTGTGCCATCCGTCATGGCAGTGGGAATATGTAGGTGAAGAGATTGAAGCCGGAAGACCCTTTACCACTAGAAAACAGACTCTGAAGGAGTCCCCCTCCTTCACAAAGTTCATCTCCATATGGAAAGGTGGTGTACACTCCTCAGAACTTATGGTCTGATCTGGATACATGATCATTAACTCAAGTCCGTACGTTATTCCTATTTCCTTTTTACCAAACATCCCTTGTCTGTTCTAGCATCCTGTCCGGGACACCTCATTCCATTCAGTCCTCAGTCACCTTAGGCTCCTCTTGCCTGTGACAGTTCCTCAGATGACCTTGACATTTGGAGAAGGACTTCTCAGGTATTTTGTAGGATGTCACTCAGTTGGGATTTTTCTCATGTTATAATCAGGGTTGTAAGGTTTGGAAGAAAGGCAGCTACAGTTTTCATCACATCCTAGGAAGGGTACAGTCTATCAACATGATATCACAATTGCTGTTAAACTTCATAACCTGGCTGAGGTGGTATGTTAGGTTTCTCCACCGTAAAGTTACTGTTTTTTTGTTTAATAATATATTTGATACACACAGAATATGCAAAGAAGAAAGTTATATTAGCTGTAATTGTGCCACTGTTACCTGTTGGGTATATATTCTTTTAGTTACCCCTACAGGGGTAAATGTATCTGTGTCTGTATCTCTATATTTGTATCCAGCCAATAGTTTTCACTTATTTTGTTAATTCATATACTGAACCTTTGGTCTACGTCATTAGCTGTCCTGAAACACCTTCATTAAACAGGTGCCTTGAAGTTCAACTCATTTTTATTTTAACAGTTCTTCATTTGGGGCGTTCAGCTTCTGACCATCGCTTCACTGTTAATAAATAGAACATGAAGGAACATACAATTAAATCTTTGCCCACATCAGCGATTGTTTGCTTAAGATGTATTTCTTGGAATGGAATTGCTAGGTCAAAGGATATTCATTTGCTTAAAGCCTTTGCTGTATATTTCCTTCCGGAAAGTTTGTAACAACTTGCCTCCCATCAGAAGCCCTTAGATATGCTTATTTCCCCTGGATGACACCAGTATTTAATGTTAATATAGTGTGTATTAATTGCGTATATAGCTACGTATAGCAGAGAATTATATGTGTATATATGTGAAATTGGTTCTGTTTCTCTGGAGAATCCTGACCAAAGCATCCTGTAATCTTTCCCTAAGCTAACCCTAGCATGACTTAGGTATGCCAAGGTATAAACCACAGGAAAAGACCTGCAGAATAATGAACTAGCATATTTGCCAACTTCCCCATTTATTTCTCAGACTGACTCAGATTGCTGTCTGGAAACCCAAAACACAACCCAGATGTGACTCATGCCCTCTTCTGACGATATTTTCCAAACAAAACCATGTATTGCCGTCAGCAAGTCCAAGCTAATATGTGATTATGCATGTGTAGGTTGCAGGACGTGTGTACGATTTCAGTGCAAACAGGTAGCTCTTGGGCTGTCACTGGTGCTTCTGATAGTTGCAGTACCAGGTCCCCAAGCGCTGCACCAGTTCTTTGGCCATTTCCATGGTGCCTGGAAGGAGAATTTGCCCCATGTGGCTGGCTAGGTAGCAGGAAGGCATCTGGCTATGATAATGCTACAGGCATAAGCAAAAGTGTTTGGGACAAATCAGACTTAAAGGATTGTCAGCAGATTTGCAGGGTCATCCTTTACCTTTCCGTTAACAAGCAGGTGTCCTTACTTTCATGTTCACAAGCAGTGTCGCTTTCAAAAATGCCTCCTGGCCCTAATCTGAAAATGCTTCCATCACGATGAATAACAGTTCATCTTGTCAACCCGCTTTATTACTGAGTGGATCATTTTCACTTCATAGCTCATGGTAACTTGTGAAATGCCTTCCTTACAAGGAAAATTCTCAGGGAAAAAAACCTCTTTTTTTAATATCTTCGAGTTATTTAGTATTATCTAGAGGTCTTGAAACTAAAGACAGAACTATATATTGAATTCTCGCTAGAGTTCGTTTCTGTCTCTTTAAACATTTTTAAATTGATTTAATTATGGATTGTTGATCTCCAGCTGTTGAGAAAATAGTTTCCATCCTGGAAATTGGAGCGTTTTTGTTTTGTTTTGTTTTGTTTTTTTGCGGTACGCAGGCCTCTCACTGTTGTGGCCTCTCCCTTCGCGGAGCACAGGCTCCGGACGCGCATGCTCAGTGGCCATGGCTCACGGGCCCAGCAGCTCCGCGGCATGTGGGATCTTCCCGGACCGGGGCACGAACCTGTGTCCCCTGCATCGGCAGGCGGACTCTCAACCACTGCGCCACCGGGGAAGCCCTGGAGCATTTTTTAACCTAAAATTTGTGTTTAAAAAAGTTTTGAACTGGCATCCTACATCAATTAACTCACCCCAGCTAAGCACCTGAATAGTAAAAATAAATTAATATTAATTAGTGCCAACAGCCCATAATCATACTTTTAAATGCAGTTTTTATTTTCCGTTGAATGCTCTTTTGAATTCCTGAGCTTTTAATTTTTTTTATATAACAGATTCAACTTCTCCCCTTTTTGCTCTCTGATGAAAACTACAGGTGGTGGTAAGGTTGACAGGCAGTTCTGCCAACACCAGGTCAAGTGCGGGAGCACTGAGTGGAGATGAGAACTCTGGGAAGGGGGTGAGGAAAGTTAATTTCTAGGACAAACTTCACCACTAAAACACTATCCTTTACATTAGCTAATAGATGTCTGTGAAACACAGTTTCCTCATTCCTCAAATGAACAGTGCTGTACTACTGTCAAAATTGAGAGTTAACACAGACACAGAGAACAGACTTGTGGTTACCAAGGAGGGGTGTCAGGGAGGGGTGGACTGGGAGTGTGGGCTTCACAGATGCAAACTCTTATGTTTAGAATGGGTCAACAACAAGACCCTACTGTACAGCACAGGGAACTGTATGCGGTATCCTGTGATAAACCATCATGGAAAAGAATATGAAAAAGAATGTATGCATATGTATAACTGAGTCAGTTTGCTGTGCAGCAGAAATTAACATTATAAATCAACTAGACTTCAATAAAATAATTTTTTTTTAAACTGAGAGTTAAGGGCTTCCCTGGTGGCACAGTGGTTGAGAGTCCGCCTGCCGATGCAGGGGACACGGGTTCGTGCCCCGGTCCGGGAAGATCCCACATGCCGCGGAGCGGCTGGGCCCGTGAGCCATGGCCGCTGAGCCTGCGCGTCCGGAGCCTGTGCTCCGCAACGGGAGAGGCCACAACAGTGAGAGGCCCGCGTACCGCAAAAAAACAAAACAAAAACAAACAACTGAGCATTAAAATGAGATAATGGTTATAAAGTACTTTGTAAAAAAGCGCTTTATGTTTGTAAGATAGCATTATTGTTTTTCAACTGAAACAGATAAGTGAATTAAGCCACTTAGTATAATTTAAAAATACATTTTTCTTAACCTATTTTCAGTAATTTTAAAGATTACCAATAATGCTGTTAGTATTGCTGTATCATGATTAGAATTTGAATATCATGGGGTCAATCTTATGTCTGTTGTTATTTTTTAATTTTTTTTAGTTTGGGGGAAGCATTAAAATGGAATTTGAATTTTGGTAAATGTCAAATTCTCTTAATGCTCTTTGGGAATTTGCAGTTTATTAACACAAATTTAAGATCATTTGCTAAATAGTAGCACAGTGGCTATATTTTGTAAGAGTGAGTGGTTGTATATATGTCAGAATTTGAACACAGACCATTAACACGATTTGAGTACTCTTCTTACATGTGTAGAAAAATCTCTGCAGGACATGTCCAAAAAACAAGAGCTATTTACTTAATGGTGAAATTCTGGCTTCTTTCCCTCGAGGGTTGGAAACATGACAGGGTTTTTTTTGCCACTTCTGTTCAACGTTGTGCTGGACATTACAGCCAGGGCAGTTAAAGGAGAAAATAATATGAAAGGCATGCAGACTAGGAAAGGAAGAAGTAAGATGATTTTTATTTGAAGATGTCATGATCCTGTATATGGAAAATTCTGTGGATATAAGATCAACATAAAAACTCGATCAAATTTCTGTACATTTTCAATGAAACATAAAATGAAGAAAACAATTCCCATTTATGATAGCATTGAAAATAATATAAGTGCCTAGGAATAAATTATACGAAAAATGTACAACTTACACTCTGAAAACTACAAAACATTGCTGAAGGAAAGTCAGGAAGACCCCAGTAAGTGGAAAGACATCTGTGTTCATGATTGGAAGACTTTATATAGTTACGATAAGCAGCACTCACCAAAGTGATCTACAGATTCAGTGAAATCCCCATCAGAATCTCAGGGGTCCATATCAGTAATGGGAAAAGTTGATTCTAAAATGTATACAGACTTGGAAGGGACCAGGATAGACAAAGCATTCTTCAAAAAGAAGAACAAAGCTGAAGGACTCACATGTCCATCAATGGATAAATAGTTAAACAAGTGTGGTCTCTCCGTGCAGTGGAATATTATTCAGCCGTAAAAAGAAATGAAGAATTAATTCATGCTACCGTTTGGATGTTTCTTCAAAGCATTATGCTAAATGAAGAAGCTGGTCACAAAAGACCACATATGGTGGGATTCTATTTATATGAAATGTCTAGAATAGGGAAATCGATGGGCATGTTAAGTATATTAGTGGTTGCCTAGGGTTGGGAAGAGGTGTAATGAGGAGTTGCAGCCAAAGTGTATAGGTTTTCTTTTTCAGATGATGAAAATATTCTAAAAGTTACTGTGATGATTGAGCAATTCTTCTGATGTACTAGAGATCATTGATTTGTACTTTAAATGGGTGAATTGTGTGGTACATGAATTATATCTCAATAAAGGTGTTACCAAAAAAAACCACCAAAAGCAAAAGCCTGCGGAAATCAAAGAGTTCTGTAGCTTGGATCCCTTTTGATAATTGATTCAGTTCTCGGTGTTTTATTTTTCCTCTTGTATCCCACAGCTTATATTAAGCTGAGACAGAGCACAAATTCTGGGAACTTCAGCTGCTTTTACTTTCTTAGGATAAGTGAACCAATTCCTTCCTGCTTGGATTTGGAGAAAAAATTTCCTATTTGAGAGTACGGAGTTCTGATCAGCACAATGAATTGATGATTAAATGTGTATAGAGTGATTGTTTATTCAGCGTGCTGTGCCGAGGGCTTTTGACGATACTAAATAACTAAATGAACAAAGAGAAGCATCTTTGTCCTCAGATCCTGTATGACTAGGCAAAGAGATATGTCTTGTTAAAAATCTGTCTTTTAATGTCAGTATAGCTTATTTTTGAATGCACAGATTGTAAGTTTAGAGTGGCTAAATCAATAAGTCAATATGGCGCCCAGTTTTATGTCTTGCTTTGAAAGTTGTCTCCACTTCAGCACTGTACTTGTAAGATGAGCCCTGTTCCCTTCTAGAATTTCTACCCTCATATTTAAATTTATATAAGGAATAAAATAAGCCATAGGTAAATAAATGGAAATGAAAATATCTATCATCTATCTATCTGTCTATCTATCTACACACAGATACTATTTAGTATATAGTCTGTGTATATATAGTATATAGTTACTATATATAGTAACAAATATAGTTTAATAAACATATATACTCATATATATGTATGTACATGTGCACATATATGTATTTTCCCTTGATGGCCACATCACTGTCCCACTATTATTCGTTAAATGTACTCTCTTCCTCACTGATTTAGGATGTTCTCTTTGACATATACTAAATTCCACTTCGTATGTCAGTCTACTTATGGCCTCTGTCCTGTCTGTTGCCCTCTGCGTATATTCCTGTACCAACATCAAGTAGGTCTAATAGATGTAGCTTTATAATACGTCTGAATATCTCAAGGGGCTGGTCCTTCCTCATTAGTCTGAGAATTAGCTTTTCTAGTTTCAAAGTAATCCTGTTGGCATTTCTATTGAGATCACCTTCAATTTACAAATTAATTTAAGGAGATTGACATCTTTACAATACTGAGTCAAGGAAAAATAACATGTTTTTCCACTTATTTAATTCTTATTTATATGTGTCAATAATGTTTCAGCATTTTTCTGTCTATATACTGTACATGGCTTGTTAAGTTAATTTTGAGGTCCTTTATTTTTGTGCTTATTTGGTAATGTGAGTTATCTTCCTGTCAGTTTATTCCCTAACATATTATTACTCATATCTGGGGAAAATATTGAATTTCTGTGTTAATGTCATAAATAACCATGTTCCTTTAATGTCTTAATATCTTCATTTTTATTTTCTGGTGGATTCTCCTAGGTTTTTGTTATAAAACTAACCCATCAAAAAATAATGACTTCACCTCCTCTTTTATAATAGGTACATATTTTATTTCTTTCTCCGATGTATTGTGTTCGATAGTCATTCTACAATAACGTCAAGCATTAATATTCTTAGTCACCACGAAAGCAAATAAAGAAAATGTGGTCTCTCAAAGGCTCAAGACAGGCAAGGTAGAAATGAAACAACAGGCAAATTGGTGGAGCTGCAGAAATAAATGAAAGAATGAGGGTTGGTCGTTCTGCACAAGAAAGAATCTTAATGTTGTTTTGGTTGTATGAGTCTTGTTTGTTCTTTTTTCCTTCTAAGGTGGCTTTCATCTCTTTGGTGGTTTATTTCCTTATTCCCGTCTCCCCACCTTCTTGCTAGCATCAGGCTTTCTGATGAACTCTCTTGCCAGCAGTAGGACCCTGGAGAATTTTCTTAGCTTTTCTGTGTTTCCTTCTCCAAGAACAAGGGACCCATCTTTTTTTTTTTTTAATTTTTGGAAATCCAGGTTTCATGTTCAGTCTGCAAGCATGACTCATTATGATGGGGGTCTGTGGAAATTTTCATATATTAAAGAGAAAGGTTATTATAAAAACAGAGGGACAGAGAAAAGTTATTTTTTTCCCTCTATTTTTCATTATTTATTTTCTTTATGGAAATTTTAAGGAAGGAGAGTCTTTACTCAACCACCTTTGGCCAGAAACTTCAATAAATGCTTGTTGACCAAAATGTGTAAGCACATCAATTTTGCATAAACCCAAGGACTCATTAAAAATAGTGCTATCAGAAGTGTAGATTCCTGGCACAAGCCAAGTTTCTGGGAGCTTACACCCTCTTTTTATTGGAGTGAATCTCAGGGTTGAGTAATAGGAAAGATAACTCAGATGACCTTGTCTATTTTCTTGCCAACACCACTTCCAGTGAATGTGTTTTGGAAACCAACGTTATCTAGACAGTGTCAAATGTGTAAATTTTAAAAAGGAAAACATGTAAAGCATGACAGTGACTGTGTTTACTGAATGCTTAGGCTGGGAGCTGTACTGTACTAAAGGAAAGGATTCATGTGCTAACTTTCTTTGTTCCAAGTCCTTTGGTGTCTCTTGGGAAACATTTCCTTTTCCTCACGTTAAATGGATCATATCTAGCAGATCAGTTTTGTCTGTAGATCAGGAAAGAACTAAGTGGTAAGATCTTTAGCTCAGTACATTTTTTATAGATTATTGATTCAAAACTAATAGCACTAATTGTTAGTAAATATTTTTAAAGTACAGAACTGCTGTTGAGGAAAGAATTTTCAAGGATATACATATATATATATATATTTTTTGAGACTCTGGCATTACCAGACTTTGCCAGTCAGTAAGTCAACTCCGAAAGAGTAAGGGGTGAGAGGGTCTGGTCCAAATATCAAGATTAACTGAGAAAGGATGAGGAATCAGGGGAAGTAAGACAGAGGTCACAGAGCTCCACCCGAAGCTGGTATCAAGTGAACAGCATTTCTACCATGAGAGATGGAGTGTCCTGGCCAGTCACCTGCACAACGACATTGGTTTTACATCAGCAGCCGTGTTGTCTCTCCAGTTGACTATGGCTGCTGCATTACCCCTCCACACGAGTGCAAATATATGACCAGAGTCATTGCAAGTCTTGTTTCTAGAATTCTCTATGAGCACCAAGTTCATGGAGAAAACAGTTTCCACCTCACAGTAGATGATCTCCATGTTTCTATTTAGTCGTGATAAAGATGGACTAGAGTGTAACATGTAGGGAATACTGAAGGGGAAAACTTGTTTTATGGCATCATAGTCATTGACTGGAAAGATGATCATTTACTCCATGTGAATTTAACTAAAAATGTCATGGCTGAGTTGAAGACTTCTATGTTTGCACACGGTAATTCTTAGAGGGGCGGGTGGTGTTAGAAGCCAGGTGGGTACCATTCCATGCAGAAGAAGAAGCCTTTGGAAAGGATGTTCTCCTCCACAATGAACGGAGACAGGGAGAGGTGACTCTCAACTCTCTTCTGAGGGGAAATGCTCTCAGACCAGTCACAACCTGGAAGGATGTGGAGCCCAGTGGGGAGACAGTAAGGCAAACACAGTGGTCGAAATCAAGGAAAGCTCCTAAAAAAGTGCAGCCCCAGCTTTTCAAGGAGGTGAAAAATCTGGGTTTCAACCTTAAATAATTAAAACAGCACCAAGTAACTCAGAGCAAGGGTAGTCGAAACCTGGTAGACGTAGCAGTAGCTGGGTGACCTCTCTTGTTCGCTTTCGTTATTTTCAAAATGGAACTATGCATATCTCCATTACAAATTATTTCTGAAGATGTAAATGGACCGTATTTGAGAAGCTTCTGACAGACACCAACGCCTCAGGAAGTAGAGGTGTCTCCTCGCCCGGCATCCTGAAACTTGGTTCAAAAATGCTGATTCGTTTCAAACCTATTCTTAGAAGTTGCGTCGGGTACTTTCGTGATGCTAATTGGATTTTGAAAGCAAACCTGCCAATGACGAGGCTCAGAGCTGATCCACTCTCTGCAGACATCAGGCGTTTATGGCTTTTACCTCACTCAAGCTCTTCCCTCACTCACAGGAGACGTTCGTAAATATTTAATGGCTGCAAGAGAGGTGGTGAATCATCCTTGCTTAAGATGCAGTGAGATAATGCTCTCGACCGTGTAAACAGACTGATGAACAAGACGTATTTTTCCTGCCTTTGTAGAGCTTAAACTATACTGGGGGCATTCTGCTGGTTCATATGGAGAGAACCCCAGAACACATTTGAGGAACACCTAACGGGTGTCAGGGCACATCCCCCTAGGACAGTAGGAAAGGCTTCTTGTGAGGGATGATGCATCTGTAAAGAGAAAGAATAAGGATGGGCCTGGCGGATGAGGGAAGAGGAAAGAGTGACCCAGACGGCTAGTGTGGACCAAAGCTTTGGGTGGAAGGGACCTTGCTTTACTTTCCTTTTCCGGCTTAACCAATAGATATTCATTTTCTCATAATTCTGGAAGCCAGAAGTTCAAGATGTCAAAGGCTTGGTTTCTTCTTTTTCTTTTTGTTTCAAAGCGAGGTATAATTGACATATAACATCATATTCATTTCAGGTGTCCAGCATAATAATTTGATGTGTGTATATACTGTGACATTGTTACCACCGGAAGTCTAGTTAACATCCGTCACCACACAGTTACAGATTTTTTTTCTTGTGATGAGAACTTTTACCGTCTACCATCTTAGCAACTTTCAAATATATAATAGTCTTGATAACTGTAGTCACCATGCTGTACACTGTATCTCCAGGACTAGTTTATTTTACTTTTTATAACGTTTTAAAATTTATTTTATTGAAGTAGAGTTGATGTACAATGTTGTGGTAATTTCTGCTGTACAGCAAAGTGACTTGGTTATACATATATATAATTTTTCATGTTCTTTTCCATGATGGTTTATCACAGGATATTGGATATAGCTCCCTGTGCTCTACAGTAGGTCCTTGTTGTCTATCCATCCTATATATACTAGTTTGCATCTGCTCATCCCAAATTCCCAGTCGACCCCTCCCCCACCCCTCTCCCCCTTGGCAACCACAAGTCTGTTCTCTATGTCTGTGAGTCTGTCTCTGTGTCATAGATAAGTTCATTGGTGTCATATTTTAGATGTGGTTAGATTTCTACAAATCCCCAGTATATGATATTTTATTTATGATGAATTAAGACCTAATGGCATACATTAGGTTAGGGGTATCTTGGACTTGAGTGAATCTTCAAAATCTCTCTTATATATTTTTACTTTTCCTGAAACACAACTGAATAAGGAAATCAGTGACACTTTATCAATCATAAAATAATGGTTGGAAATGGCCTGTTTCTGTTTTGTGATAAGTTCATTTGTGTCATATTTTAGATTCCACGTAGAAGTGATACCATATATTTGTCTTTCTCTGTCTGACTTACTTCACTTAGTATGGTCATCTCTAGGTCCATCCATGTTGCTGCAAAGGCATTATTTGTTCATTTTTATGGCTGAGTAGTATTCCATCGTATATATGTACCACATCTTCCTTATCCATTTATCTGTCGATGGACATTTAGGTTATTTCCATGTCCTGGCTATTGTAAATAGTGCTGCAATGAACATTGAGGGGCACGTATCTTTTCAAACCATGTTTTTCTCTGGATATATGCCCAGGAGTGGGATTGCTGGATCATATGGTAATTCTATTTTTAGTTTTTTGAGGAACCTCCAAAAAACTAAAAATAGAACTCTCCATAGTGTCTGCACCAATTTACACTCCCACCAACAGAGCAGGAGGCTCCCTTTTCTCCACACCCTCTGCAGCATTTATTGTTTGTAGACAGTTTGATGATGGCCATTCTGACCAGTGTGAGGTGATACCTCATTGTAGTTTTGATTTGCATTTCTCTAATAATTAGCAATGTTGAGCATCTTTTCATGTGCCTGTTGGCCATGTATGTCTTGTGTGGAGCGATGTCTGTTTAGGTCTTGTGTCCATTTTTGGATTGCGTTGTTCATTTTTCTGTTGTTAAGTTGTAGGAGCTGTTTGTATATTTTGGAAACTAAGCCCTTGTTGATCACATCGTTTGCAAATATTTTCTCCCAGCAGGACTAGTTTATTTTATAAGTGAAAGTTTGTACCTTTTGACCCCCTTCACCCATCATGCACTGCCCACTCCCTGAAACCACCAGTCTGTTCCCTGTACCTATGAGTTTGTTGTTTTGTTTTGTTTAGATTCTATATATAAGAGAGATCACACAGTAATTGTCTTTCTCTGACTTATTTCACTTAGTGTAATGCCCTCCAAGTCCATCCATGTTGTCGCAAATGATTTCTTGTTTCTGACACTGAATCATATTCCTGTGTGCGTGTGTGTGTATTTGCATTTTCTTTACCCATTCCTCCATCAATGAATACTTAGATTATTTCCGTCTATAATTGTGTGAGTCTTGAAATATTATTGTCATGCCTTTAGCAAAAACCTCGCAGATGCCGTGAGTTTATGCACTGGCTCCAGCGCTTCCTAATTGGCGGTCCCAGTTGCATTACCCTCCTTATTGGTTGTAGGGCTTAGAATCCTGACCAGTATATGGTAACAGTGTAAGTGTGAGTTCCTGCTCTCATTCATGTGTCCATTGATTCATGGATTTAATGAGGCTTTTGAGCAACCAATAAGAGCTGGATATGAAGGGTGTACCAGTGAGGAAGGTCCTGCCGCTGTCTTTGAGGTCCTCACGTTTGTGAGGAAGATGTTCCTGTAAATGACCGGTGTGCTTTCTAAGTTCAAGTAGTTAAGAATACCTAAAGTGTGAAGTGAGAGGCAAAGGGCTCCAGGAGGTGAACCTGGAGACATAAACAGGTGAAAGAGTCAACGGTTGGGGTCGGAGAATTGCACGGGGATTAGGACAAAACTCCGCATGTGAAGGAAGGGTTGCAGTTCTCAGAGGGATGCAAGGAAGTGTTCTTAGTGAATGGATTGGAGTGACAAGAACAGAGATTGTTGGAGAATGACTGCTCTGAGGTGCTAAATATAGAATCAGATTGCTTATGAGGAATAAAAAAAGCAACAGGCAAGGAAGCGATAGGCTGAGACGGATGAATAGCATGAGGATGTAGAGAGAGAGTTTGTGGAATTCAGAAATGCTCTACCAAGATGAAGATTCGCTTGCAATGGGTAAAAAGAAACAGCGAAACTTGGAGAGATCAACTTGGTACTTTGGAAGGTAATTTGAGACGCTGTACATGAATGCAAAGGAAATGGATGGTTTTTTTTTTTTAGTGAAATGAGAGGAATTTATTTGATTTCTTGAGGCTAAAGTGTCCTCCAGAACCTTACTTTAAACTCCAATTAATATACTTGGAACTTAGGAAAATAAAGACCAATGGAAGACAGGGAAATATTGAACACATCATAGAAGACATTTTTCTAAGCTGAGAAAATAATTGAGTTTGGTGACTAAGAAGGCTCACCAGGAATTGAAGGAAAGGGCAAGAATAACCTGTATGCATTCGAGCAGGAAGTATACATGACCTAAAAAACGGAAGGAAAAAATAGATTATCCTCAAGGTTTTTCCACAACAAATGCCAAAAGATTATTTAAAAATAATGCAGAGCCTTTAAGGAAAATGGTTGTGTGGTGTCATGTGTACTTGTAGTTCATCTGTGAAAATAAAACAAAGTGAGGGTGCGAAAAGGTCAGTAATTTAAATGTCGACTGTTGGTACATGTTCAAATAAATCATATCATATCCACTCAGTGGGTTGTTATATATCAAAAATAAGACTGAAAGGCATATACAAATTTAGAAACTGTCATATACTGTATTAAGTATTAAATAAATTCAGTTTGATATAAAGATGACAGAATATCAAAACATGCCTTGAAAAAATTGTGGGATGAAAAATAGGCATGACTTAATAGTAATTTTATATCACGGAACTTACTACGATGTTTCCCCCCCCCACCCCGTTCTTAATTATCTGAAATGTAAAGCTTTCCACATTTAGACTGTGTTAATTTAATACAGGAAAATCGAACTTTAATATTTGATTTATTTATGTTTCATTTATCAGCAGCTAATAGATGTTTACTCAAACGGCCGTCGAAATAAAGATCGTTTTACTCTCAAGGTGTTCATGCCTAGAAGGGAAATTGGAGGGACTTCCCTGGTGGCGCAGTGGTTAAGAATCTGCCTGCCAGAACACTCTAGGACATAAATGACAGCAAGATCCTCTATGACCCACCTCCTAGAGCAATTGAAATAAAAACAAAAATAAATGGGACCTAATGAAACTTCAAAGCTTTTGCACAGCAAAGGAAACCATAAACAAGGCAAAAAGACAACCCGCAGGATGGGAGAAAATATTTGGAAGCGAAGCACCTGACAAAGGCTTAATCTCCAAAATTCACAAGCAGCTCATGCAGCTCAATATCAAAAAAACAAACAACCCAATCCAAAAATGGGCAGAAGACCTAAATAGACATTTCTCCAAAGAAGATATACAGATTGCCAGCAAACACATGAAAGGATGCTCAACATCACTGATCATAAGAGAAATGCAAATCAAAACTACAGTGAGGGCTTCCCTGGTGGCGCAGTGGTTGAGAGTCCGCCTGCCGATGCAGGGGACACGGGATCGTGCCCCGGTCTGGGAAGATCCCACATGCCGCGGAGCGGCTGGGCCCGTGAGCCATGGCCGCTGAGCCTGCGCGTCTGCAGCCCTGTGCTCCGCAACGGGAGAGGCCACAACAGTGAGAGGCCCGCGTACTGCAAAAAACAACAACAACAACAAAAAAAACTACAATGAGGTATCACCTCACACCGGTCAGAATGACCATCATAAAAAATCTATAAACAGTAAATGCTGGAGAGGGTGTGGAGAAAAGGGAACCCTCTTGCACTGTTGGTAGGAATGTAAATTGATACAGCCACTATGGAGAACAGTATGGAGGTTCCTTAAAAAACTAAGAATAGAATTCCCATATGACCCAGCAATCCCACTACTGGGCATATACCCTGAGAAAACCATAATTCAAAAGTGGTCATGTACCACAATGTTCATTGCAGCTCTATTTACAATAGCCAGGACGTGGAAGCAACCTAAGTGTCCATCAACAGATGAATGGGTAAAGAAGATGTGGCACATATATACAATGGAATATTACTCAGCCATAAAAAGAAACGAAATTGAGTTATTTGTAGTGAGGTGCATGGACCTAGAGTCTGTCATACAGAGTAAAGTAAGTGAGAAAGGGAAAAACAAATACTGTGTGCTAACACATATATATGGAATCTAGAAAAAAAAATGGTTCTGAAGAACCTAGGGGCAAGAGATGGGACTAAAGACACAGATCTACTAGAGAATGGACTTGAGGACACGGGGAGGGGGAAGGGTAAGCTGGGACGAAGTGAGAGAGTGGCATGGACATATATACACTACCAAATGTAAAATAGATAGCTAGTGGGAAGCAGCTGCATAGCACAGGGAGATCAGCTTGGTGCTCTGTGACCACCTAGAGGGGTGGGATAGGGAGGGTAGGAGGGAGATGTAAGAGGGAGGGGATATGGGGGTATATGTATATTTATAGCTGATTCACTTTGTTATACAGCAGAAAACAACACACCATTGTAAAGCAATTAAACTCCAATAAAGATGTTAAAATAAATTTAAAAAAAAAAGAATCTGCCTGCCAGTGCAGGGGACATGGGTTAGAGCCCTGGTCCAGGAACATCCCACATGCCGTGGAGCAACTAAGCCTGCGTGCCACAACTACAGAGCCTGCACTCTAGAGCCCATGAGCCACAACTACTGAGCCCGCGTGCTGCAACTACTGAAGCCCGCGCAGCTAGAGCCCATGCTCCACAACAAGAAAAGCCACCACAATGTGAAGCCCACGCACCGCAACGAAGAGTAGGCCCCGCTCGCCACAACTAGAGAAAGCCTGCACACCGCAACAAAGACACAATGCAGCCAGAAATAAATAAATTTATTTAAAAAAAAGAAAAAAGACATTGTACCTCGTTGTCAGGTTGTCACTGGGCTAACTGCATGCACGCCTGCCCAGTTCTTTCTTCCTTTTGACACTGACGGCCCCTATGCTTGTGTCTCGTGTCTGGTCCTTTCTTCCCTGGTTACCAGCTCCTTCACTTTTTTCCTCTTCTCCTTCCCCCTACGGTCTACCTCTTAACCTCTCCTACTAAGTCCTAAGCCTGGGCGTCCTCACTGTGTTGCATGCCATGATCCCTTTCCGACCTCATGTTCCTTCTGCATTCTTACAGACCCAGCTGTCATTCTTCCAGATCTCATTTTCAAAGAGTTACCTAGTTGAGATGTCCGAAAGGAGCATATTACTCGCCTGTCTCGCCCCTGCACACCATTCCACATCTAAGGTATCCGAACTCTCTTTTACTCTTTGGTCAGATTCCCTCCTCTGGTCCAATCAACAGTATTCAGGGCATTAAAAGGACACTCTTCATAGCAGGTCCTTCAAACAGGGGATTGTAGACAGGGCCGTGAGCATGGTAGTCACCGAGATTGAAAATCAGTGGATAGAACCATCGACCATTTTAGTAATAGACCTTTAGTTAATTGCTAGTACTCACGATGAATTATCCTGTCACCATTTAAGGCATCGCACGGCAAGGGAGCAAAACAAATGCTGGCTTCAAATCACATCTAGTTCTTTTCTCCCATCTTTTTTTTCCCCCTGAAACCATTGGATGATTTTTAAAAGCATATGTTCATTGGGTTCATGAATTCCTGAAAATAACTATAATACTCCTTATTGAATAACGCGCTGTATGCATGTCACTCATTTAATTACTCTAAATATCTCAGGAGGCTGGGACTTCCCTGGTGGTCCAGTGGTTAAGAATCCGCCTTCCAGTGCAGGGGACGCGGCTTCGATCCCTGGCTGGGGAACTAAGATCCCACGTGCCACAGGGCAACTAAGCCTGAGCGCCGCAACTACTGAGCCCACGTGCTCTGGAGCCCGTGCACCACAGCTAGAGAGAAGTCTGAACACCTCAGTGAAGATCCTGCCTGCCGCAACTAAGACCTGACATAAATAATTAGTTAATTAAAGGAATAAGTACTTAAAAAAAAATCTCAGGAGGCTAACAGTATTGGGATCTCGGCCAAGTCGTGGCTAGAGCTCAGGGTTCATTATGTATTCCCCATCAGGTCACAAACACATACCACGTCAGTATCCTCTGTGCACTCTTGACTATATATAGGAAATGAAGTTGCTAATCACTTTCTTAGAGAAAAATTGGTATGACTTGGACATAGTGCGGAGTGAGAGATGACGGCACCTACTTGTGAGTCAAGACAAAGGCAGAGCAGTAATTAGCCAGGCATATCAAGATGGGCGTATATTCCGTGTCTTTGGGGCACCTTCGTGTGTGCTCAGTAAAAAGCGAGTGTGTGTGGTAAGTGCATGTGGATGGCCTCCCATCATTTTATCTTTGCTCTTTCAAATTCCCTTCATATAGACTTCCCTGGCGGTCCAGTGGTTAAGACTCCACGCTTCCGATGCAGGGGGCATGGGTTCGATCCCTGGTCGGGGAGCTGAGATCCCACATGCCACGGGGCACGGCCAAAAAATAAAATAAAAATTTTAATAAAAGTAAACAACTTCGCTCTGTATCTACACAGGCCCTACAATGCCATGATAAAGCAAAACGAAGGAAGAACCTGAAGCAACAACAAAGTACTACTTCAGGTTTGAGTCATCCCTTGAAGAAAATGTCAGTCAACCAATTAGTGGAAATAAGCTAAACGGAATGAGTTTCCCCAGTACAGAGGACGAGGCAAACAACTGGAGATTAAACTCTATGTGCATAAAAACAGTAGGATAGAACATTGGAGATAATTGTCCAAATAACTCAGACGTTACACAAAAGAGTTTGCCAGAAATAGCAACTTCGTATGTTGACCCTGCTGTATTTTATCTTGAATTAAAGGAAATAAAACACCCATATGGATATGATATTTTCTTCTACAGGTGACTTAGATCCATTTTTAAATGTTTTCTTTAATATGAAGGGCAAGGTTCTGCAATCAGAAAGAACAGAAAGATGAGAGATGAGAAAGTATTTTGAGTTTTAACACCTTGTCTGCTGCGAACAAAATTGCAACCTTGAGAGAGCTAAGTAAGCCTCTGGGTCCCATTTTATTTCTAACTGTAACCTAAGAATAACATGGCTTTGGGTACCAGCTAACCTGTCTGCCTGCAATAAAAGAAACAAGGGATTTAATGAAAAGATGCTCCGTACCATCTGTCATCAGAGAAATGGAAATTAAAACAAGGGTAAGACACCGTTACACACCTATTCGAATGGCCAAAATCTGCGACACAGACAACACCAAGTGTTGGTGAGGGTGTGAAGCAACAGGAACGCTTGTTCACTGGTAGTGAGAATGCAGAATGGTGCAGCCATTTGAAATGTCATGAATGTCCAAACTGCCTCGTTCATCTTGGTCCTTTATTCCTTTGTTGGCCTTTGACCAGGCTATTTACAACCCTCTACATTATAGCAAATTGATAGCCGTGCAAATAATTCCTGCCCAAAGCAATGTAAATTATGTCCAGTGGAATGCAAATGCTTCTCACCATGTAATATTCGCCAGTGCGATGTTTTTTCTTCTGATGTGCCGGCTTGGCTAAGCCACACAGCAGCCCACGAACGCAAGCAGGTGGTCAATTTGACATCCATTTGGAAATTCATTGCAGCATTCTTTATCGCACAGTAGATGTACACAGGTACAACACAATTGTATGTCTTACTAATTCCCTCGTTCACGAATAAGCACTTGCTTAGTTTATATCTTAATGAAAGTCATGAATGTACCTTTCAATTTTGCCGGTGTCCTCTGGACTCCGAACACAAGGGGAATTGGCGCTTAGAGAATCTCAGCTGGTCCTGTTGTTTCCTCATGAGAAAGGTTAGAGGCAGTGTGGGAGAGGTGAGAGAGCTCACCTCAGTGCCGCAGGCTTGAAGGAAATACCCAACAGCTGCCTGGGGAAAGGCACGGACACCACAGGCTTCCTGCACTCCTCCTAGGAAGAAAAATATTAAACCACTGATAGAAGGTGCAGCAAAACCTGTCACCCGCAGAGCCCAGGCAAAAACCGTTTTTTAGCCCGGTCAAGAGAGCAGACAGACCCTCTCATCCAGTCGAGGATCCTGTGTTGATAACAAGCAGAGCTCTGCTACCTTCAGGTATAGGGCATCAACTCTGTCCCACCCAAGACCAAACATCAATGCCAGGTGAAGCCCAGACATCCATGGGCTGCCATGGAAAGGAAGCCAGGGATGCTGAGAATGTCTCAGGTGCAAACTTTGTGAGCATAGGACCTGCCTAAGTGTGAGGCTGGATGACGAAGACAGAGCACTACACCTTCCCCTCACCCTGCCCATCCCTGCCATGAGCTTAGCATCTGTTATCACGCAACATCGATGGAATACTGGAAGAAAACGAAGAGCATGGAGATATCCCCTCTATGAGGGGAAGGAGTGTAGGGAAGCCAAAAGCCGAAGACAAAACAGAAGCCAGGAGAAAGCCATCCAGCCTCCCGATTCCTGCCTAAGCACATAAGAGCCCTCAGCCCCAGACGCATTTGAGTCTTGTGGTGTCCTGAAGTTGTCTCAAACCCAGCTCTCTTCAACCCCGCCGTTACAGGGCAAAATACAATTTATTTCCATCTTTACGTGGTCTAGCTTCATTTGCATAGGACCCCATTCTTAGAAGGCTCCCCACTTGGTTTCACGCTCTCCTGTCGCCGTCTTGAAATGCATGATGATGTTTGATCCACGGGCTCCCCATTTTCATTTTGCCCTGATCCCTGAAAATGACGGAGCTGATCCTGGTCTCTGCGAGAGCCACCATTCAACCAGTTAAAGCACATGTTTTCCATACCGCGATCAGGAAACCCTGAACGTCTACGAGACCCTTTCGAGGGGTCCTTGGGACCAAACACTTTTCGTAATAACTCTCAGACACTGTTGCCTTTTCTCCCCGCTCATTCCCTCGTGAGTTGACAGTAAAGTTTTCCAGAGGCTGCATGCCATGTGATATTATAACAGATTGAATGCAGAAGCAGATAGGCTCCAGCTGTCTTTTACCACGCTCACTTGGGAGATTTGCACAAACACAAAGCAGTGGGGCCCTAATCACTATTTCTTAAAATATCGTCATTTTTAATGAAAAATGTAATTTATGTTAGCATACAGAGGGTTCATTATATTATATGTAAAGTTAATAGACTAATAAGTAAATATTTTTTAACGTGTCTAGGTTTTCACTTCTACTTTGGGAAATATCGATAAATATAACAGACATTAAAGGTGGTGTTTGAGGTCCTTAATCATTTTTAAGAAGGTAAAGTGGTTCCCTAGGTCAAAAGTGATGGAGACTGCTGACTTAGAGCAGGTGGCTTCCTGCCTGCTCCCTAAAATAAAAATTGGGGAAAGGTTAAATTCTGTCTCGCCAAGCTGATTTGTGTTGACTTTGAGACTCTGTGGATGAGCCCTGATAAGACCTTCAGAAAGGACGCCTCCCTTCTGGGCTCTGAATGCCCCATCCTTTCTGAATCTGAGAGACACAAATGCCGTGTTCTGGAGCTTGCAGAAGAGTTGCCTGTTGCTCTTCTGTGCTCTCGGAGAAGGTAGGTGGGGATGATAGTCAGGCATCAAGACACAACGCCAGGTGAACCGAGATGGGCAGGGGAAGGGGGCGGGATCTTGTGTGTGGGTAAATGTGGGTTTTTCTGCATAAAACAGTAAGACGATTACAGGTGTTGGAGCCCAGGGCAGGCCACCCCCAAAATGTGCCTCCATGGCATACGGATTATTTTTAATTAAAGTTACTTAAGAAATGGCCGATACAAGGGGGACACGCTGACCCTTCTCTCGGTCTCCCTGAAGCAGGAGAGACATCTCCCCAGTGAAAGGTGCCCGCCCCCCACCTTTTGGAGATAGAAGGACACCCTTATCCCCAGAGACAGGGGAATTTGGTTGAGAAGCCTGTAAAACAAACCTTGTAACGTCATTAACCGACCACCCCAAGCCCCAGCTCTGCTTAGATCCTTCACTAAGGAAGCACCGGAAGCCCAGGCTTCTTCGTCCCAACACAGGTATAGAATTGAGGAGTCACGTGACAGTATGACTTCCACCAGGTATTGGTGAGTGTGATTAATTGTAGTTGTTGTATCAAAGAATTCCATCTCTCAGTGACTCACCCCTGCCAACGCTGACTCTCCCTTGGATGCAGAGACGTCCGTTTTCCTCTACATGCGGCTTCTCGTAAGATAACGTGCGCACGAATCGCAGGGAGGGTTTTGTTGCGATGAAAACTCTGAGCACGTGGAAGATGAGGTTGAGAATCTGCTTTGTTTAAAATGAGCTCCCAGACGGTGCTGATGTTACAGCCCACGGACCGGATTTTGAACATCAAGGTTACAAGCAAAGTAATGCGGGTCTCTTTAGCAGATGGTCTTGCTGTGCTCCCAGGAAAAGCCAATGGCGACACTCAGCACCTAACCAGCTTCTGCAGCGCAGATACTTACGTGTTGATGTTTATTGGGGTCTTTTTTTCAGTGTACGTATGTTAGGTGCGTGCATGTAGCTTGGAAAGAACATTCTCAGTTGTGAAAACTATTTTCATATCGCAAGTTAAAGAAAAGAGAGTCAAAGCTTGCTACCCTTAAAACTGTAAGACCTGTACAGTAGAAACTAACACAACATTGTAAAGCAACTATACTCCAATAAAAGTTAATAATATATTTTTTTAAAAATCTTAAGGCCTGCCCCGTAGAGATTCACTCAAAGTGCATAACATGTTCCAGAGTTTTCAGCTATGTCCAGAAAATTCCCTCTAAAAAAAAGTCCATGCTTCCTCTTTGTGCCAAGAAACTAGGGGTTTAGAAGTCTGTAAATGCAGAATCACCAATGAATTTGAATATGGCGATTCAAGAAGATTGTTTTAACCTGTGTTTGTACAACTAACTAAAACATGGTTCTATTTTATAAAACATAAAAATTAAATATGGACGGCCTCTGAAGAGAGCAGTTTACATCTAAATTTTTTAAAGTTAACCTTTCAGTGATTTACATTTTATTTTCCCATCTAAGCCCAAAAAGCTTTGATTAAAATTTTATCTACTTGGCTATCTGCTATTTTATGCCAGTACTATCCCCTGGGACACTTTTCTCTTTTGATGATTCGTTGAAGAAAAGCTGCAATGTTAACAGATGGATAAAGTTGAAGGGTTTTTACAACCAGGCAGTTTTCTCCAGTGGAACAACTGTTACACTTGCACAAAATTTTGAGTGGGAAAATCCGAAGTAGAGTTTGGGGGGGGGGATGTTAAACTAGGGAGCGGGTGCTGCTGTATCTCATGATGAGTTTGGAGGGTGTACAGTAAGTCCTCTACATACGAACGAGTTCCGTTCCAAGAGAGCGTTTGTAAGTCCAGCAACGTTAGCCTAGGTACCCAGCTAACACCATGGGCTATGTAGTACTGTACGGTAACAGGTTTATAATACTTTTCATACAAATAATACATAAAAAACAAACACAGTAAAGAAAACATTTATCTCACAGCACAGTACCTGGAAAAGCACAGCAGTCCAGTCCAACAGCTGGCATCCAGGGGCTGGCATCGAGGGAACAGGCAAGAAGAGTTACTGACTGGAGGAGGGAGAGGAGGTGGGAGATGGTAGAGCTGAAGGATCGTCAGCAATAGTAGATGGAGGGCGAGCTGCAATGTCACTCACTCCTGACGTTGCTGGAACAGGTTCTGGTTCCTTGCTGGAACCAGATGCACATTCGCATCTTTGAAAGTTCGCAACTTGAAGGTTCCTACGTAAGGGACTTACTGTATTGTGATGCACAGAACGCACATGTGCACTTGTGCTGAATGAAGGCTTTCTGAGCTGCTGACACCACCCACGAGCTCAGAGTTCCTTTTTTGTTAATTTTTATTTTTTATTGGAGTATAAGTGCTTTACAACGTTGTGTTAGTTTCTGCTGCACAGCGAAGTGAATCAGCCACACGAATACACACATCCCCTCCCTCCTGGACCTCCCTCCGCCCACCCCTCCATCCAGTCCCACTAGACTATCACAGAACACGAAGCTGGGCTCCCTGCGCTATACAGCAGGTTCCCACTAGCTATCTGTTTTACACATGGTAGTGTATTACACATGGTAGTCAAATCTAATCACCCAATGCATCCCACCCTCCCCTTCCCTCTCTGTGTCCACACGTCCGTTCTCTATGTCTGCCTTTCTATTCCTGCCCTGCAAATAGGTTCATCTGTACCATTTTTCTAGATTCCACATATATGCATTAATATACGATATTTGTTTTTCTGACTTACTTCACTCTGTATGACAGACAATGACCCAATTTCATTTCTTTTTATGGCTGAGTAATATTCCATTATATATATGTACCACACCTTCTTTATCCATTCATCTGTTGATGGACATTTAGTTTGCTTCCATGTCCTGGCTATTGTAAATAGGGCTGCAATGAACATTGGGGTGTGTGTGTCTTTCTGAATAATCGTTTTCTCTGGCTATATGCCTAGTAGTGGGATTGCTGGGTCGTATGGTAGTTCTATTTTTAGTTTTTTAAGGACCCTCCATACTGTTCTCCATAGTGGCTGTATCAATTTACATTCCCACCAGTGGTGCAAGAGGGTTCCCTTTTCTCTCCACCCTCTCCAGCATTTATTGTTTGTAGATTTTCTGTTGATGGCCATTCACACCGGTGTGAGGTGATACCTCATTGTGGTTTTGATTTGCATTTCTCTAATGATTTAGTGATGTTGAGCATCCTTTCGTGTGCGTCATCTGTATGTCTCAGAGTTCCTTGATATACTTAATTGGAACGTGGAAATGACAGAGCCTGTGATGGAAGGACAGAGTGTACTACTTCTGCATCTAGATGTGCTTGTTATGGAGCCTGTCTTAAATCAAGTGGGATGAGAAGTCATATGATATGGGATCCTTTGCTAGCCATTGTGCTTGGCACCAATCTTAATACCCCATTGCCTCTCTGAGAAAACCTTCGGGGGTGCAGGAACTCCATTGCAGAAAATCTACTGGCCTTGAAAAGGTAAAATGTGGCTTCTGAATCCTGAAATATACAGAGAAATTTCATTGAAATGTGCAGGACTACAGCAGACCCATTTCCTCCTGAGTAGAATACTTTTTGTTTTAACTTAAGGAGTCTGAGGATGGCAATACTGATAAAGGGCAAGGTGTTTATTTTAGGGAATTTTTATAAAAAAGCAAACGGCTAAATAATTTAACAAGAATATGCATAAGGAGGTGGTTAGTAGATTGAACTTTATTTTTAAATTTATTTTTTGATTGAAGTATAGTTGATTTACAATATGTTGTATTACTTTCTGCTGTACAGCAGAGTGACTCAATTATGTATATATTCTTTTTCATATTCTTTTCCATTACAATTTATCACAGGATATTGAATGCAGTTCCCTGTGCTATATAGTAGGACCTTGACGTTTATCCATTCTATATATACTAGTTTGCATCTGCTAACCCCAAACTCCCACTCCATTCCTCCCCCACTCCCCTCCCCCATGGCAACCACTAGTGTGGTCTCTATGTCTGTGAGTCTGTTTCTGTTTAGTAGATAGGTTCATTTGTGTCATATTTTGGATACCACATGTAAGTGATACCATATGGTATTTGTCCTTTTCCATCTGACTTACTTCACTTAGTAGCATAACCTCTAGGTCCATCCATGTCCCTGCAAATGGCTATTTCATTCTCTTTTATGGCTGAGTAGTATTCCATTGTGTATATACCACATCTTCTTTATCCATTCGTCTGTCGATGGACATTAGGTTGTTTCCATATCTTGGCTGTTGTCAGTAGTGCTGCTATGAACATGGGGGTGCATGTATCTCTTTGAATTATAGTTTCGTCCAGATATATGCCCAGAAGTGGGATCGCTGGGTCATATGGCGACTCTTACGTGTCTGTCTTATTCAGTAGGCTGAGCTCCTGTATGGAAAACAAGCAGTGGGCTACATTTAGCTTGTTGGCTACCATCTGTGGACCTCTTCTCTTGTTTCAGAGTAAAAGTCTGTTAGAGCACTGGCCTTCTGAGCCATGTCGTTGATTGAATCTCCCTTTTATTTTTTAATCTATTTATTGAAGTATAGTTGTTTTACAGTGTTAATTCCTGCTATACAGTGAAGCGACTCCGTTATAGATATTCTTTTTCTTTCTTTTTTTCCCATACATCATTACTGGAATATAATTGCTTCACAATACTGTGTTAGTTTCTGAAAAACTAAAAATAGAACTACCATATGACCCAGCAGTCCCACTACTGGGCATATACCTTGAGAAAACCGTAATTCGAAAAGAGTCATGTACCACAATGTTCATTGCAGCCGTATTTACAATAGCCAAGACATGGAAGCAACCTAAGTAAGTGTCCATCGAAAGAGGAACGGATAAAGAAGATGTGGCACGTATATTCTTTTTCATCTTCTTTTCCATTATGATTTATCAGAGGATATTGAATGGAGTTCCCTGTGCTGTGCAGGAGGACCTTGTTGTTTATCCATCCTGTTTATAATAGTTTGCATCTGCTAATCCCACATTTCCAGTCCATCCCTCCCCCACCCCCTCCCCCTTGGCAACCACAAGTCTGACTGAACTTATTTTATTTATTTATTTATTTTTTTGTGCTATGCGGGCCTCTCACTATTGTGGCCTCTCCCGTTGCGGAGCACAGGCTCCGGACGCGCAGGCTCAGCGGCCATGGCTCACGGGCCCAGCCGCTCCGTGGCATGTGGGATCCTCCCGGACCGGGGCACGAACCAGTGTCCCCTGCATCGGCAGGCGGACTCTCAACCACTGCGCCACCAGGGAAGCCCTGAATTTACTTTAAATGGAGGAATTCAGGATGGACCTGTATCCAACCAAAGTGGGTTTCATAACGTGACAAACATTAGAAAGAAAGAAAAAAAAAACTACTTCCCTGCTGCTTTGTCTGTCCTGAAGAGGAGCTTTTTATTTCTTGGTAATACTTCACACTGATAACGTCAAAAGAGGCAACCATTACTGTGACAAAGAATTAAAGACAGCTTAGATCCTTCAGCCTCCTGCAGAAAAGAATTAATGGGAACAAGGGAAAAATAACAGGAAAATGCTACTGTTTTAAAAAACACATGGAAGTCCCCCAACATAGAAAAAACTTAGGTAGCATTCTTTGCCAGGACATTTTTTTTGGTAGGGCATGGACATCATAAAATGCATTCTCTTAAAATCCCAGGCATGTGCTCGTAGCCGAGTAGAGTATGTGTCATGCATAATGTGAGGATGATTTTAAGTCACGTAGGCAGCTTTTCCTTTCTTACACAAAATGTTCCTAAAAATTAACACAACGTTTGTTTTTTCTGGGGTTTTTTTTCTATTTATTTATTTATTTGGCTGTGCCAGGTCTTAGTTGCAGCATGCGGGATCTTCATTGCTGCATGCGGGATCTTTAATTACGGCATGCGAACTCTTAGTTGTGGCTTGCATGCAGGATCTAGTCCACTGACCAGGGATCGAACCCCGGCCCCATGCATTGGGAGCACAGAGTCTTAACCACTGGGCCACCAGGGAAGTCCCACACAACATTTGAACGTGAGAAAATCAGATAACAAACTCCACGCTGAAAAGAGAACTGTAGGTCCATAAAACAAAAAATGAACACTGAAATATTTATTTTAGGCAAAATCACCAATAACAGTAGACCAGCGTTTCACACTTCTTTGGTTTTTTGGTGTTCATTTCCGTCAGAATGGCGCACACCATTGGCAAATCTGAGTCCCAAAAGCTGGAGATTCCATTTTTTTATCTCACTGAATGATGTTCACATTGGTCTTCAATCTCATTAACTTTTTGAAACATGTACGTCTTTTTTTTTTTTTTTTTTTTTTTTGGCTCTGCTGCGTGTCTTGCGGGATCTTCATTCCCCAACCAGGCATTGAACCTGGGCCACGGCAATGAAAGCGCTGAGTCCTCACCACTGGACCACCAGGAACTTCCCTGTACTTCATGTTATAATACTAACACCTTCATGGCTCCCTTTTCTACCCTTTTAAAAACAAAATAATAAGGGCAATAATCAGTAAGATATTTAAAAAACCGTATCGGCATCACTGTACACGGATGACAACTCTATCAAAAAGTAACCATTGACTGAGAATCCTGCTCTTTGGGAACACATGGTACTGGAGTGTCAGATGATACAGGGAAACGTGTACCTAAATATGTTTTTACATATTTAAAATGTATAAATAATCCAGATATGTGATCTCTATACAATGCATGCATAAATATAGATATATAAATAAACAGGATACATATGTATTAGGGTATTTAAATAATTTTATTTTTAAAATTATTTTTAAAATTCTTCTTAAACAGCGAAGTGTTAATGTTCTGGTTACCAGTAGCATCAAGGGCTATATCTTTTCACACTTGACTAAGGATCTGTATCTCAGCATTTCCCATCAGATTCTCATGGAGTCGTCTTCACTGTGGGTCACGTGATGATCTGTGAACCAATCTCCGTGGTCAGGAAGTATAACCTCCTGGTTGACTAAAATCTAGGTTATAAGTTCCACTGTGGAGCATGAGTTGGACTCAAGTCTATCAGAAATGTTGAGCTGAAGGGCAGAAAACAGTTGGTCCCCCAAAGAGAAACAGCTGTAGTTGCTGGGATAAACTAGATGGAACCGAAACGGGTATCCACCAGACACAACCAGTCAGTGACAGCGACAGGGCCAGGATGCATACCCACTGACCTGACACTGGACAGCCCCACGAACAAGGAAGGAGAGGCAAGACATGAAGTGATGCAGGACTTGTGTGGGAAAGGAAAGAAGTGTTGCACCCAACGCTGAGAGCTTGGAAATGTAGGTCAAGGCCAGATGATGGAAGAATTGAAAGTCAGACTTGGGAGATTAATGATGAACATCCCCCAGCAGAGTGGGGCATTTGTTACAACGGATGAACCTACCCTGACGTATCATCATCACCCAGAGTCTGTAGGTTTCATTAGCGTTCACTCTTGGTGCTGTAGAGTCTATGGGTTTGGGCAAATGTATATAATGACAAGCAGACTGATAACTTTTTTGGTCAACCTCCTATGCTGGACAGACCTTAAGGAAACCACCCCAATCATCCTTGACTTCTTGACTTCCGGCCTTTGTATCCTTGTATCTGCCAGTGCACCCAGGCTTATGATGTCACTCCTGTGTTTATACAACATAAAACTGCATCTTTCTAGCAGACTCTCTCTAGAGACTTTCTCTGTTGCTGATGCTGAAGAAGTCGATGGTCATGCTGGGAGGCCATGTGAGCTGAGGATGGCCCAGAAAGACAGGTGGCTTCTGGGTGATAACCAGCAAGATGGTGGCCTCTCAAACCAACAGCCACTAGGCAACAGAATCTTACAGTGACCTGCCTGAGCTTGGAATGGATTCTTCCCCAGTCAGTCCTCCACATGAGAGCTCAGCCCAGCCCAGCACCTGTACGGAAGCCTCGCCAACCTCTACCAAGAGGATTCATCTGTGCCTGAACTCCTGACCTGCAGAAACTGTGAGATCAGGCATACACATTACGTTCCGGCTAAGTCACAATCTCTTTCAGAGAAGGGAGAGCCCTTTGCTTACTGCCACCAGCTCAGTTCAGTGTGAACCCTGAACACAGTATACTAACGATGTCTTGAATGGCAAGGATGCCTTCAAGGAGCAAAGAAGGGAGAAGTCGTGGGCTGGAAACGAATTGCTTTGCATTCTGCAAAGGGCGTCGTCTTGTTTCTAAATGCTTTCTGACGCCAGAGAAATCTCTAAAGTGAAGACAAGTGTAGCATGAACTGATTCATGTTCATTCAGTAGATATCAGTAAAGAGGGAACAGCTCTGGACCTGGGCGTGGAAGATAAGGGTTAGAACCCCAGTGCTTCCATTTATCAACTGCTTGAAACTACCAGCACAGTTAACCTTCTTCAGTCTCCAATTCCTTATTTGAACAGTGCAGATAATCATACGTCACGGAGAGGCGATTACCCAGAGTAGGCAGTGGGCAGGCACCTCTGAAAGCACTGGAGGTTGTTCTCCATATCCTAGGAGCTTGATCAAGGTGATTTCACTCCCTTTCTTTCTTCCCAGAAGTATTAAGGAGCAGCATTTTAAAAAATATATGTATTTTTATTTATTGTCTAAGAACACTTCACATGAGATCTACTCTCTTAGCAAATTAAATGTACAACACAGTGTTGTTAGTTCTAGGCCCAGTGTTCTATGGTGGATCTCTTGACTTTTTAAAAATTTTAATTTTATTGCAGTGTCGTTGATTTACAATGTTGTGTTAGTTTCAGGTGTACAGCAAAGTGATTCAGTTATATGTATACATATATCAACGCTTTTTTAAGATTATTTTCACATATAGGTTATTACAGAATATTGAGTAGAGTTCCCTGTGCTATACAGTAGGTCCTTGTTGGTTATCTATCTTATATATAGTAGTGTGTGTGAGTGTGTGTGTGTGTGTGTGTGTGTGTGTGTGTATGTGTATGTGTGTTTGTGTATGTTTTCATCCCAAGCTCCTGATTTATCCCTCCCCCCAGTGTTTCCCCTTTGGTAACATTAAGTTTCTGATATCTGTAAGTCTATTTCTGTTCTGTAAATAAGTTCATTTGTATCTTTTTTTCAAATTAGATTCCACATATGAGTGATATCATATGATATTTGTCTTTATCTGACTGACTTCACTCAGTATGACAATCTCTAGGTCCATCCATGTTGCTGCAAATGGCATTATTTCATTCTTTTTTATGGCTGCGTAGTATTCCATTTATATATATATATATATATATATATATATATATATATATATATATATATTTGTACCACATCTTCTTTATCCATTCCTCTGTCAGTGGACATTTAGGTTGCTTCCATGTCTTGGCTATCGTGAATAGCACTGCAGTAAACATAGGGGTGCGTGTATCCTTTTGGATTATGGTTTTCTCTGGATATATGCACAGGAGTGGGATTGCTGGGTCGTATGGTAGCTCTATTTTTAGTTTTTTAAGGACCCTCCATACTGTTCTCCATAGTGGCTGCACCAGTTTACATTCCCACCAACAATGCAGGAGGGCTCCCTTTTCTTAAGGAGCAGTATTAATTAACTGTAGCAATTATGGTTCTCTGGAAAACAAGATGAATCTGGGGCATTCTATTCCAGGCATCCTATTGTTTTTCTTATTATTTTTATTACTCTCCTGCAGAAGGGCAACAAATGGTAAGCTCCCTGCTATGAGGGGTTTTCAGTAGAGGGAGAGAACTCTTCATGTCTCTATCTCGATGGCTAGTGGTCTCGCAAATTGCAAGGTGCAGTATAACTTGGAGTCATTCATTCAGTCATCAACCCAATAACGACACAGTTGACCCTCGAACAACATGGGGCTTAGGGGCAGTGACCCTCTGCACAGTAAAAAGTCTACCTGTAACATACAGTTGGGTCCCTGTGTCCCCGGTTGCATCCTGGGATTCAACCAACCTCGGATTACTTAGAACTGTAGTATTTACTGTTGAAAAAAAAATCCATGTATAAGTGGGCTTGCATAGTTCAAACTCATGTTGTTCAAGGTTCGACTGTATATTGAGAACATCATTTGGGCCAAGCATGGTAATAGACTCTGTGGATTAAAAAAAAAATAGAAAATTGGCCATAATTCTTCAAAGAGTTTCGATTGTTCTGACCCTTAACATTTCCCTTTGATTTTATTGTGTATCAGCAACGGAATTCTGCAGCATACCTGGTAAAGGTCAGAGCAGAGTTGGCCAGGATGCTACATTAATCTAAGTATCATTCCTAGTTATAAGATGAATAGGAATTTGATAGCAAAAACCCTATCTTCCTAAACTTAGAGGGAAGAATTGAAAGCAGATGGTTTGCATATGTTCCCAGCTTTTGCTCTGAGTCAGTGCGGCCAAATTTTTCATCGATATTCAGTGTCTTTTCACATTCACATCACTTTGGAATATATGCTCTTTAAGATGATACTTCTAAGAGATTTTTTGCCCATTTTACTGGTAAGTACAACATACCCGCTTTCATCTAATCCCTTAAACTGAACTTTGGATGAAGTATGTGTACCTGGGTCAACTTAATTCAATTGCTATCATGGTTCACTCAAGAAGGAAAATGAGAATAATCTATTTTTTTTATGGATGAAAGAAGGTAGAGTTCTGCCCTCAATGAATTTACTTTAAAAACAAACACTAAATACAGATGGGAATTAAAGAAAGAAAGAAAAAACACTCCACAAGATCTATTTAGGGACCCTGAAGCTCTAAAGCATTAGAAAAAACAGATTTCAAACATGGCACGTGTTTTTACTGCCACCTGTTTTCGATTCTCACCAAACTGAATAGATTCCATTGAATGATTTAATTCCAATGATAAGTAAAACTGAGCAAACACAGAAATCATAGATCAGCTCTCTACTCACTAAAATCCTGTGTTCACTAGAGCATTTCACGTAGAGTTTAAAAGGAATGCACAATGGATTCAACGTGCTCCATCTCCGAAAAATAAAGAAGGTAAATTATCTTGTTTGGAGCTCTCAAGGCACTCCTGGGGGCTTCTAGTTGTTTTTCCAGCCCATTCTGGTTCCATCAATGACTTAAATCCACAGTACCAGGTACCTCGGAGTATATTTGAATGGCAATTTGAGATTTCCTTGTCGTAATAAGATGCCTTTGAGTACTTTCCTTTCATTAAAAAGGAATGGAAGGAAACCTTTTTGAAACAAGGTGAACCATGGCGAGGGAAGGTTAATCTTGACTTCCAAGCTGTACAGTGCCCCCGAAGGCTGGATTTCACACCAGTGGGTATCGAAGGGTAGACTTAGAAGATGTCAATCCCTCCAAAATTCTCCAACGCCATTAGCTTGGGGGCTTTCCCCCTGCAGTCTGTCCTCTTCTGTGAACCCAGCCTGGTCTATCACATCCTCAAAATGATGAGCTCACCGTCTCTCTCCTGTTTTACTTTCTTGGAGAATCTGGGCTGTAGAAAGGCAGTGAAAACATTTACATCTCACTGTTAGAGCACTAGATGTTAAAACACTCATTTTACAACTTAACCCACTGCTTCAACGGCACAGCCAAGACTGCAGAGATTAAGTCATAAGTCCCAGGAGCAGTGCAGCTCTAGAACTTCATGAAGAAGAAGGGTCCACTGAAATAAACATCTTTTATATTGCTTCTAGCGAAAGCAGCCCATGCTGGATCCGTCTAGAAGTTCATTTAAAAAGAAAAAAAAAAATCAGGGAAGCAAGAGTATAATGGCAAAGAGAGTTACATAATTCTCCAGGTTATTTTTAGAATCATTTCCGTGGTGTGAAAAATAACTGAGGCAGGAATTAATAACGTGCATCTAGCTTCCTAGTAACCCGCTGAGCTTTCCCAGCAGTGGGGTTGCTTCCCCTGCATCGACAAAAGGAGTCTGGCAGAGGGTCAGCCTTGCTGTAACATGTCATGGCTGACAAGGCAGAGCAAAAGTCATGTCGTTTTCACCTCTTATTTCCGAGCTTAGGAGTCGCTGAAAGAAGGGGGAGCGGTGTGCTGATTCAGGCTGCCAGGAGTTTGCAGAAGGGTTTCTCGTCACCAGTTTGGGGTCCTCTGTCTTTTCTTGCAGCCATGCTCAACTAGTATCCCCGTATTGAGCAGTTCCGGTACCTGCCTTTTATTCACTCTTCTCCAGATAAGGTAGAGAATCGATAAATATCAGTGCAGTTTCCTGTTGCCCTTTGTCCTCCGGGTGTTCTTGTTCTCCCAAAGCCTGCTTGCGTTGGAGACCAGCAGGCAGGAGCAAATCAACACAGTTGTTCCGTGGCCACCGTTCCGTTTAGGATGTTGCAGGAAAAGACATTACCGTGACCACCAAGCTCTATGTTTCCTAATATTACGGAAACATTAATTCCACTGATGGGGATGGTGAGGGGCACGTTACAAGAAGAAGTGAGTTTCGTGGTAGAGATGCCAAGCGGGGACAGCCACAGGCAGATGGTAACCGCTGAACAGGACACGGGGAGACTCCCAAAGTGTTTTCATGGTGAGCATTGCACTGCTCTGATTCCAGAGACCAAAGCCCTGTTACTCAGTAGGGCGGGGAATCCCAGACAAAGTTCCTCCCTTCTCTGGGCGTGCAGATTTTGTGCT
Organism: Delphinus delphis; assembly: GCF_949987515.2. Taxonomy (NCBI): domain Eukaryota; kingdom Metazoa; phylum Chordata; class Mammalia; order Artiodactyla; family Delphinidae; genus Delphinus; species Delphinus delphis. Next base: position 122,442,069 of record NC_082704.1, read on the forward strand.
TATAGGTCCTGAAAGAAGCAACGCGCACACCTGCAGACATCTGCCTACACCCAAGGGGCTCAGAGAATGCTGAGCGGCTGTCAAACTGTTCTCTTTGTTACCGAAAGTGGGGTCTGGCTGCCCGCTGCTCCAAAGCCAGTAAAGAGGCAAGGCTGGTAGAAAGGAAAGTCTGCTCTGTTTGCAATGTCAGCACCCAGGGAGGAGGGCAGACTTCTGTCCAGAGGCCGACTTCCAGTCCTCCCCTCCCCCACGCCTCTCCCCCGGGCAACCACAGGTCTGTGCTCTATGTCTGTGAGTCTGTTTCTCTCTTGTAGATAAGTTCATTTGTGTTGTATTTTAGATTCTACATATAAGTGATATCATATGGTGTTTGTCTTTCTCTTTCTGACTTACTTCACTTAGTATGATCATCTGTAGGTCCATCCATGTCCCTGCAAATGGCATTATTTCATTCCTTTTTGTGGCTGAGTAATACCCCATTATATATATGTACCACATCTTCTTTATCCATTCATCTGTCGATGGGCACTTAGGTTGCTTCCATGTCTTGGCTGTTGTAAATAGTGCTGCTATGAACATTGGGATGCATGTATCTTTTTGAATTAGACTTTTTGTCTTTTCTGGACATATGCCCATGACTGGGATTGCTGGATCATATGGTAGCTCTATTTTTAGTCTTCTGAGGAACCTCCATACTGTTCTCCACAGCGGCTGCACCAACTTACATTCCCACCAACAGTGTAGGAGGGTTCAAAGGATACCGAGTTTTGGTCATATACATGACGAATTAAGTCCTAGACGTCTACTGTACAGCATAGAGCCTATAGCTAACAATACTGTGTTATAGACTTAAAAATGTACTGAAAGGATAAATCTTTTTTTTTTTTTTTTTTTTTTTTTTGCGGTATGCGGGCCTCTCACTGTTGTGGCCTCTCCCGTTGTGGAGCACAGGCTCCGGACGCGCAGGCTCAGCGGCCATGGCCCACGGGCCCAGCCGCTCCGCGGCACGTGGGATCTTCCCGGACCGGGGCACGAACCCGTGTCCCCTGCATCGGCAGGCGGACTCTCAACCATTGCGCCACCAGGGAAGCCCAAGGATAATTCTTATATTCAATGTTATCATACACCAAAAATAGTAGTAATAAATAGAATGGGAGGAACTTTTTGGAGGTGATAGCTGCATTTATGGCAGAAATTGTGGCGATGGTTTCATGGGAGTAGACACCATCTCCACATGTCATTAAGTTCTATATATTAAACATGCACAGGGCTTCCCTGGTGGTGCAGGGGTTAAGAATCCACTTGCCAGTGCAGGGGATATGGGTTCGAGCCCTGGTCTGGGAAGATCCCACATGCCGTGGAGCAACTAAGCCTGTGCACCACAACTACTGAGCCTGCGCTCTAGAGCCCGTGAACCACAACTACTGAGCCCCCATGCCACAACTACTGAAGCCCGCATGCCTGGAGCCCATGCTCTGCAACAAGAGAAGCCACTGCAATGAGAAGCCCGCACGCCGCAACGAAGAGTAGCCCTCGCTCGCTGCAACTAGAGAAAGCCCGCGCAGCAATGAAGACCCAACACAGCCAAAAGTAAATAAATAAATATATTAAGAAAATAAAACCAAAAACAAGCCCACGACAGAGGTCTGGGACTGGTCCTTCTTCCCAGCCCCCAGAAGGAACCAACCCCCAAAACACCTTGATCCGTATCTTATATCATATAATATGTGGTTTATATATATGTAGGAGATAAGTCTTATTTATCTATCTAAAGATGTATATACATATCACGTATATTTATATTATAAACACAAAAGTATATTATCTATTATACGTTATATACACTTTTTATTTTATAGATCACACCTAGGATTTATTTCAAGGGATTGGCTCCCACGTTTGTGGGTGCTGTGACATTCAAAATCAGTAAGGCAGGCTGCAAAGTTAGGCAGGAGCTGATGTTTTAGTCTTGAGACAGGATATCTTCTTCTGTGGGAAATCTCACTTCTGATTTTAAGGCTTTTCAGCTGACCAGGAAAGAAACCCTTCCATTGTCAAGGGTAATCTGCTTTTCCTGCATCTTTTTAAAAAGGTTTATGTTGGCGTATAGTTGCTTTACAACGTAGTGTTAGTTTCAGGTGTACAGCAAAGTGAATCATTTATACATATACATATATCCACTCTTTTTTAGATTCTTTTCCCATACAGGCCATTACAGAGTACTGAGTAGAGTTCCCTGTGCTATACACTAGGTCCTTATTAGTTATCTGGTTTATATATAGTAGTGTGTATGTGTCAATCCTAATCTCCCAATTTATCCCTCCCGGCCACTCTGCTTTTCTTAAAGTCTACTGATTCTGGATGTTAACTACATCGATCAAATACCTTCACAACAACATATAAACTAGTGTTTGATTAGACTACTGGGAACTATAGCCTAACCCAGCTAACATGTGATGTGATGAATTGTGCCCACCCCTGCCAAATTCACAGGCTGAAGCCCTAAGCCCCAGAAGCTCAGAATGTGGCTGTATTAGCAGATGGGGTCTTTAAAGAGGGGGTGAAGGTAAATGAGGTCACTGAGGTGGATCGTGATACAATAGGACTGGTGTCCTTAAAAGAAGAGGAGATTAGGACACAGACGGACACAGGGAGAAGACAGCCATCTACACGCCCAGGAGAGAGGCTTCAGGAGGAACCAGCCCTGCCCACACCTGGATCTCAGACTTCCAGCCTCCAGGACGGAGAGAAATAAATGTCTGTTGTTTAAGCCACCTGGTCTGGAGTACTTTGTTATGACAACCCTAGCAGACTAATGCAACACATAACACTAACCATTAAACTGTACAACAGACTGTGGGCTACCATACTTAAAATATGTCCAGAATATTAACCACAAACAACAAAGCCTGAACAGAGAGTTTGAGAAGAACAGAAATACACATAAATTTAAATAAGTGAAAAAATTATCTTTTTCCCTCATAAGGGAAGAAATGCAAATCTAAACGTGGGTGGGAACCCATATTTTTAACCTTCCAATAGATAACTAAAAAATTGATAACACCTAGGAGATGTTTTGATAATCAGTGTGTAAAAGTGTGAATCAGCCCCTTGAGAGGAAAATTTGGCAAAGAAGATTCACCCTTAAAAAACAAACGGCACAATCAACAAATGAACAGAAGACCTAAGTTGACATCTCTCCAAAGAGGACATACAGATGCCTGAGACGCACATGAAAAGCTGCTCAACATCACTAACTATTAGAGAAATGCAAATCAAAACTACAGTGAGGTAGCACCTCACACCAGTTAGAAGGGCCGTCATCAAAGAATCTACTAACAATAAATGCTGCAGGACTTCCCTGGTGGCACAGTGGTTAAGAATCCACCTGCCAATGCAGGGGACATGGGTTCGATCCTTGGTCCGGGAAGATGCCACATGCCGTGGAGCAACTAAGCCCGTGCGCCACAACTCCTCAGCCTGTGCTCTAGAGCCCGCGAGCCACAACTACTGAGCCCATGTGCCACAACTACTGAGCCCATGTGCCACAACTACTGAAGCCCGTGTGCCTAGAGCCCATGCTCTCAACAAGAGAAGCCACCGCAATGAGAAGCACGCGCACCACACAAGGAGTAGCCCCGACTCACTGCAACTAGAGAAAGCCCACTCACAGCAACAAAGACCCAATGCAGCCAAAAATAAATAAATAAAATTTTTAAAATGCTGGAGAGGGTGTGGAGAAATGGAACCCTCTTGCACTGTTGTTGGGAATGTAAATTAATACAGCCACTATGGAGAACAGTATGGAGGGTCCTTAAAAAAACTAAAAATAGAACTACCATATGACCCAGCAATCCCACTACTGGGCATATACCCTGAGAAAACCATAATTCAAAAAGAGTCATGTACCACAGTGTTCATTGCAGCACTATTTACAATAGCCAGGACATGGAAGCAACCTAATTGTCCATTGACAGATGAATGGATAAAGAAGATGTGGTACATATGTATAATGTAGTATTACTCAGCCATAGAAAGGAATGAAACTGGGTCATTTGTAGAGACGTGGATGGACCTAGAGACTATCATGCGGAGAGTGAAGTGAGTCAGAAAGAGAAAAATATCGTATATTAACACATATGTGGAATCTAGAAAAATGGTACATATGAACCAGTTTGCAAGGCAGAAATAGAGACACAGATGTAGAGAACAAATGTATGGACACCAAGGGAGGCAAGGTGGGGGTGGGTGGTGGTGCTGGGATGAATTGGGAGATTGGGATTGACATGTATACACTAATATGTATAAAATAGATAACTAATGAGAACCTGCGCTATAGCGCAGGGAACTCCTCTTCACTGTACAGTAGAAACTAACACAACCTTGTAAAACAACTATACCCCAGTAAAAATAAAATTAAAAAAATGCACATGGCCTATGACTCAGCATCTCCTTCCACTTCTAGGGACTCACTCAGAAATACACACACCCATGTGACAGAGAGATCTATGTTTTAGGGTGCATACACTACAGAACTGTTTGTAATAGTGCAGAAAAACACTAAAATGACCATTGATGGAAGTCCAATGACAGTCATTCATAAATGGAATATTAGGCAGCCATGAAAAAGATTGCCTGTGTGTGTGTGTGTGTGTGCGCACGTTCACGTGTGTACTGTATACTAACCTACACTATTTCCAGAAGCTTAGAAGAGAAATTTGTATCAGCCTCTAGAGAACAGTAACTGAATCTGCTCTCCAAGAATGTTTAATTCTTGCTTATATAACTGTGTATTCTTGGACTTTGAATTTTCCCGTTTGTGCTCTGTCAGTTAAAATCACCAGTTAAATGCTCTTGAATTCCTTCCGTTAACACAATGCCAATACTGGGTTCCATTTTAATAAAATAGCCATGGGCTTTCTATGGCAGTCTACAGAAGAGACTTGCTGGATTCTGTAGGTGGACTCTGCTCATTTGCATCCCTCTTGCTGAAGTAGTAATTTAAAATTAAATGCTGCTTCACATGCAGGTCCATGTATGATACAGATAAATCATGAGTTCATCTCTGGACAAAGAAAATCTCACCCTTTCCTTGAAGGTATGAAATATCTTGGAAACGTCCAGTTCTTAAGATTACCCATCCTAACTTCTACCTTTTACATAAGAAACCTACATCCTAACCTCTACCTTTTATATAAGAAACCTACATTTTGAGGCCTGGGTTAAAATTTGCCACGTCCACACACACGGTTATATAACTACTGACTTAATTACTGAGCACACTTTTAAACCTGTGTTTTAATGCTTATAGATACACAAGGAATCATTAGTAGTAAATATGGACCATAAAACTTGGGTTAAATAACTACTAAGGGAAAATCGTGAGTTCTTAGCCTTGCAGGTTTTGATCCAGGTTCTAAAAATTCTGCCAGGAAGCACGACAAACTTAAAATATTCTCGAGTGCCAGCAATTGTCAATACTGGTGCTGAGGAGACAGGCTGTAATTGTTAAGAACACACGTGAGGAATGTGCAGAAAATAAAGGACTTGACATCTATATGGTCATGCTACGTTCAAAAGTGAAGAGTTCCCAAGGTGGATAATACAACGGTGCAAATTTGAACTCATTACCTTTGGCATTCAGTACAACTCCTTTGATCAGCCAGACTTGGGATAATTTCTAGATACCAAGTGAATTTCGGAGGTTGTGCTGTGTAATTCAGGAAATCTGACAGCTTGGCAAGGCGGAAGCAGGATGCTTCTTTCAAAAGTTGAGCCAGCTTTTGTCATGGAATCGAGCCGCTCTTTTGCCAAGTTTTGAGCATCCCTGGGCAACCCAGTCATGGCTGAAGTCAGGTCCTGAAATGGTGAGTTATGTCTGACTCACTGGAGTTGTGGGTTAACACTGAAAACTCATACTTGAACACCTGACTAACTCCAGGTCCCTCAGAAAGTGACCTTACTTAGAGATAGGGTCAGTGAAGGTGTATTTAAATTTGGATGAAGTCATTAGGATGGGCTTAGTCCAATAGGACTGCTGTCCTTATGCAAAGAACAAATTTGGACACAGACACAGGAAGAATGCAGTGTGACTGATGGCAGATATCGGGGTGCTGTTTCTACAAGCCACGGAATACCAAAGATTGCCAGTAGGCCACGAGAATCTAGGGGAAGGGCATGGAACAGGTTCTCTGGCACAGCCCTGGAAGGAACCAACCCTGCCCACACCTAGATCTCAGACTTCTAGCCTCCAGAACTGAGAGAGGATACATTTCAACCAGGACTGTGATACCACTCCAGAACGTCTATGGCTGACAATGAAGAAGGAGAAATCGATTTCCTTGGTCGTGGGCAGAACATCTGAATCGCGGATGAGGCTAAGCTCAAGAAATTTCAAGAAAAACATGCTGGACCTCCCTGGAGAAATTATATTAGAGCAAAACCTAAATGTGAAAGGTTGACACGGACCCCACTGCCCAGCTGTGGGGAAGTTCACAAAATAGAGCAGCAGTCTCTAGAAGAAAACCATGCTCTTTAGATAAGAATTTGAATGTGCATTCCCAGTGAGATTTTATTATTTCTGGTAGACACAATCTTAGAGAATAAATGAGGCCGTTTCAATGGATGTATGTGAGTTGCCCCTACTGGGAAAAAGGAGAGTATAAAACAAAATATAACCAGGAGACTCATACGTGAGGGTCCGGCAGGAAGTCCGGCATGGTACTGCATGTCTCCCAAAGCCAGCCATCTGCAAAGAGTAGGCACCCAGCCCCAGAGGTCTGGCCCCGTCTCCCCCAGCCCCTGCCAGCAGGGCAGCTGAGTGGTCAGCCTTCAGCTTCTGTATGGGCCCCTCCTGCCGCCCTGTCAGGCCAGGCATCCTTAGGGCCGCCACTATACCAAGCCTGGACACATGCTGGACCTTCCAGTTCCCACAGCTCAGCAAATTTTAAGCTGGGACACTACACAAAACTTGATGTTAAAGAAGTTGAGGCTGACAATACAGAAAAAAAGAAGAAAAAAGGAATCAGCTTCCTAGGTGCACCTGCATTGCAATTCCACGCTCGAATCAGGTGCTGTGGGTCCAGGAGAAACTCTGCGACTAAATGCCCCTTGAAGAGCTATAAAAATGTGGTTCTCAGGTCCTCCACTGCAGAGAGTGTGGTTGCCAGGGGCTCCAGCGGCTGTGCTCCGAAAGCCATCACCTCGTTTGTATGGTGGCCATACTTCCCCCAGACTAATTGCCCCCTAATGCCCGAGTGTGTCAGGCAGGACAGTTCTGGGGAGACAAAAGACTCCTCTGATGATCACCTTTGGCTTCAAGACCCCGAGACCGCCTTTCCCAATCTTCCTACCCCCTTCCTCTCTCTTCTGCTAAAAGTCAGACTTTGCGTTCAGCTCTGCTGGGTCTCCCAGCCTTACCCAGATCCTCTGCCATCTTCCCTCACACGGGTTTTTCTCCTGAAACAATCCTTTCCAGTTGAGTCATGTCTTGTCTGCTTCTGCAAGGGTGCATCTTGGAATCTCCTTCTCAGTGAACCCAGAAGAACCCAGGCATCCGTGTGTTTAAACACTTCCATGCAAGAAAGCATGTCTGTTTTTCCAGAGGTTGAGCTGTTCTCCATCAAATGAGAAGTTAAGGCTCCATCAATTCAGGGAGAGAAAAAAAAAGCCGTCAACTTTCAAATGACCCTTTTTCTCCCTTTCAAATGCCTCCTTTTCTCCCTTCTGGGGCCATGACTGTTTCAAAAATGATTAGGATCCAGTTTGAGTGAAAGCATAAGGCACCCTAGGAATTATTATATCTTTACAGTCACAAGAGAAGTCGGCCTGTGTCTAGAAAAAAAAAGGTAAGGCAGAGGTCATACATATCCATATTTTTTTTTAAATAGTCTCAGGTGTAGGGACTTCTCCGGTGGTCCAGAGGTTAAGGCTGCACGCTTCCACCGCAGGGGGCATGGGTTCAATCCCTGGTCAGGAAACTAAGATCGTGCAAGCCATGCGGTGCAGCCAATAAAAATTAAAATTAAATAAAAATTCAAAATGTAGAAAAATAGTCTCATGTTTAGAATTAAACAGTGGCTGAGAGCTAAAGAGAAAGTCCTAGCCCCAGACACAACATAGCATGATTTTTTTTCCTTTCTTCCTTCCTTCCTTTCCCTTTCTCTCTCTCTCCCTTTCTTTCTTTTCTTTCTTTCTTTCTTTCCTTCCTTCCCCTTTCTCTCTCTTTCTTTCTTTTCTTTCTTTTTCTTTCTTTCTTTCTTCTTATTATATAACTACATGTATATGATATGCTGTTTCACAATTTTTAAAGGTTATACTCCATTTATAGCTATTATAAGATATTGGCTATATTCCCCATATTGTACAATGTATCCTTGTAGCTTATTTTATACCTAATAATTTGTACCTTTCAATCCCCCACCCGTATTTTGTCCCTCCCCCTTCCCCCTTCCCCCTGGTAATCACTGCTTCATTCTCTGTATCTGTGAGTCTGCTTCTTTTTTGTTACATTCACTAGTTTGTTGTATTTTTTAGATTCCACATGTAAGTGAGATCATACAGTATTTATGTTTCTCTGTCTGACTTATTTCACTTAGCATAATACCGTCCAAGTCCATCTGTGTTGCTGCAAGTGGCATTATTTCATTCTTTTTTATGGCTGAGTAATATTCCTTTGTATATATGGACCACATCTTCTTTATCCATTCATCTGTTGATGGACACTTAGGTTGCTTCCATGTCTTGGCAATTGTAAATAATGCTGCTATGAATACGGGGGTGCATGTATCTTTTAAAATTAGTGTTTTAGGGGAGTTCACTGGCAATCCAGTGGTTAGGACTGCACTTTCACTGCTGAAGGCGTGGGCTCAATCTCTGCTTGGGGAACTAAGATCCCACAAGCCACGTGGTGTGACCAAAAATAATAATAATAATGAAATAAAATTAGTGTTTTTGTGTTTTTCGGATATATACCCAGGAATAGAATTGCTGGGTCATATGGTAGCTCTATTTTTAGTTTTTTGAGAAGTCTCCATACTGTTTGCCACAGTGGCTGTACTAATTTACATAAGGAAAGTTGAAGATTTCCTTTTATAAAATCAAGTAACTTGGGAACATAGGAAATTTTCATAAATAACACAAAGGCTAGTCATGCACAAGCAATTAGAATTTTTTAAAATTTATGACGTTAAGAGTTGCATAATTAGAGGAGAGCATTATATTTTAGATTTTGGTCGGGGGTCACGGTCAAAGCATTTACAAGCCTAGATGACCAGAGTTTCAATGCCAGAGCCTTAGCAATGATTCTGCTTATCTGTCTGGCTGCTATCTTAATAGCTGCCCCATCAAGGGGACTTGTGTTAGTTCACATAAAGGCCACCCGCTCATTTATTAAAAGCCGTTGGCATTGTAATATAAGAGAGAGAGAGAAAATCAATGTGCTCACTTCAAACATCAATAGATTGTTGAAGTTTGGGGGTGAGTGTAAAAGGCACGTAATTACAGAGACCTTGGATGAGTAGAGACCTGATATTTAAACCTATCACATAACCCAGAGAGGGTCCCATGTTCTGAAAGCATGGCTCTTCAGGGAAGTCCTTCCTGTCTGAGTAAGATTCCTGTTTGATCTAAGAAGTAGAAAAAATACTAGTGGAGCAACGTTAACCAGTCTGCATGTTCAGTTCCTGGAATAATCATCACCACAATGAAATAATAATGATAGCTTTATTAAATATATACCCTAGGTCCCCCGGGCAGGGCTCTAAAAATCAACACTGTCTGTATAATGACTCTAGGATGGAGGGACTGTTATTTATCCCAGTTGATAGATGGAGCAGAATAAGTCAGAGAGAAGCAAAGGCTGTTTGGATTCAGAACCAAGGTCTTAACACTCTCTGCTTCACAGATGTTGTAATGGGATCAGTCATGGACTCCTTAACTATTGCTAATTGTATGACAGTCATCCCAAAACAGCAGCTTAAAGCATTTATTCAATTAAATCATCCATCATCTCACAGTTTCCACGGGTCAGGAATGTGGGCACAGCTTGGGTGAGTGTGGCGTTTAGGGTCTCACAAGGGAGCGATCAAGCCTTTGGTCGGCTGTGTTCTCATCTGGAGGTTCAAGAGGAGAAGGACCCAGCTAACTTTCCTTGTGGCTGTAGAACTGAACGCTCTGGCCATTTCTGACTCTCAGGCAGAGGCCACGCCCATATCCTAGAGGCCAGACTCATTAGCTCACCGTGTGGGCCCAGCATCATGACCCCCTGCTTCTTCAGCGTCAGCAAGAGAATGTCTCTAAGAGCGTCTGCTAGCAAGATGGAGTGTGATGTAGCATCAGGAAAGAGGGAAGTCACATCCTGAGATCCTGGGCACGCCCAAGCACAGGGACGTATACAGGAAGGTAGACCGGAAGATGGGGGGTCACTGGGGGTCTTCTTACAATCCGTCCAGCACAGGTGGAGCCCAAGACATCTCCAGTATGTCTTCAACTTCACCAACCCACGGGGAGAGCCTTTCTCTTAGGGAGGACCCATTCTCTCCTTTAAAACCTTCCATGGGATAAAGTCAGACCCACCCATGATAACCTTCCTGTAGATGAACTCAAAGTCAGTTAATGTGGAACTGTCTGTAATCTCCCTTAAAATTTTCCATGTCTAGAAACAAATCTCCTTGACCACCGACACTCTATGGAAGGAGATCACACAAAGTTATGAACAGCAGGAAGCCGGGATCATTGGGTCACCTTAGAAATAGCCAGTGTATTGGAAATGTGTGTGCACAAAATCTGAGAATATAAAACTCCAGTCACAACCATCGATAATGTAACAGTGAATAAAAGAAATAGAGATATTCTTCATGCATAAATGACTCTAAAAAATATTTTACGCAAAGATCCTTTATAAAGACACTATGAAAAGATATACTTTAGCCCAGAGTAATAAACATGATAGGAAATACTGGATTCAATGTGAAAGATAAGGAAAGACCACTATGAGCCGTAGTGGTAAATCTATAAATAACTATGTATTAATTTGCAAAAACAGTTGTAATACAATATTTAAATTTTATATATATTTAAAAAAAAAGAACTTCCCTGGCAGTCCAGTGGTTAAGACTCCATGCTTCCAGTGTAGGGGGTGCATGTTCAGTCCCTGGTCAGGGAGCTGAAATTTCACATGCTGGGTGGCGCAGCCCAAAATAATTTTTTTTATACTAATATCTAAGCTGGAGTAGAAATGCTAAATAATATGAATAAGGAATGGGGGCGGGGGTAGGCATCTGACTCGGTGGAGTATGTTGCCGCCCTTGTCTGCTGCAGAAAGAGGATCTTCATACTTACGAGCTTTGAAGTTCATTAAGAGATTGGAAATCTGAATATTTAAAACAACAAGTAGGAAAAAGTAAGGAAACCACGCCAACAGTGAAGAAAATCACCAGACGTCAAGAAGACAGATAAAATGAAGCCAGATACATAGTATCAATAGTGTATATCTGGGCTTCCCTGGTGGCGCGGTGGTTGAGAGTCCGCCTGCTGATACCGGGGACACGGGTTCGTGCCCCGGTCCGGGAGGATCCCACATGCCGCGGAGCGGCTGGGCCCGTGAGCCATGGCCGCTGAGTCTGCGCGTCCGGAGCCTGTGCTCCGCAACGGGAGAGGCCACAAGAGTGAGAGGCCCGCGTACCGCAAAAAATAAAAATAAAAATAGTGTATATCTGTCAATCCCAGTCTCCCAGTTCATCCCACCCACCCCCCTTCCCCCTTAGTATCCATACATTTGCTCTCTGTGTCTGTGTCTCTATTTCTGGTTTATAAATAAGATCATCTGTACGAATTTTTTTTAGATTCCACATATATGCATTAATATATGATATTTGTTTTTCTTTTTCTGACTTACTTCCCTCTGTATGACAGTCTCTAGGTCCATCCACGTCTCTACAAGTGACCCAGTTTCATCTAAAATAGATAACTAATGAGAGCCTACTGTATAGCACAGGGAACTTTCTCAGTGCTCTGTGGTGACCTAAATGGGAAGGAAATCCAAAAAAGAGGGGACATATGTATACGTATAGCTGATTCACTTTGCTGTACCATAGAAACTAGCACAATATTGTAAAGCAACTATACTCCAATAAAAATTTTAAAAAGCCAGATAAAGGGCAGGGTGAGACACGAAAACACAATTTGAAATAGTAGGAATATGTACAATTACGTCAGTCATCACCATAGATATGAAAGCTTAAACCTCTTCAACATAGTAAGAGGCACACATACTCTGCTTGGATTAAAACTAAATAAAATAATAACGCATCTCTAAATGATTTACTGGTGACATACCTATAACAAAATGACAAAAAGAGTTTGAAAATGATAGAAATGGAAATCTCACACCCGGAAAAAAAATAACCAAAATGAAACTGACATACAATTGACTTGAAACCAAAAGCAGGGAATAGAGTTTAGGGATATCACATAGTCTGAAAATCATCCTACTAAAAATCACGGTAATCTCAAACTTGCTTTCTAACGGTGACAGCGGTCTTGACGCACATAAAGCTTAAAATGACAGAATCCCCCAAAGGTATTTTTAAAACATATCTTTAGTGGGAGAATTAAATGCATCTCAAGTATTGCGAAAGGAAACAAAAAACAAAGCAAGGATAAAACCTGGAAGGTTGTAATTAAGAAGCTTAATCTAATTGATAGATTCCCCCAAAGATAGTGAAATATATATATAACCAAAAAAGACGTTACGTATTATTTTTGCAAGGCATCTGAATCATTTACAAAATTTAACCTGTGCTGATCTGAATCATGTGCTACAAAAGACAGCTCAAAAAAAAAAAAATCTAAAGAATCGAAACCATCAAGACATCGTTTACTATCCATTGTGCAATTATATTAAATATCAACAATCAGGAAGTGTAAAATAGAGAATTCCCTGGTGGTCCAATGGTTAGGACTCCGTGCTTCCACTTCCAGGGGCCCAGGTTCAGTCCCTGGTGGGGGAACTACGATCCTGCAACCTGTGCAATGTGGCCAAAAAAAAAAAAAAAAGTGTAAAATATATACAGAATCTAACTATATCATAGTGCCACTGCTACATATGAACACATGCAGGGCGCACTGGATGGAAGATGGAATGGAGAAAAAAGTGTTTGAGTCATTATTAGGAAACATGACAGAATGATTGTAAATTCTTGGTTTGAGGACAAGCCTTCTGGAAACTTAAATTCACACATTTCTCAGGGCAATTATAGCGACTACCTACTGTTACTGTTCATACAGACCTAAAATTATTCAGGTTTTCTCATAAATTCTGATTTTCCACAGGTTGGATCATAGTTTCTGAAACATGTTTATCTGTGTTGAGTATAGCATAGCATGGTCAGCCTCTTGTGTTTCCCTGGGCTCTGGACTTCGAAATCATAGGGAAACAGGGCTGCCCAGTTGTCACTACTTGGATTATTGATTCATTTTCGTCTCCGATAGAAGCATTTGCTCTTCATTGCTGTGCTTCTCACAAGTTTACCTGTAGAATCTTCCTTTTCAAAACAAGCATTAGTCTTAGAAACATCTTTTGGGCCCCTCAAACATTGCCTAATAGTCTAGAGAAACCATATGCTACCTGAAAAGTCAGCACCTTTCCTTATAACCTCATCTTATAATAAAAGGAACTGTGGGCTTCCCTGGTGGCGCAGTCGTTGAGAGTCCGCCTGCCGATGCAGGGGACACGGGTTCGTGCCCCGGTCGGGGAAGATCCCACATGCCGCGGAGCGGCTGGGCCCGTGAGCCATGGCCACTGAGCCTGTGCGTCCGGAGCCTGTGCTCCGCAACGGGAGAGGCCACGAGAGTGAGAGGCCCGTGTACCGCAAAAACAACAAACAAACAAAAAAAGGAACAGTGAAAATTCAATTAGAAGTCGAAAAGTATTAACCCAAGCACACTTGATTGTAAGTGTGAAGCAATTAAAGAGAAAACAGCATTCATTTAATTATTTTCTCTGAAATTAGATGTTCTTCAGAATCCATTTGGTACTTTTGGAAAACATGATTATTTTCCTATCTCCTTTCTGTATCCAAAAATATATTTGGAGAGTGATTCAGGCGTAGGTGCTCCGAACATTTAATAGCTAAGAGAAGAGGTCAAATTCAAGTTAATAATTGGATAATTGCCATTATGCAGGCCACGTACCTGAGTATTTTCTACTTTGTAACCGCAGAATGTAACTGGGCGTCACCGACAAGCCTGCCCCTAGATCCTCCTGTCTTGAGGCGCCTCTGGAGGGATCAGGGAGCTCATCCCATCTTCTGCCTTGGCGGCCCACCACCATTCTCATAGGGCCGCGGGGCCTTGCAGACTCGGAGCAGTCAGTGCTTGGGGCTGGAGCTGCACTTGCCATGGCTCCTTTGTCACGCACAGCCCCTCCCTCAGTAACTTCAGACTGTGGACAAAAACCGGCGCCTGCCCTGTCAGTAACAAAGGATGTTGCAGCCATCGAGCCATCAACCACCGTAGCTGCCCCAGACTGGGCACCGTGAGGGGACTCGGGATGGAGAAAAACAGGCTCCTGGCCCAAGATAACTGAGGTGCGTATCAGAGGACTGATTTCACTGAGCCCAACCTCTTGCATCTTCCCATACAGAGAAAAATGCTAAATCCATTTCCTCGAGATGCCTGGTTTCTTTAATCAACAGTAATCTTGTGATGTTCTACCTGGTTTTTGTTGCGAAAACTCCTGTATATCCTGGCTCCCCCCTCACCTCTTAGGGGCAGTCCCTCAGAACTGTTTGAGAGGCTGCGTCTCGGGCTTAAGACCTCAGGAAGTCCGCCAAATAAACCATAATTCTCAAATTTTAGGTTGTGCCTTTTTTTTCCAGTCCACAAGACCTTCCAATGGAAGGTGTCTTCCAAGACCATGGGAAGTGTCGGGCATTGAGGAGAGAGGACATCAGGACCAATTCCTATGAAATAAATATTGGAAGCTCTGATCTTAACAATCTTTGGTTGTCCTTGGCAACTCGGGAATTTCATGCTGACCATGAACTTCTACACCGTCCGCCTCCTTCTACTTGGATGGATGTTCCGCTCCAGCATCTTCCCAAGCTACTCCCCCACCCCGACTCTCGTCCCTGACGTATCTTTTCCCGGCACTCGCCCTCTGACCTGTCCTTGGAAACCCCAGATCCTTCAGTGATGGAGGACACTTGATTTTTTGCTTTCTTGTGTCTTTCTCTTTCCAGGTCAGGCCCAGAGATAGCAACCTTCACACCCGAGGAGGTATTTATTTCAAGGTATTTCCCTAAAGCTGGATTGTGAAGGCAGGAATCGTGACTCTTTTAGACTTTTCTGGTCTCTTGCAACTTCCCAATTTCCAGGGCAGCATGAAGGCATCCACGCAGCACAGAGAAGCATGGGCGGGCATGGCCGTGTGCCCATAAAGCTTTATTGGTGGACGCCAGAATTAAAATTTCATATGATTTTCGTGGGTCAGCAAAGATTCTTATGTTTATTCTTCACCATCGAAAACGTACAATCCTTTCCAAGCTTGTAGCCATACAGATACAGGTAGATGTTAAACTTTGCCAGGGACCGTTGTTTTCCAAACCTTCTTTTTAAGAATAAGGTTCTCCTTTGCTATGATTCTCGACACCCGGTATGTGAAGATCACTGCTGGCTGATTTTTTAAATAACATTTAAAACATTTTACAACCTCAAGAGGAACAGCATTTCTGTGGTACAATCAGAAAAACAGGATTTGAGACCTAATTCACACACGTTTATGGTGCACCTTCAAGCAACAACTCCTGTGTGAAATGACATGATGATAGTAATACCCCTCTTGCCCAGTTCTGTGGATTTTTCAGCAGAAAAGCCAAAGGCACGTAAAGAGAGACCATCTTTGCGCTCTGCGCTGTTTCCTGCAAATGCAGAGTCTACGGAAAGGATGTGGCTCGGATACAATTCTTCGATCCTCGAATGAGGAAATGTCTTCCAATCATTGCTAAAAGCACCCCCAGAGAGAAATGGAGTTTGACTATATTGACTGTCCTTCGTTCTGACTTTTATGAGTAATTAATGGATACGGTATCATTCGCAAGTTTTAGTTGCCACTACGGGATTGCCCCCAAGGTGAAAATCATTCTGCCGTGCTCTGGTCAGCACTCAATCTTCAATTCAGAGGTTGATGTCAGTTAATAAAGGGGTGCTTCAAGGAACCAGATTTGCCCTAGAAACTTCTGCTTTCCCCATCCTTGGCCTCAGAAACAACTGCAGATTGCAAGCACCCTCTTTCTCATGATCAGCAGACAGATCGTTTGAACATAAATCCATGACTTTGAAAGTTTATGACGCCAGTCTCGCTTGATGTTTTTGTTTTAAATTATTGTAATTTTTTTATTAAAAATTTTTTTCATTACCCTTTTATCTCTTGGCTGAAAAAAAATCTGCCCAACCCCACAGTCAACTTTCCTAGATATTTTAGGCACACACATCACTGAGTCTACTGCTGCAGGTAACTATGGTGATCCTGACGGTTTATGTTGGAATTCATGGCATAGAGCAAACCCATCCTTCCGGGAAGTGCATGTTAATTATGTTAAACGCGATGCCCCACGGAGAATGAAGAGGTATCGGGTTGTCCATTTTTCATGCTGGATGCTTTGTCCGCAGAGTGAAACAGGTAGTGCATTTAGAACAGGGGATGCATGCAATAGTCTTATCTAGCCTAACAGCGATAATCCTTGTTTAAATAAATGACTTCAGTGTTTAAGGCCCAGTGTAACTATGGGTAGAGGTTTCTTCTATTTTTGTCTCTAAATTTTTTATTTTATTTTATTTTTATTTATTTATTTATTTTGTGGTATGCGGGCCTCTCACTGCTGTGGCCTCTCCCGTTGCGGAGCACAGGCTCCAGACGCGCAGGCTCAGTGGCCATGGCTCACGGGCCCAGCCACTCCACGGCATGTGGGATCTTCCTGGACCGGGGCACGAACCCACGTCCCCTGCATCGGCAGGCGGACTCTCAACCACTGCGCCACCAGGGAAGCCCGTCTCTAAATTTTTTAAAGAATGAAATGGGAGGAAGAAAAGCATAAATGTAGGGTGGGAAATCCCATCGCATCCAAGTGGAGAAAAACGTTCTTAAATTGATTTCTTCACATCATTCTTCATATTTGAGTTTCTGGGGGAAAAAGCTTTAATGTGGTTTATTATTTTTTCTATAGTCTTGAAAGCAAAACTTTTTGTAAATGGTGCACAACACTGAGTTTAAAAGTTTATTTTGTTTGTTTTTTGTTAAATCATTCAGATTGGTTGAAGCTTTTCTTAATGCCCAGACCAAATCAAAACTGACTTAATGGCCAGACCAAATTGGCTATGCAATTTCAAGGTCTACCCAAACAACTTGAGTGTATCTTCCATCCAGATCACTGAAGACCTATTAGGACAGCCAGTCCACTTTTTTAAAAAACAAACAAAACAAAACAAAACAAAAAACACCTTAATTTCAGCTTTGGGTAAGCTCTGACTTACCCGGAAACAGAATCGACTGTCTTTGGCTTCAGGTTTTCTAAGATAAATCCCCAATACTGTCTTTCAGGGCAGTGTTTCCTTGGGCTGTGTATGGATTTGTTTGGGGATTAAACACTTCAGTCTTTCAACCCATGGTTTAGCCAGAAGACTCTTGAGTGTGAGATGGGACTATAAGAGATCATTTGTCCTCTCCTCCTTATTTTCCAAATCCCAAGGGAAGACACTCTTCCAAATGGTTATAATAAGTTATATGTTTGTGTATCTCGATAGGAAGAGGCGTCATGAAAGTGCACAGAGCAATGTGGCCGCCACCTCCAGTGAGATTTGCAAACGTTAAAATGAAGCTGGGTTCCTGGCGGCTGTGTAGGTTTCAGAAAACTCTTTTTCTCAGCTAAATGCCGAGTCCTTGTATTTGTCAAACGAGTAGTGTTCCAATTCCCAGGGCACATGTAGCCAACTCCATCCATGTGGTAACAACCAGTGCAGACGGGGAGAATCTTTTGGTTCCCACGTGCATTTGAGGTCACTTCTGTAACTTCAAGTCTGCTGCAAAGGCAATGTTGCCAAGAGGGAACCAATTTGACAACAGTAAGAAGCTCATTATGTCAAGATGGTTAAGGGCGCAAACATTTGGGAAGCAGTGGAAGTATTCCGTGACTGATTCTTCTGGTGGAAGATTGCTGTTACACAAAGGTTATCCACACCCTGAAATAAACACATACAATGCACATTACCTACCTATTCTTAACACACACAAAGTGCTGCGGTAAGCTCATTGACTTTATCACCATACAGACATATATTTCACTGCGGTTCTACATTGTTGTGGAAATAGAGACAAAATAGCCTCCAGCACATTTTTTGTTTTAAACACATTGGTAGCTTAACCGTAGCTCTCTGATGTTCATCCCCAGTAAAATGGCTAACCGCGCACCGTGAATCACAGGTAAAGGAGAACACAGTTGAAGAAATAATAAGCTTGCCATTAAAGGCAGCGGAAAGATCTTTGGTCTCAGTTATTTGCCTTCCCAGAAATATCCCCCATTGAAAGACCAAGGGCTTTGCACAGCTTTTTAAAAAATGTAGGGCTTCCCTGGTGGCGCAGTGGTTGAGGGTCCGCCTGCCGGTGCAGGGGACACGGGTTCGCGCCGCGGTCCGGGAAGATCCCACATGCCGCGGAGCGGCTGGGCCCGTGAGCCATGGCCGCTGAGCCTGCGCGTCCGGAGCCTGTGCTCCGCAACGGGAGAGACCACAACAGTGAGCGGCCCGCGTACCGCAAAAAATTTAAAAAAAAAAAGTCACATCGTTTCCGTAAGTGTTTTTTTTGAATTTTATTTTATTTTTTTATACAGCAGTTCTTATTAGTTATCAGTTTTATACATATTGGTGTATATATGTCAATCCCAATCTCCCAATTCATCCCACCACCACCCCACGCCCCCATCCCCTGCTTTCTCCCGTTGGTGTCCATATGTTTGTTCTCTACATCTGTGTCTTTCTGTGTTTTTAACACATCAGACTTGACCAACAGAACATTTCTAGTGACACTCTATGAAATATGAAAGTAAATATGAATGACCTTGTAGAAGTAGAGCGTTGCAATCTGCATAACAGTCTTGGTCTTCTCGGGGAAAGCCTCCTGCATTTTATCCTCCGTATCACTGAATGGAAGAAATCAAATTTAGCACATTCCTATAGTTGAGTTCACCGGTTGTTTCCTGCCTGTCTTTTTTTTTTTTTCCACTCATGCAATGAAATAATCATTAATTGCAAATGTTCAGATTCAATCACGACATTACTTTTACTGAAATGTCTACTTCAGTAAGAGAAAGAGGGAGATATTGTAAGAACTGAATGGTGTAAAAGATTTTACTAAAATCAACGGAAACTCTGTGTTGTCATTATTAATCCCTTTAATGTGTGAGATACATGTTTCAATTCCTCTCCATCAACAAAACAAACCTCCATAGTCTCACGGAAAAAAAACGTAATTTTGTGTTCTTTAATTATCATTTAATATCATTGGCTTATGATTAAAAATGAAAAGTTCGCCAACCCTCAAGTTAGATTTTGTTTTTATTTATTAATTTTTTTATTTTTGGCTGAGTTGGGTCTTCGTTGCTGTGCGCGGGCTTTCTCTAGTTGCAGCGAGTGGGAGCTACTCTTCTTTGCCGTGCGCGGGCTTCTTATTGCAGTGGCTTCTCTTGTTGTGGAGCACGGGCTCTAGGTGCACGGGCTTCAGTAGTTGCAGCACGCAGCCTCAGTAGTTGTGGTGCATGAGCTTAGTTGCTCCGCGGCATGTGGGATCTTCCCGGACCAGGGCTCAAACCCCTGTCCCCTGCTTTGGCAGGCGGGTTCTTAACCACTGCACCACCAGGGACATCCCTCGAGTTAGACTGACAGATGTAGAATCTTCTCGTGTTGACTCCAGCTGAGTCCGAATATCTGCTGTAACCATGCCTGATTCATCCCCAGTTGGAGAGAGGCAGGTCAGCGTTCTCATTCTGGGTTGTTTCACTGGAGTAAAGAGCTGTTTCTGGAATCTTCAATACGCAGGGAGCTTTTGTATGCCTAGAACAATTATCACTTGCATTTTGTCCATTGGGTCGAAATATAAAACTTCTAAAGTAGGTTCTTATAAAATCTTCAGACATTATCCTTAAAAAGAAGCAGTGCAGTCTATAAATTATAGGATGATAGTATCGAATGCATTGAACTACCAGTGCAACCAATAATACCTTTTCCTTAAACCTGTTAATAAAATCCCGTGCCTCAGTTGCTCCCTCACCCATATCATCCTCACTCCCATCCTCCAAATCAAAAGAATTTGACCCCATCTCCTTTGGAGAATTGGGGGGTCTCAGGAGAAGACAAGAAACAATCTCCAATCACATTATAACCAAATCTGCATTTTTATTTAAATCTAAGTGTGCATGTTCACATGGTAGGTTTGGTGAAGTTTCATTTTGCAGAGTTACTAACTTTATAAATTGAAGTATACTTGACTTACACTGTGGTAATTACTGCTCTACAGCAAAATGATTTGGTTATACATATATATACACATACTTTTTAAAATATTCTTTTCCATGATGGTATATCACAGAGTATTGAATGTGGTTCCCTGTGCTATAGAGTAGGACCTTGTTGTTTATCCATAGATCTATAATTCTATATATAATAGCTTACATCTACTAGCGCCAGTCTCCCCCCATCCCCCTCCCCTTGGCAGTCATACGTCTGTTCTCTATGTCTGTGAGTCCATTTCCCCTTCGGAGACAGGTTCATTTGTGTCATATTTTAGATTCCACATACGTTTTATCGTATGGTATTTGTCTTTCTCTTTCTGACTTACTTCACTTAGTATGATCATCTCTAGTTGCATCCATGTTGCTGCAAATGGCATTATTTCATTCTTTTTTATGGCTGAGTAATATTGCATTGTATATATGTACCACATCTTCTTTATCCATTCATCTGTTGATGGACATTTAGGTTGTTTCTGTGTCTTAGCTATTGTAAATAGTGCTGCTATGAACATAGGGGTGAATGTATTTATTTGAGTTAAAGCTTTGTCTGGATATATGCCCAGGAGTGAGATTGATCATGTGTTACCTCTATTTTTAGTTTTTTGAGGAACCTCCATCCTGTTCTCCATAGTGTTTGCACCAATATGCATTCCCACCAGCAGTGTAGGAGGGCTCCCTTTTCTCCACACCCTCTCCAGGGTTTGTTATTTGTAGACTTTTTGATGGTGGCCATTCTGACTTGTGTGAGGAGATTCCTCATTGTAGTTTTGATTTGCATTTCTGCAATAATTAGCAACGTTGAGCATCTTTTCATGTGCCTCTTGGCCATCTGTATGTCTTCTTTGGAGAAATGTCTACTTAGGTCTTCTGCCCATTTTTCGATCGGGTTGTTTGTTTTATTTCTGCTGAGTTGTATGAGCTGTTTATTTTGGAAAATAATCCCTTGTTGGTTGCATCATTTGCAAATATTTTCTCCCATTCTGTAGGTTGCATTTTCATTTTGTCTCTGCTTTCCTTTGCTATGCAAAAGTTTGTAAGTTTGATTAGGCCTCATTTGTTTATTTTTGTTTTTATTTCTGTCGTCTTGGAAGACTGACCTAAGAAAACATTGATATGATTTATATCAGAGAATGTTTTGCCTATGCTCTCTCTCTTCTAGGAGCTTTATGGTGTCACGTCTTAATGTTAAAGTCTTTAGGCCATTTTGAGTTTATTTCTGTGTATGGAGTGAGGGCGTGTTCTAACTTCACTGATCTACATGTGACTATCCAACTTTCCCAGCACCACTTGCTAAAGAGACTGTCTTTTTAAATATGAAAACTCAATTACTGGAAAGAATGGTTGCTTTAAAAAAAAGTTCTGGATCCATACTGAAAGGACACAGATATCAGATTAAAAGGATTTACCCAAGACCAGTCACGTTCATGTGAACATTTTACATAACATAATAATAAAACTACCTGGAACAAGGTCAGTTTGTGAAAAACCATCAAAACCCAAAGAAACTCAGCAAAAGAAGAGTTCAAGTCCACAAAAAGGTAGTTATGGATAGGACAGAAGAGAATAGAATTGGAACCCTTCTATTAATTTGAACATCTGATGCATCAATTAATTAATTTTTAAGTTCTCGGAGGACATCCTATACAATGAAGGACACCATCTCCTGATTCTCTGCAGGTGTGGCTGACTCAGTTCATTCTGGCTTGAGATCACCAATGGCTCACTCTTTAGGAATTTTGAAACGCGGTTGATAAAGGTAGCCCTCCATTAAAAACTTAATTATATAATCTTAAAATTAAATACATTATTTAAAATGCTAATAAATGCCCGAAACTCATCAGTGACTAATTATTTTACTGCATTTTGGTCTTCTCCATGCTCTCGAGGTTATTAAGTCTACTGTAGCTTCATGGTGGAAATTCTCTATCATTAAACACTCCTGAACATCTTCCAGTTTCCAAGCTCTGGGACTTCGTGTTCATATAGGAAACTGGCCAAGATCCAAGTATTTCACCATGGAAATCATTGATGTATCAGGTTTCCCAGAAACCCAATGGTTAAATATTTTTCAGCGTGATGTCATGCTTCACATATGTGTTTTCCATGTGTATAAATTAGCGTGTCTTGAGGACCGTGC
Organism: Delphinus delphis; assembly: GCF_949987515.2. NCBI lineage: Eukaryota > Metazoa > Chordata > Mammalia > Artiodactyla > Delphinidae > Delphinus > Delphinus delphis. Next base: position 122,464,767 of record NC_082704.1, read on the forward strand.
CTTCATACCACTTTTGGAACTCATTCAAGTGTCTTGCAGTGTGTGGAGCTCGTACACACTAATAAATTCTTCTTCCTTTACTTTGGCGAGTGGCTACTGATGCTGTTTGAAGAAACTAATATATAATTTGTCCCTTCTCTCATAGATTCGATCCCTTGTAGCAGTATTGATCAAGCTATTGTTAATTATCCACCCATTACCCCTAGGGAGAATTTGTAAACGTGTTCTCCAAATTTCCCATCCCCATGTTATTTTAATACCATGGATCACAGATATTCTCTACATTTGCTTATGGAATATATATCCATATATATCCATATATATGGAATATATATATATGTTTTATTCTGAGTGTATATATAAATATATATATATATAACAGTGTATATACATATATATATATATATATTCAAAGAGTAAGATTTTTATTGCCCCTTAAGAACAAGTTTTTACCCCCTTGAAAGTGACACATACCACCCCTGTTGAGAATGCAGATCTTGTAATTTCCATTCCTATTTGTCACTGTCATTTCCCATTTCTTTTTCTTTAAATGTTTACTATTTTTATTTTTTTAATTTTTATTTATTAATTTATTTTTGGCTGCATTGGGTCTTCGTTGCTGTGTGCAGGCTTTCTCTAGTTGCGGCGAGCGGGGGCTACTCTTCGTTGCGGTGCGCGGGCTTCTCATTGCAGTGGCTTCTCTTGTTGCAGAACGCGGGCTCTAGGCGCGCAGGTTTCAGTAGTTGTGGCACGTGGGCTCAGTAGTTGTGGCTCGTGGGCTCTAGAGCACGGGTTCTGTAGTTGTGGTGTACGGACTTGGTTGCTCCATGGCATGTGGGATCTTCCCACCCCAGGGCTCAAATCCGTGTCCCCTGCATTGGCAGGTGGATTCTTAACCACTGCACCGTGAGGGAGGTCCCACAGTGATTGTTTATGGCCAAAAGCATCTCAGGCTGGGGACCCCTCAACCTCTGAGTCTCATCCTCCCCCACCATTATAGGCTTGGGAGGGTGGCTGCAGGGGCCTGGAGACTGGCCAAGGGAAGGCTGTCCTGGAAGGGGCAGCCCCAAGTGCCCATGGACAAATGGATGGGTCTGAGAGAGGCTGAGGTCTGAGGCTGTCCAGGGCTTCTCAAGGGAGAAACAACATGCATCCTGAAGCCTGGAGGACCTGTGAGGTCCCTGAAAGAAACAGGAGAACTTGCTCGAAGATCTAATCCCTGCTTCCTGCTGCCTGGTCTTAAAAAAAATGTGTGTGTGTGTGTGTGTGTGTGTGTGAGAGAGAGAGAGAGAGAGAAGAGGGGGAGAAGCAAGAGAGACCAAGAGAGAGAGTGAGGGAAAGATTATTTGTCCTTAGTACTATGAAACACACTTTTCATGTGAATTAAAAAATATGATCTAGGGCTTCCCTGGTGGCCCAGTGGTTAAGAATCCGCCTGCCAATGCAGGGGACAGGGGTTCGAGCCCTAGCCCGGGAACATCCCACATGCCACGGAGCAACTAAGCCCATGTGCCACAACTACTGAGCCTGCGCTCTAGAGCCCGCGAGCCACAACTACTGAGCCCACGCGCCACAACTACTGAAGCCTGCACGCCTAGAGCCTGTGCTCTACAAGAAGAGAAGCCACCGCAATGAGAAGCCCGCGCACCGCAACCAAGAATAGCCCCCGCTCGCCGCAACCAGAGAAAGCCTGCGTGCAGCAACGGAGACCCAACACAGCCAAAAGTAAAATAAAAAAATAATAATAAATTTATAACAAAAAATATGATCTATAAGTAATTCTTATTTTATTTAAATTGGTCAACTTGGAATAAATATATTCCTCTGTAGTCTTGCAACCCGTGTGCTAGGTGCCCCCATTAAAGACTCTTGATCCCCAATTGCTAACAGAGAGGGCTTGTTTATAATCCTTAATCATGCTAGCTATGTTCGAGCGTGACTAGAAAATGGCAATGCAGTGGGCAAGGGGCTTGTGTGGATCTGGGACTTCAGGCCTTTCATGTTATTAGTAAAGTCATGTGACTTTACATCAGAAGGCTCATGACTGTAAGACGGGATTAGATCACATTGGCAAATGACTTAATTGTGGTCTACCCTAGGTGGAAATCTCAACCCTTAGGAATGAGATGTAGGAAGACAAGGTAACATCTATCCTTCCCAGTAAATGTCCACTGATGTTTTTGAATGAATCTGCCCAATTTATGAGATGAAAGTGAACTGAAAAAGAGGAAACAAAATTCAACTTTTGTTACATTTCATTTTGTTATATTAAAACCAACACACCTTTTCTTTAACTGAAGTATAGTTGATTTACAGTGTTGTGTTACTTTCAGATGTACAGCAGAGTAATTCAGTTATATATATTTTTTCAGATTATTTTCCATCATAGCTTATTATAAGAAATTGAATTTAGTTCCCTGTTGCTATGCAGTAGGACCTTGTTTATTTTATGTATAGTAGTTTATATATGCTAATCCCAAACTCCTAAGTCATCCCTCCCCCTCTTTCCCCTTTGGTAACCATAAGTTCGTTTTCTATGTCTGTGATGTTTTCTATTTCTGTTTTATAAATAAGTTTGTATAATTTTTTAGATTTCACAGATAAGTGATATCATATGATATCTGTCTTTCTTTGTCTGACTGACTTCACTTAGTATGATCATCTCTAGGTCCATCCATGTTGCTGCAAATGGCATTATTTCATTCTTTTTATGGCTGAGTAATATTCCGTTGTATATATGCACCACATCTTCTTTATCCACTCATCTCTTGATGGACACTTAGGTTGCTTCCATGTCTTGGCTATTGTAAATAGTGCTGCTATGAACATTTGGGTATGTGTATCTTTTCTAGTTACAGTTTTTGTCTTTTTTGGATATATGCCCAGGAGTGGGATTGCTGGATCATATGGTAGCTCTAAAAAATAGCAAACATTTTTAAAGTGAGGCATTAGGGATAGATATCTAAATGCAGCCTACAGTCCAGTGGACAAGATGCATGCACATACACAGACACAGACACACACACACCCTCTGTATGCCACTGGGAGTAGGTGGTTTAAGTGCTGTCAGAAGGTCAACATACTTTGAAATGAGGGGAGGTGGAATGATGAATTTTTCTGCAGGAGGATGTGGAGGGAATGAGTGATTATATCAAGAAATTATAAATCCTTTCGAATTGCGTAGTATCTCCGGGACTCTCACGTCCTGGCTAGCACAGAGCTGACCATATAGAGGATGGGTTCCCTAATCATTCCCTGATGTGACAAATTGTGCAAACATCAAGGGTGTTGATGAGTGTTAAAAATTCTCAGCCAGAGCACAGAAAATCTATTTTGCTGGATGCAGGAGGTACAGATTTGGTTGTCAAGTTCCGCCTCTTCCTAAGTTGATACCTTTTGTCAGCCGTCGTGAACAGATGATGTACTTCTTCCTCTGGTTCATTCATCTATGGTGTCTCTCGAAGAGCTCTCCCAACCATCTGCAAACTGTAAAATCTTTAGCCTCTTGGTTCGACCTGATCAACATTCTTTTACGATCCTGATTGCTACAGCTTGTTCACAGCCCTCCACATGCATATACATCCATGCATCCATGCAGGCATACCTATGTGTTTAAGTAACATGAGCTATCTGTCACAGCGTAACAGATTATCAGATGTCGAGGCTGGGACACACAGTGGCTACAGCTGGAGCATAGCTTGGCTGGGTCCTCTGCCACAAGATGTTCATAGGCTGCAATCCAGGTGTCAGCTGGGGCTGGAGTCTCAGCAGAAAACTCGAGTGGGGAAGAATCCATTTCCTCTATCCCATGGTGGTTGGTGGGATTCAGTTTCTCACAGGCTGCTGGACTGAGGATTTGAGTTCTTCACCAAGTTTTGGCCAAAAGATACCATCAGTTTCTTTCCTTTTTTTTTTAAATTGAAGTACAGTTGGTTTACAGTGTTGTAATTTCTGCCGTACAGCAAAGTGACTCGTTATATGTATAGATATACATTCTTTTTCGTATTCTTTTCCATGATGGTTTATCACAGGATATTGAATATGGTTCCCTGTGCTATACAGTAGGACCTTGTTGTTTATCCATTCTCTGTATACTAGTTTGCATCTGCTTATCCCAAACTCCCAATCCATCCCTCCACCTTCCCCTTCCCCCATGGCAACCACAAGTCTGTTCTCTATGTCTGTGAGTCGGTTACTGTTTTGTAGATGGGTTCCTTTGTGCCATATTTTACGTCAGTTTCTTGATATGAAGATATTACACAGGTGTGACCGTTTTCTGTGTAATTTGGGTCATTCATGACTATTCCAGGAAAACATTATCTTATTACTCTTGTACCAGTGTCTTAGAACAGAAGTTGATCTCTATTCAATACTAGTCCATTCGTATTAATATACATCTTCTTCCTGCTCTAGTTCCACATGTATGCAAATCCACATATGTTTGCATGTCACATGCAAAGCACAATTGGCAATACTTTCCCTCTCCTCTCAAGGAAGGATAAAAAAAAATCGAAATGATGATTTTAAAGAAAAGATTCCAAAATAAACCTTGAGTTTGAAAGGATACAAGAGAGTAATGGTGCTAACAATATTTTGGTCAACCTCATCTTATTTAAACTGAAATTATAAACCATGTTCTGTTCACCAGAGAAGTTCTATTTCCCTACTGGTATAGCTGGTACAGGTCATTAATAAGACAGAAGGTTCTTTGCATCGATAAACAAAGCACATCTTTGCCAGTTCTTATTTTGTCCCTACAGTAGTAAACTCCTTTCTTTTTAGATATAGACTACCTGAAGTATAAGGTATAAAGTAGGAAGTGAGGTCGTGTGTACACACAGAACAAGCATACAAGGACAGAATCAGGAATCAATCAATGATTCTGGGAATATAAACATCTCTATAATGTATTTATATATATATATATATGACATATATTTACATATTATAGAGAGGGATTATACATAACATATGTATATATAAAACCCTGTATGTGTCATATGTAATGCTATACAAACGTACCTCATTTTATTGCACTTTGCTTCATTGTACTTCACAGATATTGTTTTGTTTTGTTTTGTTTTTTTACAAATTGAAAGTTGGTGGCAACCGAGCTGCAAGCATGTCTATCGGGGCCATTTTTCCCACAGTATTTTCTCACTTCGTGTCTCTGTGTCGCATTATGATTTTATTTGTTATGGTGTCTGTGACCCACATGATCTTTAGTGTTGCTATTATGACTCGCTGAAGGCTCAGATGATAGTTATCATTTTTTAGAATAAAGTATTTTTTAACTGAAGTATGGACATTTTTAAAGACATAATGCTATCGTACACTTAATAGACTACAGTCAACTCTAAACGTCACTTTTATATGCACTGGGAAACCAAAACAACCTGTTGACTTTATTTAGAAATTCACTGTGTTGTGGTGGTCTGGAACTAAACCCACAGCATCTCGGAGGTGTGCCTGTATATTATATGTATTATATAGAACCATTTACATTATATAAATATATTAAAAATTATAAACTATAATATACAAATATATATATTATATAACCTTACATATAATATATAATCCCTCTCTATTATATATACTTATGTGTTATATATATACATTTGTATATGTATGTATGTATGCCTGAATATATATGTGTGTGTGTGTATTGGGGTGTGTGTGCGTGTGTGTGTATATATATAAGTGTATATACTTATATATATAAGTACCCCGGGAATAAGAAGTTTATAAAGACTTAGGCAATAACAGTGGGAAAGTTGCTGCAAGTTCATTTGAAAAATGAACTCTAGGGGCTTCCCTGGTGGCGCAGTGGTTGAGAGTCCACCTGCCGATGCAGGGGACACGGATTCGTGCCCTGGTCTGGGAAGATCCCACATGTCGCGGAGCGGTTGGGCCCCTGAGCCGTGGCCGCTAAGCCTGCGCGTCCGGATCCTGTGCTCCGCAACGGGAGAGGCCACAACAGTGAGAGGCCTGCGTACCGGGCGGGAGGGGGGGGTGGGGGAAGAACTCTAGGGGACTTCCCTGGTGGCGCAGTGGTGAAGAATCCGCCTGCCAATGCCGGGGACATGGGTTTGAACCCTGGTCTGGGAAGATCCCACATGCCGTGGAGCAACTAAGCCCGTGTGCCACAACTACTGAGCCTGTGCTCTACAGCCCGCAAGCCACAACCACTGAGCCCGCGTGCCACAACTACTGAAGCCCAGGCACCTAGAGCCTGTGCTCCGCAACAAGAGAAGCCACCGAAATGAGAAGCCTGCGCACCACAAGGAAGAGTAGCCCCCGCTCGCCACAACTAGAGAAAGCCCACGTGCAGCAACGAAGACCCAACACAGCCATAAATAAATAAACAAACTCTATTTGGGGCCACTTACTGGGATTCAGTGTCCTTGGTTTTCATACAAAAGCAGTAGCTAATGGGTTTCTCAGCCGCAATGAATGTACTGAAATTCAGGAGCTTGAACCCTTTTTTAAAAAACCAGGGCCATTTAAAAGTCATTTCGGCTAATCATGTCCAGAGATGAAATAATAACTAGCAAAGGATTTTTAAAAATCAGATGGAAAGTCAGAGCATATTGCCACACAGTATATGCGTCTTACATAATTAATGGTGTTTTGGGGGGTTTAAAATAACAGTCAGAAGGACAAGGGCATGGTAGGGCCTGGGAGCAGACTCCGGCTCAAGAGGATTTCTTTTTTTCATTTCTCACGTGCAAAAATTGAATTAGGGGAATGTACAACCTTCTTGTTGGAAAATATAAACTTGAACATCTCTCGTTAAAGCTTAGAAAACACTTCACCCACAAAACCAATGGGGTCCATCTCTGTGTCTCTTCTAACTAAATTTCTATAATGATATTTACATGTATGAAAAGGTACATACTAGTAAACTAGTATGTGAAAACCTCATTTAAGTGATTGACATTAACCTGGAATTCACGATAATTCAAGGTCAACTGGTCTGAAGTCTACTTTGTATCATTGGAAGGACAAGGTTTCTCGGGAACTTTGGAGTATAAAGTAAGATGGACTGAGGCTAGCTAAGCAAGACACCTGGCTCACAGTTAGGTACCTTCAACTTTCAGAGCCCCTACCCGCTCCATGTCTTTTTTTTTTTTTTTCCCCAGACTTGCTTCATTTGGAGGGATTCCCCACCTCTGCTCTCCAGTTCCCCATGAAAACCTTGTTTATCTCTGAAGAATTTTCTCCTCGTCCCTCCAGGAAGCCTGCTATGCCTCTCATATGCTTCTAAGATGGCACAGACCATGTCCTACCTTGGATTTTAGTAATCGAAGAGCCTGCTTTGTCACCGCCTTAGATTTTAAGCACCTTACAGGTCATTCATATTTGTATCTCCAACAGCGTGTGGTAAGACCAAATAGTATATATTAGTATTGCACTAATGTTTATTATCCTACCTAATCATAGTTGTATTTTATTTTTCCCATCGTACTAACAGAGCCAACCTGCGTTAGTATTGCCTGATCATCTACCTGGCTTAGGCAGTATCGCGTTTAGGGTTGAACACGTCAGGCCCATGGGAACACGAACGTTATATCAGAATGTAAGTTAGAATCGTTCAAGGTTGCTGCACTCATCAGAGGGAGCTATGGTACTTTATAGATTATTTCTCCGGCTGCTTCCTGTTCTTATGAATCAAATCCAGCCCCTATAGCAGTGGGTCCTTCTCTGGACCCTATTGTTAATACCTTTTTATGACATGTCTCCCCAACTCGCCATGCTCCATAATTAGATTTCAAATGGAAACATGAAGAATTCTCTCTTCCAAGAACCCCGGATTTAAAACTGTATAACTTTGTTGTTGTTGTTGTTGTATTGTCGTACAATCTGTCCTCCCAATGGTTAAGTTGGGTTCTTGCTTTTCCTGGCATTACGTGAGGAAGTCGGGATTAGGGGAAATTATAAACTCATAAAAGTATACGTTCACTTTTTCTTAAAATAATACTCTGGCTCTTTAAGTACTTTTAAAAAATCTCAATAGGGTCATTCTTCCTTCCTTCCTTCCTCTTTCTTTCTTTTTCTTTCTTCCTTTCTTTTCTTTCTTTCTCCTTCTTTCTTTCTCTTTCTTCCCTCCCTCCCTCCCTCCCTCCCTCTCTCTCTTTCTGTCTGTCTGTCTCTCTCCCTCTTACTCAGGACTTCATTTCTCTAGGATCCGTCCTTGCAGCACCCTCAGAAAGTGTACCTTTGCTTTCTGTCTTCTGCTCCTGTGGCCCCTTCTTCTCATTGCCACCAGAGCAGTTGCCCTAAAATATAAATCTAATGATTCCTCCCCTACCTGCTGCTTAACATATGTTATTGGTGCCCCACTGCCTGCTGGATAAATTCCAGCCATTCAGCATGGTATTCAAGACCCTCCATAAATAGGTCTCAGAAGAACTCTTCACCCTCTCGTCTTCTCTCTCTTCTTTTCACACTCTCTACCCTGCCCATACCAAACCCTGTGTATTGCAGATCCCCACATACAGTTTATCCATGCTGTTTCCACGTTTTCCCCCCAACTTCTGCCCCTGACGCATGTTCATTTACCATTCTGTCACCCATTCCAAGCTTGCACTGCTCACCGCACGACAGGCCAATGAATCTAGAGAGGAAGTGTTGGGGCAACGAATAAGGACTTTATTCGGGAAGCCAGGAGACTGAGAAGCGTCCCAAAGCACCATCTGACCGGAGTTAGAATAGAATCCAGGCTTCTTTATCACTAAAACAGGAGGAGGTATTGGCGGGTTGTGGTCCCAATACAATGTTCCAAGAAAACTTCAACAATTGTTCCTCCCTCCCTCCCTCCCTCCCTCCCTCCCTTCCTTCCTCCCTCCCTCCCTCCCTCCCTCCCTTCCTTCCGCCACCGCTTGTGGAATCTCAGTTCCATAACCAGGGATTGAACCCAGGCCACGGTAGTGAAAGCGCTGAGCCCTAACCAGTGGACCGCCAGGGAACAACCCACAATTGTTTTTTTCTGTTCTGCAACTTTGTATTATGCCTTTAATGGTCAAGCCTGGGAGGCAGAGCCTTGAGAATGCTGTCGTGTATATTTCAGGCTCTCCGCAGCTTTCTTCTACAAAAGGTGCAGCGCCAGTCTGACTAAACACAGACAGCAGAGCACAAAGGTTAGAGCTAATGGAATAGATTGGACAGGGAGTCAGGTTTGTTCTTCTCTGCTACGGTTCCATCTCTGCTGAGAGCACCCTTTCTCTGGACACTGTTTTCTCCATCATTTCCGTCTGCATGGATGCCTGTGAATTCATGCATCATAGGTATTTTCACACCTTCTGGTGATGATTCTTTTCTTATGCTGTTGGCTCCCTTATCCACTAGACTGTATGCTTCTTCAAAAATACGTGGATGTGTGTTACTCACAAATGCATTCTTAGTGCTTAGGATTATGCCTGTGCTCAAGAGATACTTGATAAATTTATAAATAAATCAGTGAATTCACACTTTCTCAGTAAAGCCAGTGACTTTCTGGCCTGCTCTAAGTTATTGTGTTTAACTCAAGTCTCTGCTTCTAAACCCTACTTTGGGAAGAATAGATGTCTATACATGTATATATATATATCTGTCTATATATTTTTGTGTCTACAGTTATGTGTGTTACTAATTTGGGGGAAAAACTATACTTATTAGCGATACTATTATGTTATTGGATCTTCAATAATTATTAAATAATAGAAGAAAAATATATATTTATATAAAACATATGTATGTTTCTTCTATTATTAGATTATATATCTATTTTGTGTATATATAACAGTGATGAAAATAGCATTCTCTCTGTACCTTATGTATGATATATATAGACATCTTTTTGGTGATGCATGTTTTCGTGCCTATTATCTCATTTATTTGTCCCAAGGAACCACAGAGAGCTATTTCAATCACTGTTTAAAGGATCTATTCTATTTATTCACAGAACCTAACGGACTTTCCAACAGGTTAAAGCTAGCAGAGTTCAGACACTTGGTCGGAAGCTAGGTCTCCTAAATCAGTGTTGATCACCTTCCCCACTATTGGCTATGTTCCACAAGAGCCCTTCTCTTAAAACTCCTGAGGAATCCCTAGTTGTGCCATCACACCAAATAATGACAGCAGGTTGGATGCCTGAGTTCGCTGCCTAAATGCAGAAGCAATTGTGAGGATGTCCTATGGATAGAAGACATTATGTTTTTCCTTCAGGAAGTAAGTCCCTAGGCCTGTGAAATAAGGTTAAGAAAAGCAGACATTTATTTGGAGCTTCTCGCATGCCTAGTCCTGTATCACATGTCACATCACAAGGATATCGCAAGGTGATTACTTGTCTTCTCCACGTTACAGAGGCGGAAACCCAGACGAAGTATTTAAACACACAGCGAAGGTCATATGCCACTTGAACCCAAGCAGTCTAGTTGGAGAAGCTGTGTTCAGACTGCCACAGCACTCTATAGCCTTCCCTGATTTATGAGAGAGGAGCTTCGGACATCACGCAACTGACAGCCAGCTACCTCGAACCCAGTGATAAATACCAGGTCCTATCACCAAATTCTGAGTTGGCTGGAAAAGATGAAATCCTGGATCCCGAAAGTGAAGAGGGGTATTTCAATACAACTCGCAGATGCTAGAAACTTCTTCAGTATTTTATTCATCAAAACCACTACTGTATAAGAAACAAACAGGGGCTTCCCCGGTGGTGCAGCGGTTAAGAATCTGCCTGCCAGTTCAGGGGACAGGGGTTCGAGCCCTGGTCCGGGAAGATCCCACATGCTGCAGAGCAGCTAAGCCCGTGCACCACAACTACCGAGCCTGTGCTCTAGAGCCCACGAGCCACAACTACTGAAGCCCATGCGCCTAGAGCCTGTGCTCGGCAACAAGAGAAACCACCACATTGAGAAGCCCACGCATGGCAACGAAGACCCAACGCAGCCAAAAAAAAAAAAAAAAAAAAAAAACCCAAAAGGTATTAACCCATCACCTGGGCATAAAAGAGGTTCTGTCCTTTACAGGTCTTCATTCTAATTTTGCCAATTTATCTATCTATCTATCTATCACTGTTTCCCAGTACAAGCCGAATACCATCCAGAAACAGTAACACAGTTGTCAGCCTGACCCCCGGGGAAGAGCTTGCACGGCTGACACTCACCCTTGGATAGCATAGCCTTAAAGGGTTAATGGTGTTTGCAAATACGGCACCGTGTGTGGTGTCTCCGAAGGGTATCTGGAGAGGGCAGGGAAGCTTTCCCGTGCGCTCTGGCACGGTGGCCCAGTGAGACGCGTGCTCACCTGTTCCACCACCCCGGCGGCACCAGAATCTCTCTGTTCCAGCTGGTTTGCACTGGGATTAGCTGCTCTTTGCATGCGCTTGTAGCCGTGGATGTGGTTTCTGTAGCGATGGGGCCGACCGCGGGGATCTATTGGCTGCTGGCTTTGTAAATTTCATTCAGTTTGGTCCAATAGCAGAGGGGGGAGCTGGGAACCATCAGGACCTCTCGCTTCAATCTCTCTTTTTCTTGCAGACGGGTCTCTGTCTCTACATACAGAGCTCTTATTCAGACGTAACGCTGCCCTTCCTTCTCCGGCTGTGTTCCTGTTTCTTCTTCCCCATCAGACTAGGATAGAAACAACGAATTTCCTGCAAACGGCAGTGTCGGTGGTCCTCGCGTTTCTTCGGGGGAGCAAATCCAGTTGAGATTCGAGAAAGCCAAGGCGCTTGGACTTAGTACATCCTCCTGAATCATAGCCTCGGTCCCTGGAAAAATCTGGATGCATAAAAAGAACACTTACAGCCGATGCAGCTTTTCCACGGCTAAGGTAGGTGCCGTTTTAAGATGTGTCTGTGGGGGTTTTTTTTAAGCCTATTTAACGTTTTGACTCGTGTGCTTGCCAGCAAAAGATGATAAGCCCGACTGCTAACGTTTGCGCTCCACTTCATCCGACATTTAAAAAAAAATTTTTTTTTTTTTAAATTTTGAAAATTTGCATAGCACTTTTTCTTCCATCGGTCGCTCCGTTTCTTAGGTGTGGGTGGGAGTGTGGACATATATGTACGGCGTGTCCTGTGCAAGCTTCGTGCACATCTCTACAGAAACAGTACATTTTTTCTTACGACTTAAAAAAATTGGGACCACCGTGGTTGGGAAGCGTTTTGCTGCAATCAGCTATCTGAACGCCTCTGGGGCCGTGTGTGAGGTGTTTACAAAATAGCGCTCTGTTACATACAAATAAACAGAAGAGTGTGGCAGACACAGGAGGAAAAAAAATACATCTGCAGTACAGGGAGAGAACGAGCGAAGTGCCAGATGTCTGCAAAGCAGGACTGGCGGGGAAGCCAGGAGCACTTCTGGAAACTGTGAGCCATCACGGGCTTTTTTCTCCTCCTTCTTCTTTAAGGAAACTGTCAGCTACCACCTCCCGGGGTGCATTTTTTTGGGTTAACCAGAGAAAAAAAAGGAAAACAGGCTTGGCTGGGTTTGCATTAAGCGATTTTTTTCCCCCCTCCTTCCTCTGCTGGCCTTGGATAAGATGACGGCTTGTGTGATGCACGAAATAACGCACGTGATTGATGAGGGGCTGGTTGGGCTTTGCTGGGGAGCGACCCGGGCGCGCTGGAGACCCCGGGTGAAGACGAAATAGCTTAGCGCCGTTTCTGCAAAGCTGGGGAGCGGGCCACCTGCCCTCCCACTGCCATCCGCCCTTCACCCGTGCGTGTGGGCTGTGGGAAGGCAAGCGGCGGGAGATGGAGGGCGCGAGGAGGAGTGAGGGCGGTTGGTGGCGTTGCTGCTTCGGGAGCCTTTGGGTCTGGCCTGCACGTCTGCGCGGGGCACGCAGCTGCCGCCCGAGCGCCGTCCCCGAGCTGCCCGCTTCTCCCCGAGGACCACAAAAGTTGGTATCTGCGGGGACCGGCGCTGGGCGTCCTAGCCGGGGTCTCCGGGGATGCGGACCCCCGTCGGTGCCCACGGAGAACCCTCGATCCGGGAGGAGAGCCCGCGGGAAGCACGGCGGGCCGGTCCTCTCGCCGGAGGCGGGGGGAGGAGGTCCGGGGACTCGGTTCGGAGGTGCGGACCACCCGCAGCGCCTTGGGCCACGTAACAGACAACCCTCCCCGCTCCCTCGCTCCATTTCCCCCCCTCCCCGCCGTCTCCCAAAGCTCGCAGCCGTCCCGCGCTTCAGATCCCGCCCGCCTCCCACGCTTTCCCAGCCGATTTCATCCGGAGCCCCGCCGCCGCCCCCTGCCCTTTCCCGCGCGGCTCGGCCTGACCCCCGTCCCGCTCCAGCGGGCCGAACCGGCGTACCGCTCGGCCGCAGACGGTGCGGGGGTCGCGGGCCGGCGGCGGCCGGAGGAGAGGCCGAGGTCCCGGCTGCACCCCGACCCCAGCCCACGAGTGTTCCCTCCCTCCCGCTCTGGCTCTCCGGGAAGCCCGCCGCCTCTTCAGGGCGCGCGGGCACCCTTCAGTCTCCCAGACGCCCCCTCTTTCCCCGCCCGTCCCCGACCGCACCCCTCCCCTCCCCTCCCCCGGCTTCTTCGTCCCTCCGAGAACCGGTAGGTTGGATTTCTCCGCCCGGCCCTCCCGGGCGGCCCCCCCGAGTGGTGCGCCCCCGGATCCGGGCCCGGGGCCCCGCGCATCCCTGGGCCCGGCCCACCATTCCGGAGCCTGCCCGCCGCCAGACACAGCATCCTTTCTCCCCGAAGCGGCGGGGGCGGGAGCCGGGGGTCCCCCCGCGCACCCTCGGGGCCTGGCCGGGGCCGCCCTGGGAACGGAAGTCCCCCTCGGAGGGCGAGGGGCGTCCGGAGGACCTCTTCTGCCTCCCTCCCGCCCCTCTCCCTTTTCTGTTTTGCTTTTTTGTGGGATTTTTTTTTTTTTTTTTTTTTTTGGCTGCGGGTTTTCCTCTGGTGTGACTCCCTTCTCTGAACCGACCAGCAGGTGTGGGCCTCTTTTCATCTATTTTTGGAGCCACGAGGCCGCTCTCTCGAGCCGGCGGAAGGGGGGCGGGGTGCAGGAGGCCGCGTCGGGGGGCCGAGGAAGGCGGCTCGCGCCCGCGCTGGGAGCGCGCGTCAGGAGTGAAGCCGAGAGCGCGCGCGCGCCTGCCGTGAGCCGGGCCCGCGGCTCGCCCTCCGTCATGTGGACCCAACTTGGGAGATTTGGGGTGAGGTGTGTCCGGTGGCGGGTATCGAACTCAGCAGGTACTGTTCTTGCGAGCGGAATCCACAAGGTGGTAGTGTGGATTCTTCCTTTGATTTCTTTTTTTTCCTACTTGTTCAGTTGCGGGGAAACGGCTTTCTGTGCTCATAGCCTAGGCTGTCTGAAGGGGTCCCCTGGCTGACCCGGCTTCCACATCCTGAGCGCGCTGCGTTTAACGCATTTTGTGATGCGAGGTGGTACGAGCTAGCTCCTTTTCGGAGTCAGCCTTTAGCACGATTGAAGGGACGGGACGCAGAGGAAGAAAGAAAGAAAAAAGAAAAGAAAGTTTGGGGAGACTTAGTTATCCTGAGGGAGCAGAATTTCCAGTTTGTGTAGGGTTCTGCAGGCAACGTAGGAGTGCGTGCATAAGGCATCGTTGGTAGGTATATACTTCAGCTAGAAATTAACCGGGGCTTCAAGACCTGACTTTGCATCAGAACAAAGCAACCTCAGCTGCTAAGAGAACGGCGTAGTTTGAATGGCGATGCTTAGCGTTTTTCCTAGAGAATGAGAGAGCCCGGAGAAAGGGTCCTGTGGCACAGAAATCTGCATCCTTCTGGGGGCAGATTGAGGGGCTGGGGAATTTTTCATGCCTTTAGTTGCCTTTAGTGGGCTTTGGAAAGAGGTTAACAGCCAGCCTTGAAAATCCTCAGGGTAGATTTCCTCGTGTAGATGCAGCAGAAGGGGGGTGTGTGTGGGTGTGTGTGTGGGTGTGTGTGTGTGTGTGTGTGTGTGTGTGTGTGTGTGTGTGTGTAGGGGGTGGTGGGTGTTTTGGCACATGGCTGCATTCATCCCTTAATTCTTTTAAAAATGCGGATGTGGATTTTAAAAATGCATCCCTAAAGTAAGAACATAAGAATCTCACCGAGGCCTCTGCAAATATTTATTTTTTTTCTAGATTAAAACTTCAATATTCTATTACCCAAAGAAATGTACTTCGAGATATATCTATATATCTATACTATATCTATCTCTCTATATATAGAGATATATATTTGGCAATTTTAAAGAATATTTTCCTTGACATGTAAGAAAATCATGAGGGCCAATAAGTAGCAAGTGGAAAATTACTTCATCAGTTTTAAATTACTGGATTAAAATGACAGGTTTAATTTTTTGGAAACCGGAATGATTTCGAGCAGGGAGTTAATGATAATTGCATTTTCATACTAATGGCTGTGCTTTGATGCTGTTTTCAAGGTGTTTTGACGCGTTTTTCTTTGGTGGAAGAATTGTTGCTTTCCTTTGTATTTTTTTTTCCCCCTAAATAAAAAGAGTGCTGAATGTACATTTGGCCCTAAACCCAGCTAATTTATACCCAAATCTAAAAATAGATATGATACTTGATAAGTGACGATTTGCTACATAAGGTAGATAGAGCAGGTATTGCCACGCTCTGAAATTTACAAGTGAATAGACCTGGGCAATATAAAAGTTCTCTTTCTGGGGCCTGGAATGTAGACCCGCAGTAAGTATGTGGGGTTTTTCTTTATTTCTGAACTTGGCCTTTTCATGTTTTTTTCCTTTGTAGTAATTTGTGGAAAGCTTCTTGGTCTCTGTACAAAGATGAGAGTGTTTCCTCTCTATACACATTACATTGCTTTCAGAATGTGCAAGCGTCTCTTTAAGAACTCTTTAGAATATTGTGCTTTGATGCCTGGACCACAACAAAAAAACCCAGAGAGGGTTCTCACAAAAGTAAATATTCAAGTGCACAGAGTCTGGCGTGGCTTTACTGTTCTTCCGTTTTAATTGGTACTCCAGATTCTAAACCTTTATTGCACAGCTAGGTATTGTCAACAATGCAACCTGTTGACAGAATTGATGTGATTCCAGTGAAGCCACCGTATGAAAATATTTAAAGTCCTTTAATGCCGTCACCCTGATGACAGGCTTCTCTGGTTAAAATATACTTAAATTCCAAACCCGCTGAGAGCTGATTTTTGTATGTGAAAGTCAAGGGCAAGGAATGGAGTTTTAATATATCAACCACAACCGTATACTTTCTATAATGCTCTTGATGCTTAAGAGTATACATTTATTCCCAAATGAGAAAAATACGCTCAGGGTTTAGTTTAAGTCAGTTGCCCAATTTAAAAAAAAATATCCTGGATACTGTATCTTTTCAGAAGAGACACTTCATTTTCCGCATAATTATGTTAAAAAATTCGAAGACAGACTAGGCCTTGGATGTAGTGACAGCTGATTTCTTAAACTTGTCAGCTACCAGTTTCAAACCAGATATTCCGCTTTGGGCCGGATAAGGGGAGACAGTGAAAAATCTCAAAATTGAGCCCACGTGGTTCTAGGCAATTAGGTCATCTGTTGTGGGCTGCAAACCATTCATGGGCCATTCACGCCATGAATATTTTCCAGTTTTGTCATTTTTCTCTAAACAACCTACATTTGGCCTTTCAAAGCCTCTTCTGTTCTGTGCTCCGTGAGTGGCGGGATGGGAAACCCTTCCTCCTTTTTCTTGGGGGCGGGCAGAGTAGGACAAATGAATAAGGGAGAAAAAAACAGTGGGACCGCCTAGAAGTTTGAGGTTGGCCATTTATAGGCTTTGAACAAATACCTCTGAGAAGGATTGATGTCTGCAGTGGGTATACGACACAAAAAGGAAATAAAGGACTCATGAAATCAGCACATGAGTGGAGAATAGCCAGGCCACTTAGGGCTCTGATTTCAGACTTCAGACATTCACTGTTGAGATCACCTGCCCCAGGTGTGTGTGGAACCCCTGAGCGCCACCTGCCTGTGGAAATGGGCCAGTTTCCAGAATGAGAATCTTCTCTGCACCAGCCCCCGGCCCCCCGCACCTCCCAGAAGGGGTGCCTGACCGAACACGAACCAGACCCCAACAAACGTGAAATGTACAGTAAGGTGAGGTTTTGTTGAATTGATTCCAGAGGAGAAAAGAGTAACCGTATTAGGGAAGAAGTGAGGAAGAATAAACCCTACAGGGCCTCACTGGAGGCAGATCTTTATTTCAGGATGGTATTAAGGAAATGACATGTGCTTTCACAGCTCTTTGGAAATGAAGGGAAAGAACCCAGAGTTTTGTTTGGTGGTCTTATTTAAAACGTGTGTGGTATGAATAGTGATTTACCAAGGTAACAGAGCGCTCTTTTTTGGATGGCAACTGGACCTTCTTGTTTTGCTGTGTTGATATCGGTGATCATTTTGGTTTCCAGAGGCTAATCCCTGATTGGATGATGAAGTCGTCCTTCCATCGCAAAGTCATCATCCCAAGGGTATGTTTTTTTATTTTATTGCTTTGTGGTAAAAACGTGTGACGCGAGAATCCACTCTACTGTACACTTAAACACATGTTTAAGTGCACAGTATAGTCCTGTGGACTGTAGGTCCAATATTGTGCAGAAGATCTAGAAGATACTCATCTTGCTTTATCTAAACTTTATGACCTTTGATTCGTAACTCGCCATTTCCCCCTGACAACCCCCATTCTACTCTTTCGTTCTGTGAAATGGACTCTCTTGGGTTTCTGCAGGCATCCACCCTCATCCCATCTCTCATTTTTTTAAAAAATTGGAGTATAGTTGTTGTGTTTCAGGCGTACAGCAAAGTGATTCAGTTATACATATATATGTGTATATTCTTTTTTCAGATTCTCTTCCCGTATAGGTTATTACAAAACACTGAGTGTAGTTCCCTGTGCTCTACAGGAGGTTCTCATTGTTGATCTATTATATATATATATATAGTGGTGGGTATCTAATCCCAAACTCCTAATTTATCCCCCCCACCGCTTTCCCCTTTGGTAACCGTTTTTGCTTTTGTCTGGCTGGTTGGATCTTTTTTTCCGGGGGGGGTGGGGCGGTGTTGGGGGCAGAAGTCGTATTTTGCCAAGTGCACTTCTTTGAAATGGGGAATTTCACCTCTGATGTTTCTACATGAAAAAGAACGTTGGTTAAGCTTTTGGATCCTTAAAAAAAAAAAAAAGAAAGTGAAAGAAGCTGTGATGGGCAGTGATGAGAGGTGTATTAACCGTGAGTCGCTGTTTATGTTTGCGAGAAATGGAAAAGATCTCTTTGGTTGTGTTCTTACAGCGGTGATGGGATTTGCACATGGTGTCAGTTTCCGGGTTTCATCTATCAACATCACCAGTGTTTGGTTTAGACCCGTGGCAGGGACGTGGATTATGTGACCTTGACGGTCCGCCAGCTTTAGCTACTCAGCCCGCAGTGTCAAACCGTGGTCTCAGAAACAACCAATGGGGATGGGGGTGTGCGGGGGCATTGGGGAGGTGTGTGTGTGGAGACCAGAACCCACTGAGATGGAGTGCCTATAGTGTTTTCAGTTTTTTCCTACTCGAGTACCCTCTGTGAATGGGCCAGGTGGTGGGCAGCGATGAACTCATTTTTAAAAAGTTTAAGTTGATTTACATAATTCTATTAGTTTCAGGTGGACAGCATAGTGATTCCATATTTTTACAGATTATACTCCATCAAAAGGCATTTTGAAATAATGACTGTAGTTCCCTGTGCTGTACAGTGTATCCTTGTGGCTTATGTGTCTTATACATAGTAGTTTGTACCTCTTTTTAATTGAAGGGTAGTTGATTTACAGTGTTGTGTTAGTTTTAGGTATACAGCAAAGTGTATTCTGTTTGTATTCTATGTGAGTCTGTTTCTGTTTTGTAAATAAGTTTGTTTGTATCCTTTTTTTAGATTCCACATGTAAGTGATATCATATGATATTTGTCTTTCTCTGTCTGACTTACTTAGTATGATCATCTCTAGGTCCATCCATGTTGCCGCAAATGGCATGATTTCATTCTTTTTATGGCTGAGTAATATTCCATTGTATACATGTACCCCATCTTCTTTATCCGTTCATCTGTCGATGGACATTTAGGTTGCTTGCATGTGTTGGCTATTGTAAATAGTGCTGCTGTGAACATTGGGGTGCATGTATCTTTTTGAATTAGAGTTTTTGTCTTTTCTGGATGTATGCCCAGGAGTGGGATTGCAGGCTCACATAGTAACTCTATTTTTAGTTTTCTGAGGGGCCTCCGCACTGTTCTCCATAGTAGCTGCACCAATTTACATTCCCACCGAAGGCGCAGGAGGGTAGTTTGTACCTCTTAATCCCCTATCCCTATCTTGCCCCTCCCCCTTCTCTTTCTGCACTGGTTACTCGTTTGTTCTCTCTGTATCTGTGAGTCTGAGGAAACACGTTTTTTCAAGCATATAAAGTATGTCACTGTTAACTGCTTTTCTCACGCGGGTGCATACTCCCTCATGGCCTAAAGGCATGTGGTAAGAAGGGAAGCGTGTCTGTGTGTGTCTGTGTATATTTATACACATAGGTATGCCTGCATGCACCCGCATAACCAAGAGCAATTTCTTGCATCAAATGTTTTTTCTCAGCCACGGCAACGCATTAGATCAAAACAAAAAAACAAAGTACCAAAATGGAAAATGAGATTTTTGTCTTTGTCATTTTCCATTTCTTCTCTCTGTCATTCACCGAACATAAGTGATACTAGAAAATTCATGATGTAAGTTACCTGAGACGGACCTGAAAAGACTCCTCATTGGAGGGGGAAGACATTAGTTTGCAGTGTTGTGTTAGTTTCGTGTGTACAGCACAACGATTCAGTTATACATATGTATGCATATTCTTTTTCATGTTCTTCTCCACGATGGTTTATGACAGGATACTGAGGCCTAAATGATTTGAGAGTGCATGTTAAGGGGCAAGCACCTGCTTTCTCTAACTTTCCCTGAAGCTTTCTCTTCTCATGTGAGTAGGAGATTCTTACAAGGTATCATCGTAAGGTCCAGGGTGAAATAACCTATATGGTAGGAGTGATAACACGCTGCCCTTTTATGTCCATCCATACTCCTCCAGGTTACATACTGGGATGGAGACATTGACAATGTTTGCAAGGATCACACTGGACACTCTTTTTTTAAAAAGGCGAAACTAAATAGCCCTTTTATCTGCCTGGTAGGAGATGCACGCCTTGGTGTCTCTTGGTAGGTAAGGGCTCTGTGGAGAGGCTGTCGCCATCGAAAGCTCCTGGCGCAGTCGAAGAAGCATCGTATCAGCACAGCAGACGAACCCAGAGTTCACTTGCCGTGAACACCGAGAAGCTGGAAGTCCCCAAAGTTGAGAAGTTCATAATAGTCTCTTTGTGGTTTGGGGTCCCTGCCTTCCCGCACTCCCTTTGCATGCCAGTTTCACATGCAGCACTCATCCACGGTGCACCTACCGAGAAGCACGGACACACCCCAGCTCACAGGAAGGCCACGACAGCCGTGAATTGAGCCCAGAGGATTTCCTCTCCTGGGTTGTCACTTTGCCCACGGGCTCAGGTTCTTTGGAACTAGGATTGCACATAGACTGCAAACAGGCGTAGGTCCCTGACATGTCAGTAGGCTGGCGTGTGGACCCAAGTGGTCTCAGGACAGTTAGAGCCACAACATCACAAAGCTATTTCTTGCATAGGGTCGTTTTATTGTCAGATCATATCTAGAAAGACTTCATCCTCTAAACTAGCTAAATTTCATTTAAATATGTATGTATATAATTATTACTATGTTGTATTTCTATATTTATATAATTATGTGTATACACGATGCATTTTTTAAGTTGAAGTTTAGTTGATTTACAATGTTGTGTTAGTTTCAAGTGTACAGCAAACTGATTCATATATATATATATATATAGATATATAGATATAGATATAGATATACACTTTTTCAGATTCTTTTCCCTTACAAGTTATTACAAAATATTGAGTCTAGTTCCCTGTGCTATACTGTAGGTCCTTGTTGGTTATCTATATATAGTATACACTATGTGTTTTATATATTTGTATTTGCATACAATTTATATAATTGATCAAAGACTCATCAAAACATGCTTTATTTTACTTTATTATTTTTTATAAAAAATATTTATCTATCTATTTATTTATTTATTTGGCTGGGTCGGGTCTTATGTGCAGGATCTTCATTGTGGCGTGATCTTTCGTTGTCACATGCGGGATCTTTTTTTTTTTTTTTTTTTAGTTGCAGCATGCAGGATCTTGTTCCAGGGATGGAACCTGGGCCCCCTGCATTGGGAGTGCCTAGTCGTAACCACTGTGCCACCAGGGAAGTCCCAAGACATGCTTTATCTTAAAATTCATTGGAGAGCCTTTATGTAGATAATGAAAATAATTCATTTAGCCATGCAATGTATTATATAAATATAATTGTGTATTACATAATGTATATACATATTTAACTTATATAAGAACTAAATGTATATACATAAAATCAGGGCTTCCCTGGTGGCGCAGTGGTTGAGAGTCCGCCTGCCGATGCAGGGGACACGGGTTCGTGCCCCGGTCCGGGAAGATCCCACATGCCGCGGGGCGGTTGGGCCCCTGAGCCATGGCCGCTGAGCCTGCACGTCCGGAGCCTGTGCTCCGCAACGGGAGAGGCCACAACAGTGAGAGGCCTGCATACCGCAAAAAAAAAAAAAAAAAAATTAATACAAGTAGAGACTATATATATAGATGGATGAATAGATAGTTCGATGTGCATTTTCCAGAAGAAACTGTGTCATATCTGGTAAGACCACTTCCAGGCTGGTCCCCAGAATCTACATTTAATGGTCCACAGAAACTACCTCTTTGCCTTCAAGTGAAGTTGAGGCGTTATTAATGTTACTATGGTAACAAGCATATTCGAGCCCTCACTGAAACGTCATTAGTAAGCAACCTCATGTCAGTGGGAACATACGTATCAAGTCAAGCCCTGTATCTTTCCTGCCTGGACGGATAGGCGTCTTCTGCCCCTAGAACACAAGACCCGAGAATCTATCTCAGCAGGACAGACGCCACAGTAAATCAGTGCTGCCCGCCACGGGCACGGCTTGGTGGTGGTGGCTGCCGTGCCTCTCCATCTGAGCATCTGTGGGCTAGATCCTGTGGGCTAGGTGTCTCGTGTGGCCTTGCTCAAGATGGGAAATCAATATGGTAGGCTCGGGAATGGAGCTCCTTAGCCTTGGCAAGAAAGAAATTCGGTGACTGAGGTATACGCATCCTTTTTCTGGAAACTAGCTTCTGACTCCTGTTCCTTCTTTCATTCATCACTTTTCTTGAGCATGTCCAAGTTGCAAGCCTGGAAGGAAATTTAGCCCTGGTAATGTTGAGATGATTTAGGCATATGCTGCCTTAAAAATCCTTGCCTGTGTGTGAATGTTCATAAATAAGTTGTTAAGATATTTAGTTCACGTGTGTATCACCCCTGCCTGTTTTCTGGGACGTATTATGGACTTTTCCTTCTTTAATCTCTCCCCGCCTCCCCCTCCCTCCCCCCTCTCCCCCTCCCCCTTCCTCTCTCCCCCTCCCCCTTCCTCGCTCCCCCTCCCCTTCCTCTCTCCCCCTCCCCTTCCTCTCTCCCCCTCCCCCTTCCTTCTCCCCCTCCCCCTCCCTTTCTCCCCCTCCCTCTTCCTCTCCCTCCCTCCCCCTTCCCCCCTCCCCCCTCACTTTCTTCTGTTTGCTGACTGATGAGAACTCAGAGGTCCCCTTAAAGCATTAAAGGACCAATGAAGGTAACTAGATAGAGAATAATTCTTTCCATCAGTCAGGAAAGAATAGAAAAATGAAATGGCAAAGAAGATTTTCCAGGACAACTTAATAGAATTCTTCACATGCCCTATTTGTTTAGCTGCTTATATTTTTAAAAGTTGTCAAACCGTATATTTGTGAAACATTGATTTTCATTTTAAGTAAATTGTGTGAGCGAATACATATTTAAACAGATTACTTTGATTCAACAGAGAATTGAGGGCCCATCAAATATTTTTTTTAAACATAAGGTAGTGGATCTAGCCTCATTAATGAATGACTGTATTCTATGGTCGTTATAAAACTCAATAAGCAAGTTAGACATTTCAGCTTTTTTGTGATAATGAAAAATATCATGAATTCTGATGTACTGGAGTCTGAAAGATTGTCAAATCACAGATAACGTTCTCAAACTCCACCACCCCTCGTATAATCTATTTTTCAGCTAGTTAAGGTCTTTGTCAGGAGCTCCCAAATCAGGGATTGTCTGTTTTTAAAATTTATTTTACTGAAGTATAGTTGATTTACAACGTTGTGTTAATTTCTGCTGTACAGCAAAGCGATTCTGTTAAACGTATGTATTCAATCTTTTTCGTATTCTTTTCCATTACAGTTTATCACAGGACATTGAGTATAGTTCCCTGTGCTATACAGTAAGACCTTGTTGTTTCTTTGTTGTTGTTTGTTTGTTTTCTTTTTGCGGTATGTGGGCCTCTCACTGTTGTGGCCTCTCCCATTCTCCAGTTGTGGAGCACAGGCTCCGGACGCGCAGGCTCAGCGGCCATGGCTCACCGGCCCAGCCACTCCGTGGCATGTGGGATCTTCCTGGACCGGGGCACGAACCTGTGTCCCCTGCATCGGCAGGCGGACTCTCAACCACTGTGCCACCAGGGAAGCCCAGACCTTGTTGTTTATCCATCCCATATATAATAGTTTGCCTCTGTTAATCCCAAACTCCCAGTCTTTCCCTCCCCCAGCCCCCCTCCCCCTTGGCAACCACAAATCTGTTCTCTATGTCTGTGAGTCTGTTTCTGTTTTGTAAATAAGTTCATTTGTATTATTTTAGATTCCACAGAGTGATATTGTATATTTGTCTTTCTCTTTCTGACTTATTTCACTTAGTTTGGTAATCTCTAGGTCCATTCATGTGGCTGCAGATGGCATTATTTCATTCTTTTTTATAGCTGAGTAGTATTCCATTATGCATATATACCACATCTTCATTAAGTGATTTTCTTTTAGAGAGGCTCCCAGATCAAATAATTGGGAGCCTCTCTAATTCCTGTCATACCCCTGTCTTGACTTTTACATGGAAAACAGACACATTAAGGAGTTGAAGAGCCTCACACTGATGGATTCAGGAGACGTAGCATAATTTGAGATTCTTTGGAACAAGTGTTACCCAAATTACCTAACTGGAATCACATAGCAGGCTTCCATGACATCTTACTGACACAGAGGTAAGGGGATCTAAGATTACTTGAAAGTGTTTAAATTGCCAAGGGAATCTGGAAAAATGAACTGACTGGTATTTTTGTTTGTTTGTTTCATTCACTTATCCAGCATTGATTGAGGGCTGAGACATGGGGTAGATGAAGAAGACCAGGTTGTTTATCTTTCATGTACTATCCATGTGACAAAGCCCCCCAGGAAAAATAGTGTGTGGGGGATGGGTGGGCACGACAAGACAGGAAACAGACTCAAAGTTAACAGCAAAGAAGTTTTCTGTCTCTGGAGGGTGTGTGTGTGTCTGTGTGTCAGTGTGTTGTATTGGGTGTGTGTTGAATTTCTCATGTTCTGTATCCAGTGTTAAGGAAAATAACAACTTAATTCAAATCTTTTTTAAGTAGTTGAAGGCAAGATCAGTAGGGCCATACAGCTGAAATATCGAGAAGGTAGGGAATTTTATAATTTTCAGCGGGAGATGACATACCTTCAAATTTTTAGCTTCTTCAACAGCACAGGCTACTAGGGTTAATTAGCAAAGAGATGATTTGGTGAAGGATCAGAGGATTAACCAGGGGCTTCGGGGGAAAGAAGGCTACATGTCCTCGTGGATGCCCGGGATGGTACCTGTACCCCAGCCCTTAGCTAGCAGGCTGGGTCTGTCTGCGTTTACATCTTGTATCATTACCCGCGAGCCAAGCTTACGCTGGAATAGTTCAGATCACAGTACAGAAAATTATTTGGAACTGGTACTCCTGGAGAACCAGAACCATGGAAAAGGAGAGGACATTTTGAAAACAAAAACCAAATACAGAACACAAGGCACAAACCTTCCTTACGGATTGATCTTTGCCTCTTAGCACAGAGCTGAGGGTTAGCAGCTGTGATGTCACCCAGCAGGCCAGGCAGGAGAAAAGACTTCTCCCTGAATACGAGGGTCAGGGAAAAGTAACAGTTACACAAAGTTAAATAGTAGTTAAAATGAGAAGACGAAGTTATCAGACAGAGAAGCTATGATGGCAACACAGAATGGGGGAGAAATGTGAGTGTGTTAAGAACATAAAACCAACCAGCCTCAGTGAAAGGGTGATAGGTAGGTGAGTTGTAGATGCGTCACAATAGAGCTGTTATAAAAATACGACAGTGGAGGAGAGTCTTAATGCCTATCCCGGGAAAAATCCCATCTCAGTACGCGTCTTCGGACAATTTTGGTTCATGGTGGAAATCATGGAAACAGCAGCATATTATGGGGAGAAACGCGTACTTTACACGTTGCTTCGCTTCGGATTTGAGTGGAGGTGTTTCGTGATGGTTCTGCTAAAACAATTTCACAGATAAAGTGATGTCCACGAATTTATGTGATGATTATATTGATTGAAAAGTCTCCCTTTGATGAATAACAAGAATCAGCTGTTAAAATTTATCAAAATTATATTAAAATAACATCAGTAAGCATGTGTCTTAATTTCACAGGTTTTGGGGTGTTTAATCTGATCACATCCAAATTGATAAGAAATTACTCAGTTCTATGAATATATGTATAAAATACCAGGATACATGTTGGCCATTTGTAGAGCCAGCCAATTTCTTGTTCATTTAGATGTGACCGGATTAAATCAGTAGATGTATGTCTATATATAATTGACACATATAAATTATATAAACACATACATATATATTGACATATGTATAAATATTAATAGCTAACTTTTTATCGCGGCACATGTCTTCCTGAAGATTTAAATAAAAAGACAATAGTTTCTCTGCACTGTGCAATACCATAACAGAATCAGCAGAAAAATCCAAATGCATTATTTGTATTGACAGAACTTGACTGTTAACATTTCTATTGCTAAATCATTCCAAGATGTGTATTTACCTTTTCTCTCTTTAAATGTCACTGAAGGAAGAGAAAAGTGAAAGGGGAAGGAATTTGAAAAATTATATTTCACTGTGAACTGTATCTCCCCTCCCCTACCCCCTGTATGCTGTTAATTTAGAGAAATCACAACCCAGTCTTTTTTTTTTTTTTAACACTGGAATGTTAGTATCTATTTATTTAATAGGGTCTTATGAAGGTAAAATGAAAGAAGGGTATTGAAATTGCTTTGGAGACAAACCTCCTTTTGAAAATGCCCCAAATGCGATTAACATTTTTATCAGGTTCAAGAATTAAAGAACACAGTGTTGGGGCTTCCCTGGTGGCACAGTGGTTGAGAGTCCGCCTGCCGATGCAGGGGACGCGGGTTCGTGCCCCGGTCCGGGAAGATCCCACGTGCCGCGGAGCGGCTGGGCCCGTGAGCCATGGCCGCTGAGCCTGTGTCCGGAGTCTGTGCTCCGCAACGGGAGAGGCCACAACAGTGAGGGGCCCACATACCGCTAAAAAAAATAAAATAAAATAAAAAGAACACAGTGTTTGTATTCATTTGCCAGGATTGTTGTAACAAAAATACCACAGACTGGCTTAGACAACAGAAATTTATGGTCTTAGGGTTTTGGAGGCCAGAAGTCTGAGATCAGAGTGTCCACAGGGTTGGGTCCTTCTGAGCCTGTGACAGAGAATCTGTTCTGGGCTTCTTTCTTAGCTTCTGGTGGATGCCTGTCATCTTTGGTGTTCCTTGCACAGCCCAGTCTTAAAACCCACAGCATCTAATGGGGCCTAAGGGCATCCCTGAAGCGTGGAGCTGAGCCCAGGGGAGTTGAGTCACACCTAGGTGGGCATCCCCGATTTACTGGTGTTGAAACAACTATCTATTCCCAAGCGATGGTCCTTACTTCTTCCGGTTTCCCTTGAGGGTGGCCTTTCTTCAGAGGGAATTACCCACATGTTGCTGCGGATGTCACTGCCAGGGTAGGGGAGCAGGTGGCTCCCTCTGGGTCTCAGTGGTGCTGGGATTCTCACCGGAGCAGGCCAGATGAAACACAGCTGTTTCCCCTCCTTGCTGTCCCTCCTCTGGTCTGATATCCTTACAAACCTACTCATCAGGAAAAACAAATCCTCTCTTCAAATTAAAAACAGTATTCAAGGCCTTCTCTGATGGCGCAGCAGTTGAGAGTCCGCCTGCCGATGTAGGGGACACGGGTTTGTGCCCCAGTCCAGGAAGATCCCACATGCCGCGGAGCGGCTGGGCCCGTGAGCCATGGCCGCTGAGCTTGCACGTCCGGAGCCTGTGCTCCGCAACGGGAGAGGCCACAACAGTGAGAGGCCCGCGTACTGCAAAAAAAAACAAAACAGTATTCAAGCAGATACTATACATTTTTTGGGGGGCTATTACAGCTTATGGGGTGGGGAGATGGAAGATGCAATAATTCTAGGAAAGTATGCCTTTTTATCCACCTTTAATTCCAGGAATATAAAAATGAGCTTAGACCGTGATTGACTTGCCTATAGTAAATATAAAAAGTATAGTTGGTTGGGCTATTTGTGATAAAATAAGAAAATACCTCAGAATCACAGGTTATGAGGATTTGAAAGAAACTGAATAATCATTTGTATTCATTCATTTACACAGAAGGAAACTGAGTCACACAGAGGTCCAGTGATTTATCCCCGAACCACACAGCTGGACAGTACTTTTAAACACTATTCTGGAAATGAAGATTAAATACCTGAAAGTTCAGGATTTGATATCTGTATTTTTGCCAGTTTTATGAGAAGCATATGAAATCGGAGACATCATCAAAAACGTTAATCAAGCAAAGCACACAATCATTTTCAAACCTACTTTTCTGTATTTTGTGCCACAGCGATGGAAAAAGAGAAATTACTGACGAAAAGAACTAGGGGAGGACACAGGGAAAAAACCCTCCAAAATTGAAAGCAAAACTTGTTACTTGAAACGCAGGTGTGTTTTTTTTGTTTTTTTTTCTGAGTTACTATGAAAGCAGCTTAGCTACCTCTGATCCTCCTTGTCTCTTGATTCTTAATTATCTGTAAGAACCCAATGCCTCTGCAGTTTTTTGAAACGTTAGTTAATTGCACTTGTTAATTACACCTTGCCATGTTTCACACATTTGTAGGAAGGGATGAAACTTTTTTAGGGATGCTGTCTCCTCTCTCCCCATAGGATTTTCTTGTTGTTGTTTGTTTTTTGGTTTGTTTTTGGTGGCATTGGGTCTTTGTTACTGCGCATGGGCTTTCTCTAGTTGCTGCTAGCGGGGGGCTGCTCTTCATTGCGGTGCGTGGGCTCTAGGCACGTGGGCTTCAGTAGTTGTGGCATGTGGGCTCAGTAGTTGTGGCTCATGGGCTCAGTAGTTGTGGCTTGTGAGCTCTAGAGCGCAGGCTCAGTAGTTGTGGCACACGGGCTTAGTTGCTCCATGGCATGTGGGATCTTCCCGGACCAGGGCTCGCACCCACGTCTCCTGCATTGGCAGACGGATTCTTAACCACGGTGCCACCAGGGAAGTCCCTCCCCATAGTGTTTTGTCCAAGATGAAAACTTTGTATCTTTCATCTCTGCAAACGCTAGTGGATTCTACTTCTCTGTTCATGTCTTTCTAGTCCGTTGAGATAGACTCAAGAGGAAAGAAACATCTACCATCCCCTAAATTTTAAAGACAGCCAAAGGGTCCTAGAGGCACAAAGCACCAGGAGCCCCTCTTTCTGGTGAACATAGGGGTCTTCCTCTGCATGGAGGGAGAGAAGGCAGAACAGGAAGGTCAGTCAACTCACAGGGGCTGGTCTGTGTCATTTCACCTTGAGGAGTTTCCAGGGCAATTGTTGACTCTCCAGTAGGGAGGTGACTCGGTAGAATGTGTATTTTTATGAGGATTCACCTGTATCCGAGGGCTGATCCAAAGGGAAACAGGCATTAGGATAAGGGGATGCTGACTTACCATGAACATAATATTCTACCTTATGCATCAACATGGTCCCCTCCTGACCCCCATGTTTTTGTTTTTTCTCTTTAAATATTTATTTATTTATTTTTTGGCTGCCTTGGGTCTTAGTTGTGGCACGTGGGCTTTTCGTTGCACCGCGTGGGCTTCTCTCTAGTGGTGGCACTGGGGCTCCAGAGCGCGCAGGCTCATTTGTTGCAGTGCGCAGGTTCAGTAGTTGCCCCGCGGCATGTGGGATCTTAGTTCCCCGACCGGGGATCGAACCGGTGTCGCCTGCATTGCAAGACCGATTCTTAACCATTGGACCACCACGGAGGTCCCCATGACCCCCCATATGTTTGGATAACGGTTTGCTGTAATGTGCGTCCAAGAAGCCTGGAGTGTTAGTGTCACACCTTTGTGCACCTGCTTTGTCATGGCCCTTTTATGCTTTTTTACTCTTACCCACCTAAGAACCTGAGCACAGAGCTAGGGTTACGTAAAGATCTCTGTGTCTGAGACCCGCTGTTTTTCCATTGGTGCTTTAAAGTAAACACACTTGAGATGAATCCTTTCTCACTTCAGTAAGAAGCATTTTTTAAAAATTTTAACGATGTTGTTATTGCTTATATGGGGTTTTGATTCTGCAGGATGAAACAAGCTGATTTTTCCATTGGACAGAACATTTCAGGGTGGGAAGTTAGCGTCCCAGCCTCACTGAGATTATAATGCTCACTCCGATTCTTCCATGTTGATGAATTTCACAAAATAGAAACCTATTTTCTTTAGGACAGTTTTGCAATACAGGCAGACCTGGTTTCATTGTACTTCACAGATACTGTGGGGGTTTTTTTGTTGTTTTTTTTTTTTTTACAAATTGAAGGTTTGTGGCAACCCTGTGTCGGGCAATTCTCTCGGTACAATTTTTCCAACAGCATTTTTTTACTTTGTGTCTCTGTGTCATACTTTGGTAATTCACACAGTATTCCAGACTTTGTCATTATGACTGACTGTATGTGTGATGGTATCCATGACCCATGATCTTTGATGTTACTGCTATGGCTCGCTGAAGGCTCAGAGGATGGAGAGCATCTTTTAGCAGTAAGTTATTTTAAAATTAAGGTCTGTACATTATTTTTAAAGACATAATGCTGTCTCACACTCAATAGACTACAGTGTAGTATAAGTATCACTTTTATATGCCCTGGGAAACCAAAACATTTGTGTGACCTGCTTTACACAAATGGTCTAGAACTGAACCTGCAGTGTCTCTGAGGTATGCCTGTACTGTTTTCATTTTTAAAAATAAGCTTAATTAAAAATAGTTCTAGATGTACAAAACAGCCTGTAAAGAAAGTACAGAGAGTGCCTGTGTACCCCATATCCTCTTAATGTCTTCTTTTACCACGGGACATCTGTTGGAACTAAGGAACCAGCGCTGGCACAATACTTTTAAGTAAGCCCCAGACTTGATGGGATTTTCACCAGTTTTGACCGAATGCTCCCTTTTTGTCGTAGAATCGCCTCCAGCACAACACGGTGCATTTAGCCGTCATGTTTCCCTCTTCTCCTCTGTTCTGTGACCTTGTTTTCCATGATTTTAATAGTTTTGCGATATTATGTAGGAAGTCTCCCAGTTGCAGTTTGTGTGATGTTTTAGGCTGGGGTACATTTCTGGAGGAGGGAACCCGCAAAAGTCAGCTGCCTTTCTCATCCTGTCAAGGGCACAGCCTCTCAACATGTTGATGTTGAACTTGATCCCCTGGCGAGGTAGTGGGTTTTTCCACTGTGGACTCACACCACCCCCCTCACCTTTTCATAGTCTGTTCTTCGGAAGCCAGTCATTTAAAGTGCCTCAAGGTGGGGAGGTGGGGCGATTCAGCTGCATGTCTTGGATGATGGAGTATTGACGTCAGGTATTTAGAATTCCTCTGAAAGGGAGATCTGTCCCTTCTCCCTCATTCATTTATTGATTCATTAACTCATTCCTTTATATCTGTCGGGACTCATGGATATTCATGGTATACTTGGGATACTAACTACATCGTAGGATTACAATCCAGTACTGTGTTGCTGTTACTCTGTTGGTTACTTACTGTACTTTGTTGCTATCGCTTGGACACCTAAGAGTCTTTTCATTTTGATAGTTGCTAAGTGATGCTCCGTTGTAGAAGGACTAGAGGAAAACTCCCATCCAGGGTTTGGACGTGGAAGGAGGATTCTGTTCTTGGAAGATCTGGGACAGCAAACGTGACTCTGCTGTTTGCTTGAGGCTCTCGCTTGTGTGGGTCAGCTCTGCTCAGCCCGCTGGACTGGGGGCTATTCAGCTTACAGGACGGCCGCCTTCCATCTGGAAACCCCAGCGGACTGGCAGAGTCCACAGTGTTTTGCACGGTCCCTCATTGCATTAACCTGTAGCCCTCCTGGGCAGCAAGCAAGGCGCCCTTTCCGCAGCTTCAGAGTGGCCTGGGGTTCACGTCTTCTCACAGCTCGTCCGAATATTTTTCTGTCAAAAGGCATAAA
The DNA here is from genome assembly GCF_949987515.2 of Delphinus delphis. Classification (NCBI taxonomy): domain Eukaryota; kingdom Metazoa; phylum Chordata; class Mammalia; order Artiodactyla; family Delphinidae; genus Delphinus; species Delphinus delphis. The sequence continues at coordinate 122,496,330 of NC_082704.1, forward strand.
GCTGAGGGAACATATTCCGGACCAGATTTCCACTGGCACCCCGTGGAGGTTAGGTTCCGAAATGCCCATAGGCGCGTGGCCGTCTTTTCACCATGATCGATATTTTAAAAAGTGATCTCATCCTCTTAACACTATGGTGTGGGTTTTAATATAAAATTTTAATATGCACACAGGTGGTTATCGCTTAAGGGTATCTTCAGAAGCCTTCTCTTTTGAATTCTGTGGGTCCATTTTATGAATAAGTCATCAAAGCACACTGTAGCCTTTTCAAGGAGATTTTAAGGACAGTGTGATTTTCTTTACGAAGAAGGGATGAAGAGTGTTATAGGAATATAGAAGTTTGGGGGAAAAAAAATGTAAACATCAATCTTCGTTCCATAAACCAGTGGTTAAACACTAAACAACTTGTGTAATTTCTCTCAGAATTTTTCATACATTTTAATATTTTAATTATCTGAATATTTTAATATTTTAGTTATCTATATGTACATCTTTGTGTGTGTAAATATATGTGTATATATGCATGCATATTCCATCAGTATCTATGTATCTGTATCATCTATATCAATCTATATCATAACCATATCATGTCTGTAACTGTTACTTATATCATGTTGTTCCTACCTGTATTTATGTCTGAATTACATCCATATTTCTATCTCTATCCATATCTTTATTTAGGCACATACTATATATCTATTGGGTTGGCCGTAAGATGATATGGAAAAACCCAAACGAACTTTTTGGCCAACCCAATATATCTATGCCACTCTGAACTTTACATTTCCCAAAATATTGTAGCAAAAGCCTCTTTAGGATTGGCGCAAATCTTCATAAGTATTATTTTTCATGATTAATTATCTCAGGAGGTTATGTCTTAAATCATTTATTTTCTCTTCCATTATAGGTTATTACAAATATTGAATATAGTTCCCTGTGCTATAGTAGGTCCTTGTTGTTTATTTTACGTATAGTGGTTTGTATCTGCTTAATTCCATACTGCTAATTTATCTGTCCCCCCACTTTCCCCTTTGGTAACTCTTAAGTTTGTTTTCTATGTCTGTGAGTCTGTTTCTGGTTTGTATGTAAATTCATTTGTACAGCTTTTTAGATTCCACGTGTAAGTGATATCATATAATATTTGTGTGTCTCTGTCTGACTTACTTCACTTAGTATGATCATCTCTAGGTCCGTCCACGTTACTGCAAGTGGCACGATTTCATTCTTTTTTATGGCTGAGTAATATTCCATTGTATATATGTACCACATCTTCTTTATCCATTCATCTGTTGATGGACACTTAGGTTGCTGCCATGTCTTGGCTATTATAAATAGTGCTGCTATGAACATTGGGGTGCATGTATCATTTCGAATGAGGGTGTATGTCACTTCCGGATATATGCCCGGGAGTGAGATTGCAGGATCATTTGGTAGCTGTATTTTCAGTTTTTTAAGGACCCTCCATACTGTTCTGCATAGTGGCTGCACCAGTTTACAGCCCCACCAGTCGTGTAGGTGGGTTCCCTTTTCTCCACACCCTCTCCAGCATTTTGTACACTTTTTGATGAAGGCCATTCTGACCTGTGTGAGGTGGTATCTCATTGTGGTTTTCATTTGCGTTTCTTTGATAATTAACGATGTCGAGCATCTTTTCGTGTGCCTGTTGGCCATCTGTATGTCTTCTGTGGAGAAAAGTCTGTTTAGATCTTCTGCCCGTTTTTTGATTGGGTTGTTTGTTTTTCTGTTATTGAGTTGTATGAGCTGTTTATCTCGGAAAATAAGCTCTTGTCAGTCACATCATTTGCAGATGTTTTCTCCAGTTCTGTAGGTTGCCGTTTCATTTTGTCTGTGGTTTCCTTTGCTGTGCAAAAGCTTTGAAGTGTGATTAGTTTCCATTTGTTTATTGTTGCTTTTATTTATTTTGATTTCGGAGACTGACCAAAGAAAACATCGCTACAGTTTATGTTTATGTCAGAGAATGTTGTGCCTATGTTTTTTTTTTCCTGGGAGTTTTATGGTGTCATGTCTTAAATTTAAGTCTTTAAGCCATTTTAAGTTTATTTTTGTGTATGGTGTGAGTGAGTGTTCTAACTTCATTGATTTATATGCAGTTTCCTTATTTTTTGACAGGTTTATATAGTTTTGCACCTATAACTTATTTTCAAAGCCATCTATATCAATCCCACATTCTTCATCAAAGGGGCATTACTTATTTTGTAGATTCGTGTATATTGTTTTGATTCGTAAACATTTTTTCTTTTGTCTTTTTTTTAAGAAAAAACTTTTGTGTGTTCTTGAAATCTTATGGAATCTTTTAATGTGGAAGATTTCAAGTACTTGCAAGAAATAAAGGAAAGGAAATGGAATAATGAATCCCATGTACCCATCACTCACCCTTAACAATTATGAATGCCTAACCTAAGCGTTCCTATTTAAGCCCATCCTTTTCCCCCCTTCTCATTATGGCACTGTGTAATTCATCTCACGATGTCAGTATATTGCTTTAAAATAAAAGAAGTAATTTCTTCCCACATAGCCGTTGTATCTTTACCACTCCTAAAATTATCAACAATTCCTCAGTATCACCATCAAGTCGTAAAAGTCAAAGATGATTTTTTTTTTTTTTTTACTAGTTTGCTAGCTCACCCGAGGTCTGTGCATCGCAGTAGGTTGATTTATCTTTCGAGTTTCTTTTCATGAGCTTGTGTCCCTCTCCATCATTTTCATGCAAATTCTTCCTGAAGGAACTGCTCTTTCTTTTTACTCTCTATGAAAGTAGGTTATGGATTCAGCAAAATGGAGTACTCAGGTTATTTTTAAAAGAACCTGAGTGTTTTCCGTAACACTTGGTCTTAGCTTACCAGCTCCTTAGGGAGGAAGCCTGCCTTACGTGAGGCTGTGCCGTCCCCAGAAGGAAAGCTGTGTAAATATGGCCAGGTGTGTGTGTGTGCCCTCTGGGCTTACTGGACCTCATTTAATCTGGTACCCATAGTACTGAGGACAGGCAAAGATGGAGAGAGGGGGAGGGTAACCTTTGTTCCATCATTACACAGGCGCACACACACACACACCCCTGCAATTTTTTCCCCTTTGCCAACTCATACTTAACGGAATTACATCAGTTTGATTGAAGTCCATGTTACGTATCACATTTACAAAAATAAAGACTAAGCAGTAGCAACCTAATCTACACAATTATAGTTGGACATCATTCTCATGCTGCCATAGTTATGCCCCAGATTAAGACAGTTTAGGCGCAGGTGTCTGACCAAGATGGTCTCGCATCACTCTTGGTTTGTTTCATCCTTATTCCCCCCACCATTTTATTGAGATATAATTGATACATAACGTAAGTGGAAGGTGTACTATGTGATGGTCTGATACACTTACATATTGTAAAATAATTACCGCCCTAGCATTAGCTAACACCCCGGTCGTGCTATATGATTACCACGTCTTTTGTTGTGGTGAGAACACTGAAGATCTACTCTCAACAGTTTTCAAATGTCTAAGACATTATTGTTAACTAGAACCACCATGCCGTACGTTAGACCCCAGGACTTATTCATCTTCTAACTGGAAGTTTGTGTCTTTTGACCACCATCTTCCCACTTCCTCAACCCCCCAGCCCCTGGCAACTACCGTTGTGCTCTTTGTTTCTAAGTTTATTTCATCCTTTAGCGCAATGGCATAGACCCTTTCGGTAAAAGACTGCATATTTGAGAAAAATGATACTAGATATTTAACTTATAGAGCAAAATAAAATGAATGACATATCAACCTTTCTAAAAAATGGTCTTGCAAGAAACAGCAAGATATGCCCTACACATATTTGTACGTTTGTGTGTGTGTGTGTGTGTGTGCGCACACGCACACGCTTCATAAACCCAAGTTCCCATAACATAGATTAGGGATGTTAAACCACCGTTGGTAGAAGATCATTGGAGTCTATTGCAGAAGGATGCTTTAGAGAATTTTGCCATCTAGTAGGTGCCGTGTAATATTTAAAATGTGATTTGATTTACTCAGATATGGCAGGAATACACCTTTCTTATGAAAGATGTACGCACCTGGGTGCTCTTGATACTGGGGTGGCTAATTCGTTTTTGTAGGTGGCTGGCCTGTGCCTTGTCACATGCTTAGTCGCGTCCCTCAAGCCTCAAGGTGTCAGTGACACATCCGTCCCCTGGGGGTAAAAATGCATCAGAGTGAAGGACCTCTGTTGTAAAATGAGTTTTTACACAGGGAATTTCATTGTCTTTGGGATTCTGTTAGCCCATATGTGTGCTGGGTGTGATCAGAACACTTGGGCAAACTATTCCCCATGAGAGGTAGTAACCGTATTATTTTGGAAGCTCTTTTCTCATACAGAGTCGACTTTGTGAATTGTGTCGGCTGTAATGAGGGTGATGTTTGGGAATAGTGATTATCGTGCACTTTATCACAGAGGAAGACGGAATTGATTTATGTAAGGGAGAGCTTTCGAGCAAATAAAAACAGAAAACAAGAACAGAAAAATCCTCGATAGGTATCTTTCAGAGCAAAGGGCCGAGATAAATGCAGCTAGCTTATCTAAAATTGGGCAAAATCGCATTGCAGTTGGAAAGCTCAGTAGATGGGGAGACAGTATGTGAACCCTTGACGCCCAGAATGTGATTTGCAGTTCTATAGATGAGCACAAGTTGGTGAGCGCTGTCCGTTATTGAGAAGTTATTGACATCAGTGGAAACGGTAGAAACGTTCGGTGCAGAGAATTTCAGACTCCTTGAAAATGGTGTTATGTTTTCTGAACTGTTGCATTGACGGATTAAAATTAGATCCTTCGACATAAGAAGAGTTAATATTCTATGAGTGAATACAGGATGGATTTGTATGGAAGATTGTGTTTTTGAGAAATGTATTGTTAACATTAGAGACTCAGAGTTAATATCACTCACCCCAAAGAAGGCAGTGTAAGATTTGTCATAAATGACTGCATAATAGGTTGCTTTGTATGATTGTTTTAAATTTCAATAATAAATGAGCACCGTCTACATTTTTTATGATAAAAGGATTATGCAAAAACAGCGATTTTTATTCAGATGCCTTGCTTCGTTTAAACTGCTGATAGCAGCTCCATAGTTGTTCCTGAAAGAACAGATGAGGTACCCTAACTAACGACTAAGAGTTTGATTCTGTAAAATTAGGTTGTGGAGATGTAGGCTGTTCTTTCTTCCTTACACATTTCTTCAGTACTTATGTTGGCTACAATGAATAGTATTTCATTGTACTCATTTCATAGTTCCTAAATAGAAATGTTTTACTTTTCCCTGTCTGCATTTTTAAGACTGGGTTATATGGTTGAGATGTTGATGCCATGGCTACTACCATGTTCAAATTAATCAATGGAACAGACTTAAAATAAGCGTCTGCTCCACAAGGAAAGAGGTGAAGAAGCTGGGCTCCAGGAAAGTACAACGAGACAAGGACAAGTGAATTTATGATGCACTTATTGCAAAGAGCTTTTGATGCCTGTACGTATGTGGTTCCCACGTGCAATCTGGTGACAGTTATCCTGACATTTCTCGTGGATACATGTGTGGATGTGAATTCTGCAGAGAGCACACATTCTGGCTTCATGCAAACGTGTAGAAGGTGGGTTTTGTATAAAAAATACAGGAAGTACCTGGTTGAAGGTAAATACATCCAGCCAGTCATCAGAGTGTTCCTATTCCACAATTCAAAATGTGTGCGGGAGGTGCGGTGCGGGGAGGGAGGGAGGGAGGGAGGGAGGGAAGGAGAGGAGGAGAGAGAAAGAGAGAACTAGAGCAGTGTTCATGAATTTCTTTTCAGGTTTAACACTTAGAAACTAAAGCCAAAAATTCATGAGCCCGACCATCTCATTTTACAAATAAACCCAGTATGGTGGGTTGAACTGTGTTTCTCCAAGAGATGTGATGCATTGCTAACCCTGAGCACCTCAGAATGTGAGCTTGAAAGTACAGTCTTTGCAGATGTAACGAAGATGAGGTCGTCGAAGTGGGCTCTGATCCAGTACGACTGGGGTCCTTTTAAGAGGGAAAACTGCTGCGAGAGGACACAGGCACGCGTGGTGGGAGCCAGAGTGAAGGCAGGGTCACGGGGGAGAAGACGGCTACGTGAGCGCCGAGACAGAGACTGGAGGGACCCAGCTACATGCCAAGGAACACCAAGGATGGCCAGCAGCCACCTGAATCTAGAACAGACCAGGAGGGACCCTCCCCGGGAGCCTTCAAAAAGGCGGGAGACCCTGGGACACCTTGATTTAGGACCTCTGGCTTCTAGAAGAAATTCCTGTTGTTTTAAACCATCAAGCCTGTGGCCCTTAGTTACAGCAGCCTGAGGAATCTCGTACACCAGCATGCAAAGCTCTCTGTAGGATTTATCCAAACTGCCGCAGCCCGTTGGGGTAGAGCTGAGAAGTGCAGACCCCTCAGCCAGCTTTGTGCCTATTTTCAGCCTGGTCTTGTCTCTCCGATACATTCCTCCAGTCGGGGGGTTGGGTGCGGGGGGATACTTGTCTCCCACGATCACCTCCATTTCATCCAGATTTTAAGGATGCTGCCGCATCCTCTCACAGCATCACACCTGCTGAGACAGCCTGGGATCCCCTTTTTTAATCACAGTTCTTGGAAGGGAAACAAGTTCCTGCCCCTCAACTGTAAAGTGGGTGGGTGGAGCCCATCTCCATGTCCTTTGCCATTCGAATTCCACCTGAATCGAGAGCCATGGTCATTGTAATTAAGCCTCTTGATGTGAATACAGCTCATTTTACACCATAATTAGCGAGCCCCCAGGCGTCAGGGAGTTTTCTCAGGAAACTTCTTTGTGACCTGGTGAAACGTCAGAGGCAAACTGGGAGGGGAGGGGGTTTGCAACTCAGAATTGTGTCATTTAAAACAAATTCATATTGGCGTATACACACTACTCCGTATAAAATAGATAACTAATAAGGACCTACTGTGTAGCACAGGGAACTCTACTCAATACTCTGTCATAACCTATAGGAGAACAGAATCTGAAAAAGAATAGATACATGTCTATGTATAACTGATTCACTTCGCTGTACCCCTGAAAGTAACACACATTGTAAATCAGGTATACTCCAATAAAATAAAATTTAAAAAATACAGAGCAAATAAATAAATAAAAGGAAAAAAAATAAAGCGAATTCAGAGGGATGGACCTCTGAGTGACACGTGACCTGTCCAAAGCCTGGATCGTGAAGCATAGGGTGGCACTCACGTTAGAAAATCGAAATGGCACTAAAACTGAAACTGGAGGGAGGGACGAGTCGTCGTATTTCGTCTTCGCCTCTTTTTCCGCTGTGTCTGGTGCTGGGGAAATACAGGGTCCCACGTCCGTTTGCCTCAGTATATCTTCCGCTTGTAGCTTTGCTTTGTAAACAGCTAAGCGAGAGAGCAGGCACTTTGTCTTTCCCCTGCTCGTGTGCACGGCGTGACATACTGTCCAGTTATTCAGGCCTCTCTTCTCTTCTCCCCGAGGAGAGGAGGTATTTCTTGACCTTTATAAAGTGGCTGGACGGGAGCTTTAAAAACCTCCCAGTCGGCATGAATGTCAGAACCTTTAGAAGCACGATCGTATGTTTAATACCCGGGGCACTGAGTGTCTGATGCCTGGCAGGCTCTGGACTTTCCGTGGTGGTCGGTAGGTAAGAGGGAGACACCAGCTCCGTCACGGATAACGTGGTCTGTTGGAGGAGCATGACGCTTCTCAGGTGATGACATACGTGCAGGTGACATCATTCCTTTAATGAAGGTAGCAAAGTCAGTGTGTACAGAGCCAGGAGAACGGGAAGGTCCCTGGTGGGGGATGCTGCCTTAGGTCTGGTTCACGGGACGTCTTCGGAAGGAACTGAGACCACCAACTGGGAGGGTCTTGAAGGGATGGTGGGAGAGGGGAAGACTTGAGGGACAGAAGCGGGTAGGGTTCAGAGCAGGTGCTGAAAAAACCTAAGTGATGTGGATGAAAGAGTTGGCTTCTGGTCTCCTGGTTTTGCCTGATTGCTGTGTCCTTAGGTCCGTGGCCTGGGGATCAATTCCCATCCATTTTCTAATCTGATTTCAGATTATTCCTGGAAGAAGGCTTCAAGTCTTAAATCTTTATTGCCTTTGGAGCAGATGATGGAATGCAGGGTTTCTCCAAATTCAGCACCAGTAGCCCCTGGGAGGCTTCTTGAACACAGACCCCTGCGATCCACGCATCTGAGTTTCCGAGTCGCCAGATCAAAGGTGGGACCCAATATGTTCCCACGTGAACTTGCTGCTGCTGGTGCAGGGGTCACACGGTGAGGACCGCTGCCTTCCAGTCCTTTCGGGTTGCGTGTCCACAGACATCCTGTTTGATTTTTGACGGCCACCTCCCACGTTGGTCTTTCCTGTTCGGAAGGTGGCATTAAAATCTCTGGGTCTCCTCGTTGGCTTCTGGCATTCAGGCTCGCTCTGGACTTACAGGTTATCTTTATGTTCTCAGGTCCCCGGACCGTTCAAGCCAGTGCATATTTATTGGACGTCTGCCGTGTGCTGTGGACCGTGAGGGGTGTAAGGATTAATAATGACCACCATAAAACCTCATCAGAGGCTAGACGTTACTTATTCCTCCGTGGCCTCCAAATGCTTGGCTCGTAATTCAATACAGTAGAGGAACTTGAAGACAGTGATTGTTTCCCGTTGCAGGGACCCGAGAGCACTTTCTGTCTTAAAGTTCTGGTCATTCTGGGCTGTGTGGAGCTATTCCTCCTTCAGAGAGTGAGAAACTGAATAGAGTTTCTCACCTTTCATTTCTCACCATTCATTCATCCATCCATTCATTCATCTGATAGCCATGTGTTCACATCTTATTTGGAGAAGGTCACTGTGCTAGATACCAGAGAACATAGAAACACTGATAAAATTCAACCCCCGACCTGATCCCAGCAAGATCACGTTCTTAGTAGAGAAGACAAAATAATCCTTGAAAACACCTACACCACAAGGCAGGCACAGCCTACATGCTGTGAGAAGGGAAAGCACACAGACCTTGGGAGTATAGAATCTTATCTTCCACTAGGAAACTGGTGTCACGTAGGACAGTTCCGTATTTGCCTATTGCCGCTTGAAGAATGACCCCAGACTGCCAGTGTGTCTTATTATCTCATACATTTTCTGTAAGTCAGGGATTCAACAGCTTCATAGCTGGGTGGTTCTGATGCAGGGCCTCTCAGGATGCTGCCGTCCACTTGCGGACCAGGGATGCAGTTCTTGGAAGGTATAAGAGAGCCTCACGTGTGTGACCATCAGCAGAGGGCTTCAGTTAGCTGTCCTGTGGACCTCACCTTAGGGCTGGTCACACGGCACTGGCAGTAGCTTTCTGGGCAGTGAGAGAAGGGAGGGTAAGACCGAGTGGCTGAGAGGAATCCTAGGACCCGCCGTAGTCTTTGATACCTTGGCCTTGGAAGAGACACATTATCCCTTCTGCCGCATGCTACCGGTCACACAGTCCAGACCAGGTACATTGGGGAAGGGGTCAACGGGAGGGTGTTGATACACCTTGGGAGCTTGGCTAGCACCAAAGCTTTTCCAAAGGAGGCAGCTTGTGAGCTGCATCTCAGAGGATGGAGAGGAGTTTTTCAGAAGGGCAAAGGGGACAGTGGGTGAACACGTGGACGCAGCAAGTGTTGAGTGAACGGATGGGCTGAGCGCGCTTTCAGGTGCCTGTTGTTGGGTACAGACAATTAAACTGAAATCAGAGCATTGTAGGTGGTGGAACCCAGTGGTCAAGCCAATGGATGTTCTTCTGTAGGCTGTGGAGAGCCCCGTCAGGGCTTCAGCAGCGTGGAATCATTTATGGAACGCCACCTTGGTGCTGGTGAATATGATTGAGGCAGGGAGCAGTGTAGGTAGACATTGAAGACATCAGGCTAATAACGTACATTAAGACGGAATGATGGCAGACACTGCGGAAGCGGAGAAGCTTTCACATTCCCCAGAGGCGCTGGGAATATGGTGTTGACGGGACCTGGCCTCCTGTTGGACAGAGAACAAGCCAAGGAAGTAACTGTCGGAAGTTGGGGTGATATTTTAGGTACTTTAACAAAGGGAAGAGAGAAGGCTCGAAGCCAAGGAGGAGCTCATCATGGTCAGATGCAATATCCTCACGTCGATGACACTGATGGGGAACGTGCTGTTTTTTGGTGATTAGAATGAAATGGATAGACTGTAAAAGATAATCATTATTTATTTATTTTAAATAAATTTATTTTTGGCTGCGTTGGGTCTTCGTTGCTGCACGCGGGCTTTCTCTAGTTGCAGCGAGCGGGGGCTACTGTTCGTTGCGGTGCGCGGGCTTCTCATTGCGGTGGCTTCTCTTGTTGCGGAGCACGGGCTCTAGGTGCGCGGGCTCAGTCGTTGTAGCTTACAGGCTCTAGAGCGTAGGCTCAGTAGTTGTGGCTCACGGGCTTAGTTGCCCCGTGCCGTGTGGGATCTTCCCGGACCAGGGCTCGAACTCGTGTCCCGTGCATTGGCAGGCTGATTCTTAACCACTGTGCCACCAGGGAAGTCCCAGATGATCATTTTTTAATCCTACCTATTCTCTCCCTCTCTCTTTTTCTTTTTCTTTTTTTTTTTTGGCCACGCTCTGCAGCACGTGGGATCTTAGTTCCCTGACCGGGGATCGAACCCACGCCTCCTGCAGTGGAAGTGCAGAGTCAACCACTGGACCCCCAGGAAAGTCCCTAATCCTACCTATTCTCTTGATAGTCTTTTCCTTTTGAAACTGGTCTGACATTTTCATTATCAAGACCTTCTCAGCGGCTCTAATCGTCTTTCCAAAATCCTGTTGGTGCCCTGACACATATGCCCTGAAGGGACTCTTAAGAAGAAACATTTCTTTATTTACCCTCACATCCCTTCTGCTTTCTTTTCAGACAGCACACCTGGACCCCATCAGTTGCCCTCTGGAGGGGCTGACCACTCAACAAAGCCCTCTTCCTCCTTGGAGTTTCTCTGTAGCCTCTGACGTGTTCGTTGACCCTCCGCTAAGGGACTTCATCCTTCCTTGCATTCCAGAACTCTCCTCTCTGGCTTTCTTCTCCTGCCTCTCCATTCCTTTACTTAGCTTTTCTGAGTTCTTCAGTTCACGTTGCTCCTTAAGTTCCAGCTTCCAGACCATCCCGCATAAGTTTGGACCTACTCCTGGTTAACAGTGCCTTCCACCCCGGAGACCGCCACGTCTCTACCTTTTGCTCTTGTATTCCCCTCTCCCATACTGCTTGGGGAAAACTCTCCTGAGATTCTTTTACTCATAGAGTCGACAATACTTCTGACAACAGATGTGTGTGGTGTTCCCCCCTCCCCCATGGGTCCCCGCACACCAAGCTCTTCTCTGTGACACCAGCTGGGTGTCCTGTGATTCAATTCAGTCTGACACTAATATGGAGTTCGTACAGACTCCACAGATTAAGGACTCACAGGATGGCCCCCCGCTACCCACACTTCAGAAGCCAAGTGCAGGCAGTGGGTCCCCAGCTTACCCACAACTTTCCTCTCACTTGGCTATACCTCGGAGAGTCTCATAACTTCCTCCTTGGATTCCATCGTTCGCTGGAACAGTTCACGGCACTCAGGGAAACGTTTCCTTAACGCTTTCCCGGTTATTTCATAATAAAGGCTAGGACACAGGATACAGATGAACGGCCAGATGAAGAGATCCAGAAAGCCAGCTGTGGAAGGAGCCTGACGGCAGGAGCTCCTGTCCTCGCGGAGTTGGGGTGCACCAGCCTCTCCGCGTGGGGATGTGTTCCCCAACTAGGAAGCTCCCTGAACTCTGGGGATTTTCATGGACGCTTCGTCACGTGGGCTTTACCGATCATGGACTCAGCCTGCAGCCCATCTCCCTGTCCAGAGTGTGGACGGTGAGGCCGAAAGTTCCAGGCTTCTCACTATGGCTTGGACTCTGTGGTGCTCAGCCCCCATCCTGAAGCCACCCAGGACCCCACCAGGAGTCATCTCATTAGAACAAAACACACTCCTGTCGCCCAGGAAATTCCAAGGGACTTAGGAGCTCTGAGTCAGGAACCAGAGGCAAAGACCAAATAGTAGAACAAAAGATGCTGCTAGTGTTCTTGTCACTTGGGAAATTACAAGGGTCTTAGGAGCTCCGTGCTAGAACAGGGGGCAGGACTTGTACGTATATTTTCCACTATTTCACACATAACCACCCTTTGTCTATCACATGGGGCCACGATTCTGGTCCACTCACTCACTTTTTTTTTTTTTTTTTGCGGTACGCGGGCCTCTCACTGATGTGGCCTCTCCCGTTGCGGAGCACAGGCTCCGGACGCGCAGGCGCAGCGGCCATGGCTCAGGGGCGCAGCCGCTCCGCGGCACATGGGATCCTCCCGGACCGGGGCACGAACCCGTGTCCCCTGCGTCGGCAGGCGGACTCTCAACCACCGCGCCACCAGGGAAGCCCTCCACTCACTCACTTTGACACGCATTATTGGCAGTCCTCTCTGGTACTCACCAGTTTCCACCAGAGGAGCCAGACCACCTGATACTTCCTAGCTGTGTGAATTGCAGTAGCTGATATTTTCACGTTTCTGTTTTCTCCTCTGTTAAGAGGGTTATACGAGAGTACCTGCCTCTAGAGATGTTTGCAAAATAAGTTAATGAAGCATCGAATGTGCCTTAAAATAGAGGCACACAGCCACTAGGGGCAGGCTTTTCAGATCATTTATCGTTGACCTTATGTTCCTCCTTGTCAGCCTAAAATATTTCACAAGGAATGGCTTCGTATTATGCTTAGCATTCACTCCAGATTCCTTGCAGTGACCTGTCTGGCTTTGCACAGAATGAGCTTCCTACCTACCTGCAAGCTCCACCCTGCAGTGTTCTCTGACGACTGCGCTGCTGGTCTACCAGTTGTCTTTCGGTTTCCAACTAAGCAAATTAGGACACGGCCTGTGCCACTCCCCCTGCCCTCTTCCCACTCCGAGTGGGCTGCATGCTCTGTCCTTTTCCTATTTCATCTGCTGTTTACTTCCTTCTCTGTGCTCACCCACACTCGACTGCATTTTTCCTTTTTGACCACGCGTGGTGTGTGTTTAAATGTTTTTCGGCTTTTCCTTAAAACGTGTGTTTCATGAGTCCAGCCTAGATGGGGTACTCATTGGGTATTTGTTGAAGAAATGAGCAGTTGTGAGGCAGTCTATAAATATTCATTGAGGGAATGAGAATATCAAATCTTGCGTGTTAGCAAGTGTTAGCACCCGAGGCATCACAGTTTTTTGAGACATGTAGCCAAGTCAGAGAGACTGAGAGAACACCTTTGATTATTGAATCAGTTTGTGGTCGGAGGAGCTGGTCTTTCATCTACGGGAAGATGGGCTCTTCCTTGATGGTTCAGGTTGGTTATAGGCTAGCATGATTTACTGAAACATATGGGTCGTTCAACGTACGTACGTGATTTGTTTCTAAATGCCTATTTATCTTTTAAAATCTTTGCCAGTATCCACATCCCTAGAATTTGTACACATTTTTTTTCTGTATTTTTTTCTTTTAAAGACAGTGTCATAGAAAAGTTTCCCATTCTAGTCCATGCCTAGAAAATTTCGAGGCATACATTTTAGGAATGTTCAGGATTTTGGACCTTGACTAGTTTAAGTCTTACACGAAAGCTGTAAATATACTCTGTGGCGCTGTTTGTTTCCACTGTTCACTGGATGATGACATTAGTACTTTTTAATTTTGTTGTAAAGATTTGCATCAAAATTAGAAACGTGGACAGGAAATGAATTTCTTGAGAGTTCATCCGAATTCTGGGGTGATTCGGGAGGAGTAGAACTGGGTAAAGTTGATTATCTGTATTTTCAGTTACTCACTTTAACTTCTCAGGAAAATTTTTCTCTGTTTCTCTCCACCCCCCGGATTTTCCTAATGCTAAAAATTAAACAATTTGAGCATTGCATAAAATTGGGAGCAAATCCAAGACAGAAAACAGATGTTTTATTAAATATGCATCTTTTCAAAAATGAATGTGGTTTGGAAGATTGTTCTGTTTGAGAGAAAGATAAAGTCTGGGTTAGATAAATTTGGGTGCAAGTTCAAGTGATTTATGTTAATTGGAACATTTATATATACAACTAGACATATCCAGGACAACCCTGCTAAAAACCTACCGATAAGTCCTCTTCCCATCTGAGCGTGCATTTTATTTTATTTTTTTAGCTACTCAAGAACGTCTATCAAAATTAAACTTATTTCTCCCATTTTTCTTTTAGAAACTTAGCAGGTCATTGTGACTCAAAAGACAACTAAATAAACGATGAATGATAGTAGTTTTATTTTTTTTTTTAAGTTAAAATACCTCTGAAATATCTTTAGGTTTTAAAAAGAAGTTTAGATTTTCGTGTATGTGTGTGCAGGGCTAGATGCAGACCCTGGTCATGAGTGCTGTCGAAACCTTGGGACCCCTTAGGTGTAATCCTGGCACAGACTTCGTGAGGACCCTGGAGAGTCTAGTGTAGCTACCATCTCCTTCTTTCCCTATGACAAACGTGGGCCTCCTCTCTCTCCTCCTTCAAAGCCATCTTCCATGCCATATGCTAAGAGTTTCCCAGAGCTGCTACCTCTTCTGAGCATGGCCCTCTCTATTCCTTTATCTCTGGATACCGGAGCTCCTGCAATTATATCTAAGTCCTCGCCTTGAAGACGTTTTCCGCCAGGAGACCGCAAGCTCCTTGAGAACAAGGACTGTGCCACATTCATCTCTGGAATTTCTTTTCTATCCTCATACCTTGTGTACAGCCTGTGTTCAACGCACATTCGCAAAGTGAAATATCTTAGGATTTCTAGACAGAGTTTACTGTACATTATTTAGGTACCAGAGAATAAAATCATATTCGTAACCTATTGAAGAGTCCTAACTCCGTCAGTGTCCTCCTTTATGAAAATATTTATACACTTTCACCTTATGTTCTAGGTATCTGTTTGACCTCCTACCCAGGGCGAATTGGAATGGCTGTGAATGTCTCTATGAAACCCCAAGTCTTTAGTTGTAAAGGTGAACTTATACGGAGAGGCTTCTTTGAAACATTGTCGTAGCGTGGAATAGATCATTCTTAGCTTCTACGTCCGATATTCCGCCAAAGGTCTGTATGCTTTGACTAGTGTATTCTCTGTATGGTAAAATTCCAATAAAATGACATAAGATATTTATGGTAATGTTTGCTAATATATTGGTACCTCATAAATATTGGTTTGCCTTGAGTATTTAATATCTGTCATCTCAGGCAATATTTGTTTTTACAAGAAGCTTTTATAGATGAGTCGATAACATACTAAGTATAGCGTAAGTCTTCACAAATGGTCTGTATACGGTAGGGTGTAGTTTCACATGAAGACAAATCATAAAATGTAATTTCTTATTAAGTTCCGAATAATCAGCTGTCTGTCATCATATTTATCTGTCTTCAGGACTTCTGTAGTAGGTTATCCAGCCCAGATTTACTGGTAACATCAATAGTGTTTTAATCTAGAGAACGGAGCCTTTAACCTTTGAAATATCTTATTAGCCACACGACTCTATCTTATAACTTAGCTTCCGATACATGAAGCAAAGCTTATTATTACCTCATGGACCCCCATGAATCATGTAGCAGAAAACAAATGAGAAAAATGAACACGTGATTACTTGAACATAGGTCAATGTTAGCGATCAGCGTTCTGCTTAGATAACAGAGTCATGAGCAGCAAAATGCCGTAATAGGCGGGCGTAAGAAATGGTCATTGCCCTTCTCTGACCCTTTGGTGTTTGGAGGTTGCTGCTACCAAAAGCCGTCTGGGAGAATGTTATGTTGTAAATTCACACATGTGGGGCTATCCTTTGAGAAGAAACAATAATAATAAAAAAAAATTAGAATGTATTTTGCCTTGCATAGCAGGAAAAATAGTAGAATTGTTACCGAACACAGATTCGTCTGCCCTATGCACAGTGAGGCCAAACAAACCGAAACTTCGGAGTTTGGAGCAGACAGGGGTTTACTGCAGGGCCATGAACGGAGCCAGGTGGCTTCTCTCCAAAAAACCCACAACTTTTGGCAACCCATTTTTAAAGGCCCGGTGAGGGAGGGGCATCCCAGGGTGTGTGTGTTCAGCTCATACACAGTTCT
Source organism: Delphinus delphis (assembly GCF_949987515.2). NCBI lineage: Eukaryota > Metazoa > Chordata > Mammalia > Artiodactyla > Delphinidae > Delphinus > Delphinus delphis. The sequence goes on from NC_082704.1 coordinate 122,512,516, forward strand.
CCGACTAGTTGATGATGAGGTCACAGGGCAGTGTCACAGGGGCGCCGGATGGTCTGGGGGCTGTGTGCTGGTGGTCATCAGATAGTTAATTTCTTCCATGTGGTGGTTTTTAGCATCTGAAAAAACTCAGGAAATAGGCATGAGATACACTAGGCACTTCAGAGAGGAGCTGCAGCAGGAGATGTGGGGGAGGGGTCTCTGTCCCGGGAAGGGCCCCGAGGGTCCTGCTGGGTTACGGAATCTGGGTTGATGGTAGTGACCAGGGCCCAGTGAGAGAAGTGGAGTTGGTGAGATAGGCAAGCAGGGTGGATGGAATCATTCCTGACATGTGAATTAAACCCTACAGGATGTGAATATTTTGTTCCATCAGTATCAGATTTGCAAAAAAAAAAAAAAAAAAAAAGGAAACTCATGCACATACTAGTTACTGAATGTTTCTCTCTCCCTTGTGCACCTAAAAACCACATACACGAAATCCAGCAAGCCAAGAGGCAAAGGAAAACTCACCCTAAGATAATAATTCAAATACATGTTTCTCAACACTGTCCCAAGGCAGAAAAGAGTCATCTACCAGACATAACTCGCTAATTTCTGTAGACCTCTCCTGACACACACCTAGTTAACTTTGCAGCTGTGAATTTGACAATTACCTGTGGGTGTGAACCAAATATGACCTCTGATGAAGTGAAACAGAAACAGAGCCGATTTCGAAGTTGGGATATTAATCATGCAGTGTTAGAATAGCTAATTTACGTGTTTGCTGTATGCATCACTCATGCAGTGAGGCTGTCTTTGGTCCTGATACCAAATAACCTTTTTGTCCCTGATGAAAACTGCGTCAGGTGTAGATTCCCACAGCCTGGGGACTGAGCGTGGGGAAGAGAAAAGATATTAGTGGCTCCACCTGAGACGACGTGGGCTGATCGCCGACCTACCTGCTTTGAGCCCTACCCCACTCTTGAGAGCTCTGTGTGATCTTGGCCAGTTCGCTAATACCTCCCGGATTTCGCTTTTTTAAAACAATGGAGATAACGCTCGCTTTTGTGCTCACTGAGAAGATTAAAAAGAGTCTGTATGGGAATTACCTGGCGGTCCAGTGGTTAGGACTCAGCGCTTTCACTGCTGGGGGCCCTGGGTGCCATCCTTGATCCGGGAACTACGATCCCGCAAGCCATGCTGTGTAGCCAAATAAATCAATAAATAAGTAGAGAGTCCATGTATAAAACGGTATGTTAAAGGGTGACACACCATATACATGTTACCTGTTATAACAATTCCGATTCTATTTGGACGAGGAGGCGGCTTGATTCTGTGAAAAGCGTGTGGTCTTTGAACGCGGGATAGACGTAGGTCTGACTCTGCCTTATGGCTTCAACGTGTCGTGTGAGCTAACGTCTGAATATCAGTTTTCCTAAATGCAAAATACATGCTATGCTACGTACCCTGCGCCGCTGTAGAAGGGTCAGGAACAATGAATGCAGTTAAGATTGTGGGTGCGTGTGAAGTCATTTCCACAGATGTATTTTAACCAACAATATTTACTGTAGAGCACAGGGAACTCTACTCAGTGCTCTGTGGTGACCTAAATGGGAAGGAAATCTAAAAGAGAGGGCATAGAGGTATACGTATAGCTGATTCACTTTGCTGTACAGCAGAAACTAACGCAACATTGTAAAGCAACTATACACACCAATAAAAATTTTTTAAAACACAGTATTTATGAAATAGTAACTACATGTTCTATCAAAACCATAATCAGACTATGACCCTACCTTCCTACAACTTAATAATGGGCTGACTCATTAGCCATGAAACCCAAAGACTTTACGTGCTTGGTACTAATATGAGTACTGGTCAGTCAGAGCCTCGTTCTGTCGTATGAGAGCTGAGAGAACGAGGCAGCGTGGATCTTGTCCATCTGACCCACTGCTGTAAGGGGGGAAAAAAAAAGTCTCTGCAGGCTGAGGATCAGTTCTTGCAAACAAACACCATCTAACACAGTGAGCGGCTTTCGCAAATTAAATTGTGCAGGGATTTTAAATTCTTAATTTAAATAAACTACATCGAACGTAGACACGGACTAAACTGATTATTCATCTTGGACGAAAAGTTAATGGTGGCCAGGTGAAAGCAGGTGAGACGTAGATTGGCGACCTCCAGCTGTCTCGCTTTATTCTGAATTCTCTAATTGCCTGTGGACTCAACTGGTTGGGTATAGAATCTACAGTTTGCCATAACTGTGTCGGTGCCCTTTCTTGACTAGTTGCTTGGATTGTTAGGGAATCAGTTAAGAATTACTTTATGACACTACTAGCTAGTTTTTATAATTACCCAAAAGAAAGCTTAGAAGGAATGTAACAAGGGTTTTGAAACAATGGCGCCAGCTCTTTCACTGAGTGTATTTCTCTCTCTCTGTCTCTCTCTCTGTCTCTCTGTCTCTCTCTCTGTCTCTCTGTCTGTCTGTCTCTCTCTCTGTCTCTGTCTTTCTCTCTCTGTTTTATTTTTACAGGGAAAAATGTGCTGAGATGGAAAAGAAATCAAGTGGATTTCCACGGTGGCATTTTTAAGAGCATCTTCTTAGAAAGACAATGTCATGGTAAGTATGAAAAACATAATCATTGGTCTCCGCTGGCTTATTTCGTGGATGCGTTTACAGCCTGGTTAATTCAAACCTGGCAGTGCTTTCAGATTCCTTTGGTGGTAAAAATTGTTCTCTTTTTAAAAATAATCTATTTGAAATTCACCGAAGTACAAAGCAGAGATTTCAAGCTCATTGGGAGTATACGTACTGGCATGCTTTGTGAATTTAGAATAAGAATTATTTGTTTCTCCAAATAGCCACAGTGCAGAGTATATCTCATTGATGAGACAAGAAAGTCAGCCCTCCTTCTGAAATTCACCCTCATCCCTACTGGCCACTGAAAACCCACTTTCTTCTACAGTAAGCATCGCAAGCCACTGGGGCCTTTGAATGGCCTCAGCATTTCATTTTATCGCTTTTGTGTGTAGCCCCTGAAGAGTGCGACCCAAAATATCAGACGTGCTTCTAATGCAGGCTGTGGGCCCACTGAGGCCACGGGATCCTTCTCTTTCTCTGAAAGCCAGAAATAGAGCACAGCCCAAGGAAGGGGAAATGGGTAGAATACTTTGACGATCTATGTGTGTGAGCATACGTTAATGAAGGTATTTTACAAGTCAAAATTGGGACCCTTTCCCCCCATTTAAATTTCAGAAAGGATGTGTTTTAATATATTTCAAGTAAATGGTAAAGACTTTTCATGGCTCAGCTGTCAATTCAAGCCCTGCTGAGCCTTTTATATGATTACATGGATTAAATACTTGCTGTTTACCTACTTTCTTACCATTTTGAGTGCCGTAACTTCTAAACATTTTTCGGAATTTAGACCACCAGTGGCTTTTGAGTATCTCTTTACAGTTAACCACCTAATTTCCCCCATTCTTACTCTGTGACAAACTTCTGCACCTTTCCTGGATTCTAAAAGATTGTCAAGGTCACGTCCTTCATTGAACTCCTATTTCTAAAAACTAGATTTCCAAACTCCTTTTCGTATTTCCTGCTATTAAAAAAGCGCTAGGTTTTTTTTCCCCAAAGGTAATTTGTAATGAATAAAGAAAGACTACTACTGTCCCCCTTTCTGTGGTTACCATGCAAATTTGGAAGATGAAACAGATGAGGATATACAGTTCAGCAATCCGTAAGAGCACATCATGTCAATCCCTTTGTCTCCTGAATTTCGAAACCCCCTTTTTGGTTTTTCATTGTCATTTTCTTCTTTCAATCTAGAGGAGCATTAATGTATAACCAAGGCACGAAGTTGCCCAAGTATTTGTCTTCCTTGTCGCACCACCAGCCTTTCGAACAACAAGCCTACTATGCAGCCTCGATTGTAACCATTTCAGGAGCTGCCGTGCAAGGAGCAGTCAGTGTAACGTAACCAGCCGATCCTGGTTCTGAGGAGAAGTGGTCATGATGTGTCTGACATCAGACTCAGAGCTGTAGACAGCACAGCTCCGAACATGACAGCTTGGATTACGAAACCCGAAGGGAATGTGATATAAAGCACACCATAGGGGGAAGGAAATGAGAACTTATGAACTGGGGAAGACTCCTTATTGGTTTTTTTTTTTAATTTTATTAATTTAGTTTTTATACAGCAGGTTCTCATTAGTTATCTATTTTATACATATTAGCATATATATGTCAATCCCAACCTCCCAATTCATCCCACCACCACCCCCTCCCCGCTTTCCCCCCCTTGGTGTCCATACTCTGCATTTTAAGCACTGGGTGTTTATCCAGCTGTGCGTCTGTGCTAGAGTCTGACTGCGTCTCTGATAAGGGCAGCCCTTTGGAGCGCCACTTCTGGAGTGGGGTTCATGAGCGGTGATGCTATTTGGAACTTTATTGTCTCCTAAGGATGGCTTGGCTGAAAAACTAAAGACAAAACTTTGAGTTTTCCTTTCCCAGAAACCTCAAGACCCCAAGTGACAACTAAATCTCTGTGACTCTTTATTTTTTAATTTTTCCCGCTCCCCATATCCTCAAGTCCATTCTCTAGGAGGTCTGTGTCTTTATTCCTGTCTTACCCCTAGGTTTTTTTTTTTTTTCATCTTTATTGGAGTATAATTGCTTTACAATGGTGTGTTAGTTTCTGCTTTATAACAAAGTGAATCAGTTATACATATACATATGTTCCCATGTCTCTTCCCTCTTGTGTCTCCCTCCCTCCCACCCTCCCTATCCCACCCCTCTAGGTGGTCACAAAGCACCGAGCTGATCTCCCTGTGCTATGCGGCTGCTTCCCACTAGCTATCTACTTTACGTTTGGTAGTGTATATATGTCCATGCCTCTCTCTCGCTTTGTCACAGCTCACCCTTCCCTCTCCGCATATACTCAAGTCCATTCTCTAGTAGGTCTGTGTCTATTCTCGTCTTAACCCTAGGTTCTTCATGACATTTTTTTTCTTAAATTCCATATATATGTGTTAGCATACGGTATTTGGTTTTCTCTTTCTGACTTACTTCACTCTGTATGACAGACTCTAGGTCCACCCACCTCACTACAAGTAACTCAACTTTGTTTCTTTTTCTGGCCCTCTGTGACTCTTTCACTGGACTGATTGTCATTTACAAGGGATACAGGGTTCAGTGGGGAAACACAAAGACCTGTGAATCAGGGCATTTCTGTTGTTATCCAGGTTTGCTGCTCATTAGCATGTTTTCGATGGTCAGGCTTCTGACATGGTTAAATAATAGAGATGTATGTATTTATTCCCTTTTCACTATGGAGAATTTGTGGTTATAAATGAAGAAAAACATCTGTCTAGGAAGCAGAAAGCATTCATTAAACCTACTGAATACTTGAACGTTTCAACTTATGCCCGTTGGATCTAATTCTGCATACACCGCTGACTGAACCCTTTCTGGTTTTGTAACCCTGTTAAAGGAAATGCTTTGCAATGGATTTTCGTGGTCATCGGGGATGCTATTGGTCTAACTGATGTTAGACATTCCTTAATTTTTTCCCAAAGATGGCTTAGTTCAGTTCGAAACTGACAACCAAGAACAATGCCTTTCAAGGCACTCCTGGAACCATGATTTTCATTTCTAAGTGAAGGGATCGAGGGATGAACCAGAATTAGGATGTTTGGCATTTGATGTTTGGACTGAATTTGCTAGTCTATTGAAGATTCTGACATTCAGGGTTATGCCAGGGGCTAATACGTTCGAACATTGAGGGAGTTTGTTTATATGCTACTTAGTTCTGGACACACATTGTCCAAATGAATCTTTTATTAAAACATTTTGTGATTCCGAGGGACACAGATTAGTTATGTAAATCAATTTGGTATAGTAACTGAGTTATAGACTTAAATACAATGCTAAAAATAATAACGTTAAATAGTATAGGGCTTCCCTGGTGGTGCAGTGGTTGAGAGTCCGCCTGCCGATGCAGGGGACACGGGTTCGTGCCCCGGTCCGGGAAGATCCCACATGCCGTGGAGCGGCTGGGCCCGTGAGCCATGGCCGCTGAGCCTGCGCGTCCGGAGCCTGTGCTCCGCAACGGGAGAGGCCACAACAGTGAGAGGCCCGCGTACCGCAAAAAAAAAATATATATATATAAATATAATATACGTAATATATAATTATGTATAATATAAATATTTTACAAATATAACAATAAACTAATACAAATAGAAATTATTTGGGGGCCTCCTTGATCCTTTTCTTCTTAACTATTATCCAAACCCATAATATTACCTCGTACCAATACTACACTGCCTATTTTTTTCCTAGTTTAATGCTTCCTTTCTGCCGAAAAGGTATATGTTAGACTGGAAAAAAGGGGCAAATGTATCATTAACGAGATCATCTTACACTATTTATAATTTTTTTTTTTTTTTTTTTGGCCATGCCGTGTGGCATGCTGGTTCTTAGTTGCCCAATTAGGGATCAAACCCTCACCCCCTGCAGTGCAAGCGTGGAGCCTTAACCGTTGGACCGCCGGGGAAGTCCCTATAAGTTTTTTTTTATGCATAAGCTAATTTTGTTTGACTTTTGGAGGCGATCAGTAAACTCAGTCTTGAGTACGTGACCATGGAACACGACCTAGGCTAAGGTGAGCCAGCTGTGGCCTGTGGGTGACTCTGTTTTTAGGAGTAGCGCCTTGTATACGACAGTGCCGGAATTGAATGGCGGCAGTAGAGACGGCCTGGCCATCACTTGACCCTTTACGTCCCTTGACCCTTCACAGTGAGTTTGCTGATCCGTGCTCAAGGCCACGATCGGATTCTCCGGGGAGTCGGGAGGGTAGTTCACGGCGATTATTTTGGATCCGCAAATTGCTCACAAATATTAACATATAACACATTATCAATACTGTAGATACCTGCTTTCATGTTAGGAGTTCTGTGAATGCACCGCTACCATCTCGTACAGCAGGTGTTTGGAATCGGGAATCTGGGACGCATGCGTCCCTAGGGTCTGGGAGCTCCCTGAAAGTTTACATGTGAACCGACTGTATATGCACTAGGGGGAGAACCCAGGGCCATCCACAAGAAAGCGTACGTGGCGCAGCCACACTGATTAGCGTGGGTTGCCTCTGGCTGTTGTAGTGATAGCTTCGCGTGGCTCTCCGATCCTTTAGGCTGAGGTTCATAATTAGGCGCCTTGACCATGGGGAACCATCTTGACCGGTTTTGCCATGCCTTTGTTCATGTGTTTCGTGATCTAGAGGAAGGGAATGCTTGCTTAAGCACAAGCAATTATTGTGATTTTTTAAATTTTGCTTCACTCAACTTTTTTTTTTAATAAATATTTATTTTATTTATTTATTTTTGGCTGTGTTTGGTCTTCGTTGCAGTGCGCGGGCTTCTCACTGTGGTGGCTTCTCTTGTCGTGGAGCACGGGCTCTAGGCGCGCAGGCTTCAGTAGTTGTGGCGTGTGGGCTCAGTAGTTGTGACGCGCGGGCTCTAGAGCACAGGCTCAGTAGTTGCGGCACACGGGCTTAGATGCTCCGCGGCATGTGGGATCTTCCCGGACGAGGGCTTGAACCCGTGTCCCCTGCACTGGCAGGCGGATTCTTAACCACCGTGCCACCAGGGAAGTCCCTTGCTCAACTTTTTAATGAAGTGCATTCCATACCGTTAAAACCAGGGAGTTCACTGATTCCATCTGTGTGTGTGTGTGAGAGCATTGGCAAGCCAGGTAATTCTGACTCGGCACGCTTCCTTGAAGTGGGTAATTAATATCAAGAGGGAATGGAATTGTTTTGTCTTTCTCTGGTAGGCAGTTGAATGTCACACACTTGGGCGTGCTGTGGACCTGTAGTAAATATTAACACAGTATATTTTTGTTGTAGATGATTAAGGATCGTTTGCCTAAGCACACGCCTTTAATATGCCCTACTTCTTTTCCCTTTCCACGATGACTGCTGAAATAAGATTTTCCGTTGTGTTCCTACATATTTATTTAAGCATGATGTGGGGCATTGGGGAACATAGAACACGTAGGACTTCAGTGAGGCAGCATGTAACATAATCTACATGAGAACTGTTAGCTCATGGGACTGGAGACATGGTCCCGTTCCCTTACATGAACCTTCCCAGGCTCTTTCTTGGCAGGCGATTGGAAATTTAAGTAGAGAAAGTTCAGTCTTCTTTGTTCCTGTCACAGCACAAGGCATGTAGAAGGTTCTCAGTAAATGCTGGATAAATGCAGGTCAGCATGCTTCACACTGTAGTTTAACAGGGACAGGTGCTTCCTGGAAACCAGTAGCCATAAGGTCTAGCTCGGGCTGAGGAGTGCAAGTGGGCAAGTGACCTTGGCCTGGTCCTCTTACCCCCTCCTTTGCCCTCAGCCTGCGTCATGCCAGCTTTATCCAACTACACAAGGTCCTGTCCCGTGCAAGACGTTTCCCTGCACATTGGTCCAGAGCTGCCCAGCCTCTGAGTGGATGAGGCTCTTTTCCATCGTGCAGAAAATCCTTCTGAGACCCTTTCATATCAGATGGAGAAAACAAAGTCATTCCGGCCCATGTTAGTTATGCGTTAGGAAACCAGACATCTTCTTTTCACCCAGGGATGAATCGGTATTATTTCACTCCTTGCATTTTGTGAATCTGGGTGGAGAAGAAAATATATGCCGTGGCTCATGACATCTTTCTGCGGGTGATAACTTGGAAGCAGTGGAGTGTTGATTCTAGATATTTTTTTTTTCCTGCTATTTGTTCTGGTCTGGTTAATATGCATGGAAGAATATAAATTATTTAGCATTGACTTATCTGTAATTAAGTCTTAGAAATAGACTATGATTTTTAGCTGATATATTTTCTTCTCAATTACTTAGAGAATATAAGCCTTCCTTGGGGAATGGTTAGTCTTTCAATTGTCCTTTTAATGGTAATTGACTGGCTTGTTCAAATGATGCTGTTCTGGGAAGAAGGTTAACAAAATCTGGCAAGGTAATACGCAAATGGTGTCCGATGAGCACTCTGCGTCCTGGATACGTGTCCTGATTAATTTCTCACCTTCCCAAACTTGCAGATTCATCATGAGGGTAAACTGGGAAATACATCAGCTACGGAGTTTAAATTTCCTAACAGGTAGTTCACGGTGATTATTTTGGATCCGCAAATTGGATCCTAACAGGTGGTCCTTTGGTCTCTTTTGCGGCTGGTATTAACATGGAGACTTTTATAATCCATAGTTAATTAAAAATCTCAACTAATTTAATTCTTTTGATATTGTAAGTTATATTTTTAAAATATTTAAACCAAGTACTTGCTCAAAAAGCCATGAATGAGGGTAGATTGAGGCTGAACATGGAATGGTCATTTGTTATTTTATGCTTGGAAATGTCAGATTGTCGTTGGAGCATTTTACTGAAACCAATCCCAGTATTGACCGTTGTTTCCTGTAGCTTAATCTCCTCGGATATTTTTAAATCATTACCATTTCAGTGGTCAAGTCTTTGAACCCGTCTCTGAAATGATGTGACGTGAACCATTTAACATTTTTTTTGAAGGGAGTCAAGTAGCACAGGATGAGCGAGGATCCAGGGATATCTGACCAGAATTGAAGTGATTTGAGGATAAAGTCCATTTCATTGCATTGCCTTTCAAAGTACAGAGACAGCAGTGGAAGTCATTTTCCACAGTGGCGCCGTCTTGTGTCTGCACAGCTGAAGATCAATGAATTGATCTTCTATCTTCAGGATAAATTGGAATCATCCTTTTTCATGTTGAAATGGCTAAACTGCTTTGGAAAGAAACATCAAAATGATGTGATGTTTCAGGACTTACGGAGACCACTGTAAAGCTCTGGTGGTGTAGACTTTCTCAGAAATGTTTTCCGCTAGCTGCCGGTTGAGAATCTTTCTGATCAAGTTCTTTCTAAGGGCCCCTCTATTGGGAGATGCAGTGTCAGTCTTTCACATCTGAAAGGCCACCCTCCTGAAGCCTCACCGCTACATCTGCTGTGTTTTTCTCAGCCAGTCTTCTTGAAGGACGAAGAAGTCAAAATGCATTTTCCTCACTTTCCACTCTTTGCAATCTATTGATTTCCTACTGCCACTGTAACTGGTGATCTCAAACTTAATGGTTTGACACACAGGACACATTGTTAACAAATTCAGTTCTGGAGGTCAGATGTCTGGGGCAAAGACCAGTGTCAGCAGGGTTGGTTCCTTCTGGAAGGTGTAGGGGAGGATCCATTGTGTTGCCTTCTCTCATTTGTAGCGTACCTTGGTTCATGGTCCCACATCCCATCAGCACCTCTCTCTGCTTCAGTTCTCACATCTCCTTCTCTGACTCTGACCCCTGCCCCCTCCTCTGAAGGACCTTGTAATTCCACTGGGCTTGTCCAGGTAACCCGGGGGCATCTCCCCATCTCAAGACCCTTAATTTAATCCCATCTTCACAGTCCATGTAAAGTTCTCTGCCAGGGAAGGTTGTATGTTCTCAGGGATTCTGGGAAGTCAGAAGCAGATGACTTTGGAGGGCATTGTTCCACCCGCCACACTTAGAAGGCTATGATCCTGTGAGCGCCAGGAGATACATGTCACCTGTCACCTTCAGGGACCTCTACGCCATCCATCTCCTTCATTGGCATGCTCTCTCCTCCATCTCTCTCTCTCTCTCTTTTTTTTTTGGCTGTGCCATGCGACATGTGGGATCTTAACTCCCCGGGCAGGGATCGAACCTACAGCGTCCCCTGCAGTGGAAGCTCGGAGTCCTAACCACTGGACCGCCGGGGAAGTCCCCTCTCTTCCACGTCTTTGACAACATTCTTGTTTCTCGTTTTCCCCCTTGCTAGCATCCTCTTCACTTCCTTTATTCCCTACGCCCCTTCCTTCTTCTTTGCTCCTGTCCCTTTGGAATCTCGCCCTCTGCCCTTGATGGAGGCTGTGTGTACGAGAGCCTCACGTGTGTGAACAAAGACTGGGGGCCTTTGACCTCAGGCTCCCCTCTCTACCCCATCTCTGACATCCCTCCACATACACTCTGTCCCAGGCATGTCATACCATTCAGAACCTTCCAGACCCAGCCCTGTTCCATTTCAGACCTCCATGTCTCTTGCAGGGATGCCCCCCCTTTCCCCCCTCAGCTGACCATTCTTGCAGCTGGAAAAATTCATTTCAACCTTCTGATTCCATTTGCACCTGGACATCACTTCTCAGGGAAGCCTCGCTCCTCCCCTAAAATCCATTACTGAAGAGAGCATCTCCGTGATAATGGGGTCCCCCTGCCTCTTTAATGTCTCACTTCTCTCCTAGACTCAAAATCTAAGTATTGGAAATATTTTATATTGCTGTAACCCTCACCTCATCTGACACAGTGTCCCCTACACAGTGACAAATTATTGATCAAATTAATGTCATGATAAACTAGTAGCGACGAAGACTGTGTTTAGAGGTAATCTCACTGCGCTGCCCTCAGTCTCTTATACTTTTATGTATTTGTATTGTTTCCGTAGTACGTGTATCTGTGTAAATTATAACAGATTATTGAAGAAGTCACGATCCTCTAGAGAGTTCTTTGTGCCTCCTGCTAAAACTGAGCAAGTCTATGCGGAGTTGTCAGAAGAGGGCGGGTTCCGGATGGCCTGAGCGCGCCTCATTCTGCACGTGTTGGTCCTCATATTCCTGAGCGCTATCGATGCCCAAGGGAGGTGAGAATTACGTTCCGTCCTGAGCACAGAGAATGATTGTTGCTGTCACACCCAGGGAATGAGGCAAAATATTGGTGTCTCCTAATGCAATCGTGATTTCCTCCAAGAATGCTTTGCCTTCACTTTACTTAAAGAAAAATGTCGGCCAGGGTGGTGGAAATGAACGGATAACCTTGTGCTTGCAGATAGGACTCTGCTCCAGGGAAGATACTAAAGAGTAATATTTTCAAAATACCATTGAGAGATGAAAGTGAACTTTAAAAAAAAAAAAATGCTGTCAGCAGTTTAGACCTTCTGAAGGTCATGTGGAGAATTGCTTAACTGGAGTTATTGCAGCTATGAGCACTAACTTTTTTGAGGAATGGCCTAGGCAAAGATTTTTTTTCTTAACCCAGTTCTGCTGCTAACTTTCTTTTTATAAATAGTAAACAGACATGTCCGAAGTTAATGATAATAAATGGACACATTACATTGGAACACGTTCATCTTAATTTGTATCCTGGTGTAGTTTTTTGTTTGTTTGTTTATAAACTTATTTATTTATTATTATTATTATTTTTGGCTGTGTTGGGTCTTCATTGCTGCACGCGGGCTTTCTCTAGTTGCTGTGAGCGGTGGCTTCTCTTGTTGCGGAGCATGGGTTCTAGGCACGCGGGCTTCAGTAGTTGTGGCTCACGGGCTCAGTAGTTGTGGCTCGAGGGCTCTAGAGTGCAGGCTCAGTAGTTGTGGCACACGGGCTTCGTTGCTCCGTGGCATGTGGGATCTTCCCGGACCAGGGCTCGAACCCGTGTCCCCTGCATTGGCAGGCAGATTTTTAACTGCTGTGCTACTTGGGAAGTCCCTGGTGTAGTTTTATAAAGGAAGGTTTAGTTGAGGCCTCTCCCATGTGGAAATTCAATTAGTCCTTTTGTTCTCTCGAAGGGCTCTTGTTTTAATTTCTAAACTGAACTTATTTCCTAAAGGTACACATTTTTTTTTGAGCTACGTATTATTATTATTATTATTCCCATTTTACAGATAAGGGAGTTGAGGCCCAGAGACGTTAATCAACTTGCCCAAGGGCACACAGCACACAGTGGTGGAGCCAGGATTGGAATTAAAGCTACACATTTAATTTTCTAAGACAAAAGGAGCTAAATTTGCTTAAAACTTGAAGGGCTCTTAGTGTCTGGACATTAACTTATCAGTCATTTCCTATGTACTCTTAAAAAGGTAGCTGCCGGGCTTCCCTGGTGGTGCAGTGGTTGAGAATCCGCCTGCCAGTGCAGGGGACATGGGTTCGAGCCCTGATCCGGGAAGATCCCACATGCCGCAGAGCAACTAAGCCCGTGCGCCACGACTACTGAGCCTGCGCTCTAGAGGCTGCGAGCCACAACTACTGAAGCCTGCGTGCCTAGAGCCCGTGCTCCGCAACAAGAGAAGCCACCGCAATGAGAAGCCCGTGCACCGCAATGAAGAGTAGCCCCCGCTCACCGCAACTAGAGAAAGCCCGCGTGCAGCAACGAAGACGCAACGCAGCCAAAAATAAATAAATTAAATAAATAAATTTATTTTTTTTAAAAAAAGGTAGCTGCCTTCAGCATGGTAACGATTAGATGACAGGGAGTAGTAAGGAAATGTCTCTGGGAAGGAAGAAAGGATCAAAGGGAGACCGCATCTCAACCCTGTACGGCAAGAACAAGCCACCTCTTTCTCCGTCTTCTTTTCTGCCCACGACATGAACCCGAGCTTTGCTCGCATCTCTGTGATTTGCAATTGCTTTTTAGTCCTGAGAGAGACGTAGTTGCTCCCTCCAGCTGACGGATCTGAGAGGTCGGGCTTCAAGTGCCCAGTGGTCATGATGGATAAACCTGCCATCAGTGACAGCCGTGTAATAGGGTGTGAACCCAGCACTGATCGCACTGGGACATTACAGTCAGAGCACCCTCATCCACTTATCAGACCAAGGTGCCCCTCATGCACACCACGAGATTGCTCTCCTCGTATTGGAATGCCACAAAATTTATACAAGTAGAACATTCTAAATTTTAGCCTACTATCATGGTTTTAAAAAGTGAGTTACTCTGAGCCCTGGACACTCACAGGATACTCCAGTCCCATGTGTCTGGAATGACCTTGATGGTAAGATGACATGACCTGAAGCCTTATCCGTTACCCTTGAGTTTATTAACGTTTCGTAACCTTGGTGAACAAAATCTGCCTTTTTCCCTTGTCATGCTATAATCAGTGGTTTGGTGTCTTTTAGTTGTTAGTCTGTGGGAGCTTTCTTAGCTCAGGACTTCAAAAGATTGAGTTGACTTTCTGTCGTTGCCAGTCCCATGGAATTCAGCTTTCCGCCGTTTTCCCTGCGTTAGTAAACTATTGTCGCACACGTGTGCGTGGTGTGCGCACACACACCACCGCACCACACACCTACAAAGATGAATATATGCTTCGCATTTCTGTATTTTACCCTTTTTTTTAGAAAAAGTCATCGAAGGAGTGTTTTCTTCCCAAGCTCGTTTGGACTCCAAGCATGACGTGGACTCATGTGCACCATGGTTCTGATGGTGGCCACCGCTACGTTGCAATACTCTATTTCAAATAAATGAGTCAGTGCCCACTAGAATAATTTTGCGTGCATGTGTTGCTTGACACTTTTCAAACTTGCCTCCATGGTCATGGTTTTATTGGATTCTAGCAACAGGTTAGGATGGCATATCTTGTCCATTTTCCACGAGTACATCCTGAGGTGTAAGGGCTTGAAATGGTTGCTGGAAAAAAGTCACCGTGGGCTCATTTCCGGTGATTATCTTCTCCATTGTGTACAGAAGGATCGTAGGAGATGGTGCCTTCCCACAGGGAGTTGAGAGTGGCAAAATCGATATATTAATGCAGATAGGAATCCACCTGTACTCACAGTAAAACATGTTGTGATACTTCGTCAAGTAATCAGAACTCAGTCGGTAAACACGACCCCATTTAATCACGCTAAGTCATGTCACATAAGCAAGATGGGCTAACTGCCCTTCTTAAGATGTTTGCAACATGGAATTCTGGTAGCGTATCCTCATCCGTACCCCAGCCATGATTTTTGGAGTCACAGGTTTTCTGCATTTGTGCCACCAAACGATGGGCATCCGTGCTGTATTGCCGGCGGGCACAGAATCCGCAGTAAGATGTGAGAGCACCTAGGGAGACAGCTGAGACTTACCTGTCTCCATGAAACCCTCTGAATTCTGTCAGCCTCAGTCATCTTCCCCCCTTTTAAATTCTGGGTGTATGAAATTTACAAGATGCCTCCTGGTGTTCTCTACAAAGTTCTGGAGTTCCTCCCATCAACCAGCAATGTTTTCGTGTTCCAAGGATATGATCCTGCCTGCGCTGTCTGCTGTGATTTGACCATTGACTAGAATTATTCATAGATCTTGACCACACATCAAGGTATTATGCTTGTGTCATCAAAAGTGATGATAAACAGAGTATTATCTTTTTAATTTATTTTTATTGAAGTATAGTTGAATTACAATGTTGTGTTAACTACTGCTATACAGCAAAGTGACTCTGTTATACACGTACATACATTCTTTTTTATATTCTTTTCCATTATGGTTTATCACAGGATGTTGCATATAGTTCCCTGTGCTCTACAGTAGGACCTTGCTGTTTATCCTTCCTATATATACCAGTTTGCATCTGCTAACCCCAGACTCCCAGTCTATCCTGCTCCCACGCCCCTCCCCCTTGGCAACCACAAGTCTGTTCTCTATGTCCATGAGTCTGTTTCTGTTTCATAGGTAGGTTCATTTGTGTTGTATTTTAGATTCCACATATAAGCAATGTCATATGGTATTTGTTTTTCTATGTCTGACTTGCTTCACTTAGTATTGATCTCTAGGTCCATCCATGTTGCTGTAAATGGCATTATTTCATTCCTTTTCGTGGCTGAGTAATATTCCATTGTATATTTGTACCACATCTTCTTTATCCATTCATCTGTCAGTGGACATTTAGGTTGTTTCCATGTCTTGGCTATTGTAAATAGTGCTGCTATGAACATTGGGGTGCATGTATCTTTTTGAATTAGAGTTTTGTCTGGATATATGCCCAGGAGTGGGATTGCTGGATCATATGGTAGCTCTGTTTTTAGTTTTCTGAGGAACCTCCATACTGCTCTCCATAGTGGCTGCACCAACTTACATTCCCACCAGCACTGCAGGATGGTTCCAAATAGGGTATTTATTTAAATGAATCATATTCATTTAAGTAAGTGTTTGCCCCCATATCATCGTTTCCCCTTGGACTTTGCCACCCTAGCATTCTGCCTCCTGAGTTTGGCCTTCTCTCTTTGGGTTATCAGTCATAGCAGAGGCTAACAATTACATAGCTCTTCCTCTGTGCTAGCACCTATTCCAAGTGCCTTTTTTTTTTTTTAATATATAAATTTATTTATTTATTTTTGGCTGCGTTGGGTCTTTGTTGCTGCACGCGGGCTTTCTTTAGCTGCAGTGAGCGGGGGCTACCCTGCGTTGAGGTGCGCGGGCTTCTTGTCACAGTGACTTCTCTTGTTGCGGAGCACGGGCTCTAGACTTGCAGGCTTCAGTAGCTGTGGCACGCGGGCTCAGTAGTTGTGGCGCATGGGCTCTAGAGCACAGGCTCAGTAGTTGTGGTTCACGGGCTTAGTTGCTCCGTGGCATGTGGGATCTCCTGGACCAGGACTCAAACCCGTGTCCCATGCATTGGCAGGTGGATTCTTAACCGCTGCGCCACCAGGGAAGTCCCTGAATATTGTATTTTCTAGAGATACAAATGAGGTTCTGACTCAATTTAAAAAAAAAAATTTATGGAAGTATAGTTGATTTACAGCATTGGGCCAATCTCTGCTGTCCAGCAAAGTGACTCAGTTATACATATATATATTCTTTTTCATGTTATTTTCCATGATGGTTTATCCAAGGAGATTGGATATAGTTCCCTGTGCTCTACAGTAGGACCTTGTTGTGTATCCATCCTATATATACTAGTTTGCATCTGCTCACCCCAAACTCCCAATCCTTCCCTCCCCCTCCCCCCACCCCTTGGCAACCACAAATCTGTTCTCTATGTTTATGCTGACTCAATTTTGATTAAAGACCCCTGGGCTGAGTGCAAACACTCATGGCCGTTATGAACCCTTTAGAAGTAAAATGAACAGGAGAAGATACAGCTTCTGATCTTGAATTGATTGGATGACAAAGATGGCGGAACGTGAGGAAATTCACTGAGGAGACGTCAGAGCTCAATGTTGCCAAATGTATTTTGATGAGCATCTAATATGCCTACCCTCATTCCTGCTTCCAGATAATTTTTCTGTGTAAATTTTCACTTTTAGTCCTATTTCTTACTTTTTTTGAGGTTGGTTTTATTTTCGCCATTTAAAAAACATATTTTTATCAGAGTATAGTTGATTTACAATGTTTGGTTAATATCAGGTATACAGCAAAGTGATTCAGTTATAGGTACATATATCCACTCTTTTATTTTTTTTAAATTATTTTCCCATATAGGCCATTGCAGAGTATTGAGTAGATCTCCCTGTGCTCTACAGTAGGTCCTTATTAGTTATCTATTTTATATATAGTAGTGTGTATGTCCATCCCGATCTCCCGATTTATCCCTCCCCCTCCTTTGGTAACCATAAGTTTGTGTTCTACATCTGTGACTCTATTTCTGTTTTGTAAATAAGTTCATTCATTTGTACCCTCTTTTTAAGATTCCATATATAAGCTATATCATATGTTATTTTTCTTTCTCTAGCTGACTTACTTCACTCAGTATGACCATCTCTAGGTCCATCCATGTTTCTGCAGATGTCCTATTTCTTACTTATTTAAAAATTGTTTTAATCCTTTTTAAAATTTTGTTTGGCCATGCGGCACGTGGGATCTTAGTTCCCAGACCAGGGGTCAAACCTGCGTCCCCTGCAGTGAAAGCACAGAGTCTTAACCACTGGACTGCCAGGGAATTCCCTTTTTTTTTTTTTCTTTTTTCTTAGAGGCATCTTTGCCAGATAAAAATGAAGAAAAGAAATTAAATGCTTTAGGATTTGATATGTACATGAAAAACATGACATCAAGCTATTTATTCAGTGACTTTGGAAAGCATTTAATTCAATGTAATGAATTCTGTTTCATGGAGTGCATTCTCCCTGCTTCAAGGTGGTGTAATACCACCTAATTTGTTTCTTATTGAAGTATAGTTGCTGTACAATATTATGTAAGTTACAGGTGTACAGCATAATGATTCACAATTTTCAAGGTTATACTCCATTTATAGTTATTATAAAACTTAGGGTATATTCCACGTGTTGTGCAATATATCCTTGTAGCTTATTTTATACCTAAGAGTTTGTTCCTCTTACCGCCCTCCTCCCATATCTCCCCTCCCATCTCCCCTCTCCCCACTGGGAACCACTAGGTTATTCTCTATATCTGTGAGTCTGTTTCCTTTCTGTTTTATTCACTAATTTGTTAATACTACCTAATTTTATGCCACCCTGCCATTTATATGCCATTTATATTAAATCCAGGTCCTTGTCTAGTGGCATTTTTCTCAGAGTAAGAAAAATAAATGACTTCCTTGGATGGTACAGAATTTGGATTGAACACACGTATTTTTTTTAATCCAAGTTAGATTGAACACAAGCATTTTTTAGCCTCTTTTAAAACTCTAAGCTCAGTTGATGTTCTGTTAGACCAGAGGTTTCCATCCATGTGGCAAAGTACTGTTTTCCCCCCTACTGCCAAGGACATAGAAGATGTTTATTTGGAGGAGTTGAATGCAAGAGAGAAGGACCCAGGGACTTCAGAATTAGTGGAGTGAGGACTCAGTCTCCAGACAGAACAATTAGGGAATTACATACATTCTGCATCCCAGTGGCAAGTGGTATCCTACTGCACCCTACTTCCCTCCCAAGTTGAAAGCCACTAGACTTGTCCAAACACGTATGAGAGGCACCTTTTTATGGGGAAACTGAGTGAGCAGTGAAAAGAATTCCATAAATAGCATTTGAAAGCCATTTGAGTAACTTGCTTTTTCACTGTATAGAAGTCCACCTGCTGAGGACCACAGCCTACTGACACAGAGCTTATTCGTCAATGAGAAAAGATAGCCTTACGTCCTAGATATTTTAGGGTAGCTTCCAATAAGGGAGTCTTAAAAAAAATGAAAAATGGAAAAATGTTATCTGGAGGAAACATACACAGCAGCAACTAGAAACGTGAAAAAAGAAAAAAAACCCTCTCATCTATAACTTGTGGGAGATATGCTAAAATACCAATCCTTTAAAAAAGTGGGAATCCTATGAAAAAGTAACATAATAGTCAAATTTAAAAAAAAAATGGATCCAGACGTAAATATGAAGATATTTCCTATGGGTAAAACCTGATGGAAAAAAAAGGAAAGAAAGAAAATTAAGTCTCAATCTAGGAATTCCTCACCCAAACAGTGTTTCCAGTAAAGGGTGACAAAGAATAAAAGGGGCAGAAAAGACTTATAAATAATTTGCATTTTACCCCCATCCTTGAACGATCTAAGCTTTCACACTTACATGGCACATTGGATGCCCAGCGTGAGAATGAAACGAAATTCATGCCCGAAGCACACTGCTGTGAAATTTCAGAACAGCTGCTACACAGAGAAGATCCTAAGAGCCTGGGATCCTCAGAGCCGTTGGAAGGGCAAGTAGAAAAAGAGAAAACCCCCCGAATAATCAATAGTTAGAATGCCACAGGCCCTTCAAAGTCTTTCCCAAAGATTCAACGACAGAAACTTCCACAACCCTAGATAGAACTGATTTCCCACCTAGAACTCCACTCTGAACCGATCTATCCATGTGAGGTCAGAGTCTAGAATTTGAACTCGTGCGTGGTCTCCAAAGATCGACTTTTCATGACTTTTTTCTCAGAAGGCCGTGCGATAATGTGTTCCTTCAAATAGCAGAATACATAATGGATGGAAATGGTTTCCAAGAAACAATGGACTTCACAGAGAATAGCCAGAGGAGTTGAGTCCCCAGTGCATTCCGGGCGGAGACTGGGACACAAAAGGATGCTCCCGAGAGACATCTAGGAAAAAAATAAACCAAAAGGAAATGAAGCATTTGATCCCGTGGAGACAGTCCTTGAGATGAGCGTGCGTTCTGTGGGAGCATTTAGAAAAATGGACAGTAGATTCCCAGAAAGTATGAAAGTGAAACTGAGGCTGTTATTGTCTCCAGTTAAAACAGGTGATTCAAAAAAGAAGATTCTGTCAGAGTACAGAGCTCGGTTCAAGAGTGACCATTAATTGCACGGTTACAATGATGTTAGTACTAGAAAATGAGATAAGCAAAAGTGTTGGAACTGTATTGGGAAATTTAGAGGCAAATAGGATGGATCATCTCTAGATAGGATCCAAAAAAGACTTGTCAAGAAAAAGGAGCAAACTGTTTAGAACTAGGATGGAGCATATTTTAAGAAGTAAAGCTGCGACACCTGAAAATCTGTCCCCTCCTGAGGTAGCCATGGTGATGGGGGAGGGGGTGGACCTTGGGGGAGGAATTTGCTGTTTGATGTTTTTGTTGCTGCTGAAATAATACTTATAGTTTGGCTTTGAAGACAGCATACCAGTCTTTCTTTGTTGAAAGGAAATTTTTCTAAAGGAAAAATAAAATAAAACAAGACCCAAATTTCCCAGGGTGTGTAGGTGGATACCCTTTTCTAAAGCATCATTTGGCCAATCGGGCAACCCATTAGAATCAGCTGGAGGATTTGATAAATGCCAACACCTGTGCCTCGACCCGCCCCCAGCCCAGAGATGCCGACAGAGTGGGTCTGGAGTGCAGCCTGAGTGGTGGCATTTTTCACTTCTCCCCGAGGATTCTAATAAACAGTCACCTTTGAGAACCAGGGACCTACAGTCACACAGATTCCTGCCTCTTTAAAAATCACATCCACGGTTCCCTTCACCGAGGTAAGGCTCTTTCCCTTAAAGGATAAAATGAGGATATAACCTGAGCAAACTTCATTACTCAGTTGTTTTTTATCCCTTATTATCGGACGTGTTCTTTATAGAAAGGCAGTCATTGCTGAAAAATGACCTAATGCTTCTCTCAAAAAGCCTTTCATTTCTCTGGTTGTTTTCTTTTTTTTTTTTTTTTAAACTGAAGTCATAGAGTGTTCTCGTTGTGGAGCACTTTGTCCGTCCTACAGGAAGCCCACTGGGCTGGTTCAAATGGCACCGTTGCGATTTAATTGTTCCACTTTTTCCTGTTTCTGGAATGGCGCATGAAGTTGAATTAAATACAATGATCTCAGTTCGTGTTTCCCGGCCAGTCGGTCATCCTAAGTGGCTCCTTGGAGGAGCTCCTTGCGTTGCGCTGGTCTGATTCCATGAGGCCCTTTCACTCGGGAGTGAGGGACATCATTACTGGCCCTAGAAATGTGTTCAGTGGTCGAGCATGCGTGCGTGGAAGCCAGAATTCCTTTCAGTATAATCTGGCCTTACCCGAGCTGCTACAGTGAGGAGTGTTTTCTACCAGTCAGCACTGGCCATTATGAATAGCACACTTTATCTTTTGCAGCTAGTATAGCCTACGTTTCTTCGATGCACTTTATACGCGATAAATATCAGGTGGGGTGTAGGTCTCTGTATTATTAGCTGGGAAGACAGGGGCTCACCAAAGTGTTTATTTTTTATTTTATTTTATTTTTTGGCTGCAGCACGTGGCATGCGGGATCTTAGTTCCCCGACCAGGGATCCAACGAACCCTTGCCCCCTGCATTGGGAGCGCAGTCTTTCTTAACCACTAGACTGCCAGGGAAATGCCCGAAGTGTTTATTTTTGAAAAGTCCCTTTTATCCCAGGAGAAGCCCACTCACGAAATCCGTGCAGTGCTGACAGTTAGAGCTGACTTTGTGGTATGATCTAATCCTCGAGTCTCTTAAGTGATGAATGTCACTAGAACTTATGTACTTGGTCTTCGGTTACAGACATCTGTGTTCCCTCCTGCCTTGAGGTCCCGTCCTATGATCTGGAAAACCAGCCTCTTTCCAGGAGACGGTTCTCCTTGGGTGCAGGGCTCTGTCTCCATCCTGCCTCTTCTGATTTTCCTTTACCTGTTTTGAAGAGTTCGGGCTTCCTAACTTTACTCTTAGAATATCCTTAAAGCTAATGAATTTCTGATGTTCTTGAGTATATTTTTAAAAGCTCTTAATTTGTGAGTAAAATTAAGCATCAAAATGGGCCTCCTCAGAAGGAGGCTTCTCATTTTAATCTAGTCTGTAAAAATCTCGGGGAAAGCAGCCACACACACACACACACACACACACGTACACACGTACGCACATACACAGGTACACAGGTGAAGTTTATTTGTTAATACATATTGAAGGCAGTTATCTGAGCTGCCATAAATTCAGTGTTTTCCTAATCACCTAATTAACTCAAAGGACATTCTTAACAGAGGCCAATTGTTTTGCATGTGGTCGTTTTAAAACCTCTTTGACGCAATCAGCCTGTGCTCCTCCAATATTTGAAGCTGCAGAGGACTTTAGTCTTCAAATGGCACCCTGGCTGTTGGTAACTTTCCACTCAGGGGAATTTGCCACATGAAAGTTGAACATCAAGGTTTTACACGTGTGTGTATCACGTCCTCTTCGTGATACCGTGAGGGGTGGGCCAGTGGAAAAGAACATGCAGTAACAGAGACTAGTTAAAGGATAATTAAACGTAGGGGAAATAGAACCATCAAGGCAGAGGATTTAATTGGGTTTAATTGGGTTAAGAGGAATAGGCCAGAATGAGAGAATAGCTCTTAATAGGAGGTCTGAAAATAGCCAAGGAAAGCATTCATCGCAGAAAAAAAAACCTGGGGCATCTGATTATTGTAGTGGAAAAAAAAAATCAACCTTTTTATATCCTTCTCTGTACAGAAAGAGGTGAAGGGAAGAAAGAACTCTTCCCACATGTACACTGAAGAAAAGCAACAGAGAGTTTTCAGATGCAGAAGGGAGGTGGTACAGGTTGTAAGTCAGAAGGGATAGACTTACCTTTGTAGAGTTTCAGGATTTTGTCATTTCTTAAACACTTTGGAGCTTACGTAACATTGAGTCTTCCCGCATCCTTTGTCTTAGAAATGGACCGTAGGGAATAGGTGGGACACATAGAGAAGCAGTGGGTTTACGCACGCCGCCATCAATGCTGTTCATCCCTGGATTTCTTCTCGGTGGCTTTCATGAGTTCAGACTCTGGTGACCCAGCGTCCGATGGCAAATTTTTTTTTAATGGGAGTATAGTTGATTTACAGTGTTGTCAGTTTCAGGTGTACAGCAAAGTGAATCAGTTATCCATATACATAGATCCACTCTTTTTTAGGTCCTTTTCCCATATAGGTCATGACAGAGTATTGAGTAGAGTTCCCTGTGCTCTACAGTAGGTCCTTATCAACTATCTATTTTATATACAGTGGTGTGTATATTTCAATCCCAGTCTCCCAATTTATTCTTCCCCCCGTTTTTCCCCAGTAACCATAAGATTGTTTTCTACATCTGTGACTCTATTTCTGTTCTGTAGATAAGTTCATCTGTACCCTTGTTTTAGATTCCACATATAAGTGATATCATAAGATATTTATCTTTCTCTGTCTGGCTTCACTTAGTATGATAATCTCTAGGTCCATCCATGTTGCTGCAGATGGCATTGTTTTGTTTGTTTTTTTATGGCTGAGTAATATTCCATTGTGTATATGTACCACATCTTCTTTATCCATTCATCTGTCAGTAGACACATAGGTTGCTTCCGTGTCTTGGCTGTTGTAAATAGCACTGCAGTGAACATTGGGGCGCATGTGTCTTTTTGAATTATGGTTTTCTCAGGGTATATGCCCAGGAGTGGGACTGCTGGATCATATGGAAACTCTAGTTTTTTAAGGAACCTCCATACTGTTTTCCACAGTGACTGCACCAATTTACATTCCCACCAACAGTGTAGGAGGTTCCCTTTTCTCCACACCCTCTCCAGCATTTGTTGTTTGTAGACTTTTTGATGATGGCCGCTCTGACCGGTTTGAGTCCAGTGGCAAATTAATTAACTTCTCTTCTTCTGACTCTTTCCCTTCCTCCATCCACTGGTGGTATTTCAAATGTAAACTCACATTAGCTATCGTGTTCTATGTATCTAGGATTAGAAAGACGTGTGAGTTTTCAACGTTCCTTTATTCTCAAGTTTTAGGTTTAAAATTTAAGCGGCTTTGGTTCAGAAAGAGAGAAGGACCCTGCCTTTGCTGGAATCATTCCAGAGGTGAAGGGGTGCCCCGGCCTTGGAGCTGATCCCTGCCTCTTCCGTATACAAGTGGTGTAGATAAAGGGTGAATTCCTGGTCCCAGTATTCCTATCAGTCACTTGTTGTGGGCATAGCTTTGACCACTAGGGAAGCCAGACTGGGGTGGTGTCAGGTTCCAGCAAAGGTCTGTGGGGAGGGATGCCCAGGAAGACTTCCCTGACCTGGACAGGTGTGACCACAGCAAGGCAAGACCTTCAGGCGGAGGTGTCATGCCTTCTCACAGGGGACTTACGCTCAGGGCACTTTTTCCGAAGGGAGGGCAGAAAAGCCAGAAAAGCCTTGTTGCAAGATTGCTGAGCGTGTGGTCTTTATTCACTCAACCACATGTACCGTATCCACCAGCAGAAAGCCCTCCTATAACCAGTTCAGGGTAGCTGGAGATGCAGGCGGTATCAGTAGTTTGGCAATTAGTCAAGGGATCTTAACCATGCCTACTCGGGGGGTGTGTGTGTGTGTGATCCCTTTGTCAGTTTGGGGAAAAATATACACCCTTTCTGAAAATAGTATTTTAAGTCATAAGATAAATAACCTTAAAAGGAAACCAGTTTTATTGACGTAGTTATCAAGATATTCTTTAAATGTGCCATAGTGTTTTATTATTGAAGTATAGCCGATTTGCAACCTTGTGTTATTTTCTGCTGTACAGCAAAGTGACTCAGTTATACATATATATACGTTATTTTTCATATTCTTTTCCATTATGGTCTATTACAGGATATTGAATATAGTTTCCTGTGCTCTATAGTAGGACCTTGTTTATCTGTTTTATATATAGTAGTTTGTATATGCTAATCCCAAACTCCTAATTTATTTTCCCCCTTTTCCCCTTTGATAGCCATAAGTTTGTTTTCTGTGTCTGTGAGTCTGTTTCTGTTTTGTAAATAAGTTCATTTTATCATTTTTTTAGATTCCACATATAAGTGACATCATATGGTATTTCTCTTTCTCTGTCTGACTTATTTCACTCAGTATGATCATCCCTAGGTCCATCCATGTTGCTGCAAATGGCGTTATTTCATTCTTTTTCATGGCTGAGTAATATTCCATTGTATATATGTACCACATCTTCTTTATCCATTCCTCCGTCAGTGGACACTTAGGTTGCTTCCATGTCTTGGCTGTTGTGCATAGAGCTGCTATGAACATTGGGGTGCCTGTATCTTTTTTTAATATTTATTTATTTGACTGCTGGGTCTTAGTTGCATGCGGGATCTTCATTGAGGTGGGATCTTGTTTTAGTTGCAGCCCGTGGGATCTAGTTCCCTGGCCAGGGATTGAACCCGGGCCCCCTGCACTGGGAGCATGGAGTTTTAACCCCTGGACCACCAAGGAAGTCCCTGCATGTATCTTTTTGAATTAGAGTTTTCTCTGGATATATGCCCAGGAGTGGGATTGCTGGATTGTAAAATGTGTCATAGTATTTTATGTGCTTCCTTTTTGTGTATTAAGTAACCAGATCTAGTTAAGAAGTTGATAATTGTCACAACTGGAAAGTAGTGGTGACTATAGACAGCATTTTGTGATATCTGCCATAGCATTAATTTGATAAGAAAATATGTGACTTCTGTTGGGGGAAAGTTGCAGGGACTTCTCCTGTTACTGAGTGTGTGTGTGTGTGTGTCTGTTACACCTACATTCATAAGAAGCAAAGCCTAAATTTCAGTTCACATTTACTGAAAACAAAGATGTAATCTCTCTCATCTGTTCTAGTTTATAGAACCCCTGGGTTCTCTTCAGGGGCACCTGGGTGGGCATGGGAATCAGGGACTCTGGGTAGAGAAACTCTGAATTTGGAACTGCGTAGAGGAAAGGATTTAAAAATTTACTTTATTCAGCTTTTCTTTTTGAAACCTGCACGTGTAGGTAGGAATTTTGCCAGAGGCTGGGGATGAGAGAGTAATTAGGCTCCAGTAGAGAGGGTACCGTGTGAGAGTGTTTGCATGTGAAGATAAAGTAAGGAATCTAGTGGATTCGAATCTTCCCTCATTTTTCTTTAAAAAGTAAAGGTGTCCGGGGCAGTGATAGTTGAACGCTATTTACTGCATTTATTGGCGCCATACATTTCATTTGCACGAATTGTACTTTTGTTATAATGCTTGTAAGGCTTTGGGGGATTAACGAGGAGATGCCTTTGAGCCTTGACCCTGAATCTGTCTCTTGACTACAGACTTCTTATCCTTTCCTCCCTTTGTGAATTCTCTCCTTCCTTTTGCATCTCTTTTCTTCCTTCATCTCCTCCCTCTCTACACTAATGTGAGACACAAAGGTTTTCAGGGAAGAAGAGCCCTCGCCTACATTCCACCTCTTGGATGACCCAGTCAATTCCTAGAGATGGAAGGTCTCAACTCAGGTAGTTTCTGATGCTAAGACGGGAAACCTCTCTGGAGTGTCTCAACCCCTGGGAAAAGGGTTGGTTTTCACACATGAATCTTCCTGTTTGAGGAAGACAGAGGAAACGTGCTGGGGAATGGGTGGAGATGGTGGTGGTCAAGACAGAAAACAAACCCGCCTCTTCTGGGAGCTTAGATAGAGTTGTGCTTGGCGAGTACAGTGTGTGGGAACAGGATTGTTTAATCGCCCAGAGTCCTACGGTGTATAAGCACATCAGCTTTCATCACTTGAAGTGACTCGACACCATCAGAAACACAGGAGAGAAGAATTCCACCTGTCACAGTGAGCACCACACTGAAAATAGTGATTTCCAAGATGCAGGGTCTTCCACATACGATGAAACAGCCTTCCCCATAAGAAGAAGTATGCGTTAGGCAAATAGGATACAGGCTTCAGAGGAAAAGTGGGACACTCCAGCTGGGGTCTATATAAGCTTGAGCCAGTCCTTGAGTCATGGATGGTGTCTCAGGAAACATGCTGAAGACACTCTCTGTTGCTGGACACTCTACAGTTCATCGGTAGAGGCTATAAGCAGCCATTTCAAAGCTACTTGTTACAGACTCAAAGACACACACTTATCATTATCACCTGAAATGGTTCTTGATCGTTGTCTCCTTTGGGAAGACTCGGTTCTTCTCATCCAGACTAACCCCAAAGTGTCCAGGTGTTCAGCCATCGATCGGCAGGCCCCCCGTCTGACTGGGTGAGGTCCCACTACATCTAAGGTACTAACCCCAGGTCAAACTGGGCTGTCTATAAATAGACTCCCCTTTTTTGCTCACACGAGTAGCTTTCCTTTGCAGGGGAACTCACTCAACTTCTTGTCATAAATACCTCCTTTTGTTGATCAAGATCACTTCAGCCCCTGTTATACAACTCTGGGAACGCCTTTTATAGTGAATGGTATTAAGAGTGCTTCACATGAACCTATCTATGAAACAGAAACAGAACACAGACATAGAGAACAGACTGGTGGTTGCCAAGGGGGAGGGGTTGGGGGAGGGATGGAGTGGGAGGTTGGGGTTAGCAGATAGATGTAAGCTATTACATATAGGATGGATAAACAACAAGGTTCTACTGTATAGCACAGAGAAGTATATTCAGTAAACCAGAAATGATAAACCATAATGGAAAAGAATATAAAAAAGAACATATATATGCATAAATGAATCACTTTGCTATACAACAGTAATTAACACAACATTGTAAATCAGCTATACTTCAATTTAAAAAATGACTAAAAGAGATATAATAAGCAGAAAAAAAAAAGAGTGCTTAACATCTGGGACTCCTTACTTTACTTGCAGAGATCTCACAAATAGATCCTCGGAAATGGATCTGTACCTCAGTTTTTAAAGTTAGGTTCCATCAAAATTGACTGAAGCTGGTAAAGTGCCACAGAATAACACTGTTCATTCTTGTGTCAAAGGGCAAACCCAAGACACTCTGTCTTCACGATGAAACTCATACGGGCACAAACCGTAGGGGCTAAAGCACGGGGCCCACAGGAGGTTTATGTTGGGGGTACGAATGGAGTCGCTGGTAGGGGGTTTACTATGGTACCCACAGGAAATCAGCTAAGGAGAGCATCGTGGATGCTGACTTGCCATTTTTCTGCCTTTCTTGTCCAGGTTCCTTATGGCTTCCTTCAGTATCTTGTCTCTTCCTTTTGATTGAATAACCTTTGCTGAGGACCTTCGCTTTCCCAAGTTTAACTGTTAATCATCTGTGGTCTTTGCCTTTCAGTTGCTCATCGTCTAGCAATGAATGTGAATTGGCTCTGAAATAATGTGTGTTCCTTCCTGGTACATCTTTCCCACTGTAAATCTTGGTAGGCTTGTATTCACATTCTTGAGTTTCAGTCCTTCACTCCTCTGTTACCATCTGACAGAAGCCCTTGGGGCCAGTTCTCTCTACGTATCTAGAAGTTTCAGTGCGTCTCTTAGACACTCCATTCCAAATTCCAACCTGCAGAAGCCCACAGTCCCACAGAAGGAGGGGCTGGGAAGAAGTGGAGCACGCATTTGCCTAATTGTAGTGATTTAAATTACAGCCTTGACCTCATCCTCTGGAATGTAGACTGTATTCAGATGGGAGTTTGATTACGTATCGTCATATTGATCAAAGTGGGTCACGGTGGAAGCATTGAGTAAAACCTCAGGAAGTAGTTATAATTAGCTCTCGTTTCTTTGGGGAACACTTCTTGTTGCACATGTATATATATTTACGTACACGTACATATGCCTATGCGGTGTATGTATTCACACACACGTATATGCCCCATACCTACGTGCAGTAATATCCTTAAGTTACATCCTGTGCTGTGCCCATTTTATAGGTAGGAATGTGGAGGCATCGATGGTTTCCAGCCTTCAGTGGTTGCTGACGCCGTTGAAGTCTAGGCAGCCCAAGTCCAGAAGGCACGTCCCTAACCCTTGCCCGTACTCCTTCCAGATATTTAACTTACATCCTATGCTGTGCCCATTTTATAGGTAGGAATGTGGAGGCATCGATGGTTTCCAGCCTTCAGTGGTTGCTGACGGCGTTGAATTCTAGGCAGCCCAAGTGCAGAAGGCACGTCCCTAATCCTTGCCCGTACTCCTTCCAGATATTTAACTTACATCCTATGCTGTGCCCATTTTATAGGTAGGAATGTGGAGGCATCGATGGTTTCCAGCCTTCAGTGGTTGCTGACGGCGTTGAATTCTAGGCAGCCCAAGTGCAGAAGGCACGTCCCTAATCCTTGCCCGTACTCCTTCCAGATATTCAACAGCTGGATGAGTAGATGTTGCGATGCCCAGTGGTGTGTATTTGAGCCTGTTTTTCAGACTGCTCACGCTTAGACCGAACTATCTAGCAATGGGTAATCGGCATCACGTATAATATGTTTTATTGATCATGTACAACGTGAAGGGCCTTGCACAAGGTGCCGGAGAGATTTACAAAGAATGGAGAAGGCATAGGACCTGAACAAAAGGAACTTGATACCTCAGTGGGTTGGTTTGGAGACACATACACACGCACACACACATGCACGCACACACACACACATGTGCATCCTATTATATTATTAGCTTAGATGTAGATATGTGTATATTTTAAAACTATATACATATAGTTATATGTATGTATGCATAATTTCCAGTACAAACTCTTGCAAAATAACCCCACATGGTCAGATATGAGAAGGCGGCGATGGATTCTTTGTATAGGATAGTGAGTACAGGGAATCCATGAATATCGGAGAATTAATATTCATTATGAATGTGGGTGTAGAATTCAGGTGAACGTAAATCTTTTTATCCTGCCCGTAGAGGTTTTGTGGTCCTGAAGAGTACATTTTTTAGAAATAGGGTTGTAAGCCTGTTTTATCTGCTTCTGACACTGCGCATCTTCCCGTACTCTGCAGTGCCAGTGGTCTCCCCTGAATTATGGCTTTCTGCCTCATTGGAGAACTTTCTGTTCCCACCGCTTCCCTCTTTCACGTACACCCAGTTTTGAGGATAGCCGTCTGTGGTTCCCAAGGATCCTCAGGCTGAAGGCCACAGCAGAGGGCACGTCCTCCAGGTCTTCATGGCACGGTCCAGGGAGCTGCAACTCTGGGCGCTGAGTGATGGGTCAGAGGTCGCCTGGCTAGTTAGCGACCTAGGCAGTAGTGTCTTAGGTGACCTGACTCTAGTTTTAGCGGTGCTGTCAGCCAGTGCTGCTTTTTATGGATTGTGTGGGCAGATGGCCCATTGCCTTGGGCTTGGCATGTAACCTTGGCATTGATCTTTTTCCTTCCCTTTTAAAATTTCAGATATTTTCATTTAAAATTTCAGATTTTTTTCTTTTTTTTTTTTTTGGCAGTACACGGGCCTCTCACTGCTGTGGCCTCTCCCGTTGCGGAGCACAGGCTCCGGACGCGCAGGCTCAGCGGCCATGGCTCACGGGCCCAGCCGCTCTGCGGCATGTGGGATCTTCCCGGACCGGGGCACGAACCCGCGTCCCCTGCATCGGCAGGCAGACTCTCAACCACTGCGCCACCAGGGAAGCCCCCTCAGATATTTTTTTAAGTGCTTGGGAAAATAAAGTGAGGGCAAACCTATATAGACATGCATCTCTTGATGGAAATTTGCACTGTGAAATAACGATGCTCATAGAATGTGCACTACATGGAAATATATAAATACCCACATAGAAGCTAAACACATATGCATACGGCCCTACTAGAAAATAGAACGTTGCCAATATCTTTGTATTGTGAGTTGTGACCCTGGATAGGAGTTAACTGTCCCAGAATTTGGTTTTAATCATGCCCTTCCTGTTTTTTGTATTTCAGTACAAATACAGCTCTAAGTAATGTACTGTTTAGTTTTATGTAACATCGTATCAGTAACATCACACCATATGTATTCTTCTGTGACTTGCTTTTTATTTGGGGGTTTATCTGTTTTAACTTACAGATCCGTTTTTTATGTTTCACTGTGTGTAGTATTCTGTTTTAATATGCCAGCATTTATCCATTCACCTCTTCGTGAATGTCTGGGTTCTTCCTGTTCTTTTCTTACTATGACTACGGCTGCAAATGGAAATGTCTGTTTCCCGACATGAATATTCAAGAAGCTCTATGGGACAGATAGAAACGATTTAACTATATAGTTTGTGTATATATGTGTGTGTACGCTGATCTGCACCAAAGTCTTCTGCACGCTCGACTTTCCTCCGTGACACAAATTTGTTTCCTGTGTGGCCACACTACTTGTCACCGGCGTGGCGTGGGAAGGGCTCAACATCTGTGCTCAACATTTGGTGCCATTGGGCTTCTGCATTTTCGCTAACCCTTTGTGATCTCTCCTCTCTTTGACCAGCAACCAGTGAGGTTACCGGTAACCACGTCTCTGGTCCTGTGTTAAGACCCTCAGCAGATGTGAGGACTTAGTGTATGTGGAATCTTGGAAAGAGAGCCACCACAGGTGGCCTTGCATTTACCTAAATAACTAGAAAAAGGATGGTACTAATTATTGAACTGTGGAACAAAAGCATGGAGACAGTTAGAGGAGCACAGAAATGAGATTTTTCGGAGACCAGATGTCTTGAAGACATGACAGTTTGACCTTGATGATCTGTGACTTGAGTTTGGTGAGAGAGCTCCACACAAACCCTGGACATATTTGCAAATTACTTGATTTAGACTTGGGAATCATGTTTGGTACTAGATAGTTTTAAAAAAATTAAACATGTGTTTATTAAATTTTCTGTTAAGTGTTGAACATTTTTCCTTGCCCTAGGGCTACAGTGATCAAAATAGATTTTTTGAAATTTATTTTTTATTGAAGTATAGTTGATTTACAATGTTGTGTTAGTTTCAGGTGTACAGAAAAGTGAGTTTTATATATATATACATACACACACACACACACACACACACACACACACGTATATATATACTGTTTCACATTCTTTTCTCTGATAGGTTATTACAAAATATTGAGCAGAGTTCCCTGTGCTGTACAGTAGGACCTAGTTGTTTATTTATTTTATATATAGAAGTGTGTATCTGTTAATCCCAAACTCCTAGTTTATCCCTCCCTTCCTTCCCCTTTGGTAACTATAAGTGTGTTTTCTGTCTGTGGGTCTATTTCTCTTTTGTATGTAAATTCATTCGTATCATGTTTTTTTAGAGTCCACATATAAGTGATAGATATTGTGTGATATTTGTCTCTGACCGACTGACTTCACTTGGTTTGATGATCTCTAGTTGTTGCTGCAAATGGCATGATTTCATTCTTTGTGATGGCTGAGCAGTATTCCATGGTATAATATGTACCACATCTTCTTTATCCATTCGTCTGTTGACATTTAGGTTGCTTCCATGTCTTGGCTGTCGTGAGTAGTGTTGCTTCTATGAACATTTGATTTGGATTTGGAAATCAGGTTAGGTATCAGTTGAATTAGACACAGAAAGTCAAGCATTTAATGAGCTTTTAATACATGCCAGTCCCTGTGCTTGCTTTAGATGTACACACAATGAATAAGGAAAAAAGCACCGCTTTTAGGGACACTTTCATGAGAGTATAATCTTCAAGTGGGCAGGAATTCCGTCTCATCTCCCGCTATGTCCCAGTAACTTAGAATAGTGATCTTTATGAAATACTTACTGATCTATGACTAAGTGTTGGTGTTTTATTTCGGTGACCACTGTAGATTCTGTTGTCCACATCATTGCTCTAGAAAAAACATCCATGTTTTATTCCTGATCATATCTCTGGCCTACATATCCTTGGTGTATCTTTCTATCCAATCAATCCTTTTTTAATTGAAGTATAGTTGATTTACAATGTTAATTTCTTCTATGCAGCAAAGTGATGTAGTTATACATATGTATACATTCTTTTTTATATTTTCCGTTATGGTTTACCACAGGATATTGAATATAGTTCCCTTGTTGTTTATCCATCCTATATATAATAGTTTGCATCTGCTAACTCCAAACTCTCTATCCATCCCTCCCCCAAACCCCTCCCCCTTGGCCTGGAGAACCACCAGACTGTTCTCTATGTCTGTGAGTCTGTTTCTGTTTCATAGGTAAGTTCGTTTGTGTCATATTTAAATTCCACATGTAAGTGATATCATATGGTATTTGTCTTTCTCTGTCTTACTTCACTTTAGTATGACAATCTCTCTGTCCTTCCATGTTGCTGCAAATGGCATTATTTTGTTCTTTTCTGTGGCTGAGTAATATTCCATTGTATATATGTACCACATCTTCTTTATTCGTTCCTCTGTTGATGGACATTTAGGTTGTTTCCATGTCTTGTAACTAGTGATGCTGTGAACATAGGGGTACATCTATCTTTTTGAATTATAATTTTGTCCAGATATATGCCCAGTCTGTCCAGTGTCTTGACTGGACCACATATAAGCCATTAACTCTTTTTCCTGGGTTTAGTCTGGGTTCTGGCTCTGGTTGCAAACTCCAGTTCCTACGACTGTGGCCCTGTTGTTTTCCTGAGCCATTAAACTTCAGT
This sequence comes from Delphinus delphis, assembly GCF_949987515.2. Taxonomy (NCBI): domain Eukaryota; kingdom Metazoa; phylum Chordata; class Mammalia; order Artiodactyla; family Delphinidae; genus Delphinus; species Delphinus delphis. The sequence continues at coordinate 122,545,947 of NC_082704.1, forward strand.
GTGAGAACAGAAATGGTGACGGAGGTGATGGAGTTGATGCTTTGAAGCCCCCACTGGGCATACGGCAACCTTGAAGATAGTACATATGGCATCTTCACTCTGTAATTATTTACATCTAAACTTCTTGGTTCAAAAGGGTGGATTTTGATGGGATCTGGTTTTTAGAACTGAAAGGAAGTACAGGGATAGATGTGCAGAGAGCTAGAAGATTTGACAAAAGACACAGTAGATGGTGACTGTGCCCATCTGGGAGATAACATCAAAGCCAGCAGATTAAAAAATACACAAAAAATACACAAAATAACTGGCTGATTGCCAGCATCAGGGAATCTCGAATAGGGATTGTGTGTGTGTGTGTGTGTGCGCGTGCACGCGTGTGTGTTGTCAGCCCATGTGCAGAATGTCGAGGTTGTTCACGTAGATAACAGGTGCCCTGGGCCACCTCACGGTAGACATCTGTGTTGTAGGATTAAAGATGAACCATACCCCACTTGGCTACCATGAAACGTTGGTGTCCTCACCAAAAACAAAAGAAAAAATGAAACTGGGGAGGTCTACAGGTTGTAGTTTGGGGAATGGCTATTGCAGACTCTCGAGGAAACAGTGTGGCAGGATTGTTGTACAAGCTCATTAATTTTACCAGCATCTATTGTTCTTGGTTTCCTGATGCTTTGGGATGTGAGATGAAAGTGAATCTTCCAAGTGCCTCTTGGGGTCAGCAGACTATTGGTAGCAGATAGCACGTCCCAGACCTTCGATGGAGCTGAGAGTCACATCAGGGGAGGGCTGTGCCACTTCGTTAATCCTCTCATGTTTTTTTCCTTCCTTCTCTTTTCTTTTTTTTTTTTCTTGGAAGATGCATCCACAGAGTTCTGTCTTGTAATGTATTTCTCAGCCACAGAAAGGTGAGGCCGTGAACACCCAGGAGACATGATTTTATTCCTTGGAAGGCCAAAACACCAAGATAAATTTGATCAGGGCTCACCTAAATTAAATATATATTGTAAAATTAAACCAATCTCAATTTGAGTGATCTGCACTTTGGAAAGAAATTTATTGCAGTTTTTATTTTGACTCATTTATAGTTTAGCTTGCCTGAGTAGCTGGAGCCAAGTCTTAATTACAGCCTCATACAGAACGACTGTCCTGTAGAGATCATTCAAAACTACCTAATCAAGTTATAAATCACGTCGAAATGCCTCTCTGAGAAATTAGTCTGTGTGCAACTTTTGCAGGGAGAACATGCTGTCAAGGCCTTCCTAACTCCCCAGTTGTATGTATGCAGTGAAGTTACAGTTTTTGTTCTCATTTTTTTCATTGAAATTTTTTCTTCAGGAATTTCCTTTGTAGTATCTTGGGTTTTTTTTTGTTGTTTTTTTTGTTTTGTTTTTTTGTTTTTTGCGGTACGCAGGCCTCTCACCGCTCTGGCCTCTCCCGTTGTGGAGCACAGGCTCCGGACGCGCAGGCTCAGCGGCCATGGCTCGCGGGCCCAACTGCTCCGCGGCACGTGGGATCTTCCCGGACCGGGGCACGAACGGGCGTCCCCTGCACCGGCAGGCGGACTCTCAACCACTGTGCCACCAGGGAAGCCCTGTAGTATCTTGTTTTTATTTCGGAAAAATTTGAAAATATATGAATACATATTATAGAGAAAATAGATAGCATATTTATAAACATGTGTATTATACGTATCCTAACTGTGCATATATATTACATGTAGCTATAACAGCATTTCACTCCTTGTAAACTTATTTTCAGTGTGACGTTTACCTGAGAAGTCTTTTTCTGGTCCTCCCCAAAATAAACTTATAATGATTTTTAAATGAGGATGCATGTTTAAAATAGGTTTATTTTTTAAACCTTCATTGCTAAAACTTTTACAGTTGCCAAATATTTGAATGTGACACACACACACATATATATACACACACAAACATAAATAATTTGATAATTTTCAAATGTACCCACAGGTGCTCAGTCATTTACGTGGCCACCATGATCCCATATTTGATGATTTACACCCGTGGTTCTTACCTTGAGATGATCTTGCCTCCAGAGGTCACTTAGCAATGTCTGGAGACTTTTGTGTTAAAAATGAGAGGCGGGTGCTACCAGCCTCGGGTGCGTAGAGACCAGAGGTGCTACTACACACGCTACAGGGCTCAGGGTGGCCCTCACCACAAAGAGCAGTGTGGTCCCAGATGTCAGCAGTGCAGAGTCTGTGAAACAGTGCTCGGCGTTGGTGGTATTCCATGTGTGCAAAGTGCCAAATTCCAGAGCATCGGGAAATAGGATGGCTTGGAACGTATGATTACTTTGAATGCCTAGCCTGGGCTTCACGAGTGTCCAGATACCCGCCCCCCATTCCCCTCCTCTTAGGTCCGGCTGGTTCATGGTCTCTCTCTGGCCCTCAGAACCTTGTGGGGAGGTAGGCTTGATCACACAGGTGAAGCAGGAAGTGTACGTGTGCCCTCACTTGCTCAGTCTTAACAAATATGTGACATAGAGGTGCTGTCTTCCACATGGAGCTGGAAAAATGATGGAGTGGACCAGGCTTCCTCAAGGCATTCACGGTGTACGTCCTGGGACAAATCCGCCAACTGAATTCTACCTTTATGGAATTCTGTGCTCCAGGGACTATGTGATGCCTTGTGTGGACCAGCTCAGTTAATTCCCAGAGAGTTAGAAACACATAAGTAAAGAGAGGCTCAAAGAGTTTAAAGTACTCGCTCTGTACCTGCTTCATGCCAGCCCTGGGCTGCCTTCAGTGCATGTTGTCTCTGTACCCGGGAGTGTTTTGAGCAGGTCTGTGTTCAAAATCCCAGCATTTCATGGGTGTTGAGGAGACCTTTTCTCTGCCCTGCCCCTTTGCTCCCTTGTGGCTCAGCCCAGCCCCACAAAGGAGGCATGACATGCCATCTACTTAAAGCTCAGAGAGGTTGACTCACTTCTCCAGCTCACAGAGAGGTAGCATTTGGGGACCCAGGTCTATCAGAATCAGAAATTACTGGCATCTCCTATGACCATGAGGAAGGCTTGAGAAGGAAGTACTGTTGCTGGTTGTAAAGCAGAAGGGCTTTCAGGAGCACAAGATTTCAGACAAGTCAGCACCTCTTTCACGTTTTCTGTCTGTCTCTTAATTATTCAGCAATTGGATCATGCTGTGGCAGAAATCCAAATGTTGTCTCCAGTACAAAGATAAAAGGAAACACATAAATCAGCCATTGGGTGTGATGCGAATTTTCACTCTCAATGCTACCATCCCGTGTTGTAGTGCATTTTCATCCAACTCTGATTAACTTGGCCCAGGATGTCACGGATGACAAAATTTCCCCCAGACGTATTCTAGCTCCGTGATAGGTCTGGCTCAGATATGTTTCATTAGAAAATAAATTATCTGTTTGACATCTTCTACTCAACCATTCCCTGAAATGAAATGCATAATTACATTCTAGCCGAGAAAGACTCTGAATAACCCAGAATAATCTGTGTCCTTAGAAGCACATCTGTCTATTTTCAGCTGAAGAATGCTGTATTTAAAGGTAGAGTCCTGTACTGAACAGACTGGTGGTTGCCAAGGGGGAGGGGTTGGGGGAGGGATGGAGGGGGAGTTCGGGGTTAGCAGATGTGAGCTTTTATGTATAGGATGGATAAACCCCAAGGTCCTACTGTGTATCACAGAGAACTATATTCAGTATCCTATGATAAACCATCATGGAAAAGAATATATAAAAAAACGATGTGTACGTATAACAGAATCACTCTGCTGGACAGCAGAAATTAATACAATGTTGTACATCAGCTGTACTTCAGTAAAAAAAATGTTGATTAAAAGAAAGGTAGAGTCCCTGCAACACCTCATGAAGTGTTTTCTGTCTCTAATGCATCATTTGTGGTACTCACGTGCGACAGTCTTGAATGTCCTGCGCGCAGTGGTTTATCTGGGGAGAGTCGTCGTGTGATCCCGTAGGGACAAATTGAGGCGGTCCTTTTTGTTTTCTTTATTTTGGGGGTGCCACGTGGCTTGCAGGTCTCAGTTCCCCGACCAGGGATTGAACCCGCGGCCCTGGCAGTGAGAGCGCCGGAGTCCTAACCACTGGACTGCCAGGGAATTCCCAAGGAGGTCACTCTTTAAAAGTTAACTCCTCCCAGACTCAGTAGGAAGATGACTCAGATGTACCAGAAGGTTCTTAAATAGGCTGCAGGGTTTACCCTTGAAGGCATGCAGTGCTTTACATGAAGATCGGGATTGCTGTATCCACACTCTTAATTATGAATGGTGTCTTGATGTGACAAGCAGTACGGCACGTACTTGAGATGCAGCATCTTGTTCAGTTTCTTACAAGGAAGCTGAGATTCAGGGCGATGATGTCTGGAGCCTACAGACACGTGCCCCTGCGTAGCCCGAGGAGGATGAGTATCCGGTGTCGATGCTCTTTCCACTGCATGTTGCTCCCTTTATGTTCGCTGGTAAATACCCACCTGGCATGAAGCCAGTCTGGTCTGGTTGCACACTTCCCTTTACCCATCTTGGAAAACTTTTAGAGCTCCACTCATAATACCTTAGGAAAAAGTGACAGTTTTTTTTTTTACATTTATTTATGTATTTATTAGTGTATGTATGTATGTATGAATTTATTTAAAAATTTTATTGGGGTACAGTTGCTTTACAGGGTTGTATTACAGTTTCTACTGTACAGCAAAGTGAATCAGCTCTACGTATCCATATGTCCCCTCTTTTTTGGATTTCCTTCCCATTTAGGTCACCACAGAGCATTGAGTAGAGTCCCCTGTGCTATACAGTAGGTTCTCATTAGTTAGCTATTTTATGCATAGTAGTGTATATATGTCAATCCCAATCTCCCAGTTCATCCCACCCTCCTTCCCCACTTGGTATCCATACGTTTGTTCTCTACATCTGTGTCTCTATTTCTGCTTTGCAGCACTCTTTGACATAAATCACAGTGATACCTTTTTTGACCCACCTCCTAGGGTAATGAAAATAAAAACAAAAATAAACAAATGGGACCTAATTAAACTTAAAAGGATTTGCACAGCAAAGGAAACCATAAATAAGACGAAAAGGGAACCCTCAGAATGGGAGAAAATATATTTACTTTATATTGGAGTATAGTTGATTTACAATGTTGAGTTTCAGGTGTACAGCACAGTGATTCAGTTAAACATATACCTATATCCATTCTTTTCCCATATAGGTTATTACAAAATACCGAGTATAGTTCCCTGTGCTATACAGTAGGTCCTTGTTTATTTTATGTATAAAGTGACAGTTTTCTTAAACATCTGAGAAACAGTGTTTTGGGAGTGCCTATCCATTGCTGGGCTAATATTATCAATAATAGTGCAATTAGGAGACATCAGTACAGTTATCTGTGCAATGTGTGTAACTTTTGGCAGTGTGTTTGTTCATTGAACAAAGACTTGAATGTTTCCGGAGTACTGGCATCGTTCTTGCTGATGGGACTCACTGTAGAAATTAAGACAAGCGGTTGTCTGGCGAAATTCTACTGCCCGCGGATGCCGCTCTACAGATGCATCGGTGAATGAGATTTCCTCGCGTGATGTTGAGGGTTGCATGGAAGACGCAGCAAACGCCATTGGTGGCAGTGGTCTTGCCTTCCTTAGCCTTGTCTGCTTTTTTCTCCCATTAGGCTGACCGCTCTGCCTTGGAGGTCTCCTAAGTGATCGCTGCCCCGGGGAGGTGTTGGATGGTCACCGCTTCCTTGGAGCCTCGCACGGGCTGGAATTCGGCACCAGGATTAAGAGAGGGCTGCTGTCCTGTAATGGGCTGCTGAGAAAACCGCCGGGTTTGTTGTTAAGCTCGGGCTCTGTCTATGACCCATCGAAGAGGCTTCCTAGCGAGCCCTTCCCCTCTCCAGGGTCTTGGTCCCTGGAAAGCCGTCTCTCTCTGCAGGCTCCCTTCACGGCTTGCTTTGCTTGGAGTTGCATCGCACGGACGCCCGCGGATGTGGTGGTGAACCATGTCGAGACCCCAGGGACTGTTATGGCTTCCGCTGGTCTTCACCCCGGTCTGTGTCATGGTGAACTCCAACGTCCTGTTGTGGATCACTGCCCTGGCCATCAAGTTCACGCTCATCGACAGCCAGGTGCAGTATCCTGTGGTCAACACCAATTACGGCAAAATCAGGGGCTTGAGAACACCGCTGCCCAATGAGATTTTGGGTCCAGTGGAGCAATACTTGGGGGTCCCTTATGCCTCGCCTCCTACTGGGGAAAGGCGGTTTCAGCCCCCGGAACCCCCCTCCTCATGGACTGGGGTTCGGAACGCCACTCAGTTTGCTGCCGTGTGCCCCCAGCACCTGGATGAGCGGTCTCTCTTGCATGACATGCTGCCCATCTGGTTTACTGCCAATCTGGATACTCTGATGACCTACGTTCAAGATCAGAATGAAGACTGCCTTTATTTGAATATCTATGTGCCCACGGAGGATGGTAAGTACTTATTCTAAACAGAAAACACCTGCTCGCTCAGCCTCAGATTTGCCAAGAGGGTTGTATAATGTCCTGTGCGTGGTATTTTCTATAACCGTTCTTTTTTTTTTCATATTCAGTTATCTCAGTAACGTACCACTTATTCGACTTGAATTTACGCAGTGTCTAATCGATGGAGAGTATCATAATTAATGACTTAATTCTTTCCATATATTGCCTTTTTAGCATTGCTGTCGTCTTGATTTGCAGGTGATTACCAGTCTGAGCATATAGTGTTCTATGTTATACCTGAATCATCTGTAAAGGAGTGGATCTAGAGAAACTAATAGAATTAAGAACATTTGCGTGCTGGAGTGAGCACCTGAAAATTATACAAGAAATGGTTCCTTTGGCTCTAATGCCTTAAGATATTAGCACTTTTTGAGTCTTAAAGGGAGCCACTGATTGTTTTAAATACACAAGCAAGGGATATTTGATAAAACAATTGGACTTGATTGTTCAGAATCCATGTTGTTGATATACATTTGGACTTTATTTCCTGCCAATATTCACTGCAATCAAATGGCAAATGTGTGTCGTCAGATGATTCTAAGTACGTTAGAAAAATGATTTTCTTGCTTGAACAAAATGCCCCTTTTCTTTTGGAGAACACAACACTGAAAATCTGTGAAAACAATCATGTTCCATATATTAACTTAATCCAATACTAGTAAAACTTGGATATCTCCTTGTTCAAGTAGACCTTAAATTAAAATGTTTGCTAAAGACCAACCAGACTCAAGTTAGTCTACAATGCACGTCCGTTTCTCATTGCTTGTTTGCATGTGCTCTTTTTTATACAAGGAGAAGGAAAAACATAGAATGAAATCTTCCTAGAACCTAAAAAAAAGTAATTGAGAGGAATCATAGCCACCACTGTCTACTGTAGAAACTGAAGTGTGTCCTTGTCCTTGGTAACTTTCATGCAGACATTTCTTTTCCTTTTTTTACCTTTAATCCTTGGGAGATGTTTGTCAGTGAGCTTTGGCTGAAAGTCTGCCATAAATGATGACATTATTCAGTGATACCCAAAGTCGGATTGCATCTGCCATATCGTTCTTTCTCCGTGCAGATGCAAAGAGGTGGCGTGGGCACCTTTCTCGAGAAACCGGGATGGGGGCAGTCTGTTAGGGAGATGACAAGGAATGCCCAGAGAAAGTGAAAGCGTTCAGCTTCATTATGTTAGTAGCGTCTGGCATGTGGCTATTGTCACTGTGGTGACAGATCTCACAATTACCTTGTAAAGTCTAGGTCTTGAATAGGGTTCAAGGGGTTAAACTGACACTGGACGCCTTACTTCCGTGCCCTGTGCTGAGCTGCCCTAGTGCTCAGTAGCTGCTTGGTGCGTATGTAAGAGGATGGATAACCCCACCCAAACCAATTAGAGTTCTCAGTTCAAAGCCACCTGGGTCATGGTCTTTCTTATCATGAACTATTCAAAGAAAGGAATAAAAAGAAGCAAAGACAGGGTGGTGGAAACAAAACAGGGTAAAGGATTCAAATTGCTTTCATGGGACTTCCCTGGCGGGCCAGTGGTTAAGACTTTGCTTCCAGTGCAGGGGGTGCGGTTTGATCCCTGGTCGGGGAGCTGTGATCCCACGTGCCTCATGGCCAAAAAAGAAAACCAAACAAACAAACATAAAACAGAAGCAATATTGGAACAAATTCAATAGAGATGTTTAAAAATGGTCCACATCAAACAAAAAACCTTTAAAAAAATAAAATAAAATTGCTTTCATCATAAATTTGATATGCTGGTGTCTCTGAACCAGTGACTTTATAGCGTTCACCTTCCAAACAAGGGATGCACTTCAAATAGAATGCCTGCTTCTGAGAGGTCGGGGTACAGTTACACCGCCCAGGAAGACAAATCAGTAGCTTCCCTGATGACAGACCCATAGATGTGCAGTTGTGTGGACTGACCCCATAAACGATTCGGCCGTTTCTTTGTGGTTCAGGATTGAATAGGAATTTGGGACTAGAAACACGCGAAAAAAGCTGCCTACTAGAGAAGCAATCTAAATTTAAGAATAAAGGCACTGCTACCTGTTGATTCCTCTGGGCTTTTTAGAGCACTCTGGCACACGATATCTCACAGCATCTTGGCGGGAGAGTCAGAAATCTAATAGGGGCTGAATAGGTAAATTTGATCTCCCTACGATAGATACATAATGGAATTTTGCTGGTGAGGGAAGCTATATGCCCGTGTGTTTGCAGAAACAGAAAATCACAGCCTATTGGGTCAGGAGTTTTGAGGGTTTAAAAATAGATGATTTGCATCCATTTGTGAATCAACATGGAGGATTAGATGTTTAATTATTGGTTATTGCTAAATGAATAAACCCCACTTGTACAATAACACATGGAAATGATGGCGTCATGCTGATTTCTCCAAAGACCTTGCTTTAGGGCATATCTTAATTCATAACAGTGCATTTCATTAAGTGTGTGCACAGCCGTATTGGCTATTTGGAATTCAATATTCCACTCTGGTACTCCATTATTTGTTTTAGATTTGTCGTGATGCATTCATCCAATGGTGTGGCCATCTGACTTCCCTACCCATGATAGTTCTGAGTTCCTGTCCTGGGCTAGTCAGGCTTCACATGTTGGCATGGCCACAGAGACAAGCATGCTTAATTTCGAGAGACACACAGAGACTTGTTGTAGGCAGAACAACGCCTCCTCCAAAGAAGGGCACGTCCTAATCCCTGGAACCTTTGAATATGTTACCTTACAGGGCCAAGGGGATGAAGGTTGCTGATGGAATTGAAACCGCTAGGTGACATTTTCGGGCGGGCTCTGAGGAGCTCCGGTTCTATATGTCTCAGTGCAGAAAGAATTCAGCAAGGGACTTCCCTGGTGGTCTAGTGGTTAAGAGTCCGTGCTCCCAATGCAGGGAGCCCGGGTTCAATCCCTGGTCAGGGAACTAGGTCCTGCATTCTACAACTAAGACCCAGCACAGCCAAATAAATAAATAAATATTAAAAAGAAAAAAAAGGAATTCAGTGAGAGGCAAAGTGATAGATAAGAAGTGATTTATTAGAATAGGATACTTGTGAGGCTTACAAGCAGGTAGGTGAGAGGGTGCCGTGAGCCACTGAGAACTTAGTGGGCTGCAGTTTTTTTTTTTTTTTTTGGTGGTACGCGGGCTTCTCACTGTTGTGGCCTCTCTCGTTGCGGAGCACAGGCTCCGGACGCACAGGTTCAGCGGCCATGGCTTACGGGCCCAGCCGCTCCGCGGCATGTGGGATCTTCCCGGATTGGGGCACGAACCCGTATCCCCTGCATCGGCAGGTGGATTCTCAACCACTGCGCCAGCAGGGAATCCCTGGGCTGCAGTTTTATAATCAAAGGAAAAGTGGGGAGGGGGAGAAGACCACCCTCTTCCTCATTCTTGGGTAGACGTCAGGCTTCCGTCCTTAGCTTGTCCACCACATCAGGCAGGGGAGTTTTCTTGTCCCCCACATGGTCAAGCTGGGACTGTCATGGCACATGGAAGAATTATTTCAGGTCTCAGTACAGTGAGGGTCTTTCACTTTGAAATGTCACCATTTCATAAATTATTGCTTTTTATGTGTGCAGAGAGCATGTCCTAGGGGTCATTAACTTAGCTCACTGGGCAGGATGTGGGTCTCATGCCACCATTTTTTTTTATTGTTTTGGGGCACGTCTTGCTCTTCTGTCGCATGGTTTTGTTGCTAATAAGGCTGCCTGGCTTTGTGGCTCAGCACGCCTGCTTTCTTGAGTGATCATTAACTTACAGGGTCTCCCATACTTTTTCCTTTACGTACAATCCCCTAGTGGGATTAACTATTTAATTACCTACTTTGTCCCTTTACTCTGTCCCTATTGTTATGGTATTTGTTTATCCATTGACTTTAAGATGCAGGGAATATATTCTGGTTTATCTGGGTGGGTCCATATTTAATAACAAAGACGCTCTGTTGCGAATAAGGAAGCAGAAAAGGTGATGAGGGCCAGAGGGAAACAATGGAAAAAAGGCACAGTGGTCATTGCTGCCTTTGAGGACAAGGCGGAACCAAGAGTTGAGGAACCCTGAAGCCTGTCGAAGCTGGAAAAGACAAGAGATGGGTTCTCTCCTTGAGCCCCAGAGAGAAGCACAGCCCTGCCCACCCCTCAGTTTTAGCCCAGTGGAACTCTGACCTTCAGAACTCTAAGATCCTGAATATCTGCCACTCGAAGCCGCAACACTGGTGCCAATTTGTCCCAGCGGCAACGGAAACTCATAGAGTTTTGCCAGCCTTTAATATAAATACCCTAACTGAAAGCAACATACACAGCACTGAAGAGTTGTTCTGAGCTTTCCGAGTTGCTGCCCATTCTGAGATGCTAATTCGTTTGTTACCCTTTCAACCTCCAGAATAACTGGTTAAAAAACAAACAACCCCCACACTCATTTTAACAGTGGGTGGTTAACATTTGCCGCTTTCCCTTATACATATCAAGGAGACAAAGTTGGTTCCCGTTGGTGGGTGGATATTTTGCAGATTTGAGGTTTAACCTGTAGAAAGTAGACACCCAACTTTTGGTTCCTCGTTTTAGAACAGATTTATGGCAACTCTTACTAAATGTCATATTCAAAAGATTCACTGATTTTACACAGGAACATAATGAACGGGTATTTAAGATTTCCCAGGCATCTAAAACAGATGTCCAGAGTAGGTGTCAGTGAATGGCATAGAGCAAAACATCCAAATGGTCGTCTTTTCTCATCTGTCTCTGCAAAATGTCCCTCACGATGGCAGCGGTACCTCTAAATGTCTTCTTTTGCGTTAGCAAAATCTTTTGGGCTCCCCATTCCTTCCCTCTAGACCTCAAGATCTGATCTGTTATGGGGAAAGTGATTCTCTATCCTTTTAAAAAATAATTTATTGATGAATTTATTTGACAGAATGTCAGTTAATTCTTACCCGCCCCCTGGTTTTATTGAGATATAGTTGACATCTATTGCTGTACACGTTTAAGGGGGACAGCATGATGGTATGGTTTCCGCATATCGTGAAACGATCACAGTAGTTTCAGCTAACATACGTCCTCTCGTACAGGTACGGGAAAAAGAAAAAAAAGGAAAAGTTTTTTCCTCATGATGAGAAGTCTTAGGATTTACTTTCTTTGCAGCTTTGCTGTATGTCATAGAGCAGTGGTGACTAGAGTCATCAGCACTGTACATTATACCCCTAGTACTTACTTGTCGTGGAACTGGTGTTTGTACCTTTCAACCACCTTCATTCAATCCCCCATTCCTCTACCCCCACCTTTGGCTGCAACAAATCTGATCTCTTTTTCTACGAGTTGGGTGGTTTTGTTTGTTTTTGTTTATTTTTTCAATCAATTTTTTATTGGAGTATAGCTGACTTACAATGTTGTGTTAGTTTCAGGTGTACAGCAGAGTGAATCAGTTATCCATATACATAGTTCCGCTCTTTTTAAGATTCTTTTCCCATAGAGGCCATTAACAGAGTATTGAGTAGAGTTCCCTGGGCTCTACAGCAGGTCCTTATTAGTTATCTGTTTTATATATAGTTGTGTATGTGTCAATCCCAGTCTCCCAATTTACCCCTCCCCCGGTTTCCCCCTTGTTGGTAACCATGAGTTTGTTTTCTACACCTGTGACTCTGTTTCTGTTTTGTAAATAAGTTCATTTGTAATATTTTTTTGAGATTCTACGTATAAGTGATATCATGTGTTTTTTGTGTAGAGTCCACATAGGAGTGAATACAGTGTTTGCCATTTCCTAATGTCACTTAGCATGATGCCATCAGGGTCCATCCACGTTACCACAAACAGCAGGAATTTCCTTTTTTATGGCTCAGTGATATTTCATTGTGTAACTACACCACAAATTCTTTACCTGTCCACGCATAGAAGGACACTTAGGTTGTTTCCATTGCTTGGAAACAACCTATGGACCCCTATGAACATGAGGGGTGCAGACACGTTTTCTGTACCCTTTCTAGTGTCAATTCCGTTCACTCCTTCAGCTCAGCTTGGAGGATTGGTCAGGAACTTGCCTGCCAGGGGGCAAATGCCAGCCTGTTCCCTTACCAGTTGAGTGATTATGGACAAGTTCCTTGGCTAGTACATGCCTCAGTTTCCTTGCGTGTAAAATAAAGATGAGCTGGGAGATTTAAGGTATTAATCCATATGAAGTGCTTTGTCTAGTATCTTGTACTTATAACGACTCTGTAATCTGATGTTAGTGGAGCACAGGTAATAGTAGAAAAGAGAACCAGAACTTTTCAGCTAATTTGCATATGCATATTGGTCTCATATAACGTCCAGTACATAATACATGTGTATTGTCTCTAACATAAGTAATTACTGTAGTATTGGAGGGGTCAGCTTAAGAAACAGGACCAAGCATCCATCACTTCTGACAGTTCGCAGTATGGCTTTAACAAAAGGGAATTTTGAGGAGTGGCATTTTTAAAATAGAAGGTATAGTTGATTTACAATGTTGTGTTAATTTCTGCCGTACAGCAAAGTGACTCAGTTATACATACATATTCTTTTTCATATTCATTTCCATTTGGTTTATCACAGGATACTGAATATAGTTCCCTGTGCTCTAAAGTGGGACCTTGTTGTTTATCCATTCTATATATGATAGCTTGCATCTGCTAATCCCAAACTCCCAGACCATCCCTCCTCCATCCCGCTCCCCCTTGGCCACCACAAGTTTGTCCTCTCTGTCTGTGAGTCTGTTTCTGTTTTGTAGATAAGGTCATTTGTGTAGTATTTTAGATTCCACATATAAGTGATATCATATTTGTCTCTGTCTGACTTACTTAGTATGATAATCTCTCGCTCCAACCATGTCGCTGCAAATGGCATTATTTCCGGAATGGCATTTTTTTTTTAAAGAGCAGAGTATTATCTTGTTCTGCTTTATTCCTAAGCTTTATCTTTTTTAGCCTGAGCTGTCAAACGGATTTTTTAGCATCCTGTTTGAAGTACAGAAATTAATCATCAAGAAAGCATTAAAATTCATTTCTTGGAAGAGGATCTGAGAACATCCACCGACAATAGCACTATTTTTTTCTGTGAGATAACGGAAACATTAATTGCTTTTCTCTTTTCATCACGTCACAAATAGTTCGGTTGTATGCAGAGTGGCAAAGTCTAGTTCGGTTGCAGGCAGAGTGGCATAGTTGTAGGCAGAGTGGCAAAGTTTAGTTTTAGTGGCAAAAACTAAAAGCTGACCAAGTTAACACAGTGAGAAAGATGTTTCAGCCAGTCCACATCAGCAGGCAGCTATGTGAAAATCATTAACTGATTCCCATTTTCATCTGTCGGGGGATTTTTGATGCTGTGTAGACCGTGGCTTGTAAGTGAAGATAATTAGGAAAGATTATTTAATAAGTATCTCCCTGACAAGGATTAATTGAAAAGAATTTAGTATTTTGTGAACATGGTTAAACTAGAGTAGATTTCTGACAACATGTGTTTCTCTCCCAGCTTAAGAGATTCACCAACAGAAAAATAATCCCGTGGTGGGTTTAGAAATTATGTATATTATGAATAATGCTATTTGGTCAGTGTGCCTTGTACTTGTTAGAGGAATTCAGAAAAACTGTTCTCTAAAGAAAATTTTCCCTTACACTTGTCCTTTTCGAAAACATGAGTTTTAACTCAATTCCGTTAGCAATTTGTAAGTTTTTTCACAATTAGAACAAGTCCAAATGACTTAGGATGTATTAAAAACCCCCTTTGCTATGCATGCGTACTATAAACTTTGCAAACAAACTGTTCAAGGTAGAAAGTTGAGGTGCAGTTAGTCTGCTCGAGTATGTGTCAGTGTCCAGAAATCTCCTCCTTATTTACTCGTGCAGTCGCGCCCCCAGGACATGTAATAGCATCATTTGTTGCCAAAGACACTGCTGGTTTGGACCCTGTTGTTTCTTTTGCATACTGTGTTGGCAAAGCCTTCAACCTTTTTAACATTGAGTGACCTCAGTTATAAATAATAATAGTACTGTACTTCCTGTGAATATTAGGGTTATAGTGATTTTGGAGTAAGCTCCTGTGTAAGAAATGATTATAAAAGAAAAAAATTAGTCTGTTCTTATAACTTTAATGTTCGGGTGATTCAGTGTTCATCTCATTACAGTATCTGTCATTCGAACCCTGAAGTTCCTTGAGTGCCCAGGTGGGGAGTAGGTTCCTGTCTATCTAGTCTGTTGTTTGGTTTTCCTAAACCAGGCTGTCTTCAGCAGCCCTGCGTAAATAAATCAGACCTACAAATCATCCAGGAACTCACAGGCAACTGAGGCAGAGAGAGAGTCTGAAAAAGAGTGATCTATTCACGTGCTAACCACTTGTTAAGACAAAATGAAGACGAGAGACACAGTAGTCTCTGTCTTATTAATTCAATCGAATATTCTATTTAGGCTTGGCGAAGTGAGTTTCCACAACTGGAAACAGAGGAAAAAAAATGAAAAGAATTTTTCTTGTTAGATTTCACATGTCTGATTATTTTGAGTGGTGATGACTGGCATTGGTATATAGTTTGTGGGGTGTGTGTGTGTGTCTGCGTGGCTGTGTTTGTGTGTAGGATGTTGGAAGAAAGCCCACAGGAAAAAACATCCGTGATTCCTTTAAGATCCAGTGTGTTACAATTTTCTGGAAAAAGCCAAAAAGCACATGGAGATGACGAGACTCTGCCTTCCTCTCTGAATTCCAAGCCCTCTGAAGTTTACCTTAATCAAGATGCTCTCTCATCCGTTGTGAATGTGGTTGTGTGTACAATAGTCAAGTTTGCCCTGGGGAAGAGTGTGTGTTCCCATCAGAAAGAGAGGAACACTGAAAGACATTGATTTGTCTCAAGCAAAGGAGCTTTTGTAGTTGGTTTTGACACAATCTGAAAATTACATGTTCCGAAACACTGCTATCAGTTTTCTTTAAAATGTATGCTTTGAGCAATGTTCTTTTCTATCTGTTTTATGACATGACATAATCCATCATTCCATCAAAAAATGAGCATATTCACCTGACATCCCATCTACCCTATCTGCACATCTCATGTGTACACTGTAGTTCTAACCCCAGCCAGATAGTCTATGGATCTCCAGGTCCCAACTCTGATTCTTTGTGTGTTTTCGTCTCTCCTCCATTCCTTATTCTCTTTACAGCCTTTTTTAGGTGATTCATTGAAAAATATTGATAAATCACTATTTGCATTTAACATGTGCAGGGCTTTGGGTAAGTCCAAGAGGTGATGTAAAGAAATGTAAGCCCTTTGATGGGAAAGTAAATGAGTCCGAACAAAACCTAAAGTTTCAGAAACGGATCTGTTGGCGCAGTGAATTCAAGCAGGGAATGCTTTACGTTTCCACGAAAAGAAAAAGAAAAAAGGAAACAGTTTGAAAGTTATGTTTTCCATTGAGGAGCCATGATGGAAAGGTTTCCACCAATCTTGAGATGAATATCCAAGGCATATACTCCTGTGTTGTGGAATGAAGAAGGGCTTTCTGAATCCCCCAAAATGAAGCGTATTTGTTGCTTCTCTAGATGGACCAAGACATAAAAAGTATAAAATGGGGAAAGAGGGAGGGATAAAATCATGACAGAACTATAGGAAGGTGCCTTGATGGTATAGTTTAACATGCAGAGTACTCACTTGGGTGTATTTTGCATTGTTATATTTTCGACATTGGAGGATTCATAAATGGAATTCCATCCAAAGGAATGCTAATGCACATTTTTCTTCTCAACAGACTGTGCGGTAAGGTTAAATCAAAGAACACGAGGTTCCTTTCTTACCAAATTCAGATGTACTTATCGCCTGGAATTTTTTAAAAAAATCATTAAAAGCTTTACTGCTTCCCCCAAATTTTTACCTAGTGAAATACTTTCATAACTCTATATTTTATGATGTGTACCTCCGGATAACTAATGTGATATTGCTATAATATTTTGTGTGTTTTAAAAAAGTAGTTTAGATTTAAAAATAGAGTATTAAACCTTAGAAAACTGTATCTTCCCTAAGAAAATTACACTGGTAAAAACATATTAGCTTAGATTAGATATTTCCTTCTGAGTTTAAATCAGATGATGAGATCAGATTCCACTGTAGCACATTGTACAAGGATGTTTGCATCTCATGCATTTTTTTCAAAGAAAGGGATTGTGGTACATTGAATATCCTACTACCCAATCATCATATTACCTGGGGGTGAGTGATGGCATCAACTAGCACATAAATCACAGAATTGTGAAATCTTCCACGTAGAAGGAGCTGTGGGACCCATTTCACCCAGACTTTCTCAATGCAGTATTCCTCTGGTCATTAACCCCCTGAAGTCGTAAGCAGAGGTGAAACATCCTTCTCCGTATTCCTAGAGCTTCACTCCAATCATTTTACAAGGCTACACCCCCAGGAGACTGTAAACCTTTGAAAGCATTTGTGAACTTAATGAACCATCTACTTGAATGTATGGATCAAATGGACGACGGACAGTTCTGGACATGCAGCCCTTTTTGGAGCTGGCCGATGAAGATGTTTGCAGGTTTGTAAGGGAGTTCCTTTCACCGTTGGAAAGGGCTGGTGATCTATCCATGTGCCATCTCTACCAACAGAGCTAAAGCAAAGCCAACTGGATTCCTTCCTCTCCCAGCCTCTTGCTTTGGAAATCTTTGAAGACAAGATATTGTGTTCCACCTTGTCTCATGCAAGCATCCTCAGCAGGCTTCATTTCCTCCTGCAGATGCCTTTAGGACCCTCTCATCCTCTTCCCTAGCCAGCTGTGGAGAGCGTATCAATTGAGTGTCTTACTCTTAGGTGGATGTCTTGGTACCAAGAATTATTGCCGATGTCAACCCATAGGCAAGCATTTGCTCTCAAATCATGATATGTGTTGTATATACCTGGAGTTCATGTTAGTTTTTTTCTTTGGCAAATGCCTTCAGCTCTTGGCTCATGTATATTGAACCTGAAACTGAATGTTTTCATAATTTTTTTTAGAAAACAATAATATATTTTACAGTACGAGTTAGAACATGAAAGAAAATACGATCCCTCTGCTTCCTACAGCAAACGGATCGCATGTGCCAGGATGAAGAAATTTGCAGCTGAGGCTTGGATTTTCTCACAGGACGTTGCCTGCACAAGAATTACCAGCTGCAGCCCAGCCAAAATCTCTTTACTGCATGTTTCCCTGAAATACAAAGTCCCAGAGGTGTTACAAAGGAAAGAGGTGGAAAATTGTGACGGAATGGCCAACACAGTAATGGGTTCCTAGTTTGGGAAACGCCATAGGTTGCCTGATTTTAAATGCAGTCGTCTTGGGCTTCCGTGGTGGTGCAGTGGTTGGGAGTCTGCCTGCCAGCACAGGGGACATGGGTTCGAGTCCTGGTCCGGGAAGATCCCACATGCCGCAGAGCACCTAAGCCTGGACACCACAACTACTGAGCCTGTACTCTAGAGCCTGCGAGCCACAACTACTGAGCCCACATGCCACAACTACTGAAGCCCGCGCGCCCAGAGCCCGTGCTCCTCAACAAGAGAAGCCACCGCAATGAGAAGCCCACACACCGCAACGAAGAGTAGCCCCCGCTCGCCGCAACTAGAGAAAGCCCACGTGCAGCAACAAAGACCCAACGCAGCCAAAAATAAATTAATTAATAAATTAAAAAAATAAACGCAATCATCTATAATTTGATTTAATGGAGGTAGAATCATTTCCAAGAAGTTAATTAAAGTTCACAGGTTGGAAAAGAGTTCAACATCTCATATGCCTTTCTCTAGACTTAGGTGGAAATGAACTTCCTCTAGCATTTTCTTCAAATGAAGATTGTGTAGTTGTTTTTATTATTGCTGTGGTCATGATTTAACTTAGATAAGCTATGAGAAGGTGCTGTGAGGAATTTGGGGGTTTGTGAGATATGAAATGGTTATTCTAAGACTGCAGAATACCAGTCGGAATCTTTTAAAGACTTTTACAGACTATGCCATGGGTATGTAGTCTTCAGACTTTTCTCTTGTCACAGGTTCTGAGTTGACCTGAGTTATGGGTAGAATTGTGTCCCCCGCCAAAAGATATGTTGAAGTTCTAACCCCGCCCCCCCAGTACTTATGAATGTCACCTTATTTGAAAATAGGGCTTTTGCAAATGTAATCAAGGTAAGATGAGGTCATACTGTATTAGCCAGGACCCTAAATCTATTACGACCGGTGTCCTTATTAAGACTGGTGTCCTTATGACTGGTGTCCTTTTAAGACACCATATTTGTTAAAAAAAAAAAAAAAAAAAAAAGTTCAATTTAAAAATGGGCAGAAGATCTGAATAGACCTTTTCTGAAGAAGACCTACAGATGGCCAACAGGTACTTGAAAAGATGCTCAACATCATTACTCATCAAGGAAATGCAAATCAGAACTACGAGATATCGCTTCACACCTGTTAGAATGGCTACTATTGAAAAGACAAAAGTGTTGGCGAGAGTGTGGAGACAAGGGAGCCCTCCTGCACTGTTGGTGGGAATGTAAATTGGTGCAGCCACTATGGAGAACAGTATGGAGGTTCCTCAAAAAAATAAAATAGAACTCCCATATGATCCAGCAAACCGACTTCTGGGTATTTATCCAAAGAAAGCAAAAATACTAACTTGGAAAGATATCTGCACTCCCATGTTCATTGCAGCACTATTTACAATAGCCAAGATATGGAAACAGTCTAGTGCTCATTGATGGATGAGTGGAGAAAGAAGATGTGATATATATACAGTGGAATATTATTCAGCCATTAAAAGAAGGAAACCCTGCCATTTGCAACAATGTGGACAGATCTCAATGGCATTATGCTAAGTGAAGTAAGTCAGACAAAGACAAATACTGTATTTTTCACTTATATGTGAAATCTAACCCCCCCCCCCCAAAAAAACCCACAAAAAACAAAAAAGCCAAGCTCATAGTTACTGAGAACAGATTGATGGTTACCAGAGGTGGGTATTGGGAGTGGGAGAAGAAGGAAAAGAGCGCTGTAAGTCTCACTTCTTTCATGTCTAGGACTCCATAAAAAGAAAACACAAACTTCCAGGAAGCCAGACCTTCTCTCTGAAGCTTCGCCCGTGGAATCCAAGTGGAGTTTTCCTCAACGTGTCAGAAAGAAACTAAATCTTTCCTTCCTAGGAAAGATAGTCAAACACATCACCAAGAACACTTTGTCCTTCTTGTCTCTCTTGGGAAAAAGGCTCTTAAAAGCAAGAGACTGGATCTTAGAATCTTAGCACAGGTGTGCACAGCTGCACTGTGACCAAATGGTGAATTTAATAAATAGGTATTGAGTGCTTAAATTGGAAGAAGGAGGAGAAAAAGGAGGAGGAGAAGGAAGAGGGAGTAGAGGGGGGAAGAGGAGAACAGAATGAAGACAGCAGAGATTCCCAGGGAGGAGACCACGGGAAGATGGAGGCAGAGACGCAGAGATTGGAGAGATGCACCTCCAAGCCCAAACCCACCAAGGATTGATGAAAAACACCAAAAACTCAGAGCTGAGACACAGGCAAGGAACAGAGTCTCCCTGAGAGCCTACAGAGGGAACCAACCCTGTTGACTCCTTAATATTGGATGTCTGTCCTGCAGAACAGTGTGACCTTTAAATTTCTGTTGATTTAAGCCACCCAGTTGGCAGTCATTTGTCCCAATAGTGCTAGCAATCTTAATACAACGTGGACTTTTTGTTTTCTGTCTTTACCTCCTGTCTCGGCCAGAAGAAGCTAGAACAGCTGTCGTCCACGTTCACGGTTCCTAAAACCGTCTCTGTCTTTGGGAAGCTCTCCTGACACCCTCGTGGTCTCCTGGATGTCTTCTCCCCCTCTCCTCACCAGTGAAGAACATCTTGGCTTCCCATCCCAGTGGTTTTCCACATGGAAGATTCTATGCACTAATGATCCAGAAAATGAACTTGACATCCTTCTACTGAACTCTCGTTCCTGAGGAAAGACTCATCCTACTACTGCATCCTATACTTCCTTCTCTTCTTTGAGAATCAACTTCAGGCCATCAGCAGGCCCAGCTCTTCCCTCTGAGGCATCTCAGTCCATATCTGTCAGGCCCTAAGTGTTCTCATCTTTCCCTGGAAAGTTCCAGGCATCACCACCACTTGGTGTAGACGTGTGTGGTGGACTGACTCAGCAAGGCCTCGCGTTACCCCGGTGTCCTGGTAGTCACGCCCTTGTGGAGTTCCCTCTACTTGAGGGTGGGCAGGACATAGGACTTCCCTGTAACCAATGGGACATGATGGAGGGGATAGGATGTCAGTGCCGTGATTACATTGCACTGGCTTGGAATTTATGTCTTAGTAGCAGATCATTTCTGTTGCCTTTTTGGTTTTCATGCTTTGTTGGAATAAACTGCCATGTTGGAAAGGTCCCCATGGAAGGAAACGGAAGGCTGCGTCTGCTCGACAGCCAGCAAGGAACTGAAGCCCTCAGTTCAACAGGCTGCAAAGAACTGAATCCAACCATGAGCTTGCAATCTGATCTTGCCCAGTCACTCGGATTTCAGAAGAGACCCCAGCTCTGGCCAACGCCTTCGTTTGAAGCCTCATGAGAGATGCTCAAACAGAGAACCCAGTGAAGCTGTACCTGGACTCACAGAAACTGTGATAAAAAAAAATAGATGGCTGTAAACCATTTAGGTGTGTGCTCCTTTTTTATGAAGCATTCAATAATGGGTGCAAACGTGATAGGTAAAATAAATGGATTTCAAAACTTGGCCAAATTATAACTCAAGTCCCACTGGTTGGAGGGATGTGGATTTTGAGCTCATCAAACTGGTTATTACTTAGAAATGTTTAGATGGCAAGTGAGGTAAATTCAAGTTCAGTTCACTTAAGGGGAAAAAGGGATTCGTTGGGTCTATGCACTGAGAGTTCTAGCAGTGGTTGTAGCTTCAGAGATGGTGCTCTCGGATCTGAATCATTGCCATTAGTCACCGGAAAGGTTGGGTCCATCTTTCTTTCTCTATGTTGACTTTCTTCTCAGAGAGGCTGTCTTCATTTGGTGGCAAAAAATGGTTACCGGCGTTTCCCTGTGACGTCCCCATTGAACTCAGAGAAGCGTATTGGCCTGGGGATGATTTTTTTTGACCCAGCTTGGATCACAGGCCAACTTTGAACCAATTTCCATATCTAGAGGCAAGAGTCCCTTGGATTGGCATGGCCTGGGTTAGGTAGACATTTCTGGATGGGGAAGAGGGATGGGTGAGTCCAGCAGGAAATTAGCTTAGGGGAGATTCAGAAAAGACGGTTCTCCAAAGGGAAATCGAATGCTGAGCAAGCAGAACTCATTGATGTTCATTGTTATTCCTCATACTCGGGATAGTAACCAGACAAGAAAGAGTAGTGTGGCGTAATGGGATAGGAACTGAGCTTGGGTGGCAAAGCCTTCCCTAGACTGGTTTCTTTTCAGCCAAAAGAAGGACCTAGAGATTTGAAAATGAGAAACCTCGCTTATGAGGCGTTAACTGCTGTTTTGTAAGTATCTGGACCTCTTGGTTACATAAATATAAAGTGACAGGAACATCCAGCCGAGGAGGAAGTTGAGACATGAGCCACATTGGGCATCACACTCCAGAGACACTTCTGGGTCTGGAATGTGTTTGCTGATGGCAAAAATCAGGGGTAGCGTACGCTGTAACTCCAGGTGGAAAACTTGACCTGACATGGGGCAGACGGGTTAGGACAGGGTGGAACCTGATCTGCCCACCATTTATTTTAAGAGTTCCAGCTAGGGACTTCCCTGGTGGTCCAGTGGTTGGCACTGTGCGCTTTCACTGCTGGGGGCACGGGTTCAGTCCTTGGTCGGGAGACTAAGATCCCGCAGGCCTCTTGGTGCAGCCAAAAAAAAAAAAAAAAAAAAAATTCCAGCGAAAGGGTTGGATTTGCTGAAGGATCAGCCAATTTAGGGAGTTGACCTGGCGGAAAGTGAAATTGTATTTGAACGAATTTCAGCCTAAGCCTTTAACGGGAAAAGTTGCAGTGGGGGGTGGGGGGCGGCTGTTGGGAAATTGGTTGACAAGTGAGTTCATTTCCTCCGTTCTCTATTAGGGGATTCTGCAAGGAGCACAGGAGGTCATACCCTGCTGCTGCTTGCTGGCCATTGAGCTTTTCTTGTGAGGGTTTGAGGTGGGCGGCTCCTCAGGATGGTGGTCAAACCTGGTCTTCTGTCCTGCAGCTCTGTAAATCCAAGGCAGGATGGTGGTCAAACCTGGTCTTCTGTCCTGCAGCTCTGTAAATCCAAGGCAGGATGGTGGTCAAACCTGGTCTTCTGTCCTGCAGCTCTGTAAATCCAAGGAGGGACCACTAGTAACCTTACACCACTGACTTTCTGTGGCTTTGTTTGTTAACATTTCCTACTCTACGAGCCCTGACATTAACACATACACAGTTTTTCCTTGGATTCATGCATTCAGTGAATTACTTATTGGGCAGCTTCTAACTGTCAGGCCACTTTGCTGAATGTGGTCCCACCCAGACTCACAGAGTCAGAATACGCTAAGGAGGAATCGGAAGGACAAGTGATTGACCGAATGGCTGTGCGGAGCATGAATCACGTGTTCAAGGATGGAGCCCAGAGGCTGATGGTCATATCGATTCTCTGAGCTGAGCATTGTTTAAAAGACCGGGTGAGTGAATTGGAAGTCTTTGCTCAAGCACGCGAAGTGCAGCTCCTGTGATCAGTTGCACGACAACGTGCTCTGTCATCAACTGGGCTACCGAGAATATCGACAGATGTGCTCTTACGAAAATTGAGAAGCCCAGCAAGGACAAGTATTGCGCTAAAAGAGGGCCTCACTGCCTTGCAGAAAACGTGAAGCAGGAGTGGACAGTATAACTCAGAGGCTGCTACTGCCTCTCTTGGCAAAAAACGTCACCCAATAATTGGCCCATTTTCTGTGGCTGCTGTCACACTACAGTGGCAGGGTTGAATAACTGCAGAACAGGCCATATAAGTTGAAAATCTAAAGTACGTATTATCTTGTCCTTTATAGAAAAAGTTTGCTGACCTTTGAGGTAAAGAAATACCTTCATGAAGTCATTTGGGAATCTCCTAGTTAACACACAGACGTGCAGGACAGAGTCCAGAGGGTCACGCTACAGAGCAGTTGCTCCCAAACTAACCAGGAAGTTCTTCACATGCAGATTCCTGGGCTTCATCCAGGCCCCCACTGGCTCACTAACTTGGCGGAGTGGGCCCCAGGAATCTGCATTTTAATGACCCTGAAGACGATGATGACAGATGGGCCCCAAGAATATGCATTGTAATGACCCCAAAGGTGATGCTGACAAAGGTCTTTTCTATAATAGTCATGAACAAGATGTGTTTATATATAATAATAATAGTCCTGTTTTATCACTACTTGAGTATCATATGTTTCGTGATATGTGAAATTGTATGAATACTAGGCACAGAAAGGACCTCGGAAAATTCGACCTGACACAATTCTAAACCAAGTGTAAACAAATACTCCTTTCTGCCATTAGGAATAAAATAGGAAAAAACGATGAGATAATTAAAGAAACCATGGTCCAAATAGCCTACCCTAGGGGAACTTTTTGAAGTGACCTCCTAGGGGATCTAGTTGTAAACTGTATCTGTAGGCAGTTTAATTAACGGACATGCAACAAGGGTTTATTTGGGTAGATCTTTAAAATCAAATGCGTTTAAATAAAAGACTAACATCCCAGTGACCAAAGTGAACAACCAACCCATAGATGAATACATGTAGATAATAATCCTAGTAGTAGTAGTAATAATAGATGATTCTGGTGGTAGTGATGCTGGTGGTGATGCTGAGGATGAGAGCAATGAGAAAGATAATGGTGATGATAACGATGATGGTGGTGGTGATGATGATGATGAGATGAGGGTGACGGAGATGATGATACCATGATGGTGATGATGATGGTGGTGATGATGGTGATGATCATAATTTTGATGATACTGATGATGGTGTTATTGATAGCAATGAAGATGGTGATGGTGATGATGACGAGATGAGGGTGACGGAGATGATGATACCATGATGGTGATGATGATGGTGGTGATGATGGTGATGATCATAATTTTGATGATACTGATGATGGTGTTATTGATAGCAATGAAGATGGTGATGGTGATGATGACGAGATGAGGGTGACGGAGATGATGATACCATGATGGTGATGATGATGGTGGTGATGATGGTGATGATCATAATTTTGATGATACTGATGGTGGTGTTATTGATAGCAATGAAGATGGTGATGGTGATGATGACGAGATGAGGGTGACGGAGATGATGATACCATGATGGTGATGATGATGGTGGTGATGATGGTGATGATCATAATTTTGATGATACTGATGATGGTGTTATTGATAGCAATGAAGATGGTGATGGTGATGATGACGAGATGAGGGTGACGGAGATGATGATACCATGATGGTGATGATGATGGTGGTGATGATGGTGATGATCATAATTTTGATGATGCTGATGGTGGTGTTATTGATAGCAATGAAGATGGTGATGGTGATGATGACGAGATGAGGGTGACGGAGATGATGATACCATGATGGTGATGATGATGGTGGTGATGATGGTGATGATCATAATTTTGATGATACTGATGATGGTGTTATTGATAGCAATGAAGATGGTGATGGTGATGATGACGAGATGAGGGTGACGGAGATGATGATACCATGATGGTGATGATGATGGTGGTGATGATGGTGATGATCATAATTTTGATGATGCTGATGATGGTGTTATTGATAGCAATGAAGATGGTGATGGTGATGATGACGAGATGAGGGTGACGGAGATGATGATACCATGATGGTGATGATGATGGTGGTGATGATGGTGATGATCATAATTTTGATGATACTGATGATGGTGTTATTGATAGCAATGAAGATGGTGATGGTGATGATGACGAGATGAGGGTGACGGAGATGATGATACCATGATGGTGATGATGATGGTGGTGATGATGGTGATGATCATAATTTTGATGATGCTGATGATGGTGTTATTGATAGCAATGAAGATGGTGATGGTGATGATGACGAGATGAGGGTGACGGAGATGATGATACCATGATGGTGGTGATGGCAATGAAGAGGTTGATGGTGATAATGATGATGGTAGTGATGTTGCTGATGATAGTGATGGTCCTAATTTTCATGCTACTGATGGTGGTGTTGATGATGGCAATGGAGATGATGCTTTTGTGTTGATAATTGTGGTGGTGGTCATGGTGATGATGACTGTGATGATGGACATGATGATGACAGTGAGAGAGGTGAGGAGGGTGTTGATGATGGTGATGGTAATGAAGATGATAGTAGGTGGCATTCAGTGAGTGAGCTTGTAATGCAGACACTTTGCATTAAAACTTGGGCATCCTCTATCAGTGAGGACACCTAATAGCGCTCCAAAATACCATGTCACAAATGAGGAAAGCGAAGCCGGGGGTGGTTCATACTTTATCTAAATTGGCCAGTTTGTAAAAGGAAAAAACCAGAATTTGGCTTTAAGTCTGTCAGCCTCTTGCCTATGTAATTTTCTTAAGAGTAATTAAATGTGATTTAATAAAAGAAAACACAGTTTCACCTATAATATCAGCAAAGATGTAATAAAACAATATTCTATGCCCAAAGT
Organism: Delphinus delphis; assembly: GCF_949987515.2. Lineage (NCBI taxonomy): Eukaryota > Metazoa > Chordata > Mammalia > Artiodactyla > Delphinidae > Delphinus > Delphinus delphis. The sequence goes on from NC_082704.1 coordinate 122,572,134, forward strand.
AATGTGTATGCATGACTTTTTTTTGTTGATTTACGATATTGTGTTACTTTCAGGTATACAGCAAAGTGGTTCTGTTTTCTATATTTCAGATTCTTTTCCATTATAGGTTATTACAAGATGTTGAGTATAGTTCCCTGTGCTATACAATAGGTCCTTGTTGTTTACCTATTTTATGTATAGTAGTTTGTATCTGTTAATCCCAAACTCCTAATTTGTCCCTCTCACCTTTCCCCTTTGGTAACCGTAAGTTCGTTTTCCATGTCTGAGTCTGTTTATGTTTTGTAAGTGCATTTGTACAATTTTTTTAGATTCCACATATAATTGATGTCATATAATATTTGTCTTTCTCTGTCTGACTTACGACACTCAGTATGATCATTTCTAGGTCCATCTATGTTGCTGCCAATGGCAATATTTCATTCTTCTTGCTGCCCGAGTGATATTTCAGTGTTTGTGTGTATATATCACATCTTCTTAAACCAATTGTCTGTTGATGGGCACTTGGGTTGTTTCCATGTCTTGGGTGTTGTAAAAAGTGCTGCTATGGACATTGGGGTACATATATCTTTTCGAACTAGAGTTTTCCTCTTTTCTGTATATAAGCCCAGGAGTGGGATTGCTGGATCATATGGTAGTTCTATTTTTAGTTTTTTAGTTTTTCACAGTGGCTGCACCAATTTACATTCTCACCAACAGTGTAGGAGGATTCCCTTTTCTCCACACCCTCTCCAGCATTTATTATTTGTAGACTTTTTGGCCATTCTGACCAGTGTGAGGTAGTACCTCATTGCAGTTTTGATTTGCATTTCTCTAATAATTAGCAATGTTGAGCATCTTTTCATGTGCTTGTTGGCCATCTGTATGTCTCCTTTGGAAAAATGTTTACTTGGGTCTTCTGCCCATTTTTTTTTTTTTTACTGTTTTTTTTTTTTTGATATTGAGTTGTGTGCGCTGTTTGTATATTTCGGACATTAACCCCTTGCTGGTTGCATTGTTTGCAAATATTTTCCCCCATTCCGTAGGTTGTCTTTTTGTTTTGTTGATGATTTCCTTTGCTGTGCAAAAGCTTTTAAGTTTGTTTAGGTCCCGTTTGTTCATTTATGCTCTTATTACTTTTGTCTTGGGAGACTGATACAAGAAATCATTGCTATGATTTATGTCAGAGAATGTTTTGCCTGTGTTCTCTTTTAAGAGTTTTATGGTGTATGCATGACTTTTCTTGGTAGGCATTTTTCTAAATTGGTATATGCAAAAGCATGTTTTTTGGAAAAGCAACCATAGCAGGTTGTGTGAAAAGAATAAAAATGTCCATAACTTTTGAACCAGTAGCTCTGCCTCAAGCAATCCATTTTAACAAAATAATTTTTTTAAATGCGCCTAGAGATTTATGGCTAAGAATTTACATTTGTGATAGGGGAAATAAAAGATAAATAAAACAGGTGAGAGGTAATTTATGATCTATTCATGGAATGAAGTACTGTAGCCTGCTTTCATTTATTGCATGTAAGTACACGCTTACGAATAATATATAAAGTACGGGAGCAAGTTGGCTATAACCAGAGTCGAGTACAGAGAGCAGAACCAGTCTGTCTTGAATTCTTCTTCCTTTTGGACCACAGCTTCTGCATCCAGGCTCTATAGCATGGATCTTTTTGGAGTCCATCGGGGCCCTTCTGTGGCTAGCACATCCAGCCAGGGAGCCTAACCAGCACATGCCTGCCCTGGCACCAGCAAATCCGGAACTTAGCAGGTGATGCACGGAAGCTATGGAAAATGGAAGGTGGTAGCTGGGGACACACCCACTGCTGACAGTTGACACAGAGGGGTCTCCTTAGGACTCCTTGACCGTGAAGGAACAAGGAGCTGAGGTCTGTGTTCAGAACCTGCCTCAGGCATGGGTAGCTGCATGTCCTGAGACACACCATGGACAGATTACAGACCCATTCTGTCATTTTCCCATGACCTCTAACATGCATAATCCATGGCTCAGTCAGTAATATCATCTTTAGGTTCTAAATGATTAGATGATTCAATAATAGATGTCAGACTTTGACGTGCAAGCCTTAGGAGTGAGCCCAGGGCTGGTGTGTTGGATACGGGGTTGCTATGAGGATAAGAGGATATTCAACGGGCACTGTTCTTTCACATTTTAGAGATCCCTACATCCTCTGTACCCGGGTTAATGTGTGGTGCACGGGAGATGTGACTGTATAAATATATGTCTCCCATTTCATCCGCAGCCCTCTGCATGGGGGCCGCATCAGTAAGGTGAGACCATCTCAGTGTGGAATATAGGAGCGAGACCTCACTCTGCTCTTGGTGGAACGCATTCTTGTCATCTTTGCAACAATTCTTCATGTAACTTCATCGCAGAACACTGAACAACAGCATCAAAGAAACCTACGTGTGCAGAGTATATATATGTAGGTCTAGTATTTTTAGCAAGCGCATATTCCTCATGGATAAATGCATACATTCCTAAAACGTTAGTGGTGGCAAAGTGATTATGATCTCAGCGTTCAGCCACTGTTTGTCCCGCCATTGGCCCTTCTCAGCCTCAGCACTGCTGACATCCTCTGTCGTGAGCGGCTGTCCTATGCAATGTGCACGTTCAGGGGTCTCCCTGGTGCCCACCTGCTGGAGTGCTTGGGAAACGCTGGAGACAGAGAACAGTGTGATCCGTCAGATAAATTCCCGCAGAGGCAGATTGCAGCCAACTTGCAGTAGATTTCCAGCGGGGCAGTGAAGGGGAGAGAGAGCCCAATGTTGCCTGACCACGTGCGCAAGTGCCGGGCACTACAGCAGGCATGTTTCACGTATGATCTCCTTTGTCCTCTTTGGGCATTGTCTTGTTGACAGCCAGAGTCCCATGAAGGAACGTTTTTAAGCAGTCAGATGACAGACTCTGATCTGCATTTGGAGATCAATTACTCAGTCGGCCTGTTCTTTGTTCACTCGTTCATCTTGGCCTCAGCTGACATCTCGATGGTGTCATTTGATGTATTCTGCAGAGGTGATCTGTCCCGTCGTTGACTTGGCCTCGTGCCTGAGTTTCTGACCATGAAAGACTGACTTGTTTCCATTGTGGCACCTCGTTTCCAAGGACCATCAGAGAAGTGAGGATGGGTTAGATCGCCCATCCAGCAAGCTGACGGATGGGTTAATTTATCTGATGATTAGTTTGCCGACCTTCTTTATCCAGACATGGAGCATTTAGAGGAGGAGAGAGCGCATACAAGAAAAATAGGAGACTGTTGTCTCAATTACTTTTTATTTTTAATTTTGGCAGAGAAAAGTCTATTGGTAGATATTATCTGTGGTTGCTTCTGCTCCCCAAGTTAGGTTATAAAAATTTTTTTTGTGCTGCTGTCTATATCGAGCGGTGTAGCAAGATTCGAAGGGAATACCTATAGGTACATTTAAAAATAAAAGATCAATCTTTCATCCTTGGTAGAACAAATAATCTATTTCCTATTGCCTGGAACGCAAAGTAGAATTCAGCTGCTGCCATTAGGAAGTGATAGAGAATTACCCAAGAGCTCCTTCCTCTGTGCCATGATTATAGCTAGCAGGAAACATCAAAAAGAAATACTTTGGCCCTTTTGTATACAACTGGTACAAAAATGTCCCCATATCAGAATACTCCAGAGAATGCACCATACAAAGAGAATCTCCCACCACCATTAACGAAATTAGTCAGTGGTCATTACCATGGGATTGGTGGTACATTTTATATTGTTCTTGATTAGATTCAGAAGCGAACAGTAAGGCCTAATTGATGAAAGACAGCCTGTGGTTTTGTGCTTTTAATATAATGGCCTCTGGCCAAATACGGACAAAGGGAAGACGGATTGATTTGTTACTTTAAATTTGTTACTCGCATCCTGCTTGAAAATAGCGATGATTTACAGTTTTAATATATTTTTCATGCACAATTAACATCATTGTTGCCAGATTTACAGAAGAGCCAGGAGAGTGGAGCTGCAGTGATTTATTAGGCGTGCGTGAAGCAGAATTAATGCCACCAGCAGCAGAGTTTAGTGGGAAAAAGCTGAGGCACAGACTCTGAAAAATGAAAAGAAAGCTTGGTTGCAAAAGCACGTCTGCTTTAGGTAAGCGTCTGGCCTTTAACGACAGCAGCAATAGGGAATTCGCAGAGTACTTTTCTCCATTTCAGAAGGTTTCTTGTGGAATTTCAATATGGTAAGATATAATGACACTGTTGTATGAGCGACTGAGGCAAAATCCAGTTGTAAGATGGACATTTCTAGAAGCAAGTGTGGCGTGGGGAACATTGTAAAGATTAGGAAGCTTTTTTCACAATTGGTATAGAAATTGAATACCATACATCTGATAGTCAAATAGGTTGTTTTTTTTTTTTTTGCGGTACGCGGGCCTCTCACCGTTGTGGCCTCTCCCGTCGCGGAGCACAGGCTCCAGACGCGCAGGCTCAGCGGCCATGGCTCACGGGCCCAGCCGCTCCGCGGCATGTGGGATCCTCCCGGACCGGGGCACGAACCCATGTCCCCTGCGTCGGCAGGCGGACTCTCAACCACTGCACCACCAGGGAAGCCCCAAATAGGTTTTGTTAAATTGAAGTATAGTTGATTTACAATATTGTGTTAGTTTCAGGTGTACAGCAAAGTGTGTGTGTGTGTGTGTGTGTGTGTGTGTGTGTGTGTATACTTTTTTCACATTCCTCTCCATTATAGGCTATTACAAGATACTGAGAAGAATTCCCCATGCTATACAGTAGGTCCTTGTTGTTTATCTATTTTATATATAGTGGTGTGTCTCTGTTAATCCCAAAGTCCTAATTTATCCCTCCCCCCTTTGATAACCATACATTTGTTTTCTATGTCTGTGAGTCTGTTTCTGTTTTGTATATAGACTCATTTGTATTATATTTTAGATTCCATGTAGAAGTGATATCATATAATATTTGTCTTTCTCTGTCTGACTTACTTCTCTTAGTATGATCATCTCTAGGTCCATCCATGTTGCTGCAAGTGGCATTATTTTATTCTTTTTTATGGCTGAGTAGTATTCCATTGTGTTTATGTACCACATCTTCTTTATCCATTCCTCTGTCGATGGACATTTAGTTTGCTTCTGTATCTTGGCCATTGTAAACAGTGCTGCTGTGAACCTAGGGGTGCAGAGTTTTGTCTGGGTATATGCCCAGGAGTAGGATTGCTGCATTATATGATAATTCTATTTTTAGTTTTCTGAGGAACCTCTGTACCGTTTTCTATGTCTATGAGTATATTTCTGCTTTGTAAATAAGTTCATTTGTATCATGTTTTTAGATTTCACATGAGTGATATCGTATAATATTTGTCTTTGTCTGACTTACTATCTCCAGGTCCGTCCATGTTGCTGCAAGTGGCATTATTTCCCCGTTTTTTATGGCTGAGTAATATTCCATTGTATACCGGCCACATCTTATTCATCCATTCAAGTGTTGATGGACACTTAGGTTCCTTCCCCAAATAGGATTTTTTAAACATTTTAGTATTGAAAAATTGTCAGTCTTGGGTGTTTGTGTATGATTTTGTTTTATATTTGTGGGGTTTTTTTTGGGGGGGGGGAGGGAACTCTTTCATTGGATCTTGAAATGTTAGCATACATGTTTGCCACAACGTACTCCGCACAGACAGATTTCTTCAGTTTTTCACCCACCCTTGATGGAGACCCAGGAAACAGGCAGTCTCTTTCAGGCACAGAGATGCAACTCCTACACTTGCCATCTGTTATCATTTAATGGAAAGAGAGAAACGCTGCAAAAAATAAGGACAAGGTAAAGACCTTGCTAAAAAGCAGTCTGCTACCTGTGAATGGAATGCTTGGGAGGCACAAGTATACTTAGGGATGCCCATTTGTCTGTGTAGCTTGTAGATGTAGACAGGCAACATCACACGTCAATAAATGGATTCACCTAAGCTTCTTTCCAAAATGCCTTCTCTGCCTCTCTGACCTCAAAGCTACCTCCTGTCTGTGTAGGAGGTTATCTGCCCTTTGAATTGTTCTTTCCTGTTTTCATTAGGTGACCTGCTTCCCTTCTAAACCAACAAGTAGTACTCTACCAACAGGCAAGGGTTGTATTCATCCCTATACGTCTTTGAAGTTGCTAATGACCGAGGCATGCAGAGTATAACTGATGCTAATTATCTGTTAAATGGACATAAGTTTCTGTGTAAATATCAGACCCGTGTTTTCTTTTTGTGTGTGGAAGGAGGACTTCAGTTTTCTCTGCAGCTGTTGTACTTCACGGAATCATTTCCTCTTCCATCCCGTGAAACCCCATGAGCTGCGGACAGGGTGAAATGCCTACACACGCAGTGCCGGAGGGTTTGCGCGTTGTCATAATCTTCCTGGGAGAAAGCATGGCAATAGGTAGCAAATGATAGGAATGTGTGCCAGGGATACATTGCACGACAAGGAGTTTTATTCTCGGGAGGTCATTGGACATGTGCAGAAACACGCTGGTATAAGGGATTTTCATTGCCAAGCGCTTAGGATAGCAAAAGGAAAAATAAAATGGATGCAACAGTTTTTAACAGTCTAGAATTTGTTATGTAATTATAGATACAATATAAGCATGGACTGCAAGCCATTAAAATTGCATTAGAGGATAATATTTAGTGATGGGGAAATATTCAGAGTGGATTGTTTTGTAAAAGCATCTTAATAGTATTATTTTCTGTTGCACTTGCAGTCTTTTTAAGTTCCCCTGTATAATCTACTCCAGGGCTTCTCGGTTTTATTTCTTATTATGACAAGAATAGAAAACGATGACAGGGTGGCACAGTATGTATCGAGAATATTTACAGTGGTGTAGAGAGGAGAGGCTGCCAGGGATAGGAGGAGCCTGCCAGGCGGCTTGTATCCTTCCGGCCACACCTGCCTTCATGAACCCATGTCTTGGTTCTCCAGCTGAGACATACAGGGCGCCAGGCGCACAGGTGAGCATGGTCTGGTTTAAAAGGTCAACCGTCAGTAATTTTCTCCAGTACAAATCTCTTCCCCCAGTTCCCTCCCATCATGACCCCTATTTCTGATGCCCTTTGTTGAAACAAAGATGAATAGTTTCGATTTAGTGACGAACCCTTGACATGTTTTTTCTCCCTTACCTTTTTTCGAAGCAGGACGTATTGAAGAAATCATGATCTCCCCAAAGATCACAAAATTGTTTTCCTGCATAATTTTCTAGGAGTGTTAGGGTTTGTCCTAGCCTTTTTTTATATTAATTTTTATTGGCGTATATAGTTGCTTTACAATGTTGTGTTAGTTTCTACTGTACAGCAAAATGAATCACCTATACATATACATATATCCCCTCTTTTTTGGATTTCCTTCCCATTTAGGTCACCTCAGAGCATTAAGTAGAGAGTTCCCTGTGTTATACAGTATGTTCTCATTAGTTATCTATTTTATACATAGTATCAATAGTGTATATGTGTCAATCCCAATCTCCCAATTCCTCCCCCCAATCCATGCATTTTTAATCTAAACAGAATTTATTTGTATGGATGGTGTGAGGTAGGGATCCAGGGTGATTTTCCTCCAAATCGTGAACCAATGTTTTCAACATATAAGGTAAGCAGTGTATCCCTTCCCAGTGATTTGTGGTGTCAGCCTGGGTCCTGATAGGGAAAGATGACCCACATACAAAGAAGTATATTAAAAGATCGGGGGCAGGATATAGGGAAACCAGCACAGGGTCATGCAGTAACCCTGAAGTAGCTATAGTAGGGAGCCCTTATGTGGAGTTACAAGTACCCATGGAGGTTGTGCTAGGCATACCTGCCAGGAGGTCTTGCATATACAGGGTACTCTCTCCTTCTGCCCTCCAGATTGCTTGCTCGTTATCTGCTGAGGCCAGAGGCAAGAGTGATTCCCTGTGGAGCTGAGAGAGAATAAATTTCAAAAAAAAGAGCCTGCCAAAAATAACCCAATAAAAACTAACATCCACCACAAATACATAGGGCAACCTATGGGTTTTGTATTTGGTCCCATCCATCAGTCAGTTCCTGCAGTAGAGCAAGATGTGAATCACATAGAATAATCTATTTTTTCTTCTTTAATGTTCACTTTCCTCTTTGTAAGATGTTTATTCTTTCACATACAGTTGAAAATCAATGTGTGGAATTCTGCAAACTTCTGCTGTCTTTGTTGTGAGCTGTATTGAATTGAAAGATTAGTTTAAGAAGAACAGATACCTTTCCAAATTCATGTCGTCCCAGCCATAAACTGGCATAGTTCACTACTGATTGAATTCTAACTTTAGCTCTGTTAAAATTATATGTTAGGCAGTTTATTTTCTTGGTAAATATTACCTTATTTTCTATGTCATTTCCTGCTCCTGGTATAAAAGAATGTCTTGACTTGTGGTACGTTGATTGTATATTGAGCAATCTTTTTAGATTGTCTACTATTTGTAGTGCCTTACCTATTAAAGTGCGTGATTTCCAAAACAGTGATCAAACAATCCACAAATAACGACCATTTTCTCCCTTCCTTTTGAATATTTATACTTTTGTTGCCTTTATTCCTTGTGTCATTACATTGACCCTGGACACCCAGTGTTGTATTGAACTACATTAGTGCAAACTTATATCCCTGTTCATGATTTTATAGGAAATGAGTCTAACACTTTTTGATAAATAAATGTGATTTTGGCTAGAGATGTTTTACAAATGGCTGTTATCAGATAAAAGAAATTACCTTTGATTTCCAGTTTTCTACTAAGTTGAAAGTTTTTTTTTTTTTTAAGTATAAATAGGTAGTGAATGTTGTAAACACATCTTGGCATCTCTGCCGTTGATTACATGACTTCTCTCTTTTCTTTTTTCTCTATTCACCTGATTTAATAATATATTTATTTTGTATTAGTGCATTTTGGAAACAACCCCATTTTGATCATAATGCAAACTTTAAAGAAATGGCCAGTACTCTCTTAAATTTGGTTTCTTAATATTTCACTTAGGATGTTTACATCAGTACATTCATAAGTGAATTTGATTTATAATATTATTTGAATTTGATTTGATTTTGTTGACTGAAAAAACAATGCCCAACCTAAAAGTTAAGAGTTGTGTTTTGTTTTATTCGGTGGATTTTCTGAGGACTTCAAGCCCCGGAGACAGTGTCTCAGGTAGCTCTGAGGGACTGCTCCAAAGAGGCTGGGGAAGAGCCTGGATGCAGAGTTGTTTTTGCAACAAAATTCACGTAATTGGAATATCAAAAAATTCCTGTTCATTAAAGAAAACCAGACACCTCCAGTTAATGAATTTAGCGCTTTTCTGTGTTTGGGGTGAGGCAAGCGTCTGGGCTCATTGAAAGCATTCCTTTGAACTGCACCTCAGCTACCTGGGGAGCATCTTGTTCTTTCCCATCCTGAGTCCCCTCAGGGCTCAGCTTGGTTGGGGGTGGGGAGCGGGGCTGTGCTGCAGTGGCTGAGGGCTCGATGACTACAGTACCCTGCGTTTACTGCTCTGGCAGGCGACATTTTTCATCCACACTTTCTAGACTTGGTTTTCTGATCTCGCACAGTCCTTGTTTGCTTTCGATACCGAAGTTAAACTAATCTTACGAAAATATTGGCTGCTTCATTTCATTTTATATTTTCTGAACAACGTGTCAGTAGAAAGGCATATACTAGAAATTGCCTGAACATTATGTTGGCTGGTGAGTTTTATGTGGGAGATTGTTTTTATTTACTTCATGTTATTAATAGTCCTTAGCTAGTTTATTTAAATCTATTGGTGTGTAAGTTTTATTCGTATGTTCTCAAACATCTATTTAAATTTAGGTTTTCTCGCAGGATTGCTTATATTATTAAAGTTTTCTTTGTTTGTATTTTTACTTTATTTAGGATTACTTACACTGATTTCCCCCTTCGTTCATTTATTTTCATTATTTCTTGGTTTTCCTCAAATAGTGTTACCAGATGTTCACTTATATTACGAAGCTTTTCAATAAATTACGTTTCATTTTCATAATTAACTCAACTGCTTTCTTGTTCCCTATTTCACAGATTCCTACTCATCTCTGTCAGACATGATTTTGTTATTCACTTGGTGTTTATTGTTTTCCTGTCATTCTAGTTTTTTATTTGCCTGCATGGCTCATTTATTTCCAATCTTTCTTGTTATCTTGTAAATGTATTTGAACTTTTAATTATCCCTTGTAAGCATTTCTTTAGACCTGTCAAATATTTATAGTTGATGCCTGAATTATCATTGAATGACAAGTATTTTGTATCTTTACTTTACCTTAAAGGTGTACACACAGACATATTTAATGTCCTAACACTTTTTTGTGTGTGTGTGTGGTACGCGGGCCTCTCACTGTTGTGGCTTCTCCCGATGTGGAGCACAGGCTTCAGACGCGCAGGCTCAGTGGCCATGGCTCAGGGCCCAGCCCCTCCGTGGCATGTGGGATCCTCCCAGACCGGACCACAAACCCGTGTCCCCTGCATCAGTAGGCGGACTCTCAACCACTGCGCCACCAGGGAAGCCCTGTCCTAACACTTTTATGGGATGTTTTAAACTATTGGTTTCTAATTCTATTGAATTATGGTCAAAGAATATATTGGTGTATCATGCTGCTTCTTTAAAGTATGACTTATGAGTGGAACATTTTGTAAGCATTCTGTGTGTGCTTGAAAGCCGCACACATACACACATACTCGCATACACCGTGCTATACACATGCAGATGCATATTTACAAATACGTGTCTGTGTGTGTGTTTTGAGGGGCGTAGATTTCTGTATATATCTATCAGATAACGTTTTCTCTCCTAAGTTGATCGGTTCCAAGAAGGTGCTCTTTTAATTTCTTGTGATATTTTATTTTTCTTACATTTCTTTTATCTTAAATGTTATGTATTATATAATAACATTATACATTAATATACAATAACATTATAATAATGTATACTAATATATGTTATATGTAATCTATAATAATATAATATTAAATGTAATATCTATAAATAAATGTATAATTAAATTATGTATTATATACTATATAGATAGATTATAGATTACATATATAACTATGTATAATTATCATAATATTTATTAAAATATATATATCAAAATATACAATCTTTAAATAATATATAAATATGTTATTTAATAATATACCTTACATATACTTCATATACATGTATAACATATATTATTTACTTTTCTACACAGTTTCAGGCTTTATTATGAGGGACTTACATAAGTATGTCATTTACATCTTTTCTCTCATCTGCTCCTTCCCCAGCATTTAATATGCCATCATGACATTTATGATTTTTTATCTGATATTAAATTTGCATCCCAGATATTTTTTCAGTGAACTTACCTCATACTCTATCTTTTTAGTCTCTTCTATCTCGTTTACGTGGCCCTTGGTTTTAAATATATCTGCTGTCAACAATAGGTTGATAAAACTGCTTGTAATCTTAATGTATCAGTTTATCCCACTTATGTTTTGCAGTGACAGTTCTTCTAGAGCTTATAATTCATGTCATTTTTTTGTATAGTCTGTTTACCACGCTTGCCCGATTTTCATTTTTTTCCTTTGCTTTTCCTAACGTGCATTGTACAACTCTGAGTTTCTATTGCTAACTTCATTGTTATACTGTTTTTTTCCTCTGTCGTCTTATAGGGTGGATTCATCAAGTTTTCCTCTCCTTACTTGAAAGTTGTAGTGTACAATTAGATTTTAACCTAAGACCTATAACTATTCTTAGTATTACCTATCAAACATTTCAGTATTCATAATTTTCCCCAGAACAAGATACAGACTTACCATGTTCTTTGCATGTCTCTCCTCAATCCCCCTGCACCCCCAACCATGCTGGGTGCTAAGGGAATTTTGGCTCTAAGTGACTGTTTTCTGAGTCTACTAATGCTCTATGTTTACCTTTATTATAATGCTTTGTTCTGGACCCATGTCTCTCTTTGCAGAAATAAATCGTTCCAAGAGTATTTTCAAGAGGGCTTAGGCAGTAAATTTTATAAGACTTTTGCAAATTTTGTTTTCCTTTTCATTTAAAAGATGCTTTCACTGGATTTAAAATCCTAGGCTTCCTTCCTCTCCCTTTAACTTGTAGAAAGTAATACTCCACTTAGATCCTGTGCTGCTGTTTCTATCCTGCGTTGGTGTGAAAAAGCCCGTATTACTGTGATTTCCCTTCATTTGCACGTTATTTGCTGTTTTTCTCACTGGAATCTTGAAACATGTTTCGTGTGTCCTTAATGTTACTAAAAATCATGGTAATTGGTCCAGGAGTTGATTTTTCAGTTTTATTTTAAAAATAAGCTCGTTCTTTAACTTGCGTGTTTTCAATCCTAAGCCTTACACATTTTTCTTTACTGCTTGGAAAGTCTCAACCTGTTATTCCTTTTCTTATTTTTTTTTTTTTTGTCTTTTTCTTCATTGAGGTAAAATTCATGTAAACATAAAATGAGTCACTTTAATCATTTAAAAAGTGTACAGTTGAGTGTTGGCCATTATTTCTAATAGAATTCCTCTCGGCCTTTTAATCTGTGTTGCTGTCTTTCTATGAATGTCCTCTTAGATGATGTGTGTATTTGTCTTCCATATCTTGGCATATAAGGGATTTTTTTTCCCGTTTCTCCATCCCAGATGTCTTCTGGGAAAATAACTATCTTTTGGCTCACGCATGTATTCGCTGGCTGATTTCGCTGAATTCTTTCATTTCAGCCAGTTCTTTGAAATTTTCAGTTCAACCATCTTACTTTTCTTGCCCGGTGTCTCTTTTGACCCCCTTCATCACTGTTCCTGTTTCTGTTGCCATTCACTGGGGGGTATTTAATATACTTTTAGTGAATGCCTTATATTTATTCCGGTCATCCGTCTTTCTAATAAATAGATGATTCTATTTCTTTGTCATGTTTGTGCTCCTGACGGGCTCCGCAGTATTTCCTATGCGTTTCTCATGTATTTCCTTGAGGCTAGCAGGTACCTTGGTGGGTAATTTATATACACTGACTACTGAAAAGCCCTGCTCTCGATTTACTGCCTCCGGGTATATTGGAGAAGGGAGAGGGGTCCCCCTAGGAGGGCCTCTGGAATCCTTGTTCTGGCTCCTGAACCAAGGGCTTTGTACCCTTTTCTGCCATCTCCCCTCTCCCCTCTCCAGGCAGGTTCTTCTCTGAGAAACCCACAAAGTTGAGTCGTAAATATGCAGCCTGCTGCATGGAGGGCGTGGGGAGAGAATGCTCCGGTGTTTCACTAGCCTGTTGCTTTAATTGCCATCGGGGCCGGATGACATCTCGGAGACAGAGCTTTGGGTGAAGTACAAAGACATAGTTTTATTGCCTTTCCGGGCAAAGGGGGCCACAGTGGACTAACGCCCTCAAGACTGTGTGTCCCGCCCAGGAGGGTGTTGTGAGAAGTCTTACAGTCTTCAAGGAGCGGGGCGTGGTCAGCTTGTGGACACTCTTCTGATTGGTTGGTGGTGAGGTCATCGGGAGTCAGCATCATCAACCTTCTGGTTCCAACCGGTCTGTGGTCTGTGTGCTGGTGCGCAGCACGCGGTTAACTTCTCCCGCCCAGTGGAGGTTTCAGTATCTGCATAACAGCTCACAGGACGTGGCTCGGAATATGATCTGTAACCCTGAGGAAGAACTAAAGGTCCTTGACTTTGCTGAATGGCTAAAGTATTACTCTTTTGTGTTGCTTGACCGTTTTCCTGTCTTTCTGCATCTTCTCACTTCTCGGATTAAATGTATTCTTTTGACTAAAGTTTTTCTACGGACAAAAGGCAGGCGAAGGACACAGGCGGGGGTCTATTCTGGGAAGGTCTTGTAGGGTCCTGCTCGGTTACAACTCCAGTGGGAAACCAGATGTCTGCCGAGTGCCCGGGAACCTTGGGACCTTTGGTCTTCCCAGGTCTGCCCCATGAATTTCCTGATTCAGGGTCCTGATGAGAGGAAAAGCCACGACCCCTACACCCAGCGAGAGGGAAGGATGAACACACCATCCAGAAGCTCGCCCATCATGCCCATCTTGGGCGGCTCAAGTCCTAGGCACCACCTTCGTCTCACCACAGAACGCAACTGCTGTTTATTTCTCCAGGCGTTTCTCAACTTTGGTAGTGATCTCAGAAGAGGTAACGAGTTGGGTCACAGAAACAGAGAAAGGAATTGAGGTGGTTTGTTCAGAAGATGGAGTGGAAAATTCTGTGACTGAAGGGGTTTTGAAGAGTGGTTTTTTGCTCTTTCTGTAAATAAAAAGAAGCAGTTTCCAGATGTCTTAAAAAAAAACTTGTGGGCCAACAGACCTACAAAAGTCTGGGGCTTTTGGATTGCCAGCAGTTTTCATTGCATTCGAACCTGACATGCCTGTCCTATGTCAGGTTGTGTTTTATCGTTGCCCTACTATTGGTGTCTTCATGTCCTGCACTTAATGGCCTGATGACCATCTCAAAGACTGAATTGCGACAAACAGCGCAGTGGGCTTTCGTCATAAGATAATCACCCCAGAAAGCATTTTGAATATTCTAGAATATTATACGTTGAAACCCAGGCGGTGCTTTACAGTAAGATTTCTCCTACCTGAAACCCGTAGGGTAATACGCTTTTTATTTCAGTTAGCTATGTTTTTAGAGTTCTTAGCCCTTTACACAGGATTTTCCCTGGAATGTCAAGACTTTGGATGAAGCTTTTTGTAATTCATTGAAAGACACATTCATGCTTCCTTAGCGAGAAGTGAGAAGATAGAAGACCCAGTCGTGTTGACTGAGGTTTCTCATCATAGATATTGTTTACTGTGAGTGATGCCTGCAGGACCAGCTGTATTCCCTGAAGTTCCTTGGGCGTGTGTTACGTGGCGTCAGACAATTGCGGATTTGTCATTCTCATGCCTGCCTTGTACTTGTTTTCTTTCTTCTTCTTTGCTTTCGTACAAGCGCTCACCGCCCTTCCCAACGTGATCTGTGCCCCCAAATCTGATCAATAAGCTCACCAGCGTCCCACTTGACATAGAATAAAGAGGGACTTCCCTAGTGGTCCAGTGGTAAAGAATCCGCCTTCCAATGCAGGGGACGTGGGTTCGATCCCTGGTCAGGGGAACTAAGATTCCACGTGCCGCGGGGCAACTAAGCCCGCGCGCCGCAACTACTGAGCCTGCACGCCTCAACTGGAGAGCCCGCGTGCCACAAACTACAGAGCCCACACACTCTGGAGCCCGCACGCCACAGCTAGAGAGAAGCCCACGCACCACAACTTAGATTCCACCTGCCACAACTAAGACCCGACGCAGCCAAAAAAAAAAAAGAAAATGTGCAGGGGAAATGCAGTGAGGGAGTCCGATTTTGAATACCCTTGCTCTCCTGAGGCCCGGCATTCAGCAGGTGAGATGCCTTCTGAAAACCTCAGTTATCTGATGGTAAAGGGAAGCTAAAAATTGTGCCTACCTCACAGGGCTTTTGTAAGGATTCCTGAGATAATTTGTGCAAATTTGTAGCACAGCGCCTGACTCATGGGAGGTTTTTAATTAATGCCAGCCGTTACTAATTTTTTTAAAAATTTGATTGAAGTATAGTTGATTTCCAGTGTTGTGTTAATTTTGCTGTACAGCCAGCCAAGTGACTCAGTTATGCATATATAGACATTCTTTTTCATATTCTTGTCCATGATGGTTTATCACAGGATACTGCATATACTTCCCTGTGCTATGCAGTAGGTTCTTGTCGTTTATCCATCGTATATATACTAGTTTGCATCTGCCAGAAGTTACTAATTTTATTAGCAACGATGAGCCTTACGATGACTGCGCTACTAAGGAACTCACCTGCTCCCATACTGTTCTTTCACTCAACTGACTCTCAGATTGTTTTCTTGTGCTCCAAGTAAGTGCCAGGCGTTGTGCTGGGGGCTGGGTGAGTGAAGGCAACTAAAACAGTGTTTGCTTTCAAAGTGCCCATCTTTTTGTGGACTGGCCTTTCTCTGCCCTGCTCGGAGATGCCCGTTTGTACTCTAGATGTTGATTCCTGCCTCTGTTCTGTATAGGGAAGCTTAGGTAGCAACTTTGCAACTCAGTAACAGGATACAATGCATATATATATTTTTTTTTCCTGGGGATTAATTAACTGCTCTCCTCTTCCCTTAGGGCTGTTTCTGGAGTGTCGCTCTCCTCATAGTACATATGCAAGCACTACCAACGGTAACATAAATACAGACGGTCCCGATGTGACAATGGTTGAACATGCAAAAAATTTTGGAGTTTCTGGTGGTGTGAAAGCGATCCTTATTCAGTAGAAACCATAGTTTGCAAAAAAATTTTGGACTTTCTGATAGTGTGAAAGTGATCCGCATTCAGTAGAAATCACAGTTTGCATGTTGGGTTTTCCCAGACTATCACTATGCGGTCTGGTGCTCTCTCGCGTTACTGGGCATTGGTGGTGAGCTGTGAGCCATGTGGTCACGAGGGTAAACAAGAGATACACTGACAACCCTTCTAGACCCATCCAAGCATCCGGTTTTCCACTTTCAGCACAGTATGCCATGAATTACATGAGATAGTGAACACTTTCTTGTAAAGTGGGCTCTGTGTTGGTTGATTTTCCCAAATGTAGGCTCATGTGGTGTTGTGGACGCATTTAAGGTAGGCTGGTCTAAGCTATGATGTCGGGCAGCTTAGGTGTATTCAATGCATTTTCGACTTCTGACGTTTTCAGCTTACGGTGGGTTGATTGGGATGTAACCCCATCATAAGTTGAGGCAGATCTGTATAACGGTGCCTTGATCGTATCTTACAGAGGTCACATTTTCATAACTTTGCAAGCCCTGAAAAAGCAGTGTACAGAATTAAAATTTCTGGCCATGTGTAGATGCTGAAAATTTTTGCCAAAAAAAAAAAAAAATCCACCTTTACGACATGTGTCGAAACTATGTAAGGTTTGGCAACTCTGGGCCAGTGGTTGACTGGGGATGAGGAGGGAGTGTTTCCTTCAGAGGCAGCGTTCCCTTTGCCACATAGCCACACTCCCCACCACTCCCTTATGTGTTCCCAACACTCAGGTTGAATGTGTGTGGCCTGATTTTTTTCTCCTTAATTCTTACCTGACTCTTGTATTTCTTGTGAAAATATCTCTGAATTTATGTTTTTCTCATATGGCTGTCTCGCACTAAAAAAAAAAAAAAAAAAATCAGTAATTCAACACCAAGTATTGACTCAAACATTTTCATATCCACCAGCTCACTTCACTGAGTACAACATTTCTGTTGATATTTTCATCGAGACCTAACGTGTATAAATATATAATTATCCAAGTAGACACTGAGTATGATTAAGATCCCTATCTTCCTATATCTTCCGTCTGTGAGCTACTTTATTCCTAAGCATAGACGTTCAGTTAATCATTCACCAAGTATTTATTGAGCACCTACTATGAGCATGGCACTTTCCTAGACAGTAAAATAGTAGACTACAGTGGACAGTGTCTTTCCCCTTTAGGGAATTTAAATGAATAAAGAAAAGAATATCTAGTGTTTTCAATAGCGATTCATGCTGTGGAGGAAAATAATGCAGATTAAAGGAGGCGGCATGACACGAATGGGCTGACGCGTTGTTGCTTTAAGCGCAGAGGTTGGCGGAAGCCAGCCCGAGAGGTCTGAAGGAAGTGAGGGAAGAGCTTGCTGGAAGTAGGGAACAGCATGTGCACAGTCCCTGAAGAGGTGCAGACCATGATGTGTTCAAGGACTATCGCGGGGACCATGTGGCTGGAGCTGCAGGATGAAGGCGGGGCAGTGGAGATGACAGTAGACAGACGCCTGCCGTCAGACCGTGCACGACCGTGCAAGCCATTGAAAGGGCTTTAGTTTTCCAGTGGTGCGGATGGGAAGCCTCGGCCGATCTCCGAGCACAGGAGGGACAAGCTATGACTTCCATTTTTCTTGGAGCTCTGTGAGTTCTGGTTGGAAAATGAGCTCTCAGGAGGTGTGGGCACACGTCGGGAGACCACTTAGGTGGACCTTGTCATAATGCAGTCAAGAGATGATGGAGGTGTAGGGAGCTGCCAGGTGAAGTGCTCGGATTCTGGGAGCGTTTCCAAGGCAGAACCAAGAGACTGATGGTGGATGTGAAATGAGAGACAACTCAAGGCTGACGCTAGGTCCTCTGTCCAGAGTATCTGAAAGGATGGGGTTGGCATTTCCTAAGGGCAGGGACATCGTAGGAGGAGCAGTGTAGAAATAAGGGGACTGACTGTGTGCAAATTAAGGACAACCACAAGAGGTGTCTGATTGGTACCTGGCTGTAGGAGTGTGGACGGGAAGCAAGAGGCATAGGCTGGAGATGCTCATTGAGGAGACGTCAGAAAGTAGGTGGGATTTAACGTTATGAGACCGAATCATATTTTCAAGAGAAATGAGTGTAGAGAAGCAAGTGTGGCCAAAGAAAAGGAAAGAGGAAGAGAAGAAAGGAAGAAGAGGAAGGGCGAGAGAGGGAAAGAGAGACACATGGAGTCCAACTGCACTAACCCCAAACCAACAGCCCAATTATTTGCAGTATGGGTGGTTTATTTCGTTTCTGTTGATGCCACCCCGGCGATGGGTTGGTGTCAGCCCTCCCCCCATTGCACCTTGTCTTCATTCCAGAATCCGAGCTGGGGGAACCGCCCAAATCCAGGAAACTGCCCCTGTGGCAGAGGGGAAACGTGCAAGCATCCTTCCAGCTTCTGCTTCGGTGTGGAGTGTGCCGTGTCCACGCACGTCAGGTGCTCAGACCTCGCGCCCCTCCTCTGGGGAGGTTCTGCAAGGAGCCTGGCAGTGGTGTTGATCGACAGGGGAAGAATATATTAGGTTCCGGCAGGCATGCGAGGATGCGATGCCTGCGGTGTTTTAGGGAAAAAAAAAAAGGATTGACTGTGCTGACTGCTGATGATGAGTATAATGGTTTGAGGGGCAGGAATGACTGACCACTGAGCCTGTTGCTTGAAGGTCGTGGTGACCTGGCAGGCGCTATGTCATCGATTTGTCAGGGCTAAAGTGTCCTTGAAGGGGTGAGCAAAGAATAGAGAACAGAAACTGAAAGCAGTCCGTTCAAGCGATTGTGCCGTAAATGGCAGCAGAGAGATGGGCCCATCAGTAGCTGTAGGGAAGGTGGGTTGGAGGAGGGGAGATTTTCAAAGGTGGAAAACGCTAGAGCACGTTTGTGTGATCGAGTCAAGAGAGGAGGTTAAGATACAGGATGAAAGAGACCACTGCAGGGTGACGTCACTGAGTTCGATGGGTTGCATGCTCCCACGGAGTGGGGCGCTCGGAAAGAAGGGACCTTTCTGCGCATGCCTGGGAGGGGAGGGGCCGCTTGGCCGAGATGCAGGAGGCTGGGCTGGCAGGAGATTGGAGCGATGTTCTTCTGACTGCTTCTGCTTTCTCAGAGCTTCAGCGGAGACTGAGGCTGCGGAGGAGCTGGCGAAGAGGGTGTAGAATAGTCCTCTAGGAGATGGGTTGATAGAGCGCACGGTGACAGGCTCCGGAACGTGCCTTGAGATGAGGTCTTTCTCCAGCCGCACCCTCCTACTCAGGTGCCGGGGAGGCAGGAGC
Source organism: Delphinus delphis (assembly GCF_949987515.2). Taxonomy (NCBI): domain Eukaryota; kingdom Metazoa; phylum Chordata; class Mammalia; order Artiodactyla; family Delphinidae; genus Delphinus; species Delphinus delphis. The sequence continues at coordinate 122,591,712 of NC_082704.1, forward strand.
TGGATGGAACCAGCAACAGGTGATGCTTTGAGAGCCGTCCAGAAGGATGGATCAGGAAACCTAACCAAGATGTGGGCAGACTCGAGGCAGGTAGGGGAGGGGAAAGGCTAGGATTCTTCTTTTCGTATCGGTTACTTATGTATTTATTTAATTATTTATATTGGCGTAGAGTTGAGTTACAATATTACATTATTTCCAGGTGTACAATTTAATGACTCAATACTTTTGTAGTTTACTTTCCATTTAAATTATTAGAAAACATTGACTAGATTCCCTATGTTGTATAATCCATTCTTTTTCTTTTTGTTTTTCTTTTTGCGGTACGCGGGCCTCTCACTGCTGTGGCTTCTCCCGTTGCAGAGCACAGGCTCCAGACGCGCAGGCTGAGCGGCCATGGCTCACGGGCCCAGCCGCTCCGCAGCATGTGGGATCTTCCCGGACCGGGGCACGAACCCATGTCCCCTGCATCGGCAGGCGGACTCTCAACCACTGCGCCACCGGGGAAGCCCTATAATCCATTCTTGTATCTATTTTATACAGAGTAGTTTGTATCTCTTAGTCCCCTACACCTATCTTACTCCCTTCCCTTCCCCCTGCCTACTGGTAACCACTAATTTGTTCTCTGTGAGTCTTTTTCTGTTTTGACACATATCTTTGTTTGTTTTATTTTTTAGATTCCACATAGAAATGATAACAGAGTATTTGCTTTCTCTGACTTATTTCACTAAGCCTGATACCCTCTAGGCCCATCCACATTGTGGCCAATGGCGCACTTTCAGGAAGGGGTAGGATTGGAAGGTATGGAATGCGGGTGAGCTTCTCAGAGTGACTGACTGATGCTGTTAAACCGATACGTTAGTGCAGTTGTTGGGGTAGAAATGTCCTCGTAGAATAACAGAAAAGTCATGATGTTGTTATGTGGAAAAGCCAGCGCCACACAATTACATCAAAAGGTACTAAGAAACAAATGCATTTAGTCCATTAAACCACAGTTATAATGTTTAAACACACACACAGCTAGAACCATGAAGTGTGCTAATTGTAGAACTCACAGCCCCAGAATCTGGATAACTTGGCCTTTAGTAAGGCTTGATAAATATTTGTTGAATGAGAGTGAGTGTGTGAATCCAACTTCTGTTCTTTCATAGTGTTTATCAACTTCTTTATTACTTGTGTAAGAATAACCCTAACTCAACGAGCAAACAGACAAGGTAAAACTGTACGGGATGGTGGGACCACCCTACTGTAGACCCTGTTCTACATCCTAACAGCTTACAGGAAGCCACTGGACATCTCACGCAGGTGGCATGCCTTGGGGCGGGGAGGTCGTGTGGTCAGACGTGCCTGATGCCGGGGCGATTCTGAGTGTTGCCTGGAAACGTTCTGACGAATTCCAAGATGCCTTCCTTGGCCTCCTAGCCTCCCCACTTCTCCAGGCATTTCTCTCGCTACGGGGACCATCCATCTCTGTGCTTTTTTTGGGTCTCTGCACGTCCCTATTCTTGAATGCTTCTTTCTAGTATTCACTGTTCCAGCTCCCACTCGATCACTGGGATGCTAGGTCTTGGGTTGACTTGTCTTTTTGTCCAAGGAAACTCAAAGCCCCTGAAAACATAGGCATGTTTTCGCCCAGCTTCACCTGAAATAGCACAGGCGTTCCATAAGCTTTGTTAGAGAAATGCACACACTGAACGCAGATTCCCTTTCCAGCTTTTTATCAAAAGAAAAGGACACATGCCACAGCCTCTATTTTCAAGACCCGGCGTGGGATGATTTTGTTCTCCTTTGTACTGCTGCAACCATGTGAAATTCATCCCTTTTGCTCCCAGCCCCACCTCCACTCCTAGTAATGAGCGTGTCCTGGAGTACCTGTTGCTGAATTATTAAACGGTCCTCTCCGCCGCTCGCTCATAAAAGAGCACACTCTTTCATCACAGGGTCCTTATCCCTCAGTTTTTTTTTTCTTCCCGGAAGCCACTTAGAGATGAAGACCCACTTTAGAAAATGGGTTGATCTTCACAACTAGGTTATAGATGGCAGCAGTTGTAGACATGGTGACTGGTGTGTATTTCTGTTAGGGATTGTTTTTCTGGATGGAATGAAGGAGAGAACATGTCGTGTAGCAGTTTGTCAGCAGGGTTTGTGTGGTTTGCAAGATGAAGGTGGTGCTTTCTGAGAAGGCAGACATTTAGAACGTGGGCAGGATGTTTACTGAACTTCCTGTAGGATAAAGTAATTCACAGATTCCCCAATACGTTGTCCATCTGCAGTCAGCACTGACAACCGTACCAAGTATCTTCATTTTAGTAATTGTATGTATGAAGGAAAATATTCTGTGATTCGATATTTCGTTTCCCTGACGCTACAGTAACAAACCAGAAAAGTCAATAACGAACAGAAGAATTCAACTTCAGTAGTTCAGGTCATCAGATTTTGGAGTGTGTGTGTGTGTGTGTGTGTGTGTGTGTGTGTGTGTGTGAGAGAGAGATTGCGAGATTGCCAAATCGGATAGGAACAGATTTTACAGAGGCTAGCTCTTGTTAAGAGCTTTCCATTACATTAGAGGTTTAACGTGGTTGTAACACCGATGGCGTATGTCAGGGAACATGGGAGGATGTGGCTTAACTTAAGTCAGCAGCATCTGGTAATGACCCAGATGGGAACGGGTCAACAGGATGCTTTTGCTTCAGGTTATAAACAAGAGCTGAGCGTTGGGATTTGTCTCAATAATTAATTCCATCAGTAAATATATATTCAATAAATAAACAAAAGCGACGCATATCCTGCTGAGACTACAGGCTTCTTGTCAAAAGCAGTTTAAAGTCTCTGAAGCTTGGGCTTCCCTGGTGGCGCAGTGTTTGAGAGTCCTCCTGCCGATGCAGGGGACACGGGTTCGTGCCCCAGTCCGGGAAGATCCCACATGCCGCGGAGCGGCTGGGCGCAGGAGCAATGGCTGCTGAGCCTGCGCGTCCGGAGCCTGTGCTCCGCAACGGGAGAGGCCACAACAGTGAGAGGCCCGCGTACCGAAAAAACAAAAACAAAACAAAATAAAGTCTCTGAAGCTTTAGATTGTGAAACAGGGGAGAAGAAACCGAGGGAATATGAAAGTGCTGACCACCTAAACATTCATAGGTTTAAGAGAAGCAGCTCTAATTCTGTGAAAATCTGCAATAGCTCAGATCTGAGGGGAGTCTTCAAGTCTATCTGTAAATCGTATCATAGGTATTTTTTGAGAACCAAGCATGTCCCAACCTGAATTAAGTAACCCTTAGTGACCTGGTCAGAGCCAGGGTGTTCAAAAGGACCCTGATGATGCTAGATGCTATAAATGTGGGTCTTTTTTATTCTTTCAGAATTTGGGATTTATTGCAAAGTTGTAAATTCCTCTAGGTTTTTTTTCCTGTAATACTTAGTAAGTTTAAAAACCTGAACTGCCGATTTCCTTTATAAATACTTTTTTCCACTACTTTCTATTTTTAGATTCTTCTTTTCTACTAAAATATTCAAGTTTAAAATTTAAAGAAATGTTATATATAAATTGAAATATAAAATTGAAATATATTTCTTTTCAGTTTTTAGGTATGTGAATTACTTTCCTGAGAAAACAAATTATGAAAGAATTACACTCCTGAGAAAATATTGTCAAAAATTGTTTTTAAACTAAACTTTTAATTCTAGTTTTAGATTTACAAAGTTGTTGTGGACACACAGAGTCCATATACCACCCTGGACTCCCTTATTATTAACATCTTCTAGTACTAAGGTACATTTGGTACAACTAAGGAATCTGTGTTTATACAGTGTTACTGAGTGAAGTTCACACATTTTTCAGGTTGCTTCAGTTTTCATCGTTTATGTGGTTCTGTTCAAGGATCCCATAATACATTTAGCCTTTATAGCTCCTTCGACAGCTCTCGGCTGTGACAGTCTCTCCTTTGCTTGTCTTTTGTGACCTTGACAGTTTCGAGGAGGACCGATCGGGTATCCTGTACCATGTCCTTCCATCAGGGTTTGTGTGATGTTTTCCTCATGCTTAGACTGGGGCTGTGGGTCTGCAGAGGAAGCCCACAGAGGTGCACTGCCCTTCTGGTCACATCGCATCAAAGGGGCATACTGTCCTCAACGCGACTTATCACTGATGGTGTGACCTTGATCACCTGGCTGAGGTCATGTTTCTCAGGTTCTCTACTACGAAGGGACTTTTCCCCCTTCGCCTGCTGTCCTCTTTGGAAAGAAGGCGGTAGTGTGCGCTCCACACTTCAGGAATGGGACTTAATGCTCTCTCTCCTCGAGGACAGAGTATCTTCACATGAGCTAAATCATTTGAAGTTCTGCTGCCTGAGAGATGTGTCCGTTTTCCCCCATTTATTTATTCAATCATTTACTTTTGCAAAGGTGGACCCAATGAATATTTATTTTATACTGGGGTTATAATCCAGTATTGTGTTATTTATCTAGAGCAGGTTTTAGGAAATAATCTGGAAACGAAAATTTTTTATATATGTATATTTTTTTCTCGTCCATTATGGTTTATCATAGGATATTGAATATAGCACCCTGTGCTGTACAGTAGGACCTTGTTGCTTATCCATCCTATTTGCAACAGTTTGCATCTGCTAACCCCAAACTCCCACTGCATCTGTCCTCCACCCCCCTCCCCCTTGTCAACCACAAGTCTGTTCCCTGTCTCTGAGTCTGTTTCATACAGTAAGTTCATTTGTGTCATAGTTTAGATGTGGTCAGAGTTCTACAGGTCCCCAGCACATGATATTTTATCTATGATGAATTCCAGATCTAATGGCATACATTAGGTGAGGGGTGTCTTGGACTTGAGTGCGCTTTCAGATATTTTTTCTTTCCCTGCAACACAGCCGCATGAGGAAATCAACAGCACTTTGTAAATCACAAAATAACAGTTGGGAATGGCCCCGGAATGTGCATCGCGACCTTTTTAGGGCTTTACCCGTCTCTTGGGTATCGTGAGGTGCTTGGCTTTGTTAAGTGGAATAAGTACAGGGACCAGCCCGCCTCCCCACTTTTGAAAGTTCACTTTACACCACCATGTTTTTACGGAAGACCTACACCAGAACCTGTTTTCACTAACCTAAAGAAATTCGAGGAGGATTTTCATTTTTGAAGAGAAAGGGCGAAAAGCAAAAATGGCATTCAGCGTGCGCAAAGAGGCAGCGTGCTCCCCAGCAGCCAGGGGGCGCCGCCGAGCACTTTCCCCGGGAACACACTCAGCGTCTCTGTATCCCAGCTTCCGGCCGCCGTAACCTTGAACTGTGTCTGTGAACGTCTGTGCTTTACTTCGGTTTCTCGTGTGCATCCCTGAGCAAGGTGTGTCCTGAGGACCTTGCTTCTTGGCTTTATGCCGTTTCGGCTTCTGGAAGGTTCCATAGGCGAGCTCTACTTTTAGAGAGTGGAGGAAACCTGTATTTCCGCTCCCACTTTCCCTTTCACTTCCATTCCCAATCCCTGCAACGTCTTTATTCAGAATTACACCCAACAGGAGACCCTCGAAGATTTGGGAACCATGACTCCCAAAGGCACACGCAACCTCTTTCTCTTTGCTAGACATTAGGAGCACCTCCAAGACCGAGATCAGCATTTCTTTCATTCTTTCTTGCCACCATTTTTGCCCAGATGTGCTTCTCGTAGTGAGACTGCTACTTCTGACTCTTCTTACCTCTGTAGAACCCGGGCTTTGAAGATGATGCTTTTCACTGCTGCTTCGCTACTTCAGGGTTCTACAGTTAAATATATTTCAGGAATGAAGGTTCCCTGTGCTAGAGCAGCACATTAGGAAGTACCAACCTGCCGGAGGTACCTGCTAGTTAGGTGGGAGCCCAGTTATGGGGGACTCACAGACACCCAGGGCTCTGATAGCTCAGCTGTACACATGCGAGGGTCCCCAGCATCCTTCCTTGTGAGCCTTCACTGTTGGTGGGCAGCATTCTCTTGCATGGGGGATGTGAGGGCAGAGGGACCTCGGCCGGCAGGGGAGAGCGCTGCGGATGCCTTCCCATGCCAGGGCACTCTGGAAACTGTTGTCCACACTGCATCCTTCCAGCTCCCTCTAACCCGAGATTTGCTCTTCACCTGTAAGCGAAGCTTCTGGCAGTGCCATCTATCTCAGCAACACACCTGTCTGCTAATAGAGATGTTGCTGTCATTCCCCAGTGGCTCGTGGTCTCTTCCTTGGGGCCGCACGTTTCCCTTTCCATGTGGCTTGGCCAAAGAGAGTATAGACATCCACAGCCCTGCATGTGGTGGAGTGGAACCTGGGAGTTTTCCTTTTCTGCTTCAGAAAAGTGTTTTCTCTGCTGCTTGAGTGGCCAGACCCAGGACACGTCTACCCATCAGCGGGTGCTGGGATCTTACCTGGCTTGGTTCTGAAACCTTCCCTTTGGGGTGTTGCTAGTCTCTTTAGGAGACCTGTTACCAACGGATCCGGAAAAGGTTCGCAGTCACAAAATAGAACATTCCTTTCAAAAGAGAAATAGACAGTAGATTTAGCTACGGTGTTGGCACACTCTACCTCTTTTTTGCTTGGGGGGGGGCAGTTTTGGCATCATTTTTCACCCAGACTGCTTAGAGAATAAACCCAAAGTGCCCGTGTCATCAACGCACATCTGATGTTTGCCACTATCGAGAGTCTGGTTTTGTAATTGATGGGCCCAAAAGTTAGAGATCAGGAGACTTCAGAATGAATCGATGAATCACTTCCTACCTTCTTTTTGTTCATTAGGATTAGCCAGACAACTAATACAGGAAAACCTGTTGATACTTCCCATCATTGCGAAAGTTGGGTCGTGTCCTGTCTAACCCCATCCTCTATGTACTTCTTGCTTTCCTTCTGTTGGCTTCACCCTTACATAACGCCCATCTTTTATGTGAGTCAGTGCTTTGGGCCACACGTACAGTATGCAGCCAGGTGTTAACTTGATTTTAGAAGGTCTATAACATTGTCAGTGTGTTGCATCGGGTGTTAGAGTTCTTGATAGAAGGGAAGAGAGACAATAAATAAATACTAGTTTAAAACGAGGTTGGTCTCATGCTGCTTTTAAAACAGCGATCTGCTTGGGAGCAGCTAGTAGCCACATCTGAGCTGATCTTGGAGACAGCCTGCAGGGCTTCCTAGAGGAAGAACAATTTTGGCCAAAACCTGAGAGTTGAGAAGGGAAGGGAGTACCACGCAATAAACACACACACACGAAATTCTGCAGTCAGTACCTCGGATGGTCTGGAAAAGGGATTTCTCCATCTAAGCATTATGTTTCCTCTGCTCTTTTGTTTTAATTTATTTTTTCTGTTTCTTTTTAATAGAATTAAAGATTCTTTAAATTCTAGAGTGCTTTACAGTTTTCAGAGGTTTCACGCATGATTTCATATAATCCCATAATAACTATTTTTTTCTCCCTGCCGCTATCTGGCCCCTCCCTCCTTTCCTCTCCCCACGGGTAACTACTCGTTTTTCTCCATCTCTGTGAGTCTGCTTCTTTTTCATTGTATGCACTAGTTTATTGTATTTTTTAGATACCACAGATAAGTGATATCATGCGGTATTTGTCTTTCTCCATCTGGCTTACTTCACTCAGTATGATCATCTCTAGGTCCATCCATGTTGCTGCAAATGGCATTATTTCGTTCCTTTTTATGGCTGAGTAATATTCCACTGTATATATGTACCACATTTCTTTATCCATTCATCTGTCAATGGACATTTAGGTTGTTTCCATGTCTTGGCTGTTGGAACTACTGCTGCTATGAACATTGGGATGCATGTTTCTTTTCGAGTTAGTGTTTTTGGTTTTTTTGGATATATAATCAGGAGTGGAATCCTATTTTGCACGCACGCGCTAACAATCTTTTTGTGAAACAATGACTCCCAGTGCAGGTTCCACAAGAAGTGAACGTACACTTACATTTTAGTGAAAACTGGATTTGCCTGGAAGTTCAATTCAAAATGAGACTTGGGTGTTTGACGTGGCTACGTGGCTGTCACTTCGGAAATCCAGTCCTTCTTGATTTTTTATTTTCATGGCAATACAGAAAATGCTGACTTGAAGAGTATGTTCTTAGCCCAGGTTCCCCTAAAAGCACAAGCCTAGGGGAAAATGTTGTACGAGTTTATCGTGAATAACATGTCAAGCGTAGCAATGAGGGACCCAGCAGCCTGAAGGACCTTCCCAGGGGAAAAATGGAGTGACCGTTTCCTCAACAACTTTCCTCTCTCGTGAGTCCACTGGGGGTGATCTCCCCCAAGCCTGTTGGGCAGTGGAAGTAGGTTTCCACAGGGGTTCCCTGGGAGTCATCAGAGAAACCTCAGGGCGTGAAGAGAGAGACAGGTTTGCAGGTGCGAGCTGAACTTGCAGCTCCAGAAAGCTGGCTGAAGCCTGGGCAGCCTCGGTTACCACAAGAATGGCTGAAAAAAGCCAGGTGGCCAGGAGGTAACCAGTGCACCTCTCCAGTGAAGCCAGAACCGCTTGCTGTGGCTGAGTGAGGCTCAGATGTATCAAAGTCTAATAGATTCTTTGTGTCGAATTCAAGCTCACCGTAAAGATGCTTTGCGTTGAGTTCAGGCCCATCACTGACTTGTCCTTAGACCCGTGGGCCCCTGTGTGAGTCAGGAGAGGGTAAACGATAAATCCACACTTCAGAATTCAGGTCGTCCGAGCCACAGTGACTTCCAGGAATTCTTCAGTTTCTTCCGGGCATCTGCACGTGTTTTCAGCGGCAATTCTTCGATCTGTCGCCATAGCCTCTGGTTAGGGAAGCAGTGCCTCTGGCCCTGGGCAGTCGCCAAAGCAGCTCCGTGTTTTAGACAGTGAGAAGATCCAAAAAGCCTATATGAGAAGAAGAATGGCTACATGTCTGTGGATCACCGAATCACTTTGGTGTCCATCTGAAACTAATGCAACATTGTTAATCGACTGTGCTCCCATAAAACGAAAAAAAAAACCAAAAAAGCTTCCAGTGTTTCAGCAGATCCCTTGACAGAAACGAGAGACAGCCTCACTTTGATGGAGTGACTTGAGTATATGGCCAAAAATAGGAACCAAGCAAGCCCAGCCTTAGATAAACTCCTTCCTTTCAAGGTGTTCTAATTTCCAGTTTGTCTTAAAGAGAAATGAAAGTTCTGCCTGAAGACTGGATGTTTCGCATGTCCTCAGAAACGCCAGGAAACGCGTTTTCTGTTCCCGTTGCTTGTCACCGTCTCTCGAAGGAATCAGGGCCCCGATGAACTGACTTTCAGGGCAAGTAAACAAGGCTCTTTTGAGTCCGTTGGTGCTGACATAGGAGGAGATGGTCTTAGGGAAACCGATTTCCCAGTGGGCAGCATGGAAACGAGATGTGATGGCATGTAAAACCCTGGTCTTCTTTTTTTTTTTTTAATTGAAGTATAGTTGATTTACAATGTTGTTTTAGTTTCAGGTGTATAGCATAGTGATTCAGTTATGTTATATTTTTTTCAGGTTCTATTCCATTATAGATTATTACAAGACATTGGATATAGTTCCCTGTGGTATACCATAAATCCTTATTGTTTATCTGTTTTAGTGGTGTGTATCTGTTAATCCCATATTCCTAATTTATCTCTTTGCTGACCGTGAGTTTGTTTTCCATGTTTGTGAGTCTGCTTCTGTTTTGTAAATAAGTTCATCTGTATCCTTTTTATAGATTCCACATATAAGTGATATCACATGGTATTTGTCTTTCTCTTTCGGACTTACTTCACTCAGTAGGATCATCTCTAGGTCCATCCATGTTGCTGCAAATGGCATTAATTCGTTCCTTTTTTATGGCTGAGTAATATTCCATCGCATGTATGTACCACATCTTCTTTATCCATTCATCTGTCAGTGGACACTTAAGTTGCTTCCAGTGTCTTGGCTGTTGTAAAGAGTGCTGCTGTGAACATTGTGGCGCATGTATCTTTTCGAATTAGCGTTTTCATCTTTTCTGGATATATACCCAGGAGTGGGATTGCTGGATCATGTGGCAGCTCTATTTTTAGACTTTTAAGGACCCTCCATACTGTTCTCCATAGTGGCTGCACCGATTTACATTCCCACCCACAGTGTACAAAGGTTCCCTTTTCTTCACACCCATTCCAGCATTTATTTAAGCCCTGGTCTTCTGATTCCACATCTAGTTTTCTGGATGCTGCTAAAACTTAATCACAGAGAATAATGAAACAACAATAATGTAACAACAATAGCAACATCAGCTACCATTGCTCCAGGGCTTACTGTGTTCAGTACCCTTACAACCTGGGGAAGTTGGGGATCACTCATTTCCGTCTATTTGAACGATTAACCAGTGGTTTGGGGTCCTCTGCTACGTGTGTCTTGTCCTTTGCAGAGGTGAAGTTGAGGCTCAGAATGGTCCTATGTTCTTTTCAGGGACTCAGATGCAGGAAGTGTTGAGGCAGGGATAACTGTGCCCCTGACCACTGCTGCTTCCCACCTCTGTGTATGTTTGCAGCATGACTGGAGAAAGTTCATATGGCCTAATTAATTATTCATACCCATCATAACAGATCCCATGCAGCGTGCGCGGCTTTCCGCTGTCAAGGTGTTCAACCAACTTCGATGATCCTAACCTAAAGCGCTTTTTCTAAATGGGATGTTTTTGGGTGCTAACTTTGCCTGATTTCTTAGGACTGGCCCCTGGAGATCAGGAGATATATACCTCCTGAGTCCCTTGTGCACAATTTGAGGTCAAAACCCGTTCAAAACGTGAAAATGATCTTATAACTCATTTGGGGCAAAACCGACCTGACAGATGTCAATTAACGGTCTTTATTTTCCAACTTGTGGTGGACATTTAGATAGTTTGCTGTGGAATTAGTAATGAATTTGATTACTGGATGAGGTTCCAGGTTCCTCTAGGGCTGTTGCAATTCTGCATGAAAAAAGTGAAAACTTCTAAATTCCCTCCTTTTCCCCCCAAAGCATCTTCATCCTCAAGGGTTTTAGATCACCGGTGGTGGACCTGCGGTACCAGGTCCAGCGTCTTGGTGGTCAGTGGTCAAGTGGACATAAGATGTGCAGAAAGAGGCAACAGGGCCTGGAAATCATGCAGTAGCTGCAGTAAGAAGTCATATTTGCTGATTTCCAAAAGGTGCCAAGTAATGTGTCTCCCTCCCTGAGTTCTGAGGACTAATGTCTGGGCGGTGTTTATAGAACGTTTTGCAAGCTTAAAAATAGACGTGGCACCCATCAACGTAATGACATTTCTTTGTGGAGAAAGGTGTGGGATGAGTCTTCATGGGAGTTCACTTTGTAAATTAAGCTCCCGCTTCATTGTTGGGAAGGATATCCAAGGGATGGTTCTGGGATTCCACGGCAGTTAGAGCAAGATGGTAATTTCCCCATTCGCGTTGATTAAGAAAGTAATAACTTACTTAATAAGACAGGTGAGATGATACTGTCTAAGCACCAAGGAGTGTTGGACCCACTTACATCTGTACAATATTTATTTATTTCAATTTTTTTTGTTTTTTCATTTTTTCCCCCCAACATTTCTCATGAAGTTTTTCAAACATACAGAGAAATGGAAAGAATTATACAGTATACACTCATATACATACTACCTAGATTCTGCAATTAATATTTTGCTATATTTGCTTCATTATCTGTCTCTCCACAAACTGGCTTTTAAAAATGCCAAGTTATATGATGTTTACAAAAGGCACATCTGAAACGAAATGGCACAGATAAGCTAAAAATAAGAGGATTCGGAAGTCATTGTTTTTTAAATTATTTATTGGAGTATCATTGCTTTACAATGGTGTGTTAGTTTCTGCTGTATAACAAAGAGAATCAGCTATCCATATACATATGTTCCCATATCTCTTCCCTCTTGCGTCTCCCTCCCACCCTCCCTATCCCACCCCTCTAGGTGGACACAAAGCACGAGCTGATCTCCCTGTGCTATGCGGCTGCTTCCCACTAGCTATCTATTTACGTTTGGTAGTGTATATATGTCCATGCCACTCTCTCGCCTTTATCCAAATAAGTTGAAAACTTAGGTCCACACAAAAACCCACCCACCAACGCTTATAGCAGCCTTGTTCATGATTGCCAAAACTTTGAAGCAACCAGGATGTCCTTCAGTAGGTGAATGGGTAAATAAACTGTGGTACATTCACGTAGTGGGATATTATTCTTTGCTCACAAGAAGCGAGCTTCACTGAGTAAAAGAAGCCAGTCTGAAAAGGCAAAACTATGAAGAGAGTAAAAAGATCAGTGGATGCCAGGGATTTCACCGGGGGGGCGGGCATAACTAAGGGAAGCACAGAGGATCTTTAGGCCATTAGTCTATTTAAAACACGCTAATCTACAGTCTTAACGCAAGACTTCTTTGAAGCAACTGTTTCTGGCTGTGGTTTGACTTCCTTAAATCACATCAGCTTAAACATTTTATTCCATATTCTAAGCCGTACATGGATAGACTCACACATATGAGGCTATTAGTTAAGTTCCTATCAAACGGAGGTAGACACTTGCAGATATTTGTAAACTAACGTTGATTAAATGCTCTAAAGTGATTTGGTTTTGTTAATCCAATTTCTGTTCCCACTCATGTGCATTATTGCTCCAGCTCAGGAAGCACAGATGTCTAACGGTTGTGTTTCGTGCCTACCCTTTTCGATTCACCCACTAGATCTGTTGGTTCCGTTTGGATCGGTGCGTGAGGGTCATTGATCCCGCTTCCATCCCCGTATAAGTTGTTTTTTGTACCTTGCCCGCCATGTTGGCTCACAACTGTCTACCTACCAATGACAGTGCGTGCCCCCTGGAAATAGGTAGAGAACCAGGGGTGATGGGAACTCTGGGTGTCTCCAGATGGTCTGTCATCGCTCTCCCTTTAACCGTGCATTCTTTCTCTCTTCTTGTCCTAACACTAGTCTCATCGTGTGAACATCCCCAGGAGAAAACGAGGTCCTGAAGGCATTCCTGTGGGTATTTTTCTCAGAAACACCTGCAGGATGTAAGTGAGAGAGAAGAGGAGGAAGGAAACAGACACGTGATGAATACGCTCAGATGTAACCCTCCCAGGCTAGCTCAGGGGCACATGTAGTTAGAGATGACCCACCTGTGAATGTAGCGAACAATATATTTCTCCGTATGTAATACTGTCTGAAGCCTTTACGGAACATTACAAAGAAAGCTAACAGCTTTCACAGCTACGCAGTAGGTTCTCTTTACTCATTTGGAAACATAAGGTTTCTTCGCTGTATTTCTAGAAATGTGTAGGTACTTGCAATTCCAAGAATGCATTTAAGCTGGTTATGAATACATAGAAAATAAATGTGCAATTATAATAGTTTGCGGAGAGAGTGAATTTTAGGATAAATGCTACACGTTTCGGAATCTAAAGTGGAGATCTATGTAGTATCTGAAAAACACTGAATAGGTTTTAAAGTGAGTAGGAATGTATACACACACACACACACACACAGCACTCATAAACACGTACACACATTCCCACGTGCATGTACACAGAGCGCTCCTACACCCATCCCACTCAGACACAAAGGCATCCCTCACACACACACACACACACACACACCCCTTACACAGATACAGTCCATAACTATTGTTTTCTGATAGGCACACAGTTCTGGAATAAGTGTAGTAGACCAACCTTACGGTTTGGGTAGAAACACCCTGACAGTTCACATCCTGCAGAGATAGTGTGGATTTCCCTGCAGTGCTGGACTATAACGTATCAATGTTTAAAATGAAAATTCGATAGCACTTTGAAATAAAATAGTGACGTATTAAGTGTTCACATTTTTAAAAAAATTTATTTTATTGAAGTATAGTTGATTCACAATGTTGTGTTAGTTTCTGCTCTACAGCAGGGTGATTCAGTTGCACATATATACATTCTTGTTCATATTCTTTTCCATGATGGTTTATCCCAGGATATCGAATAGCATTCCCTGTGCTCTACAGTAGGACCTTGTGGTGTATTTGTTCTCTATATACTAGTTTGCACCTACTAACCTCAAACTCCCAGTCCTTCCCTCCCCCACCCCGAAGCATTCACGTCTTGAAATCCAGTTTCACAGGTGTTGAGCTGTAGTGAGAAGAAGCACTTAGCAGGTGGCCTCCTGCAACTGTATCCTGCAGGAAAGCCCTGTGTCCTGATGGCGGACCACCTGTCCGTCCTGGTGACGGTGCTCTCATTCTGCATCAGTGCAGTGTTAGCCCTGGCACGGATGGTTCCGTCCGCTGTAAGACAGCTGGGCAGACGTTGCAGGCAGTGACGTTGGGCTCGTGAACTCTCCCTGCTTCCTGAGTCTCAGACCATCCGGAATGACGTGTAACCACTTTTATTTTCGCCTAAGCGTCCTGACCCTTTTGGGGGAAGCGTTTATCTTGGATACCAGTTACCCTAAGCTGGATTTTCAGACTCGAAGAAGGGTGAGGGAAAGTTGGAATCTGTACCAACTCTCAGGAACTGGAGGGAAGGATCCATTAGAGTCCACGGCGTCCTCCAGGGAGAGAGGGAGACAGCGGGCAAATCACCCGACCTCGTAGAGCGGGCGACCCCGTGAGCTTCGCGATGTCATTTTGTTTTCCTTTGTTTTGTGTCGATAAGTATTTTATGTGTGTCACCAAAGTAAGTAAACCTTAACATTCGCCTCAATGAATAGCTACTCCCTTGGGTGTAGTATCAGAAAGCCTCCAAAGGAAGGGGCCTCGGAACACCCGACTCGTACCCCCTGGAGCTGAGCCTAGCATACTTCCGGGAAGTGCTCTCTTGTCTTTTCAAACCTTAATAATTTCCCAAAACAGAAAGTCCGCAGCTTCCTCAGACAGCAAGTCAGACCCTTAGGTGATGTCAACTGAGGGACTTGCTGATGATCAAAGTATTTACTTACAGAATTGGTTGGATATCTTGGCCCTGTCTGTCTCATAAGTAGCCTTTCTGCACGTGAATGAGTCTTTATACATGTACTGTAAATTTAGATGAGCACAGGAGTTACAGGGCTTTGTTAAGTAACCTAGTAACACTATATACACACACGTATATATGATCCTGTATATGCATATATGCATGTATATATGTATGTTTACATATATGCTATATGTATACATGTGTATATACAGGATTCTATATTTGCGTATATATGATCTCATCTGCAAACACAGGCATACATACGTCTGTGTGTATCTATGAATCCATCCATCATCTCTGTCATCTCTATCTATCTATCATCTATCCGTCATGTCTATCTTTGTATCTATCCATCTATCTATGCATCTATCTACGTATCTAGGTATCTGTCTATCATCTATGTATCTATCCACCCATCCATCCATCCATCATCTCTCTCATCTCTATCTATCATCTATCCATCATGTCTGTCTATCTTTGTATCTATCCATCTATCCATCTATCTATGTATCTATCTAGGTATCTATCTATGTATCTATCTACTATCTTTGTATCTATCCATCCATCCATCCATCCATCCATCATCTCTATCTATCTATCCATCTATCCATCATGTCTATCTATCTTTGTATCTATCCATCTATCTATGTATCTATCTAGGTATCTATCTATGTATCTGTCTATCATCTGTCTTTGTGTCTATCTATCCATGCATCCATCCATCATCTCTATCATATCTATCTATCTATCTATCTATCCATCCCCGAATATTTGATGTGAAAATAAGATTACCGTGGCACACGTCACGTGAGGGCCCTGTGTCAGCCACATCAGCCTTCCCTTTTAAAAGCTCTGCTGATCTTTGCTTTTCTTTTTCTTTTTTTCTCACTTAGCTGTCTGCCCCTCTTCCTTTCAAATGCCCCCGCTGGTTGACACAATTTGCCTGCTGCCTGGGGCTCCTACAAGTCCCTTGTCTTCTGAAATACACTCAGTCTCTAGTCTGTGTCAGGTGTAAACATGTCAGTCATGGGGATGATGTGGAGTAGGACCAGGAGGAAGGCGTTCATCTTTTCTGAGAGCGAGCACTTTACTGTATGTGTGTGTCCTCTCTGCCAGTCCTCCCCAGAATCTACACTCCAAGGCGATAGGGTTTTGTTTTCTCCTTCAGTACCGTACTTGTGGTTCCTCGTCCATATGAATTGCTTAATGAATACGTGTGGAGTGCACGGATGGATAAATGAATCAGGATATTGTCATCGCTGTGGTCTGGCTGATGTTCCTCTACCTTGATTCCCCTCCCTGCTTTCCAGTATCTCGTTCCCACACGTTAAGACTGATGGCAGGACTTCCTGGTGGCGCAGTGGTTAAGAATCCGCCTGCCAAGGCAGGAGACACGGGTTCGAGCCCTGGTCCGGGAAGATCCCACATGCTGCGGAGCAACTAAGCCAGTGTGCCACAACTACTGAGGCTGCGCTCTAGAGCCCGCGAGCCACAACTGCTGAGCCCACGTGCCACAACTGCTGAAGCCTGCGCACCTGGAGCCCGTGCTCTGCAACAAGAGAAGTCACCGCAATGAGAAACTCATGCACAGCAACGGAGAGTAGCCCCCACTCGCCGCAACTAGAGAAAGCTCGCACCCAGGAACAAAGACCCAACGCAGCCAAAAAATAAATAAATAAATTTTAAATAAATAAAGCACTCTTACTAGTCAACAATACAAAAAAGACAAAGAACGCAAATTAAAAAAAAAAACAAAAGACTGATGGCAGATAACTCCTCTGTAAGATGCCTTTGCCAGCTGCTCCTGGGTAGAGATAGGTCTCCCTCCACTGAACTCCCATTGACTTTTATGTGGATCTGTACATTATGCTGTATTTTTTAACACTCCATCCTTCCAGATGATTACAGCTGATTACTTGAAGATCCTGGCTTTGTTTTTATAAAACCAAAGCACGAGCCGTTCACAGAGATTTTGCCCAGCACGCAGTGAGCGAGGTGTGGAAGGCCTTCACCTGACTTCAAAGGTGACAAAAAACAAAGCTCAGAGAGTCTGACGAAGCAGGAATTTCTTCCCAACAAGTAAGCAGAGACAACTCTCTTCCCTTCATATCGACTGCATCCCACGGTCCCCTGATCATTTTTCCAGCATCCTTGACTTCCTTCGTGTGGAAGTCTAAGCACTGCTGATTTATTCAGTTCAATCCAGGGCTACAGATACTGACTGAGCACTTGCTTTGCACAAGACATGATGATGTCAGTCGTTCTGCATGATGTCACAGTGGGCAGGGGACTGCTTATCCCCATCTCCTTTGAGAGGCGGATGCCTGGTGATGGGTTCATGGCATGGAGTGCTCGAGGGAATGAGCAGATGTGTTCTGCCGTCACGGAGAGTGATCAGGAACCAGGTAGAGCGGAAGGAGGAACAGAATCATTGTGGCAACCACAGAAGTTATGGGAGGAGACGAGCCAGGCTTTTGTGCATTTTTGTATATTCTTCAGAGCCACTCAGTGCGCAGACCTTGGTAGAAATTGATGAAACTTGCTTCTGTGAGTTGTCTGTCCCAGAATATTCCACCAGCTATAACCAGATCTGAAGTTAACCCACGGTCACCTCCGATTGATTCCTTTGCCCACCAAAATGTCATGAGCGCCTCCTATGTGTTCCCTGTGGCGCTGCACTCTGAGAATAGAACGTTGAACAAAACAGACATAGTTTCTAATTTAATGTCGCTTGTACCTTAGATTACCAGGGGTGATTTTGCCCCCAGGGGACGCTTGGCAATGTCTTGAGACAGTTTGCATTGCCATCTAGTTCACTACTGGTGTCTAGTGGGTAGAAGCCAAAGATGCCTCTTCACATCCTTCAAGCTACCAGACAGTTCCCACAGGAAAGAATGATCCAACCCATAAAGAAGGTGTGGTACATATATACAGTGGAATACTACTCAGGCATAAAAAAGAATGAAATGATGCCATTTGCAGCAACATGGATGGACCTAGAGATGATCATACTAAGTGAAGGAAGTCAGACAGAGAAAGACAAATGCCATAGGATATCACTTATATGTGGAGTCTAAAATATGACACAAATGAACTTATCTACAAAAAAAGAAAGACTCACAGACATAGAGAACAGACTGGTGGTTGCCAAGGGGGATGGTAGTGGGGGAGGGAAGGAGTGGGAGTTTGGGGTTAGCAGATGCAAACTAGTATGTACAGGATGGATAAACGGGGTCCTACTGTAGAGCCCTGGGAATTATAGTCAATATCCTATGATAAAGCATCATGGGAAAGAATATAAAAAAAGAATATATATATATATGTACAATGGAATCTCTGCTGTACAGCAGAAATTAACACAACATTGTAAATCAACTGTACTTCAATAAAATTTTTTTAAAAGTGACAGCTATCTGACTCCCAAGGTCCATAGCGCCAAGGGAGGCTAAGAAACTCTACTCTAGTTTTGGAGGAAAAATAATCAACTAATTACCCACAAGGATAATTACAAACTTTAATAAGTATTTGGTGCTGGTGGGGCTCATTTCAGGGGTCTGGTCAACAGGACACGCGTTGATAATGAGAAAAAGAGGGAGGCCAAAGGATCGTGGTGGGTCATTAGGGCAGGAAGGTCTTGGTGGCAGACAGACTGGCACGTACAAAGACCCCGGGGTCAGAGAGGGGCTGGCATAATCCAGGATCTGAGAGTACAGGTGTGGTACAAGGGCAAAGGTGGAGCTGGGCAAGAGGGGGAAGTAGAAAAGCAGGGAGGGGTCAGATGTTTGAATTTTGCCTGCCATTAATAGTGTGGGGCACAGACATGATTCCTTGAACTCCTGTCCTCTTTCCTGTAATATTCAATCTTTGGATCAAGATTTTTTGTTGTGTGTCTACTACCATCTAACCCAATGAAAAGCCTTGGGGATATAGAGGCAGCTAGGAAATGCTGCCTGTGTCAGGGAGTTGGTATTCTCAGAAGACCTTTGCTAGGCCGGATTCATGAGTCTCAAATGCATGTAATTTCATCCTCATACCTGGTGCTTTTCTAGCTTTCCATTGGTTTCTTTTCTTCACATTTTTAGGTCAGAGTGATTGAGTCCTCACTGTGGAAGTGTTTCCTTTTTCTTTTTCTTCCATTCCAAAGGCAGATGGCAAACAGTCAAACCTTGTCAGTCACGTGTTTGAAATGCTAGATGTTAATTCTTCAGGTGGCATCTTGCTAAGAGTTCTGATTTGAGGACTTCTGTCATTTTTTTGAAGCCTGAGGTTGAACTGATTAGACTTGTATGTGATTGCTAAGCTGTCGTGTGGGAGTGCCTCTCTGAACTGACGCGTGACGTGGATTTTTTTTCAAATTGAGAGTATCCATGATAAAGTCATCCTCTTAGAATACGTGAAGGTCGTGGGACATAACTGTGGCAAAAGCTCAGAGTTGACTGTGTTTCTCTTCATTTTTAGCTTCTCACTACCTCTTCCCCCATCTTGTTAAACCACGTCTCTCATTTTGGGGGTTCCTTGATTTTTTGCTCTAGGGTCAACATAGAGAGGCTAGCTGGTTGGGATGAGGGCGGTGGAATCTGCAGAATCCCAGTTGTTCACAATCACAGCAACACCATTAAGACTTGCTTGTTAGATTTGATTTGTCTCATAGCTTACGTTTTGGAACACTAAGCATTTTCAAGAGAATAACCAACAAAAACATAATTATAGGCTATTCATTGTTCTCCTCTGAAGATCTGGAACAGGGCAGGGATGTCCACTCTCCCCACTGCTCTCTGACAGTGAATCAGAGGACTTCACCAGGGCAGTAAGGTTAAAGAAAACAAAAGAATTACCTGTATGCAGTTGGGAATTACATAAGTGCAGTCAGCTTTACGTGCAGATGACGTGTTGGTTTATAGAGAGACTCCTGAGGCATTTACAAACAGCTGAAACACTAAGTGATTTTAGCAAGATCTCAGGATGAAAGAGGCACACACATTTTGATTTCTGTATTCAACAAAAAACCATTGGAAAATGAAATTTACAATAAACTATTAATCACAGCAACCGAAAGGATAAAATATTGGAAATAAGTTTAGCAAAAATTGTGTAAGACCATATAGGTTTAAAGAATGTATATTATTTTTAACAAAGAAATGGGATTTGGGGATTTTTAATTAAAATGGTGATGACTAAATAATTTGACAACTTTTAAGACTGTTGAGCCTCCCAATTCATTAACATGCTTTAGCGCTGTATTTATTTGAATCTTCTTAATTATTTTGAGGAAATCTGTCATTTTCAATGTATAAATCTTGCCCATTTTTGTTAAATCTATTGCTATGTCAAAATGTATCCATACAATAAGACTGCAATTCTGAGACATGTATAAACCGTCATCATATTCCTGCTGAAAGTAAAATTAAACTAATAATACATCTTAAATTTTATATCTGAAAATGATGTAAAATTGATGAACTAATATACTAATATTATTACTGAATTTGTCTCTTCTGAAATATTAATCCCCAAATAAGTCATGTATTTAATATTTAGTAATCCTTATTGAAACCAGTCTTATACATCTTATTTAGGTTTTTATAGCAAAGGGCCAAATTCACTGTACCCCCCGTTTGTATAGATTTTATTTTTTTATAATATTGAATAATTTCTATACTTTCCCAGATTTCTACCATGTAGAATAATCTTTTCATGGCTTTTAGTTGACTATTATTCTTTGTCTCTCCACCTAGCTCATCCTTAACCCCTCATATCTTGAGCCTTTTGTCTTTCCTTCTACACTGAGACCAATAATTTCAAAAGAAACATTTTTCATTCACGTAGAGTCAATTTACAATGTTGTGTTAGTTTCAGGTGTACAGCAAAGGGATTCGTTTATATATGTATGTATGTGATTTATATATATGTGCGTGTATATATATGTATCTTTTTCAGATTCTTTTCCATTATACATTATTACAAGGTACTGAATATAGTTCTCTGTGCTACATAGTAGGACCTTGTTGTTTATCTATTTTATAAATATATAGTGATGTGTATCTGTTAATCCCAAATCCCTAATGTATCCATCCCCCACCCCCTTTCCCCTTTGGTAACCATAAGGTTTTTTTCTATGTCTGTGAGTCTGTTTCTGTTTTGTAAATAAGTTCATTTGTATTATTTTTCAGATTCCACATATAAGTCATATCATATGATATTTGTCTTTCTCTGTCTGACTTACTTCACTTAGTATGATCATCTCTAGGTCCATCCATGTTGCTGAACATGGCAGTATTTCATTCTTTTTTATGGCTGACTAATATTCCATTGTATATATGTACCACATCTTCTTTATCCATTCATCTGTCAGTGGACATTTAGGTTGCCTCCATGTCTTGGCTATTGTAAATAGTGCTGCAGCGAACACTGGGGTGCATGTATCTTTTCAAATTAGGGTTTTTGTCTGTTCCGGATGTATGCCCAAGAGTGGGATTGCTAGATCATATGGTAACTCTATTTGTAGTTTTTTAAGGAACATCCAGTACTGTTCTCCATAGTGGTTGTATCAATTTACATTCCCACCAACAGTGCAGGAGGGTTCCCTTTTCTCACACCCTCTCCAGCATTCGTTGTTTGTAGATTTTTTGATGATGGCCATCCTGACTGGTGTGAGGTGATACCTCATTGTAGTTTTGATTTGCATTTCTCTAATAATTAGTGATGTTGAGCATCTTTTCATGTGCCCCTTGTCCATCTGTATATCTTCTTTAGAGAAATGGCTATTTAGGTCTTCTGCCCATTTTTCGATTGAGTTGTTTGGTTGTTTTTTTTTTTTTTTTGATGTTGAGTTGTATGAGCTGTTTGTCAGCTGCATCGTTTGCAAATATTTTCTCCCAGTCCATAGGCTGTCTTTTCACAATCATCCTTTCCTGAAGTGAATACATCTTAAAATCTACGCTATATCTTCTGTAGCCCTGTATTATACAGCTCCATAGACTAAAAGGACAAGTGTCTTTGAAATCAGCATTTTATAAATTCATTCAGTTATACCATCTTTGGTCACATTTTTATAGAACTTTTCAATATCCCAACTGCCACATAACTGTTTCAATGGTATTACTCGCTTCATAGCAGGTGGATAGCATGAATCCGTCATTAATAGATGAGGTAACCGTGTGTGAGGTGAGTGACTCACACGAGGTCTGGTTAATACACTTACAGCTCAGATCCCAGTGATCAGACAGAATCTTTCCATCCTTTATAGGAATCCAGCTTCTCGGGAATAAGGAAAGCATTCTTGTGTATTTACATAACTAGTAGAACATATGAGTTCAGGGATTAATTTTATTTATAACCTGATTCGGAAACCTCCTTTTTCTGGGTCAGAACTGGTTGGTTTTAGCCAACCATTTCTGAAACGTTTTCTTTTTGGTAAGAGGACACTCTCGTGGTTGTATGGTATGTTCTTGCTTCTGTCCAGGAGATTTTGGTGTCAGACAGACAGAGGCTCTCAGCAGATTAACATCTTTGACCTTAAATTCCTCACATAATGACTTACACTGTCCATTCTTCTACGAGAGGCATTTGGGGAGTCTCGGGACACGTGAGCTTTCCTTTTCAAAACAGAATGCCGATTGCATTGTCCATTCAATCCTTGTGCTGGGGGATAACTTACCAGCATTAATGTTTTTTTAAAAGATGCATATTCTAAAGGTGAATTCTGGGCATGACACGGTAAAGGTTGACATTGACTCAGGGGACATTCCAGGGTGGATTTTTGATGCCAGTGATTTCAAATAATGCGATTATTGTTTCCATTTTCCAACTCCAGCTCGGCTGCTAATCCCTGGGAGAGGCTGGCTCTGATATGCAGGCCGTGTGGCTGGATGAGAAGGGAAGTATCCATGTTAATGGACCGTGACAACACAAAAAAGAGTGTGAGGGAGGGACTTCTTGGTGGCCTAGTGGTTAAGAATCCGTCTTGCAATGCAGGGGATGCCGGTTCGATCCCTGGTCAGGGAACTAAGATCCCACATGCCATGGGTCAGCTAAGCCCACGTGCCACAACTAGAGAGAAGCCCGCGCACCGCAAAGAAGAACCCCCGTGCCACAACGAAAGATCCCGCGTGCCACAACTAAGACGTGATGCAGCCAAAAAAATAATAATAAATATATATTACAAAAAAACACACAAAAAAACAGAGTGTGAGGGAGATTGAAGGACTTGCCCTTTGACAGGCTTTGGCTGTGTTAGATTCGCAGCTGGTTGACCTCTCTGCTCTTCAAACCCTCACTAGGGTGAACTTTTGGAAGCAGCATCCCATTTGGAGTCAACTAGATATGTCCCCTGCAATCTGGATTTGTCTGTGAAACTTAGCTTCTTCCTGGGCTGGAAGACATGATTGTTGTCTTGTATATATAAGACAGTTGTATTTTATTTTTTCACTTGTGTAATGAATAATTCGCTTCATGGTGAGGAATATTTCCAGATGTCTATCTGAAACGCCAAATCATTGGACATTGGAGATTCCACGGCCAGATACAGATGCTACACACAGGGGAGGTGTGCAGCCAGGCCAGGGGCCGTTGGGATTTTTCCACCTATTTCTTTCCCAAATGCAGGGCTTATCAACATGGGTGCTGTTGACATTTGGAGGGGGCTGTCCTGAGCGTTGCACGTTGCTTAGCAGTATCCATGACCCCTGCCTACTAGATGCTGCTGCCCACACCTACTCTACCCCCCCAGTTGTAACAACCAGAAATGTCTCCTGTCAGCTGAGAGGGCAGTATTTTGTCCTCTGACACATGGAGCACCAATAACCTATTGAATTCTGTTATTATTCCTTAGCACACGTCGGTAGAATTGGTCTAAAACCCTACATGATCATGAATTTCTTTGAATAATTATTGATAGTCATTGCAATTATGTGACATCCTCTCAGAAGGTAAAAATCTCTTCTTTACAGAAACCAGACAATAACACTTCATATTAAAAACAAAAACCAGAAAACAACTCTTTTAGTCTTGAAGCAATGAGGATTGTGGAAAGGCTGCATCTTCTTTAAGGTGGCCATTGCTTGAAAGGTGGAGTGCCACTGATGAGTTTAACAGGCACGGATTTGTGCACTGCATTGAGACATTGCATACTGAACCTGTTACTTTCCAATGGCATTGTTATCCTCACACTCATCTGAAAACCTGCTTCAAGAGTAGAGAGTGACGTGTATTCTCCAGAGTAGAACATTATCATTGGAGAGTGTGAAGCCTGAGTACTGTGTACTCAGACCTGGAATTCAGAGCCTACGTTTATGCACTTGTCAACATTACCTTAATCACACACACACACATACACACACACACCCTTAAAGCCTTAGCTACTTTTTTAGTAGAATGTAACAACTAAACCTCATAAACATGGAACACTGGGCCGTTTTGGATGTTCTAGTAGGGCAAACATATCCTAGGAAGTAACACTCTACTGAAAATTTGAAGCCATTACCTGTTCTTTTTGTTTAATTGGATGCAACTTTTTTCATGAACACTCTATGCCTTTACACGTGGTCCACCTCAGGTTGCATCCTGGAAGTACACACCCTGACTTGGGAACTTCGCGCTCCCTAGCCGCGCCTTCCCTCACACTTCAACACAGACACGCACAGCTGAGGGTTCTTCCACAGTCCCTGGTAAGGTTCCTTCACCTTACTACTGGACATTGACTTTTTGATACGTTTAAAAAATTAATTTTGCAAACCGTGACAGTGTACTCCTCACTAACTTTTCTTGTTATCACAAACCATGACAATGAACCCAGTAGCATTTATATATTTTTGTGGGAAAATCCTAGACCTGGAACGGCATTTTACATCTCTGTAGATATTGCCAAATTTGTATCCACAGAGGTTGTACTGATTTCCATTTCCACCGTGAGACTGCCTGTTGACCCCTTGCCAAATTTATGTCTTCAAGTCCCTGACCACAAAGAGAAATGACTTAATGACTTAAGCTATCTAATCCTGAGATCGATTCCCTGGGATCTTCTTTGTAAATGTCCTACAGGATATTTGCTTCACCCATTATCAGGCATATTTGAGATGAAACGCATACCCTGTAGCATCCCCTCCATGCCTACGATGGAAATCTCCAGGAGGGCGACTTACTTATCATGATTTGTGTAAGACTTTCCCACCTTTAACACTGAAAGCCCTGTGACACGGGGAGTGCCTCTATCCCAAACAAACTTGGGTATATGGGGTCATTCTAATTTTAGGTCTGGTGGAAGCGGCACTGGGTCCCTACAGCTTTGAGATAAAGCTGCCTGAAGTTCGGCGGTGACTTTGAACTCTCTTCCCTTAGATGCCCTACTTCACTTCTAACACTTGGAGGTAGAGCGATGCTAAAAATAAAATATTCTTTAGCAAAACTTACATGTTATGTGACTCTGGAAAAACCTGTTTCACCTGTTGGTGTCTCAGTTGTGGTATTTGTAAAATGAGAAGAGAATCCTGCCTTCTCTGAGGGTTATGCTGACGGTGAATGAGACCGTGCCTTGAATCACTTTGTATGGTGCACAGTCAGTAGAATATTGATTAGAACAAGAATTGTAAACTTTGGTAACTGTCACGTAAGAACATTGGAACGTGTTTGATGTTTATTTACGACTAGGGTGAAAAAATGGATGGTCATAAAAAAAGAGTATTTTATTCTTTCGTTATTGGCTTTAACTTCTCAATAGGGTATTTCTGTTATTTGTGAACTATAAAACACACTAAGGTCACCCCTTTCAGTGCTGGGATGTGTATGTATAAATGAATGATAGGAAGTATCTACTTTGCGAAGTATAGTTCAACTTATTCAAGTTATTAAATGCACACATGTGTGTACTTTATATATATATATAAAATAATACACATATATGTATATATGTGGGTATATGTATACATACACATATATATATATATAAAACCAGAACTTTCTAAATACTCACCTAGGCATTGAAGGAACGTTGAAATAATGTCTCTTCTCCGTTCTTTCTATTTTCTCGCTCTGGAACTTCATATATCATACGCATTCTCACTTTCACACGTGTCCCCTAATTTCACTTTCATATTGTTAATTTCCATATCTCTGCTGTGTTTTGTAAAATTTTCTCAGATTTATCTTCCATTTATTCTCTTTTCTGCTGTGTCTGGTCTTCTCTTTGACTAGTCCATTGATTGGTGTTTATTTCAACAGTTGTAGTTTCCACTTGTTGCATTTCCACGTGGTCGTTTTTCAAATCTTGTCTTTCCCAGTAATTTCCTACATCTTGCTTATCTTCTTACATTCCATCCTTTATTGCCTTAAACATTTCCTGCATAGCTGTTGATAGTTTATATACGGTACTTTGAAAGTCTCAGTGCTCTTGTGCTCAGTGGTCTCTGATTGTGAGTCCATGTTTGTTTGCTCTTAATGTATGGGAACTTGCAGGACTCCATTGGTGATTCTTTCCCCAAACAGGTTTGCTAGTCCTTCTGGTGGGAGCTCGAGGGTGAGATATGAGCCTGTTTGAGGATCCAGCTTCTCCACCTTACTAGAAGGCCCCCCCTTCCCATCTTACTGACTTGACTACCCTCAAGAACCTGCTCCCATGCCCTGATGTCAGTGCAACCATGGACCTGCTCTCTCATGGCAAATCCCCCTTTCCAGTTTTCTCGTTATTCAGGACACTCAAGTATTCTTTAGCCCATGCTGTTGGGGCATCATGTATCGGGGAGGTCAACTTTGGATATTTCCCTTATGTGAGAAAGCCTGGAAATTCACTAACAACGTGTCTTACCCAGGTGCAGTTGTTCTACAGAGGGAGGTTCTCTTGGAACCTCTGCTGATGATGTAAGTGGAAGCTTTTATCTGCTGATGATGTAAGTGGAAGCTTTTCAGAAAGTTTCACCATATCAAGAAAGAAATAGAGAGGGAGAGAGGGAGGGAAGGAAGAGAGGGAGGAAGGAAGAAAGAAAGGGAGAGAGGGAAGGAGAAATAATGATATTTATCCTAGCCAGGTGTGAAAACCAGTTCTCATAAGCTCTTACCCTATGAGCCACTTATTTTTTTTTTCAAACAAAATTGGACTGTCTGTTACCTGTAATACGGGTCCATAAGAGGATAGGTTTCATGAGAAGGGATTTTGTGCTAATAAGCAGTTGGCAGGAACAGAGCTCCATGTTGTAATGATGAATATTAATCTCAAATAGGCGGTTGAGAAGAAAAATAGCATTAAAAGGGTAATTCCATTTTTGTGTGTGTGGATAAAACTCACCCAGTATTGATTTTGCATAATGCCTAAGTTCTAGGAGCAGATATTCCACCGTTAGCAGCATCTCCTTTAATATCCTGTAAAGAAGGGGCATTTTTAGAAACCAGATTTTTCTGTCCATATATGAAAATGTATATTCTTTTTGTGAGGGTTCTGTGTTTTGGCACATAAAGACAAGAGACATAAGAACGAGTCTTACAACAGTGAGGATGTCAAGTCACTGACTCTCATTCTTGACTTTATGTAAATAGAATGTCTTGAGGTAGGAGAATCTTGGAACCGGCAACACTTGGGGCAAGTCATTGATCTCACAAGGTATTAATGTCCTCACAGTAAAATGGAGATGAAAATTTCTGGTTTTCAGTGTTACTTTTAGGAATAAATGATCTGTTTTTTACACATATTAGACTATCATAATACCAACTCGTTTGTCCTCTTCTTCTCTCCCTCCATTTCCCCATCCTCTCTCCATCTGTTCCTTCCTTCCCTCCCTCCCTCCTTCCCCACTTCCTTCCTTCCTTCCCTCTTTCCTTCCTTCCTTCCTTCCCTCTTTCCTTCCTTCCTTCCCTCTTTCCTTCCTTCCTTCCTTCCCTCTTTCCTTCCTTCCTTCCTTCCTCCCTCCCTCCTTCCTTCCTTCCTTCCCTTCCTTCCCTCCTTCTGTCCTTCCCTCCTTCCCCCTTCCCTCCTTCCTTCCTTCCTTTTTCCCTTCCCTCCTTCCCCCTTCCTTCTTTCCTTCCTTCCCTCCCTTCCCTCCTTCCTTCCTTCCTTCCCTTCCTTCCCTCCTTCTGTCCTTCCCTCCTTCTTTCTTTCCTTCCCTCCTTCCCCCTTCCCTCCTTCCTTCCTTCCTTTTTCCCTTCCCTCCTTCCCCCTTCCTTCCTTCCTTCCTTCCCTCCCTTCCCTCCTTCCTTCCTTCCTTCCCTCCTTCCCTTCCTTCCCTGCTTTTTCCCTTCCCTCCTTCCCCCTTCCTTCCTTCCTTCCTTCCCCCTTCCTTCCTTCCTTCCTTCCCTCCCTTCCCTCCTTCCTTCCTTCCTTCCCTCCTTCCCTTCCTTCCCTGCTTTTTCCCTTCCCTCCTTCCCTTCCTTCCTTCCCTCCCTTCCCTCCTTCCCCCTTCCTTCCTTCCTTCCTTCCCTTCCCTCCTTCCTTACTTCCTTCCTTCCCTCCTTCCCTTCCTTCCCCCCTTCCTTCCCTCCTTCCCCCCTTCCTTCCTCCCTTTTCCTCCCTCCCTCCCTCCGCCTCCTCCCTGTGATACTAGATTTCTCAGCCTTGGCACTACTGACATTTTTCCCTGGCTAGTTCTTTATTATGGGGGGAGGGGCTACTTGTGCATCATAGGATGTTTAGCACTGTCCCTGCCTTCTACCACTAGATCCCCATAGTACCCCCACCTTAAGTTATGAAAACCAATAACGTCTCCACATATTGTCAGATATCCCCCGTGGGGCGAACTCATCCCTGTTTGAAAGCCCCTGCTCTGAAATACACCATATATTATGAACACCCTGCTTTAGATATTCCACTCACTTTAAACTTGTAAGATTATCAGATGTTGGTATTTTTACAAAGTTTCTAGAGATGCTCTTTGATTGAATCTTAAAATCTTACTTCCACCACTGATGGCAAAAAGAGGAAATTGTATTGCTATCTTTATATCCCCTCCTATAGCAGCATAAACTTGGTGTTGTATGGGAATGAACATGCACCTTAATCTAATTATATTAACTACTTTTACATCCCTTAAAATGAGGCCGTGATAAGAGAAAAAACATGGGCAAAAGTAAATAGGATGGTAAGGATATGGCATTGTAATTATTCACTGACTTTTTCATCTCAGGTGTGTGATGCTGCCCTTATACTCCATTATTTCTGGTAGCTTCTTGGACTTCTTAAGATGAAAATAATTTTAATGAGCTTTTCTCTAAATATATTAATGGTGGAATATATAATCGATACTAATAGTGGAATCTATCTGCCTATTTATCTATCTACCTACCTATCTATTGATTTTTATAGTAACAGTGGAATATGGGAAGACCAAACACTAAAAGTTTAGCTCAACCCTAAGATTGTTAGAAATATTGACAAAGTATAAACTAAAATTAGGTTAGAACATGTTCCAGCTTCGTGTCTCCAGGAGAGATGACCTTAGTGCAGAGAGGAGCTGCTCACCTGGACCAGAACAGCCAAGAAGGGAAGCGGATGGAGTCATTTAAGAGACATTTTGGAAGGAAATCTGAAAGGTGTTAGTGACTTACTTAGACTTTGGGAAAGGGAATGGAAAGTTAGGTTGAACTTCCCCTTTGTTTCTGTCTAGACCACCTCCTAGCACGGGAAACTCAGATGGAAAACATTGGACGATTACAACAGACACAAGTAGAGGTTCACATCAAAAGTGTTCCTTTTCTACATTCCTATCTGAACTGAGATTTAAAGAGCATTGTCCTTAAATCGTACCAATGTTTTCTTAGGTCAGTCTCCCAAGGTAATAGAAATAAAAGCCAAAATAAACAAATGGGACCTAATCAAATTAGAAGCTTTTGCACCGCAAAGGACACCATCAACAAAATGAAAAGACAAGCTACAGACTGGGAGAGATGAGTCCAACAAGGGATTAATTTCTAAAATATACAAAGAGCTCATGCAGCTCAATATCAAAAAACAAACCACTCAGTCAAAAAAATAGCCAGAAGACCTAAATAGACATTTCTTCAGAGAAGACATCCAGGTGGCCAGCAGACACACGAGAAGATGCTCAACATCGCTAATTATCAGAGAAATGCAAATCAAAACCACCGTGAGGCATCACCTCACACCAGTCAGAATGGCCATCATCAAAACGTCTACAAATAATAAATGCTGCAGAGGGTGTGGAGAAAAGGGAACCTTCCTGCACTGTTGGTGGGAATGTGAATTTGTGCAGCCACTATGGAGAACAGTGTGAAAGTTGCTCAAAAAACTAAAGATAGAGCTACCATATGATCCAGCAATCCCACTTCTGAGCATATATCTGAAGAAAACTATAACTTGCAAAGATACATGCACCCCCTATGTTCATAGCAGCACTATTTACAATAGCCAGGACATGGAAGCAACTTAAATGTCCATCAACAGATGAATGGCTATAGAAGATGTGGCACATATATACAATGGCATACTACTCAGCCATAAAAATGAATGAAATAATGCCATTTGCAGCAACATGGATGGACCTAGAGATTATCAATACTAAGTGAAGTAAGTCAGACAGAGAAAGGCAAATACCATGTGATATCTCTTGTATGTGGAATCTAAAATATGACACAAATGAACTTATTTTTGAAACGGAAACAGACTCACAGGCATAGAAAACAAACTTATGGTTACCAAAGGTGAACAGGGGTGAGGGAGGGATAAATTAGGAATTTGGAATTAGCAGATGCACACTACTGTGTATAAAATAGATGAACAACAAGGCCCTACTGTAGAGCACAGGAAACTATATTCAATATCCTGTAATAAACCGTAATGAAAAAGAGTATGAAAAAGAAAAAATATATATATGAATCATTTGCTGTACACCATACACCAGAAATTAAAATATTGTAAATCAACTGTACTTCAATTAAAAAAAAAAAATTAAAAAAAATCATTGTTATCTACCACATGCAACCTCGTGATTTATGATTTCAGAAGCTATTGCCTTTAGGGCAAGCGTCCTCTCAGAGTCATGCTTGGTGCAATATATTACTCAAGGAATAATGATGTAAATATGGTAACATCAATAATAGTTAATGTATATATGACAAATAAAGAAATAAATACATATTATGAAAATCTTCGTAATGCTCATAGGAATGATACATATTTGAAAGGAAAATCAGGGAAGTGCTAATGATTTAGGGACCTTGGCAAACTTTGATGATTATACGAAATTGAAAACTTTTTCCATGATGACAGGCGTCCTCTCATTGCAAAATATTACTCAGTAATATTTTAAGTAGGATAATATCAACAATAAGCATAGTATGTATAACAAATAATATAACTATATAATATACAAATGTCACATAATAATATAAATGATAAATACTAATTTAAGATAAAATACCTAAGGGGGTAACAGTTAATAGAAAATCATAAAACATAGTACAGAAACATGCATGTTTTGGGTTGTATAAATTTTACTGCTGTGCTACTGTATTTGTGAGGACACAACCGAAAGAACTCAGTGCAAGCTTTGAAAATGTGATATTGGAACTAGGATAAAGGAGATACAGCACATTTTTCATGGTGAGCGGAGTGATCCCCTGGACTGGTTGGATGGTAAAGCCAAACAGCTGTCCGTCTCCATCACTAATGCCCCGTGATGTGTGCATGGCGTTGCCATGGGTTACATCAGTGTCTCAGGTAGGATGAACCCCGATGCCGTGTGACTTAATCATTGTCACCCAGTGAACATTTCAAAAGGAGAAGTTCCCGCAATTATACTCTTGGAGGAAATGATTTATTTACTTCTTCCCTGTATAAGCAAAGCATTTTGATCATAACCGAAAGATGGTTTGGTAGTTTTACTTTCCTTTAATCTCACATCTAACTTCTGTGATAAAACAAAGCCAAGGCAGCAGACGTGTATGCATCGCATTCTAGGTACCAGGCGTGGTGTAGGGCAGAGAGTTTAGTCATAAGACAGATCAAGACAGTTCTGAGGCTGAGATCGTCTCGTGAATGAGATGTTGCATTATACGTCGTGTGTGAATCCACGTAACAAGAGTTGTGGAGACAGACAGGAGGCTCCGTACGTTATCTTCTCAGATTTGATGGCTGAATCAGGTTTTGATGAGCCAGTGAAAGAAGGGTTCAGTGGAAAGAACAGAGTGCAAACAAATAAACGGGGTGAAGTTCCCATGATGGGCATGAGCAAACCCAGGGTTCTACATAGTTCTGGGCAGCGGGAGGATGGTGGATCCCCAATGGGAAAGTAGGTTTGGGCAAGATGGTGCTGCCCTTTCATGTCATATAAGGTGCTGACCTTCTTCCTCTGATACATGAGGAAATGAAGATAGGTGAAACATTTTAGATGTAAAATTCATGTTTCCTGGACTTTTACGGGTCAGTATCATGACAGATGCTCCTGTTAATTTGAAGGGTCTGTGGCATGACTTGATACATGCTGTACACGGCTTACTTCTGTAAGGTGATATCTCTTTAGTTTATTTCTTCTGGAAAGCAGTAATTTAAACCTTTCACTTGATTGGCTACTAAGAAGCATCCAAACAGATCTTAGGGTCCTGTCCTGCCAGTTACCAAAAGAATGGCTTATTTCTTTATGCTGAATAATGATCATCTTTGAGAATTTCCATCCCTGGGATTCTTGACATTGCAATAATTGTTGTCATCATCAAGATAGTTGCATTTCAGGGGCTTCCCTGGTGGTGCAGTGGTTGAGAGTCCGCCTGCCGGTGTAGGGGATGCGGGTTCGTGCCCCGGTCCGGGAAGATCCCACATGTCGCAGAGCGGCTGAGCCTGTGAGCCATGGCCGCTGAGCCTGCGCGTCCGGAGCCTGTGCTCCGCAGCGGGAGAGGCCACAACAGTGAGAGGCCCGCGTACCGCAAAAAAAAAAAAATGATGGCTGCATTTCATGGTCAGTTTATAACAAAACAAAATCTCAGTGCCTACACTGATGCTTTAGCTTCACGAACTGAAAGTTAAAATACATGAAAGAAATAATGGATAAACATTTTGGAAAAAAAAAGATCGTCAAGGTGTGTTTTCCTAGAAAACTTAAAAATTTTTAAATAGTTGTGTTTTCCTTAATTTCACATGAAAATTCACAGTTTAGAATGCATGTCCACGTTAGTTTATTTTTTCAATATTTCAAAAAATAGATTATTTTATTTATTTTATACTCAGGGCTTTTTATTTTATCTTTTTTTTTAATTTTTATTTTATATTGGAGTATAGTTGATTAACAATGTTGTGTTAGTTTCAGGTGTACAGCAAAGTGATTCAGTTATACATAGACATGTATCTATTCTTTTTCAAATTCTTATCCCATTTAGATTATTACACAGTATCGTTAAATTACTTTAAGACCAAATCCATATAACCAGACATCTCTTCTCCTTAAAAAAATGTAGTTCAAATAATTGAGAGGCACCTTAGGTCATTAATTCTTAAATCACAACAATTTTTACAGTTAAATTATTTTTCTTTCCTTGTTAAGTGTACCCAAATGTAAATGACCAGACGTATTCCTTTTCTTCATTGTATGATGTGAATTCTTCTCCCATTGTTTGTAAAGAGATGTGTTCGTTAATTTAAAATCATTATCTATGTGAACCTGGCATTATATTCAATGTCAGTATATTTTTATATTATCATCAAACATATTCGAAACTCAACAGCATCTATCATTACTTTGGTTAAAAAGCTCCATATAAAACAGTAGCTTTGGTGCTTGGATGGAGAAAGTGGAAGATTATTTTTTCCTTTCCAGTTTTAAAACCCTAAGGGTCATGGATGAAAGACTTACACAAGCCCTCTTTAGTCACCTAATAGCATAAAATAGTTCTGTTCTTAAAATGGCCATAGAGGGATTTGCTTGGCTTATACTACGTAACAGCATATTGAGAGCTGATTTCCTTTTTATCACGGATCAAGTTGTGTGGTATCATGCAGCACCGTTCCTGAATAAAAGCAGAGGAAGGCAGGCACGCTCCCCGACACGGTGCCGTACATGTGCCTCCCGTTCCCCTTGATGGAAAACTGTTCACATTTCGATGGCTGGTTTCAGGCACCTTGATGGTCTTATCATAAACTCTAGCTGTGGACCGTGAAAAATGGCATCTGCAAGGGCATCAGGATAAAGTGAAGACAGTAACATTTCCTCTTGGCATTTGCTGCTATTGTTAAAAAGGTCGGATGTGCAATTTAAAACGTTCCATGCGTGGAGCAATGACAAATGTCACATAGAAAACGAAACTGCTTTAGTTGGCATTTC
Organism: Delphinus delphis; assembly: GCF_949987515.2. Taxonomy (NCBI): domain Eukaryota; kingdom Metazoa; phylum Chordata; class Mammalia; order Artiodactyla; family Delphinidae; genus Delphinus; species Delphinus delphis. Next base: position 122,625,881 of record NC_082704.1, read on the forward strand.
TGGCCATGTTTCACCTTTCCCCTCTCCTGGATTTGCAAATTTTGGCTTGTGCAAAATACCTGCCCCACTGTGAATTGTAGACAGAGAAATGCTACCGGGAAGGTATGGAAGTTGTGTGTAGATAAGAACAGCAAATTGAGAATAAAAGCAGGAAATTAAATAACACCAAAAATATATAGAGGAATAGCTTGCGAGTGACTCTGTCAGAGCTATTAGGAAGCTCATAGTTGAAGAAGTAAAACGTCTAAAACTCATCAGTAGAAATGCCCGAACACATTCATATTTAAAGAAAAAGGCAAATCAATTTTGTTTTATTTTACTTTATGCTGGTATACTTTTGTCTAGCTTAATGGCAAAGCTAAATTCATTTATCTGTGGGCGTGGTCAAATGAGCATTCTCACACTTTGCTAGTTGGGTGGATGGACTGATGGAGAACTTTGAAGGAAATTGGGTATTATATATTAAAATTTAAAAAGAGATTACTTTTCTCTCCAGCAATTCTCTCCCAGGAATCTATCCTATATAATTAAGTGCAAAGATTCACTGTGTTCATTCATTTGAGCTGCTGTAACAAAAATACCACAGACGGGGGGGGCGGTTTATAAACAACAGACATTTATGTCTCACAGTTCTGGAGGCTGGAAGTCCAAGATCAAGGTGCCAACAGATCTGGTATATGGTGAGAACCTGATTCCTGGTTCACAGAGACCATTTTCTCACTGTGTCCTCACATGGTGGAGGGGGTGAGGGGGCTCTCTGGGATCTCTTTTTTAAGGGCACTAATTCCATTCGTGGGGGCTCCTCCCTCATGACCTGATGACCTTCCAAAAACCTCACCTCCAAATACCATCACACTGGGGATTAGATTTCAACATACGAAGTTTGAGGGGACACAGATATTCAGTCTGTAGCATGCATGGACCTCAGTGTCTATTGAGACTGAAATTTCTCTCAATCAGGGAATGAGTAAATGAATGACTATGTACACTTATAAACTAGTTTTCACTTGAAAGGGAAGAAACAAAGCAAAATATGAAGATACATCATATTCATACAAACCTCTGAAATCTGTATGTGCATAGAGTTACTTGTGTATGAACATATATACAAATTCATGCACGTGCATGGAGGTACACATGCATATTTAAAATGTTCCATGCGTGACTATGTTTGTGCGTGTCACTGCCTAGAGAAAAGCCCAGAAACGCCTTAATGGTTTTTACCTCTATGAAGTGGAGTAAGGTATTCTGCACTGGGGAGAGGTAGAGATTGGCAGAGAAAGTGAAAACTGTAGCTATTCCTACGCCTATGCACTTTCTGAATTCTTCACAACAAATGTGAATATTTTTAAGATCATACTGAAAGCTCTGCAGATCTATGTGTGTGTGAGAACCCATGGACACAGCAGGTATTTTAATAGGTCAGAGAAGAATAACACAGGTTAGGATTTGGACACAGCTGATGGGATAATACCTGCCCAGATCTATTTAGTCAGAGTTTCTGTGCGTGAGGGAAGCCATACGTTGCAATAAAGGAGACCAACCCCTTAACAGTACGGAGAAAGATTGATGGATTGTATCCATCACTCTGATTTTGAGATTTGAGCAAGAGATCTCAGAAGTTCCCAGAAGTTTTCCTGTGGTTCGTCATTTCAGGGGATCAACTCAGGGGACCCTATGGCTTGCACGTAGTTCTGTTTTATTGTAACGTTTCCTATTATTCATTGCTTCTTTTGGCTCAGTCCTTGGAGAAATGAGCAATGTAGTACATAATTTATAACATCTTACCTTTCAAAAATGATATTTCATATCCTGAAAGCAGCCATTACACATGAAAACATTTTCTTGCTTCCGTAAACCTTATTTCCCCGGCCTCCCCCAAGCCACTCTTTAACTTCCACGTCAGTTTGTCTTTCCCAGACCTAGGGAGTTGGCGCACATCTGCATGCTTCTGATAATTCCAGCAGCATCCAGTCTGTTGGACAGATTCCCTCTGAGCTTTGTGGAAACATACTCCACCCTCCAACAAGTAATAGTAATAGAGGTGGTAACAATACTAGTTAAGATTTTTTAGTGCTTTTGTGAGTTTCCTGGCTTGCTTTTTACAGCGCTGCTGTGAAATAGCCCGTGTGAATCTGTGTCACATCCAGGAACCCATGTAACAACCCAGACCACTAAAAGGGAAAGGATAGATACATGTCTGTGTATAACTGAATCACTTTGCTGCACACCTGAAACTAACACAACATTGTTAATCAACTCTACTCCGCTATACAGTAAAAAGTTAAAAAGAATAAAGACCCTGGAGCTAAGAAATGGCAGAGCACTCCCAAGCCGAGTGCTTGGGTCTTCTAAACCCCCCAGGCTACCCTCACCCTCTTCCAGGTTAACCTTGCAGTGTGTGGGCTGCTCCTTGACCTGCCCTTTGCCTGGCTCAGATCGTTTAAAGAAGAGTGGTCCTGAGCTGTCCGTCACCCCTGAGAAAGGGCACCGTAAATCATCATCGCTAGCTTTCTGAAGTCTGCCTTGATCCACATCATCGACCAGAGCATGTTTCAGGCCCTGCTCTGTGCCAGGCGCCACGTGCTTCAGTGGTCCAGCAAGCTAGGAGCATCTTCAGAGACCGTATTGAAAACGTTGGGAAGCATTCCCCGAGCCTGTGTTAACAGAGTCTCTGTCCAGACTTGGAATAATGCAGCGTGAACTCTGGCTAGGGGAACCTCAGATAACAATAAATGCCCGAAACTCCGCCTATAACATAAATAGTTGGAGCAAGGGTGCTTTCATCATACAACTAAAGGGTGAAGGTCCCTCTGTCCTTTAACAGGGATTTTTTTTTTTTTATAATATTTATTTATTTATTTGGCTGCACCAGGTCTTAATTGCAGCCTGCAGCGTCTTTAGTTGTGGCAGGCGGGATCTAGTTCCCCAACCAGGGATCAAACCCGGGCCCCCTGCGTTGGGAGCGCGGAGTCTTAACCACTGGACCACCAGGGAAGTCCCTAATAGGGATGTTGAAACATTGGTGTTCTGTCTGTGAAATCAACATTGACTCAAAGGAACTAGAAAGGATGGACACATATAAGCTTCTTGATCTCGATTTGGAAGATTTCAGCCATCTCCCACGTCCTAATTCGGACGTTATCATTCCTCAAACTTCTCCCCTTTCTGTTCCTAACCACTTCCCCAACATTGCATCTGAGCTGTCTTTATCATAGCCCTGGAGATCATCACTGAAGTCCAAGTTCTACTGCGAATTCTTTTTTTTTTTTTTTTTACTTTTTATTGGAGTATCGTTGACTTGCAATGTTGTGTTCGTTTCAGGTGTACAGCAAATGACTCAGTTATACATACACGTATATCCACTCTTTTTTAGATTCTTTTCCCATAAAGATCATTACAGAGTACCGAGTAGAGTTCCCTGTGCTATACAGTAGGTTCTTATTGGTTATCTATTTTATATATAGTAGTGTGTGTGTGTGTGTGTGTGTGTGTCAATCCCAGTCTCTCAGTTTATCACTTCCCCACGTTTCCCCTTTGATAACCATAAATTCGATTTTGAGATCTGCGAGTCTGTTTCAGTTTTGTACATAAGTTCATTTGTATCATTTTTAAAATTAGATTCCATATATGAGTGATATCATATGGTATTTGTCTTTCTCTTTCTGACTTACTTCACTTAGTATGATCATCTCTAGGTCCATCTGTGTTGCTGCAAATGGCATGATTTCATTCTTTTTTTATGGCTGAGTAATATTCCATTGTATATATGTACCACATCTTCTTTATCCATTTCTCTGTGGATGGACATTTAGGTTGCTTCCATGTCCTGGCTATTGTAAATAGTGCTGCAGTGAATATAGGGGTGCAGATATCCTTCTGAATTAGTGTTTTCATTTTCTTTGGACAAATGCCAGAAGTGGAATTCCTGGATCACATAGTAGCTCTCTTTTCAGTTTTTTGATGAACTTCCATACTGTTTCCCATAGTGGCTGCACCATTTTACATGATGACATATCTTTCTCCTTCCATTAATACTCATGTTCTTTGAAATCACAATTTTCACTTCATTCTTCCTCTTCCATTTCCTCCAAACTGGCTCCCCTCCCCCATCTCGTGCTGAATAATCTGATTGCAGCATGACCAGGAAAGTTTACACTGCCAAACCCTGTGACAACGCCTTAGTCATGGTCTTAAAAATCTCATTTTTATGGGCACTTATCACTTTTGCCCTGTCTTCCCTCCTTGGTTTTCATAGTATCGCTATGTTCTGATTCTATTCCGCAATTCTTTTTTTTAACTTATTTTATTGAATTATAGTTGATTTACAGTGCTATGTTAATTTCTGCTCTACAGCAGAATGACTCAGTTATACATGTATATATTCTTTTTTATATTCTTTTCCACTGAGGTTTATCACAGGATATTGAATAGAGTTCCCTGTGCTCTACAGTAGGACCTTGTTTATCCATCCTGTATATACTGGTTTGCATCTGCTAATCCCAAACTCCCAATCCTTCCCTCCTAACCCCTCCCCCTTGGTAAGCACAAGTCTGTTCTCTATGTCTGTCAGTCTGCTTCTATTTCTCTTCCACAATTTTGAGAGGTCCTTCACTTTCTTCTGCTTTTATTCGTAAATATTGGCCTCGCTCAGATTCTGTTCTTGTCTCCGTTCTCCTCTTGATCTTTCATCTCTGAGTGATTCCTTCCATCCACGTAGCTTCAGCTGCCACCTCTGTGTGAACGATTCTTGTCTCTATTTGCAACCCAGACTACCAACTTCATTTCCAGTGTTTGCATCCTTCAATGCTCTTAGAAGCCTCTCTTGGAAGGTTCCATAGACCCTCCAAACTCAACATGTCCATATGTTTGACAGATTATTTTCCCCTAAAACCTATTCGTCTCTGCACCCTCAGGTTGGTCATTGGGACCCAATCTATCAACATGTCCAGGATATGAACTCAGTTGTGTTTTACTTCTCATGTAAATGGCCTTCGCTATCCCATCATTTCTACCCTGGGAAAGATCCCTGAATACGTGCTCCCTGCTCGATGCCCATGGGGACTGATGTTCTTCTAGTTTTCATTATCTCAGTTGGGTGGCTTCTTAATTTGTCACTCCTGCCCCTCCAGTCCATCCTCCATGCTCCCATCATAAGCGTCTTCCAGCTTCCCAGAGCCAATGACTTCATTTCCTAACTGGAGGCAAATCACGACTGAATCTCTCCAGTGGCTCCCTGTTTACCACCTGGGAGAACCCTTGCACGAGACAGAAGGAGCTTTAAGATATGCCCGTGTCTCCCATTTCCAGTTGGGTTCCCTCCACTTTCTCCCATCTACCCTGTGCTCTTGTTTTTCGGAGCAAACAGCTCACAGGCCCCTGAGCACACCCTGCTCTCCCGTACGCCCCCAGCCTCCCGTACGCCCCCAGCCTTCCTTTGGCTGAGCTGTACTCAGATGTCCTCACCCCACTCTCCATCTGGGAAGCTCCCAGTCATTAAATCCAGTAAAAGGTTTTTTCCTGTTCATTTTTTTCTTTTTTTGGAGAGAGAAGAGGGAGGGAGGGAGAGGGAAGGAGAGAGAGGCAGGAGAGAGAGAGAGAGAATTTTTTTTTTTGGAGACAGATAAAGGGGTTGTGTGTGTGTGTGTGTGTGTGTGTGTGTGTGTGCGTGTGTGTGTGTGTTGATGTATCTTTGTGTTTCTGATGCTTAGCTCATTTATCTTAAATATTTCTTAGCAAGTAATATCTGGATTGACAAATGCCTGAGAGAGTTCATTTTTTTTTTGCCAAATGACAGAATGTTAGAACCATAGGATCCCCTCGGGTGAGTTCAGGTCAAAAAAGAGGGTGTGTGTGTGTGGAGTTAGTTTGGAAAATAATTCAGTGAATTATTAAAATACTTATTTGTGGGAAGTGTTGAGAATTTAAGAGCATGAGACATGAATCGTGCAAGCCTTTACGCATCATAGCAGAGGTGAAGGAACGTAGGGGGTCTCCTGGTTTTTCTTCTCAGTCTTCAATAAGAATAATGCCTGTTGGGAGCACAGTCCAAATGTTGGAAAGTAACATTTCCTCATTTCTCTTGCATCACCTCGCATTTGATTTCTCTTGGGATTTGTTCCACGTTTTGGGTTTCTGGTTTCTAGAACATGGGCAGGAGGTGGAGTTAATGATGAAAGGAAACTATTTGCTCTAAGGAGATGGCGTCATGCCTTCCAGACCCGCTGTCCTTTTGTGCCCTTGACATTGTGCTTTTCACTGAGTGGTTTGCCTCTGGCATGTTTCTCAGCCTCCTTCCCCAGGGCAGCAAATCCTTTCCTCTTGTCGGGACCACACTGTCCAGCAGGCCAGCTGACTGGGAGGAAGGTCTTGACCAGACATACCTTCGCACCCTGATGCCTGGACTTTACCAACCTGGAGTGATTCTGGAACCTTCCCCCACAGGGAACAGTATCAAGTGGTCCATGGAGTTTGGAGGTAGCATTAGCCACCTTTCCACCATGAGGTAGACCAGCTGTCTTGTTTGCTGCTCTCCCCACCTTGTATTTTGTTTCTGTTAGCAAAGAAAACCTGATAACCACACTGTTTAAGTAGAATGGTATTCGGTTGGCCAAAATGTTCATTTGGGTTTTGGCCAACCCAATACATAAAATAAAAATTAAAAACTTGTATTCTAACAGTCTAAATGCAGAGTATATTTACCATATTAATTGGTCTGTTTTTTTTTTTTTTTACTTTATCAGATGACTTTTTTTAAGCAAGCTAAATGTTTTTATTAGACTGAACAGACACCTAATTGCATTTCAGTAAGGGCCATCAGAACAAATATAATCTAGCAAAAAGGAAAATAATTGCAGACAACATACATGTCGCTTGTGAAAGTGTGCGTGTAGGCGTTGGGTAAAGGGAATTACTGTTACATTCACAACTTCCTGTTATTTCATACTGTAATGTCAGGTGACTTTTTGCTTTGGTGGTGACTCTTAAATATATCCTTTCTTTTTTTGACCACCTTTTATCTGCCTTCTTTTTTTTAAATTGAACTATAGTTGATTTACAATGTTGTGTTAGTTTCAGGTGTACAGCAAAGTGTTTCAGTTATACGTACATAAATAGCTATTTTTTTCAGACTCTCTTCCCTTCTAGGTTATTACAAAATATTGAGTATAGTTCCCTGTGCCATACAGAAGGTCTTTGTTGCTTATCTCTTTTATAAATAGTAGTGGATCTGTTAATCCCAAACTCCTAATTTATCTCTTCCCCCCCACTTTCCCTTCAGTAACCATGTTTGTTTTCTGTGTTTTGTGGGTCTGTTTCTCTTTTGTATATAAGTTCATTTGTATCATACTTTAGATTCCATATACAAGTGATATCATATGATATTTGTGCTTCTCTGTCTGACTTACTTCACTTAGTATGATCATCTCTAGGTGCAACCATGTTGCTGCAAATGGCATTACTTCATTCTTTTTCATGACTGAGTAATATTCCAGTGTATATATGTACCACATCTTCTTTATCCATTCATCTGTCGATGGACATTTTGGTTGCTTCCACATCTTGGCTGTTGTAAGTAGAGCTGCTGTGAAGATAGGGGTGCATGTATCTTTTCAAATTATGGTCTTCTCCAGATACATGCCCAGGAGTGGGATTGCTGGATCATGTGGTAGTTCTATTCTTAGTTTTGGAAGGAACCTCCATCCTGTTCTCCACAGTGGCTGCACCAACTTAACATTCCCACCAACTGTGTAACAGGCTTCTTATGAGTTGATTATCTTAAAAGTGATGCAGATCTCTGCACCCCTGACTGTAGACTGTGATTTCCAATCATCTCTAGAGATCCTGTAGTCTAAACCTTATCATAAAGATGTGGATCCTACCTATAGATAGACGAGTAGTTGGTAGCCGGGGAGGGAAGTATTATGGACAAGCCTATGATCTGAAATCCTTGCCCAAGATCTTCCCATCTGTCCATCTACTGCACAGTCACTTTTTCTGTCTGTGAGATTTGAAACGCTCGGACAATTGTTTATCAAGGCTTCAGTATGACATTAAATACTATAATCTTGTATCAACTAGGTCAATTTGTTTTCTAAAGAAAGGCACCGTGGTTGTTATTTTCCTAGGGAGAATTTCCAGGCTCAATATATATTCCTTCCAAATAATAGAGAGTTTGCTTTTATTCTCATGGCCTGAATGGCTATCAGTAAACACGCCGACCCCTTGAGAAGACATTTAGATCAGAAAAGAAAGATGTGCTACTTTTATTTATTTATTTTTATTAAAGTATAGTTGAATTGCAATATGATGGTAGTTTCAGGTGTACAACACAGTAATTTGATATTTTTTATAGATTACACACCATACAAAGTTCTTAGAACATTATTGACCATATTCCCTGTGCTGTGTGTTACATCCCCGTGACTTGTTTTACATGTGGTACTTTGTACCTCTTACTGTGTTCATTTAGGTTTCAAATTTCCACTTAGTCCTAGAAGTCTGACACCATGAACCTTTTCTATATCACCTTTCAGTCAAACCGAAGATAATTTTGCATCCTTGGAACGAGATGTTGTCAGCTAAGCCCCATGGATCCCCAGGGGGCCTAAGAAGCCCCCCCCCCCCCATAACACTTACAGCACTTCAGTAAGTGAGAATGTATTTTCCCTTGAAAGGAATGTCTCCTCAAAAAAGTCTGTGACCCAGAAAAGATGAAGAATCTCTGACTTGGGTTCTGAATGTCAGGACCACTCACTTGAATCATAAGACTTCCTTCTTGGTACACATGAGATTGAACTGTATGGAACTGACATTTGCTTGGACCTAAAACTCAAATATTTTCATGTTCACAGGACTCATACTCTATTTTTCATACATTTGCATCATCTCCCCTCCTAAATAAGTAGATAGCTCCTCAAGATGACATGGGGATATATCTGCTTCACCCAACTCATTGTAGAGAAGATGGCCTAGAACAGAGAGCCTTTTCACCCTGAGGAAAGAGTACATTTGAGTCAGGTGGATCTTGTTTGAAATCTCCCCTGTGCGATCCTGGGTGAATTAATGCAACTCCCCGGAAAACTGGGAGAATAAGACATCATAGGATAGTGGTAAGCATTCCTTGAAGCTGTGAATTTTACAATAAGTTCCCTTTTCCCTTTGTGTGACAAAGATGACGTAGAGAATGATGCCAGTGGTCTCCTTGGTATTTTAGACACATAAATGCAACTCACATTGATTGTTTACTATGTGCCAGATACGATTAAGTGTGTTAGGATATTTATTCTCATATGAAACAAGGGTTTATTTCATTGCAACTGTGTGCCCAACACTGAGGACAGAGCTGGCCTTAGCTCCAATGGCTCCCTGCTGTCCTGCCTTGCATGTTCTGTTGTGGGGAAATGAACTTGAAAAGGTAGACTCAGGACTATAAAGTGGGTCAGGTGGTCATAAGGGACTCTTGTGATTATTAAGGAAGGATGGGGGTTGGCAGGGCTTAAGGTGGAGCTAGATTAAATAAGGAAGTTAGGATGTGCGTCTCTGCTAGTTGGCTTTTGAGTAGACAATGAAAGGCAACCTTATCTGAATTTTCATAGTAGGGCCAGAAAATGAGATTATTTATTGACTACATTTTATAGACATGGAAACGGAAAATTAGGGCAAGGAAATGACTCAGCAGTCTTCAGAGTAGGGCTGGGACTAACAGCTTTTACAGCTAAACTCTCTGGCTACTGTGCACATACAGTTAGCATCGTACCTGCAACCAGGATAAAAGAACAGAGCACACCTCAATTTTCTTTACAAGGGCATGTCCACCATTTAATTACCTCGTTCAGCTGCCCCCAAACCATTTCTAAGGGAGCAATAGAAGAACACTCCTGAATGGTTTCAGTGTAATTTAAAAATTCTCCGTACTGTACTTGTAGTTTGTTATTAATTAGGAAATGGTGAATCTCGTCTCAGTGGCTGGGATCATTGGATAACACAGCGAACATCGGGGATGATACTTTGTTATGAGAATGTAGTTAGAGTTGCAATGCTTTGTAGTCATGGAAACAAGCCTTTCCCTTCATCCCCTGTCACAACCAACATGGCAAGGATGGACATACTCAGTGGTGAGATGCTAGAAGGCACAAGAGATCAGAAGTTAGTGGAGAAGGACCAGGAGAAGAGTACCTTGGAGACAACACTGATGATGGGAGCAGGTTAAACGAACCTTTTGGAGCCCCTCCACTTACTGAACCAACCAACCAACCCAATCCAAAAATGGGCAGAAGACCTAAATAGACATTTCTCCAAAGAAGACACAGATGGCCAAAAGGCACATGAAAAGATGCTCAACATCACTAATCATTAGAGAAATGCAAATCAAAACTACAATGAGGTATCACCTCACACCGGTCAGGATGGCCATCATTAAAAAGTCTACAGATAACAAATGCTGGAGAGGGTGTGGAGAAAAGGAAACCCTCCCATACTGTTGGTAGGAATTTAAATTGGTGCAGCCACTGTGGAGAACAGTATGCAGATTCTTTCAAAAACTAAAGACAGAGCTACCATATGATCCAGCAATCCCACTCCTGGACATATACGCAGAAAAAAATGATAATTTGAAGAGATACGTACACCCCAATGTTCATAGCAGCACTATTCACAGTAGCCGTGACATGGAAGCAACCTAAATGTCCATCGGCAGAGGAACGGATAAAGATGTGGTCCATATATACAATGGAATATTACTCAGCCATAAAAAAGAATGAAATAATGCCATTTGCAGCCACATGGATGGACCTAGAGATGGTCATACTGAGTGAAGTAAGTCAGCAAAGACAAATACCATATGGCATCACTTATATGTGGAATCTAAAATATGACACAAGTGAACTTACTTATTGGGTTGGCCAAAAAGTTCCTTTGGGTTTTTCCATAACATCTTACAGAAGAACCCAAACGAACTTCTTGGCCAGCCCAATACAAAGCAGAACAGACTCCCAGACATAGAAAACAAACTTATTGTTCCCAAAGGGGAAAGGGGGTGAAGGAGGGATAAATTAGGAGTTTGGGGTTAGCAGATGCAAACTATTACATGTAGAATGGGTAAATAACAAGGTTCTACTCTATAGCACAGGGAACTATAGTCACTATCTTATAATAAACTATAATGGAAAGGAATATGAAAAAGTGTACACACACACACACACACACACACACACACACACACACATACACATACATATATGTAACTGAATCACTTTGCTGTACCCCTGAAACTAACACATTGTAAATCAACTATACTTAAATTAAAGACGAAAATTTGAAGAAAAACACATTTCAGCTTGTGATAAGAGCCGTGATGAGGGAACTGAGAACTGAGAGAGTAACTTACGTGAGTGATGGGGATACTTAAGCTTGCCTGACCAGGGAAGGTCTCTATGAAGATGGGGAATTTATGGTGATGGGTGAAGGACAAAAATATAGCTATGCAAAGAGCAGGGCACATATATCCCAGACAGAGATTCTGGGCCCCACGTTAGTCTTTTCACCATGTGAAAGAGCCTTGCCAGTTTGCTGAAGTTTAATAAACTTGACGGTTAAGAGTTCAGGGTCACTCTACGGAGAACGCTACTTTCTCTGTGGCTCCTGGGATTAGAAAAGGTGCATTGCTGTAAATCCCATTTGCAGTTTCCAAAGCTGGTGATGGGCTAAGACTAAGCGTATCTTACAATTTGCCAAAAGCAAAGAAAAATGCAGTGAAGAAGTGTCTTCCTACAATTTCTTGTCTTTTCTTAAGCCAGACTTCGATATTAATTTCCATTTTGGTTGAGTGGGTTGGTGGTTGGATAATTAGCTCAGTTTTTCTGAAATAAGAAGAAGGTGCATGAGAAAAACAATAAAGGGCAATTCCTATTTTATGCTAGGAAAAAAAGTTGATTAGATAACATTTTAAGGAGGAATGAGGTGATATTGGTGTATGAAACTGTAAAATTTCAGAATGTAATAATAATATTGTTGCTAAAGTGAATTATGAAATAAGATCATATAAAAACATTGAACCACATTATATAAATTTCTCTCTAGGCGTTAGTTACCAACATTTGACCATAAACATTTTCAAACACACATCGGTGCAAATGTCAGGCATGGCAGGTGGTACATCACTTTTTATATTTAAGAGGTAGGTGGAAGGGAAAGGAGAAAGGTAAAAAAAATGTTAAATTTAGAATTTTAAGGAAAGAACATATTGGTAGTATGAAAATATTTTTAGGACTTTGTTCTTTCAGGTTCTGATCACAGGTGATGCAAAAAATAGTCCCTCAGTTGTTTTCGGCATCCCTTCGGAATAAATGCTAAACACCGAGAAGCAACAACATAAAGAAGCAAAGAGCATTAGCCTAAGGGACTTCCTTTCTCCCAGTTTTCCTGTGTCGAGGAAATAAGGAAGACCAGTAGCGTTAGTCTAATTGATTGGTATTTTATGTCAGTGGTGAAATAATGAGTGTGGTTGAATACACCCAGCATTTCCGCCTGCAACTTTCCTCAAATCACATGGAAGACTGTATTGCGTGGTAAAGTTTCACGTGGAATTCATCTGTGAGTTGGTGAAGAGAGGGTCCCAGCTCTGGCCCCAGAGCGTTTATCCCATCGTTGATCGACCAAGCTCAGCTGCTAAGAAATGAGCAGAACTGGACCATTCTACATATGTAAGACACTTGCTTCCGTGAAACTCTAAAACAGTACATCGGAACCACCAGAAAAATTGCCAAATTCACTCACAAGCTCTGTCTTCCTAAGTGATACTGCATTAAGCCCTTTAAATCTATTTTGGAATCATGTATGTGTTCGGAGTTGTTGCAATCATGGCTGAGTTTTTTTTTTTTTTTTTGGCTACGCCTCGCGGCTTGTGGAATCTTAGTTCCCGACCAGGGATTGAACCCGGGCCCAGGACAGCGAAAGCACTGAGTCCTAACCACTGGACCACCAGGGAAGTCCCAACAGTCATGGCTGAGTTTGATAGGATTGATGTAACACCAGGTTATGGGGCTATTTATTGAGCCATTTTTGTCGCACTGTATTTACATTGTAAGAGACCTGTGATGCTAAACATTAATTCCCCTTGTGATAGTTTATAAAGGGTAAGCAGGATCTGTTCTTGCTTCCCCCAGACACTCATGCTAAACCAACCTTTCAGTCTGTAGTGTAGATATCGTGGTATCCTATTGGATACCTATCCTATTGGATACCATGGTATCCTATTGGATATCCTATTGGAATTAGGCTCATGCAGAGATTTCTGCAGGTAGAGCTGGTGTGTCTTGGAGACTGATTTTAATCATGAGCATTGGGAGGGAAGGAAGGAAGTACATCTAGGAAGATTTCATGTTTCTGGCTTGAGGAACCATTCCATGAGAGAATGAAAACCACTGGAGTTACAGGTTGCTCCTAGAGTGACCTCAGTTCTTTTTTTTTTTGCGGTATGCGGGCCTCTCACTGTTGTGGCCTCTCCCGTTGCGGAGCACAGGCTCCGGACGCGCAGGCTCAGCGGCCATAGCTCATGGGCCCAGCCACTCCGCGGCATGTGGGATCTTCCCGGACCGGGGCACGAACCCGTGTCCCCTGCGTCGGCAGGCGGACTCTCACCCACTGCGCCACCAGGGAAGCCCATGCCCTCAGTTCTTCTCTCTCCTCCCTGTATTCTTCTGCTGCTCCCGCTCAGGTTCCCATCGCCTTCCTTCTATGTGATTGCCACGTCTCCCTCTCTGGAACCTCCATCTTCAGTGACTCACCTAGTTATCTTTACAAGATGCAGGCGTGGTCCCTTTCCTTCCCACTGGAAACACTTTAGTGCTTCCCTGCTCTTTATAGCATCAAATTCTGTCTACATCCCTGCTGAGCAAGTCTGTGAGGACCAGGGCAGCATCCACTGGACCTTGGACCCCTTTTTTCAACATTCTTAACAGAGGCAACCTTCTCTGTGAAGGTCTCTGTCTCCACATTGGTCAGGGTAGACGTGTCAACTCAAGTGCATCTTTCTCAGTAACTTCCAAAGGCGTTGCATTTGCGTTGCATTCCTTGCTTCCTTGACAATCTTGCCTGTACGGTTATGGACCGCTAGGTGTGTCAGTCCAGTGCCAGGCATGCAGCAAGCTCTCCAGAAATGATTCTGTAGCTACTAGAAGTCCCTTTGCTATCACACTTTTTCCTGAGCATCTTTCCTCTGTACCTTTGCTGTTGGTTCTCCGTGAACCAATATGAATAAGAGCTCTGTCATCGCACAGACCTAGGTTTCATTCCCGATTCCTGATATCACTGCTTTTTCCTGCATGGCCAGGGGCTGATACCTTCCTCTCTCTGATTCTCAGTTTCTTCATCTGTATAATTGTGATACTTGTCCCTACTGTCTGCCATCGCTGTGATGATGCATGGGCTCAGACATGCAGAGTATCTGCGGTAAAATGATGACAGGACCTTCATTCTGTTGCATGAGAATCCGGCCTTCATTAGACTGTCTAGTTCTGTTTTCCTTTGCACCAGATTAAGGGCATGGCAACAATGATCTTGGCCACTTGCCATACCATGAATTACATCTGGACCGGGAGGAAGCATAAAGAACAGAAAGAATTCACAGGGGATGCCACAACCTCAGACTTCTCCAAGGGCATTGCCTTCTGTAACTGTCAGGTTCCCTATGGGGTCCTGGAGTCTCTGCTCATGGGGTACCTGTAGGCAGTCTTGGCTCCTGTGAAATCTGGGGTTTCTACGCTAGGGAGAAGCTAAGCCCCATGGATGCGGACCTTGTAGAGATCTTGGCTCTTTGCATCTGCGTTGTCACCTGTGAGTGAACAGCTCCCAGATGCCTGCTGCAGCTCTGCTGACCAGCTCAGCTTCCTCTCCTGTGTCCTTGTACGTCGGCTGGCATCCCAGTGGCCTTGAATGAACCCACGAAGATCCTCAGTGGGCATTCAAGAACACCGAGCAGAGTCCCTGTCACAGCGTCCTGGCTTCACAGTTAGTTTCCTCTCTGATGCCTGTTCGCTTCTGGAGAAACCCTTTAGTGCTTCCCCAGTAATCACTTTTTAAACTCAGCTCAACCTTGACCTCTTGCAATATTCTTTCTTGGTCTTCTTTCACCCCACACTTTGAAAATGTTTTCCTCTGTCTCTTCGTTTTACTCTTTCCTAATGGATGACACAGCTTCTTATATACTGTCTCATAACCACCCCTGGTTCATCTCATCCTTGTGTGTTTTCCTCCTCTGCTGTAATCATGAGGGTAGAGAGCATGTATTACTCATCTTTCTTCTTCAAAGCATAAGATACTGTGAGGCACAATAAATTTTCTCTCGTGAGCCTCCATGCTGTTCTCGTTTGCACACAGTAACACAGCAAAGATGGCATAGGTCCTCTGGGTAAAACTTCACCATCGGGGACAATGTCCACCAACAGTCTTAAGTCTAATTCTCATTTGTACTAGTTTTGAAATATATGAGTTTGGTGCTATTGTTGTCATTCTATATGAGGCATTAATTCATTCCAACAGCTAATATTTATTGAGTTCCAAACCTGTACAAAGCAGTGCAGTGGGTGCCACTGGGGAAGAAAGTAAAAAACTCACTTTCTACTGTCAGGGAGATAAGATACGGACGTCACTAACTCTAGGATTGGGCAAGGGGATGATCTGGACTCGTGCTGTGGGGATACAGGGGAGGCTTAGCGCTGTTTAGATTGTAGCCCTAGGAAAGAAGTGATAAAAAGGTGCTGTTTTAACTGGTTTCTAGCAGAACTGTGGGACAGTGGCGGAAGAAGAAAGCGTGAGACGGAATTGGGGAAGAACCAAGGGGTCTTTGTTGTCGAACGTGGAGTATGTTCCAGGATGGAGCAGAATGTGAACCTGGGGCTAGATTTGATTAGATAGACACTATCTAATAGATAGAATGATCCAGAGTACACTGAATGTGAGAGTAAAGAGTTTGGGGCTAATTGGGGCTGCAGGTGTGACTGGCCCTAGTTTCTGGAACGGTGGCTCTGTCAACACTGAGTAGCACGGACCAAGGTGGAGGAGAGGGGGTTGGAGACCTCACTTTAAGATCTTAGGGCAGAAGTTCAGTGAGGAATTAGGCACGAGTAACAAAGGATAAAAAGGCAGCCGTGAAAGGAAGCTCTTTTCTCTGCTTCCTCTGCTAGAGTATAAGCTCTGCGGGGAAGAGCTAATACGCACAAGGATGATTCCAGAGGTGGACTCAACGTGACCTCAGCAAGCGGGAGGGAGGGGCAAAGGCAGATGCTAAGGGGAAGCGAACACACATACTCATGTCAGGAGGAGCGGCTCAAATTAGCAGATAACTGGACATAACTTGTAAAGCTAACGAAGGCTAGAAAAATGGAGGAGTCCCCTAGAAATGGAACAGTTGGACGGCTCCTAGTCGCTGCTCAGAATCTCACACCTGTGGTCTTAATTCGTTCCGTTTGTTTTAAAGGGAAAAGACAAAGCCAAGCTGAAGATAAATATCCCTGACATCTAGGTTATGCAGGCAGCCAGAGCTCCCTCACACATCAGGGAAATCTATGTCCAGCTTCCTGTCGCGGCCCCTGAAAACGAGAGGACACGTAAGCCCTCCACACCGTCCGTTGGACCCTAGTACTTGTCTCTGCTCATGGGGAAAAGGGGGGAACAAAAGGACATGCATTTGCTGTGGGTGTTTTTGCAGTCTGTTGAGGAGTCATCGGCTCTCTGTGGTGCTGAATTTATAATGGAGATGTCACGTTGACAAGCCTGTCCTTGGGCTGCTCCAGA
Organism: Delphinus delphis; assembly: GCF_949987515.2. Lineage (NCBI taxonomy): Eukaryota > Metazoa > Chordata > Mammalia > Artiodactyla > Delphinidae > Delphinus > Delphinus delphis. Next base: position 122,642,672 of record NC_082704.1, read on the forward strand.
GGCGCCCTGGGTGCTGCTTTTATGCTCTCAAGCAGCCAGGCTTAACAACACTCTCCACGTACGTCCATCGATGATGTGGGGCAGGAAGTCTTGTTGTCCCTGTTCAAATTCAGATCTTGCTTGTGGCAGAGTTCGGGCAGGATTTCAACAGACATTGCAATATGTCACCAGCCACGTGAAGCGCACAATACATGTAAGTGACATCATGCTGTATAAGAAGGTGCACAGAGGCTGGCTGTGTCCAGAATTAGGACGATATCCATCTGACGAGGGGTTCCCTCCTGTCCCATCGCCATAGTGGGGAGAAGAGCGAACCTGCAAACATGTAACTTGGCTGCATCTTCAGTGCACCTCTTCCTCGCAGTAAGGACAGTTCTCATTATGGGACAACTTCGGCTTCACTGCTTTTAGATGTTATTCTAGAACATGTCACTGTTGTTACAAAGGCTTTAATTTTCAGCTTAAGCTAGTCTTAACGGGGCATATTTTCCTCTCCCTCCACCACCAGCGATCCAAAAAGACCACGAATACCAACACTTGGCTACAGCTCTTGGCTTTTATTTATTTATTTATTTTTAATAAATTTATTTATTTAATTTATTTTTTGGGGGGCTGTGTTGGGTCTTCATTGCTGCGCGCTGGCTTTATTTGCGGCGAGCGGGGGCTACTCTTTGTCGCGGTGCACGGGCTTCTCATTGCAGTGGCTTCTCTTTTTGCAAGAGCATGGGCTCTAGGCACGCGGGCTTCAGTAGTTGTGGCTCGTGGGCTCTAGAGCGCAGGCTCAGTAGTGGTGCACAGGCTTAGTTGCTCTGTGGCATGTGGGATCTTCCTGGAACAGGGCTCGAACCCATGTCCCCTGCCTTGGCAGGCGGATTGTTAACCACTGTGCCACCAGGGAAGTCCCGCTCTTGGCTTTTTCATTCTTTAAATGCAAGTGTGGTGCATTTACAGTGTTGTGTTAATTTGTGCTGTGCAGCCAGGTGATTCGGTTATACAGACATGTGTACATGTATATATGCATATATAGTAAATATATAAACTGTAAATAGTGGTTTCTGCTATTTACGTGCCCTGTTCATCTGGAAACATCTCAAGAATGGGGGCATTGTCTCATTTTAACAAATAGTGCGGTCTCAGGCGCTTAGGGGGAAAAAACTTAATGAGTATTAAGTTTGAGCTTCTTGATGATCGTAGTGGCTTTTTATTGTATTAGATTCATGCCTGTTTCATTCCTGCATCATGATTTTCCGTCAATGGAAACGACAGTTCTGGTCCGTTACCTCAGTTATCTTATGTTAGGCATCCAGGAAGTTTCCCTCCATTTTGCCTTTCAGTATGATACACGATAAAATTATTATAAATTTTCACAATGAAGCTTCTCACCTCACCAAAGGGCATGTCTTGTTACGACCGCAAATCACATCCACGTAACGGATGTCGTCTTCTCTAAAATGATTAAAGATGGTTTATACATTCTCTTTCTGAATGAGCTACTGGATTATTTGATATATTCCCAGGTGATTTTTTTAAACTGTTGGTGCTTCACTTAAATTTTCAGTGTTACTTTCTGGAACATTAATCTTGGAAGCTTGAAATCTACAAGAAAATAGTACTGATATTAATTAGCAATAGGTCACCTTTCTTTGTAACAGCAATTTCTTTTCACAGTTGTTAGCACTTTCATAATATTATTTTCTGGTCTGGATCTTTGTGGTTATTTAATTTTCATTCAACTTTTTGCTTTCGTAAGTCTTGTCCCTTCAAGGCTCAGCACCAGAGCTCTCCGTTTAATTCTTTTACAGCTCGCGTAGCACTTAAGCAGGATACCCTTCCCTACTGCATGTTAGATACATCTGTGTCATTTGACTTCATTCTTCGCGATGGCGCATTCATTTACATTGTTGCTTTCAGATGAAGGATGGGATGAATTGGAAAAATGATCCAATCTTAGTTCAGTGACATTTGGGCATTACGGTGGCATTTTCCATTTGGAGCGAAACAGTCCTTAGAACTAGACACGTCTTGGTTGGCTGGCCCAATACACTCTCTCGACCTGCATACGCTGTGGCGGGGGGAGCATCAGAGATGCGTGGGGCCAAGGAGACACCTGTGGACTCTTCTGGGGGCTATTTCTCAGGAAGCTTCCTTTCTTCTAATAAAAGGGACACAGACATCTTGCACCAACTACCTCCCTTCCCCTTACCTGGATGTAGGTGACCTGCAGGGTCATCTTACATCAGGAGCTGCAAGCGTGAAGACAGGGTAAGACTCAACACCAAACATGACGGTGTCACAAGCAAGAGAGAGATGACCTGGGCTCCTGTAGGCATAGTTGACCAGCCGATCCATAAACATCTCTCACTGGCCTTCTCATCAGGTAAAAAAATGTCTCCTTTTTCTTTTATAAAAGTCCTTTGGGCTTTCCAATACACGCTGTGTAATACTTCTTGACTGTGACTGTGAGCTTTCCTCAGAGATGAGATTTTATGTGCTAACATCAACTGTATGGTAAACACAAAGAGACTGGATTTCAAAATACGGATCAGAGAGAGGGCAAAATGCCATGAATATGTGGATGGATTATGGGGGATTTGAAACAGGATATTGCTTTTGTTTTAGTTTTTAAGCAAAATAAATGGAGCCAGAAGACAGATCATTTCTCCTCTCTTTAGCTTTGGAGAAGAACAGAATCTAGCAGAACATGGAAGCGGACTGTCACTGCAGTGTTCATTTAAATGAGTGATTCCAGGATGAACGTGTGTGCCATCTGTGTTAATTTTTTTGCAAACAGAATGAGTTAGACTTCATGAAAGTGACAAAAAATAATAATATGAAATGCACATCATCTCAAGTCCTCCATCTGTTGCCGGTGTGAGAGGAGAGGGCAGAGGTCTCTGATACGGCATTACTGGATTGTGGGGAGCTAGTCTACCCAGGCATGTGCTCAGAGATACGCCAGGACCTGGAGTGTCACTGGATTGTGAAGGGACACACGACATTGCAATGGAAGTTGACTCCAGTGAGTCAATCTGCGTGTAACACTGGAATGAAGGGATCTACAAAGACAAACCTTTTATTATAAGCGTGTGTGTGTGTGTGTGTATGTATATGTGTGTGGTCTCTCTGGGGTCAAGGTGCCAGGAGAACACCATAATATGACAATAATAGTGGTGAAAAGGTAAGAGGGAAGAGAAGGAACAATCAAAGCAGGAATGTAAAGATGAGAAAAAAGAGAAGATGGGAAGAGAATGGGCATCTCTGAAGGGTATGAGGACCACGGGGTTATTGCAAGCTGTCGACATGAACCAGGGAAGTTGAAACTCACCAGAAGGCCATGTCCACTTAAGGATGAACACTGAGAACTGTCGGGCTGATGTGTGGGATGGTTGTCAAATTACATGTCCCCTGAGATTTCTACTTAAGCAAAATTGTATGCATTTGCTTGTTTATGGTCTTGACTAGTATTTCAACAGTGAAAGTGACTGTTAACAGGGTAGACCCATGTGGGAAGACCACCAAGGATCTGAAGAGGGGATGCGGAGGGGAAAGTGGAGATAAATCGGTAGGGTCTGAGAGTGACATTAAAGTTATGGCCAGAAGATCGACAGAGGAAGAAAAGAAAAGAATTGCAAATGACAAAAATGATAGAACAGTGAGCATCTCAAAAGTAGAGGAAGTCCATAAGGAAAGGTAATCACTGAGGAAGAAGAATTAAGTTGCACTGTTGACTAGAGCAACCCTGGGTGTGAATTGCGAACATCACGCCTAATTCTGCACCATATTAAAACACAGATACTTTACTAAAACCTCTTCTCTTTACTAAAACCCCAGATACTTTACTAAAACCTCTTATCTGTCATGAAATTAAATATTAAACCTGGTACAGATAGTGTCATTTAAAAAATGAGTAGTATACTTAATAATCCATTTTAAGATTATGATTATAATTTGAGACCATCTACTCTATTTCCTCGGTGAACATATAATCAAATTGGATGGCGAAAAAATTTGGCATGTTTTATTTTGTTGTTTTTTGCAGTTGTTGACATTTTAAAGTTAGAAATGTAATTATTTGAAAAGCATCCTTGACAACAACAGAAAAATAATCTTGGCGTGTCAAGAAGTGCAAGATAAATATTTAGGCACCAAATCATCGAGGCCACGTTTTCTGACCTGTCTTATGTGATTTGGATGGAGAGATTTTTTTTTTTTTTTTTTAAGAAAGAACAGATTCTATTTTTCGGGCACCAACGCAGAATTTCCAGAGATTATATATGGAAATCAGCTTTAAAGAGGAAACTGTGTCTGAATCTTCCACCCTCCCCCCAAAAAACTTGGATGATAAAATATGATACAAGTGATCATTGGGAATTCCTGGCAGTTCCAGGGGTTTAGGACTTGGCACTTTCACTGCTGAGGGGCCTGGGTTCAATCCCTGGTCAGGGAACTAAGATCCCGCAAGCCATGTGCTGTGGCCAAAGAAAAAAGTGATCATTGTGTGCAATTCAGTGCCCTGTTGTCCTTTCTTTTTTACTTTTGTGTATTTCATAAAGTTTTGTGTTTTTTTAAACATCTTTATTGGGGTATAATTGCTTTACAATGGTCTGTTAGTTTCTGCTTTATAACAAAGTGAATCAGTTATACATATACATATGTTCCCATATGTCTTCCCTCTTGCGTATCCCTCCCTCCCACCCTCCCTATCCCACCCCTCCAGGCTGGCACAAAGCACCGAGCCAATATCCCTGTGCCATGCGGCTGCTTCCCACTAGCTATCTACCTTACTATGTTTGTTAGTGTGTATATGTCCATGACTCTCTCTCGCCCTGTCACAGCTCACCCTTCCCCCTCCCCATATCCTCAAGTCCGTTCTTCAGTAGGTCTGCGTCTTTATTCCTGTCTTATCCCTAGGTTCTTCATGACATTTTTTATTCTTAAATTCCATATATATGTGTTAGCATACGGTATTTGTCTCTCTCTTTCTGACTTACTTCACTCTGTATGACAGACTCTAGGTCTATCCACCTCAGTACAAATAGCTCAATTTCGTTTCTTTTTATGGCTGAGTAATATTCCATTGTATATATGTGCCACATCTTCTTTATCCATTCATCCGATGATGGGCACTTCGGTTGTTTCCATCTCCGGGCTATTGTAAATAGAGCTGCAATGAACATTTTGGTACATGACTCTTTTTGAATTTTGGTTTTCTCAGGGTATATGCCCAGTAGTGGGATTGCTGGGTCATATGGTACTTCTATTTGTAGTTTTTTAAGGAACCTCCATACTGTTCTCCATAGTGGCTGAACCAATTCGCATTCCCACCAGCAGTGCAAGAGTGTTCCCTTTTCTCCACACCCTCTCGAGCATTTATTGTTTCTAGATTTTTTGATGATGGCCATTCTGAGTGGTGTGAGATGATATCTCATTGTAGTTTTGATTTGCATTTCTCTAATGATTAATGATGTTGAGCATTCTTTCATGTGTTTGTTGGCAGTCTGTATATCTTCTTTGGAGAAATGTCTATTTAGGTCTTCTGCCCATTTTTGGATTGGGTTGTTTGTTTTTTTGTTATTGAGCTGCATGAGCTGCTTGTAAATTTTAGAGATTAATCCTTTGTCAGTTGCTTCATTTGCAAATATTTTCTCCCATTCTGAGGGTTGTCTTTTGGTCTTGTTTATGGTTTCCTTTGCTGTGCAAAAGCTGTGAAGTTTCATTGGGTCCCATTTGTTTATTTTTGTTTTTATTTCCATTACTCTAGGAGGTGGGTCAGAAAGGATCTTGCTGTGATTTATGTCCTAGAGTGTTCTGCCTATGTTTTCCTCTAAGAGTTTGATAGTTTCTGGCCTTACATTTAGGTCTTTAATCCATTTTGAGCTTATTTTTGTGTATGGTGTTAGGGAGTGACCTAATCTCATACTTTTACATGTACCTGTCCAGTTTTCCCAGCACCACTTATTGAAGAGGCTGTCCTTTTTCCACTGTACATTCCTGCCACCTTTATCAAAGATAAGGTGTCCATATGTGCGTGGGTTTATCTCTGGGCTTTCTATCCTGTTCCATTGATCTATATTTCTGTTTTTGTGCCAGTACCATACTGTCTTGATTACTGTAGCTTTGTAGTATAGTCTGAAGTCAGGGAGCCTGATTCCTCCAGCTCCTTTTTTTGTTCTCAAGATTGCTTTGGCTATTCGGGATCTTTTGTGTTTCCATACAAATTGCAAAATTTTTTGTTCTAGTTCTGTGAAAAATGCCAGTGGTAGTTTGATAGGGATTGCATTGAATCTATAGATTGCTTTGGGTAGTAGAGTCATTTTCACAATGTTGATTCTTCCAATCCAAGAACATGGTATGTCTCTCCATCTATTTGTATCATCTTTAATTTCTTTCATCAGTGTATTATAATTTTATGGATACAGGTCTTTTGTCTCCTTAGGTAGGTTTATTCCTAGATATTTTATTCTTTTTGTTGCAATGGTAAATGGGAGTGTTTTCTTGATTTCACTTTCAGATTTTTCATCATTAGTGTATAGGAATGCCAGAGATTTCTGTGCATTAATTTTGTATCCTGCTACTTTACCAGATTCATTGATTAGATCTAGTAGTTTTCTGGTAGCATCTTTAGGATTCTCTGTGTATAGTATCATGTCATCTGCAAACAGTGACAGCTTTACTTCTTCTTTTCCGATTTGGATTCCTTTTATTTCCTTTTCTTCTCTGATTGCTGTGGCTTAAACTTCCAAAACTATGTTGAATAACAGTGGTGAGAGTGGGCAACCTTGTCTTGTTCCTGATCTTAGTGGAAATGCTTTCAGTTTTTCACCATTGAGGACGATGTTGGCTGTGGGCTTGTCATATATGGCCTTTATTATGTTGAGGAAAGTTCCCTCTATGCCTACTTTCTGCAGGGTTTTTATCATAAATGGGTGTTGAATTTTGTCAAAAGCTTTCTTTGCATCCATTGAGATGATCATATGGTTTTTCTCCTTCAATTTGTTAATATGGTTTATCACATTGATAGATTTGTATATTGAAGAATCCTTGCATTCCTGGAATAAACCCCACTTGATCATGGTGTATGATCCTTTTAATGTGCTGTTGGATTCTGTTTGCTAGTATTTTGTTGAGGATTTTTGCATCTACGTTCATCAGTGGTATTGGCCTGTAGTTTTCTTTCTTTGTGACATCCTTGTCTGGTTTTGGTATCAAGGTGATGGTGGCCTCGTAGAAGGAATTTGGGAGTGTTCCTTCCTCTGCTATATTTTGGAAGAGTTTGCCAAGGATAGGTGTTAGCTGTTCTCTAAATGTTTGATAGAATTCGCCTGTGAAGCCATCTGGTCCTGGGCTTTTGTTTGTTGGAAGATTTTTAATCACAGTCTCAATTTCAGTGCTTGTGATTGGTCTGTTCATATTTTCTGTTTCTTCCTGATTCAGTCTTGGCAGGTTGTGCATTTCTAGGAATTTTTCCATTTCTTCCAGGTTGTCCATTTTATTGGCATAGAGTTGCTTGTAGTAATCTCTCATGATCTTTTTTATTTCTGCAGTGTCAGTTGTTACTTCTCCTTTTTCATTTCTAATTCTATTGATTTGAGTCTTCTCCCTTTTTTTCTTGATGAGTCTGGCTAGTGGTTTATCTGTTTTGTTTATCTTTTCAAAGAACCAGCTTTTAGTTTTATTGATCTTTGCTATTGTTTCCTTCATTTCTTTTTCATTTATTTCTGATCTGATTTTTATGATTTCTTTCCTTCTGCTAGCTTTGGGGTTTTTTTGTTCTTCTTTCTCTAATTGCTTGAGGTGCAAGGTTAGGTTGTTTATTCGAGATGTTTCCTGCTTCTTAAGGTGGGCTTGTATTGCTATAAACTTCCCCCTTAGAACTGCTTTTGCTGTATCCCATAGGTTTTGGGTCGTTGTGTCTTCATTGTCATTTGTTTTTAGGTATTTTTTTATTTCCTCTTTGATTTCTTCAGTGATCACTTCATTATTAAGTAGTGTATTGTTTAGCCTCCATGTGTTTGTATTTTTTACAGATCTTTTCCTGTAATTGATATCTAGTCTCATGGCGTTGTGGTCAGAAAAGATACTTGATACAATTTCAATTTTCTTAAATTTACCAAGGCTTGATTTGTGACCCAAGATATGATCTATCCTGGAGAATGTTCCATGAGCACTTGAGAAAAATGTGTATTCTGTTGTTTTTGGATGGAGTGTTCTATAAATATCAATTAAGTCCATCTTGTTTAATGTCTCATTTAAAGCTTATGATTCCTTATTTATTTTCATTTTGGATGATCTGTCCATAGGTGAAAGTGGGGTGTTAAAGTCCTCTACTATGAATGTGTTACTGTCTATTTCCCCTTTTATGGCTGTTAGTATTTGCCTTATGTATTGAGGTGCTCCTATGTTGGGTGCATAAATATTTACAATTGTCATATCTTCTTCTTGGATCGATCCCTTGATCATTATGTAGTGTCCTTCTTTGTCTCTTCTAATAGTCCTTATTTTAAAGTCTATTTTGTCTGATATGAGAATTGCTACTCCAGCTTTCTTTTGGTTTCCATTTGCATGGAATATCTTTTTCCATCCCCTTACTTGCAGTCTGTATGTGTCTCTAGGTCTGAAGTGGGTCTCTTGTAGACAGCATATATAAGGGTCTTGTTTTTGTATCCATTCAGCCAATCTGTGTCTTTTGGTGGGAGCATTTAGTCCATTTCCATTTAAGGTAATTATCGATATGTATGTTCCTATTCCCATTTTCTAAATTGTTTTGGGTTCGTTATTATAGGTCTTTTCCTTCTCTTGTGTTTCTTGCCTAGAGAAGTTCCTTTAGCATTTGTTGTAAAGCTGGTTTGGTGGTGCTGAACTCTCTCAGCTTTTGCTTGTCTGTAAAGGTTTTAATTTTCCATCAAATCTGAATGAGATCCTTGCTGGGTAGAGTAATCTTGGTTGTAGGTTTTTCTCCTTCATCACTTTCAGTATGTCCTGCCACTCCCTTCTGGCTTGTAGGGTTTCTGCTGAGAGATCAGCTGTTAACCTTATGGGGATTCCCTTGTGTGTTATTTGTTGTTTTTCCCTTGCTGCTTTTAATATGTTTTCTTTGTATTTAATTTTTGACAGTTTGATTAATGTGTGTCTTGGCGTATTTCTCCTTGTATTTATCCTGTATGGGACTCTCTGTGCTTCCTGGACTTGATTAACTATTTCCTTTCCCATATTAGGGAAGTTTTCAACTATAATCTGTTCAAATATTTTCCCAGTCCCTTTCTTTTTCTCTTCTTCTTCTGGAACCCCTATAATTCGAATGTTGGTGCGTTTAATGTTGTCCCAGAGGTCTCTGAGAGTGTCGTCAGTTCTTTTCATTCTTTTTTCTTTATTCTGCTCTGCAGTAGTTATTTCCACTATTTTATCTTCCAGGTCACTTATCCATATTTCTGCCTCAGTTATCCTGCTATTGATCCCATCTAGAGCACTTTTAATGTCATTTATTGTGTTGTTCATCGTTGCTTGTTTCATCTTTATTTCTTCTAGGTCCTTGTTAACTGTTTCTTGCATTTTGTCCATTCTATTTCCAAGATTTCGGATCATCCTTACTATCATTATTCTGAATTCCTTTTCAGGTAGACTGCCTATTTCCTCTTCATTTGTTAGGTCTGGTGGGTTTTTATCTTGCTCCTTCATCTGCTGTGTGTTTTTCTGTCTTCTCATTTTGCTTATCTTACTGTGTTTGGGGTCTCCTTTTTGCAGGCTGCAGGTTCGTAGTTCCCGCTGTTTTTGATGTCTGTCTTCAGTGGCTAAGGTTGGTTCAGTGGGTTGTGTAGGCTTCCTGGTGGAGGGGACTAGTGCCTGTGTTGTGGTGGATGAGGCTGGATCTTGTCTCTCTAGTGGGCAGGTTCACGTCTGGTGGTATGTTTTGGGGTGTCTGTGGACTTATTATGATTTTAGGCAGCCTCTCTGCTAATGGGTGGGGTTGTGTTCCTGTTTTGCTAGTTGTTTGACATAGGTTGTCCAGCACTGTGGCTTGCTGTTCGTTGAGTGAAGCTGGGTGCTGGTGTTAAGATGGAGGTCTCTGGGAGATTTTCGCCGGTTGATATTATGTGGAGCTGGGAGGTCTCTTGTTGACCAGTGTCCTGAAGTTGGCTCTCCTACCTCAGAGGCAGAGCCCTGACTCCTGGCTGGAGCACCAAGAGCCTTTCATCCACACGGCTCAGAATAAAAGGGAGAAAAAGTAGAGGGAATTAGTAGAAGTATGAGGAAAGAAAGAAGGAAAGGAGGGAAGGAAGGAAGGAAGAAAGAAAGAAAGAAGCAAGGAAAGAAGGCAAGAAGGAAAGAAAGGAGGGAGAGAGGGAGGAAGGAAGGAGGAAAAGAAGGAAAAAAGACAGAAAGAAGATACAGTGAAAATAAAATAAAGTATAATAAAGTGATTGAATTAAAAAATACTTATTTAGAAAAAAAAAGGGACGGATAGAACCTTAGGACAAATGTTGGAAGCAAAGCTATACAGACAAAATCTTACACAGAAGCATACACATACACCCTCACTAAAAGAGGTAAAGGGGGAAAAATCATAAATCTTGCTCTCAGAGACCACCTCCTCAATTTGGGATGATTCGTTGTCTAAAGGAGGGAAGGGAGGAAGGAAAGAAAGAACGAAGGTGAAGTATAATAACGTTATTAAAATTAATTATTAAGAAAAAAAATTTTTTTTAAAACCATGGACGGATGGAACCCTAGGACGAATAGTGGAAGCAAAGCTATACAGACAATATCTCACACAGAAGCATACACATGCACATTCACAAAAAGAAGAAAAGGGGAAAAAATCATAGATCTTGCTCCTAACGTCCACCTCCTCAATTTGGGATCATTCCTTGTCTATTCATGTATTCCACAGATGCAGGGTGTATCAAGTTGATTGTGGGGTTTTAATCCGCTGCTTCTGAGGCTGCTGGGAGAGATTTCCCTTTCTCTTCTTTGTTCTCACAGCTCCCAGGGGATTTGGCCCCGCCTCTGCGTGTAGGTCGGCGGAGGGCGTCTGTTCTTCGCTCAGACAGGACGGGGTTAAAAGAGCCGCTGATTCGGGGGCTGTGGCGCACTCAGGCCGGCGGGGCGGGAGGGGCACGGAGTGCGGGGCGGGCCTGCGGCGGCAGAGGCCGGCGTGACTTTGCACCAGCCTGAGGCCCAGCGTGCGTTCTCCCGGGGGAGTTGTCCCTGGATCCCGGGACCCTGGCAGTGGCGGGCTGCACAGGCTCCCCGGAAGGGGGGTGTGGGTAGTGACCTGTGCTCGCAGACAGGCTTCTTGGCGGCGGCAGCAGCAGCCCTAGCATCTCATGCCCGTCTCTGGGTTCCGCACTTTTAGCCGCGGCTCACGCCCGTCTCTGGAGCTCCTTTAAGCAGCGCTCTTAATCCCCTCTCCTCGCGCACCAGGAAACAAAGAGGGAAGAAGAAGTCTCTTGCCTCTTCGGCAGGTGCAGACTTTTCCCCGGACTCCCTCCCGGCCAGCCGTGGTGCACTAACCCCTTCAGGCTGTGTTCAAGCCGCCAACCCCAGTCCTCTACCTGCGATCCGACCGAAGCCCCGAGCCTCAGCTCGCAGCCCCGCCCGCCCCGGCGGGTGAGCAGACAAGCCTCTCGGGCTGGTGAGTGCCGGTCGGCACCGATCCTCTGTGCGGGAATCTCCCCGCTTTGCCCTCCGCACCCCTGTTGCTGTGCTCTCCTCCGCGGCCCCGAAGCTCCCCACTCTGCCTCCCGCAGTCTCCGCCCGCGAAGGGGCTTCCTAGTGTGTGGAAACTTCTCCTCCTTCACAGCTCCCTCCCACTGGTGCAGGTCCCGTCCCTATTCTTTTGTCTGTGTTTTTTCTTTTTTCTTTTGCCCTACCCAGGTACGTGGGGAGTTTCTTGCCTTTTGGGAGGTCTGAGGTCTTCTGCCAGCGTTCAGTAGGTGTTCTGTAGGAGTTGTTCCACGTGTAGATGTGTTTCTGGTGTATCTGTGGGGAGGAAGGTGATCTCCGCGTCTTACTCTTCCGCCATCTTCAAGGTCCCCCTTTCATAAAGTTTTGAATTAAAACATAGTGGCTTTTAACTGGAAGCAATTACGATGTTTTCCTCTTTGCTGATCCATTTGTGTCTTGGTACTTTTCATCCATCTTTTGATTGCCCTGGGTATTTCTGCCTGCTTCATCTCCACACCCTAGCATCTCTTGTTGGTTACACCATTGGGCCCTGTTTCCGCATATGTCCCCACAAACACAAATGGACACACACCTCACCTAAAGATGCCACCTCTCTCTCCCCAGTCATGGTGTCTATCAAGCTTGGAGCATGCCCCTCCCTACCTGGTGTCAAGGTGAGATGACTCTACATGTGTTTCCTGGAGTGGAATGCCTCCCAGGAGAAAGTTAGAACGTTTGTCCCAGAAACGGTGAGGCATAGCAGAGGTTCCTGTATTTCAGAGGCGATGTGGACATTTGCCCTCCTGTGAAAGTCAGAGGTTGGCTTCATAATCATTGAAACACCTTTCCCAGGAAAGCTTCACTACCGATCTGCAGGAGAGCAGAGAACACGTTGGTTGATCAAATCTTGGCAAATGTGAATCCTGCTTTTCAAGAGCCTTTTAGGACTCTTCACACTTCTGGAGGGAGGAGTTGGGGGTAGGTAGGCACAGCATGGGGTAGAGGTGACAGAAATAAAGGAACAACTGTCAGAAAACCAGAGAATGGATGCAGTTCAGCAACTTGTTAGATGTCTATGCTGAAGGAATATAATAGATTCACTGATGATATCTAAAAATAGGACAGAAATAGGGAAGAAATAAAAGAAACTACAGGTTCACCTGTGACAAAAACAAGAAGCCACGTGAGCATAGTACGTCAAAGCCACCTGCAGGCCTGGAAGCAGCCGTCTGAGTCAGGCTTCAGTAACCTTGGAAGGACTTCTCAAGTATTTCTATATTTGGTGAAGCACATCTGTACCTTTTCTTGAATTGTCCTTCAATGATTATCTCTCAACTAATGTGAAAATTTGACTCTTCAAATAAATTGGTCTCTAAAATTTTTAAACCTTCATTTTTATGCTTTACACATTGGTATAGCAGTGTATGATTCCCCAAACAATATTCACAGTATACTGTCTTATAATAATTGGTTTTTACTATCGATTCTTTCAGCTAATATTTTAGTGCTTATCGTATGTCAGGTATTGTTCTAAGCATTGCAGATGCATCAATGTGCACAATAGACAAAATTGTCTGCCTTGTGAAGTTTATATTCTGTGCGGAGGATGGAAAATAAACTTAAGGATTCAATACGTTAGGTATTATTTGGGGGACGTGACGAGTGCTGTGAAAAGGATAGAAGAGGACAAAGTAGATTAGGATTGCACTGGAAAGTGCATTTTTAAATAGGGTGGTCAACATACACCTCGGTGAGAAGGAAGACTGAGAGTAAAAAATTGAAGGAGGTGAGGAAGGAAGCCGGGATGATGTACATGAAGGGTGTTCCACGCAGAAGAAACAGCCAGTGCAAAGGCCCTGGGGTGGGAGCATTTCTGTTGCATCGGGGAACACCAGGGTGAAAGACGGGGATCAAAGTGGAATGAGGCCATGAAGAGCTTTGGTTTTAATTCTGAGAACCAAAGGAGAACACTTAGAGGGACTGAGCAGAGGAATGATAAGGGGAGGTGTGGATTCAGGGACCACTTTAGCTGCCTTGTTGGGACTAGCCTGGAGGGGCAAGAACAGAATGCAGGAGATAGGTTGGAAGGTGAACAGCGGGGTCAACATGAGAAATTATGACTGCATGTTTGTGATGGGAGCGGTGGAGATTGGGAAGAAAAGTTGTTGGATTTTTAAAAAGTAAGATTTGCAAATGATTTGCATGTGGAATGTGGGGGAAGGAAAGGACTCCCAATGTTTTTGATCCAAGCACAAGATCCCCACGAATGAAATTGGAGAAAGATCTGGTGGAGAGAATCTTGGGAATTCGGTAGGGTTTGGAAGTTCAAGTTGAAAACGTATATGGGACGTCAGAGAAGAGACATCCCACAGGCAGGGGGATGTCAGAGTCTGCGGCTCAAGGGAGAGATCTGTGTAAAGAGAAGAATGTTGGACTAGTCAACATAGATGGTATTTCTTCCTTTTTTGACTGCACTGTGTGGCTTGTGGGATCTTAGTTCCCCAGTCCGGAGCCACGGCAATGAGAGCGCCAAGCCCTAACCACTGGCCCGCCATCCAAGTCCCAACATAGACGGTATTTAAAGTCACAAGACTGAATGAGGTCGCCGGGAGAGTTCTGGACATAGAGGAATGAAAAAAAAGTTCACTAACATAGCAAACCAGAGGCTACTGGTAACTTTTCCTGGAGCTATAGAAAATTTGGCAGACGATTAGGTACAGAAGCCTGGTTGTAACAGGTTTAATAGAGAATCCAAGCAGTGAACTTGGAGTCAGGGTGTGAAGACAGCAATTTTGAGGAGATTTTCTATAAGGGAGTAGAGAACTAGGCAGTCCTTGGAGGGATATACGGACCCAGGAGAAAATGATTGTATTTCTTTCAACTTGGAAGGTCTCACAGCATGTCTGCGGGCTGTCGGAATGATCTAACAACATCTTTTATCAATCTGTTTGGTACAAGTTATGCTGCGTTAACAGATATCCCTAAAATGTCAGTGACATGTGACCGCCAAGTTATTTCTCTCTCACGTTACATGTTCTCTAGGGATTGGTTGTGGCTTTTCTCCGTGTCATTATTCTAGGACACAGGCCGAGGGAGCAGACACATTTCAGACTTCATGGCAAAGGGGGAGGAAAACATGGTGGAACCACATCAGAGTTCTGAAGGTTTTTCCTTAGAAGTAACACTCCTAAATTCTATTCGTTGACCAAAGCAAATCAAATAACTATATTTGATGTCACTGAGGTGAGGCAGTAAACACTCTTCCCAGGGAGAGACACTGCAAGGCATGGCCACCCCTGCCATCAAGCAGATGGGGGTGTATATTCCCACCCAGAGAGTTAGAAAGCACTTTGAAAAATAACACAGTATAACAATAACACAAGAGGAAAACAGCCATCATATAGCAAGAGAGGTGTTTTGTTGTTGGATTGACAAGAGTTGATGGGATTTGTCGTGTGATACTTAGCCTTAGATGGTGACCCCACTCTTCCCTATAGTGAAAGGAGGTAGGCACTGCAGCTGTGGTAGTTACTGGTATGTGGGCAAATGGGATGATGGAGATGTATGGATATTTTCTTCAAATCATTGTAATTTTTTCATTATAGTTGGAAGGAAGCTCATACACCAGCCATGAAGATGGGACCAGGGGCATCAGAGATTGAAGGACGCAGGAAGCAGGTGTTAGTGATCTAGGGGAACTTGAAAAGAAATTTATTAGGGAAATTTAGTATGATCTCCTGGTTGAACCTACTGCAGATGTTTGGTCAGCAATTAAAAGTGAGACCAGCCATCCTGGGTCTACATTTTCCTTCATTTTTGCTTACCAGCAAAGGTGTAGGTGTGCACTGGATGGAAAGTTGGATTTCACTAGGTTTAGGGTTTTGCCAAGCAAAAATCAACATTTGAGAGAGTGATGTGTGGGAATTGGGGTTTATGCAAGTTTATGCCTCTATAACTGGAAGAAGGAATGATCGGATATCGCTCTTCCCATCTTGGAAATGACAAAAGAACGAAACAAATGTATTTGCCAGTTTGCACAGGACTTTGGAAAGAGTTACTAGGTTGCCTTTTTCCCATATAATTCTCCATGTGTAAGTTGGAACGCCTTTCGGGGTTTGCCCTAAAATGTGAACCATGTAGATTCTTGGAATGAAAGCAATAAACAAGAGAAAGGGATGAGGATGCACTTTTGTATTTTCCCTAATTAGAGAGAGTGGCCACAGCTGTTTCTGCACACCAGTGGAAGGAATTTGTCATGGGTTCAATTTGTGCCCCAGAGTACTGTGATAAAGGCAGCTATGTCATCAGTTAGGTGACTGCTAAACTAGTAGGTGATTGGTTGAAACGCCTTGACTCAGGAAAGAGTCCTTGTGCCATACATTGTGGAGACAGAAAGGAGCGGAAAATGTATGTTCTCAGTAAAGAAGTGGCCGGCTTAAGTTCTCATCATTTTCGGTTCCAGATCTTATCTTGGTGTCTCAGCCGAAGTTGGCCTTCGTCACAACTCATTGAGTGTTGTGACAGTGAATTATTATTTAGCCCAAACTGTTTGTTGAAAATTTATCGTGCTGGGCAGGTGAGGCACTGGCTTAGAAAAGGGGCATAGATTTCCATGCGGTCCACGAGAAGCGTAAAGTCTCGTGGGGAAAACCAACAAGGCTTCAATTAAGGGAATAAGAGAATGTATAATTAACCACCAAGCGTGTGCGGGGTACCTAATTAGAGAAGAAGGTGACACAGATAGTTTAAGGTGCTGATGGTGGTTTTTAGACAATAATGGAAAATTGAAGAAAATATTCACGTGGGCTGAAATTGTCAGGGGGTGTTTTGTGTTTCTCTTGCATTGTTACCGTCTAACCAGTGTTAGCTGAGTTTCATATGCTTCCCATAAATAGTTGTTTCTTAGTTTCTCTTCCTTTACCAGAGAATTGCTCCATGCCGTAAATGGAGAGATTCATTCATAGATAAACACATGGGTCATGAATTTCCGTTTCTCTGGTAGGTGAAGTAGAGCTACCAGCAAAACCAAAGCATATTCACTGCTTTTCTGAAAATTGCCCGACTCCATTCTTAAGTCCTGTGTACTGAAGTACTGTGGTCCTGTGCATATTTTCGTGCCAATTCCAAAATGTAATTCACTTAGATCAGTAATCTCATGCGAACTCCGTGTTTTCTTCTCCATATTTCCATGATTAATATTTCAATAGAGCAAAGGTCAGGGATTTAGGAATTACACTCATACTAAATCTTTAATGATTCATCCTTTACTAGAGATAGACACATCCATCATATTAAATCCATAGCACGTTTGGTTGTATATTCTCAATTGTCTTTTATTATTTTTAAGCAGGTTATGCAGTTGGCACAGACTTCAGATGGACAAAATAGCTGACATAAAAAGTACAGTGCTCATAATTTTCCTTGTGTGTTTAAAATCATGTTCAGTGATTTTTAAAAATGAATTTATTTAGTTACGTTTGGCTGTGTTGGGTCTTTGTTGCTGCACGCGGGCTTTCTCTAGTTGCAGCGAGCGGAGGCTACTCTTCATTGCGGTGCATGGGCCTCTCACTGCGGTGGCTTCTTTTGTTGCAGAGCACGGGCTCTAGGCACGTGGGCTTCAGTAGTTGTGGCTCACGGGCTCAGTAGTTGTAGCTCGCGGACTCTAGAGTGCAGGCTCAGTAGTTGTGGCTCACGGGCTCAGTAGTTGTAGCTCGCGGACTCTAGAGTGCAGCCTCAGTAGTTGTGGCGCACGGGCTTAGTTGCTCCACAGCATGTGGGATCTTCCCGGACCAGGGCTCGAACCCATGTCCCTTGCGTTGGCAGGTGGATTCTTAACCACTGCAGCAACACGGAAGTCCCATGTTCAGTGATTTTTAATTACAAGTAAACACTCGTATCAACTGCCCAGTGTCAGTTTTTTATTTTTAAAATAACTGTTAATTTAATAGGCCTTTTCCTAAAAGAGAAAACATAATACTCCTTTCGTGTCTCATATACTAAAAATAAAAATTTCTAATAATGAATGGGTCATTTTTATAAACCTGCAAAAAACACAAGTAGGCAATTCAGTAACAGGATTTTAACAAAATACTGTAACTATTTTGTTCCATATTCCTTTGTTTTTTGCTCAGGTAAATAATTTTCATGGCGTTTTTAATGATCTGTTTGTAGTAAATTTAGGAGTATATTCATTTTCTTTTTTTAATTTTCTTTTTATTTATTTATTTATTTATTTTTTTTTTGCGGTACGTGGGCCTCTCACTGTTGTGGCCTCTCCCGTTGCGGAGCACAGGCTCTGGACACACAGGCTCAGCGGCCATGGCTCAGGGGCCCAACCGCCCCGCGGCATGTGGGATCTTCCCAGACCGGGCACGAACCCGTGTCCCCTGCATCGGCAGGCGGACTCTCAACCACTGCACCACCAGGGAAACCCTCTTTTTATTTTTTAAATTGAAGTATAGTTGGTTTACAGTGTTGTGTTAGTTTCGGGTGTACAGCAAAGGGATTCAGTTATACACACACACACACATATATCCTTTTTCAGATTCTTTTCCATTATAAGTTATTACAAGATATTGAAAATACTTCTCTGTGCTATACAGTAGGACCTTGTTGTTTATCTATTTTATGTCTACTAGTGTGTCCCTGCTAATCCCCAAGTCCTAATTTATCCCTCCCCTTATTTCCCCTTTTTACCATAAGTTTGTTTTCTATGTCTGTGAGTCTGTTTCTGTTTCTAAGTAAATTCATTTGTATCATATATTTTCTTCAGTCATACAGTTGAATACGTTGAACACATTACATAGTATTTTGTGTATGTGGATATCAAAATTGTCTACAGCAAATGGCAACTGTTAAAAATTCGTCTTAGAGGTGAAAGCTGTACTTTATCCCGTACCCAAGCTGCCAGTGCTTCAGTGATTACATGTATGTATGTGTGTATATACACATATACACATACTTCTAACGTAATAGTTCACTTTTAGGAAATGAAAGGCCCCTTTTTCTCTTCCTTGCGACTGTAACACTTGAAATCCTGCCCCATACCCTAGGATTCTGTGTTCCACTGGACAGTTTCCATGTGTCTATAACCTCTTTTTGTGGCACTTCAAAATTTGAAATGTTCATTACCCCATATATGCAAGTTTTATCTTGTGATGGTAAGTTGATCAGACCGATTACATTGGGAGCTTTTTAGGTAAGAACTTGAACTTGTCTGACTAAAATCTTAGAGTGTGGTGTCGGTGAGTTGCTTTTGACTCTTCTGGAGGCCTTTTTTTTTTTTCTTTTTTGCCTGTCACTCTTCATTCTTTTATTTGCAAGTAAAGTCTTCTTTGGTGGTGGTTGTTAATAGTTCTGTCAATTTATGTAACATCTTCTGTTAGGTAACGTCATGTAACTAATTACAGAAAAAGTTAAGTAGATTATTTTACAATTAGAACGTTGAGCATACATGGAGATGCGTGAAGTTAAATTAGCCTGATGGTCGGTAGCAGTGATCCCATGGTCATAAAGTCTGTGATTCTTATATATACCTGTGCATTTTATTGAACTTTAAATATGAAAAAGATATCTCTATTTCTCTATCTCTATCATCTGTCTGTCCGTCCATCCATCCACCCACCCACCCATCCATTCTTCTATCTACCTACCTATCTATCCACTTATTTATTTTTCTATCTAATCTGTCCATCCATCCATCTAGGCACTTTGTAATTTCATCTGCTTGATGAACAGTTAACATGGCATTTACTAATTCTTATTCTAAATAATTTGGAATCTCTTAGTGGTTTTCATCTCGACTCTATCTTTCTTCTGGGTGTCTGTCTAGGCATGTTGACCTTGGTATGCTTGAGAATCATTGGTTATCCCGTGACCCCATGCAGCCCTCACTCCTTGAACCTGATTCTGCAGAATCAAACTCTCT
The DNA here is from genome assembly GCF_949987515.2 of Delphinus delphis. Classification (NCBI taxonomy): domain Eukaryota; kingdom Metazoa; phylum Chordata; class Mammalia; order Artiodactyla; family Delphinidae; genus Delphinus; species Delphinus delphis. Next base: position 122,662,263 of record NC_082704.1, read on the forward strand.
CTCGACAGCCAACCGAACCCGTTTTCCTTTGACTGGGTTCCTGGAGCCCTTTTTCCAAAGCTGGCAAAGCACCGCTGCTTGGTCTAGGCAAAAACCCACTACACATGCACCTTACTTAATCAACGTTATGCACCTGCTTTCTGGCGTACTTCGTGTTTTCCACTATGACCCTGGGAAGACATCTTCCATTTATTCACATGACCTGAAAGTTTTAAGCCAGCACCATTGATAATGCTAAGTGTCTTGTCCTGTTGTTTCTGTTTTCCTTTGCTGCTTCACTTCATTAAATCTGTATCGTTAAAAATATTCACAGCGTCCCTGAAGCCACTCCCCAGTAGCTAAGGAATGTGTTGCTTTCTGGGCCGATCCAATTACCGTTGACATTTGCTTGGATTTAGAGGGTGTGCGTCTCCTTCTGCTGATTTTTGTCAATAGCTTCCTTTCCTTGGAGACGTATGAAATATTTTGTGACTTTGTATCCAAAGCAGTGCATGTTAGACTCATTAATAGAATTTATCTTCACAGTGGACTGGTCCCAATCTGCTCTGTTTTGCTCAGCCTGTCAGCTCATAATATGTCGCTGAAAAGATGTTCATGCATTGTTGGCTCATGGCCAGTCATCTCTCCCTGACTGTTTGGTTTCAAAGCAATAGTGCACATCACACGTAATCATTTCTCTGTCCAGTTAATACATATGGCTCCACCATTCTGACAGGGAGGTTGACTCTTCATCCTTCAGCCCACAGAGAACAAATCAAAAAACTCACATGATGTACAGCAAAGTGATTCAGTTATATATACATATATATATATATGTGTATATTTTATACATATGTTATATATATATGTGTGTGTGTGTATTCCTTTTTATATTCTTTTCCATTATAGGTTTTGACATGATATTGAGTTCCCTTTGCTAAAAGTACACCAGAAACGAACACAACATTGTAAATCAGCTGTATTTCCATAAAAATTTAAAAAGACACTTGCGTGACATTGAAGTTTGCTTCATTTTCAATCTCTTAGGCTAAGCTTCTTCCCATGTCTCACTTACCCATCTTTCCACAGCACGAGTTTGACCACTTAAAACTGTAGCTCTTTACTGATGGAATAAAAATGCTTCGTTTGGGTTTAGTAAACTAGGGATAGGTTATGAATAACAAAACGACTGCATCCTTCATTCATGATCTTGTTGGCATGTGAGAAGCAGAAGGTTGGCAGCAGGCTGTTTGCGTCGGCACTCTCATCCTTTCAAACAGTACTGGACCAGTCAGGTGGGCAAAGGAATAGTTCCATTTGGCTGGATTTGGACCCAGGATGGCAGGGCAGGAAAGGCGAAATGCCTTGTGCTCAAGAGCTGTAGGCAGTGAAGAGTTTTTTCCTGCTCAGCGAGGGTAGCTACTGGCCACCAGCCCTCTGTCGTAGCGTGTGTCTGCCTTAACAGCAGAACAGCTGACCCTTCCCACACCTGAATGATGTGGACCGATGCCTCTTGGCAAACTGAAAATGTTCGGTTGATGTCATGGGAGAACCACAGAAGCCTGCAGAGGAAGGCAAGCCTTGCAGTTTTATCAGGCGTGGAATCAACATGGAGATCCACACTCAAAGTGCAACGCCTCTTTCACTGCTGTTTCCAAATGTGTACCTTTGCCCCCATCCAGGAATTCTAAAAGGGTGGCTGGAAGAATGGGTTTTTTTGTCTTTCTTTGTGGTTTTTTTTTTTGCGGTACACGGGCCTCTTACTCACTGCTGTGGCCTCTCCCGTTGCGGAGCACAGGCTCCGGACATGCAGGCTCAGCGGCCATGGCTCACGGGCCCAGCTGCTCCGCGGCATGTGAGATCTTCCCGGCCCGGGGCACGAACCCGTGTCCCCTGCATCGGCAGGCGGACTCTCAACCACTGCGCCACCAGGGAAGCCCTGGAAGAATGGTTTTTGATCTATGGGTTCAACGTGATGAAATTCAGAATGCAGCTTACCTTGTTATTCCTCCAAAACATATGTGATGTTCTAATTGAGGGACAAACATTAAAATTGCTGTATTAACCCCCTTTTGAACAAATGGCAGCTAAAATTATTTTATTTGAAAATAATCGTTAGTTACTTCCTAACTAATGCCAACGGTGCATGGGATCTATTGATTTTTAGTAACTTCTGCGCGTCCCTTAATATAGATCATTTTTCCCTTTGCAGATTGCATTTTAATACAAAGGTGGTCCACCTAGACTAACGATAAAAGAAACGGCAGCGTTCCAGGTGAAACGTAGAACATGCATGGTACTGCCTGGTGCCTGGAGCCATTATATCCTGATGCATCGTTTTAATTGCAGTGAAAGCATCCAACCGAAATGGAATATTTCTGGGTTAAATGGCTTATTTAGCTTTGCCATTTTGGGGGAACGCCTCTTCAGTAAAGCCTGGTGCCAGGCACGGACAGATTCTTTGGTCAGAGGCCAGAGTTCGTTTGGATTATGTTTACGAGATGCCGTTGGAAAATTGGGTGGTGTTTTCTAAATGATCTTCAGGGCAATGGGATTATGCTGTACGTCTGAGAAGTTGCCCTCTCTCCCGATGGAAGCGTAGAGTCGTACACCTGTAAATACAGGGATCAGACCTTTAAAAGTAAACAGCCTCTTTTCCCCTTCACTGGCATGATGATTCGGTGCCGTCTGAGCGGCAGGGAACCCACTGGCCTGGCTCCCCTTGTGTTTGGCTGGGGAGGCTTGCAGCAGCTCTGCAGTGCCCCGAGCCAGCAGGCTTCTGGAGTTCCAGTCTGCTGCATGAACGGCAAGTGGAGACACACCGTCTTCCCAAATTGCTCACAGGCTGCTAAGTGAATGATTTGTGTTCCCTTTGAATTCATGCTGTAAGCGAGAATGCTCGCTTCTCGCCGAGTGATTGCTCTATGTACCTCCGGAGGCATCCTTACTTAAGCCTCCCATGTTAGGCCAGATTTCTGTGTTTATAGACCAGAAGGGCACAGGGGGCTTGGCGCATGACGGGACATGCAGGCTCCTGGGACCTTTCTTTCCTTTCTCAACCTCAGTCTCAGACTTTCCAGCCTTGACAGTTAATCTCACGTGGACTCTGGGGTGGGTGGGTGTCTGGGTGAGGATAGCGCCTTGGGCAGGGGGGGCCAGGTGCTTGAATGCTGATAAACTCAGACAGGGTCCAGTGATGCCTTCCGTGTTTCAGCCGTGTTATAGTTTAATATGTCAGTGGCTCATATGGGATTTATGCCTTTGCTCAGAAATCACTGCACAGTGGCTATGCCCCTGATCTGGTATGCATTTAGAAGCGGTGGCTGGATCGTGGAGTATGCAGTGTTCTTTAGTTCCCATCAAGAAACACGCACATCACTCTTTGGCCCATGGACATTGGAGGCGCCCCATGGGGTGTGCTCTGAACAGACGGGGATGCTTGCTCTGGGGCCGCTTCCAGGCTGCAGGAGGGCAGCTGACAGGCAGGCCAAATGCCCCAGCACACGGCTGGGCTCCAGATGGCTGGCTGGTGCCCCCTGGCACTCCTTCAAGTTGTGCCGTCCTTGGGTCTGTAAGAGAACTCCCATTACCTGGAAATTGAGGGAATGCATGGGGTTGGCTCAACAGATTCCTCCTACAAGTTGAGACGTGCAGTCAGAGAGAACAGATGAAAAAAAGACGCCATCCACTTAAACGAAGGCCACCAACGCGGTAGCTTAGAACAACGTCCACAAATTCTCTCATGGTTCCTGTGGCCCAGGAAGCTGGGCGCCTCTTAGCTGGGTCCTCTGCTCAGGGTGACACAGAGATGCCGTCGAGGTGTCAGCTGGGCTGCCCTCCTTTCTGGAGCCCGTGCTGCTCCCCCAAGCTCGCTCACGTGTTGGAAGGATCCAGTTCCTTGTAGTTGTGGGATGAAGGGCCCCCTTTCTTGCGGGCTGTCACGGAGGGCTGCTCGAAGCCCCTTTCCTACACCACTGCTTGCTTCTTCAAGGCCAGCAGGAGACTCTCCTGCTCCAGTTGGTTGGGAAAGGATCCGATCCAGCATGCCCTCATCGAGCACATGGCAGCCCATCCCATTTCCCAGGTAATGTCCCTACTCCAGGGATGGCTCTTGCACTATCTTTGCAGACCCAGCTCATATCCGCGCAGCTGGGACTGCAGGAGGGCAGGACTCCTTAGGGGATGCCTTAAGGGACGTTCACCTCACTGTTGTTAAATGCCTGGCATGTTCGTTTCCTGGGACTTCTACAGCAAATGAGCACCAGCTTGGTGACTTAATGTGACGGCAATGTATTCTGTCACAGCTGAGGAGCCCACGAGTCCCATATCGAGCTGTCTGTAGGGTGGTTCCTTCTGGTCCGGCCTCTCTCCCAGCTGCCAGTAATTCTTGGTGGTCCTGGGCTTGTAGCTGCTGTACATCCTGATCTACCTTCATCTTCTCTCCATCTTCCTCTCTGTGCGTCTCCCACTGGCCTCGCCTCTCCTTAGAAGGACCCCATCACTGGATTTAGGGCCACTCTGAATCTGGGGTGGCCTCACTTCCAGATCCTTCACTAATTCCATCTGCAAAGACCATACCTAACAAGGAGGTCACGCTCTGAGTCTAGGTGGATATGAGATTGGGGGATGCTTCGGAGCTCACTGCAGTGACCAAGCATTGCCCATGGTCTGATGCTACCCAAACCCTCTTCTCTCATCTTGCATCAGACTCTCCTGCCCCTTTTCTGAAACCTTTTTTTTTTTTTCCACTTTTCTTTTGGTCTTCCCTTTTTTTATTTTATTTTATTTTTTTGCGGTACGCGGGCCTCTCACTGTTGTGGCCTCTCCCGTTGCGGAGCACAGGCTCCGGACGCGCAGGCTCAGCGGCCACGGCTCACGGGCCCAGCCGCTCCGCGGCACATGGGATCTTTCCGGACCGGGGCACGAACCCGTGTCCCCTGCATCGGCAGGCGGACTCTCAACCACTGCGCCACCAGGGAAGCCCTACACGTGATTTTTATACATGGTTTCTTATTACATTATTAGCTAAAATATTCTTTTTTGCAAATAATGTTTATTTGACATTCTTACATTGTTTCATAAGACATCTAGAACGATGATTCTTCTGTGCATAATTTTCAGTACTTCTCTGTCATGATTTCCCCATCCTTAACCTTAATTCTGACTTGATTCTCCTTGAATTCTTGAGCGCGATGGAGTTTCATTCTCCTCAGTGTGTTCCATTATTGGAACATTTCTTCATATGAATTTTACAAGATGCCCTCAGGAAGGATATAGTTTCTTCACACTTGCATCTCAGAAAATACTTTCTCGCAGGACAGCTTGCCAAGGGTTCTTCTGCCAAAATATGATAGATCTGACGCCATTAACTATTCCAGAGAATTCTAAGGTGAGAGAGATTTTTCTTTTCGTGTTTGTCATGGTCCTAAAGACATTTGGGGGAGCTTATCACAAGCAGACAGACAGACCCCAGATTGTATGAAGAATATAGAAGTGCATTGGAGCGCAAGATGGGGGTCCATGAGGAGTGTCACAGGACCAAGAACCAGGGATGGGTGGGCCAACACCACCTAGAATGCTCTCTGCCCGTCCTGAGTCTGATGCTTCCTCATGGCACCTGTACCCACATGACTCTCTGCGTGTTTCTGACTGGCCGGCTCCTTTGGGAAAATGAGTATCCCAGGGTGTCTGCACGCCTGACCCTCACATCACAGCCAGAAGTGCGGGGGTGGGAGTGGGGCAGGGAGGGCCAGCATAGCCTTTGACGTGGCCCACCTCGACTGGGATGCGGGGACGTGCAGTCGAGACGGACGCCTCCAAAGATGGCTGCCGTCGCACGGAGGCTGTTCGTGCTCTTCTCTGGGACTCTTGTCATTCTGTTCGGTTTTCTTTGCGTCACTAATTTTGAAGAACGTTACCAGGCTAGGTCTCCGCGTCTACCTCTTTTCATGTATTATTCTGGAAAGGACGGGGCTGTTAATCTCAGGAATATGGTCTTTAGTCTTTATTTTAATTCCACACAGATCTGGGTCTTCCTTCTGCATCCTCCCTCTGATGTTTTATGTTCTTTACGGGTTGATTCCTTTTGCGTCTTCCTGACTTACTAACACTCAAAATCATTTCTTCTTTGAGTCCCTTCCTTTTCTGACCATATATATATTTTTTAAATTTAAATATATATAAATATGTATATTCCCTAAGTGATGCTAATCTTTATTTAAATATATATGTATACATATGTATGTGTGTGCACAAATATATATGGTTATAGACGTACTTCCCGAGTGACTCAATTATTTATTTAAATGTATATACATTTTATAAACATTTGCTTTTATCATTTATTTTTATTTATTTTATTTTTTAAAATTAGTTAATTAATTTTTTGCTGCGCTGGGACTTAGTTACTGTGCGGGCTGTTCTCTAGTTGTGGCGAGCGGGGGCTATGCTTTGTTGTGGTGTGCGGGCTTCCCATTGCGGTGGCTGCTGTTGTTGCGGAGCACGGGCTCTAGGCGCGCGGGCTTCAGTAGTTGTGGCGCACGGGCTCAGCAGTTTTGGCTTGCGAGCTGTAGAGTGCAGGCTCAGTAGTTGTGGCGCACGGGCTTAGTTGCTCCGCGGCATGTGGGATCTTCCCGGACTAGGGCTCGAACCCGTGAACCCTGCTTTGGCAGGCAGATTCTTCAAGACTGCACTTCCATGGAAGTCCCTATCATTTATGTTTAAATAATATATATTTATATATATACACGTACACATAGGTTTGTATACCTATAAATATGCAGGCGGACCTCGGAGATATTGTGGGTTTGGTTCCAGACCACCACAACAAAATGAATGATGCAGTAAAGCAAGTCACTCAAGTTTTTTGGTTTTTCAGTGCATAGAAAAGTGCTGTTTACACTATAGTGTGGTCTATTAGGTGTGCAGTAGTTTTATGTCTAAAAAAATGTACAGACCTTACAAATAACTTATTGCTAAAAAATGCCCAAACAATTACAATAGCTACATCAAAGATCACTGATCACGGATCCCCATAACAGATTACCGACGTGTGACACAGAGACACAAAGTGACCAAATGCTGTTGGAAAACTGGCTCAACAGACATGCTTGGTGCAGGGTTGCCCGCAACCTTCAAGTCGTGAAAAATGCCGTATGTGCAAAGCACAAAAAAGTGAAGTGCAATAAAACAAGGTATTCCTGTATAATTTTTAGTACATGATAAAAGTATATGCCTGTATATGTATGTGTGTATACATTCTATAAGTGTGTGTGCGTGTGTGTACACTCATGGCCGCTTTCAAAGAATGTCACTGTAAAAGCTACGTAATCATTTTTGTGCATATATGTAACACAAACATCATTTTTACCAAGTGCTGCCTCTCTTTATTAGTAAATGTATTTCAGCTCAGAATACGAACCTAAACGTTATCGTCTCACAAACATGCTCATTGTCTTTTTACATAATAAATATTTAATTAATCCAGAATTAATTTTATCTTACGATGAAGTTTTTATATTTCCCTCTTTTCAAATATTTAGTTAATGGTACTTTTTGAAAAGAAAGACTTTATCATACTCATTGTAACGTTAGTAGTTGTACAATAAATAATATAATGAGAGCAGCAAAACCTTATACCTCATTTGAGCCAAAATTATTCACACTTGCAAGTTTTGTTAGAATCAACGTTAGAATAATTTTGTTCAGTTACCCCCAAATTTTGTCACTAATGAGTTACTTTGAAAATATATTAATATTGTTACTCAGTTTCTGCCACTGAATGCTTCCACATGTGTACAAGTCTTCTTTTATATCTCTCATAATTTTGTATATTTTATACAGTGTGTTATATACGTCTTAAGGTTATTACTAGATGGTTTATTATTACTACGAAAAGTATTTCTTTCTAAACATGTTAATATTCACATGTATAGAAGTTGATTTTGTGTATTGTATTCATCCAGTTAGAACTAAGAAGTCATCCCTTCTAACTTACTTAGTTGATGATCTAAACTGTTTTTCTCTGGTTAGATAATCTTAGGCAGGAATCATTCTTCCTCTTTAATATTTTCAGAAAATTCAGCCTTTCCCAAAGCCTGTTCCCTGCAATGTTACATCAGCTCCTTACTAACTGGATTAAAAAAGGATTCCCTGTCAAAATAGATATTGCCGACCCGCTGATCCTTTCATTAAATATTAATTGTATCAAATGCTGTTTGCCATTCTGCAAATACTTTTTTCTCATTTGACCGTATTCCATTGCTTAGCGTTGACTTTTCTCCTTCCACTGTTGACAGCAAGCGAAGTATTACATTTCTTCCTGTGGATCTGGTCTTCAACATTTGTAGAGTAACCCTAACTCTTTACTGGATTACAACATACTTTTCTTTCTTTTTTGTTCAATTTAACATTTTGTGTTGTTTATCAAACTGGTCGCCAGAGGACATCACCATGTGTGAGGTTACTTTCTAGTTCATTGTTGCCATTTGTGTTAACGTTTTGGGTAGAGAAGGAAAAATCCAATGGGATCTTCTGTGTTTGGAGACTCTGAAGGTCTTTACACCTGAGGGAACACCGATGTGGTTCCTGTATATTGTATATTGGTGTCCATTTCCCTGTATTCAGATCTAAGTTACACATCTGCACCTTTTTCCTCCCAAAGAGTGGATTTTAATTCCTTCACTCCACTTGCTATTCCTTCCCATCAGCCTTTATCACCTCAGCCTTTTCTTTCTATCTCAGACTGGTCCCTTTTCATGCCTCTGAACCAAGGAAACTGCATCTTATTTTGCTCCGTGAAAAACTGCAAGCAGTTATCTAAATGTTCCCATGGAATCTTCCAAAGGCTGTGGTTGTCTTTTGTTCCGCGCTGCTTTTATTTCCGCACAAAACACGTACTGTCTTTCATTTTTTCTCTTTCCTCTTGGAGTAAGTCAGGATTTACCCAGATAAGGTGTCTGCCAACAGAAGGGATATAGATGTGAACGGTCCTTTCCTTTGCCAAGGGTCCAGCTGTCCTCGTCATTCAGTGGGGGTGGTCCCAGAGCACCTGCACACGTACCTGGGGGTTCCTTAGAAATGCAGACCCTTTGCAATTGTTGATCTGTCTGACTCCTTCTCAAATTTCTAATGTGATATTCATCTCCAGGCAGTATGGTCCCTTACGAAGACAATCTCAGTACGTGTTAACATTCAAATACTCTGTACTTGCTGAGTGTGTGAAAAACTTCACTGGACATCTAAGACTTTTCCTGAATTGTCCAACACTGCAGCAGTGAGCAGCTGGCCGTTTCCATGCACCAGCCCTACCTCTTTGCTGTTTGTTTTGGTTGATGTAAAATTTGTTTAATTTGAAGGTATATATATACAGATGTTGCAGTGAGGTTTCCTGAAATAATGACCAGTCAACCCCCTGAGGTAGGAGCACATCTCCCCAGTTTTGCGGTTTGTACACGCACTATTCTTTGTGATAGGTGGCTGAATTCAGGGGGAGAGGAGATTTCAGTGATTCACTGATTGATTTCCTGTAAGGTTTATAGAATGATTCCCAGTGTCCTAATGCCATCAGAAGATTCCTGAGCAGTAGACTGAATTCTCTGCAGTGTCGTTAATGGGTTCATAGAAAACCCACCAGAAGCAGCCTTGGATTTTCTGCCGTTGTGGATTTGTGTTCAGATCTTCTTTTTGTTTTCATGAGTGTTTAAGTTGGGGAATTTGCATTTGAGGATGCTACCTGGGCACCATATCAAGAAGTCGCTTCTTTTTTTTTTTTGGACCGTGCTCTGCATGGCATATGGGATCTTAGTTCCCCGACCAGGGATCGAACCCGTGCCCCCTGCAGTGAAAGCATAGAGTGTTAACCGCTGTACCACCAGGGAAGTCCCTAGGAAGTCACTTCTTTAGAGAGGTTCCTGCAGAGACGTTTCATCCAAATCGTGAAAGCTGGTTGGGATATTGACCGGCAAGCAGATGTAATCATGGGAGCGAGAATGGCTTTTCTTGGTGAAGGATGGCAACTGAATATATTTTAACACTATTTACCATCTTCTTATTGACTCACGTCATGCTGTTAAATATTTTGAGCTGGACTTAGTCATTCCCTATTTCTTCAATTGGATAAGTAAGAATAGTAATAACCAAAATCCATAACCTGGAGAGATTTTCATAAATACCTGAAATTGCATATAATTACCAAAGAAATGAAATCATTCGGCTGGCAATGACTTTGTCTGTGGCTCTCAAAATATCGTGCTTTCGAAAACGAAACTCATTTAGCGTAAATCTGTAAATACCTAGGGAGTTAGTAAGCTTACGTCTTGGCCTGAAGCAAATGCTTTATGGACTTACAATAGAAGGGATGGATTGGCTTAGAGTCATTAAGCCTATGGGATTAATTTGTATTAAAGAAAATCCCATCCTGCAGTCCCCACCCAGTGCTATTTTCTGAAGCAATATCATGCTAATTATCATGCCAATGTAAATATATAAGAATATTAAAACTGAAATAAATCAGAGATTATCGGAATGTGTTTAATAAAGCTGGGTCACATTTTGTGATCTACTGTTTATGTAGATGCTGAGTCCTTGGGGGCAGTGGCTTGAAGAGCTTAGGAATCTCTTTATGGGTACCAACTAGGACTGTATTCAAAACACAAGCGGTTTTTTTTCAAGTTCAGTGCCACAATCTCGCCTAAAGAATGGGCTTTCCTTGACAAAGGATATTCTGATAATTAAGAGTTCTACCTCTAGTCAAAAGGATCTCTTTGCATGTACTCTTTCCACCCCATCCCTCCTTTGAAACTCAAATTCCGACATCTGGTTCTTGCCTTTCCCAGAACAAGAGTTGTCCTTCACCTACATAGTTATTTAGATATAATTTTCATTTTCTTTACTAGACCAGTGGATGTCATCGTTGGCTTTTCCATCTGTGGGTCATAATTTACTGGGCTGGCCAAAAAAGTTCGTTCGGGTTTTGGCCAACCCAGTATTTGGGGGAGCAAAACAGAAATTGCTTTGTCACGGACTAACCTACCACCTTGCATACAATGCTTTTCACTCTTTGCTGAATGGTGACGTTACCTTGCCAGGATGCGTTTGAGTTCTGGGTTTGAATCCCCAGACTGTGGCGAGTTGATTTCCTGGACCAACTTACGTATCTGTTTTGGGGTACAGTTGTCTCTTCTCTATGGTTGGGGCAACAATAGTTGCTGACAAGTTTGCATATGGTTACAAAGTATATGGACCAGTGCCCTGCATGTATTAAGCCAACATGGCAATTTAGTTAACCATAGCGTCCTACTGAAATAACCGTCGTAGCAATAGGAGGACCAGTACGGTGTGGGTAAGGAGCGCCATGTGGTAATTTTCACTCTGTAACTGGCTAGCATGTATCGTAGACCCAGCTATATATGTAAAGCCTGTTATGTAAATATTAGCTGCGTCACCAAATAGTCGTAGCATCTTTTAGGCAAGTCATCCTCATTTGATCTCCTTCACCTTCTTGACCTACAGAATAAAGATGTCACATAGAAGGATCTGGAACTCCTTGGAGAAACGTCTGATTCTAGAAATGGGGCAGAAAAGATACAAGATGGTCCTGAAGCATCTTATCGTGCCAGGAAGCAAGGCAGTGCTTAAAAAACAAAGAAAACACCCACAGCGACGGGGGTATATTGAAGGGCTACAGAAACCAGGTGAAAGCATTCTGACTGGCCAAAGCTAGAACAATTTGAGGAACAAAATTAAGTACTGTTGTAGTAAAAGACATACAATCCCATACATACATACCTACAATCCCATACGGTCCTAAATCACTGAAAAAATAAACAGGAAATGTGAGTTTCCCATTGCTGCTGTAACAAATGACCACACTGTTACTGGCTTATAATGACACAAATTTATCTTAGAGTTTTCAAGGTCAAAAGGCTAAACGGGGGACTGTCCTGGTGGCGCAGTGGTTAAGAATCCGCCTGCCAATTCAAGGGACACGGGTTTGAGCCCTGGTCCGGGAAGATCCCACATGCCACGGAGCAAGTAAGCCCGTGTGCGACAACTACTGAGCCTGCGCTCTAGAGCCCGGAGCCACAGCTACTGAGCCCGCGTGCCGCAACTACTGAAGCCCGTGCGCGTAGAGCCCGTGCTCTGCAACAAGAGAAGCCATGGCAATAAGAAGCCCGTGCACTGCAACGAAGAGTAGACCCCGCTTGCTGCAATAGAGAAAGCCCGCGCACAGCAACGAAGACCCAAAGCAGCCAAAAATAAAATAAATATATAAATAAATAAATTTATTAAAAAAAAACCTTCGGGCTTCCCTGGTGGCGCAGTGGTTGAGAGTCCGCCTGCCGATGCAGGAGACATGGGTTCATGCCCCGGTCCGGGAAGATCCCACATGCCGCGGAGCAGCTGGGCCGGTGAGCCATGGCTGCTGAGCCTGCGCGTCCGGAGCCTGTGCTTCGCAACGGGAGAGGCCACAACAGTGAGAGGCCCCTGTACCGCAAAAAAAAAAAAAAAAAAAAAAAAGTCCAAATGGGTCTCACTGGGCTAAAATCAAGGTGTAGGCGGGATTGAGTTCCTTTAGAGGATCTAGGGGAAAACTCATCTCTTGATAATTTTTTTTGTTTAAATTTATGGAGGCCACCTGCATTCCTTGGCTCAAGGCGCCCTCCTTAATCTGCAAAAAACAAAACAAAACAAACAACAACAATAAAACCCACCAAACAGTTTAGCATTTTCCAGTCTCTCTCTAACTCTGATTGTCTTCTGCCTTCACCTTGCACTCTAAAGGACTCTTGGGATTCCATTGGGATAATCCAGGAAATTTCCTTATCATCCTTAAGGGCATCTGCAAATTGAATTCCCTATTGCTGTGTATCATATCATATCATCAGGTTCTGGGGGTTAGGGCGTGGATCTCTTGAGGAAAGGGTGGCATGATTCTCCCTACCACTGGGGAGAGAAGACACCCCTCCCGTGCAGAAGCATTCCGAATGATTTATGGAGATCCTCTTCCTCAAGGCGCTGGAGCATGAATCTCTGCCTCTTGGGTTTGACTGTGCAAGCTGACTGCCTTTCAGAGATTCTAAAATTCAAGGAGGAGAAAAGAGTCGCTTTATTTATTTAAAACATCTTTATTGGAGTATAATTGCTTTACAATGGTGTGTTCCTTGCTGCTGTATAACAAAGTGAATCAGCTTTACGTATACACGTATCCCCATATCCCCTCCCTCTTGCATCTCCTTCCCACCCTCCCTCTCCCACCCCTCCAGGTGGTCACAAAGCACCGAGCTGATCTCCCTGTGCTATGCGGCTGCTTCCCACTAGCTATCTATTTTACATTTGGTAGTGTATACATGTCAGTGCCACTCTTTCACTTCGTCCCAGCTTACCCTTCCCCCTCCCCATGTCCGCAAGTCCATTCTCTACGTCTGCGTCTTTATTCCTGTCCTGCCCCTAGGTTCTTCATGACCATCTTTTTTTAGATTCCGTATGTATGTGTTAGCATACGGTATTTGTCTTTCTCTTTCTGACTTACTTCACTCTGTATGACAGACTCTAGGTCCATCTACCTCACTACACATGGCTCAATTTCGTTTCTTTTTATGGCTGAGTAATATTCCATTGTATTTTTGTGCCACATCTTCTTTATCCAGTCATCTGCCCATGGACACTAAATCACAGGCAAGATCCTTTTTGACCCACCTCCTAGAGAAATGGAAATAGAAACAAAAATAAACAAATGGGACCTAATGAAACTTCAAAGCTTTTGCACAGCAAAGGAAACCATAAACAAGACGAGAAGACAGCCCTCAGAATGGGAGAAAATATTTGCAAATGAAGCTACTGACAAAGGATTAATCTCCAAAATATACAGGCAGCTCATGCAGCTCAGTATCAAAAAACGAGTCACTTCATGATGGAGAAACCTGACAGATGTGACTTTGGCCAGGTGATGAAGGTCAACATTCACAGTGATAAGTCATATTGAGAACATGCACCCTTGATACGATGCGATGAGGACACTTGACCTCCAGGCTTCCTTCCCCAAATTCACAACCCCAGTCTTGTCATGAAAAACGTCAAGGAAAAAAAAAAAAGCAAACACCAATTGTGAGATATTCTACAAAACACCTGGTGAGAGCTCTTCAAAAGTGTCCAGGTCAGAAGAAACAAGAAAAGTCTGAAGCTGTCACAGCCAAGAAGAACCTAAGGAGACATAATGACTAAAATAGAATGTAGGGTCCTGTGGCAGAAAAAAAATAATAAAGGATATTTGGTAAAAAGGAAGGAAACCTCAATAAAGTATGGACTTCAGTTAATTATAATATTTCAGTATTGGCTCACTCATTATCACACATGGACCAGATGTTAATAAGAGAGGTATGAGGTATATGGCAGCTCTCTCTACTGTCTTTACAATCTTTCTTGACATGTGAAACTCCCCTAAAATCTAAGTTTATGAGAAAAAAAAAAAAAGAAAGCAAAAAGTGCAGATCACAGACCTTCGTCTGTAATTCCCAAGGACGCTTTGAGCATCCCAATGTACGATATCCATGAAAATACTTTGAAAATATCTTGCATTTAAAATCCAAATGGGATTTTGCTTAAAAAAACATCTTGCCTTCCATGTCATCAGCCTTGAGTCATATAGAAAACAAGTGATCATGAGTCGCTTAACGCTAACACAGCACTGTGTTGGCGCCTCCCTGATCAGGGTCTTCCTCTGCTAAGTGGTTTTGGTTACACAGGAAAGAGTCTATATACACCTGCCATCCTTGGGGACTGTGGGGCATATAAGTGACACGCCCATGTAATTGTCATGCAAGGCATAGTGTCCTCAGGGACACCCACGAAACATTGCTGGAACACGTGAATCGAGGGGTGGTTTCCTCCTGTGGAGTAGACCCTGGGGTACATGCCATACAGCTGCTGCCACTTGCACTGGGTGTTCTGAGGTTTTCAAAGTTAGACAGTGAGTCCCAGGAGGGAGATTTAGATGGTTCACAGCCTCAGAATCTAGTAAGAGAATCTGGGAGGCAGAAACATGCAGTAAATACTTGGGGAGCCGTTAAAACAACACCACCTGGCACTCATATGAACCAGCACTTACGAATCGCTGGCTGTGCGCAAGGCAGCGTTCACATCTTACCAGGGAACCAGTAGATTCTTAGGCAAGGTATTTCTGGTTAAGTGAATCTTTTAAGCTCCCCCTTCAGAAAGTTCCTGACGATTGGATTAAAGGAAAGAGTATAATGTTTTCCTAGTCTTCATTATTTTAGGGTGTAATCCTGGTAGTGTTTTGCTTAGTCACCATAAGTATTTGGGTACTTCATATTCTGTGTTGATGTTCCCATTTTTTTTATTCCACTCTAGTCTCACGGTAGTTAGTACCAAGTACAGGAATGTTAATTTTCTATAACACAGAAACAAAATTAGGGTGTTAATAGGAAAAAGAGGCATGTACTTTTAAGGGAAAACCGTCACATTGGCTTTGGTTTACAAATACCAAGCATGCTGGGGAACCAGACACATTTCTGATCTAAAACGACCTCTTCAATGGAGGTGTATGTTGGGGCGTTAGGAGGCTGTGTGCCAGTCTGCGTGTACACCCGGCTGAGTGTGTGTGTGTGTGTGTGTGTGAATGTGAATGAGTGCTCTGGTGGTGCAGTGGCAAAGAATCCTTTTGCCATCGCAGGGGACATGGGTTCGAGCCCTGGTCCGGGAAGGTCCCACATGCTGCGGAGCAACTAAGCCCATGTGCCACAACGACTGAGCCCACGTGCCACAACTACTGAAGCCCGTGCACCTAGAGCCCGTGCTCCACAGGAGCAGCCACCGCAATGAGAAACCTGCGCACCACAACAAAGAGTAGCCCCCGCTCGCCGCAACTAGAGAAAGCCCGCGTGCAGCTGTGAAGACCCAACGCAGCCAAAAAAAGAAAGAAAAAGAAAAGGGTTGAGAGTCATTTCCCTTAAGTTTGTTTTCTGGTTGACATCTCTGTTGTTTATATCAGTACATCCTTTAGTTTCTAACTGAGCAGAACAAGGGACAGCTCTATGGTGGCCAGTCAGCTAAGTTCAAAAGTGGATGAAGTGGCCGTAGTCCTTATCTGAAGTAATAACGATCATACATTCCAGACTCTTCAGTGACTTTGTGATTCTTAAAAGTGTATATATTTCTTGGGGCCTTTAACTGGGGTCGTATCATTTGCATCTTCTGGCTCCACAGGGTCAAGCATTGAAGAGTGGGATGATTTTGTACCAATCTAGACTTCATTTGATTCTGAGGACATGATTGCCTGCTAGGTCCCCATGTTAGATGCAGAGTCAAGGAAAGCCAAAGACAGCTTGAGTGATTTGCCTGGTCAAGATAGACAAGCCACTTTTGAGGCAGACAGTTTATTCTTTTATTTTATTTATTTATTTTGTTGAAGTACAGCTGATTTACAATGTTGTGTCAGTTTCATGCATATAGCGAAGTGATTCAGTTATACATACTTATGTATCTATCTTTTTCAGTTTATTCTTTTACCTAGACAGAAAAAGGAGAATAAGCTGAAGGTTCCAGTTCCTCATAATTCTTGCCCTCCACACCAAAAACTCACATAGAGCTTTCACCCATTATCAGTGGTGTGTGTTCTGGCTACATAAAGAAGCTTTTGATCACAGTTAACACTAGGAAAACCACTGAAAATCTTCCAGACTCTCTTGGCAAGAATGTGTGTGTGTAATCTCTCTCCCTCCCTCCCTCCCTCCCTCCCTCCCTCTCCCTCCCTCCCTCCCTCCCTCTCTCCCTCTCTCTCTCTCTCTCTCTCTCTCTCTTTCTTTCTCTCTCTCTCTCTCTCTCTCTCTCTCTCTCACACACACACACACACACACACACACACACACAGGTTTATTGGTTTTTTTTTTTTTTAGTACAACTATATTTCAAGAGGGGTCTCAGGGCAAACCAAAGCCAATTTCATTTTCAACACGCGTTTTCTGAATAAAGATGCATAAAAAAGTCAAGCATAATTCAATACTAAATTAGTTCCAGTTTTAAATACATTGTCATTTAATCTCAAACTCACAGAGACTGTTGGGGGAATACATTCTATCAGGTAAAAGTGCTAATAAACTTGGGGGAGATTGATGTAAATCTAATTGGATCTGTCTATCATTCCTGTGAGCAGAAATATTTCAGTAGCACAGTTCATAACAAAAACTGCTTATGGGGGCTTCCCTGGTGGCGCAGTGGTTGGGAATCAGCCTGCCAATGCAGGGCACACAGGCTCAAGCCCTAATCCAGGAAGATCCCACATGCCGCGGAGCAACTAAGCCCGTGCGCCACAAGTACTGAGCCCACGTGCCACAACTACTGAAGCCCGCGCTCCTACAGCCCGTGCTCTGCAGCAAGAGAAGCCACCACAATGAGAAGCCCGTGCACCACAACGAAGACCCAATGCAGCCAAAAAAAAAAAAAAAAAACCTTATGGAAGTCTGTGCAGTGCCCTGAGATTTTAATAAGAAGAATAGACATACATCAGACACCTATAAAGTTTTAGATTTATTTTGATTCCTACCAGGCAAAGTGTGAAATCAGTGCCTCCTAATTCCAGCTAAACAAGAAAGGAAAATTATTATTCATATTTTTCTCCGTCTGCTTCCAAAGCCAGTCAGAGAGAAAGAAAACATACCCCACCCAAAAAAAGAACCCACTGCTCTTACTTTCCGTTATTGCAGGGAGTCATTTTGCAGTGCCAGAATGTTAGAAAGAATTAGACCCATTTTTACTGTAATCACAAAAATGCGCCTTTAATTTTCCTGCAATGACAATCCAAGGTAAATTACGCGGCAGAATTCTCTTTTTCCTTTTCTTCTTTTAAAGTGTAGTTGATTTACAATATTGTGTTAGTTTCAGGTATACAGAAAAGTGATTCAGCTATAGTATATATATATATAAACATCTATATTTTTTAGATGATTTTCTATTATAGGTTATTACAAGATATTGAATATAGTTCCCTGTGTTATAAAGTAAATCCTTGTTGCTTTTCTGTTTTATGTATAGCAGCTTGTATCTGTTGGTCCCGTACTCCTAGTTTATCCCTATCCCCTTCTCCCTTTGGTAACCATAAGTTTGTTTTCTGTGTCTGTGAGTCTGTTTCTGTTTGGCATACAGATTCACTTGTAGTATTTTTTAGATTCCACATATAAATGATATTATACAATATTTGTCTTTCTCTGACCTCACTTAGTATGGCAGTCTCTTGGTCCATCCATGTTGCTGGAAATGGCATTATTTTCTTCTTTTTTATGGCTGAGTAATATTCCATTGTATACATGTACTACATCTTCTTTATCCATTCCTCTGTTGATGGACAATTAGGTTGCTCCCATGTCCTGGCTATTGTAAATAGTGCTGCCTTGAACACTGGGGGGCATGTATCTTTTCGAATTAGAGTTTTCTACAGATATTTGCCCAGGAGTGGGATGGCTGGATCATATGGTAGCTCTACGGTTAGTTTGTTGAGGAACTTCCAGACAGTTTTCCATAGTGTCTGCACCAATTTCCATTCCCACCAACAGTGTAGGAGGGTTCCCTTTTCTCCACACCCTCTCCAGCATTTATTGTTTGTAGACATTTTGGTCATGGCCATTCTGATTGGTGTGTGGTGATTGGTGTGTGGTGATACCTCACTGTAGTTTTGATTTGTGTTTTTCTAATAATTAGTGATGTTGAGTATCTTTTCATGTGCCTATTGTCTATTTGTATTTCTAGAAAGATTCTTCTTAAATAAATATTTGCTTTGTGTTGCCTGATGCAGATTTTCCCGAGTAGAAAAAGCCCTTGTTTCTTTTTCAGAGCATCTGTTGGCCATCTGTATGTCTTCTTTGGAGAAAAGTGTATTTAGGTCTTCTGCCCATTTTTCCATTGGGTTTTTTGGTTTTTTGTTATTGAGTTGTATGAGCTGTTTGTATACCAAATCTCAGCTTTTTAAATCATCCTTTATTTAGTCCATGGTGCTTTGGGTTGGAAATCTTGAGTGTCCTCAGCTGGGAGGTTCTTGTGTCTGGGATCAGCTTGCAGGTCACAGGTGCCCACTGGGCAAGGTCCTTCTCAACAAGGATGCTCCTCTGTGCTTGACTGACACACGTGGACTATGAACTCCACAGGTATGGGGACCTTGGGGTCCCAGGCTTGGAACTGGTCCATCATCATTTTTTTCTGTTGGGAAAACAAATCATAAAACCTTTCAAGATCCAAATGGTGGGAACACAAACTCACAAAATCACAGGGAGGATTGTAAAATTGGGGAACTTTTGCCAATCAACTACATCCTATAACTCAGTGATTCTCTATCTCTTTATATATTCTGGGGCAGAGATCTTCAAATTCAGAGATAGCTTTCTGAACTTTTTTTTTCAAAGTATAACTCAGCTGATGACTTTAGGGCAATAAATTTCCATACACTCCCCTTGTAGGTGTTGTTTTTTCTAAGGCTTTCTGGTCACCAAAACCCCTCCCCCACGTTATGAAAGAGTGGCCTTCAGGGCTGATCACAAACGTGACCTTCCTGCATTGCCATGGCATGTATAAAAAAAAAAAAGAGATAAATCATTCCAAATGCTGGTTTCAGGGAATCACTTTATTGAAGGTTCCATTAGACAAGCTTCCCAGATGTACACATATTTTTGTTAGTCATGTAACTTGGTCTTGTTTAGATATTCTGATTTCAGGGAGAAGCAAACATGAAGGAGTAGGTCAGCTATGCTGATTTCTTCAAGTGCAGAAGTTGAACTTTTCTGTAGGTGCCAAGTTTTCAAGCGGCACATACATTGGATGGACCCACAGATAAAATGTTTCATGTTGCCTTTGAGATTCACTGTGCTAATTAATGTGAACGTGGAGGTTAGAGCCTATGTTATGATTTATGTGTGGAGAGTGTGGACTGAAAAAAACGCACAACCTGAAAGTTGAGAATTACGTTTTCTTTGGCAGACTTTCTGAGAACTTAAGTGTGGGACACAGCAACTCAGATAGCTCTGAGGGGCTGCCCCAGAGAGGTGGGGGAGGAACCTGGATGTATAGGAGTTTTTGCAACAAAGACCAGGTAGTCAGAGCATCAAAAGATGACTGTTAATGAATGAAAACCAGACCTCTCAAGTTAATGGATTTAGCATTTTTCTATGTATGGGAAGATGCAAGAGTCTGGGCTGACTGAAGTCATTCCTTTGATATCCCATTAACTGTCTTGGGCGAGTTTCCAACTTGTCTCCATCCTGAATCCCATCTGGATGCCAGTGGCTGAGGGCCTGATGGCTGCAGCATCCTTTGTTTACTGATACGGCAGGCGACGTTCTCCATCCACAAGTGTTTATCTCTGTTACAGCCCATCATCAAGGTGCAGGGGTGAGAGAAGAGGTATCCCAGTGGGGTTCCTGCCCTGCTTCCCTCTCCTGGGGTCTTGATTGCCCCTGTTCCCCTTCCCCTCCCACTCAGAGCAGCCCACCTCCTTTGCTTATAGAAAGGGAGCCCTCACCCTAGCTCACCCATGCATGCTTACTTACTGGTACCCACCACGTCCTCAGCAAGCAAGCACCTTCCCATCATAGACAACCTCCAACCAAGAGAGTAAATGAATGAAGACATTCATCGGCCCCATCCGGAGTCCTCCTGTGCAAGTCGATCTCCGATAGGAGTGACCTCCTTCAGGATGGGTGTGTCTGCCTCAGCTGCCTCTCCTCCCCTGGCCGGGGCCAGCGTACTTGAAGTGTCAGTACATGTTTGCAGGAGGAATGGGTGTACCAGTGAATAAACTAATGAGGACAGCTTGAGGTGGGGCAGGTCCCATCCAGTTCATTGCTGGAGTGAGCCCAGGGTATCGTAATTGCTTGCTGGTCTCCTACCAGGATTGGTTACGTTCAAGAAGTAGTCCTCTGTGGCCCAGTGACTAACTAATCCGTCACATCTGTGATGGCCAAGAAAGCATTTCTCTCTCCCATACCCCAGTATACAACTTCCTCTGTATGGAAAACAATGCATTTAGCCAGACGGGCTCTTTTTAAGATGTTTCCTTGAGATAACAAGATTAAGAAGGACTTGGAATTTGCCCTTGGAAGGGACCAAAAAATAATAATAATAAATATGAGCTGATAAATACATTTTAATAGGATATCTTACATGAAGAGCAATAATTGGAAAGGTTTTTGGGGGGTTCTGTCATTTCTTTATATTGAGTAGATAACGTGATCACAGAACACCATTGGTGACTTTATTTTATGATTTGCATACTTTGATGGTGCTATAACTTAATGTATGTTAAAAAGAACATTTATAAAATTAGTTTCCTGCCTCAGAATGTTAACTGCAGCATCTAGAAGTTTTCCATAGACTTTTTTTTTTTTTTAATAAATAACTCCTTTAGGCTATTGGAGCACTTTTTTTTTTTTAATTTAAATTTATTTATTTATTTTTGGCTGTGTTGGGTCTTCGTTTCTGTGCGAGGGCTTTCTCCAGTTGGCAGCGAGCGGGGGCCTTTCTTCATCGCGGTGCGCGGGCCTCTCACAGTCGCGGTCCCCCGTTGCGGAGCACAGGCTCCAGACGCGCATGCTCGGTAGCTGTGGCTCACGGGCCTAGGCCTAGTTGTTCCGCGGCATGTGGGATCCTCCCAGACGAGGGCTCGAACCCGTGTCCCCGCATTAGCAGGCAGATTCTCAACCACTGCGCCACCAGGGAAGCCCCTTCCATAGACTTTTATTTTCTCATTGACTCTGGTTGGTCTACGTTTTCCGAATTGTCTACAGAGGGTTCCTATTACATTTATGATACAAAGTACTGTTTTAAATAGTTTGAGTTTTGAAAATGATGTAGATAAAGCACTAAAAGGGAACATCAGAAGAACAGGTATAAAAAAACCATGGACATCCTTCAGGACTTGGGACATTGAGATCTTTTATTTATAAAATCATATTTAAATTTTAGTAATGGAATATATTTGTTTGAAGTTATTTCAGTATTCCCTTTAATATTTAGAGCCATTTCCCCACTGAGGTTTGCTGGAGATGCTAACTATTAGATGTAAAGGAATATTGTTCTGGTCTTTTGGGGACCAGGAGAAAACTCATGGCCTGTCTGGACTTTGAAATGCCTTTTCAGCAGCCGCGGGGTGGGTTTACTCTGGAATAAATGACAGCAGAATCTTTTTCCCTGTGTCCTCCAACACCTGTGTTTACATAGTTCATGATTGTAACTAAATGAGATACTCAAGAGAACTCAGTTGGTTTTTAGGCCATTTAATTAGTTATAATTGAGAGAACAAATATTGCAGCAGCTTACGGAAAAAAGAACAAAAGGGTGGGAAATTCAATATACAAAGAACATTAAAGGCGATATCTAATTATGTTTCTGGGTTAGACTCTGCTCTATAAAATTAATTTAAAATTGTAGTTTGGCAAATAATTTCCATCAAAATCTCAGCAGGTGTTTTTTGCTTCCGTTGACAAGCTCATTGGAACGTTTGCCTGGAGTGGCGGAGCACCTAGAAAAACCAAAGGATCTTGAAAAAGCAGAAGAAAGTTGGAGGACTTGCCTTTCCCTGTTTCAAAACGTACTCTAAAGCTCGGACAGTAGGGTACTCATGTGGATAGAAATATAGAAGGGGGGACTTCCCTTGGTGGTACAGTGGTTAAGACTCCAAGCTCCCAATGCAGAGGGCCCGGGTTCCATCCCTGGTCAGGGAACTAGATCCCACATGCCGAAACTAACAGTTCACATGCCACAACTAAGGAGCCCGCCAGCTGCAACTAAGACCAGGTGCAACCAGATAAATAAATTAAATAAATAAATTAAATAAGTATTAAAAAATAGAAATATAGAAGGGGATATAATTAAAGAGTCCAGAAATAAACCCTCATGTGTATATGCAATTGACTCTCAAGAGTAGTGTCCCAGCAATTCACTGAGGAAAGAGTGTCTTTAGTACGTGGTGCTGAGACAATTGAATAAAGGATGCATTTCAAACCTTCCCTCGTATCATATGCCAACATTGACTCAAAATAAATGAAAGATATAGGAAGTAAAATTTTTAAACATCTAGGAAAAAACATGAAATCTTCAGGGCCTTTCACTAGGTGGAATTTCTTAGATGTGATATCAAAAACACAAGCTTTAAAAAAAAACCAGTCGGTAAGTTAGACTTCATCAGAATTAAAAAATTTTGCACTTCAAAAAACACCACTGAGAAAATCAAAAGAGAAGACACAGACCAGGAGAAAAGATTTGCACATCATCTTGCTGGCAAAAGACCTGTCTTTAAAAAATATAATTACAGTTCAAGAATAAGGAACAAAGAACCCAATTTAAAAAACGGGGAAAATATTTGAATAGACATCCCGCCAAAGAAGGTAGTACAGGAGAAGATCCTTGACGTGATTAAGTCATTAGCGAAATGCAAATTAAAACCACAGTGAGGCACCGTCTGACACCTGTTAGGATGCATATAATCAAACAGATAATAACACGTCTTGGGTAGGAGGTGGAGAAAGTGGAACCTGCATATACTGCTGATGGGAATATACAGTGAGGCAGCTGATTTGGAAAACAGTCTGTCAGTTTCTTAAAGTACTAAACATAAATGCGCCAAGTGACATAGCAATTCCACTCCTTGATATACACCCAGGAAGATATACATCCGTAAAAAATATTGCATATAAATGTTCATAGCAGCGTTATTCATACTGGCCACCAAGTGGAAATAAGACAAACGGCGTGTCAGTCAGCAGATGAGTGGATAAACAAGATGCGGTGTAGCCATGCAGTAGACTATTATTCATCTGTATGAGTAATAGGAAGGAAATACTGATGCATGCTACAACACGGATGGACTTTGAGAACATTATACTGAGTGAACGAAGCAAGACACAAAAGACTACACACTCTATGAATTTATTTATGGGAAATGCACAGAAATGGCAAATCTAGACTAAGTCACTCGTTGACTAAGTGAGACTGAGGTTAGGAACATCAAATGCCGGCAGTTGGGCACCAGCAGTCATTTTGGGGTGAAGGATATATTCTAAAATCGGATTACGCTGATGCTTGCACCACTCCAGACATTGACTCAAAAAACACTCCTTGAACTTTACACCTTGATGAGTTGATTTTATGATTGAAAATTATACCTCAGTAGAGCCCTTAAAAATCACACTTGGTTGAACAAAGGAATTTGGTAAAGAGTCAAAGAGACTACCCTGGATTAGCATTTAATCAGTGATGTATCTAGGTTATACCAATTTTCAAAGCATTGTCAGTCTTCAGAACGTCTTCCTCCATCTTTGGAGGGAAGTCTCCTTGAATACTGCCTCTCCTCCTGCCCCGGGGAGAATTTCAGATGACTCAGATTTCACGCATTGATGGTGAGCCTGAGGACATTGAGAATTGGGTCTTGGGAAAGAGCTCTGGCATTTAACTCACCCCAGACCTTGCAGAATGGCCTTTGTTTGGGTTTGAGCCAGTCCAGCGATCATGCGCCTGAGTTTCCAGCTGCAGCTGGGAAGACAGAAGAGCTTTATAAGAAGAAAATCCAGAAGAAGGCAGGGATATTAGGACAGGCTCGTGGGAAAGGCAAAGTCCAGGTATGGAGTCCTAATTAAAGACCTTTCTTAATGCCGACTGCTGTGGGAAGGCTGGTGCTCAGCAGAGTTGGTCAAACTTTTTTATTTTTTTATTTTTTGCGGTACGCGGGCCTCTCACTGCTGTGGCCTCTCCCGTTGCGGAGCACAGGCTCCGGACGCGCAGGCGCAGCGGCCACGGCTCACGGGCCCAGTCGCTCCACGGCATGTGGAGCACGAACCCGTGTCCCCTGCATCGGCAAGCAGACTCTCAACCACTGCGCCACCAGGGAAGCCCCGGTCAAACTTTTTAAAGGGACACATTTTCTGGGAGGGAATCAGCTTCATCAGACAACATTTTCTCTCCCCTAATCCATTGCATGTGTTTTGACTACACCTTCATTTTTCTAGTGTCTTCTCTTTTTTAATGAAAGAGGTGACCTGTTTCTCTACCAACTTAGAAAATCTTCAAAAAATTGAAATGTTTTTCAGAAATGAGAAGGATTTTAGTTCTGTCATCCGTGTAGCGTGTTTCTCTGAGAAGGACATTTCTTATACGCTTCTTAACATGTTTCTGCCATAAATTCAGCCCATGAGATAGCTTTGAAATCAGTTTTCTATTGATAAACTCTGACCAAAACAGCCCAAAAGACAATGGAGCTAATTTGAAGAGTTTTTTTTTTTGTTTTTTTTTTTAGTTTGTTTTAAGTTCTTTCAGCACAGTGGAATTCTTGGACGTGAATTGATTTCCATGTTAAGCTGATGACTATAATAGGCAGACACGTTTGTGTCATGGTACTTTCTAAAAGATGGGACTTGAACGTGCTGTAAGGAAGACAGGTGGTCTCCTAGAAGACTTCATTCTTCTTTCAAGTAGATGATGTGAAACTGGTAGTAGGCTTGAGTTTCAAAGGGTCTTGGGCATTTCTTTTCCAAGCTCTTGTCAATGACTTTAGATTAGATTGGTAACTTGAAATTGTCTACAGTGGGAAAATTTAAATCTCAAAAATCAACAAACACGAGGGATCAGGTTTCCACCTACCATCACTGCTTGTACTTGTTTATACACATGAAATTGACCATAATCAACCCGTATTGAGCTGTAAAACCAGCAACGTCAGATCTTGGTTTCAAAATATGTTTAAGCCCCTCTGAGGTATGTAGAACTGACGGAGGCTTTCCAGCTACAAGTGTTGTGGGTGATAGTGACTAAATTTCCTCTCCCTTAACCCATGTATCCGTGGAGGAAGGCAAAGACCGTTTTAATTGATGGCCACAATTTGAGGTATCCAGAACTGCCATAGGCGTACCTGTGGGCTGTGCCTGTCTATAGAAAGAAGGCAGTTGAGCTAATTAAACACCTCAAGTGGTATTGAATGTTTTAGCTTCTTGTATCTGGAAAATAGAAAAACCAAAATGGCACACTGCATACGGAGAGCATAGGAGAGTTTTGTTTTTTACCTTTTTTCCGGTTTTTTTTGGCGTGGTTAAGGGACCCTCTGTTCATTTTGCCTACATGGAAATTTCAAGGCGGTTTATGTTTCAGGTCATCCAGGTAGGTGACTTCATTTATTTATTTATTTATTTATACAAATAGCAATAACATTCAAGCAATATCTAATAAGCGTTTCAAACACAGAAAAAAATTATTTATACTGTTATATCTTGACTTCAGAAATACTTATTGAAAGTGGTAGTTTGTTTACAGTTGACAAAAGGAATAAATAACGTGCAGTGTTCTCTAGCTACTGGGGATAGGTGAGTCTTCATGATTTAAATAAAGTAGCGACATTTCTGATTTTTATTGTAAGTGTTGTGCTTTTAAGTTCTTATGCATGAAACTAATGTTGGTTTTAAGATATTTTGATTAAAGTTCTTTCATGTTTATTGTTTAAATGTGTTTCTTCTTACATTATGGAATTTCCTAAGCAAACTGTATCGGTGACATTTCAAAAATTTATCTAGATTATAACATGTTAAAACTAGAGGAACATTTGAATACTTCATATGCATTTCTTTATAAAATGTGGGAAACCCTTTTTAAAATAATTTTCTTTTTTTTTCAACTCACATTAGTTTTTTTTTTGCAGTAGTATCATTTTAACCCCCAAACTGCATTTTCACAGAGTATCTAACATTTTTTGCAAGTAACACTTTGAATTTGTTCTTCTTGACATATTTATGTTCATATGCATTTTGCATCTCCCTATTTCATGTTTTTGAAATCCAAATGTAACAGATTTCAACTTTTTGTATGACATTATTTTTTTTTCTTTTACTGGGGTAGTATCTCTCTTTCTTCTGACTTTTTTGCAAACCTGTTGTTTTTGAATTCTCTTTTTTCCCTTTATTTTCCTTCTCAATATGACACCAGGAGCCAACACAAAGAAAAACGCTGATGATATAACCAGTAATGACCGTGGTGAAGATGAAGGTATTTTTTGTTTTTTTTCAAAGCTCGACCTTGGTGCATGATTTTATATCGTTCGTTCTTTTTTTTTTCTTCTTTTTTTCATTTCAACCTGTTTTTCCTCCCTTACCTGAAGTGAGTACACTTTTGTGTGCTTTATTTTCTTCTTGTTTGGAAACCACTGTCATTTTTAATCCCAATGACCGTGTAGATGACTGCAAATCACCTGGGAGAACACGTATAAATGTTTCTCAGTATGAAGTGAGTAACAAAATGCAATTTACAAGGAAACTCTTTTTCTTTTTCTTTTTTTTTTTTTTTGGCTTGGTCACAAGAAGAGAAAGTGAAATTTTAAAACATGCATGTGTGCTTTCTTTTCTTCCTTCCGAATGTTATTTTATAATTTTGTATTTTGGAGCTTTGGTCTTCTTAATTTCTTCTGTGGACGGTGAGACACCTCAGTAGAACTTTTCAGGGGGCTGGCATTTCTGTTTTTGTTTGTTTTTAGTGTTTCTTTTTTTCCCCAAACATACTGATTCCAAAATGGGGCCTTCAAAGAATCTTCTCTGGCTCACAGTAAAATACATGAAAAAGTGTCTTAAAGAGAAGTTGTTTCTCTCAGAACTGCCTTTTATCAGCTTTAAAGAGAAAAAAAGGGGGGATGGAACTGAAATTTTTCAAAAAGTTAGCTCTATGCATCTTTGTCTTCCCACCACAGCTGCTTTAAGAACATTTTTCCCCAAAAATGTTGTGGAGAGTTTCTTCTTGAAGGAGCTCAAATTGTTTGACAGATTATACTCCACAAGTAAAGTGATTTTTTTTTTAAAGATGGAAGCTAACATGACATCTAAACCATCCTTAGCACGTTGTATCCGCTTCCTTCAGCAGAATAAATGGTTTAGAAGAAAAGAAACAAAACATGTTTCAAGTCAGCCTTTGCTGGCTCTAAGGCTGTGTAGGCTGGGTGAAAACACGTTTTTCCCATCTGAGTAGCAAAATGCATGGATCTCCGTTTCTTTACCTTAAAACGTTGAAGGCCCTCAGTGGGCCCATGGTCCTCTGGCTGAAAGGAGATGGTCCTCTGGCTGAAAGGCAGTTTAAAGTGCAGTGGGGAGCTCTCCTTGCTGGGAAGCAAAACTGCCTTCAAAGTCCCTTTGCGTCACTTGCTTGGTTTTCCTGCCCTCTTGGAGTTTTTTCATGAATCAGTGGCTCTACGAGAAAAGAGGTTTTGCCTATGTTGCTTTCTCGTGCCCGCGGTTCTCTCAACACTACTGTTAGTTAATTTTTTTTTTAACCTGCGTTCATAGGGTTCTCCCTGCTTCTAATAACCCTCTAAGAAAGTTCTTCTGCTGGCCTTGGAGTATCATACCTGCACCTGAATCCGCAGCTAGCTTCTCCTTTATGAGGCCTCAGGACACCTGTAGTTTTATCCGTATCCCTGTATAGCCAACTACGGGTGTTAGTTTGCATCTTACTTTTTTTCTGGCTTTTCAGTGTATTATTCCCTTTTGACCGTTAGGATCTGTTTTCCCAGTGCTCACCAGTCAACCTTTATTACTGTTAACAGTAATTTTCCTTCTAGTTTTTTCCGTCTAGTTTTCCTTTAATACCAAGAAACTATGATCATTTTCTTCACTTTGCACGAATCTGGCATCTGGTTATTTCTTTCTCAACCTCATGAGAACCTTGTTCTTTGTGTCTTGGAGGTAAGAGCCGTTAACCTAACGTTTTCTGTGAGGGAACCCCGTAAAGCAGCCCTCAAAACCTCAACTTCTTCCTTTCTCACAGTGGAGTAGCGTGCCGCCTGCTGCAGAATGGTAACATAAATAAGGGCTAACACAGCAAATCAGAGTCCAGAGAGAGGGGTGGATAGTGTAAAACACCAGACCCCTGTAGGGACGGTGATTTATTTAAAAATTCCATGTAGCATATGATGAGTGAAGGATTAAAAAATGATTTTTACTTCCTATTTAAGTTTTTTTTTTTTTTTTTTTTGCGGTATGCGGGCCTCTCACTGTTGTGGCCTCTCCCGCTGTGGATCACAGGCTCCGGACGCGCAGGCTCAGCGGCCATGGCTCACGGGCCCAGCCTCTCCGCGGCATGTGGGATCTTCCCGGACCGGGGCACGAACCCGTGTCCCCTGCATCGGCAGGCGGACTCTAACCACTGCGCCACCAGGGAAGCCCCCTATTTAAGTTTTACAGGAGAAAATAGTGTTCTGCGACAGATTAAATATCTGCAGACACAGGGGCAGCTTGACACTTTTTTCTGCACTTGACTGTGACCACTGGGTTTCTTTTGCCTTGGGGATGCCCTGTGGTGGCGCCCAGGAGCCTGTTCTGAGATCATGATCGTAATTCATTTTATATGCAGTCACCATCCAAAGGGTGGTTTCTTTCCTTAAAATTCCTTTCTGATAGTTCAAAAGTGTCTCCATGAATTAGGGAAAAAAAGTTTTTATTTAAGAAAAAATGAAAATAAATGTACATGGATACATTTGGTTTTCTTCTGACATACAGATATTTAAATGACACACACACATATATGTATATGCAATACATAAATATCCAGAAATCATTAGAATCAAGGTCAGGATTCTTCAGCATTAAAGGTAAAAAAGCCCAAGGAATGATTTCCACCAAACTAGTTATTTCATCACAACTTTTCAGAAAGTAGGCTCTACAAATAGACATATGGTCTCCAAACTTCTGTTGTCACAGAACATTGCGAAATAGGCTTTTCACATCATTGTTAAATAAAATAATAATGACTCTGGGTGCTCTGGTTGCAAAGCACGATGGGAGTTTATATTCCCTGTAAAAATATGTAGCGTTGCCACACTTTCATCTTGGGGTTGGAATCTTGTGCCATTTTTATCCCAGCTCTCCTCTCTCTCTCTCTCTTTTTTTTGTCACTTAAGTTGGGATATTACTTCAATCAGTAAATTAGAGAAAAAACACTTGCTTGGACATTTTGTTTTGTTTTTACACATTTCTGTCCTGTTGATCATTTTTAACCATTTATTTGTTTTTTGTCATCATGGGCCCTGTATTGAGAGCTTACAGTTTCATGACTAGTTTTATGTTCTCGTTGTTAAGTTGAAAATGAATCTATAAGCTCCTCTTTGACTGAAGATAGAAGTTACAGTAAAAATAAATGATCATTTTGACGTTGGTTTCACACTTACTTAGATGATAAAAATATATTTTGTAATAGATGCCCTTGTAGGGTTTGAGCACTCTTTAGGGAAGATGTATTTCATCTCCATCCTTGCGTATTTAGTGTTGTACACACATACAGAAACCTACACCTGCACACACGTTCCTTCCAATGCCTGCATCATTTCTATGAGTAGAAAATATAACAACATGGACCATTTTCCTTAGGCCATCTTACCAAGAACGTACCTAATTTAAAAAGGGGCCATGCGATGGATTCCAATCTAAACTAGGAAAAGTCCCCCACGTCCTTTGCCCTTGACTTAGCATCCGTTCATCAGCATGATGTTTTATTGTGTTTCCTTACTTGGCTTTTTTTTCCAGACATCCATGATCAGAACAGTAAGAAGCCAGTAATGGTGTACATCCATGGCGGGTCTTACATGGAGGGCACAGGCAACATGATTGACGGCAGTATTCTCGCGAGCTACGGCAATGTCATCGTGATCACAGTTAACTACCGCCTGGGGATTCTAGGTGAGTGATTCCGTCTCGCTGATCACCGCACAGGAGGCCATGAGGAAGTTCCGCTTTCGGTTTGGGGCTCGTTGATTCTTTTGATTTGGGGCTCGTTGATAGAGTAACCGTGTTACTCTAATTCCTAGACATCTCTGCTACACAGAGCTCACTTCATGCTGCAAGATATATTTGTCCCTTAACGTTCATGCAGCGCCGTCTGTTTTTTGTTGTTGTTGTTGTTGTTTTTCAAAGTTTGCACTTTTTAATCCAGGAATTTCATTTCCTAGGATCCGCCTCAAACAAATGCAGCCTCCAAGGTGATCAGATGAACATGATACTTTATTGAAAGCACTTTTCTTTCTGTGGGCTTAGCCGACATAACCCTGTGGAATGAACACAGTTTGGAGACGTGTCTGATAACGCATTTGGTAATAGGTGATAACTTGGTAATGGTAGATAACGGCCACAGACATTAGCTTTCTTTTGTGGTTTTGTAGGTGTGTTAATCAGTTAATCGTTTGTCGGAAAATCTTTTACTTAATTGCTTAATGCGTTGTCTGTGTCTGTTGTATCTTGAAGAGTCGCATGGCTGTTGTATTTACGTGAGATGGAATACTCCTATTTGAATTTTGTAATTTGATGGTTTTTCATTTTATGTAAATTTTATGATTTATGATGAAAGGACATTGGCCAAGTGCGTAGGAATTCAAGAGCAGCTCTCCGTTGTTTCGGTGTTAACTTCGTTTTTCCCCAACTGGGGGTTGGAAAAATAAATAACCTATTTTGAAGTTACTATTTCGAAGCTTACCTTCTTCTGTGGTTTAGCCCGCTCTCGGTCAGTTCATGAATAATATTCCTAGCCTGTGTAACAACGTTCGTTTTCAAGGCAAAAATGCATTGAGAGGATGCAGAAAATTGTTTACAGTAGGGTGGCTATGAGAATGAGATCTGTATGTCACAGGATGGTTACGGTAAAAGCTATGAAAAATAAAATGGACCAACGGACCTGTTTCAAGTAAGAAACAGGGCTGAAATGTTTTCTCCAAACAGGCAAGTATCACTAAGAATATTTTATTTTCAACTTGAGGTTTTACTTTTGTTTTGAGCATTGTATTTCATTCACTACTGAACACATTCACCTATAGAAGACCCCGGAGTAAGGGGATGAGTTGTAGGTGACCTTCTAATTTAGAAATGCACATCACCCACAGATGTTTGCAAAGTTGGGCATTTGGGAGCATCGATAAAGTACTGGAAACGTCAGGTTTTTAGGATGAAACACAACAAAAAGCCTCAGAGTCTAGAGCCTTCTTGATTTCCTTTTCTTTTCTCGTCGGTGCCAGGAGCCAGACCTTTGTGGGATGATTTCTGTTCGTGTTGCACAGCAAGGGTGGCATGCCTCTCTGAATGTTTTTCAGAAGCCTCTGGCTAGTTGACTTGGCTACTGGTGTTTGAAACCGGAAATGTTGTTTCTTGATGTTTTACAAAAGGTCCATTCTAAGGAAGAGGTGGGCAAAGGAAGCCACGGACCAGGGCTTGCTGCTAGCAGCCCTTTCAAAGAGGGCAGTGTGGGCGTCCCTCGGTAACATCACCAGCTCTGGGCGTTGCTTTCTGAACAAAGCAATGGGCTTGGGTGAGTCCTTGCTTCGGTGGAATAACAAAGCGTCCTCCTGCCTGCACAACACGGTGGTGATGTGACTTAAAAGGTTAGATTTCAAAAGAAATCGATTTTCTCCCCGCGTTGAACGCCAAACTGGTATTAAGCAGCTTAACACAGTGATCTCTTATCTATTTGGCCCATTTGTGAATCTAGAAAAGTACTGTGGGAATTATACACACCTTTATTCTTTTATTTTAAGAAAAGAAGAAAAAAATAGCTTGCTTTTAGAACTTTTCTCATTGAACAATTTTAATTTTACCTTTTGCTGCTGAGCGTGAAAAAGAAAAAATCTTGGTAAGATAACAGAGGGCTGTGAGAGTTGTGGCCTGGAAATAAAAGAAGCAGTTTAGCATCTCCAAGCCAGTCTATTTACATTCCACGAATGAGTTAGTGTGAAGCTGTGCACCACAGACCCCCTTTTATCTGATGGAGCGCAGTGTGCCAGCTTTGCTGATTCTACAGGGCGATAGAGATGTTTTAACTGGGACTTGGTATATTGTTATCAGGGACCTTGCACGGGCTACCATCCTCTGGAAAACTGTGCGCTGGCCATTTACTTTTTGCTTGCAGGACATCCCTAGTACCACTCACTAGCACTCTGATAAGAATCGATGTTTTTACCAAAATGTCGAAATAGTGTTGGAGGTTTTTTTTTCAAAAGTAAGAAATGCATACATGCTGTTTCTCTGCCCAAGGAATGGAAAAGCATTGTTTGAGAGGATTACCGTTCTTTTCCAGAGTAACAAATGCTGTTTTCCTACCCAAAAGAAAGGTTTAGGAAGATGGGTGATGGTCAGAGGGAAGCAGGAGGCTGGCGTGGAAAGAACGTAGATTTTTATAATGAGATAAGAACGAACTGCTTGGTGTCTGTGGTGTGACATTGAGAAGGTCAGCTGAGTTTTTCGGAGTCTCTCTAAAAGGTGGTCCCATTCTCTCTGTGGCAAGGTTATTGTACATACCATATAAACATCCTATGGGTTTATGTACGTGAAGTTTCATAGCCCAGCACTAGGAACCAGTAAACCCAGACAGGTGATCATTTCCAGTGTTATTAATAGCCTTGGACATCTTATTAACATGACTGTTGGTCCACTGGAAAAAATCGCGACTGGCCCAAACGGTAATGTCTGTCAAATACTGACTTCTAAACGGAACCACCTTAATTAAACAAAAGCGATGATAAGACGCTCGTAATAAGACACAGATGACAGGATCTTCGCACGTGCTCTTTGAACAATGAATATTTTCTTTAATCAGAACTGCGTCACACAACCTTGCTAGCCATTGAGCATGTAATTTATTATCTAATCCAGGACACTTTGAAAATTGTTAATAATGCTCTTAATAAACTGGGATTATTCCAGGCAAATTGGGATGTACCATCACAGCTATAAAGTAATTATTCATACCCACACAAGATCTAATGAACAAACTGGTGGTCCGTTTATTTTCAAAGGAGATCTCTTTTTAAAGCATATTTCCTATGCGTCCTTCTGTATACCTTTGTCATTAGGAAAGCATACACAGCTAAAAGTTGAGTTCTATCACATCTGCCTCTATTTTTTTTCATGGTGATTGTTCAAAGACCATTGCTATATAAGAGGAACCTCCTCGCTGAGGCTTAGCGATGGAAATGCCTGGGATTTATTTATGGGTGGCTCTTACTTCTGCTTTCCTTCATTAATAGTCTCTAATTTGCATCTTCAGTTGGTTAATTAGACCTCCATTCAAATGCTGATTTTAGTTTCGCTGAAAGGGTATTACCTTTTTGGTTATCCTATGATTTGATGCCTCATGCAGGCTTTAAACTATTTTGCTTTGAAACAATCTTATCTATATGCCTCGGCACGAAACTCATGGACAGCCTGCGGTGTGGCCATCACTGGACATTGTAGCTGCCCCTTCATTTAATCCTCATACTCTCCCTTGGAAGGGTTCCCTTATCTTACTTTTGGGGAAACAAAGGCTCAGAGGTGATGGGACGGACTCACAGTGGTACAGGTTGTAGGGATTAGAGCGGGGATTGGAGCCCTGGTCTAACAGTATTAATTAGGTGAACTGCCGTAGGAAACAGTGCAAATCTTTATATCAGATCCAGCTTCTCTAATCGCACAAAACGTCAGATGTGCCTATGGTTGATCTAGATACAAAATTGCGATTCGATGCTTACACTGTATTTTTATGTTCCTCAAAGTGGGTCCTTCATCGCTGATGCATTTTCATCAAATCATCATTGATGGTCTACCATGGTGCATGGTGATGTGGTATTGGCCCCAACGATGGCATCTGTGAAATCAGAGCTCTCAGACACAGTAGATCTAAGGCTGTATCAGCGAGTCAGGTGTCTAACCTCTTACGCCCATTCTGTTGCCTTGTTGCTGTCTGTGGCCAATCAATGGAATTAAGACAATTGACCCAGAGAATGACTTTGAAACCGCACAACCCACTTTGGGACTTGAACCTGTGGACCGGGACTCAAACTCAGCCGGAACCCACATTGGGACTTGAACCCACTGTCTTTTGATTAAGATCCCACACCTGGTCTCAGCACTGAATGGAGCTCAGGTTCTTTATGTCTCAGTGCAGAAAGAATTCAGTGAGAGACAAAGTGATAGGTAAGAAGTGGATTTATTTAGAGAGATACACATTCCATTGACAGAATGCGGTCTGTCTCAAAAGGCGAGAGCAGCCTTGGGAGAAACGCACTGCACAGACAGAGTGTGGGCCATCTCAGAAGGCAAGAGGCCATGAAGTATGGGGTGGTTACTTTTTATGGGCTGGGTAGTTTCATAGGCTAATGGGTGGGAGTATTATTCCAAGTTTTTTGGGGAGGGGGTGGAGATTTCCAGGAATCGGGCCACCACCCACTTTTTGGCCCTTTGCGTTGGCCTTGGAACTGTCCTGGCGCCTATAGGTATGTCATTTAGATGCTATTGCATTACAGTGGGCATTCAATGAGGCTCAAGGTCCAGTGGAAGTCAAATCTTGCACCATCTTGGACCTAATTGATTCTAGTCAGTTTATGGCAAATCCTCAAGGGCTATGTCATTCTTTTAGAGGTTCTGCCCTGTCCCCTTCCCTGCTGTTTCAACTTCAGTGGATTTCTCACCTGACAGGTATCTTACAGTCTTTTGAAATGTTGTCCATAGGTTTATATAACTGACTTTTTCAAAGGATTAAAAAAGCATCAGAAAGACCTACTCATTTTTCAAGAAGTGTAGCTACCCTCAAAGTTTTTATCTCAGGGAAGGTTGTGTAATGGTGTTTCTGAAGTTGCCTTTCTCTTTAAGGTTATTAATTACGTAAGACTACTTTCGTTCATGGGTGTCATAACTTTAAAGGTAAGATGGAAATGGTTTTGAAATAAACGCACAGCAGGAAGAGCATTTGAATGAAAGGCACATGACTTGAGCTCTATGCATGTGGTAATGGCTTGGCCACGTGGCATTCTGGTCCCCTTTGTGGGGTCTTAGTCTCCATTGAAATGGAAGGTGGGTGGGCTGGCATTAGGAGGAAGCCCTTTGACGTCAGCCAGAGCAGTTTCACCCTTACCTGTTTGATACATTGCTGTTCCACGTCAGATTCCGTTCATAAAGGGGGTCCGGAATCACTGGAGGAGGGGCTTGATACCTGCCTTCAGAGACCTGGGATCTGAATTCCAGGTGTGCGCAAGCAGTTTACATCAGGGGTGTTTAGTGGTTCTAACATGCCTTAGGTACCGCTGCTGAAAAATGTCAATTTCCGATTTATATTTCTCTTTCACTTGGGAGTTAAAGATGTTTACTATTTGGTACTTTCACCATTTTTTCCCCCTAAAAATCCTTTCTTCTTTTTCTTTTCTTTGTTTTTATCTTTTACTACAGATTTTCTCTTTTTTTAATTAATTTTTATTGGAGTCTAGTTGATTTACAATGTTGTGTTAGTTTCTGCTGTACAGCAAAGTGAATCAGTTATACATACACATATATCCACTCTTTTTTAGATTTTATTCCCATATAGGTCATTACAGAGTATTGAGTAGAGTTCCCTGTGCTATTCGGTAGGTCTGTTATCTATTTTATATATAGTAGTGTGTATATGTCAATCCCAATGTCCCAATTTATCCCTCCGCCCCAATCCCCCAGTAACCCTAAATTTGTTTTCTACATTTGTTACTCTTATTTCTGTTTTGCTAATAAGTTCATTCGTACCATGTTTTTAGATTCCACATATAAGTGACGTCATATGATATTGTCTTCCTGTGTCTGACTCACTTCACTCAGTATGACAGTCTCTAGGTCCATCCATTTCGCTGCAAGTGGCATTATTTCACTCTTTTTTATGGCTGAGCACTATCCCATTGTGTGTGTGTGTGTGTGTGTGTGTGTGTGTGTGTGTTTATGTATACACACCACAACTTCTTATCCATTCATCTGTCGATGGACATGTAGGTTGTTTCCATGTCTTGGCCATTGTCAATAGTGCTGCTGTGAACATTGGGGTGCAGGTATCTTTTTGAATTATGGTTTTCTCCAGATATATGCTGACGAGTGGGATTGCTGGATCGTATGGTAGCTCTATTTTTAGTTTTCTGAGGACCCTCCATACAGTTCTCCCTAGTGGCTGAACCAATTCACATTCC
Organism: Delphinus delphis; assembly: GCF_949987515.2. Taxonomy (NCBI): domain Eukaryota; kingdom Metazoa; phylum Chordata; class Mammalia; order Artiodactyla; family Delphinidae; genus Delphinus; species Delphinus delphis. The sequence goes on from NC_082704.1 coordinate 122,699,200, forward strand.
CACCAACGGTGCAGGAGAGTTCCCTTTTCTCCACACCCTCTGCAGCATTTGTTGTTTGTAGACTTTTTGGTGATGTCCATTCTAACTGGTGTGAGGTGCTACCTCATTGTAGTTTTGATTTACATTTCTCTGATAATTAGTGATGTTGAGCATCTTTTCATGTGCTTTTTGGCCATCTGTATGTCTTCTTTGGAGAAATGTCTGTTTAGGTCTTCTGCCCATTTTTTGATTGGGTTGGATTTTCTTTTAAATCACTCATGGAACACATCTTCCTTATCAAGTCAAAAGTTCATCTATTAAAAAAAAAAAGTTCATCTATAAAGAAAAAAATATCGTCTTTCCTTTCAAGGATCTCCATGCTACCCCCTAAGTCCATCCTCTTCCCTCTCTGCTCAGATATCCCCCGATCAGATTTGTGACCGGGAGAAGCTTCCTTTATCCATCCTCAGAGAGAAACTGCACATTATTTAGGGATGGAAGAATGCTGTAAGAAGCTAAATGGGTAGACAGGAAGGATGAAGTATTGCACTGAGGGAAAAGATAAAGTGGAAAAGTACAGGAAGTTTGGGAGAAGTGTGAGAAAATGGGGGGCAGAGGCCAGGCACTTGATGTGGGACCAGTCACAACCCCAGAACGGAAAGAGGGTGGAAGGAAAGATTGAAAGCCCTTCCCTCTGTGGTGGGCGGGGGAGGTGATGGGCCAGCCTGACCACAGGCTCCCGGACTCATTTCTGCAAAGCTCCCTGATGTGTCTCAAGACGGACTGAGGGTTAGAGGGAGGTATACCCCCTAGATAACACAGTCATAGGATGGACACAGTTCATGGGGGAAGGGAGGGCTGGCGTAGCTTCCCTGATCCTAAAGTTATGCCAAAAAGAAAATAAACAAGATGCTTCCCCCTTGCCCTGCCCCTCCCCCCAGTGTCTTTCATCATCTTCATCAATAGCTCTCTGTGCATTTAACACTCATTCGGAAATGCTGTAATCTGGACTCTGTCGTTGCTCGTGTGTTGCTAAGAACCAGAACTCTGGACAAAAACATCATAGCCCGGTTTTGTATCAATGATCATTTACTTGGGTTTTCCTCTTCTGCCTCCTGGTGGCCAAAAATGCCCATTGCATTCATTTGATTTGTTCTGCGATGAAGGAATTGGCTTGGTTGTGGATGATGTCTCTTGCCTCTGGGATTTTGCAGGCACACGGCGGGGGGTAGATATGGAAGCCCCTGCGGTGGAATAAAGACCCTGACATGAGACAGATGCCTTTTATGCAGAGGTTGATATGAGCCACCGAACAAAGAGGGTCCCTCGCTGTGAGGTGACAGAGGGCCACAGAGGAAAGTAAAAGTCCGCAGCAAATAAAGACAATGTGAAAGGATGCGGGGTGGTGATGAAGAGGCAGAAGAGACATTTTTATTCAATCTCAAATGCACAAAATTATCGACTAGCGTGTGCCTTATGACGGAGAATTTTCTTGATCTCTTTGTGAACGATTCAGAATTTCTTAAAAGAAGTTGGCCTGTTACTTGTACACGCAGAGCCGTTTCTGGAAATCACAATGCCCCGATACACTCGATGCTCGGATACTCTTATTATATTTAATAAGTACATATTTTCCACTTAATTGATTCCAGGGTGTCATGTCAGTAATAATCACAACGGGGTATACATTTTTTTTAAATGCTCTTTTCCTGGACATGTTTATATCCAAGACAGAATCTCTTAAGATGATCCGTTCTACGTGAAAGAAACCACTTTCTCTGCTCTGTGTGCTTGCCTCATTTTGCTTCTCACCTAGCCAAAGAAGGCTTGATCATTTTTCGTTGATCAGGATAAAGTGGTGTCTGTCTTAACGGGGAAGAACACACATGAACATCACTCTGAATGAAAGGAAAAGTGTGATGGGCATTTGAGTATCGGGCAGCGGAGAAACTGGAAAGTTCCAAGGAGGAGTGTTCAATTTAAGCGCCAAGATACATTAGCTTGATGTGGGTGAGCTAGAGATTAAGTCTCTGGCAATCATTCCATCAGATAAATGGTTTTAAAACAATGCCTGAAAGAGAAATACCTGCATTCTTCCTATGTACCTTTTCTTCCTTCCCTAGATGTATTCAAGGAATTAATCCTTCCAAGTCAGATCATTGAAAAATCTCTAAAAGGCAATCAGAGTGGGAGTTTTAAAGACCACAGAGGCTGAAACACTCCAGGACTGTACAAATCGTGGCCTGCAGATCATTTTTCTTTTTTTCCCCTGAAAGTATGCATTGCACGTTTTACAGGAAGCGTGGAGTGAATATGCACATGTCCACACTCACCACGGCGGTGATACCGCAAAAGGGCATATTCTGTTCTAATATAACTCTCCTAGTATTGTCCAATCGTACATCAATCAGTCATGGGCTTCATGAAAATAAATCCTTGGGGACATAAGGCTCAAAGTGAATGTCTGAGGGATCAAAATGTAACGCAGACACGGCAGACACACCGTGCATTTAACAATGTAAAATGTATTTTTCAAATAAGATTACTTAGTAACATATGGATTGGGTAAGTCCCATCTAATGGGTAGGGCAGCTTTTCCTTTGATTAAAAAAAATAATAATAATAGCTCTTTGGAAAGAAGTGTACAACTCTCAGTATAAAAAAATCAGAACTATTTTAGAATGGTAGATGCAACATTCCTCTGACATGACAGCCATTAGACAGGGTTGAGCTGGGGTCTTCATGCAAATAAATCAATTGCGAGACTCTTGATCCCTTTAATTATTTGAGACTGCAGGCACTGGTTTTTGTTGTATTCAGTACAGAGGCTTTTATTCTAGGTTCCTTTATTATGGGGGAAAAGGCTGTGTCCTGTGCAGTGGGTCTAGTCATCAACAGGTGGCTTGAATACATGCATTATTATAAAGATACACATTTCGCTCTAGACAGAGGTATGAGATCATCTCCCAGAGAAACACTACGAATTCTACCAAAGACACCCAAGATTCGTACCGGAGTTGGGAAAACAATTTTGGAATAAAGAATTGTTTCCAGTTTGGGTTGAGAAATGTTTTCTGTCTCTCAGAGTGGCTGCTACATCTTTACTAATATATCCCAGTAATGGTTTAGAGGCTCGGTTGGCATATGACAGATAGATAGATAGATAGATATTGATATAGAGAGGTAGGTATATATATATATATAGTATTTAGATATATAGAGAGAGGTAGGTATATATTATATAAAGATACCCATAGAGATAGGTGTATATATATTATAGAGATAGAGATAGGTATATGTATGATATATATAGATATATGTAGAGAGATAGGTATATATATGATATATATATAGAGAGATATATGTAGAGAGATAGGTATATATATGATATATAGAGAGAGATATATGTGGATATACATATATATATATCCTCTTGTCCCTTCTTTATAACATAAACTTATAATACCATGTAGAAATGTCACCCATCTTTTCCTGTAATACTTCTTTGTTAAACCAGGCATAAGAGTTCACATCTGTCCAAAAAAGAATCTTGTGCAAATGGCCTTATCCATTTCTACATTTCTTTTTCCCCCATGCTATCCACTTTTTTAGTTATATTTATTTGAGTCGTATTTATCTGTTTCTCCCCCCTTTATCTCTAGTTAGTTAACTTCCTCGACTTCAATCATAGTGTTCACCAACACGGTTCTCCTGAGGACCACTCATACGTTGTTAGCCTTTTCTAGGACAGTCCGAATTCTTTCAGTGGCCTTTGCTGCATCCTCGTTTTTCTTCATCTTCTTGTAAATGGCCCACTGGTTCGTCTCCACTCCCACCTTTCACTGTCTGTGTCCTTTATTTAAAATGGTTTATATACCATGTTGTGCATTGAACGTGTACAGTTCCATGGCCTTTAGTATGTTCACAAAGTTGTACCACCATCAACACCCCCTAATTTTTGAATGTTTTCATCACTCCAAGGAGAAACCCAATATTTATTCTTCTCAGTCTCCAAGGACTTAGGCAACCATTAATCTCCTCTCTCCCTGTGGATCTGCCTTTCCTGGGCATTTCATACAAAGGGAGTCATATGCTATGTGCTCTTTTGTGTCTGACGTCTTTCACTGAACATGATGTTTTCGACATCCATCCACGTGGTAGCATATATCAGTACTTGGTTATTATTTATGGCCAAATATTTATTCCATTGCATGGATATAACATGTTTTCTTTATCCATTTGTCTTCTGATTTGTATTTGGTTTGTATCCACTTTTTGGAGATTATGAATACAATGCCATGAACATCCACGTACAAGTTTTTTGTGGGGATATATGTATTCGCTTCTCTTGGGTACAAACCTAGGAGTAACATTGCTGGGTCGTATGATAAAGCTGTTTAATCAGCTAAGTAACTTGCAAATTCTTTTCTAGAAAAGTGGCTGCACTATTTTACATTCCCACCATCATGAGGGTTCTAATTTCTCCACGCCCTTACCAACACCGGTTCTTGTCTGTCTTTTTGACTACAGCCCTGCTAGTGGGTGTAAAGTGGTACCATTTTTGATGTGCATTTCCCTGATGGCTAATGACATTGAGTACCTTCTCGTGTGAGTATTGGCCATTCGTATATCTTCCCTGGAGAAATGTGTACTCGTATTCTTTCCCCGTGTTTGAGTGGGGTATTTACCTTTTCAGTATTGAGTTAAGAGGGTTTTTATGTTTGTTTGCTTGTTTTTTTAAAGTGGTGTGTTCTGGATACATGTTCCTTAGCAGATACAGGACTTGCAAATATTTCCTCTCATTTTGTTTTCTTCCCACTTTTGGGATGGTGCCCTTTGAAACACACATGTTTTTCATTTCGATGAAGTTCAGTGTATCTCTTTTCTCTTTCTGCCTTTGCTCTTTGCGTTGCTTCTACGAAGTCTTCACCTGACCTAAGCGCTCACCACTTTATTCCTATATTTTTTTTCTAAGAGTTATACAGTTTTAGATCTTGTTTTAGACCAGATCCCTTTTGAGTTAATTTTTTTTTTTTTTTTTGGTACACGGGCCTCTCACTGTTGTGGCCTCTCCCGTTGCGGAGCACAGGCTCCGGACGCACAGGCTCAGCGGCCATGGCTCACGGGCCCAGCCGCTCCGCGGCATGTGGGATCTTCCCGGACCGGGGCACGAACCCGTGTCCCCTGCATCGGCAGGCGGACTCTCAACCACTGCGCCACCAGGGAAGCCCCTGAGTTAATTTTTTAAAGCACTGTCATGTGGTTTTTGTTCTTTTTTCTCTTGCTCTGTTACATTAATCAATTTCTGACTATTAAACTGCCCTTTCATCCTGCAGTAAATCCCCACTTGGTCACGGTGTATAATCCACTTGACCTGCTGCTGGACTTGGTTTGCTAGTACTTTTGAGGATTTTGTTTGTCTGTTTGTTTAACTTCTGGTTCTGGGGAAAGAAATGACCTCGAATTCTAAGCCTATTGTCGATTTCATGGTTTCTGGACCTCTGCACGACTGACACTGAGAATGGGTTTCTCTTCTTGGTGGAGGGTTTCTGTTGTACACTGTGGGATGTGAACAGCATCCCTGCCCTCTGCCCTCTAGAATGCCAGTAACACCTCACAGCCCACAGTCATGACAACCAAAAATGGCTCCAGGTGTTGCCAAGAGTCCCCTAGTGCGGAGTGGGTGGGAAGCATGAACCCGGTTGAGAACCACTTACCTGATTTGTACTTCCCTTCTCTGAGAGCGAAGGCGCACGACGGCATTCTCGTCTTGCACCGAAAAATCCACACTCCGTTCTGTATGGGTTTGTTTCTTCATGTGCACGGTGTTTACTTCCTGTAACCGATTTCTTAGCTCCTTGCCGGCTGAGGTCATAGCTCACATTGTCTTTGTCTCTACTGAGAGTTTACCAGATAATAAACATCTTCTGGATGATTTCTCCTGGCAGTGTTCTGGCCTTCACATTGCGAAATGAAATCTCAGTCACAAAGGAGAAGAGTATATTACCGTCAACATTTTTTTTTTTAATTGCAGAATGAGTGAACTCCTAGCTGTCAACATCCAACATCCTAATTTTATGGAAATCGTGCTTATTTCCACTTCTGCAGCTGTTGCTTTTTCGCAAATACTAAAGGTTTCATTTTCCTCGAAACGTGTACTGATGCTAGTGTCGTCAGCGGAGGATTTATTTTCATTCCATGTAGGTTAGCTTGAATGGAGACAGTTTTGCTGGTGGTGTGCATTTGACCTTGAATGAAAACTGAAGGTTTTAAACAGTATTTTAAATCTGCATATCTTTTTTTTTTTTTTTTTTTTTTTGCGGTATGCGGGCCTCTCACTGTTGTGGCCTCTCCCGTTGCGGAGCACAGGCTCCGGACGCGCAGGCTCAGTGGCCATGGCTCACGGGCCCAGCCGCTCCGCGGCATGTGGGATCTTCCCAGACCGGGGCACGAACCCGTGTCCCCTGCATCGGCAGGTGGACTCTCAACCACTGCGCCACCAGGGAAGCCCTAAATCTGCATATCTTTATATTTTTATCAGATTTTGACAGTTATAAAAACAAACCAAAACAGTAGAGGTGTCTAAAAGAGATTTTTTTTTCTTCAACTCTTTGCATGGGTATTTCAGATAATTATGATCATTCTGAACCTTTAGAACTTCCCTACTAGTTTTAAAAGAAGCAAAAGCATTTTTCCTCATTGGCTACAGAACATATGCCTTTGTCCCAGCCATGCATAGGGCCGTATCTCACATTTTCTTCTTAAATTACGAAGCTGTAAATATAAAGCAGAAACTGCTGCTGTGCTGTCTTCTCTCCACATTTTCCCTCTCTTACGAAATCCAATTGCAAATGCTCCTCGATGCCCTACCTGGGAGTTGCAAAGTGGGCACAAGCCATCTCTAAGTGGAGGTTCCTAAAAGTTAACAAAGAAGATTCATGTGGGTTTTTTTTTTTTTTTTTTTTTTAGATTCATGTGGGTTTTTAAGAAGGGATTTTAAATACATCTCAAGTTTTAAAGTGACTCCTGGACTTTTCAAAAAATGAGCGACCTTCTTCTAACGCCTCGCCGTTACTTTTCAAATTCAGTGGCTTCACACACCGCCCTTTAGAGAAGCTTTGGTTTGCTGGAGTCCAGGGTTTGGGAGGTGGTGTTATTTACTTTTTGTTTTCACGCTTGCTCCCTGTTAATTCAAAGAGATCACTGAACACTCTTTTCTGGTTTTAGACACTGCTGGTGAGTGATGATTGTTTCTTGCACAGAGACTTAACCAGGTATTGTGGAAGAATTTGGTACCCTCGCTCTCTGATTCACAGATGCCGGCGTGACCCTCAGTGGTGGTGGGACCTGCACTCTGCTGAGGTCCAACTTAGAGGATGGATAACAGGACAAGATGGGGAACAAAGATGCCTAAACCCCATGAGACCTTAGCCCACTGCTCGCAGAGGGGTGATGTTTTTTCTGAAAGGTGACCTCATCGTATTGCTTTACCAGCAGACTCTTTGGCCAGTGAAAATAAAACTGTCCATTATAAGGAAATTAACTTTAGATTTTAAAAGAAAATTTCCTAGGATACTTCCAGAGAATCCTACTTGCGAAGCAAAGATATGTATTCCTGAAATGGGGATGGTGGTTGTTGGGAGAGATTCATTGGAATGGAAATAAACTTCCTTTCCTTTTGGCCAACAATCATACTCTTCTTTTCTCCAGATTGGCCAGATGATTGGTTTCAATATAAGAGGGTAGTGTGGGCAAGATTGCTGGTAGTGTCTGATACGACTGGCCCAATTCATCAATCTTCCTTCCTTAATTAATTTACATGGAGAGCCTCTTTACTCTGAGAGAGTTATTTTCTAGTTTTATTGAGATATAATTGGCAAGTAACATTATATTCCTTTTAGGTGTATAACAGGACAATTTGGTATTTGTCTATGTTGCAAAATGTTTAATACAATCAGTTTAGTTAACACCTATCACCTCATAGTTACATTTTCTTTTCTGGTATGAGAACTTTTAAGGTCTGCGATTGGGAAATAAAAGTTTTGGCACACGTATAAATGTAGAGAACATGAAACATTTGAAGATAGAGGTGGAACTGTAAACATGTATTATTAGTCATTGGAATTTAGTATTTCTTGAATTTGCAGTGGGATTTCTGTCTGTTAACTTTGGAAGATATCAATGGTGTAAAGTTAGCAGCATTAGCCTTTTATCATTTATCCTGAGGCCATCTGTTTGAAGTTCACATGTGGGAACTCTCCTATCCTTCTGTGGGAAATAAAGATCATAGCAACTCAAAATCAGTAATCACTAAACCGATGTAGTAAAGAGTTCTGTGATGTACATCGTACCTAAAAAGTAGGATCAAAATATTTAATGCAGAAGACAGTAGACTCACCAACCTACCAGCCCATCAGTCAGTTCTTTCGGATGGTAGGCTCTGTATCAGAGTCCTGACTTAGTGAGCCAGGAGTTACCATTTGGGGTTTCTGGATCGTGGAGGAGATGGGGGGTGGTCTTACCGGGGCAGCAAGCAGGAAACCTTTTTCAGGGCTCCGGGCAGCAGCATTTCACCAACCAGCAGAGAAGTATTTCCTGATGTTAGCATTCCACACTGCAGCACACTGGCGCTTGCCAGTTGAGTCACTTACGTGTACATGACAGGTAAGGTGACACCTGCCTTACTTCCACCTGGCATTAGTGCTCATGGATTCATCTTACTGAACCAAGACATGAAATTGCAGTTCCTTATCCACGTTTAGCAATATTTCGTTCACTGATTGATTCTCTGTCCCCTTGGAATAACTAGGTATGGGATCCACTTAGACTTTGAGTCTCAAGTCCAAATCGCCATGAAAGTTAAAATGTAACAAGAGAAGTAATAGAAGAAAAGTACAGATGGAGACTTACGATGCAGAGGTGTCTGTTCTGTTAGCAGAGGGCAGATGAGACTGCCTGAGGTCAGGGTTGAATCCAGCTGAAATAGGGACCTCTGGTGTCTACTGCGTCGTACGCACTCAAATGGTTAATTCTGTGTTACGTAAATCTCACCTCAGTACAAGACAAAAAGTTCGAAGCTGGCCCATGCCTCATTGAGCTCCCCTCTATAAAGCTGTGTAAAAGGAGCCCAGTCTGCAGCCAGTTCTTAAAAGGAACGTATAAGCAAACCAAACAGCAAACCAACGGGACATGGCAGCGCACACCACATTTTATTACGGGGCCGAACTCGACCTTTTTTTTTTTTTTTTGCGGTACGCGGGCCTCTCACTGTGGCGGCCTCTTCCGTTGCGGAGCACAGGCTCCGGACGCGCAGGCTCAGCGGCCATGGCTCACGGGCCCAGCCGCTCCCAGCAAGTGGGATCCTCCCAGACCGGGACACGAACCCATGTCCCCTGCATCGGCAGGCGGACTCTCAACCACTGCGCCACCAGGGAAGCCCCGAACTTGACCTTTTACACCCCAATGTCTCAACTTGAATTCAGAGCGAACTTGAGTTGCTAATTCTATGCTTTTGACCAGGTAAAGACCTCATTTTAAGAAATTTCCTTAAAACTGCAAACTTATGGAAAAGAGAGAATGTTGTATGTATCCATTCAGCAAGTACACGTTATAAGCATAGTAGTTACACGGATCTTGGGCTCATATCTGCATGTTTCATTTTGCATTTGCCTCCACTGTTTTGTTAGCAAGTATAGTTTTAATTTAGGTAATGCTTAGAGTCCATATAAATGTAAATCATTCAGGGTTTGAGGAGAAAATTAACCACTTAGGATTTGCATTTACCACTGTTCACCTCCCACTTGAATTCCTTCAGAAATGACAAAACCGGTTGCTAAAGTAGTGATTTTAAATATTAACCAATATATACCACTGGAATACTTGTTGCTGTTTCTGAAGAAAAGAAATGCAGCGGCATCCTTAGTGATTATTTAAAAAATAAGGAATATTCTTTAAGGGAAAGAATTTCAACTCATCTTTTTGGTAGTCAGTGGCCATTCATTTCTGCTTGTATTGTAACCTGTTAAAATGGTGACTTAACAAAGAGAAGGGAAATTAAATTCGCTAGTTATTTTTTAATGCCGTATGATTTCTAGTTACAAAGGCATGCTTAAGCCCCGTACTAAAAAGAGGTGAATAAAATAGGACAGGGTTCAAATAAAATTCATTTGGGAAGGTGAATATGTTTTCAGAATGATTAAGTCTTTTGAGATCCCATTTTGGTGTAGTTTTCTACCATTTCTTAATGTATTCTTCATAACCCCCAAATTATTCAGGCTTTGAGCCAAACGCCAACATGTTATTTACTTTTGCTTGGGTTGTAATAAAATTTGGGACTCTTAGTGAAAAGATGATTTTCATTAGTAAAATTGTTATTGGGCATTTAGAGTTGGTGCTTATTTTCTGTTGCTTCTCCAACCACTGGAAATCTTCCTTCACTTTTGTTTCCCCACACTACAATGAGAGATCGAAGGGTGGCCCTATTCCCATCCTTAAACCTGTCATTTTGTTATCCTTATTAACCTGTGGGCTTGAGAACCAGGCAAGGACCTTTCCCAGAAGAACTGGCCGGGGCTGGGTGCTAAGATGACCAAGAGCTGTGTAATGAGGGCTCCACGTCAGACCATAAATGCTACCCTGTTCATGAAGACAGGGCACACTGCTTAGAGGTACACCATCTCAAATGCCTTTGTAACACCTAGGACTCTGGGCACTCACATAATGGCTATGCCATGTGACTTCAACCATTTGTTAACATGACCTTAAAGGTCCAAGAAATGTCTCAATATCATCTGACCATTTTTTGGGGGGGCGGGGGACTCAGTCACAAATGCAGCACATCAAAATATTGATATATCACATTGTGAGAGAACGCGGGTGTGTACATCTTTACGGGATCTCCATCATAGCTTCTTCTTAAAGTTTCCAGTGTAATTCTTGCGAAGGAATTGTTGTAAAAAAAGTTTTTAAACGTTTAGGTAGTTCGAAAGTAAAATGTAATTTTAAAAGAATGCTCAGTTGTTATTTCGGGCTTTGGGACATTGAGTGGTTCTGGAAACTTGACACCCTTGATCCAAATGCCATATTTGTCCAATTGCAATATTGACCGGACTGTTGCAGCATCTAGTATAAATCCTGAAACATCTAGTTACATCCTGATACTTCGTCTTGACCTTCTTCCTGTCTGGCTACAGTCAGCCATAAACAGCTGTATTCTCTAAATCTTCAGGGACATGAAACATTGAAATCTGTGCAGAAAATGACCATCACGGTTGTCTAATATCAAAAAAGGGTGTGTTTTTTCGTGTAAAAGGTGGTGGAACCCAAAAGAATGGGGGAAGACACCCCTGAGTATGTAAGCCACGTACCTCATTGGCCCCAAGAGATTCCTGTTTTGTTTTTTACTTTAATTTTTATTTTATATTGGAGTATAGTTGATTTCCAATATTGTGTTAGTTTCAGGTGTACAGCACAGTGATTCAGTTATACGTATACATATACCCATTGTTTTTCAGGTTCTTTTCCATTATAGGTTATTATGGAATATTGAGTAGAGTTCCCTGTGTATACAGTAGGTCCTTGTTGATTATCTGTTTTATATATAGGGGTGTGTATGTTAATCCCGAACTCCTAATTTATCCTTCCCCCTCACCTTTTCCCTTTGGTAACCCGAGATTCCTCTTTTAAAAACCCAAACCCTGGGCTTCCCTGGTGGCACAGGGGTTGAGAGCCCGCCTGCCGATGCAGGGGACACGGGTTCGTGACCCGGTCCGTGAAGATCCCACATGCCGCGGAGCGGCTGGGCCCGTGAGCCATGGCCGCTGGGCCTGTGCGTCTGGAGCCTGTGCTCCGCAACGGGAGAGGCCACAGCAGTGAGAGGCCCAAGTACCGCAAAAAAAAAAAAAAAAAAAAAAAAAAAAAAAAAATCCAAACCCTGCTGAACCAGAAAGAACAAATAAATTGGCTTGATGTTGAGTGACACAAAAAGAAAAGCGTATCTTTGCCCCCTCTGCCCTGTCTTCCATTTCCTGTCCCACCCTTCACATCAAATGAAACACTGCTGGTTTCATTTCCTCAGTGTACCTTGTAGTATTTCTAGGAGTAGATGTGCCTAAAATCCTGCCCTCTCTTTTTGCCTAGGGATACTTTTGGTCTCATATAAATAGACAGTATCCAGTTTGAGAAACATGTAGCCCATTGTAACAAGTGTTATCTTTTTATTCCATCAATTTTTTTTTTTTTTTTTTTTTTTTTGCGGTACACGGGCCTCTCACTGTTGTGGCCTCTCCCATTGCGGAGCACAGGCTCCAGACGCGCAGACTCAGCGGCCATGGCGCACGGGCCCAGCCGCTCCGCGACATGTGGGATCCTCCCGGACCGGGGCAGGAACCCGTGTCCCCTGCATCGGCAGGCGGACTCTCAACCACTGCGCCACCAGGGAAGCCATCCATCAATTTTATAGTGTAAGTGTATTTGCATTTTGAGTGAATACGAATCCAAAAGAAAGACAGCAGTTCATTGTCAGTAAAGGTGTTTTTGTGTATATACTTTTGGTGTGCAAGACAATAGTCTGGGTTTAAAAGAATATTTAATTTTTTAAGTCTCCATTCATGCATTTAACACAAATTCCTGTTGAGTTCATACCACGCACGTGCCAGGCTGGTTAGAAACAGGCAACTGATGGCAGGTGCTCCCTGATTTTAGGACACTTCCAGCTCAATGCAGCAAATAGACAGTTCCTAGTAGTTCCTTCAAGTTCCTTAACCAATTAATTTTGTATGTCCCACATCCTTTAAGTGAGTGTCCATGGTGTGAAATTTCCCTTTGCTTTAAAATAAGATTAAAAACACAAAAAAGAAAATCAAACAGCTTCCACTCTAAGAAAATAGAACCTAATGTATTGCATCTTGGATTTGTCCTTCATTTCGTTCATAGGGTTTTGGCTCGTCCTGTTGAATTAGTAACCAGTTTGCCTTCCCAAGGGCTCTGGCAGGAGTTGGTGTTTACCTCAACATACAGGTAGTGGGTTTCATATTTAAAAGCCAAGACTCTCAGACAGCTTCCAGGATCAGGTCATTCTACCTGGTTCCGAGAATGGTTTGGGGTGGGGTTTTTTACCGTCGAATGCAATGCTTTTCCCTTCAGCGTTCTCAGATGTGCACCCGGCCGCCCTGCCTTTCCTCGGGGCTCTCATTCTGCAGGTGAAAATCTTCTCAAAACTATGATTGTGATCCGTGAATCAGCAATTTTCTGTAAGAACTTTGGGACTCTCTCTTCATGAATGTGGCCTGCCGCTTTCTAAGCATAATAAAAAGCAATTTTAAAGTATGCCTTTCTTTTTAAAAATTTATTTACGTTTTAATGAAGTAGCGTTGACTTACAATGTTGTGTTAGTTTCAGGTGTACAGCACAGGGCTTCAGTTATATATACATACATATATATAACTATGTATGTGTGTGTGTATATATATATTCTTTTTCATATTCTTTTCCATTATGGTTTATTACAAAAGATTGAATATACTCCCTGTGCTCTACAGTAGGTCCTTGCTGTTTACCTGTTTTATATATAGTAGTGTGTATCTGTTAATCCCAAACTCCTAATTTATCCCTTTCCCCCTTTCTCCTTTCGTAACCGTAAGTTTGTTTTCTATACCTGTGAGTCTGTTTCTGTTTCGTAAATAAGCTCATTTATGTCATATTTTAGATTCCACATATAAGCAATATCATATGATATTTGTCTCTGTCAGACTTATTTCATGATCATCTCTAGGTCCATCCATGTTGCTGCAAATGGTAAATTATGCCGTTTCTTAAGTGAACTGTGTTAAGTGAGCCCCGCGTATGTCTGCTGGTTCTATATTAACTGTAGGCTCTGTTTTCTTTTCTCTCCATTTCATTTGGTTTATCCAGTTCACTGGGTAACGTCTGCATGGCTAAAGGCTCTTGCTGATTTATGTTTGCAACATAAATCTTGCTGGGGTTAAAAAGCAAGGTTTAGGACATTTTTTGGCTCAGAAGTACGGGGATTCATGTGTAAGTCATTTCATAGGTAAGATCCTGGCTTGCTGTTGCAGGCGATTTCCCTAGATCAGACCGCCTCTGAGGTGTCCTTACATATGATACGAGTCAGCACTTAATAAGTAATAAAGGTGTGATGCCTGCCAAGTTGTGACCGTTAGCTCTTCAGACGCAACCCATGTGTCCCATCCATCACATAAACTCGTGGAATACCTGTGAAGGGGCGTGAAGAATATATGTGTGTAGTTACCACACTGTATTCCAAAGTAGAATTGATCTTTGGTCTTAGAAATTGTCTGTCTGACCTAAAGCGAAGAAACAGTCAGAACGAAGAAATTTTGCTGACTATACTGTTTATTGGCCATAAACAAATTTTATTGATAATGATCTGGGTTTTTGGTCTATTTAATCAATAGAAATTGATAAGAGGTCAGACGAGGAATTCAGGGAAGGCTTACTGGGGCTCCTGCTGCAGCATGAGGGAGAGAACGTAATGGGGGGGAAATGAGCCGGTCGGTTCCTTATATGGGGTGAGGGTAGGGAGGGTGGATCCAGAGGGTGGCTTAGGTGGACTGCCCACCCCCTTGGTGGTGCCCTTTGCAGGGATCGTGCCCGGGACCCTGGATTTGCTCCCAGCTTCTCAAAAGTGGCCATTGGGTTTTTTGTCTTTTTGTATCTTGTTGTCCATAATTAGCCCCAACTGCACAGGCATGCAGTTATTTTTAGTCCCTTATAGTTTCTTTGTATCTATTGCTCGAGGAGACAGTTGTCCAGGTGCAAGCCCTCCTATAAAGGGTCCCAGGTCCCAGCCTGCCTCATTATTAGAGGTGTTTGGTTACATAGATAAGAATGAAAAAAATCCTACTCTTATTAACATGATTTACTAAAAATAACACAGTAATAAAAAAGAATTTCCAAACTGTGTATCTATTTTTTAGAGAAAGATTCCAGTGAATTGCAAAAAGGTTAAAGCAAAAGGCCCCAAAACTTCCACGTATCAATAACTATTACAGAATTCTTGCTATAAAAGCTTTTTATATCAAGTTTCAATATTTAAGTATATTCCAAATCAGTACATTAGAACATTAGAATTTATATTCTGTAACAGCCAGATTAAACCAACCTCCTTAGGATGACTCTTCCTTGCTGTTATGCTTAAATGATTTAGGAAAAAGGGTTTATCTCTTTTGATGTTTTCTTGGAGGTTATGATACATATTTAAATAGGAAAATCTCCTGCCTTGGGGATTTCGTCACCATATAACACTAAGAGTAATCGTTATAATATGACACTATATAACACGTATAACACTGAGAGTAATCGTTATAACACTATATAACGCATATAACGCTAAGAGTAATCGTTATAATGACGGTTCCTACTCTTTCCCTCAATCCTATTGTAAAGATCTCTGCTTGTGATGCCCCATTCGTTACGCAAGACCAAAATAAAGAAAAGATGCTACTTTCTTCCCTCTGCCAAAAGTACAGCAAGGCTCAGAGGACTTGAGCGCATCCTTGCCGACCACCTGGCTAGTCATCTTCGGAGATATGGTTGGAAGTGTTACTGACCGCAAGTTTCTGTGCCTCATGCCCAGTGACACCAAACAAAGTGAAACATCAGAGTCTGGAGTGGAGCAAGGTTTATCGCATGGCCATGCAAGGAGACCGGTGGCTCGTGCCCCAAAACCCTAAACTTCCCGAAGGGTTTCAGCAAAGCATTTTTAAAGACAAGGTGAGGGAGGGGCATGGTTAGTTGTTGCAGACTTCTTGGTGCTGGAATCCTTTGCTCTTGCAGCTCTCCACATAGGTCAGGTCAGGTAAAGATGGTCCTGTAAACCTCCAACGAGACACCTGGTATTCTCTGCTCTGCAACTTTTTATCTGTATATGAATGGAACGTTACACCTTTAAAGTTACACCTTTAGAAGGTCAGAGCCCTGAGAATGGCTCTCCTGTATGTCTCAGGCTAGAGGCAACATTCGTTTCCAAAAGCTGCAGAGCCAGTGTGACTAAGCACAGGCGACAAAGCACCAAAGGAAAAGGAACAGGTCTAATATGGGGTCAGGTTTGTTCCTCCCTATTACAGGATCCAGTTCCAGAGCGACGTGGATAACCCTTAAGATTTGTTGCCTCAGTGGTTGATATCCATCTGGATCTTTTTTAGGTAAAAAAATTCTAAAATGTCAGTGTTTTTCTATCGCTTTCCTAATTAGTCAGACCATTGGGCTTAAAACCACAGAGGTCCTGGAGGATGTAGAGGTGTCCAGTGTGTATTAATGTTAACAGTAGCATAGTATCCTCTGCAGTGTTGATGGTGAGGTTCTGGGCCGCGGAGGCCACACATTCTGATTCAGTTAAGGGCCCAAATATGAGAGGAAGCTTAATACCAGTTAGAGAAAGCTGAGTGAGATGTCCTCAGCAAGGTGCACGATGTGGGGTGAGTTGACAGCTGTTTATGAAAACCCTGTGTCTCTGCAGACACATAAATGTTCTCTTGTCCCAGGCACAGCGTTGATTGGACTTGGGGATGCAAAAACTGGCTAACATCTTTCTCCAATGAAAGATGCTCTAATTAGTGCATGTAATTAGCACTCATGCTCTATTACTGCTCTAATAAGGGTAATACCATCCTCATCATCCACTTTGTAACTTTCAAGAACTTCCAAGAACTTTCCCCAACATTTGCGTGTATTATCATACTTCATTCTTACAAAGATCCCAGTGCTGGCGTGAAATCATGCCATTTGCAGCAACATGGATGGACCTAGAGATGGTCAGACTGAGTGAAGTAAGTAAGTGAAGTGAAGTAAGTGAAGTCAGACTGAGTGAAGTAAGTCAGACAGAAAGACAAATATGATAGGATATCGCTTATATGTGAAATCTTTAAAAAAAAGGGTACAAATGAACTTATCTACAAAACAGAAATAGAGTCACAGATGTAGAAAACAAGCTCATGGTTCCCAGGGTTGGGGTAGGGGTAAATTGGGAGTTGGGACTGACATATACACACTACTATATATAAAATAGATAACTAATAAGGACCTACCCTATAGCACAGGGAACTCAATACTCTGTAACGACCTATGTGGGGAAAGAATCTAAAAAAGAGTGGGTACATGTATATGTATAACAGAGTTGCTTTGTTGTACAGCAGAAACTAACATGAAATTGTGAATCATCAATACTCCAATAAAAATTAAAAAATAAATAAAAAGATCCCATGAGGCATTACTGTTCTCTTTATTTTCCCAGGTGGTGTATCCCTGCTCTTAAACAGATACCACTAGATACACTTCTACCTGAACAAAATTGGGTCCACTGACTTTTCAACAAGAGAGAATGAAAACCATAGGCGGTATTTAGTAAGAGGGGATTAGGAAGGACTTAAAGGACGTGGGCTTGTGTTAAGCGATTTCAGGAACGATGGAAGGAAGCTGGATGTGGCTTTGGCTTGCAGACTATTAGAAAGTAGGGGTGGGCTTCCCTGGTGGCGCAGTGGTTGAGAGTCCGCCTGCCGATGCAGGGGACACGGGTTCATGCCCTGGTCCGGGAGGATCCCACGTGCCGCGGAGCGGCTGGGCCCGTGAGCCATGGCCGCCGAGCCTGCGCTTCCGGAGCCTGTGCTCCGCAACGGGAGAGGCCACAACAGTGAGAGGCCCGCATACCGCAAAAAAAAAAAGAAAGAAAGAAAAAGAAAGTACGGGTAATTCAATGACAGGTTATCTAAAGAGAGGAAAAGTCAGATGGAGGAAGATGCTCTCATTACAAAGAAGCAATGAATGTCACTCTGTGGTTTAGCATGATGTAGCGGTCCCACGACGTGCCTGATGTTCCCGAGGAGAGCAGCACAGCCTGGCTGTACCAGCCACGCTGGTTGTCAGCAGTGCTCCGGTTTAGGTGGTAACATCTGGCGAGAGGCCAGGTGTCGGGCAGCTGTGCTGTTTCTCGGGTAAAACCAATAATAAAATGAACCAAATACTCAGGAAGCAGTGCCGAAGTCTCAGCGAAGACTGTCCAGTGGCATCTCGGCTATTAACCTGCAGATTTCCTTTAGGAACCTGAGTGTCAACGTGTTATTTGCAGAAATGAGACCTCCTGTACGGTCAGTACCTTCTCTAGAGGAATGCAGTCTTAATCAGACTGTTCTTTAGCATTTCAGGAAGCTGGCCAAAAGAGAGTCGTGTCGCTCACATGCAGGGAGACACCTCTGTGGCTGGTCGCAGGTGCTCTGTTATTCTAGGGTTGAGAGAATGTCTAGTACAGCAGAATTCCTTGTAGAGCCCAGACAGCCTCTCCCATAGACCTTGCTTGGGTGGGGATGGTCAACACCAATGTCTGAATTTTAGTTGAATTGTTATATTTTCTTTAGCTGGTTAAGACCCGTCCACACTGAACAATCTTTTTCTCTGATCTGAGTAATTGTGGTTAAGTCTTCGAAGGTCAGTGGTACCCAGTTAACTGCCAAACAATAGCTTTTTCTGCTATATAGCTGAATTCCATAGAGCAACCTGTGACCCCCATTTCTTGTTTCCTTCCAATTGGAACTATATAACTTGTGAGCCGTACTGGGGAGAAGGGTCTGAAATTCACCAAGAGCTGGCAACAGGAATGCAACGTGCAGAGACAAACCGTGTAGCTGAAAGCCCCAAGAGAACATTCGTTCACCTGCATTGCTTCTTGAGTTTAAAGAACGAGATGAAATGCAAAAGGAAAATACGGGCAAAAGATAGCCTGCAATTTATTTGCAGTTGTAAAGCCGTGAATTGTCACAAGTTCAACATCAGTTTTCTAATGTGTGTGTTTCTAGTTTTTGAGATCCAGCAAGTATATACAAAGAAACTTTTAGTTTATCTAGCAAATGAAGCCTAGATAAGTTTCATTAGTTTATCTAGCAAATGAAGCCTATGTTTTCTTGTTTCTGATGAATGAATAAAGCTCATTTTTGATAAGGTTTCAAGAAACGCAATAACTTTCTATTTATTTATTTTTCTTTTTAAACTGAAATATACTTGATTTACAACATTGTATTAGTTTCAGGTGTACAACATAACCATTCAACATTTTTATAGGTTGTGTTCTGTTTAAATTCACCGCAAAATAATGGCCACATTTCCCTGTGTTGTACAATGTATCCCTGAAGCCCATGCATTTTATACTTAATAGGTAGTACCTCTCAATTCCATACATCCCCTCCCACCTCTTCCCCAACTGCTCCCCACTGGTAACCACCAGTCTGTTCTCTATACAGACTGTTTTACGTATACATTCATTTGTATTAGTTTTTAGATTCCACATATTAGTGATAACATACAGTATCTGTCTGATTTACTTCACTTAGTAGGATCATCTCTAGGTCTATTCATGTTGCTGTACATGGCAGGATTTCATTCTTTTTTATGGCTGAGTAATATTCCACTGTATATATGTACCACATCTTCTTTATCCATCCGTCAGTGGACATTTAGGTTGCTTCCTTATCTTGGCTATTGTAAATAGTGCTGCTGTGAACATTGGGGTGTGTGTATCTTTTCCAGTCAGCATTTGCATTTTTTTTCCAGATGTCTATCCAGGAGTGGAATTGCTGGATCGTACGGTAGTTCTGTTGAAAGATTTTAAGAGGACCAGGTTGGGAAAGAAGCTGATGGATTGATTTAAGATTTTTAGATACAGAACTTTATACTTCGGTTTCTTTAGGTTGATAATTAATCCTCTGGCCTTTAAACCACAGCTGGGAGTGTTTACAAAAGCACAGGGGTGTTCAAGTTGCAAGCAGGGCTGGCAGGCAGATAGCAGTAGTGGGCAACGAGTAGAAAGACATATATATGTATTTCTTCTCTTGCAGAACCAACCACACCTGATTAACCAGGAAAGATCAGTGGGAGAACTCAGGGCTGGGTCCGCTGCATCCTGGGGCCTAGCCGGATTTCTGTTTGCTTTAAAGCTCACTGCTAGAAAAAGCTGCTGAGAAGCCTTGCCCATAAAAGGGAGAATGTTTGTGAACAGAGGGCAGAGACGTGCAGTAATTTCTGTAGCACCGAGTAGGCAAATTGAACAGATTTTTCAACAGGATCTACCTCACAGGGATATAGGTGCTTGCACTTTATTAAAATGGAACCATGGCAATTTAAAATGTGCCATTGTAGCTCTTGGAAGAAAAATCCAATATGCTTTCATTGTACGCCTGAATCGTCGGGGAAAAAAATCTGGAGAAAATGTTTCAGCATCTTCTCCAAACATTTTAACATATGTTTGATACAGAAGCATTTTCATAGGTTGCTGACACATGATACAAAACATGATACAAACATGACACAGAATCACTTTCGTATCTTGGGAGAGTGTCAGCCAAGGGTTCTTTACAAATGGTGCCAGTGCAGAGAGATGTGTCTGAATAAAAGTGTTCTTGAAATGACTCTAGGGGACGTGAGAAGATGCACAAGCAAGTTGCGTATGCTGAGTGTTTGTGAAATATCAGAAGAGATGCAGAGAACTTCAAGATGTAGTGTTCAGCAAAGGTAGATTAAGGCAGCTGGAAAGTGCATCTCCCCTGCTTTATGCCTTTACCTGTGGTGAAATTAGCGCCATATTATGGCCCCATGATCTGTGTGATGCTGAGCAGTTGACTTAACCTCTCTGGGCCTCACTGTCTCCTGCAAAGTGGAGATGATCAGAGAACTCCTCTGATTATTTTTAAATTATTTATTTATTTTATTTATTTGTGGCTGCATCAGGTCTTAGTTGCGGCACACGGGATCTTTGTTGCGGCGCGGGGGCTTCTCTCTAGTTGTGGCGTGCGGGTTTTCTCTCTCTAGTCGTGGCCTGAGGGTTTTCTCTCTCTAGTTGTGGTGCACAGGCTCCAGGGCGCGTGGGCTCTGTAGTTTGCGGCACGCGGGCTCTCTCGTTGAGGCGGCACGAGCTCAGCAGTTGCGGCCCACGGGCTTAGTTGCCCCGTGGCATGCGGGATCTTAGTTCCCTGACCAGGGATCGAACCCGTGTCCCCTGCATTGGAAGGCAGATTCTTTACCACTGGACCACCAGGGAAGTCCCTCCTCTGATTCTTTGTGAGTGAATCAGAAGGTGCTAGTGAAAACGCCTGCCGCATGGAAAGGCTAAATAAATGCTAGTGATTATTAGCCGTATTTTACAGATGTTCAGCTGGGATACGCCACGTGCCCAAATCATATACCTGGTCAGTAGCTGTCAGATGGAAGTGAAGTTCACGTGTGGCTGAAGCGCTCCTTCCTCTTAGTGATCTGAGCAGATCATACAGCACGGAAGCCATTTCTCGTTTTACACTTTGAAAGAGGTCACTTGTCCCAACTGGTCTAGATTTATAAGACTTTATTCTAGGTGGTTCTTTGATAACTTTTTTTTAATCCCATTCTCTCCCCCGACTCCCAAACCTTTCCAGGTTATTTTACTTTTTCTTGATTCCATTTAATTTATATTTTCCTGTAAGATAAAGGGCATTTCAATTAATCTTTAATTGGGGAAAGGCTTCCAAGCCAGAAAAGCAAAAGAAAAGTTTCAAAATAGACTTCCAAATTTAAAAAAAAAAAATCGAAATAATGATTTCATAGTTTTTAAAGTATTTATTTATTTAAATATATATATTTTTTATTGAAGTACAGTTGATTTACAGTGTTGTGTTAGTTTCAGGTGTACAGCACAGTGATTCGGATATACATATATATATATGTGTGTGTGCGAGCGTGTGTATGTATATTCTTTTTCAGGTTCTTTTTCATTATAGGTTATTACAAAATATTGAGTAGAGGTCCCTGTGCTATACAGTAGGTCCTTGTTGATTATGTGTTTTACATATAGTAGTGTGTGTATGTTAATCCCAAACTCCTAATTTACCCTAACTTATCCCTCTCTATTTATCCCCCTTTATCTCTCTCGATTTCATAGTTTTAAATAACATATATGTGTAAAAAAAAGACTGTAAGCTCTATAGATGATATCTCTGGGTGAGAGTTAATATTTAGCTTTTATCCTTCTTTGAAATTCTCTGTAATTAGAAAAATGCAATACTTTAAAAAGCCCCACACGTACCCTTTGGGAGAGCACTCCCAAGTGCCGACATTGGGCTGGGCGTTCATCCGGTCCCCTCCGCTGCTCCCTGCCCTGCCTGCCCTTCTCTCTGCTGGTTCCCTCGACCACCTTCCCACTCGTGGTCCGTTCCCAACATCCCCCTAGCTGGGTCCTTGCTGTTCTCCAGAAGCATCCCTCTCGTGTCTGTCCTCCGCTGGGCCAGTGGGGTGATGCCCTGACAGCCACACCTGGTCCCCAGCTCAGAGCCCTTCGTTGCTCTTCTGTTCCCACAGACTAACCTCTCATGTCCCCATTGCATAGGAGAACTTCCAAGAGCCGCCTGCAGGAAAAGAAAATAATAGTTTTGTGCGGGGATGTCCTTTTGGTTAACAGATAAAGAATAGGCGGCAGATGTTAGGGGGTCGCAGGCGATTGTGGAGAAAACACTTGCTCAGGCAGAAGACTTGGAAACATATACACACACGCACATAAGCACACATAAGCACACATGAATGTGTATACATATATGCTGTAGATATGCTATATAAACATATACATGCTAAATATGCATAAATATATATACACATGTATATATATAATTACATAGCATATACATGCATGTATATATTTTTTCTAAGTTGTGTATATATAAATATATATAAAATTCCCCAAGCCTTTTTATATATGCATATATAAAATATATATAATATTTTGTTACAAATAGAATGTATATACTGATATCTCTCTATATATACACATACATTTTATATAACATATAAATATATGTTATATAACATTTTTTATAACATAAATATGTTATATAACATTTTATATAACATATAAATATATGTATAAGTAATACATATGCCATGCATGTGTATTTTATATATTATATATTATACATATATATATTGTTTTCACAGAGTCTGGCTCTGTTATTTTATATAACATATAAATAACATTTATATATAAATGTTTATATGTAAATAACATTTTATATAACAAATATGTTATACAACATTTAAATATATGTATATGTAATACATATGCCTTGCATGTGTATTTTACATATTATATATTATACATATATATATAATTTTCACAGAGTCTGGCTCTGTTATTTTAACACAACCCTCTCCCTCCCCCTCCCCCCAAAAAGTGGAAACTGAAAGAAAGGGACTTTCCAGTCCCACATGACTTTTGTAGGATCAACAAACTGGGCTAATGGTGACCGCATGATCATATTACACAGTATTTCCTTTAGGGCTTTTCTAGAAACACACTGTGTGTTTAAGAGGACATTATTTTACTTATCTGTGTTCTTCCAATGTACTGCCTCACTTTGCATAAAAAAAAAAAGAGCCACGGGTTCTTATTGGTATCTCTGAAGGGCAGGTCCACACAATTCTGTTCCTTGGACGGTGCCCCTGAACTTGTGAATATCCCTCATGACCTCGGACCCAGCTTCAAAGCAATGGTTTTTCATTATCTCCTGAATTGCTTCCTGCAGCCGTGGGCTCTGTGGGATTAGATCCTTTGCCCTCTGTTAATCTTCCAGGACTTCAGTGACCCAGGTGGACAGAAAAGGGGCTGAAATCAAACTCAGCAGCAAAGAAAAACACCCCAGAGACAAGGATGGAAGAGAGGCTATAATCACAGTTGTGAAAACCACAGTCTTACCTTAAGGGGGCTCCCTGGACTTCAGGCTCAAGAACTGAGCTTCCGGAAGACCTTTAGACATCAGCTGAGCTTTGTTGATTTCATTTTGATCCTTTCTTTATATCCACAGAGGCGCTGTCTTGAATGAGTCAACTGGGTCCCCCTCTTGAGGGAATCCTTTCAGAAGCATCTGTGGCATTGCTGTGACGGCAGAGCCGTTCTTTGTTGGTGACAGGATACCTTTAGCTGTCTCTCCCTGTGACATGTTCTAAAGAAACCTGTTCCAGGCTTATGAAAAGTTGAAATACAAGACAAAGTGTTCCTTCACAGAAATATAGCTGTATGGGTGGTGCTGCCTGCCTGGATTTGTGCATATAGCTGGTGCCCACTGACCTCTTCTGGGATTATGAGCTAGAGATCAAGGTCTCAGAAAAGAAGCCATGAGGATGGATGTTGGTACAGGTGTTGGGGGACCCAGCAGGGCTCTTGCTGTCAAAAGAATGCAATGTTTCATTTTCATTTTAGCCGCACCCTATATCTCAGCCCTTAGCCGATGCTAGCCCCTGCTCAATGAATCACTTTTTTTTTAAAATCCCACAGGCCTTATTTTATTTTTTAAACAGAGCCCCACTATAAGCATTGCACTATGCGTACAGTTAACATTAGTTGCCTAAGAACTTTGCTTTATTTAAATCACATAGGGAAGGAGGAGGTGGGGTGGGGACAGGATTAGGAAAGAGAAAAGCAAAAGCATTTTATTCGACCGCCTTCCAAGGATACTTTGCCATTAATCATTTATCATCTCATTCTCTGACCCTCTGAACTTCCTCTATCCCCGTCCTGCTTTATGTTCAGATGGAATTGAGTCAGTAGATGTAGGGAGAATTTTTTAAAAGCGATTTCATCAAAAATTCAATCTGACACTAACATATTAGACTTGGGCTCCACGGTAGACAATAGAATCTCATTCGGGTTTTTTTTTTCCTCATCTTTTCACATCCGGATGTACTCCTCCTTTTTGTTTTTTTTTTTTCTCTTCCATCTGCTTCCTCAATCATAGGGTAAGTAATTACACCTAACTTTTCAGGAATTCAGGTCAGGGACAACGGAGCAATGAATAATGTAGCTTCTTTGAAGTCGCTCCTCTTTGGTGTTTTACGTGGAGGTCCCCAGAAGTCTGCCATCGCGGCCGCTAAACTTTGTGTCCCTGCCTTGTCCTCAGCATCAGTTCATTTGTCGACTGGTTCCCCCGCCGGCATCTAACCAGGAAACAAAGCCCAGTCCACCCGTAGTTCCTAAACTCCAGCCAAGTCTTGCGGTCGGTCAGCGTCTTGCCAGGATGAGGTCAGATCTCTCCAGCTCCTCACAAAGGGCCCCCATTTCCGCTCTGCAAAATGCATTAGCCACTGCACTACATTTTTTTTTTTGCATCAAAGGTGAAAAATGTCAGACATAATCAGCATGCTTTGATTGAGGCTCTTCCAGAGGGTTGCTACCCAAACCTTCCACCTCTCCGATTTCTCCCGGATTCATTTGTTTGTTCCTGCACCCCACTCTTCTTTTATAGTATCAGACTGCCTTCTACACCCAGAAACAGGTTTTTTTAAATAGATTTATTTAATTAATTAATTTATTTATTGGCTTGTTGGGTCATCGTTGCTGCGTGCGGGCTTTCTCTAGTTGCAGCGAGTGGCGGCTGTTCTTCACTGCGGTGCGCGGGCTTCTCATTGCGGTGGCTTCTTGTTGTGGAGCACGGGCTCTAGGCGCGTGGGCTTCAGTAGTTGTGGCATGCGAGCTCAGTAGTTGTGGCTTGCGGGCTTCAGTAATTGCATCACGTGGGCTTCACGAGTTGTGGCACATGGGCTCAGTAGTTGTGGCTCCCGGGCTCTAGAGTGCAGGCTCAGTAGTTGTGGCGCACGGGCTTAGTTGCTCCACGGCATGTGGGATCTTCCCGGACCAGGGCTCGAACCCGTGTCCCCTGCATTGGCAGGCGGTTTCTTAACCACTGCGCTACCAGGGAAGCCCGGAAGCAGTTTTGCACACAAGGTTCCTCAAGCAGAGAAGAGACCAGTACGTCCATGGCATGTTCTTCTCTGTTAAATAGGAGTCATGCACTTCACCAAGGGATTTACTTCAGTTTACCAAGCGAGGTGGAGAAGGCCTTGTAAAAACGCAATGAAATTGAGAGGGATTATTAAAAATATGTACCTATTCATTGGAGGAACAGGGGCAAAGGAACAGTATCAAAAAGGATTATTAAAAGAGCTATAAAATATCCAAATATTGGGTGGAGCCGACATCAGGACATTGCAGCTCCTGCGTCATGGTTTTCATGTTGCAGACAGGTCAGAATGGTCTGCAAGTCCCGTTGGGGCCACTGCATTCTACAGGGCATGGCCGGGAGGTCAGAGGCTCTTCCCACTGAGCCGACGCTCTCATGGTCCCTCCCCGTGGATTTGCCATGCGTTCAGAGAAGGGACCCGGGATACATGACATCATCCTTATGTTACTAGGTCTCAGGGGTAGGTCTGCTGGCAGGGTTCTCCATGGCAAACGACAGAATGCACCCACCAGGTTGGTCATGGTTGGCGGATATGTAATCTTTACCACTGTTATATTAAAAAGACAGTTCAAAACAAAACGAGATGTTCAAGGGACCCCACGGATTGTCTTACTCCAGCCCTCAAAGCTTGGTAGGTATCTGGGTTAAATATCCTGTTAGTAGTTCCTTAACTCTCCAACCTCCTGTGGGTAGATTTCCACTAATGGGTTCCAGTAAGGTGCTATTCAGTATAGCAGAAATGGGAAGCAATTTTATTCTTTCTACAGCTTGCATTTCAATCCACTCTGTGTACTTCTTCCTCATTTTTGTCTGAAATACCTGGCAAGAGGCGTAGCAGTCCTGGCCACTCAACAGATGGTAATTGTCCAGTTCAGTCTATGGCAGTGTCTACTGCAGTGTAACGCTTTTTCACTCTGTTTTCTTGGGCCAACCCCAGACAGGAGAACCATTCCATAAGAAAGGAGAGTCACGTTGGCCCCTTTTCTCATCAACAGTAGACAAGGAATAAGAGAAAAAAAGCAAACTCTGACACAGCCAGTGGAGTTAAAATCTGATGCCGCTGTCTTCTGGGAAGGGCAGGTGTCCAAAAGGCGTTTCTTGTTTCCAAGGTCTGGTGGTGGGTCCTACCCACTGCACTTTGTTTGACTTGCGCTAAATCTCTTGTCTTGAACTCTCACATCCATGGTGGATCTAGTCTCTTGCACTTACCTGGTTTCTAGAAGTAGTCCTCTTTCTATTTGACCACAGAACACTTCTACCTAGGAGGTCCATCACCATCACAGCTCCCAAAGGCCCTCTCTCTGCAAACTCTCTGGCACCTTCAATCTCCACCATATTGTTTTCTCTGCCTGGTAAGACCGGAACAAGGCTGATGGCTTAGGACGGCAGAGCCAGACTCAAGTCTCTTAGCAGGTGTTGCATCTTGGGACCGTCTCCTTGATTAAGAGCTGTGGTTCTCCACCATGGCAGTTGTGCCCACCCACTCCACCCCTGCAGCAGTGAACAACAAAAGAAAACATTTCCCGTTGTCACTATGAGAGCAGAGAGTGGTACAGGCATCTCCGGATGGTGGAGGTGAGGCGTGATGTTCAGTTTTCTGCAATGTACACGGAAGCTCCACCTACAGACTTACCTGCTTCAAGATGTCAGCGGTGCCGACACCCTCCAAGCCAAAGTATTGTCTTACTCATTTATGAGACAGTTATTCTAAGCCATTAGGTCTCACTGGGGACACGTTTGCCTCCAAAGAGACGTTTTGCTTTGTCTGGAGAGATTTGTGATTGTCACAACTAGGTGTCGGTCATGGCATGTAGAAAGGGTAGGGACCAAGGATGCTGCTATCATCCCTCGATTCGCAGAACAGCCCCCAAGAGTAGAGTCATCCCTGCCCTAGTGTCACTAGTGTTGAGGAAGCTCGGTTTACAATATGAGGATGCACATGGGGGTGTCCATGAAGCTGCTACTTGGGGACGGCGTTGAAGGTTCAGGAACCAAGAGCACAGATTTTGAAGCCACGCTCCCTGGTTAAGGACTCCCAGCTTGGGCACCTGTGGCTCTATCTGTGATCTTGCGCAAGTGAGTCTTCCTGTGCCTTGAAAACCTTTGTTTGTTTCTCTAAGCCTCGTGAGGTCCAGAGCCAAAGATAAGCAGATTATAGGCGTCAGTGCAGTTGACAGGAGTGCCTAGCAGGAGTGGCCACTCTGGAAGTGTTCTTCTATTAATAGCTCTGTGTTTCCAGCTCTGGGACTTCAGCTGAAACCTAGGTAATGGGAAATGGCTTGTATGAGGATCCCTTACACACAAACCTCTGTCTCTGGAGGCAGTCCATCTGTTGTCAGACAATCCGGCGCATCAAGATTTATTAAATTTCTCTTTACCTTCCTCTGTTCGTTAAACAGTATCAGATGGCAAGCCTGAAAGCGAAGGTAAAATAAAGCAGCAAGAAGCCTGTCTTCTCATTGGACGTGCAATGACTAGTGTCTTCATCATCGAATTCAGTTATAACTCATTGGCCTTATCAAGCCACTGTCGATGTTCCCCTGTCTTGTAAGGATTTCTCACTGATGGCTGGCATCGTGCACTTGTTTCATGTTATTAGCATGGATGGATAGCATCTCTCGTCTTTGTCTGAATACTGCATCCCAAGGAAGAGATCTTATTTTCTAGCAGGTTTCTAGACTTCACCTATTTCCATCGTGTTCACAGAGAACACGCTAGCCCGTGGAAACTCCCAGCATGGCTGTCAGCTGCCGGCACCTTAGGGATGCAGGTCGGCCTCTCCTTTTAGAAACCAGGAGGACATCCGAGGTAGGGAGAAACTCCTCCACTCTCCCCTCACTTTTCTGGCCTCTGAGATGCAAGATTCCAGCACGTCTTCATTGATTAAGCCGTGAGGAAAGCAGACAGGAGGCGGTCCCTGCAAAGAACGATGTCTCCTAATCCCTGGCAAAATAAACCAACGCATAAAGGACCATTTCCATTTGCTTCTGACTTTCCTATAGAATCTGGATGCCAGCCAATCTCACAGGTGACAGCCTCACAGGGAGAAGATGGTCGATGCGTTTGTGTTCTTCAGTGCCAGCCCACTCAGCTTTGCTGTTTCGGTGGTAGGCAAACTAGGCTATAACCCAAGTAAGGTCGCTCTTGTTGCAATTCAAAATTTTAAAAAATGTGCACACAGGCCACCTGTGAGCATCTTTGGTTGTACAGTTTGTGCACTGTGCAAAGGCAGGAGGCCAGGGGAACAAAAGAGCCTGACATTCAGCCCTAGAAATGCTCCATAAGCCATGCACCTGTGGAGCTGCGTTCCCTGCTGGAGGTGTAGCTAATTGTAACTCACCCAGCCACGGGTGCCTCGTTGGCTAAAGGCTCCCCTCCCTTACCCTGCACCTAGCAGACTCAGCGTGCTGCGTGTTTGTGTGTTGACATGCTTATCGTCTGCGACCCACAACTTGATCAGTTTGGATTCAGCCCCATCCTCAGCATCTAAATCAATCCTTGGAACCTTGCAGGACTTCAGCAAAGATTTGTTGAACAAAAGAATAAATGGGGCTTCCCTGGTGGCGCAGTGGTTGAGAGTCCGCCTGCCGATGCAGGGGACGCGGGGTCGTGCCCCGGTCTGGGAAGATCCCACATGCCGCGGAGCGGCTGGGCCAGTGAGCCATGGCCGCTGAGCCTGCGCGTCCGGAGCCTGTGCTGCGCAACAGGAGAGGCCACAACAGTGAGAGGCCCGCGTACTGCAAAAATAATAATAATAATAAAAAATAAATTTTAAAAAAAAATTTAAAAAAAATAAAAATAAAATAAATGGTTGAATTTCATCCTTTTTTACGACTAAGTAGTATTCCACTGTGTGAATGTACCACATCTTCTTTATCCATTCATCTGTCGACGGGCACTTGGGTTGTTTCCACGTCTTGGCTATTCTAAATGGTGCTGCTTTGAACAAAGGGGTGCAGGTATCTTTTCAAATTAGAATCTGCATCTTTTACGGTTATGTAAGTGGCAGAATTCTTTTATACTGTATCTGTTAATCCCAGACTCCTAATGTATCCCTCCCCCCCATCTTTCCCCTTTGGTAACCATAAGTTTGTTTCCTATGTCTTTGAGTCTGTTTCTTTTCTGTAGATATAGGTTCGTTTGTGTCATTTTTTTAGATTCCACGTATAAGTGATATCAAATGGTATTTGTCTTTCGCTGTCTGACTCACTTCACTTAGTATGATAATCTCTAGGTCCATCCATGTTGCTGCAAATGGCATTATTTGATTATTTTTTGTGGCCGAGTAATATTCCATTATGTATATGTATGTGTGTATATATATATATGAACACACACACCCCACATCTTCTTTATCCATTCATCTGTTGATGGACATTTAGGTTGCTTCCATGTCTTGGCTACTGTAAATAGTGCTGCTATGAACATAGGGGTGCATGTGTGTTTTCGAATTAGCGTTTTTTGCCATTTGCAGTAACATGGATGGACTTGGAGGGCATTATACTTAGTGAAGTCAGACAGAGAAAGACAAATACTATGTGATATTTATGTGTGGAATCTGAGAAATACCACAAACTAGTGAATATAACAGAGAAGAAGCAGACTCACAGATACAGAGAACAAACTATTGGTTCCCAGTGGGGAGAGGGGAAGGAGTGAGGGACAAGATGGGGGAGGGGATTTAGAGGTACAAACTACTATGTATAAAATAAACAAGCTACAAAGTTATATTGTACAGCACAGGGAATATAGCCAGTATTTTATAATAACTATAAATGGAGTATAACCTTTAAAATTGTGAGTCACTATGTTGTACACCTGTGACTTATATAATATTGTACAGCAACTATACTTCAATTAAAAAATGGTTGGGGCTTCCCTGGTGGCGCAGTGGTTGCGAGTCCGCCTGCCGATGCAGGGGACGCGGGTTCGTGCCCCGGTCCGGGAAGATCCCACATGCCGTGGAGCGGCTGGACCCGTGAGCCATGGCCGCTGAGCCTACGCGTCCCGAGCCTGTGCTCCGCAACGGGAGAGGCCACAGCAGTGAGAGGCCCACGTACCACAAAAAAAAAAAAAAAAATGGTTGGAATAGCAAGTACACGGAAGCCAGAATGAATGTGTCCATTTGTCTTGCGCTGCTTTTATATATAATTCTGATTCTGCTTCTCTTGCTTTGTTCATAAACTATTATTTTAATTTGTTTAGTTTTTCTTTTTTGAAACATGTGTGATCTTGGGCTTAACCTTCTAGTATCAAGAAATTTCAGTGTGGCATGGCTAGGCATGACTTTTTCATTTTTTAAACCATTTGGAGGCTCATTTCCTGTGGTACTGGGAAATGTTCTGGTTTTTTAATTTTTTTTTTCTTAGCAGTTTCTTCCCTTCTGTTTTCATACTCTTGTCTTTGAAAAATCTCCCAAATTCGAGAAGTCGGATATTTAAACTACTTAATTATTTCCTATCTCACATATTTTATCATCTTTGTTTTTTGCATTACTTCCTAGGAAGTTAATTTTCTGTTTAATTTTCAATTTCAGCTAGTGTATATTTTTAATTGAAAAATCATAAAATTTGGGGGGACTTCCCTGGTGGTCCATCGGTTAAGACTCCATGCTTCCAATGCAAAGGGTGCCGATTAGATCCCTGGTCAGGGAGCTAAGATCCCACATGCCATGCAACAGCCAACCAAGAAAATTTTTAAAATTTTAAAAATTAAAATAAATAAATTTTTAAAAATCATAATTTTTAAATAAAATAAAATGCTGTTTCTTACATTTAAATATTTTAAGAACATTTTAGGGATTTTGTGTGTATGTGTGTCATCACAGTTTGTTTTATAGATGCACCATTTTCTCTTATTCTCATATAATGTGCAATATTTTTTTCAGGGATTACTTGAGTCTCCATTTCCTCCAAAGTCTGGTGTTCAGTTGCTTGTTTGTCTGTTTTTAAGGGCTTTACTTGTTAAGAGTATTTTTAGGTTTAGAACAAAGCTGAGAGGAAGGCACAGAGAGTTCCCCTAAAACCCCTGTCCCCTCACATGCACAGCTTCCCGCATCAGCCACATCCCCTGCCAGAGAAGCACATTCTTGACCGATGGGGAACCTACAACGACGCATCGTCACCACCGAAGGCTTATAGTTTACCCCTTGGGGCTCATTCTTGGTGGTGTGCGTTCTATGAGGTTGGACAATGTATCCATCATTATAGTATCATACAGCGTGGTTTCACTGCCCTAAAAACCCTCTGTGCTCACCTGTTCATGCCTCTCTACCCCCTAACCCCTGGCAACCACTGATCCGTTTACTGTCTGCACAGTTTTGCCCTTTGTAGAATGTCATATAGTTAGAATCATGCAGTATGCAGCCTTTTCAGGTTGGCTTCCTGCACTTAGGAATATACATTTAAGGTTCCTTCGTGTCTTTTTTCTAGCTTGTTAGCTCATTTCTTTTTAGCAACGAATAATATTCCATTGTCTGGATGGACCACAGTTTATTCATCCATTCACCTACTGAAGACAATGTTAGTTGATAACTATTTTAATAAGTAATAGTAAAATATTGAAGGTTTATAAGCGTTGATTATTACATAATTAGGCTGATATAATGTAGCAGGCATATCAGAAACTCTGTACCCCAAAGGGACATGATTATATGCAAATGAGTCACTTCAGAGGCAACACTCTAATTGCAATTAAATAAGATTGCTGGAGCCTATTGTGTTTCTACTCGCTTTAGATTGCTTGAAAGCCCGTGGTAATTTATTTTCAGTATCTTGCTATGAGGCAGCTCTTAATCCTGAAGGAGGGGTTTATATTTGGAAACAGCCAAGGTTCTGTTGAGTACGATCAATTCTATTTCCATTGAAATAAAATTGTATGATGCAATTTTAATTCAAAAACAAGGTACAGCTATAAATAAATGTTAGCTTGATTCAACTAGCTCTTAAGGCACATTGAAAAGAGCGAATCAAAATGCTTTGAGCCACCTAAGTGCCACCCATACACCTTCCCAAATGGACTATTCTGAGTGAGGGCATTCATCTGGAGCTGTGATTTGCACCACGCTTATTTTTAGAAAGCTCATTTTACAGCCTGACCTTTAAAGGTCTTTTTAATGGAGTGGTTCCTTTTTCATGTACCTTCAACCTAATTTTGGCCAGTTACACAGTTGCCAATAACCCATCATGGTACCTGGTCCGTGTTAAAACCTAGGTAATGAGTTTTCTATGGAACTAGGTCATTTTTTTAAAAAATGTCTTTGAGAGACTTCGCCGGGGCTGCAGTGGTTAGGACCGTACGCTTTCACTGCTGAGGGCGCGGGTTCAGTCCCTGGTTGGGGAGCTAAGATCCCGCAAGCCATGCAGCACGGCCAAAAATAATAATTTTTTTAAGTCTTTGAATAATTAAAAACTTTATAACATCATTTCCGTAGAAATAACTCTGCATATCTCATGTGGCTAGGTACATTTCTAAAGATACGGTAGTCATTGCTGTAGACTTTTTTGAGACTACTAATAAATTGTCACACATGCAGACATGCAGTCAGAAAAAATAACTTTCCCATAAGTCTCAGGCCATGCTACCGATATCAGTATACACATGGGACGTATAGATAGTTCAGTTTATGTTGGAGTTGGACATCTGGGAACGAATAGACTCAGGGCTCTCAACCAGCTGCTGGTCTTGTAGGAAAATGTGCCAACTTAGAGATGCCTGAGGGGACTCAGGGTGGGAGCTTTCCACACACCATTCCTGAGTAACTGGAAGAAGAGGACAGAGTTGCCACTTTCAGTGTTCCCCGTTAGCATGAGTGGCTCTCAAGTGATGTGACCATGTTTCTAACGGTATCTTCTTCCATGGCAAGATGGACCATTTAAAGGCACCCATCAGAAGGTACCAATAATGGAGGAACACACCAATATAGAAGGTAAATTGGTCAACGTTTATGCTGCAGCTCAATTTACGCTCCTTTAAAAAGAAAACAACTCTGAAGCAGAACACACAGAAAAGGTCATAAGCATCAATATTCTGTGCGGTGTAAAAACTTAAAGCAAATATCCCCATGACCATTAACCCTGCCAAGCAACAGAAAGTGGTGTCTGCTCTCTTCCGGTCTTCATGCCTTCCCCACCCAGGTGGGAACCATTATTCTGACTTCCATGCAAATCACTTTCTTCCGTCCTTCATATTTTTCCCACCAATATAGGTATCCCCAAATCACATAAATTAAACTTGACATGTTTGGGGACTTTAAATAAATGGAACTTTCTGTTCTTTTCTGATGTGTTACCTTTATGCACGATCGTGTTTTTAAAGTCCCTGTGTATTGTTTTATGTAGGCTTATTTCCTTCATTTTAATTCCTCTGTAGTATTCCATCGCATGACTCTATCAGAAGGCGTTTGTCCATTTTATTGTTAATAGATGAGTGTATTATTTCCAGACTTGGCTATTACAGTCGTTACTGTTTTAACAGTTCTTTGAAATGCATCCTCAGTTCTTATGTGAGTGGGTCTTCTGAGGTACTTACCCATTACGGAATTGCTCATTTAAATCTTCACTTCGAGATTAGATAAGAATGAGCTGTTTTCCACATGGGAATAAATGTTTTCACCAGCAATGTGAAATCTGCACCAACATTTGTCACTCTCAGAATTTTATTTTCTTTTTCAAATCTAGTGAGTGTACATGGAAACTCACTGTGTTTTTATTTATGGTTTCCTGAGGTTGGGGCATTTCCATATATTGACCTGCCATTTTATTTCCTGTTTGGTGAAGTGTCCTTTTTTCAGTTTTTCTATTGGGTTATCAACCTTTTTCTTATCGATTTTCTTTTTAAATGT
The DNA here is from genome assembly GCF_949987515.2 of Delphinus delphis. Taxonomy (NCBI): domain Eukaryota; kingdom Metazoa; phylum Chordata; class Mammalia; order Artiodactyla; family Delphinidae; genus Delphinus; species Delphinus delphis. The sequence goes on from NC_082704.1 coordinate 122,733,799, forward strand.
TTATTGAAGTATAGTAGAATTACAGTGTTGTGTTAGTTTCTGCTGTAGAGCAAAGCGATTTAGTTATACATACACATACTTTCATTCTTTTTCGGACTATTTTCCCATATAGGTTATTACAGAATATTGAGTATAGTTCCCTGTGCTATACAGTAGGTCCTTGTTAATTATCTATTTCATATATGGTAGTGTGTATATTTTCATCCCAAGCTGCAAATTTATCCCTCCCCTCCGCGTTTCCCCTTTGGTAACCATAAGTTTGTTTTCGAAAACTGTGAGTCTGTTTCTATTTTGTAAATAAGTTTATGTCATTTTAATTCGATTCCACATTTGGGTGATACCATATGATATTTTGTCTTTAACTTACTTCACTTAGTGTGATCATCTCTAGGTCCATCCATGTTGCTACAAATGGCATTATTTCATTCTTTTTTATGGCTGAGCAGTATTCCATTGTGTGTGTGTGTGTGTGTGTGTGTGTGTGTGTACACACACCTTCTGTATCCATTCATCTGTTGATGGACACTTAAGTTGCTTCCATGTCTTGGCTGTTGTAAATAGTGCTGCTGTGAACCTTGGGGTGCATGAATCTTTTCAAATTAGAGTTTCTGGATGGATGTCCAGGAGTGGGATTGCTGGATCCTATGGTAACTCTATTTTTCAGTTGTTTTAAGGAACTTCCATACTGTTCTCCATAGTGGCTGTACAACTTATATTCCCACCAACAGTGCAGGAGGGTTCTCTTTTCTCCACACCTTCTCCAGCATTTATTATTTGTAGACTTTTTAATGATGGCCATTCTGACTAGTGTGAGGTGATACCTCGTTGTAGTTTTGATTTGCATTTCTCTAATAATTTGCGATGTTGGGCATCTTTTCATGTGCCTGTTGGCCTTCTGGATGTCTTCTTTGGAGAAATGTCTGTTTAGGTCTTCTGCCTATTTTTTGATTGGGTTGGTGTTTTTTCTTTTTTTTTTTTTTTTTGATATTAAGCTGTATGAGTTATTTGTACATTTTGGAAATTAATCCCTTATCGGTTGCATCATTTGCAAATATTTTCTCCCAGTCCGTAGGTTTTTTCATTGTTTATGGTTCCTTTTGCTGTGTAAAAGCTTTTAAGTTTAATTAGGTCCCATTTGTTTATTTTTGTTTTATTTCCATTTCTCTAGGAGATGGATTCAAAAAAATTGTTGCTGTGATTTATATCAAAGAGTGTTCTGCTTATGTTTTCCTCTAGGAATTTTAGAGTATCAGGTGTTACATTTATGTCTTTAATCCATTTTGAATTTACTTTTGTGTGTGGTATTAAAGAATGTTCTAATTTCATCCTTTTACATGTAGCCGTCCGGTTCTCCCAGCACCACTTACTGAAGAGACTGTCTTTTCTCCATTGTATATTCTTGCCTCCTTTGTCATAGATTAATTGACCATAAGTGTGTGGGTTTATTTCTGGGCTTTCTGTTCTGTCCCATTGATCTATGTGTCTGCTTTTGTGCCAATTCCATGCTGTTTTGTTTACTGTAGCTTTGTAGTATAGTCTGAAGTCTTGGAGGGTTATGCCTCCAGCTTTGTTCTTTTTCCTCAGGATTCCTTTGGTAATTCTGGGTCTTTTATGGTCCCATATAAATTTTAGGATTATTCTAGTTCTGTGAAAAATGTCATGGGTAATTTGATAGGTATCACATTAAATCTGTAGATTACTCTGTGTGATATGTTTTCTAGAAGTTTTTCCATTTCTTTTAAGTTTTCAAAGTTATCAAAATACATAAGTTAATAATTTTATCTTTTTGTGTCTGCAACCATATAGTGGTGTTGTATTCTTTTTTTATTCCCAAAATATGCATGCCTTCCCACTTTATTGGTATAACTCATCAGTTTAGCTCTTTCATTACACTCCCCAATGAACCAACTTCTGTTTTTTCTTCAGTCTACTGTATGTTGATTTAACTCATTAATTACTGTTCTTATCTTTATTATTTCCATCTCATTAATCGTACTGTTGTTTTATTATCTTCTTGAAATAGGAGCCTATTTTATTAATTTTCAAATATCCTCAATTTCTAATCTGTTCATATGTACCTTAAGCTTGGCTCAAGAAATGCACTAGCCATTTAGCATTTCTTACACTTACAAATTAAGTAAGTGATATTTTTTCGTTCACATAAAATATTTTATAATTTCTCTCATTGATTTTCCTTTGACTTAGGAATTTTCTGAGAGAATTCTTTAATTTCCAAATATATGTATTTTTCTCAAGGTACATTTTGAGATTTTATTTCTTGGGAATGTGTTTTGTATCCTTGAGGAAGGTGTTTATTTTGCAGGAGTGATTTGCAGTAGTCTACATACATAATGACTCAAGTTGTTTATTTTGTCAACATATACTGTAATTTTATTGATAATTTGCGTGTTCCATCAGTTACTAGAATAAGCTCATCAAGTTTTCCCAGGATGGTATGGATTTTCTAATCTATTTTACAGACTTTTATTTTGTGCCTAACCGTAGATCCACTTATATTCACATTTAACTTTCGATATATTTGTGTTTAAATCTTCTGTCCCAAATTTCTGCTTTTACTAGGACACTTTTTTTCTCCTGTCTTGCTTTCTTGTAAATTACTTGGTTTTTATTCCTTTTCAATTATTCCATTTTCTCGCTCCCTGCCTTCCCCACTCTGTGGGGAGATAAAATATACTTTTCCTGTTTCCTTTTAGTGGAGAATGTTAGAAATTACAGCATGGATCCTTAATATAATCACTAACTTGAATTAATACAATTGTTACTGCTCTGAAAATACTACACAATTACTATATTTTAATGCCATATTCATCTAATTTACCTGTTATAACTCCCATTTGATTTTGTGAGTTTTTTAGGAATCTTATAGGACATGTGTTTAATTTAGTCAACATTAATTTTGATTTCCCCAGTTATATCACTTTGTTCTTCATTACCTCTTGTGCCGCTAACTTGATCTGTGAGCATTCTCTTTAAAAACATATAATGATGATGTAAAATAGGTTTTCAGGGCATGGGAGCTGTTGAAAATCTCAGTTAGCTTGCTTAAAAATATCTTTTTCATACCCTCTTCTTGAAGAATATCCTTGCTGAATTTTAATTTGCAATTATGCCCTTTTGGCCATCAGAAAAATCATTCAGCTAGTCTCTGGGTTCCATTGTTGCTCTAGAGAATTTAGCTGTTAGTTTAAAAGTTACTCCTTTAAAAATGATACATTCTCTAGATCTAAATCTCAGGAACGTCTGCCTTCGAGTTTCTGCAGGTTTACTATGATGCAGCTAGGTATGGTATTCTTTTAATTTATCTAATTAGAATTCGTTAATCATCTCAGCTTTTGGAGTGGTGTTTTACTCAAGTTCTGAGAATTCTTGGTCATTACCTCTTCAAATATTGCTGCTATGTTTTTTTTTTCTTTTCTCCTATTGGTAATCTAATTGCACATCTCTTAGACTTTATCTCTGTGACTCCATTTTTATCCTTTGTTTGTTAGTCATCTGATTTTAGTTTCAAGCTTCATTCTGCATTACTTGTTCTCCAGACCTTTATTTCACTAATTGTCTTTCATTCTGTATCTAATGTGTCGTCCAACCAGTGCACCAAATTTATAATTTTGTTACGTATTTTTTCCCTTCTAGAATTTGATTCCTCCTTCCAATTTCCACGTTTTTGAAGTTCTCAATTTTATATTTTCTTGAGTGTATTTTCCTAGTTATCTTAAATTCGGCATGTCATATTTCCTTTATCTCAATTGCTCCTGGGTCTGTTTCTCTTTCTTGGTTGTCGATCTCACTGTCTGATACCTTCATGTGCAAAGTATTGTGATTTTGAGTATCTTAGAAATTCTCATTTTGCTTTCCCTGTTTCTAACTGTCTTTTCTATATTCTGTATCTTTTGAAAATCTTTCTGTGACACATTCTGGATAATTTCTTCTCACCTTTCCTCAAGTTCACTCATTTTCTCTTCAGCTTTAGCTGATCTTCTCTTAAGCTGATCCATTAGTTCTTAAATTTTTTTTCATTCTTCTGATACTCTGATCTAGAATTTCCACTTGGTCTTATTATTTTTTTAATTTATTTATTTATTTATTTTTGGCTGCATCGGGTCTTCGTTGCTGCACGCAGGCTTTCTCTAAAGTTGCAGCGAACAGGGGCTACTCTTCATTGTGGTGCATGGGCCTCTCATTGTGGTGGCTTCTCTGGTTGTGGAGCGTGGGCTCTAGGTGCGTGGGCTTCAGTAGTTGTGGTGCGTGGGCTTCAGTAATTGTGGCACACGGGCTCAGTATTTGTGGCTCGCAGGCTCTAGAGCACAGGCTCAGTAGTTGTGGCGCATGGGCTTAGTTGCTCCGCGGCATGTGGCATCTTCCCGGACCAGGGATTGAACCCGTGTCCCCTGCATTAGCAGGCGGATTCTTAACCACTGGGCCACCAGCAAAGTCCACTTGGTCTTTTAAGATACCTTTTACCCAACTTTTGAATCATTTCTCACTCCCTGCAGAGTTTTTTAGTTCTGTAAACATTGTTTTTAAAAACTGGATTATCATATAAGCCTGATAATTACACTATCTTAATTATTTGCAGAGAGTCGTCATTTTAGTGACTGTTACTTCTGCTTCTTTCTTTCTTTATGTGCTTGGTCATCTTTGTGAACTTGACATGGTTTGAAAAGAGAATGTTAATAGTGATCAATTGATATAGGTTAGTGGTTTCTTCCTCCAGGGCAGATGACCTGTGGACATTAAAATTCTAGGATCTTTCATCCATGAAGACCTGCTGTTCTCTCAATTTTCTAGATGTTGTGGAGGTGGGTTGCAAGCCCCTGCAATTCTGAGTTTGCATTTGTCTCATACTTGAGGGAGGAAGATATTAGGGAGGAGTTTATCAGATTGCACACTTTCTACAGAGGCTGGGCTTTGACCCTTGCCCCCTTACACAATGTTTTCTTCCAGAATGGAGAATTCTTTAGGGCAAAGCTGCTTTGTGTGTGGGCTGTCCTACTGGTCTACCTACCTGGATCGTCACTTTCTCATCAGTGTTGGTGCTATAAATCTCCAAGTACGATTTTAGCATTGAAATTTCTCAAAATATTTTTTTGATCATGCACATTCTAATTTGCTCTCAAAAGGGGGGTTGGTTTGAATTCCCAAGTCTGTTGCTACTTAATGTAGATGTCTGATTTATTCTAATTTTAACGTAAATGAGAAGGTAGGAGATACCAATTTATAGAGACAATGCAAAACACTGTATTAGAGCTATATTCTCTTGAGTAGTTCAGAATTCAGAGTATGACTACTTTATTTTACAGGCATTAAATAGCCAGTCTCATTCCTAACAACTCAAACTTCGAAGAAATTTCAGACAGTTAATCATCATTTAACAAGACAGCGCATGCAAGTTGGATTTTAATCAGGATTTATGTTACTGCTAGAGTTATGCATGAGAGGATATTTTCATTAACGTCTCCCCGTGAAACACTGAGTCATACTCTGAGTTTTTCACAAGTTTCTTTCTACTTTTCAGTCAATATTTGAGTGTTTCCTGGGAACTAAGAGTTTGACTCCGTTGGTTTATTTGAGAGTGTTTGATCTTTTAAAATGCGTGATGAAGAGCCATTTTAGATATAAAGTCATGGGTGTTTTAAATAGAAATTACTGAAGCCAGTGTTTCATTTAAAATTCAGGTATTTAAATTTTTCCCATCAAAACGCTCTCATTCATATTTGCATAATTTTATGTAAGATCATTGACCTTAAAGATTAATGGCAGAGTAATTACCAGCTGTTCGTGAGTGTGTGTGTATTAAATCTGTCATATGGCAATAACAAGAGCTAATTTGCAGAGTTAGTATGAGAAATAGTGAGACAATGTATATCCCAGGACCTAGCAAGCTTCCTTGTATATATTAAATAATCAACAAATAATGGTTTTGTGATTGTAGATCTACTGATCAGTCCCATAGCAGTGAATTTATGTTTGAAATCCAGGCACAGTATAAAAGAATAAGGGTGTATTTTATGCCAAAAATTAAAATTTATCGGGATATTAACAATAATATATTTTTCGAGGAATGCAAATTAGGCTTTTATCTTGATGATTTTCAATATTTGACTCTGCTGGGAATCCTTTCACAATTTAGTTGCCTTATTTGGAATGCAGAACAACTTCCAAATTTTTCAGTATTGAGGGTTTAAAAAAAATTTTTTTAATTGAAGTATAGTTGATTTACAATATTGTGTCCGTTTCAGGTGTATATCAGAGTGATTCAGTTATACATATATATCCATCCTTTTTCAGATTCTTTTCTATTATGGTTTATTAAGGGATTTGAATATAGTTCCTTGTGCTATAGAGTAAGTCCTTGTAGCTTATCATTTTCTATATAGTAGTTAAGGTATCTGTTACCTTAGAGTATCTGTTAATCTCAAACTCCTAATTTATCCCACCCCCTGTCTTTTCCCCTTTGGTAACCATAAGTTTGTTTTCTATGTCTGTGAGTCTGTTTCTGTTTTGTAAATAAATTCATTTGTATTATTTTTAGATTCCACATATAAGTGATAGCATAGGATATGTGTCTCTGTTCACTTAATATGATAGTCTCTAGATCCATCCACATTGCTGCAAATGGCATTATTTCATTCTTTTTTATGGCTGAGTAGTATTCCATTGTATATATGTATCACATCTTCTTTATCCATTGATCTGTTGATGGAGTATGTTTTAATAGCAGTGAATTTCAATTCAAATTAGTGAAACACACACAGCAAATGAACACACACCAACATGTGAAACATGAAACTTGTAAACTAGCTCAGGGGAGCAAGGGTTGAACTTTTATCAGGTTTTCAACGAAAAGCAGAAACAAGAGCAACATAAGATGTTATCAGAATGTTAACAAATACTTTAGAAATGGAGACATTTCAAAATGTTACTATTTCTCAAGAAAATTTCATAGCATAACAGTTTTCAACTATCTGTGATGGATAAGTAGTTTTTTGTTTTGTTTTTGATTGTTTTTTTATTTCCAACCCATCACAGAAAGGTAATTTGATATATGAATATGCAAACTATAGTGATAAATCTGGCAAAATATGTGCAAGGTCAGTGCATTGAAAACTGAATGAACGAGTTGAATTGAATGGTTATTTCTATCCTAAAATTGTATAATGTGAACTATTAAAATAACATAAAGAGAGTCTACTAAAATGTAGATAAACATTTTAAATACTAAATCTGAATAATGCAGTTAATTTTTAGCTTTAAATTTTATATTTTAGTACCATCTTTAAATCATGCAAAAAATTAAAATATAGCATAATGTTGCTAGTATACTTGATCATATGATTTTTTTATTGAATTTCTTTTGAAAAGTCCAGTTGCAAGTATTTACTGAGAATGGTTTAAGTGAAATAGATTCAGAAGTTGAACAGTTTAAAATCTTTGAAGGATAAAAATATGGCACAAAGCATGTGATTTTCAGGAATCTCTTACAAAATGTTTCTTAGTTCAGGGGCATCTAGATTATTTTGAAATTATTTATTTATCTAGGAATATTTGTTAAATTTTTCAGTTAAAAATCCTACCTAGGGCTTCCCTGGTGGCGCAGTGGTTGAGAGTCCGCCTGCCAATGCAGGGGACACGGGTTCGTGCCCCGGTCCGGGAAGATCCCACATGCCGCGGAGCGGCTGGGCCCGTGAGCCATGGCCGCTGAGCCTGTGCGTCCGGATCCTGTGCTCCGCAACGGGAGGGGCCCCAGCAGTGAGAGGCCCCCATACCGCAAAAAAAAAAAATCCTACCTAATATGTAGTGGATACATTTTTGTATCTCTGCCAGTTTTTCTTTTTTTCTTCAGCTTTATTGAGGTATAAAATTGGCCAATATTTCTTTATTTCTCCCTGATCGTCACTCTCACCATGAAGTCTGGAATATCTAGAAATTAATCAATAGTGAGACAATTTTATTTTCATCTCATTCTTTTCTGTATAATCTATGTAATTAAACAGAGAATAAATTAAATTATGTAATTATTTACCTTATAAAAGGCAATTTTGCTTCCCTACTTATGTTGCATATTGGAACAGAAATGGATCTATGGAAGAGTGTTGGGCTTTTCTCTTTAGTTCGTACGTTCATGTGAATTTCATGTTCCCCTACATGAGACTAATTTTGAGAAAAGAAATGTGGATCTGCCTTAAAATGTGTTTACTAACATTCATATTCACAAGAAAGATGTGAGGCAGTGCTCTTGGACACATTAAAAAAGAACATTTGAATGCCACAGGCAGATGGGAAAATTTCAATAATTCTATGAAATTGTTCATCTTTCTTTTATCATCCTGAGAAAAACACATGATCAGAACCTGCTATCATAGGGCATGTTTCTGTAGATAAAGCTGAGAGCCAAAAGGCATAGACAGATTGTACTCTTTATCTTTCTGAAAAGGTGATGGAGACTTAGAATGAAGTACTTTCAACATACTAATGCAGAGATCTTCAGAAGCAAAATCATTTGTGAGGTCCAAAATAAAGAATGTTGGGATTGGAAGTGCTCTGTTCACTTTCAAATGCAACGATATAAGCAGCTAAGCCATGAAAGGGGATCGTTTCTTTTCTGAGCAACAAGAGAGCAGAAAAACACATTAACCGGGGGCTTCCCTGGTGGCACAATTGTTAAGAATATGCCTGCCGATGCAGGGGACACAGGCTCAAGCCCTGGTCCGGGAAGATCCCACATGCCGTGGAACAACTAAGCCCGTGCGCCACAACTACTGAGCCTGCGCTCTAGAGCCCGTGAGCCACAACTACTGAAGCCTGCGAGCCACAACTACTGAAGGCCACGTGCCTAGAGCCTGCGCTCTGCAACAAGAGAAGCCACCGCAATGAGAAGCCCACACACTGCGAGTAGAGAAAGCCCGCATGCAGCAATGAAAACCCAACTCAGCCAAAAAAAAAACAAAACACATTAACCAAAGGGTAAAAATCATCAGTGTATATTACTCCTTCTCCCAAAATGAGTAATTTCACAGCAGGAGAGAAGCATACTTGTAATGAGAGGTTCCATTACCACATGTGTTTTCTCTGGCATATGTTTTCACAGGATGGGAAGCATGAAGAACCTTTGTATTTTTCTTGTGTTTTCTCATTTTGCTAGAAGGTCCCTACCTCTGCCTTTACAGGTTTGATCTTCCAGACTCAATATGGTGCCCTTTGGTAATTAGGCAACATAAAGTCACTTTGTGTCTACCTAAGGGATATAGTCACGTGTTTGCAGTTTCAAATGTAGCATCCTAAAAGTAGACTGTATGTTTCTTGGAAACATTGTAATTACTAACTCAGGGTGGATATCTACAAGAAGATGCCCTTGCTTTGAAATCCCATGGTAATCCATAGATGTTGCTTTCTGTTTACGAAGTTTTCAATTGACAATGCCTCCTTTCTTGGCCAACAGACCTTCCCAAAAGGAACATTTCAGTTGCGGGGTCAATAAAGAGGGAGGGATTCTGCGGCTGGGAGGCCGTTGTTGCTTCCCTTAGAGCCTTGTCCTAAAATAAAAAATGAGATACAAAATACGAAGTTTCAGCTAAGGAATAGGAACTAGCAGGCTTTGTCTTTTAACCTACAACACTCTTTTGTCAAGCAAGTTATATGATAGTCTCTCTGAACAATTGTGGAATATGAATTCTGCCCAAGATGGCCATGTAGAAGGACAGTTGCACCTGCATGTTTTATTAAACTATAGTAAGTCTTCTTTGTACAATATCCTTGCTATATTTCAAGGGATTTAGTTGGAAGGGCGGTGTTCTCCCCAAACACACACGTTTTCTGCTTTGGTGAATTTGAATTCGTACCTGCACAACTTAATTGCTTTAATTCTTGATCCTTGATAATCCTGCAGAAGAATTTTTAATTTATCATTAAGTCAGTCAGTATGAAATGAAACTCATGGGTTCATTTTCTCTTTAAATTTCCTCTTTCCCCCTTTCCTGCTTTCCCTGAATCCTCACTGGCTCTTATGTCTCCTCCCGTTACTCATTTCAGGACTTTAGATGCAACCCTCACTTGTCTTTCTTTTTATGGACTATTTCTTCCATTGCATCCACAAATGCGCTTCAGAAATCCGAAGCTGAACGACTTTTCATCCAAGTGCACCAGGTGTTTGTTTTTATTTCTGAAAAGTTCGTTGTACCTGTGGTTAAAAATCCAATATAACAGAAGGCATACAGGGAAACACAGGCACATCTAGGAGCTAATGCATATTCAGACTGCAGTAAAGCGTGTCACGTGAAGTTTTTGGTTTCTTAGTGCATATAAAAGTAGTGTTTACATTATACTACAGTCTGTTAAGTGTGCAATAGCATAATGTCTAAAAAAATAATGTTTGTACGTTAATTTGAAAATACTTCATTGCCAAGAAATGTTGTAAACCATCACCCAAGCCTTCAGAGAGTCATAGCAGTAACATCACAGATCACTGATCACAGGCACCATAACAAATACAGTAATAATGACAGCGTTTCAAATATTGAAAGAATATTCTACTTGTATGTGGAATTTAAAAAATAAAACCAACTAGTGAATGTAGCAGAAGAAGCAGACTCACAGATACAGAGAACAAACTAATGGTAACTAAAGGTAACCACCAGTGAGTAGAGGGAAGGGCGGAGGGGCAAGACAGGAGTAGGGGAGTAGGAAGCACAAACTATTGGGTATAAAACAAGCTGCAAGGATATATTGTACAACATGGGGAATATAGCCAGTAGTTTTTACTAACTATAACTGGAGTATAACCTTTAAAAATTCCAAATCACTGTGTTGTACAGCTGAAACTTATATAATATTGTACAGCAACTGTACCTCAATAAAAATTTAAAAATCTAATATCCAGCTTCAAATTTAGTGTCATTTAAAGGTGATAAAGGATAGAAGAAGCAAGAAAATTAGAAAGTAATTTTACCCCAAAATACATAAACACTGTGTACAAAACACTTTCTGGTGAGTTAGGTAATCACATAAAATAAAGGTTTTTCATTATAAAAAAATAATGACAAAATTTGAAATATTGCAAGAATTACCAATATGTGACGCCAAGACAGGAAGTGAGCCAGTGCTGTTGGAAAAGTGGTGCCGGTAGACTTTCTCGATGCAAGGTCGCCCCAAACCTTCAATTTGTTTTTTAAAAAAATGCAGTGTCTGCACGGCACAATAAAGCAAAGAGCAATAAGATGAGATACGCCTGGATCTGCCAGCCCTCCAGCACATCTTTCGTGCAGTTCTCAGAGAAAACACCACTGTTTTTTTGTCCAGAGGATCTCCTTCCCAAGATAAGTCTGCATAAATAGCATTTAAATGCCAGTGCACTACACCATCCTTTACATTTTGCCTTTTCCGCTGAGTAGCGTAAACTTGAGTTTGCCTATTTTGACACGTAAGAACCTACCTCATCTTCAGAAATGTTCCATGACTGTCCAGTATATGGACGTAGCGTAATTCACAGACCATCCTGCCATGGTTAGACTTTTAGGTTCTCTCCAGACTCCTGGTGCTCTAAGTCATGGTGCGATAGAAACAGAATTCATGCATCTTTGAGTAGGATTTGGATTTCGTATCTATTTTAAATTTATACACATACTGGAATATTGAATTTAAGAGGTTTAACCCATTGAGCTTCTAACCATGGTCTATGAAAATACATCTCAACCAAGTTCTTGCCGAGGGAGTATTATAAAACATGTAATTTGTGTCCATAGCAGGTCAGCACACTTCAGGTAAAAGGCCATATAGTAAATATTTTAGACATGTGAGCTATATGGTTCCTATCATAACTACCCTGCCATTATGGTGTGATAACATCATAGATGACTTGTCAGTGAACACATATGCCTCTGTTCAAATATATCTTTATTTACAAAAGCAGGTGGCAAGCCATATTTGGGTTGTGGACTATAGTTACCAACCCCTGGTCTATCCAATAGAACAATAATAATTTTTTTTTCAAAACAAACAACTTTTTATTGAAGTATAGTTGATTTACAGTGTTGTATTAGTTTTAGGTTACAGCAAACTGATTCAGAATATTTGTGTGTGTGTGTGTGTGTGTGTGTGTGTGTGTGTGTGTGTATATATATATATATATATATATATATATAGTTTTCCAGATTATTTTCCCTTATAGGTTATTACAGGATATTGAATATAGTTCCCTGGGCTATACAGTAGGTCCTTGTTGTTTTCCTGTTTTACATACAGTAGTTTGTATCTGCTAATCCCAAACTCCTAATTTATCCCTGCCCCATGCTATCCCCTTTGGTAACCATATGTTTGTTTTCTGTGTCTGTGAGTCTGTCTCTATTTGTAAATAAGTTCATTTGTATCATGTTTTTTTTAGATTCCCCATACAAGTGATATCATATTTTTCTCTCTCTGTCTGACTTATTTTACTTAGCATGATAATCTGAGAATCTGTCCATGTGTTCAAGCTACATTTAGGTATCATTATCTGTTCACTATCTATACCTTTGCTTATTTTCCATATTGTAAGTGAATTTTCTCTTATTGGTTTGTGAGAGCTCTTTATATATTTGAAACCTTATCATGTTTGAATTGTAATGATCTGTTGTCTCAGGTATTGGCTTTCCTATAGCTGGCTTTCCTATAAATTCCTATTTTACATAGAACTAAGTAAAAATCATTTTATGTCCCTTTGGTATGTGGGACATAAAAAATTTGTGCCTCATATTGGTGTTCAGTTTTACACTTTTCTAAGGGTTTTCAACCAACAGTGTTTGATGTGCTCCTTGCCATATTCCTTTGAGATGTGTTCTAATTTTAGAGACGGAAACTGAGGTTCAGAAATATTTAGTTTGATAATCTGAGCAACATTATCAGTTACAAGCATAGCACTGAGGCTACAACTCAATTTTGGACTTCACGTGTAGGTTTCTCTTACTCCTTGTTTCTCCCAGCTATAGCTGCTGGTTGCCATAGGGATTAAAACCGTCCCTCTTGTCACGTGTCGGTACAACCCTGCACAAATCCTGTCTTCTTCGCAAGGTCACTCCCCAGCCATGTGTCCTCTTCAAAACCCTTCCCTTCTGGCAAAGTTTTCTTTTCCTCCACTTACCTTTCCTCCTATGGCAGTGACGGTGACAGATAGTACATGGATGCTGACACAAATAACAGCAGGGATTTGGAAACACTTGTTGATACGGTTACCTGAGGCGAGATAACACAGCACTCTCCCACACAGAAGTGAGGCTTTCTAGGTTTCTCACCATTCCCCTGGGACAGCCAACTGTGGGTGTTACCACCTACGCCGACCAAGGTTTCCTTCGGTCCTTCCATTTCTATTTGGTACAACATCCTTTCATGTGTATGTCGATCTCTTAATTGACAAGGGTCATGTATTCACGTTTTCCCAGAACAGGTCGTGGATACAGTTGACTAACTCCTACAGTAGTTATTAATGTTACATTCATTTTAATACTTTGGTATGGTCCTTTCATATGTTTAGTAAGGGATTATTGTTTAGATGCGTAGTAGACTTTTTTTTTTTTTGGATTTTAGTGACAAATCTTTTCTTTCTTAGTATAAGAAGGATATAACCCTAAGGAATCATTCTCAAAATACCAATTTTCATGAGTAAATGCAAAACTCCAGGAGTGTGGGAAGGCACAGAGTAACTAGATTGGGGGGTTGTTTTCCTTAGTTAAATCAATATGATAAGTGGGGTACACGTTCCAAGTTATTTTCTCCTGGCTTGCTGGCTTGCATTTGCGTTTCAAGTCTGAGGACTTTGTAGTGAATCAAGTCAATGGGATGAGACATTGTGGACACACCCATACCCCTGTCCCCTGTCCACACACACACACACACACACACACACCAATCTGAGTCTGGGGTGTTAAATTTTATATTACTTCTGTGTACTAAACAGTTTTATCATTCACTAGATAGTGTTTATTGAGACAGCACAGTGCTATAGATTACCAGATTACCATTCCCTAAAAGATGTTTCAAATTGCTCTCAGAGCAAAAATCAATTCATTGCCTTTAAGAATGTTCATGCATCTGGCCAGAAAGATGAACATGGAAATAAAACAACGTTAAAGTTGCACTCTTAAAGTCATGTCCTGCTTCCCTTTTTCTACCTACGAAGAATGGTCTTTGCTTTCAGGACACAGTTTATGATTCAGCTAATAGTTTCACCTCTCTGACGCGGGACAGGAAATACTGAGGAAGCAGCATAGCAGGGCGGCTGCATTTAAATCCCAATTCTGTCAAACGTAATTTCCCCAGAGTCCATTGTCTCTGTTGCTGTGTGAATCACACCCACATGATTCGGGCAGCTGAGCTGAAGTTGATTACAGAAGTGTGTCATCCCCTTGCAAAAAGGAGAGTGTCATTGAAGCAATTGTGACTGATAGGACTCAAGGGTTGACATCACTGCCTACGCCCTTCTTCTTGGCTGAATGAGCATCTATCTTCCGAAAGCATTTCTGGGAAGGAGAAATTAAGTCCATCATCCTCGGATCCGTCATGACTTGACCCTTGTGTTAGGAACAGTTTCAAAGTCAGAGAGGAGGAGATGATTCACATCCAGGACTGCAGGCTTCCTGTAGCTAAAGAAAATCGTTGCTGGTCACGGCAAGCACATCTTCAAGGCTTTCGTTAAGACTCAGTGCACAGGAATCATGGTTTTTCTGAGCGCCCGAAACACGGGGGGAGCCTCAGCAGCTGGTCTACCAAGCGTGGAAACAGGCACTGTTGGGGTGTGGGGTAGAGACCTGTCCTGGGGCTGGTCCCGTGCAGGGTGCCTAGGAAGAAGATGCAGTTCTCCAGCCCTGGAATTATTCACCCGAAAAACTGTAGCATTGATCTGCTGAGGAGCTCTGATCTGGCGCCTGATGGGGTCAGAATGTCTCGGCACCGGTGATTTGGGGCACTTGGTGAGAGACGGAGTGATGAATGGTTTGCCCGTTACTTGGAAGGTTAAACTAAACCTCTGCCTGGCCTGCGGGGTCTCCCATGATTATTTCTAGTAATAGAAATTTTATTTCTAATAATGACTTTGTTTCCAGTAATTATTAGTTATTTCTAATAACTATCAATTATTTTCTTATAATTCAGCTCTCTAGCCATGGGATGGGCTTACCCAGGACACAGAGAAGGACACAGTGGCCAAGATGGTGCAAAGCGGATTCTCATTTTGGAAGAAGGTTCGAATTGCACTAGGTCTGTGGTTCTTTGGCCTTCTAAGATTCTTTAAGTCCCCGTCATCA
This sequence comes from Delphinus delphis, assembly GCF_949987515.2. Taxonomy (NCBI): domain Eukaryota; kingdom Metazoa; phylum Chordata; class Mammalia; order Artiodactyla; family Delphinidae; genus Delphinus; species Delphinus delphis. The sequence continues at coordinate 122,749,089 of NC_082704.1, forward strand.
TGGTTCCTCATTATTGCCAATTATATCGATTAAAAATTGACTTAAGGTATGGTCCTGCCTTCTAAAGGTGAAAAGCTGCAGTGGAAAGCAGAGGCTTCTGGGTAGGTAAGAGACACACATTATTCCATGTAAATATGTCACTCAGAGTACTTCAATGTGGTCGGTAAAGAAGAGTGCATTTCTTAAGGTAGAGCTGAAGGAGTGTTCCTTCTTAGAGCCAGAGGAGAAGAAAGAAATATCTAAAGAAGAGACAGGATTTTAATGAACTGCTTGAGGCGCATAATAAGACGGGTATCGATAATAAGGCACTGTAGGTAAAAGACCTCGTAGGAAACCAGGAACGAATGTGGTGGAGGCTCTCACGGGAAATGCTTTGGCTCCTGGAGAAAGACTGTGCTTGTGACCAGTAGGAAGTAAAGCTTCTAGAGTTTAGTTATTGTTACCTGGCTAGGACTTCACGATAGCTGTTCATTTCCTTCCTCAGTCATTCTAATCATTGTAAGCACTCTGTGTTTCCACTGAGCTGGTACCAGGGTCCATGCTAGTTCTGGAAGGAAGAGGTGGGTAGAGCTTGTTGAGAGGAAAAGTCCATGAAGGCTTGGACAGCACTGGGGGTTAAACGGATGAGGATCCTATTGGCACGGCCCCAGGTGGTGATCCTGCTGCATCAGAAATGGCGGTTCCTGTGTGTCCTCTAAGTCCCTCTGAATCTGAGGGGCTGGATCATAAAAGGGCCAGAAAACTTACCATTAAAAATGCACCTTTGGGGACTTCCCTGGTGGTGCAGAGGTTAAGAATCCGCCTGCCCGTGCAGGGGACACGGATTCGAGACCTGGTCCAGGAAGATCCCACATGCCGCGGAGCAACGAAGCCCTTGCGCCACAACTACTGAGCCCGCACTGTAGAGCCCGCGAGCCACAACTACTGAGCCCACGCGCCTAGATCCTGTGCTCCGCAACAAGAGAAACCACCGCAATGAGAAGTCGGCGCGCCGCAACAAAGACCCAACTCATCCAAAAATAAAAAAAAATAAAAAATTTTAAATATCTTTATTAGAGTATAATTGCTTTACAATGGTGTGTTAGTTTCTGCTGTATAACAAAGTGAATCAGCTATACATATACATATGTCCCCATATCTCTTCCCTCTTGCGTCTCCCTCCCACCCTCCCTATCCCACCTCTCTAGGTGGTCACAAAGCACCGAGCTGATCTCCCTGTGCAATGCGGCTGCTTCCCACTGGCTACCTATTTTACATTTGGTAGTGTATATATGTCAATGCCACTCTCTCACTTCACCCCAGCTTACCCTTCCCCCTCCCCCGTCCTCAAGTCCATTCTCTACATCTGCATCTTTATTCCTGTCCTGCCCCTAGGTTCTTCAGAACGATTTTTTTTTTAGATTCCATATATATGTGTTAGCATACGGTATTTGTTTTTCTCTTTCTGACTTACTTCATTCTGTATGACAGACTCTAGGACCATCCACCTCACTACAAATAACTCAATTTCGTTTCTTTTTATGTCTGAGTAACATTCCATTGTATATATGTGCCACATCTTCTTTATCCATTCATCTGTTGATGGACACTTAGGTTGCTTCCACGTCCTGGCTACTGTAAATAGAGCTGCAGTGAACATTTTGGTACATGACTTTTTTTGAATTATGGTTTTCTCAGGGTATATGCCCAGTAGTGGGATTGCTGGGTCGTATGGTAGTTCTATTCTTAGTTTTTTAAGGAACATCCATACTGTTCTCCATAGTGGCTGTATCAATTCACATTCCCACCAGCAGTGCAAGAGGGTTCCCTTTTCTCCACATTGTCTCCAGCATTTATTGTTTCTAGATTTTTTGATGATGGCCATTCTGACCGGTGTGAGGTGATACCTCATTGTGGTTTTGATTTGCATTTCTCTAATGATCAGTGGTGTTGAGCATTCTTTCATGTGTTTGTTGGCAGTCTGTATATCTTCTTTGGAAAAATGTCTATTTAGGTCTTCTGCCCATTTTTGGATTGGGCTGTTTTTTTTTTGATATTAATCTGCATGAGCTGCTTGTATATTTTGGAGATTAATCCTTTGTCGGTTGCTTCATTTGCAAATAATTTTCTCCCATCCTGCAGGTTGTCTTTTCATCTTGTTTATGGTTTCCTTTGCTGTGCAAAAGCTTTTAAGTTTCATTAGGTCCCGTTTGTTTATTTTTGTTTTTATTTCCATTTCTCTAGGAGGTGGGTCAAAAAGGATCTTGCTGTGATTTATGTCATAGGGTGTTCTGCCTATGTTTTCCTCTAAGAGTTTTACAGTGTCTGGCCAATTTTTAAAAAATGCACTTTTATTTGTGTTTGTGTGTTTAGTATGAATAGAGCTTTCACCTTTTTTTTTGGGAAATACAGTTTATTTACAATGTGTTAATTTCTGCTGTATAGCAAAGTGATTCAGTTGTGTGTATATATGTGTGTGTGTGTGTGTGTGTGTGTGTATTCTTTTTCATACTCTTTTCCATTATGGTTTATCACAGAATATTGAATATAGTTCTCTGTATGATACAATACATCCTTGTTGTTTATCCATTCTATATATAATAGATTGAAAAATGCACCTTTAAAAAAAAAGCTCACAAACCGTTCTGTCAGAGGTTTGGAACTCAGGTTTAATTAGCTCTTTGGGAATGATTTTGATTAGTCAGAAGCTTCAATGCATTCATCTGAGTTTATTCTCTTTCAGATAAGTTGAAATTTTAGATACACCGTATTTACACGTCCTCAAAGTTGTAGGAAAAAGTTTTCCTTGATTGCCTGGGGTCTGAAAATTAAACTGCCGAAGACAAGAATAAAAGTAGAAAAGCATACGATCGAGTTAGTGTGTGTTTTACATGACCCGGGAGCCTTCTTAAGGAAATGAGGAACCAGAGAAACAGACCTGAGGACTTCATGCCAGGTTTGATGAAGAATGGACCGTCGTGGTGGGATATGGTAGGTTAAGGAGTGTGAGGCGAGTGAGGTAAACTGGGGGAAACTTAGCAAGGCCTGTTAGGCTGCTTCTCATGTCCCCTTGTCTTGGCGATAAGGATGCTTCTTCCTCCTGGTACAGGGAAGGCCCCTCTCCCGTGAGGGTGTTATGACCTGTTTCAGGGGAGAGGGGGGAGGTCTGAGTGACCTTCCTGCTTCTGCGTTTTTCTCAAACTCTTCACCTTAAAATATTCACTGTACAGAGGTACCATACTTGGGGGTCTCGTGTCCTGAACGTCATCGCAATCAAAGATGACACTCCCAGATCCAGCTGGTACAAACAAGACAGAGAAGATAACAGGATGTGGAAGAAGGTTGCAAATACACAAAGCCACGTTCAAAGCATGTGCTTTGATGGAGGAAGTGGGGAGAAAGATAAATTTCCCACTAAGCTTATTTTCTATCCAAACGTCCATTTAGAGTGTCAATTCCCATTCCGGTCCCTTTCAGAAAAGAATGAAATGTCTGGGACGGTAGGGCGCAGTGAACTGAGAGTCGGAATAAAAATACCGCCTGAGGGATTTTGCTGTTTCCTTTTAGCATGATTCATTGATTCCTTCATTGAAAACAATATATCTATTGATCAGCCGCTTAGCTTGTGGCTTCTCCTCTCAAAGACTCAGGTCACAGTCAGATGTGGAGGCGTATCCGTAAATGGGTTCTTTTGCACTCGGGAGGCAAGCACGGGATGAAATACTCCTTGACGTCCAACCCAGGTTGGAAATCAGTTTTCAGGGCCGTCAATTTCAGGACTTCTAGGAGTTAAGTCCATAAAGAGGGGAAAGGCGACGTGGTATGATGGATGCAGGGTTGACTCATTAGCAAATCACACGTCATTCACTCCCCGGGGAATCGGAGGAAGTAGGAGGGGCTTGATGCTTCGGGGCTGACGGGTACAGAGGTTAGGGTACCATCTTTCCTGGGTGTCCACCACGTGCTTTTCTTTGAGTGTTTCTGAGGTTTGCAGAACAGAGAGCCCGTCTGGTCTGCTTCTCCCCCAGGTGTGTCAGGCACCGTGCTGCTGCTGCAGATAAAAATAAGCCTTTCTTAGAACTGATTTCCCAGCTCCTGAGATTCAACTCCCTTGAGCAACACTGAGTGACAAGGAGGCTTCCTGCCCAGAAGGCGAAAGGAAGCGGAGTGACTCGGTTTGTATTTTATTTTATGTTCTGAATTCCTTGAGCTTTCTGTAGCTCTAGGTCTCTTGATTTTATCAGGGCGCTCTCATGTGCTGCTACAGAAACAAATACAGGAAAATCCAGACAGGGACCGGGACGCAGAGGGAAAACCAACATCTTTCTTCTATCCTACGTTACCCAGGGCTTCCCCGATGAAGCACGGTAGTGCTTTTAGATAGGTGGTCTTTTCAAAATGAACTGGGCAGGGAATGTTTCGAAAACGTTCTCCTGAGAGTCATCAGTTTTATAATATTTTAAAATAAATCCTCAATACATTTTGCCATAGAAATTCATATTTCATCTTGGATCAAGCCACTAGAAGTAATAAATGCATGGCCCCCTATGGCATCCAGCTTACCCTACGTCAGTGGTGAATACCCAGTACTTTCTCCCCCGTGACAAAGTGGCCTCATTCTGTCAGCTGAAGTCGTCTTGAATTTTTTCTTATGCAGCAGACTGAATTTCGCCCCGGTTTGGTAGGGATCTTTATTGCCTTTGCAGCCATCAGCCTACCGTGTTTAGGGTTATGACGAGAAATGTGTAGTGGCACTGTGTTTTATGGGAATAGTAAAAATGGAAATGATCCTGCAGAGTTTTCATCCAGTTTCAGGTGTAGCTTTCATTACATGGTTCCCTTCTCCCTGCAAGTTTTAGGGCATCAAGTTTCCCAGCAAGCCCTTCTGATTTCCAGTTTTGTGCCATGGCTAATTTCCCGAATGACCTGAATTTGCATTCTGGGAATTCAGTGGCACCTTGGCATTTTACTAAATGCTGGACCTTCTGCTCTAGCCGCTGAAGCCATCTTAAAGGGGTCATTTCAAACTTAACATTTTATATATTGCTGTCCTACTTGTATCTTCTTGGACATCACACGAAAGCATCTTTGCAGAGTATATTTGAATAGGACATAAAAGCCTGTGGACGTTTGGCTGTATCTATTTGGTCTGAAGTGTATTTGTTTGTTAATGATAACTGACCATTGGGGTATGTGGCGCATCACCCCTATTCAGGATTCTAAAGTATAGAGTCCTTATTGGCTATTCCACTTAGGCTCTAAGCACAGCATTTACACATTGTCCAACAGAGCATACTCTCTCCGTGAGTTTTCATGACCTGTGAGGCACAGGAATAGATCAGCTTTGTAAAGAAGCCACCAAGGATGCCGCGACACGTTAAGCCGCATCAGTAGAAAATCGAAACGATTAATTTTCTAAGTGTTTCCTAATATTTAAGTTAGGCTGATGCATGACTCAGCCTCTTACCCGTGCTCAAATCTGCTTCTTTACTTTCCCAACTGCCTGTAGTATTTTATGTGACAGCATATTAGAAGAGCAATAACAGTACCCCACAATTTACCCTTTCGAGAACGCCAGTGAGCACATGGCGCCAGATGCCTTGTTGCTGTTGTCGTTTAACCACTACGAAGAAGATGGCAAAGCCGTACCTTTTCAGTTTCTCTGGAGAGGCGGATCAAGGATCAGTAACATTTGGAAGGATCCCAGCATGTGGCTTGTTTTTCTTTAGCCTGGGACACATCCCCCCCCAGGGCCCCTTGCCGCCCATGAGGCATTACATTTTATTAACTGAAAAAGATGGTAAATCTGGCCTAGCGATACTGGTACTCAGACCTGCTTCTTGGATTTTTTGTGGGGTTTGGGCGACACACACGTAATTTTTCCTGTCATTCAAATTGAGTGACACTGTAAAACGTCTAAGTCATCAAAAATACAGGTTTGTTTAGCGAGGGTCATTGCTACATGGAGTTGTAGAACATTTCGTTTGAAATGAGGTTTCTTCACGAAAAGTTCCACATTGGGTCAGTGGCTTACCTTGTCCTTGTGTCCTTGTTGTCACTTTCGTAATGCAAATATCCCGATCAGAGAAGCAGTGTGGCTGGCAAGCGTGATGTTGTATCACTCATCTCCTGCTGCCCTGATTTCGGCACCAGCCAGTGGACAGTTCCAAACACTGCATTTCATTATCATTCTGTCCCCACCGCCCCCCCGCCAAAAAAGGGGGGGCCCTTGGTGGTTTTCTTTGCAGTGCTTGCTGTGAAGCTGTTGAGGACCACAGCACATGCAGGAACAACCCAGCAATGCAGCTGAAATAATGCCAGCAGGGTTGAGGGGTGGCTCGGGTAGAGAAATGCCTCACTCAGTCTCCTGTCAGAGAGTGGGACGATTCTTTTTTTCCTTTTTACCTTTTTTTTTTTTTTGGCCACACCACATGGCATGTGGGATCTTGGTTCCCTGAGCAGGGACTGAGCCCAGGCCCACTGCAGTGAAAGTGCAGAGTCTTAACCACTGGACGGCCAGGGAAGTCCCTAGTGGGACGGTTCTGAGGTGTGTTCTACAGAGCTCCTCGGAGGTTCTCCACAGGAACTGAGCTCCAGTTGGCCACATTGGAAGCACACTCATGCGTGCTCCTTTTACGGACTTTAACCCCAACCAAATAAACCACTTGCACTCTGGTGCTTTTCTCACATGCTGCTTTTAGGGTAACCTTCGATAAGACAAGGTAGGGACTTCCCTGGTGGTCCAATGGTACAGAATCCGCCTTACAATGCAGGGGACGTGGGTTCGATCCCTGGTCAGGGAACTAAGATCCCACATGCCACGGGTCAACTGAGCCCATGTGCCACAACTACTGAGCTCGCGTCCCTCAACTAGAGAGCCTTCGTGCTGCCAACTACAGAGCCCACGTGCTCTGGAGCCGGCATGCCACAACTCGAGAGCCCATGTGCCCTGGAACCTGCGCGCCACAACTAGAGAAGAGAAGACCCGCGTGCCTCAACTAGAGAGAAGCCTGCACACCACAGCGAAGAGCCTGTACCCCACAACAAGAGATCCCATGTGCCTCAACGGAGATCCCACGTGCCGCAACTCAGACCTGACGCAGCCAAAAGTAATAAATAATTTAAAAATAATATATATTAAAAAAATAAGACAAGGTAGACGTAGAGGTTAGAAGTTTGACGTGTGATGCTTGCGTGGTCTTGTCCTATGATGAGTATGAATCATCAAGTTTGCCCAGCACTGTTCTCATTCCTTTTTCTCTCTCATAAACCATTCAATTAGTGTTTTAGTCTGCTCAGCCTGCTATAATAATACCACAGACTGGGTGACTTATGAACAACACAAATTTATTTCACATGGTCCTGGAGGCTGGAAAACCAAGTTCAAGGTGCCCACAGACTTGGTGTTTGGTGAGGACCACTTCCTGGTTCTCCCTGTGTCCTCATGGTGGAAGACATGAAGGAGCTCTCTGGGGCCTCTTTTATAAGGGCACTAACCCCATCCTTCGGTCTCCACCATCATGACCTGATTACCTCCCAAAGACCTCACTTCCTGATCCTAACAGATTGGTGGAATAGGAAAGGAAAACTGTTTCCTCCCTTCCTCTAGGTTCTTCGGCTGATCTAATAATTATATTGACATAAGACAGATTAACAGGAGAAAAATTATGTACATATGGAAGCCCTAAAGACAGGAGACCCAAAGGCAGTCAGGTAACTGGGCCTTCTATGCCATCCTGAGCTAAGAAGAAAGGGGGAAGCAGAAGGGGGCTTCAGAGGGGAGGAATGCAATTCACAGGAAGGTGAGAAGGACAAACGTTTGCTGAACAGATGTTTGCCATGCCGTGCCAATAAGCCGTTCTGATATAAAAGTTACCTCTGTGACCTAAATGGGAAGGAAATCTAAAAAGGAGCGGTATATGTATACGTATAACTGATTCACTTTGCTGTACAGCAGAAACTAAACATTGTAAAGCAACTATGCTCCAATAATAATGAATAAATAAAATAAGAGCCTTCTGCCTGGGCAAGCCAGTTTAAAACAAACATAAAAGACCTCTGCTAATATCACTGTCCTGGTATAGGGCTCCTGCCCTGTCCAAATTCTTTTAGGCAGTTAAAGGGAAGATAAGCTTCTCTTTCTCCTGATTCTGCTGGGCCTTGATTGTGTTCACCTCAAAATAATTCATATGCCAAAGTGGTGTATCTTGGAGTCATATATTCTGCCCTCCCTCGGGGGAGTAGGTTTTGGTATATGAATTTTACGTGGGACACAAACGTTCAGTCTGTGGCAATTACATAGGATGTTGTTAGAAGGCATTTCAACTAATCCCTGCCCAGCTCTTGCTTCAGTTCAGCATATGTATGTCGTACCCTTATGGTCCATATAACGTAGCTGCCTGTAATTGATTGAGACCTATTTGATGTTCTGTGTATATTGGATCATTTCATAAGGGTAATGGGGAAATTCTCACATTTTTGTCAAATTTAGCTATTATTATGGCAAGTCTTATCTAGAGAATCCTGTCTTCTTTTTGAAGTTGCATAGAATTAATGTAGCTACACGTGTTAACTTACGTTTTCGTACGAAAGACCCACATCTAAAACGAAATCCAGTGGCTGGACTGTGTTCTTTGGAGAAATTAATTTGCCAGTTCAAGCTTGCTTCCCTTTCTCCTTCTGTCACTCTTTGGACGGCAGCCCATTCTTATTTTATTCGTAATCCTTTTAGACTACCTAAGACTAAATTATGCCATTCTCTGCATCCCGTATAATGACTTACGTTAGTAACTTTGCATTATATTTGAATGATTTATGTTGGATAAGTCCATCACCCAAATGTGCTAACAGCCGTCTAAATCAAGCATTCCTCCAGGGAAGGGATTTCCTCTCATTTATTTTTGCATCGTTGACAAGTTATTCAGAACTGGGTACGCTGCCCACCTCTGCCAGTGTAGATGGTATTTCCTGAACACTCTGTTAAAGGCACTTACTTGTATTGCTCTTAAGATAACATTTATCTTATTTTTGTCTTTGAGATATTTATTATAGAGCTAAGGAGATGTCGTAAGGAAGCTATGGAAATCCATTCACTCTTCTACTGTTTTTATTAAAATGCACTCAAGTATGCTTTTGGTTCGACCACTTTTACTTTTGCTATGTTATCCTTTATTCAGAAAAGGAATGTATGGAGTCATATTTAATTATGTTACAATGTATTGGGCAACGTGTGGCTTTGGCTTCTCTGGAAGTCTCATCTCTGACTTTATGTGAGCTTGGGAAAGTCACCCAATATATCAGAACTTGGTCTCTTGAGTCTTAAAATGAGTGTGGAAAGAACGTATTTCCTCTAACCTTCTAGGTTCTTGGCTGGGACCCTTGTAACCAAATACATATTAATAGGAGAAAATCAACCAGAAGGTGTTGAACACGTGTGCCTTATGTTTACATGGAAGATGCTCACGAGAAGTGAGTAACTCTGTGGAGGTGGCTTAGAATTGAGGCTTAAATACCATCTTCAGCAAAAGGCAGATGCTGGGAGAGGCCAGTTTGGGGGAGGTGACCAGGAAAATTAAAGTGAGTAAGTGTAAGGTTAAGCAGATTCAAGTGCCTTCCTCACTGATGAGAGTTTCTTGTGATCTAGAAGCATCCTTCCCTTCTTGGTACAGAGGGGGAAACACCCTTACAAATGGAGGTTTCCCTTATAAATGTAAACGTCTCTTACAAAAGAGTAACTTCTACTCTGTTTTCAGACCTTCAGCATCTCCTGTTTCTCAAAATAATCAGCTCAAAGCAATCCATATGCCCCAGAGCACATCTTGGGGGTGGCCCATTCTGCCCCTTCTCAAGTGCAGTGACTCTGGTCCTACCTGCCTTATAAGGTGATAACATGGAATGACCCATCCAATTTGCATATCTCTGAGTAGAGAATCCCAGTATTAGGCGTTATTATAATCCATTTGAATCTCCGTTTCCTCTTTCTGTGGAAACATAGAATATATAAATATTGATGTGAAATAGTACGGATTATTTTATTGGCCGATTTGGAGAAGCAGTCTCTATTCATCTCATTGTTTGGAGACCCCTCCCCCTAAGAACTCAAGATAAATTGAGTTTTTGATTCACATGAACATGGAAACGGAGAAACTTGACGTGGAGCAGAAGGGGAAGCAGGAGAAGGTGGCGCTGAGTAAAATGAGGCTGGATCTTCCAAGTTCCTCTTTGTTTGGCGTATCCCATGTCTTAGAGAGGTGACGCATGCCTGCTCACGTATCCGTAGTTGACATAAGCCTATCCTTAAACACCTCCTTTGAGCGGTTCAACGCCTATTTTATGTTGTAAGACGTTCAGGTGACAAATCCGCCTCAGGGTACCTCAGAGGTTCACAAAAATGTAGAAACGTGGTTAAAGTGTGACATGACTCACGGTTTCCGGTATCCATGGCAAAGAACTTCTTTCCCAAGCTTCACAGGATTTCAAATTGACGTTGACATTTTAGTAAATCAGAATTAGCTTTTTCTGTTTCAACTCCCGTGTCTTATGTAAATGGCTGTGCTGACTTTTATGGCATTGAATATTCTAGAAAATGTCATGGAACCTAGTATAAAACAAGCTAACCTCCTCATTTTTACAGCTTAAAGGGATATGGTATTAAAATATAGATGTTGATAACCATCTAGCCTCTGCTAGGTTTTCTGTGCATGCGAATATCAACTTCAAGAATTTAGCAGGTATGAAGGCATGTCTATCCCTATTGAGAACAAAGGTGAAATTCTGAAGGCATTACATAATTTACCGTAATAAGAACTGCTTTAAAAGTCAAAAGATTCTATTAACGGAGTAACAATGGGTTTCCACGGAGAGCTCCAGAAGCTTTTCCTTGCCATTATTGCGTTACATTACTGCACGACTACCAAAGCATTTGTGAGATTCTGAAACCTAACATCTCGTTACAAAAATCATTATCCAAAAATTTAACTTATTTTCGCAAAGAAGACTCTACCGTGTTACTGTACATTTGTACCATAAAATCGCCCTCCTGAAGTCTAAAGTCTGTTATCAGTGTGAAAATAGTAAGCATTTTCAGAAGAAAATAGTTTTAAAATGATATTGTAAGTTATGGAAAACGCCGCAGTCAAATGTAAATTCAACTAACCGGGTAGAACATTTATAGTCATTATGAACTAATGGTTGGACCCTATGACCAGGCTCAGATGGCATGCTGGCTAGAGAGGACAAGAAATGACATCTTTTTTTTTTTTTTTTGCAATGAATATGCACTGATTTCCAAAAACGTCCCCACCTGAGAGACTCTTTTACCTGAAATCCCCCTCGATTTTGTCGTTACTTTAAAAATCATGTCTTTGCAAGGTTACTGATTAATGTGCGCCGTAGAAGAGATAGTAAATTAAGCCTGTCACACGTAGTTTACATTACTTTACTATGATGTATAAGAGACAACAGCACAATCAAGATAAATTCTCCCTTCTCCATCCAAACGAGGCATCCTTTGGCCTTCCCCGTAGCTCATTATTTCTCACTTCCATTATGGCATTGTTTGGTGATGTTCTTTAAAATATCCCTTTAAAATATATTCAGTCCTAAGCATGTTTAAACAATACAGAAAGGTACACAGTGAAATTCCTCCATCACTGTGTAATGTACACAGTGAAATTCCTCCATCAGTACTTTCTGTATATATATCCACTTCTTTCTTGACACAACTGTTGTACCACCACACACACACACACACACACTCTCTCTCTCTGTCTCACACACACACACACTCTCTCTCTCTCTCTCTCTCTCTCTCTCTCTCACACACACACACACACACACACACACACACACACACACAGAGCTGCATTTATACCCAGCTTTGCTTTTAGTGTCTTTTCACAAAATTGGGATCATATTATTCATACTACTGTGCCACGTGCTTTATTCGCTAAAGTCCACATCTTATGGAAGTTTACAGAAATAAATCATTTTTAAACCACTGCAGAAATATTGAACCGAATGTATCGTTTATTTAACTGCTTGTCTGTATTAAGAGATAGACTGAGTCATATTAACATTCTGAGTTCATTTGAGCAAAAACTGATACACATCGGCCAGCATCCAATCACGCAGACAGAAAGGAGCTCTGAGAAGCTATAGAAAAGAACCGGCTTTTATGTCCAGAAGCAGCGGAGCAAGGAAGTTCCACTGGGCAACGAAGTGGGTTGGTTACTGCAAGGTTACTTGCCTTTAAAATATGTTAGGAGTCTGTCAGGCGAATTCCCTAACTAGTGCTGATTGAATGGTTTAAGATTCCATTGCTGGCAGAGCCAAGACTGTAATTCAGTCTTGATTGGGTGACCTGGCGAGCATCAGTGACTCCATTTTGGACCTGTTGTCTTGTTTTTAACACCTTGTTTGATCCCTTGTGTGAGGGCATTTATGGACAACGTTGCAATGAAACCCCTCCCTTTATACTTTGGTACTTCGTGAGAATTCTGTAAATAATCTGATTTAGACCTAACCCTCTCACAGTGTCAGTGACACGTTACAACATCGCTGGAATAAATTGGACATACAGGGCCCATTAACTCAGGTCTCTATAGGTAACGCTTTTCGTTACTGATAAAATGTAGACTAATCTTTCTCATGCAAGGTTGGCAGTGCCTGGAGTAGCCACGTAAATCATAATGAAAGAAGCAAACCACGGAGAAACTAACAAAAACATTCCTTGAGGGTCTTGAGCCCCAAACCCCTAAAATATTTCATATTTAGGCTTTCAAAGGGGATCTGACCATTTTGTTTTTACAGCCTTGCCTTATGCCTTGTAGTTTGTATGATGTGAAACTCAGGGTATCTGTTACAGTTGAAAGGAAAGTTGAGGTAATAAAACAAAAAACAGCATAGACAGTACGGTTTTATCCGTGTGCTAATTATTTTAAGGAGGGTACAGTTATTTTAATGGCATGTCCACACTCCAGGGGTGATCAGCTAGCCCTGCATCAGAAAATTCACACCCCAGGGCTTCCCTGGTGGCGCAGTGGTTGAGAGTCCGTCTGCCGATGCGGGGGATGCAGGTTCGTGCCCCGGTCCGGGAAGATCCCACGCGCCGCGGAGCGGCTGGGCCCGTGAGCCATGGCCACTGAGCCTGCGCGTCCGGAGCCTGTGCTCCGCAGTGGGAGAGGCTGCAACAGTGAGAGGCCCGCGTACCACAAAAAAAAAAAAAAAGAAAGAAAATTCACACCCTAGTTCTTCAGCTCTACTGCTTGTAATCAGCTTATCAGAAATGCATTGTATTCGTGAAATGAATTGCTTGTTAAGATAAATGTACGGATGCACTCTCACTGGTGGGATTAAAAATATGCAAGGTAGATGGATTGGCTGAAATATTTTAGAGACCATCTCCCCACTTGCATGATCAAGGTATATAAATCCAGAGCTGTCTGCAGCTTTGACATGGTCCTGCACCCACGGCTTGAAGCCCCACTAGTGCTGTGCAAATCCACTGACTAAGGAAAATTCCTCATTTCCTGATGCCTGTAGAGTTAAAGGACCACCCCTTGGGCTGTCCTCAGAGAGGTGGGAGTTAAAGGAGCTACAAGATAGAGGTTGGACCTCTTGAAGGTTCATAGGCCAATTCACATCAACTGTTATGTGTCTCTGCTACGAGCATCTACTAAATGACTGTATGTATGACTGATTTGGGTTCAAGACTTACAGGAGGGGAAGAATAACTTACCATCACCTCCTTCGTTTGGGGGAGTTCCCGTTACCTATCAAAATGAATCTAGGAATTTGCATAAAACAAATTCGCTTAGGGAGCTTTTTGCATCTTTGACTTTACGGTTTGACCCGGGGCTGTCCCAGGAGCTAAACAGCATGAAACTCAGCCAGGCTCCATAAAATTGCACTATACTGTGCTTCTTGACTTTCCACAATCTCTTTCTGTATAGGGAAACGGTGCATGCATTTGCTGCAGGCAAATCTTAAATAAATCATGAGGGAGTGAGATGGGTGATAAAATTATGGGGAGGGATAATTTAGGGAACAGATAAGACAGGAGTATTCGATGTGAGGCCAAATGATACAAATACTTTTGTTCCATTACAAATTTAGGAGGCCTCATTACGTTGGAAAACCATGTGTAAGACTGTGCTAACGAGGTGTCACGCGTTCGGTATCACCTGTCAGAGCCGTATAGAGTCCATGGTCTTAGCATTGCTCCTTAGACACCAGGTAGCAAAAAATACCTCTTTAACCACTTAATGACGCTGAAACAGGAGGACGGGAGGGTGCAATGTTAATCATTCCGTAGCTCTAGTCATTCTGCATTTTCTTCCTGAATCTCTACTGCCTCTATTTAATGATAGATGGAAAGAAATATGGGTAGATGGATGGGTGGATGAGTGGATGAATGCGTGGGTGGGTGGGTGGATAGATGGATGGATGGGTAGGTGAATAGGAGGGTGGGTAGGTGGCTAGATGGATGGATGGAAGGATGGATGGATGAAAGGATGAGTGGATGGATGTGTGGGTGGATGGGTGGGTGGATGGATGGATGAATGGGGAGGTGTGAGTGTGTAGGTGGATGGGGGATGGGTGGGTGGATGGATGAATTGGGTGGTTGTGTAGATGGATGAAAGGATTGATGACTGGATGGTTGGATGGATGGATGGATGATGGATGAGGGGGTAGACAGATAGACAATAACACTGATTTTAGGGAAGATAAAACCTATTTAAACTCATTCTAATACAATTAATAGTGTAGTCTTTTGTCCAGAAGTCTGTAAAAGTTCTGGAATTATTATTACCCATCTGATTGATAAATCAAATGCATTTATCCTCTTGTAGAAACTTTCAACTTTTGCCCTCACTGCTCTGTACCCTCCACTATCAGCAGACCCTGAGTTTGAGGGGGTTTCTCAGCAGTTATCATCTGACTGCATTTCACACATTCATGAGATGTCGTATACAAGACTGGTTTGATAGAAGCTTTTCCTTGTGGGAGAGAAGGAAAAAAGTGTTATTATATTAAATGTATGAAACAATTATCACCCAATGCTAGTAAATACCAGGAAAAGACCATTTAAAAGAAACTCACTTAAAAAAAAAAAAGGACCAATATTTTATTTCCCTCCAACATGGGGGAAAAGTTGGTCTTAAATGCTCTTGGGAAGATGAAACTCCATGGAATTAAGCCCCGTCTCCTCTTTGGGAAAAGTTAAGTTACTCATGAAACTATGTGAAAACTCTTAGACAACACAGAGGGACCAGTGCTGTTTGATCACTGGAGTGGACACGGGTTGTTTTTCAGATGTGACTTGTGACCCATCCACGTCTCCGTTTGTCATCAGCTCCCCTGGTGATCCCAGGGCTCCAGTGAAATTCACAGAATCCTGAAATCTTTGCAATGTCTTCGATTGTACCTCGCCACTACCTTGCTCTGTTTGGTTCACTCACGGGACCTGGAAATCAGGCAGCGCTGACCCATGGCTGTTTGGATATATACGTGGGAGGTAACGGGGGTGAGGGGTGGAATTAAGGGTGTTTGAATGAATACTTCACATCATGACTCATTTTCTTCCTAAATAAATAAACATTTACTGGGAGGGCTTTGGTCCTGATCGTGTCAATGCCAGGGCGATATCCTCACATCATATATGTTAAATGTGAGAGTGACTGAACCCTTGTTGTGTGAAAAAATAAATAAATCCAGAACCGTCGGTTTCTCCCTGCAATTATGATGCTAAAAATGGACATTGGAAGCAACACTTGAAAGCAGGGTCCATTCCAAACAGGGACTCATAAATTAGCACATGTTAATATTTTACTTATGTGCACATTCAAAGGCAGGCGGTTATAGACTGTGTTGGACTTTTATCATTAAGTGGCCTTTGTTAAACACCAGGGTTCTGGAAGGATGCTTGTGGAGGTTTGAGAAACCGGTCCCGAGACGTCCCTTAGAAATGAATGATTTCTCTCTGTTTTGTCTCCATCTCTGTCTGCCTCTGTTACTCTCTCTGTATGTTTTCCTCTCTATCCACCTGCCCCCCTCTCCCCTCTCTCTCTCCCCGTCTCTCCCCACCCCCCCGACCCCGTCGTTTTACTTTATATTCCTTTTTGCTTTAATTTAAGAAATACTGAAATACTTCAACTTTTTAAAGTTGGTCTTACTGGGAACGAGAGTTATTTTTGGCACGTTAATGTCATAACATGCATTTCTGAAAGAACAATACTTTCAAAACATTTTTAAATGTTCTGATGGAATATCTTTCTGTCACTCTTTGGCTATTCTCTATCACATTAGGTTACATTATTATTTCAGAACGCTTTTTTGGTTCTTCCCCCGGGGACTTTTTTTATTTGACTGGACTGGTTACGGAGACCCCTGTTTCCTCTGAGATATTAAGCCCAAGCCTAAATTTTTTTTTTCTTCCCTTTGTGCCTAGAAATTACCATCCTTTTCTACTGGCTCAGCAAATACTTTACTTCCTAAAGAATATATTTCCTTTTGTGATTAGATATGTCTTAGCTGAAACTGAAGCTTTCAATATCCATTTGTACAAGATGGGGGTTTGAAATTCTCACTGGTGACCGGATTCGTTGATTCTCTAACCTGGCTGTGGCTAAAATCAGTAAACAATGCCTCTATCAATTACTGATAAAAAAAAATAAAGGACAATAAAGTGGATTGTTTTCCCACAATCCAGTTACTTTGAGTGAAACCCTGAGGTGCTGCTGGGTGATAAGGTTTGCGTGATGAGAAGCCGATCGTGGTAGGGTGCCCTTCAGATGCTGCAAAGCCCAGTGCACCTTTGCAAGTCTGTAGACTTTGTTTCAGGACAGTTTTATGTTTTTCGAGTACTGGATTGAATTAATCAGTTTATCAAAATTGATGACAGCGTCTGTGACTTATCTTACGTTCCTGCGTTTTCATGCTCAAAACAATCACTGACAAGATACCTAAGAAACAGCGCGACCGACTTCTGGTGGGGATCTGAAGATACTAGCTGTGGTAATGTTCTTTGAAGCTGGATCTCTCGTTGTGATCTTTACAAGTGTTGAGAAGTGAAAAAATTAAAAACAGGAGAAGAGATAAAGGAGAGGACACAAATGATCCCAAGGCCCTTTGAAGTGCTGGATTCTGAGTTAGGCACAGACAGCTGCTATTTCTTTTACAAATCCACTCTCAATTGAGGAGAATGGTAATGGGTAGAGGGGAGGAATTTAGCTGGGAATTGCCTATACCATGGGCTGATTCTTCAGCCCTTTCTATTCCCCCAAATATCCCGCGGTCTTCCTAAGTATCGATTTTTTCTCTCTAAACCTCCCAGATAATTGAGGGGAAATGGAGTTCAGAATTTGGGTTTTCACAACAGCTGTCTGCATTGCCTGGAATCAAAACGCCAGTGGTGTCCTCTTCTTCGAGCTCTGGGATACAGGCATAAATTATGACTTCATTCAGCTGAGCACGTGTGGCCAGGATCCACCAGAAACTCTCCACAGCCCAATTTGTTGAGAGAAGCGTGGTCTCCTGTCTAGTTGTGGCGCACGGGCTCCATTGCACGTGAGCTCTGTCGTTGCAGCTGGCGGGCTCTCTAGTTGTGACAGGTGGTTTCAGTTGCCCCGCGGCATGTGGGATCTTAGTTCCCTGACCAGGGATCGAACCGGCGTCCCCTGCGTCGCAAGATGGATTCTTAACCACTGAACCATCAGGGAAGTTCCAATAACAGAATTTTAATTTGTCCCCTGTACGATGCTCAATTAATTGTATGGGACACCTCGGTTAGACTACAGTACCTAGTTATTTAATCAAACAGTCATGTAGGTGTTGCTGTGTAGATCATCTTGTGGGTGTGGTTAATATCTAAAAGCAGTTGATTTCAGTAAAGCAGGTCACCTGCCATAATGTGGGTGAGCCTCATCTAATCAGTTGAAGCCTTAATTACAAAACCTGAGGTTTCCCAGAAGAGAAGGAATTCTGCCTCAAATCTATAGTAGCAACTCCTGCCTGAGTTTCCAGCCTGCCACCCCACTCAGGGGCAGGAGCCCATTCCTTAAAATAGATGGCTTTAATCAACTTCACCAATACAGGCCAATGCACTTAACAGAGATCTTTGATACACCTTGGTACCACGTGTATTTTATACTTTTCAGAGAACTTGGAATGACTTACAGTAAAGTATAACTCATTGTCTGGCATATATGATCATACAAATGCACAGGTCAACTCAAAAAAGAGATCTAACAACAACCCAGTATAAAAATAGACAATGCATAGAGGAAAGGAGACCCAGACATAGACCATCTTACGTTGGAAACGCCATCCTTCTCATACCCACTCAAGAACCTTGCTGCCACTATGCCTCCACCGTGCCTACATCTTCTCCTTCTTCCTATCCTACCAGACATACCTGGCAACACATAAGCATTCTCATGTTCATCCCATTTGCAAATACTTAACCACACTTTGGTCTCCTGCTGTGGCCCCATATCTTTGTGCCTGTAGTGTCAGTCTCCTGGAAGAGTTCTCCCCGTTCACTATCTCAAGTCCTCTCCTATCCTCTCTTGAATCCACTCCAATTAGTATATATACCCCACCACTCCATCCAATTCCTCTGGCCAAGTCCACCGTTGGGCTTTCACTTGCTAAATCCAGAAGTTAACCCTCAAGCTTCATCCCACTCCACGGACAGCGCTTGAGGAGCCCCATCTTGAAGCATTTGGAGAAGTAGCGAGGTTGGACTTTGTTGCAGGAAATGCTGGGAAGGAATGGAGGATTCCACAGACACCTCGAATCATGTGTTCCTCACACCCTATTCTCCCAACAGACAGACTAAGGAGGATGGGGCTTAGTTTGTCCTAAGTTCAATGCCTTTCTGCCTACAAGGTAGGACAGATAAGATGCTTTCTGTTTCTAATTGTCATGGTCCTTCACATCAGTTGCCAGATTGCTCAAATGTTAGAAAAATGAATCAAATAGCTTCTTTGGGATTCTGGAATAGAAAAAGGAGAGGAAAGGGGTCAGATTCTGGTGCAGTTTTGGACTGGAAGTTCTTGTGTCTTGTTTGTTTCTGTGGATGTCACTTACGCTCTCACATCTTTTTTTTTTTTTCCCCCTTTGGACGTTCTTGTTTTATTGAGCTGTAAATAAATATAACATTCCTGGTGCCGAAGAATTTGGGGCAGCTGGTACCCCTATGAAGTGAGAGAGCGTCTTCTTGTGAAAGAATAATTAGTGCAAAACACTGTGAGTCATTGTAACATTCACAATCAAGGAAGAAATAAACATATTATTTTGGACATAGGGGAATGCTAATTACTGAAGGTTAATTATGATTCTCAGAGATTATTCTGATGTGCAGTGAATAGAAACACAAGGAAAAGGACATATAAGGACCACTCTCAGTCTGAACCTTCTTACACTCACCTTGGGTGGGGCTGTCCTTTCTCCATCCTCCTATCTGAAAATGAAAGAAGCGTTTTGCTAGAGCGAAGGCAGGTCAAAACACATACCAGTCACTTCCGTTCATGGTTCACTCCAGCACCCTGGAGGTCTACGTTCTAGCAATGTCCCATAGATATGTCCTATGAACTACATGCATCATTTTACATTTTCCAGTAGCAACATTAAAGAGAGTAAAAAGAAACCAGTAGGATTAATTGTAAGACTTCCTTTAGTTTATCCCAGAGGTTCCAAAATGGTAACTTAACATGTAGTAGAGACAAAACTATTAATGAGATAGTTTGCATGTGGTATCCAGTGTGTATTTTACAGTCATGCCGATTTGTGCAAGCCACATTGCAAGGACTCCATAGCCACACGTGGTTACGGCTGCCATCTCCGAAATCACAGAAAGAGAGTCGGAACATTTCCGCCATCATTAATCATCCCTTCTCCTTTAACGGTCAGCCACACACAATCCCGAATGGTTATTAGCCCTCCACTGCTGCCCCATCACGTCCATTGCCTCCTAGAAATACCACGTAACGTCTCAAGCAGTGCGTGATCAAAACTCATCTGTATCTTTAGATCAGTGCTACAGTTGGACACTCATTCCTCCACGTGGTTTTCAAGACTCAAAACGGTCTCCTCCTCGCTCAGCTGTTTTGTCTCTTCCCACACCATTGCCCCTTCCTTCTCTTCACTCTAGGTTCTCTAGACTAAATCTCCACTGCCCTGCACTTTGACTTCACATCTGCGGTGATGCTTTTGGTCTCTAGTGTGTATCTGGCTTCCGTTCTTGGTTGTGAGCTCCATGTTAATGTGCGCTGTGCCTGCGCTGTTCACTACCCAGCCAACCGCCACGCCTAGAAGGGGGCTCAAAACATAGCAGATCCAATACTCCCTCAACGGTGTTGAATTTGTATATGAAAAATTACATCTGCAGGTGAAACAGATGGTGCAAATGTATAGTGTTGTCTCTATATTTTTAAAAACGATGAACGAATGTCAAATTCCATCTATATCCTCATTACTGCTATAGAAATGAATCTACAATATTTAAACAGCGATGTGGCTGAACTTTATGGCTAGTGAATAGGTTGGAACCCAGACACTCATCTGTGCTAAACCTCAAGTTTCCTGTGTATAAAGGGATGACTTTAGAATGATTTGGGGTCTTCAGTGGATACACTGGTCCTTCTTGCTCCTGGCAGAGATCACTGTTTGATCGTAGCGTTTAGTTTATCTGAGTCAAGAGGCGAATTCTTCTCGAGGTGGCACTCTGCTTATAGCCCCTACTAACCATCAATTGGCAACACCCCATGGGATTAAACGGATTTCACACACTGGGTGTGATAGATAGAAATTGACAAAAATACTCATACTCAGCTGTTTTTCCATCTTAGAGATGGAGTCTTTGCACCTTCTGCTGGCCTCAGTGGCTTTATTCACGAATAGAAGGTTCTTGTAGCAAAGTGCTGAGACTTCCAGGGCTGGGTCGTAAGAAGCCATGTGGTTTCTGCTCAGACCACTTGGCACACTGGCTCTTGGGACCAACCTTCTTGGAACCCAGACACCAGAATACTTACCCCTGTCGGTAACCTCAGCTTGCACGCTCAGTTGACAGCCAACGTCAATTGCCAACCATGCAACTGCACCATCACGGGCAAGCCACCTACTTGAGCCGCTAAAGGATTCCATCCCTAACTTCTAGCTGACTAGAACCCAAGAGATCTCAAGAGAGAACTTTCCAGTTTGGCCCAGTCAATCCACAGAATCGTGAGAGAGAAATCACAAGCTATTGTTTTAACCTTCCCATTTTGGGCTGGTTTTTTACACAGCATGAGCTAAACCAGAAAAAAAAAAAAAAGAGGAGACCAGAAGTGAGAAGCTGTTGTAACAAACACATAAAACAAAAACATATGGTGTCGGCTTTGGGACTGGATGGTTGATAGAAGCTGCAAAGGTAAAGGGCTTGAAGGAAAGGGAGGAGAATTGGAGACTGGCCAAGTGGGTTGAATCAAAAGAACCCTATGAAAGACTCACTTATTCAGACTCCTACAGGAAAAAAAAAAAGCTTTTAGCATCTTACCATGTCACATAAAATATTTGTCTTTTAAAATAGAAAGATGGCTTCCCAATGAACATATTTATCATTAATCGTTCCTAAGGACCATAGTAGTGAACATGAATTTCAGAGGTATATGTTATTTATAACCTCAGTCTAATATAATTTCCATTGTATAGCAAAAGGTCAGGGATGCAATTATAATAATAGATGCTTTTTACTTCTTTTTCTTATGCTTACATGTAAATTGTCAACACCAGTTTTTTTAAAAAATATTTATTTATTTAGGCTGTTCCGCATGTTAGCTGCGGCACGAGAACTCGCAGTTGCCGCACGCAAGGGGGATCCAGTTCCCCGAGCAGGGATCGAACCTGGGCCCCCTGCATTGGGAACACGGATGTTTACCCACTGCACCACCAGGGAAGTCCCAACACCATTTTTATTTTGACTTATAATCCATGCCTTTTCCATTGTTTGAGTCATATAGAGATTGATTTTTACATTATGAATTTTGCAAAACATATTCCCACAGAAAGTAACAATTTATAGAATATGCAGGTTCTAGCCGTCTTTCAGTTCAAAGTGAATTTCCAACTAGTTTTCCTTCATTTTTATTACTGTGTGTCTGTCTACTTACTCTTTTGTTCTATTCATTCCCAACTATTTCTGAATGTTCTGGTAAAGTTGAAAAATACTCTTCAAATTCTTTTTGGTCTCCCCCTGCCTAACAAGTATTTAAGTTACATATTTATCTCATTGTCTACTTACAGATACGTATTTCCATTTTCCGGCTTAAATTAGTCTAGAAAAACATCTGCATTTGAAGGATGAGACATATGTAAAGAAAGGGCATCTATGTCTTCTTGCAGAAAGTGTATTTCTTTTCATAAATGTGTATTACTTTCCTATTTGACCATCTCAAGCACATACACACGTGTGTTTGTAAATGATATGGAATTTGTATTATATATATGTGTGTGTATATATACATAGATATATATGAAATACTGTTAACTTCTGCAAAATAATTACTCCATCAAAATGTCATTATATCCACATAATGTATCTTCTTCCCCCACAAGGAACACATCCTCTGTCCCAAATATCAAGCCATCCCCAGGGTCTAACAATCACTTGAAGCTCCTTCTGTTTCTCTAAAGGATTTCAAGTTTCCTGTCTTCAAGTTTTTCATGAGTTTGCATGCATCTGTGTACTTAACTCTTTTGTTCAATTCATTCCCAACTATTCCTGATGTTTTTGTAAAGTTGAAAAAGACTCTTCAAATTCTTTTTGGTCTCTCTCTGCCTAACAAGTATTTAAGAATTTTCATGTACCTCAGACCTGGAACACTTTGGAATCTTTCCCGTATCCCTCTGAATCCTTGCCTAATCCTGAATGAGATATATATATATAGATAGATAGATAGATAGATATATGCTTTCGTTTAGCCTTAGAGATACTCTCCTAAATTTCAAATGATTTTTTTTCATGCTTACAAGTCACTCAGTCTTTCTGTCTCCTCATGTCTTACTGCGTTGCTGTGCTTCCTGGTCCTGGTTGAATTCTTTATCAACCATAGAAGCTCTACTTACTGATTTAATCCTCTATACACAATACTGTCATGCTCTCTTAGTTTTATTTTAGGGCATGCTCAGAGACTGTAAAAAAAAATCGGGGTTATCTCATGGTATTCAGTGCTTACAAAAAGGATGAGTACATTTTTGAAAAATAATTTAAAAGGATTAAAGTAGATAAACAGATGTCTAATTGTCTAGGCAGTGGTTCCCAACCAGGGAAGTGTGTCAGTATCTGCAGACATTACTGGTTGCCACAGCTATAGATGGAAGAGGAGATGCTACTGACATTTCGAGGATAGAGGCCAGGGATGCAGCTAAACATCGTATATTGCCCAAGACAGCCCCCCTTGACAAGAAATTGCCCATCTCCAAAGGTCAGTGATGGCAAGGTTGAGGATTGATGATGGAGGACAATATGGATGAGTACAGAGTACAGCTAGGAACTGATTTTTACCTTACGTGGTTCATGCCCAATTTAAAAAATGATCATGGGAAGAAATGAACCTTTGGTTGTATGTTATTCACAAGTAATATTTTGCCCATGTGCTCCTGCAGTTTCTCTTTGGAGCACAGAGCTGGATATGGGGTGAGGTACTTTCCAGAATCTTCCACGAAATTCCCTGAGGACACAGCTTTCCTGATTCATCAAGAGTGCCATGACCCTGCAACCGTACATTTCTGTGTGTATGCTCTTGCGTGGTAACGTTAAATACCTCTTCACCCTCTCAGAACTCCCTTCCAAACCGGCTCGCTCCAGGCAGACCAACAAGGCATTCGGGCAGCCTACCTCCTTCTGCTGAGACCTTTGGCAAAATGAATCATATGGCTCTTTCCCTTTCCGAAGCAGATGCCCTTCTCTTTTATTCTGGGAGCTTGAGTCACGCCGTGCATCTGCTGTTTCCAGTGCCTTCGTAGTGGTCCTTCCTCAGAGTGGTTTCTTGTAAGGATTCTTGCTGACCTAACCCATCGGTCTCACTGCCGCCTCCAGTCTTGTCTATAAACCGTTGACTGCTACACCGGTCTTCTCACCGCATTGCCACGCTCTTTATGAGTTTCCCTTTGCCCTCGACGTGGCATTTATCGTTACTTACTCTGACTCCTGCATGTTGGACAGTGAAAAGAGATGCCCGGTAGTTACTCAAATCTGCCTCTAATAGGGATTTTGCCGATCACATCAAATGCTTGACGTGCGATTAGCATCGCCTTCAACCCGGTTTTCCAAAATAATTAGTCCTCCTACATTTAGAATGGAACATGAGTATTTGTACCAGTTTGGTTCATATTCCAACATTGCTGTCTTATTGGTTCCCTCAACTATTCCTCCACATAAAGGTATTATTATTACCTTCATATTTCATGTGACAAAAGAAGGTTTCATAACCTGCCAGGAATTCTCACCTGGGAATCAACAAAACTAAGGATCTGACATCTGTCTTCTGGCTCCAAATTGATTGTGCTTTGCGTGCTCTTTGCTCTAATCCTACTAAAAATAACCCTCAAATAGAGCTCCAGTAGCGTTTCTCCTTTGGCCCCTTTCTTCTTTCAGACCAGAGGGGGTTCCAAGGTTGGGGTGATCCATTGATGTGAGTCTCTTTCTAACGGATGTGCTTTGCTCCTTTGTGTCTTGATGTGAACGGGGCACCGTCAGGGTCCTCTTGGGTGGCGGGGTGAGGTCAGCTGCAAAATGAGAACATGAAGCAGCCCACTGGTTCGTTCACGGCAAAGAATATCTAATTGTCTCAAGGGTTTCGGAACGTTATCCCTCTGAGCATTCTGCAGAAGTTAGGGAAGCCTCCTCTCTCGGTTAGACTGACAACGAGTGACTCTTGGGCTTGGAACAAAACAGATTTCGCGGGCAAATCAGATGGTCTGAACTCCTCTTGTTCACTTAAGACTAGGGGGGTGATGTTAAAGGTGGGGTGCCCTCAAACTAGGTGGGTTCCCTCATTGAACTTCTGGGTCACCTCCGTCAAGTAGAGAAGATAAGGAATCAATGCATTTATAACCTTTATTGTCAGAGAAGTTGCCTACAAATGCATTTTCTTCTCAAATCCCCCTGTCCTGTTTGAGTCCCTGTGGGTATTATCTGGGGATTACCAGTTAGGCATCTAGTAATGAGACAGTTCTATCCCTAAACAATTATGGCAAGCTGCCAATATTCGTGTTATATCTGACTGGGAAGGCATAGTGACTTAGTAAGAATTGATAATCCTATATGTTTAAATTCTCTACCTTGGAAGGAAAAGTCATCACCCACTGGGTACTGAGAGTCTCAGACTCCATGGATATATATTTCTGAGCATTTCCACATTTGTTTCTCCAAATCCCATCCTTTGCAACTTCAAGGTCATCTTTGGGCTCAACTCTGCTTGCATCTCCCTGTATCCATTTCCTAGGGCTGCTGTGAAAAGAGCCCCACACTCCATGGCTTCAAACAACAAGCATTTGTTATCTCCCAGTTCTGTAGACCAGAAGCACGAGCGGTTGGCTGGTTTCTCTACGTTAAGCGTCACCAAGCTTAAATCAGTGTGTGCCCTGGGCTGGGTTCCTTACTTGTGACTCTATGGCACAAATCGACTTCCAGGAACATCTGGCTTGTTGGCTGAATTCCGTTTCCTGTGGTTAAGACGCGCATTTCCTTGACGGCTTCTGGCCGAGGGTCTTTCTCAGTTTCTTGAGGACCTCACCATTTCCTACATCCTGGACCCCTTCCTCTTTCTCCGAAGCCACAATGGCAGCATCGAATGGTTTGAATCACTCTGACGGCCCTTCTGCCTCTTCTGTCCTTGCCCGTCTTCCCTGGCATCACTCTGACGGATGGTCCTACCTCTGTCTCCTGCTTTTAAAAGTCATGTAATTGCATTGGACCCACTTAGATATGCCAGGGTAGTTTGCTTATCAACTGCCTAGTGCCCTTAATCACATTTGCAGAGACCCTTCACAACAGCCCCTAGATTCATGTTTGATTGAATAACCGGGGGAGGAGGGCAAGAGTCTTGGGAGGGCGTCTTTACGGTTCTGCTTACCACGTTCCCCTATATAAACAAATGTTGACATTGCTTGAAATGCCCTTGGCCCTGACTTAGGGCACCCACCAGACTAGCCTAGACGCTTCTCACTCTGAGGGATCTCCGAGAAGAGCCCAACTGAGGAAAGTACCGCCATATTTTTATGCATTGACCCAGTCGAAATAATAATTCTCAGGGGGCACTGCCTACAGTCACGGGACAGTTGTTCTCCATGCTTTTCTGTTGTGACTGGACACCATCCCAATTGTTTCTGCCTTCTTATTTAAAAGACTGAAAAATCCTTTTCACCCCTTAACTTTGTGGTCTCTTTACTGTCTTTTTCTCAAAATTCTGCTCCCTGAAATCAACTGACTCCAACGATATGGTGGTGATGATTTAAATATTTCTGTTTAGGGGACGCTTTTCACCTCATCTTGAAGCGACTTGGTAACGGAGGGTCCTTGAATTCCCACCTTGTTTCCTCTTTTCCTTTGGGTCATCCCAGGTTACAGCTTCTCCCTCATCAGTTCTCAGCAGTGAATCCAAAGGTGGCTACATTTTCATCAGTCAGCCATTTGGTAACCTTTGCATTTTTAATCAGCTTGCAGTCACATCAAAGAACAAGGCAAGCCCTTGGGAGATCACTCTGTTCTTTGGAAGTCGTCTGTTCTTAGGAAGACAGTGGCACTGCCTTTTTTCTCAGTCTCTGCCCCAGATGTCTGTGCTGTTAATATTTACCGTGTTTCCTCGCTGCAACTCAGAGTCAGTGCCCCGTTATCTTGCATCTGTACGCTTACCTATTTTATTCACAGTCATTTTGCAACCTGAGACAGCTCTGTAAGGACAGCTAATTGTAAAATTCTATCCGACCTACCCAAGTTCTCTGATATTTGTTTTTCCTTATATTTCCTCTGCCGGTTTGGGTTCTTAGGTTATTCTGGTACATTTGATGCAATTTCTTAGGAAATGGAGCTCTGGGTGGGAAATGGTCTTTCTTCACCTCTCATGACTAATAATACATGTTAGCGTAACATCCAGACCAACATTTTATCTTTGGATCTGAGATTTCCATCGCCTTGTGCCATCTCAGACTTTGCAAGTAAGAGCCTGGCTTTGTCGATTTAGAGATCTAGTCCTTACGTTTTAACAGCTTCTCCAGGGCCAGGGTAGCTTATAATGGAGTCACGGAAGAAAGGTACTTTAAAGTAATTTCTGATTGCAGATCTCATTTTGCTCAGCTCTACAAAAAATTGTTTTTCCTAGAACATAGAACCAAGCACTGCCACTGTGTTATATATTCCTCGTCGTCTCTTGAACGTTAATGGAAAAACTCTGCAGCACCAAATCTTCACAAGGATATGATTCTACCATTTCGTCCCGTTTATTAACAGTACAAGAGCTGTGAAGCCATTTTACTAAAGGCAACAAAATTAGCTTCTTACAAGACAGTAAATTGAAGACAAACTCTAAGAAAGGGTTTGACTCATCTATTTAGCCCTCAGTCCTCTCAAATTGCGGTTCAATTAAGAGATATGGGAACATATGTATATGTATAACTGATTCACTTTGTTATAAAGCAGAAACTAACACACCATTGTAAAGCAATTATACCCTCCCCCCAAAAAAAGAATTAGCCTAAAATAGACATTTTAATAAAAATGTGGTTATAAGATATGGAAGTGACTTTTAAATCTGCCCCTGGTATAAGAGAGTCAAATAAATTTAAAATAAAGTTATAGGGGCTGATTGAATCCCTGAAAAGTATGACTTCATTTCCACAAATGAGTATAAGAAAAAGTTATTTTTCTTACACGAAATGCAGCCTGGAATAGAAGAAATGTATGAGAAACAACGTATTTTGGTGTATTTTACACTGCAGCAGTGTGGTCTCGGCGCCCTGCAGCTGGCTGAGCCAGGGAAAGTGATGAGGTGACATTTTGGATTTTTTCCCCACATACTTGCTCGTTCTCTTCCATCTGTGGCCTTCAGAGCTATCTTACCAGGGCAGCAAATGCAGGTGTCCAGGGAAGACTTGAAAAAGTCAGCATCTAAGCAGAGAGAGCCTCCAGGTACTTAAAAATAAGAGGGCTTTGCCGATATACCACATCCTATATGCTTCGTGTTGCTAAGTCAACCCAACTATTTTAGATGTTTCTTCTGACATTTTTTTTTTCCTCGTGTTATTTTAATTTTGGAACGTCACTGGGAACTGAGCAGACCACAGGGCATCCTTATCACTTGCATCATTATGACTGAAAATCCTAATTAGCACGGAAAAGGGGAAAACTTAACAACCGATGCATATTTGTATGAGCCTGAAATATGGAAAGAGATCAAGCATATGATAATTAAGCATGGTAGGGGAAAGGTTATTTTTAAAAGTAAGGTTTTTTTGGTTTATTTTGGGAGCAGAAGCGGTATCAGGAAAGGGATGTTCTGTAAATATAGTAATTTAGCCAGTTGACTTGATGACATAAGGATGTTCTGACCTATTTGTAGCTAAGAGCAGATTGAGCCTCTTCCTAGACCAGGCCATTGGGAGCTACAGAGATTGTGTGTGTGAGTGTGTGTGTGTGTGCGTGCACACGCACACGCATGAATAACCCATCGCGGTGGTCAGATTTTTCACAATATTCCTATTGTAAATATTTTGGCACTATTCCCTCTACATATTTACACACTTACATAAAGTATTTCCGAACTTTCCCTTCCTCTGGGTGCAGTGTTTTGCAAATTTCCTCTCAAGTCCTGCAGCTCCCCGGTGTTCCTTGACCTGCCCGCTCCCGTTGCTGCTGCCTTCCTGCATGTGCTGTAGCACTAAACC
Source organism: Delphinus delphis (assembly GCF_949987515.2). NCBI lineage: Eukaryota > Metazoa > Chordata > Mammalia > Artiodactyla > Delphinidae > Delphinus > Delphinus delphis. Next base: position 122,777,991 of record NC_082704.1, read on the forward strand.
AAGCTGGAACATTTACGTTGTGACACCCCTGGAATCCCGGAACAGAAGTTTCCTGGGAGGACTTCAGAGGTTTGGAAACATCCTGCCTGCTAGAAATAAGGGCCGAACGAGGCGGTCTTTAGCAAAGGACCTAAAAGGCACTTAGAAACATCCTTCTACATATTTTCAGATAAATCCTGATACCAGGACACTGAAAATGCATTTATAAATTTATGAATTATAAATTTCTCTTCCCATTGACCTATGACCAGTTTATGTTAGCAGAGCACTTGAAACCCAAATGATGTCTTTGAGTACAGAAAAGGTCATTTATTAGCATTGCATCCTGTCTGTAAATGAACAAACGACTGAGTGAACAAATCAGTTGTATATGCATGTGTGCCTGTACATATGTATCGATACTCACATATACTCACTTGTACATCTTGTTTATATATCTAGACAGAATGTAGGCACACGTGCCATTACATAGACATGCAGAAAGGTAAAATATATTGAGTTTGTGTTGAGGGTGATGGAAAGTTCTAGAAGTAGTTAGGGGTGATAGTTGCCCAACATTGTGAAAGTATTTACTGCCACTGAATTGTACCTTTAAAACGGTTAAAATGGCAGATTTTCTGCTATAGATATTTTACCACAATAAAAAATATACTGAGTTTGAATTTGCATCTGCAAAAATCCAAACTCATATGTGAAAACTCCCCCTAAACTAAATGCAGGTTATTGACCTGACCTTTAACCTTTGATACTTAACTCTAACTCCTCCCATTGGAAATTTGACCTTTGACTCTTGACCCCTGATCTGAACACTGAAACTTGACCAGAACCCACATCTGAACTTGAAACCTAACACCAACCCTCACCAGCTCAGGACATTGAACCCTTGATTCCTGACCTTTGAGTTGACCCATGACCCCAAACAGTGAATGTGGACCTAAAGCTAAGCCCTCAGCCAAACCCTAAATGGAAGCTGATTATGAATCCTGATTCTACCCAGACTTGATCATGAATCCAAACCTGAACAAAAACCCAAAACCAAACCAAACCCCTAACTTTAATGTAAACCTTTGAATTGACCCTTGACCCATGGCCAAAACCCTTGACAACTGACCCTTGAGTCAAACACCAAACCCAACCTTCAAAGAGAGACTCTGACCTCATGGCCTTTGATCCTAGTCATGACCTTTAACCTCTGCCCGGAACGCAAAAGACCATTCTTTGATATTAACACTGACCTCTGACCCTAACTCATCATCCAAACACAGATCTAGCCTTGCCCTAATCTGAACCTGAATCCATATTCAAAACATATCCTAAGCCTGGACATTTGATATTCAACCCTTTACCTTCTCCCCCTTGACTCTTGACTTTGAACCATTAACCTGTACAGAAATCCAAACCTGTTCTGAAAACCTTCTTCTCACCTGAATCTTAACCCAAACCCAAACTTGAACCCCAACCCTGACCCAAAAACCACACATCTGAACCCCGAACCCATCCCTAACCCTGACATGGGCAGATGAATGTCTGGGTCCTGGAGGGTGGATATGGGATTTGCAGACTTGCAGCCCTACAGTTACCACAGACTCGGACAGACTCTCACATGCAGTTTTGGAAAAAGGTTCAACCACTAGAGAACCAGGTGTTAAATGTTCATGGTCGGGGCTTCCCTCGTGGCACAGTGGTTGGGAGTCCGCCTGCTGATGCAGGGGACACGGGTTCATGCCCCAGTCCGGGAGGATCCCCCATGCCGTGGAGTGGCTGGGCCCGTAAGCCATGGCCGCTGAACCTGCGCGTCTGGAGCCTGTGCTCTGCAACGGGAGAGGCCACAACAGTGAGAGGCCCGCGTACCGCAAAAAAAAAAAACAAAAAAAAACAAAGGTTCATGGTCAACCTCTGTTGGTACAGAATTCAAGGTGAAATAGACATGGCTTCACCTGTGATCTTCCCAATTACATACTTGTGTAATTGTGTGATGGAGAGATAGTTGTGGATGTTCACATCCCTGAAAATCCATTCTTTCAACAAATATTTATTGAGTCCCAGAGGTACGACCTGGATACAGCCAGGAGCACAAGTGACCGAGATGCCTGGCCCAGCAGAATGGACATTTTTGTAGTGGACATAGTTAACACTCACTCAAATCCAAGCTTCACTCTACATTGAAGTCTGAACCCCTGACCAGACATTTCTGCCAATTTCTTACAGAGCATGGATGGGGGCTCCAGAAATAACATGTTTATTTCTGGAGCCAATTTTCTCTACTTCTATATATGGATGGTTTATTTTCCACTTTGGGTACCAGCATGAAAAACTCAACTACTTCTCAGTTTATACAGAAATCCACTCATCTGTGTGTGTGTGTCACTTGGTATTTATTAGGTTTAACTTAGGATTTGAGGAGAAACTGAGAACATTTTATCATAATAATGGGAAGATAAACCTTTCAGGTGGAATATCTCCTGGCCCTTTTGATAACTACCTTTCGGGCATCCTACCACGGGAGATTATTTTCTGGATGTTTCAACTCATCAAACTGGCCGATTTGCTGAAGCATATATATGATCTATTCTTCTTTTGGAAGTCACCCTCTGCCACCATGATTTAGGCAAGAATACAGTATTAAGTCCCTTCTCTCCCTAAGATGAGTTTTGCTTCTCTGCATCAAAATAATAATAAAGTTATGCCTTTATTAAGATAGTTCTGCATACACAACAGAATCCTCTTAGAAGGTGTATCATCTGTCTTAACTATTCTTGCCATCTGAATACTTATTATTTGCCAATTCCAGGAGCCCAGTCAATAGGTCAGAATCTCCAGGAGGTTTAGTCTGGGACTTTCTTGCACAAACATCCCAGGTGTTCAGCTGTGTCTGGAAACCGCTGGTAAAATTTATAATAAGTAATAAATTCTCCAGACGTGTCAACTGAGAATGGTAGAACATTAGTTTTTCTAAAAAGTTGTACTGAATGCCTTCATAAATACTAATTGAGACTTAATGAAGATTCCCTTTTTCTAGTTACTGAGAGACAGCATTTGCCAGAAGACAGGGAAGAATTAGAACATCATTTTCTTCATTCCAGATAAACCATTGTTTAAACTTAAAGCCACTGGCTTCTCTGGATGAGAAAATTTAAGGTTGGTGATTGTACTGATTGTTGCACTGCTGAATTTGACCTGCAATACAAAAAGGATTTATCTTTTTTTTTTTTTTAATACCTCTAGCTGCTTCATGGAGTCCTGGAACCAGCTTTTGAAGACAATTTTAATCTTTTTTTTCCTTTTCTATTATTAGAGAAGGTTTCATCCATGGGCATGAATAATTAAACAAACATCTTTGTACACACCACCTAAAATAAACTTAGAACTCAGTGAAGATTTTTGGATACCTCCCTTTCCCCTTCTAAACTGTATCCCTTTGGCCCTACTAGGAGAGTGATAACCTGTCTGAATCTTGTTTATCATTTCCTTCTATTGCTATGTTTTACTTACACAAAATCGTCACTACCAGCATGACCCTATTCATCTGCAAAGTGTAGACTGTTTTCGATAAATTGGATCATTGTATATTAGTCTTCACCTGGCATTTTTCATGGAATGCCATGTTTTTGGTGTTCAGCCAGGGTGATGGTTGAAGCTGTTGCTCACTTATGCTCACTGATGACACAGAATTCCCTCATAGACTTACCTCCTCATATATTTCACTCGTTTTCTGAAACCGGAAATTTATTCCAGATTGTACTTTTGTAAACAGGGCAACTATAATATTTCGTGCATACCTCTTGTTGAAATACTGTAGAAATGTCTTTATGGAGAAATCGATTTACTGTATGTGCTGTATTATATTTGCATATTTTAAATGTCAAAAACTCTTTAAATTGTTGGGCACATTTGTCCACCCAAGAACAGTATATGAGTTTCCATTGTTCTTTATCTTCAGTAGACTAGGTATTGTCTAAGTTTTATTTTGCTTTTCTAATCTTGTGACTGTAAATTTCTGTATCTTTTTCAAGGTTTCATTTCCATACAAAATCCACTGATTTTTCAGTGTACATTTCCATGAGCTTTGAAAAATTTTGGACAATTTTTTTTTTTTTTTGCGGTACGCGGGCCTCTCACTGCCGTGGCCTCTCCCGCTGCAGAGCACAGGCTCTGGACGCGCAGGCTCAGCGGCCATGGCTCACGGGCCCAGCCGCTCCGCAGCATGTGGGATCTTCCCGGACCAGGGCACGAACCCGTATCCCTTGCATCGGCAGGCGGACTCTCAACCACTGCACCACCAGGGAAGCCCTTGGACAATTTTTAAATAAAGTTTTTCGACCAAAAATTTTAACAAGTAGTTTTATAGTTTCTCCATTTAGAGCTTCCAAAGCTGTATAGTTTCTTTTATATCAATATTTTCTAACTTTGGCAATGACATCTTAAAATAATATTTTTCCCCTAAACTCTGTTAGTGATACATAAAAATAATGTTGGCTTTCGTATGTTAATACTCTAGATACATTGTCATATGTTATCATTAGTCTTAATAATTTTTAAATTGTTGCACTTCATATGTATTAGAGAACATTATATCTCTATAATATTGTAATAATATCGAGAATCTTCATTTTGTATCACACTTTGTTTGTTTTTCTTACAGAGCTGACTAGGGCATCTGAATATAAGGTTGAATAGAAATGAGACTGGGTATCTTTGACTTCTGTCTTTTGGGGAAAAGCTTCTAATGTTGTATCATTATGTGCAGTATTTGGAGTAGGATATTGATCAGTGACCTTTTTCAGATTAAGCAATGTTTATTTCTCTTTCTTAATTTGATAAGATGTTTGTAAATTCATAAATCTGTTTCACTGAGGCATTTTCTTCATCTCTTAAGATTATCTTTGCTTTCTCTTTAACCTGTTCATGCAGTAATCATAACGCAGTAATATAACCGAATGTATTTATTTAGTCTACTGAGATTTCTACATTGGTCTGTTCCTATAATTATGTCTCATGTAGAAGACATTTCTCTGTAGACCGTGTGTGTGTGTGTGTCTGTGTTTGGTAACTGCTTCAATATTCGTGTTTATAGTTATATTTTTGCCTTTAACGTTAAATTCCCTATAGGGGAATAAACCCAACCATTACTGCATGCTGTAATTGTAGATTTGCTGAGACCTGAGGCCAGGTCCAAGTCTGTGTGTTTCTTTTTTTTTTTTTTAATTTTTACTGGAGTAGAGTTGATTTACAATGTGAGATTCGTTTCAGGTGTACAGCAAAGTGAGTCAGTTATAAATATATGTATATCCACTCTTCTTTTTAGATTCTTTTCCTGTATAGGCCGTAACAGAGTATCGAGTGGAGTTCCCTGTGCAGGTTCATATTAGTTATCTATTTTGTGTGTTTCTTTAAAGAGTTTAACATATAATGAATGATTGATGATCCCTTTGGTGAAGTAAATACCTATTGGGAAGAGCTTCTCATTCAAAATTTAGCTTTAAACTCTCTGGGAAAAGCAGTGCCCGGCAAAGGCAGCTTCAGTTGCTTGCTTTCCACCAGCCCTGGGAGCGCAGATGGGTAGGACATAAAAGAGGACACGCCCACACGTGGCCGTAAGTGGCTGGTGGACCTTCCTGTTTTTAATAAGTTTCTCAATCCAGCCCAGCTTTTCTCTGTCCTCACAGAGTCCCACTACCTGATTGCTGTTCAAGGTTTCTTTGTCATGTGGGGAAGAGGAGAAGGGACGAGGAATTAGACAGGGGTTAGCTCACAGCATCGATGGGGCGAGACAGGAGTCAGCCTCAGACCTTCCTCCCATCTGACCTCTTTCTGTTACAGTGTCTTCTCTCTGCCAGAAATTGCACCCAATCCCACCCGCCATTCATAGGGTGTCACCAACCTCTTTTCTCTCCAGGGTGGCTTACACGTTGCTGACTTTGTTGTTATTGTATTACTCTTTCAGCCAATTCATGCTTTGTCTTAACTTCTGTCACTCCTCAAAAGTAGACTTTTGGGGAGAAAGCATCATCCCATGCTATTCAATATCTCACAAGGAGGAGAAATGTCTTCTTATTTTATCATGATTTTTCCTGTCTTGTGTCTATTAAAGGAAGGAGCCAAAACCCTCCAAACAAATCTGCACCCTTCTCCCCAAGGAGTTTTGAGTAGCATGGAGTGAAACATGATGAAATGTTTCCCTGGCAGGGAGCTCCTTTCATGCCTGTAGACCTAATGGGTTGCAGTTAGTTAATATACATAGCGTAGAAGATTACCCAGAAAGTGAACTGTGCATCCTTATTATTTATTCACTTGTCAAAAACTTCCTAGAGGGCTTTGATCTGTTTCTCAAAGGAATCCCACCATGCCATGGATGGTTTCTAAATGCTCAGGTTTAGAATTTCACATATCATAGCTATGACTACAGATACAAACCTGTTTATTTGTTTGTAATGACAGTTATGCAGTTTTGACAATCAAGGGAGCCTACGTTAAAATCAGCTGGTATATTTTTGATGGCCCTATGATTTTTCTTTACTGAAGTATAGTTGTTCTGCAATGTTGTGTGTTACAGGTGTGCAATATAGTGATTCACAATTTTAATAGTTTTTCTCCATTTATAGTTATTGTGAAATATTGGCTGTGGTCCCCATGCTGTACAGTACATCCTTACAGCTTATTTTATCCCTAATAATCTGTACCTCTTAATTCCCTACCCCTACCTTAACCCTCTCCCCTTCCCTCTCCTCCCTGGTAATCGCTAGCTTGTTCTCTATATCTGTGTTTGCTTCTTATTTGTTATATTCACTAGTTTGTTGTATTTTTTAGATTCCGTATATAAGTGATACCATACAGTACTTGTCTTTGTCTGACTTATTTCACTTAGCAAAATGCCATGATTTTTTTAACAAACGGCTTGTGCTGAACTCTAGAGGGCATACTTGTCCCATTCTGTCTCCTTCCCTGCTTGCCACCCCCCCAAAAAAAATAACAACTATAGGAAACCATTGGTTTGTGGGGAAATATGTAACTTCTTTCCATATGAAAGGGCAAAAAAATATAACATCCCTTGAGTTTGGATTGGAATGATGGAGCATTTCCTGAAATGAGTGTGTAGCCCCTCATGATGGGTAGGTCATTGAGCTGGAAGTTTGAAGAAATTTGCCAAAATAGGAAAAGGAGAAGGTAAAACAGTAGGACCAAGGACCTTGGAATACATCAGAAAATACAGCAAAGGAGGCGGTAGGGCAATTGAAAAGGTGACCAGTATGTTTGGAGCAAATTCTTTTTATCTTGCCATCTAGATGAAACCAGTATTCCTGGATTGTCGAATATTTCTTCTTTACAGAGGTGCTTCCTTCACAGCTCGATCCCATAGACCTCATACAAGTGTCTAGACGTAGACTCCCAAAGACAAATGTCAGATTCAGATGGTATCATCTGGAAGAGGGCATTAATTTTGTATCCTGCTACTTTGCCAAATTCATTGATTAGCTCTACTAATTTTCTGGTAATGTTTTTTTAAATTGAAGTATAGTTGATGTACAGTGTTGTGCTAATTTCTCCTATATAGCAAAGTGACTCAGTTATAAACATATATACGTTCTTTTTTTTTTACATCTTTATTGGAGTATAATTGCTTTACAATGGTGTCTTAGTTTATGCTTTATAAAAAAGTGCATCAGTTATACATACACATAACGTTCCCATATCTCCTCCCTCTTGCGTCTTCCTCCCTCCCATCCTCCCTATCCCACCTATACAGGTGGTCACAAAGCCCCGAGCTGATCTCCCTGTGCTATGCGGCTGCTTCCCACTAGCTATCTACCTTACGTTTGGTAGTGTATATATGTCCATGCCTCTCTCTCACTTCGTCACAGCTTACCCTTCCCCCTCCCCACATCCTCAAGTTCATTCTCTAGTGGTCTGTGTCTTTATTCCCGTCTTACCCCTAGGTTCTTCATGACATTTTTTTTTCCTTAGATTCCATATATATGTGTTAGCGTACAGTATTTGTCTTTCTCTTTCTGACTTACTTCACTCTGTATGACAGACTCTAGGACCATCCACCTCACTACAAATAACTCAATTTCGTTTCTTTTTATAGCTGAGTAATATTCCATTGTATATATGTGCCACATCTTCTTTATCCATTCATCCAATGATGGACACTTAGGTTGTTTCCATCTCCTGGCTATTGTAAATAGAGCTGCAGTGAACATTTTGGTACATGAGTCTTTTTGAATTATGGTTTTTTCAGGGTATATGCCCAGTAGTGGGATTGCTGGGTCATATGGTACTTCTATTTGTAGTTTTTTAAGGAACCTCCATACTGTTCTCCATAGTGGCTGAACCAATTCACATTCCCACCAGCAGTGCAAGAGTGTTCCCTTTTCTCCACACCCTCTCCAGCATTTATTGTTTCTAGATTTTTTGATGATGGCCATTCTGACTGGTGATGATATCTCATTGTAGTTTTGATTTGCATTTCTCTAATGATTAATGATGTTGAGCATTCTTTCATGTGTTTGTTGGCAGTCTGTATATCTTCTTTGGAGAAATATCTGTTTAGGTCTTCTGCCCATTTTTGTATTGGGTTGTTTGTTTTTTTGTTATTGAGCTGCATGAGCTGCTTGTAAATTTTGGAAATTAATCCTTTGTCAGTTGCTTCATTTGCAAATATTTTCTCCCATTCTGAGGGTTGTCTTTTGGTCTTGATTATGGTTTCCTTTGCTGTGCAAAAGCTTTGAAGTTTCATTAGGTCCCATTTGTTTATTTTTGTTTTTATTTCCATTTCTCTAGGAGGTGGGTCAAAAAGGATCTTGCTGTGATTTATGTCATAGGGTGTTCTGCCTATGTTTTCCTCTAAGAGTTTGATAGTTTCTGGCCTTACATTTAGGTCTTTAATCCATTTTGAGCTTATTTTTGTGTATGGTGTTAGGGAGTGTTCTAATCTCATGCTTTTACATGTACCTGCCCAGTTTTCCCAGCACCACTTATTGAAGAGGCTGTCCTTTTTCCACTGTACATTCCTGCCTCCTTTATCAAAGATAAGGTGACCATATGTGCGTGGGTTTATCTCTGGGATTTCTATCCTGTTCCATTGATCCATCTTTCTGTTTTTGTGCCAGTACCATACTGTCTTGATTACTGTAGCTTTGTAGTATAGTCTGAAGTCAGGGAGCCTGATTCCTCCAGCCCCATTTTTCGTTCTCAAGATTGCTTTGGCATTTCGGGGTCTTTTATGTTTCCATACAAATTGTGAAATTTTTTGTTCCAGTTCTATGAAAAATGCCAGTGGTAGTTTGATAGGGATTGCATTGAATCTATAGATTGCTTTGGGTAGTAGAGTGATTTTCACAATGTTGATTCTTCCAATCCAAGAACATGGTATATCTCTCCATCTATTTGTATCATCTTTAATGTCTTTCATCAGTGTCTTATAATTTTCTGCATACAGGTCTTTTGTCTCCTTAGGTAGGTTTATTCCTAGATATTTTATTCTTTTTGTTGCAGTGGTAAATGGGAGTGTTTTCTTGATTTCACTTTCATATTTTTCATCATTAGTGTATAGGCATGCCAGAGATTTCTGTGCATTAATTTTGTATCCTGCTACTTTACCAAATTCATTGATTAGCTCTAGTAGTTTTCTGGTAGCATCTTTAGGATTCTCTATGTATAGTATCATGTCATCTGCAAACAGTGACAGCTTTACTTCTTCTTTTCCAATTTGGATTCCTTTTATTTCCTTTTCTTCTCTGATTGCTGTGGCTTAAACTTCGAAAACTATGTTGAATAAGAGTGGTGAGAGTGGGCAACCTTGTCTTGTTCCTGATCTTAGTGGGAATGCTTTCAGTTTTTCACCATTGAGGACGATGTTGGCTGTGGGTTTGTCATATATGGCCTTTATCATGTTGAGGAAAGTTCCCTCTATGCCTACTTTCTGCAGGGTTTTTATCATAAATGGGTGTTGAATTTTGTCGAAAGCTTTCTCTGCGTCTATTGAGATGACCATATGGTTTTTCTCCTTCAGTTTGTTGATATGGTGTATCACATTGATTGATTTGCATATGTTGAAGAATCCTTGCATTCCTGGAATAAACCCCACTTGATCATGGTGTATGATCCTTTTAATGTGCTGTTGGATTCTGTTTGCTAGTATTTTGTTGAGGATTTTTGCATCTGTGTTCATCAGTGATATTGGCCTGTAGTCTTCTTTCTTTGTGACATCCTTGTCTGGTTTTGGTATCAGGGTGATGGTGGCCTTGTAGAATGAGTTTGGGAGTGTTCCTCCCTCTGCTATATTTTGGAAGAGTTTGAGAAGGATAGGTGTTAGCTCTTCTCTAAATGTTTGATAGAATTCGCCTGTGAAGCCATCTGGTCCTGGCCTTTTGTTTGTTGGAAGATTTTATATCACAGTTTCAATTTCGGTGCTTGTGATTGGTCTGTTCATATTTTCTATTTCTTCCTGATTCAGTCTTGGCAGGTTGTTCATTTCTAAGAATTTGTCCATTTCTTGCAGGTTTTCCATTTTATTGGCATAGAGTTGCTTGTAGTAATCTCTCATGGTCTTTTGTATTTCTGCAGCGTTAGTTGTTACTTCTCCTTTTTCATTTCTAATTCTATTGATTTGAGTCTTCTCCCTTTTTTTCTTGATGAGTCTGGCTAATGGTTTATCAATTTTGTTTATCTTCTCAAAGAACCAGCTTTTAGTTTTATTGATCTTTGCTATTGTTTCCTTCATTTCTTTGTCATTTATTTCTGATCTGATCTTTATGATTTCTTTCCTTCTGCTAACTTTGGGGTGTTTTTTTTCTTTCTCTAATTGCTTTAGGTGCAAGGTTAGGTTGTTTATTCGAGATGTTTCCTGTTTCTTAAGGTAGAATTGTACTGCTATAAACTTCCCTCTTAGAACTGCTTTTGCTGCGTCCCGTAGGTTTTGGGTCGTCATGTCTCCATTGTCATTAGTTTCTAGGTATTTTTTAATTTCCTCTTTGATTTCTTCCGTGATCACTTCGTTATTAAGTAGTGTACTGTTTAGCCTCCATGTGTTTGTATTTTTTGCAGATCTTTTCGTATAATTGATATCTAGTCTCATAGCATTGTGGTCAGAAAAGATAATTGATACAATTTCAATTTTCTTAAATTTACCAAGGTTTGATTTGTGACCCAAGATATGATCTATCCTGGAGAATGTTCCATGAGCACTTGAGAAAAATGTGTATTCTGTTGTTTTTGGATGGAATGTCCTATAAATATCAATTAAGTCCATCTTGTTTAATGTATCATTTAAAGCTTGTGTTTCCTTATTTATTTTCATTTTGGATGATCTGTCCATTGGTGAAAGTGGGGTGTCAAAGTCCCCTACTATGAATGTGTTACTGTCGATTTCCCCTTTTATGGCTGTTAGTATTTGCCTTATGTATTGAGGTGCTCCTATGTTGGGTGTATAAATATTTACAATTGTTATATCTTCTTCTTGGATTGATCCCATGATCATTATGTAGTGTCCTTCTTTGTCTCTTCTAATATTCTTTATTTTAAAGTCTATTTTGTCTGATATGCGAATTGCTACTCCAGCTTTCTTTTGGTTTCCATTTGCATGAAATATCATTTTCCATCCCCTTACTTTCAGTCCGTATGTGTCTCTAGGTCTGAAATGGGTCTCTTGTAGACAGCAAATATATGGGTCTTGTTTTTGTATCCAGTCAGCCAATCTGTGTCTTTTGGTGGGAACATTTAGTCCATTTACATTTAAGGTAATTATCGATATGTATGTTCCTATTCCCATTTTCTAAATTGTTTTGGGTTCGTTATTGTAGGTCTTTTCCTTCTCTTGTGTTTCTTGCCTAGAGAAGTTCCTTTAGCATTTGTTGTAAAGCTGGTTTGGTGGTGCTGAACGCTCTCAGCTTTTGCTTGTCTGTAAAGGTTTTAATTTCTCCATCAAATCTGAATGAGATCTTTGCTGGGTAGAGTAATCTTGGTTGTAGGTTTTTCTCCTTCATCACTTTAAATATGTCCTGCCAGTCCCTTCTGGCTTGCAGAGTTTCTGCTGAAAGATCAGCTGTTAACCTTATGGGGATTCCCTTGTGTGTTATTTGTTGTTTTTCCCTTGCTGCTTTGAATATGTTTTCTTTGTATTTAATTTTTGACAGTTTGATTAATATGTGTCTTGGCGTGTTTCTCCTTGGATTTATCCTTTATGGGACTCTCTGCTTCCTGGACTTGATTACCTATTTCTTTTCCCATATTAGGGAAGTTTTCAACTATAATCCCTTCAAATATTTTCCCAGTCCCTTTCTTTTTCTCTTCTTCTTCTGGAACCCCTATAATTCAAATGTTGGTGCGTTTAATGTTGTCCCAGAGGTCTCTGAGAGTGTCCTCAGTTCTTTTCATTCTTTTTTCTTTATTCTGCTCTGCAGTAGTTATTTCCACTATTTTATCTTCCAGGTCACTTATCTGTTCTTCTGCCTCAGTTATTCTGCTATTAATCCCATCTAGAATATTTTTAATTTCATTTATTGTGTTGTTCATCGTTGTTTGTTTCATCTTTAGTTCTTCTAGGTCCTTGTTAAATGTTTCTTGCATTTTGTCTATTCTATTTCCAAGATTTTGGATCAGCAGGAACTTTGATTCATTGCTGATTGGAAGGCATAATGGTGCAGCCACTTTGGAAGACCATTTTGTGGTTTCTTATAAAACTAATGGTATAAGAGGTCTAGCAATCATGCTCTTTGGTATTTACCCAAAGGAGATGAAGATATGTCCATCCAAAAACCTTCTGAGGAATGTTTCTAGCAGATTGATTCATAATTGCCAAAACTCGGAAGCAAACAAAATGCTCTTCAGTAGGTGAATGGATAAAGAAACTGGTCCATCCGGACAATGGACTATTACTCAGCAATAAAAAGAAATGAGCTACCAAGCCATGCAAAGACATGGAGGGATCTTAAATGCCTATGACCAAGTGAAAGAGCCAGTTCTGATAAGGATGCATATTGTAGATTTGTAATTCTGTGGACTTCTGGAAAAGGAAAAACTATAGAGACAGTAAAAAGAACAGTAGTTGACAAGGGTTGGGGGGAAGGAGCAGTGAACAGGCACAGCACAGAGGATTTTTAGGGCGCTGAGACTGCATTGTACGATACTGTAATGGCAGATCCCTGTCTTTATACATTTGTCACACCCATAGAATGTACAACACAGAGACTGACCCCTAATGTAAACCATGGGATCTGGGTGATAATGACATGTCCACAGAGGTTCATCGATTGTAACAAATGCATCATTTAGTGGGGATATTGACAAAGAGGGAGGCTGGGGGAAGGGCAGAGGGTATCTGAAAAAATCTCTGTACCTTCCTCTCAGTTTTGCGGTGAACATAAAAGTGCTCTAAAAAAATAGTCTTCCAAACAGAGCAACTCGTTCGTATTGCCAGAGCACAACCACTTTCTCTGAACACCAGTAAATGTACACAGAGAAGCGCGCTGCGCCCTCCACTCTCCCTATACCTCCTGAATTTCAGAGTAGCTGCAGAAATCGATGAGTGAGCCCGGATTTCCAGATAATGAATGCAGAGGAAATCAGGGCAAGAGGCAATCACCAGTTTGTGAAACCCCAAATGAAGTCACAGATCTAGAAGATCGTCACCAAGGGGTTGTAAAATATCACTTGAAAAACTCAGTAGATATTTTTGAAATAAAAGTTGGCATTAGTCACCAGCAATCGTCAAGAACCCTTGAGATAATTAAAAAATAAGGCCATTGGTCTTGGCTAGACGTGGAAGCAACCTAAGTGTCCATCGACAGATGAATGGACAAAGAAGATGTGCTACATATATACAGTGGAATACTATTCAGCCATAAAAAAGAATGAAATCATGCCATTTGCAGCAACATGGGTGGACCTAGAGATGATCATGCTAAGTGTAGTCAGTCAGACATAGCAGCAGTATTTACAATAGCCAGGACCTGAAACCAACCTAAATGTCCATCAGCAGAGGAATGGATTAAGAGGATGTGGTACATATACATAACGGAATATTACTCAGCCATAAAAAGGAGCGAAGCTGGGTTATTTGTAGAGACGTGGATGGCCCTAGAGACTGTCATACAGAGTGAAGTAAGTCAGAAAGAGAAAAACGGTTATCGTATATTAACGCATATATGTGGAATCTAGAAGAATGGTACAGGTGATCTTATTTGCAAGACAGAAATACAGACACAGAGAACAAATGTATAGATACCAAGGAAGGGGTTGGGATGAATTGGGAGATTGGGATTGACACGTATACACTATTGATACTATGTATAAAATAGATAACTAATGAGAACCTACTGTAGAGCACAGGGAACTCTACTCAGTGCTCTGTGGTGACCTAAATGGGAAGGAAATCCAAAAAGAGGGGATGTATGTATACATAGAGCTGATTCATTGTGCTGTACAGTAGAAACTAACACAACATTGTAAAGCAACTACACTCCAATAAAAATTAATTTAAAAAAATCTCTACCACTGGGGATTAGGCACGAGCATTTCTTAAAAGATCTCTAGATGTTTAACACGGGCAGGGAGGGTAGAGAAGAAAAATCATTTAACCCAGTTTACCAGGTACCCAATATGGAGCCAGGGCAAGGAGGGTGATTACAGAAAATCTAGATGAGAATCAGCTGGTTTTCTTATAAAAATAACTCATTATTAATCAACTGTTTGGTGTTACCCTAGGCTTTTAAAATAATATGAGGGTTTACCCACAGACCTAACTCAAGAAGCCAGAAATATTGGTAATTGAAAGAAACACAAATAAAATGAATTTGTTAATTATAAGGTGTTTTGGGTAAAAATGTTAGGCGTTATTTGAAGTTTCTATTTAAACGTGATGGTCAATTAAATTTTTTTTTCGATTTTATTCCTTCCCTTGAAAGCATTTCAGTGTGTAAGAGTGTAGAATGTAGCTATGGGAAAAAAATGTAATGGGATCGACATAATTGGATCTTTCTTGGAAACTGAACATTGTGCCACATTTCAGTGTCATGCTTTTGAAAATTAGCCGCCATGATTCCACATTCAGCAAATTGCTGTGGATAGAGAAACATCTTGGCTGACCCAAGACCTCACTAGGTTGGGGAATAGTAGTTGCTTTTTAAACCAATCTTGGATAATTAGACGAAAAGTATTCCGTTTTCCATCATTTGCTGTTTTCTCTCTTAAAGTAAACGCATTTCACAGTTGCTTGACTTACGTAAATGTAGATTACAAAACAACGTCCACAGTAACAACAAAATAATGTGAAGGGGTCGGACAAGTTGAGTGCTTCGGTGGACGTTTTGAAGGACTCTTCATTGGAGAAATGGATGTTCAGATCTCTTAGCCAGCAAGGGCGTGTTACGGAACCAAAATTGAGTCCACTTGCCTGACATGCAGTAAAGCCCGTCTACTGACACCAGGTTGCGGTGAAGGAAAGTACATTGTTTGTTGCAGGTGCCAAGCAAGGATGGGCATCTCATGCTCAAAAGACCTGAACTCCCTGGTGGATTTTAGACAAGGCTTTCTTTTTATCAATTTTTACTGGAGTATAGTTGCTTTACAATGTTATGTTAGTTTCTACTGTATAGCAAAGTGAATCAGCTATACATATACATATAGCCCCTCCTTTTTAGATTCCCTTCCCATTGAGGTCACCACAGAGCATTGAGTAGAGCTCCCTGTGCTCTACAGTAGGTTCTCATTAGTTATCTGTTTTATACATAGTAGTGTATATAGAATCAGTCCAATCTCCCAATTCATCCTGCCCCCCTTCCCCCCTCCCTTAGTATCCATAAGTTTGTTCCCTACGTCTCTGTCTCTATTTCTGCTTTGCAGATAAGTTGGTCTGTACCATTTTTCTAGGTTCCACATATAAGCAATATTATACGATATTTGTTTTTCTCTTTCTGACTTACTTCACTCTGTATAACAGTCTCTAGGTCCGTCCACGTCTCCGCCAATGACACTATTTCGTTCCTTTTTATGGCTGAGTAATATTCCATTGCGTGTATGCACCACATCTTCTTTATCCACTCCTCCGCTGATGGACATTTAGGTTGCTTCCATGTCCTGGCTATTGTAAATAGAGAAGGCTTTTTAAAGGCAGCATTAGAAGTGTGGGTTGCAGAGTATGTGATCAGCTTGTGCACAATTCTCTGATTGGTTGACAGTGAGGTAACAGGGTGATGTTTCAGAAATCTCAATCGTCAACCCTCTGGTTCCAGCGGGTCTGGGGTCTGCGTGCTGGTGGCATCATGCAGTGAACTTCTTCCGCCTGGTGGAGGTTTCAGTATCTGCAAAACAGCTCAAAGGACGTGGCTCAGAATATGATCTGTAGTCCTTGAGGAACCAAAGGTCCTTGACTTTGTGTAATGGCTAAACTATTATTATTTTTTTGTCTTGCTTGACTGTTTTCCTTTGTTGCTATATTTTCTCACTTCTCTGATTAAAGTTGCTCTTTGAAGGCCTAGGAGGCTAACGCTTTTTTGCAAATAAGAGGCAGGGGATATCAGGGAGGGATCTGTCCCTGGGCAGGTCCCACAAGGTCCTGCTGGGTTTCAGCCGGTAGTGGTGTCTCAGACTGATTTGCTGCTATAATAAAATACCACAGACTGGGTGACTTATAAACAAGAGACATGTATTTCCCATAGTTCTGGAGGCCGGAAAATGTGGGTTCCAGAGTGGTTGAGTTCTGGGGGCGAGGGAGGACCCTCTATCCGGGTGCAGACTGCCGACTTCTTGAAGTCGTATCCTCGCATGGCTAGTTCTCTGGGGTGTCTTTTATAAGGGCGTAAATCCCATTCATGGGGGCTCCAACCTCACGACCTCATCATCTCCCAAAGACCCTACCACTTAATACCATCACATTGGGGGTTAAGATTTCAACATATGCATTTGAGGGGAACAAAAAGATCCATTCCATCATTGCAGGTGGGAATGGTAGGGGGTGGCATTGGTCATTAATTAATACAGATATCACACCTACTTAAGCAGACTTAGCCCAATGTGTAGGTAACACATCTTATGGACACGTGACTCAGTGGGACCTACTGCCTCATAGTTAGAGAGTTTCTCTTTGGGATGATGAAGAGTTTAGCAGAAAGGCAGTGGTGGTGGTTGAACATCCTTGTGAATGTAATTAATCCCATTGAATTGGACACTTAGAAATGATTAGAACATCAAAATGTATAGGGATACACACACACATATGTGTGTATGTTCACTTGATTTCACTCAATTTAAGGACTGTTTGAGGAGGCAACATCAGAATATAGTACCCCATGCATTTTTTTCCCAAAAATGAGAGTCCAGATTCCATCTAGAGACGCAAAAGGAACAGAGACTTCCTGGTACTTGAGTTGAGCATAAAATTGGTCACAGCTTCTGGCAGATGAAGCAAAAAGGAAAGAGAGAGAGACATGCTCGGTTCCAGGATTTTTGTGTCTGGGTAGAGAGAACTTTTCCCTTTTCTTCCTGCCTCTTCATGAAGAGCAGTTATAGGGTTGCTGATAAAAGAGGAGGCGGTGAGGGAAGGTTCCATGCCCTTTTTTCTTGCCGAGGCTGGCAGGTTCACAGGTGACATTAAAAATAACATTCCAAAGTTTGCAGTGACCTCCCTGACCAGAGACTCTGCCCCTTATATTGTGACTGCCAACACTCTTGAACCTAGAAAAAACGAAAGGAGAGGAAACATTTTCTCCATTAAGCTTCAGCAAGAAAATATCCCTCCAGAAGCATTTTAGACTTCTGACCTCCAAAACTGTAAGATAAGAAATATGTGTGTAGGGAGTTCCCTGATGGTCCAGCGGTTAAGACTGCACGCTTCCACTGCAGGGGGCACAGGTTTGATCCCTGGTCGGGGAACTAAGATCCCACGTGGCGCGGCCAAAAAATAATTAAAAATCATATTTTAAAATGAAAAATAAATTTAAGAAAGAAGATAATAAAAAAAGACGTGTGTGTATTAAACCACTAGGTTGGTGGCAATTTGTTACAGCAGCAAGAGGAGACTCATACTACACACATTATTTAGTTTTTATTTATGTTCTATCTACACACAGTAGAATATGAGTTTCAGGTGGTCAAAGATCTAGTTTTATCCCCTTCATAAATGGTGGCTTTCTCTTCACCATAAGGCCAAGCAGTGCCTGGAATATTCCAGACACCCATGAAGTTCTGTTGAATGAACTGTCAGTTAACCCCATGTGCTTGTTAATATTTAATCTTTATTACATTTTCATTATCTTAAAATCTGTACTTTTCCCACTGTCGACTCCAGTTCTGGTTCTGCTTTTCGGCCACTGCAAGGTAAATGATCATTTGTTGAACCCAAGGGTCATGGTCAATATTTAATGGACCAAAGGTGGCTCTTTGTGCCTTCTGTGTATGAGAGAGTTGACGTTTTTGACTCTGGAGAACTGCTTTGTTGAAGCACAAGTTTGTGAGGTATAAAAAGTTCTTAAATAGAAAAGTGGCACAGTTAGAGTTGTTTAACATCTAATCTGTAAGAACAGAGAGTTATCTTCTTCTTGAGATGAATTTGCCCATACCGGTGTTGTTCTGTGACCCATTTAGTGTTTTTTGTTATGTTACTTCTTTCAGGGAGGAGGCTTAATTCCTAACATCCAAATTTCTCAGTAAAGCCTTGCCTGCATCTCCGTGTGCCCCTAGGAAGGAGTTATCAAAAATGACAATGGCAGTTATAACAATAAATATTCGTACAGTAAGAGAGACAGTGGGATTTTGTAACTGCTCACAAATCGAAAGTCTGTCCTGTTTCGTGGACACAGAATTACAAAATCTCATCTCAAGCACTTGGTGAAATCCTCTTCCAATTTGAAAGCATTCCGTTTCAAAATTAGCTACCGTTTGGGGTCTTGTAAGAAGAAAAGGTATTTCAATGGGGCTTAGAAGAGGCGTCCCAAGTATGCATTGTGGTCAAGGACAACAGGAGTTTGAGAGTCATGGGCATGTGAACCAGCCATCCTTGGAAAGAAAAATAGCAGAAATGTCCCCAAAGCACTGATATTAGGAGAGTTATAATATATAGTAACTGAGAACAAGGCAAAGAGCATGGTCAAAGCATTCAACTAAAGGGACAGTTTTCGTGTGTGATACATGGACGGTAGATACACACTCATTGCTGGGAAATATCACCTTCTTTCTTCAATAACCTTTCCGAACTGAAACTAAACATTCTATTGGGATTTTAGCTCTTTTATAGGTCATTCTATTCACTTGTTGCTAAGGTGTTATACCCTCTAAGATCCTCCCAGTGGTCTTCTTAATTAAAACAGTCTTCTCTTTTTTTCTACAATGTTGTATTAGTTTCAGGTGTACAGCAAAGTGATTCAGTTACATATTCAGTTACATATTCTTTTCCATTATAGGTTATTACAAGGCATTGAGTAGAGTTCCCTGTGCTATACAGTAGGACCTGTTGTTTATCTATTTTATATATAATAGTGTGTGTATGTTAATCCCAAACCCCTAATTTATCTCCACCCCCCTTTCCCCTTTGGTAACTATAAGTTTGTTATGTATGTTTGTGAGTTTATTTCTGTTTTGTAAATAAATGCTTTTGTATCCGTTTTTCTACATTCCACATATAAGTGATATCATATGATATTTGTCTTTGTCTGACTTATTTCACTCAGTATGATCATCTCTAGGTCCATCCATGTTGCTTTAAGTGGCATTATTTCATTCTTTTATATGGGTGAGTAGTATTCCATTGTATATCTATACCACATCTTCTTTATCCATTCTCCCAAGGCAATAGAAATAAAAACAAAAGTAAACAAATGGGACCTAAGCAGACTTTTGCCCAGCAAAGGAAACCATCAACAAACAGTCTTCTTAATCATCTTCCAAGTTTCCCAGAGAAAACCAGCGTTGGAAAGCTTGGGAATATTTCTGGACACAGAAAACGTTATGTGAGTTAGTAGACATCGCTGACGTTTGTTAGAGATGAAAATGAATGTGTGGTTTCTTATTACATTCAGTTGTTGTGATCATGTTATGGATAAATGAGAACAAATCTGGTTAATTCTTGTCTGCCCACAGACGATATCCAACAGTAAATACTAGGAAACCCCACTACCATCATGCTTGTTTTGCAATTGAGGATAGAACAGAAGAGCCTACTTTAAATTTGTTCACTTTAAGAGGAATTATCCAAATCATGTTTCACATTTGTCCCATAGAGGTGTATGTCATCTTCTTTTTCTTAAATGCAATTTACAGTGCCCTGAATACCATATAGGTACGAAATATATATCTTATGTATGTTTCATAAATATATTGTGTTGGCAGAAAGTATGACTTTCAATCCTAATAGGTTTTAAAATATTCTTATTAAAAACAAATGGAAGCTCACAAATGGAAAAAAAGATTTTGTGTAAGTTTTTAAAGTATCTATGGAAATCCACTCTAGTGTGTCATCGTCCCTCAGCTTTCAGCACATTACTTGGGTCATTGTGGTATACCATAAATGTTGTTTGAATAAGCAACTCCATAATTTTCCCAGCATGAATAAACCCGCGATATATATTTTGCATTGCCTTTCTCTTTAGACTTTAAGCACCTCATTAAAACTCAATAAACAGACTGTAAAGAAATATCTGTCACCTTCACGCACAATTATTCACCAGCCACATTTGCAGTCAGAGAGCACGTGAGGTTGATCATCTGCATAATCTTAAAGACAAAGTCTAAGTAGACCAGTAATCCATGTTCCCTACGGACCCATTTTATCTATCAACAGACGCCTCTCCTCACTTGCTATATGTAGGTGAAACAGAAACAAATGGCAGTGTTTCTCGTATCAAGGAAATCAGCCTAGCTGGTGACCGTTTTTAAACACACACTGTCCATCAGACACAGTGCAGTTAGTTCCCCAAGCTATGTTATGTGCTGGACACTTGCTCTTCTCCATTCCACAGCTGAGAAGAATGAAGCTTTGAGATCTTTTATTTTTTTTCAATATTTTTTATTGAAGAATAGTTGATTTACAGTGTGTTAATTTCTGCTGCACAGCAAAACGATTCAGTTATACACACATAGACATTCTTTTTCATATTCTTTTCCATGATGGTTTATCACAGGGTATTGAATATAGTTCCCTGTGCTGTACAGTAGGACCTTGTTGTGTATCCATCCTATATATACTAGTTTGCATCTGCTCACCCCAAACTCCCAATCCATCCCTCCCCCACCCCCTCCCCCTTGGCAACCACAAGTCTGTTCTCTGTGTCTGTGAGTCTGTTTCTATTTTGTAAATATATTCATTTGTATCATATTTTAGATTCCACAAATAAATGATATCATATGGTATTTGTCTTTCTCTGTCTGACTTACTTCACTTAGTTTGATCATCTCTAGGTCCGTCCATGATGTTTCAAATGGCATTATTTCCTTCTTTATGGCTGAGTAGTAGTATCCCGTTGTATACATGTACCTCATCTTCTTTATCCATTCATCTGTCGATGGACACTTAGGTTGCTTCCATCTCTTGGCTATTGTAAATAGTGCTGCAGTGAACATTGGGGTGCATGTATCTTTTTGAATTATGGTTTTGTCTGGATATATGCCCAGGAGTGGGATTGCTGGATCATATGGTAGCTCTGTCTTTAGTTTTCTGAGGAACCTCCATACTGTTTTCCACAGTGGCTGCACCAACTTACATTCCCGCCAACAGTGCAGGAGGGTTCCCTTTTCTCCACACCCTCTCCAGCATTTATTGTTTTAGACTTTTTGATGATGGCCATTCTGACTGGTGTGAGGTGATACCTCATTGTAGTTTTGATTTGTATTTCTCTAATGATTAGTGATGTTGAACACCTTTTCATGTGCTTCTTGGCCATCTGTATGTCTTCTTTGGAGAAATGTCTGTTTAGGTCTGCTGCCCATTTTTTGACTGGGTTGTTTGTTTTTTGTTGTTGTTGAGTTGTATGAGCTGTTTGTTTACCTTGGAAATTAAGCTCCTTGTCAGTCACATCATTTGCCAATATTTTCTCCCATTCTGTAAGTTATCAAACTTCCAAGTTTTTGCACGGTAAAGGAAACCATAAGCAAAATGAAAAGGGCTCTGAAATCTTGCGTAATATGCCCGAGGCTTTCCTGTAGACTCAAATCCGAGGCTGACTTGACTGATTCCAGTACAAGCAATAACCGGGCTACGGACCTGCGGGCAGATACCCTTCCTATAGAGTGGTCAGTTCTATCATAGAAGCTCACTTAAAGCAATTTACTGACTTGAGAGAATTGAGACCCTTAGGAAAATGTTGAAAAGGGACCCGCATTGGTGGAGGGAAAGAGAGAAAATGGCAGTGCCTGTATCTGCAGGTGATTCCTGCCTAAGGGGTTGGACCAGGGAGGTGACAGAGCTGGTCTCCGGGTGGCACTCTACCCCATGGGGAAATAGTGGGCTTGGATGTGAAGCCACATCTACAGGAGGAAGACAGCTTTCAGGATCCCAGCAGTCCTGTAAAGAACATCCTAGGAAGAGATGGAGAAGAGTGAATATACAAAGGCAAAGAGAGATAGAAAGGCCGGGCATATCCCAGGGGGCAGTTGCGTGTAATGTGGTAGATTTGTAGGCTAAAGGGCGTGTGTACAGCATGTCCAGAGATGTAGAGATGGGACCGCAGGGAATGGCCCTGGATATCCCACTAATGCATTTGACTTTAAAACGAGCTTGCTGTGTGTGTGTGTGTGTGTGTGTGTGTGTGTGTGTGTGTGTGATTGCTAAAAAAACAGTTACAAGTTGGAAGAAAAAGCACACACATTTAAAATTAAGTGTGAAAATCACCTGAAGCTGCCTTCCTATAGAGAAATGCTATGAACTGCTTGATTTCCTTTCGGAGTTTGTATTTCACACACCCATTTGATGATGTTCATAAAAATCGGATCATAAGACCCAGTATTCAGCAACTCACGGTTTTCTGTGAAGAGAACTCGGATGTGGTTCTGTGTTTACACATTTAAATACTCTGTATCATGTTATACACACAAAGAACCTCCCGTTATATGGATTCAGCCAACAGAATTCCTGCAACAGATCTCCTATTCATGGACGTTGAGATTCCTGTCATCCTTATTTTCAAAATTATAATCAATAAGAATTGATTGGATTCCTACATGACTATTTCTTTTTGTAGATCCCTGCATGACTTATTTCTGTACCTCCAGATAGAGATGTTTTATAGAAAAAGCATTTATGGAAATAGAACTGGTGGGTCAAAGGGGTTCAGATTTCCATTTTCATGAGTTTTGTCAATTTGTATGCGTTGGGGAGCGCCATGATTAGATTGATACTGTAGAAGTGCACTGGAAGCAGCAAGGTTGAGGCAATGAACTGGAGCTCTTATCTCGGACACTGCGGTTGCAGAATCCCAGGAGTGATGAGGTATGTGAGCTATTCAAGAAATCAGACCAAAAGGATCTGGGAGCCGGTAGAGCTTGAGTCATCAACAAATCCGGAGAAATGATCAAGGATCAGTTTATTTTTTTATTATTATTATTTTGTTTTTTTGTGGTACATGGGCGTCTCACCACCGTGGCCTCTCCCGTTGCGGAGCACAGGCTCCGGACGCGCAGGCTCAGCGGCCGTGGCTCACGGGCCCAGCCGCTCCGCGGCATTTGGGATCCTCCCGGACCGGGGCACAAACCCGTGTCCCTTGCATCGGCAGGCGGACTCTCAACCACTGCGCCACCAGGGAAGCCCCAAGGATGAGGTTTTGAACCAAAAAGAATATAAAGTTGGTTCAAAGGGGGTTTGGTTCCAGACTGGCTGTTGCCAAATTTTCATCATCATGAAACACGTTTACCAATTATCTTCACCTTTTCATTGGCGTTGTGTAATAAACAGACTGTTTATCACTTTGTATTTTGTTTCCAGAATCTAACTGGTTTTACTTTTATGAATCCATATAATTTCAACTAAAGTACTTTAAGACCTCTGTGCAGCCTCATTCTAAATCATTCTGTGGGGATAGAATATACTTTATGAAAACAGTGCAGGGAATCCCACTAATAACATCATGGGCCCCAGGTTTGGAAACCTGTGCTATAGAAATCATGGGTCCTTCATAAGCGTGTTCGATTTATTCTGCTGACATTGGAGATAGCTCTGTGTGATACTGAGCTGATGATGAGATACCATAGAAGCAGCATCAGTTATGGCTCGTGTCATTTTTAAGTAGGATGAAAACTAAAAACAGACACGATTTCAATTGGCTTTGCCTACCATGCCTGCAGAGTTTGAATGTATACCCCCCCTTCCCTCTCATCCTATCCTTTAGAATCTGTGCCCTGTTGTTAAGTCATAAATGGTTTTCCAATAAGAAAACTTCCCTTTCACCTTGTAATAAACACACCCAGGGAGTAATTTCCTGTAAACATCCAAGAGTATAGATGTGCATTTATTGGCCTGTTTTTCACATTTCTACCTCTGCTGTAATTCTCATGACACAGGTTTCTGTTTGGGCTCATTTGTGTGACCTAAAGTAAATCCTGTCTCTTCTCATTGAAACAATTTCATTTAAACATTTGCTTTTACTCCATTCAATTAAATATTGTGTGTACGAATACACACACACACTCTCTCAAATACACACGCACACTCAAATACACACACACACATATATGTGTGTATGTATATATATATGTGTGTATGTGTGTGTGTGTATATATATATATATGTCTGCACACATATATATAAAAGTATGAGGGAGGGATTCTGATATAATAAAGGCTAGTGATTTGCTGTATTTTGCAAATGCTCCTGCTACTGCAAAGGAACCAAATAATCAAAATAGGTCATTATGCAAACGTATACATATATATGCACGCATACATAGAATTCTTTTAGAAATATAGCTGAGACCCTAGATTAATTCTGCGAATTACAGGTGAATACATACCCTGAAAACATAAAAGATATTTTTCTATATTCACTTAGTAATTATTGTCTGTGTAATGGTCATCAAAAAAATGCCTACTGTGCTTATGTAATGAATTATTTCCTAAGAGATAAAGTCCTTTGTGGCGTTAAAGTCATGTTAAAACGAACCAAAATCCAGGCACATCTGACCCCTCTGGGTTTCTCACTGTTGACCTGAAGTGGACGGAAAACCACGTGGCCCGGAATCATTCCCCTAATCCCCTGCAATTCAGATGAACGAGAACCATTTAGATCATGTTTAGCTATGTTAAAACCCTGAAACTTTCTATTCTAGAGCAATATCAAGACCAAATACAGCGTACGTTATATTCATTTCATTCAACCTGCAGGTGGGAAATGGGATTTGGGGTTTTTAAGCATCTTTTCCATGAACCAAGTTTTAAAATAACCGCACAGCCACTCAGCACATCCCGTGTATTTGTGTGTGTATTTTGTTCCTTCCACTACTTTGAATGAAACTCAGCATCAATCTTGTCATTAATCTGTGTGAATTCAAATGGTCTCCTTTGTGCGTCTCTTTCGTTGTTCAGTTGTGTGTGGGGAGTGGTAACGGCTTACTGCTTTACAAGCTTCAGTTCAGAGACAGTAAATCTCAAAAACCAATGTTTCGTCAGCTGAAATGCTGAGAGGATTTGGGGTCCAAGAATGTTTGTCCATGAAAGGAGCTGTTTGTTTAAAATCACTGGCGTCAGCCAGTCAAAGAAAGTTATCTGCTCATCTGGGAAACTGACTTCTGCGGATGCTCGATGTTTGGTAATGTGTGTTTGTTTCCCAGTTGATGCGCTGCTATCATGTTGTTGTTCATACAGTCCCACGCTAGGAAACCCACACACATCCTCTGTCTGGGTGATATCGAACACCGTGTTTTGACAGTCAGAATCGGAAAGGAATATGCTGTCATAGGGAACATAAAATGACTTACATTCATTCTGTCCCTACAGTGGGGACTCTGACCTGCTTGTCATTTCAATTTTTAAAAAGAACCAAAAAAAAAAAAAAAAAAGCAATCCCTGGATGTTGCAATAAATGAAGATTCCACGGCAGACGCTATGGAAACACCAGCTTCCAAAAAACCCACGTTCCTTTGCTCAAGTTCAGAGACACGTGGAGAGCTGTTTCCCTCAGGACTTTTGAAAGGCGAGCAGAATTGCCAAGATCAAGGCTTTCCATGGGCGGCTCTTAGGAGAAGTCAGATTTGCCAGGGTACGGAAGATTAATGAGCCCGCCGTTGGAGAGGTTTTACAAGTCATGTATTCCTGGGGACGGAGGGGCTCTGATTTCATAAAGCCTCGCGACTTACCATCTGTCGCAAATCCTCCCCATAAACAGTAACCGACTAGGTCATTCCGTGAGAGCAGAGAGTAGGAGGGAGGTGGGCAGAGGAGGGATGAGTTAAAAACAGAACAGTTCTGCCAGAAAATTCCTGGAGCCTTTAGAAATGAACCACCTCTTTCCTGAATGCGGGAAGAGAGGCTTGTCTTACGGTTCTTACACGGCACCCAGGCTGCCATTATAAGCCCGTTCGGTCCATAAAGTTGGGTGAAAGAGGCTTTTCTCCCAAGCAGGGTGTGATTCATTTTATGAGAAAGAATGTAAAACGTAAGAGGGATGAATGTGGAGGCCGCATAACATTTCACGGGCATGAAACACTAATTAGTAATTGCTCATTAAACAAGGAGGGCCTGGAAACATCTGAACACCGCCTCTCATCATAGCTAATCTCACATCCCTCCCCAGGAACCTAGGAGGGGAGTGGGTTTGTGCGATGTGCCCTAAGTGTACAACCTGGCAGTTGTCATCTTGCATCTACCTGTAGGGCTGGGCCACCGTGAGTCCCGATTATTGTGATTTTAGCATAACAGCAGCAATCACCCTTCTGGCCGCTTTCTTTTGAACCAGACCATTTCTACTCCCCTCCTGGCTCCCATCCCCCGTTTCCCACAGGTACTCAGGCAGGCTCTGGAAGGGAAGCCTCATTCTCCGCAGTAGGTGTAAGATCTCAACCTTTATGATTTTGTTTTAGGTTTTGGGAAGCTGGTACTCCGAGGGCCTCTTGAATTGCTGTCAGCTTTGCTCAGGGATGTGTTTGAAGGCATCGGTTCTCATTTCTGTTATTTTAGGGCTTGGATCAGTCTGTCTTCATAGAAACACCACGGCTGCTTTCCATGGTGATTGAATAAGCATTCGTTGAAACGGGTGAACGTCATGACCCTTGGAATAAAGACATGGTGCAGAAAGGGAAAATATCATAATTGGGGATCTGGTGTAGGGGCACGTAGGAATGGGAAGTGGGGGAAAAAAAAAAAACTTTTTATGACTTTTTTTTTTCCCCAGAAGGCTTATTCAAGACAGATTTGGACATAAAGTTGGGTTAAAGTTTGTGCAGGTATTTAAGCTTGGAGGATGCTTTATAAAATATTCATAGTTTTGAATCTGAGTGGGAGAGTGTCTCTTCCACACAAATGCCTTCAAACATCAGAGGAAGACAGAATTTCCAGGTCAAGATCTTTTTGCAGTGTGAGAGGAACAGGGAATGAGATAGATTTCGAAAACTGATCACTTTGCCACAATTAAATGCCCGTATTGCCTTATCTGCAGCTTTTGAAAAAGGAAGAATTTAGAATCTGATGCCTTGAGTGAGATCTAATTGCTTAATTTACAGAATCCTCCTATTTTTTAAAATGAAATGTACCAGCCCATGCTATTTTGGGGACAGTTGGGGAGATTTGAATATGCACTGGCTTTTGGCTGAAATTAAAGAATTATAAGTTTCTGCATGTAACTGTGATATCTTCCTTATATAGAAAAATAGAGATGCATCCTAAACGATTTAAGTGTGGCATGACATGATGGGTATAATTTACTTTGAAATTTAAGCATTAAAAGGAGTTAAATGAAAATATTATTGAGGAATTCAATGGGGAAAAGCAAACCTATACTGGTTTTATATACAGCGCACACAGTCTTATACACAGATGCCAACACACACACTGTTTTGCCCTGAAAAACTTCTTTTAGGAGTCTTTTTTGTTTTCCCAAGGAAAACCAACATAGACACAGGAGTGATAACTTAAATCTAGTAAAGTGTATAGGTTTCTGATATTGTCGTGTATTGTAAATATTTTAGATTCATTTCGCCTTATATGTTAACCCCATACAAACCCCCAGATGAGACACTTTATTATAGTGTCAGAAGAAACAAAAACCATTGTAACTCTTATTTACATAATATACTCCTTTCTGCCGTGGAAAAGGTGCTACACTGTTGCTTCTCATTTATAGGAAGGAAAAGTAAAGAATGAACAAAGTAAACCGTGGAATGTCTTTCCAGATAGCAGTGATGTTGACGTATATTTTGTAGGTGACAACCCCAAATATCCTGTGTTCTTTCGCAGGGTTTTTAAGTACCGGCGACCAGGCGGCCAAAGGCAACTACGGGCTCCTGGATCAGATCCAAGCATTACGTTGGATTGAGGAGAATGTCGGGGCCTTCGGTGGGGATCCCAAGAGAGTGACCATCTTCGGCTCCGGCGCGGGTGCTTCTTGTGTCAGCCTCTTGACCTTGTCTCACTATTCAGAAGGTAAGAAAAGCATCCCCACAGTGCGCAGGGAACCCTGGGACCCAGAAATGAACCCATATTGAATTCTTATTCAAGGCGCATACAGGGTGGCCATAGTCTCTATTGAAACCTCCACAGAAAATCCCCCAAATGACATGCGTGCTCATGCTCTTCTCTTAACTCAGCTTGCTTTCTGATGTTTTTAAATTGAGGTATGATTGACATACACCATTCGATCAGTTTCAGGTGTACAACATAACCGTTCGCTATTGGTATACAGTGCAAAACGATCACCACGGGAAGTCCAGTTAACACCTGTCACCATTGAGTTACAAATTTTTTTCCTTCTGATGAGAATTTTAAGATCTCCTCTCCTAGCCACTTTTAAGTACGCAATACAGTATCATTAACTATCCTAACGATATACTTTTCTCACTTAGACTTCTGGCAAAGAGCGTTGCTTACAATAATTGGAGGCAAATGACTTCTTTAGAAATGCCTACACCCTGCTTTCGCCTGTCTGAGTTTATTTGGACAACTTTAAATTTTATTAACTACAATTTTCATCTTGGGAGAAGAAATAGGAAAGGGAATCAGTATGTGGACGGTGGTTACAGATTTTTAGATTTCGTGATCAACAAAGCTTGTAGCCATATGGTTATAAAGTCACGTCTTTGATGCAAACTAATTCAGGTTGATGCCCTCTGGTCCATTGGTGATGGAGGTTCCCAGCAATATCAGATGAGAGATTTTTAAAAGAAAAATCAACAGAAATTGGGGGCAGTGGGCCTGGAGGCACCTTAATAACTTCCTGGCTCTGCCTTCAAAAATGGAACAAAAATAAAAACAAAACAAGAAAATGCAGCCCTGGGGCACTTTGCAAGTACAAGTGAATATTCATAACAACAGTCTAAATCGTCAAGGTCGTGTTATGTTCCCTTCTGTGTCATTGGTTGGTTTAAGGATTTACCACATCTATTTGAACCATTTTTATGAAAAGCACCTGAAACTTTAAAGGAATTATTTTTCTTTAAAGAGTCTTATATTATCTTTCTTTAAAGTACCCTAAACATGTTAAAAAAAAAAAAAAAGGAAGTATCATCGTGCCGTATGACAGCATCCCATTTTTTTCCTCTCTTCCTACACCATCATGGACAAGTTGCTGACTCTTTCTGATTGCTTCATTAGCAAGATATGATTGACGATGATTTTTAAGTCGTGTGAGGTCTGAATTTCTTGATTCTTTATTTCATAATGGCTGAGGAGAGGTAGAATGAAAAGCTTATGTTTGTATTAACCCTTATTAAAAAAGGAAAAAGCGAGTAAATTAGATCATTAGTGATAACGATTCCTATAGCGTTTTAGAAAATACCTGTATTTTCCCATTTCTCAATGGATATAATCATGATTCTCCCTTTACAATAGTCAGGACCAACTCTAGCAGTAATCAAACACATGTCAGCCAAAACTAATGGGGGAAGAGTGTTAATTCCTTAAATCAATAGATCAGAAATGAATATGGCGATGCTTTGCATCATTTCTGCAAAGTAGCTCTCTAAAATCAACCCAGCAATAGAATCAAGAATTAATGAACACACCCAGACTGTTGGCCTTAGGAATTTCACTTGTCGTGATATAACTTAATGAAGTCAACATACACATGGGGGAAAAGGTGTTTTCATGGAGTTTTTTACCACAGCATTCTCATAGCAAAGAATGAAAGGAAAAGCTACAAGACCAGAAAGGCAAGAACATTGTGAGTGACACGTGCATTTACTCGAAGGAACAATAATTTGTTTTAAGAATTGTGCTTAAGATATGCATTAACCTGGGAGGCATGATATGAAGAGCTCGTTCAGCAAACCATCACCTTGGCCGGGTACCACATTCCCTTTTGACCCCGTCATGGACAGGGATGCCATTCCAAGCAACTCTCAGATCCTGATGGAGCAGGGGGGAGTTCCTTAATTATGACATCAGTATACTATGCAGATATGGGACACGGTTATACACAACAGACCAAAGGGAGGGAAAACACCAAGAAGGAATGATACTAAAAATATTAAAGTATGTCCTATTTTATAGTATGAATTATAGGTGACTTTTTCTTTAATTTTTCAAGTTTTATCCCAGGTTGTATTACTTGCCTACCAAAACATACACACACACACACACACACACACACACACACACACACACGGCTACCTCAGTCACGGCCAACAGTTATGACACAGAGAGAAAATGTGTAACTTCCAGCAACATTTTTCTAATTCTGGTTGTCTTCATTTATGAATCTTTTAATAGATCCAATATGGACATCATTTCCTTAAGGTGCTTTAAAACATTCACCTTGAGAGCCAGACACACAAGTCAGTACATTTCCAACGGAATGGTAAACGTTGGGAAATTGGCCCCAAGGGAGCTAGATGACGTGTGTCGGGCAAAGCCAGATCGTTTTAAGCAGCT
Organism: Delphinus delphis; assembly: GCF_949987515.2. Lineage (NCBI taxonomy): Eukaryota > Metazoa > Chordata > Mammalia > Artiodactyla > Delphinidae > Delphinus > Delphinus delphis. Next base: position 122,808,987 of record NC_082704.1, read on the forward strand.
CATTCTTGTGTGTCATCGGCAGGCAATCCTCTAGTCTTTAGAATCCCATCCTCCAATGATTGCAGTCATGTTTCCTTCATCCCTGATTGCTTGTATGGCCTTAAAGATCGACAGGGCACGGATTTCTGGACTCCCCGCTGAATGCTTTTATTCTCCCAGTGACTTACGAGGCGTCAGAGCTAGATCATGCTGGAGTTCAAGGAAGCGGCAGGAAGAGATAAGGAATAGAACACCATGATCTTATGGCCTTCCGTCTCATACTGGAGCAGTTAAAAATAGACTTTTGGGGCTTCCCTGGTGGCGCAGTGGTTGAGAGTCCGCCTGCCGATGCAGGGGACACGGGTTTGTGCCCCGGTCCCGGAAGATCCCACATGCTGCGGAGCAGCTGGGCCCATGAGCCATGGCCGCTGAGCCTGAGCTCCGCAACGGGAAAGGCCACAACAGTGAGAGGCCCGCTTACCGCAAAAAAAAAAAAAAAAAATAGACTTATTTACTTCTGGACATCCACATACTAGACTGATCAGATAGGAAATTTTAAGCTACACAGAATTTTACTCATGAAACAGCCCAAGATTTTCCCAGTTTCTCACCAAGCAGACACGTTTAAAATGTGGCAGAACGAATTGTACAAAAGTCTGGGCTCTGAGTGGATGCAACTTTGAAATTAATGATTTTGGGGGGAAAAAAAGATACATTTTAGCGGGGCATGCAAGGGGAGATTTCTTTAGGAATAGCTAATTTAATGAATTCATTTTAATTGCATGTTTTTAGCACCTTTGGTCTATGGAGCGTGGAAATAAAAATGCATTCCAGAATTTATACTCTGAAACCGATTTCAGTGGCTCTTCCCCCTCTAATAAAGCGGTACCTGGTTTTGCCAGTAAGGGGAAACAGCCTTTGACCTCTTATGGCCACAAAGCATATTTTTAGAGGCTGGGGGGTTGTGATGACTCTGAGACTCTTCATTTACGCATTCTGCGGATGGAGACACTAATATTACACAAAATTGGGGAAGGAGAAAGAGGTGGTGTTTTTAGCACTGCAGCTAAAGTGTAAACGCAGTTTCGTTTTCTAAACTCTGTGTGTGTGTGTGTGTGTGTGTGTCTGAGAGCATCCTATAAGACCACTGTCCAGCAGGTGGGGGAGGGGGAAGACGAGATAGAAATGAGAGGAAGAGATGCCGAGTGCGCTGAATGCTGCAGTATCCAGAAATTCACATGCCCGAGAGACAATCAGAGCCTTCTTTGCCGAGTAAAAGCTGCTTTTCTGTCCTGCGGGTTTTCATTTGCATGTCCACAATTTTGCACCTGCAGGTCTCTTCCAGAAGGCCATCATCCAGAGCGGGACCGCCCTGTCCAGCTGGGCCGTGAACTACCAGCCTGCCAAGTACACTCGGATATTGGCAGATAAAGTCGGCTGCAACATGCTGGATACCACGGATATGGTGGAATGCCTTCGGAATAAGAACTACAAAGAGCTCATTCAGCAGACCATCACCCCGGCCACGTACCACATCTCCTTCGGGCCCGTCATTGACGGGGATGTCATCCCCGATGACCCTCAGATCCTGATGGAGCAGGGGGAATTCCTTAACTATGACATCATGCTCGGGGTCAACCAGGGGGAGGGGCTGAAGTTCGTGGACGGCGTCGTGGATAACGAGGATGGTGTGACGCCCAACGATTTTGACTTCTTGGTGTCCAACTTCGTGGACAACCTTTACGGCTACCCGGAGGGGAAGGACACCTTGCGGGAGACCATCAAGTTCATGTACACGGACTGGGCAGATAAGGAGAACCCCGAGACGCGGCGGAAAACCTTGGTGGCTCTGTTCACCGACCACCAGTGGGTGGCCCCCGCCGTGGCCACCGCGGACCTGCACGCACAGTACGGCTCACCCACCTACTTCTATGCCTTCTACCACCACTGCCAAAGCGAGATGAAGCCCAGCTGGGCGGACTCAGCACACGGCGACGAAGTCCCCTATGTCTTTGGGATCCCCATGATTGGCCCTACCGAGCTCTTCAGCTGCAACTTCTCCAAGAATGATGTCATGCTCAGCGCGGTGGTCATGACGTACTGGACGAACTTCGCCAAAACCGGGTATGTTCTTCTCCCCATCAGGGTATTGTTTGTCTGGTTCCTCCGCGTAAGTGTGGTTCCCACGACTGGCTAGACTGCGGCGTGCAGGCATCCACACACAGTAACAGAAGTAGTCATTTTTCCCCCCAACATCTAGGGAGACCTCATTTTTTCTCTACCCCTGAATTGTTTTCTATCAAGTCAGATTTTCGCTAAGGCGCTAGATGCATATTAAAAATTCTACACTTGCTACTGGGGTCAGATGTCGATATATTTGCCTATTCTATGGGCAACTGATCTGGAGTTTCAAATCTAGGCAGGACCTTGTCTTGTCTGGTCGATAATAGGGTTCTCAAAATACATGTGCCAGATGGAATGCATAGCAAGGAATGAAATAAATCTCATAATAAATATATAGGAATACTGTATGTGTATATAGTATATATATTCTATATGTATATGCACATGTAATAACTCCTAATCTCATAACTGTAGAGAAATCCCGTGTGTGTGTATGTGTGTAAGATATATATGTGCATGTGTATCTATGTACGTGCATAGGATTTCTCCATTGTTGTGAGATTTATTTTCTATATATGCATAGGCACACAAAATATATTTATTTTGTTTATATATAAATATTGACACGTGTTTATTTCATTAATATAAATTGCATACATGTGTGTATATTTAGCTGTATATCTATCTATAGACACATATAGAAATCTCATTGGCTAAATAAAGTAGGAAGTATACAGGCGTTACATATATAACAGGGTCCACCCGTATTCCACTGAGCAGATTCTCTGCAGACAACGAAAGAAAAGACTCCCCAGCATCTTAAGGAGCTACACATATCAGAGCATCTTTTCATTTGCTCTTGTCGAATAACCTAATTGCGGAAATTAATGAGGTAGCATTCTGTTCTGCCTGCCTGCGCTTCTGTCATTAACCTTGAGCGTCTCGTACCGAATTTACAGTGAAGGTCCTCCCGGCTCTGGAGGATGGAGAATCTTCCTGTGGGCCGCTGGGGGGTGGAATTAGGCCCCCCCATACTGCAGCAGCCCTGCAGTGCCTGAGCCTCTTGTAGCTCTCATGAGAGGAAGTGGGGATGCCGGGGATGTGTAGGGGGTCAGCAGGTATCATTCTTTACAATGATTCCAGATACTCTGGTGGGAAGTGGTTTCATGGTTTTGCAGTCTTAGGAAAAGTGTGGCACATTTCTTGAGTGGAAAACATGTTGTACCAATACCCACTTTGGACTGTCCCATCTTACAAGTTTGACCTAAGAAAAACAGTGGGAAACGGAGACGGTACAACCGTGCCGGGGAGAGATGCTTGTCTGTCCCCAAAAGGTTCTTTTTTCGACAAGGAGGTGATTGAGGTTAAGTCAGCAAGTGTTTTTAAGTAACCCCTGTTTATTAGATTCCTAGGGCTGCTGCCACAAAGTACCAAAAATGATGTAGCTTAAAACAACAGAAGTGTATTTCACAGTTGTGGAGGCTAGAAGTCCACCATGCAGGTGTCCGCAGGGCTGAGTTCTCTCTGACACCCATAGGGGAATGTTTCCATGCTGCTTCATAGCTCCTGGTGCTTTGCTGGCAGTGTTTGGTGTTGCCTGACTTGTAGCTGCATCTCTCCAAGCTCTGTGTCTGTCATACCGTGGCACTCTCCCAACACGTCTGTCTTTATATGGCCATCTTCTTCTTTTTTATCTTTATTGAAGTATAGTTCATTTACAATCTTGTGTTAATTTCTGCTCTACAGTGAAGTGATTCAGTTATAGACACATATACATTCTTTTTCATATTCTTTTCCATAATGGTTTATCACAGGCTATTGAGTATAGCTCCCTGTGCTGTACAGTAGGTCCTTATTGTTTATCCATCCTATGTATAGTAGTTTGCATCTGCTGATCCCAAACTCCCGATCCATCCCTCCCTCACTCCCCTCCCCCGTGGCAACTACAAGTCTGTTCTCTCTGTCTGTGACTCTGTTTCTGTTTCGTAGGTAAGTTCATTTGTATCATATTTTAGGTTCTACACATAAGTGATATCATATGGTATTTGTCTTTCTCTTTCTGACTTATTCTACCTAGTATGATAATCTCTAGTTGCATCCATGTTGCTGCAAATGGCATTATTTTGTTCTTTTTTATTTTGACCATCCTCTTATAAGGGCACCAATCATATTGGTTTAAGAGTCCATCCTGCTCCAGTATGACCTCATCTTTTTTTTTTAATTTTTATTTTTTGGCCGGGCCGTGCGGCTTGCGGGATCTTAGTTCCCCAACCAGGGATCGAACCAGTGCCCCCGGCAGTGGAAGCACAGAGTCCTAACCACTGGACCACCAGGGAATTCCACTACAACCTCATCTTAACTTGACTGACTACATCTGCAATGACCCTATTTCCAACAAGATCACACTGTGAGGTCCTGGGTGTTAGGACTTCAGTGTATCTTAATTTGAGAGGGGAACAGTTCAATGCATAACCCCTTTTAAAGGCAGGACCAATGCCCAATTGTGTCATAGAACTCAGATAGGTAATGCCTGCCCTTGCAAAGTGTTGCCTTCTTTTGAAGCAAAAACACTCACAGGAGCGTTTCCCACACCATGGCCATGCCTATCGACTACATCACCATCCAAACCCATCATTAATTCCATAACATCTAAACACAGATCATGACTTACTTTTGTTAAAGCCATCTACTTTCTTTTTCTCTCACGTGTTTTGGGAATCAATTTTATATGATTTTCTTAAATGGAAGGATCATTCATCATCAATTTAACTGAACCATTAAAGAAAACTACAAAATCCAAATAAAGCCATTAAATTCTCATTAGCTGTGCTTGCCTGCCAAAGGCTCTGAGATGGATTTTCTCTTGTTGTTAAAAAAAAAAAAAAACAAAGAAAAATTAAAGGAAATTAATGTCGTGAGATGGTAGAGAAATGCTAGCACCAAACCTATAGGTCACCAGGACCTGTCAACGACTAAGTGAGGATTGAGAATGTTGAGTGTTCTTTAAAATGGTTTTTAAGATGTTGAGTGCTTTTTAATTTCATAACTCTATATTCCTAAAATCACTTCGCTTACTGCCTGTGGTTCACGCCCCTCATTTGGGGAACACAGTGGTGGAGATGTCAGATAGCTTGGGCTTAATCCCTGGCCCAGTATACTCCTGTGGCCACTAGTGGTGCGTGTTTAGGATACTTTCGGATTTCATAAAGATGCTAAAGTAGCGGATGGGGAAGGAATAAGGACTTGGCTTGGAGGAATAGCCGTCATCTGACCAGAGTCCAGGTAGAGATCTCACTGTGGGAACAGGATATCGCTAATGGATGGCCTTGGATGTCAGTCTGAAGAATCTGGATTTTATCCAAGCAGGAGCTATTTTTATTTCTGTGGTCCATGTGGAGCATAGCTGAAATCGTACTTGGGGATATTAATGCAATGAGTTTTCACAACACATTGGAAAGGTCGTTGGAATGACTCAAATCTTCTTTCTTTCTTTTTTTTTAATTAATTTTATTTATTTTTGGCCATGTTAGGTCTTTGTTGCTCCACACGGGCTTTCTCTAGTTGCGGCGAGCAGGGGCTACTCTTCGTTGCAGTGCACGGGCTTCTCATTGCAGTGGCTTCTCTTGTTGCAGAGCACGGGCTCTAGGTGCATGGGCTTTGGTAATTGTGGCACGTGGGCTCAGTTGTTGTGGCTCGCGGGTTCTAGTGCGCGGGCTCAGTAGTTGTGGCTCACGGGTTTAGTTGCTCCGTGGCATGTGGGATCTTCCCGGACCAGGGCTCGAACCCGTGTCCCCTGCATTGGCAGGCGGATTCTTAAAGACTGCGCCACCAGGGAAACCCTCAAATCATCTTTTAAGGAAGTTACTCAGAACCTCCCCTAACCTGCAATGCAGTGTGCAGTTTCAAACGTAAGTCAGGAGGATCACATCTCAGTAGCTTATGGTTTAACAGAAAATGGGGGATTGAGCAAAGTCTAGTGATTTAGGTGTTCGCCAATAGATGATATGGCTCATGAGGTGGTTGCTAGTTATTCATTGATTGATTTTAAACAGGGTAGTGGCATGATCAGCCCTGTGTGGTGGAGGATTTCTTTGTCCCTAGGGGGCTGCCAAAGTGGTCCAGCTGAGGAGAATGAGGCAGCATGGTGCCAGTAATGGAACAGCATGGGAGTAAACCATCTCTCATGTCATCAAGGGTCTCATACCTTATTTGATGCCAGCAAGGGAAGAGCATAGGATAAACCATCCCTGATGTCACAGTGTGAGGTGAGATGCTTGACTCTGTTCTCCAGAACCCATACTCAGGCAGTGACCCACAGAATATGATGGAATACACTTGAGCGCCATCCACTGCTCCCTGTAAGCACTACAGAGACAGGAGTTTGGTTATAAGAATATCCTGTCATACGTCTAATCACAACACATGGCTGAGAAGAAAGGATTATGTTGTGTCAGAACATGCTTTGCCGTGATCGCTGGGTGGAACTTCACCTCTGCTGCCCCTCCCTGATGATCCTGACTACTCATACGTTTGCTGAGATGAGGTGAACACTGGGGCTTCTTTTTATATGACCGAAGCAGAGAAAACATAATGTGGGGATGGTGTGTGTGGTAGGCATGGAAGGAAGGAAGGAAGGGTAGAAGGATGGAAGGACGTTGCTAGGAGACTGTTTCAATAATCCAGGTGAGAAGACTAACCCAAAACAGCACTGGGAAAGGACAGTGAAGCCAGGACATTAAGTATTAGGCTAGAAATAAGGCTACTTGGAGAGTTTTGATAAATGAGAAGTTATGTCTGGGAAAAATTAAAACTAATCCCAAGGTTTATGAATGATTACACAGATTTAAACTCTTTGTCACATCCAACCTCTTTGGGAATAGGTGGGAAGGCGTTGGTCCTGGCCACTCAGTAGAAATCAGGTGCCCATTGATCAAGGACCAATGCAATTTGGGTTCTGTGTGAGGAGAGGTGGATAAAATGGGTTGAATTAGGGTCTCTACAGAAGATATGGCTGTGAACAGTACCTTCACCATTCTGTATGGAAGGCCTCGGAGGCTCTTGGAATTCAGAGATGGGAAGGCTGTTGGCCGATAAGCCAATATATATTATGTAAGAAGAGCAACATATATATTCCAATATGTGGAAATACAGTTGTATAGGTCGAGTGGGTGGGATGACGTATTTTTCATTGGTTTTCAGATTCCATCTCTACTTTTGATTTTGCTCATATCTTGTGATTGATTTATATTTCAACTTTTGCTCAATCTTTGCAAAAAATCAGGAAACAGACAGGAAAGATGGGCTAGATAGAGTTGCAGTCAAAGCCTGGTTTTGAAAGTGACGTTTATTGCCCCAAAGTATTTTAAGCTCAGTGAAGGAACACCTCTACCGGTTGTATAGGACGGACTGAACACATACTTCTTGGTGCAGGGGGTAGTTTTCGTCTTAGAGGTCTAGGGACAAATGGTCAACCACGGCATTGTTTTAGGGGTAAGGAAAACCTTATACCATCCAAAGGAGCATATCAGAGGGTTCACTGGTATTTTTAAAGGAATCGTGTTGCCCATCTCTCACAAATAAGATGAACCACAAGACCTTGAAGACGCATTTAGCCTCCACTTCTAAGATGATATCGCAAACGAAATATGACAGGTGAAAATGTATGTTTAGGTGACGAGGAGTATGGGTAGGTGTTGAGGTTTTTACTAGAGAAAGAAGGTGTGTCTGTTTCATTCTCTCCTTAATCATTATCATCTTGAACTTTACTCATGGGAATTAGAAGACGCCATGTGCTGAAGCAAAGTCTAAACAACAAGGCAGTGGTATCCCACATAGAGATCTTACTGTCTTTGGGGTGTTTGACAAGGGGAAATGATGAGCCTTCATAAGCGCCGTGAGTTTATCTTGGTTTCAGGCTTCTGACTGTGCATCTCCCAGAACTTTGATAGGTTGTATCGGCCTAAAGCATACTTACCGGATTTTCAAAATCCTCTATTCTCTGAGAACAAAATAAATGTGTTTCCTTACCTTTCAAATGTACACCGAATTCCATAAAAAAAATCGACAAATATCCTACATGAAAAGACACTCTCTTTCCTGGATGCCCTCTCTTCAGTAAAAGGTCAGTACAACTAAAAGACCCAATTCCGTGAAATCAGATCAATGCGAACATAGTAGGAATCCTCGCTCCCTTTCGTTGCTTTTAGAACGATAAAAATCGATGACAAATTTCTCCATGACAGATTCCGGTTAAATAGGAATTTTCCAACAATGTATTTCAGAAGACTCAAATAAAAAAACATGAGGTGCTATATTAAATCCAACAGTTTTTGAAAACATGTAAGAATATAAAAATGAATTAAAAGCAGATTATTTTAAAGTATATAAATGTTTATAAATGAACAGATAAATAAGAAAGCTCATAGTATTAAGACCTACAATTTTTTATATTTTATCATCTCACTAATAAGAGCACAGCAGTCAGTGTGTACTCAGTTATGTGGTAAAATTTCTTTGTCCTGCATACCACATATGTAATCATATCTACGATCATATATATACCTATGCATCTATATATATATATATATATGTCTGTGTGTGTATATAGTATGCAGTATGTACTGTTGTATACAGTATACTTTTATACAGTATATACTGTACCCAGTGTATAATATAACGTATGCACTGTGGTATACAGTATACTTTGATACAGCATATACTATATACAGTATATAGTGTACCATATATGCTATGATATACATAGTACACTTTTATACAATGTATACTATATACGGTATACAGTGTACCATATATACTGTGGTACACAGTGGTATATACTATACACAGTGTGTAGTATACTTTGATATAGCATATACTATATACAGTATATACTGTACCATGTATGCTATGATGTACACAGACAGTATATACTATATATAATTAACAGTGTACCATATATACAGTATATTGTTATGCAGCATACACTGTATCTAGTATATTAGTGTACCATGTATACTGGTATACAGTATACGTTTATGTAGCATATACTAAGTAGAATGTATAGTATTAGGTATATTCTGTGGCTGTATACAGTATGTTATTTATAGTCCTCTCTCGCTAGCAATTTGTAGGTATTCTAATTTATGCATTGCAGAGAGGGATACTATTTATTGAGCTCTTACTACATGCCAGGAATATTGTAGTTATTATTTAACCTTTCTCACTTCCTTTCCATCCCAGTATTCTTATCCACTTTATAGATGAGGAAGATGAGGCTAAGAGAGGCTTAAGGATTTGCTCAAGATTTCACAGCTTGTAAAGAGGGAGAGATGCAGAACTTGATGTATGGAAATGATTTTGACAGCCTCAGGCTGAGGGCTAAAGTCCTTCCTTTGGCAGATGCATCTGTTGGTCAAGTGCATCGTTCGCATCCTGCACGCTACTTGGGAATGTCTGTAGCCTTTAGGTCTTCCAGTGGGACCTTCTGGTTCCCCAGCCTTCTGATACATGAGCAAACAGGCAGTGGCTGAAGGCAGCTTCATAAAAGTGTTAGGTGGAAAATAGAAGCTAGAGCACCTGGAGTAATAGATCTAAGCAAACTGGGTCTGCACATCATGTCTGAATGTTCAATGTCAACTAGGTGGCATGATATCATGCATGATCTCAAATTTTCCAAACCAGTACACATTAAGATGAAACCTGTTTTACAGCTCACTTTACCAAGCCTAAAAAAAATGGAAGAAATGAGAATATGATATCTTTGCGGGGCGGGGGGAGGTTGTCTGTTATCTTAAAAGAGTTAGTTGCAAAGATGTTTCAAGTACCATGTTTTGTGGAGAATCTTTCCATTTTGGTGATTCTCCTTCTGCCTGTGTCCACTTATGTAAATCATAGGAGACTTCTTAGGTTCATAGTTGCCATGCGCACTTGAAATCTATTTAAAAAACCCTCAATTTCTTGCATCGTATGGTACTTTTCCTAAAATCCTTAACTCTGCATATCTAAAAGCACCGTCTGACCAAACTTCTTAAATCAACGGAATGTTGTGTGATCTTTACGTGACTCAGTCTTCAGAAGGTTTCCAAGTACATACATATTTCTCCTTCTGAGAGAGAGCGAACAATTGATGCATAATTCTATTTATTAACATCTTGTAATTACAAAAGCCAGTTTTTATTTGATTTTTAACATACATTTTAGTTGTAACCACAGTATCTATTCATTTACCTAAGAAGCAATTCTTGAGGAAGAAAGAGAATGGCACAAATCTTGGACCATAGCCTCTAACTCAGGATTTCTCAGCCTCAATGCTACTGACACCTGGGACCAGGTACTTCTCTGCTGTGGAGGGGCTGTCCTGTGCCCTGGAGCATATTTAACAGTCACCCTGGCATCTACCCATTCATGGCACCACCCTTCACTAATAACAACAGAAAAACATCTCCAGATGTTACCAGATGCCCTCTTGGGGGCAAATCACCCTGGTTGAGATTTCTGACTCAAAAGTAGTTAAACTTGAAATGCAAGACACATTTTTGGTTTCCTTCTTTATCATGGAAGATAATTGGATGCATTTAAAAAATGTAGAAGTGTTATGAAAATGCTATCATACTGCCATCAGGAATTATTTTAAAATGAAGGTAAGGGGATTTTAAAGAAAAGGCAAGATGGTAGCGCGTCGGGATTGAAACACCATGTATTTGTTGCTACTTGAGTACTTTGTGCATATCAATAAACACATGAGATTATCTGGTTGTAATTTCATTGTATGTGATTAAAATTTACTTGGGAAATGTGGAAGAGTGTGACCTTTCTCTTTTTTTCTCCCTTCTGTCCCCAGTGATCCTAATCAGCCCGTTCCTCAGGACACCAAGTTCATTCACACAAAACCCAATCGCTTTGAGGAAGTGGCCTGGTCCAAGTATAACCCCAAAGACCAGCTCTATCTGCATATTGGCTTGAAACCCAGAGTGAGGGACCATTACCGAGCCACAAAAGTGGCTTTCTGGTTGGAACTCGTGCCTCACTTGCACAACCTGAATGAGATATTCCAGTATGTGTCCACAACCACAAAGGTTCCTCCTCCGGACATGACCTCCTTTCCCTACGGAACTCGGCGATCTCCTGCCAAGATATGGCCCACGACCAAACGCCCGGCGATCACTCCCGCCAACAACCCCAAACACTCCAAGGACCCTCATAAAACGGGGCCTGAGGACACCACCGTCCTCATCGAAACCAAACGGGATTATTCCACTGAGTTGAGCGTCACCATTGCCGTGGGGGCATCCTTACTCTTCCTTAACATCTTGGCGTTCGCAGCGCTGTACTATAAGAAGGACAAGAGGCGCCATGAGACACACAGGCGCCCCAGTCCCCAGAGAAATACCACAAATGACATCGCTCACATCCAGAACGAAGAGATCATGTCCCTGCAGATGAAACAGCTGGAGCATGATCACGAGTGTGAGTCCCTGCAGGCTCACGACACGCTGAGGCTCACCTGCCCTCCAGACTACACCCTCACGCTGCGCAGGTCCCCCGATGACATCCCACTTATGACACCAAATACCATCACTATGATTCCCAACACACTGACGGGGATGCAGCCTTTGCACACGTTCAATACCTTCAGTGGAGGACAAAACAGTACAAATTTACCCCACGGGCATTCAACCACTAGAGTATAGCTTTGCCGTCTTCTTCCCCTCCCTTTGCGCCTCCCCTCAGCCACATCGAAGAGAGAAAGAAAGAAGCAACATCTGCAAACAGGGAATGTTTGGCTTAAGACAAAACAAAACAAAACAAAAAGCAAAAGGGCAGCCACTGTGTCCTTGCAGACCCTTTCCATTGGCATCTCCCAGTACAATGAGATCAACTTCTGACCCTACGAAATGTGAAACGTATACATTGCTGTTACAATACTGCTTTAAGATCTCCACCATCCGGCAAACTTTAGTGCAACTAGGACATCGAAGTTTCAAGGACCTGGATGTTTCCAGTGTGACCACAGAAGCTGAAACTTCTGAAACTCGGCCGAGGACACTTTTTTTTTTTTAATTACAATTGAAATAAATAAATAAAAGTTCTTTTTGTGCCATACGACAGATGGCTCTACTTAAGTGAAGAAAGAATCTATGGGCTTTTACCCAGCATATGGAGGTGTAATCCAGAGAGAAGGAAAAGTAGAATTTTATTATTAAAATAAAAGAACTGACTATGCAGTTACATACGTAGAGTTCTGTGCAAAGAGATGTTTTGCCAGCCTGAACTCTATTTAAGAAACTTTGTAAAAATAAAAATAAAAAAATGTATATAGCCGTGCGTTTAAACAAACACACACCGAGAGAAAAACAGAAACAAAAACAACAACAAAAAAAGCTTTTATTGGTGTTTTCAGTTTGAAAGAGCTTTTAGCAAGATTGTGCTTTCCATTGTGGTCTGTATGTATATAAATCGATATATACATTAGTCATATCACCTCTGTCTCCTCCAGGACAAAGGAGGATTTTCTTCTTAATTCCTTGTGGCCAACAGACATGGGGTTTTCTAACGTGTTTCATTTGTAGGAGGATGTGATTGTCACACAGCGGACCTAGACCGTCTGTTCGACTAGGCTCTCTCTCCCCTTCTTGGGCTGGAAAGTGCATGCGACAGCATTCTTAGGAGACCGTTATTTTTAGGAAGACTTTTATTTTTGTGTGTTAAGGCTTCATGAAGTTGCAACCCCAGGATGGATCCCCAGCGTGGAGCCTATTTAAAGCTTGTTGAATTCGAAACACGCACGCACATGCAGAGTGACCGCGGGGGAGAAACAGAATACAAGTCTCGTTCTGTAGTTCTGGTTCTTTGAATCTGTTGAGGAAGAGTTGCTTCCCATCCCAGGGTCCTGCCAAAAAGGAAAAGAAAGCTTGTCTTTGGTAGGGCCAAGCTCTGCTGAGTCAATACAGCTCTGTACTCCCGAGCAGCTGCAGAAGGGTTTGGCTGATGAAATACCTGCTCAGCTTAGCTAATCAGATTGAAAGAGGGCATGTGTCTTTCCTTTCTGTTTAAGCAGTAAGTCCCTTATTTATCAGTAAGCAGGGATTTTTATTTTTTATATCATTTATGGGATAAAACATATGCTTGTCTGAAACTATTACCATTTGTGGATTTGTGTATCAGTCACTGATCCAGGCGTATTACAGAGAGAAAACAAACAAAAGGATAGAACATTCAAAGTGTTTTGCATGGGTTTTCCGGGAAGTTAGGATGGCTTCACTGTCAAGATAACACACAGAAATATTCAGTCATTTTAAATTGGCGAGACAGGGATGAGAAGTTTGTCCCTCTGACACTTTGTCATTTTCTCATCGTCCTTTTAATTTTCCTTAAGGAATCTTTTGCAAGTGTCCTAAAGTGGAAGGAAAAAGAATAGTAACCATGGTGACTTTATGTTTTGTCTTTCAAAAGTTATTGCGACACCAGGAAATAGTAGCCAAAGATATTTGAAGATGTCTCTGGGCATGGTTCTCATGGAAACCCAGCACTATACGTCTTTGCCAAGGTGGACATTCTCCACAAAGATAGTCCAAATTCCTTGTCTCTTTGTATAATCTTTAATTATTGAACCCCTGAACTAAATCTGTAGCAATGTCTATCAAAGTGTTTGAAAATGGCCCCCCCTAGAAAAAGAGAGTTCTTTTAAGAATGCATACAGATCGTCCAATAAATTCTGTTGTTCATCTTGGTTTAAATTTAAGAGTGATTCTCTGTGTATACATATGTGAAATATAACCCCAACTTCGCAAAGAGTGAAACATCACTCCTGCAGCTAGAGATGTCATGGGTACGATTTTTGTTCATCATTTTTGAAAGCTATTGTCAGGCCATTTCTGCAAGCTGTGTATTACCCCAGCTAAGCTACGACGAATAGGCTCTCCAGGAAACTACAAAGGACGTGATGCTTGGCACCGATGTGGGTCCGGTATGTTTGTAATGTGAATTCCAGTATTTGTTTAGTATTTCCAATTGTCTTCTGCTAGCAATATGCACAGTAATGTATCAGGCTTGTGACATTTGGATAAGGAAAAAAAAAAAAAGAGTTCTTGTTAAGTGAATAACTTTAGCTTTTACAAAGGATTATGATCAAAAGCAATTTAATACACCTTAAATGATATTTCTACATGGAAAGAAGTTATAGAATCTTCATAGAGTTCTATGAGAATAAAATATACTTGCTATCTATAAAAAAGAGGAAAAAAAAGAAAAAAAAGACATAAGTTAGAAAAAAACTTTCCTAGGCTTTTATTCTTGACCTTCACTGGCACGCAGGGTTTAATGGTTTCTTGGATTATTATTTTGCGATTTTGTTTTTGATTTTGCCTTAAGTAATGATAGAAGATATATATGGCTGGACACATATGTATAAACTTTTCAGCAGCATTTTTAATAATAAAATATCACAGTATTTTCTAATGCTTTGTGCAAATAATTACGCGTCCATTCTTTTTTTGTAGGTGGCCTATCCTATTTATTTATTTTTCCTTCTTTAGATGTCTTTTTCACTTTAAAAACTAAGCGATACATCTGACGTAGATGATAAACGGCACACTCAGTTGGTAATAGATCAGTTTCTTGTGGTTCGTCCTCATGAACAGGTTTTGTGTCCCCGCTAGGGATTTTCTTCTGGCCTGACATTGGAGAAAGGCACTCTGGTTGGTGAAACTCATAACAAGAGGATGTTTCCTGAAATGGAAGCCACTGCTGCTTCTTACGTTGCTGGGTTTTGAGTTGTGTTTGTTGTCATGCCTTAAATCTTTCTAGTAGCCTTATTTGAGTAAATCTCTGACAGGAAGAAATTCATTTGAATACAACTGGAGAGGCAGAAAATTACTACCATGCTGATGCGACCTAACTTGTCCAGTCCTCACATGCACCTGGTCATTCCTTATCTTAACAGTCACGATAGCCCTAAGGGGCAGGCACCTGTATTACTTCTATTTTAGAACTGAAGATGTTGAGAATCAGAAACATTAAGCTACAAGGCAGCAGCAGAACTCAGATTCAAAGGAAGATCGTGTGTTCAGAGCCCAAACTCTTCGCCAATGAAGGATGCAGCAAAAATTTCTAACTCAAGTTCATGAATGTCATGATAATATTAGCTAATTTTCAGGTAAAGGAAAACAGCAAAGACTGTGACTGCTGTATTCGAACTCTGAATTTTTTTTTACATGTTGGGCTCAGGTCGTTTGCTGAATGTGACGTACACAGGATATATATACACACACATATATACACATATACATACACATTTATATATTACATACAAATAAATATTTTAATATATTGTGTATTTACAATTGAATTTTAATAAACAAATATATTTATAAAGTATAATTATATTTTTATATTTATATACATACATAATAGCTATACTATATGAAACATACATTTGTATATAAAATAATATATCATACCATATGTGTGATATAATATGTAATATATTTTATATATTTAAAACATACATTTTATATTACACGTATATTGCAGATATGTATATATATCATGTTATATATACGTATTATAACTCTAGTGTATACCAGTTATATTATCTAATACAAAATATGTGTTTACATATAAGTAAATAAGTAACTATTTTATAAATATGTAAATAATATTTCATGAATACATAAACATATGTCATATCTATTTAATGGAAAAGCCATTTTCGTGGATTTAAAATTAGATCTCTGGCCAGTTTTTGAAATAGGGGAGTCATTCCTTTTTTCACCATTTGATGCATTCTGAATGGCCATTCTGAATAACTCAACGAATGGTAAAAACGTATGCATTCATTCATTCATCTATTCTTTCTGCAAATGTTTACCAAGCTTCTCCATCACCCCAGCTTTGTGCTGGGGCTTCTGTTAAAAATGAAAGAAGAAGCTCTCTCCATCCTAGGACTCCAAGCGGAGAGCAGGGAAGTACAGCTAGGAAGCAGCAGGAGGTGCTGGAGATGGTACCCAGGGTGCCAGTGGGAGTCTAGACACAGACCCTTAACCTCGTCTGCAAGGGGTGGGCAGTGCTCTGTAGGAAGCTACCCCAAACCACATCCCTCCAAGTATGTGGGCATCCACGGAGACAAACCAATGATGGCGGATGCTTCGGGAGGGCAGAACTCACACCCTCAAAGTGAGAAGACTCGGCGAGTTTGGGGAACTATGGCTTTTTTCTGTCCTAGCTGAAAAATAGAAGGTGTCACCGGGAAAGGTGTGGGGAAGGAGGGGAGTAGCATCCAGCTGATAACATGCCTCAAGTCACAAGGCATGCCGTGTGCACCTTGTCCTGAATTCAAGCAGCAGACGGTAAAAGATGGCGCCAAAGTGGTGTGAGCATATTTGCGTTTTTTTGTTTGTTTGTTTTTTGTGGTACGCGGGCCTCTCACTGTTGCAGTCTCTCCAGTTGCGGAGCACAGGTTCCGGACGCGCAGGCTCAGCGGCCATGGCTCACGGGCCCAGCCGCTCCGCGACATGTGGGATCTTCCCGGACCGGGGCACGAACCCGCGTCCCCTGCATTGGCAGGCGGACTCTCAACCACTGCGCCACCAGGGAAGCCCATATTTGCGATTTTTATCAGTGCTTCTCAAACGTTGTTCCAAGGATGTGCTGACATCAGGCTACAGGGCGGGTTCTGATCCAGCAGGGATTGCGTGGGCTGGAGTCTCTGCATGTCCAACAAGCCTGCAAAATGATGCCAGTGTTTCTGGTTCCCAATTATCCCCAACTCTTTTGGGGAGCAAGATTCGAGAGTGTTCCCTCCAGAAGCAGTTGTGGGGATGGTGTGAATGTGGTGGGATGGCGCTGGGTGCAGTGAAAGCAGCTGAGAAAGCAGATAGAGCAGCCTGTTTGATAAATTAATTACTATCATCCTGTCAGGGGAGGTGGGGACACAGTAGGAATGATAAACCCAAAAAACAGATAGATAGGTAGATAGATAGATAGATTGAATAGATGATTGATGGACAGATATAAAGGATTAACAGTTGGATGAACGGATGGATACAGATACAGAGATTGTAGATAGATAAACATATATGAATGCTAGATGGATAATGGTTTATTATAGAGACAGATATGGATGGGTGGATACATAACACACAGATAGCTGGTAGAGATGATAGATGTGAGTAGGTAGGTAGGTAGATATAAATAGATGATAGTTGAGATAGATGATAGGTAGATGGATAGATAGATGGAAAGAAAGAAGGAGGGAGGGATGCAAGGGAAGGAAGGAAGGAAGAGGAAGAAAGATGGGATTGGTAGGTAGGTAGGTAGGTAGGTAGATAGATAGATAGATGGATAGATAGATGGAATAGTTTTAGAGTTGCATGTTCCAGAAGTGATAAAGCACCACCATCAGAGATGACCAAGCCCATCTTGGTGGAGTTGAGTAACTTACACGCAAGGATGGTGAGTCATCTGGGTCATTTTTCGTGGTTGCGCACTGTCCTTGTTTCCATCTTATCCCCACATGCTTGCGGACGACTTTTATCTCCTGGTACCTCAAATTATTTTTATGCAGTGGGGCCCACCCCACTTAGCCATTATCAGGCTAGTTACTAGCAGTCAGATGGCAGAGGTGTTTTTTCTTTCCCACAACTTCCTCCAAATGTATTCATCACCTCCCCTTTTCTGGGCTGCCTGATTAGAAAAAAAATTAAAAATTAGATTCTGCTAAGGGAGGAAAGTGGTACTTTCTCTGCAGGTTCTTATTATCTTATTTAAAGAAATGGATATATAGGGGCTCCCCTGGTAGTGCAGCGGTTAAGAATCCACCTGCCAATGCAGGGAACACGGGTTCGAGCCCTGGTCCGGGAAGATCCCACGTGCCGCGGAGTGACTAAGCCCATGTGCCGCAACCACTGAGGCTGCGCTCTAGAGCCCACGAGCCACAACTACTGAGCCCATATGCCACAACTACTGAAGCCCGCGCGCCTAGAGCCCGTGCTCCACAACGAAGAGCAGCCCCCGCTCGCCGCAACTAGAGAAACCCCGCATGTAGCAACGAGGACCCAACGCAGCCAAAACTAAATAAGTAAATAAATTTTTTAAAAAGAAATGGATATATAGAGAACAGTCTTTTACATGTCTACCTTTCTATAAGGTAGACTAGTTCCTAAGGTCATTAGCTTCTAATAGGATGGGACTGAGAGCTGCTGGGAACAGGAGAATGTCCACGGGGTTCAGCCGGGAGAAGCCCAGAAAGGAAAATTATTCTAAGCGCTTAGTCCCAGGGACCACTAGAGAACTGTGCACTTGGGTGTTTCCACTGATGTAGGAGGGAAATGGGGAGATGAATTTCTGGAGCCCCGAAATACAGCCCTAAAAAATGTCCCATAAAACTGGGAATTTAGATGGTGCCTCATTCCAAATATTAGAAGCATTATTACCCTTCAGTGGTAACATCTGTCAAATCTTTACGATTTGTTTATGAACACAGCTTGAAAACAGATATCTCAGGGCATTCCGTATTATTGAATTTTAGGTATTGTCAGGGTTTATCTTAGGGGTTGTTTAGGTATTATTTTAGCTGTTACATAGACAATGTTGAAATTACTTTTTCCAAATTATAATGACAGCCAAAATATTTAACACTTCCGGAGGATATGCACCACTTACAGAGAAACTCTTACAGCAAAAGTGCTTAGAGATGTTTTAAATTATTGGGTCAACGGTTTAAAGAGCAATTACAGGCAGACCTCATTTTATTGCACAAATTGAGGGTTGGCGGCGACCCTGCCTATCACTGTCTATGAGTCTATAGACAGTCTGTAACTCTATCAGTGTCGTTTTTCCAACTGCATTTGCTCCCTTGGGGTCTGTGTCACATTTTGATAACTCTCGAAATATTTCAAACGTCTTCATTATTATATTTGCGATGGTGTCTGTGATCAGTGATCTTTGGTGTTACTGCTATGACTTGCTGAAGGCTCAGAGGATAGTGAGAAGTTTTTAGCAATATTTTAAATTTAAGGCCTGTATATATATATATTTTTTAGACATAATGCTATTGCACACTTAATAGACTAGAGTATAGTGTAAACATCACTTTTACATGCACTGGGAAACCCAGAAAAACTCTTGTAACTCGCTTTATTTTGATACTTGCCTTACTGCGGTGGTCTGGGACCCTATCCACAGTATCTTCAAGATCTACCCATACTTGTTTTGAATTTTAAAACTTTCAAATGATAATCAAAACGTGCTGTTCTAAGTAAGTTAGATGTACTAAGTCACTTCATCTTTATACCACCCTCCTAGAGTAGAGGCTTTCATGTTACCAAAGGGAGCAGTGAAACCCAGGAGGTTCAAAGACTTCCTCAAAGTCGCAGTAAGGAAATAAAATAACCAGGGTCTGACACCAGGTAGTTTTGCTCTGTTCCTCGTCAGTACAGAAAAAGATATGTCTCCTGTAGGGATTCTGAAAAATCTAAAAGAAGGGGAAAAAAAATCACTCTCATCTTTCTATGCCTCGAGAAAACGGATAGCCTTGAATTTTAAAATGCTTTTAAGGTACACCTACGGTCGCACACCCACCCCACCGGTCACCCACACTGGTACACGCACTCTGGGCACCTTCAGTGCGCTGATCGAATTTTCTAGAACGTCGGTTGATTTAAAAGCACAATTTATCGATTTCACCTACTGTTTTAGTTACGATTTGGGGTTGTTCAACATTTGGAATCTCCTTTTTGCTGAAATAACATTTTAAAACGCCAGCGGTGCCTTCCTCTCACCTCAGTGGGTAAATATAGAACGTGAAACTCGGCATAGGAAGGTTAGAAAATCTACGGAGATAGAGTTACACGGGGAAACAGTGTAAATAATTTATAACATAGGAGAGGAAGGCGTGCTGGCTGCAACATGTTGGCCAAATGCCTTATAAAACCAGCTTTGGGGACACCCTGGTGGCGTGGTGGTTGAGAGTCCGCCTACCGATGCAGGGGACACGGGTTCGTGCCCCGGTCCGGGAAGATCCCACATGCCGCGGAGCGGCTGGGCCCGTGAGCCATGGCCGCCAAGCCTGCGCGTCCGGAGCCTGTGCTCCGCAACGGGAGGGGCCACAGCAGTGAGGGGCCCGCGTACCGCAAAAAACAAACAGCTTTGGAAAGATGTGAAAGCAGGGAGAAACCTGTTCACAGCCCAAGACGTTCGTGGGCCGGCCACCTGCCCATGTGGCCTCAGCATGTGCTTTGTGAAGTGTCTGTTATGATAACCTCATGAGTCCCAATGCACTGACCCGTCCACATGGGATCGCAGGAGGAACCCATTTCCCCAGACTTACACAGGGTCAGAAACCTTCGTTATCTGATGCGGCTGCAGTCTCCAGTCCCACGGTTCTGTTGCAAAACTCCTTCTGTGGTCTTCACATCTTTGGAAGAGCATGCACACCCCAAGAGAAAGCAGACCCCAGGTTCTGTAAAAATCAAACAAACAAACACACAAAAAGCCTACTTTTTTTTAATGTTGTCATTTAGGAAGTATAATGCCACCTTTAATATCTCTCCTCTATTTTTATGCAGTGTTTTTCCCACCCTACATCTGCAACTCATGTTTCTATGAGCTGTCATGTTTCTAATAGAAAAAGAATTTAACAGGACCTATGGTCACCTTTGACAACCTTGAGCCCCATTTTTATTATAGACCTAAATGCTACCCATCAAATAAAGATTTCACCCTGTTTTTCCAAATTGCTTTTCGATCACATTTAAATGTATTCTACATACCGGCAGAAATAAGGCACACACTGACGTTTTAGGATGTGTCTCTTTGTCAGTTTGGGGGCTTCTATAAGATATTATGTAATGTGGAGAGCTAAAGTTCTATCTTTTGAATTAATTTTCAGGGTGACCAGGGAAAATAACAATTTATATCATGTCTGCAAAGATTATATGCAAAAGTATGTGAGCATTGGCTGATCTGCGGGTGCTTGCAAAACACATGAAAATTCCCTTTATAAAAAAATGTGGCGGATGACAGTTATTGTTCAAAATAGTCCCCGGAAATATTATTCCAGTATTAGGCTAATGAGAGAAATGGACAGTTTTGACTCCTCTGATGTTGAAGCAATGGCGTGCAACTTCAAAATTATGCCATCTTTATGGGTGTTTAGTGTGTGCAATCGGAGGAAATGTCACCTTCAGCCGTGGGGCATGAAAATCAAATGTTGCATGTACCTTTCTCGTCATAGGAGCTTTGAGCTCCTAGATTTATAGCAAAAATAATTTAGTAGAAAGAGTGTCCACTTGGGGGTCAAGATTCCTAAAATGGATGGTTTCTTGTCTATACCAAAAAGTCATGGGGTACCTTGTATACCTGTTTAGCATCTTTATTGGCGTATAATTGCTTTACAATGGTGTGTTAGTTGCTGCTGTATAACAAAGTGAATCAACTATACGTATACATATATCCCCATATCCCCTCCCTCTTGCATCTCCCTCCCACCCTACCTATCCCACCCCTCTAGGTGGTCACAGTGCACCGAGCTGATCTCCCTGTGCTATGCGGCTGCTTCCCACTAGCTATCAGTTTTACATTTGGGGTACCCTATATTTAATTCTTTCATTTACCATAACATGCTTTATTGCTCACTTACATTGAGAGAAATGTTGGAACCACATAATGCAATATTTCTATGAAGAAGCACCAGAAATTGACTTTCATTATATAATATACCATATGATTAATATAAAGACCACGGTAATCCTGTAGCAAGTAAATAGTGTATGATTTGAGCTGTGCTACCTTCCTTCATCCTAGATGGGCGGACCCCTTACTGAATTCCCTACAGTTACATGCTATATCAACTGTCTTGAATTCAATATAATTTAGGACAGCAGTTCAATTTCATGCATGTTTTAAGTTACTTCTCTTATTTCCTTTAATAGAGGGGCAGATCATGCATTGTGTGTGTGTGTGGGCAGGGTGCTTGTTTTCTCAGCTTTAATGACTATAAAATGTTAATTTCTTTACCCCCATTTCCTCTCCCTTCATTGGTGTAGCCTGTGAATTTCTCAGTAAGAAAATGTTAATTTCCTTACCCCCATTTCCTCTCCCTTCATTGGTATAGCCTGTGAATTTCTCAGTAAGAAAAGCTCAACGGCTCCGTTACAAAATAAGAGTGATTAATAATAACAGCAAAGATGATGACCAGATCACAGAGAGCCTCTCACAAGAAGGACATAAACGGAACACAGAGTGGGCGTGTTTGAAATACAGGAAGGCAAAGAGATTCAGCCGTGTTACATTAGGACCATTGCCAGATCAAGCCAGTGCGAGATGTGGTAGAAAACTGGTAACCCAGGGAGGAAAAGCTGGGGCAAAGCAGAGAGAGAAGATTCTGAAGAGAGAGCATTTCTGATTGAAATGTCCCCTTCAGCTGCAGTTTGCGTATCTATGACAACCCTAATCGGACGGGTCTCTTTTCCTTGTAATAATGTCACAAACCAAAGATACACCATCCTTATACAGACAAAAATTCTTTGTTTTTGATGTTCATAGATTTCCCAACTCCTCCCTTACCTATAGACTTTATCCCTGTTGCATGATGTTTAAGCACTTTATTAAGGATATCATGAGTTCCGATGATGGATATCTAAGAGAGGAAATCAGAAATAAGTGGATAACAGTGGTCCTTTGTCTTTTCAATGAATGTGGCACTCTTTCTTTTGAATGTCTTAAGGGGATTTTTTTCTCACTGAATATTCTAGTTCCACAAAACCCAAACCTATATTTCTAGTCTCTGTGCTTTCCAGCATTTTTTTCCGTCGTGCAAGACATCCTATTTAGATAGTATCTTCCTTTTTATTTTCTTTTGTGCCACCATAACAGGATCGCTTCCGAAGGGAGTTTTCCAGGAGGCGTACTTGTAAATTTGTCGTGAACCCTATTCTGTGTTAGCCTAAAATTTTAATGATGGCTGCATCAGACCAATGGTGCGTCAAAGTGACACGGAAGCAAGGTGGCTCCTGCCTGCAGTTTCCAATAGCAAGTCCAGCTTGGGGTGGCAAGGCTGCTTCTCCCAGCCAGGTGAATCAGATTGGAAAGGACCCTTAATTTATAGAAAAGGACGTCTGTCCACAGCACTGTGAAAAGAAGTGTGTCCAAGAGACAATCGAATGCATTTTGTGACCTGAACGGACCCCTCTTGGATTTTAATTTTCAAAAACCACGTATTTGTGGCTAGCCTATTGCAAAGAAGATATAGTACCAAGGGTCAGGTGTTGAAATAATATAAGTTTCTCCGTAGAATATATGCAGAATGTCTCTTTCCGTGATGCCCCTTTTCATTCTAAAGCCAGCTGCTAGCCTGTCTCCTTTGCAGAGATGGTGAGGACAGTATGATCTCTAATGAGCCAACCAGGGAAAAAAAGAGAGAAAAATGTAGTTCACTGCAGCCTCTTATTGACGCCGTAGTTAGCATCAAGCTATTGGTGGAAACTACTTTCCAGCCTGAGATGAGCCCAAAGGCTGCGCTCATCTTCGTGGAAATAGATGATGATGCCAACAGTGGTCTCATCTGAGTTTCTTAAGATATGTGTGCAGAAAAGTCAGTGGCCAGGCACATTCTTGCAGAATCGCAAATACAGGAAGCAATTTGAGGACATTTTTTTTCCTTTTTTTTCCTTTTTTTATTGAAGTATACCTGTTTTACCATATGGCGCCAACCTCTGCTGCACAGCAAAGTGACTCAGTTATGCACATAGAGACATTCTTGTTTTATATTCTTTTCCATTATAGTTTATCACAGGATATGGAATATAGTTCCCTGTGCTCTACAGCAGGACCTTGTTGTTTATCCATTCTAAATGTAATAGTTGGCATCTACTAACCCCGAACTCCCAATCCACCCCTCTCCCTACCCCCGTCCCCTTTGGCAACCACAAGTCTGTTCTCTACGTGAGAACATACATTTTTTTTAATTTTCAGTGAATGATCACAGGAGATACATTGACGAGTAAAATAAAACCCATCTTCCTGTATAAACAATCTGCATTCAACCTCCCAAGGGAAAGACGTGGAGCTTCCTGCTAAGGAATTCTGTTATGTTAACCTGCAAGGCATGCGTCAAAATAATAGGGAAGCACCCAGGAGCCAGGGACCAAAATCAGAGGGGCTAGAGCTTTGTCCTTCACTGGCCAAGTGAAGGTCAAGCTCCCTTAGACAGGTTACTTAATTTCTATGTGTTTATCTGCTACAAAGGGACAGGGTTTGCACCTCAGGGTCCAGTTAAAGATAAAACAAGATGGCAGATTTGAGAATTCGTTATAAATGCATACAAATCTCAAAGGGTCCTGGGTAATCTAATTCTCTTTCAAGTTTGTTCCCAGGGAATAGTCGGAGAAAGATGCCACTCTATCCTGCTGACTTCTAGGAACTCTGCTTAACAACCTGGCATCATTCGTGTTTTGTTTTCTCTTTATCCATCTGGCATCTTTACAGCTCAGACACAACTAGGTCCTGGGGGGATACATGAGAAAGAAAAGAACATGCTTTGTTTATCTCTTAGGAGACGGCGCAGACACAGCATAAGGAAAAAGAGAATATTTTGAAAATAATACTCAACTGGTATTTACGGGAGGAGAGAAAATGAAGGGAAAGGTATATTTAGTAGGCGGGGTGTGTCTCAGACATGATGCTTCTGATCTTAAAGGAAGCAGATGTGAATGGTAAAAAGAAAGCACTCACACGTCCGCCCATGGTTATCACACATCTATACACACACACTATGTTAGGATGTGTAAATGCTAACAGTCTCTTTGGTGTGTGAGGGGTGGTTAAAGAGAAGGGATGACGTTGACCTTGGCAATCTTCCAAGATTTTTACGGAACAAAAAGTTATTGGAAAATGTTCCTCATGTTTCTTGATCAGTAGGAAGTCTTAATATATATCCATGTGTAGTAGTAAGTGTAATATGTATGATACACTTATAATTTATATACGCACCTTCACTTCTTTCATCAAGAGACTTTTGTGAGACATTATAAAAGATGTGTATATATGCACATATATAGGTGTATATATTCTAGTATTATACTAGCTATTAAAAAATATATAATTTTATTATCTGTGATGGCTATATATATAGTACAAAAATACTATATAATACAAAAATATATATAATATATACTATGTGCATATATAATATATCCTATATATAAAGATGTAGTATATAATAAATATTACATGTATTACATACATATATGCAGCATATATATAGCAGCATATATATATATATACACACTCAGCTGTTGGTGGGGAAAAAATGTCTATAGGGCATAGAGACGTTTTTTTCACTTTTATTGGGGTATAGTGGATTCAACCTTTTCTTTTGAAACACACCAATTATATACTTTTTCAGATCTACTCTTCTAAATGCTCCGTCCAATACTTGAACATAAATCTTTACTTTCCTTGGACTAGTTGATGAATGATCTTTAGATAAGCACAATCTGTATCGTTCATTTCAGCGTCATTTAAACCGGCAGTCCTAAGACAAAAGAAGATTGTTGGGACGTGAGCTTGGTCTTTTCATGTGAGCATCGTGTGGGCACTAGGGGTCTTGATAATGTCGCTATATGCCTCTGTGAAAGACAGACAGCACCAGCTTAGGCGTAAGTCGACACCCAATGGGGCAAAGCCTTCATAAGCACGTTATTGTCCCAGCAACAGAAAAGCCATTACTTGCAAATGTAAAAAGGTGATAGTACCGAGGTCGCTTTTCCTCAATCCAGTTGGATTGATATGTCTTTTGGAGGCCAGCTTCTGCTTCCGGCTTTAGAAAATATTTTTACTAGATTTTAAGGAGGTACTCAAACACACACACTATATGATGTAGGGCTAAGGACGTGTGTGTGTGTAAAATATATACGGTAGATGGTAAATATATACTATTTATGTTTGTATGTATGGAAATATGTAAATATAAATAAATGTATATTATATATTTATAAATCTAAATTTTATATCTCTATATCTATCTATCAATATCTATCTAATCTATCATGTATCCATCTCTATCTTATCTTTTTTTTTTTGTGGTATGCGGGCCTCTCACTGTTGTGGCCTCTCCTGTTGCGGAGCACAGGCTCCGGACGCGCAGGCCCAGCGGCCATGGCTCATGGGCCCAGCCGCTCCGCGGCACGTGGGATCTTCCCGGACCGGGGCACGAACCCGTGTCCCCTGCATCAGCAGGCGGACTCTCAACCACTGCGCCACCAGGGAAGCCCTATCTTATCTATCTTTATTCTCTAATAAAGTCCTGTATCAATCATCTATCGATCTATCATCTACCTATCATCTTTATCTAT
Source organism: Delphinus delphis (assembly GCF_949987515.2). NCBI lineage: Eukaryota > Metazoa > Chordata > Mammalia > Artiodactyla > Delphinidae > Delphinus > Delphinus delphis. The sequence continues at coordinate 122,835,440 of NC_082704.1, forward strand.
ATCTATTTGTCAATCTATCTTTATCTATCTATCTATCTTTCTATCTATCCATCCATATGTTTTACTAAGCCATTAAAAGTTCTTTCTATGAAGCTGACCAGGGTTGTTTGCAAAGGTGTCACTAGAAGAACATTAGACAGGATTTTCTCATCCATTACCTTCTCCTCTCCTTGTAACACAATATTTTGTGAGAAGTGAGAGAACTTGGTCTCAAACCACACTGATTCCCATCCCAGTTCCCACACTGACTAGCTGTTTAACCTTGGATACCTGACGTATATTCTCCATTTCTTCCTTCCTATGGTAAATCATGACATATAAATCATAGGAATATTATAAATATCTTTAGGTTTCCTTCTTTTTCCAGTGCATGTGTAGGAGCAGTATCATCAGAAAAACTATACATTTTAACAGAGAGAAAAACACAGATGAAACGAAACGTGGTCCACGAAACCACAAGAGTAGCCCAGTAGGTGGCGCCATCCGCTCTGTGTCAGGACTGACAGCAAAATCTTGAGAAAAAGTCAGGGAAGGACGGTCAATGGTGTGACATAGGCAGTGCCCTGTTGACCTGAAATGCAACCCAGGGGACCAGGCTCCCCACCAGTGTTCCCAAAACCTCTGTTAAAGCACTCATCACCATCCTTCCTATGTAGCCTCATGACAGTCAAACTTATTTGAAAGAGGAAGATCCTCTGGTCTTGTAGACTCCCTTCCAGCTCAGTGACCACATTTTTCACTCAATCTCCCAGAAGAAACAGAAGCAAAATCCCAACCTAGACTTCACGATCAATCAGCAGCGAACTAGAGCTTTCGACAAGCGTCTATGAACATCTATTGAGTTAATATCCTTGGATTCACGCTACATCGTCTGAAAATTTAAAAAAAAAAATCTCCAAAATATTACAGTGGGAATTTGTGACATCTCAGTTGGAGAAATTTCCACTGCTTCAGATACAAATTGGAGAATTATTATTGTATTTGGTTCTTGTAAAATCGGATCTAGGAAAAGATGGTAATCATTTCAAAAGGATGGGCAGAGGAATACACACAAATATATCATTCTCAACTATGGTTCTTGAAAGAAGTGAATTATGTGATGTAACTCCCTCAGTTGGGACGTGTGGGCTTTGCATCATATAGGTCATATTCTGTAAAAGCTCTAATGCCTAGTTTCTACGTTTCTCATTGGAAATTTCATTTGAAATTATATTTTATCATGAAGTTTATTGCATGGCGCTACTAAAATAATTCTGTTCTGTATTAGAAAATATTGACACTCAGTATCCCTTAGGAGATGTTCTTATTTGCACAGGTGAGGAGAACTTATGTCCCAAAGTGCTAAGTGATTTGAGTCCAAAAGCTGTTTCTTAAAATTGGTCTATTCCAGGGATCTTTACTGAGTGATTTTTATGTGTCTGATTTCCTGCATGCTTCTGGGACACACTCGGTTTCAAGTAGAAGCAGAGCTTACAGTTTAGCTGAGAAGATAAATAATATGAATCAGGAAACAGCTGAAGTTTCAAACTGTGTTTTGTTATTTTTTTTTTAACATCTTTATTGCAGTATAATTGCTTTACAATGGTGTGTTAGTTTCTGCTGTATAACAAAGTGAGTCGGCTATACATATACATATGTTCCCATATCTCCTCCCTCTTGCGTCTCCCTCCCACCCTCCCTATCCCACCCCTCTAGGTGGTCACAAAGCACCGAGCTGATCTCCCTGTGCTATGTGGCTGCTTCCCACTAGCTATCTATTTTACATTTGGTAGTGTATATATGTCCATGCCACTCTCTCACTTCACCCCAGCTTACCCTTCCCCCTCCCCGTGTCCTCAAGTCCATTCTCTACGTCTGCATCTTTATTCCTGTCCTGCCCCTTGGTTCTTCAGAACTATTTTTTTTTTTTTTTAGATTCCATATATATGTGTTAGCATACAGTATTTGTTTTTCTCTTTCTGACTTACTTCACTCTGTATGACAGACTCTAGGTCCATCCACCTCACTACAAATAGCTCAATTTCGTTTCTCTTTATGGCTGAGTAATATTCCATTATATATATTTGCCACATCTTCTTTATCCATTCATCTGTCGATGGACACTTAGGTTGCTTCCATGTCCTGGCTATTGTAAGTGGAGCTGCAGTGAACATTGTGGTACATGACTCTTTTTGAATTACGGTTTTCTCAGGGTATATGCCCAGTAGTGGGATTGCTGGGTCTTATGGTAGTTCTATTTGTAGTTTTTTGAGGAACCTCCATACTGTTCTCCATAGTGGCTGTATCAATTTACATTCCCACCAACAGTGCAAGAGGGTTCCCTTTTCTCCACACCCTCTCCAGCATTTATTGTTTGTAGATTTTTTGATGATGGCCATTCTGACTGCTGTGAGGTGATACCTCATTGTAGTTTTGATTTGCATTTCTCTAATGATTAATGATGTTGAGCATCCTTTCATGTGTTTGTTGGCAATCTGTATGTCTTCTTTGGAGAAATGTCTATTTAGGTCTCCTGCCCGTTTCTGGATTGGGTTTCAAACTGTGATCTGAATTGTACAGGACCTGATGATGGAATAAAATAGGTGTGTGGGGTGCATCCTCAGACAGGAGATGCCTGGAAAGAGAGATAGCCTGATCAGAGCTGAATCCTGCAGGATGAGAAAGACCCCATCGTGCAAATGTTTAGGGATTGGAGGGAGGAAAGGTGTAGATAGAAGGGGATAGATTGACAGGTCAGAACCTTTATAAGGACTGAAGGAAGATTTGGAAGATTTGGAGGGCTGGAAGATTTGGAGGGCTGGAATAGCTGGGTTAAAAGGTGAGGCTGGAAATGTGAGTGGGAGTGAAATCTATGACCTGTGGTTCTGGTGAGAGATGGGTAGATTGCTGGCAATTCACAGGGAAATGACTGGTTTTAGCAGAACAGTGACATGAAGCTTACATCAACAGAACTCCATGAAACTTGGCAGAGGCCGGACGCGGAGTGGGGAGGCCAAGGCGGGTTTTGAGATCCGTTTCAAGCCAAGGAGGGGAGGGGGAAAAGAGGTGGCTTACATGAAATAATACAGAAGAGAAACGATGGCTTCTGTGTTTGTTGTGGGCATAGGAGCCCATGGGCTTGCCCTTGGATAGGCAAGGGCAGATATGGAAGAAGCCAAAAGTCTACTCATTGGAAAAAAAAAAACTGAGTATGACTTCTTGTCATTAGGAAAGGAGGAAAGAACTCCAGGGAAGAAATCAAAATGCCTTTTCTGGACATGAAAAATACGAGAACCCATGAGATATTTGAGGACCTACATCAAGGGTTTGACACCAGAGCTCAGCGAAGAGGTGAAATTGGCAGATGTCAACAGTATATGGTATCTAATCTGGGAATAGATGCTTATACCCAAGACAGAGGTGCCTAGAAGTCATTTCTGCTTTATTAAATTTTTTAAATTAAATTTTTATTTTATTTACATTGGAGTATAGTTGACGTATAATGTTGTATTAGTTGCAGATGTACAGCAAAGTGATTCAGTTATACATATACATGTATCTATTCTTTTTCAGATTCTTTTCCCATATAGGTTATTATAGAGTATTGAGTACAGTTCCCCGTGCTATACAGTAGGTCCTTGTTGGTTATCTCTTTTATATATAGTAGTGTGTATCTGTTAATCCCAAACTCCTAATTTATCCGTCCCCCCTCCCCTTTCGTAACCGTAAGTTTGTTTTCTATGTCTGTGAGTCTGTTTCTGTTTTGTAAATAAGTTCATTTGTATCAGTTTTTAGATGCACAAATAAGTGATATCTTATGGTATTTGTCTTTCTCTGTCTGACTTAGTTTACTCACTATGACAGTCTCTAGGTCCATCCTTGTTGCTGCAAATGGCATTATTTCATTCTTTTTATGGCTGAGTATATTCCATTGTATATATGTACCACATCTTCTTTATCCATTCATCTGCTGATGGGCATTTAGGATCCGTGTCTTGGCTATTGTAAATAGTGCTGCCACAAATGTAGGGGTGCATGGATCTTTTCGGATTATAGTTTTGTCTGGATATACGCCCGGAAGTGGGATTGCTGGGTCATATGGTAGCTCTACTTTTAGTTTTTGAGGAAACTCCATCCTGTTCTCCATAGTGGCTGTACCAACTTACATTCCCACCACCAGTGCAAGAGGGTTCCCTTTTCTCCACACCCTCTCCAGCATTTATTGTTTTGTAGACTTTTTGATGATGGCCATTCTGGCCGGTATGAGGTGCTACCTCACTGCAGTTATTTTTTTTTTTTTTTTTGAGGTACGCGGGCCTCTCACTGTTGTGGCCTCTCCCGTTGCGGAGCACAGGCTCCGGACGCGCAGGCTCAGCGGCCATGGCTCACGGGCCCAGCCGCTCCGCGGCATGTGGGATCTTCCCGGACCGGGGCTCGAACCCATGTCCCCTGCATCCGCAGGCGGACTCTCAACCACTGCGCCACCAGGGAAGCCCCTCACTGCAGTTTTGATTTGCATTTCTCTAATAGTCAGCGATGTTGAGTATCTTTTCTTGTGCTTTTTGGCCATCTAGAAGTCATTTCTAAAGAAGCACAGTGTTCAGTTAGGAGGGGAAGAAGGAGGATTTAACGTTCTGAGGAAGTTGCCGAATTGCTTTCTGCAGCAGCTCTACCCCATTTTACATTCCCACCAGCACTGTTATCAGGGTTTTCTGATTCCTCTACATCCTCTCAACACATCATCTTTTTTAAAAAAATAAATTTTAGCCACTGTGGGTTTGAAGTGATATCTCATTTCAATGCATTTCCCTAATGACATTGAGCATCTTGTTATATGTTTAGTAGCCATTTTTATCTCTCCTTTAGAGCAAAATCTATTCGATTCCTTTATTTTCTTTAAAAATTGGGCTATTTGTCTTTTGATTGCTGAATGAATCTACCTTTAAAGTTTAAAGTCTTTAACTACTTTAAAGGTAACTTTAACTACTTTAAAGGTAGTTTTGGTGGGAGAACAAACTGATTGGAGTGGATGGAATAAAGATAAAGCAATGGGCATGGTGATAAAATATGAACACCTGAAAGATGTTTGTAAAATATAGCTGGATAGCCATCTCCAATCCTGACTACTACGTTCATTCGTAAATCAAATACGTTTGTTTTTTTTTTAAGTTGGACACTGGCCTGACTTTTGGATCATGGGTGGACTGGAAAGCAGAGTTATCAATACATGCCATAGTTTGATGTAGTTTTGGCTTGGAGAGAACCCAACAGTGCAAGCTGTGATTTTACCATAGAATAATGCATGCTCGCAAGAAAATAATGTATTCTAAAATGCTTTTATTGTATTATCACGGCCATGGGCTGATTCCTTTAACTTAGTAACTTTAGAACAGTATTTTTTTTTTTAAGTCTTGAATTTTATTTAATTTTTTTTATACAGCAGGTTCTTATTAGTCATCAATTTTATACACATCAGTGTATCCATGTCAATCCCAATCGCCCAATTCATCCCACCACCATCCCCACCCCCCCACCGCTTTCCCCCCCTTGGTGTCCATACGTTTGTAGAACAGTATTTTTTATCTCATTGTTTGCTGCTAGGGTGTAACTCCAAAGAAACCATTTCCCCAACCCCCTGCACTGATGGACAAGACCCATAAGTCTGACCTTATGTCATTAACAAATCATCCTTTTATGAGAAACTGCCTCCTTATTAGCCCTCTGCTAAGTTGCAGAATTACCGGGAAAAAATTCTCATATGAATTAATTTCTCCTATTGTTTTCTAACTTCCCATCATCTTTCTGTCACGTGTATCGACTTGACCCATTTAGCAATTTCACTCAACTAACTGTTCACAATGTAAGCTGACTTTTGTTTCTGCTACGCTAGGTTTACACTCTGCAATCTGGAACCCTGTGCTAGAGAAGTTAACTGATCGCTCAACATCTATTTATATTAATGAGTCATGAATGATGCCTCTTTCATTGTTTTTATTGGTGTAGAATTGGAAAGGAAAGAGTTATAGTTGTCTCTGCCATATGAAGATTCCTAGAACGTGGCCACCCTTCCGAATGCTAAATTTTCAATGAAATCCAGCTTAACTAATTTTTCTCATTAAATTTTCCTCATTCTGCCTTTTGCCATAGCTGAAAGAAACCGCTCTCTTCTACACCCTTAATATCTCTTCTTATCCTCATGCTAAATGCCAGCGATGACATTTGTGGTCTCCACAGATAGATGCCACTGAAATAGAAATGAGAACAGTGTCTCCCTTGCTATTTGCTGGGCTAAACCGAGTTACGCCTGCTTGTTGTAATTGAGTTCTATATGATTTTCATGTAGTGAGTGCTTTGAGCTTGTTATTGCAATAATGAACAAGAGACTTACAACATCAAAGGAAGGAAGGAAGATATCTAATGTTTTATTTAGTGCTATCCCCGACCAGAGTACGTCTGATTCAAGGAACAAAATCACTGTTTGCATAAGTTTGTTCCAGAATGTATTCACAGCCTCGCAAATGAATGATGCCTCTTGTTGATTGAAAAGACCTAATTAACAATAATTTTATCAGATGAAGATTGTGATTGATTGATTTGAACTCTAGAGAAGTTCTTTTCCAGCAATAGTAGCAGTTATGCCAACCTAGCCCGCTCTAGCTGCTTCCTTGATGTGACCTATCTTCCAAACCCAGGGGTAGGGACCCAGTGTTTTTTTCCAGCACCAAAACTATCTTGATTTCTCCCCCAACTTTGGAAAGGAGCTCCAGAACCAAAGGTTCAAGGGAATGACGCGAGTGACTACAGGAATTCAGCAAGGCTGCACTGGCATACAAGATACTTTGAATTCGGGGGTTTGCTTGTGTCAGGATTGTGGATAATGAACCAAGTAAGAGAGAGATGCAAGAGAAAATGGTCGAGACTCAGATGTTGGAGCCAATGATGAGACATGTTTTTGATTCTTGGAACCCATTCCCCACTTCTGATTTACCACCTTGGATAGTTACCTGATAGACTTTATTTTCCCAAAACACCTGCCACTATCATCCTTCTACCCGAAACCCATGATTCTCTCTGCTCTCGTGCATCCTTGTGAGTTGTTATCTCTTGCTGTATCACGAATTGCAACATATGTGTGACAAAAGACAGCACAAGTATTATCCCACAGTTTCTGTGAGTTAGGAGTCCAGGGATGGCTTAGCTGGGTCACCTGTCTTAGGGTCCCTCATGAGACTGCCATCAGAGTGGTGGCCATGACTGAGGTCTCCTCTGAAGGGTTGACTGGGGAAGGGTCCATTGTCAAGCTCAGTCAAGCTATGGGAAGAATTCAGTTGCTCATGAGCTGTTGGATGGAGGGTCTCAACTGGTGTCATAGACTACTCAGGCTACCTTAACAAAATACCGTAGACTTGAGGGGCTTAAACAATAGACACTTATTTCTCACTGTTCTGGAGACTGGGAAGCCCAAGGTCAAGGTGTCATCAAAGTAAGGTTTCATTCTTTGTCCTCTTATCTTGACATGCAGCTGGTTACCATTTCTCTGTGTGCTCTCATGATCTCTTCTTTGTGTGCATTGAGAGAGGGGGTGGCGGGGAGAGAGAGAGAGTGCTTTGGGTCTCTCTTCTTATAAGGGTCATAACCCATCATGGTGGCCTCAACCTCATATTAGGTTTAGACCTAATTATTTCCCAAAGGCTCCACCTCAAATACCATCACATTAGGGCTTACGGCTTCAACGTATGAATTTTGGAGGGGACACAGACATTCAATCCATAACAGTTGGCCAGAGGCCACCCTAATTTCCTTGTCACTTGGACCTCCTCAAACATAGCTGCATATTTCATCAATGCCTATAAGTCAAGAAGGTGATAGAGTCACACAAGATAGAAGTCAGATCTTTTATGAATTAATCACAAAAGTGACATCCTATTACTGGGAAATCAATGGCACATTCAACACTTAATGTTCACAAAGATGTGAACACCAATACTTGGGGATCATCAGGGACTCTTTTTTTTTTTTTTTTTTTTTTTTTTAGTTTTTATTGGAGTATAGTTGATTTACAATGTAATGTTAGTTTCAGGTGTACAGCAAAGAGAATCAGTTATACATATACATATATCCACTCTTTTTTTTAAGGTTCTCTTCCCATATAGGTCATTACAGACTATTGAGTAGAGTTCCCTGTGCTATACAACAGGTTATTATTAGTTATCTATTTTATATATATAGTAGCATGTATATGTCAATCCCAATCTCCCCCTGCCCTTATCTCCTAGTAACCATAAGATTGTTTTCTACATCAGTGACTCTACTTCCATCAGGCACTCTTTTAGAATGAGTCTCCTCCCATGGGGAACTTCCTCGACCCGCCAGCTCGATACTATCTGGCTGAGGTTTGTAATTGAACAAGAGATGAAAGATGTTCCCAGTTTTCATCTGCTTCTTAGCCTGCCATCTACTATGGGAGTAGCTCCAGAAGCCAAGAAGATAACCAAAGAGCATATGAAAATGATGGAGTCCAAACCACACATATATAATTCAGAATCGGAAGACTGTTAACCATACCTCTATATAAAATGCTATGAAAGATGGTAAATTTATAAGCTTGAACTGAAATTGGCATAATTCATAGCTATCTTCTAACTGTGGATTTTGTTGTATGTACCATTTCTGGTTACTCCCATATCCTATAAATATAATTCTGGAATTTAAAAAATCTGCCATAATTTAAGATTAGTTGTTAGTATAATAAAGACAATATTAAGGTCGTACGTATTAGGTATTAAGAGGGTATTAAGTAAATGAACAGATCTGAACAGATCTGTTCCCAACTCAGCCTTTGCATATATATATAAACTCTTAGTTTGCTGTTTCATCATTGGGAAGAAAAGGAGGTTTAAGTCACTCTAAGTTCTGGTATTCGAATGAATATTCAACACAGATGTGAATGCAGTATTTTCCATAGGACTCAAAATATACTCATTAAGGTCATCCACCTTGAAGCCTGAAACAATAACTAAGTAATAAGGAAATGAATTACCACTGTAAATAGAGCAACAATTTTGAGGTGCCGTAGATGTGAATATCACCCTCTCCAGATAAAATCTTTGCGATTGTTTCAAAATATTTAACACTTTATGAAATTTACTATTAATAATACCAATGCAAACAACGCCCTCCCGGTTTTCTTTTTCTTTTTTTGGTTGCGCCGTGCGGCATGTGGGAGCTAAGCTTCCTGACCAGGGATGGAAGCTGCACCCCCTGCAGTGGAAGCACAGAGTCTTAACCACTGGACCGCCAGGGAAGTCCCAAAGCCCTCCCATTTTTAACAGTTACTAAAAACATAGAAGAGAATACCTATGGTAATGAAGATAGAAAAACATTTACAAATCACTGCAAGAAAATGAGAAATGCTACTTAACCACAATGTTCTTGAAAGGAACATTGTTTATCCTTCTTCATGTAAAATTTTCAGTGACGTTTCAGTCCTTTGTAAGACTATAACCAGACATCCCAGTTCTGAGATAATTCACGTTAAAAATAAGTGTTAGAGTGACACTTTCTCTAACATCCGTGTCCTGTGATTATTCTGTGGCACACTTTTCTTACGCATTTTATTAAAGTGATTATTCACTCTTTTAATTAATGTAAATTTCATGTCAGTTTTAGCCATGCAGCTATCTCAGTGCCACTTCTATGTTCCTACATAGTGAATATGAACATCATTCCATCTTGACCATGTATATAGTTCGTTGCAGTCTACTGAAATGTCAAAGTTTTAAAATTTCTATTTAGAAGGTTACATTTCTACCAAATCATATAATGAAGAGTGCCTATCAGCTGGGGATAATATATGTCATCTTCTATGTTCTTCATTACCATCAAAAGGGTTTTATGGTTGTGCAGATGCTCATGAGCTGAGGTTTGTCCACAGAAAACTGAAGGGTGGTGGTGTTTTTCTGTAGATTATTTTCGTATTTATATAATGAAATGTAAAGGAAGTCTGTTGGGTTATCAGAGAGGTTACCACTGACTTGCAAATCAGCTCTAACTATTCTGTCTGGTTCTCTAAGAGTTCAGGTGCCTCGTGTACCATGTCTTGTCCCAATGCCTTGCCCAGCCTGGGCCACGCTAGACTCTTCTTCATCTATGGGGCTAACCAGAAGCATCTGCAATGAAAAATAAAAGTAAGAAGATGTATTTTCCACTCTTGTTACTTGTGGATGGAGGCTTATGAGTGTATAATGATACAATCTAACATGCACAAAGTCCAAGTGCAATGACATAACAGTCTGGGAAATATCACATTCTTTCTTCAACATGTTGAGGAAATACAGTCATTATTATCAGTATCTGTCCATGGTTTTCAGTGAACAAATTGGTTTTCATTTATATTTCTAAGGAACAGCCTCAAGGAATCATTGATGCTGTGCATGCCCTCCAAAACCGTTCAGTTCCTTCACATGTTGAAAAGATGTTTATGATAATGCCGTATTTTCCTTTGAAGTCCACAATTCCACTCAAGTAAACCAGAGTCATGATGAGGTCATGATTTCATCTTCTCAATAAACACAAGAAAAGCATCTTAACAGGCATCGATTACATGCCTGAAACTTTCCTTCTATTTTATATCTAGTCCTCACTATCTTATCATATTGGGATTATTAACTTTTTCATACATCTGAGATCATAAATATTCAGAGAGATGGTCTGTGTCCTAAAGTTATAGGACCAATTTGAGATTGATATTCACATCTACGGCACCTCAAAATTGTTGCTCTATTTACAGTGGTAATTCATTTCCTTATTACTTAGTTATTGTTTCAGGCTTCAAGGTGGATGACCTTAATGAGTATATTTTGAGTCCTATGGACAATACTGCATTCACATCTGTGTTGAATATTCATTCGAATACCAGAATTTAGAGTGACTTAAACCTCCTTTTCTTCCCAGTGATGAAACAGCAAACTAAGAGTTTATATATATATGCAAAGGCTGAGTTGGGAACAGATCTGTTCAGATCTGTTCATTTACTTAATACCCTCTTAATACCTAATACGACCTTAATATTGTCTTTATTATACTAACAACTAATCTTAAATTATGGCAGATTTTTTAAATTCCAGAATTATATTTATAGGATATGGGAGTAACCAGAAATGGTACATACCACAAAATCCACAGTTAGAAGATAACTATGAATTATGCCAATTTCAGTTCAAGCTTATAAATTTCAGATTAAATGACAAATCAAAAAAGTTTCTCGGGGCTTCCCTGGTGGTGCACTGGTTGGCACTCCGCCTGCCAATGCAGCAGACATGGGTTCGGGCCCTGGTCCGGGAAGATCCCACATGCCACGGAGCAGCTAAGCCCGTGCGCCACAACAGCAGAGCCTGCGCTCTAGAGCCCATGAGCCACAACTGCTGAGCCTGTGAGCCACAACTACTGAAGCCCGCATGCCTAGAGCCTGTACTCTGCAACAAGAGAGGCCACTGCGGTGAGGGGCCCACACACCTCAATGAAGAGTTGCCCCCGCTCACTGCAACTAGGGAAAGCCCGTGTGCAGCAATGAAGACCCAATGCAGCCATAAATAAATAAATAAAGTTTCTCTTTAGCTAGACAGAGAAATAGTCAGTGTTGATCCAAGCATGAAAAAGCCTCAGTGACTTAGAATGTTGCTGTCCTATCATATATTCACGCTGAAAAATACAACAGGCATCAAATGAACAGCTCAAAGTCTGAGGAAATCATCGCCAGAGAAAGAAGCAATTTCTTTGGACATATTAACGATTTAGGTTATAAGGATGTCACTCCTTCTTGCCAAAGGGGATATTATATACAGTGTTGATATATAATGAAATTATTACAACACTATCAATGAGGATGCTCCTTGGATGCCATAGAATGAATGGCAAAGGACGTAGGTTCTTTGGAAGGTGATGAGGTCATGAAGGTGGCACCCTCATGATGGGATTAGTGCCCTTGTAAAAGACATCCCAGAGAGCCCCCTCATACCTTCTACTGTGTGAGGACACAGCGAGAAGATGGTATCCATGAAAGAGGGAGAGGGGCCTCACCAGACACAAAATCTGTTGGAGGCCTGGTCTTGGGTTTCCAGTCCCCAGAACTATAAGAAAGAAATTTCTGTTGCTTATAAGCTACTCAGTCTAGGGTATTCTGTTATAGCATCCTGAATGGACTAAGATAGTGGGGGTCATTTAAACCTATTCACCTCACAAATCTGTATATCAATATAAATATTTTTTATTGAAGTATGTTTGATTTACAATGTTGTGTTAATCTCTGCTGTACAGCAAAGTGACTCAGTTATATGCATGTATACCTTTTTATATTCTTTTCCATTGTGGTTTATCACAGGATATTGAATATAGCTCCCTGTGCTCTACAGTAGGACCTTGTTGTTTATCCATCCTATATATAATAGTTTACATCTACTAACCCCAAACTCCCAGTCTATCCCTCCCCTTCCCTCTCCCCCCTGGCAACCACAAGTCTGTTCTCTATGTCTGTGAGTCTGTTTCAGTTCCGTAGATGAGTTCATTTGTTTCATATTTTAGATTCCATATATGTGATATCATATGGTATTTGTCTTTCTCTTTTTGACTTACTTCACTTGGTATGATAATCTCTAGTTGCAATTATCAATGTTTTACTGCAGCTCTAGGCTAATAGTCTCTTAGGTTCTCAAGTAGAGAACCGGTTCCCCCAGTCCCTCCTGACTCCCTCCCCGTGTTCTCTCAGAAGCATCCTTCTAATACATCTTTTGCACATTGAACTCTGTCCTGTCTGCTTCTCCACGTACCTGGACTAACATCCAAGCCTGAATCAAGATTACTTTTTTAAAGCAAAGGAATGAGGACAATCTCAAAAATAGATGCGAGTTTTCATTTGTCCTTCAAATTATGTGTTGCAGCCATACGTTTTCATGGAAAAACAGAAGTTCTCTATAATTTTAATAGTTTTATTATGCAAGAAAAGGCCCCGACTGTGGGGTGTCCTTTGTTTTGGCCTTGGTTTTGACAATCTATCACAGGCATTCACTACCTCAGATGCAATAACATCCCCAGGAATGTCTCCAACATGACTCAGCTCTACTCACTTTACAAAACAGCAGGTGCCTAAGATCCCATCTGAAATGTTCAGCATCCTCTCGAATTTCAGTCCTGTGCCCATCCTACTGCCTAAAATACATTGCCATGTGAATGCTTTGATGTTACCTCAAATTTGTATAAAATCAAACTCTTTAACTTCAATGGAAGTTGCACTCATCTCTCCTGTGTCTACCCTAGTAACAGCCCTTTTCCCCACATGCAATGTCAATTTACCTCCTGTGGAAGTCGTTCAGGGGAGCCCTGAACTGCTTGACCTGCAGCTCACACTTTTCTTTTTTTCTTTTTTTTAAAACATCTTTATTGGAGTATGATTACTTTACAATGTTGTGTTAGTTTCTGCAGTATAACAAAGTGAATCAGCTATACGTATACACATATTCCCATATCCCCTCCCTCTTGCATCTCCCTCCCACCCTCCCTATCTCACCCCTCTAGGTGGACACAGAGCACCGAGCTGATCTCCCTGTGCTATGCGGCTGCTTCCCACTAGCTACCTATTTTACATTTGGTAGTGTACTTATGTCCATGCCACTCTCTCACTTCGTCCCAGCTTACCCTTCCCCCTCCCCCGTCCTCAAGTCCATTCTCTACGTCTGCATCTTTATTCCTGTCCTGCCCCTAGGTTCCTAAGAACTTTTCTTTTTTGTAGATTCCATATATATGTGTTAGCATGCGGTATTTGTTTTTCTGTTTCTGACTTACTTCACTCTGTATGACAGACTCTAGGTCCATCCACCTCACTACAAATAACTCAATTTCGTTTCTTTTTATGGCTGAGTAATATTCCATTGTATACATGTGCCACATCTTCTTTATCCATTCATCTGTCGATGGACACTTAGGTTGCTTCCATGTCCTGGCTATTGTAAATAGAGCTGCAGTGAACATTGTGGTACATGACTCTTTTTGAATTATGGTTTTCTCAGGGTATATGCCCAGGAGTGGGATTGCTGGGTCGTATGGTAGTTCTATTCTTAGTTTTTTAAGGAACCTCCATACTGTTCTCCAAAGTGGCTGTATCAATTTACATTCCCTCCAACAGTGCAAGAGGGTTCCCTTTTCTCCACACCCTCTCCAGCATTTATTGTTTGTAGATTTTTTGATGATGGCCATTCTGACTGGTGTGAGGTGATACCTCATTGATTTGCATTTATCTAATGATTAGTGCTGTTGTCACACGTGTTTCTGAGTTTGCTCCTCTTTGGTTGGTGGAATTAAGGCAGTCTGTGCTCAGGCATGCCTAATCAATCACCTATTTAATGGATGAAACATGTTAGGCATCAGTCTCTTGACCCAGCCAGGTCATTTGCTCAACCCTTGGTGAGAAGGGGGAAAAGATTCCTAATTAAATATTGTAACTAGATAGAAGCCAGTAGAATCCCAAAGGGTGGAGGGATGGTTCCAGAAAGAAAAAGAAAAAACATTCTCTGGTATGTAAAATAACATCAACTTTGTTATGCATCCTTGAAACTCATCACTGGAATGTCTTCAAATGGAATTCCAAGTTAAGTCTTAACCCCTGATGATTTTGGAATGCAATTTAATGAGAATTGAACGGTTTTCTTTTGTTTTTTTAGAAATTAGGAAGAGTCAGCATAGACTATCTGGACGTTGATGAAAATATTAAAGCTTCCTTTGAAATACTTTACACTCTTTTCTAGTCAGTAGGACTGGCGTTCCCACACTTTTTATCAACAAAGCAATCCCTGTTCCACCTTCAGAAGTTATAAAAACAAAATGATGTTGGGATTGTAATTTTTTACATCTCTTTTAGTTGGGGGGTGTATGCAAACTAAGACCCATGGGCCAAATCCAATCTACCAACTGTTTTTATAAATAAAGTTTTATCAGAACTCAGCTATACCCATCTGGTTACATATTATTTATGGCCACCTTCTCACAAAGATGGCAAAGTTGAGTAGTTTGCACGTAAATCCAAAAACATTTACTATCTCACCATTAAAAAAGAAAGAAAAAAAAAAGATTGCCAGTTGCTCTCCAGATAACACGCATTTCCAGTGTTTTACTTTGATTGGTGCTTGTCAAATGCTGTAGTCCAAAACGTGGTGGTAATTTTTGGTCTAACAGAATTTTGCTCTGAGGGACAAAGTCTTGAGAAATTAATAATTTAATTTATTGGACAGAGTGATTTTTTTTTTGAACCCAGAATTTCAGAAGTTACATTGAAGAAAGGAAGATTTAAGTTTTACCTAAACACAACACAATGTCTCAAAGACCCCTTTCACATTCATCTGATTAACACAGCATTTAATGGCCCTGGAAATAGTTCAGATTTATCACGTTACATAAATTCCAGCTGTTTTCTACTATTTGTCCATATGTATAACCACAGCTGGGTCCAATCAAGTCAAGTACAACCATTAAGCTAGTCTCTAAAATATTGTAAAAATAGAGAAAAGAACAAGACATATCCTCGAAATCATTCCTCATGCCTTTGCCCTTAAAAAGTGATTTTTCTCTCAAACCCTCCCAAATCACTTACCACTAACCCCCTCAGCCAGTATTTATATCCTATCAGTGCTCTTAGACCTTTTGATCCAAAAACTACTCAAGTTTTGGCTATATGAACATGTTAGTTTACATTAGTTTAAGCCTTGAAATCAATTGTTTGGCTACATTTTATAAGTTTTCCCTTGACAGTAGTATTCAGATTTCGTTGTATGGGTTGTAAATGTACAGTGTATACACTTGGTGTCTTTTTAAATCCCTAAAGTTAATCTTAATTTACTCACCGAATAGGGTTGTCTGCATTTTTAATTTCCTAACTGTAGCATTACAACTTGACTTATTTGACTGGGAATTTACCCTAGCATAATTATTACCCTTTATTTATTTCTAGTTCCATTTGCTCTACATTTTAGGTTCTAATGGGTATTTTTTATTGAATGTTAGAATCTCTTAATGCTTTTTAACATTTTCCTTATATGGACAGCAATATTTCTTTCTGTAACACCTAGCCAAATGCCATATCTAAGTTATAGGTAGTGATATAAGCAGCTCAGAAGATTCATTTAAATAGTAAGTAACTGGGTCATTAAACTGAATTATATTCAGAGATATAGAAATTAGTGCAGGAACCCAGGGCTAGCAGTAGTGGAGCTGTCAGCATCTCTCAGCCCAAGGAGTTAAAGAAAGAGAGAAGTTATTCATTGGGTGGGTCAAGCTGTGATGTGACCTTCTGAAAAACCATGCTAAGGCCACTTGAGGGATTCAGAATCAAGAATCCCATTGGAATTACCAACCTGTCTTCTAGCTTTCACAGGAGGCTAGTGATTTTATCCACACAGTTTAGCCTCAAGGGAGAGGGAAGAATAAGCAATGACTCTGAACAGGCAGGTGAAAGATATTTTTCATAATTCTGGTATTTCTTAACTATGAACCCAACCTGAAGTGTGTCAAAAATTCATGACCCTATCCTTGGATCCAAGGGTCATTATTCTTGGTGTGAGCCATTTTCAGAGGTCTCATTACTCTCTCTTGAAACGAGTTAGGGAGTGAAACCAGTGAAAAGTTTGAATAACTTGTATTGGGGGTTTGGGGGAAAAGTATGAGGAAATAGCCTCTCTTCTGCCACCGGACATTATTGTGTGTACTGTGGATGTGTTGTATTCTTCTATGGTATGTGGTATGATGTGTAAGATTGCGACCGTCATCTTGAGAAAAGAAAGAAACTAGCTTGAGGATCGAGCTGACAGAATGGAAAGATGGAAGGAGTGTGAATCTTTGCAAATATCATTGGGTCTCTGGATTTGTCACTCGGGAGCTCCCCTGATTTGACATGTAACACTTTGCGAGATAATACATAGTTCTAATACTCAGAGCCAATTTGAACTGGTAATTTTTGTTTCAGCCAAAGGCACTGCAGTCTGTACAAGTTCCATTAATGGAGTTATGTGTAATCTGGGTTGTAAGTTGAGACAAGTTCCTGGAGTCCAGATTGCTGGGAGTCTTGAAAGGAAGGAATTTTATAACGAGGACTAATTGAAGCTGTTAAACATTGGAGTGTTGCGTAGAAAGGAATACATATTTTGAGATGAACTAAAGGAAAGTGAGACAAAATGCAGAGAGATAAGTGAAAGCATTTATGCAATAATTGGAAATTCAAGTATCAAGAACCTGATAGAGGATGCAAATCTATGAAATGGAAAATAAGACAATGGGGTAAATTCACTTGAATATAAGAAACCACAAGACAGAGTGAGTGGGGTAGGAGCAAAGAAAGGAAGAAAAAGTTTTAAAAAATTGTCCACAATTAGGTCTTTCCTTAAAACAATTCAATTTCTTAATATATTTTTAAGAAAGCATCTAATTTATAATTCAGATATTGTTACAACTCAAATTATCAATATTTCAAAAAAACCCATTCAGCTTAGGGTCATTTTATTTCAAGGATTATTAATGCAGGTAAAATTCTCACAGTCAATAAATATGGATTTGATTAACAGAAACAGCTTTTCCAAAAACAAAATAAATTTCAAAGAAATTAAGTATCCTCAATGTTCTTAAACTATAAAAGGAAGATATCAATGAAGTTATTGTTCATTTTCTAAACTCATGGTGGAAAACAGTATATGGCCAGACATTGTGTTGAGCACCATGTATGTAAGGATGAAAAACACAGGGACTGCCTTCAAGCCATATACAATGTAAAGGTTAGGAGCCAAAAAAGAGTTGAAATACAAAATAGAAAATACTGTCATTTATGTGCATCTGGGTGTGAGTGGACTACACAGAAATGTCGTCTAACCAAGCTTGGAGTGGGATGGTAGAGGGGATCAGGGCACAGCTAATGGAGTAAGAAACCTAAAGTGGGGCTTCCCTGGTGGCGCAGTGGTTAGGAGTCCACCTGCCGATGCAGGGGACACGGGTTCGTGCCCCGGTCTGGGAAGATCCCACATGACGCGGAGCAGCTAAGCCCGTGCGCCGTGGCCGCTGAGCCTGCGCGTCTGGAGCCTGTGCTCTGCAACGGGAGAGGCCACAACAGTGAGAGGCCCGCGTACCGCAAAAAAAAAAAAAAAAAACAAAGAAACCTGAAGTGTGTTTTGAAGAATGACAGTGAATTCACAAGGAGAAGGGAGCCCATCCGTATGACATTCTTTTCAAGAATGAAGTTGTGTGCCTTGGCCTACTGGCATGGCTGAGACAGAAGTTAGTTGCTCCAGAAGGGAGCTAGGTAAGGCTACAGACATAAGCGTGGTCATATCAGAAGAAGCTTGTTATTCCAGAATGAGATGGCTTATCCTTTCTTTTCCCCCGCTTTTGGTTACAAATGAGACTTGGCTCCTCCGAAGTACATGTTGCATGTAGTTTCCTAAACATTTGGAATGCTTCAGGAGCATCTAAATAAGTACCATTTGTTCTAGCGAAATCAAACCATTATTTTGGCCCTGGGGCTTGTGTGACCAAAGGATTCAGGGTTATCCCTGTTTTCAAATTATTTTTTTTTCTAGTCAGGAAATTTTAAAATGCAATTTTAATATTGTGGTTTCCTTCACCCCAGATTGAATTCAATCAAAGACTTCTTACGCTTTCATGATTTAAAAAAAAAACAAAACTGTGTGTATGTGTCCAATAAGTGGTTCAACATTTATGAGAGTTGATAAGCCCATCAGGGTCAATAACAGCAAATTACTTGTACATATGTTAATATGGAATTATTTATGCAACTTTGATTTGTGTAAAATAAACCATTAACATATTTAATTTCAGCTTCAAGTGATACAGTTCTTTAAATAAGATCTGTAATCCCAAATGTTCTCACTTGTTATTTTTGCAAAGACCAGATAGAAATGTAACCATCTTCATCCTAAGTCAGTGGACTGACAGAGTAAACCAGCTCTTAGAAATAAAATTAAACTGAAAAATATTTTAATACCCCCTGCCAAGTATGATACTATAATATTAATGAAACTATTCTATGCTTTCCTAAAAGGACATCTATGAGTACAACTTTTCTACTCTGTCCCGATGTAAATCACATATGAATGCACTTTGTACATCTTTGTGATTAGAAAGTATGAAACCACAGTTGTGCAATTGCATGGATTCAAAAATTGGCAAGCGTTTTTTGTTTTCTTTAATTTTTCTACTTAGTTTTTGAACAGTCTGAACCTTGAAAGGATTTATCAGAAGATGAAAACTTTGCTTTTACAAAAATTTTTGCTGCCATTTGAAAACAGGAATCACCGTTCTTTAATTTAAGAACTTCGTGGTTCCCCGAATTATAAGCAATTATTTTTTTCTGACATTTCTGAAGGTATCGGCAAGGTTAGATAAGATATCATTATTTAAGCAGCAATTATTAGCGTCCTTTGAGTCACAAACACCTACGAGTATCTGATCAAAATGATTGACCTTGACCAGAAAAATGCGCATATGTGCCTTTGCACATAACACAATTTCCGGGATTTTCAACTCATATATGGATCGGTGGTTAAGAGTGCCTCCTTCAGAAAGTAAATTATCCTCAGAGGAACAAGCTGCCTTTCTTTTTTTTTTAAATAAATTTATTTATTTATTCAGTTTTGGCTGTGTTGGGTCTTCGTTTCTGTGCGAGGGCTTTCTCTGGTTGCGGTGAGCGGGGACCACTCTTCATCGCGGTGCGCGGGCCTCTCACTGTTGCGGCCTCTCTTGTTGAGGAGCACAGGCTCCAGACCCGCAGGCTCAGTAGTTGTGGCTCACGGGCCTAGTTGCTCCGCAGCATGTGGGATCTTCCCAGACCAGGGCTCGAACCCGTGTCCCTTGCATTAGCAGGCAGATTCTCAACCACTGTGCCACCAGGGAAGCCCCAAGCTGCCTTTCTTAATTTGAGAGAAAGAAGAACTTAAAGGGAAAACTACCAGCAAAGATTCACAATGGAAATGACATCTTACCAGCATTTACTGAATCCCTGTGCTTTAAGGAAAATGATTTCCAGGCATAAGAAGTTTTCATGACCTTAGTTGTCATGAAGTTGTTATAAGAATAATGTACAATTCTGAATGCTCAAACAGAATTTTCTAAAGCTGGATGTTTCTTAGGTAGAAATCTTAGGTAGAATCTGATACCAGTGGATTCTTTCTTTGGTTCCTGGTGGGTACCAGAGTGATGGGCTGTCTTTTTGTCGTGTTGATGTTGCATTTTAGACTGTCTACCAAGTTCTGTTTAAGAGTATTGAACCAATAGATAACATGTCTATTGTAAGTAGTTTTAACTGGGTTCCACTTTACTTTGGACCGTTTTGATATTGTGTCCACTTCCTTGAGTTGCTTCGTATTATAGCTTCTCACCGTATTAAAATCAGATACAGTTAGATAATTCAGTTTCAGTTAGTTGGATTAACATGATGGTACAAAAGCTATCCTTAAATGTATCCTTCTTAGAGTTGACCAGCACACCATACGGTCAATGATCTCCATGATTGTGATGCCGAGTTATCAAGAATACATGAAATTAAACTGGAAGGAAGCCTAAACGTCCATCAGAAACATTTTGTTCCATGAAAGAAGGCAGATATAAAAGAATACCTACTGGGTGATTCTACAAAGTTCAAGATCAGGTGAGACTAAGCCACGATTATCTTGAGATATAAAATTTTTTGGAAGTGGCCAGGAAGAACCTTCCTGGGATGATGGAAATATTTTATATTTTATTCTGTTGATGCGTCCATGGATACATCTGTTTGTCCTAATTCATGAAGCTGCATACTTAAGATGTATGCGTTCTATTGTGCATATATTGTATCTTCTTGAAATTCCATTATCTTTTAAAGATAATAAGTTAGCATCTGCTAAAATGTATCTATGGAAGCAGCAATTCCACAGGGTTTTAATAGGTGTTATGCAAGATATTTCAGGTATCAAATCACACCCAGTGGGATTAGTGTGCCTGACAATACAATTTGGGAAACACTCATTTAAATGGCTCTGAGTATTTAAAGAAGATTTTAAATTATAACCTAGTTTTTAAGAAGTGTTTCCCTTCACAATGGTTAGATTTTGGAAAACTGGCTTGGGTGGAAGGGTTCAGTGACGAATGATTAAAAATGACACATTCCTGCAGAAAGATGGAGGAGAGATTTTAAATTTTCCTGTTTGAACTATAAAACTCATTCTTAAAGTAAATCTCAGTGAACAGAACTGATCAAACGGTGGTACAAAATGTCTTTATTTGCTTCATCCACTAACTTAACAGGACATATATAATAGACTGGTATAAAAAAATCTGGTGGTTTATTTTCTTAATGATGCTACAAAAATCTATTTTTCTCTCTTAAAATTCACTGAGAACTGCACGCGCTGTGGCACAGGAAGAGGTGATTTGCCGATTCTTGACATGGACACCAGTAACGACACACCTGGAAATGTATGACATAATGAAATGTCATAGAGTACCTCATACATATCGAAATGCATGGCATGACTCAATTGCTAATCTAATTTGAATATCTTACCTATGTCGCCTGAAGAAAATGCACAACCTAAAAGTTGAGAATTATGTTTTATTAGGCAGGCATCCTGAGGACTTAAACCTGGGAGGAACCAGGATATATAGGAATTTTTGCAACTAGGTACTTGGAACATTAAAAGAGTACTGTTTTGGGGGGTGTTTTTGTTTTTTTTTTTGTCTTGTTTTTTTAGTGCAAGCATTTTTATTTTTGCAACAAGCACAATAATGGTACTTAATTGAAAAGCAGTGAGGACAGACATATAGAGAGTATACGCAAGAAAACTCATAACCAAAGAGAGATGTCATATTCTCTTCCTTACTTTCCTTTGACCATGGGCAAAAGAGGCAGGCAGTTCACTTCTGCCTTTGCGTGAAGCTGATTGGGAGACAAGAAACAGTGTAGAGCCTATTACCTTGAGAGTTTGAAAAGATTACTGTTCTTTCAAGAAAAACCAGACATCTCAAGCTAATGAATTTAGCACTTTCTATGTATGGGAAGATGCAAGAGTGTGGTCTCGTTGAAATCATTCCTTTGATACGCACCTTACCTATTGAGGGCCAGTACCCTGCTTTTCTCCATCCTGAATCCCCTCAGGGTGCACAGCTGGGGGCGGCTGCAGTGGCTGAGGGCTTGGTGGCTGCAACATCCTTTGTTTACTTATATGACAGGGGACAATTTTCTGTCCATACCTACAACGTCGTGAGAGCCTAGAAAAATACTATCTTTCCATTTTGTAGATATCTTAATTGTGTAATTATTGGGGGAGAAAAACGTGAAACTTTCAACTCCTTAGAAACTGTTACATAACATTGTGGGTCTCCTGAGAGCATCTTAAATTGGAGGATTCTGTGATATGATGGGTTAAATCTGTAGGGGTTCAGTTTTTAAGCCTACTCATTGCATGAAAATTCATGGAGGTGGATTTTTTCCCCTTAAACTCTCAGTACATGCTAAATCGGAAACCTTCAAGGCTTCCAAATGAGACCAAAATGCTTTGCGACACATTCTCAGCAAAGCCATGTGGGGTGAGGAGTGTGACAGACCCTTTTAACTTAATGATCTTTGTGTTGCCCCCTGCCGCTTGTCTCAATAGATTTTTCTCTGACGTTTGTAACTAGGACTGCAGTTCCATTTTTGTCTGCCGCAGGTACATAGGTCTGTTATTTATACCAGCTACAGCCTGCACTTGGAAAGAGGTCAGGGATCCATTCTCCCTGGAGTCTAAACACCCAGCTTACTCAGAAGTGATTAGTGATATCATAGTTGTCGTCACAAATTCGACAAGAAACAATTTAAGTCCTGTGGCTTCTTTTAGCATCAAATTAGAATCAAATGAAATATACGAGGCTGACATTGCTTGAATAAAAGTGCCATATAATCTAATAGAATTTGAATTCTGGAGCTAAACTCCTTCCCACCAATTCCCAGTAATTCCATCCATCTTTTGGCTGTGGGTTGACCCATAAAGACCATAGTCATCTTTATGGTTTTTTTTTAACTCCTAAAACACAGCAGATCATGCCAATAGGTAAAAGAGTGTGTTTTATGAATCATTTGAAGAAAAATATAAACCAATGAAGCATGGAAACTTCCCCAAAGATATTGGTAGGATTCCGACTGGATTTTTTTTTTTTTTTTCCTATTTGCGAGCTATTTCTCATTCTAAAATCTCAGATACATCACAGTAGTTACACTCCATTTACCTTTGGTTCTTAAATAGAATTTGTACTACGTATTAAACCTTTTTTCTTTCATTGCCTTGTGTTTGAAAGAGGTAATTTGCTTTCAGGTTTTATCAAAAGGTATTGAACGTTAGGGGACTTCCCTGGTGGTCCAGTGGTTAGGACTCGGTGCTTTCACTGCCGTGGTCCCGGGTTTCGAGCCCTGGCCTGGGACCTAAGATCCCACCAGATGCAAGGCGTGGCCAAAAAAAAATAATAATAATAATTTAAAAATATTAAATTAAAAACCATAAAAGGTATTGAATGTTGGATTCAAAAACGCATTTTTATTGAGATGCCTTTTGACACCCAGAAAATGCACTGATTTTCAGTGCTCAGTTGGACTTTTTGTCAATTTATGTGTTTATATCATAATCACCTGATATATGCACAGAATATTTCTATAATTCTAGAAAGTCCCTGTATACGACCATTCCCCATCAATTTACTCCCCACCAGAACCTAGCTTCTGTCGCTCTGGAAAAGTTTTCCCCATTCTTATACTTTTTATTAATTAGATAACATTATATGTTTTGTCATTTATTTTAAACTCAATACAACATTTCTGAGATTCATCATGGTGTTGTGTGTATCAACAGATCATGCATTTTTATTGCACGTTAGTACTGGCTTGGACAAATAGACTGTTTAACTTTTCTCCAAATGTTGGACATGTGGGTTGTTTCCAGGTTTGGGCTGTTACAAATATACGTTCTAGAAACATCCGTGCACATATCTTTGCATGGACATATTTCTTCATGTTACTGGGACTTGTTGAGTTGTAGGATTGACACACTTTTAACTTTGTAAAAAAATAATAGTTTTCCAAAGAGGTTGTCTAATTTTGTACTCCTTCAGCAAAGCAAGAAAATTCCAGTTGCTCCACAGTAGTCACCAACATGGAATCATCAGTCTTCATAATTTAGACTATTCTGGTAGATATGGTTTGAATTTAATGTTGAGCAAATTTTCATATGGTTATTGGTAAATTTTATGTATTGAATTGTGAATTACACGTTTTAGTCTTTAACCATTTTATTGTATTTTTTACCCTCTATTGCTTGTTTGTAGGAGTTTATATTATATATATATATATAATATTTTATATATATTATGTCTAATTTTTATCAGTCTATGGTTAGCCTAAATATTTTCACAGTGGTCTCTGTGGTAAGAAGAAATGATCAATTTGATCGAATATAATTTTTCCGTTTGGTATTTTATGATTGGTTGTTTTTCTGTCCTGTCCAAGAAATCTTGCTACACTATGGGTAAAGTGAAATTCTTCTGTATTCTCTTCCAGAGTCTTTCTTTTAAATTCAGGTATATATCACATCTAGAATTAATTATTAGCTGTTGTGAGGTAGAAATCTAGGTTCTCTTTTCCAATATCGTTTATTGAAAATGGTTTATGTATGCTTGTTCCTAAATATTCTATTTCTTCCTGTGGTATACTTATCCATCTCACTATTACAGTGTTACTATACTGAAAGTAATATTATAGTATCTCTTGATGTCAGACGGTGTAAATCTTCCCTTTGTTCTCATTTTTCAATGTCGTAATATAACACATTTTTTATATGTTGCTGGATTCAACTGCCTAAGATTTTATTGGGCATTCTTGCCAATAGATTCATGAACTTACTGTTCTGTATTGTTGCTAGTTATTCATTTTATCAGGTTTGGTATCAAGGTAATGCTGACGTTTAGAACAAGAGGAAAAGTGTTCATGTTATTTTTCAAAAGTGTTTATGTGGTATTAGTGTCATATCTCCTTTAAATATTTTAGAGAATTTATCAGTAAATCTATTGGCTTGAAGGAAGGTTTTTATGGTATTTTAAAATTATTATGTTTCAGACTAATTTGGTAGTTATACATCTGTTTGAATTTTATTTCTCCTTATGTCAGTTTTGATAAATGGTGATATTTTTAGGAAATGTTTATTTTTATCTAAGTTTTTGCATTCATTACCATAAAGTTATTCATGGTGTGCCCTAATCATCATTTTCACATCTTTTATCCCTTTACCATTTCTGGCATTAGTAATATGTGTTTTCTGTGTTTTTCCTGATCACTCTTCATAAACATTTATCAATTGTATTAAATTTTCAGAAGAAAACATTTAATGATCTTGATATCTCTATTTCACATGTTTTCTAAAATATTAATTTCTACATTTGTTTTTATTATTTAGTTTCTTCAACTTTGGCTTCATTTTGCTCTTCTTTTTTATTTTATTTTATTTTATTTATTTATTTTTTTTTGCATGTTCTTCTTTTTTAGTTTGTTAATGTCAAATCTTACTTTACTGATTTTATGCTTTTCTTTAAGTCCAAGTACAGTTTAGCTCCATCACACACATATTGATATGTGGTCTTTTCATCTTCAGATGTCAACATTTTCTAACTTTCTTGTCATTTCGTATTCATTCTCTGGGTTTTAAAAAATATTGTCTTAAGTTCCTAATATATGAACTTTCTCTGTTTCTCTTTGTCTCTCTCTCTCACACACACAGAGACAAAATACACAGAGATACCTCTTGCTTTGTTAAAGTGCCTTGGACATTTTCTACATATTTAATTGCAACTGATATAAAATTTAATATCCTTTTAGTCAGCAAAAATACTTAATATGATTGCAACACTTTAATGGTTTTTGAGGTTTATAGTAAGGCATAGAACATCATGCTAGCAAATGCCTGGGTGCCCTTGAAAAGCAATATATATTCTAAACCATCGAAAAGACAACCCTCAGAATGGGAGAAAATATTTGCAAGGAAAGCATGTGACAAAGGATTAATCTCCAAAATATACAAGCAGGGCATGCAGCTTAATATCAAAAAAACAAACAACCCAATCCAAAAAGTGAGCAGAAGACCTAAATAAACATTTCTCCAAAGAAGATATACAGGTGGCCAACAAACACATGAAAGGATGCTCAACATCACTAATCATTAGAGAAATGCAAATCAAAACTACAATGAGGTATCACCTCACAGCAGTCAGAATGGAATCATCAAAAAATCTACAAACAATAAATGCTGGAGACGGTGTGGAGAAAAGGGAACCCTCTTGCACTGTTGGTGGGAATGTAAATTGATACAGCCACTATGGAGGTTCCTCAAAAAACTAAAAATAGAACTACCATACGACCCAGGAATCCCACTACTGGACATATACCCTGAGAAAACCGTAATTCAAAAGAGTCATGTACCACAATGTTCATTGCAGCTCTATCTACAATAGCCAGGACATGGAAGCAACTTAAGTGTCCATCAACAGATGAATGGATAAAGAAGATGTGGCACATATATACAATGGAATATTACTCAGCCATAAAAAGAAACAAAACTGAGTTATTTGTAGTGAGGTGGATGGACCTAGAGTCTGTCATACAGAGTGAAGTAAGTCAGAAAGAGAAAAATAAATACCGTATACTAACACATATATATGGAATCTAAAAAAAAACAATAGTTCTGTGGAAACTAGGGGCAGGACAGGAAAAAGACGCAGACGTAGAGAATGGACTTGAGGCCACGGGGAGGGGGAAGGGTAAGCTGGGACGAAGTGAGAGAGAGGCATGGACATATATACACTACCAAATGTAAAATATATAGCTAGTGGGAAGCAGCTGCATGGCACAGGGAGATCACCTCGGTGCTTTGTGACCACCTAGAGGGGTGGGATAGGGAGAGTGGGAGGGAGACGCAAGAGGGAGGGGATATGGGAATATATGTATACATATAGCTGATTTACTTTGTTATACAGCAGCAACTGACACAACATTGTAAAGCAATTATACTCCAATAAAGATGTTTAAGAAAAAAATAAAGTTCCTGGATGTACTGTTACAAGAATGTCAATTAGTTATATTTTATTGATCACATAGTTCAAATCCTCCATATTTTTACTGAATATTTGTTTGGTCTGTGCTACTAAATGTGAATTTCTTTTTTCCTTTTTTTCCATTTAGAACAGCATTTCCTACATTTCAAACCTCCATCATTAACATCTTTTTTATTGCAAGTCTGTAAGAGAGCAATTTATAGTTTTTATTCTTTTGTCTTCCAGGCTCCCTTGTATAAATGGAATTGTTACATTGCATTGTTCTCATTGTTTCCCTGAATATAATGTGTCTTTATTCTCTGGCTGCTTTGAGGTTTATCTTTGATTTTCAACAGTGTGACTATGCAGTAGCCAGTATAGTTTTCTATGTAATTTATTCTGCTTGGTGATTGTCAAGCTTCTTGCCTTATTTGGGTGATGTATTTTATCAACTTTAGAAATTTTTTGGCCATTTTGCTTTCAAGTATTTATTCTGCCCCTTCTCATGTCTCGTCTCTTTCTGAAATACCAATTATACATATGTTTTAGCATTCGATGTTGTCCATCAGATGTCAGATGCTCTATTTGGTTTGTTTTCCACTCTTTTATTTAAAGTTTTTGTTGACCAGTTTGGATACTTTTCTGGTCTATGTCAAAGGTACATATACTTTTTCTTTTGCTATTCCAGTCTCCTGTGGAGTGAATCCAGTGAATATGTCATCTTCCATACCATAGTTTTTAATTTCCAGTATTTCTTTTTGGTGCCTTTTTATAATTTCCAAATCTTTACCAAAATACCTACTTTTTTAAAAAATTGAAATATAGTTGATTTACTATATGTATATACATCCATTTTCAGATTCTTTTTTCATTATAGGTTATTATAAGATATTGAACATAGTTCCCTGTGCTATATGGTAAATCCTTATTGTTTCTCTTTATTTTTTTTGTTTTGCCCATGCCATGCAGCTTGTGGAATCTTAGTTCCCTGACTAAGTATTGAACCTGGGCCCTCAGCAGTGAAAGCACCATGTCCTAACCACTGGACCACAAGAGAATTCCCTTGTTTATCTATTTTATATATAGTGGTGTGTATCTGCTAATTCAAACTCCTAATTTATCCCTCCCCACTCTTGCCCTTTGGTAACCATAAGTTTGTGTTCTATGTCTGTGAGTCTATTTCTGTTTTGCAAATAAGTTCATTTGTATCCTTTTTTTAGAGTCCACATATAAGTGATATCATATAATACTTGTCTTTCTCTGTCTGACTTATTTCACTTAATATGGTAATCTCCAGGTCCATCCATGTTGCTGCAAATGTCATTATTTCATTCTTTTTTATGGCTGAGTAGTATTCCATTATATACACACACACACACACACACACACACACACACACACACACACACACACACACACACACACACACACACACCCCCACCACGTCTTCTTTATGCATTCATATGTCAATGGACATTTAGGTTGCTTTCATGTCTTGGCTGTTGTAAATAGTGCTGCTATGAACATAGGGGTGCATGTATCTTTTCAAATTAATGTTTTCATCTTTTCCAGGTATATGTCCAGGAGTGGAATTGCTGTATCATATGGTAACTCTATTTTTAGTTTAGTTTTTTTTTTTACTTAATTTATTTATTTATGGCTGCATTGGGTCTTCGTTGCTGCGCGCAGGCTTTCTCTAGTTGCGGCGAGCGGGGGCTACTCTTTGTAGCAGTGTGTAGGCTTCTCATTGCGGTGGCTTCTCTTGTTGCGGAGCGTGGGCTCTAGGTGTGCAGGCTCAGTAGTTGTGGCTTGTGGGCTCTAGAGCACAGGCTCAGTAGTTGTGGCGCACGGGCTTCGTTGCTCCATGGCATGTGGGATCTTCCCAGACCAGGGCTCAAACCCATGTCCCCTGCATTGGCAGGCGGTTTCTTAACCACTGCACCACCAGGGAAGCCTTATTTTTACTTTTTTGAGGAAGCTTCATACTGTTCTCCATAGTGGCTGTATCAATTTACATGCCCACCAACAGTGCAAGAGGGTTCCCTTTTCTCCACACCCTCTCCAGCATTTATTATTTGTAGATTTTTTGATGATGGCCACTCTGACTGGTGTGATGTGGTAACTCATTGTAGTTTTAATTTGCATTTCTCTAATGGTTAGCAGTGTTGAGCCTCATTTCATTACCCTTTTGGCCATCTGTATGTCTTCTTTGGGGAAATGTCTGTTTAGGTCTTCTGCCCATTTTTGGATTGGGTTGTTTGGGTTTTTTGATATTGAGCTGTATGAATTGTTTGTATATTTTCAAAATTAAGCCCTTCTTGGTCTCATTGTTTGCAAATTTTTTCTCCCAAATGATAGATTGTCATTTCTTTTTATTTGTGGTTTCCTTTGCTGTGCAAAAGCTTTTAAATTTGATTAGGCCCTATCTGTTTATTTTCCTGCTTGTCTATTTTCATTCTTCTGTTTGTCTTCTATATTAGTTCCATCTATCTATCTGTCTATCTATCTATCTATCTATCCATCCATCCATCTATCATCTCCCCCTACCTCTCTTTCTCTCTCTTTCTATCTTAGCTATCTTAAATACCCTGTCTGATAACTTTAACATCTGGACCATCAGTGTGTCTGTTTTCATTGACTATTTTCTCTTTTCAGCACAAATTACCCATTTTTATTTCTTTGAATGTCTCGTGATCTTTATTTTGCATATCAGTTATTTTGTATAAAAGAATAGTAGAGTGTGAAATACATAATCTTTTACTCCAGGGAAAAAACACACCTTTTTTTTTTTTTTTTTCTATCAAGCCCTTGGAGTATGGGGCCAAGCTAAATTTATGCTTTTTGAAGCTTTGGTTGGATTTAATTTACTAATGGCTTCAAGCATTTTGAAAGCATGCTCCGGGCTTTCTTTTCAGCATCAATTACAGCGGAGCACTGGCATGATTTCATTCCATGGGTGGTCTCTCTTGTTTACGGCCCAGCATCAGCCAGCTTTTCGGTTTGCTAAGGGTTTCCCCTTTGTTTCCTTTCCCTTTGTTTCCTAGTCCTTCCCCTATATTTCTGTTTTGGAGAGACCTCTCTCTGTACTGAGGCTCTTCCTACAGCCTTTAGAGGACAGTTGCTTCACAGTGTGTGAAGACCAGGGATGCTTCGGAGAATTCTGTTAGGTTTCATCCCATACTCCTGCCTTTGGAATGTGGCTACATAGTACCTGCGTGAGCCTGAATGCCTCGTAGAGGATATATAGCAACTCTCTTGCTCTGCCCCAGATAAGTATGTGTAGCAAAAACCTGCTGTTAAGAGTTAGCGGGGAAGGATTTCCCTGGTGGCGCAGTGGTTAAGAATCCAGCTGCCAATGCAGGGGACACGGGTTTGAGCCCTGGTCCGGGAAGATCCCACGTGCCGTGGAGCAACTAAGCCCGTGTGCCACAACTACTGAGCCTGCGCTCTACAGCCCGTGATCCACAACTACTGAGCCTGTGTGCCACAGCTACTGAGGCCCGTGAGCCTAGAGCCTGTGCTCTGCAGCAAGAAGCCACCGCAGTGAGAACCCCGCACACCGCAATGAGGCGTAGGCCCCGCTCGCCGCAACTAGAGAAAGCCCACGCACAGCAACGAAGACCCAATGCAGCCAAAAATAAATAAATAAATAAATAAAATTAAGAACTTAAAAAAAAAGTTAGTGGGGAGACGTGGATAGACCTAGAGACTGTCATACAGAGTGAAGTACGTCAGAAAGAGAAAAACAAATATCATATAATATTGTTTATATGCGGAATCTAGAAAAATGGTACAGATGAACTTATCTGCAAAGCAGTCATAGAGTCACAGGTGTAGAGAGCAAACTTATGGTTACCAAGGGGGGAAGGGGGGTGGGGTGAACTGGGAGATTGGGATTGACATATATACACTACTGTGTATAAAATAGGTCACTAATGAGAACCTTCTGTATAGCACAGGGAACTCTACTCAATGCTCGGTGGTGACCTAAATGGGAAAGAATTCTAAAAAAGAAGGGATACATGTATACGGATAAGTGATTCACTTTACTGTACAGCAGAAACTAACACAACATTGTAAAACAACTATACTCCAAAAAAATTAATTAGAAAAAAGGAGTTAGTGGGAAATGCACAGTCCCTTTGGGGCACACTCACACACATGGTTATGTACTTATACATAAATTCATACCTGTGAATGTACCGTGAAGTCTTTTATATTTACGACATTAGGTAAGGTCCAACAAATGGATATTGAAGGTCCAATAATGGAAACCTTTCCCTTCGTTTGTAGTATTATATGACTGAGCAAT
Organism: Delphinus delphis; assembly: GCF_949987515.2. Classification (NCBI taxonomy): domain Eukaryota; kingdom Metazoa; phylum Chordata; class Mammalia; order Artiodactyla; family Delphinidae; genus Delphinus; species Delphinus delphis. Next base: position 122,866,860 of record NC_082704.1, read on the forward strand.
ACAGAAGAAAGAGGCTCAAGTTTCCCACCATAGACCCTTCCATTTCCCAGACTATTTTGTCATCCCTGCTCATTCAAGTCTCTATAAAGTTACATTAATAGGTTTTATTCAAAATTCCTATCTTAGGAAAGCATTCAGTCCTTTGTAACCTCACGTTATTAAAATGTCCAAACAATTATATTTTTACAGTGATGGCAGGTGGCATATTTGACTTTATAAATTGAAGGATGCATGTGTAGAGTGAAGATAAAGGTATTAAGAATTTTCTCTTGAAGAAGAATCTCTTGGGAATTACAGTGTCTACGATCCTTTCTATTGAGGAGCAGGTAGAAACAGTGCCCTCCTGGCTCAGACACTGTGAAAGTGAAAAAGACATTTTCCCAAGACCGGAGGTTGAACTGATGTCTCCTCCATGCAGTCGCCCACTTTCTGACATTCCTAACTGAATTCTCGATACTTTATACTTTTATTTTAACACAACCATTGCCTAATACTCTTCCTTGTTTGATGAAATTTGCCTAGCCAAACGTCCATCGGTGGTGTTTCTTAACCTGCTGCTGTTAAAACATCAACGATTATCATTTAGTTTGCCCTTTCTTTGAGTGATTCCTTCAGGGAGCGTTCATCTTCCTGGTTCTTCCAGTTCTAGGCTGGGCTGAGTTGCCTCCTGGCTTTGGCCAGTCCACATCAGACACTTTCCTCCTGGAGGCTGGCTCGCAGTTGCTTGAGGGATTCCTTATGTACGATGGCCTGGATGGAACAAGGAACAGCAAAGATTCAGGAGACAGAAGGGGAAATAGACTCCACCTCCTTATAGAAGGAATATATATTGAAAGGACACGGATACAGAAAAGGATGAAAAAGCATGACCAAGATTATAATCAATCTACCAGGCTGTGTACCCCCTTAGACCAGCTGGTATTCTTGACCAACTCATACCTTTCACTTCTGTACTCCCTACCTCATTTCCATGCTCTGGTTCATCCCAGATTTCCCTGTTTATTCTAACCTCTCCCTGGTGTGAAACGTATATCCCTACTAGTCCCCAAATACGATTTTTTGGTTTGCAAGTTTCCATTCAAAGGGCAATCTTATCAGTGATGTTGTCCTTGTAGTTAATACATGATTTAGAGTGAAATCATTCAGGTGGATAATTTAAATCTGTTGAAGAGCTGACAGTTGGTCCTCAAAAATGACCCTTAGCTCTCACACATGAGCTGGTCTGCTTTATGCCCTAATTACTCTTTCAGTTGTTAGCAAGTAGTAAGTTAACAGTGAAGTATGATTTTCAGTGGATTCTGAGTAGTACCCATGTAATAGAGAAATCAAGCTGGACTTTGGTGCCCATTTTGGTCTTATTCATAGACTAGTAGCTGAAGCATTGTATGCCCAGCTTGATGTTCAACTGAACATTATACATCGCTAACTTCTTGCTGGTCCTGGGATAGGTGCCTTCTTTCTGTCTGAGGAGAATATTTCTTAAAGTTGTGACATAGCTATCCAAACATCCTTGGAATGCAGGTTGGTAAATCATTCTTTTGCAGATTTTTCAAGGACCGTTTTCATATCCTCTTGAAAAAGAGAAGCTCATGCCATTCAGAAATGCATGGTTTGGATGATTTAAATGGTCAATGAGTTAAATTAGATATTCCTTTGATACGTTTGGAGAAATCCTATTTTTCTTTCTCACATTGACAGATCTCGCCTTCCGAAGTAGATTAAAGGACTGAGTCATTGACTGGAAGACTTTGCCTAATTAAAGATGGACTTACATGGAGGGTGGATCCAGGGAGAGATTAGCCTCTGTCTTAAGAGCAGTCTTTTGGAAAAGGGGATTAAGTCCAAGGAAAATTGAGGAGGGGATGCTATAGTCTAATACTTGCTTTCTCAGGTAATGTTTCAGACTACCTAGTAATGTTTTCTTTAAGAACTTAAAAGCAACAGCTGGCAAGTAATAGAAGGAAAATGGAACATTAGTATGACAGCCATTGCTGGCCCCAATTCTGAAATCATGAAAAGTATTCCCATTAGGTAAGCTACTTACATCAATTTACTGCCTGTGACACGGAGAATGCATAAGCCTTTTCTCTTTTCTAAGACCTGATTTTTATAAAGGCCAAAGCTAAAATGGTTGACACACACTGGCGCATTAAGAAGACTTGAGATAGATTACACATGCATTAATTTCGCTCGTAAGATTTCCTGGAAACGCACTTGTAGATCCTGGTCACTGATGTGCTCTCTTGCCTTGAAGTGGCCACTTGTTAGGGCAAAAGTGCAGGTTGATATTCTATGCAAGGTACTAAGAGTAAAGGCCACTCCTTGAAAATATGTGTAAATTACTTCCAAAAGCATTTATGGCCACTCTATTTGTCACCTTTGCTATCAGTTTTTCAACCTGACCTCACTTCTGAATTCTGAAAAGGATGGTCGACATGGGCTAGTCTGATCCACTCTGCTCCAGCCTGTAACTAGGGTCAAGTTTGTAGTTTGTTTCCGGTATGTCCTTTCTGTATTCCTCCTGGAGCCCAGGCGAGAGGTGGCAGTGGCATACCACTGGAACTCAAGGATAATTCTACCAGTGCTGGCCTTTTTTTCACCCTTACATGACAAGGCTGTAGATATACAATTCATGGCAAGGAAGTGGAAAAAATGGAACAGATCATGGAATCTTCCATAAGCACTTTCTCATGTAACTTGGATGATAAAATATTCACTGATCAACGAGAGTCAAACATACACTTACCTTCTGAGAGATGGATGGATAAGGGGACATCACAGAGGATTAGGTTGAAGTCACTGAGTGAACGGTTCTGAGTCAAGCATGAGACAGAGAAAAGTCCAAGGCAGGGGCACTGACCCAACCCTTCCATGGATCTAAACATGAACACGTGAACTGATGGAAAGGGAAAGGGGGATTTCTACAAGAGAAGGATGTATTACACAAAATATGGAAGCTCAGAGGTAGAATGCCATTTCAGAAGGAGCCTAGGATTCAAAGTTGGAAGATGAACGGTGGGATACTAGGTCTGCTTTCATCAAATAATTCCACTGGGACTCAGTGTTTTTCACATCAGATGTCCACGAGAATAGTAAATCTGGGTGAGATGACGCTCTAGGGTTTACGTACTCTAAAGCAGGACTCACAGTTTGATGGAGGAACTGGTAAATTATACGTACGATACTGAGGGCCCTAGAGCTTCATGAGTTTGCTGACGTCATTCTGGAAGTTAATGGAACATCCAAACTATGGAACTGATGCTTCCTGATGCCTTTAAAGAAGGCAAACGATCACACCTGGAACTCCAGATAATTCTAGAAAATACCATGTGTTCTGCTTGCCAGGACTTTTCTTTATACAACTTTTAAGACAGAGTGTGGGGACTTCCCTGGTGACGCAGTGGTTAAGGATCTTGCCAATGCAGGGGACGTGGGTTCGAGCACTGGTCCAGGAAGATCCCACATGCTGCGGAGCAACTAAGCCTGTGCGCCACAACTACTGAAGCCCGCGCGCCTAGAGCCTGTGCTGTGCAACAAGAGAAGCCGCCGCAATGAGAAGCCCACGCACCACAACGAAGAGTAGCCCCCACTTGCCGCAACTAGAGAAAGCCCGTGCACAGCAACGAAGACCCAATGCAGCCATAAATAAATAAATAAATATATTTTTTTAAAAAAAAGAGAGACAGAGTGTGAGTACTTTGTCATTAATCTCCCACTGTATTGATTTGGATGTAATTCTGTGACAAACATATCCTGCTAGTATAGTCTGGTGCAATTTACCATTTCTTTTGTTTTTCTAGCTTCACGGCGGTATAATTGACAAATAAAAATTCTATGTGTTTAATGTGTACAACATGATGATCTGAGATACGTATCCATTTGAAATGATTACCACAATCAAGCTAATTAATGTATCCATCACCTCACTTAGTTACGATGTTTTCATGTGTGGTAAAACCCCGGAGATCTACTCTTTTGGTAAATTTCAAGTACACAGTGAAGTATTATTAATTACAGCCACCATGCTGTACATGAGATTGCTAGAACATATTTCTCTTGCATAACTGGAACTTTTTATCCCTTGACCAGTATCTTCCCATTTCTACCAGCCCCCAGCCCCTGGAAACCACCATTATACTCTCTGCTTCTCTCTGTGGCTCAATTTTTTTTTAGATTCCACATGTAAGTGAGATCATGCAGTATTTGTTTTTCTGTATCTGGCTTATTTCACTTAGCATAATGTTCTCGTGGTCCCTCAATGTTGTCAGAAATGTCAGGATTTACTTATTTTTAAAGACCCAATAATATTCCATTGTGTGTGTGTCTATCTATTATCTGTCTATCATCTATATCTATCTATGTTTCTAAGTGTCTATCTTATCTATCTATCTCCTATCTATCTTATCTATCTTTGTATCTACCTATCAATCAACGTATCTATCTCATCTTTGCTTTATCCATCCATCCATCCACAGACACTTCGGTTGTTTCCATGTCTTGGCTATTGTGAATAGGGCTGTGATGAACTTGGTAATGCAGGTACCCCTCTGAGATCCTGATCTCATCACCACTCCTTCTTCACCCCTTGGTATTAAACCGTCAATCTTGCTAGATCAGACGATACACCACTTGCATATAGATCTGGGATATTAATGCTTTCCTGTAATGGATAGCTGCCTCTGATATCTTTCCTTAAATGTTTGTCCAAACCTTTTAGAAACACTGCGATTGCCAGATTGCTTTGGAGTTCAGCTGCAGATTACACCAATCTAAATGAAGTTGCTTGCAATGGACTAAAGAATGTGGTAGAACCAGTTGTTTTCTGCATTTTTGTAAGAAGCATTTTCAACTTCATCCACTCCTTCCACTTACAATGACCTTGAGCATCATTGCCTACTTTTGTGACAGCCGACGTGCATTTTCCAGGTGAGACGTTTAGAAATGACTAACCTTGCAGGTGGATGACAGGACATGTTATAAATGAAGACAGAAAAGTGCCACCTTTCACATTTTTTAAAATTTCACACATGTCTCCTACAAACCTGAGAGTTAATTAGACTTTCATTTTGTCAGCAGTTTTCTTTTTCCAGGAGAGAAGCAAATTTGAAACTAAAGACCATGTTCTTTTGGCAACTTCCAGAAGGATGGGAGATTTCAAAGTCTTGCATCTTTTCAAGACCCCTCTATATATGAGTGTGTTCATGATGTATGAATTGCAGCTGGAAAAATTAGCATTAATGGATAGATTTCAAAATTCAACTGAAGATATTCTAAAGGATGCGTTTCATTGTCTTCTTACTAAATTGGAGGACGGTAAGGCCATATGGAAAAAGGATATATTGTATATAATATACAGGTATTTCCAGATAACACATCCTATTATCAAAAACAAATCTGCATAATGGAAAAAAGATAAAGTGAGGCAAAGGACTGTTATGTTGCAGAAAAAATAATTAGAGTCAAATCAGGTAATTATTGTCATCAGATATAAATCTTCCAATGTGAAAGGAATCTTAGAAACTGTTTTATCCAGCCGACTTAATGTACAGATGAGAACACTGAAGACAAAGGTTGTGTTGTATTTTTATTCTCAATAATAAAAATAATTACTGTTCAGTAGTTTTTTCATTTTCTAACTGTATTTCTCCAAAAGTTATGCCCATTTTTAGTAGGGAGGAGAAAATTCAATTTACATAAGTGTGTGGGTGCTGGAAAAGCAGGATCTTTCATTGCAGGATATTCAGGAGATTTTAATATTCTAATGTATACTGCAAATCTGTAAATCTTATTTGACCCCAGAACCTACCCTCACCTTCTTCCCCCAGAGAATCTCATTACATGAGTGTTCTGAGTCATAATACACTTTAGAAAGCGTGGATGTACACTATACCCTGACTCCATCACGACCTTCCCTAGAGAGTGACAGCTTCCAATGAACCCATATTATTCCCACCTCTCCAGGCTATGTCCCCGAATGGCCCAAGATGATGAATCCACAGGACATCCTTCAGACTACACCTCTTTTCTGTCTCAGATGGACAGATCTGTTCATGATCCTTAAGAAGATAGAGTATTCCTACGCTCACTGAGAGGGCTTCAAATGGATGGATTCAATAGGAAAAGGAATATATATATACCACTTGAGAATAAAAAATGGATTATACTTATATATTTATACTTTCTGAAGGAAACACATCATGATGTCATGATGAAATATATATATATACATACACACACATATACAAATATACATTATAAATATACAGATAGGGATTTCCCTGGTGGTGCAGTGGTTAAGAATCTGCCTGCCAGTGCAGGGGACACGGGTCGAGCCCTGGTCTGGGAAGATCCCACATGCCGTGGAACAACTAAGCCCGTGTGCCACAGCTACTGAACCTGCACGCCACAACTGCTGAGCCCGCGCGCCACAACTACTGAAGCCCGCGTGCCTAGAGCCTGTGCTCCACAACAAGAGAAGCCACTGCAGTGAGAAGCCCATGCACCACAAGGAAGAGTAGCCCCCGCTCGCTGCAACTAGAGAAAGTCTGCACGCAGCAACGAAGACCAACACAGCGAAAAATTATTTATTTATTTATTTTTAAAAATAATAATAAATAAATATACACATATATTTGTATATATTTGTACATGTATACATATAACATATATGTATATATAATTGCTCTAAGATAGATAGATATCACTGCTACATAGACACCATATCTATATAGATATCCCATTGCTATTGCTATATGTATTACATATAATGTTTATATATAAATATAAATATGTATTTACTTATATGTATCTGAATTGTCCACTCACCCTCTACTCATCTGGGCTATAGAGCTTGTGTCTGGGATATAGTTACTCAGATGCATCCAAAAAAACACAAGGTTTATACCACTGACTCTCTAAATCTCTTTTTTTTTCTGAAATATTTTCTTGAACCCAGCTTCATCAATCTCATTAATTATAATCCTTTTCCACTTTGATTACTAGGTGTGCTTACAGTACCATTACCTGTGAAGCAGTAACCACACCTGTAACTGGCATCTCAAAGGGAAAGAAGAAAAAATAGGACAAAATAAACAGAGAACACAAATTCTTGAGGTGAGACAGCTGTCTCACACACATATCCGATGACCTCGAAGAACAAGGGAAACAGCAAGATTTCATACTTTAAATATGATTTCCTGACATATGATTTTTTCATCAGGAAATCATATTTAAAGTGTTAACAAACACTTAAGTATTAAAAGTCAAAACATAGTAAATCAAAGTAAAAATTAAAACAAAATCAAAGTAAAAATTAAAACAAGTACATATTGAAAAGACACAACGTTTATTAAGAAGTATTGATACAGCTCTGTCATCCCGGGTTGGATCTTAGTAACATTATCAAATGTTAAATATAAAAAAAACATAATCCATCGTCCTCTTCAATAACATTTTTCATCAGAAATATATGGTAGTAGGAAAATGTAATTGCATTTTCTTCCTGCTCACCATGTGTTAAAAGCACTAATAATAAAAAAAAAAGAACAACCCAGAATGTTAAAAACAGATTTGGGTTAAAAGGAGTAAAGGTGGTAACACAAGATAATTATCAGGAAACCCTCAGTAAATGCCATTTCTCTGCAATGCCCATTGCCAATTTGGAAGGATCCCTAAACCACTGAATTTTTGTCAAAACCCAAATTGCCTGGAGAGTTTATGGAACTGTTATCAGGGATTAGATTTCCTTGAGAAGTTAATATAGTAGATCTTGCCTCTATAATAGAACTTGCCACTCTTCTTCTGTTTAATTTGAATTATGATTCCCCTTCTTGGAAAGGAAGTTAAGGATTATTCCATAATCCTAGCTACCAAATTCCATCCAAAAAAGACATTTCAATGACATCTTAAAATAAATTGATTTTCTGTTTCAATTAGATGTGATCATGGGACTTTGGTTTTGTGAAGGAAACATCCACAGATTATTGAAATTGGACACTTATTTACTTTCTCAGAAACCATCACTGAATCTATTAAAGGTGGGCAAATCACTCGGAGACCTTTTAAAGATCTATTTTTAATTCTGTACTTCTCTTGGATTCTTTTTTCCTGCTGTCTAAACAGATATATATGTATTTATTTCCCCTTGTTTAATTTCCATTTCACATTGGTTTTCTTATTAATTCTGTTTCTGCATTTAATTAACATTTTACATTTCTTAATTCTTTTCCTGGATTTGGGTAATTTTGTCTTATTAGCGCTTCAAAGTCAGATGGAGAACTCCAAGCAGAGGCCTTAATTGTACGAGTAGTTAATTTCCTGTCACAGACAAACTCGTACATAGTAAGTGGTCTTTAACCTTTTAGACGTTCACAGGAAAATTAGACTGTGAACGCCTTACATCCATTTTTACATATTAATTTTCTCCAAACATCCATGAAATAATAAAAGAAAATAATATCTATTGCTGTCATTCAAAATAATCAAAATCTGGTGCGTTTGCTAATACCTCACAATTTTTTAAGCATCTATTTCCCTAAGACTTGTAGATGAGAGCTCTCTATCCCAGTTCAGGTTTGGTGAGATTTGTTGTTGCCCTTTCTGGAAGAATTATCAACCTAATTTTTTCATTTAAAAAAAAAAAGGAAAAAAATAAAAAATTAAAAAATTTTAAAAAAAAGGGATGATATATTGATTTTAGGAATTTCCTTTAGGAAATGGAGAGAGTGTGAAGGTTTTTAATGAGAATGTTCACCACCAACCCCACCACCTTTTATAGCTTATAAAAAGGATACTTCAACTTTCTAAATAGATAGCAATAGATTGCTGGATAAATTATTTGTAATATATCCATATATATATATTCCATCAATTACTATGGTTGGACAGAAAAATCTTTCATAGCAAAGGGGAAATTGTTTATAGTACCAATTGAAAAAATGCTTATTTCAAAAAATGTGTACAGCATGTAAATATTATGGTAAAACATCCTATAGTATGTATTTCTACCTGCAGAGAATGATTGGCAGTATATAAAACAAAATGTTAAGAATAGATATCTCTTTTTAAAAAAAAGAGTAGTTATCTTTAGGTAGGCAGGTTATTTTTTTTCCTTTGGGCTTTTTGGTGCAATATGGATTTTTTGACAATGTCTATGTTTATATTAACAAAAGAATGAAATTCCATTAAAAATATGTTTTTGGAAACGTATATTGCCACTATTTTGAACAGCTTAGAGTACAGTTACAGGATCGTGGGTCTAGAAACATAAGGTTGTATATTGTAACTTAACATACAATGACAATAATATTCACTTTTTCTTTAGTATTTTCACAGTCAACTTTGCCTTCCTGGTCACGGATACCTGGAGGGTGATGAAGGGCAAAAGATGGTGCACAGTTGAAAACCGTCCAGATTAAAGGTAAGAAAGAAAAATCAGAGTCGTATCAGACTGGAGATACACAAGAGAAGAGGTAACTATTAACTTAGACTCTACTGCAAAGCCTATGAACCTGAAAAACCACTCCGCAAGCTCACGTTTTCTTTGCTTTCATTGATATTCCCTTGGACTTCTCCTCTTACACACTATACATGTGGCTTTCAGAATATCCTTAAATTGGCCTGGAATGGTTGCCAGGGAGTGATTGGCAATGAGATTTATCAAGGAAAATCTCAAAGACTTGGGAGAGCTCGATATGGAGAACTTACTCTGGACTGGTGGGAGAGGCCATGCTCTGCTCCTGACGCATCCCGTCTTCAGAGTGGCATACTCATCCTTCTTTGCTGGAAATTTTGGCTGCTGGCGGCTCCTAGACTCCCTTCCTGAGAACTACCCTAGACTGCAAGGCATTGCCTACCCTCCAATCTGTACCTCTCCCCAAGGGGTGGACCTTGATCCATGATTGGTTGGTGTAGGGATAAAAGCAGGTAGCCACTTACTTCAATTTGGGAGAACTCTGATTGGCCATTCTAGCCCCAGAGCTTCCCATCAGGTAGGCTGAACCCATGTTGCAACTACATGGCAGGGTCTAGAATGTTGATCAGTTTCAAGACTAGCTTGAATTTGGCAAGACTGCTTCATTAATGGTACTGAGTTCTTCCACCAGGATCAACAAAAGGCATGGTCGTCTCTCTTTGGGGGGATGTTACAAGACCTTGATGATCATTGCCGAGATCCCTTTGTTCATAAGGGGCTGAAAAATAAGGATACTTTCCTTATGCGCATCTTTCTTAACTTTTCACTTGGAATTGATCTATAAAGGAGAATTTCCTTCACGAATTGCGCAGTCACTAGAAAGCAAAACTGTCTAAGACTTCTAGGACGGTGTCAGAAGGATCCTAGAGCCAACTTGAATGGGCTCCCACTGGCTAAAGATGACACGCTCTGACCATTAGTAAGGATAGCAGTTTTAATGTATTAAAATACAAATTTTATTGCATGTATGAGTTCATGATAATGCTAAAAATAGCCACACTGATCATTTTTAGAAAATACTTGAGAATCCACTCATGACTTTGAAATAAAGGTAAAGAAATAAAGGTAAAGAAACAAGCATGTATCCTACTCTTTCTATAAAAACTCAAGCTCAGACCGATCAATGGAATTTTAATTTTAAAAAATTCAATTATTCAGGTTTTCATTGAATCCCTCTGAGATACTTCGTGTGTAAACAGAGATCTTCAGTTTCCTATATAAATCTGTTAACCACATATTAAATTATTCATGTTAGTGTAATGTGCTCACAGTGAAATAAGATGAGAAAAAGAAAACACCCTAAAAACCGGAGCAACCATGGTGCATTTTAACAGTGGTATGGAACCCACTGGGCTGTTTTTGTTTTGTTTGTTTTGTTTTGTTTTACCATGAAACTCCAATAGCTAGTCAAAGTTGTGTTTTGTGTGTCTGGAGGAAAATAGTTTTCCTACTTTGTTGGCTGGTGGCACATAGTATATATCTTTGGGTATAACTTCAGAAGAAATATAGTTTTTTGGAGCATATTAACTTCTCATTATTACCTGTGGTGTGAATTATTTCATGATTCCAGTGCCTCTAATAGGAAATAAAGTCCAACAAAATAAGGGTGAGATGAAAGAATCCAATGAATAATGACAAAATTAGGTAAATGTGAAATAAATGATAACCACCCTCTTAAAAATACAAATGGAATAACTTCAGATATCATAATTTTAACTTCCAGCTTCATTTATTATGTCCTGTGTGAGTTCCTGAATTTACTCAGAAGCACACGGAGCCATCACGGTGATTACAGCTCATGCCATATTTTAAAGAAACCTTTTACTTTAACACCAATGGACATTTTAAATCGGAGGGAAACGGATACAATGGTGGAAGTTTGGGAATATCACTGGAACACAAATGCTCTGAAGGTCTGAAGTCCCACAGGTTGCAAATCAGTGCACAGGACAAGGGTAATTTAATAATATTCCAGGCATTGTTCCCAGAGTTCATCATTTTTTCTGCTCTCCACTGGAAACACACCAAAGGAAATGAATCCGGCGCCGGAAGCACAAAGTATTTTACAAACGCAGGCTAATTAATCTCCTTGTCGCTACTGTCATGAAAGGCATTACTGTTTACTGTTGAGAAAAGAGAGTTGGACCTTTAAACGCCTATACTTTTAAATACCCATCTAGTTTTATCGCACAAAAGGTAACCTGTAATAACAAGGTCATAAAAATGTCGGTCAGAAGAGGCGCTGGGATTGGAAGAAAAGAAAAATGCCCATCGATTCCTTAGAGCTGACTTAGGGTTTCCTCATATGTGGAGATGATGATTTGAGGATGTAGGAATCTATTTTTATATAAATTATTTTCTGGGTTATCTCCCCAAAGAAACAGGGATGAATTATAATCCCCCACATTTAACAGCCTGTTAGTCTTGGGTTCCAAGTCGAATGCTGACACTTACTAGCTGTGGGTTCTTGGCCAATGGACTAAACTCCACCAATTTTGGGGGGCTGTTGTGAGAATTTGACTTAATGAAGCTAAAATGCTTGCTACAATGTAGCTCTTCAGTAAAGTGTAGCTATTACTCTGTGGCCAAGGCACCGGACTGGCAAAGATTTGAAAATGCATCCCTGAACAGAGCTTTTTAAAGTGCCCTCCGCTGCTGTATACTCTTTTAACCATTCATTTACTTGTTCACACATTTATATAACAAATTTTAGGGGCTTCCCTGGTGGTGCCAATGCAGGGGACAAGGGCTCTATCCCTGGTCCGGGAAGATCCCAAATGCCACGGAGCAACTAAGCCTGTGCACCACAACTACTGAGCCTGCACTCTAGAGCCTGCCAGCCACAACTACTGAGCCCACATGCCACAACTGCTGGAGCCCACGTGCCTACAGCCTGTGCTCTGCAACAAGAGAAGCCACTGCAATGAGAAGCCCGCGCACCGCAACAGAGTAGCCCCCGCTCGCCACAACTAGAGAAAGACCGTGTGCAGCAATGAAGACCCAACGCAGCCAAAAAAAAAAAAAAAAGAAGAAATAAATTTTAAAAAATATTTTTAAAAAAACCAAATTTTAAGCACTGCCCCTAGCTGAGCATAGAGATACATGACAGATACATACATTTTTTTCTTTATTGAAGCAAAGTGACTCATTTATACACATATATACATTTTTTAAAATATTCTTTTCTATGACGGTTTATCCCAGGAGACTGGATACAGCTCCCTGTGCTCTGCAGCAGGACCTTGTTGTTTATCCATCCTACATATACTAGTTTGCATCTGCTAATCCCAGACTCCCACTCTGTCCCTCCCCCAACTCTCTCCCCCTTGGCAATCACCAGTCTGCTCTCTATGTCTGTGCTAACTCCTTTCGTTTTGATCTTATTCTCTTCAATCACAGGTGTGATGACCATTTAAACTCTACAGCAATTCTGAAGACCAGGAAAGTTCACGGCAAGCATGCTCTGTTGGATGTGGAGGTCTCCGCTGAATTTCCTTACGGTGTTTGCGTCCCAAAGCTCCCTCCCTCTCACCCCCATACCTGATAAAGTGCAGCTGATTGACTGATGAGGTCATCTTTTTAGGCCTGCCATCCGGGAGCCAGGGCCCAAACCCATCCCCGAAGGTAGCATGACCATTTATTTACTTTATTTATATGCTACCCTAAACGCCGGTCACACTCGATAACACTTCTTAAGTACAAACGCAGAAATATGATTACATCGAAACCTGAGTCAAGAACATAGGTTATTTTCAGCTACTAGGGAGTTAAAATTCACCTGTTAAAATCAAAATGTTGCTTATCTCAGGAAGACTTAATACTTTAACAATTCATTCCTTAGGTGTTTTTTTCACTCCTTCTTTTCACAGAACTTCCCCTCAACGTACATCTTTCAGCATCACCTATGTCTGATCCTTTTCCTGTTAGTTCTTCTAAATTATTATTTTTTCTGCAACCCTATGACATCACTTTTTGTGCATCCCTGCTGCTCTGAAATTTTTCTAAAGTAGCCCATCCTAGCAAGAAGATAGCATAACTCAACATATTATAGCTAGACTTCTGAGAGAAGCCGGGTCATCTGTGTAGAGACACAAGCAATCTGATTCTTATCATTTCAGAAAATGATAAAATTGGAAGCAATTTTTTTCTTGGTTTGCATCAATACTTTTCTAGAAGAGTCTCCCTCTTGCTGGGTATGCTATCTAATGCTGATTTCTTTCTTTTTTCCTCTTGAACGTGAGTCAAGAAGACTAGTTCCGATTTTATTTGTTTAATAAAGTGGATGTGTTTCTGCAAAAATATTTCCTTTTAAGAAGCAGGGGACAATTTAGCTTTTATGTACATTTTTTAAAAATTTATTTTATTGGAGTATAGTTGATTTACAATGTGTTAGTTTCGGGTATACAGCAAAGTGATTCAGATATATATACATATATATATATTTATATATACTCATGCTTTTTCAGATTCTTTAGCCATATAGGTTATTGCAGAATATTGAGTAGAGTTCCCTGTGCTGTACAGCAGGTCCCTGTTGTTTATCTATTTTATATATAGTAGTGTGTATATGTTAGGCCCAAGCTCCCAATTTATCTCTCCCACCCATATTTCCCCTTTGGTAACCGTAAGTTTGTTTTTGAAGTCTGAGTCTGTTTCTGTTCTATGAATAAGTTCATTTGTATCATTTTTTACCAGGGAACTTTCCCACTCATAATTTTCTTATTTCTAGTTGTAGCCTTTTCTTTTCCACTTAGAGAAGTTCCTTTAGCATTTGTTTTAGAGCTGGTGTGGTGGTGCTGAATTCCCTTAGCTTTTGCTTGTCTGTAAAGCTTTTGATTTCTCCATCAATATATTTTTAATTTTAATATACTTTATATTATATATTTAATACATATATATATATATATATTTTTTTTTTTTGGCGGTACACGGGCCTCTCACTGCTGTGGCCTCTCCCATTGCGGAGCACAGGCTCCGGACGCGCAGGCTCAGCGGCCATGGCTCACAGGCCCAGCCGCTCCGCGGCATGTGGGATCTTCCCGGACCGGGGCATGAGCCCGCGTCCCCTGCATCGGCAGCCGGACTCTCAACCACTGCGCCACCAGGGAAGCCCCTAATACATATATTTTTAAAATTAACATGTTGGCTTAGAAATGAATGAAATCACAAATGATCGGGGGGATTAACCTGAACACCCTTTAATATGAAAAATGTGTTACTGCACATTCTACTGTGTATTCTCAAAGTCACAGAAGAAAGACCAAGACGTTATATCATTCTGGAAAATCCACGTATTTCCCAAATAGGTACTCTTTGCTTTATTTTGTCATGTTTCTGATGTATCAATCATGGAGAAAAACGGAAAATAGTCTCACTACTTAAATGCATAAAAATATACTACGGACTCATGACTAATTCAGATGGACTGAAGCCACGGTCCCTCTCTTCAAGAGAACTGGAGACGTATATTGTGTACAACATTTAAGCCTGTCCCCTCTCTGCTCTTAAGAATTTCAAGATTAAATTAATGTCCCAAGAAGGGCAGCTTCTAATTAGCCCCTTTCATTCCACTTAACCAGAACATAATAAATCCTCCCTTCAGTTATGTTAATGGAATCCCTAGGGGAACAACCATCCGGACTCTGCAAAGAAACCCCCTCACAGCAGTGACTTGTCACTGCTTCCTCAAGGTACATCAGCTCCTTCCGAATTTCCCTGCAGCACTTCCATTAATTTTGCAGTTGGGGTCAAGTCCTTGGCAAAACGAAGTTTCCGGCTATGCTGGGTTACCATCACCTGACTGTCTCTCTTCAGAAGCCATTCATGGAGTATGAACGTAAGTTCATTACTTTGAAAGAATTGCAACCTTGAGATTTATTGGAAACTATTGTAAAAATGGTTCCCCTTCTGAAATAGTTGCCCAATACAGACAGACCAACGCTAGTGGACACTACTTCTGTCACCCCTCCGGATTCCCTTCACGGGGTCATTGTACGTAATCACCAGCTGCCCGGTGTGCTGATCACACACAACATCATTCTTCTCCAGAAAAATGTCCCTCGAGAGTGTTCCAGCTTTGGTGCTATTGGCACCTGAGGCTGCATCATTCGTGGTTCTGGGGGCTGCTTAGTGAATTATAGGTTGTTGACGAGCATCCCCATTCTTCACACTCCAGAGCTCCCTGTAGGATCAGGGTGGAGCTGAACTCCAGCTGAAGCTACAATGTGCCTTAACTTCTTACCCGGCAATGTCTTTTTTTTTTTTTAGGTTTTGTTTTTTGAAAATTTCATTTTATTTATTTTTTTCTACAGCAGGTTCTTATTACTTAACCATTTTATACATATTTGTATATACATGTCAATCCCAATCTCCCAATTCATCCCACCACCATCCCCCCCCCCGCCACTTTCCCCCCTTGGTGTCCATACGTTTGTTCTCTACATCTGTGTCTCTGCCCTGCAAACCAGTTCATCTGTACCATTTTCTAGGTTCCACATCTATGCGTTAATATATGATATTTGTTTTTCTCTTTCTGATTTACTTCACTTGCTATGACAGTCTCTAGATCCATCCATGTCTCTACAAATGACTCAATTTCATTCCTTCTTATGGCTGAGTAATATTCCATTGTATATATGTACCACATCTTCTTTATCCATTCATCTGTTGATGGACACTTAGGTTGCTTCCATCTCCTGGCTATTGTAAACAGTGCTGCAATGAACATTGGGGTGCATATGTCTTTTTGAATTATGCTTTTCTCTGGGTATATGCCCAGTAGTGGGATTGCTGGGTCATATGATAATTCTATTTTTAGTTATTTAAGGAACCTCCATACTGTTCTCCATAGTGGCTGTATCAATTTACATCCCACCAACAGAGCAAGAGGGTTCCCTTTTCTTGACACCCTCTCCAGCATTTGTTGTTTTTAGATTTTCTGATGATGCCCATTCTAACTGATGTGAGGTGATACCTCATTGTAGTTTTGATTTTCACTTCTCTAATAATTAGTGATGTTGAGCAACTTTTCATGTGCTTCTTGGCCATCTGTATGTCTTCCTTGGAGAAATGTCTGTTTAGGTCTTCTGCCCATTTTTTGATTGGATTCTTTGTTTTTCTAATATTGAGCTGCATGAGCTGTTTATATATTTTGGAGATTAATCCTTGGTCCGTTGCTTCATTTGCAAATATTTTCTCCCGTTCTCAGGGTTGTCTTTTCATCTTCTTTGTAGTTTCCTTTGCTTTGCAAAAGCTTTTACATTTCATTAGGTCCCATTTATTTTTGTTTTTATTTCCATTACTCTAGGAGGTGGATCAAAAAAGATCTTGCTGTGATTTATGTCAAAGAGTGTTGTTCCCATGTTTTTCTCTAAGAGTTTTATAGTGTCTGGTCTTACATTTAGGTCTTTAATCCATTTTGAGTTTATTTTTGTGTATGGTGTTAGGGAGTGTTCTAATTTCATTCCTTTACATGTAGCTGTCCAGTTTTCCTAGCACCACTTATTGAAGAGACTGTCTTTTCTCCATTATATATCCTTGCCTTCTTTGTCATAGATTAGTTGACTATAAGTGCATGGGTTTATCTCTGGGCTTTCTATCCTGTTCCATTCATCTATATTTCTGTGTTTGTGCCAGTATCATATTGTCTTGATTACTGTAGCTTTGTAGTATAGTCTGAAGTCAGGGAGCCTGATTCCTCCAGCTCTGTTTTTTCCCCTCAAGCCTACTTTGGCTATTTGGGGTCTTTTGTGTCTCCATACAAATTTTAAGATTTTTTGTTCTAGTTCTGTAAAAAATGCCATTGGTAATTTGATAGGGATTGCATTGAATCTGTAGATTGCTTTGGGTAGTATAGTCATTTTCACAATGTTGATTCTTCCAATCCAAGAACATGGTATATCTCTCCATCTGTTTGTATCATCTTTAATTTCTTTCATCAGTATCTTATAGTTTTCTGCAGACAGGTCTTTTGTCTCCCTAGGTAGGTTTATTCCTAGGTATTTTATCCTTTTCGTTGCAATGGTAAATGGGAGTGCTTCCTTAATTTCTCTTTCAGATTTTTCATCCTTCGTGTATAGGAATGCCAGAGATTTCTGTGCATTAATTTTGTATCCTGCAACTTTACCAAATTCGTTGATTAGCTTTAGTAGTTCTCTGGTGGCATCTTTAGGATTCTCTATGTATAGTATCATGTCATCTGCAAACCATGACAGTTTAACTTCTTCTTTTCCAATTTGTATTCCTTTTATTTCTTTTTCTTCTCTGATTGCCATGGCTGGAGCTTCCAAAGGTATGTTGAATAATAGTGGCGAGAGTGGACATCCTTGTCTTTTTCCTGATCTTAGAAGAAATGCTTTCAGTTTTTCACCATTGAGAATGATGTTTGCTGTGGGTTTGTCATATATGGCCTTTATTATGTTGAGGTAAGTTCCCTCTATGCCCACTTTCTGGGGAGTTTTTATCATAAATGCATGTTGAATTTTGTCAAATGCTTTTTCTGCATCTATTGAGATGATCATGTGGTTTTTCTCCTTCAATTTATTAATAAGGTGTACCACACTGATTGACTTGTGTATACTGAAAAATGCTTGCATCCCTGGGATAAATCCCATTTGATCATAGTGTATGATCCTTTCAGTGTGTTGTTGGATTCTGTTTGCTAGTATTTTGTTGAGGATTTTTGCATCTATATCCATCGGTGATATTGGTCTGTAATTTTCTTTTTTTGTAGTATCTTTAACTGATTTTGGTAACAGGGTGATGGTCACCCCATAGAATGAGTTTGGGAGTGTTCCTTCCTCTGCAGGTTTTTGGAAGAGTTTGAGAAGGATGGGTGTTAGCTCTTCTCTAAATGTTTGCTAGAATTCTCCTGTGAAGCCGTCTGGTCCTGGACTTTTGTTTGTTGGAAGATTTTTAATCACAGTTTCAACTTCATTACTTGTGATTGGTCTGTTCATATTTTCTGTTTCTTCCCAGTTCAGTCTTGGAAGGTTATACCTTTCTAAAACTTTGTCCATTTCTTCCAGGTTGTCCATTTTATTGGCATAGAGTTGCTTGTAGTAGTCTCTTAGGATGCTTTGTATTTCTGCGGTGTCTGTTGTAACTTCTCCTTTTTCATTTCTAATTTTATTGATTTGAGTCCTCTCCCTCTTTTTCTTGATGCGTGTGGCTAATGGTTTATCAATTTTGTTTATCTTCTCAAAGAACCAGCTTTTAGTTTTATTGATCTTTGCTAATGTGTCCTTCATTTCCTTTTCATTTATTTCTGCTCTGATCTTTATGATTTCTTTCCTTCTACTAACTTTGGGTTTTGTTTGTTCTTCTTTCTCTAGTTCCTTTAGGTGTAAAGTTAGATTGTTTATTTGAGATTTTTCTTGTTTCTTGAGGTAGGCTTGTATTGCTATAAACTTCCCTCTTAGAACTGCTTTTGCTGCACCCCATAGGTTATGGATCATCGTGTTTTCCTTGTAATTTGTCTCTAGGTATTTTTTGATTTCCTCTTTGATTTCTTCAGTGATCTTTTGGTTATTTAGTAACGTCTGGTTTAGCCTCCATGTGTTTGTGTTTTTTACGTTTTTTTCCCTGTAATTGATTCCTATCTCATAGCATTGTGGTCAGAAATGATGCTTGATATGGTTTCAATTTTCTTAAATTTACTGAGGCTTGATTTGTGACCCAAGATGTGATCTATCCTGGAGAATGTTCCATGTGCACTTGAGAAGAAAGTGTAATCTGCTGTTTCGGATGGAATGTCCTGTAAATATCAATTAAATCTATCTGGTCTCTTGTGTCATTTAAAGCTTGTGTTTCCTTAATTAATTTTCTGTCTGGATGATCTGTCCATTTGTGTAAGTGAGGTGTTAAAGTCCCTGACTATTATTGTGTTACTGTCAATTTCCTCTTTTATAGCTGTTAGCATTTGCCTTATGTATTGTTGTGCTCCTATGTTGGGTGCATTATATATTTATGATTGTTATATCTTCTTCTTGGATCGATCCCTTGATCATTATGTAGTGTTTTTCCTTGTCCCTTGTAACATTCTTTATTTTAAAGTCTATTTTATTTTATATGAGTGTTGCGACTCCAGCTTTCTTTTGATTTCCATTTGCATGGAATATCTTTTTCCATCCCCTCACTTTCAGTCTGTATGTGTCCCTAGGTCTGAAGTGGGTCTCTTGCAGACAGCATACATATGGGTCTTGTTTTTGTATCCATTCAGCAAGCCTGTGTCTTTTGGTTGGAGCATTTAATCCATTCAAGTTTAAGGTAATTATCCATATGTATGTTCCTATGCCCATTTTCTTAATTGTTTTGGGTTTGTTTTTGTAGGTCCTTTTCGTCTCTTGTGTTTCCCACTTAGAGACGACCCTTTAGCTTTTTTTGTAGAGCTGGTTTGGTGGTGTTGAATTCTCTTAGCTTTTGCTTGTGTGTAAAGCTTTTGATTTCTCCATCGAATCTGAATGAGATACTTGCTGGGTAGAGTAATCTTGGTTGTAGGTTCTTCCCTTTCATCACTTTAAATATGTCATGCTACTCCCTTCTGGCTTGTTGAGTTTCTGCTGAGAAATCAGCTGTTAACCTTATGGGAGTTCCCTTGTATGTTATTTGTCATTTTTCCCTTGCTGCTTTCAATAATTTTTCTTTGTCTTTAATTTTTGTCAGTTTGATTACTATGTGTCTTGGCATGTTTCTCCTTGGGTTTATCCTGCCTAGGTCTCTCTGTGCTTCCTCGACTTGGGTGGCTATTTCCTTTCCCTTGTTAGGGAAGTTTTCGACTATAATCTCTTCAAATATTTGTTCAGGTCCTTTCTCTCTCTCTTCTCCTTCTGGGACCCCTATAATACAAATGTTGTTGCATTTAATGTTGTCCCAGAGGTCTCTTAGGCTGTCTTCATTTCTTTTCATTCTTTTTTATTTATTGTGTCCTGCAGCAGTGCATTCCACCATTCTGTCTTCCAGGTCACTTATCCATTCTTCTGCCTAAGTTATTCTGCTATTGATTCCTTCTAGTGTATTTTTCATTTCAGTTATTGTATTGTTCATCTCTGTTTGTTCTTTAATTCTTCTAAGTGTTTTTTCTTCTAGGTCTTTCTTAAACGTTTCTTGCGTCTTCTCAATCTTTGCCTCCATTCTTTTTCTGAGGTCCTGGATCATCTTCACTATCATTATTCTGAATTCTTTTTCTGGAAGGTTGCCTATCTCCACTCCATTTAGTTGTTTTTCTGGGGTTTTATCTTGTTCCTTCATCTGTTACATAGCCCTCTGCCTTTTCATTTTGTCTGTCTTTCTGTGAATGTGGTTTTTGTTCCACAGGCTGCAGGATTGTAGTTCTTCTTGCTTCTGCTGTCTGCCCTCTGGTTTATGAGGGTATCTAAGAGGCTTGTGCAAAGTTTACTGATGGGAGGGACTGGTGGTGGGTAGAGCTGGGTGTTGCTCTGCTGGGCAGAGCTCAGTAAAACTTTAATCTGCTTGTCTGCTGATGGGTGGGGCTGCGTTCTGTCCCTGTTGGTTGTTTGGCCTGAGGAAACCCAACACTGGAGCCTACCCCAGCTCTTTAGTGGGGCTAATGGTGGACTCTGGGAGGGCTCATGCCAAGGAGTACTTCCCAGAACTTCTGCTGCCAGTGTCCTTCTGCTGCCAGTGTCCTTGTCCCCACGCCTGCTTCTGCGGGAAACCCTGCAACACTAGCAGGTAGGTCTGGTTCAGTCTCCCCTGGGGTCACTGCTCCTTCCCCTGGGTCCTGATGCAGACAGTACTTTGTGTGTGCCCTCCAAGAGTGGAGTCTCTATTTCCCTCAGTCCTGTCAAATTCCTGCAATCAATTCCCACTAGCCTTCAAAGTCTGATTCTCTAGGAATTCCTCCTCCTGTTGCCAGACCCCCAGGTTGGGAAGCCTGATGTGGGGCTCAGAATCTTCACTCCAGTGGGTGGACTTCTGTGGTATAAGTGTTCTCCAGTGTGTGAGTCACCCACCCAGCAGTTATGGGATTTGATTTTACTGTGATTGCACCCCTCGTACCATCTCATTGTGGCTTCTCCTTTGCCTTCGGTTGTGGGGTATCTTTTTGGTGAGTTCCAGCGTCTTCCTGTTGATGACTGTTCAGTAGTTAGTTGTGTTTCCAGTGCTCTCACAAGAGGGAGTGAGAGCACGTCCTTCTACTCCGCCATATTGAATCAATATCCTGGCAATGTCTTGCTTACAATCTTTTATGAATAAATCACATGCATCAGGTGCTGCCTCACAGGAATTCTGCCCAAGAGAGCAAATGTATTTCAGTATCTTCTTCCTTCTCATCTCCTCATCATCCAAATAGGCCCCATCACCAGATTTTACATCACATATTCTACACATGTTAATTCTTATCTACATAGCACGTCTGTACCTTAGAACAGGGGACATTAGAAGGAGGAAGAAACTCGCCATGGACTTATGGCTGATTCGTAACACATAGGAGGTGACTTGGATCCACATTTGAAAACTAATTCTGGACATAAGCACTGCCAAAGGACTGTGCAAATTCCAAAGCACCCTACCCATTAGCTGTTCATTTTGCTACCTGACAACGGGCACATATTTAGTTAAAAATGAATTACACACAGTATTTCCCACAAATAACTATCTTGATCATCTCTTCCTATTTAGATTCTAGTAGTATACAAAGATTATTTCTAAAGACAAGTACCTGTTTCAGGACAGAACGAGAATTCGTTGGAGGAAATATATGAGACATGCATTACCGTGTGTGTGTGTGTGTGTGTGTGTGCACGCGCGTGCGTGTGTGTGTGCGTGCTCTCATAAAATGGATTGAAAACCTCAGCAAGGAGCATATGGTTGCATGTGAAAACATATGAATATCCACAGGTCTGAAGTCTGTGCCCATTTTTTCACATTCAGAAACTGCAGGGTGGTGTTTTTGCAGAGAGACTGTCCAGTAATTAGTTTCAGGGTCTGAACTGAACCCTTTGTTTGCTGTGATTCTATGCAAGAGGTCTTGAGGTCCACAAAACATGATTACATTTGAGCTCCCAGCCCCCTGATTTAATTCACCATGCAGAAGTGATCTCTCTTGAATGGGAAGGTAAATGAGGGTTGAAGTCATCTTGGTTCATGTTTTAATATCCAGGGTCATCTCCCTCTGTAAGATCCACAAACAACCAGAGTAACTGACTTGCTACATTTCTGCGGCGAGAAAGCTCTTTGTATTTCTAGATTCTACATGGCCTCCTGTGCTCATTCGACGCTGTCCCTGGACCAGCGTATTTCTCTTTGTTCTCTGCCACATTTGATCTGATACCACTGTATCTTTATTTTGAGAAAGAGATTTTATTTCTAACAACGGGAGATAGAGTTATAACATAAACTATGGTCATCCAGGCCATTATTTCAAGAGTATGGTATTCCAGCTTCAAATCAAATCTGGAATATAATTCCTCATGGTCAAAATTGGATAGAGCTCTGCTAGCCTCCAGGTAGATATCAGTCCTGCGAGGCAACCGGCGCAGCCTGGAGAGATTGCATTTTATTTACTGAATAGCGGGCCATGCTAGTGTTAGCCCGGGAGAATCATTTACAGATGCCTCGTAAACACATCCAGCTGCTGCTTTCCCTAAGGCAGCCTCGATGCAGGGAGGGGATGGAGAGGAATCAGCTCAGTCACCAGCAGCTGCAATTCAGAGCTTATTCCCTGGTAAGACCCTGTGATTCAGGGCCCCTAGAAGAACTCCTGGATGGTTTTCTCTGCCCAGAGAGGCTTAAAATGAGCACATCTCTCCTGACCAGAAGGGGACTCTCTCTCCATGTCAATGCAGGTTGCAAAGGCAGTTGGGTTCTTCGAGGGGCCCTCAGAGTGCCCCAAATGGCTTCTGGTGTGCCACATCCCCTGTAGTTTTGGTCAGAATATTTCAAACACTCTGCAGATTTTGGGGAAATCTTTCCTGGGACACGTGCATGCTGAAGAAATAGGCAGTCATTTCGAGAGTGAATTTTCTTTATATAGCTGATGTGTATGCATATAGATAGATAGATAGATAGATAGATAGATAGATATGATGGATGGATAGATAGATTATTAGATGGATTGATAGATGATAGATGGATATATATATATAGATAGAAACAAGATAGATAAGATGGATGGCTGGATACCTAAGATGGACGTATAGATAGATGACTGATAGATTATATATATAATTACGTATATAGTTAAATGTTTATAGTTAAATATAACATACTTAAGTTTACTACTGATAAGTGTTATAATTTTGGAATATCAGTTAAAGATCAAAAAGCCATGAAATTAGCTAGAATTAATTAATCATAGAATTATTATTTGGAGTAAATTTAAAACTTGCCCTTCATTCAACAAAACGATTTCAGGTGTTTTTTAAAGATAACCGTATGTGGTTTTTCAGACTTGCAAACACAGAAGAAATCACTTCCCTGTGGGCAGGTGGACTTAGGAGTGTGGAGTCCACGGTAGCCCCAAGGGAAGGGACCATTACAACAGTCAGCGCATCTCAGAAACTCATTTCCAAAGCCAGGGCCAATGAATCATGCCACATCTGGACACAAATGTGCAGGTATGTCTGTTTTTGTTTTTGTTTCTCTCCCGTTATTAAAAATATCTTCCCAGAGATTTTTCTTGTTTTCCCTCCTGACTTCCTACCTCCTGCCTCTCATGTTTTTTTTCTTCCTTCCTCTTCCTGTCCTAGAAAAAAAGGGGACTTTTAATTACACCATGTACTTCTGTGTACTGGCTAACAAAACATAATGCTAGGGAGACACTTTGATGATCCTTTGATTGTGGTCATGAACAGGAGGACTTATTTGCCCACATACTGAATCAGTACACTTTGCAGAGAGCACTAAACACACTGCTCGTATTCATGTTCAATTCAAGCAGCCTTCGGTGGGAGAATTTCGATAATCCATTCAACTAAGACTGTAAAAGTGAATTATCCTGTTAAATTATTTATTTATTTAATTTATTTATTTTTTTGCGGTACGCGGGCCTCTCACTGTTGTGGCCTCTCCCGTTGCGGAGCACAGGCTCCGGACGCGCAGGCTTAGCGGCCGTGGCTCACGGGCCCAGCCGCTCCGCGGCATGTGGGATCCTCCCGGACCAGGGCACGAACACGCGTCCCCTGCATCGGCAGGCGGACTCTCAACCACTGCACCACCAGGGAAGCCCTGTTAAATTATTTTTAAAGAAAAAAAAAATCCATTGTCCTTCGTTTTGTTTCAGTTTGTTTTAGTAGCTGTCACATTCACGTTCGTGTTTTTCCACGCTGGGGAGCTGGTGGGAATGGATTCTAATTCATGCAAACAGTTCTTCTAAGGAGGTGTATCAGTGATATTAAATGCAGTGTTCAAAACCTACCTCATACACGACAGTGAACAACTAAGGAAATGTGTACATACCTTTTTTCTATAAAACGAAAATCCAATTTTTAGATTCCACATGTGAGTCCTATCATGTGATATTTGTCTTTGACTGATTTCACGTAGTATGATCATCTCTAGGTCCATCCATGTTACTGCAAATGGCATTCTTTCTTTCTTTTTTATGGTTAATATTCCATTGTACATATGTACCACATCTTCTTTATCCATTCATCTGTCGATCGACATTTAAGTTGCTTTCATGTCTTGCCTATTGTAAATAGTGCTGCTATGAACATTGGGGTGCATGTACCTTTTCAAATTATGGTTTCCTCCGGATATATGCCCAGGAGTGAGATTGCTGGATCATATGGTAAGGGTACAAATGAACTTATCTACAAATGGAAATAGAGTTACAGATGTAGAAAACAAACTTACGGTTACCAAGGGGTAAGGGGTGGGAGGGATAAACTGGAAGATTGGGATTGACGTATACACACTACTATATATATAATAGATAACTAATAAGGACCTACTGTATAGCACAGGGAACTCTACTCAATACTCTGTACTGGCCTATATGGGAAAAGAATCTAAAAAAAGAGTGGATATATGTATATGTATAACTGATTCACTTTGCTGTACACCTGAAACTAACACAACATCGTAAATCAACTATACTCCAAAAAACTTTTTAAAAAAACAACTAAAATCCATCAGCATAGTCTGATTAGCAAACATTTCAAATGCATTTGTCCATGGAATCATTTCTGATCCCCATGTAGACAGTTGCTGCTCTCAACTGAAAAAAAAAAAAAAAGCACAACCTGAAAGTTGAGAATTATGTTGTATTTGGCGGAGTTTCTGAGGACTTAAGCCCAGCAAGCAGTGTCTCAGATAGCTCTGAGGGACTGCTCCAAAAAGGTAGGGGAGGAGCCTGGATATGTAGGGGTTTCTGCCAACATCAAAAGTTCACTGTTAATTTAACTAGAGAGAAGCAGACATCTCAAGTTCATGAATGGAGCGCATTTCTGTGTATGGGAAGATGCGAGAGTCTGGTCTCGTTGAAATCATTCCTTTGATATGCACCTTAGTTCTCTGGGGCCAATATCCTGTTTTTCTCCATCCTGAATGCCCTCAGGGGGGCGGCTGCAGTGACTGAGGGCTTGGTGGCTGCAACATCTTTGTTCGCTGGTATGGCAGGCGACGTTCTTAGCCACACTGCCACTAGGATTTCCAGACTGGCGTTCAGGGGGCAGGAGTCGTGGAAATAGGACTAAAATAGTTTATAAAGGAGGAAAAGGATATTTTTAGGTAGTGATGTTGACAGAGGCACTCCTCAAAAGCCACCGGTCCACTGGATTTAGTCAACATCACACCCCTTGGCTAGGGAAAATGAGGACTGTTTTAAAAATACTGCTCTTACAGCTGAGCTGCATAAATATATCATTAAGAAAGAAAAATCTTAGTGTCTTCTGTCCTGCCCCCTGACCCCAGGAGAACTTTCTGCTTTAGAACATGAAACAGATCAGTGATGCCTTTCACTTACCTTGAGGGGATGGAAGATACGGAGTTTATAAAATAGACCCTCCAAAGCGAGGGTAGGGAAAGAGAATGCTGTGGCTGTGGGGAGACACCATGGTTTCCTTGGAGACCTGTCCAGTGCTTACTGATAACCACCAGCTAAGACAAATTCAGAGGCTGGTGGTTAGCCTGGCTCTGACAGTTACCGAGAGCGCATCACATCAGCAGGACCCTTCGTGTCAGTTCTGTTCTTTGGTTAAGTTGTTTTTATGTATCTTTTCCCCTGGATCATTAAGTTGGGACCATGCCTTAGTTTTTATAGGAAAAAGGGAGACAAGTATACCTTCTTTTTAAAAATTTTTTTATTGAAGTATAGTTGAATTACGGTGTGACTCAGTTATACATGATATATATATGTGTGTGTGTGTGTATATATATATAGATAGATAGATAATATAGATATATACACATACACATATTCTTTTCCATGATGGTTTGTCACAGGATATTGAATATCGTTCCCTGGGCTCTGCAGTAGGACCTTGTTTATCCATCCTATCTGTACTAGTTTGCAGCTGCTAACCCCAGACCCCCAACCCATCCCTCCAGTCTATCCTGCCACTACTCCGACTCCCCCTTGGCAACCTCAGGTCTGTTCTCTATGTCCCTGATTTTGTTTCGAAACAAAAGCACATCTTATCGACCGATAATAAATCATTGAGCAGGGACCCTGAAGATTAGAAGGACCCTCATAAAATGAAACCTACAATGCTGGATTATACAGATAGCATGGATCCAATGATTCTAAAAGGACACAGAAAGCCGGGGTACAGATGGGTATGGGATGTGCCTCTCAGACCTTAATATGGTGCAGCCACGTGGATTCCAAATGCAGACGTAGCAGTGGGATCTTCTCCCAATTGGATTGCATGCTGAGCCAAAAGCACGTGACAGAAAAATCAAGGGCTTTGTTCCCCGGTCCCTGGGTCTCCCTCCTCTGTGGAATCTCAAGGCTCAGAGGAGCACAGGCTGCAAACCACTGGCGGAGGGAAGCTGATGGCAGTGGGTGACAAGCACAGCTGCGTTCTAATCAGGCCCCGACTTACCAGTTCTCCAGTCCCAACTTTACGTCAATTCTCTGTGCTGTGTTTTCCTTTCCACTAAAACCAGGATAGTAATATCTCCAAGACTACAAAAACTATAGAATGCGGTGAAACATAGAAAACACTTGGTACATAGCAGGGCCTTCGTAAATAAATACTGGTTTATTTTAACTGGGCACTTTGGGTCCGCCCCAGTCCCTAACCTCAGACATCCTTTTTCTGCTAGAAGTCCATCCATGTGCACGTCCAGGCAATACAGAACAAGCTCTTTCTGCCCAGGAGATTGTGAACACATCGGGATCAGCAAAAGTGCTCTTTTCATCTTTCTGTCTGATGCATTTGGGCAGGATGGAAATGCTCAGTATATCGGGTTAGAATGGAATTGTCTCATCTAATTCAGAAAGCTGCATTCCAGGTGGCCCCTTGCGAGCATGAAGCTTGATTCATTATGGCACACGTGCAAGGGTACACATATGTATGTGATGTGTGCATATATGTTTTATACAACGTGTATATCCATACGTATTGCATATACATATTTACTTATGTATATAAATAAAACACAAATATTTGTATTAAGTATAAATGCATATTATGCATAAAATAGTTATATTTATGATAAATAAATATATCCAATGTATCTAGACATACATTTTTTTATTGAAGTCTAATTGATTTACAATCTTGTGCCAGTCTCTGCTGTACAGCAAAGTGACTCAGTTATACACACAGAGACATTCTTTTTTCTTGTTTTTAATTAAAAGAAAAATTTTATTTAGTTAGTTATTTTTGCCTCTGTTGAGTCTTTGTCGCTGCACGCAGGCTTTCTCTAGTTGTGGCGAGCAGGGACTACTCTTTGTTGTAGTGCATGGGCTTCTCATGGTGGTGGCTTCTTTTGTTGCGGAGCATGGGCTCTAGGTGTGCGGCTCAGTAGTTGTGACTCACGGGCTCTAGAGCGCAGGCTGAGTACTTGTGGCGCACGGGCTTCGTTGCTCCACGGCATGTGGGATCTTCCCGGACCAGGGCTCGAACCCATGTCCCCTGCATTGGCAGGCGGATTCTTAACCCCTGTGCCACCAGGGAAGCCCCTATCATAGGATATTGAATATAGTTCCCTGTGCTATATAGCAGGACCTCATTGTTTATCCATCCTATATATACTAGTTTACGTCTGCTAATCCCGGACTCCCAATCCATCCCTCCCTCCCCCCGCCACGCCTTGACAACCGCAAACCTGTTCTCACCATCTGTGAGTCTGTTTCTGTTTTGTAGATAAGTTCATTTGTGCCGTATTTTAGATTCCACCTATAAATGATATCAGATGATATATTTCTTTGACTGACTTCACTTAATATGATCATCTCTAAGTCCATCCATGTTGCTGCAAATGGCATTATTTCATTCTTTTTTATGGCCGAGTAGTATTCCATTGTATATATGTACCACATCTTCTTTATCCATCCATCTCTCGATGGACACCTAGGTGGTTTTCATGTTTGGGCTATTGTAAATAGTGCTGCAGTGAACGTAGGGATGCGTGTATCTTTTCAGTTTATAGATTTGTCTCAATATACGGCCAGGAGTGGGATTGTTGGGTCATATGGTAATTCTGTTTTTAGTTTTCTGAGGAACAGACGTACATTACATACATGATCTGGATGAATATCTGTGTTTCCCCAAATTCATATTCTGAGGTGCTAACCCCCCTTATGATGGTGTTTGGACATGGGGAGCTGATTAGATTTAGATGAGTTCATGAGGGTGGGGTCCTCACACAGGATTAGTGCCCTGATTAGAATAAATATATGTGGTCATGCATTATAATTTCTCCTACAATCCATTCAAGCCATACAGGGGCATGTAGCCCTCTCTGAAATCAGTGTTTTTCCTACCATGGAACTTAAACGACCTTTTAATTTCTTGTTTACCATCTGTCTCCCCAAATACCATTGAGAAAGGGACTGGTTCTATTTTAGTCACCTAATTCATCAATGGAACTCAGCTAAAGACCTCACACACATGAGAAACTCAGTCAGTTTTTTTCTGAGTGGAGAGAGAGAGCTGGAAGGCTAAGAACTAGATTTTAATACCTTTGCTCTTTTTTGGTTTACTTGAGAGATAACTGACATATCACATTATATTCATTGTAGGTGTACACTGTCTCAGTTTGCCCTCTTATTAATGGGATGAACTCTGCAACTTTGGAAAAATTAGGAAACCTCACTTACTGTAATTTCCTCCACTGTCCTCTGAGGGATGAAGACTAATTACAGGAACTCACAGATTCCAGCTGTATTGCTCCTGGCCCCCCAGCTCCACATGTGTGAACCGTCCGTGTTGACAAGGCTGAGGTCCTGAAGCAAAGCAAATAGTGCTGATTCTGCCTTAGGTAAGTGATGTGGGCCTGTTTCTATGGGGTTGAGTGGTTGATGGAAGCACAGGAGTTGAGACTTTTGATGGAGACGGAGTGGGGGGTAAATGTTTGTGGTTTGCTTTGAGTGGTTTATACCAGGTTTTGTGTGCAGCTCTGTGTGTGTAGCCTAATATTTGTATATGGACATCTAAATCTGTATCTATTCTCAAGTTGCTACAAGACTCCCCAAAGAATACCATCTTTCATTTTAGCAGAGGAGTGCTAATATATTGTCTGAGTCAGAAAAATAAATATAGAACAAAAGCAAATATTTCCATAGGACTTAGGGTAACTAGGACGAATGCTAAGGAAACTTGCTAATAACTCTTTAGGAGGGACATGCCAACATTTTCCCAAATACTCGGGGTTGATTAGTAAAGGGCACTGTGGGCCAGAGTGGACCACATGTAACAATGTTCCCTTACAAGTCATCTCATTAATTTATATATATATATTTTTTTTTAACTTTTTATTTTATATTGGAGTATAGCTGATTAACAATGTTGTGATAGTTTCAGATGTACAGCAAAGTGATTCAGTTATACATATACATGTATCTATTCTTTTCCAAATTCTTTTCCCATTTAGGTTGTTACATAATATTGAGAAGAATTCTCTGTGCTCTACTCAAGTCATCTCATTATTAATCAAATCTGAACATGTTACTGTGAGCAAAACCGATTTAGAATCGGGTGTGGAATCCATACCCGTCCACTTCACCTGAAACCCATATCTATTACAAATGCTAGATTGGGAAGAAGCATGAAAGATTAAGAGTTTCCTTTAGTTTTCCCCTGGTCTGAGCAGTACCTGATGGCAGAATTCCAAAGTGGAATCCTAAAAGTCTTTGCTCTTTCCAGGGGATGTATTGAAGGAAAGCTCCCCTGTGCCCCAGAAAAGCTAGCTGCATAATACCCCGAAGGCTGGCCCCATCTTGGAAGGCAGGACAGGTAGGACAATTCCTTCGCCTCTAAGAAAGTGAAGTTGCTTGATTCCAAAGAGCTGGGAAAGCTATTTGTATTGGGGAGCTGTTTGATGGGCCCATTAGTATCAGAAGGGCCTCTGATTTTTATCAACACTGTACACACCTCTCATTTGCTGAACACCCCAGTCCTTATCTTTGATCCCCGACAGTGAATAACCAAGTCCCAGGGAACGGCCAGCTATGAAACAATTTATGTTCTTCAAAGAATGCAAAAGTATTTGATTCTATCAGTGCCCTCAGACAGAGGCTTAAAAATGAAGTTTGTGTCCTATTATATATCTTTTTTTTTTTTTTTTTTTTTGCGGTACTCGGGCCTCTCACTGTTGTGGTCTCTCCCGTTGCGGAGCACAGGCTTCGGACGCACAGGCTCAGCGGCCATGGCTCAGCGGCCATGGTTCAGGGGCCTAGCCGCTCCGCGGCATGTGGGATCTTCCCGGACTGGGGCACGAACCCGCGTCCCCTGCATCGGCAGGCGGACTCCCAACCACTGCGCCACCAGGGAAGCCCTGTGTCCTATTATAAATCTCCCTTCACTGATCTCTATCAGCTTTCAATTATTTAAAAAAAAAAAAAATGATCATCCAAGTTTAAGTTAGGCAGGTAATGACCTGAGTCTGATTAGTAAATTTTTCCGTTCCCCCTCCAACAGGATACATCAGACCTTAAAATTCCGCAAACACACATTTACATGATCAATGTCCTAAAACGCCATAAATGAACACAAAGAGCCCAGGAATCATCTTTGCTGGGGCCCTTTCTGCCTGACACGATTGAATGTCATTTTCTGCCCTTGAAATTCGTGAGCATTTTATGAACAAAAGGAAAGTATATTTGAGACGGGGTAGAAAGCAGTACCTCTAAAGCACATGTCTGTATCAGAAAGGCCTCCTTTGAACTCTGTCGTGGAGATTTACATACTGAAGTATGAAGATGATCTAGTGACAATTAGACGATTTGTACATAAATACATCATGACACGGGGTATGAAATTAGAGAGGCAGAGAAGGAGTAATAGAACCTTTTGTCCTGCAACCGCTTGGCATCCTAAGACAACGGATTTGATGGTGTTTTTGGAAAAATCCACTTTATCTGTGCAAGAAAAGGAGCCTATATAGCTACATATTTTTGTTTGTTTTTCAGTTCATGTCAACAACAAGAATTTATATGTGTGTGTGGACCATCCTGATGTTCTAGACCTTAAGCACATTATATCTTATCTATCTGGTTTTATAAAAGCATTTTTATTTATAAAAGCACACACATATACATTTATTTATTCAGAATAAACAATGATAAGAAATGCATATTGGAAGTAGTATTTTGTTTCTTTCCTGAAAAAAAGAAAACCCTGATGTTTCTTGAGGACATATCTTATGTAATATTTGTATATTTTGAAAGAAAGTATTTTCTGCTATTAAAAGAGATGCATCATCATGAAGATACTTGACATATTAATCCTCTGTAGGATTAATTCGAATTGCGACTTATGGATCAACAATTACTATGGAAGTTGAAAGGAAAGAGGGAAGGGAGGAAAGAAGAAAACAGAGAGAGTAGATGAACAGAAACCAATAATTTTATGTCTTATTACTTCTCCCTACATCAGAACTCCAGAGCAATGCAGTGCGTGAGGCAAGTCTTGACATATATACACTAATATGTATAAGATGGATAACTAATAAGAACCTGCTGTATAAAAAAATAGATAAAATTCTAAAATTAAAAAAAAAAGAATTTGGGATGATGGAGGGTGGGGGAGTGCAGTGTAGTATATGGAAAAGACTTGGATTTTTTAAAAATTTATTTATTGAAGTAGAGTTGATTTACAATGTTGTGTTAATTTCTGCTGCACAGCAAAATGATTCAGTTATACATACATATTCTTTTTCGTATTCTTTTCCGTTATGGTTTATCACCAGGTATTGAATATAGTTCCTTTGCTGTACAGTACAACTTTGTTGTTTATCCATCCTATATATATAATAGCTTGCAAGACTTGGATTTTTGCAGAAGCTCTGCGCTTTACTGGTTGTGTGATTGGGGCAATTACCGGGTACCTTTTTTTTTTTTTAATCTTTATTGGAGTATAACTGCTTCACAGTACTGTGCTAGCCTTGTCACACAACAAAGTGAATCAGCCACATGCAGACATACATCCCCATATCCCCTCCCTCTTGAGCCTCCCTCCCACCCTCCCTATCCCACCCCTCTAGGTCGTTGCAAAGCACCGAGCTGACCTCCCTGTGCTATACAGTATGTTTTTGTCTCAGTTGTTCAAGAGTAAATGGAAGAAAATAATCTCTCCCTCTCATATTTGATGTGTAGATTCAAGGGGATATTTTCATGGTGCCTAGAAGAGTATGTGCCTTTTAATTATAGCCAGCTAAGTTTTAGTCCTTTATTGTATTTGCCTTATAATTTAGAAACTGTATTTGATTGAATTTGAATAATATCCATTCCCTGTACCTTTTGTCCACTCTTTTTTTTTAATTGAAGTATAGTTGATTTACAATATTGTGTTAGTTTTAGGTGTACAGCAAAGTGATTCAGTTTTATATATATATATATATATATATATATACATATATTTCAGATTCTTTTCCATAATAAGTTATTACAAGGTATTGAATATAGTTCCCTATGCTATATGGTAAATCCTTACTGTTTATTTTATATATAGTGGTATGTATCTGTTAATCCCATACTCCTAATTTTTCTCCCCCTTTCTTTCCCCTTTGGTAACCAAGAGTTTGTTTTCTATGTCTGTGAGTCTGTTTCTGTTTGGTAGATAAGTTCATTTGTATTATTTTTAAAATTCCACATATAAGTGGTATCATATAATATTTATCTTTATGTGACTTACTTCACTCAGTATGATAATCTCTAGGTCCATTCATGTTTCTGCCAATGGCAATAATTCATTCTTTTTTATGGCTGAGTAATATTCCACTGTATAAATGTACATCTTCTTTATCTACTCATGTGTCAATGGACACTTAGGTTGCTTCCATGTCCTGGTTACTGTAAGTAGTGCTGCTATGAACATTGGGGTGCACATATGTTTTTGAATTAGTTTTCTCCGGGTATATGCCCAGGAGTGGAATTGCTGGATCATATGGTAACTGTATTTGTAGTTTTTTTAAGAAGCCACCATACTGTTCTCCACAGTGGCTGCACCAATTTACATTCCCACCAACAGTGCAGGAGGGCTCCCTTTTCTCCACACCCTCTCCAGCATTTATTGTTTGTAGACTTTTTGATGATGGCCATTCTAACAGGTATGAGGTGATACCTCATTTTGGTTTTGATTTGCCTTTTTCAAAAAATTGGTGATGTTGGGCATCTTTTCACGTGCCTATTGGCCATCCGTATGTCTTCTTTGGAGAAATGTCTATTTAGATCTTCTGCCCATTTTTGGATTGGGTTTTTTCGTTTTTTGATATTGAGCTGCACGACCTGCAAGTATATGTTGGAGATAAATCCTTTGTCAGTTGCTTCATTTGCAAATATTTTCTCCCAGTCTGTAGGTTGTCTCTTTGTTTTGTTGGTGGTTTCCTCTGCTGTGCGAAAGCTTTGAAGTTTGATTAGGTCCCGCTTGTTTATTTTTGCTTTTGTTTCTGTCATGCACATTTTCTCTTTTGGCACAAGGTGATATTTATTTCTAAGTAAAACTACCTTTGTTTTAAACCCACATTGCTGGCAATCCTGTCAGATAAAGTGAGGACGGAATAAAGTGTTAAAAAGTCCAATACAGTTGTTTAGTTTCTTGAAATGAATTCATTTCGTTCCATGAAATAATTATTTTCACTTTATAGTCTTCATTTCCCACTTTTCCTTCCTGTAATTTCTCAGAAAGTACTAGCTTTGTCTCTGCCACATGAAAATTTCAGAATATATATAATTAAATCTGTTTTAATTATGTATTTACATGAAGAAATATTTAGATTTCTCTCAAAAAATAGTGTTCTTTTTGTTTTGTTTCCTATTATGACTCAAAATATTGAGATCCTCTAAGATTAAGATTATATATAAACATTTTCAAAAAGAATTTATGTAACTTACAATTCAATTCATCTAACATTTGAGTATCTACTGTGTGGAAAGTTCTGTGTTATAAGACAAGTGGAGAAAACCCCTGTGTAGTTCCTGCCCCTGATTGGTTGATGTACATTGATGATGGCATATATAAGTGATGAGTTAAAATCAATTATAAAAATAGACATTTTGGGACTTCCCTGGTGGCACAGTGGTTAAGACGTCATGATCTCAGTGCAGGGGGCCTGGGTTCAATCCATGGTCAGAGAACTAGATCCCACATGCATGCTACAACTAAGTGTTCACATGCCACAACTAAGGAGCCTGTGTGCCACAACTGGGGATCCAGCAAGCTGCAACTAAGGAGCCTGCCTGCCACAGCTAAGACTCAATGCAACCAAATAAATACTAAAATAATAATTAAAAAAATAAAGTCTATAAAAGATAGACATTTTATACCACATATACAAAAGGAAAAAAGAAGCGACTAAACCTTGGAAGAGGTGGGTATAGATTCTTAGGGATGTGAGCATTTCATCTGAAAAGTAGAGGCAAATGAAGATTTGAAGAGAAATGAGACAAAGAGATTCTAGTCTGTGATAAACCATGAGCCAAAGCATCAGACACTAAAATAAAAATGTTGCACACACAACTTGAAATCATACTTTATGCTTGGGGTACAAAATCAGAGCTGAGTGAAGTTCTTGAAAGATCTTTACTGGAGTAATCACGTACCCTTATTCCGAAATACAAGGTGATCGTCACTACTATAATTACAGTGATTTATTGCTAAAAATATTTTAGGCTCATCTAAAAAAAAGACAGATACAGAAGAAGGCAGAATTAAACCGAGATGATATATCTGAAAGTGAGCCAAACAGATATGTTGGAAAGAAAAACGAGAAATCTTATTTTTAAAATATATACTTCGATAATGAGAATTAAACATAGTGTAGAAGTGTCTAAGAAAGATTCAGGAAATTGGAATAGAATGGTAAAAAAAGAAAAGAAGAGAAGAACATGAAACTTATCATGAAGGAATTTGCAGAGAATGGAGGACAGAGACAAAAATAGTCCAACCATCAAGCAGAAGGTTAGAAGCAAAATAGATGAATACAGATGGTATGAAATATATCTATTTGGGCTCTCAAAGAAGGAGTAGCAATATATGAAGAGCTGATAGGAAATATGAGTGGTCTATGCAAAACTGTACCCAAAACAATCAGATTCAGTAGTTCACAAGTCTTTCTAACCCACCCTGGGCTGTTTGAAGGGTTAGCCCTAATGACTAGAAGAGTTTTCCCAAATGTTTCCCACCTGGTTGTCTGAAGAATACAAAACATTCAACGAAGTCACCAGGAAAATCAAGACACAGGAAGCTCTAGCTGTCTTTGACCAAAGCTACCCATAACTTGGCTGAGTTTATGGTACTCTTACCGAAATTTTCTTGCGGAAATCCAGGTTCCAAGAAACCTGAACAGTTCTCAGGTGGGATAACAAGGCAGTTCTAAGGAGAAAGGGGATGTATATGTTCCTTGTTGAGACCAGTAGTCTTAGGGGAAAGAGCATCTTCAATCACAAGTAACAGAACCATCTGACAGAAGCCCAGTGATAAAAGGAACTATCCTTGTCTGACCTATGTAGCCAACATATCACCTTCCTTGGCAAATGCAATCACTTCTTTTGTACTACCTATTTCCTCTTACCCTTCATGACTTTTCTTTTTTTTAAAAAAAAAAAACCCACCATATGCACAGGTCACATGAGTTTAGTGTTTACACATCATACATTATTGAAGACTAGGTCATACATTTTTTCTTTTTTTTTTTTTTTTGTGGTATGCGGGCCTCTCACTGCTGTGGCCTCTCTCGTTGCGGAGCACAGGCTCAGCGGCCATGGCTCACGGACCCAGCCGCTCCGCGGCATGTGGGATCTTCCCGGACCGGGGCACGAACCCGCGTCCCCTGCGTCGGCAGGCGGATTCTCAACCACTGCGCCACCAGGGAAGCCCGGTCATACATTTTTGATCAGTGATTTCCATTCCTTTATTTTTTCCCACCCTCTCGATCTGAGCTGTGTTTTTTTCATCCCATTAGTCATTTTCTGATATTTCCCCTGAGGCTAAAACTTCATTTTCCAATTCTTTTTTTTTTGGTCTGGGATTTCATTTTCTGCTAGTTTAGCTTCCCTGAAACCATAGGATAAAATTTAATTTTTAAAACCTGACCTGTTTCTGTGATTTCTTTCATCCCACTTGCTTAGTTACAGGCTCTCTTCGAATAATACACCTTGGAGGTGGATTCCACAGGAAATGAGCTGCTATCTGGATAATTAGGAAGTATAGTCATTTCTATTGAATAACAGTATTTAAAACATGCTATTTATATGGGATAAGAATTGCAACGTACACAATTGCTCAACAGAGTAAAAAATGGTTAAATGTTTCTAAGATGTATCCAATGAACGTATTCCAATGTATATCAATGAATTGATTTATCAGGCTACACGGATTTCAGTCTTCACCATTTATCCTCTTTACTTCGGGTGATCATGGACCATGGTCCAGGAAGAAATGGACCCTTATCCAGGAGATCGTGGACCCTTATCCAGGAGGTCATGGACCCTTATCCAGGAAGTCATGGACCCTTATCCAAGAGGTCAATGATGCTTATCGAAGAGTTCATTGACGCTTATCTGGACCAGCTGTTGAACATGCCGCAGCTTTAACCGTGGCTTTCACCATCAGGTTACACTATCTTTCATGGACCTCCAAATCTGATGACATGGATTCTTCTTCATTTCTTACAGTCTTCATTTTGCCAACAAAGTCCGGTAACTGGATCCATATCACGTTCCCCATCATTGGACCCTTGACCCGACAAACTCTCTGCTTGCCCAGAGATTGGCTTTGTCTGATGTGTCATCTGTCAAGTCTCAGCAAAAGCATTTTATCCCCCCAATGAAATCTCCCTTCGTCTCCCTCATCTGTCTGCTCCCTTAGAATCCTGGGTCATGACCAGTTGCTTACCTGTGTGCTTCCCTTACTAGGCGGGAAGCCCCCCACCCTCCCAGGAGGGGTGGGGTACCTCATTTGATATACTGTCTTCCCGGTCCCTCATGGACGTAAAGCGGCACCCGGTGGATGCTGCCAAAGAGTTATTGAATAAAGTAATGAAATGTCCTATTTTATTCTCCACATTTGGGGTTTAATTTAGACATGTGAAATCCTGATTCTAATGCATTTTTTTGATTCCTTTTTCCTATTCTGATGGGATGGGCTATTTTTAGATTTACGTTCTTGGAGTGCATGCCCTGTGTGTAGTTCCCATTCTCTTATTCTGTATTTGTGTGTGTGCTTTTCCCTTACTCATCTTGGGTAAGGTGATAGCCGTGAACAGGCTGGAGAAGGGCAGTGCCTGAGCCTCAGGGCTTCACAGCTGCTCTAACCGTGGGAGTAGCCATGGACAGTCTCACATCCTCGCTGTTCCAAACGCCACTCCCCGAATGACTTCCTGGGCTGGTTCATTATCCTCCTTACTGCTCACTCTGTTTCCGTGGTTTTCTGAGATGAACTTAGTACACTCTTTTAAAGCTACTCCCAGATTCACAGCATGCATGGCCCCCAGGGTTCTTTTTCTCTGCCTGCACTTGCATCGTTCTATTCAGAGTGAAATTCTTCTACCCCGTGCCGCTGATCGCTTTCTGCACCCTTGTGCACCGAGCATCCCGGAATCTGCACCCTCTCCCTGTACGTAGAGAAGCAGAAGCAGAAACGGGTGGCAGATACTCTGGGTAAAGAACCACCCCGTGTCCTGCTCTGGAGGGTTGGAGAAGTTTTGCACAGTTTGTTTTTTTTGTGTGGTGGTTTTTAATGTAAGCCTCAGCTTTGCATGAATGGTGAGAAGCCTGTTTTCTCTTCTTCTTAGGTGGCGTCCATAGCAGAGGTTGAGCAGCTATGCGCAGCACTCAGGCCCTGGGACCTGTTTCTGTAAAGTTTTACTGGAACCCAGATACCCCCATTCTGTTGCCTGTGGCCAAGGTCTGCTTTTATCTTATCAGTTCAGAGGTGATCACCTGGCCCCCAGAGCCAAAAACACTGATAATCTGTCCCCTTGGAGAAA
This sequence comes from Delphinus delphis, assembly GCF_949987515.2. NCBI lineage: Eukaryota > Metazoa > Chordata > Mammalia > Artiodactyla > Delphinidae > Delphinus > Delphinus delphis. The sequence goes on from NC_082704.1 coordinate 122,905,894, forward strand.
AATATGGCAATCCTTCTTCTAAGTTGCAAGATGAAGCTGGGGTTTGCTGTGAGCAAAAACCGTGTAGATTTTCTCATTTGTTTTGCTTCCTGTTCTGAATTCTCCCCAGATGTGTTCGCACCGGGTTCTCTGTCGTATTTATAACGTTTAGTGACACTTTTCTCTCTTTCTCTCTGTCTACCTTCCCAGTATAAAGTTGGAAGAGACAAAGGCTCCGTGTTGCTAGCAGAAGAGCTATATCCTGAATAAAGGGTGTATGTGAGAGAAACTTTTTTCTTTTAATTAAGACTTGTAATTTCATGGTAAGACGGTTTATACTCTATGTTAGATATCTCCAAGCACACTCTAGAAAAAGCAAGAGAGAGGGCATTTCACAAAATGTAATGGACAACGAGGACCTACTGTATAGGGAACTCTGGTCAAAATTATGTAACAACCTAAATGGGAAAAGAATTTGAAAAAGAAGAGATACATGTGTATGGATAACTGAATCACTTTGCTGTACACCTGCAACTAACACAACACTGTTCATCACGTATACTCCAATATAAAATAAAAAGTTAAAAAAATAAAATCAAATGCCATAAACATAAAAAAATGGAATGGAACTGTGACAAAAAAGACCCTAGGTAAAACAGGTTGTTAGATACATGTAAAATAAAGTTGTGTAAATTGATACAGGATATTCAATCATTAGCTCAAAAACTGCCCTTGATTTTTTTTTGTGTGTGTGGAAGTATAAGTTAATATTGTAAAGAATTCAAGGGGAAAAGTACATTAATGCCAAATGATCATAATATGACAGAAATCCTGTAACTACCAGATGAAGGCAAAGAGCTTGTAGGGGAAAAAAAATAGATCTTTTATTTTAAAAGGTAAATTAAAGGGGGAACACTTTTGAAATGCAGAAAACATACAAAGGAAAAAAAAAAATCAGCATTATCCTACCACCACAGAAATAACTAGTGTTAACTATACAACTTAACTTTTTGATGCCTTGTGTCTTTCCCATTTGCTAAATGATTAATATTTTAAGTAGCACGATTGCTCCACATGGACCTACAAGAAAGGGAGTATCGAAGAAACTTCAAAGCCAACGGTGAAAGGATGTTTAAAATAAAAGTCAAATATAGTTTAAAAATTAACTTAGTGGCCGGTGTTTGTGTATGCATACCTGTGCCTGTACACATCTGAATACCAGAATAAAAATTCAGTATAATGCGATTTTCATAAGAATTCAAGAATCATTTAAATAGGAAATTAAATAGGACATATCTTTCCTTTGTAAAAACATTTTGAGGACAAATTATAAACAAACAATTTAGTCCCAGAAGTGCCCTTTGGGGAAATTCTATTTGCTTATTGAAACATTGCAAAGTATTGAACATGATTCAGTTTAATCATTCTCTCAAAAGGACAATTAAAAAAAAAAACCACCCAAACTAAAAAACTATACTTTGGAAATAATCATTATTTGGAAACAGTGCTTTTTTTAAATTTTCATTTTAATGTTTAACAACTGCTGTGAGCTTATTGCCAAATCATGTATTTAGATTTTTATCTTATAATTAAATGGTAATACTTTCTTCTGTAATGATATTTTTTCCCTTTGGGAGAACTATATCCATAATAAAAATTTAATGATAAAAAGGGTTTGCATTATTTGATCATAACGGGGACTCCAATTGCATCCTCCAAGTACAACCATTGATAACAAGTGTGATTTGATTGCGTTCTATATTTTCTCTTTTATCTGCCTTTGAAGATCTCAAAGGTATCCTCTGGGACTCCACAGCAAAAATGTACTCTCCTTCCCTGCAGCCTTTATTTTTTTTTCCTGAGAAAACTGACAAATGATGGAAGGTGTCACCATTAAGGTTTCCTCTGTAAAATTAATAAACAAGTTATGTGTGTGCTTAAAATATGGCAGACACGATTCAATGCATTCAATACGTATTATGCCATTTATTTGTCACATGGTAAGAAATGTCCAATCATCTTCCCCTTTTAATATGTGAGGAAATTGAGGCAGAGAAAAATTAAATGGTTCAAAGTCAGGAGGGTAGTCAACAGAATGGTTGAGATGGAAACCTATCCATTTCTTTTGCTCTTAGATCACTACATAGTTTAACAACATAAGATCATGTATTTGACTCTAATTTGAAAAGATACATGTAACCCAATGTTCACAGCAGCACTATGTACAATTGCCAAGACATGGAAGCAATCTACGTGTCCATCGACAGATGAATTGATAAAGAAGATGTGGTACACATATACAATGGAATATTACTCAGCCATAAAAAGAATGAAATAATGCCATTTGCAGCAACATGGATAGACCTAGAGATTATCATACTGAGTGAAGTAAGTCAGACAGAGAAAGACAAATGTCATATGATATTAGTTATATGTGGTATCTAAAAAAATAATACAAATGAACTTATTTACAAAACAGAAACAGACTCACAGACATAGAAAATAACCTCATGGTTACCAAAGGGCAAAGGGATGGAGAGGGATAAATTAAGAGTTTGGGATTAGCAGATATAAACTGCTATGCATAAAACAGGTAAAAAAAAAACAAAAAAAACAAGGACCTACTGTATAGCACGGGGAACTATGTTCAAATTCTCGTAATAAACCATAATGGAAAAGAATCTGAAGAAGTATATATATATATATATATGACAATCACTCTGCTGTACACCTGAAACTAACACAATGTAGTAAATCAACTATACTTCAATTTAGAAAAAAGAATTTAAAAAATGATAGTGCATTTAATAGGCATGTATTACCATTGATACAGATGTGATTACCTAAGATATAGATTTAAGAAGTAAAAATTATTCTGTATCTTTTTTTTAAGCCAAGAAACTGGCTGCCCCTGGAGGTCATAAGCCTTCAGAAGCCCACGGTCTTTCCAGGATGTCACCTTCTTTTTGTAGATAAGGGTGTATATTCCACCTGGAGTCCTTACCAACTCTGCAAATGTTGACATTTCCTGATGGTGATAATAGGGTTTCAGGCTTTGCGTGATCTGCCCAATCGTCCTTGGAGCATGAATGTCCTTGCTGAGCCGGATTAAGCCTCTGGAGCAAATCTAATACTCGTAGACCTGCAGTGGGAGGTATTTTTGACCTGATCTCACTTGCAGGCTACTCGTCCCTGTGGAGTTGAACTCAGGGCTGTACACATGGGACCAGATAAGCATGTAGGATGTCCCATGTTATAGACCATCCTCCTTGGCACCATTGCATGCAGTCGTTCCCATCAACACTTACAGTGGTCTCTTCCTCCCATCAGGGGAAAAAAGCATGATTCCAAAGGACTACATTTTGAAACAAAATCCTGGTTCAAAATTGAAATAGCACTTTGCCACATGACAGATAGGCTTACTTTGTGTAGGATTAATTTTCTCGTAGAAAATAGAGAAGGGTACTGTTTGCCGTATTCAGAAGTGAATCACTGGTAATCTTACTCTCAGTGAAGCAGAAGAAGCTGGACTTGGAGGTGGGTGTGGAGCATCCATCAGAAGGTATGCCGAGCCGTTGGTGAAAGTTTGCTGCTCGTGTGACGTTGCCATTTCACACTTAAGGGAATCAGTTTGTGAGGTAGACAGTAAGGGCAGGGTGCATCTGGCTTACGGAACAACAAATTAGTTACCGTGATAAAACAAATTACACCGAATATATCTGGACGGGCGGATCAAATGTGTGCAAAGGAAAATAGTAAGCAGGAAGATGTAGCTCTACTCTTAAGTCCTGTTTCAGGGATGTATGTTGATTAGCAGAGTTACGCAACTTCAGTACAACTGGTTATGTAATAAACCTTCAAGGAAGTGACTTGGCCGTGACATGCTTTCACGGTTTGTACTTAGAGGAAGGATGCTATCACACTGCAGAAAGGAAGGAAAAAGATCACTTACGTAAAAGATTACAGGAAGGAAGATGTAATAGATTTCTGTGCCTTCCTTCTAGAAATACCATCAAAAAAAATAAAACGTCTGCGGAGAGGAATGTGAGAAGAATAACGGATTTATGGAAAGGTCAGTGGAACACCCAGAAAACCGTTCATAGAATCAGAAAATGAACCCCAAAACACATTCCATCCACCTTCATAGGAATCCAGTGTACACACATGGACCCCTGTTCCTGACCTATGCCATCATAGCTTCACCTCTGACCTATGCCATCATAGCTTCACCTCTGACCTATGAGCATATGCATTTTCTTCTTGGTTTTCTTTTCTTTTTTTTTTTTTTTGTAACACTTTATTGAGTTGTCATTGATATACCCAAAACTGCACATATTGAATACGTATATACAATTTGATAGGTTTGAACATATGTAGGGACCCATGAAGTCATTAGCACAACCAAGGCCATGAACATCCATCACCTCCAAAAGTTTCCTCCTGCCCGTTTTTATGATAAGATCATTTAACTCGATTTCGACTCTGAACAAAATTTTCAGCGTGTAATAAAACATTGTTCACTGCAGGGACTGCTCTACTGCGTATCTCTAGAACTGGGGAGCTCTGTTTTCTAAAACAGTCACCTCTACAGAATAAGTACCACCATCCATTTTCCCAAACTTTCCTACAATGATGCAAAAGTTCCGTAATTATTTTTCACCTTGAAGGTCGACCTGTTGGGTTGATCAATGTCTCCCCAAGTTCATGGTCCTCCACAACCTTATTTGGAAAGAGGGTCTTTGCACATGGCATCGAGTTAAGATGAGGTTATATCGCCTCAGGGTGGACCCTACTCCAATGGCTGATGTCCTTAGGAGGAGTGGGAATTTGGATGTGGACCTGCAGAGGGAAGACAGCCATGTAAATGTGAAGGCAGAGATTGGGGTGATGCAGCTACAATGCCAAGGATTACCAGGGACCCTCCGAAGCTGGAGGAGCAAGGAAAGGTCTCCCCTTACAGCTTCTGGAGGGGGTGCTTTCCCGTCCGCACCTTGACTGCAGACTTCGGGTCTTCAGGACTGTGAGGGAATATGTCGTATTTTCTCTCTCTCTCTCTCTCTCTCTTTTTTTTTTTTTGGCCACCCAGTGTGTGGCACGTTGCTAAAGCAGCCCTAGGAAACTAACACAGTTACGTTTTTTTCCAAACAAACAACTTTTTAAAAATTTATTTTTTATTGAAGTATAGTTGAATTACAATGTTGTGTTAATTACTGCTGTACAGCAAAGTGATTTAGTTATATATACATAGATCCTTTTTCATAGTCTTTTCCATTATGGTTTATTACAGGATATTGAATATAGGTCCCCCAAACAACTTTTTATTGAAGTATAATTAATTTATATTGTTGTGTTAGTTTCAGATATACAGCAGTGATTCAGTTATATATATATTTCAGATTCTTTTCCATTATAGATTATTACCAGATATTGAACATAGTTCCCTGTGCTATACAGTAGGACCTCGTTGTTTATCTATTTTATATGTAGTGGTGTGCATATGTTCATCCCAAACTCCTAATTTATCCCCCCTCACTTTCCTCTTTCGTAACCACAAGTCACTTTCCCCTTTGGTAACCATAAATTCATTTGTATCATATTTTAGATTCCACATATAAGTGATATCATATGGTATTTGTCTTTCTCTGTCTGGCTTACTTCACTTAGTATGATAATCTCCAGGTCCATCCATGTTGCTGCAAATGTTGGATCTATATAATAACAAGTAATTTTGCATCAGATTGAGAATAAGTTCTTCCCTGTATATAAATTGATACAGAATTTCAATGTGTTTTCCTGTTTTTATCTTTCCTTAAAAATATATTAAGGCAAATCTGTGATATACTTCTCATCATTTATCTTCCCTGTGGAGATTTTAAGAGGATTAACAGTCACATTTTGTAAATCTCTCTATGAAAAATATAGTGTATAATTAGCCAAAAGATCTGCAAATATCATTGCAAAATTGTCACTGAACATCTAAAGTCCTTAGAACATAAAATGGCTTTGTAACCAATTTAACTGGGAAAGTAGCGATTCTCAGATTTGGGGGATACTTAGGAATTACTTGTAAAATGCATTAAAATTATAGATCCCAGCCCTGCCCAGGAGTCTGATTCTGTAGGTCTGGAGTGAGATTAAGACACCTGTACATGAGTGAGACAGGTTGATCAAAGAGGATGTTGCTCTGCTACCATCTCGTTTTTTTGTTGTTGTTGTTTTTTTTGCGGTACGCAGGTCTCTCACTGTTGTGGCCTCTCCCGTTGCGGAGCACAGGCTCCGGACGCGCAGGCTTAGCGGCCATGGCTCACGGGCCCAGCCGCTGCGCGGCATGTGGGATCTTCCCGGACCGGGGCACGAACCTGTGTCCCCTGCATCGGCAGGCGAACTCTCAACCACTGCGCCACCAGGGAAGCCCAGCTATCTCGTATTTATATTCCAGTTCTGGCCTTTTCAGTTCCATCTCAATGGAAAGTTCACCCAACTCTCTGGGCCTCAGGTTCCTCATCTACAAAATGGGAAGACACTATGACAACGCCTTGTATGAATATTAGGATCAAATGAAATTAAAGAATATATATGTATATATCTATATGCAATATAAAGTTGCACTGTATATTGCTCTATATAATAGGAATGTAATTTTAACATAATATATTAATAAGCTAATATTTGATATAAATATGCATGCATAGATTGAATAGTTTACATATGTAAATATGTAAACTCCCTCCCCCTGCTGTATGTTATTTTGGAGTGCAGAAAATACGTAAATAAATACATGTGTATTATATATAAAATGGCATTATAAATATGTATATATATGTATAATGTATTCACACAATATATATATTTTTCAGTCCAGTGTGTGGGTCCACTGAGTTCTGCATAAACAGCAGAACTTTTCAATTTTAATTTCAAAGCCATTGTTTTGCAAATGAGAATATTAGAATTTTAGAGCTGAGAATCTTTTCTCTAGTTGTTGACGTGGCCAGGGTCATGCAGTGACCTTACACCGATTCCATAACAAAAATCCGATTTCCTCTTCCCAATGCCCTCCTTTAAAAAAAGAAAAATCACGGGCTTCCCTGGTGGCGCAGTGGTTGAGAGTCCGCCTGCCGATGCAGGGGACACGTGTTCGTGTCCCGGTCTGGGAAGATCCCACATGCCGCGGAGCGGCTGGGCCCGTGAGCCATGGCCGCTGAGCCTGCACGTCCGGAGCCTGTGCTCCGCAACGGGAGAGGCCACAGCAGTGAGAGGCCCACGTACCGCAAAAAAAAAAAAAAAAAGAAAGAAAGAAAAATCACCAAAAACATACATTATTTTATAAGTATGCTTTATTGTACAGTCTTCATATTTTTAGAATCGCATTATTTTTATACAGTTTACCCTTTTAAGGAAAAGAACAAGATGTTGCTTACTGAACATAATGGTCATATTTGGTCATATCATTTAAAACCATGATTTATTGTTAGGCTATTTAACTTGAGTGCAATGCTTCTTTCCCACAGACCGTTGTGAAAGGAGCTATGAGATGACATTGTAAATATAAGAATTTATCATCGGTAATTGAAAAAGTACATATTTTGTGGAGCTAGATCATTTCTGAATAATCCCTTCCCCTGCTGTATGTTACTTTGGCGTGCAGAAAATCAACCTCTGTGCTTTTTCTACCTTGCACATTATTCTCAAGAGGCAATCCTCCTGCCATTAGAAACCATCCGTTGTCAGCGAGAAGGTTCCTAGATATTTAATATTGGCCGACTGAGCATCTACAGTGAGCGGAGTAGAGATCTGTCACTCCCAAGGTACACTGACCTTTGGCTCTGGGGAGAGTGATACTTTCATGGCTGGATAATGATATCTTGTTCAATAGAAAGATCCAAACATGCTTTATCTTCATCAAAGCTATAATTACAACGAAGCAGGTGGCCAAGGGGCTGAATTGCCTTGGGGTGCACAGAAGCGTCAGGAAAAGGATTAGCTGGGGCTATGTCGTCAAGCTGTGATTATGCTGCTTGGGTTAAAATAAAGGGATATCAATCTTCATGCTGCCTTCTGCAAACACCTTCTGAGGAGAAAGACACAAATCAACCTCAGTCTCTCCAGCATGAGAGGATGCTTGTCAGTGGATGATGGGCAACAGGGTAAAGGGGAATCTCTCCTTGCATGAGACTTCAGATCTGGACAGAACCGTGCAATGGTCTTTCCTTTCTCTCATGCTCTGTGTTTCTTTTTCCTTACACAGTAATTGGGTTCCACATCATCCTACCCACTGATGATGGGGTTTTCAGTCCGTGTAGAGAGACATGACTGCAAAACTAAAGGGACAGTTAGATTTCACTGTTTTCTTGCATGTTCTCGTATCATCTGATGAGTGATGCATGCCATCCAAGTCATCCTTGACATCTGCACTGGAGATTAAAACCACCAAAATGAAGGCAATCTGGGGTTTGGTCTGCCTGAGTTTCCCAGGGCTGCTGTAAGAAATCGCTACAAATGTAGCACCTTGAAACAACACTAATTTATCATGTTGTCATGGAGGTCAGAAGTCCAAACTGGGATCTCCCTGGGGACTTCCCTGGTGGTCCAGTGGTTAAGATTTTGCCTCCCAATGCAGGGGTGTGGGTTCGATCCCTGGCCAGGGAGCTAGGATCCCATATGCCTCGCAGCCAAAAAAACCAAAACATAAAACAAAAGCAATAGTGTAACAAGTCCAATAAAGACTTTAAAAATAGTCCACATCCAAAAAAATAAAAATCTTTCAAAAATACAAAGCAAAGCAAAATGGGGTCTCCCTAAGCTAAAATATAGGTGTCCACAGAACTGCATTCCTCCTGGAGGCTTTAGGGGACAATCCATATTCTTACCTTGTGCGGCTTCTAGAGGTGCCTGTAATTCTAGAGGTACCTGTAATCCGTGGCTCCCGACCCCGCTTTCAACTTCAGAGCACATCACTCTTCCCTCGGCTTCTGTCTTTGCAGGTCCTTCTGTGACTCTGACCCTTCTGCTTCCCTCTTAGAAAGACCCTTGTGATGACATTGGACCCACCTGGATAATCCAGCATCATCTCAGCATCTCAAGGTACTTAATCACATCTGCAGAATCCCTTCTGCCCAGTAAGGTAACCCATTCACAGGTTCCACGCATTAGGATGTGCACGTTTTTGAGGTTGTTATTTTCCCCCTACAGGTCCATTCTCAGTTCTTTTTTTGTTTAATTTATTTTATTGAAGTATAATTGATTTACAATGTTGTGTTAATTTCTGCTGTACAGCAAAGTGATTCAGTTATATATACATATATCTATTCTTTTTCAGATTCTTTCCCATTATGTTTTATCACAGGATATTGAGTATAGTTCCCTGGGCTCTACAATAGGACCTTGTTGTTTATCCATTCTATATATAATAGCTTGCATCTGCTAACCCCAAACTCCCAATCCATCCCTCCTCCACTCCCCTCCCCTCCCCCTTGGCAACCACAAGCCTGTTCTCTCTGTCTGTGAGTGTGTTTCTGTTTCGTAGATGAGTTCATTTGTGTCATATTTTAGATTCCACATATAAGAGGTATCATATGGTATTTGTCTTTCTGTGTGGCCTACTTCACTTAGTGTGATCATCTCTAGGTCCTTCCCTGCTGCTGCAAATGGCAATATTTCATCCTTTTTTATGGCTGAGTAATATTCCATTGTACATAGTTACCACATCTTCTTTATCCATTCGTCTGTCGATGGACACTTACGTTGTTTCCGTGTGCTGGCTATTGTAAATACTGCTGCTATGAACATAGGGGTGCATGTGTCTTTCTGAATTAGGGTTTTGTCTGCCATTCCCAGTTCTGAGCTCAAAATACATAGACAGCCAAGGCAGGCACCTGGTGACTGTCACTTCACACCGTGAGTAAGAGCCATAAAGACTGCACGGCTGAACTAAAGCAGCCAGTTAGACTTCTCACTTAACTTTATTTAACTGTGTTGGAATGCTTTAACTATCAGGAATACTGCTCTATATAAGCTGGGGCTGTAAATTTTCATTCGTGTTGGGATTTAATTTTCATAGATATTGGGAAGGTGATCTGTATTTGCATTTAACATGGTGTACGGATGAAGTAAGAAAAAAAAATATGATTGATGGGTGGGATTATTAGAAGCAATATTCAAAGGGCGATTGCTTTCACAAGTGATCATTCAGCTCTCCGGGCATGGAAAGTGGATGACATCTTACTTATTGTATGCAGTAAGTATCCTACGATGCAATCTGTATTTATAAATACGTTCCTAAGTGCTTGATGAATTTTAGAAATAACAAAGCCATATTGCTCAACCTCAAAGGACGATTTTAACACTATTGCAGGAAGAAGAGGGTTAGAATGAGGTTTAAAATCCCATAATTGGAGCGCTATTCAAAATACTCTGACATCTAATGATTTCATAAATTTAGTAGTACTTTTTTCCCCCTGATTCTTTAACCATTTCAGTGCATGAGAGAAAAGGGTTTACTCTTCCTTAGTTGTAGAAATCAACTGTGCCTCTTATTGAGCTTCTAGACACATAAATTTATTCAGAAAGGCTTGGGGAGCCTATGGTGTGTCACGCCCTGTGCTAAGGACAGTGCACGAAAAGATGGGAATGTCTAGGACATTGACTTCAAGAGTCTTGCATATAGGAAATACTCAGAAGTAATCGGACAGTTGCTAAGCTTTCCTGAAAGCCATCAGGAGTGTGTCTGGAAACATTTCCTAGAGTGTGTGTCTTTCCTGGAACCAACACTCAGGTGTGTCCTGGGAACCAGGGCACAGATGTGGAGGGTTTAAAGGAAAACCTTAGTCCAGCTTCTTCGTAGCAAGGTATACATTCTTGATACTCACAGTATGGCCAGAGGACCAGCAGTGCATAAGTCCCCTAGGCTGCTGTAACAAATTATCACAAACTGGGGACCTTAAAATAACAGAAATGTATTCTCTTGCCATTCTGGAGTCCAGAAGTCTGAAATCCAAATGTTGGCAGTGCGTAGCTCCTCCAAAGTCTCTAAGGAGGACTCCTTACTTGCCTCTTCCATTGTCTAGTGATTTCCAGCATCTTTGGCATTCCTTGGCTTATAGACACATCACCCTGATCTCCACCTGGCCTTCTTCCCTCTGTGTTTCTGTGTCCAAATCTCCCCTCCTTAGAAGGACACTAGTCATTGGATATAGGGCCCATTGTGACCCAGTATAACCTCTTCTTAACTTGATTACATGTGCAAAGACCCTATTTCCAAATAAGGTCATATTCACTAAGGTTAGGACTTCAACACATCTTTTGGGGGGACACTGTTCGACTCACTACACCAAGCATCAGCATCCCTCAGGAGATCATTAGAAATCAGATGCCCCAACTCTATGCCAGACCTCTTGAGTCAGAATCCACATTTTTTTCAAGACCCCCATGTGTTTTGTATGTACAATAATAGCATGGGTATAAGGCAAGATACAACATGTCCCACTCTAAGATATGCAAATAATTTAGTACAGTCGCAGTTTGAGGGGTGGTACAACAAGAGACTTGGCAGAATTGGCAGGAAAACGAGATGAAGAGGAAGGGAAGGGACAAATCCTGAAAGAGCATCTTGCTGAAGATTTTCGGGGGCTGGGACCCTGAGATACTTACCATCATGTGGGTACCATGATCAGAGTTGCCTTTTGAGTTTGTGTGGCTGCTGTGGAGAAGAACTGATGGGATAAAAACTGGACAGAGGGATACATTTAAGACCATCCAGGGATGCAGGGTGGAGTAATGAGAACCTGCATCAAAGCAGCAGGGATGGAAACGAGCCATGAGATTCAAAATATAGGGGAACAAAAGGTTGGTTCCATGAGAAACGATGGTCATCTGAATGTAGGAAGATGGAGAAGGAAGAATCAATGATGACCCATAGTGATACTGAGCAGCTTTGTGGACAGTGGGGCCATTCACCAGGGATAAGGCAGTTCACGAGGACCAACTTCAAGGAGATTGTAGAAATTTCATTTTCAGACATCGACATTTCTAGGTATCGGCAGCCCCTGAAGGAACAGGAGCTGTATATGTTTGGTACCCTGGAGAGTTGATGTGCTTAGAGACACATTTTGGGGGCCTCATCAGGATATTGGTCCCTTTCAAGTCGTAAGAATGAGTGTCATGATCCCAGGCGAGAATTTAGAGGGAAGGAAAGAGAAAAGAGGGACAAGGACAGACTCCAGAGATAATGATCTTGACTACTCTTGTTTGGAACCATATTTGGAAGAGATAAAACCAATGGGATGAAATGAAGACACCTCCCCTTGGGTGTGTCAACAGAGCAAAGGGAACTCCATCCCGGAGACAGGATAGCATAGTGGTCAAGCCCATTGAGTCTAGAGTCAGCCTTCCTGAGTTTGTCACTCGCTCTGTGATCTTGGACACATGATTCAATGTCTATGGGCCTCAGTTTCCTCATCTGTAAAAATTAAGGATAATGATCCTACCCACCTCTTCTTTAACACATAGTAAGAGCTATATATGAGCATTAGTCATTTTGATTATCACCATTATTATGCTAGGATTGCAGTTTTAGTATGGGGGAGTCCTTTCTTTTTTAAGCAGGTATGGGTAATGTTTAGATGCCCTTTTTAGGGAAGTACTATTGTTTCTGAGCTATCAACACTCTGCAGCTTCAGCAACTTCATGGTTGACTCCTCTGCAGAGAGTAACCTCAGAAAGTTATGCTCCTTCCATGTCAGGGGCATAAGAGTCTCATCATCCCGGCCCCCCTCCCCAAGTCCTCTCCACAAGATCTCAGAGACCCCAGAGCTCACCTGGATTGGCTGACACCTTGTTAAACCATTTCCCAAGCTCCCTTGGGAGGACTCTTTCTGAGTCCTGCTTCCTCTGCCTTGACCCCCAAATACCTTACTCAACCTCCATCTCAGCATCTCCTTGGTAACAGTTCAGCATGTGACAATGACCATGTCATGACACTGTCACAAAGGCACCCATCATCTCACAGGATGATGAATTTGGGGGCAAAGAGCAAACATTAAATGAGGTGATTCTTATGATTTACAGACACTGTATATGGTAGGCTTCTAGTAGTGGAAAAAATAAATTCCTGTCTTTCCATGTTATCTGGTTTTATCAATGAGTTACTAGTCAGTTCAGGGTCCTAATTCAGAACAGATGACACTCAAATTAGGATAATTTAAAAGAGATGTTTACAGGGACTTCCCTGGTGGCACAATGGTTAAGAATCCGCCTGACAATGTAGGGACACGAGTTTGATCCCTGGTCTGGGAAGATCCCACGTGATGTGGAGCAACTAAGCCCATGTGCCACAACTACTGAGACTGCACTCTAGAGCCTGCAGGCCACAACTACTGAGCCCACATGCCACACCTGCTGAAGCCCGCACACCTAGAGCCCCTGCTCCGCACCAAGAGAAGTCACCACAATGAGAAGCCCGCGCACTGCAACAGAGTAGCCCCCACTCGCCACAACTGGAGAAAGCCCATGCACAGCAAGAAGACCCAACGCAGCCAAAGATAAATAGATAAATTAATTAATTAAAAAAAGAGATATTTACACAGTGTATTCATTCCCTATAAAAAGTGAACACAATCTTGATGGCTTGAAATAACACAAATTTATTATCTTACAGTCAGAAGTGGTCCTTCTGGAGGTCAGAAATGGAATTTTCTGAGCTAAAATCAAGTTTTAGGCAGGGCTGCATTCCATCTGGAGGCTCTGGCGGAGAATCCATTTCCTTTCCTCTTCCAGCTTCTGGAGGGGCCTGCATACCTGGTATGTGGCCGTTCATCCATCTTCAAAGCCGGGCATTCCGTCACCTCTTTTTCCATCTTTCCATCTTCTCTTTGACTCTTATCTTCCTGCCTCTCTCTTATAAGGGCCTTTGTGATTAAAATCCTCCTACTTTATGATCCAGAATTTTAGTCACATCATCAAAGTTTATATTTGCAATGGAACATAACATATTCACAGGCTCTGGGGTTAGAAAGTGACATCTTTGGGGGTCCATTATGCCAGTTACCATGCACCAGGACTCCGTACAAAAGAGCGGCTGTGTTACAGGGGAACTGCAAAGAAGCAGCAAGTAATCATAATACTGGAGATCTTTACTGCTCAGAAGCCCACTGGGAGAAGGGGAAGGAGGTTACCAGAACCTAAAGGAGATGGTCCCATGGAGAAAGGATCATGAGAAGAATTGCCTTTGCTTGAGAGACCCTGCCATCCTAAGAAGCACCATAGGGAGAAAGCCAGGAGAATAAATACCCTCTAGTCGTGTTCCCTTCACCCCACTCTCTGATCTCCTTGGCAGAGCTCCCCATTGGCCAAACCCAAGCAAGACCATACAGTCAGGGACCCTATTGATGGAATCTATACCACTCGACCTCTCTGGACAGGCAGCAGGGTGAGGGTGACAAGCATATCTGCCTGTGTGAATAGAAGATTCCCAACATCATTCACCCTCCGTGCCCCTCAACATGCATGCACATCCTTTATCTGGGACAATATCCTGACCTCAATATTCCATCAACCTCCAAATCATTGGGGGTGGATACCAATCTGTTCACAGTCTACCCATAACCTTAAATGTCAGCCATCACCCTGTCCTTGACATCAAAGATAAAAGGACGTGTAAATAACTTCATTTGTATCATTTTTTTAGATTCCACATATAAGTGATATCGTATGATGTCTGTCTTTGTCTTACTTCGCATAGTATGATAATCTCTAGGTCCATCCGTGTTGCTGCAAATATATACACGTAACTAAATCGCTTTGCTGTCCACCTGAAACTAACACAACATTGTAAATCAACGATACTCCAATAAAAAGTTGTTTGTTTGGAATAAAAAAGGTAAAAGAGAGTATAAAGGGAGAAACAAGTAACACAGGCTTCAGTCTGCTTCTCTGACCATGGTAAGAAGACCCGATTGGCGATGATACCTACTTTTCTCCATCACCAGTCTTCATGTTTCTGTCCATCTGCCAACAGCCCAACTTTAACTGGTGGAGGCAAAACCAAATGGGATTCAGCTTATTATTGTTTTCTTACACTTCTGTTTGTACCCACTAGTCACTGAGGTAGCAGAAACGTGCTTATTTTTATGACATCCTTACTCCCTGAAGTAGAGAGAACACCTGATTTTTAAGAACGTTTTCTCTAATCACTTCCAATACATCGTTTGCCTCATAAAAATTTGCAGGTGCGCTCAGAACTGGGCAATGCCAGTGGCAGGTCACCAGGCAGAGATGGAAAAGAACTGCATTGGTTGCTGTTTGAATGAAATATTGATTACACTCTTCTTTTAATGCAGCTCATTGAGTGTGTGTAAATCTAAAAAATTTAAGACGCTCTTGCACTCTACCTCTAAAAGCAATAGAAATGGAATACATGTAGACAGGTTTGGGGTGGGCTAGTAGGGGAAATGGTATAGGCTACTGTGTTTTAACTGTTGAAATAGAGGTGGATGTTTTCTTTTTTAGTGCAGTAAAATTCAGATAACATAAAAGCAAACTATTAACTATTTTAGAGTATACAATTCAGTGGCATTGGTACATTCACAATGTCTTGCAACTATTACCACTAGTTACTTCCAAAGCATTTTCATCATCCCCAAGGGGCATCCCATTCCCCTTAAGTGGTCTCTCCTCATTATGCCACTGGAGTGTGTGTGTGTGTGTGTGTGTGTGTGTGTGTGTGTGTGTGTGTTTAACATTATATTGTCACATAGGAATAAAAGCAAATCATTCCGCCTACCTTGGTTTATCTTGACATGGTGGTCCTGAAAAAAGCTAATGCCATTCTTTTCTTTAAAGCTCTTTTTGAACAGGAGAAAATCTAACAAAGTTTAATAACATGTATACATAGGAGAGACCCAGAGAAACTGACTTACTCTTTAATACTTTTATGCTAACTTTTTTTATTATGGAAACTCTCAAACACATGCCCAAGAAGAGAGTGAATTCCTGCAGACTTATTGTGGATGTCCCATATTAATATTTACCATGGATGTGCCAATATGAATATTTGCCAACCTTTGTTATTCATTCCCCTGCTTCTGCTTTATACGTTTGTCTTTGTTAAAAGTCTGTTTTGGGGACTTCCCTGGAGGTCCAGTGGTTGAGACTCCACACTTCCACTGCAAGGGGCATGGGTTCGATCCTTGGTCAGGGAACTGGGGTCCCACATGTGTCACGGCACGGCCAAAAATAAAGAAAGTCTGTTATACCCAGTTCCAGAGAACACACTCTTACCTGTCACCCCTTTAACACTCAGCTTTGACAGATATGAAGGTTATAAATAAACACGATGCCACTATCACATCTGGACTTGTTTCCATAGTGTCCACCTGGAACTCATGTCATGAATGTGACCTTATTTGGGAAAAGGGTCTTTGCAGAAGTGATAAAGTTAAGTATCTCGAGATGAGATGTTCCTGGATTGACAAGTGGGTCCTAAACCCAATGACAAGTGTCCTTTTAAGAGACAGAAAAAGAGGAGAAAAAAAGACACACAGAGCAGAAAGTGTGAAGACAGAGGCAGAGATTGGAGTGATGAAGCCACAAGACAAGGAGACCAAGAATTGCCGGAAACCACCAGAAGCTAGGAGAGAGGCACGGGGCCCATCCTCCTTCAGCACCCCTAGGGGGAACCAATCCTGCTGACACCTTAACTTCAGACCTCTGGCCTCCAGACTGTGAGAGGATATATTTTCCTCCTTTTCAGCCACCCAGAGTGTGCGAATTAATAAAGCCTTCTCTAGGAAACTTACCCAGCACTGAATAGTTTCTGAAAGTCATCTAACACTTGTTCATATCCAAATTTCCCCGATCTTCCTAAATGACTTTTCTATACTTGGTTTGTTTGAATTAAGATCCAGTTTAGGTTTGTAGGACCATCTTAGTGAGAAACGCCAATTTGGAAAACATCCCATGTTGAGGGGTGGTCACATCCAGCCATGCATACAACAAACCCAATCTCTGTCAATACACAGGATAACGTGAATGGAAAATAGCTGCTCACATCTGTATTAGACATAAAGGTAAACAGCCCCAGAGTCACACACAACTTCGTATGTCACCGTGCAGACACAAATGCAAACAACACGCACACAAAAATCTAAGAGAAAGTATCAAACAGAGGCACTTAATTCGGGAGACGGAAACAGCTCATCTAGGATGACCCAGTAAATACACGTGCATGCTTTCTAAAAATATTTATTTATTTATTTGGCTGTACCGGCTCTTAGTTGCGGCACGCGGGATCTTCGTTGCTGCGTGTGGGATCTTTTAGTTGCGGCATGTGGGATCTAGTTCCCCGACCAGGGGTTGAACCCAGGCCCCCTATATTGGGAACGCGAAGTCTTAACTGCTGGACCACCAGGGAAGTCCCACGTGCATGTTTTCTTCTTTCCTCTCTTTTTCCCAAAAGATAAATGGGGTATTTTGTGTCCTGGGTAGAATGTGGCACTGGATATGAATTTATGGAGTTCTTATGCCCCACCATCCGAGATCTGTGAACCATCATCTGTTCGGTTTGGAGAAACCCCGGGATTCATACGTAAGATAGAGTGTGAGATATGCTTCCTTACTGAGACTGGATGTCCCAGGAGGGCTTACTGAACTCGGCTGAATTTACATTAGATTTGACATTAGGGCAACCTGTCTTGCGTCTTTTGTGCTGGATGGATGTAGCTCATGAGGCTGAAGCAATTAGAGCCAAGGTTTATTTCCGTCTGTCTTGTCCAAGAACCTGTATCTGACCTTCCTAGATAAACACCTTGATTTGGGATCTATCAGGTAGAGATTTTTCACTGTTTTTCTCTGCGTTACCTTTTCCACACTTTCCTGATGCTAATGGATGCCCTGAAGGAGAGGTAATTAATAACTGGATCTAAGCTATCTGAGAGAAGTGATGAATTTCTTGTATGTTACTAAATTACTCCTTCCTCCTATGCAGACTTGGTTACATAAAGACACTAATTTAGAACTGTGATGAGGAAGCCTGATGCCTCAGAGGATGGACCATGGGAGACAAATTACTCAATATTTTCACATCTCACATTTTAATTTTGTACTCTCTGCTATACTTCGGATGCGACTACAAATAGCTTCTTTGAAGGTCGCCGTGTGCTTTTTAGCGTGTTAAACGTAGAAGTGTGGTTAGAACTAGGTGTTTTTAAATCCTTTGCAGAAAAAAAAAAGATCTTAAAAATTATCAGCCAAAATGTTCCTTCCTGTGCTCAAAATATCTTTCAGTTATGTTTGAATGTTTGATACCCACATGTGTACCTATTACAAATGTGGTTATGAAAATCCTGCATTTATTAAAATGAGATGTTTTAATCGTGCAGTTTTAGAAAAGATCATCTTAAAGTCCTGTCATTGAGTTTTAATTTTATCGTACAATCAGGTCTTCAGTACTAACAAATCCATATAATGTGTTGATAAGTATTAAGATTAACCATGAAAATGAACTCTGATATAGTGTGTTTGTAATAAACTCTTTTAAGGGGCATGTGCAAACAATGAACGTTTGAACTGTTCTAGATATATGTCTTCTTTGGGACAAGAGGAAACAAAGATACTCGTGAATATTATAACTAAGAGACTCTTGTGTATTTGCAGAATATAGGATCGCCCTTTTGACCCAAGCAAAGCAGTGAATCTGAACTCTAGGAAGTGATCTCCAGAGTTTATGTAATTTCTGAGCAGAAATCAACAAAAAATTGAAAGTTGCACATATGACACATATCATAGTTTAGAAATCGAAACCAATTCCTCCTGCTTAAACCACTGAGACATCTGAGGTTCAGTACGTTTAACCAACTATGCAACTTTGTTTCCCAATGTGTCCCCAAACCACAGCAGATTTTTCTAGAGTTGCAGCTCCAAAGCAATGTGCTCCGTACTTGTAGAGCAAGGGGTGGCTGAGAGGTGGGCATTCAGGGATAACTGAGCACTGCACCTTATCCTTTGTATTTGGTCGTTGCATACTAGGGCACGGCTTCTTGCCCGGGATACCCAAGTTTTCCTAGTAAATGATGCCAGCACCACGTTCAGAATGGGTAGCTTTCTGTTCTACCAAACAGTGAGTATTGACCTTAGGCTCATGAAAATGTGATTAGAATCTGTCCACTGTCTCCCCTTTTCTTTCTACTCTTAGTTACCCAGGAATCCAAAGTCATTATTACAGTTTTCTTTAGTAGAATAATTGACACCCAGTCCGAGAGGTACCATCAACAGCTCCACTTTGCAGCGAAGGGGGATTACGATACTTTGAGGGTGTTTGGCTAACTCCTTTGGCTACACTATGGGGTGCCTTTCCCACCTGTATCCCCAAAGACTTTTGCAATCATGGCCTCTGTGAAGTGCATACAGCAGAATGATGCCTTCATACACTTCGGGGAGCGCATGATACCTTCACGTGTCTGTGAAACACAGTATTCACTGTTACCAACTTTTCCTAACGTCAAGCAAAGGAGAACAGCAATATATACTCTGTGTTGCTCTTTTCATTCCTTCGCCTTAGTTTATTCTATTTGGGTATATCTGAGGCATCTTGCATGCTTGCCATAAGACGGTGTACTTTAATTCAATAGATAGCGATCATTACGTTGTTTTTTGCAAAAGTTCAAACCCTAAGCATTACACATGTTGAAAGCAGAAATCACACACGTGAGACACAGTGTTTAATTCATAAAAGTTTGTTGCATTGTGATCCCTGTATGTTACGTTCTCTGAAAACTAAGTTTTCAGAGAACGTAACATTATGTTCTGAAATACGGATGCATACATTATGTTCATTATGGACCTTAAAATGCTAATAATTCAGCGTTCTGAATATGAAAGCGAGCAACTTGAAAATAGCTCTTTTTTTGTCCTCATTACACAAATGTGTGATTATATGAACCTGGAATTAGCAAGGAACTCATTGTGTTAAGGTTTTTAGGTAGGAGCTTATTAATCACTGAAGCTGACTTTCCAGAGCTTTTATTTCTGGGTTGTAGAGAGGGCAGGTAGGATCCCTACATCATAGGATTGCTTTGAGGATTAAATGGGGGAAATGAGCACGAAGTGAGACGGACTGGGCCCTGGGAGCCTTTGCTGCAGTGCTTGCACCTGGGCAAACGTCTCTGCAAGCAATAGATACAAAGAAACTAAGGGGGACTAAAAATAACTGCTTTCATGCGCAGCTGGGGCAAATCAGGAATAATAAGATACAGAAGGGCTACAAACCAACTGCCTCTTCTCAGGGGCCGGGAGCAAAAGCGGGGTCCTGTGCATGAGCCCTGCACACAGCACCACCCAGGGGGGTGGGCAGTCCACCTGAGCCACCGCTCTGGCCCGACCCATCAGTCCGTCCTCACCCCATTTAAGGAACCAGCCCGCCGACCTCGGGGAGCGTACAAGGGCACCTGTTACTTGTTTTCACTCCTTCCTGCTGTAGCACGAGTCCCAGTAAAGCCTTGCCTGAAATGCTTATGTGACCTCATCAGTTTTTATGGATTTAAGAGACTGAAGACCCAGGTCAGTATCATACTTTGTGGCACCCCAGATGGGATGTCCATGGGGTCTTTTCCCCAGGAGAGGATCCAGGCACCTTCGGGACCACCAAATGCAGCTTCCTGGTCCGTGGGTGCCAAGCGACCACCAAAACCTCTTGTTTCAGCATCGCCATTTGGTAAGTCTGCCTTTGTCACCCTGAGGGGCTCAGGACCCTCATTCAGGCAACGCTTTCCTTCTCCCCTTTGTCCTTTTTCCTCTCCTGATATCTCTCTCTATGTCTCCTCTTTCTCTGTCCTCTCCTTCAGAGAGGGGGTAATTACAGAATCACTCCTGTGAGCTCGTGAGACCATGCTCCCCTAAAAGCAGCATTCCATAAATGTCTGCTAGCACGGGTTATTTTATACTGTATTCATTTTACGTTTTCGTTTGCTCCTGGAAGAAAATATATCCAATTATTATACTAATCCTTATCCTTATACTAAGACTACGCAATTGTCGTTTCTATGTTGCATATCAACATTTGTGCAACATTTTAGGAAGCCTGCGCTATATAGAGACCTACTGATGAAAAAATTTGGGAAGTTTTTTTGGAAAGAACTTTATAATGGCTATATAAAGGATTCGTTTTAAATAGTTAAATTATCACAGCTCCTATGTGTGCTAAAAGTCATTGAAACATACACTTAAAATGGATGGGGCCCCTGTGGTGCAGTGGTTGGGAGTCCGCCTGCCAATGCAGGGGACACGGGTTCGTGCCCCGGTCCGGGAAGATCCCACATGCCACGGAGCGGCTGGGCCCGTGAGCCATGTTCGCTGAGCCTGCGCATCCGGAGCCTGTGCCCCACAAAGGGAGAGGCGACAACAGTGAGAGGCCTGCGTACCACAAAAACAAACAAACAAAAAAAACAGATGAATTTCAATCTTTGTAAATGATAACAATAAAGATGTTTAAAAAGCACCATAGATTCTATTGACCAGCCAATTTGAAATAGAGCTTTATAAGATAATATCTAAGGGATAGACTCGAAATTAAGTTTCTGATTTTAAAAATCCTTTTTACAACTAACTATTCAGGAATCGCGAAAATTCTGTAACTCACTTGCAGCTAAGGAAGCAGATGGTGCTTTGCCCTATCAATCATGACTTTCTCCTAATTGTCTAAGATCTACTGAGCCTCTTCTGGGTGTCCCCTGCTATCCGTGTCTCGTGGTGGGATACCCTGGGATGTTGTTACCAAGGAATTGCACCTTAGGATAAACTTCAGAAAATTATTTCTTTCGGCGTATGTAATTGTTGAGTTTAAGCACTATGTCTTCATTAGCAATATTCTTTCAGAGCTTTGCAATTCTCCAACATGGTGTATGAAATCTCAAACCTTTCTTACTCACGATCTTAGGAATGAAACCATGTCTTCAAAGGAAAAAACGCCTATCTATCTAGAATTAAATATTTAGTAAAAATAGCCTTCAGAAGGAAATAATAAAGAAAAACGACAGAGAAGATCAAAAATCAATACAGAGAATTAATGAACCCAAGAGTTGTTTCTTTGAGAAGATCAACAAAATTGACAGATCTTTACCTAGACAGACCAAGAAAAAATAGAAGTCAAATTACTAAAATCAGACATGAAAACTTACCTAAATGAAATGGATTATAAGATAATGCTATGAACAATTATATGCCAAATGTTACATCACATAGATGAAACGGGCAAATTCCTAGAAAACACAAACTACCAAAACTGATGAAAGAAGAAATAGAAAATAGGAATAGATCTGTAAATTATACTTCAAAACTAAAGGAAAAATGAAAATATTTTTAGATGAATAAAAGCTGAGAAAATTCAGAGCTCAGCAGGCAATGAAACTTCATTAGGATTTCTTGTAGTTTATCTTGAAGAGAAGTAAAACCAGATAGAAACATATCTACATAAGGAATGAAGACAGTTAGAAATGGTAATTATACAGGTAAATATAGAATAATTTTATCTCTTTTCATTCAGTAAATCATAATTTATCATGTAAAACAAAATAGTATAAAATATTCTGTTATATAATACATGTAAAAGGAAAATGTGAGACAAAAATAGTACAAATTAAAAGGGGAATATGGATGTTTAAAATTTGAGGTTCTTACATTATATATAAAGTGGTACAAATTATTTGAAATTTGCCGGTAATAAGTTAAAATATTGTAAACCATTAAATTATTTGAAATTTGCCGGTAATAAGTTAAAATATTGTAAACCATTAAATTATTTGCCGGTAATAAGTTAAAATATTGTAAACCATTAAATAACAACTAAATCAATAAACAAAGAGGCACAAAAAGCCAATAATGGAGCTAAAATGAAATGCTAAAATAGGTCCAATCTGAAGAATAAAATGTATGACAAGTTGAAAACAAATAACAAGATGGTAGACATATTTTTATAGTATTTATAATTGCGTTAAAGTAAATGGCCTCTTCCAGGACTATTTCAAGAGAAATGTAAAGTGAGCCAAAACTCTGAGTTACGTGTATAATTTTAAATATTCTACCTGCAGCCATCATTCAAAAAGTAAACTGAAATGGGTGAAATAAATTTTAAGAATATATTTTATATAATGTGACATGTTTCAGGATGTAGAGAATGAAAATATGAATGGGATGTAACATCTTTTGTTGTTGTTGTCATTGACCATCCAGAATTATCCATGGGTCAAATAAGGAATCACAGGGGAAGTTGTAAATATTTTGGATTGAATGATATGGAAACCATAACTATCCTATCTTTTGTCTTGTAGAATCTGAGGTGATGGAAATGCCCTTTCTCTTGATAGTAATAAATGTCCTTCATCTTGTGGGTTACACAGGTTGAAACTCAAAGTATTTCCTTTTATTTGTGTAAAAAGTGGATGTGTAAGAAGCTAACATAATGAAAGACCAAAATGCCAGAATGATCAAACAACGCCACCAACAAAAATACAACATTTGTGAAAACAAGACAGATAAATAAAATTCTCTATATTGGAATTTTATTTATATGAATAAATGAATTATATATAAATGATTAATATAAATTAATATATTTATAGTAATAAGGTTCTAGAGCTCCAGGCAGGACAAATTTATAGGCAGCAAAAGGCAACAAATTTGGAAAAAAATTATCAGAATGACTCAGAGAAAAACTTGTTGAGTACAGTCTTCAATTGGCTATCAATACGGTATATTCTGTGCCTACTTGGACACTTTAAGGAAGAACTTCCTTCCTTCCTCCCTTCCTTCCTTCCTTCCTTCCTTCCTTCCTTTCCTTTTCTTTCTTTCCTGTTGAGGTATAGTTGATTTACAATGTTTTAGTTTCAGGTGTACAGCAAAGTGATTCAGATACACACACATGCGCACACACACACACATATATAAATTCAGATCCTTTTCCATTATAGATTGTTACAAGATATTGAATATAGTTCCCTATGCTATACAGTAGGTCCTTGTTGTTCATCTATTTTATATATAGTAGTGTGTATATGTTAATCCCAAACTCCTAATTTATCCCCCATCACTTTCCCCTTTGGTAACCATAAGTTTGTTTTCTATGTCTGTGAGTCTGTTTCTGTTTTGTAAATAACTTCATTTGTGTCATATTTTGTAAATATGTAACTATTTGTAAATAAAAAACTATTTACAAATAGTTATTTGTAAATAACTTCATTTGTGTCATATTTTAGATTCCACATGTAAGTGATATCATATGGTATTTGTCTTTGACTTACTTCACTTAATATGATAATCTAGGTCCATCCATGTTGCTGCAAATGGCATTATTTTATTCTTTTTTATGGCTGAGTAATATTCCATTGTATATATGTGCCACATCTTCTTTATCCATTCCTCTGCTGATGGACATTTAGCTTGCTTCCATGTCCTGGCTATTGTAAATAGTGCTTCAATGGACATTGGCGTACCTGTGTCTTTTTGAATTATGGTTTTCTCAGGGTTTATGCCCAGTAGTGGGATTGCTGGTCATATGGTAGTCCTGTTTTTAGTCAAAGTCAAAAGAATTTTATGGAACTATTATTTCAGTAACGTGATTTTGCGGGGGTCCAGTAGATCTCAGAAAATAACATTCAAAATGTCCTATGACCCCACAATCCTGTTAAATAAGTCAGATAGTATAAGTATATTCAGCATGTCCAAATATATCAAGGGGTAGCCGGGATATAAGAGGGAACGTTTCCTGAATAATAAGGTATCTGGGTAAGGGCACAACGGTTCAAAGTGAACTCTGTTCTATTTTCTGTCATGCGTTTTACAATTTTTTCTTTAAAAAAAAATCCACCTCAGCATCACCAGCTGTCTCTACTGCTTTTTGTTAATCCTATCATATCCATTTCTGTGAAAACAAAATGTGTTAGACCAAAAAAATTAAATGCAAAGGAGAAAGAAGGTATTTTATTTTTGTTCTTTATTCCTCTCCAAATGAGGTCAATTTGAGACACTTCAGGATGTGAAATATGTATGTCCAAAGCAATTCACCCCGTTAATAATGTGTCTGTGGTTTTTCCTCTGTATTTTTTCTAAAATGTAGGCAAAAGTCAGCAATTATGTGAACTGACAAGGCTTTGCCTGTTTTTACTTTTCAATCGGAGATCTTCGTGTTAAAGGCATAGCTATGAAGAAAGGCAGTTGCCGAGAGACATCTCTCTTCCTATTTTGTTTTTAATGATTTCAGCGAAACTATGAAAAAGGAGTCGCTGTGAATTGAGCTTTTGGAAACCATACAGGAGTTTTTCCGGTTCTGCACGTCATCCTTTCTCAGTAAAAGGTTGACTTTATCTTGCCTTCCTGAGCTATTTTTGCCATTTGCAGAGACCTAGACAGATGTGTTTCGTTCATATTTCATTCAGAATCGTGTCTTAATATGAAGGTTTGATTTTTTTCCCCTGAAATTATTTAGACTTTAATTTCTTATTTTCTACTTTATGTGGAAAAATCCCTTAATCTTTCTCTAATGGAATTCTTGGACAGAAACATAGATCAATTTGAACCAGGAGCATTATTTAGTCTTTAGAATTGTTTTATGTACGACTGCACTTTTTCAACTGAGAACACATCATATTTTAAAAAATAGGTAAGTATGGGCAGTAATGAAGTGTATCTGTCACTTGCACATTAATGTCTCTGTTCATGTTTCTGTCGTGTATTTCACTCCTACAAAAAGTAAAGTACATTTGTTTCTTTTTTTTCTCTTGCAAATTCAGTTCTGGTCGTTTTACCCCATAGCAGTAAATTCACAGAGGCTCAGAGTCAATGGTCTTAAACCCCGAGTACCATAAATCAAACTTGCACTGGCTTTATAATTTCTGTTTCATTTCTTTGGGTCAAAAAAGTTCCATCTTAATTGGGAACTCTCTTAAGATGCATTTTTCTAGAATACTGCACAGTTTACTGAGCAGGGGAGAGCACTTCCCTATGGTATTAATTAATGCGTTTCCTCCTTGCTGCCTTTTGAGGATGCGTGGTGAAAAATCCCAGAGGGAGAGAAGAAAACCAACTCTCCATCACCCACATTTCTGGAGGCCTTGAAGGAAAGCAGGACACATTTTCCGTATTTAAAATAATGTGGTGTCAAAGACTTCCATCATAAATATGGTGTCTGTATTTCCAGCGTAAGTCCAGATGATGTACTTGACGTCCACACAATTGTAGAAATATCCGTGTTTATTATTGCCTTTACCATTACTTTGATTTTTTAGTTCATTTATTATTGCCTTTACCATTACTCCATGCCCCTTATGTAGAGCTGGAGACATAAAAATGTAAATTTGACAAAGTTGGGTTCGCTCTGACGAACATTTCACTCTATGTAATGTCCACCAAACTGTGGACATTACAGGAAAACTGAGGTTAGTAAGTGGCAGGTACAATTAACTAACATCCATCCCATACATAATAAGTATATGAATAAGATAGAAATCTTCACGTTGTATATATATCAGTATAAACATTATATATAATATGGCTATTACGATTTTGCTGGGGGTTTTCTTTAAATGAAAAATTAGTGACATTTAGTCAACGCCTTTCATCACTTATAGCAATTACATATACATGGTGATGATAGTTGTACGTTTAATAAATTAACACAAGAATTTACCTTTGTTCTTGAAATAAACCTCAGGTCATCACAGTGAATGTTTCTTTAAACACCAGCTGGATTCTATTTGCTAGTTGTTTAAAACGTATCTAGTTGTTTAAAACGTTTGTCTGATATCGCTTGGATTTTGTCAGTACTTTGCTAGCTTCATAATCAAACGTGGAACTGCTTCGCCTTTTCTGTGTCCTAAAGCAAGGTAAATATTAGCAAGTAAATCTTATTTTCAAACAAGAAATTTCTGAAGCCATCTGGAAATGCCGTCTTGGAGGGGGAGAATGGGCGAGACAGGGAGTGAAGTTGGGCCTCTCTGGGATTATATAATTAGTCAGTTTCCAGTTTCTCTTTCTTCTGGGGGAGAAAAATGGATGTACAGCGAGGCATCCATTTTACTCAAGTTTTCAAACGCATTTGCACGGACTGGACCACACAAGTTGATTTTGATTCCTTGACCTCCTTCATAGCTAAGATTTCGTCTCCACATTTCCTGCATTATACATTTGGACTCCCTGCCCTTTTTTACGATGATCGTGTTAAACAGTTTATCTGTCATATTTTTTCTTTACCAAAGAACCCATACTAGGAAGTTTTGTTAACTTTTATCCTCGTGTATCTTTTTTTTAAAGATATATATATTTATTTATTTTTGGCTACGTTGGGTCTTCGTTGCTGCGTGTGGGCTTTCTCTAGTTGTGGCGAGCGGGGGCTACTCTTTGTTGTGTTACACGGGCTTCTTATTGCAGTGGCTTCTCTTGTTGGGGAACACGGGCTCTAGGGCGCACGGGCTTCAGTAGCTGTGGTGCGTGAGGGCTCAGTAGTTGTGGCTCGTGGGCTCCAGAGTGCAGGCTCAGTAGTTGTGGCGCACGGGCTTAGTTGCTCCGCGTCATGTGGGATCTTCCCGGACCAGGGCTCGAACCTACGTCCCCTGCATTGGCAGGTGGATTCTTAACCACTGTGCCGCCAGGGGAGTCTCTATCCTCATGTATCTTTTAAAAATTTTACCCTCTATTAATTCCTCTGTAATTCCTGCAGCATCTATGTACTTTGGGCTGTTGTTGTCTTTTGGATTTTGCTTGGCAAATGCAAGGTGTGGTTAGAAAGCTTCCTTCAAGCATCAGCACTGTTCAGCATGATGAACTGGTTTCTGGAATAATATAACTCTGTTACTCAAAGTAACTTTATGGTTCCAACACTCCTGGCTGCAGCATTCAGAAACATTACTATTTAAAATTTCATGCCCACTAGGCATAGACCGTATCACAAAGGATACCCAACATGAGTATGAGGAAATAGCCTGGATTTCTGTTAGCAACTACACCAGAGGAATTTAAGTATACTTTGGGAATTTAAGCCCAGTATTGTTTTCCAAAAGTGTGAAGGAAGCAGGGATACTTAGTGGAAAACATTAAATTTGAAAGTTTTTCCACCAGCAGAACCCTATTGAATGTAAAATGCTAATACGTTACTTCTTCTGATTTCTTTCCTCTTTCTCCTACTACGTTTGA
Organism: Delphinus delphis; assembly: GCF_949987515.2. Classification (NCBI taxonomy): domain Eukaryota; kingdom Metazoa; phylum Chordata; class Mammalia; order Artiodactyla; family Delphinidae; genus Delphinus; species Delphinus delphis. The sequence goes on from NC_082704.1 coordinate 122,934,040, forward strand.
ATTACTCAGTATTTGACCTAGACAGGAATTTCCAACCATATGCACAATTATAAGAATACCAGAGTGTTTCAAATATAGCTTCTTTTGTTGAACATGAAGTAGAAATGGTTCATTCCATTAATGCAAACCATCTATTTGAGTCAAATGTTTTGGTGCTGCTATCCAGCTTTTTTTCTTTTTTTTTTTTCCTGACAAGCTCAGCTGTAAATTTGGCCACTTATAGGTTGGGTTTCTAGTATGATAGAGACCTTCAACTGTTTCACAATATCTGTATAAAATACTTTCTACTGAAGAAGTGTGATTACCCATATTAGCACTAATGGAAAATGTCTCCATGCCAGGTCGTTTTCAATAAACATGCACCGGGTGTCCTGGAACAGGGCTAAGCACTGGGGTTTGAGGCGGTGCCCTTAGGAAATTACGTGCTCCTTGGAATTTTATCACCGTCTTACTTTGTTATTTAACAAAAACTTGTAAAATAAACTGATTGAAAGAAAAATCCCTACATCGACTCTTTTCACAGCAAGGATTCTTAAAGTTGGGCTTTATGCATTTATTAGCTACTCTAAGACATCACATTCAAATTTGGGTAAGAAAAGAATTTAGGACAAAAACATTAGATGCCTGTTTTAAATTATCATTTTATTTTATTGTTATTTTTTTCCAGCTTTATTGAGATATAATTGACTTATAACGTTGAGTACATTTAAGGTGTGCAGTCTGATGATTTGTTTATATTGTGAAATGATAATAACAATAAGTGTGGTGAGAACTTTTAAAATCTGCTCTCTTAGCAACTTTCAAGTAGATGATACAGTATTGTTAACTGTATGTTTACTGGATTTATACGTAACCATGCTGTACATTAGACCCCAGAACTTACTCATCTTGTAACTGAATGTTTGTACCCTTTGACTGACATCTCCTCGTTTTCTCCACCCCCCCAGCCCCTGGTAACCACCGTTCTCCTCTCTGTTACTATGAGTTTGTTCTTGTTGTTTTTTCAGATTCCACATACAAGTGAGATCATACGGAATTTGTCTTTCTCTGTCTGACTTATTTCACTTAGCATAATGCCCTCAAGTTCAGCCCATGTTGTCACAAAAGGTAAGAACTCCTTCTTTTTAACTTATATATATATATTATTTATAGTAGCCAAGATATATATTCTATATAAACATATATATTACATACACATATACAATATACATATATGTGTACACATATACATATATAATATATATCTTGGCTAATGTAAATATATGTATACCCTTTTCCTTTGGCTATATACCCAGAACTGATACTGCTGCATTATATGGTAATTATATATTTAGTTTTCTGAGCAAAGTCCATACTGTTTTCCATAATGGTTGTAGCAATTTACATTCTGACCAACAATATACAAGGGTTCCCTTTTCTCCGCATCCCTGCCAGCATTTGTTATTGCTTGTCTTTTTGACCATGGCCGTTCTAACAGGTGTGATGTGGTATCTCATGTGGTTTTGGTGTGCATTTCCCTGATGTCCATTTAGTGACGTCCATTCCCTGATGTTTGCATGTAGCGATGTCCATCACCTTTCCGTGGGTCTGTTGATAGTTTGCTTTAGTCCCACTTGTTTATTTTTCATTTTGTGGCTTTTGGTTTCACATCCAGAAAAATCATTGCCAAGACCAATGTCAAGGAGTGTCTCCCCTGTGTTTTGTTCTAGGAGTTATATGGTTTCAGGTCTTTCATTTAAGTTTTAACCTGTGTGAAGTTACTTATTTGTGAGTGGTGGTATAAGATGGGGGTCCAGTTGCATCATTTTCATGTGGGTACCCAGTTTCTTCAGAAAAATTTACAGAAGAGACTGTCTTTTCCCCATTGAGTATTCTTGGCTCTCTTGTCCAATATGAGTTGACCATATATTAGATGTCAGTTTTAAGGTGTGATGATTCTAGGTAGACTATAAGTTCTGGCATGTGTGGGATTCTTTAATAATTTAACTCAGTAGGGCGTGAAATGGCTATCAAAGCGGCACAAGTTATCCAAAGCAAGAATCAGTTCACCCTGGCTTATATGAATTGTGTCTTTTGGAATTTTCAGTCAGTATTAGCTAAAAGAAAGAAAAATAAGCACAAGTTTACTTAATATTCAAATTTAGGCTTTGAAGTAAACCAGTGTATTTTCTTAGTGTTCTTAAGGCCATTTTCATATTAGCAAATAATGGTTTCTAGTACTCTGGCATCTAACCCACCTGTTATAATTCTCTCATCGCCTCTATTTGGGTGAAGTGCACAATGCAACAATCACACAGAAAAACAAGAAGGATGCGACCTGTATGCTGAAATGCTTTGCTGTTTTGTAGGGACATGGATTTTGTAGGGCTGGTGGCTTTGAACACTCCCAGGGGAGCAGGAATTGTCTAGGCATTCCGAGGTAGTGATGGGCCTAATATAAGACTCTGTGTCTCAAACTGACACATCTTGGTTTCACATCCCTTTTCTCCCTTCTGATGGAAGTGCTAATAAGTAGAAAAATGGCCAAGAGACTGTCAGTGCAAAAAAGGAATAATAGGAAAAGAAGAGCTCTTTGGGACGTGACTGCATTTTTAAACAGCTAGGGAATGAAACCCTGTTATTACTATTGTTCTATCGTCTTTGTTTTTAAGAAGCTATTCCTATATTCTGCTTTAAGACAAACCTGAAATCAACCTGCATAGATCGTGCTGGTTAATCAGAGAGGGGGAGAAAACAAGAAGAGAATAAATACGTTCATATAACATTCAATATTTTAAATATTCTTTTCCATTATGGTTTATCATAGGGTATTGAATATAGTTCCCTGTGCTCTACAGTAGGACCTTGTTGTTTATCCATCCTTTGTATAATACTTTGCATCTGCTAACCCCAACCTCCCACTCCATCCCTCCCACACTCCTCCCCCTTGGCAACCACAAGTCTGTTCTCTATGTCTGTGAGTCTGTTTTGTAAATAAGTTCATTTGTGTCATATTTTAGATTCCACATATAAGTGATATCATATTGTATTTGTCTTCCTCTTTCAGACTTACTTCACTTAGTATGATTTACATTCAGGTGTCCAACTTACCCAGCACCACTTGCTGAAGAGACTCTCTTTTTCCCATTGTGTATTCTTGACTCCATTGTTGAAGATTAATTGACTGTAGGTGTGTGGGTTTGTTTCTGGGCTCTATATTCTGCTCTTTGTATCCGTATGTTTTTGTGCCAGTACCATGCTGTTTTGATTCCTGTACCTTTGTAGTATTGTCTGAAGTCAGGGGGGGTTCTGCCTTCTGCTTTGTTCTTTTTCTTCAGAACTGCTTTGCCCATTCTGGATCTTTTATGGTTCCACAAAAATTTTAGGATTATTTGTTCTAGTTCTTTGAAAAATGTCATGGGTAATTTGATCAGAAGCACATTAAGTCTGTAGATTGCTTTTGGGTAGTATGGCTAAATGCCTCCAGTTTTTTTGGGGGGAGCTGCATTGTGTTTTCGTTGCTGCGCGTGGGCTTTCTCTAGTTGCAGCGAGCGGGGGCTACTCTTCGTTGCGGTGCGTGGGCTTCTCATTGCGGCGGCTTCTCTTGTTGCAGAGCATGGGCTCTAGGCATGCGGGCTTCAGTAGTTGTGGCGCATGGGCTCAGTAGCTGTGGCTCGCGGGCTCTAGAGCGCAGCCTCAGTAGTTGTGGCGCAGGGGCTTGGTTGCTCCATGGCATGTGGGATCTTCCCGGACCAGGGCTCGAACCCATGTCCCCTGCATTGGCAGGTGCATTCTTAACCACTGCGCCACCAGGGAAGCCCAAAATGCCTCCATTTTTGAACGTGCATCCCATGAGAAACAGGTAACTCAGATAGTCCTGCACAGAACACCAATTACCTCACCTTTTTCCTAACCTCCAATCACCTTTCCCCATACCTAAGACCACCCTGCTTCTTCATCTTGTAAATATCTCAAGCCCCTGCCCTTCAGGGAGGTGGATCTGAGATTTGTTCTCCCATCTCCTTGCTTGGCTGTCTTGTGAATAAACCCTTTCTCTGCTGCAAACGCAGCATCTCAGCGTTTGTCTTGCTGTGCGTTGGGCAAACAAACCTGGGTGGGTTACACCTATTCATCTAAAACTTGTGTCACCCCTCTTCTAAAAGAATACCCATTGGTGGGGATCAGTCAGTACCAGGAGTTACTCTTACACACTCAGAAGAAAAGAAGGAGAATTGGGTGGCTTGGGTATTTCTTTTAAGTACCCCAATTTCTCCTCCCCAGTGAAATTTCTTCTATGCTGCCCCCCTGACGCACCCTCAGATGGGAAAAAGGAGCCACGCAAGTGTGTCCTGTGGCTTGACAAACGTCTTCAGTTGATTAAGGAACTCACCCCTGATTCTAAAGGAGAGATTCCTCTCCTAGAAAAAGCTCCTGGGACTAACGGTTAATGGTACAAAGACTTGGGTGATAATACTTACAAGTTACTGAGTCTCACATGCAACCTTTATGGTTAGAACTTTCATTATTTCAAGACTTGGAAAGTCCTGAGGTAGAAAATCCAAGTCTTCAGGGCACAAGTCATTCCTCAGTCCTTTCAGTGGTTGTGATTGTCTCATACTATGACTATTGTCAATCCACACACTTAGAGGTTCTGGGAGATCCAAGGCACAGCAGTGGTCTGGGGGAGAAGGAACAGCCATGAACCAGAATATATTTCTGTGTCCCAGCAAAATTCTGTGAGGCACATCCTAGTCTTATACACCAGTACAATTTTGCCCACATGTAGGATTCCAGCAGCTCCATGGCACCATCACAAAGTTATAAACTCTTGCCGGTGGAAATGTCCACCCAACATCATATAGTAGGTGACAGATCAGGAGTTTAAATCCAGAACTTCTGCCTAAAAAGTTAGTGCAACATGGGAGATACACCTGAGAATTTGTTTTATTCATGGGGCCAAAGATTAGTAGGAAAAAAACCAATGTTTAAGAAAACTTGAGGGGCTTCCCTGGTGGTGCAGTGGTTAAGAATCCGCCCGCCAGTGCAGGGGACACGGGTTGGAGCCCAGGTCCAAGAGGATCCCACATGCCGCGGAGCAACTAAGCCCGTGCGCCACAACTACTGAGCCTGCGCTCTAGAGCCCGTGAACCACAACTACTGAGCCCGCGTGCCACAACTACTGAATCCCACACACTGAGAGCCCATGCTCCACAACAAGAGAAGCCACCGCAATGAGAAGCCCGCTCGCTCACTGCAACAAAGAGTAGCCCCCACTCGCTGCAACTAGAGAAATCCTGTGCGCAGCAACAAAGACCCAACACAGCCAAAAATAAATAAAATAAAAAATAAATTTATTAAGAAAAAGAAAAGTTGAGTTCTAATTCTATTTACTGCTTTCTAGATGGTAGATATTGTACAAGTCACTTAATGATTTGGGGCTACACTTCCTTCTCTATAAAACTGATTTAGTTAGTAATGCTTATCCTCCTCTCAATTTTGTTTTCACTGCAAGAATAAAAAGAGAAAATGCATGGGAAGCTCTACGTAAGTTCTACAGCATTATAAACATGAAAGGTGGTATTACTTATCGATATTTTTATGCTTCCCTTAGAAGCTCAAATAAAGCAGTCCTTCCTGTAAAGGGCAGTTTCCTTCTTCCTGAAATAAATTCTGATACTAAAAATCATCAGATTTCTTTTTCCTTAATGAGAAATGGAAGAGTTTGCTATAGTACTTTTGACCTCCATCTTGACTATAAATGCGCAAGCTGGACTTTTGTGTGAAAGGCGTTCTGTGAAATGACCAATTCAGTAGAACCTTGACAGTTATCCAACCATCATGACCAGAGTTCTGACATCACATTCTTGTAGAATTCAGCCTTACGATGGACGCAGGTGGGCACACCTGTATTGGAAGGTTTAAACTCTGTGAGAATAAATAGAAACTTGATCTGTTGAGGGTTCATTTACCTGAAATCATTTGATGCACCCCAAATATAGATGTCTGCTAGTATCTTACCATCTTTAAGACTCATAATGTATAGAACCTCAGTTCATAGAACATTATTGCGGTGTCAGATTAAATGTCCGAAGCCATAAAACTGCTCACCACTCATTTATGGAGAACTGACCTTTTTGTTTTATTTAATATGTTTTACAATTTTCTTTTCCAGGAACCACATTTTTTAAAAGTTCTGTTGTAGGAACAAAGCATCCATCATCTTTGGAATTTGCACGTTGTTGGTTGTTGCCCTCTGCGGCTACCTTCCCTAGCTGATAGCCCACAAAATCAAATTATGAAAAACATATTGATTTCCAAGACATGTAAACCTGTAAAAATTGTTTTTCCATGTTTTGAATTTGAGTGACTGCTTTCATTTTTGATGGTGTTTGTGTAGTGATATCTAAACTCTGTCAGAAATTTGCCATTTGATAGATACTCTTGTTAAAATAGGCAAACTGCGATGGAATATGTAACTGTAACATTTAGACTGAGGCAAAACAAATACTAGAAGGAAATTTCAGTGTGGCATATTTTTTCCCCATAGGGATTGCTCGAAAAGAAACCATTTTCTAGATTTCCTTTCAGTTCTTTGGAAGATCCTCCAGTGGCCAGCATAGCCTGATGTTTTTTGCTGATTTCCAAATTTGGGGTTGGGTCGCGTAAACACACCTAGAATCTAATTGCAGATTCTAGATCTCTTTTCCCTATCAAGATAGTCATTTCCACAATACCACCCTAGTTTCCTTCTCTAATACAGGTCACTCTTTTTTTCCTCCACTTCATGACTTACCTCCTTCGTCTCACTTCGTGCAAGAAGAAATCCGTAAAAGAAAAAGACATAGCTATAATACACTATAAAATAATTATTACACACGGAAGTATGCATTAGAATTAGAAGATTGTTTGTTTCTTTGCTGGACTCATTTGAGGTCCGTCTCCCAAACATCACTCCCTTTATTCCATACGAAATTTGACTTCCATTACTACATGAACAGGTGGTTTCATCAGCCTTCTGGCATTTTTTCCCTTCTCTCTCTGCGGCATTTGGTGTTTTACCGGAGACCTGGACCTGCCATGCGTTTTAGGGGTCAGCAGTTATCATTGAGAAGTAGGTAAGGATTTGAGGACTACAGCGAGTGTTTTTCTGTCATCAGAATTGATTCACCCTCCAACGGCTTATCTGTTCTGCTGGTGGTGAAGTGGAAATTTTAAAACCGTTCAATACAGAGGGTTAGCGGACCGTCCTCACAGAAGGGCTTATGAGAGTGGGTGGGATTGTGGGGCGATGCTTGACCACCAACCGCTGTTGCAATTGTCAAGCTGTCATTGCTGGGGTCTCGCTACTTAAAAAAAAAAAAAATCCCTCTGATGTGTAGCAACATCTAGTTTCTCTGACTTAAAGCTCTAGGGAGCCGAGAGACACTTCCCCAAAGTTGTGAGGTTTTTGTCAAGATTCTTCGTATTTGGGATTCATTGGTTTACACCTTTTGCATATTTTCTCAGCTCTTCAGAGAAAAATACAGGTCGACAACCTCTCCCTTAATTTACTCATTTCCTACATCCTTGAATTTAAGAGATGTGCACACAGATCCTATTTGTGCCCACATTTATTGTGTATTTTATACGGTGCTAAGTTCTAAATTTACCTTTCTCCTAAGCGCTGGGGGGTAAAATTAAAATGCCTGCCTTCTTGATCATAGACAGTGTAACTTACTAATGAGTGTAACTATTATTCCTGAGCTATACGGCAGAGCTCTTGAAATGCTAGCAGGAATGTCTCTCTCCATCCAGCATCAAGTGTGCAAAATCACTGTTCACAGTTGACGAGAAGCAGCAAACAGCAGAGTGGATACCTTGTCTTGAATGGGAAAGTGGCCCTCAATTTAAATTGACATAAGCCACGGTAGAGAGAGAGGGGAAGAAGTGTGGTGAAGAGAAACCAATGTCATTTTAAATGTTTTAGTAAAATAAATAACACGATCATTTCACGAGCAACTTTAACCATCAAGGTAGAGAGAATGGTCTTTCTTTTTTTGTTTGACGTTGATTATGTTTGATTTCAGAGCTGTCCTGCAAACTTTCCAGTGGGGGTGGAACTTTCTGCATGCTTACTATATGCAAACATCTCAGGTTTTCGCATCTGTTTCTCTTGCTCTTTCTACAGCTTTTAAAAATCATCGTCTATGTTGTCTGTGGAATTGTCGTTCCCCCCCCTCCAGCCGCCATAAAGTTGGTGTCCTCAACACTGGCACCTGTGACTGTGACTTTTTTTTTAAACTTTTTACTTTATATTGGAGTATAGTTGATTTACAATGTTGTGTTAATTTCAGGTGTACAGCAAAGTGAATCAGTTATACGTACACATATATCCACTCTTTTTTAGATTCTTTTCCCATATAGGTCATTACAGAGTATTGAGTAGAGTTCCCTGTGCTATACAGCAGGTTCTTATTAGTTATCTTTCTTTTTTTTTTTTTTTTCCGGCGGTATGCGGGCCTCTCACTGTTGTGGCCTCTCCCGTTGCGGAGCACAGGCTCCGGACGCGCAGGCTCAGCGGCCATGGCTCACGGGCCCAGCCACTCCGCGGCATGTGGGATCTTCCCGGACCGGGGCACGAACCCGTGTCCCCTGCATCGGCAGGCGGACTCTCAACCGCTGCACCACCAGGGAAGCCCTAGTTATCTATTTTATATATAGTAGTATGTATATGTCAATCGCAGTCTCCTAATTTATCCCTCCCCCCCATCCCCTGGTAACCATAAATTTGTTTTCTACATCTGTGACTCCGTTTCTGTTTTGTAAATAAGTTCATTTGTACCATTTTTTTAGATTCCGCATATAAGCGATGTCATATGATATTTGTCTTTCTCTGACTTATTTCACTCAGTATGACAATCTCTAGGTTCACCCAGGTTGCTACAAATGGCATTATTTCATTCTTTTTTATGGCTGAGTAATATTCCTTTGCATACATGTACCACATCTTCTTTATCCATTCCTCTGTTGATGGACATTTAGGTTGCTTCCATGTCTTGGCTATTGTAGAGTGCTGCTGTGAACATTGGGATGCATGTATTGTTTTGAATTATGGTTTTCCCTGGATATATGCCCAGGAGTGGGATTGCAGATCATACCGTAGCTCTATTTTTAGGGTTTTTTTTTCCCCCCTGTGACTGTGATCTTATTTGGAAATAGTCTTTGCAGATGTAATTAAGATGTAAGTTAAGATGAGGTCATATGGGCATAGGGTGAGCTCATAATCAATATGCCTGGTGTCTTTATAAGAAGAGAAGAAATACAGAAACTAACATGCACAGAGGGGAGACTTCCAGGTAGAAAGAGGGACACACAGTGAAATTCATGTGATGACAGAGCCAGAGAGTGCAGTAAGGCGGCTACAAGCCAAGGAAGGTCAGAGGCTGCTGGTAGGCAGGGGGAGAAGGATTCCATCCATACTGTGAGAACACAGCCCCAAGGACACCTGGAGTTCAGACTTCAACTCCAGACCCGTGAGAGAATGAATTTCCGTGGTTGTGAGCCACCCAGTTTGTGAACAGAGTCTATTTTTATGTTTCTCTCTCACGTCGCCCTCTTTCAGTGTCTGTCTGTTCCTGTATCTCTATGTCTTGCGGTTACACCTTTGTCTTGCATTTCCTTTCTGTGATCTACTGCCTGTCTCGCTGTTTTGCTTTTCCTATCTCTGAGTTCTTCTCTCCATTTACCCCTTAACTGGCAAGACAGAGAGTCAACATGGGACGGAGGAAAGAGCGTGGATCAGGGCTACAGAGCCCTGGGGTTTTTATTCCTCGTTTGCCTCAAATGTCAAAAATCCCATTCATCCCTACCGTGCTTGGTTGTTGTGGAAACACCATGGATAATTTCTGAGAAAACACATCCTAATTGATAAAAGACAAGGTCATTCTAAAGTAATGAAACAGATGCAGAGATTTACATTTGCCATGTGGAATTAATGAATGTATATATGTTCCTGATTTTCATATGTCTGTCTATAAACCAATATAAAAGTTTAATTTTGCATGTGCAAATGTACTTAAAATCTTCTGTGTCTCAATGCCCATTCATGAATAGGTTGGAAAATTATTTTCCTGTCCTTGCTAGTCATGCGATGTCTCACCAAGCTGTTTCCCTGTCCTATCTCCTCTAAAGTTCAGAATACATTTCTGTGAACATATTATAGCATTGTGCAAATTATGACCGTGATTTTCCTCCCCCTCATAGTGCCTCTGAGCCTTACATGGATGCATTTTCATCTCCTGGGGACACTTGGAAACAAGGTGGTGGCACAACCCTCAAAGATGAAGATGTTGAACTTGGTTTTAGATTATAACATTATCCCGATAAGCTGAATATATGAAGAAAAGTGTCATGTCATTTTCTTTAGCCTGATGAGACCTGAATAATATTCTGAGTCGATAGACAGAGCTAAGAGGGAAATATAGACCTTATTATAGAGACTCTATTTGGTCCATATTTCAAATAAGCTGGTCCATTTTCTTCCCAGTTCATACAAGGCTGTGTAAGTTTCCAGATATTACGTCAAACCCAGAAGCTTATCTCATTGGGAGATCTTGTTGAAAATATGGAAGATAGGGCAATAAAAAGTATAAGTAAAATACACAACATGGACTAAAAACATAGCAAAGGTAGCAGCATAATAAACAGAGACAAAGCCTTTTTAATAAGCATTATCATTTCGATCTATTGTTTCTGGTCTCAGCTGAGACGACTCTTCGATTTAAAAGCTTGGAGGTCCCGTTGAAGGGAAGTGAGAACCTACAAAGGATCATGCTTACTTTGGGAAATTCAGTTTTATCTAAGATAAGAAAATGTGTATGTACTGTAACATTTATGCACAAAGGGACAATGAAAGGGTCAAAATAAGGAAAACACATCTGTAGGAATTACTTCTGAAAATGTAACTCACTGATGTCTGCACAGGTTGGACCGTCAGGGGTCCTTTCTTGGGTGTGAGATATCCTTCTGTAGGCAGAAGCTGCTATCGCAAATCCCTGTGGAGATTAAAGCCATTTTCCACATAACTTGGGTTTTCACAACAGCTCAAAACACTTAGATCTGCTCCAGCACGGCCACCAGGGTCAACGGTGTCATTTGTTACTTCTTCTGAATATTCTCCATAATTATCTTTGTTTCTATTTCATTTCGAAATGATGGATCTGACGGCCACCAATATGGTTATCATGGAACAGAAATCTTTATGGTGAAAAAGTCAGTCTCACTAATTGTCACAAATGTCAAAGAACAGAGGACTGTTAGTAAATTCAGAGTCTAGTTCAAATTGGTTGCCCATGAATATTTATTGAATGAAGGTCTGGCATTCATTAACTTGTTTATATATATATATATATATATATATATATATATACACAAATTTATGTGTATATGTGTATGTTATATATATAAATTTTGGTTTAAATAATACACTAGCCCTATATATATGTATACACATATGTATATATATATATAATATATAAATTTTGGTTTAAATAATATATATACTATCCCTATATATGTGCATATATATGTTATATACGTTTAAATTTTGGTTTAAATAAGAGACTATCCCTATATATATGTGTACAAATACATGTGTGTGTATATATGTCATATATATATAAATTTTGGTTTTAAATAATACACTATCCCAATATATAAAAATATATACTATCGTATATAAATATATAATATATATAATTGTATATGTATGCTGTATAGTATAAATACATACGTGTATTATAGATACATATAAAATACTATATATTAATGCATATACACATGTTAATGGTATTTTATATGTATCTATAACACACGCATGTATTTACACTATATAGTATCTATTATATAAATATACCTAATATACATAATATAATGTATAACATATTGTATAATTTGTGTATAGTTTTTTTGTTTGTTTGTTTTTTGCGTTACGCGGGCCTCTCACTGTTGTGGCCTCTCCCACTGCGGAGCACAGGCTTCGGATGCGCAGGCTCAGCGGCCATGGCTCACGGGCCCAGCCGCTTCGCGGCATGTGGGATCTTCCCGGACCGGGGCACGAACCTGTGTCCCCTGCATCGGCAGGCGGACTCTCAACCACTGCGCCACCAGGGAAGGCCCAATTTGTGTATAGTTTTGAAATGCAGTGTATTAACGGAAAATTTGTGGGAATTCCCTGGTGGTCCAGTGGTTAGGACTTGGCACCCCAGGGGCTGTCCCTGGGTGTCTGGTACCTGCTCTGGGGGGGATGAGGGCAGGTGGATGGTGGTCCAGATTATGGGAGCCCCATAGAGGAGATTGGGGTGTGGGTCCTAGACTGATTGGTTTGTATTTGAAAAATGCACTTGGGGGCTAGTTACTGTCTCTAGGAAGTCACTAGCCCTGGGAGATGAGGTCCCTTATGGACAGCAAAACCCCAAATGTCAAAGCATCAGACTACAGAAAATAAAGACATGGTTATTTGAATATTTCTCCCTCTCTCTCTCTGTCTCTGTCTCTCTCTCTCTCAGCACTGCACTAACCTTGAAGTCTACATAGTGCCAGCAGATGTAGGCTGTAGCAGGTTTTCTACTGTCATCTTCTAAATGCTCAACGGAAATGAATCATTATTTCCTTCAGGCTTCGACAGATAAATCCATTCTTCTCTTTTCTAAACACGGAGGTGCTGTTTTAATGCAGTTACTCCCATGCAAGATCCAGTCAGATAGATTCTCAGATAATTATAGCAACATTAACTGCAGTATCGTTGAATATTGCAAAACTGTCCTTGGAGAGTTCGAAGAGAACTCTGAGGTCTTCCAGGAGTTTGACTGATGCCTAAACACTTTGTTCTAAGCGAGGTGACCTTGTCCATCAAGGCCGGCAAGCCTGCTGACTGCTTCCATGCTTGAGTTTGGGGAAAATAGTTATTAGTAAGAAAGAGGACGTGCCTGTGTTTCAATACATGCCTTAAAATAAGAGGTCAACATTCCATACTGGCCATGAGAAAATGACACAGAAGCATTGAGTTTGTTTGAATTTGATACGTTGAATCAGGTGTGGGTGAACCATGGCCATGGATCAGGTCCAACCTAACAACTAATTTATAAAATAATCTTTATCAGAAAATAACCACGATTCATTTCTATGGCTGTATGGGAACTAAAGGAGTAGAATTGAGTAGTTCCAGCACAGCCCTTATGGTCTGCAAAGCCTAGAATAATTATTATTTGGATGTTTTACAAAGAAAAAGTTTTCCCACCCTGTTCTAGATCCAGGCAGAGAGCGTGTGTGTTAAAAAACGATGCGCTTATTATGTTAGCTGTGTTAGCGGAGCCTACTGTGGTCATCACTTGACACTATACATAAACTTGAACCGTCATGGTATATGCCCTAAACTTACGGTGATATATATATGAATTATTTCTCAGTAAAACTGGGGAAAAAAGAAACGTGCTGAGGGAACACACAGTAGCTGTTTTACATATTGAGACTGAACACTATATATGCTTTTATTTTTTTCTTTAGAAGACAAGAAAAAAAGCGCAATGATCATAATCAGAGTAATAGCAATAATGTACTCTTTAATCTCAGGCAACATTGTAGTTCGGGGTCGAGCATCAAAGAGAAGTGCTATTGTATCATTGGAGCCTTAAACTCTTTCTTCAGATATTTTATCATGAAAGAGCGTATGCTGTCCAAAAGCGCTATGGTTGAAATGAGATACAAAACCCTCAGAATTATGACCAAAGAGAGCAAAAGAAAAACTCCCATGTGTTCATATAATTCTGGAAATAATCCAGTATGTAGGTATAATTCTTGCAGTACACATTGAAATGTGTAGAGATGCTTTTAAAGGATGTTTTAAGAACTGGATTTGCACGTGGTTATATGAAATGTGTGGAATGTCATGTATGGAACTCGTTCTTTGAAACTAACTCTCCTACGTAAGTGTAGGCACTGACCATTTATAACCACGAAGGGCTGGTGGTTACCATATTGTACAGCTTAGATATAGAACATTTTCATCACTGCAGAGAGTTCCACTGGAAAGTATGGCTCCAAAAAATAGAATGAATTCTGTTTTTAAAAGGCAGATCATTCATAATTCTAAATATTGCAACATCTTTTCTAAAGTGAAAATGCTTACTTTATAACGCATTTTTCAAATTCCACTCTCTGGTGATATTTGAAGAATTACGACAATTTATAAAATATATATGGGAGCACAAGTGGGCTAACAGCAAGATTTCCTTTATCTTAGAGAGGGTACCCTTTGTTTTTTTTTCATAGTCAGTTTTGAAATATCCATCTTGCATGTCTAGAGACTTTATCTGAATCTAGCAAAAAAAAAAAAAAAAAGGCTCAGAAGATGACCTTTTCATGCAAGAAAAGTTAAATGTGGTGGCATTATCATATGTTTTATTATTTCCATATTCATCAGCTTAATGCAGAGTGAAAAATGGTGGCTATCTTTTTTCCCCCCTGAAATTCAATAAAGTGTTATTATGTGGACCCCGGAAGGCATTTATTAAGTCTCTATAAGGTGTGGTGCTGGGGCAGTCAATAGCCTGGTTATTGGTTTCTAGGGTCTAGCTTCATATTTCAGAAATAACTTAATTTGTGTGTTCCATGGACTTGATTTTCAAGGGACAGTATCACATTTCACACACAAAAAGTGGAGACATCTTTCAGAGATAAGTGGCCATTTTTCATGCATTTCAAATAAGTGTTAGTCATCTAAAAATCAACAAACTGCTTCAAGATCAAAGACGATGGACTGAGTGGTTCACGAATTGTTGTCAGCATCACTTGAGAATGAAATAGAATGGAAATGACCTTTCTTTCCTCACCCCCTACTCATTTATTTTTCCTAGAAACCTGCTCTTCACTTACTCATCCGGTAGAGTCTTTCAAACAAATTTTAACTGCCTTTCCGTTATGCAAGCTCTGTCTCCTTGGGAATAAGGGAGGAGACAAAAATTAGGAAGAAAACAATGATTAAAAATTATTCCGAGAGGGGCTTCCTTGGTGGCGCAGTGGTTGAGAGTCCGCCTGCCGATGCAGGGGACCGCGGGTTCGTGCCCCGGTCTGGGAAGATCCCACATGCCGCGGAGCGGCTGGGCCCGTGAGCCATGGCCGCTGAGCCTGCGCATCCGGAGCCTGTTGCTCTGCAGTGGGAGAGGCCACAGCGGTGAGAGGCCCGCGTACCGAAAAAATAATAATAAAAAAAAATTATTCTGAGAGAAGATAGCTACGTTCCCCTAAGAAATGCCTTTTGGTTAAATCATTGAGTTGATTATATAAAGAACCTCTTGTTCCAGCCAATACTACCAATTATTATAATATTACTCAAAATGAAGTCTGTTTTCAAGAAATGGTTTTCAAACATTTGTATAAAAGTCTATAGCTTATGGAAATATTTATGCCATCACATTTTTAGCAAACCACTTTAAAAATTTTTCACCTTATTTCTCTTTAATATTCTAACTGGTCAATTGGAGATTTTCTGGGCATACGGTATAATCCCCTTTGGGTCTCTAATAGATGTAATTCACCATGTCTTCCATGTATTAGATCAGTAACCACTCAGAATTTTTATCTGCTAGCTTTTTAGTTAAATATTTTTTAGAAAAGCAGTTGGTCCAAAAATTTAGTTGTGTTATAATCTTTTTTCTTTAATTGGGGTATAGTTGCTTGACAATGTTGTGTTAGTTTCTGCTGCACAGTGAAGTGAATCAGCTCTACGTATCCATATATCCCCTCTTTTTTTGGATTTCCTTCCCATTTAGGTCACCGCAGAGCATTGAATAGAGTTCCCTGGTCTATACAGCAGGTTCTCATTAGTTATAATTGATGAAATGTTAAAATACAACTGTGAATCAATCCATCATTTTCTCCTTCATTCTTTCTCTTTCTCTGTCTCTTACGAATAGTCTTCAAAAATACTGTCCACGAGCCACGTGGCTTGCCCACGTTCCTGAGAACCATCGCTGAAAACGATGGCTTTTGAGCCACCAGAAACTACAATTTAAAGAACCTTTCCAGAGGGATTATGTGACACTGAAATCTGAGAAATCTGGAAATCTGTTCCACTCTCTCAAGGAACCGATGAGAATCAATCACTCACCAGGTAAGTTTCCTTCGGCCACTTTCCTCTCGTTTATGTTGGTTAGCTCCTGAGCCCTTATCTCTGAGAGACATTACATAGCTAGTGATTTTTTTTTTCAATTTAAGCCAATACTGTCTCCTTTATTTCTGTCCTCTCAAGGTCTGATGCAGCTGGTACTCTAATCTTAGTTCAGTGGCCAACTTATTACCGTCTGTATATGAAAATTAGCATTCTCCCAATCCTTGGTTATTAGTTGATAGGATGGTGTCACACAAAGCAGTAATTCAACTCAGTATGCTAATTATGTCAGTCCAATCACCTCACTAAATTAATTGCTTGAGGTGGCATCTAGTATAAAAATACTTTATTGATTTATTTACTTCGCTCGTAAGAAGGGATGCAGCTTTAATGTAAGTAAGCAATGCATATGTTTAGTATAACTTTTCCCCGTTGTATATGCATGAAAATGATTCGCTCCTTGTGATACCATACATTGTGGATTTTTGTTTCCCTTGGGTTTAATCTTGTTGATCATATAGCTTGAACACAGTTATCTTTTCCTAGATCTTTTCTCTTTTTTTGAAGTGCAAGCATATATAACAATCTTTTGACTTACATAATTAGAAAATACCCGTCTGAAAAAAGAAAAAGAAAATACCTGTATGTATCAGTAGGCATGTATTACAATAAATCATTTCTTCCCACAAGTTACCATCTACCTATGGGACTCATCTGTGTCCTTATGGCGATTTGCTCAGGAGTTTTTAACACAAGTACAAGGGTTTGCCAGTGAGATAAATGGGTCCATGATACATGTTACCCAGAGGACTTAGGAAGCCATGTTGGGAGAAACGATATCTTAAGAAAGAAATTCCTCAGTAGATTTAAAGATCACGACGGAAAAAATTGGGGACAGTAGCTCTGATATGTTCAAATCCTAGTGGGGAGAGAATATTTCACATTGAGATTTACCAAAGGAAGGCAGTATATGAATTGACTTTGGCTATGTTCCCGCTACTGGGTACCAGATTTAAAACCAGTGGATCCGTTCTGAATCTTTGGAAGGAAAAATCTAGGTTTTTCTGGTACACTCAGCCTGGCTATCGTACAGGTGTTCCAGTTGTTGAGATATTACTATTTTAAGGAACACTTAAGACCTATGGACTCAGTAAATGACTACAGTAAGTCCCCTCCATATGAATGAGTTCTGATCTGAGAGCGTGTTCGTAAGTGCAATTTGTTCGTAAGTCCGACAAAGGTAGCCTAAGTACCCAGCTAACACACTGGTCTATATAGCTACTGTTCTGTAATAGGTTTATAACACTTTTCACACAAATACTACATAAAATACAAGCACAAAAAATAAAGAAAATATTTTAATTCTTACAGTACAGTACCTTGAAAATTATAGTTGTACACACAACAGCTGGCACACAGGGACACGTCTGCATCTTGGAAAGTTCGCAACTTGAAGGTTCGTACGTAGGGGACTTACTGTACTCCCTCACCTCAGTCCTTTATTAACTGCTGTTTTTTGAAAAATGTCACCAGACTTCAGACTCGTTAGTCTGGTGGGAAAAAGGAATTTTGTCTCCATCCCATGCCACCAGTGCTTTTTTATTCCCCCTTCCTAGAATGGCACACTTAGATTATGGGTTTTACTGTCATTGGATGCAAGAGAAAGCTCAAAATGTCCAAATATTACTCATCAGTATGTGAAAGCCAACTGATGAAAGATACTTGGGGTGGATACAGTATTTTGGGAGGGTTGAGGAGAGGAGCGACATTGTCTGTCCTTCCAGGTGTGGATGAATTTCATCCAAGTAAAACACAAACCTCTGGACTAGACGGCGCTGATGGAACATTTCTATATTCAGGGAGCATCCACGGGGACGTGGGCTGTTGCCGGAGGTAGTGGGGGAGCTAGGGCAGCAGGAAGCACGGCAGTTTCAAAGCTGCAGTCACCAGGCTCTGTGCGGCTAGGAAAGCAATGTGAATCCTGAGCTGCATAGCCTAGCGCTGCTTTTCCAACACATTATGGGCATGCCACAAGCCTAAAGCTGAAATCATGGCGGGCGTGTGAGAGAGATCGTAGATTTGTGTTGTGTTTACCTAATAACCAAGACATCTGCTGCAGAAGTGAAAATTAGAGCTGCAGACCCAGATGCCGTCCCCCAGGGAGCAGGGACAGAATTGGCACGGTGTCACAATGACGGATTCCGTTCTCTGCTATTCCGTGACCCTATTCCTGATTCGTCTATTGCCTTTGGTTGGCATGGGGCAACTGTGAGGAAAATCCCTAAGCCATTGGGATTTTTACGTCCCCTCATGAGGACTGCCTGCCAAACCAAAGAGACAAAGACGCTTAACGTAAAGACTAACATAAGAGCAAGAGAAGGGGTTTTCTTTTTGAAAATGGAATTTGTGGATACTGTTTTCAACTCAGATGCAGAATCTCCACTATCACTTTTCCTAATCAACTCCCACCTTCACCCACACCCCCTCCTTCCTACACACACACACACACACACACACACACACACACACATACACATACACACACGTGCACAGACACTGTCTAATCTTGCCATTTATCAGCCTTTGCTTCCAAGGCCCATACAATTCAAAGTTCAGGACCTGCACCCTCAAAATATGAAAACCCATATTACTTTTTTTTCTTCCTTCCTCCCTTCCTCCCTCCCTTCCTCCCTTCCTTCCTTCCTTCCTTTCCAGTGCAATATAGAAATTAGTAGCTGCCTAATGAATATGTACACGCACAAAATCAGCTGTGGGAATAATTTTTCACACCTGGATGGCTCCTTCCAGAACAGGTGTGACTTAAGCTCATTTGTTGAAGTCGTCAGGAAAAACACTCTGGTTGTCATTTCTTAAAAATCAATGTTTCTCAGGGGAAATATTGATCCGGTTTATTTGGCTTCATTTCCTCATAATTTCACATCTCTTCTAAGTGCAGTTTGCCTCTTTAAAGACACATTCTGGGATTTAGTTTATATTTTGTTTATTTCCATGTCCAGTGGTTTTTTAAGATGTTTGTTTGTATATGTTCACTTCAGTGATAAAAATAATATAATATTGTAATAGAAAATTTAAAAATAAGTTTACTAAATATTCATTTTATGTATTTCTTTTTTTGGCTTTTTTTCAGTTTCCATTTGCCTTTTTTTTAAATTGAAGCGGTGTGCAGGCTTCTCATTGCGGTGGCTTCTCTTGTTGCAGAGCTCGGGCTCTAGGCACGTGGGCTTCAGTAGTTGCAGAAGGCGGGCTCAGTAATTGCAGCACATGGGCCCTAGAGCACGTGGGCTTCAGTAGTTGCGGTGCGCAGGCTTAGTTGCTCCATGACGTGTGGGATCTTCCTGGACCAGGGATGGAACCCATGCCCCCTGCATTGACAGGCAGATTCTTCACTGCGCCACCAGGGAAGTCCCTGCATATATCTTCTTGAATTATGGTTTCCTCTGGATATATGCCCAGTAGTGGGATTGCTGGGTCGTATGGTAGTTCTATTTTTAGTTTTTTAAGGAACCTCCATACTGTTCTCCATAGTGGCTCTACCAATTCACATTCCCACCAGCAGTGCAAGAGTGTTCCCTTTTCTCCACACCCTCTCCAGCATTTATTGTTTCTAGATTTTTTGATGGTGGCCATTCTGACCGGTGTGAGATGATATCTCATTGTAGTTTTGATTTGCATCTTTCTAATGATTAGTGATGTTGAGCATTCTTTCATGTGTTTGTTGGCAATCTGTATATCTTCTTTGGAGAAATGTCTATTTAGGTCTTCTGCCAAGAAATTTGTTTGTTTTCTTTGATGGTGAGCTGCATCAGCTGCTTGTAAATTCTGGAGATTAATCCTTTGTCAGTTGCTTCATTTACAAATATTTTCTCCCATTCTGAGGGTTGTCTTTTCATTTTGTTTATGGTTTCCTTTACTGTGCAAAAGTTTTTAAGTTTCATAAGGTTACTTTTGTTTTTATTTCCATTTGTCTAGGAGGTGGGTCAAAAAAGGATCTTGCTGTGATTTATGTCCTAGAGTGTTCTGCCTCCTAGAGTGTTTTCCTCTAAGAGTTTTGTAGCGTCGGGTCTTACATTTAGGTCTTTAATCCATTTTGAGTTTATTTTTGTGTATGGTGTTAGGGAGTGTTCTAATTTCATTCTTTTACATGTACCTGTCCAGTTTTCCCAGCACCATTTATTGAAGAGGATATGTTTTCTTCATTGTATATTCTTGCCTCCTTTATTATAAATAAGGTGACCATATGTGTGTGGGTTTATCTCTGGGCTTTCTATCCTTTTCCATTGATCTGTATTTCTGTTTTTGTGCCAGTTCCATAATGTCTTGATTACTGTAGCTTCGTAGTATAGTCTGAAATCTGGGAGCTTGATTCCTCCAGCTCCGTTTTTCTTTCTCAAGATTGCTTTGGCTATTCGGGGTCTTTTGTGTTTCCATACAAATTGTGAAAGTTTTTGTTCTAGTTCTGTGAAAAATGTCATTGGTTGTGTGATAGGGATTGCATTGAATCCGTAGATTGCTTTGGGTAGTAGAGTCATTTTCACAATGTTGATTCTTCAAATCCAAGAACATGGTATATTTCTCCATCTGTTTGTATCATCTTTAATTTCTTTCATCAGTGTCTTATAGTTTTCTGCATACAGGTCTTTTGCCTCCTCATACCTAGGTTTATTCATAGGTATTCATAGATATTTTATTCTTTTTGTTGCAGTGGTAAATGGGAGTGTTTCCTTAATTTCTCTTTCGGACTTTTCATCATTATGGTATAAGAATGCAAGAGATTTCTGTGCATTAATTTTGTATCCTGCTACTTTACCAAATTCATTGATTAGCTCTAGTAGTTTTCTGGTAGCATCTTTAGGATTCTCTATGTATAGTATCATGTCATTTGCAAACAGTGACAGCTTTACTTCTTCTTTTCCAATTTGTATTCCTTTTATTTCTTTTTCTTCTCTGACTGCTGTGGCTAAAACTTCCAAAACTATGTTGAATAACAGTGGTGAGAGTGGGCAACCTTGTTTTGGTCCTGATCTTAGAGGAAATGGTTTCAGTTTTTCACCACTGAGAATGATGTTGCCTGTTGGTTTGTCCTATATGGCCTTTATTATGTTGAGGTAAGTTCCCTCTATGCCTACTTTCTGGAGGGTTTTTATTGTAAATGGGTGTTGAATTTTGTTGAAAGCTTTTTCTGCATCTATTGAGATAATCATATGGTTTTTCTCCTTCAATTTGTTAAGATGGTGTATCACATTGATTGATTTGCATATATTACAGAATCCTGGCATTCCTGGGATAAACCCCACTTGATCATGGTGTATGATCCTTTTAATGTGCTGTTGGATTCTGTTTGCTAGTATTTTGTTGAGGATTTTTGCCTCTATGTTCATCAGTGATATTGGCCTGTAGTTTTCTTTCTTTGTGACACCTTGGTCTGGTTTTGGTGTCAGGATGATGGTGGCCTCGTAGAATGAGTTTGGGAGTGTTCCTCCCTCTGCTATATTTTGGAGGAGTTTGAGAAGGATGGGTATTAGCTCTTTTCTAAATATTTGATAGAATTCACCTGTGAAGCCATCTGGTGCTGGGTTTTTGTTTGTTGGAAGATTTTTAATCACAGTCTCAATTTCAGTGCTTGTGATTGGTATTTTTATATTTTCTATTTCTTCCAGGTTCAGTCTCGGAAGGTAGTGCTTTTCTAAGAGTTTGTCCATTTCTTCCAGGTTGTCCATTTTATTGGCATATAGTTGCTTGTAGTAATCTCTCATTATCCTTTGTATTTCTGCAGTGTCAGTTGTTACTTCTCCTTTTTCATTTCTAATTCTATTGATTTGAGTCTTCTCCCATTTTTTCTTGATGAGTCTGGCTAATGCTTTATCAATGTTGTTTATCTTCTCAAAGAACCAGCTTTTAGTTTTATTGATTTTTGCTATCATTTCCTTCATTTCTTTTTTATTTATTTCTGATCTGATCTTTATGATTTCTTTCCTTCTGATGACTTTGGGGTTTTTTTGTTCTTCTTTCACTAATTGCTTGAGGTGAAAGGTTAGGTTGTTTATTTCATATTTTTCTTGTTTCTTGAAGTAGGATTGTATTGCTATAAACTTCCCTCTAAGAACAGCTTTTGCTGCATCCCGTAGGTTTTGGGTTTTTGTATTTTCATTGTCATTTGTCTCTAGGTATTTTTTGATTTCATCTTTGATTTCTTCAGTGATCTCTTGGTTATTTAGTAGTGTGTTGTTTGGCGTCCAATTTTTTTTGTATTTTTTAAAGGTTTTTTCCTATAATTGATATCTAGTCTCATCGTGCTGTGGTTGGAAAAGATACTTGATACGATTTCAATTTTCTTAAATTTACCAAGGCTTGATTTGTGACCCAAGATATGATCTACCCTGGAGAATGTTCCATGAGCACTTGAGAAGAAAGTGTATTCTGTTGTTTTTGGATGGAATGTCCTATAAATATCAGTTAAGTCCATCTTATTTAATATGTCATTTAAAGCTTGTGTTTCCTTATTTATTTTCATTTTAGATGATCTGTCCGTTTGTGAAAATGAAAGTCCCCTATTATGATTGTGTTACTGTTGATTTCCCCTTTTATGGCTGTTAGCATTTACCTTATGTATTGAGGTGCTCCTATGTTGCATGCATAAATATTTACAATTCTTCTATCTTCTTCTTTTACTGATCCCTTGATCATTATGCAGTGTCCTTCTTTGTCTCTTGTAATAGTCTTTATTTTAAAGTCTATTTTGTCTGATGTGAGAATTGCTGTTCCACCTTTCTTTTGATTTCCATTTGCATGGAATATCTTTTTCCATCCCCTCACTTTCAGTCTGTATGTGTCCCTAGTTTTGAAGTGGGTGTCTTGTAGACAGCATATATACGGGTCTTGTTTTGTTATCCATTCAGCCAGTCTGTGTCTTTTGGTTGGAGCATTTAATCCATTTACATTTAAGGTAATTATCAATATGTATGTTCCTGTTACCATTTTCCTAATTGTTTTGGGTTTGTTTTTGTAGGTCTTTTCCTTCCCTTGTGTTTCCTGCCTAGAGAAGTTCCTTTAGCTTTTGTTGTAAAGCTGGTTTGGTGGTGCTGAATTCTCTTAGCTTTTGCTTGTCTATAAAGGTTTTAATTTCTCCTTTGAATCTGAATGAGATCCTTGCTGGGTAGAGTAGTCCTTGTTGTAGGTTTTTCCCTTTCATCACTTTAAATATTGCTCGCCACTCCCTTCTGACTTGCAGAGTTTCTGCTGAAAGATCAGCTGTTACCCTTATGGGGATTCCCTTGTGTGTTATTTGTCGTTTTTCCCTTGCTGCTTTTAATATTTTTTCTTTATATTTAATTTTTGATAGTTTGATTAATATGTGTCTCAACGTGTTTGTCCTTGGATTTATCCTGTATGGGACTCTCTGCACTTCCTGGACTTGACTGTTTCCTTTCCCATATTAGGGAAGTTTTCAACCATAATCTCTTCAAATATTTTCCCCGTCCCTTTCTTTTTCTCTTCTTCTTCCGGGACCCCTATAATTCGAATGTTGGTGCATTTAATGTTGTTCCAGAGGTGTCTGAGAGTGTCCTCGATTCTTTTCATTCTTTTTGCTTTATTCTGCTCTGCAGTAGTTATTTCCAGTATTTTATCTTCCTGGTCAGCTATCCATTCTTCTGCCTCAGTTATTTGCTTTTGATTCCTTCTAGAGAAATTTTAATTTCATTTATTGTGTTGTTCATCATTGTTTATTTGCTCATTCGTTCTTCTAGGTCCTCGCTAAATGTTTCTTGTATTTTCTCCATCTTATTTCCAAGATTTTGGATCATCTTTACTATCATTACTCTGAATTCTTTTTCAGGTAGACTGCCTGTTTCCTCTTCATGTGTTTGGTCCAGTGGGTTTTTAGCTTGCTCCTTCATCTGCCATGTGTTTCTCTGTCTTCTCATTTTGCTTAACTTACTGTTTTTGAAGTTTCCTTTTCACAGGCTGCAGGTTCGTAGTTCCCGTTGTTTTTGGTGTCTGCTCCCACTGGGTAAGGTTGGTTCAGTAGGTTGTGTAGGCTTCCTGGTGGAGGGGGCTGTTGCCTGTGTTCTGGTGGATGAGGCTGGATCTTGTCTTTCTGGTGTGCAAGACCGCGTCTGGTGGTGTGTTTTGGGGTGTCTGTGACCTTATTATGATTTTAGGCAGTCTGTCTGCTAATGGGTGGGATTGTGTTCTCGTCTTGCTAGTTGTTTGGCATGGGGTGTCCAGCACTGGAACTTGCTGGTTGTTGAGTGGAGCTGGGTCGTAATGTTGAGATGGAGATCTCTGGGAGAGCTTTCGCCGTTTGATATTCCGTGGAGCCAGGAGGTCTCTGGTGGACCCATGTCCTGAACTCGGCTCTCCCACCTCAGAGGCACAGGCCTGACACCCTGCCGGAGCACCAAGACCCTGTCAGCCACATGACTGACCCAGAGTTCAGACTGTAAAAAGCCGCACCGTGAGGGTGCCAGGCCAAGCTGTACTGTGATTCTCTTAACAGTGTCTTTCGAAGAGCAGGTACTATTAATTTTAAAGTTCTGTTTATAATTTTTTTAAGAATTGTGATTTTGGTGTCATATCTAAGAAATCATTGGCTAACCCTAGGTCACATTTCTTTCTCTTATATAGATTTAGGTTTTAAATCCAAATTTAAATTCAAACCATGTTTCATTTTGAGTTAATTTTTTAATGCAAGGTATACACTCAGGTGTTTTTTGGTGGGGGGAGGATTGGCATATGGATATCTGCTCCAGTATTATTTGTTTAAAAAACCGTCCTCTCTCCACTGAATTACCTTAGAACAATTTTTCAGAAATCAGTTGTTCATATGTGTGTGTATTTCTGGACACTGTATTCTGTTCCACTGGTTTATTTGTCTATGTTGTTGGTGATGGCATACCGTCTTGATTATGGTAGCTTTAAAATAAGGTAATACGTGTAATGTGTGTTCTCCAACTTCATTCTTTTTCTTCAAAGTCATTGTGATCAGGCTACATCCTTTGCATTTCCATATGCATCTCAAATTCAGCTTGTCATTTTCCACCCAAAAGCCTGCTGGGGACTTGATTGACATTTAATTGAATATATAGATCAGTCTGAAGATAGTTGACATCTTAACAGTACTGATTTTTCTGACTCTTAACACTGTACGTTTCTCAGGAACACTTTTTTTGGTTGACAGTGTACAGGTCTTTAAAATCTTTTGTTCAGTTTGCCCCTACATATTCTGTATTTTTGATGCCATGGTCAAAGGTATTCGTTTTTTGATAAAGGGTTTTTTGGATTTGATTCCTTTAGCCAGTGTATAGAAACACAATTGGTTTCTGTACATGATTGTATCTTATGCAGTATTTTTGATTGGATGCTGGCCATTGTGCATTTGACCTTGTTGGGTGCTGGATATTTTTGTATTCTTATAGATATCTTTGACATTTGTTCCGGGACACACTTAAATCATGTGGACACAGCTTGACATTTTTACATCTTGCTGTTAATATTTGTTAGATTGGACCAGACTGGTTGTCAGGTGGAAGCTAATTATCCCTTAATGGCATCTTATCCAATATCCCATGTAACCTTCATGAGGTTTTCCAGGATGGATGGTTGGAACAGGAACTGATCCTGGTCCTGGGTGATCTGTGGGAAATTTTAGGTTTTTGTTTTTCCCCAGCTTTGAGAAGCTTGAGTAATTGTTTCCTTATATATACGCACTGATATTTACTCAGCTGACAACATGGGGAGGATTCTTTGCAGATCTCCTTTCTTCTGTCTGGGTGAAACCGTCACTTTCCTGGTACTCTGTCCTGAGAACCTACCTGCCTTGGTCTCCTAAGATTCAGAGAAGTTTTCTGGGGTCTGCCTAGATTCCCCTTCCTAGATCATGGCTTGGAAACACTGAACACAATAAGCCCAGGCAATTGAGGGTTTCAACTGGTTCATCTTGAGTCTCTCAAAGATCACTATTCTCTGTGTCTTGATAGCTACTTCCTTGAGAGCTGTCTTCTATTCTATTGTGTAAGGTCCTCCTTAGTCCATTTTGGCCAATGATTGATGCGTCATATCACCTCTTACTCCTGACTTTTCATTAAAAACATGGGAGTTTTCTATAGCACTCCCATTTTTCTATGTATATTTATAAAGAGAATTTTTTTAAAAATTATTTTATTTATTTATTTTGGCCACGTGGCACATGGGATCTTAGTTCCCCAGTCAGGATTCGAACCTGCATCCCGTGCATTGGAAGCGCAGTCTTAACCACTGGACTGCTGGGGAAGTCCCTATTTTTAGTTTTAAAATTTGATTGAAGTATAGTTGATTTACAGTGTTGTGTTAATTTCTGCTGTAGAGCAAAGTGTGTCAGTTATATATATTCTTTTTCATATTCTTTTCCAGTGTGGTTTATCACAGGATATTGACTATACTTCCCTGTGCTATATGGTAGGACCTTGTTGCTTATCTGTCCTATATATACTAGTTTGTGCCTGCTAATCCCAGACTCCCAGTCTATCCCTCCCCCACCCCCCTCCCCCATTGGCAGCCACAAATCTGTTCTATAAAGAGAATTTAAAAACATTCATTTTTATATTTTGAATGTGATTGATTTCCATCTCCTCATTGTTGTGACATCAGACTTATAGATATTGATATAGATATTGATATGTTCACTTTTTTGCCCACTTCTCTTAATAGTTTTCTTATTTCTCTTAGGTTTTTTTCATGTTCCTGTTTTGCTTCATGTCTGATTGCATTTTAATGTGTATGTTATTGCTTGTGTCTTGGGATTTCCCAAAGAAAAGAAAGAACTAGGTCATCGGATGTGAATTCTCTTTTAACTTGAAAATCACTGTGGCATTTCACAAATTCCCCACCCCCTACAGATACACAGTAAGCAACACCCCTCCTATTTGACATAGTGCGTGCAATACACTAAAATATCGATGCTATTCGTTCCATCGCTTAGGCTTAAAAGACCCACCGGCATTGTAAGTGCAAATGAGATTTTCACACACTATTCCTGGTGTGCTTTATGTTCACTGCCTTTCTGAAACAAGAATACACCAGAGCCACCATTTCTGGGGAAACAATGTTTTAGGGACCCAGTTCAGTTTATAGTTTACTGTTACTGACTCTTCTAGTTACCCATTCTCACTCGTCTCCTAGTTGCGACTGAAAATTTCAAAAAGAGCCTTCATGTGGATAAGTTATTAAAGGATGAAGAATACAGTCACACACATGAAATTCAGATGGTTCGCAAAGGAAGAATTCTATTTTGACACAAGCTAAGTCAAGCCAAAGGGTTTGGTAATCTTTTCCCATCCCTGGCAGGGATAGATTGTGTAGGTTTACCAGAAGCCTGGGACAATATTTTTAGCCACCTCATGTTATCTGATAGTCTTTGAAGGACTCATGCAAATATCCGTGTGGGCTGTTTTCAAAAGCCAAGCCACTTAACAAAGTGTTCTTTTATCAAAGTATTAAGTCGTTCATAAATGAAGACTGTTGATCTGCAGAAGGGCTTCAAAGCCTGTTTTGATGAAGATGGACTTTCTTTCTCTGCGGCAGCTGTCCTAGCCCATGGAGGGGGAATTCACAGCCCGGGGCGGGCGGGAGTCCAGGGCAGTGGGAGGAGATGGCCGAGGCTTTTAGGAAGGTTTCATTGCAGGTGTTTCCTCTGAGTGCAGTTTAGACTGTTTCTGAAATGGATCTGGAGAAAGGAGGCCACTTCGTTTCCTTCCAGACCATTTGATCTTGTGTTTGGATAGAATCACTTGTTCACCTAGCCCAGTGATTTCCCCTACTGTATTCTATAATGATTCCAGAATTTACAAAAAGCATGCCAGTCCTAATTATTAGAGAGAATCCCTCAATTTAGATTAGATTTGGGTCAAGTTTGAAAACAAACAAAGAAAAGCCTAGAGAATAAAATTAATGTTACCATCCCAAAATAGGACCTGTAGGTACAACGGAGTACACAATGGGAATGAGAGACTAGAAAGGGAAGGTGAAAGAGGTTTGTGAGGGTGCTTAGAGAGGGACGGATATAGCATCATTGTTCCCTAGACAAAGGACCAAGACCAAGCTCATCACTGTCATTGGTTGTTGAGTGTCTTATTTTAGTTGACAGAAAGCACCCTTGGACTTATTGGGTCTGGAAGGTGAACATGTGGATGACAAGCATATGAGTACCTGGTGATATCAGGGGGGATATGACAGGGATATCCTTAGAGACAGAGTCTGTCATACAGAGTGAAGTAAGTCAGAAAGAGAAAAACAAATACCATATGCTAACACATATGTATGGAATCTAAAAAAAAAAAAAAAAAAGGTAATGAAGAACCTAGGGGTAAGACGGGAATAAAGACACAGACCTACTAGAGCATGGACTTGAGGACACGGGGTGGGGGGGAAGGGTAAGCTGGGACGAAGTGAGAGAGTGGCATGGATATATACACACTACCAAATGTAACATCGAAAGCTAGTGGGAAGCAGCCGCATAGCACAGGGAGATCAGCTCGGTGCTTTGTGACCACCTAGAGGGGTGGGATAGGGAGGGTGGGAGGGAGATGCAAGAGGGAGGAGATATGGGGATATATGTATACGTATAGCTGATTCACTTTGTTATACAGCAGAAACTAACAGACCATCGTAAAGCAATTATACTCTGATAAAAATGTTAAAAAAAAGAAGAGACCAGCTACATGGTCCCTGGAATCAGTCTGACCTCAGTGATCGCAGCACAGAAGATAATGTTCCTGCATTCTTTGAGGGTCTTTAGAAGTTATTACACGTTAACTTTTGCTCAACTTTTACTATAATATATTTTAAAACTATCCACAAATCGAGTTTCCTGTCTCCTGACCTTCTTTAATTCGACCTCTGGAAAACAGGCTTTGGCCAATAAAGCAAACGTAGGCTATTCATTAACCATCGCTTTATCAAAATGAGGCTGAATAATTGACAATATTATTAATCCCCAAAAGTGAAATATTCAATTTGGAAAGTTCATTTTGGAAGACTGTCAATGTAATTGTGAGCTTTTTCCTCGTGTGTGTGTGTGTGTGTGTGTGTGTGTGTGCGCGCGTGTGCGTGCGTGTGTGTGTGTGTGTGTGTGTGTGTGTGTGTGTTGACTTCAGAGAAATATGTTTCTATGTGGGACCAGAGGTAATTACCTCGCCAAATCGAGCAGTTTCTAGGAATGAATGAAGTCCTTGCTTTAGATGAACACCACACCATTGCCTAAATGTGTTGTTTAATCATTCAACGCACGCTTTTTTGTTTCCAGTGAGAGTGAAAGTGCACTAGATCAGAGAAAACATCCAGAAACCTGGTTTTCAGCCACGTGCAACTTAAAATCATTCATGCTTTCTACATATAGTTCTGCATTAGTGTGGTTTTGTTTACTTAGGTACGTGGAAGAGAAAATGATTAATTGTGAATCTGACGCTGACGCCAAGACAAAGTCACTTTTAGAAAGCCAAGGAATTACATTACAGCACGCCTTGTTAATAATGTTTAGTGGTTTCTCTACACCACGGTAGTTAGGATCTGTCGCATCTACTGTTATTTGTATTATTTCGGAAAACTTTGAGTTGATAACTTCCACCATTGCGTGAATGTACCGTCGCGGCCACCTGCTACACCAGCTGTTTTCAACTGAGGGAACTGAGATGAAAAGCCTTCAGAAGTCAATTAATGCATAATGTTCTTTCCTTGCAAGATCAGTTACTAAATCTTAACAGGTTTAGGTCGGAGACAAACCAGCTCATGCAAAATCCGGCTTCCATGTATCATCAGAATACCCTGTGGCTTCCATGGCTTCCAGATAATTCAGGAAAACACCATGGTCCCGAGAACCTTATATTGGGTGTATAAATAAGGTTCTCTTATCACATGCTTTAGGGCTATTTACTGTTTCAAACCAATACATTCTTTTCTTATAACTTAGAAATGCTGTGCTAAAGATACCCATCTATCTTAAATTACTCTAAAAGCGGGATGTGGGTCCATCAAAAGGACAGGAGTTTGGGCATAATTTACCAAAGTAAGTCTCACATTTTGGGGTTGAGAAATATGCTATGATGATTAAGAAAAAGATTTTGAGAAAGAGATAGTAAGGGGGAAAACAGTCCTTCCCCAGCTATGAATGCATCCTTCTCTACTACTGTAATAGAAACAGTAGATAACTGAAACACAGAAAGAAAAAAATATAGCGTTAAGAAACCTTATTTTAAATCTAAGGCAGATCCAAGAGTATAAGGCATTTATCGTATATTAGAAGATTATATCAAATCAATGAGTCATCTGCCTAACTGGTGTTAGGATATTTGCCTATGTAAGAGGGACGGTGATAAAGATAGATTCCCGCCTGCACAAATAAGATTTAAAAAGTCTTACAAATCTGAAATAAAACCGAAACAAAAAAAAATTATTAGGAGAAAAGAGGGATAATATGTTCTAGATTTGGCGGTGGGACGGTCTTCCTAAATTTCACATGACAGCAGAGAATCATAAAATCATGATATTGGATACCAAAGATTCTATTGATCATATAGAAGCCATAAGGAAGCAAAGTAACAAAAACTGAAATGGTGGTCTTATCTCTTCTATCATTTCAACACATAGGAGGAGGGATGGACCAATTTCAGTATTTTAAGAAAGAGTACTTCACCCAAATGTCCATCGACACATGAATGGCTAAAGAAGATGTAATACACACACACACACACACACACACACACACACACACACACACACACACAATGGAATATTACTCAGCCATAAAAAAGAATGAAATAATGCTATTTGCAGCAACATGGATGCCACTAGAGATGGTCATAGTAAATGAAGTAAGTCAGGCAGAGAAAAACAAATATCATATGATATCCCTTACATGAGGAATCTAAAAAATAATACAAATGAACTTATTTATGAAATAGACTTACAGACATAGAAAACAAGTTTATGGTTACCAAAGGGGAAAGGAGAGGAGTGATAAATTAGGAGTTTGGGATTAACATACACGCACTACTATATATAAAATAGATAAACAACAAGGACCTACTGAATGGTGCAGGGAACAACATTCAATATCTTGTAATAACCTATAATGGAAAAGAATCTGAAAAATTATATATATATATAATTATATATATATATATAATTTTTCAGGTGTACAGCAAAGTGACTCACCTGAAACCTTGTAAGTCAAGTATACTTCAATTAAAAACCAAGTGCTTCAAGTCTGTAAGAAAAATTAATAGAACAATCAGACTCCTAGAATAATTTTAAAATATGAAAGGATGTATCCATGGAAAAAAATGTAAACGTTCAAGAACATATGACAAAGGGTGCGTCACATCAGGAATCAAAGGAAAAGCGTGAAATAAACACGGACACAGAACAATGTTGGAGGAGGGGCTCCAGGCAGAAGCAGAGCCGTCAACTCCAACCATCATCTTGAAATTGGCCCTGCTGTGGTCTGATCCGGGTAATCTTGATTGCTTTAAGCACAGTTAATCTTCAGTTCCAGGGTCGGTTTGTTCCCACCTCCTTGAGGCCAGTTCTTGGAAATGTGGCAGCTTATGCCCTGGCTACAGTATGGTCATCATGTAGTTAACTTCTTCCACCTGCTGGGGGTTTCTATATCTACAGAACAGCTCACGGCTCAGAATATGATCTGTCGCCCTTGAGGAGGAGCTAAATGTCCTTGACTTCGTGTAATGGCTCAAGTATTATTATTTCGCCTTGTTTGACTGCTTTCCTTTGCTTCTGCTTTTTCTTCTCTGATTGAACTTGTTCTTTGGCCAAAGTTTTTCTACAAACAAGAGGCAGGTGGAGGTCCTGTGTCGGGGTGGTTCTGTCCTGGGAAGGCCCCATAAGGTCCTGCTCTGTTACGAGATGACAGAAGGATGTAATTTCCCCTGCTCTGTTTATCTTCCCATCAACTCCACTGCATTATTTGTCTGTAGTCTCTTTTGTGCAAAGTGCGTCACATTCCGATTCCCAGCTGTGGTTCACAGCTTTGCCATCAACTTGAACATAAACAGACAGAACCTTAGCACGGAGGGGAAGCAACACATGGCTGAATTAGAATAGGTTGAAGGACGCTGGGCCCTGCTTTTTTGAAAAGAGTTTACATTACGTTTGTAGAACGTTGCGTTGTGTGGCCGCCAACCCCAGCTGGAGTTAATCGGCACAAAGAAGTATTTGTATTAGTTTTCCTTCCCGATTGCACGTCTTATTAAAGCACCATGTATCTGGCAGTTGTGGGTTAGCAGACACACTCTCTGGAAAATAATTACTTTGTGCCTTTGGGCAAATGTCTCCGTCTTGGAATTTGCTCCATTCTACGTTTCAAATTACATGGTGCTTTCTAACTTGAAAACGTATTTCCTTCCTGGTCTGAATTCACCTGCAGGGAGCTAGAGAGAAAATTACCTACCGTAAACAAAAAAAGGTAGGGGTGGAGGGTAACTCATGGTTTGATTCAAAGGATTGGGTTTTGAAACATTACACAGCACTGGGGAAAGGTGACTTGAAAACAAAGGTTCTGATGAGTTCTGAGGTGGAGGGAACTCTTTCCAACGTGGAGACCTAACATGCATCTCTTCGGAAACAATGAACACATGCTGCTTTCAGACCGAAAGATGCTGGTCTAATTTACGTTCTCACCACTGTTCCTGCAAATGTTATGGATGACACCCAATAGAAGGCAGGTCACTGGTTAAGGAGAAAATAGCAGATGGTTCAAATGAGGTAATCCATGAGACAATTTGGGAGGAAAAAAGGCTGTAAGGCATACTATATTATTCTTATAATACAGTCATTTGTGTCAAATTATCTAGAAGTTTTGGGGGAGAAAACAGAATCTGATGGTAATCATACCCATCATATATTTATCTATCTACCTATTTGTCTCTCTGCTTTTCTTTCTTTTTTGGCCACACTACGTGGCCTGTGGGATCTTAGTTCCCTGACCAGGAAATGGACCGGGGCCCCCTGCAGTGAAAGCACCAAGTCCTAACCACTGGACCGCCTGGAAATTTTACGTCTGTCTATCTGCGTGGTCAGACCATTCCAGATGGCGGTTCTCATGCTTTCTGTCCATCCCCCACTTGACCAGTCAGTGCTTCACTCGCAGGACTCTCCAATCCTCTTAATTATAGGGCTTAATTAGTAACTGCCTACAGGCTTGCCCCCAGCCCCAGCCGCTGGTTTCCCTGGTAACTGATGAGACAAGCTGACGTATATCTCCCCCTATAAATGGTAGCTTTCTCCGCCCCCTGGGTAGTGAAGATGGCGTTGTGGCTCGTCTGTTTACTGCTGCGCATGGCCGGGTGTTGCTCTAGGACCCTGCTTCAGACGTGTAAGGTCCCCCATCTCTTAAACCATCGAGTCTCTGTTGCTGACTCCCAGCTCTTTCTTTGGTCTTCAGGCTGGGCAACTACAAGCTTTGCAAACCTGCTGGCTGCAGCCCCCGAGTTCACGAGCCAGCCAGGAGGCGGAGGAAACCCCGGTAGGTGCTGAGACATCGGGAAATAAGGACGGAGAATGGAAAATTACGGGGGTGATCCCAACGAGGCCGCCTGCTAGCTTGTGTAGCCCTGTGGCAGCTGACCCCCATGAGAAGAACCTTTCCCACTATATTGAGGACGCCGTCTTAACCTCAGAGTCTCTCTGGAGTTTGAAGGTAGCAGCCCTGTGCTCCTGGCTCACGATATCCCACACAAGCTTTAGGGGTATCCCCGCAGGGACAGGCTTGTGATTTGGATGTGGCTGGTTACCCAGAAAGTTGGCGCTTGTGGCAATGGCCAAGTAACCAGAGTATTGTTGGGCTGCTGGTCCCAGCCGTGGAAGCGGGCAGAGCAAGGTGATGGCGGGATGTGAGCCCAGCTGTATGCTGTCTACAGTGCATTGCATCAGGTGGGAGACATTAAAAAAAGGCCAGCGCACTTCATTTAGCAATGCAAAACCCCACTCTTTGGGTTCTGCAACAGTTGTGCGCGACCTATGGGACCCCCACGGACACGGGTGGGGATACAGCAACCCACTTTAGTAGCCATAAAGGTCAGAGATGGGCCGGTACAAAGGACAAACCCCTGCCTTTCTATCCTCCTTAAAATCCCGCGGCTGCCCGGCTACGGAGGGATGACTTCAATGAGATGGGAAACCTTGCTCTCAAACATGCGGATACATCCCAGGGACCATTGACCCAGTGCTTACGCCATGTTAACCCAGAGACAACTAACTAGTCAACACCATCCGAGTTCAACCGTTGACCACCAAAGGACTGAAACACTGCTGCAACTACCGGGGAGCACAGCAACTCACATTTGCCCTTGCCGGTGGACCTACCCTGGGGGAGCACATTGCAAAATGGCCCTGGACGTGGCAGGTAAGTCCCCGGTGGTTTGGGGTGGCCGCCCCCCGTGGGAAACAGGATAGAACGTGACTTAGAGATTTCACCTGTCTTTACCCGGCCCCATGGAGGACTCCTAATGTCATTAATCCAGGTTCCCTAGTGGAGAAAGGCAACCTTCTGTTAACCCTGTGGTGTCTTAGACCGTCTCTCTAGTATTCGGCACCAGCTATGTGGATGGAGGGTGGACGGGTACTGCGGGACAGGACAAAAAACACAGGCGGAGTTGGCGTTATCTCAGAAGGCTGTCCTTGCTTGTATCTGCTTAATGGTCGTGATTCTCCCTGTGTTGTGCCTGTTAAATGTCTTATATTTTGTCCTTTGCCTGAGCAGAGGAAATCTGTTGGCGGACTGGGGGGCAGTGATGGCCCCACTGGGAAATGAGTCTGGACCCTGGGTTTACAGGGAGATGCCCTGGTTGTCCTGCTGTGCACTTTCCTGAAAAATTGGACCCATGAGAAGTTGGCTTAATCTTGATACTCTCTAGCTGCCGGCATCTGCGTTGCAATTGCAGTATTTGGTTGCAGTGCCCCCCTGCACCCCTGACCCCAGGGATACCTCGGAAGAGAGGCGGACCGAGATTGCAAGGGTTGTGCAGGGTATGTGGCGGGAGCGGTTATGGTCAGGCCGCTCAAGGCGGCTGCTCTCTTGCTCTCTGGACCAGTCACTGCTTTGTTCACAGGACTAACCAGTCCTCTAAATTATAGGACTTAATTGCTAACTGCCTACGTGATTGCCCCCTCATCCAGGTGCTGGTTTCCCTGGTAACAGAGGAGCCAACCTGATGTCAGTTCCCCTATAAATGGTAGCCTCCTTCTCCCCCGAGTAGCAAAGGTTATTGCCGTGTCCTCTTTGTCGTCTGCTGGACATGGTGGAGGTGTTGCCCCAAGACCTTTTGCTTAAGATCCCCTGCCTCTGTCCTCATCTCTGGGCTCTTTCCTCGGTCCCCATGCTGGGCAATTACAAGGCTCGCAGGTCTGCGGGGTTCAACCCAACACTGTTATCTGTAAGTCACCTCCCTCTCATCTATTTATCTGTCAGTATCTGTAGATATATGTATACATACCCATGTATGACATATATGGTGTGTATATGTGGATATACGCGTGAACACACACAGGAAATTACTAAATATAAGGTAAGGGCAGTCTCTTACAACACACCCTATCAGGTGGGAAAAAACTCCTGTCCCCAGAAAATGGAAGGATGTAAAAACCAAGCCTAGAGGAACAGAAACAGGCAGCTGCAGAGCCAGTCCACCTTTCTGATCCATGTGTGAAATTATGGGCACAAAAACACAGGTGTTTGGTTTTTTTTTGCAGGAGGGTTACATTAGAAATTAGAAGTAAGAATTTCTTTAGATGTTTTTTATCCAGTTTAAACTAACAAATGCCATTAAAAAAGAAAAGATGATGCATCTTTTTTAAAGGAGGTATGTTTTCCAAAGAGCAGTGAGAATAGAGGAAATACCTTAGGTTCTTGCAGCTCTATTGCGTGACTAGCTAACCAGACTAGACCCAGCCGGCGTCTCCTATCCCCTCTGCATTTAACGTGTCGTGAGGTGTAAATCTGTGTAGCGTGTGGTAAACACCACTGTATGTACACTCTCAGAAAGAGAGATGCCAACAGTAAATCAGCTCGTAGTATTAAGACTCGTGACCTTGCGGACCCCCAGATGTCCCCGGTCCACACTTGGACACTTTGAGAACCACTGTCCCGAGTTCCCTCTGTTTGTCTATCTTGCACTGCATCGAGTATCACTTCGAATGCCGGGTGACCCTCAGCGGCCCTCTCACAGGTACAAGGGAGGCACTAAAACAAAGATGGAAGCTCTGTGTCTGGACAGGTTTTGCCGACACGTGGGGCTCACCCTTAAATGGGGGACAACAGGGACATGTAAATGCCGGTATCGCTTCTGTTTTCTCCTCTCTGTTTTCCTGGAGAGAAATGTTGTAACCCGTGCTGTTAGCAATTTTTAGAATCCACTGGAGACTGGGCTGAGCATCTCAACATTTGATGTATAGACTTTACCTTAATTCCCTTGTTTTCTGTATAAACTCACCCGCTGCCCACTAGCCGTGGCTGGTGGTTGGAAGGATGGAGCCCCATGGAGAGAAATGATCTCCAGTGGGTCAACTGCCAGGTCCAGTAGGAGGTGATTTTTCTAGCTCTGTGGGATGGAATATGGGGATTGGGAGACTGAGTTTTTCAAGCAAGTCCTGCTTTATCCCCACCTGGCATTCCACCTTCAGAGGCCTCTTACACCACCAATTACTAGCATTCCTGGCGTTTGGGGCCAAGACTTGTCCTATTTCCTGGTTTTACTCCCTTTCTCTTAATCTGGACACATTGCATGTACCCATCTGACTTCCAGTTTGCATTATTTTGCTGAAATCTTGAATATGCTGTCATTTGCTCTCCTCCTTGTGAATTTTTGCTTCTTAGGCATACTTTCCTTTAATCTGCCTGGTGAGTTTATGGGGACAAAAAGAGTTCAGTTTGCTGTGTTGAACGAGGCATCTGCAAATTCCCTCACATTTAGTCCCTTTGTTATGCCTTGAAGTAGCCCCTGCTTGAGCAACAATGGAACATTCACTATCAACCACTTGCATCATTGGTTAATTAACATAGTCTTACACTCCATGAATCGGCACTAACCACCCGTTCAGTGACACCCCATATCTGTCCTTCTTTGTATCCTTTCATTCTCTTCCCTTTCCTGGGGACGCCCATTCCTTACCCTTCATGAACAAGAGAACAAAACACAAAGGGAGAAATAAGCACAATTGAGGTCGTGTCAGTAAGGACTTGAATCAGAGTAGGTCGTAGCCAGCACTTGCAAGAGAGAGAGTTGGCTGGAGAAGTTCAATGCTGGGCAACTGTGGACTCACGCTTCCAGACCTGCTTATGTGTCACCTTCTCTCTGAAGCCACACAGATGACATTCCTTTGCTACTGCATTCTTACCACTAGCTGTAAACGTTTGTAAAGTTGGGTATCATTTATGTGCCCACCTACTGGCCTCTGATAAAGGGCTGTACTCATCTCAAGCTTCCTGGAATCTGTTGAAGTACCTCAAGTATATGTCACTATCTTAAGCTGCTATTTAAATCCAGGTCATCTATATTGATAAATTGTTAAACCCAACAGGCAAAAAGCAACATTTTTGACTGTGTAAGAAAGCGTAATATATACTAGATTAGCACTGCATCAATAACACATTTTTATTAAGAAAATCTCTTTGTGCATACCTCACTGTACACTGGCATGAAATCCCAAAACATTTACCTACCTGTCATAGACAAATAGTTGAAGAGTTGACGTAGCCAATATCAATTACAGAAGCAAAAAGTTAAAGTGTACATACAATTGAAATTTTGTGTCTGAAAATAAAACGTGTCTCCTCTGCATTCGTTTCTCAGAATAACACTTCCCATAATGAAATGTTCAGATTCCAAAAAATTTTAAAGATGGTCTTTACATAAATAGGCCTTATGTTTATTATATCATGCAATGTGGACATCCCATGTTGAAGACTAAGCCGGAATCAATTTATTTGTAAGAGAGATACACGGCAGAATTCATTTCCCCACTGTAAGATAGAAACTGTATTTAAAAGTAGATTTGGGTTGCTTATGATGCCGAATCCAGCCTCTGTATCCCGACATTGAATTAAATCTCAGAGGAGTTTTGGGTAAAGTAGAAGAGAATAGCTTTCTTGAATTGCCAGGCAAAGGGGGCCACAGTGGGCTAATGCCCTCAAAAACTTTGTGTCCTGACGCGGAGGGCGTTAGGGAGGAGTTTTATAGTCATGGTTCAAAGGGCGGCCGATCAGCTCGTGGACACTCTTCTGATTGGTTGGTGGTGAGGTCATCGGGAGTCAGCATCATCAACCTTCTGGTTCCAACCGGTCTGAGGTCTGTGTGCTGGTGGGCAGCATGCAGTTACCTTCTCCTGCCTGGTGGAGGTTTCAGTATCTGCAAAACGGCTCAAATATATTGTTACATGTATCCTTTGAGGGGAAACCAGGACCTGCCCCCAGGCTGCACCATTGTTTCTTTTGACTGTTCCTCCCTGGTCTCTGCATCCCCTCCCTTCCCTGATTAGCAACTGCTTGAATCTGCCCGTTGGAATTCAGGGAAGGTCGTGGAGGCTGAATGAAGCCTATTTCCTGTAATCAAGAAACGGGGGACACAGGAAGGCTTTTGTCCCCAGGAGCTCCACAGGGCCCTGCTCAGTTTCACGTAGGTTTTGGACTGGTAGTGTAAAACAAAACAAAATCCCATGCATTTAGTGGCTTGAACATCCAAGAACAGTGACTGTCAGTCTTTAAGTAGCTTGAAGATAATTGCTCTGGGACTCGCATGGTGATTGATGGTATTAGAAATCAGGGGGTTTTCTGCCTTGTTGCAGGTCCAGAGTCTTTTCATGATTTAATGTAAATTCTTAACCTCCCGTTAGGAAAGGAATGGCTAGTGTAAAGTGCTCACCTCTCTGCCTTAAAGTTTCCTGGACGTTATTCAGACAACGCATCTTTACATCCAGTTGTGCACAGTGTGGTCTCATGGACACACCCAATCCCAAGAGGGGCTGAAAAATACAGTCTATGCCCTACTGACCAGGGCTGAACAAAGACCACAGTTCATTAACTGAAGAGGAAAAGTGAAATGGGTATCGGGGAAAATCTAGCCGTCTCTGGTGTAGGATTGAAGGCATTTTTTTGTTTGGTTTTCTACATGGAAAACCACAAGCTTCTCATGAATCCGTACAGATTATAAACATCAACATATGACTCTCATCTTCCTAATGCAAGGTTTGAAAAGTACTTGTGTATCCTTTTAGAAGTTTTATCCCAACATGTTGATTTTTTTCCCCACATCCATTGTAAGAACTGAGATCAGAAAAGGTAAGAATGAATATGATTTTGGGAGACATGACAGTGCTCCTTATAATTCGCATCTGTTCACACCATGAGCATCTTAACCTACATATCTTAAAGTGGCAAACAAAACATTTTCTAGAGAGGAAGGTGATCAGTTATCGCATGTAAGGAGTCTGGACAGTATTATTCCTGTTACCAGATATCTGCCTTCCTTGGTAGAGGTCTCTGTGACTATTACCTTTTGAATGTTATGCAGAGGACCATGGGACCCCTGGAAATCCTTGTGAAGAAAATTGCTCCTAAGGAGAAGGCAGGCTTTGAGAAGTTTTGAAAGCAGAACCACACAGGTTTGATTGAGGCGTGGAGGTCAAACTAAAAGTAGTAGACAATCAAAGAACATAGACAATTGACAAACATGGTGGGTAGAGGAGAGGCAGATAAAATAGACAAAGTACATAAGAGTGTACCCAGCCATGCACGAGACATGCATGAGGATGCACAGGTCTTACGCTCCAAATTCAAGGGGAAAAAAAATAAGACTTATTCCCCCTCCATAGCCACATAAAACACCAGAACTGGTTTCCGAGTGACCCAATCCATCAGTGTCACCTATGCATCAGGAATGATGCGTCTGAAACCTGCCAAACCACAGAGCCTTGTACTTTGGAAAGCAAGCCCATCAGCCACCAGCCTCCCACCAGAAACCATGTTTCCATCAATCATCCCATGAAAATGCCGTGTTGAAAGTTTGCCAGAACTTTCCAAATATGGGATAAGAGCAGCTGATCGCTAGCTTCAATCACACTTGACTCTATAGACCCGGCTACGTTTTTTTTTTTTTTTGCGGCACGCGGGCCTCTCACTGCTGAGCCACGCCCCCCCCGCCTCCCCGCCGCGGAGCACAAGCTCCGGACGCGCAGGCCCAGCGGCCATGGCCCACGGGCCCAGCCGCTCCGCGGCACGCGGGATCCTCCCGGACCGGGGCACGAACCCGCGCCCCCTGCATCGGTAGGCGGACTCTCAACCACTGCGCCACCAGGGAAGCCCCGACCCAGCTACGTTTTTGCTCCGCAAGCAATACATTAAACCTTTTGGGTTTTGTTTTCAGACACTCCTTTCTTCAAACAACTTTCGATTTGTGGTAACTTCTAGAAAATATACTCTTGCTACATAATTTAGAGTTTGAAGTTAGCATTTTCGCTTCTCAGTCTGCCTGCCTTATTGCATGGGTGTGACTCGGCTAAACCCACATTTTTTTAAAATTAAAGGATAGTTATATATACCTGAAACCTACATAATGTTGCAAAACATAGTGATTCAAAATTTTTGTAGATTGTACTCCATTTACATTTACTATAAAGTATCATCTGTATTCCCTGTGTTGTACGCTACATCCTTGTAGCCTGTTTATTTTAAACGTGATAGTTTGTATCTCTTAATCCCCTCCCCCTATCCCGCCCCTCCCATTTTCCCTCTCCCCACTGGTCACCGCTAATTTGTTCTCTATACCTGTGAGTCTGCTTCTGTCTTCTTATAGTCACCGTTTTATTTTTAGATTCCACATTTAAGTAGTAACATAGAGTATTTAACAAGCATACAGTTTTAAAGCCATCACTAACCATCGTGATCTGCAGCCCATTGTGATGACTCGTAAATGCCTTGTGAAGCAAGGCAGCAGTACCAACACGTCTAAAATTCTTCAGATCGTGGACAGTCCGTGGGAAAAGTTTAAGTATTTGTTTCTGTTCGCATGGATAACTTTAACTGTACTCGGGTCCTTTCCCTCCGTAGCTTCACTGCCGTTTTTCCTGGTGCAGGAAAAACGTGTTTCCTCCTGAAGTGAAGTCGGAAAGTATTAGAGGTGCTTGAGCAAGGTAGATGAGAAGGCTGGATAAACAGGGCAGCATGGATTACTGCTTTGTATTGTGTAATCCAGGAGACTTCCCATGTTAGTGTGTAGTGTATTGATGGCCTCAGGATTTACCCTGACTCTGTCTAGGAAGATGCCGTAACTCAGCCTTGAGGGCCAGTTGCCATTTCTGACATCCTTGAAGGGTGTGCTGTTTTTTACAAGGGAATTTCCTATGTAGAATTTTAAAATGAAAAGTGCTTGAAATATATATGGGGTTTCAGGGGTGGGGGCATTAAGGGCTCTTTGGCACAGATCCTGGGTTTTGGGGTCCAGAAACAAGTGTTTGCTATATTCTTGTCGGTTCTTGTAACAACTTGTCGCACGTTTAAAAAGCTACATTTCCAATCCCTCCTCTAAAAATGGAGAAAACCACGTCTTCCAGTTCTGCTCTGATACACTGCGTTATGTATTCTAATGCGTGTCTGTATCTGCGTCCTGACTTCTGTTCTACACTTTTATTACAAATATATACATGGGTGTTACAGACACACATATATACACATGTGTCATGTGTGTGTATTGTTATTATAGTAAGAACGGTACAACGTGGCTTTTATCTTCAGTAAGGGTGATGTTTGGCCCCCATCCTTAATGTATATACATTCTTCCTTCCCTTTATCTTTCTGTCCTGGAAGCAACAAATTCTTTTGGGTTACAGCTGGGAACCCTAATATTGCCATATGAGTCATATATAATATAGGTGTCTTACCTATCTACTGTTTTATGTATGCATATGTGCATGCATGTTTATACTCGTATGTATAATCATATATATATATACTCATGTATATATGTTTGTGCAGTTTAGAAATTCTTTTCTCCCACTAGTTCTCTCCCTCTCTCTCAAGTATATTTCTGTATATTACAAAATCTCTATGTAGAGAGAGATTTAGTAATATATTACTAATTTAGTAATATTATTAATATATTTTAATAATACATTAAATATATTAAATGTAACAATATGTTAAATCTATTAAATTTAATAACATGGTAACTATATTCTAATTAATAGTAATATTTATTAATATATTACTAATTTACTACATCACTAATATATACTATTACTGTATTAGTAATATATAGAGATATATTTATATAGCACTAATATATAGAGAGATAACATGGAGAGATTTAGTAATACATAATATCTATTAAAAAATAGAGATTTAGTATATATTACTAAACTGCTTGGATATTTATATAATTTTTAGGTTTTTATTTCAGATCTATCACAAGAACATTAATAGCCAATGCTGGTAGTCCGTAAAGAGATGTATGTTTTGGTTTTTTTTTTTTCCCCAAACAGGCTTAGAAAACACTGTCTTTCAAGTTTTGACTGGATTTGATTCGTTTTGGCAGGTCGTTACCTTGTCACATTGCATTACCTGCAAAATCAAGTCCGAATTATTGGAGGAGACATACAAGCTCCCTGGGGACTAATTTTTAATGCAAACATTTATCTTGGAGGCTGCAAGGCTGTTGAGTGGCTTTTGCATCACAAACATGAGGATACAAAAGCAGCCCCATCATGCTGTTGGGACTGGCCTAACCTTTCTCAATTGTTAGACCCACCAGTTTTTATTCCAGGGAAAACTCTTGCTGCTGGTGACCTGGAATAGGTTTCCTAGTTGTAACCACAAAACATTGCCGTGATTCCCCTGAGGGTGAGTGAGAATTCCTCTTGAGCCGTCATTCTGGCTGAGCCTGTTTTTGACTTGGGTGCCAGGGAAAGGTTGCACCAACTGTCTCTTCCTTAGTGTAATTAATGACTTGGTTTTTCCAACATTTCCCAAAGTAACGATCAACTACCAAAGCACACGATTTGCCCATAGTTACATTAGTCCAGTATTTTCCAATTCACCTGTAATGTACTTTTTTCATGCATCCTTCTTAACTGGTCCCTTGTTAGGAAGTCACACTCTAAAGCACCTGTTTTTGCATTTGTCACCTAAAATTTAACGCATGACACTTGTGATGCAAGGATGGAGAAAATTTCCATCTAAATGAATTGTTTGCTGTCAGACCGTGGGTGCACCCGTGTTGAAAACCTTTGGCAAAGAGCCAGAATCTCACTGAGTCAAGTTGTAGCCTCTGCAGAAGAAGGATCACCAGGAAACACTGACAGTTGCAGTGCAAAGAAAAAAAAAACAACATGATGACATATACATATGCATATATATTTAACGGCAAAAATCCTATACGTAAAATGTGTCAATGGTGATTAAAAAAATCACTCGTACTCCAGAG
Organism: Delphinus delphis; assembly: GCF_949987515.2. NCBI lineage: Eukaryota > Metazoa > Chordata > Mammalia > Artiodactyla > Delphinidae > Delphinus > Delphinus delphis. The sequence goes on from NC_082704.1 coordinate 122,977,642, forward strand.
TAGAAGTAGTTGAAGAGCTTAGGGAGTTTTCACTCCTGAAAAGGATCTCTGAGCACACTTAATGTTTATCTAAAGTAACTTATTTATTTATTTTTGGCTGCATTGGGTCTTCATTGCTGCACGCGGGCTTTCTCTAGTTTCAGCGAGCGGGGGCTACTCTTTGTTGGGGTGCACGGTCTTCTCATTGCGGTGGCTTCTCTTGTTGTGGAGCACAGGCTCTAGGCATGCAGGCTTCAGTAGTTGTGGCACGCGGGCCCAGTAGTTGTGGCTCGCGGGCTCTAGAGCACAGGCTCAGTAGTTGTGGCACATGGGCTCAGTAGTTGTGGCTCGTGGGCTCAGTAGTTGCGGCGCATGGGTTTGGTTGCTCCGCGGCATGTGGGATCTTCCTGGACCAGGGCTCGAACCCGTGTCCCCTGCATTGGCATGTGGGTTCTTAACCACTGCACCACCAGGGAAGTCCCCTAAAGTAACTTAAAAATTGTATATCTTAAAGTATGAGCCTTGAATTCCATTCCTGAATCAAAATATCATTTTCTGTTTCGCACCTTTTCCTCAGAGCATCACATCTTTTTATGTACACATCAGCTGACAGTCCGTGAACTCGCTCGCCTTCATTTAACACAGCTTTAGAGGTATTTGGGCTCATGCTCTTTTGTCAGTTTTTATTATTTATGGTCAGTGGTTTGGAAGTTTCTCCACTTCCAGCGGTTGGATTTAGGCAGAACATGAAAAAGGGGAGAGGAGATTCAAAGTTTACATTGATTAATGAGTTCTTAAATTTGATTCCACATAAGTACGTCTGGTCTTCAGTGAGGGTTTACATAATTAGGAAATTTGAAGTAGTCATCAAAGATAGTCTGACTGGGCTTCCCTGGTGGCGCAGTGGTTGAGAGTCTGCCTGCCGATGCAGGGGATACAGGTTCGTGCCCCGGTCCGGGAAGATCCCCCATGCCACGGAGCGCCTGGGCCCGTGAGCCATGGCTGCTGAGCCTGCGCGTCCGGAGCCTGTGCTCCGCAACGGGAGAGGCCACAGCAGTGAGAGGCCCATGTACCGCAAAAAAAAAAAGAAAAAAAAAAAAAGATAGTCTGACTTTCCTTTCCTTTGACTGGGAACAAGGTAGATCGAGAATCACAATGCCATTCATTTGAGTACTGGGAGTAATAGACAAGACTTTGGACGCGCAGACTGTGACCGCACACCCTAGCTCCAAAAACATGGTTTATCTTGACCCAACGCTGAGCAATTGAGGGTAAACATCTAGACACGAAGGGCTTTCCCAAGAGGAACAGACTGGGGTGGTTTCCATAAGTGCCAATGAGCTCTTTATATGACCCTAAATATTGTTGTCTTTGAAAGACAGTAATGTAATTATTATACCCTCATGACTCTAGTGAGTTATGTCTACCACAGACCAAAGGGCTGTAACCTACATCAGAGCCCTCATTGGCTGATAATGGATCTGTGACTCTAAGAGGTTAGGTGTTTTGCGCAGGGTGGTAACGCCCGCAGGAGAGAGTGTGCACAGGATTGCCTTGTCTTTAGATTGTTGCGGGTGGCATTTCCACCCTGACTCTTCGTTGCCCTGTGCCTCAAGGTGAATCCCTGAGTCTCTCTGCACTTCAGTTTCTGCGCTGGCAACGTGGCAAGCGTAACATTCCATTCCATAGTATAGCACAGCAAGATAACATAACGTATTGGTCTTACTAGGGCTGCCATAACAAAACACCACAGAATGGGTGGCTTGAAGAACAGAAATTAATTTTCTCCCAGTTCCAGAAACTAGACATCTCAGATCATGGTGTGTGAACAGGGCTGGTTTCTGGTGAGGCTTCTCAGCTCAGCTCGCAGGTGGACATCTTGCTGTGATCTCATGTGGCCTCTCCTCACTTTACCATAATCACGTCCTCGAAGACTTTATGTCCAAACGGAGTCACGGTGGGGGTTAGGGCTTCAGCACATGAATGTGGGGGTTGGGGACACTCTTCCATCCATGCCAATAACACAGCACGAGGTCACAACTCAACACAGAACTCTCGACACGATGCAGCGTAACGCAGTATGGTCGTAATGAGGATTAAATAGTATGCGTCAGATACTTAGCAGAGTCTTGGCATTTAGCAGGTACTGACGGCGTGTTTGAAGTAGCCAGTTTCTCCCCACGCCCGCACCTCCACACACACAAGGAAAAGAAAAAAGAAAATCGGTAGATCTTAGATTCAAGCCACGGTCCTCCGTCTCTGAAGTACAGTTCACACTTCGCTGTGGTTGACAGAAGTACTGGAACAACCTAAGTGAGCACCTAAATGAGCCCCCTGAACGCGCGTTCCAGTCCTTTCTATTCTTGCCGTTGGCAACTACCACGTCATGGGTGTCTATCTGTGATCGCCTGTCCTGTTCCATTCAGAGATACACTGCTATGCAGTCGCTTCGTTTGGTCCATTGCTGTAATGCAGGGCCATGTAGTAGGAGTTCATGAAACCCGTGCTGACGGAAAGAAGGACGTCTTTTCCTTTACTGCTCCAGTTTTTCTGCGGAGATCTGATTTATGGAGCATCTTGGAATGGTCTCTGCTTTAAAGAAAGATGATAAACCACATGACAGGATTCTCCCTTAAGTGACTGCTAAGAGAACGATGAGAAGAAAAGTTAAATGAGGCACGCTAGTGAACACCAAGAAGGAAGCCCCTTCAAAGTAATCCTCATTACCTCTGCCTTATCATTCACACCCCAGAACACCTGGGGTGTGTGCCTGTTCAAAGTATGTGCATGGCCTTTTGACAATGGATACACTGTTTTCTAAAAAAATGTATTAAATATGTGAACAGGACGAGATGTGATGAATGAGTTTTATTATTGAAAGAATGATAAAGTGAGTTAATACAGTTGTAAAGAATAATTTGTCTCACGTATCGATATGCTAGGTTTTTGATGTTTACTACATTTATGAATGAAAATCGTGTCTTTAGGATTAAACAAGGACACCAGGAGCCTGTGTGTAGGACAGCATAAGTAACTGTCAGTCTTCCATGAAGCTGTTCATGGAAATGCACAGACCGGACAAAAATTCTAAGGGGAAAATATTCTACTAGTAAGTGTAGGATCAGGATATAGGGTATGGTAGTCTTTTTTTCTTTTTTTTAAAGGTCTTTATTTTTATTTAGTTATTTATTGGTTGTGTTGGGTCTTCGTTGCTGCATGCGGGCTTTCTCTAGAGAATTGTAGCTGGATGCTGAAAACCTGACCTTCTCTATCTTTCTCTCTCTGTCTCTGTCTCTCTCCCTCTCCACCCTCTGCAAAGGCCATCAGGGGTCATGCAGCCTCCTTCCCAATACTCCTTTCTGCTACATGTTTTACATGCATGGGCATCTCGGGTGGGGAGGGCAGTGTCCACTCAACCTGGCTGTGTTACATATAACTAGGTATATATGTACATCTAGTCATGGGGTTCAGGATGGGAAAGCCCATTGGTCCATAGATATAGAATAAAATAGGATAGGGTAAAATGGGATAGAATAGGATGGAATGGTATGGAGCAGAACGGAATAGAACAGAACAATACAACTGGGCTTTTATCTTCAATAAGGGTGATGTTTGGCCCTCATCTTTTTTATTCCACCCACATCCAATTTCTCATTTTTTCAGATCCCATATGCTATGATTGAGGATTCTCAAAGGCCTCGAAAGGACCCTCAAGCTGGCCAGTGTTGAGACATTATGATTTGTTTACAAATAGCTAGGACCTAGCACAGTGCTAAGCTTCTTAATTTTTTAATTGAAGTATAATTGCTGTGCAATATTATATAAGTTACAGGTGTACAATATAGTGATTCACAATTTTTAATGGTTGTATTCCATTTATAGTTATTATAAAATATTGGTTATATTCCCTGTATTGTACAGTATATTCTTACAGCTTGTTTTCTACCTAATGGTTTGTATGTCTTAATCCCCGACCCTTGTGTTGCCCCTCCCCACTTACCTCTCCCCACTCGTAACCACTAGTTTGTTCTCTGTATCTGTTTCTTTTTAGTTTTATTCATTAGTTTCTTGTATTTTTCAGATTCCACGTATAAGTGATAGCATACAGTATTTGCCTGTCTCTGTCTGACTTATGTCACTTAGCATAATGCCTTCCAAGTCCATCCATGTTGCTACAAATGGCAAGGTTTCACTCTTTTTTATGGCTGAGTAGTATTACACTATACACACACACACACACACACACACACACACACATATGTATATACACAAATACATACCATATCTTCTTTATGCATTCTTCTGTGGATGGACACTTAGATTTCTTCTATATCTTGGATATTGTAAATAATGCTGCTACGAACATTGGGGTGCATGTATCTTAGAGTTTTTGGGTTTTTTGCATATATACCCAGGAGTGGAATTTCTGGGTCATATGGTAGTTCTTTTGTTAGTTTTTTGAGGAATCTCCATAGTGTTCTCCATAGTGGCTGCACCAATTTACATTCCCACCCATAGTGTAGGAGGTTCCCTTTTTCTCCACATCGTTGCCAACATTTGTTATTTGTGTTCTTTTTGATGATGGCCATTGACAGGTGTGATGTGATATCTTATTGTGGTTTTGAGTTATACTTCCCTGATGATTAGCAATGTTGAGCATCTTTTCATGTAACTGTTGGCTGTCTGTATGTCTCCTGCGGAAAAATGTCTGTTGAGTTCTTCTGCCCATTTTTTATCAGGTTTGGTTTTTTTTTTTGATGTTGAGTTGTATGTGCTGTTTATATATGTTGGATATTAATCCCTTATTGGTCATATCCTTTGCAAATATTTTCTCCCATTCAGTAGATTGTGTTTTCATTTTGTTGATCATTTCCTTTGCTGTGCAAAACCTTTTAAGTTTAATTAGGTCCCATTTGTTTATTTTTATTTATTTATTTATTTTGCAGTACGCGGGCCTCTCACTGTTGTGCCCTCTCCCGTTGCGGAGCACAGGCTCCGGACGCGCAGGTTCAGCGGCCATGGCTCACGGGCCCAGCCGCTCCGCGGCATGTGGGATCTTCCCGGACCGGGGCACGAACCCATATCCCCTGCATTGGCAGGCGGTCTCTCAACCACTGCGCCATCAGGGAAGCCCCCATTTGTTTATTTTTGCTTTTGTGTGCTTTTGCAGATGGATCAAAACAACATTGCTGTGATTTATGTCAAAGAGCATTCTACATTTTCCTTTAGGAGTTTTATAGTATCCAATCTTATATATAGGTCTTTAATCCATTTTTAGTTTTTGTATATGGTATTAGAGAATGCCCTAATGTCATTCTTTTACATGTAGCTGTCCAGTTTTCCCAGCACCACTTATTGAAGAAACTGTCTTTTCTCCATTGTATAGTCTTGCCTCCTTTGTTGTAGATTAATTGACCATAAGTTCTTGGGTTCATTTCTGGACTTTCTATACTATTGCATTGATCTGTGTGTCTGTTTTTTGCACCAGTACCATACTGTTTTCATTACTGTAGCTTTGAAGTATAGTCTAAAGTTAGAGCGTATGATTCCCCTATCTCCGTTCTTTCTCAAGACTGTTTTTTGCTATTCAGGGTCTTTGTGTTTCCATACAAATTTTAAAATTATTTGTTCTAGTTCTATGAAAAATGCCATTGGTAATTTGATAGGGATTACACTGAACCTGTATATTTCCTTAGTAGTACAGTCATTTTACCAATATTGATTCTTCCAATCCTAAAAGACACAGTAAATCTTTCCATTTGTATTGTCTTCAATTTATTTCATCAGTGTCTTATAGTTTTCCAAGTATAGCTCTTTTGCCTCCTTAGGTAGGTTTATTCCTAGGTATTTTATTCTTTTTGATGTGATGGTAAATGGGTTTCCTGCATTTCTCTTTCTGATAGTTTGTTAGGGTATAGAAATGCAACAGATTTTTGTGTATTAATTTCATATCCTGAAATTTTACCTAATTCATTGATGAGCGCTAGTAGTTTTCTTGTGACATCTTTAGGATTTTCTAGGTATAGTATCATGTCATCTGCAAACAGTGACAGTTTTACTTCTTCCTTTCCAATCTGGATTCCTTTTCTTTTTCTCTGATTGCTGTGGCTAGGACTTCCAAAACTATGTTGAATAAAAATGTTGAGAGTGGGCATCCTTGTCTAGTTTCTGATCTGAAAGGAAGTGCTTTCAGTTTTTCACCATTGAGTATGATGTTAGCTGTGAGTTTGTCATATATGGCCTTCATCATGTGGAGGTATGCTCCCTCTATGCCACTTTATGGGGAATGTTTAATCATACATGGATGTTTTAGAGCTGATGATTCTTGGATGGCATTTGTCTAGGATTCTTTAGAACCTATAGAGCCAACCAGATCACTTGTTCTACACTCAAGTCTAGTTATTAGTCCAACTAGGTCATCCTCAATGAGAACTAGATAGTTGGTGTTTTCACTTATAAGCTTTTAATCAAACTGTCTCAGCCTTGCTTTTACCCAGTAAAATATGCTGAGTCATTGTGAGTTCCCTTACAATATTTAGATGTTGACATGAAGGCAAGAAATGCGGTCGTGATGTTGGCTCAAGAGAGAATATGATGAAAATTTTGAAGTTTTAAAAATAGTCCTTTGTTCTTTGAATTTTTAAAAGCTATTTAAGCAGCATCTAAACTATTGATCTTCATTACAAGCCCCAACAAAAAGAATTCATTTCCAAATGTGAGAAAAACTTGAAAGAGGCTGGATAACAGCGTGGGGATTGGAGATGACTAACATTTGTGATTAATTATCACAAGTGAAAGAGTGAAACTTCTTATAAAGGAAAAAATCAAGGAGACATCTTTAATCTTCCTTCAAAAGGCATTTAATACAAATGAATAATTTTACTGCTTTCCATTTCCAGTCTTTTTTTTTTTTTTAAGGGCTTCAAATGCTTGGCTTTTTATTTATTTACTTATTTATTTTTGCCTGTGTTGGGTCTTCATTTCTGTGTGAGGGTTTTCTCTAGTTGTGGCACGCGGGGGCCACTCTGCATCGCGGTGCGCAGGCCTCTCACTATCGCGGCCTCTTGTTGCGGAGCACAGGCTCCAGACGCGCGGGCTCAGTAGTTGTGGCTCACAGGCCTAATTGCTCCGCGGCATGTGGGATCTTCCCAGACCAGGGCTCGAACCCATGTCCCCTGCATTAGCAAGCAGATTCTCAACCACTGCGAAGCCCCGTTTCCACTCTTTTTCACATTCATGCATCCACTTTAAAACAAAGTATTGATTCAAAAGTGCTTAATTGTTAACTAACAATGATGATTGCTTATATTGTTTAATCTGTTGTTTAAAGTCATTTTATATTCCCAAGTCATTTATTTCCCCTTGAATTTGAATTTGATTTTGTCATACTTACCTTCTGTAGTAAAATTTCTAAAACATAACTCTAACCCTTTTAGGAATATTTTAATAAACTCAATAACCATGCCTTAATAATCTTGTATGGACATCAAATTTTCCAAATTAATAATGAATTAGATGAGTAGAGTGAGAAATAGATTTCTTTTACTTTTTATTTATTTTTATTGAGATATACTTGACATATTAACATTGTATTAGTTTCAGGTGTACAACATGATGGTTCTGTATTTGTATGTATTGTGAAATGATCACCACAGTAAGTCTAGTTAACATCCATCACCACCTGTAGTTACAGTCTCATCTTTCTTGTGCTGAGAACTTTTAAGATCTACTTTCTTAGCAACTTTTAAAGATGTCATACAGTATTATTAACTACAGTTACCATGCATGCTGTGCATTACATCCCCAGGACTTACTTATCTTATAATTGGAAGCTTGTCCTGTTGGGTATATTTAAACCAGTGCTTGAACAATTTGATTTTTCTTAATGACCCTGACAATTTTTGAAATGTATCATTTAATGACATTGCACAACTTTTAAAAATATCTTTATTGGAGTATAATTGCTTTACAATATTGTATTAGTTTCTGCTGTACAACAGAGTGAATCAGCTATATGTATACCTATATCCCCATATCCACTCCATCTTGAGCCTCCGTCCCACCCTCCCTCTCCCACCCATCTAGGTTTTCACGAAACATCGAGCTGATCTCCCTAGTTGCACAGCTTTTTAAAAATGAGAACCTTGTATAACAATTGGTAGAGAAAAATTTTCTAACTCTGTTGCAACCAGGATGATCTAGGCTTGTTGATGATCAAATCATTATTATTATTGTTAGTTTTTACGAATCTAAAGAACGCTGATGGTCTAAACGCCTGCTGTCTGTGGACCTCCACAACTCCAGGTATCTTTTCTGCAACTGGGACATGGTTTTCCACTTATTAAGGTGGGTAGAAACTGTGTCCCTTGCCTGTTGCCCACTTGTGGCATTCTGTATGTGACCAAAGACTTCTCGTGGGGACCAAACCAGAATCTGGCATCACGACCTGAACCAGAAAATGAACTCCTATTGAAAAGAGAAATGGCTGGAAGAAAGAACAGGAAGACCTAATATCTTAACATGTGCTTGTCACACGCAGTGTGGTTGTCAAAATGTGTCACTTCTCGCAGTGGCAGGCTGACAAATCGTGAGATATTTTAGGTGCGTTTTGACAACAAGGAATAATGAAGTGTGGTTGCATTTGGGAAGGATTTTTTTAAATATACATTTTATTTATATATTTGAAAATTTACATTTATTTATTTTTGGCTGTGTTGGGTCTTTGTTGCTGCGCACGGGCTTTCTCTAGTTGCAGTGAGCAGGGGCTACTTTTTGTTGCGGTGCGCGGGCTTCTCATTGTTGTGGCTTCTCTTGTTGCAGAGCACAGGCTCTAGGTGCGTGGGCTTCAGTAGTTGTGATGCGTGGGCTTCAGTAGTTGCGGCACGTGGGCTCAGTAGTTGTGGCTCGCGGGCTCTAGAGTGCAGGCTCAGTAGTTGTGGTGCACGGGCTTAGTTGCTCCACACATGTGGATCTTCCCGGACCAGGGCTTGAACCCATGTGCCCTGCATTGGCAGGAGGATTCTTAAGCACTGCGCCACCAGGGGAGTCCCTAAAATGATGAATTTTTAAGTTTAAACCAATAGCTGGTGGATGGGATTTAAGAGAGCAAATCTGGTAGTTTAAAAATTATCAGTTTTAGGAGTTGGTCCACAGATTTGCCCTCAAATAAATTCCTGTGCAGTCACTGTCCAGTGACATTTAGAAAGCTGCCTTCTTGTGTTGTGTTAAGCATCTACACAAATTGGTTATAAGAAAAGTAGTATTTATACGTAAAAATAAATAGCGTTGTCTTCTGAACTTGAATTATTATCCAAGGGAAACATCACCTTTACAAAATACAGTTCAATAAAATAGACATTTTAAAAAAAATTTTATCAATAGATAATCTGTGAATGCTGTTTTTGTGGTGTGTTTAGGATTTATAAAATTCCCTGAAGAAACCTGTCACTACTCATTATAATACAAGTGCCAAGCACAGCCGTCAACATCTACCTTACATTTACTAAGAATTACTTTGAGTTGGTATTTATTTACACTAAAGCGTTCAGATCCTAAAGAGATGGTTTAAATTGTTGCCTTATTTCAGTCATTCTGTCTTTTAAAGTTTACCTAGAAAGTATTCTTACCTGGACTGTTAAAATCCAACTGCTCGATTTTGAGAGGTTTGGTGGATGAAGCACTTTTGTTAGTTATTTAGGGCTGAAATCTATAATTAGCTTGAATCAGAATGAGAGTGATCAAGGGATAGATTCAGCAGCAAACATTTTGCTCACAAAAAGGTCAGTACAGCAGAGGAATGAAACTCACTTATCCTTCTGATCAAATGGTCCTTCCTTTTCAATCCTGGGGGTCAACTGCAAGGCACCCAGTGTTGAGACAACTTAACCCTATGCATCTTAGATTCAGCATATGCATATGTTACTGTGAGGACTTCTTTAGAAAATACATATTGACAACAGCCAAGACAAGGAAGCAACCCAAGTGTCCACTGACAGGAATGGATAAAGAAGATGTGGTTTATATATGCAATGGAATTCTACTCAGTCATAAAAAGAAGACTGAAATAATGCCATTGGCAGCAACATGGATGGACCTAGAGATGATCATACTAAGTGAAGTAAGTCAGACAGAGAAAGACAGATACCATATGATATCACTCGTATGTGGCATCTTAAAAAATGATACAGATGAACTTGTTTACAAAACACAAACAGACTCACAGACTTGGAAAACAAACTTACGGTTACCAGAGGGGAAAGGAGGGGGGATAAACTAGGAGTTTGGGATGAACATATACACACTACTATGTATAAAATAGATAATCAGCAAGGACCTACTGTAGAGCACAGGGAACTCTACTCAGTATCTTGTAATGACCTATAAGGGAAAGGAATCCAAAAAAAAAATATATATATATATACACATATATATATGTATATGTATATATATATATAAAAAACCGAATCACTGTGCTGTACACCTGAAAATGACATATTGTAAATCAACGATACTTAAATAAAATATTTTTTAAAAAAGGAAACACACACAAAGCACCACCCTGGCCTCTCACACATGCCTGGTACATCGTTATATATTTAAGAAAATATCATGAACCCATTAAAACTGGAGTCTTATTAATGGTGTGCTACCTATATTTAAGTCTTTGATCAAAGAACCATGTTTATGCAAGATGTTAATATTAGGGGAAGCTGGGTGAAGGGAATACGTGGGAATACTGCACTGTCATGGTACATTTTCTGCCAATCTAAAAATGAGTCTGAAACCAAAAGTTTATTTAAAAAAAAAAACCCAGAAGTCTGCCTGGATTAGTGGAAACTTGAGGACCTGAGATCAGATTTGCCTGCCATGCTCCGTGTGATCAAACAAATCCCTGCTGGCAGGCAGTGGATCCTGGTTGCAAGTATCACTGGATCTGTCCCCATCGAAGGTGCGTGGTGAGATCAGTAGCTACCCTTGGCTCAATGCAGCCCCTACAAATGTAGGGCACTGTCCTTGCACTGAGACCCCAAGAAAAAATCCCGGGGATCGATTTAGCCTCCATTCCTGTGCAATGTATACCTGTTATCTTTATGTCTACATCAGCATCATGAAAGATAAGAACTGTGTTATAGCATGGGTCATTCAAGTCTAATTACATATTTATCTAATGTATAAGTAATACGATCAGTTACATTAATTAAACATTATTAAGGGGGAAACAGGCAGAAGGAAACCATTTCTTGACCCATGCTTTTGACATAACTGTGTCGAATCCTTGTTTGCTTTGTGAATACAGCTTTTCCTGTGTGGCCGACAGACAAGGAGAATATTCAATCCAAAAGGAAACAAAGAATGTGGCCTCAATAGGACAGCCTGTTTTGTAATGTATTTTTAGAATGCGGCGGATTTAGGACTAAGAGGAGTGACTCTGATCATGTTACATGAGGCAGTCACACATCTGTCCTACAATGGATGTTGTAGCTTTGGCAAAACATTCCTCTTGCGGACTAATTTCTCGTTTCTTGTCCCTCAATGATGCTTTTATATGTCACAGAAAGGAGAGAAAAGCCTTTATGATGAAAATACTTTTGGTACTGACTTGGCATAGAATTTATGTGGGATAAACCTTTGCCACCTCATATTTGAAATTATTTGAAATAGGTTATTATTGTGCTAATAACTTCAAGTTTATACATTTTCCCGCTTAATTTACAAACATTACATAGGACCAGTATTTGTTGGCAACCTATGTGACACTGGCTGTGGGGGTGAAGTCATATTCAACACAATGCAGGTGAGTAAGAATCGGGACAACTGAGTTCGGATTTTCTTCCAGGCTGGCAGTTCTGATGGGAGCTACTTAATTGGATTTGCTAATCTAATTATCTCCAGCAGAAAACTAGGATCAATAATACTATTCCTACCGATGAGTCTCTATGAGCTGTTTACTAGATCGAGTTGTTAAGATCAAACAGCACGAGAGGAAGTTTCCTTGTACATCATAGGTACTTCATTTTATTAACGTATAGATGAACGTAGAGGATTTTCACTGAGGACCACGAGTAGCCTGGTAGCTATTTTATTATAAGACCCAATATAAGAATTTTGATTTTTAAAAAATTTCCCAAGAGTTCTAGATAGTTTAAGTATTGACTCTTAACATTTAGAATTAATTCTTTTGTTCCTATTTTAAAAAAAAATTTTTTTTTTTTTTTTGCGGTACGCGGGCCTCTCACTGTTATGGCCTCTCCCATTGCGGAGCACAGGCTCCAGATGCGCAGGCTCAGCAGCCATGGCTCACGGGCCCAGCCGCTCCGCAGCACGTAGGATCTTCCTGGACCAGGGCATGAACCCGTGTCCCCTGCATCGGCAGGCGGACTCTCAACCACTGCACCACCCGGGAAGCCTTAAAAATTTTTTTAATCTTTGATATCATTTTAGAAGGTTGCCCTCCATCTACAGTTATTACAAGATATTTGCTATATTCCCCATGTTGTAAAATCCATCCTTGTAGCCTGTCTTACACCCAGTAGTTTGTAACTCCCACTCCCTCACCCCATACCCACGTCCCACCCCTGGCCACCACTAGTTTGTTCTCTGTATCTGTGAGTCTGCTTCTCTTTTTATTTTATTCACTAGTTTGTTGTGTATTAGATTCCACATATACGTGGACATGACTGTCCAGTTTTTGAATTCCCTTGGAACTCTTGGAAAAGTGATTTTTCCACTTACAAACAATGACAGAACAATTAAAAAGGACAGAAAGAATGTGATAGAAAATGGCCAAGATGCTTTGGAATCCCTGCGTGCGTGAGCCTTGTGCAAGGACTGTCTCACTTCTGCTTCTGTGAATTCTTCGTGGTGTTTCCTCTTGTACATTTGGCCCTCTGGATTTCCATCCTGTGGTTACAAGCTTGGCTGTTCCTCAAAAAAAAAAAAAAAGTCAACTAAAATCAGAAAATTTTAAGTTTCAAATATCACCTTCATCTAGTGTAATTTTGTTCCATCTTAAGTCATTATTTTTTTTCTTTAAATGGTCTCCACTTTAAAACTCTCCTTCTTCTGCTTCCTTACTCATTTCTGTGGGTACCTTTAGGTAGCTATTACACATTGGATATTTATTTTTGTTTACATTGAGAGTTTTCCACAATTGATTTAGCAGTCATCCACCCAGTCTGTGAACATTGACCCTTCTTTGTCAGCTCGGTTATTATTTTAATTTAGTGACACAAATGGGAATTAGTATCCTAGGGTCCATAACATAAAGGGGATACACACAAATTTGTTTATCATAGAGGTAATTTGCACTGTTAATTTCTTTGCAAATAATATTGCTTACAAATGTATTGCCAAAGAGTTAATGACCTGAGCATTTACCTAAAGTCAATAACAAAATAATTCTTTAAGTTATAAAAAATTGTAAAAATTATAAAAGAAGTTACCAGATTTTTCCTTATATGCCAATGGTACCCTGTGTCTATATCATAACTGTCCTCCACACCATGTCCCATTTCTGGGTGGGTTACATTCCTACCCCTAAAGACACAGACATGCCTGAGGTATAGTGGATTCCAGTAATGTCTGTGAACTCTGAAATATAAAACTATCTCGGGGAGCAGAGAGAGAGATAACAAAACAATAACCACGACCCAATTGCCAAAGAAGTCCCTACCTTCTTCCAAATCTTTGTGCATTTATTAGACGGAGGGCTCTTAGTAAACAGGGGCTAAATCATGTGTCATTTATCCTTCCACCTTTGTTGGCTGCCTTGGTACTCTGCAAATAACAGGCATCCACAAACTTTTATCAAACTGAAGGATGCAAACGCTTGCAGCAAAGACACAGAAGTATTTCCGAGCTCCTGCTGTGCTGTTGTTCCCTGTCAAGGATGTTTAAGAGGAACAAAGAGGGTTGCATGCCTGTTTTATTCACTACACCTAGGCTACTGCATACACCTGTGCGGTAGGTGCTCAATAAATATTGAAGATATGAGTAAGCCTGATGGTTTTTATTGAATCTTTCCTGACACATGAAACTGTTTTTTTCCCGTAATCGTTTAATTTATAAAAATGATTGTGGGCAGATTTTTTAAACCATTTTTTAGATTGGACTATAGTTAATCCACAATGTTGTGTTAGTTTCAGGTGTACAGGCATATATATGTATATATATCCTTCTTTTCCAGATTCTTTTCCGTTATAGGTTATTACAAGATATTGATGGGCAGATTTTTTTTTTAGTACATTTTCAAATGAACACTCATTTTGTAGTGTATTCTCTTGTTTGTTTTTATGCCTTTCTCTAAGTCCTGGTGAGTTTCTGCATTTGCCCCAATCTTTTGTTTTCATGGAATGCATTCATCATACTCAATAACTGAAGTCCCTAGAAAGGCTCTACCAGAGTCAATGCCCGAAACTCTTTCATAAGGATAGAAAATGGTGCCAAGGGATGCAATCAATGGCGATAACTATTTTAGTAATCAGGTGGCATGCCGAGAGATAAAATAAACAGACTTTGCAGTTCACCCTTATGGGTACTATGCCCTATTGAATTAAGTTAGTTTAAAGAGAAATTGTAGAAATTGTGTTCATATTTTCATTTATTTATTGATAAAGAAATGTCCAGGTGGGCTGCTGCTTTATTTATTTAATACCTGTTTTCTTTTATTTATAATTTTTAACTGCAGTATAGTTGATTTACAATGTTGTGTTAATTTCTGTTGTACAGCAAAGTGATTCAGTTATACAAACATACATTCTTTTCCACTATGGAGTATCATAGGCTATTGAATATAGTTCCCTGTGCTCTGCAGCAGCACCTTGTTGTTTTTCCATTCTATATATAATAGTTAACATTAGCTAACCTCGAACTCCCACTCCATCCCTCCCCCAACCCCCTCCCCCTTGGCAACCACCAGTCTGTTCTCTCTGTCTGTGAGTCTGTTTCTGTTTCATAGGTAGGTTCACTTGTGTCATATTTTAGATTCCACCTATAAGTGATATCCTATGGTCCATATCTGTTTTCTGATACAGAGTTGTCCCAGACAGGACGCTGAAGATATTTCGGTGATGAACAAAACAAAAATCCTTACCCTTGGGGGTCTTACAATCAGTAAAAGAGTCAATGAAGAATATAGTAAATAAACTAAAAATTATTTTAGAAAAATAGAATAGCTAGTGCTATTGAAACAGTTGACGTAGAGCAGGCAGGCTGCGGAGCAGAAGTGTGGAGTTGTGGGCTGAAATTTTCACTAAGGTCTAAAGGCAGAAAGGGAAAGCAAAACGGCCATGACGGTTCTTGAAGGAAGAGTTGGAAGGAGTGAGGGAGGGAGCTACACAGATGTGGGGACCAAACAATGCAGAGACCCCAAGGCAGGAGTGAGCAGGTGTCTCCCAGGTAACCTCTGACTTGAAGGCAGGGAGGGTAGGAGAAATACAAGATGAAGACTCAGTGCGACAGGGTACCAGATATTTAAGTCTGTTTCGCTGACTACCTTGGAGAGCTATTGCAAAGCATTGAGCAAGGCGGTTATCGTCTGCTTACCTGTGTTGGGAAACGTCTCGGACTTGTGCCCGAGTGGTGGAGACCAAGGATGCAGAAATCCCTGGGGGGAAAAAATGGCGGCTCAGCCCTCAGGGCGATGCCGTTGAGTTTGGTCAGCAGTGGTATCTGATCCTCAGAGTATTTCAGAGGTTTAGCCAAAAGGATTCATCTAACAGATTAGATGTAGAATATGAGAGAGTGTAGACAGAAAGATGTCTATGGTTTTAGGAACCTATGCATTGTACACAGTTTCAGGAGCTCACAGCTAAAGTCAAAGCCCACACTTGTATAACCCTCTGGGTGGGGATTGCTTTGAAATCCACAGTTTTGAAACAGGAAGGGATATTACTGTTGTAAAATGTCAGTGGCTGAATCATAGGTGTCATTGAAATTTTGTGTTATTCACTTCCAAGAAATGTGTTTCACTTGAAAGCATACTGACGTATTCGCCCCAGCATTTCAGGGTTACAGTTACTTTAAAAATCCTCTTCCAAGTATATTCTAGAGAGCTTTGATATACAGATTCATGAAATCAGTGCTACATTGCTATTTAATTAAATTGCAACAGAACTAGTGAGAGGTTCTCAAGAGAAATTGAAATATGTATTTTTGGTAGTTCAGCGGCAAATGGGCTGTTTACTAATGCTTGAAAATATGAAGATGCATTGCTCTGAAAATCGTTAATATTAATTCCTGTGTTGCTTTCCTTTTTTTTACATCTACAATTCCTATTTAAAAGTATATCAAGAAAATGTCTAGCATTGCATGTTCTTTAATTATTTCAGTTACAGATGAAAGAACTTAGGGAAGTAAGAAAATGAAGGCAAAAATATATTACAAAACTACTGAGTAATAATAGGCCAGCCAAAACCAGCAACAACAACATAAAATTAGATTAAAAACTGTTAGTTAAAAGAAACAATGCGCGTAGATGAAATGCGTATTTTTATAAAAAGACTGTTCCCTGGTAACTTTGAAATAATGTTAACCAAACGCATGTCAATATGGGCATACTGAAAATAATTCATCTGGATAATGCAAACAAAAACAACTGAGAGGGGACTTCCCTGGTGACTCAGTGGCTAAGAATCCGCCTGCCAATGCAGGGGATGCGAGTTCAAGCCCTGGTCCGGGAAGATCCCACATGCCGCGGGGCAACTAAGCCCGTGTGCCACAACTACTGAGCCTGTGCTCTAGAGCCTGCATGCCACAGCTACTGAGCCTGCATGCCACAACTCTGAAGCCCATGTGCCTAGAGCCCGTGCTCCGCAACAAGAAAAGCCACTGCAGTGAGAGGCCTGTGCACTGCAATGAAGAGTAGCCCCCGCTCACCACAACTAGAGAAAGCCCACGCACAGCAATGAAGACCTAATGCAGCCAAAAGAAAACAAAACAAACAAAGACAAAAACGAGAAAATTCTATTGACCCTTCATCATTTTTTTATTCTAAGGAGGCTTTAACATACAATCATCAGTATTGGAAAGTATTTGCAGGAAAGAGGAGCGTGGATTCATAGCAATAGGTCAAAGATAGAAACGGGGATCTCTTTGTAATATCAAAATTAAGTTTCCCCTGAATATGCACTGTCCTGTAAGAACTTGAAAACATATTTAAAATGTATTATTGATACAAATGTATTAAAATATATTAAATTGTATATTAAACATGTAGCAGGGGCATGTTTCTAAATTTATAGTATTCCATCAGATAATAATTTTCATAGATATAAGCAATGCAAACATTTCCCAAGAATGTTCAGCACATTGACAGCTTGGGATAAACTGTTTTTCTACTCTTAAAAGTTATTATCTGGGCTTCCCTGGTGGCGCAGTGGTTGGGAGTCCGCCTGCCGATGCAGGGGACACGGGTTCGTGCCCCGGTCCGGGAGGATCCCACATGCCGCGGAGCGGCTGGGCCCGTGAGCCGTGGCCGCTGAGCCTGCGCGTTCGGAGCCTGTGCTCCACAACGGGAGAGGCCGCGGCAGTGAGAGGCCCATGTACCGCCCAAAAAAAAAAAAAAGTTATTATCTGCATCAAAAAAAAAAATCATGAGAGCCAACTAAATAAACCATTTGAGTTTGAATATCTCATATTATGCCAAAAATATGGCTCAGTTTGCTCTTATTTTTTCATATTACTCGTCAAAATATACTAAAATTTGTGTGAAGGACAAGAAAAAAACTTTGAGTTGAGAATATACTGATTTATGTATTTAATATATAGACATGGCTGAATAAATACAAGGACAATTTTAATAATACTCTTCGGGCACTCATTAACCTTTTCATTAAAGTTAATGGACTTAGTTGTTGGTGGCAACACATGGAATAAGTAGTCATGTATGAGAAAGGCAGAAAAAAAAAAGTATAATGAAAATTTCCCAGTGGAATTCATTTAGATATCCGAGTTGAAAACTACCATAATTTCAAAATCACTTAGTTCTAGCAAAATCATCTAAGAAGTGTGAAGTTTCAAACATTGCTTATAAAGAAGGTAAAGAAAACTGTTTTCATGGATAGTGATATTAGACCTAAGCTGTATAGACACAAGAGACCAATTTTCAGTCCTATTTTTGAAGAATAACTCATTTTTTTTCAGGAACCACTCAGTTATTAAGGGATTGCTTTAGCCAGCAAATAAGATACTCTTATACTTTCTTTTACCTTTTACATTCTTTATTCATTCATTTTCTTGTTCATGGATATACTTTTTAAAGGGAACTCAGACTTTCTAAGCACCATTGAAAAATAAATATATTGAAAAATCTTTTGATAAATTAGAAATTTTTAACTCATTTATGTGATTTAAAATGGAGAAATTTGGGAAGTTGGTAATTTTATTCCTCTGCCCGCAACAACAGATAGTGAAAATCAGACACAAAACAATACAATGAAAAGAAATATCTGTAAGTTCAAGTATATGGAGATGATAAACATAAAATATATTTGTTGTCAAATATTCAGGGAATTTTAAAAACTCATAGACTAGGAAACTTATTTTTTATATATGTTTATTTATTTACTTATTTATTTTTGGCTGCATTGGGTCTTTGTTACTGTGCGCAGGCTTTCCGTAGTTGCGGCGAGCGGGGGCTACTCTTCGTTGCGGTGCACGAGCTTTTCATTGCGGTGCCTTCTCTTGTTGCGGAGCACGGGCTGTAGGCGGGCAGGATTCAGTAGTTGTGGCGTGTGGGCTCAGTAGTTGTGGCGCCCGGGCTTAGTTGCTCTGCGTCATGTGAGATCTTCCCGGACCAGGGCTCAAACCCGTGTCCCCTGCATTGACACTCAGATTCTTAACCACTGAGCCTCCAGGGAAATCCCTAGGAAACTATTCTTATCTTCAAATACATGCTTACTGTTTTTATTGCTTCTCAAAATAAGGATTTTATTTCCGTTTAGATGTACAGTCTGCATTTTTTAATTAAAATATCACACTAATTTTATCATGTCACTAACAATTCTTCCATTCCATGATTTTAATAGCTACAAATGAGTCCCTCCAAGGCATGGACCATAGTTTTGGCAACTGAGGTAGTGTGTCAGTCTGAGTGCAATCAGGGAAGCAGACCCAGGGATGCCTCTTTACACAGTGCTGAGAGTGGGTTAACACACCCTATAAGGCTGTCATTTTTAATATCTGACTTTGGCTTTTGAAGTCTACAGACAGAAGAAGAAGAAACAGATAAATGTCAAGTGGAGAGAAATAGAGCAAACAGAAACCCACGAGCACACATTTGCACATTACAGCAGCACCAGAAGGGGTCAACTCATCCATTATATTGGGACGGTAATAATACCTACAATATAGCATAGTTGTAAGGACTAAAGAAATTGTTAGGATGCCACCTGGTATAAAGGATAGTCCCTTTTCAGTACAAGCAGTGCTAATACCAGACCTGTAGTCCTGGCGTTGGCAGCTGTAGGGTTAGTAGTAATGACTTGGTGAAACCACTCTTCACAAAGCATGTTCCTACCAGTGGTACCAACAGGACACGGGAGATTCCCTCCCATCTTATTAAGCAAAGGCTGGCATGAACGTCTCCGTTTCTCCCCATTCCCTAAAATAATTCCCATCTTTTAAAAGCCTTCTTTAAATTAAGCTCTGTTTAAGCATCAGCTATATTTCAAAGGCTTACATTAATCTTCAAACTCTTACGCAAAGGAAGACATCGACTGTTCTGAGAATGCTAAGGAAATGACTTGTTTATGATTAGAAAACACACATCAGGTGTTTCAATGTTTTGAGTGAGGAAAATGTCAGAAGCATCTTTTGGGTACTCTTTCATTTTCTAACATATGTATGATTTTTTTTTTCTTCTTTGATATTAGGTAGGGCATTTGGAATGTCAAAAATATACCATAGTCCAATCTGACCCTCAATTAATTTTTTTAAAATCTTTGGAAATAAGCCTGATAACCAAAGATCACCACTGGAGCCAACATTTGAATATACCATGGACAGAAGACTCAGATATTCTTGGGGAACACATGGAGTGATAATGTGAAATTTTAAATAAATGTCTAAAAGTATGTCTCAACCTTTTCAGGTGGGAACATTTGTTTGCAACAGAGATGATTGCTCACCTAGAATCTAGCCCCTGCAGACCCATCCACAAAACCTGCTGGGGATCAGGGCCCCAGCGCTTCATGTTTACAGTAACTGCTGTAAAGCATCTAGGAAACCAACTGCACATTTTCCATAAAGTGAGATGCATTTAGATCGATGCCTCCTAGACTTTGCCAGAGCTTTCTATATTTCAAACACTTTAGTAGAAAGAGCAACACTAAGTCAGGTTTTGTTTTTGTCTTTGTCTTTTTTTGCGGTACGCGGGCCTCTCACTGTTGTGGCCTCTCCCGTTGCGGAGCAACAGGCTCCGGACGCGCAGGCTCAGCGGCCATGGCTCACCGGCCCAGCCGCTCCGCGGCACGTGGGATCTTCCCGGACCGGGGCACGAACCCGCGTCCCCTGCATCGGCAGGCGGACTCTCAACCACTGCGCCACCAGGGAAGCCCCCTAAGTCAGGTTTTGTATGAGATCAGTTACCTGGGTATTGCTCTCACCAGGTTAATTTTTTTCTTGATTTTTTTTTCTTTTTTTTTGCCACGCCACGTGGCATGCGGGATCTCACTTCCCCGTGCCCCCTGCAGTGAAAGCACGGAGTCTTAACCACTGGATCGCCAGGAAAGTCCCAGTTTAATTTTTTTCAGGAAGTGTTGGTAAAAGAATTTTGGCCACTTGTGTCATCCAGCTTATTTTAAAGTTATGTCTGTAACAGAAATAAAGTTTGACAGACCGTTTAAATTTCTGATACCGAAACGAGACACATGTGAAAAGTGGAGAAGACTCGAGGAATTCAAAGGGAAGATGTCCAGAGATAAAAGATGAGATTATGAAAAGAAGGGCACCAGGAGTACTTTCTTGCCATGGTTATTAGCAAGCGTGGGGGAAAATAGAGCTGGGATTTGACAGTGCAGGCATTTGCTTCCCATACCAGGCAGTACTGGGGACCTCTGTGTGGGCTGTGGGAACCTGCAAGAGGTCTGGCTTTCTGTGCATTCAGACAAATTGCTTTGGAGAAGCGTTGCCACAAACCATGTGGACTTCCATTTCTAAGCTCCCTTCCTTGTTGAGAATCCAAGGCTAAGCATCTCACAGGTGTCCAGGGCCAGTCCCGAAAGGCCATCCATTTTCTCGAACTTTCTTTTAGGACTGGTGAGGGGGGAGGCATGTGTGTGTTTTGAGTGTGAAGGGCTATCCAGCTTGTGTTTAAAACACATTTTTGGTGCAAGCACCAATAGTTTTCTCTAACAAAACCTTTGCTCTTATGGTATCTTACTTGCATTTTTCATTCTCAACCCCTTGACAAAATTAACTTTTGTCTTTAGGATATAATTTATGGGCTGTTGCTTTGGCTTGTGTGTGTATACGTAAGTACGTGTATGCATATATATGTAGATGGATGGATAGATGAATAGATGCATGATTGGATGGATGGACGGACGGACGGATGGATGGATGGGTTGATGGATGGATGATTCAATGCATGGATGAGAGAGAGAGATTGTATTTTCCTCTTTTCTCATAGTGGATCTGTTATCATTCACAATACAACCCTTGGAGGAATCTCAAAGCCCAGGTTTTCCACACTCTAGAGTCAGAATGTTTGAATACACATTCCCATCCTAGAATGCCTCTCCGTGAACTCTTACAGAGAAATCTCGCCTCACAGTTTTCAGCAGTGTCTCTTTTCAGTTTGTCTAGCCCTATTTAAAATACACACCAAATGTTTTCTTTTACAAAACCTTCGCTGTCACTGTATTTACTTCCATTTCCCACTCTCAGTCCTTTGGTGAAAGTAACTTTTTTCTTTAGATCATAATTTATGGGCCATTGCTCTGGCTTGTTTGTGTGTGTTCATAAATACGGTTGACCCTTGAATATCACAACATGGGGGGTTACGGGCGCCAACCATCTGTGCAGTCAGAAATCCACGTATAATGTGTAGCTGGCTCTCTGTATCCACAGTTCCACATCCATGGAGTCAACAAATTGCAAATTATGTAGTACTGTCGTATTTACTATTGAAAATAATCTGCATATAAGTGGATTCGCACAGTTGAAACCCACTTTGTTCAAGGGTCAACTGAACATTTATGCACATATATATAGATTGATAGTTGGATGAATAAATGATTGTATGGATGGATAGGTGGAAGGATTGATGATTGAATGGAAGGATGGATGCATAGAAAGATTGATGATTGGCTGGCTGGATGGATGGATAGATGGATAATAAGATGGATGGATTTTTGGATAGATGGATGGATGAATAAATGATCGTATGGCTGGATAGATGGAAGGATTGAGGATTGGATGGAAGGATGGATCGTGAGCAAGAGAGATAGACAATTTGATTTTTCTTTTTTCTCACAGTGGATTTGTTATATATCATTACGACCATTAGGACCCTTGGAGGAATCTGAAATCCCAAGTTTTCTACTTTGTAGAGTCAGAATGTTTGAATACATATTTCCATCATAGAACGCCTCTCCACGTAATCTTATAGAGAAATCTGGCTTCACAGTTTTAAATGGTGTCTCTTTTCAGTTTGTCTAGCCACTTGCTACTCCATGGCATGAGTTTTATGATCTCTCAGGAGCAGGGTAGAAAGAGACCCCGCCCCAGATCTATAAAATCAGAATCTGCATTTCATCAGTGATCTGGGTGTGCATTATGTTTGAGAAGCACCGTTACCTTGTGTGTAAGTCAGCTCTAGGTCACAAACATGCAAGAGTAGTCACCCAGCATATTCGGGAAAATAGTAGGTGAAATAGAACACAACCTAAGGCCAAAGTCACAGAACCAAGGTGTGTCCTGGTGGGAGCTGATAGTCAACTAAATCCATCTAACACTCTGCAAAGTTGAACGCATTACATAATTCTTCAGGATGAGAGGACGGCTCGTGAGGTCTGCCAGCCTGGAATATTTATCCTGTCTGGCTTTATGTCTGTCGTTTATTACGTATGCCTCAATCTTCTCACTGAATTATGGTGGTGTGTTTGGATGTCTGCCTCTCGGGCTGCAGGTGGGAGGTTTCTGAGTGTGGAAAATGCATTTGAGACTGCCTGCATGGGGAGCTAAGCAATGTACTGAATTGAAATAAATGCCACATTTTATTTAGTGGTTGTTAAAGAAAAAAAAGCAAAAGACAGCAGCTGATGTCTTCTGAATCCCTCCATGCTCCGTGAAAACCACAGTGTCCCACACAGCTTACCTGAAAGGCTATTAACGCTGAGGTGTCGGCTTCAACACCTGGGTCTCTGCCTTTAGCTGGCAAGCTGCCTGTCTGCCCGGGAACTTGCATACAGTTGCACTTGGAAAGCTGTTTCCAAATCGAGTCAAGAATACTCTGAAACAAGCGACCACGTATGGTTGCTCCATTTTCTGTATCAGACACTTGATACTTCCTTTTCCATGGGAATCCACAGTAGGATTCTATAGAGACTAAATTGTATCGACATTGAAAGATACAAACATATTTTGAAAAGTTATAAAGCAGCAGAAAATGGAGATCTGTACCCACCCCTGTCATTGTAGCTATAACTACATGGCAGGGGCTGGCATCCTTCTCTGCCATGCTTCTTTCATAATTCTTATTATTCAAGGTGACAGCAAGTTCATTTCTTTAGTACTATCTTGTCTGACTACTCCAGGGAGCTGAATTATGCTCCCCCACCCCCAACATGTCCATGCCCTAACGTTTCAAACCTGTGAATACATTACTTTACATGGTCAAAGGGACTTTGCAGATGTGGTTATCTTGAGGATCTAGAAGTGGGGAGATGATGCCCGTTATCTTGAGGATCTAGAAGTGGGGAGATGACGCCCGGGGGTCCAGCTGGGCCCAAAGTCATCACGAGGGTCCTTTTGAAAGGGAGGCAGGGGGCTCCAGTCCTAGAGAAGATGTGAGGACTCACAAAGAAGTCAAAAAGGGAGATTCAAAGGTGCTGCGCTGCTGGGCTTGAAAATGGATCAAGAAGCCAGAAGTGAAGGGAGGCATATCATTTACATGTGGAATCTAAAAAAATGACAGAAACGAGCTCCTCTACAGAACAGGCATGCGGGATACACAGACACACGCAACCATATATCAAAAAGATCAACAACAAGGCCCTACTGCAGAGCACAGGGAACTCTATTCAATATCGTGTAACAACCTATAATAGAAAACAATCTGGAAAAAAACTGTGTATAGATATGTATATAAATACATATCTGCATCACTTTTCTGTACACCTGAGACTAACACAATACTATAAATCAACTCTGCTTCGATTGAAACAAAAAGATACAGAATGATTCCCTCACTACAAAGATCTACCTAGTGTTACCCTTTCACATTCTCAGGCTCCCACGATCTCCCACCTCTGACGACCATGCATCTCTTCTACATCTCTATAACTTTGTCATTTCAAAAATGTCACAGCAGGGAAGCATACCAACTTCTTAAGGTGTGAGGTAGAGCTTTTTCACTCAGTGGGTGACTCTTGTTTTTATTTTATGTTTCTTTTCGGAAGCGTGGTGCAGAAGTTAAACCCAGAGGACTCAAGGGGAGAGGGTCTGGACTGGGACACTTTGGAGAGAGAGTCACCCAGCTGTCTGACCCTTGAATTTCTTATCTATAAAATGGGGATAACGGTGTCATCACAGAATGGTACGAAGATTGAACGAAGTAATGCATGTCAGTCTCTGATTAGACTGTTGGTTACAAGGTAAGACATCAATTAAAATGAGATGTTTTACTATGGAAATCAGTGTGGAGGTTCCTCAAAAAACTAAAAATAGAACTAGCATATGATCCAGCAATTCTACTCCTGGGTAGTTATCTGAAAAAAACAAAATCACTATCTCAAAAAGACATCTAAACCCCTGTGTTCATTGCAGCATTATCTACAATACCCAAGATACGGAAACAATCAAAGTATCCATTTGACAGATGAATGGATAAGGAATATGTGGTGTATGTATACACTGGAATATTATTCTTCCATTAAAAAAAAGGACATCCTGCTATTTTCAACAACATGGATGGACCTTGAGGGCATTACATTTAGGGAAATAAGTCAGAAAAAGAAAAATACTTCATGATTTCAGTTCTATGTGTAATCTATAAAACAAACCAGCAAACAAACAAAAAATCCATCTCATAGATATAGAGAAGGGATTGGTGGCTGCCAGAGTTGGGGGATAGGCAAAATCGGGGAAGGGGACCCAAGGGTACAAACTTCCAGTTATAAAATAAATAAGTCCTGGAGTGTAATGTACAGCATGGTGACTATAGTTAATGACACTGTTTAATTTATTTTTTTATAATTAATTTTTATTGGAGTATAGTTGCTTTGCAATGTTGTGTTACTTTCTGCTGTACATCAAAGTGAATATACGTATACACATATCCCCTCTTTTTTGGATTTCTTTCCCGTTTAGGTCACCACAGAGCACTGAGTTCCCTGTGCTATTCAGTAGGTACTCATGAGTTATCTATTTTATACATAGTATCAATAGTGTATATATGTCAATCCCAATCTCCCAGTTCATCCCACCCCCTCCTTTTCCCCCGTTGGTGTACATACGATTGTTCTCTATGTCTGTGTCTCTATTTCTGTTTTGCAAGTAAGATCATCTTTACCATTTTTCTAGATTCCACATATATGCGTTAATATACGATATTTGTTTTTCTCTTTCTGACTTACTTCACTCTGTATGACAGTCTCTAGGTCCATCCACGTCTCTATAAATGACCCAGTTTTGTTCCTTTTAATGGCTGAGTAGTATTCCATTGTATATATATACCACATCTACTTTATCTGTTCCTCTGTTGATGGACAGTTAGTTTGCTTCCATGTCCTGGCTGTTGTAAATAGTGCTGCAATGAACATTGGGCTACCTGTGTCTTTTTGAATTATGGTTTTCTCTGGGTATATGCCCAGTAGTGGGATTGCTGGGTCATATGGTAATTCTATTTTTAGTTTTTTAAGGAATCTCCATACTGTGCTCCATAGTGGCTGTATCAATTTACATTCCTACCAACAGTGCAAGAGGGTTCCCTTTTCTCCACACCCTCTCCAGCATTTACTGTTTATAGATTTTTTATGATGGTCATTATGACAGGTGTGAGGTGATACCTCATTGTAGTTTTGATTTGCATTTCTCTAATAATTAGTCATGTTGAGCATCTTTTCATGCGTTTGTTGGCCATCTGTATGTCTTCTTTGGAGAAATGTCTATTTAGGTCTTCCACCCATCTTTTGATTGGGTTGTTTGTTTTTTTTGGTATTGAGCTGCATGAGCTGCTTCTATATTTTGGAGATTAATCCTTTGTCAGTAGCTTCGTTTGCAAATATTTTCTCTCATTCTGAGAGTTGTCTTTTCATCTTGTTTATGGTTTCCTTTGCTGTGCAAAAGCTTTTAAGTTTCATTAGGTTCCATTTTTGTTTTTATTTTCATTAGTCTAGGAGGTGGGTCAAAAAAAGATCTTGGTGTGCATTATGTCCTAGAGTGTTCTGCCTATGTTTTCCTCTAAGAGTTTTATAGCTTTTGGCTTTAAATTTAGGTCTTTAATCCATTTGGAGTTTATTTTTGTGTATGGTGTTAGGGAGTGTTTTAATTTCATTCTTTTATATGTAGCTGTCCAGTTTTCCCAGCACCATTTATTGAAGAGGCTGTCTTTTCTCCATTGTATATTCTTGCCTCCTTTATCAAAGATAAGGTCACCATATGTGCATGGCTTTATCTCTGGGCTTTCTATCCTTTTCTATTGGTGTGTATTTCTGGTTTTGTGCCAGTACCATACTGTTGATTAGTATAGCTTTGTAGTATATTCTGAAGTCAGAGAGCTTGATTCCTCCAGCTCCGTTTTGCTTTCTCAAGATTGCTTTGGCTATTTGGGGTCTTTTGTGTTTCCATACAAATTGTAAAATTTTCTGTTCTAGTTCTCTGAAAAATGCCCTGGGTGATTTGATAGACATTGCATTTAATCTGTAGATTGCTTTGGGTAGTATAGTAATTTTTACAATATTGATTCTTCTAATCTGAGAACATAATATATCTCTCCGTCTATTTGTATCTTTAATTTCTTTCATCAGCATCTTACAGTTTTCTGAGTACAGTTCTTTTGCCTCCATAGGCAGATATATTCCTAGGTATTTTATTCTTTTAGTTGCAATTGTAAATGGGATTTTTCCCTGAATTTCTCTTTCTGATCTTTTGTTGTTAGTGTATAGGAATGCAAGAGATTTCTCTAAATGTTTGATAGAATTCACCTGTGAAGCCATCTGGTCCTGGACTTTTGTTTGTTGGGAGTATTTAAAATCACAGATTGAATCTCAGTACTTATAATTGGTCAGTTCATATCTTCTATTTCTTCCTGTTTCAGTCTTGGAAGGTTGTACATTTCTAAGAACTTGTCCATTTTTTCCAGGTTGTCCATTTTATTGGCATATAGTTACTTATAGTCATCTCTTATCATCCTTTGTATTTCTGTGGTGTCAGTTGTAACTTTTCCTTTTTCATTTCTAATCTTATTGATTTGAGTCCTCTCCATTTTTTTCCTGATGAGTCTGGCTAAAGGTTTATCAATTTTGTTTATCTTCTCAAAGAACCAGCTTTTAGTTTCATTGATCTTTGCTGTTGTTTTCTTCATTTCTATTTCATTTATTTCTGCTCTGATATTTATTTCTTTCCTTCTACTAACTTTGGGTTTTGGTTTTTTGTTGTTATTGTTGTTCTTTTTCTTGTTGCTTTAGGTGTCAGGTTAGATTGTTTATTTGAGATTTTTGTTTCTTGAGGTGAGATTGAATTGCTATACATTTCCCTCTTAGAACTGCTTTTGCTGCATCCCATAGGTTTTGGGTCATTGTGTTTTCTTTTTTTAAAAATAAATTTATTTATTTATTTATGGCTGTGTTGGGTCTTTGCTGCTGTGTGTGGGCTTTCTCTAGTTGCAGCGAGGGGGGCCTACTCTTCGTTGTGGTGTGTGGCCTTCTCATTGCAGTGGCTTCTCTTGTTGCAGAGCATGGGCTCTAGGCACACGGGCTCTAGAGGGCACGCTCAGTAGTTGTGGCACATGGGCTCAGTTGTTCCACAGCATGTGGGATCTTCCCAGACCAGGGCTCGAACCCGTGTCCCCTGCATTGACAGGTGGATTCTTAACCACTGTGCTACCAGGGAAGGCCCCATCGTGTTTTCATTGTCATTTGTTTCTAAGTATTTTTTGATTTCCTCTTTGATTTCTTCAGTGATCTCTTGGTTATTTAGTAGCATATTGTTTAGCCTCCATGTGTTTGTGTGTTTTACAGTTTTTTTCCTGTAATTGATTTCTAATCTTATATCACTGTGGTCAGAAAAGATGCTTGCTATGATTTCAATTTTCTTAAATTTACCAAGGCTTGATTTGTGACCCAAGATGTGATCTGTCTTGGAGAATGTTCCGTGTGTATTTGAGAAGTGTATTTTGCTGCTTTCAGATAGAATGTGCTATCAATATCAATTAAGTCTCTCTGGTCTAATGTATCATTTAATGCTTCTGTTTCTTTATTAATTTTCTGTCTGGATGATCTGTCCATCAGTGTAAGTGGGAGCGACACTTTTTTATATTTAAAAGTTGCTAAGACAGTAAATCTTAAAAGTTCTCATCACTGGGAAGAACGATGTGCAGTGGTTTATGTTAACGAAACACATTGTGACGATCATTTTGCTTCTATACTTGGATCAGATCATGATGCTGTACACTTGAAACTAATACAGTGTGGTATGTTAACTGTATCTCAATAGATAGATAAATAAATTATTTCATGAGCACAATGCTCTCTCTCGATAGATAGATGATAGATCATAGATAAATGATAGATGGGTAGGTAGAGAGATGGATGGATAGATAGAAGGACGGATAGATAGATACGTATATATGATCTTAAATATACATATTTCCTGTTGATTGATGCTTAATAATCTAGTTTGATTGAGTACATGGTAGGAGACTCAAACCATGTAGTTTAACCCATTTTTCCATTTGAGAAGGGAGGGTGTATGGTCAACCCATTTGCGATGGCTGTTGTCATCTTTCTGTCCATCCCCTGCTTGACCAGACGCTGCTTCACTGACATCCTTTTCATGATAGGGCTTAATCTGTAACTGCCTCTGTGCTTGCCCCCTGCCCCAGCCGCTGGTTTCCTTGGTAACTGTTGAGCCAGTTTTCCAATCCCCCTGTAAATGGTTGCCTCCTTCCCCCCCTGAGGAGCAAAGATTGTTTCCATGTCCTGTCCGTCATCTGCCACACACGGTCCGTTGTCACTCCAGGACCTTGCTTCAGATGCGTAAGGTCCACCATCTGTTAAACCACTGATGTCTCTGTTGCTGACCCCAGGCTCTTTCTTCCATTTCCAGGCCAGGCAAGTATAGGGCTTGCAGGCGTGCGGGGTGCAGCCTAACAGAAGTCAAATGGAATTAAAACCTCCATTGCTGTACAAAAGGTAAAAATGGCCAAGATTTTAGGTAGATTCATACGGTGCCTTTCTAGTCAACTCCTAAACGTTCACATGTGTTTACTCTTGAGAACTTAGAGTGCAGCATAGTATAAGTATGTATAGGAGAATCACGTCCTGTTTTTAAAAAACAACCTGCCTTTCTGTTCTGTCTCTGCTGTGTGTAGGACACGAAGCTGACTGAGATTGTGTGACTTTTTTTTTCTCTCCTCATTCTTTAACACCTTCTGATAAACGGAACCCAGGCACAATTCATCCTGTAACACAAGCTGCGAAAACTCAGCTGGAAACATTTAAAACACAGCCTCTGTGAAGGAGAAAATTGTGTAGCTCTGGACATGCAAAATTGGGGCCATGATCTAGTTTAAATAATTCCTTTTTCTGAAGCCTGCCAGACACATTACTGTAAAATACATCATTCGCACTTATATTGGTAATTAAAAAATGCCAGCCTGTAATCTCAAGGTGTAAAAGGGAGGGAAAACTCTTGCTTGTTTCCCCTGCAGTTCAAACATGACTTTCTCCTTATCCCAACATTTCAAAAAAGGCCACTGTGTGTGAAAGCTACATAAATCATCTACTGTTACAGGAGTTACGCTCTATAAAAATTTAAAACACATCAACGCTGGGACTTAAAACAGTCAAATTTATCTGGACAGTGTGGAAGAGAACATTACACATTAAGATACCTGAAATATAAAGAATTTCCTTGTTATCAGTTTACTTTCAAGAGCAGAAAGTAACAGGTATAGACCATTAGAAGATTTCTTAGGAGGTTCACTGAGAAGGCAGTTTATGAAAGTAAAAGACAATTTAATATTAACGGACCAGTCAGCCCTTGAGATTGAGTTAAGCTTTCTTTGGTTCTTACTGTTCGTAAGATAGTTTAACTCTTCTTCTTAACTCACGTTATTAATTTTCAAGCAATTTGTTGAAAAAAACTGTATAACCATCAGCCCAAATCCTCTTTAAATTTTTCCAAATGTGTCATTGATTAAATCTAAGTTAACTAGTTGTTTGGCTTAGATAGTACTAATGAGTGAATGATGTGCAGACGTCATATTTTCGGTGGCTCAAGGCTTATTTGAACTGAGATGTGGCTTTCCATCTTTGATTTTTTTAATTAATTAATTTATTTTTTATTTGTTTTATTTTTGGCTGTGTTGGGTCTTCGTTGCTGCACGCAGGCTTTCTCTAGTTGCAGCGGGCAGGGGCTACTCTTTGTTGCGGTGCACAGGCTTCTCATTGCGGTGGCCGGCTTCTCCTGTTGTGGAGCACAGGTTCTAGGCATGTGGGCTCCGTAGTTGTGGCACACAGGCTCAGTTGTTGTGGCTTGTGGCCTCAGTAGTTGCAGCACATGGGCTCTAGGGCATGTGGGCTTCAGTAGTTGTGGCTCGTTGGGCTCCAGAGCGCAGGCTCAGTAGTTGTGGCTAATGGGCTTAGCTGCTCCGCAGCATGTGGGATCTTCCCGGACCAGGGATCAAACCCGTGTCCCCTGCATTGACAGGCGGATTCTTAACCACTGTGCCACCAGGGAAGTCCCCATCTTTGATTTTTTTAAAGTAACAATCCAGCTTTTAATTTTTTTAAATCACAGGCATCTGCTAGAGCTAAGAAAAAGAGTAAAAGTCTGCTATCTTATTTTCTCAGTATTTCTCTTAACAAGCTCTTCAGCTTTGTGACACTGGTGTGTGAACGTGTGTAATGCTTTTTTGATGCTTGAAGCATATGCATTTTTAGTTTTCATTTTCTTTACTCAAATATTCTTTTAATTTTTGGACATTTACACCCTTGTCCTTGCGAGGCTGGTTTTTTTTTTTTTTTTCTGGTATAAAAGTATTATTTTCCTTTTCAGAGTGCATTTATAAGTATTTTATGAGATATTCCTTTTTTTTTTTTTTTACAAATAAATGATTAAGTATATAATCCCTCGTTATTAACTATAGTCACCATGCTGTGCGTTCAGTCCTCAGAATTTGCTCTTGAAAGTAGCTGAGAGTAGATAACTGTTTTCAGCACCAAAAATAAAAAAATGTATAACGTTAACTATGTGAGGTAATGGATATGTTAATTATCTTGATCTTGGTAATAACGCCACAATATACATGTGTATCAAACCATCACATTACACACTTTAACTGTACACAATTACATGTGTCAGTTATTCCTCAGTAACTTTTTTACAAACATAAAAAATGCGTCAAATGATTTAAGTTTCCAACGTTTCACCTTTGACAAGGCAAATCTGCATAGGAAACCCCGCGGAGGAAGTCCTTTGTCACAAACAAATCCCTTCCTGTCCCCAAGCCCACAAAGCTTCCCCTCACTATTTTTTTGCCCTTTAAACTGATACAACAGGGATATTGACCTTCCCTCCACAATTAACCCTATTTTCATGTCTCCCAAGGACCAGTCTTTACTACCAGGAATTGCCAACTTATGTCGATAACTTGTCTTCTTTAAGTGACACGTTCCTGTTTTGCAGTTTCTACCAGGACACGCATATTCATTGGTAAATTAAAATAAAGTGAGAAAGCTTCCCCACAGGTATGCAGATGTTTTGTGAGAGAACCGCCTTGAACACATTGCTTCACCCTTGCGTTGGTATCAATACTTGCAGATACGCATCCTCTCCATCAGAGGTGCCTTGCTGTTCGCCTCAAGTTTGATGAGTTGTGGGGCTTGCCTAGTCTATTATCCAGTCCTATCGTGTCTACTCTTAGGAAAAGTGTGGCTCAGTGAACTTAGTATCAGCCTTAACATCCTCTTTAGCAGAATCGTGCCATCATTTGCAGACGTGAAATAGGGTGGACTTTTTATGAGGGTTCTGGGATGTTCTCATGTCCCTTGCAGTGAAATAATTAGTTCTGCTCATTTGAAGCCGGATGGCTTAATTTTACTTTCTCCAGTCAGGGGAAGTCCAGTCACTTTTAATATCTGCCCATGAGGAAGCATGTTGGCGGGTCATTTCTCTTTCCTGGATTGAAGTGAGCTGGGATATTCTGTGATCTGAAAGACTTGTCCAGTATTAACTATAAACTACTTGAAGGTCACGGGAGACCTGAGGAAAGCTTGGCCATGGGGTTGGTGGTAGAGATTGAGGATTCCTTTGAGTCTGTAACCACGGGATATTCTTTCTTTGTAAATTTTTAATAACATCTTAATGACCAATTTATTAATGCCTAAGTTAACAGTGAACGCAAAAGCTGTTAAGAGCCTTTGGCCGTAGCAAATAGCCCATGTCTCAGATGAAGTGCTGAACTGGGTCTGTGCTTCTATACCTGGGGATTCTTATTCATCACAGTCAGCACTATTCTTTCTCCAAAGTTATCCCCCCAGAAGATACTACCCTATGTTTCTGGAGTGTTTGAATGAGCTGGACATACCATGAGCACTAAGATTACAGGATGCTTAGCCTGTGTCTGGATGTTAAGAGTCACTGGGTTATATTGGTGTTAAAAGTATACCTGCCCTGGGATTCTCAGTTTCCATTTTTGAGACTCTGTCGTCTGGGATAGAGGTGTTCCTACGGTGAACAGAGTGTACACAGTATGTGTATAGAATATACGTTCACACAGAGGAGTAGAGAGCTGCAAGGTGCAATAAAGTAGCCTATGAGCACGTATTTCCATGAACACTGCAAATGTGTCCGTTCCAAACACAGCCATGCTCTGAATCTAAAATCTAGAATTTAGATTGGGTTTGACATATGTACATATATACGCTATATACATATATACATTACTATATATAAAATAGATAACTGATGAGAAACTACTGTATAGCACAGGGAACTCTACTCAGTGCTCTGAGGTGACCAAATGGGAAGGAAATCCAAAAAAGAGGGTATCTATGTATATGTATGACCGATTCACTTTGCTGTACAGCAGAAACTAACACAGCAATGTGAAGTAGCTATACTCCACTAACAATCAATAAAAATAAATAAATAAAACACACTGAATGTCAGAGACTTGGTAGGAAAGAAAGAACATAAAATATCTCATTCGCAATGTCTTATAGTGATTTCATATTCCACTATTTCATATATATTGGGTTCAATCGAATATATTTTAAAAATTAATTTTTCCCATTCTTTTCTTTTTCTTTCATGCGGCTGTTTGAAAGTTTGACCTTATATATATGGCTAACATTCCACTTCTGTTGGCTGTGCTGGGGTACAGGATATGTACTCAGATTTTATTGCAATTGCTTTGATTGACATTACATACAGATTTTATTTTTATTGCTTGTTACAGCTAAAAATTTTAAGCAAGTGACCTGTCCATCACTGTGAAAATTGTTAAACCAAGCATGCCACACCCGTACCATTACAGTCTTCAAAGTGAGTAAGGAAAATGGCATCGACTCCTATCTCGAGATATGAGAAGTTTTCTAAATTACAGTGTCTGATGGAAAACGAAAAGAGACCCAGACAGGACATAAAGTGGGGTAGTGTTAGGACCGAAAATTGTATTCAGGTTTTCCAGAAAAACAGCAGCTGATTTGGGGGATACCTCCTGAGGGCTCCCATCCCATATTTGCTGAGTCAGAGACTGTCAAATTGTCATCCAACACGTTACGGAAGATGCAGATTTCCCATCTCCACCTCCACAGATTCATCCTGAGAAATCCTTGTCTCGCTCAGGAAACCTCCAATTTCACGTGCTCCATGGTGGGGATCATGGCAGAGAGTGACTTCCCTTCTGCTCTGCTCAGCAGGCAAGGGCTCTCCTTCTGGAGCCTTCCCTGGCTGGACAGGGCTTTCCTCTTACCAGGAGCTGGTAACCAGGTAGAAGAGATCCTGTTCTTGCTGACCTCAAAGTCCTGCACGTTTTATACTCCATTCTGCATCCGGGCCCTTTCCAGCTAAGGGTCCCTTCTCCCGACTTTAAAACACCACCTATGAAGATGAGAAGCCTTGATTACACCCCCAAATCATTGCCTTCTTGCCTGTCTCTCTTCACCCTGATCCTTCCTAGCCATCCAGTTTAGATCTCATCCCTAAGGTCAGTTTCTCGGGGTGATATACCCTCAACGCTCCTGGAGTGCATCACGTCAGCTTGAAATGAGAATTCCATTTCCCCGATGTCTTCTTCCTAACACTTACTACTCCACGTTGTAATGATATATGTCATAATGTAAATAATATATTATTATTATTATATGAGTGTCTTCAGAACCCATATGGTTAAGGACAATGCTATATTTCTTTTCTTTTTTCATATCTGTTGGAGTATAATTGCTTTGCATTGCTTTATTCTTTTCTTTCTTTTCTTTTTAATTTATTTTATTTTTGGCTGCCTTGGGTCTTCGTTGCTGCGCACGGGCTTTCTCTAGTTGCGGCGAGCGGGGGCTACTCTTCATTGCGGTGCACGGGCTTCTCATTGCGGTGGCTTCTCTTGCTGTGGAGCATGGGCTCTAGGTGTGCGGGCTTCAGTAGTTGTGTCATGTGGGCTCAGTAGTTGTGGCTCGTGTGCTGTAGAGCGCAGGCTCAGTAGTTGTGGCGCACGGACTTAGTTGCTCCGCGGCATGTGAGATCTTCCCAGACCAGGGCTCGAACCTGTGTCCCCTGCATTGGCAGGCGGATTCTTAACCACTGCGCCACCAGGGAAGTCCCCGTATGTTCTTGTTTTAAAAAATTTAATTTTGTATTGGACTGTAGTTGATTTAGGATGTTGTGTTAATTTCAGGTGTACAGCAAAGTGATTCTGTTAGTTTGTTTTGGGGTTTTTTTTTCCATCTTTATTGGAGTATAATTGCTTTACAATGTTGTGTTAGTTGCTGCTGTATAACAAAGTGAATCAGCTATATGCATACATATATCCCCATATCTCCTCCCTCTTGTGTCTCCCTATCCCACCCTTCTAGGTCATCACAAAGCTGATCTCCCTGTGCTATGCAGCTGCTTCCCACTAGCCATCCATTTTACATTTGGTAGTGTATATATGTCCATGCCACTCTCTCACTTCATCCCAGCTTCCCCTTACCCCCGTGTCTTCTTTTCTTTTACTTTAAAACAAAAGAAACGTATTCCCTTACAGTCCTGGATGCCAAACGCCCATAAAGGGTATCACTGAGCTACAGTCAAGGTGTCGGCAGGGTTTTGTTCCTTCAGGATGCTCCAGGGGAAAATCTGGTCCTTGCTTTCTCCAGCTTCTGTGGGCATCCCTCGCCCTGTGGCTTGTTGCATAAGTGTGCACTTTGAGGCCGTTTATTTCCTATTACTGACGTATGGGCAGTGATTGAATGAGCCATTCACATCTTCCACCTGCTTCTCTGGTGGAATATAGTTTGTTTCCTTTGTGGATTGCCTCTGTGGTGCCATGGATGTGCTGCTTCCTGTAGCATCAAGAATATTCTGGAATTGTTCAAACTCAAGAAGTCATCAGAGGAATAGCCAATTATAGGAGATCTCTTTGGTTTCCAGAATCTGCAATAATAGTTCCTCAATAAGCAAATTTGCTTCTTCAGGTCCTAGATGTCTCAGCGGTGAGTGATGGAAGATTCAGGTCCCTCTTGCACAGGAATATTGATGCTTCCCTTAGGTTGTGTCTGTGGACCATGGGGCCGTAGTGAAGTTTTCTGAAAGTGAAGAAGTGATGAGAATGATGAATACTGAAATTTTTGAACAATATAATTGCATGAAACGTCCAAACCTTTCAATAGACAGCTAACAACATAACATTTAAAAGGAGAGTCAGGGAGGGGAAAATTTCCCTTTACCCCTTGTGAGTTATTGCGGCTGGACTAAAAATAAAAATGACCCAAGATAGAGTAACAGGAGCAAAAGAAACACATTTCAATGCATGCGCACAGAGGTCTCCTAGAAATGGGACGTAAGAAGTGGCCAAAGCAGGTAGTTTTTTACACAAAGAAATAAATTTGATAATTAATAAATAAATTTGAATTGATAGGACAAAGAAATTTGGGTTTTGGGTGCGTAGATAGTGGAGAATCTAAATCGAGTTTGGGCTTGGGGGGGGCCAGTTAAAGAAAGAACAGGGTTTCTTTATACAAGGTTCTTACCCCAAACTCCCTGTCTCTGGGGATAAGGGTGTCTTTTTACCTGTAGATGCAGGGAGGATACCTTTCACAGGGGAGCCGTGTTTCCTGCTTTTAGGGAGACTGAGAGGAGGGTCAGAGTGTCCGTCTTACATTGGCCATTTCATAAGGCACTTTAATTCAAAATAAGCAATATGCCATGAAGGCATATTTGGGAGTGACCTTCCCTGATCCCCAACAGGAGCTAATAGTCCAAGTCCATGCAACTTCTCCCCAAAGCATGTCTTTCTTAAAAAAATGACGCAAACACTCCTTATCTCTCTTTACCATCTCGGCCTTGAAGGTTCTTCTCACAGAAGATCTTGAGCCAGTTGCAAGGAAAGCAAACCACTGAAGCGTGATGTTGCAATAACCACGCCGCTAGGGCAGCATCACCAAGTACGTTTTCCCTTGCCTTGTCACCTCCCTTATGGCCATCTCTGCAGTCTTGGGGGAGAACTCTGTAGGTGCCAGGCATCCCTTCAGGGATACAAGATGGTTCAAGGTTAAATCGTGTCTGTAAACATTGGCTGTGAATAAAAGCAATCCCAATCTTTTTCTGTGCAGTCGTGGGGAGAGCTCTCCAGGTGGAAAAAGCACCATGCACCCCTTCAGGGGGTACAAGATGGTGCAAAGTTGAATCGTGTCCATAAACATTGGCTGTGAATAAAACCAATCCTACTTTTTTCGTCTGGTTCTTAGAAAATTTCCCAAGGGGTTGGTTGAAATCCAGCAAACACCGCTGCAGCAATTAACACGGCGCCAGACTCGTTAATGGACTGGCCGCTTTGCGGGCTGATCAGACATTTTCTGTGGATGTGCTGCGTATCTCTTACGGATAAATATCTGGACCGCTGATGTGTGGAGAGTTGCCTAGGGAAACAGCAGAGCTCAAAATTCTCTCTATCTAGATATTAATACCTTCCACAAGGAATTTAACGTGTGTATTGGGTTGGTGGCAGATGGCATGCAGGAGATGCAGTTTCTTGTATGTTGTCGTATTTCTGTTGTAGGTGGGGGAAGGGAGCAGAGAGATTGGAAAGGGAAAGAAAAACACGGATCACAAAGATGAAGTCATCCTAGACTTGCTTTATTTGGAAATGCAAGTGATTTTCTCTCTGGCTTCTGAGCTCCTGGAGATAATGACTCTGCCTGTCCATCTTTTGTTTTTTTAAATACTTATTTATATAGTTGGCTGCACCGGGTCTTAGTTGCGGCGTGTGGGGTCTTCATTGAGGCATGCAGGATCTAGTTCCCCGACCAGGGATCGAACCTGGGCCCCCTGCATTGGGAGGGCAGAGCATTAGTTGCTGGACCACCAGCGAAGCCCTTTCATGTCCATCTTGATATAAACCCTAGGCTTTATCTATCCGAACCCTTGCTCTGAGGCAGTCCTCAATGCAAGGACTTAAAACATTTAATTCTGGCTAAAAAACACCTCCCTCTACGTGCTTGAAATCAACACCTTAAGTTTTCTTCATCATGGGAGAATTCAGTGGTTATATAATTTGAGATTTTGTTTGAACACAAATGGACGTTGGGACCAAAAAATTAAAGTTTAAATTGATTTGCCTGAAGTGTAGAACACTTTTCAATCAAAAATGTATAGTTTTGTCTCAATGATAATATCCACATTCCTGTACTCTTCCTAAAATATAGAAGGCCCTCCACAGTCAAAATAATCCCTTTGGATTATGTGTAACTGAATCACTTTGATGTACACCTGAAACTAACAACATTGTTAATCAAGTATACTCCAATATAAAATAAAAAGTCTAAAAAAAAAAAAAGGAAGAGAATATTTTACTCAACCCCCAAAGCCCCCATAGACCTATCTGCCATACCAGACCTACAAAGATACCATGGATCTGTAGAAAAGAATGGGATAGAGCCCCAGGGATTGATGAATACAGCCCACAGAATAGAATCCGTCGCTGAGTTCCCTCCGGGTGGGACTCATTTGATGATGTAATTGAAACTCCAACGTGGTCATTTTCGATGTGCAGACCCCCTGGGCAAGGAATATCCAATGAATCAGAAACTCTGCAGTTGGGGCCGGCAAGCTTTGTTTCAGAACTGTGGCAACAGGTAAGGGATCATCTACAGGTGGGAGTACCTCTTTGCTTCAGATTCCTCCTGCCCTGCCCGGCTTCCCTGAGCATCTTCTCCTGCGAGTTCTTCCTCAGGCAGTCTTTGCACAAGGGTCCCCATCTCAGGTTTGCCTTCTAGGAGACTTAGGAGGCTGGGATGATGGCTGCTCTCAGCAGTCTTCTTTGAGGCGTCTCAACTCTATGGACCGAGAGCTTCAGAAAGGATGGAGCAGACTTAAGGTAATGACCAGACCCCTGAGAGTTTCTAGAGCTAGGAAGTGGGGCTGAGTGGAAACCTTGCCTTAGTTGGGATCTCCATAAATGAAAACTACGCATGTCAAGGATGCCAAAATTGACCTTGGGCAATGGACTCCTGATTTGTTTTTCTTTCTAAAATCTCTCCCACCCCACTCCATCCTCCAAACTGGTCCAAGTCTGAAAAATGTAGTTATTCTCCTCTGACCTTGCTTGTAATTATCAATGTCCAATTGCTGCAGAAATGCCAGGACGGGGGTTTGAAACCCACCCCTTGCAACAGTGGGTTAGGGTATTTTTCTTTCATTCAAAATCAGGTCAAATAGTGTCTCTCCTCCTGAGAGATCAACTGATTTCCAACTCCTTTCTCCACCCTCCCCGCTCCAATACCAAGTCAACTGGTGTTTCGAGCGAGAATGCAAATGCTTCTTTGCTAAGACTCCTTCACAGCCCCTTCAACTCCTAATTAATGCCAGATGTCCTCTCAGATGTCCTTCTAAACTTGCTTTCTTTTATTTCCTCTCTCCTTTTCGTTCTTCATTCATTCTTGCTTTCTTACCAGTTTAATGAAAGATCTACTGTGCATGAGCCTTGGGGTTGAAAAAAATAAAGACCTTCCATCAAGGAATCTACACTCAATGGAGAAACTTGCATAGATAATTGCAATGCGTGACACTCAGTAGTTTTCAGCTTTATTCTAGCATTTGCAATGTCCTTTGTTTTATGAATTTTGCGCTGGCCTGTCACTGATTTCAGCAGTATCTTCTTCGTATTCACAACAGGTTATGCAGCTGTGTTCACTCTGTTGCTGTAGGCTGTTTGCTTCCATATTTCTTCAGGGGAAATATATTGAATTGAATAAACACAGTCTGCTGCCTACCTTTTTATATGAAAACAGTCAATTGTACCTGATACAGCCTCTTCCACTTTCATATGTAAATCATTGCAATTCAGTGCCTTTAGCGTAATGAGTTGTATAAATGCATCAGAGCTCTGCAAAGATAAGCAGGAAAGGGAGAAAAAGGCACATCCCATTTCTGCAGCTCCTGGGGTGTATTTTTAATGTCCCTCGAGAAGCTTCACGTCCTTCTCCGCATAACCACCACTGAACACCTCCCTGTTTGCGCGAGTCTAGTTGATTAATTTCTCATCTTGAGGAAATGGCTCTGATTAGTATTAGCTTCCATCATGAGCTTCCTCCAAGAAAATCACAGTCAGCAATCATGGACAGAACCGTCACCTCTGGGTCCTGCCTGAAAATACAGGTGTGTCGTCTAACCGCGTGATGCACCTGCCTTTTCAGAGATGCAAAGGATGAATGATCTGTGGTGTGTTGGAAAGAACGCAGCTCATAAGATAACTTGGAGGTGGTTGTAGCTTTAATTTATTGGAAGCTCGGAGTGGGCACAGATTGCTTTCTTTGGATTTCAGTTTTCCCATCATAGTAAAATGATAAACACTACTGTATGCTCAGGCCGTTCCAGAGGGCTGTTGTCTTGCTCTCTGTACCTCCCCCTGCTTGACTAGCACCTGCTTCACTCACAGGACTACCCAGTGTTCTTAATGATAGGGCTGAATTAGTGACTGCCTAACTGCCTGCCCCCTGCCCCCCCCCGCTGGTTTCCCTGGTAACAGATGAGCCCACCTGATGTCAATTCCCTCTATATATGGTAGCCTCCTTCTCCCCCAAGTAGCCGAGATTATGGCCGTGTCCTGCTTGTCGTCTGCTGCACACAGGAGGGTGTCACTCAAGGACCTTGCTTCAGACACGAAAGTTCCCCCATCTCTTAAACCACTGACGTCTCTGTTGCTGACCCTGGGCTCTTTGTTTGGTCTCAAGGCCGGGCAAGTGCAGGGCTTGCAGGTGTGCAGGGTGCAGCAAAGCAATTACCCACCTTACAGAACAGATGTAAGATACTATACAAATATAAGAGTCTTAATTTTGAACATAAGAGGTTACAGTAAATTAAAGATATTTTGCATCCATTAACATAGTGCACCAAAATAATAAAGAAGCCATAGGCAGTATTGCTAAGACTGGGGACTTCCCTGGCGGGCCAATGGTTAAGACTCCATGCTTTTACTGCTGGGAGCATGAGTTTGATCCCCAGTTGGGGAACTGAGATCCCACATGCCATGTGGCCAAAAAATAAATAAATAAAAAATTAAAAAAATTTTTAAAAGTCCCCTTCCTGTAAAAATATATATATATGTATATGTATATGTATATATATATATTTTTTAACATCTTTATCGGGGTATAATTGCTTTACAATGGAGTGTTAGTTTCTGCTTTATAACAAAGTGAATCAGTTGTACATATACATATGTTCCCATATCTCTTCCCTCTTGCGTCTCCCTCCCTCCCACCCTCCCTATCCCACCCCTCCAGGAGGTCACAAAGCACCGAGAAGATCTCCCTGTGCTATGCGGCTGCTTCCCACTAGCTATCTACCTTACGTTTGGTAGTGTATATATGTCCATGCCACTCTCTCGCTTTGTCACAGCTCACCGTTCCCCCTCAGCATATCCTCAAGCCCGTTCGCTAGTAGGTCTCTGTCTTTATTCCTGTCTTACCCCTAGGTTTTTCATGACATTTGTTTTTCTTAAATTCCATATATATGTGTTAGCATACGGTATTTGTCTTTCTCTTTGTGACTTACTTCACTCTGTATGACAGACTCTAGGTCTATATTGCTAGGACTAATCAAATCAAAAGTATAGTCATTGTAGTGAAATTAAGGAGGAGCCTGTGGGGGCCCTCCTGGGTACAAAAGCCTTCCCATGCCCCCTGTTTCTTGTTTGTAGGAAAAAGGCTTCAGTCTCCTAGACCTTCCCTGAGTTCCAAAGGGCACATGCAAACAGCTACTCATTAGGGAAGGGAGGGGATGCAGAGACAAGGGAGGAGCAGTCAGGAAACAATAGTACAGGGGTGAAGCAGGGTCCTGGTTCCTTCTCAAGGGATTATACATAAAAGTATATCCCTGAGCTCTTCTGTAGGAACTAAACCCCCCACCCCACCGCCAGGTGGGGGATGGTAAATTCAGGCTGAGCAAAACCACATCAGCCTGGACCCCAGACTGATTGGAAGCAGAAGGCTGATGAGATTTCCTGGAACACCACCCTGTTACCTCACCACCACCCAGTGAAAGGTCACTTACCCTTTAGACCTTCCCCCAAATGTTGCTTATAAAAACTCTAACCTGAAAACCACCAGGGAGTTCGGGCTTTTTGAGCACAAGCTGCGTGTTCTCTTTGCTTAACCCTTGCAATGAACTTTTCTCGGCTCCAGACTCTGACATTTCAGGGTGTTTGGCCTCACGGTGTGTGAGGCACACAGGCTTGGGTTCAACAACAATTTTGTCAAGCCAGCCGGGAGTCCGTGCCCATGACCTGTTGACCCTAGTCGTGGGGCAGTCCTTTCCCTGGATCTCCAGCAGCTACCAGAGCTCATTTTGCTCCCAGGAAGTTGGAGGGCCTCTCCCTGATGGTGCTGGCTACACTCG
Source organism: Delphinus delphis (assembly GCF_949987515.2). Classification (NCBI taxonomy): domain Eukaryota; kingdom Metazoa; phylum Chordata; class Mammalia; order Artiodactyla; family Delphinidae; genus Delphinus; species Delphinus delphis. Next base: position 123,020,101 of record NC_082704.1, read on the forward strand.
GCATGGGCTTATCTGTAGGGAAGAAACTGGACCATGGTCCACCTTCGGTTTTATTCTGGGGTGAGTCACTCCAGCATGGGCAGACTGGAAATTCCTCTGCTGTGGACCCATTCTCTTTCCAGAGCTGGGCCAATCTGTTTGGCGGCCTCCAGCTGGGACTGGGAATGGAAGTTTTGGACTACACCTGGTCTGATCTGTTGTTTGTGGGGCCGTGTTTGTGTATCTTTGTGAATGCATCAGTCCTTGCCTTAGCTGGTTGAGGTATCTTTGGTAAGTAATAGCTCACGTGTGATGATGCCAGGGTCTTCTTCCCTATTGTGTTGGTGTAGCCTGTGGCAGAGCATTGGTTGGGATTTTCCCTTTTGGACTAAGTCCTGGTCATTTGGCTTCATCTCTGTTGGGGCATGGCTCAGGGCTCTCTGCCTTAAACCCAAATTTGGTCATAGCACTCCATCTCTGACCGACAGGGCATTGGCTGGGAATCTCCCTTTCTGGGGCTAAGGAACCGTGACCCTGAGAGACTGTTCTGCATTGAATTGGTTTGTTGTTTACTTGATATATGATAACACCTGCTGTGAATAATTAAGTATGGGTAATCAGAGCTCTGTTCCATCTTGTACTCCCCTAAGATGTATTTTGCAAAACTGGGAGACTGTCAGCTATGCTCCCATGAGTGAAAGAAAATATTTTGTTGTAACACTGCATAGCCTTAGTATTCCTTGGATCTGTAGAACAATGGCTCTAAATTATAACACCATCTTTCAACTACAACTGTTTTGTAAAAGGGAAGAGAAATGGTATGAACTTCCTTATGTACAGGCTTTTATGCTCTTGTGTCAAAGTGAACCTTTTGGAATTGGTGTGGCATTTATCTCAGTAGTTGTGTGTGTCTTGGTACATGCGTCCGTATCCTGTTCTCTCTTCCTGGTTTTGACCCTCCTTAGGGTGTCCTGACTTGAATGCTGATTTACTTTCCTCCAGAAGTGAGGCATGTGAACATGAGCGATATGTATCATTGTCTATCATTGCTGTTGATTCTAACTGAACTGAGGAAAGTCTTGCCCTGAAAATAGCTGAGATGGAACTGGACATTCTAAAACTGATCTTTGCATGTGCAGTTTAAGGAAGCTAGTTTTCTAGGAGGAACTTGCATTTCTCTCCCTGTGCCTTTGAGATGTAAATTATCTATCTGGGTTCTCAGGAACTTGTATCTAATGATCTGTGATTCTTGAGACTGAAGGAACTCTAGCAGGAAAACTATGAGATCTCTGTATGAATGGATGGATGTCTGTGTTCATTATAGATATGTCTTTACCTCTGGATGGTATTATCAAAATTAAGTTGTAAATGAACTCTATTTAATTGGCTTAAAGGAAATTAAGTGCTTATATGCATTCTCAGAAATATAAAAGAAACTGGCCAGAATGAATTTCAGGTTCATATGATCTGGGAATGCATTTTGTTAAAGGAAAAATAAAAAGGCTAGTTTTGACCTAGAGCTGGTTGTGCCATGAGTGGAAAAGAAAATAATGGACAAAATAATGTGGATAAATAATATGGATACAGAAAGTTTTAGAAAGTTTGTGAAAAAGGATTGGCTAAGGTTAGATTAAGTTTAATTAGGTAAATGGATTTTGTTAAGAGTAGGCTGGTGCAGGATTGGAGTTCTCTGTTAAGAGAACAAAGTTTTCTTAGAATGTTGATCTGCTTTTGACAACAGATTGTATAAGTTTCTTGGCCTTTAAGTAATCTGTGCTTGCTTTCAAAATCTTTTATGGTCACTTTGATTGAGTAAGTATTGTTTCACAGTGACATGTGGTCCTGTTTGACCAAGTGTTTTGAAACATTTTTGGTATTTTTGACAAACTTTCCAAATAACAAATTCGTTTTTAAATTAATTTTTTTTGGAGTATAGTTGGTTTACAGTGTTGTGTTAGTTTCAGGTGTACAACAAAGTGAATCAGTTATACATGTATCCAGTCTTTTTTAGATTCCTTTCCTATAGAGGTCATTACAGAGTACTGAGTAGAGTTCCCTGTGCTATACAGTGGGTTCTTACTAGTTATCTATTTTATATATAGTAGTGTGTGTATGTTAATCCCATTCTCCCAATTTATTCCTCCCCCACCGTTCCCCCTTGGTAACTGTAAATTTGTTTTCTACATCTGTGAGTCTATTTCTGTTTTGTAAATAGTTCATTTATACCATATTTTTTAGATTTGACATATAAGCGATAACATATGATATTTGTCTTTCTCTGTCTGACTTCACGTAGTATGATCACCTCTAGGTCCATCCAAGTTGCTGCAAATGGCATTATTTCATTCTTTTGATGGCTGAGTAATATTCCATTGTGTACATGTACCATACCTTCTTTATCCATTCATCTGTTGATGGACATCAAATGACAAATTCTAACTGAAGTTCTTTTGACTTCTAGCTAACTTTGGAATGCTTCCGAGGCATCCTGAGGCATCTCATAGGTTTTCCATACAGATTTATTCAAGTAAAATTTTACTGTACACGTACAGTAAAATTCACCCATTTTAATGGAGCTTTTCTAAGAATTTTAATGTATACGGTCACATAATCACCACTACAGTCAAAACTATTATCATTACCCAATCCTCCAACCCCAGCCCCTGGCAACCATTAATGTTTTCTCTCCTTTCCAGAGTTTTGCCTTCTCCAGAATGTCACATAAAAGAAATAATACAATATTTGCTTTTAAAACCTCTTTTACTTAGCGTAATCTTTTAAGACTAATCTATGTTGTTACCCAATCAGTAGTATGGCTCCTATATTGCTCAAGAATATTTCATGGAACGGATATATTCCTGTAGGCAAAACAAATAACTTTCCCTCTACCCTTCTAGGGTCTTGGCTGAGACACCCTCACCCCGTAATAAAAGACAAATTACCAGGAGAAAAACAGAAGTTTAATAACATGTATATCTCAAATATATACATGGGACATACCCAGGCAAACTGAGTAAAATTCTCCAAAATGGTCCAAGGCATCACCTTAAATACCATCTTCAGCTAAAGACTAAAGAAAGATGTTGGGGGAGGGAAGTCAGTTCAGGGGAAAAGCACAGAAAAGAAGGGTATATGGTTTTCACACAGATTTAAATTCTCCCTTCTCTAGTGATAAGAATTTCTAGAGATCTAGAGCCGTCCTTGTCTTCCTGGTACAGAGAAGGAAACACTCTTACACATGGAGATTCCTCTTGTCAATGTCCTTACAATAGAGCAACTTCTCCTCAGTTTTCAAAGCTCCTCCTGTGTCTTCTGTTTCTCAGAAATAACCAGCTCAAGATAACCCTTCCGCCAACAAGGAATATTTTGGGGTGGCATGTTCTGCTCCCCTTCACCAGATTCTGATTATCCTTTTATACATTGATGGACTTCTGGATTGTTTCCAGATTTTTCTGATCATAAATAAAGTTGATGGAAACATCTACGTCCAGGTCTCTGTGTACAGATGGTTTCTTTTCTCACGGTTGCATTTCTGCAGTGGGATGGCTGGTTCTATGGTGAACGTAAGTTAAATGATGTAAGAAATTGTCGAATTGCTTTTTCAAGTGGCTCTTACAGTTTGCAACCCTGTCCTCAGCAACACTTGGCATTGTCAGGATTTTTCACCCTCCTGTAGCTATTCTAAAAGATGTGCTTTGGAAGCTAATGGGGTTTTAACTTGTAAATCTCTAATGCTGCATTTCTTTTCTTTTGTTTATTGACTGTGCAAATAACTTCTAGGTGTGGGGTCTGTTCCAATATGTTATTAGATGTGGGGGGAATTGTATGTTTCCTTATTATTGTATTGTGAGAATTGTTTCTATACTGTGTATTTAAGTCCTTTATTAGCTACATATTTTGCAAATAGTTGCTCCCAGCCTGTGACTTTTCTTTGCCTTTTTATTTACAGCGTCCTTTAAAAAGCTGATCATTTTGGATACATTTCCATTTTTATCTTTTACAATTCATCATTTTGTGTGTGTTCTAAAAAAAGATGTTTGCTTAGTTAGCATAGCAATCTTCTCCTGAGTTTCCTTCTAAAATGTTCCTTTTAAGGTTTCCATTTTAATCTAATACACATGAAGTTAAATGTTAGTATGGTCTGAGAAATGCATTATGTTTGGAGGGGTATTTTTTTTTGCACATGGATGTACAATTATTCCAGTACCAATTGTTGAAAAACTGTCATCTCTTTTGAATTAGCCTGATGCCCTCGATGCTGGTATCAAAAGTAATTTATTACCTTGACACATATCAAAAATAATTAATCTATATGAATCTATTTCTTGATGCTCAAATCTGTTTCAAAAACCTGTGCCTATGCTTTTGCCAATACTCCACTCTCTTGAATACCAAACTTTTAAAGTAAGTCATGAAATCAGGTAGTATGAGTTTTCCAGCTTTTGTGTTCCAATTTTTCTGATGAGTCTAGGTTCACTGCTTCCACCTATGAATTTTAGGAACAGCTGTGAGTTCCTCCAAAACCTTTGCTGTGAATTGTTGGGGATTGTGTTAAATCAGAGATCAATTTGAAGAGAACTGATGTCTGACCAATATTCCTCTCTGATTTCTCTCATCAATATTTTGTTCTCAGCATACCACTCTTGCACACATTTTGTTAGCTGTATGCTTGAATCACTTATGGCTTTGTGCTATTATCAATGCTTTCCTTAAATTTTAATTTCCAGGCATTCGTTGTTAATATATTTAAACGTAATGGGGTTCAGGGCAGACTGCCTCCAAATATGCCATTTTGACATACTGTTTACTTTAAAGTTACTTAAGAAACAGCCAGTGCAAGAAGGATACTCTGACCCTCATTTGTCCTCTTGAAAGCAGGAAATAAATCTCCTGTGTGAAAGGTGCATTCCCTGTACCAGGAGAAAGAGACATTCTTATCACCAGAGACAGAGAATTCAGGAACAAGAAGTCTGTATAAACAAACCTTGTTACTTTTTTTTTTTTTTAAACTAACTTACTACCTCAAGCCCAAACTCCTTTCTCTTACCACTTCCTCACAGATTTATTGTTTCTTTGTCTAAGAGAGATAAAAGCTTCCTGCTTTGCTTGGTTACTTGTCTTATATTTTTATGAGCTCCTGGATGTACAAAATCAAATTAGCTTTTCTCCTGTTAATCTGTCTTATGTCAATTTAATTATGCCACCCAAAGACCCTAGAAGGAAAAGAAAGTGTTCCTCCCCTACAAAGACAACTGAATTTTAGACATGAAGATGTAGCCAGGGCTTCCCTGGTGGTGCAGTGGTTGAGAGTCCGCCTGCCGATTCAGGGGACGCGGGTTCGTGCCCCGGTCCGGGAAGATCCCACATGCCGCAGAGCGGCTGGGCCCGTGAGCCGTGGCCGCTGAGCCTGCGCGTCCGGAGCCTGTGCTCCGCAACGGGAGAGGCCACAACAGTGAGAGGCCCACGTACCACACACACACACAAAAGATTTAGCCAGTTTAATTGATAAACTCATTAGTTTTCGAAGATTTTATTTGAGGTCAGTTAGCCTTGTCTTCGCAGGCAATAATGTCATCTGCAAAGCAAGGCAGATATGGTTCTTCCTTTCAATCTCTCTGTATGCCTTTTTATTTCATTTTTTCTTGCTCAGTGCACTGGGTAGAACTTGCAAAACAGGCACACCTCATTTTTTTGTGTCTCACTTTATTGTGCTTTGCAGATACTGTATTTTTTAAATAAATTTATTTATTTTATTTATTTTTGGCTGCGTTGGGTCTTCATTGCTGCATATAGGCTTTCTGTAGTTACGGTGAGCGGGCGGTACTCGTCATTGCAGTGTATGGGCTTCTCATTGTGGTGGCTTCTCTTGCTGTGGAGCGCAGACTCTAAGTGCACAGGCTTCAGTAGTTGCGGCACGCAGGCTCAGTAGTTGCGGCACGGGGGCTCTAGAGCACAGGCTCAGTAGTTGTGGCTCATGGGCTTTGTTGCTCCGTGGCATGTGGGATCTTCCCAGACCAGGGCTCAAACCCATGTCCCCTGAATTGGCAGGCAGATTCTTAACACTGCGCCACCAGGGAAGCCCTGCAGATACTGTAGTTTTTACAAATTGAAAGTTTGTGGAAACCCCGCATTGTCAGATGATGGTTAACGTTTTCTAGCAATAAAGTATTTTTTAATGAAGGTGTTTTTATTTTCCCAACATAATGCTATTGTACACGTAATAGACTACAGTATAGTGTAAATGTCACTTTTACATGCACTGGGAAACAAAAAAATGCATATAACTCAGTTTGTTGCAATATTCACATTATTGCTGTGGTCTGGAACCAAACCCCTAATATCTCTGATAAGAGAATGTATCCTTGCTTGTTTTCTGATATTGGGGTCGGGGGAGGGATTCAGTCATTCATTCACCAGTGAGATACATATATGGCTATAGATTTTTCTTAGATACTCTTTCTTGGTTGAGTAAGGCCTCTTATGTTCCCAGTTTGAGAATATTTATCAAGATTGGATGTTGTATTTTCTGAAATGCCTTCTCTGATTCTCTATAAATGATCATAATTTTTTAGGTTTCTTTCCCCCCTTCTTCCCAATTTAGGTAAACTTTTAAAAATTAAAGTATAGTTTATTTACAATGTTTCAGGTATACAGCAAAGTGATTCAGTTATATATATATATATATATATATATATATATATATATGAATATATATACTGTTTCAGATTCTTTTCCATAAGTTATTACAAGATATTGAACATAGTTCCCTGTGCTATACAGTAGGTCCTTGTTGCTTATCTGTTTTATATATAATAGTATCTGTTAATCCCAAATAGGTTTTTTTATTACTATTTTCAAAGTTGAGCTATTCTCACGTGCCTGGCATAAATTTCATTTAATCATGATGGATTGACATTTGTGTGTATGGCTGGATTTATAGTTAGTAATACATGAACAATTTTTCTATCTGTGGTCATGAGACATATTGGTGTGTGGATTTGTTTTCTTAGGATATCTCTGTCTCATTCTGTTTCCATGTCAATCTAGACTTCCCTGGAATAACCTGAAAAATATTCCTCCTTTTCTACTTTTTTCCTAATGTAGCACGACAATGCTTTGTCATTAAATATTTGATAGAATGTACCAGTAAAGCAAACTGGGCCTGGAGTTTTCTTTATTAGAGTGATTTTAACTATGAATTCAGTTTCTCTAATAAATATGGGATATTTATGTTATGTTTTCCTTCTTGAGTGAGTATTGGTGGTGTATGTATTGGATAATTTCATCAAAGTTATCTACTATATTGGTATAATATTGATCATAACATTCCTTAATACCATGGCATGCTATCTTTAGTGATGTCCATTGGTTAATTTTTGTTAGTGGTTATTTCTGTTCTGTTTGTCTGTTTCTCTCTCTGACTGGAGATATAAATTAGTGGTTTATTCCAGCAACACAGCTTTTCATTTTAATGATTTTTTTTCTATTTTTCCCTTCAAGTGCATTGGTTTCTGCCCTTTATTTCAGTCTTCTCTTGTTTTGATGGAAGTTTTAATTATCAATCCATAATCTTTATTGTTTCCTAATGTAAGCATTTTAATGCTTTGAATTTCCCTGCAAGCACTGCCTTAGCTGCATCCCACAAATTTTTATGTATTTTGTTTTCATTCTCATTCAATTATAAACATCTTCTATCTTCCATTGTGACTACCTCCTCAACTCATCCTTGACTTGTAGGTTATTTTGAAATGTGCTACTTCATGTCTAAGTAATTAGAATTTTTCCAGATTTTTTTTTTTAGTTTCCAGTTAAATTTTGTTTCCAGCTTTATTCTAATTAAGTCCTATTGTAGTCAGTGAAGGGGAGCAGAATATGCCACTCTAAATGTGCCAGTTTGGCATGTGGATTGTTTCGAGCTGAAGGCAATTAAGACCCAGAAAACTCAGGAAGAACTTTGCTCTGTCCCTTACCTGCCTAAAATAATTTAGGCAGGGAACCTTTCCCAGAAAAAGATCTGTACCAGACAGTACCAGACAGAACTTTTAATCTGAAACATCTCTCTTCATGGCAGATCAAACTTCTATTTAACCAAACATCTGTTTTTCTTATGCTGTGAGTTACCATCCCCTTTGAAGACCCAAGTCACTATCCCGTTTCTTAGCTCAGGGTAACATAATGCCTCAATTGACCGACTTTTCCTGGGTGTGTGTGTGGGGGGGGTGGGGTCTTCTGTCTTTGTGGGACTCTTGTATGTACAGAATTAAATGTTTTTCTCCCATTAACCTATCTTATGCAATTTATTTTATTTTTTGCGGTACGCGGGCCTCTCACTGTAGTGGCCTCTCCCGTTGCGGAGCACAGGCTCAGCGGCCATGGCTCATGGGCCCAGCCGCTCCGCGGCATGTGGGATCCTCCCGGACCAGGGCACGAGCCCGTGTCCCCTGTGTCGGCAGGCGGACTCTCAACCACTGCACCACCAGGGAAGCCCCTCTTATGCAATTGAATTCTTAGACCAGCCAACAAACCTAGAAGGAAAAAGGGAAAATTTTCACATCCCTACATCAGAAAACATACTTGTATGATCTTCCATCCTTTAAATCTACTGATGTCTTATGATCCAGAATATCAGTTATTCCATCCTTTAAATCTACTGATGCTTTATAGTCCAGAATATCAATTATATTTGAGTATTTTATTTCTACTCAAAAACAATGTATTCTTGTGTTGGATGTTGTGTCTGTACATGCTAATTGTGTCATACTGGTTCACGGTATTTAGGTCTGCCATATTAATACTGAGATTTTGTCTGTTTTTTCTGACTAGTTCTAAGAGTGTGGTATTAAAATCTCCAATTATAATTTTGGATTTGTTTACTTCTTCTTTCCAACCTGTTAGATTTTGCTGTAGGCATTAGAATCCCAGTTGTGAGATGCATAAAAATTTAAGGATTTTTATATTTTTGGTGAGTTGATGCTTTTATCATCCCGTAATACCCTTCTTTATCCCTGGCCTTCTTTCTTGCTCTGAAGTGCACATGTTCTGATTGCCATATAGCCCGTGCAGCTTGGTTTTTGTGTTTGCATGATAAAATATTTTCCCGTGTTTTTAAACTGTGAACCATTATGGGTGTTCATATTTAATATGGAGTCCTTGTAGACAGCGCATGTCAATTTTTAAATCCAATCTGATAACATCTGCTTTTCAGTTGGAAAAATTGGATCATTTACATCTATTAAGATTTTATCAAAGTGATTGGAATCAATTCACCAGTCGGTTCCTTCTATTTACCTTTTTTATCTGCTTAAATTTGAAGCTTGCTTCTAAGAAATAGTCACATTCCCTTACATTTTGCATGTTTTATTGATTATAAGTGTCAGGCTTATTAAAACTTTAGTTAGCGTGTCTCTCGTCTCCTCTCTCCCCCTCCTCCTTTCCTGTCTTTTTCTTTCTCTCTCTCTCCGTTGCTAGCTTTAAAGAAGCAAGCTGCCATAAGTTCTAGACCTATAAGGAAATGAGTTCTTCCAACAAACTGAGTGTATTACAGAAGTGGGTTCTTCCCCAGCAGAACCTTCAAAAGAGAAGGCAGCCCTGACCAACCCCCAGACTGTAGTCTTACTTATGACCCAGGTGTGACGTGCTCAAACTTCTATACCACAGAGACAGAAAGATAATTGTTTAAAGCTGATACATGTATAGTCATTTGTTTTGCTTCATGAGAACCTAATACTTACGTCTAGAGACGTTCATTTATTGGTAAATATCCACGTCCGCCGTCATACAAGTTTTGTCTTCCGCTCTCTGGTCGACTCAACAAAACGATTTTTCTCATTGTCGTTGGCTTTTTCTGGTTATGTGCATCAGAGGGACACTCTATCTTCACCAAATGTGAAAGCAGAGCCTTCTTATTCTTTTAATGCCTTCTCTGGTCTCGCTTTTCCTCAGGGGGTTAATTACAAGGTAGGCTTCCTTACCATTGCATTTGATCACCATTTAGAAGCCTGGAAATCCATAAGGAGAGGAAGCTTGAGAGAGAAGTCACTTCTACCCTTCCACCAGTGCTTCATGTCATATACACTTTTGCATCCCAACATCCAATACGGTGCCTCATGCATGGTGTACATTGGTGGGACTGAATATTTTGGATGAGCCCCTCGTGAAATTCCTCCAGGGACAGTAGACTCTTCCTGCTGAGGAAGATGCAGCCATTGATTTCCTTGTTTTGCTTTAGAAAGCGTGGACGTGATGCGTCTACACAGCAGCTCTACAAGGGTGGTGGAAGCTTTTATATGGTGGTGAGTTTTGAACAAACCAAGCAAAATAATACAGTTAAAGAACAAGGTAGTATCCAAAAATGCTGTGTTGCTCCTTCTTCCTCTGACTCTATGCAGACCAGGTAGGAGGAAAAGAGAGCTCTACATATACTTAGATTTGCAAAGGAAATCTTATATATCTTCACCCAGAATATTACCTGTATTATCTCCTCTAGGCCACCATACTAGCCACGAGGTCATATCTGAGATTCCAGATTTACAGATAAAAAGACAAGGTCAATAAGAAACTGATAGCTTGGCCAAGATGATAAAGTTCCTCAGCGGTAGAGCCATTATTCCATCTTGGAGCTTGTGCTCCTAACATCCAGGGTATATTATTTCCACATGTGGGGACTGCAAGAACATCCTCCAAGAAGCATCCCTTAGTACTTTGTTGACCTGCGGTTGCCTGAGACAAAGTTTCGTCTATGTCCCTGGGCCACTGAAAGTTGCTCAACTTTCTCACCCAAAACTCTCCCATGAAGTATAGTTTGGTCCAGGTATATTCCCAGGAGTGGAATTGCTAGATCATAAACCTCTCATTCAAAAAGACACATGCACCCCTATGTTCATAGCAGCACTATTCACAATAGCCAAGACATGGAAGCAACCTAAGTGTCCATCGCCAGATGGAGAAAGAAGATGTGGTACATATACACAATGGAATATTACTCAGCCATAAAAAGAATGAAATAATGCCATTTGCAGCAACGTGGATGCAACTAGAGAGTGTCATACTGAGTGAAGTAAGTCAGAAAGAGAAAGACAAACACCATATGATATCACTTATATATGGAATCTAAAATGTGGCACAAATGAACCTATCTATGAAACAGAAACAGACTCATAGACATAGAGAAGAGACTTGTGGTTACCAAGGGGGAGCAGGGGAGAGAGGGATGCACTGGGAGCTTGGGGTTAGTAGATGCAAACTATTACATTTAGAATGGATACACAACAAGGTCCTACTGTAAGAGCACAGGGAACTATATTCAATATCCTTTGATAAACCATAATAGAAAAGAATATAAAAAAAGAATGTCTCTGTGTGTGTAACTGAATCACTTTTGTACAGCAGAGACTGGCACAGCATTGTAAATCAACTATACTTCAATTAAAGTAAAAAAAAAACAACAACAACACAAAAACTCTCCCATGAAATTCTCTTCCTTACTCTGTCTTCTAGGTGCACCTTGATGTGCGGCTTTCTGTTACTACAGAGAATTTCTCCAGATGCCACTTGAACTTTAATTCATAGTTTGCTTTTAAAACATCTATATTGAAGGGTGTGCGCTAATCACAAAGTACATAGCATTAACAATCCTCAAAATTTATCCTAACAGTATTCACATTGCAGTCTATATATGCCTCTGCACATAAGTATCTCTCTTAAGCTCCCCATACCCTTTTCTCCCAAGGTTACTCACGTAAAAGAAGATTTACAATGCTTTTAGGAAAAGTGAATGGGTAGGATAACCTTTCTAGGAGAGCTATGGGCAAGATTTTAAGCATTTACTTCTTAAAAGACTTGAAGAATCCAGAAACTCATGCCACAAAAGGCTTTTTCATCAGATCATCCAAATATCATGTACTGTGCCTGTGTATTAAACTCCTGTTTTCCCAATAATTATGACATTAGTAAAATATTAAAATTTTGTTAATCTTCTTTTACCTAAAATTAAACAGTTACTAAACCATGGGCGAGGGAAGTGATAAATTGGGAGATGGGGATTGACATATACACACTACTATATATAAAATAGATAACTAATAAGGACCTACTGTGTAGCACAGGGAACTCTACTCAGTACTCTGTAATGACCTATATGGGAATAGGATCTGAAAAAGAGTGGATATATGTATAACTGATTCACTTTGCTATACAACAGAAACTAACACAACATTGTACATCAACTATAGTCCAATAAAAATTATAAATAAACAAGTATCTCTAAATACAAAAAGAAACCATTATTTCACATTATCTAAAAACTTGTTTACATGGTTAATATAGTATATATATTTATATTACATACAGTATATGTACAGCTATAATATTTGATTTCTTTTGGTTTCACAATTAAGTTGCCTCCAAAGGTGAGGGCTAAGACAAAGAAATTACTTCATGTAACTTGATGGAGCTCCACATATAGCTAATTCATCTCAGACTTTAAACATAGCAACACCATGTGAGCACCTAACTAAAATTTTTATCAATGCCAATGTTATAAGCACCATAACTTTAATCTCTTCACAGATGTTCAAGAATATGTGCTTTTAATGTTACTTTGTCTTTGTAGTATTGTGCTTTTTAATTGGATGGGTATAACATACAGTTCTCCTCAGTTATCCACTGTGCAAACCTTGGCTTTTTTTTTTTTTTTTTTGGCAAGCTCGTGTTTGTAGTTTGCAAGGTTGACACTGCATGTTTTTATCTGGGGTTTTGCAATGCTGGTATTGGATTTTCTGTGTTATTATATTATTCTCCTGGCAATACTAGAATATTGTTAACTCAGTCGAAGAGTCACAAGTGATTTAGTGATTCATACTGGGTATAAAATTCTCTTCCCTAAGTTAGGATAATGTGGAAATGCAATATATATTTTGGAACATGCAAAACAGAGAAACTTTAGGTATAAAGTTGACATTATTCTTAATGTTTTATGCACTTAGATGTTCATACTTTCCTTGTTTTTTCTTTTTCAATTATAATTGATTTGCAGTATTGATTCTGGTGTACAGCAAAGTGATTCAGTTACATATTTTCTCAGATTCTTTTCCATTATAGTTTATTATAAGACATTGAGTATAATTCTCTGTGCTCTACAGTAGGTCTTTGTTGATTATCTATTTTATGTATCATTGTGTGTCTATGTTAATCCCAAACTCCTAATTTATCCCTCCCCTGCCATTTCCCCACTGGTAACCATAAGTTTGTTTTCTATGTCTGTAAGTCTATTTTGGTTTTGTATACAGACTCATTTGTATTATTTTTTAGATTCTATCTATAAATGATAACATAAAATATCTGTCTTTCTCTGTCTGACTTCACTTAGTATGATATTCTCTAGGTCCACCCATGGTGCTGCAAATGACAATATTTTATTCTTTTTTATGGCTGCATAATATTCCATTGTATATATGTACCACATCTTCTTTATCTATTCATCTATTGATGTTCACTTGGTTAGTTTCCATGTCTTGGCTGTTGTGAACGGTGCTGCTATGCACATTGGGGTGCATGTATCCTTTCAAATTACAGTTTTCATCTTTGCTGGTTAAATGCCCAGTAGTGGGATTGCTGGGTCATATGGTAGTTCTATGTTTAGTTTTTTAAGGAACCTCCATACTGTTTCCATAGTGGCTCTATCAATTTACGTTCCCACCAACAGTGTAGGAGGGTTCCCTTTTCTCCACATCCTCTCCAACATTGATTGTAGACTTTTTTGATGATGGCTATTCTGACCTGTGTGAGGTGACACCTCGTTGTAGTTTTGATCTGCATTTCTCTAATAATTAGCAATTTTGAGCACCTTTTCATGTGCCTGTTGGCCATCTGTATGTCCTCTTTGGAGAGATGTCTATTTAGGTCTTCGGCCCATTTTTTTTTTTTCAGTACCGAGTTTTAAGAGCTGTTTGTATATTTTGGAAATGAGCCCCTTTTCAGTCGTGTCGTTTGCAAATATTTTCTCCCATTCTGTAGGTTGTCTTTTTGTTGATCGTTTCCTTTGCTGTGCAAAAGCTTTTAAGTTTTATTAGATCTCCTTTGTTTATTTTTATTTCTTTTGCCTTGAGAGACTGACCTAAGAAAATGCTGCTACGATTTTTATGTCAGAGAATGTTTTACCTATGTTCTTCTGTGAGTTTTATGGTGTCATGTCTTATATTTAGGTCTTTAAACCTTTTTGAGTCTATTTTTGTACATGGTGTCAGGGAGTGTTCTAATTTCATTGATTTAAATGAAGCTGTCTAGCTTTCCCTGCACTACTTGCTGAAGAGACTGTCTTTTCTCCTTTGTCTATTCTTATCTCCTTTTTTGAAGATGAATTGACTGTAGGTGTGTGTCTTTATTTCTTGGATCCCTACTCTGTTCCATTAATCCATACATCTTTTTTTGTGCGAATACCACACTCTTTTGATTACTGTAGCTTTGTTGTATTGTCTAAAGTCTGGGAGGGTTATGCCTCCAGCTTTGTTGTTATTCTTCACGATTGCTTTGGCAATTTTAGGTCTTTTGTGGTTCCATATAAATTTTAGGATTTTTTGTTTTATTTCTGTGAAAAATGCCCTGGGTAATTTGATAGGGCTTGCATCAAATCTGTAGTTTGCTTTAGGTAGTATGGCCATTTTAACAATACTCTTACCATAAAAGAGCATGGAATATTTTTTCATTTCTTTGCATCATCTTCAGTTTCCTATATCACTGTTCTGTAGTTTTCAGCATATGGGTCTTTAATGTCCTAAGTTCATTCCTAGGTTTTTTTATTTTTTATTTTTTTGACACAGTTGTAACAGGATTGGGTTTTTTACTTTCTCTTTATTTTATTGTTAGTGTAAAGAAATGAATCAGATTTCTGTATATTAATCTTGTATCCTTCTACCTCCAGAATTCATTTATTCTAATAGTTTTTGTGTGGAGTCTTCAGGGTTCTCTATGTAGAGTATCATGTCATTTGCACATAATGACAGCTTTACCTCTTCCCTTCCAATTTGGATACCTTTCATTTCTTTTTCTTGTCTGATTACTGTGTCTAGGACTTCCAGTACTATCTTGAACAGAAGTGGTGAGGGTGGGTATCCTTGTGTTGTTCCTGAATACAGTGGGAAGGCTTTCAGCTTTTCACCATTGAGTATAATGTTGGCTGTGGGTTTGTTGTAAATAACTTGTATTATGTTGAGATATGTTCCTTCTATTCCCACTTTGGTGAGAAGTTTTTTTTGATTGTTTGTGTGTATTCATGAATGGATGTTGAATTTTATCAAATGTTGAGTGTTGAATTTTATAAATGCCTTTTCTACATCTATTGAGATGATCATGCGATTTTTGTCTCTTTTTTTGTTCATGTGGTTGATTTGCATATGTTGAACCATTGTTGTAACACTGGAATGAGTCCAACTTGATCATGGTGTATGATACTTTTTATGTATCGTTGGATTTGGTTTGCCAGTATTTGTTGAAGATTTTTATATCTATATTCATCAAAGATTGTGACCTGTACTTTTTTCTGTAGTGTCTTTTTCTGGTTTTGGTATTAGGATTATGGTGGCTTCATAGAATGATTTTAAGAGCGTACCCTCCTCTTCAATCTTCTGGAATAGTTTGAAAAGGATAGATATAAGTTCTTCTTTGTATGTTTGGTAGAATTCCCCGTGAAGCCATCTGGTCCTGGGCTTTTGTTTGCAGGCAGTTTTTATTATTATTATTATTGATTCCTTTTCATTTCTAGTGATTGGTCTGTTCAAATTATCTGTTTCTTCTTTAGTCGACTTTGGCAGGCTGTATGTGTCTAGAAATTTATCTGTTTCTTCTAGGTTTCTAATTAGTTGGCATATAAACCGTCCATAGTATTCTCTTATGATTTTTTGTATTTCTGTACTATCAGTTGTTATTTCTCCTCATTCATTTCTTATTTTATTTGGGTCCTCTCCTTCTTGTTGAGCCTGGCTAGAGGTTTGTCCATCTTGTCTATCTTAAAAAAAAAAAAAAAATACTCCACAGCTCTTGGTTTCATTGATCTTTCCTATTTTTTAATCCCTTTTTTTTCTCTCTGATATTTATTTCCTTCCTTCCACTGATTTTGGGGGTTTGTTTGTTCATTTTTCTAATTCTTTTAGGTGGTAGTTTAAGTTGTTTGAGATTTTTCTTGTCTCTTGAGGAAGGCCTGTATTGCTAAGAGCTTTCCTGGTGGAGCTGCTTTTGCTGCATCCCATAGATATTGTAAGGTAGTGTGTTTGTTGTCGTTTGTCTTGAGGTATTTTCCGACTTCCTCTTTGATTTCATCATTGACCCATTGGTTTTTTAGTAGCATGTTTAGTCTGTATGTGATTGTTTTGGTTTTTTTATCCTCCCTATTTATCTTTCTGTGGTTGATTAGTAGTTTCATACCACTGTGGTCAGAAAAGATGCTTGAAATAATTTCTATCCTCTTAAATTTGTTGAGGCTTGTTTTGTGTCCAGGTATGTGGTCTGTCCTAGAGGATATTCCATGTGTGCTTGAAAAGAATGTGTATTCTGGGTTTTTTGGATGTAGTGTCCTGTAGGAATCAGTTAATAGACCAACTGGTCTATTGTGTCATTTAGGTTCTTTGTCATCTTACTGATTTTTCTGTCTGGAAGATCTGTCCATTGATGTCAGTGGGGTGTTAAAATCTCCTATTACTGTATTCCTGTCGATTTCTCCCTTTATGTCTGTCAGTATTTTTTATATATTTTTTGCTCCTGTATTAGCTGCATATATGTTAACAAGTGTAATATCCTCTCTTGTATTGATCCCTATCATTATATATAATGTCCATGTCTCTCTTTATAGACTTTGTTTTAAAGTCTATTTTGTTTAATATGAGTATTGAGACCCCCGCTTCCTTGTCATTTCCGTTTGTATGAAATATCTTTTCCATTCCCTCACTTTCAATCTATGTGTGTCTTTCACCCTAAAGGGATTCTCTTTTAGGAAGGATATTGTGGGTTCTTTCTTAATCCAATCTGCCTCTCTGTATTTTGATTGGAGCATTTAGTCCATTGACCTTTAAAGTAATTATTGATAAGTATATATTTATTGCCATTTTTAAATCTTGTTTTCTAGTTGATTTTGTAGTTTTGTCCCTTCTTTTTGTTTTTCCTTTTGTAGTTTGATGGTTTTCTTTTGTATTATGCTTGAGTTCCTGTCTTTATGGTTTTTGTGAATCTTGTGTGTTTTTGATTTGTGGTTACCCTGGTTTTCAAGGACATTAACTCGTAACTCTACCTACCTCCTTTAGATAGTCATCAGTTCAAACATATTCTAAAAGATGTACAGGTTTTTACTCCCCTTCCCCACATTTTGTGATTTTGATGTCCTATTTTACATCTTCATGTTTATCCTTTTGCTGTTAATTGTTATAATCACTTCTACAAAATTTTTTACTGGTTTTTAATCTATGTGCTAGTTTATTTAAATGATCTTCAATTCTTTTATATATTTGCCTTTCCTATTGTTTTTTTTCCCTTTCTTATAGATTCTTGCTGCTTTTCTATTTAAGATGACCTTTCAATATTTCTTTTAGGTTGGGTTTGGTATTGCTGTACCCTTTTAGTTTTTGTTTGCCTGAGAAATTCTTTATCAAGACTCCGTCTATCCTAAATGATGATATTGCTGGGTAAAGTATCCTATGTTGCAGGTTTTTCCCTTTTAGTGTTCTGAATATGTCTTGCCACTCCCTTCTGGCCTGCAATGTTTCTGTAAAGCTGAGAAATCAGCTTTAAGGGGTTTCCCTTGTAACTGACTCTTCGTTTTTCTCTTGCTGCCTTTAGAATCTGTTTAACTTTTGCCATTTTAATTATGCTATGTCTTGAGGTGGATCTGCTTGGGTTCTTCTTGTTTGGGACCCTCTGTGCTTCCTGTACATGGTTATCTATTCCCTTCTTTAGTTTTGGAAAGTCTTCAGCCACAGTTTCTTCAAGTACATCTTTGACCCCCTTCTCTCTTTGTCCTCCTTCTGGATCCTGTATTATGCATAGGTAGGCACACTTTATATTATCCCATAGATCTCATCTCTTGCTTTCACTTTTTTTTCTTATTCATCTTCTGTCTGCTGCTCTGATTGGGTGATTTCCATTATTCTATCTTCCAAATTAATTATTCACTCTTCTGCATTATTCAGTCTGTTATTCATTGCTTCTAGATTGGCTTTTACCTTGGCAATCGAGTTGTCTAATTTTGATTGGTTCTTCTTTATAGTGTTTAGTTCCTTGTTACAGTGGTGTGCATTTCCATTGATAATCTTTCTTAATTCCTTTCAAATTTGTATTACCTCCTTTTTGAACTCAGAGCTTATACTGGTGAAGTCTGTTTCCTTTTTGTTCTTTCAGAGAATTTCTCATTTTAATTGGGAATGGTTCCTCTTACTCTTTTCTACCTTCATTTTACTTGACTTTCTCTGTCACCATGAATCTAGGAAAAACCATTATCTACTGTGGTCTTGAAGGGCTGTTTTTATGTGGGAGCAGTCCTGTGTAGACTATGTCCAATACTTTTGGTGCAAAGGCTGCTTTTGGTCTGAATGACAGCCACATCTTTCCTCAGAGTATGCTACCCATTATCCCCTTGATAGGCAGTGTGGATGGTGTTGTGATATCCAGAACCTGCACTGGATGTTAGGTGGGGCCGCCTCTGTGCTCCATAGCTGTTACCTTGCTGTCGCAGGTGGAGTATGATCCCTACTTTTTGGAGTAGAAGCCATGAAGGTCAAGTTTCATAAGGCTGCATTACCCTTCACCGTTGGTGGGAATGTAAATTGATAGAGCCACTACAGAGAACAGTATGGGGGTTCCTTAAAAAACTCAAAATAGAATTACCATATGACCCAGCAAGCCCACTACTGGGCGTATACCCTGAGAAAACCGTAATTCCCAAAGACACATGCACCCCAGTGTTCATTGCAGCACTAATTACAATAACCAGGTCATGGAAGCAACCTAAGTGTCCATCGACAGAGGAGTGGATAAAGATGTGGTACATATGTACAATGGAGTATTACTGAGCCATAAAAGGGAATGAAATTGGGTCATTTGTAGAGATTTGTAGAGATGGACCTAGAGAATGTCATACAGAGTGAAGTAAGTCAGAAAGAGAAAAACAAATATATATTAATGCATATATGTGGAATCTAGAAAAATGGTACAGATGAACCTATTTGTAGGGCAAGAATAGAGACATAGACATAGAGAATGGACATGTGGACATGGGGGTAAGGGGAGGGTGGGACAAATTGGGAGATTAGGTTTCCCGTACATACGCTACCATGTGTAACATAGGTAGCTAGTGGGCACCTGCTGTAGAGCACAGGGAGCTCAGCTCAGTGCTCTGTGACGACCTAGCTCGGTGGGATGGGGGGTGGGAGGGAGGTCCAAGAGGGAGGGGATATAGGTATACATAGAGCTGATGCACTTCATTGTATAGCAGAGACTAACACAACACTGTAAAGCAATGTTAGTCTAGTAAGAAAACAAAAGAAGTAAAGACAAAAGGATGCATTACCCTTAAGTGCGTGCTCTGTCCCCAAGGAGGTGAGCACGGAAGCCCGTGAGGCCCGTGTGGTCACCGCAACCTATCCACTGCCCGGGGCAGGCATCTGCAGTTCTGTCCAAAAGCAGCCCAAGGTCATGTCCATTTCTCCCTTGTGTGCATTCCAGTTATGGTGCTGGGCTGGGCTGGGGCGCTGAGGCATCAGGCTGCAGGAATCAAGGTGATTGGTGTGCCAGCTACGACCTGGGCTGCCTCTGTGGTCGGGCTGTCCCAGGACCTGTCTGTCCCAGATCAGGCTGCAAGCTACAGTACGCGTGGGTGGAACCGGACTGCTCCCACCGGGAAAGGAATCGCTGTGTACTCCTCCCCAGGGGCTGACAGCTGGACGCGTGAGATTCCCTGGTGCCGCCTGCCACATGGTGAGCACATACCAACAAAGTCCACTGCTGCTGGACCCACCCCTGGGCGGCTCCCCTGCTCAGCAGGGACTGATAGTAGGCTCTGAGGTCAGCCTCACCCCTGCTGTGCACATGCTCACAAAATCTGCTGGCTGCCCACTGTGCAAACACTGATACTGGGGTCCAAGGGGGGCCAGACCCCACCCCAGGCCGCCCAGGCCGTCTCCATGCAGCTAGACAGAGTCCTCTCGCAGGACCCAGACTCCTGAGTATCAGTGCCTAGCTGCTGCGTGTACTAGCAGCCCCACATGGCGCATTTTGGTCTGGGAAGTGCAGGGCAGTGAGACAGCTGTCAGCATCCGTCTCTCTCTCTGCCCTGATGGCCAGCAAGCCAGCATGCGTGCATTCCTCATAAGCAGTGTCCAGGCTCCTGCAGCCCCTCTATCTGTCCCAGTTGACTTCCCAGCAAGCAAGGGGCTTCACAGGGCAAGGGCTTACCCATGAAGACCATCCCTTCTTCACAGATCCCTCCCAAGGCGCCAGTCCCATCCTGATGCCTTTTCTTCATCCTACCCAGTCATGTGGGATCTTTCTTGCAGCTATAGTTGTGTAAGAGATCTTCTGCCAGTTTCCAGTTTGTTTTCTGTGAGAATTGTTCCACATGTAGATGTATTTTTGTATTTTTAATGTGTTTGTGGGGGAAGGTGAGCCCTAGGTCCTCCTACTCCGCCACCTTGATCCACCTCCAGAAACATGGTGGTTTTGACGGATACTCATAGAATTCCATTTGCATTTAATGAACATAAATTCAGTGCTCTCGCTGAATCTGCAATAAACAGTGTTTCCGTTGTGTAATACCGGTTCAACCCAACATGTTTAAAATGCATTTTTACAAAATTACATACAGAGTTAAATTCGAAACCATTGTCCTTATAGGAGGGAAGCCTCCAACAATATCATAGTTTTCTCTAGAGCCAGAAAAACGCCACAACATGTTTTAATACGAGGAATTCCATGTTATGAAGTATTACACATTATTAGGAAGAGTAGAAAGTTTTCTGTCTAGGAAGTTTTACATTTTTCTCACATTTTTGTGATGGTTTCACTAATGTAGTAAAATTGTACCTTAACATATGGGCAGTGACATTCAGTCAACACTGATTATGGGGATTTAATTATAATAACGACTGTGGGATTCAATAACTGTAATTCATAAGGGTGCCAGCAGTTCTACAGGATGTGAATTTTCATCTAAAGATTTTACTTTAGAACCAGATTCTAGAAACATTTTCATATGCACAGCACTTGTGCTCTGATTGATTTGACATGCTGTAAATGACAGACCGTTGCAGGCCTTCCATGGGTGGAATTTTTTCTTTTTTGATATTTAAAAAAAATAAGTTGTTCCAAAGAAAGAAACATGTGTTAAGTGGTTTACTGTCTTATAATAAACTCTTTGTAAAACTTTACATAATTTATGGTGCTTGGAAGATCGAATATAGACTCACATCATTCATGCCCATTGAGATTCAAGTTACTTAAGGATTATAGAGTATATATTTCCATCTTGAAACAAAACACACTGAAGCCTTTATGTATTTTATACAGGTCTTCTCCAACTTACTGTTAAATGAACTTAAAAACTTAAAAGTATCTAATTGCATTTATAAATTCAAGATATAAAGAAATCACCATTTATCACTATTAAAAATGAACATAGCTTTTCTCATTGTAATAGGCACAATTTCCTTAGAAATACCAATACCTCCAAATTCAAGGTGGTGTGTGATTCATTATTTGGTACCTTATATACCCTTAAAAACTGTTAAAAATCTATAAAAACAACCACCACTTTATACCACTTTGTAGAAAGCTAAAAATGAGCAGTGTAAACTCCAAGTGTGTAGGTTCCATTTCTAACCAGAAGCTCTCCATCCCCCAAAATGTCTTCAGACAAGTGTACGCTTCTGTGTGGGTGAGAGAGGACTTGAAGTCTTAGGTTGACTGTCGGGCGTCTTGGTCCTCGAGTCGGTCATGAGTGTATAGTGAACAGAGGACAAGCACATTGATCAGTGTCCCAGTTAATGAGTGCAGAGGACCAGAACATGTGGATAACCCTTTAAGTTCCTTGAGGCTGCTACAACAAGATGCCACGGGCTGTTGCATAAACAACAGCAATTTAATTTAGTTCTAGAGACTGGAAGTCCGCCATCAAGACGGTGGCAGGTTCAGGGTCTGGTAGAACCTGCCTCGTGGTTCATAGAAGGTGTCTTCTCGCCGTGTCTGCACATGGGGGAAGATAGGAGGGGGCTCTCTGGGGTCTCTTTTATAAAGACAGTAATCCCATCCATGAGGGCTCCACACTCACGACCTCATCACCTCCCAAAGGCCCGTCCTCCTAATACCATCACACTGAGGCGGTTAGGTCTCAACATAAGGGTTTTGTGGGGACCTACAGGTGAGAGCATGCAACCCATGGATCCCCGAAATTTATGTCCTTTTCACATGTCATCCACTCAATTGAAGTCCCATCTACATCTGATTTAGATGACATTTAGGATTCACCCTGAGGCAAATTCCTTGCCAACTGTGAATCTGTGAAATTTAACTTTACGAGCTTTCAAATTACAGTGGTGGGACAGACATAAGGTAGGTATTCCCATTTCAAAAGGGAGAAATAGGAAAGAAGGGAGGAGTGACAAATCCCCAGCAAGTCTGAAATCCAACAGGGCAAATTCCCTTAGACCTTAAGGCTTGAGAATAATCCTCCTTAGTTCATGCTATACCTCCAGGAACAATGGGGCGGGTCGGTGTTTTGCCCCTGTAGCTTTGCCCTTCAAGGGTTGGTCACATGACAGCGGGATTATTGCCATTAGTTCTGGGTTCCATTGTTGAAGAAGGGTTTGGGTCAAATGTTCAGACCATCAGATGGGAAAAAGCAAGGAAGCTAAGTCATTTCATATGTGAGATAGTCTGAGGTAGAGATATTCAGTCTGGTGAAGTGGGGATATGGTACCCTGTTTTCCAATAGTTGAGTCATGTTTACACATAAATGATTAGATTATTTCTCTAGCAGTCATATCTCCTGGGAAAGTAAGAGGAAGGAGATAATTGCACAGACCAGGTTCAGACTTACCCGGTGATGGAGAGCTTACCTCTGGAAGTTGTAAGAATTCCCTCCCAGAAGCTGTTTGAGAAAAAGTTGCTGAGTCATTTGGGAGAATTTTCTTGAAAGTATCAATTTTCTCGAGGAATGGTTGGCCGAACTGAACTCTGTATTCTCTCTTATGCTTAGATTCTCTGCAGTTTCAATTTGTTCTCAACTAACAACTTTGAAAGGATAGTATCACCCATCTCAACCTTGGGCTATGTAACAGTAGAATGTCTGTTAACATCTTCCCTTTTTCATGCCATATACAGCACTACTTTTCACTGTCAGGTAATTACTGAATTTCTATTTACTTTCTAGTCTGTGATGATCATAGATTCAAGTCTTTCCAACATCTGCCTATCTGTATATTCAGTACCTTTGGGCGTCTTAATTGTTCTAATGCACCCATTTGTGTTTTAACTATTTTCACCAAATTTAGGAATAACCATGTTGACTCAGCATTTTAGCCTTCAAAGAATCCATTTCTTGCTCAAAAAATAGACACATGCATACACAAGACGTATTCACTCATTATTGAGAATGCTCCAATTAAGTGGAAAACGATTTCTTCAAATAGTTTCGTCAAAACTATTTCTTGCTTTTCTTTTAGGATGTGGGAAATTAATAAGAATTACACAAATAAAAATGTCTAGACATACAATCAGCTTAAGACCTTTCAGAAAGTTATTCCATGACCTAAACACAACTTTGCATAAAAGAGCAACAACTATAGAGTAGCTGCTGGGAGGGGAAAGTATAATAGTATAATTGATTAAAATAGAATAAAATAGTCAGCTTTTAATTAGCTTGACTATGGGACAGAATGTGATCAGATTTGCTGTAGACGGTCTACAAGTAGTCGTGCATATACTTCACGCATATGAGTCACAAAAATTAGGAGAATGTTTAACACAGAAATGTGTGAGAGCATCCTCAGCTATCACATGGGACTTGATGGTAGCCTGTCACGTAGCACAGAATTCTGATTCTTTTTGTTTCCACCCTTTTCCACACATCCTCTTTTTTTTAATTGGGGTATAGTTGCTTTACAATGCTGTATTAGTTTCTACTGTACAGCGAAGTGAAGTAGAGTTCCCTGTGCTATACAGCAGGTTCTCATTAGGTACCTATTGCATACATAGTAGTGTATATATGTCCATCCCAATCTCCCAATTCATCCCACCCCCGCCCCATCTTTTAATCTCTTAGCTATACAGTAACACAGCTAGGATCATGACGTTGACCTTCGCATTTCATTGAGATATACTCTGATATCCACAATATAATTCTGATTATGAGGTTAACAAAAAAAATATTTAAAAACAAAGAAAGTCGTGGTAGTAGCACACTGACAGCGGAGTCATGCCATCTCATTGAGATTCACACGCCAAGTATATTTAGAGACATCAGGTATCCTCAGAAACATCAGGCACTTTAAAAAACTCACAACCTTCCTATGAGTTTACTTTTAATCAGTCTCTTGGTGGAACGAGCAGGAAGCACCAAACTCACATTTCCAGGCAGGTATTTTAATTAGTGTTCCAGATACTTATCTGAGAAACCATTCAGATGTACTCTACAGCTTTCATTTTTTAAAAATTAATTAATTTTTGTCTGCGTTGGGTCTTCGTTGCTGCGTGCAGCCTTTCTCTAGTTGTAGCGAGCAGGGACTACTCTTCGTTGCGGTGTGCAGGCTTATTGCGATGGCTTCTCTTATTGCGGAGCCTGGGTTCTAGGCACGTGAGCTCAGTAGTTGTGGCTTGTGGGCTCTAGAGCGCAGGCTCAGTAGTTGTGGCGCACGGGCTTCGTTGCTCCATGGCATGTGGGATCTTCCCGGACCAGGGCTTGAACCCATGTCCCCTGTATTGGCAGGCGGATTCTTAACCACTGTGCCACCAGGGAAGTCCCTAATATGGTTTAAAAAGGAGGATAATGCTGCAGTTAGCAAATTAAAATAATATAAATATGTAGTTTATGTATTAAAATAATATAAATATGTAGTTAATAAAATAATATAAATATGTAGTTTATAAAATAATATAAATATGTAGTTTTTATATATAATATAAATATGTATGGTACTTTCATAAGGTAAATCTTTATAAGTATAAATTTATACATTGCCAAATTATAAAATAGTAGTCCATATTCAGTTAACATATCAGTATATTTTCATGGACAAATGAAATATTAAAATAATTAAACTTATTTGAAATTGATCCAAAGATTAAAGTCATATTAAAGTCATATAAATGTTTACAGAGAATTGAAATAACATAAAATAATTTACAAATCACTTTATCTCCCTAAATTAAAAGAAATGGGGGGAGGAGGAAAGTCAGATTTTTTAAAGATTATTATTATTATTTCACATCTTTATTGGAGTATAATTGCTTTACAATGGTGTGTTAGTTTCTGCTTTATAACAAAGTGAATCAGCTATACATATACATATACATATATCCCCATATCTCCTCCCTCTTGCATCTCCCTCTCTCCCACCCTCCCTATCCCACCCTTCTAGGTGGTCACAAAGCACGGAGCTGATCTCCCTGTGCTATGCAGCTGCTTCCCACTAGCTATCTATTTTACGTTTGGTAGTGTATATATGTCCATGCCACTGTCTCACTTTGTCCCAGCTTACCCTTCTCCCTCCCCGTATTCTCAAGTCCATTCTCTAGTAGATCCTTATTTCCGTCTTGCCCCTAGGTTCTTCATGAACATTTTTGTTTGTTTGCTTTTTAGATTCCATATATATGTGTTAGCATACGGTATTTGTTTTCTCTTTCTGACTTATTGCACTCTGTATGACAGACTCTAGGTCCATCCACCTCACTACAAATAACTCAATTTCGTTTCCTTTTATGGCTGAGTAATATTCCATTGTATATATATATGTGCCACATCTTCTATATCCATTCATCTGTTGATGGACACTTAGGTTGCTTCCATGTCCTGGCTATTGTAAATGGAGCTGCAATGAACATTGTGGTACATGATTCTTTTTGAATTATTGTTTTCTCAGGGTATATGCCCAGTAGAGAGATTGCTGGGTCATATGGTAGTCCTATTTTTCGTTTTTTAAGGAACCTCCATACTGTTCTGCATAGTGGCTGTATCAATTTACATTCCCACCAACAGTGGAAGAGGATTCCCTTTTCTCCGTAAGGTCTCCAGCATTTATTGTTTGTAGATTTTTTGATGAGGGCCATTCTGACTGGTGTGAGATGATATCTCATTGTAGCTTTGATTTGCATTTCTCTAATGATTAATGATGTTGAGTACTCTTTCATGTGTTTGTTGGCAATCTGTATATCTTCTTTGGAGAAATGTCTATTTAGGTCATCTGCCCATTTTTGGATTGGGTTTTTTGTTTGTTATTGAGCTTCATGAGCTGTTTGCAAATTTTGGAGGTTAATCCTTTGTCAGTTGCTTCATTTGCAAATATTTTCTCCCATTCTGAGGGTTGTCTTTTCATCTTGTTTATGGTTTCCTTTGCTGTGCAAAAGCTTTGAAGTTTCATTAGGTCCCATTTGTTTATTTTTGTTTTTATTTCCATTTCTGTAGTAGGTGGGTCAAAAAGGATCTTGCTGTGATTTATGGCATAGAGTGTTCTGCCTATGTTTTCCTCTAAGAGTTTGATAGTGTCTGGCCTTACATTTAGGTCTTTGATCCATTTGGAGTTTATTTTTGTGTATGGTGTTAGGGAGTGTTCTAATTTCATTCTTTTACATGTAGCTGTCCAGTTTTTTCAGCACCACTTATTGAAGAGGCTGTCTTTTCTCCACTGTATATTCTTGCCTCCTTTGTAAAGGATCAGGTGACCATATGTGCATTGGTTTTATATTCTTGCCTCCTTTGTCAAAGATTAGGTGACCATATGTGCATGGGCTTATCTCTGGGCTTTCTATCCTGTTCCATTGGTGTATCTTTCTGTTTTTGTGCCAGTACCATACTATGTTGATTACTGTAGCTCTGTAATATAGTCTGAAGTCAGGGAGCCTGATTCCTCCAGCTCTGCTTTTCTTAAGATTGCTTTGGCTATTTGGGGTCTTTTGTGTTTCCATACAAATTGTGCAATTTTTTGTTCTAGTTCTATGAAAAATGCCAGTAGTAGTTTGACAGGGATTGCATTGAATCTGTACATTGCTTTGGGTAGTATAGTCATTTTCACAATGTTGATTCTTCCAATCCAAGAACATGGTATATCTCGCCATGTGTTTGTATCATCTTTAATATCTTTCATCAGTGTCTTATAATTTTCTGCATACAGGTCTTTTGTCTCCTTAGGTAGGTTTATTCCTAGATATTTTATTCTTTTTGTTGCAATGGCAAATCGGAGTGTTTTCTTAATTTCACTTTCAGATTTTTCATCATCAGTGTATAGGAATGCAAGAGATTCCTGTGCATTACTTTTGTATCCTGCTACTTTACAAAATCCATTGATTAGCTCTAGTAGTTTTCTGGTAGCATCTTTAGGATTCTCTATGTATAGTATCATGTAATCTGCAAACAGTGACAGCTTTACTTCTTTTCCGATTTGGATTCCTTTTCTTCTCTGATTGCTGTGACTAAAACTTCCAAAACTATGTTGAATAAGAGTGGTGAGAGTGGGCAACCTTGTCTTGTTCCTGATCTTAGTGGAAATGCTTTCAGTGTTTCACCATTGAGGACGATGTTGGCTGTGGGTTTGTCATCCATGGCCTTTATTATGTTGAGGGAAGTTCCCTCTATGCCTACTTTCTGCAGGGTTTTATCAAAATGGGTGTTGAATTTTGTCGAGAGCTTTCTCGGCATCTATTGAGATGACCATATGGTTTTTCTCCTTCGGTTTGTTGATATGGTGTATCACATTGATTGATTTGCATATGTTGAAGAATCCTTGCATTCCTGGGATAAACTGCACTTGATCACGGTGTATGGTCCTTTTAATGTGCTGTTGGATTCTGTTTGCTAGTATTTTGTTGAGGACTTCTGCATCTGTGGTCATCAGTGATATTGGCCTGTAGTTTTCTTTCTTTGTGACCTCTTTGTCTGGTTTTCGTATCAGGGTGAAGGTGGCCTCATAGAATGAGTTTGGGAGTGTTCCTCCCTCTGCTATATTTTGGAGGAGTTTGAGAAGGAAAGGTGTTAGCTGTTCTCCAAATGTTTGATAGAATTCGCCTGTGAAGCCATCTGGTCCTGGGCTTTTGTTTGTTGGAAGATTTTTAATCACAGTTTCAATATCATTGCTTGTGTTCAGTCTGTTCCTATTTTCTATTTCTTCTTGGTTCAGTCTCAGAAGATTTTGCATTTCTAAGAATTTGTCCATTTCCTCCAGGTTGTCCATTTTATTGGCATAGAGTTGCTTGTAGTAATCTCCCATGATCCTTTGTATTTCTGCAGTGTCAGTTGTTACTTCTTCTTTTTCATTTCTAATTCTATTGATTTGAGTCTTCTCCCTTTTTTTCTTGATGAGTCTGGCTAATGGTTTATCAATGTTGTTTATCTTCTCAAAGAACCAGCTTTTAGTTTTATTAATCTCTGCTATCATTTCCTTCATTTCCTTTTCATTGATTGCTGATCTGATCTTTATGATTTATTTCCTTCTGCTATCTTTGGGGTTTCTTTGTTACTTTTTCTCTAATTGCTTTAGGTGTAAGGTTAGCATGTTTATTTGAGATGTTTCTTGTTTCTTAAGGTGGGATTGTATTGCTGTAAACTTCCCTCTTAGAACTGCTTTTGCTGCCTCCCATAGGTTTTGCGTCGTTGTGTTTTCATTGTCATTTGTTTCTAGGTATTTTTTGATTTCCTCTTTGATTTCTTCAGTGATCTCTTGGTTATTAAGTAGTGTATCGTTTAACCTCCATGTGTTTGTATTTTTTTACAGATTTCTTCCTGTAATTGATACCTAGTCTTGTAGCATTGTGGTCGGAAAAGATACTTGATACAATTTCAGTTTTCTTAAATTTACCAAGGCTGATTTGTGACCCAAGATATGATCTATCCTGGAGAAAGTTCCATGAGCACTTGAGAAGAAAGTGTCTTCTGTTGTTTTTGGATGGAATGTCCTATAAATATCAATTAAGTCCATCTTGTTTAATGTATCATTTAAAGCTTGTGTTTCCTTATTTATTTTCATTTTGGATGATCTGTCCATTGGTGAAAGTGGGGTGTCAAAGTCCCCTACTATGAATGTGTTACTGTCGATTTCCCCTTTTATGGCTGTTAGTGTTTGCCTTATGTATTGAGGTGCTCCTATGTTGGGTGCATAAATATTTACAATTGTTATATCTTCTTCTTGGATCGATCCCTTGATCATTATGTAGTATCCTTCTTTGTCTCTTGTAATAATCTTTGTTTTAAAGTTTATTTTGTCTGATATGAGAATTGCTGCTCCAGCTTTCTTTTGATGTCCATTTGCATGGAATATCTTTTCCATCCCCTCACTTTCAGTCTGTGGGTGTCCCTAGGTCTGAAGTGGGTCTCTTGTAGACAGCATATATATGGGTCATGTTTTTTTATCCATTCAGCTATTCTATGTCGTTTGGTTGGAGCATTTAATCCATTTACATTTAAGGTAATTATCGTTATGTATGTTCCTATTACCATTTTCTTAATTGTTTTGGGTTTGTTATTGTAGGTCTTTTCCTTCTCTTGTGTTTCCTGCCTAGGGAAGTTCCTTTAGCATTTGTTGTAAAGCTAGTTTGGTGGTGCTGATTTCTCTTAGCTTTTGCTTGTCTGTAAAGGTTTTAATTTCTCCATCAAATCTGATAGAGATCCTTGCTGGGTAGAGTAATCTTGGTTGTAGCTTTTTCCCTTTCATCACTTTAAATATGTCCTGCCAGTCCCTTCTGGCTTGCAGAGTTTCTGCTGAAAGATCAGCTGTTAACCTTATTGGGATTCCCTTGTGTGTTATTTGTTGTTTTTCCCTTGCTGCTTTTAATATGTTTTCTTTGTTTTTAATTTTTGATTGTTTGATTAATATGTGTCTTGGCATGTTTGTCCTTGGAATTATCCTGTATGGGACTCTATGTGCTTCCTGGACTTGATTAACTACTTCCTTTCCCATATTAGGGAACTTTTCAACTATAATATCTTCAAATATTTTCTCAGTACCTTTCTTTTTCTTCTCCTGGGATGCCTATAATTTGAATGTTTGTGCATTTAATGTTGTTCCAGAGGTCTCTGAGACTGTCCTCAATTCTTTTCATTCTTTTTTCTTTATTCTGCTCTGCAGTAGTTATTTCCACTATTTTATCTTCCAGGTCACTTATCTGTTCTTCTGCCTCAGTTATTCTGCTATTGATCCCATCTAGAGAATTTTCAATTTCATTTATTGTGTTGTTCATCACTGTTTGTTTGCTCTTTAGTTCTTCTAGGTCCCTGTTAAACGTTTCTTTTATGTTCTCCATTTTATTTCCAAGATTTTGGCTCATCTTTACTATCATTACTCTGAATTCTTTTTCAGGTAGACTTCCTATTTCCTCTTCATTTGTTAGGTCTGGTGGGTTTTTATCTTGCTCCCTCACCTGCTGTGTGTTTCTCTGTCTTCTCATTTTGCTTAACTTACTGTGTTTGGGGTCTCCTTTTCGCAGGCTGCAGGTTCGTATTTCCTCTTGTTTTTGGTGTCTGCCCCCACTGGCTAAGGTTGGTTCAGTGGGTTGTGTAGGCTTCCTGGTGGATGGGACTAGTACCTGTGTTCTGGTGGGTGAGGCTGGATCTTGTCTTTCTGGTGGGCAGGTCCATGTCTGGTGGTGTGTTTTAGGGTGTCTGTGGCCTTATTTTGATTTTAGGCAGCTCTGTGCTAATGGATGGGGTTGTATTCCTGTCTTGCTAGTTGTTTGGCATAGGGTGTCCAGCACTATAGCTTACTGGTCATTGAGTAGAGCTGGGTCTTGGCGTTGAGATGGAGATCTCTGGGTGATTTTCACCATTTGATATTACGTGGAGCTGGGAGGTCTCTTGTGGACCAATGTCCTGAACTTGGCTCTCCCATGTCAGAGGCACAGCCCTGACGACTGGCTGGAGCACCAAAGGCTGTCCTCCACACAGCTCAGAATAAAAGGGAGAAAAGAAAGAAAGAAAGAAGATAAAATAAAATAAAATAAAGTTACTAAAATAAAAAATAATTATTAAAAAAAATTTTTAAGTAATAAAAAAAAGAAAGAAGATAGCAACCAAACCAAAAAACAAATCCACCAATGATAACAAGTTCTAAAAACTATACTAAAAAAAAAAGGGGACAGACAGAACCCTAGGGCAAATGGTAAAAGCAAAACTATACAGACAAAAATCACACACAGAAGCATACAGATACACCCTCATAAAAAAAGAAAAAGTGAAAAAAATATATATATTGTTGCTCCCAAAGTCCAGGGCCTCAATTTTCGCATAATTCCTTGTCTATTCAAGTTTCCCACAGATGCAGGTACATCAAGTTGATTGTGGAGCTTTAATCCGCTGCTCCTGAGGCTCCTGGGAGGGATTTCCCTTTCTCTTCTGTGTTCACACAAATCCCGGGGTTCAGCTTTGGATTTGGCCCTGCCTCTGTGTGTAGGTCACGTGAGGGCGTTTGTTCTTCGCTCAGACAGGGCGGGGTTAAAGGAGCTGCTGGTTTGGGGGCTCTGGCTCACTCAGGCCGGGGGGAGAGAGGGGCACGGAATGCGGGGCGAGCCTGCGGCGGCAGAGGGCGGCGTGACGTTGCAGCCTGAGGCACACCGTGCGTTCTCCCGGGGAAGTTGTCCCTGGATCCCGGGACCCTGGCAGTGGCGGGCTGCACAGGCTCTCCGGAAGGGGGGTGTGGAGAGTGACCTGTGCTCGCACACAGGCTTCTTGGTGGCGGCAGCAGCAGCCTTAGCGTCTCATGCCCGTCTCTGGGGTCCGCACTTTTAGCCGCGGCTCGCGCCTGTCTCTGGAGCTCCTTTAAGCAGCGCTCTCAATCCCCTCTCCTCACGCACCAGGAAACAAAGAGGGAAGAAAAAGTCTCTTGCCTCTTCGGCAGCTCCAGACTTTTCCGTGGACTCCCTCCCGGCCAGCCGTGGTGCACTAACCCCCTGCAGGCTGTGTTCACGCCGCCAACCCCTGTCCTCTCCCTGCGCTCCGACCGAAGCCCGAGCGTCAAATCCCAGCCTCGCCCGTCCCGGCGGGTGAGCAGACAAGCCTCTCGGGCTGGTGAGTGCCGGTCGGCCCTGATCCTCTGTGCGGGAATCTCCCTGCTTTGCCCTCCGCACCCCTGTGACTGCGCTCTCCTCCGCGGCTCCGAAGCTTTTCCCCCTTCGCCTCCCGCAGTCTCCGCCCGCGAAGGGGCTTCCAGTGTGTGGAAATCTTTCCTCCTTCACAGCCCCCTCCCACTGGTGTAGGTCCCATCCCTGTTCTTTTGTCTCTGTTTATTCTTTTTTCTTTTGCCCAACCCAGGTACGTGGCGGGGGTTCTTGCCTTTTGGGAGGCCTGCGGTCTTCTGTCAGCGTTCAGTAGGTGTTCTGTAGGAGTTGTTCCACGTGTAGATGTATTTCTGGTGTATCTGTGGAGAGGAAGGTGATCTCCGCGTCTTACTCTTCCGCCGTCTTAAAGCTCCTTTTAATAGATTATTAAATCTAAGGCTGTTGATATTTAGGATTCAAATTATCTAAGTCTATTGACTATTCTTATTGGAAGTGTATTTTCAACAATGTATGTTAATTCCAAAAAAGACAGGTGTTAACTGGAAAAATATTATTTACGTTTCACAAATTGTCTTAAATGTGTATATTCAGTGAAATGAACACTAATTTGCATTTCTGAGCAAAGTTGGTAGAATTGTCTACTGGGATTTTTATGAAGATGGAGATCCCAAACTTTTCCACGTGGGTTAAGAAAACATTAAATCAATAACCTTTATTTCAGATTGCGCACAGTAAGGATTTCACACATAATTCACTAACTGACTTTTTTTCAAGATATTTTGACAGTTTATTGTGTACGGTCACAAATGTATTTATACCCCCAAGAGTGAATTGCTTGCAGTTATTTAGAAGTAATTAATAATTAGCACAATTTAATTGCTATCTCTTTTGCATGCTGTTTTCTATTTTATTTTGAAGAACATAATAGTTATGGAAAATTAAAACATAAATTATTGAAGCAAATTCAGCATCTACTGAATATTGTTATTTGAAAAATGATAAACAATTTATGGCTATTGACAATTTTTTTAAAGAAAACATACCAGAACTTTAGCATATCTTATGATTTATTTTATCAGATAGTATCGATATTTTGAACATTTTGAGCCTGTTTATCATTAACCTCTCTTAGGGGAAATACTTTTATTCTAAATCTATTCAAGTTTTAACTTCATAGAAATAAATTATTTGATATGAAACCCAATGGAAACTTCCGTAGTGGTTATTTTCAATGGCTTTACCCAGCTCTGTGCTGTAATATCTTTTGGTCAAAGGTGATTAGATATGATGCCATTATATTTCCCATGAATATCTTCAAAATTGCTGTAGTTAAAAATGATTCAGAACCATCTAAAACCTGATGCCTATTGTAATCAAACACAGAATCCAGAGAAAAGGTTGGGAATGGCAGGTTTGGGGGAATGAAATAATGAATGGGAATGCTGAGAGTTTTGAGCTGGGCCTAAGGTAATACTGCACATGCATTTCAGCTGGGCCTAAGGTAGTACTGCACATGCATTTCAGTCTCCTTACATGAATCTCTTTACACTTCCTGGTTAGTTCGTCTTTTTTTTTTTAAGTAATTTTATTTAATTAATTAATTTATTTTTGTCTGCGTTGGGTCTTCGTTGCTGCGCATGGGCTTTCTCTAGTTGCAACAAGTAGGGGCTACTTTTCGTTGCGGTGCACGGGCTTCTCTTGTTGTGGAGCCCTGGCTCTAGGTGCGCAGGCTTCAGCAGTTGCAGCACGCGGGCTCAGTAGTTGTGGCACACAGGCTCAGTAGTTGTGGCTCATGGGCTTAGTTGCTCCGCAGCATGTGGGATCTTCCCACACCAGGGATCGAACCTGCATCCCCTGCATTGGCATGCGGGTTCTTAACCACTGCGCCACCAGGGAAGTCCCGTAGTTCTTCTTTTGAGGAGATTTGCTATCAGTTTGGACTGGGGAGAGTGGCATGAATACCAGTAACCAGCAAGTTGAAAAATAGGTTCAGTGAGGGAAAATGTGGCTGTTAGGTCGATCCAGCAAAGAAGGGGGTTCTTACAGGGATACGCTCCTCAAATGATTCACATGGGAGTTAAACATGAAGTCTGAGGAAAGAATCACCACCATCAGGAAATAATAAAAATAATGACAATTTATTATACATCTCATCTGTCCCATTTGCTTTATATAAATACCTGTTACCAGAATAAATTGTTTCATCATACCTTAATGGGTTGGAATAAAATATGACAGAATATATCCACTTACCCATAGAGTACACCTCAAATGCAATTTACAGTATTTTCCTTTTCAAATACAAGACTTGGAGTGCAGACTTCAATTCTTGCCAGAGAAGGATCTAATTTTCTAGTAGGAAATATTGATCACAGAAAGAAACTACATTGCATCCATTTTCAATTTTTAGATGACATCATATGAAACGTATGACCATCTGTTGAAAATTAAAGAACTGTAACGGGTGAGTAAGACAAACAAATACGTGGACGTACTCCAAATTCATGGTATAGTGCATCATTTCTACACGCAGATCCAAAGTGATATTCATCTATACTTGTTGTAACTTGTTCATCAGCAGTCTGTATGTGTGCAGCTGTTGCTTTTCTCAAGTTAAGGAACAATGTGAAAAGTGCGTATGGACACGTACGTGCTTGAAAACGCTTTCAGGATCTTCCCTGATGTGGAACAATCCTGTAGTAGGAAACGCCACGTGAACATAAAATTTCTATCTGTCCTTCAGTCCAGTGGAAGCAGAGTTCTTTTTCCACGGTGCCATGTTGTATGAAACACATACGGCTTCAACCGTGACAGTCTCACTCTATGTCTTGAGAGTCTCATGGTGTCCAAGACTTTCTGGAATTGAGGTCAGCTGAGGAGACAGCTGCCATCTTTCTTTGGGGAATTTCTGTTGGAGCTCTTTTCAATTATTTATCTTTTTTAAAAAATCTCTTGGAGTAGAGTTGCTTTACAATGTTGTGTTAGTTTCTGCTGTGCAGCAAAGTGAATCCGTTATACATATACATATATCCACTCTTTTTCGAATTTCCTTCCCATTTAGGTCACCACAGAGCATTGAGTAGAGTTCCCTGTGCTCTACAGTAGGTTCTCATTAATTATCTATTTTATACATAGTAGTGTATACCTGTCAATCCCAGTCTCCCCATTCATCCCCCCCGCTTCCCGCTTGGTATCCGTACATTTGTCCTCTACGTCTGTGTCTCTGCTTTGCAGATAAGTTCATCTGCACCACTGGAGAAAATATTTGCAGTTATTTATCTTTCTACTTTGTTGTTCACTCTCTGACCGGCAAGTACAGTTGAAGTCATGTAAGTTAAGGGCCCCTATAATGCAGCACGTATGCGTTCCTCCTTGTGCTTTATTCTTCCATCTGCCCGGGTTTCTTCAGTGTGCTCTGACCGCCCTCAGTCTCACAACATATTCCATCTTGCTTGTGACACTGCAGCCACGTTTCTTTTCTGATCTGTGAGGTGCTCTGACTCAGGAATCCGGCTCTTGGCTAATAAACCATGTGTGGCTTTTCAGGCCCTATGGTAGGCAGTGACAAAGGCTCTGCCTAGCAGCCCTCAGGTGGGGAAACTGCCCTCCGCACAGCAGATTGGGTGCCTGGCAGTGCATGGCAGTCTTTGAAGGGTTATAGTTAAGGACTCAGCCCCCTGATGGGCCATGCTGTCATGCACCCTCACGCATAGCTGCATTCCTGGCCCAGGTACCCCCTTTGAAGGCCTCCTCATTGGGGGACCTTGGTGGAGGTTTTCCCGGGTGCCTCTGCTGAGACCCCCTTCTGGAAGGAAGTGGAGTCCTCCAAGACCCTTCCTCTACTCTGACTGAGCACCCAGCACTCTTCCATCATGGCTCCCCTGCCCTTCCCTCCCCCTAGACCTGAGCCCATAAAACAGCAGAAGCCCTGAGCTTGGGGCTGTCTGGGTAGCGAGACCACCTCCCAAGACCCCAGGTCTATACTGATCGACCTGACCCTCACCCAGCGCCGTTCCATGGGGAAAAATGGAATATGGAGTCTGGCAGTCTCTCCAAATTAGCCTCTTGCTTTTGCTACCGCAGCAAGAGATTAAATGTCCGACTGTTAATTTCACTGGTGCCTTTTGGTCTCAGTGGGCTACTCCAATAACTGGTAGTTCATCTCCGTGCAGCTCCGCTGAGCACCTGACATTTACCTACTGTTCTAACAGCTTTATGCAAGCGGCCCTCTGTCTCCTGGGGCTCGTTGCCTCAGAGTCAACCAACTGTAGATTAAAAATATTTTTTAAAAATTCCAGAAAATTCCCAAAAGCCAAACTAGAATTTGCAGTGTGCTGGCAACAATGTAGAGAGCGTTGACATTGTATTTACAATGATTTACATAGTATTTACATTGTATTAGGTGGTATAATAATTTAGAGATGATTTAAAGTATACAGGAGGATGTGCATAGGATGCATAGGTTATGTGCAAAGACTACATCATTTTATATAAGGCACTTGAGCGTCCTGAGATTTTTGGTATCGCTGGAGGTCCTGGGACCAAGCCCCCTTGCAGATACTGAGGGACCGCTGTACTTTCAAGCTGAAATTTCAGTTAAGTCAATAAATGCCCAGTAACATAAAATCTTTGGATAAAATAGCCTTGCAAATCATCAGACATGCTCTGTTGCCTTCAGAATAGACATTATTGATGTCACATAATGTCGAATGTCTAAGGTGCACAAACATTAAGTAATTGCACTGAAATGCTTAAAAATGTTCTGAGTCCCCGGGGACATGGCACCTGTCCACACAAACATCTGTTAAGTTGCCTTGGGATTTGTGTCCTGTTGTTGAATACTTACCCTTCCTTGGTTGAAAGTATCTTGAGGAAAGGTGGACTTAGTTTCCCCCGTCATTGCTAGTGAAACTCCCATGAGTGGAGAAAAAGGACACGTACCATAAGTAAAGACTCGATAAACACCAGCTGCCCTAACACATCAAAGTGAGTCATGGTGGTGAGTCTATAAGAGATTCAAAGAGGCAGGTACTATTTGACATGTATCTCATGGTAAAACAAGGAAGGAGGAAAATGACAGTTATTACACAGACAGCACTTTGAAGTGGCCAGGAAGTAATCAGATGTGTTTTACAGGGACAGTAGGTGATCTTGAATGGCAGGTGGTGACTGAATGAACTTTCATGGGCAAGAGCTTGTCGTATTTATCATTTATTCCTAGATCCATGCTGTTTCGTATGTGTTCTGTTAATATCAAGAAATGAAATTGAGCCTTTTTGCTATTTGGTACAAAAAGTTATAAACGAATTCTTCTTCTGATTCTTTTTTACATTGGAGTTTAGTTGACGTATAATGTTGTATTCGTTGCAGGTGTACCGCAGAGTGATTCAGTTATACATATACATGTATCTGTTCTTTTTCAGATTCTTTTCCCATATAGGTTATTATAGAGTATTGAGTAGAGTTCCCTGTGGTCTACAGTAGGTCTTTGTTGGTTATCTCTTTTATATATAGTAGTGTGTATACGTTAGTCCCAAACTCCTAATTTGATTCTAGTGTGTCATTAACTCTAACTGAATCCATCAGTTTTCTTGTATAGTTTCTCTGCCTTAAGGTACAACATTCTTTTACATAGTCATTGAAGTTTTCTTTAAAGTTCACGTAACTATACTCATATTTATGATTGTGCAGCAAATTAGTCAGTGACAAGCTCCGTGAATATTTTTGGTAACTCATTAGGTGTCAAAGTTAAGTAAAATTTCAGGTGTGGTAGAATGAGTATGATGGATGTTATAATAAAATGAAAACTCTCCATTTTCCCCCACAATGATTGAAAGGAACAGAATATTTCTTCTCCTTCTGAAGCATAGGCTGGGCATGTTGTTTCAAAAAAGTTCACAGTTATTCATGGTTCCTTTAATGGGCGAGCATTGACAATTGTAAATACACATACAACTTGACATGATTTTTGTTTATTTTATTTATTTATTTTTGCGGTACGTGGGCCTCTCACCGCTGTGGCCTCTCCCGTTGCGGAGCACAGGCTCCGGACGCGCAGGCCCAGCGGCCATGGCTCACGGGCCCAGCCGCTCCGCGGCATGTGGGATCCTCCCGGACCGGGGCACGAACCCGTGTCCCCTGCATCGACAGGCGGACTCCCAACCACTGTGCCACCAGGGAAGCCCGATTTTTATTTTTTTAATCGTTTTTATTTTTACCAGTTAGAAATAGTATTCAGTTTGTCTCTTCTACCCTCGATCTCCAAGGATCGCTAATAGCAACCATGCCAAGCAAATCCATTAGTTACGGATGGTGACTTTTCAAGCCTGGCTGGTGCCTGATGACAAGGAAGAGATTTCCTAAAGAACTTACTGATGTCTTCAGTATCTTTACTCCTCAACAGCGTCATAACTGCCAGAGTTAACTTAGTAATGAATTTATAAACTCTCTTATTTCTTTTTTTTTTTTTAATTTTTGAAATACATTTTTAGTTATTTTTGGCTGCGTTGGGCCTTCGTTGCTGCACACGGTGTTTCTCTTGTTGCCGCGAGCAGGGGCTACTCTTCATTGCGGTGCACGGGCTTCTCATTGTGGTGGCTTCTCTTGTTGCGGAGCACGGGCTCTAGGCGCGCAGGCTTCAGTAGTTGTGTCACGTGGGCTCAGTAGTTGTGGCTCGTGGGCTCCAGAGCACAGGCTCAGTAGTTGTGGCGCACAGGCTTAGTTGCTCTGCGTCATGTGGGACCTTCCCGGATCAGGGCTCGAACCCATGTCCCCTGCATTGGCAGGTGGATTCTCAACCAGTGCTCCACCAGGAAATTCGAAACTCTCTGATTCCTAGCTGATGCGTAGCCTCTTTTATTTTCCCCCAGAGCCCAGGAGCTGTGAAGACGATCAATTTAGCTACTATTTTGAGCCATTCTGAACTGATTTAAAAGTCAGAAGGTCCTGCGTGCATTCCAATAAAAAAAAAAAAGTGCCTTTTCCACCCTTTCAACGGTTCATAGGAATAAAATATTTTGTACCTTTCTAGAACGAATGACTTTTAAATGTGATATTTTATTTGGTGACATTTGATGAAAGAGAGAAAGAAGCATTTCATTTAGGATGAATGGCGGGTGCCACTGTTGGGGAAATCAGAGCAACGTTGCCCGCTGTGCTTGAAACGGTGTTTTCCGTGGATGCTGGGAGCTTAGCTTGTGATAAAGAATTGCAAAGCAAGCTGGCAAAAAGGAAGGCTTGCCCAGGAAGGGATCCTGCCCAGCCTAATTGATTGCCAAGTGTTTAAAGAGCACAGACACTCTCTGCAGGGTTTCCTGCAATAAAGGCATTCCGTGAGACCTACCCTCTCATATAAAAGGCAGTGACCATCACCTTCCAGGGCTTCATCCTTTCATCAGCGCTCTGGTGTATTTCTAAACAGCTGCCACCTGTGCTCTAGTCTCCTCTGGACTCATCATGGGTTATAGAAAGATCTGACTTCATGCTAAGAATAAAACCACTTGCTCTATTTTCAAAACTAACTTGGTTTACAGTGCCTTCGGGCAGAAGAGAAATGATCTGAAATGGCTTGAGTTGAATCCTTTGATCGCTGGCTAATTAGCAACATGGATGGCGTTTCTCTAAAGACCCTTTCGTTGGAGTTCTTAAGCTCTTGGATGAGCAAGCAAGTCTCCATCCGAGAGCGTATAAGACAATTTCAGAGTCACTTGAATCTGTGTTCTTTTGTTTCCCTGAAGTGATTCCCCTCTATCTTCTGAACTACACAGTCAGGAAATTATGGAGTTTGCAGGTGATTATTTTAGGTGTGAAGAGAACTACAAGGTAAGGGGAAGGAATGATGCGCTGTTTGCCAAGAAGGGAAAGAATCATGGTGAGAGAGTCCCAGATAGAATTGAACTTGGCCTTGAATTGAACTTAGATGAATAGAAAAATAGAGGGCTGTGTCTCATAGCATATTTAATATTTAAAAGTACTTAATACAAATGACGCATGGCATATAGGATTGATGTATTGACAGGTCTGACAGGAAAGGGGCACAGCTTTTCTCACAGACTTGAAAAAAAGTTACTAAAGAAATAATAAAAATAATAATTATCAAGCCCAGGGCCTCTACATTCTTTTAGATTAGAAAATTAGAAAATATCACCCACCTGAAAGTTATAGGAATTGGAATATTTCTAAGTCTGGGAGAAATGAGACTGAAGACGTTAATTCTGTTCGTTATTAACAATTAAAATATATAGTTATTGTATTACTGATAATTATAACATATTAATATAAATTATAACAATTATATATATAAATTTATAATTATGTATTATACAAGTATATAAAATTTTATACATAATAGAGTATATAATTATATGTAATATATCAATATTAATTATATATGATATAATTAATATATAAAATATGACTATTATATTATAGAATATGATATATAATTAATCATATGATAATACTTAATAATTCAGAAATATTGGGTTCATTGTTCTGGCATCAACGCATAATCAAGTGTCCTCCAATTCCTTTGTTATAAATACTTCTGAAAGATTAGAACAAAACCAGTATTATGGTCAAAAAAGTTTGATGTGTTCCATAAAGTAATATTATTAGCATGTTATAGATTTTAAAATGTTTTCCACAGAAGCATGTTTATCACTGTGTAGCTCCAAATTCCCCCCCCGCCCCCGAAATACGGTATCTTGGAAATTTTGCCACATAACTAATACGTATCTCCTAAAAATATTGCATATTTTAGTTCTTAAGATACTGATTAAATGGACAAAACTGCATGTAGCTAGGATTTCTA
Organism: Delphinus delphis; assembly: GCF_949987515.2. Classification (NCBI taxonomy): domain Eukaryota; kingdom Metazoa; phylum Chordata; class Mammalia; order Artiodactyla; family Delphinidae; genus Delphinus; species Delphinus delphis. Next base: position 123,061,118 of record NC_082704.1, read on the forward strand.
ATGAAGAATGTCCTTTGGTAAGTCCTTACAAGTGACTGAGAACTTCCAAGACATCACGCGGCTGTTGGGATCTTGTCATAATTCATAAGGGTCTTACCTTGGGTTAAGAGGAAAACACACATGACACGAATCAAAAGACTATCTGTTGAGTACACGATATCTATAAACAAGGGATGAAAATAAAGGAAATGGCCAATTATCAGTTGTATGCCTAGAAAGTGAAAGTGCAGACCATGATATTAACTTTATTTGGGAGTACACTTAGGTCTAGCAACTTTAAATAAGACACTAAAGACCCCATATAGCTAAATTAGCGCTATGATGAACATTGAGGACATGACCGTTATTCAATTTCATGTACAGCAAGCTCGTACCAAAAAAGAACATGAAGCAAATATTGATACTATGCCAGGAACATTAGATGCATTAAACGTCTCCCCATGGTTGCGTATTTGAATTTATACTTACTGGTTTTCTCCCCCTCAGGGATTTCCCTTACATTTCTGTCTTCTTAGACATACATTTCAATGTATTTGATACATGGCGTATGCAATATTTTAGGTGTTTTGAACCTGCATGTTTGCACCAAGAAACTCAATTGCAGTATTTCTGGAAACAGAAGACTCATACTTCCTGTTCACCAACCTTAAAATGGAATAGACATTAGCTAGAACAGGTTTTCAACTATGGTGGAGGGACCCTTCTTCCGTAAACCACTCTAAAATTGACAAGATACACAAGACAACTGTTTCCTGATATTGACCAACAGGCAGACAAGATAATGGTCTCTAAGCAAACAGGGAATTCGTGGGGTGAGACTACCTTTTTGCCTGAGTACAAATTGCTGGCAGGTGAACTAGTGGCTTAGAATAGTAAGGTGGTTCTTCTAAGCTGAGAAGGCACTGGTCTGATTTCTTAGAACCTCGTGAGGGAGCTGTACAATCAGGCAGCCCCAAATCTGGAGGGGTGCTCTGCTTGAGTGTCTCTCTGTGGCTGAGATGGTACAGGCAGAGAACAAGACACGCTGGAAGGCTGGTGATGCAGGGAAAGAAAGATGCGAGCAGAATCAAACCTTGGAGACCTTGAGCGTCCTACCCAGAGTAGAACCACCAGTTAGCATCTCCTTGTGCATTGCAGACTTTCCTTAGTGAACACGCAGAGTTGCTCATTTATCAGTGTTCATGGAAGGACAGATGAGAACAGTTTATTAAGTATTTACCTCTAGGAACAGGAGGAGGAATGTTTTGGGGCAATGAATGACTTGACTTGTCACTGTGTGGTTGTCCCTTTTTAATGAAAATTTTTGCCCTCATCAGATATGCCTTTTATGGTAAGAGAAGTCAAAACATGTGGTATTTGGGACATAGTACATCCTTTAATGTTTTTCTTTTTATATTTGGAAGGATCTTTTTGCATGTTTTCTTTTTTTTTTTTACACCTTTATTGGAGTATAATTGCTTTACAACGGTGTGTTAGTTTCTGCTGTATAACAAAGTGAGTCGGCTATACATATACGTATATCCCCATATCTCCTCCCTCTTGCGTCTCCCTCCCACCCTCCCTGTCCCACCCCTCTAGGTGGTCACAAAGCACCGAGCTGACCTCCCTGTGCCATGCGGCTGCTTCCCACTAGCTATTTTACATTTGGTAGTGTATCTATGTCCATGCCACTCTCACTTCATCCCAGCTTCCCCTTCCCCCTCCCTGTGTCCTCAAGTCCATTCTCTACATCTGCGTCTTTATTCCTGCCCTGCCCCTAGGTTCTTCAGAACCTTTTTTTTTAGATTCCATATATATGTGTTAGCATACGGTATTTGTTTTTCTCTTTCTGACTGACTTCACTCTGTATTACGGATTACTACAAGCAACTATGCCAGTAAAATGGACAACCTGGAAGAAATGGACAAACTCTTAGAAAAGCACAACCTTCCGAGGCTGAACCAGGAAGAAATAGAAAATATGAACAGACCAATCACAAGCACTGAAATTGAGACTGTGATTAAAAATCTTCCAACAAACAAAAGCCCAGGACCAGATGGCTTCACAGGCAAATTCTATCAAACATTTAGAGAAGAGCTAACACCTATCCTTCTCAGACTCTTCCAAAATATAGCAGAGGGAGGAACACCCCCAAACTCATTCTACGAGGCCACCATCACCCTGATACCCAAACCAGACAAAGATGCCACAAAGAAAGAAATTGCATGATTTCTTACCAGTCAATATTATCACTGAAATCTCAGCTTCCAAAATGTGCCATTGAAGGAAAATGGCCAAGAAAATTGAAGCCCTGTCTGTCATGTAAGAAATGATAAAGGAACTTCATTTTGGATGGACAGCGGTCCTCTCGAATGAAGCTGAAGTTGTCAGAAGTGCCTCAAGAAATAGGTTACAAATATGCAGTCAGACTCCTCCTGTTCACAGTTCTCTGGGAATAGATTTGCTCTGACAGAAAGGGATTTGTGCACAGAGCTAGCAAGCTGTCACTGTAACGGATGAAAAGCTCCCAGATCCTCAGTCCAATCACCACCTGCCCCCAGACCACGAATGAAACAGGATTCTCAAAGTGAATTTTGTTACCAGCACAACTCAGTTTGATAAAGATTGAATAACTAGATGAAGCAGCCTTACTCAAAGCCTAGAGATTAGGGAGAGAAAACAAGTGAAACAAGATAAAATGGGAAGTACATTTCTTTTCCACCGTTATCCTTAAAGCATCTTAAGGTCTCAGGTTTTTGTGGGATTACAGTATGTGCATTTCAGTAGTTACATGTAGAAGTCGATGTAATATAAATAATTGGAGATGGTATTGTTATGCCTGTAATAGAGTTGAAATAGGGTGAGTATTTGTACACCTTCTCGGGCATCTAAAGAAATACTTTAAGCCTCTAATGGAATAAACATGAGTTAAAAAAATAATAACATGCTTATGTGCTTCACGTATTTTATGGGCAGTTCCATTAAGCAGATTCTAATGTGTGTGTGTGTGTGTGTGTGTGTTTAACTGATTTAACTACTTTTCAACTCTAAACTTATCTGAAAAATAAAGTATGCCTCCTAGTGCTAGATGATGCTAAATGTTATATAGATGTGAAAGTATGTTGGTTTGGAAATGACGAAAGTAGACACGTATCTTTGGGTATTTGTTGGTGTCCATTTTAGAGAGTTCGCAACCTGTGGCTGCCACTTATAGCCCGAAAGTAACGAAAACCAATGAGGCAGGTTCATGTTCCAAAAGTCCCTTTCCTTCTGATTTATCTAGTTACTTTTATTTACTTGTTTTTCCATCTCCTTGTGGCTTTCAAAACACATATCAACTGTTCAGTCTTTTGGGGGGAACTCGTTCACTGTCCTTTCTTCGATGAATCATTTTTCGTCACTTAGAATGATAGGACTCTGTAGTTGGAATGCAAATATTTTAGTGTGTGTGTATTGTATTTTTGCCTTAATTCTGCCACATACATTGCATTTCCTTGTCATATTTTGCCAAGACTCAAGGAACAATGAATAGTCAATTCCCTCTTTATTAATGCTTTCCTTTTTTTCTAATGCAACATATTTTTACTTTACTACCTTCATAAGATGGAAAGTCGCATAGAGAACACTAAACTATTTTTTCTAGTAAGAGCATGTAGAAATATAAATGTACTTCTAATAATTTCTTACCTGTGTCCCTCCAAAGTGAATATTATGCTTTCATTATTTTACCGTTCAGTTTGCAGTAGTGTGTGGTTTTCCTTGTGATGACCTCTTTGAATCACAGGTCATTTAGAAAGGGGGTGGGTAGGGCATAAAAGAGGAATTACCAAGGGGCCTACGAAAATTTGGGGGTTTGGCTGCACTGTGTATACATATGTCAAAACATCAAATGATATGCTTTAAATATGTACAGTTTAATGTTTAATTAATATGTCTCAGAAATGGCAGCTTTATCATTAAAATAAACTAAAAATATATGACAGTGGTTTCAGTGTTCACAATTTCCATATGTTTACTTGTACCTATGTACTAATTTTCTAGCTATTTTATCAGTTATTAAAGAGGGATATTGAAATCCCTAATTCTTTGCAATTCTATTAGTTTTTTCTTCATGTATTTTAAAGTTCTCTTATTAGATGCATAAACATTTAGGGATCTTATGTTCTCTTCATGAATTGAACTCTTTATTATTATAAAATGACCTTCTTTAGGGCAATAGCCGTTGCTCTAAAACCTATTTTATCTCATACTAATATTGATAGGTTAGCACAATTTTGATTAATGTCAGTTTGTTATATATTTTTTCATCATTTTACTCTTAACCCTTGTGTCTGTATATTTAATGTGCTTGTCGTAGACAGAATAAAGTTAGGTCTTGCTTTCTGTATGTCTTTTAATGGGAGGTTTTTTTTGTTTGTTTGTTTTTTGCGGTACGCGGGCCTCTCACTGCTGTGGCCTCTCCCGTTGCGGAGCACAGGCTCCGGACGCGCAGGCTCAGCGGCCATGGCTCACGGGCCCAGCCGCTCTGCGGCATGTGGGGTCCTCCCGGACCGGGGCACGAACCCGTGTCCCCCGCATCGGCAGGCGGACTCTCAACCACTGCGCCACCAGAGAAGCCCTAATGGGAGTATTTAGATCATTTACATCTAATACGCTTTTTACATGGTCAGGAGTAGATGTACGATCACTGTATTTGTTTTCTGTTTGTCCATTTGTTCTTTGTTCAGTGTTCCCTCCTTTTCCTCATTCTTTTGGATTGGCTGAAAAATTTTTATCATTCCCGTGTGTCTCATTTGTCATCATATTAGCTATAATTCTTTGTCATGTTAATCATTAATTTAGTGTTTACAATGTGAGGGTTTAACTTGTCACAATTTACTTTCAAGTGCTATTACGTTATTTCATAAACAATATAGGAACTTTGGAAAAATTTACTTTTCTTTCCTCAGAATGATTAACTTCAATTTCACCTCTCCTGATTTTTGTGCCATATTTTCATATATTTCAGGTTTACATATGCTGTAAACCACAAACTACATTTTAATTTTTGTTTAAATATCCAATGATCCGTTAAAGAGATTAAATGAAATAACCTACTATATTTACCCATGTACTTTTCACTGTAGTTCTTAATTACTTTGATTAAATCCATATTTCCATCTGGTATAATTTCCTTTCTGCCTGAAATTTCTTATACTGTAGGTCTGCTTGGGACAAAATACTTCAAATTTTGTATGTCCAAAAAAGTATATTTTTTAAATTTTTCGAAAGCAAAAAGTATTTTTGCTTGGTATAGATTTCTAGGTTGACCGTGTTTTGTTTGCTTTTTGTTTCAGTTGTAAATAGTTTTGAACGTTGTTCTCGGGCATAGTTAAGTTACTTGAAAACAGTTTGTTCTTGCCAGATTTTGCTTTTAGGATTTTTTTCTGGAAAGATCAGAGCTGTGTTCAGTGTTTGATCTTAGTCTGAGTCAAGGAATCCTGGATGGGTGGAATATAGAGGGCAGTTAATCTTCTGATACAATGGGTAAACTGTACTGCAGGATAGCATGATACGGTATGTTGGAATTCAGAGTTTCTAACAATGGCTAATTGATCACTGGACCTCAGAAAATGAAATAGCCTAATAGAGGCTGCGTGATATACAGGAGGGAGGGGATTTTCTGGATCTGCCTGGTAAAAACATAAATCAATATCATAAGGAATCACAAAGCCTTATCTACTGTTCAGACTCATAGCAATTCATCACTGCAGAACTGTTTAGCTGAGGAAGGAATATTCTTGAGCAGGGACCCTATAACTAATTCATGAGTATATGATAAAACTCAAAACTACCCCTATTCTTCCCCAAAAGGGACCTGCAGCCATTTTCCTGAACGAATATCAACAAGGGTAGAAGAAAAACTTCCAGGTATTTTTAGATACTAGGATATTAATTAGCATATTAAAGTTATAATCATATTAAATCATTTTTACATTCACTCAGTATGAAAGGAATGTCATATAACAGATTTTTATAGTGAAATGATATATAGTTACATTCATTGCAAATCTTTCTAAGTCATAAACTTACTAAACCAATAGATCCACGTGATAAGCCATTCAAATGGGAAATCTTTACAATTTGCTTTTCCTTCTGAGAATTCCATACTTGGATGTTTATATTCACTGCTCCTTGAAATAAGAGTGATTTTCCCATCCCAGATTTCAGTTTGAGAAAATGAAAATAAACACAGACATTCTCATGGCTTTACCAAGTGTAAAAAGTAAACACTTTTATTAGAACTCAAATAATAGATACACATTGTATTTTCAAATATTTCTGGGTCTATAGTAGTGTAGGGGCACCCTTAGTTTTTAGCAATTAGATAGAAGAAGAACCTCTTCTGAAGTGTGTTTGCAAACATCTGCATCCCTCTGGTTGTAAAACCACATCTGCTGCTCCCCAAAGCATTATTAAGAAAATATCCACTTGTCTGCTGAGGTCCTCAGAGCCGAGGATGCTGCCAGAACGCTGAGTGCACAGAGCTAATTTCTGTCGAGTACAGCGCAGTGGCCACTTTAGAAAGCAGCTACTGTTGGAAGAAGAATGCCTGCCTTACTTATTTTGTTACAGACTCAGTACTCATAAAACCTGGGTCCAAAAAAAAAAAAATTAACAATTGAGTCTTTCCCTTAATTAGTCCAGTGTTGTATAAATAGGCTACAGATAGCTTTTCTGTAGTTATTTGTGGGTAGGTTGAAGCAAACATTTTAAAGGCTGGTTAAGAGCTTTAGTTTTTTTCCATCTTGAATGATCCTGAATTATCTGGGAACGCCAATATAATCACAGTGTCCTTACAAGAGGAAGGCTGGGGGATCCGGGTCAAAGAGGAGATGTGACTTGTAGGAGAACATATTCACAGGCGTTTGCGATTAGGATGTGGACATCTTCGGGATGCATTTTGCTGTCTACCACATCATGGGATCTAGAAATTCTATGCATGGTTATATATCCACCAAAATGCTTGCATACATGTACTGGAAGAGATACTTTTTAAATGCATGGTGCAGTGTTATCTATAGCCACTCCCAAATGGGAGGATGGTCCAACCACCATAGAATAGATGAATCAATTGTGTTCTGTGTAATTCAAGACAGCAATGAAAATGCACAAACCAATGTTATAGGCACCAACATGGATTAATCTCACAAACATGATATTGAGCAGAAGGAATCTAATGCCTAAGATTACGTGGGAAATGGCTCAGAGTGAACTTTGAGGTTCCCAGAAGGGTGCACTTCCGTGACGTAGGCTGTGGTTACATGGCTCTTTGGTTTGGTTTTTTTTTAAATAAATAAATGAGCAATAGTGATACGTTTTGTGTGGTTTCCTGCATACGTGATATACTTTAAAAAGTTTGAAAGTACTTAAATAGATCATTAATGGTGCACACCCTTATAAATGAATCATTCCTTTGAACATTATGAAGAAGCAAACTTTTGGGGCAATTATATGGTCCACAGCAAAGAATATCATCTTTCCCCAATAACGGAAGTTTGTACATACATGTACTTTCTTAGCTGCTTATCTATCTATCTATATCTATGTATCTATCTATCTACTTACCTACCTACCTACCTACCTTTTATCTCACGTATCATCTGTATCTATCATGTTTCTCTAAATCATTTATCAATCTATCTATTATCTATAATCTAATCTATCATTTATCCCAATTTGTCATCTGTCTATATCTGTCTGTCTATAAACAGACAGCTAGCTATCTGTTTTTCTTCTCCAACTATGTGGCTTGGCTTTTCACTTTCTTTTTTTTGTAAATTTATTTCTTTTATTTATCTATTTTTGTCTGCATTGTGTCTTCATTGCTGCACGTGGGCTTTCTTTAGTTGCGGCGAGCGGGGGCTACTCGTCATTGCGGTGCGTGGGCTTCTGATTGCAGTGGCTTCTCTTGTTGCAGAGCAGGGGCTCTAGGTGCATGGGCTTCAGTAGTTGTGGCATGTGAGCTCAGTAGTTGTGGCTTGAGGGCTGTAGAGCGCAGGCTCCGTAGTTGTGGTACACGGGCTCAGTTGATCCGTGGCATGTGGGATCTTCCTGGACCAGGGCTTGAACCCGTGTCCCCTGCATCGTCAGGTGCATCCTTAACCACTGCGCCACCAGGGAAGTCCCTAGACGTTTAATGATGGCCATTTTGACCAATGTGAGGTGGTACCTCATTGGAATTTTGATTTGCATTTCTCTAATAATTAGCGACATTGAGCATCTTTTCATGTGCCTATTGACCATTTGTATTTCTTCTTTGGAGAAATGGAAGACACGCATCTGAACATCCATACAGCTAATGATTAGGAGAAATATATGCTCATATTATAAATCACACTAGGAATAGAGGCAGCAAATACAGTTATAAAAGTGATACTGAAAGTCTTGCTGGTTTTCATAAAGCCAGCCAAACATAATATGAATGTACATAGGTTCCTATTGGATACTATGTTGTAAAAATATACATATATTATTACCGAAATATCATTAATAAAAAGTACTATGTGTTCACATGAGCTAGGTAGGAGGATAAATTGGGAATTTTGTGCCATGCAGGTAGGAAATATTGCTTAGGAGAACAAGGAATTAGGTATATGTTTATTTCAAAATATCAAATATTTGCAATGAAACCTTTATGAAACATAGAAAAGTGTCCATCAGAGAATAAAATGATGAGTGGTAACACTAACTGTAATGCAAACTGCTCTCCGTACTTTGTTGTTGTACAGTCTTCCTCAGAAAATTGTTTTACAGAGTAGACTTCGTAGTCAAAGAGATGTGTCCGTGGTTCCAGTGAAGGATTTTGTTCTGGTGGATAGATGAGAAACACTTTGGAATACATGGGCGTGCAGGAAACAGAAGGGAGGGAAGACGTTTTGTTAGGGTCTAAATGTTTCCCCAGGAGCCAGCCAAGGGAGCAAAGGTTGGATGAGAGGAGCTAAAGAACCATGTGAAGTTGGAAAATTTTATAAATGCTCATGAAATCGATGGTAATTTGACAGATTGATCAAAGGCGCCAGGGGAGGTGGCAGGATCCCAAGTGGAAAGGCAGTTTTTCAATCAGGGGAGCCTGGCATGAAGGCATATGGTCTTCGAGACTAGAGGGAGGTATAGAAGGCACAGAGTCTTCCCATATGAAAGAACACACGGGTGCGGAGCAGACACTCTCAACCTTGACACTATTGGTATTTGGCGCAGGGCACTTTGTGGTGGCTATGGGATGCCCTGTGCACTTTGGGACTTTTGGGGACACCTCTGGTTCTACCTACCAGCTGTCAGTAGTGCTCCCATAACTAAAGATGTCCCCAGTTCTTGTCAAATCTACCCTGGGGTACCCAATGCCACCATCTCATCTCCTCCTCTCACCCCGCAAAGAAACACTCATTTATGCCATAGCCACCTCTCTGGGTGAGACATAGTAGATGAGTTCCTGGAGCGTCCCCCCCAAATACTTGAGACTGAATAACACCCCGGTACTTTCCCTCCCAACCTTTGGGGCTAGCAGTTTACATTCAGATGCCAGCGCTGTCCATCACTGGTTTTCTTAGAATCCAGCACTAGAATCTGGAGGTGAGTTTACTTTCATGAAATGACTACATACATAAAGTTACGGAACATTTCTCATTCCAGAGTTCGGTCATTCAGCTCTACACCTGTGCAGATGGAAAGTTCACACCCGCTGGGGATTTGAGGTACCCAGGAGAGTCCAGAAAATAGCCACACTGTGCTTCTCCACAGGACTCTTGCCCGTGTGGGTTTTTTTTTTTCTTTTTTTGGCCACGTTAACATTTTTAAATTGAAGTATAGTTCATTTACAGTGTTGTGTTAGTTTCAAGTGTACACAGCAAAGTGATTCAGTTATCCATATTTTTTTCATATTCTTTTCCCTTATAGGTTATTACAAAATATTGAGTAGAGTTCCCTGTGTTCCCTGTGTTACTTATCAACAAGTAAGACCTTGTTGGCTATCTATTTTATATGTATTAGTGTACCCGTTAATCCCAAACTCCCAATTTATCTCTCCTCCCCCAACCCCGCACCAACTACAGATGTAGAAAACAAACTTACGGATACCAAAGGGGATCACCCCTATGATTTTAAGCCAGTTTGCAAGGAGCATGGCAGAGTTTTTCTAGCTGAGACGATACTTCCATGGAGTGACAGGCATCCATTCAGAACATCTTGGGTGTCAGTTCTATTCAAAGGCTTCCTGAACTACCAATAGATCCTCTATCAGATGGCTGATCTATGAGAATGACCTCAGGGTTTTGTTTCATTGTGGGTGGTTTTCTTTTAATCCCCTAGCTGATGACAGGCAATTATGTCAATGACATAATCAGAGGATACAACTGGTTGCATAGAATGTTTATTTCTCAATATCTCCAGGACAAGCTAGTCAACATTCTCAAAATGTTTCCTTTAGAGACCTACTGTTTAGGAATTTGAAACTTACTTACAGTCAAGTATTCATCTATTGAAATGGAGATAGTCTTACAAAGGGTAGTTCTACTGAAATCTTATTCCCAGTATCTTAGCTGGAATCAGAAAACTAAATTGGAATTAGGGAAACAAAAGTGACAAACGTGAATGGTCTCACAATGTCTCTGAAATTGACCCTATACACTACAGAAAATGGAAACTGACGTTGGTCAATATCAGAATGAGAGCAACAAAATGTTTGAAATTTCAATACTGTTTGGTATCATAAAATTACTCTGCACCCAACATATGAAGACAAATGTTAAGCATTTTGATAAGAAGGATATTATTGAAACATCTGTTTCAAAAACACATTTTGTGAAAGCAGAATATGCTTCTTTGGAGATGTTTTGCATGAATGTGGGGTTTATTTTTAGCTCCCTCAAGGACAGCTGCCAGCTTATGACTGAGAACCTGCAAGTTGATGGGTCAGTGCATCTTAAAAAAATATTACGTTACTATGGGAATTTGTATGCGGAGTGAATTTTGAACAGATTACACCCAGCAAATAAACAGAGATGAATACAGTGTTTCATATATCTTTTAGATGAGTTCACAGTATTTCTCTACACATCATTGGTGTATGATAAAACAGAATTGTTTGGGACTCAAAGACTTCCAGGTTACATAAATCCAATTAAAGAGCTAAATATTCAGACTGCATTCCTTCGTTGGGGAGAGAAAAACAAAACGCGATGCAGTGTCATGGAGGTAGAGATATTTGATCTGCATTTGGAAATGTCAAACTAGTGTTTATAATGACAGGAACAGAGTCAGATTTGTATTAAAATATTTCAACCTTGGGTTAATAGGAATATATTAACTCTACCATCAGTGATGCAGCAAAGTATTGATTCATGATTTACACACACATCAAAGTAGGGGTTTAAATGCACAGTAAAGATATCCAAGAGGGGTGATCTGTTTACACCTTATAGTGACCCCCACAGCTTCCTCTTCATCCTAGAAGACTCCAGTCTAAGACCAGTCCCTGTTCTGTGCTTCGTGATGTGACAGGGTTTCATGTCCTACAGAGCACAATAAAGAAATAAATGAGTTCCACACTTCATAGACATTACTCTTGAAAAATAACGGTCTCATTTATCTCCCCCATCCCCCTCACTATCCCCCTTGGCAACCACAAGTCTGTTCTCTATGTCTCTGAGTCTGTTTTTGTTTCATAGATAAGTTCATGTGTGTCATATTTTAGATTCTACATATAAGTGCTATTATATGATATTTGTCATTCTCTGACTTACTTCACTTAGTGTGATCGTCTCTAGGTGCGTCCATGTTGCTGCAGATGGCATTATTTCACTCTTTTTTATGGCTGAGTAGTATTCCATTGTGTATATGTACTACCTCTTCTTTATCCAGTCATCTGTTAATGGACACTTAGGTTGGTTCCATGTCTTAGCTATTGTAAATAGTCCTTCTATGAACATTGGGGTGCGTGTATCTTTTCGAATTGTAGTTTTGTCTGGAATATGGCCAGGAGTGAGATTGCTGGATCATAGGTAGCTCTATTTGTAGTTTTTTAACGAACCTCCATAGTGTTCTCCATAGTGGCTGTACCAATTTACATTCCTACCAACCGTGTAGGAGGGTTCCTCTTTCTCCACACCCTCTCCAGCATTTGTTATTTGTAGACTTTTTAATGATGGCCGTTCTGACTGGTGTGAGGTGATACCTCATTGTAGTTTTGATTTGCATTTCTCTAATAATCGGTGATGTTGAGCATCTTTTCATGTGCCTGTTGGCCATCTGTATGTCTTCTTTGGAGAAATGTCTATGTAGGTCTTCTGCCCGTTTTTTGATTGGGTTGTTTGTTTTTTTTGTTGTTGAGTTGTGTGAGCTGAAGAATCTTTAATAGCATGTGTAATTGTTAAAAACTCGAAACAGGGGCTTCCCTGGTGGCGCAGCGGTTGGGAGTCCGCCCGCAAAAAAAAAAAAACAAAAAAAACTCAGAACAGTCCAGATGTCCATTAACAGCGGAATGTGTAAATACATGGAGACTCTTCCTGTCAGGGAATCTCTGAAGGATGAAATTGAATAACCTCTTGCGACACATAGATCTACATCACAGCTGAGTGTCACCAACTAAAGGCTGAGCAGAGGAAGCCACAGTTAAAGAGAACTTGAGGAATCAGTCCTTTGGTGTTAAATCTCAGGAAAAAAAAAAAGTTGCCTTTTGGAAGAGCGTAGACATCTCTATGGGGACTCAGCAGGAAGTAGGCTTCTGAAGTCCTGCTAAGGTTCTGTTCCTTGATTTGGTGGTAGTCATATCCGATAAACTCATGGAGAACATACGTTTTGTGCATTTCCTCGCATATAAATTATATTCTTTAATATACATCTTATTAAAACATATGACGCTTTGATTTCAATTATCTAAAAGAAAAATAAACCAACTCTGTGTGTGTGTGTCTGTGTGTGTGTGTGTGTGTGGCTTTGCACATCTGGAAAAAAAAAAGTAGATTCAGCACAATGTTAAAGGTATCTCTGGGAGTGTATGTGTACTTTACGTTTTACAATTTTTAAAGTTTTCTAAACTACATGTGTCACTTTATAACTATTAAAGTTTTAAGGAAAAAGAGTTGCAATGAGATAGCAAATAAAACCAGCGGATTTTTGACAGCATTGTCTAATAAAGTGTTTTGAAGTTGTGCCACCAGAACAGCTTAGTTTAGTGACAGCTCTGAGTCCTGTTCTGCCAACGAAAGTCTTTGGTTGTATGCACGGTATTCCCAATGCAGTGTAGTGCTTATTTATTTTATACGTAGTAGTTTGTACCTCTTAATTCCCTCCCCCTATCTTGCCCCCTCTCCTTCCCTCTCCCCACTGGTAACTACTAGTTTGTCCTCTATATCTGTGAATCTGTTTCTGTTTTGCATATACATTCAGTTTATTTTTCAGATTCCACATATAAGTGATATTATACGGTATTTGTCTTTCTGAATTATTTCACTAAGCATGATATTCTCTAGGTCCATCCACGTTGCTGCAAATGATAGAATTCCAGTCTTTTTTTTTTTTTTATAATCAGTCTTCTTTATCTTCTCTCAATTTAGAAAGTTCTCATTTTTCCTCAAATACATTTTATATCTAAACCAACTCCAATACACTAAGTCCATTTTAATCTCTCTCATTGTAACTACATAAAATATTAAAAATAAACTGCAGGCATCAACAACGTTAATTGATTTGTCTGAACTCACTTTAAAACTATATATAAAGTTGATTGCTTTTAGATTCCGTTTATTTGTCAATGAGGTGAAGTTTTCCTATCCTGAAAAAACTTTTCTTTTTCCAGGAGCTTTCACTTAAAAATTCGAATGCATAAAATTTGAGGTAATAATTCATGATTTGGCTTGTGGGTACAGGTAACTATTCACCATGATGTATTTACCTTAAAACGAGGGTCATAATAATAGACTTTAGGGCAAAACACTCAGTTCACAGGGGAAGTAATGTTCCGGCAGATGTTTAAATAATGTTATTGCCTTCCAAGGGAAACACAAGAGAAGTCCGTAGGTGAATGCATCTGTAATGCGTTAATCTTGCAATGGGCATTAATCCTTCAACAGTGCATGTTCCTGCAGCTTTGTGTGATCAAAACAAAGTGACAGTGAGGGAAACCACCCACCGTCAAGCCTGAAGCAGGCATCTGCAAACATATGTCAGAACCCCTAATGGCAAATGGCAGGGTGAAGTCTCACATCATATGCACAGATTGAATCATTTTTACAGACCCCTGACGTGCTGGAATGTGGACCCAGTCCACATCTCTGTGCAGTGAGTGCCCTTCTCTAGAAACTGCCGACTTAGATGGACATCTTTTTGTTGAGATGACTTCACCTTATTCTTATGTCTAAAACTGTAGAGAAATATGTTACTGGGCTTTAGGGAGGGAGCTGTAAAAATAAATAGCCGAAAAGTCCTATTTTAAAGTCCTGTTTTCACACATGAGTTTCAGGCAATAAGGATATGGTGAGTAGCATAGTCCTGGCAGCCATAAGCCTACATCGTAACAGACTTCCCATCCACCCTGTAGAATCCAAAACTGGAATATAATAGTTACCCTATGAACATGTTCTGCATGCGTGTCAGCCAGTTCATCCAGTATCTTTAAATTAATTTTTTTTGCATATTTTTATTTCTAAATTTTATTGAAGTAGAATTGAATGACAAAGTTGTGTTAATTTCTGCTGTACAGCAAAGTGGCTCAGTTATACGTATATATACATTCTTTTTCATATTCTTTTCCGTGATGGGTTGTCACAGGATATTGAATAGAGCTCCCTGTGCTCTACAGTATTGTTTATCCATATTATATTTACATTAATTTTTGAAGAGATGATAGGTTTACCAGTGTGAATATCGTGATGTATTCAGTAGCCAAGAGTCTTTACATATGCACACGAAGATTTACACGTTACTTGGAGGGGAAAAAAAAATTCCATTAGGATTTAGTTAACAGATTGAGGGCCAGAATGAATCATTTTTTGTGCATAAGGGTAAAAATAACAACAGGATGATGGAAGTGGGAACTCTTACCATGAAAGAGAATGGCAACAGAAAATATCTGCCTCCGGAAAGTCTGCAGAGTATTTTATGGACTTTTTAGCTAGAATTTATAAAAATGAAATACTTTAAAACATTGGAGTATAGTTGATTTGCAATGTTGTGTTAGTTTCTGCTGTACAGCAAAGTTATACATACATATACATCTATGTATATGCATATATATACATGCATATATACATACATAGACAGTTATACGTATATACATCTATTTTTCTCCGATTTTTTTCCCTTATAGGTTATGACAAAATATTGAGTATATTCCCTGTGCTATATAGTAGGTCCTTGTTGTTTGTCTATTTTGTATATAGTTGTGTGTATCTGTTAATCCCAAACTCCTAATTTATCCCTCCCCCTTCCTCTTTGGTAACCATAAGTTGCACAGCAAAGTTTGTTTCTATGTCTGAGTCTGTTTCTGTTTCGTAGATAGGTTCATTTGTGTCATATTTTAGATTCCACATATAAGCTATAGCATGTGGTATTTGTCTTTCTCTGTCTGGCTTATTTCACTTAGTATGATCATCTCTAGGTCCATCCATGTTGCTGCAAATGGCATTATTTTGTTCTTTTTCTATGGCTGAGTAATATTCCATTGTATATATGTACCGCATCTTCTTTATCCTTTCATCTGTTGATGGACGCTTAGGTGGCTTCCATGTCTTGGCTATTGTAAATAGTGCTGCAATGGACATTGGGGTTCATGTATCTTTTCAAATTGTAGTTTTCATCTTTTCTGGATATATGACTAGGAAAAATACTCACTTTTAAATGAAATAGTCCTCTACTTATTGCATCCCCTAAAAGTTTCTAGCTCTAGGTTTGTGGGATAATCATTAATCTTTATCCAACTCAGTTTGCTTCTGTCAAATGGGAATAATCATATCAGCCTCAGAACTGTTGAAGAAATGTAAATAAAATAAAGTATGTCAAACAGAGGGCAGAACTTGACCCAGGAAGCAATTACTGTGTGGGACTTATTGTCATTATTATTACTCCAGGTAATCTAATCTGTCCTACCATTGTGTCAAAAGGAATGCGAGGGAGGAGAAAAGCATTAGAACAAGATTAATAATTTTGATTGCATTCCTGCGGTTAACTAATTGTTTGCTCAGTGATCTTGAATCAGTTTTTCAGTTCCTCTGGGTCTCAATTGAGGATTTTTCTTGTTCTATAAAATGAAACCATCCTACGAACTTACCTTCACCATTTGTGTAAGCTGTAATGTTACAAGTTTTTATTATGTTTGTTCTCCAAGGAGAAAAGCCTCAACTGGGCACTGGAGGCTGCTTAATTGGAGTCATAACCAATTAGCTTCTTGTTCCTGAAAGACACGATGCCCTTTGGCTGTATTTTCACTCTGGCTCCTTTGGTGAAGTCATGGTAACACTTTAAAGAAAAAAGAAAAAAAAAAAGAACACTGTTGACCCTGGTTAATGTTCCTTTTCTTCATTACTTTTATGACTTCTTTATCTTTTTTTTTTTTGAAGAGGAAGCATGGAAGAGAGGACTTCACTAAACACGGTCATGTAATGAATGTCGATGTTAGGAAAGGCTTGTCAAGTTGGTGAATCTCATTAGAATGCCACGCAGGAGACCTTAATTAAATACGATTAGGAACAAGAATTCAGTATCAAGGAAAGTTCAGGATGTCAGAATCAAAACGGCCAACAAGAGCTGTAACGCAAAGCACATAGGCTTAGCATTTAGCTGGAGACGTTGAAAAACATGTATTTCAAAAAAAATTCATGGCATAAAAAAACATGATTGAAATTTTGGGTTACATCAATTAAAATAATAGGCTAAGTGTGTTGTGGTGTTTTTTTTTGACATGTATATATAATGTACACGTAGCTGAATCTATAGCTAGGCGTGAAAATTGGTCTCTGCAGTTCAAGGCAATATACATTCTTTGCAAAACCGAATTTCTTAAAAATTTTTAAAACTAGGTTTTCAGTAGGCAACACAGAAAAATAATTACCCCTCCCACAAAAGGTTCTTACCATCCATGTTCTGCCAGAAACAGTAGACGTTTTTATCTGTCGTGAATCGTTTCACCATGATAATAAAAATGAAAGCTGATGTGTGTTAAGCAAACAGTATCTCTAAGAACACGCTTCTAAAACTTGTCTTTTCTTATTTAAAACACTTACTGGAAAATGGCCCCATACGGATGTATAAATGCATTTGGATATGTGTATGTGTATAAAGCAGTGGAGACAGAATTAGAAGACGTGTGAGGACAGAGGGAAGGGCAGAAAGAAGAGTACTTGGGTTGGTCAGAATGAAAGAATGCCAAAGAGAATGATGTCAAGTACAATCTTTTTGATACATTTTATTCAGAACCACTTAACCAAGGTCTAATGCCCAGCTGCGGACTACTGCGTTTTAATTTAATTTCGTGTAGTTTAGATCTTGGCGCCTAAAAGCAGAAGGTCATTTTAATCTCACCTTTTTCATCTCTGTGTTGTCTTGACGTCATTAAGAACCTCCCAGGACTTGCTTCTCTGTCCCCCCACCACCAACCCCTGGCCAAATAAAACCCCCAAACACCAAAGCATTTTTACGTCAAAGTTGTCCGATTATACTGTTCGCCTTAGGGATCCAATTTCCCTCTTATAGCAATTACTAGGTTTTTAAAATTCCCTCCCTCAAGAGGATGGATACCTAAAGCGATCAAACAGAAAAGTATCATCTGCTATAAAGAAGTTTTGCAGACAGTAGAATTTCTTATCACCATATAAACAAACACTGCTTCTATAAGCATATGCTCAGACACGGAAATAGTCTCGTTATATACACCCCAATGGCGTAATGCTATTTGCCAAAGTGGCATTCAGTATTCCATATATGTTCATTACCAGTTATGCACATGCCTCTATACCCACGTATATTTACATGTACATATAGATATATGTGGTATAGGTATGTAGAGATCTATTCAAAGATATACATATATATTTGCATACATGTGTATGAGAAACTTCCACGTGCCACGTTCTGGAATTTGCAAAAGAAATCAAGAATATTTGTTGCAAATCACAATTAGTTCATTCTGACAAAACATCAAGGAGAAAATAAGCCAAACTTCACCTGAAGAAGACATATTGTATTTCTTTTATGAGCTATGTAAGTGACTGGAGCATTTAAAAAAATCCTTAAGATGCTAAGCGCCATGATGGTTCTTTCTTTCAGTCTACCTATGGAGGCTTACTCTGTGTGTGTGCCTTTTGTTCCAAAACCTTATCGTGAAAGCAACCACAAGAGCATGAATAAGTATATATACTAATGAGAATCATTTGTCAATTTGATTTTGCACGCAAAGTTCTTTTCATAGAATTAAGTTGCTGGAAAAGAATACTGCAGGTAAACTTTAAAGACATTGTGCAGATAAGTGGATTATAATTTCTGTTTCCTTCTGTGACTGACATAGGCAGGGGCCATTGTATTCCCCACGGAGACATAACATGCAGGAAAAGCAAACTACAGAACCAAGAACGCATCACCCAGGAGATGAAACCGAATCCTTACGGCTGTTTACTCACATGTGACAGTTGTTTATTCTTCCCTTTTAAATTGATTTCTGTTTATCCCTAGACGGTGTCATATAATATTTATAAGAAAGAATCACAAAAGAAAGGAGAGTGCTTTTGAGTTAGACTAATCAGGTGCTTGCTTTAGTTGTTTAGATGAAGTGATGTTATTTAAATGCTGATTTCCATTTCTGTAATTTCGTAAACATTCCTTCTTCCCAAGATTTATGCACAAACACTCGTCTCATGCACATGCAAGCACACACAGGCACACACAGCAGAGCACTATGGACTGGGAAGTTCATGCGTGAGTGTTTACATGTGTAGCTAGAAAGAAAGATACATTGATTGATCTCGACCTATAATACATACATTTTCGCTATCCAATTCATTATTTGACTCTCCTAAGAATTTATCAGTGTTTTACTCTCAAGTTCGAATTGTCTTTGCAATCCCTTAAATTTGGAAAATTGACACGATGATTTGAATAACTCCAAACCCTGAATTATATTTTGTCTGAATTGCTTAGGTAATTTGATTAAAATAATAAGGAAGAGAGGGTAGAAAATTGCTTTCAGTTTCAATGCTTCCAAATGCTGGGATACATAAAGTTAAATTCAGAACTGTCAGTCATATATTTCTATGAAACTGTGGAAACAGGAAATCTGTTCCTTTGTGGCAATTATATGCTTGTTTTTCATTACCAATTTGAGCAAATCAAGATGTAGTCATTTCAACTCCAAGGGTAAGGCTACACGCAATTCTCACCCAGCTGTTTCTGGCGCTTTATACAGCATTCATACTAATGAATTCTAATAACCAGAATGATTCTTTTTATATACACTGGCATTCAATTAATAATGGAAAAAACTGACTCAGTTTTAAGTTGTGCAAGGGGGCACCCACCAAAATTCTGCAGACATCAGTCTCATGAATTTCAGATAACTCTGAGGAAGAGAGTCCTGTGAGAATAATACTGTTTATTGCATCCATTCAATCTGTTAGTTGTGATAGATTTTCGGGATACACCAGTAAACATTCCAGAGAGTGCTGTGGTCAATGTGGACTAGGTATTCCTTCACAGAGTGAAAGCGATATTACGTTTGAAAGACAATATCACACCATATTTAGAAGAAAGACACCCAGGGCAATGAAACGTACGATGTTGTTCAAAAATACCATCTGGGGGTTTCCCTGGCTGTCCAGTGGTTGAGACTCTGTGCTTCCGCTGCAGGAGGTGCGGGTTCAATCCCTGGTTGGGGAACTAACATCCCATATGCCGAGCGGCCAAAAAAAAGAAAAAAAAATTCTTCAACTGAATAAATATGAAAATACAACATATCAACTTAAAAATTATAATAAAAAATACCATCTGTATTTTATGATTCAAGTTAGTATCTGACTAGAAAAACCTAAGTCGTCGTCTCACAACTTCAAATGGAACATTTTGAATGATTATTAAACATGGGAAACAGGTAGACAATGAAGGAAATCACTGGTGATGGCCTCTCAGAATTCTGCAAACTTCTCCACACATCCCAATATGAGATGTGAACGAAGGGGCATGAGTAACCTGGGGACCAGAGGGACATCATCCCTTAGATTGTCTTGACTTCTAGCTTATCGACTGGTCTCTGAATCCCAAGGTCAAATAAAAAGCCAAGTGTTGGTTTGTATTCCCTTCTTGCAATTGCTTCCTGTGTATATCTTCTCTTTATAGAGCAGTTAGAAACATGGAGAACACCTGGATATGCCCAGAGGTTCCATGAGACAATGTCTATAATTTCCTGTCTCTCAGCTTCTTCCTCTTTCTTCTCTATGCTTGGAATACTTCCTGAACAAGTCATTTGCCCAGGAGTCTTGGCCTCGGGATATGCTTTTGGAGAACTTGAACAAATTAAGTCATTTTCTAAGCAGAAGAAAATCCTAAGTATCTGCCCACAGCGGACAGTCATGTAATTCAAAAGAAAAATACAAATGTCTTCCTGATTGATTATTGAAGCATTATTTGGTGTTATTTCACCTTGTTTTGTTTTCAGTCATTTACATGAGTTTTGCTAGAAAATGGTGCAGTAACACCTAATGCCCAAATTTTAGGGACTTAGTCACTGATGGGCTATGCTTTACTCACGTTGTGTGCTAGGGTATGTGAAGCAAACACCACCTGGAACGTGCCTTTCTTATTTCTGACGGAAGGATCATGAAACTGGCTAAGACCCGCAGCAGGTCCAAAGCTTCTGGTTGTAACTCAAGTAGGACCCTCTGCTCAAACATTATTGGCCGAAGAAGATGCATGGAGCAGATTGAAAATGCTATAGGATATTGTTGATTAGAAATGTGTTTGTATGCTATTTTAAGGATATTGGAATAAATCCTGTAGAGAGTAGAGAGTCGAAGCATCACTTTGCAGAGAGGGGAAATGGCTATTACAGAGAGAGACACACAACCGACATGAATGGCTCAAATGTGAGAGAAGTTTGTCCTGTCCATAACAGGGTGGGTAGGAGTGGTCAGGATCAGCCAGGGTTTTCCATTGTGTGTCCCTGCAGTTGTCTGATGGGGGGTTATCATCTACAAGGATGAAGCTGCATGCCCATCATACGGAAGGGAAAAACAGAGTCAAAGGAAAGCAAATTTACTTTGAGTAAGAGGGATGTTCTTTGACAACCCTCAAAAAAAATCAGCTTCTTTAAGAATGACAACAAAATACACAAAGGACCTCTGCCCTCCACCTCTGGGTCAAGCATGGAGTGTGAGTCATCACTTGAGTGTATGAACCAGCTCTGAAGAGATTCAAGAGGAATGGGCAGAATACAGCATCAGGTATCTTCATAGTCATATTCTGAGGAAATCCCAACACATCTGAGATCATCATGGGCCACCATAATGTCTAGGTCAGACCTATTACCAAGCAATGACTCAGACTCATTTTGACAGAAAAGGAAATGGGAGTATCCTGTGAATGGATTGTCTTCAAGTATTTTGAGGGACGTGACAGCTAAGGATTGAAGGATGAGCGCCACGGTTTTATGAGTCTGTGAGTAAGTGAAGGCTCTTTATTCACTTACACAATATTCAGTCTTTTAACAAATAGTCATTGTGGTAAGTAAGCCACTACCATTTAGAGCACTGGGATAACAGTGGTAAGAAAAAGATATGTATTTGTAAAAATACGTATATATAAATAACTAAATAAAATGTCAGCCCCGTCATGGAGCTTTTAGTCTGGCTCCCCTACTCTTTTTTTATTTTTTTTAAATAAATTAATTTATTTTATTTTTGGCTGCATTGGGTCTTTGTTGCTGCACGTGGACTTTCTCTAGTTGCAGTGAGCGGGGGCTACTCTTCATTGTGCTGCCCGGGCTTCTCACTACGGTGGCTTCTCTTGTTGCAGAGCATGGGCTCTAGGCACGTGGGCTCTAGTAGTTGTGGCACGCGGGCTTCAGTAGTTGTGGCTCACGGGCTCTAGAGTGCAGGCTCAGTAGTTGTGGCGCATGGGCTTAGTTGCTCCGCGGCATGTGGGATCTTCCCGGACCAGGGATCGAACCCATGACCCCTGAGTTGGCAGGCGGATTCTCAACCACTGCACCACCAGGGAAGCCCCCGGCTCCCCTACTCTTTAAGGGTTAGGTAGCCCTCTACCTTCTGAGCAGCCTTGCCTTTACGTCTTCACCTCTTTCTTGAGTACTTATTCCAAATGGGGGATTCTACTAGGTTTATTACATAGTCTTCTCCTTCAGATATTAAGATACCTTGGGGCTTCCCATATCTGCAGCCTTTGAGAGCAGAGAGTTCCTTACTGAGATGTCCCTTGTTTTCTTCCTATAACAGGAATAGTCACCAGATACATGTACGGATCTGAATTGTAGGGTTGCTTGCCTTCTGGGGTTTCTGCCGTAAGCTGTTACAAGAGGCTTTGGGGCTGGAGGTTCATGGCTCTCATACGACATTGTCAGGGACTTGCTGACTCTGTCACCGTATCCACTGCCTGGGAAGCTAGGATTCGCTCCATCACTGCTGCTTCTGTTTTCTCGTGCGTTGGGGCGAGGGTTATCTGTTGTTTGCTGGAGCTGCAGGTGCCTCCTGTTGTGATGGAGCAGAGATGTTTCGAGGTGGCTGGTGGACTTGGCTTGCCTTGCAGACTGGCTAGGGATCCATGCTAGTGGTCCAGCCATTGTCTCCACCAGATGGGCAGTTTGGTCATGTGACATTTGGGAGGAAATGAGCCCCATGAGATGGCAGCTTGCGATTGGCGCGTCTGACCTCACAGCCAACGTGGGTGGGGACCTCGGAGCCCTTAGATTGCATTTGTGGTATTATTTGGGGGAATAATAATTTTCCTCTCTCTGTGTCAGGAGATGTATATTCTGGACCACTGTATCCTAGAACACTAAACTGGCTTGAAGTCGCTTCTACTTTTCCATGCCGATATAGGACATCCTTCCAGAGCTGAAAGTTCTTGCACCAAATGCAGGAACCTTGAGTTTTAGTTTTGTTTGTTTGCTGTGTTTTATTGAAGTATAGTTGATTAACAACGTTGTGTTTCAGGTGTACAATGAAGTGATTCATTTATACACATATATATTTTTTTCAGATTATTTTCTCTTATAGGTTATTACAAGGTACTGAATATAGTTCCCTGTGCTATGCAGTAGGTCCTTGTTGGTTATCTATTTTATATACAGTAGTGTGTATCTGTTAATCCCAAACTTCCAATGTATCCCTCACTCTTTCCCCTTTGGTAACCACAAGTTTGTTTTCTATGTCCATGAGCCTGTTTCTGTTTTGTAAATAAGTTCATTTGTATCATTTTCGTAGGTTCCACATATAAGTGATATCATATGATATTGGTCTTTCTCTGACTTACTTCACTTAGTATGATAATCTCTAAGTCTATCCATGTTGCTGCCAATGGCATTATTTCATTCTTTTTTAGGGCTGAGTAATATTCCATTGTATATATGTACCACATCTTCTTTATCCATTCATCTTCCTATGGGCACTTAGGTTGCTTCCATGTCCTGACTCTCATAAATAGTGCTGCTGTGAACATTGGGGTACGTGTGTCTTTTCTTAGTATGATTTCCTCTGGATATATGCCCAGGAGTGAGATTGCTGGGTCACATGGTGGTTCTATTTTTAGTTTTTTAAGGACCCTCCATACTGTTTCCATAGTGGCTGCACCAATTTACATCGCCACCCACAGTGTAAGAGAGTTCCCTGTATTCAGCAGATATGCAGGTGTTCATAGTGATACACTACTAACACAGAGAGAACAGCCTCAATCCAGAAAACAAGTAGCAAACACTACGTGGAAACCATAGCCCTTTGCCTCTGCTACGCTCCCTCCAGAGAAATTTCCAGACTTTAAAAAACTTTTTGTGCTTTCTCCTGTACTTCCAACACTTGAGATCAAAGAATAACAAGTAGTGAATTGATAATGAAATTATCACAGTCAAACCAACCCTGAAGAAAACATAAAGATAAAAACGGGGTTGGTGGGGGGAATGGTATCGAAAAGATAATGCAGACCTAGTAAATCTCAAACATGATTTTTGGAGAAAAGATAGATGTTCTCATTAAACTACATACACACAAAAAAGGAAAATGCCGCAAGTGAAGTTTAAGAAATGACAAGTGGGAAAACAGAGATGTAACGAATTTAGTAACATGTTCAGTAGTAAGCAAACAGCACATTTACAAGAAATACCTATTATGGGATAAGAGAACTGGTTAAAATGATCCAAAATGACATAAAATCTGTAACTGCTTTTCTTGGAATAATATAAAAAAGGGTTTAAAAAATGGCTTTAAACAAAAAAGAACTTCCAACAACTTGAAAGAAGTAGCTTATCCAGACGATTCTACAGGAAAAAGTACACCAAGCTTTCAAAGAAAATATTTATTCCAGTGATTTTTTTTTACACAGTGTTAGAACCCTGAAAAGGAGAACCTTGGAATTTTATGGAGTGAGTGTAAATGGACCTGGACACACAGCACACACGCAAACATTTAACAGAAACTCACCTGTGAAATTTGACTTGTTTTATCAGTTTCTGACAGTGCGGTCTTAAAATCCCAAGTGGGGTGTGAATCTCTCTCTCTCTCTCTTTCCTTCTTTCCCTCCCTTCAGTTGTATCCTTTTTGCTTCATATAATTTGAAGCTCTGTAAACAGGTCCATATACATATAAAATCGTAATGCCTCCCTGATCACCCATCTCACCTTTCTTCCCCCCAGAAGAACCGTCTTCATCTCTGACAGTAGTCCTTGTGTTCACATGAACTTTGTAGGAGATTGGAAGAGCCACTTATGATCTGTTGGTATGATCATGTTTTCACCTTAGTGCTTTTCAATCTGTGTCTTTAGACTTAAATGCATTTAAAAATAAACAGCGTACAGCAGGGTCTTGCTGTTTTATCAGCCTGACAATCTGTCTTTTAACTGGAGCATTTAGTCTATTTTCATACAATGTAATGTTTGATGCGGTTGCATTTCAGTGGGCCAGCTTTGACATTTATTTTCTGTTTGGTCCATCTGTTCTTTTTTTCTCTGTTACTTTTCCACATTCTTCTGTGTTTTAGTATACTGTTCGTACTTTAACTGTTTGTTGTTTTTAGACATTTCTATTTTTTTCGGTAGTTATTCCATTGATTACAATATCCCTCTTAGATGCTTATTTAACTTTTGAAAAAAAACTGTGTATCTGAATCACTTTGCTGTACCCTGAACCTAACATAACATTGTAAATCAACAATACTTCAATTAGAAACAAAAAAAGAAGATGTGATAGATGGGTCAGTGAAGGCTTTTAAATCAGACTACAATAATGCCCGTTGGATTTTAGAAAGGGCATCTTGGTGGCCTTACAGAATACAGGAATTAGACAGGCAAAAAGCACGAGAGGTGGCTCGTTCGTTCTGACAAATGTCCCAGATTAATGTAAGATACTAACAATAGCAGAAGCTGGGTATAGGGTAGATTGGGCTTATCTGTACTATTTTTAGTAAATCTAAAATTATTCAAAACTGAAAATAATAAAAATATTTCCTTAAAAACAGTGGTAGGAAGATACTGGGGGCAAATATCACAGAAGTCACAGGAAGAGAGAATTTAAGAGTAGGTAGAAACCACCTTTGTAAATAATTGCAGATGAATCAAGCCAGTAAGGGATGGACTTCAGGTTTTAGTAAGAAAAAGTTCATTAATGACCATTGTGAAACTGGTTAAAAGAGATTCTGAGATATTTTTTTTTTAAAGCAAAATATTACTAAAAAAAATAGAATTGAAAAGAAATTTTCGATCCCCTCTGTTATCAATAATATTTTATATTATCTTATTTTATTTTATTCTTATTTCTTTTCATTTTGGGCCATGTGGTGTGGCACGTGGGATCTTAGTTCCCCAAGCAGGGATCAAACCCAGATCCCGCACCCCGTGCATTGGAAGCGTGGAGTCTTAACCCCTGGACTGCCAGGGAAGTCCCTCAATGATATTTTAAGTATTTAAATTCTTGTTGAGAGATCTAGTATAGTACCGTATTTCTGAGTTTTGAGATATTTCAAGTGAATGGTTATTAAGTTATAAAGATATACCAAAATATAATTTTAATATAATTTTCCTTTAAAAACCATTCCCCAAAATTGAATAGTCATGGGGTTACTAAAGTTCCTTTTGTCACAAAGCCTGCTTCTTTATGAATGGCTGTTAATAGCCCCATCTACCTAAATTATTTTAAATATCAGTTTCCTCTAGCCTTAGTACTACCCACCTTTACCTTTGTATGATGTAATTTAAAGAAATTAGAGAATGTCAAGGGTTGCCAAATTAGCAGTATGTGCCTTGATCGTGAACCCAAGACTTGTATATCTAATTTATCATTCAGTTTGTCCATGGACAATTAGGTGAGTATGTGAAAGCTACCTTAGCTTATCCGTCCAGACCTCTAAAGGTAAGCTCTTCAAACCCACAACAGTACCTTCATCAGTGAAACAGGGAAGCAAGGACAAAAGGACAAAAATATCCTTTGCCTAAAACATTAAGAATTGTTTCAACAAACTATTAGGTGTAAAATAAGCTACGAAAATATACTGTACAACACAGGGAATATAACCAATATTTTATAATAACTGTAAATGGAGTTTACTGTTTAAAAATTGTGAGTCGCTATATAGCACACCTCTAATTTATATAATATTGTACTAGTTCTTGGGATATATGTGTAGGCTGTGTGTTTTATAGCCTGTAGAAATACTTAGAACACTTTGTTCTCATGGCAATTTCCCCTCAAGTTATTTGCAAGTATTCTGAGACTATTTGGGAATATTTCTACCCTTTTCAGGACAAGAGGAAGTCAAATAAATTGTGTCATGTATGGATGTATCAGATAATACAAGCTTGGTACCTGGACAGGTATGAATATATATACAAGCTCCAACACTATACAGTAGGGCACCCAGATTAATATCTTGCAGCCTGTGTCCACATCTATAAAAAGAAGATACTATCAAATTTTCAAAATCATCACACTAATTAAATAGGAAAGCCCTTGTGATAGCCTTAAAGAAGTAGAGATTAAACTCAAACACTGTTTTTCTCTATTCCTTAGCTTTAATGAAGGAATGACAATGTTTGAATCAGAAAAAAAACAAAAACAAAAACACCCCAACTATATACATATTACAAAAGATAGCAAGAATAAAGCAAGATTGGAAATAGAAAATAATGTTGAAATGTTTGCTAAAATTCTGCTTGATAAATCTCTCCCTTTTTCCTTTGGAAGGAGATGTACTTTCATTTTAGAAAATTTGGAATACGAAAGGCGAAAAGAGTCAGAAACCTTACTCCTCCAAAATTCCAACCCAAATCAATGATGAAAGTCGATGAAGATAACTAATCATCTTGTTCTCTAATATAACTTTCTCTGTGCACGGGGAAATGAATAAAAACCAGGAACCATAGTCATTTATAGGAATTTCAGGAATTTTAAATTTTATTGTATTATTTTTTAATTAATTAATTTATGGCTGCGTTGGGTCTTCGTTGCTGCGCGGGCTTTCTCTAGTTGCGGCGAGC
The DNA here is from genome assembly GCF_949987515.2 of Delphinus delphis. NCBI lineage: Eukaryota > Metazoa > Chordata > Mammalia > Artiodactyla > Delphinidae > Delphinus > Delphinus delphis. Next base: position 123,088,806 of record NC_082704.1, read on the forward strand.
GGGGGCTACTCTTCATTGTGGTGCACGGGCTTCTCATTACAGTGGCTTCTCTTGATGCGGAGCATGGGCTCTAGCCGTGTGGGCTTCAGTGGTTGTGGCACGTGGGCTCAGTAGTTGTGGCTCGTGGGCTCTCGAGCACAGGCTCAGTAGTTGTGGCACACAGCCTTAGTTACTCCGCGGCGTGTGGGATTTCCCAGACCAGGGCTCGAACCCGTGTCCCCTGCATTGGCAGGCGGAGTCTCAACCACTGCACCACCCGGGAAGCCCTGTCAATGTATTTTTAGGGGAAGAATAATGTCCCTATTTTTTTCAGGAGCTTTAGTATAAACATACAGGTAATCGAATGCCTATCAATAGCCTACCATGCTTTACTGAGATGATGATCAGCAGGTGCTTCGAAATATGAAAGTAAGGCCATTCCGTAGTGAGGGCAGACGATGTGGCAGCCAGAACTTTTGTCAGCTGACAGGAGAGCTCCAGAGAACCTAAAATAATATGACAAGAGACAGACTATAATGACAATCTATTGCAAGATCACTACGTAACAAAAGAGACGATGGTATAAACGGTGGAAATACTACAGGGAAAAAAAATAGAGAAAGCCTTGCAGCTACTACTCAGGAGTAGTTGGATAGGACACTTTCAGCAGTGAAACTGAACCTTTTATAATGGAACAGTGGGATTTAATATATAATTGCTATCTCTGAAAGCAGTAACGTGAAAAGCAATGAATACAACCAAACACAGGAAAGAATGAGAAGATTGTAGGATGTAGCCGTAACAGCCAACGAGAGCTTTGGGAGAGTAACCCAGATACAAGATCACCAGGAGACACAATTCTGACATCTCTTGAGTAGAATGTGAAATTCTTCAAAAGTAGAAATATGTAGCTTTCATGTCTACGTGACATAGTGTTTTCTGACTAGGATTAACAATGTCTGGTGTCAGAAACCCAGTCAATTCCTATCCCCAAAGAGAAGAGAAATATAGAAAAGTTAAAAATCAGATGAAGAAAACACCCTAGGAAAAAAATATTATAGGAAGAAACACCACAGTTAAAACTAACACGGTATTAAAATAAGTATAACATGTGATCCTTGGAGCAGCGGGAAGGAAAAGACAAATACATGAATTAAAAAGTGAGCTTCCTGGAAAGATAATACTTAAAACAGGTAAATAGACTAAAGACATAAGAAACATCCCGCTGTAGAAAAGATAGTTTGGAAAACACAGGAATATGAAAGAGGCATTTTGGTAAACACAGCAAAAGCAAATTTGTATAAAGTTAAAATATTTAGAAAGTAACATTTTATTCATATAATTTTAAAAACTTTTTATGGAGCAAAGAGTAACTGGGATCTCTATACTGATGATTTGTATGGTATTTCAAGGGCTGTTCAGTTATTGTAGAATATGGTCCTTTTAGGTTTTATAAATCATTGTCTTTAAATTTTTAAAAATTTAGTCTACTTTTTATGTTATAGACTGAGTAGAACACAAAAAAGGAGAACATTTTATTCATATATAATTTTTTTTAAACTTTTCATGAAACAAAGAGAAAAGTGGATCTCTATGCAGGTGATGTGTACCATATTTCAAGGGATATTCAGTTATTGCAGAGATATGGTCCTGTTAGATTTTATAAACCATTGTCTTTATTTCTTTTTTAATTTGGATGACTTCATATATCATAGATTGAGTAGAACACATTTTATTCATACATAATTTTTTTAAACACTTCAGGGAACAAAGAGAAGCTTGAATCCCTATGCTGATGATTTGTGTCGTATTTCAAGGGATGCTCAGTTATCCCAGAGACCTGTGATATCAGTTGATGACAGAGATCAGTTATCACAGAGTATTTCCCACTTTCTTTTATCTTCGGTAGTGTTTGTTTTATAGAAGCTCATGCTATGGTATTTGTGTGCCGAAACGTGCACAATTAAAGCTTCGTGGTGGACTGTATTCTTGGTAATTAGCAGTGTCATTCTTTTCTCTCTTTTTAAATTATTTTAAAATTTATTATTGGCTGCATTGGGTCTTCGTTGCTGTGCACAGGCTTTCTCTAGTTGCGGCGAGTGGAGGCTACTCTTCGTTGCGGTGTGCGGGCTTCTCATTGCAGTGGCTTCTCTTGTTGCGGAGCACGGACTCTAGGTGCGCAGGCTTCAGTAGTTGTGGCACACGGACTCAGTAGTCGTGGTTCACAGGCTCTAGAGCACAGGCTCAGTAGTTATGGTGCACGGGCTTAGTTACTCCGCCGCACGTGGAATCTTCCTGGACCAGGACTCGAACCCGTGTCCCCTGCATTGGCAGGCGGATTCTTAACCACTGTGCCACCAGTGAAGCCCCCATTGTTTTCTCTTTTGATAGTGTTTTGTTTTATTTTTTCACTAAATTAACCTTCTCTCTAGATTGACAACAGAAGTGGGTTTTGGTTGGGTTTTTTTTTCTTTTTTGCCACTGTTATTGGATTTTGCCCATTCTTTTGTCTCCATCATTTGAGTCCCTTTGGATTTTGCTTTTTCCTTTGGATAACATTTTGTGTGTGTGTGTCAATAGATAAGATTAGATGTCTTACATTGTTGGTAAGATGAATATATTCTGCCTTGAAGGATTCTATTGTCCTAACTTGTGTACGTAGATAGTTATGTTTCACGGAACCCTGTACTTTGAGTACTCTATGGAATTGCTGCTCTGAAGAAGGATGAGATTAAAGAAATTCCACATCCTTTGTCTTTTCACAGATGTCACCATCTGATTTTTGTTGATCACATTATTTTCCTAGCTGAATCTTAGTCCTATTTTAACCTAAAATGCCCAAGCATATTTAATGTGTGCTGATAATATATAAATAATCTTGATCTCCATCTGTATAAAGAAATTATATAACATATATTTCTATGCATATTTATATATTTAGCTGAGAATACTTTCAACAAAACCCAGTTACACTTGGGTTTAGTTACGTATACAAGACTGATTAACCTTTCTCTTAGTTAAACAAAAATTAAAACAAACACAAATTTTCTTCTTTTAGTTTGGTCAGTTTTATAAGCCTGATGATAATACAAACTCAACACGAGTTTGGAGGAGACTGGAAGTCAGGGATTCACATATAGACTTGGAAAGAACCTTAGCTCATAAAAATTTTTGAAAGAAATTTAGAAAACTCTAAAATAAACTAAATTTATTTGGTTTTATATAACCTGAAATCAGTTATAATCAGTTATAATGCCAAGGTTGTGTATATAGATGGTTATATGGGCATAAATGTGTATGTACAATGATATTATAATATTTTTTCAAATAAAAAAATAAATATTTGCACTAAACTGGAAACCACTTAATTACCCATCACTGTAAGCTTGCCTAATTAAATAAATGTGTATCAGGAAGTGAGATACTTGAAAGGCAAAACAATGGGATAGATTTGTATCAGTTGACATGGAACGTCTTTTTCTACCCAAATAAGGTGTCAAACTATATGGATAATTAGCTTCCATTCATGTAAAGTGGGGAAAAAAGACCTATATTTCAAAAAGTGCTATATTATTTTAAAATTATTAATCAACGTTCACATATGATTAACCCATGTGTTTGAATGACTTATATGAAGGCACTGTTTTATTTATCTTGTTATTATTCTGAACAAGGGGCCCAGTTCTATCAGGTATGTTTGTATCTGTTTCTATGTAACTTGTACGTATCTACAAACTGCCCAGTTTCTCTGAAAGTATTATCTACAAAGATAATTCTCTACTTCTGTTATGTACATAATAGAATAATTCACAAGAGAAAATGTATGTTCATGTGTGCACAATTACATGCTCAAGTTTAAAGCATCAGCATGTATCAAGAGATTATTTTTTGAAGACCCTTGATGAATATCAACCATATTTAGACAGCTTTAAAACTGTACTTTTTGGGGCTTCCCTGGTGGCGCAGTGGTTGAGAGTCCGCCTGCCGACGCAGGGGACACGGGTTCGTGCCCCGGTCCGGGAAGATCCCACATGCCGCGGAGCGGCTGGGCCTGTGAGCCATGGCCGCTGAGCCTGCGTGTCCGGAGCCTGTGCTCCAGAATGGGAGAGGCCACAACGGTGAGAGGCCCGCATGCCGCAATCGCTGAAATAAGTCTTTAGTGATATTTCCTCCTAATTTAGTTTAAATGCATCAGTCTGTTTTGCCGTCAAACCATTGATTATATTATGGTGTTACACAGCCTTGTGACATTTACTAAGTGTCTAAATGACTAAGCACAGAAAATTGAAATAACAGGGACTTTGGGTGATAGATCTGCAGTGAATAATCCTATGTTAATTTTCCTCTTGTGCAATTCTGGAAAAGCCATTTAGGTTTTCCAAATTCATTTCTGATTTGCAAAATAGAGCAAGGTATCTGTTATGGGCTGAATTATCCGCCCCCCCCCAAGAATTTCTGTGTTGAAGTCCTAACCCCCAGGACCTCAGAATCTGACTCTACTTGGAGATGGGGTCTTTAAAGGGGTAATTGGGATAAAATGAGATCATGTGGGTGGGTCCTAACTCAATAAGACTAATGTCCTTATAAGAAGAAGAGATTAAGACACAGACACACAGAGGGATGACCACGTGAGGACACAGGGAGAAGACAGCCACTGACATGGGCAGTAAAGAGGTCTCAGGAGGAACCAGCTCTGACCATACCTTGTCCTTGAACTTCCAGCCTCCTGGTTGACTTTTCGACTTCTAGTGTGAAAACAAAATGCTTAGCTTGATTCTACAGAAGTAGAATTATTAGTAGTAATAATAATTTTCTGACACATGGCAAACAACTCATACGTTGATTTCCTTTTTATTCATTGACCTCTAAGAAGTAGGATTAGTAGGTTGAGATTTAACTCGCAGAATAATTATCTTCATAGGACTGATGCGGTAGTCTTTAGAAATGTACAATTCTCACTTTTCTTCTTTCACAAGTCACTGAACCATCCTGAGAAAAATCCCTTCTTCTCTAGACACAACAGCCCACATTTATATGCGTCTCACGTGTAAATTCCATGCGCTGTGTTTAATGTTCATTTTGTGGTGTTTCCCAAGAGAGCAGCCAGAGAGACAAAGACATAAAACACATAAAAATAGAAGTCAGAGCTCGAAAGAATGTCATTTCCTCTTCTCTACTTCATGAAATATAAATATTTTCAATTATCAGTGTCCATCAGCTTTCTACCACTGACACATTGGAAGAAAATTTACAGCTGTCTCTTTACTGTGGATTTTATTTTCACATCTAATCTTGATTTAAGGGTAATCCTGTGACATTCAAATGTTGAATATGATTTCTATTTATATGAGATGGGATACATACAGGTGGGAGGAAATACTCAGTTATCTCTGAGAGATTTTTATATCTGCATCTAGTCAGTGGCCAATTCGTCTTCCCCCATTGGAAAGGTTAATATCCACTTTTTCTAGTCCAATACCACTGCTATCTCCTTTTCCTATTTATCTTGTGGATTAGCACAAGACCCTCTGTTAGGGCTGAATCCATTTTCCCTCTGATCAGAGAATCTTCAAAGCCAAAGTTTTGCTGGACAGATGAAAATATAGGACAGTGGTAAAGTGTTCCAACTCCTACATGAACAGAAATGGACTTTGAAATCCAGTTGAACAGCGTCCCTTGTGCTACTGAACTAAAACTCTTGGGTAAATAGGCATAATAATACTGTTACTGAATAGAAGTTTGTGTGCCCTACGCACAGTGAGGCCAAACAATACCAGAATGGCAGACTTCGGAGCAGGGCCGAGCAAGGAGAATGGGAAGCTTGTGCTCAAAAACCCTGAACTCTCTGATGTTTCTTAGGGAGGAGTTTTTAAAGGCAAAATTTGGGGTGAGGGCTGCAGGGTGTGTGACCTTCTTCTGATTGGTTGCTGGTGAGGGTGGTTCTCCAGGGATCTTGAGCTCAGCCTGAAGTTACCATCCTCCCCTCCACCCTCCCAGGTGGGGGCCATGGTTCCAGCAGAAGAACTCAGAGATATCATTATTTATATCCCTTGAGGCAGAACCAGGACCCTGCCCCAAGCCTGCACTATTGTGTCTTGACTGTTCCTCCCTTGTCTCTGCATCCCCTCTCTTCCCTGATGAGCACCTGTTTGCATCTGCCCTTTGGAACTCAGGGAAGGTCTAGGAGGCTGAAGCCTTTATCCTGAAAATAAGAAACTGGGGACACGGAAAGGTTTTTGTGCCCAGGAGCCCCACAGGGTCCTGCTTGGTTTCAGTATTTCCTAATGCAAAGAGTTGTGTTTTTAAATGAAATCCTACTGAGGTGATACACATAAAACATATCAGGATTTCAGGAAACCCATTAGAATTTAATACTTTTTAGGTATTTTGACTATAAAACCTAATTCATTTTATTATAACTGTCTGAGCTACTCTAAATGTCCTTTCTCTTATATGTGGATTCGTTAAAATTTTCATGGCTCCCAAGGAAGAAAGCCTTCCATTCCACTCATAATCGCATATTATAGACTCTCATCATTCATGTTCTGCAAAAATGATCAAATCAGCTCCATAGGGCTGCCTCACCTAGATTCACTTCACCTCCACTCTTCCAGCTGAAACGGTCATGATCTTCCAAAACCCAGCTGAGACTGCTCGCTTATCCATGTAACCTTTTTCTACCGTTTCCTTCTTTCAAGTCTCCATCTTGTACAAAATCCTTTATTCCTGTACTGACTTTGCAACACAACTGAAACCGTGCAACTCAGATTGGGACTTGGCCCCGCGGGCTAGGACTTGAACTTGGCCAAAACCCAGATTGAGACTTGAAGCTGTGGTCTTTTAACTGAGATCAGACAGCTGGTCTCAGAACTTAATGAAGCTCAGGTTCTTGACGTCTCATCACAGAAAGACTTCTGTGAGAGAAAAAGTGATAGGTGATAAGTGGATTTACTTAGAGAGAAACACACTCCACAGAAAGAAGTGTGGGCCATCTCAGAAGGCGAGAATGGCACCAGGGTATGGGGGTTGTCAGTTTGTATAGGAGTGGGTAATTTCATAGGCTAATGAGTGGGAAGAGTATTCTAGCTACTTTGGAGAAAGGGTGGGGATTTCCAGGAATTGGGCCACCGCCCACTTGTTGACATTTTATGGTCGGCCTTGGAACTGTCATGGCACCTGTGGGCATGTCATTTAGCGTGCTGATGTGTTACAGTGAGGGTATACTGAGGCTCAAGGTCTAGTGGAAGTTGACTTGTCCGCCATCTTGGACCTATTTGGTTCAAACCATTTACATCGTGTCCTCGGGCCGTGTCATGTTTTAAAGGTTGTGCCCTGCCCCCTTCCCTCCTGTTTCACAGCCATATGTACTTCCTGCTGCTCTACTGTAATGAAGTATAAGATTTCCCAAAGGCTTTATCTTTTTTTTTTTTTTTTTTTTTTTTTGCGTTATGTGGGCCTCTCACTGTCGTGGCCCCTCCCGTTGCGGAGCACAGGCTCCGGACATGCTGGCTCAGCGGCCATGGCTCATGGGCCCAGCCGCTCCGCGGCATGTGGGATCCTCCCGGACCAGGGCACGAACCCGTGTCCCCTGCATCGGCAGGCGGACTCTCAACCACTGCGCCACCAGGGAAGCCCCAAAAGGCTTTATCTTTTGACATCCACAATATGATGGGTTGTGTCACGGAACCAAACTTGGGTCCATTCACCCGCGTGCAGCAAAGCCATGTACTGACTCAGGCTTGTAGTGAAGGAAAGTCCAGCATTTATTTGCAAGGCTCCCAACATGGGGCCAAGCAAGGTGAATGGGCAGCTCAAGCTCAAAAGACCCAAACTCCTCAAAGGCTTTCAGGGAAGGGTTTTCAAAGGCAAATTAGGGATGAGGGGTTCAGGGAGCATGACTTTCTTCTGATTGGTGGGTGGTGAGGTGACAGGGTGATGTTTCAGGAACCTTAATCGTCAACCTTTTGTTTTCAACCAGTCTGGGTTCTTTGTGCTTGTGGTCAGGATGTGGTCACCATCCTCCACTTGGGTTTGTGGGGGGAGGTGATGGTGGTGTCTTAGTTTCAGACTAACAGCTCAAGTTGGAATCATGCAGTGGTTGGCCTTCAGTGACTGACTTATTTCAGTTAGCATAATGCCCTCCACATTGAGCCATGTTGTAGCCTATAGCAGAATTTCCTTCTTTTTTAAGGCTGAATAATATTCCATTGTGTATACATACCACTATATAATACAGTTGTAAAATGTTTTACAGAATGCCAGAGAATGTACGTACCTAGGAGCACAAGCTCATTTTAAAAAAAATAAACGGCAGGACTACAAAGGGAAATAAACAAATATTCTACCATGATGGAGAATGTTCACACAATTCCCCAAGCATGCAAAACATAAATAATTAAGGATACAGATAATTAAAAAAATATATGTGTCTGATTGTTTTGTAGATCCTTCAAGGAGGAACTAGGACTCTGTCTTACTGATTAACTGTTGTTCAAGCTATTGTGTTTAACTGCTTTTCCTTTCTTTCTGCATTCCCTCACTTTAGTAACTGACTGAATCTCTTTGGAACTCAGGGGAGGCCTAAGGGACTAAAGGCTTTTTCTACAAACAAGAAACAGGGGACACAGAGGGGCTTCTGTACAAGGGAAGACCCTGCAGGGTCTCTGTACCTGCTCGGTACTGACCCTGCTCGGTTTCAGTACCCCCTTTTCTTTGATATTCCTCAATCCAGGGTGGGGAGGGATAAGAGAGAGAATAAAATTTTGGGGCTTCCCTGGTGGCTCAGTGGTTGGGAGTCCGCCTGCCGATGCAGGGGACGCGGGTTCGTGCCCCCGTCCGGGAAGATCCCACATGCCGCAGAGCGGCTGGGCCCGTGAGCCATGGCCGCTGAGCCTGCTCGTCCGGAGCCTGTGCTCCGCAACGGGAGAGGCCGCAACAGTGAGAGGCCCGCATACAGAAAAAAAAAAAAAAAATTGCATAGAGAGGTTAATCATAAACTCAGCAGTGGAACTTGGTTTTAGGGGGACTTGTTTTCAGCTGGTGAACAGTTATGTATGCTTACTGAAACAGCTGTTGATGGGTTGATAATGTTTAATTTTTTAATCAGTGGTCATTTCTTAATGCTTATGTATATTCTTGGGCTTAGAAAAAGTGATGAGAGGTTATGCTGTTGGGCTAAGGATGGCTAAGGATGCGGGACATGCCTTACATTCCAGAATTAAAATCAAGTTCATAAAATTAGCAAAAAAAAATGCTAGCTTTTCAGGTTTTGTTCAGGGTGGCTGAAAAGAAGTAAAAATATTGCAAGAGCATTTTCAGGAGAGTTTTAACAAGGAGCAAAGAACCTTTCTAAATTGCTAAAAGAATACAAAGCATTCTCTCTTGAATGGCCTTGTGCTCAATGGGCTGGAGAGTGTAGTTGTTGTGTTTGTTTGAAATTAACATACCTTCCCAGTGCTATCCTGCTGTGCTGTGTCAAGGGAAACTAAAGATCTTGCAAAGTGAGCTGTAGGAGCCCAGAGTTCTTCATTTCATCTCATGTGCATTATTTTTTTGGTCTAGTATTTAAAGAATATCACTAACTAACATCCTCTTCTAAACCATACAGATCATAGCTGTTTAACTTGATTTTTTAATCCCTTTAACTTTGGTGTACGGAATTCATGGAAAATAGTTACAGAAGCATTCTGAATTCATTTATGGAAAGAGAAAGCCTAGTTTAATTTTATTTTGCTGTAAAGGGTTGATCTCTGCATAACCACCGCTAAGACAACACCATCTACCAGCTAATGTAATGTTATAATATAATGGCTCTACCAAGCCCTTTCCAAAACTGTACCGTACTTCCTACGTAAAAATATCACTTTGGTAAAGTTTGCAAATCTGAGAAGTAAGGAAATTATAACAAAGTACATTTCATTTATTTTGAATTAATAAGATTTTTGGTTACCTGAACTTTAGCATATTCTGGTGTGTCTCTGGATGCTTGGGAAACATAACACACTATCAGTAAAGAGTGCGTATAATTGGCAGATACCAAAACCACTAATAAGCCGCTTAATTTTTGTACACATAAAACACTAAAACTCTAACCTATCAAAATGTATGCTTTGGTAAGATGCATTGAATCCCTTTCTCTCCATTTTTCTTGTAGAGTAAAGCTGGACAGGATGTGTTTAAATAATGGTATAAATATTGACTCTCAGATTTGTAGAACAAAAATCAGGTTAAATATCTAAGTCACTTGAAGTGGTATGATTGTTATTAATTTATGCTCTAAACAGATGTAGATGTTTCATTGCATTTTGTGGCTATGAATGAAGACACAGAGTACACATTCAAATAATATTTCTTGGGCTAAATTTAAATGCTTACCTTTGTAAAATAAGACAAACCAAATGATATGTAAAATAAGACAAACCAAAGGCGGGGAAAGAAACTTGACCCCGTAGTGAATTGAATATTTCAGGCAATGGCATAAATTAAAATTGCATGTCTGTGATTATTATCTCAAGTCTTTGTCAGTCTTCCCTCCCAAACATAAATCTACTTTAATCCATGTGGAAAGGAGACACAGAGATGTCATTTTCTAAAGAAATAGTCACCACAGACATAGAACAGACATAAAAATAGTCACACAGAACAGACTTGTGATAGCCAAGGGGAAGGGGAGGTGAGGGAGTGATCCACTGGGAGTTTGGGGTTAGCAGATGCAAACTATTATATACAGGTTGGATAAACAACAAGGTCCTACTGTAGAGCACAGGGAACTATATTCAATACCCTATGATAAACCATCATGGAAAAGAATATGAAAAAGAATATATATATATATATACACACACACACACACACACAGGCACACACACACATATATGTGAACCACTTTGATGTACAGCAGAAACAATACAACATTGTAAATCAACTATACTTCAACAAAGTAAGTTTTTTACAAAAAGAATAGTAACTATAAGAAACAATAATACAGTGTCAGTAGTTATATACACTTTCAAAGAGCCCTGCTCCCACAGTCAGTCAAGACTTGCTTCAGTAGTAGCTAAGAATTCAGACTATATTCTTGTTTGAAGATATTAAAGAATGGAATGCATCGGCTCTCTTCTCTGTGGCCATATCACATAAACAAATGTAAATTCAACATTGTTTCCACTGAACTCCCGCCAGTCTATAGAATAGTAGATGCTTTATAGAATTGCATGTTACAAAGTTTCTGCAATTATAATAGAACCACAAAGATGCATGGAATGTTAAGATGACCAACTGTCTTCCTGAAGCCTTGGGCTAAACAGATAGTAATTAGCAGTCATTTTCCACCCTGTAAAGCCCTCCACAAGGGCTCCCCAACCCCCTATCTCAAGGACAAACAGTTAGTAAAGGTGTTGCCAAGAAAACGAGGAGAAGCATCAGCTGGGGAGGCAGCCATGTTCCTGGAAGGGTTACTGGATCCATGGGAACCCGACAGGATACATGGGCTTACCCCTCACGTACTAGTGCACTCTTCTGCCGTCACTCACTCAACTTCCGTAAAGATACACCTCACACTCGGTCCATTCTGTACTTCTCCAGTTGCGAAGTCTGAATCCCATGTGTGCCCTTGCAAAACTGTGTTTTCACCTAAAGAGAAACAGTGCAGGTTCAAATCCACCTTCAAACAGGAAACTATTCCACAAAGGAATAGTTTTTTATATTTTTTAATATATTTTTATATTTTTTTATTGAAAAATAGTAGATTTACCATGTTATGTTAATTTCTGCTCTACAACAAACAGATTCAGTTATACATATATATTTTTTTATATTCTTTTTCATGATGGTTTATTACAGGATACTGAATATAGTTCCTTGTGCTCTACAGTAGGACCATGTTGTTTATCCATCTTATATATAATAGTTTGCATCTGTTAATCCCAAATTCCCAATCCATCCCTCCCCCAACCCTTCTCCCCCTTGGCAACCACAATTCTGTCCTCTGTGTCTGGGAGTCGTTTCTGTTTCATAGGTAAGTTCATTGATGTCATATATTAAATTCCACATATAAGTGATATCATGTGGTATTTGTTTTTCTCTTTCTGACTTCACTCACTATGACAATCTCTAGATCCATCCAGGTTGCTGTGAATGTCATTATTTCATTCTTTTTGATGGATGAGTACAATTCCATTGTATATATATCATATCTTCTCTTTTTAATTATTAGTTATTTATTTATTGGCTGTGTTGGGTCTTCGTTGCTTTGCACGGGCTTTCTCTAGTTGCGGCGAGCGGGGGCTATTCTTCATTGCAGTGCACGGGCTTCTCATGGCAGTGGCTTCTCTTGTTGCAGAGCATGGGCTCTAGGTGCATGGGCTTCAGTAGTTGTGGCACACGGGCTCAGCAGTTGTGGTGCATGTGCTTAGTTGCTCTTCAGCATGTGGGATCTTCCCGGACCTGGGCTCAAACCCGTGTGCCCTGCATTGGCAGGCGGATTCTTAACCACTGCACCACCAGGGAAGTCCTATCATATCTCCTTTATACATTCATCTCTCGATGGACGCTTAGGTTGCTTCTGTGTCTGCGCTATTGTAACTAATGGTGCTGTAATCATAGGGGTGCTTGTGTCTTTCTGAATTATAGTTTTCTCTGGATATATGTCCAGGAGTGGGACTGCTGGATCATATGATAGCTATATTTTTAGTTTTTAAAGGAACCTCCATACCGTTCTCCATAGTGGCTGCACCAATTTACATTCCCGCCAGTAGTGCAGGAGGGTCCCTTTCCTCCACACCCTCTCCAGCGTTTGTTATTTGTAGGCGTTTTGATGATGGCCATTGTGACCAGTGCAAGGTGATACCTCATTGTAGTTTTGATTTGCGTGTCTCTAATAATTAGCGCTGTTGAGCATCTTTTCATGGCCTATGGGCCACCTGTATGTCTTCTCACAAAGGGATCTTTAATCTCTCAAAACATGGCATGGAGAGCTTACATCCAGTGTTACCCCAATTGTCCCACCAACTGGGGTTGGAAGAAGACCTCCTTGTTTCTCTCTTAGCAATTTTAACAACAGAGTTTGACCTCATGACCTTCATAGTTTGGGGAAACTGTTTTTCTCGGAGGATATGTCAGAAATGTGGCTTCAATCCAGTTGGCAGTCATGTAAGACAAGACATTGCCAGGCGGAGACATAATTTGCTTCTAACACCCAGCAGCAAGAGAAGGAGCAGGGGCATGTTTGCCTCTCAGCAATATAGTCTCCCTGATCATTATTTCAAGCACGAACAGTCACACCATTGAATAAAATCACTCAGCTTATCTAGGTGAGACCTTTGGGTTATACTTATTTATTTACTTTTATTTTCTAGGGGATTCGGGGGGGCCACAAATACCCAAAGAGACCAAATAAAAGTTCTACAAACTTTTCCACTGTGACCAGCTATTTTTGTGGGACGATGTATTTTTGGTACCATTCTACAAGCTCTACCCAATGACATTTTTATTAATATACATCAATACATTTCTCTCTAATTAAATACCTAAAAATGGGAGTTTAGCACCATAAAATTTGCACTCACCACCGAAAGCCCTGCCCTTCTCTACATGGCTTCCGTAATAATAAGGTGGTAGATAATAGTTTGCTCTTGTGTTTTTTTTTTTTTTTTTGTAACAGAGATCCTATTTATTTTATTTTTTTTTTTAACATCTTTATTGGAGTATAATTGCTTTCAAACCAGAATATGCCATCAATTGTAATGTTGGCAAACCACAAAACAGCTTGCTGATAGCCCGAAAGCATTAAAAATGTTAAAACGGTATACTAGTATGTGGTTTTTCTATAGTGATACATAATGTCTCAGGTGTAAATATACTTTTCAGAATCATGGTCACACTAAAGGCACCTGATAGTTTGTTATTACTGCTCTCATGAATAGAAACTGACGCGTATTTCTATTAATTTTTACTTCTATATTAGTCAGCGAGGACTGCCATAACAAAATACCATAGACTGGACAGCTGAAATAACAGAAATTCTCTCTGTCCTGGAGAGAGAAAGCCTGGGGCTGAAAGTCTGAGATCAGGGTCTCGGCAGGTTGGTTCTTCCTGAGGCCTCTCTCCTGGGCGTGTAGATGGCCATCTCCTCCCTGTGTCCTCACAGGGTCGTCCCTCTGTGTCCTAATCTCTTCTTATAAGGACACCAGTCCAGTTGGATTAGGACCCACCCCTATGACCTCATTTTACCTTAATTACCTCTTTAAAGACCCCATCTCCAACTACAGCCCCTTCTGAGTTCCTGAGTGTCAGGACTGCAACACGTAATTTTCAGTTGGGACACAATTCACTCTATAACACCCTCCAGGAGAAAGATTGGATACTTCACTCAGCCCCCACTCATCGCACATCAATACATTTCGTGTTCCTACCTGAAGCCCCTGAACCCACCTGAGCCAATCAGAGCACCTCCGCGGGATTTATACCACTCAGGTTGAAGAGCGAGGCAGTTATTCTGGTAATCCAACTTTACTCCAGGCATAAACCAGCTCTTCCATTGGAAGGAAGAGGTGATTCAGCTAATCAGGTGGGTACTTAAGGACTGTAGTATGAAATAGAGTTTCTCAACATCTAATGCAGTGGTCCCCAACCTTTTTGGTGCCACGGACCAGTTTTGTAGAAGACACTTTTTCCACGGACTGGTGAGGCGGGATGGTTTCAGGATGATTCAAGCACAGGACATTTATTGTTCACTTTATTTCCATTATCGTTACATTGTAATAGACAATGAAATAAGTATACAGCTCACAGTAATGCAGCATCACTGGGAGCCCCGAGCTTGTTTTCACTTGCCACTCACTGATAGGGTTTTGAGATGAGTCTGCAAGCCATTGATTTATTATGGTCTCTGTGCAGTCAGACCTCTCTGCTAAGGAGAATCTGTATTTGCAGCCGCTCCCCAGCGCTAGCATCACCGCCTCAGCTCCACCTCAGATCACCAGGCATTAGATTCTCACAAGGAGCGCACAATCTAGATCCCTCGCGTGTGCAGTTCACAGTGGGGTTCGCGCTCCTAGGGGAGCGGCTGCAAATACACATGAAGCTTCGTTTGCTCACCTGCCGTTCACCTCCTATTGTGTGGCCCAGTTCCTAACAGGCCACACAGACTGGTACTGGTCCAAGGGCCAGGGAACGGGGACCCCTGATCTAATGCACACAGACATGCCCTGCGGATCCTGTTACAATGCAAATTCTGATTTGACAGCCCTATGCTGATTCTGCATTGCCAGCAAGCTCCCAGGTGAGGATGACTGAGGTGGTCCAAGGTCTCCACCTTGCCCAGCACAAGAATCTAGCTATTTATATGGAATGTTGGGCTCTCTGGAGGTCTGAAAATACTTTGAGGAGGTTCTACTGACAAACCCATCTCCCCCCAATTTTTATTTTATTTTATTCTTTTAATTAATTTTTATTGGAGTATAGTTGTTTTACAATGTTGTGTTAGTTTCTACTGTACAGCAAAGTGACTCAGCTATACATATACATATATTACCTCTTTTTTGGATTTCCTTCCCATTTAGGTCACCACAGAGCACTGAGTAGAGTTTACTGTGCTATACAGTAGGTTCTCATTAGTTATCTATTTTATACATAGTATCAATAGTGTATATATGTCAATCCCAATCTCCCAATTCATCCCACCTACCCCCTTTTCCCCCCTTGGTATCCATACATTTGTTCTCTGCGTCTGTGTCCCTATTTCTGCTTTGCAAATAAGATCACCTATACCATTTTTCTAGATTCCACATATATGCATCAATATACGGTATTTCTTTTTCTCTTTCTGACTTACTTCACTCTGTATGACAGTCTGTAGGCCCATCCACGTCTCTACAAATAACCCAGTTTCGTTCCTTTTTATGGCTGAGTAGTATTCTATTGTGTATATGTACCACATCTTCTTTATCCATTCATCTGTCAGTGGACATTTAGGTTGCGTCCATGACTGGGCTATTGTGAATAGTGCTGCTATGAACATAGGAGTGCATGTACCTTTTCAAATTATGGTTTTCTCCAGATACATGCCCAGGAGTGGGATTTCAGGATCATATAGTAGCTCTATTTTTAGTTTTTTAAGGAACCTCCATGCTGTTCTCCATGGTGACTACACCAATTTACATTCCCACCAACAGTGTTGGTGGGTTCCCTTTTCCTCACACTCCCTCCAGCATTTATTATTTGTAAGAAAATTATCATTTCTTAAAAACACATAATAACTAGTTGACATAGGCTTCACCCCATCTTAACTTTAAAACCTTAAATATCTTAAATGATTTGAAATAAGTAGGATTTTTAATTAAACATTACCTAAAGTGACTATATAACGAGAGTTTACTTTATTTGGGGAAATAAATGTCAATAATATCAAATTCAGCATCGAAGGCAACCCAGTGACAAACAGATTTGTGTGAACCACGAGAAAAAAGAAGGTTGCTTTAATTTGATGGTAATGTGTGACATACAGGATTCATTTTACTGGAGAACTCAATTTAAAATTGCATGAAAGAAGGTTTTCTGCTCACATGTCAAAGGCCATTACTAATGAAGGGTAGCAACTGGGTAATGATTGAAATTTACAAGGCATCACTTTCAGCATTTTTCCCCCCTTTGGATTTTCATTAACTGGATGATAAGCTGTAATTTTTGGTTTCATTTCATACTAAAAGTATATGCTGTCTATATAATTAGCAATATTTTATTTTCCCATCAACTTCATGAAGAGAAAATCATCTCATGGTGTCCTATTTTCATGTTGTGGTAATGGATCCTTTTGTCAGTGGTAGAATATAGATAAATACCAGCATCAAAAATGGAAGGAAAAGAGGACCTATTTACTAGAGGATATTATTTCCCTGCATTACTGTGAAAATTAGGTAAAGATGAACAGGAAAATGACAGAGTTAAAAATGAGTCTTCCGGGCTTCCCTGGTGGCGCAGTGGTTGAGAGTCCGCCTGCCGATGCAGGGGACACGGGTTCGTGCTCCGGTCCGGGAAGATCCCACATGCTGCGGAGCGGCTGGTCCCATGAGCCATGGACGCTGAGCCTGCGCGTCCGGAGCCTGTGCTCCGCAACGGGAGAGGCCACAGCAGTGAGAGGCCCGCGTACCGCAAAAAAAAAAAAAAATTAGTCTTCCAATCTGTTTTTGTAGCACAGGCAATCTGTAAAATTTTCTACTAAGGGCAAGAAGATTTTATCATTTACACCCACATACCCCCAAATTATACAGCATCATCTTATTTTTTTTTTCCAACTTTTGCCTGGATGTGGTATTCTTTAACTGAGATATGACTGTTCTAGACCAAGAACATATACACATTTAAGATCTCTGTGTCAATATGTTTTCCATTATTATTATTCAGTTGTTTGCTGAAGATTAATAACTTGTCAGGTCACCTATATTAGTCAAATAGTATGTTTTAAATCTGATATATTAGTAAATATAAATTGTTAAAGCAAAATCAATTCTACAAAAGGTCAGATTCAGGCAAACAATATTCCTCCCTGTACATTGCTAGAAATATCAAATGTGAATTGAATCTATACCTTTCTGAACTCATTTGGTATAAAAATGTTTAGATTAATTATAATAGTCGTGGAAGCAAGAGAAAAATTAATGTGTTTTCATTTTGCACTTTAACATGATTTCATGCAAGCCAGTATTGTGGTTTATTTTAAGGACCTGGGTTGCTCACTTATCGTTCTTTTCAAAGTGAAGACCGTGCCTATTTAGATTTCTACAGGCTACATCCGGAATTTCAAAAATTCATATAAGTAGAATTTCAAGTGATACCATTTCCAACCACTTATGTGGGAAGATGCCTTTTGTATGGTTTAATGATCACTTTGCAATTCAGGGAAACTTCTTCCATTTTTAGGTTTACTTTCCACTTTATCTGTTGCAAGTTCTGCAATATGAGACCCTGAGAGACCAAAATTACGTACCATATAACCTTTGCAGGAACTTTGCCCCCAGTGACCCATCCTGGCTTTTCTGGCTAAACACAAATCGTCCCGCCAAACTTAGATAAACCACAGCTCCACTCACGCAGCCTCTATTTCCTTAAGGGGGCCCCAAACAGCCATAGCTTTTCCTACCTTCTTAGAATTGGATCAGTGAAGAATAATAAGAAGAAATTCCTCCATCAGCCCTATACTATGCTCAAGCGCCTCACTCATCAGAAGAGTCACCACACTGCTCTTCTGTTGAAATATTTTCATCAAGGCTTGCACTAATGACTTTTCCTGGATTTCTCCTTCCACAGTTGTAATAAAATTTGTCCTTCCCATGTGCAAACATCTAGACGTCTCCAAAAAGTCAACCTTTCCAGGTGTCTTAACCCAAAGAGTAGTGTTCCATGGCTGGTATCTTGAAACCCAAGTTGTATGGGAAATGATGCAGTCTCTCATGTTACATGAGTGTATTTAGATATTCACTAAAATTAAATGCACTTTACACAAATGATTTAATAAACAGTTAGAAACAGTCCCCTTTGCTCCAGGAAGAAGCTAGAAGCCAGCATCT
This sequence comes from Delphinus delphis, assembly GCF_949987515.2. Lineage (NCBI taxonomy): Eukaryota > Metazoa > Chordata > Mammalia > Artiodactyla > Delphinidae > Delphinus > Delphinus delphis. The sequence continues at coordinate 123,107,348 of NC_082704.1, forward strand.
CTGGATAATTCTCTCATATCCGTGAGTACACTGTCATGAAAAATCAATATTTTTCTAGCAACCTCCAGGTCCATCCCCATGTATCATTTTCCAGAATGGTCTCTTGATACACATGTGATCTGTTTGCTGTGAGTGTCTCCTCTGAGTGAGATCTGTATTTGCCAGCATGGTCCAGGGTGTTTCTGAGCTCCTTATAGATTGGAAGCAATGCACATTTTCAGGTGTAAAGAGTAAGGAAAAGTGGCAACTTACTAACAGGTACCTACTTTGGATAAGAAAACTGTAGGGTCTTCAGGAAAAGAAACAACCACTTCATCAGCTTCAGAGATGGGGTGTCATTTGCTGGCTCAGAGGAGTTTGGGGGTGTCCAGAGTCCTCTGATCCCACCTGAAGGTCCACATTCCAGTGCTAAATCCTGGTATTTTCTAATGTATGGGAAAATGTTCGTAAAAGATGTGTGATGCTGGGAAGTTAATCCAGATTCCATTTCAGTAAGCTTCAGCCTCGAGTCTTCTTCGTTTTGTCCTAAATCAGCCCGTGTCTTCAATAGAAGAGCGATTCTTTGGAAGTAGGTGCCCCCTTCCTCTCACCATGCCCTGAGATAAGACTTAAACTTTGACCTCAGTTGTCACTCATCAGCTCTGTCATGCAGTCCAATCTGTCTGTCCATCTTGCTGTCTTTCCCACCAAAGATTCCACCAAAGCAGTCATGTGGTCTTGACTTCAATGTGTATTTCATATTATGGGTTTCCAGCGTCCCATGCTGTTTTGTAGAGATATGCCTACTGCCTTGAAACGCACCTGGGGTGATAAACCCATACTCACCTTTCTCTGACGGGCTCCTTCCTTCGACCTCTATGGGTACTAATGCTTGCATTGGTCAGCATTCAATGGCAGAGGAAAGAATGCATGTTGTCCAAAAGTGATTTCACAAGAGCATTTAATGGCTTAAATAATCATCAGGAGAGCTGAAGAAACGGATCATTGATCTCCCAGGGTTGATCCCCACATTACTTGATAGATGGGCGTTATCAATGAAGCTGATATTCTTTCTATTGTCAAGAATCTGCCTGCTACACTTTACACGATGCTGGGTTCAAATCATACCACATCTGCTACGATCTGAATCAGTTCAATTGAAGCCTCACACCTGCCTCTCTTATCACCTGTGTCAGCTCTGGTTTCATAACTCATGCAAGTGCATTGAACTGAAAGAACTGCATGGAAGATTGTCCAGAAAAATGCAGATGTCACTTTCTGGTCTTTCCGTCAGGAAGCGGAACTGGAAGAAGATAATAAGTGTTTTGAGAGGCAGCCCACACTTTCAGCCACAGGTGGTGGTTCTTTTTACTTTTTTTTTTTATATTTTATTTTTGGCTGTGTTGGGATCTTCGTTGCTGTGCGCGGGTTTTCTCTACTTGCGGCGAGCCGGGGCTACTCTTTGTTGTGGTGCGCGGGCTTCTCTTTGCGGTGGCTTCTTTTGTTGCGGAGCACGGGCTCTAGGCGCGCAGGCTTCAGTAGTTGTGGCAGTCGGGCTCAGTAGTTGTGGCTCGCGGGCTCTAGAGCGCAGGCTCAGAGCCTGGCGCACGGGGCTTTGTTGCTCTGCGGCATGTGGGCTCTTCCCGGACCAGGGCTTGAACCTGCGTCCTCTGCATTGGCAGGCGGACTCTTAACCACTGCACCACCAGGGAAGCCCCTTTTTGTTTGTTAACGTGTGTCTTTATCTCTGCAGAATCCAGGTGCTTGTAAAAGGCGACAGTGATCTAGACTGGAATTCAGCTGGGGGTGCCTTCAATTGCTACTGCCATTCCAATGCATTCTCCTTATCTCTCTTCAGAAACAAATTAACCAAATGCAGGCACCTGGCCCACAGAATACAGCTATTGTGTTGCCAGATGTATTTGTTTCCTCTCTTCCTTTTGTTTATTGTCTCTCTCAATAAGCAACGAGGTCTTCGAGACACTGACTCTCAGGTAACAGAGCCAACTTACATCTTTATCATCTTGACAGCTTCCTGTGCCTCAGGGTAGATCTCTACAATTTTGATTTTCTCACTGTCCCACAATTTCATAACCCTCGTCTACGTCATTGATGCAAAGGGAAACTGAAACTTAAGATGTAGCGGTATTCCAGATTTATGTAAGACCAATGCTTGCCATGGGTGATACCATCTATGTATTAGTTGCTAGAGCTGACATAAGAAAGGGCCATGGACCGGGAGCCTTAGCAACCGACATTTTTTCCTCCCAGTCGTGGAGGCTGGAATCTGAGGTGAAGGTGTCCGCAGAGCTGATTCCTCCTGAGGCCTTTCTCCTTGGCGTGGAGATGGCCGTCTCCTCCCTGTGTCCTCAGATGGTGATCCCTGTGCGTGTGTCTGTGTCATCACCTCTTCTTATAAGGACACCAGTCCTATTGGATTAGGACCCACCCTAAAGACCTCATTAACCTTAGTGACATGTTTAAAGGTCCTATCTCCAAACACAATCACATTTTAAGATACTGGGTGTTAGGGCTTCAACATATGAATTTGGGGGGTGGGGGGAGACAGTTTAGTTCATAACTGCCCCTGAAACAACAGGGATCTGAATCCTCTCGGGAATATCGCCTTATCCATGACCATAGAGCGTATTCTTCATTGTGCCTAGATATGAGAATGAACTGAAATAAATACCTATACTCTACCTGCTGGCTGTCTTTGAGTGGTGAGTGGAGAAGTGAGGGTTTCCCAGCTGGTTCACCTGCTAACAACATTTTCCTGAAAATTTTGTCACCCAGTACATTGATTGTTGTGTGAAGTGTATGTAACAGGTCTTGGTGCTGATAGAATTCGTGGAAAGCCCCGCCTAGCTAATTATAGTGAAATCCCAAGATTTCCTACAGGGAATGCCATGCCGTCTTGCAAACTCTTGCCATTTTGGATCAAGCTGCTTGCTTTTTACAGAACTCGTAGAAAATGTGTCCCTTACCCTTGGAGTCCAGTGATCTTGCATCTTGAATGATATCTATCAGTAAGTAGATATTCTTTAATTCAGAAAGAGAAAGACAAATACATGATATAGCTTATATGTGGAATCTAAAACAGTCATGCAGATGAACTTATTTACAAAACAGAAACAGACTCACAGACATGGAAAACACTTATGGTTACCAAAGTGGAGAGGCGGGAGGGATAAATTAGGAGTTTGGGGTTAACAGATACACACTACGATGTGTAAAACAGATAAACAACAAGGGCCTACTGTATAGCACAGGGAACTCTACTCAATACCCTATAATAACTTATAATGGAAAAGAATCTGAAAAAGAATATATATAACTGAATCACTGCTGTACACTTGAAACTAACACAACATTGTAAATCAACTGCACTCCAATAAAATTTTTTTAAAAATAAACTAGATATTCAGCAACCCAATGAAGGAATGAGCCCAGAACATTCCATCATCAAGGAGAAGTGGCTGTGTGGAGTTCAGAGCAAGCAGGTGCTACAGGCTCACGTGTTTTGCAGGAGCAAATCATTCATATACCAAGGTGTGCTCTCCTGCATGGCCTCAACACACATCATGGCCTCAACACACATCATGGCCTCAACACACATCATGGTCTCAACACACATCATGGCCTCATGGAAGGAAACCTATGGTCAGGTGACAAAGCAAAGCCATGCTTGTTTGTGATTGACATTGGACAGTATAAGACATGCTGAAACCATCTGGGTACGTGTTACCGCTATGGTCTCTTGAACCTGTTAGGACTCCAAAGTGATGCTTGAGGGAGGAGATGATGCTTCACACTTTGTAGGAACAGAATGGCCGTTGAGAAGCACAGGGAAGTGTGGTTTCTTGAGCCCAACGACACCCAACTTCAAGCAGAGAGAGAAAAGCAGATCACATACAGAGGAATAACAAGTAGACGAATAGTGAGGTTTCCACTGGTCACACGAAGGAGCCACAAAATCCAAGGGATGCGAGAGATTGCCTGTCAGTAGAGAAATCCGTAACCCCTGAAGTATGTATCTCAAAGTGTGGACTGCATAAGCACATGTTTACACTGACAGACCTCAGCAGGGAAATACATGCACTCAGAAAAGATACCAGGCGGAGGAACATGGAACCCAGCATGGGTAGAATATATTTGCAAACTGAATAAACGTCGTATCTGTGATATTCATGTCTTCCATGAAACCATGTGGAACTTTATCTCCTAAGATATGTATAATTAGAATACACTGGTTTTCATTCCCTTCATTTTTGCCTTTATTCATTCACTCATCCGTCATCCTTGAAGATAGACCAATGCTGCCCTTCCTGTTCTCAAAATGACCTTCTAACAATTGAGAATCTGGATACAAAGCTTGGGTACCCACATGTCCCATGTCCATGGGAAAACTCTGGCTTATACTGGCTATTTCAGTAAAGAGGTAAGAGGCATTCTTTCTCTCTCACACGTGTTCTGGTATGTACAATAAATTGTAAGTTCATTCTGCAGAAATACTGAAAGATTAACTGTTTCCATCCAAACACTTGGAGTTGAAATTGAATACCTTTGCTTTATCTGGGACCCACTCAGAAATCTCTTAGCCTTTCTGGTTTAGTCACCCATGCAGGATCTAATCCCTTCTTCTTTATGTTGGAGGTGAAACAAAACAGAATGTGCACACACACACAAACACACACACACACATTTTGTTTCTGTCACCACCCCAGTGCTGAATAAATAAATAGTTGGGTTATAAAGAAGAGACCCAGTGAAGTAAGTCAGAAAGAGGAGAACAAATAGCCTATGCTAACACATATATATGGAATCTAAAAAAGAAAATCGTTCTGACGAACCTAGTGGCAGGACAGGAATAAAGACGCGGGCATAGAGAATGGACTTGAGCACATGGGGAGGGGGAAGGGTAAGCTGGGACGAAGTGAGGGAGTGGCATGGACATATATACACTACCAAATGTAAAACAGATAGCTAGTGGGAAGCAGCCGCATAGCACAGGAAGATCAGCTCAGTGCTTTGTGACCATCTAGAGGGGTGGGATAGGGAGGGTGGGAGGGAGGGAGATGCAAGAGGGAAGAGATATGGGGATATATGTACACATATAGCTGATTCACTTTGTTATACAGCAGAAAGTAACACAACATTGCAAAGCAATTGTACTCCAATAAAGATGTACAATAAATAATAAAGAAGAGACCCTTCATCATTTGATTGCACTGATCTAAGCTATTTTGAACAAAAGCTAGCTGTTATCCCCCCAAACAAATGGTTCTTAGTCATATTCGCCATATAGCAAAGTTTCAACCAAGTGCCGGACATTTGTCAGTATGAGCAATTCATCATTCTGTCTCCTTTCCGAACCAAGACAATACTCCTCAAGTATTAAAGAAAGTGTTTTTTATTTTTACCTTTTTATGGTTATTGTTGCAGAGAAATTGAGTAGAACATATAGGCAATGTGTGAAATGGTTTGTCTGAATGAAGGTTTAATAAAACATGCTGCAATTCACAACAGCAAGAGTTTGGTAAGCTTTTGTGGGTAATTCTTTGACAATTCAATCCCAAGTCCAGCTCCCCTTACTTCATTAGCTTTTCAAAGTCAGACATGAATCACAGTGCTGGGAGCAATGATACCAATTAGTGAAGTTGGGTGACATGTCTTATTATTCTTCTTAGGAAAGCAAAGGAACCCTGGAAGTAGAAATTGGCAAGGGAAGCATTCATCACCGCTCTGCCAGTGTTATTCATGGCTGTTTGGTCAATGCGGTTCTCTCCTTAGAGGGTTTACGTAATAACCAAGCTTTGACCTAAATTATGAACTGACCAGCAAAAACGTTAACCCTCCAAAAATCTTAAGATGGTATTAATTGTAAGGACTTTAAATTCCTGGGCTTTGAATGGTAACCTTGTAGCTCCCAGACAAACTTGTTAGCTTGAAGACCCTTTATGCTGACTGGGATTCATTCATAATGTGTCAAGGCTACATGAGTCTCTATAGAGATACAGAACTGGTTGGTCCCTAAGATGTCCTGACAGTTGTCTCAGATTAAATGTTCTTAGGAGGGCCAGCTGGTATTTTTGTGTGTGTTTAATTAATAAGGTCGGAAAAGTATTGATTTGTTTTTCCTTTCTAATATATCCTTCTTATTAAACATCACTACATTTTTTTTTTCCTAAAGCAGCTCTGTGCTAGAAGGAAATTGAAGCCTTAGAAAGAAAGGAATGTCCATTTTCATTTTGGGGGGAGTTCTCTGAAGTAGTTCTAAGTTGGTCATTAGACATTTGAGTGTTTGGTTAGAGAAATGAAGGAAGGAAAGCGATTATGAAGAAGGACGGACCGAGTGGAAGACTAGAGTAAATTCAGGCTTTAATTTTAATTTTAATAAAGATACAGGTGTAGTGTTCAGGAGCAATGTCTACACACAGTATGAGGCAGGGTAATTTAGGTGGAATATGGAAGCCTACATTTTTCCATTAAAAGGGAACATGTGACTGTCTCGGGGCTTTGAGAGTAGGCAGAAGTGGAGGCATCAGGGAAGGAGACAGATATGCAAGGGAGGTAGGGACGGTGTCCATCTGACCAGTGTACAGGCAAGACTGCACAGGAACACGCAAGAAATAACCCCACCATCATTGCTGGGAATGGAAGTTGAGGCAGAAGAATGGACCATGGACAAGAAAGGCAAGAACCCAATCCCAAGTCCAAAACAGCAACAGTACGATTAGGATGATTTCACAGTGAGGAGGACCACTTTTTAACTCCATTTCTTGGTGTTGGTTTGCAACATGTATCTTTTCCTCCAAAGCCAAATACGTATCTGGTAAATGCTAATAGATGATAGATAGATAGATAGATAAATAGAGAATGGATAGCTATATGATAGATTAGATAATATATGAATAGATAATAGATAACTAGGTTGTATAGATAAATAATAGATATGACAGATAGACATATATAAAATTAATTTCTCCAATAAAGGAATTATTTATCTTTTTATAACTCGTGCAATAAGGAAGCCAACGATTATAGTACAGGTGAAGAAATGGATTTGTGGCTAAAAACAGTTAAGCTAAATTTTAACCTACGTAACATTCAAGTGACTGCCCCTCCGTGAGTGAGTCCTAATGCGGTAAAGACCCATGATCTCTGCATCATGGGATCCAGAAAATCCGGGATCCGATGGCCAGCTGTAGAGAAAGCAGCCTTTTATTTTAAAATATGTACTGATTTTTCAAAAATATTTTTTAAATTGAAGTATAGTTACTTTACGATGTAGTGTTAGTTTCAAGTGTACAGCAAACTGATTCAGTTATACATGTACATGTACCTATTCTTTTTCATATTCTTTTCCATTTAGCTTATTAAAGATATTGAGTAGCGTTCCTTTGTTGTATTTTATATATAGTAGTGTGTATGTGTTAATCCCATACTCCTAATTTATCTCTCCCCACCCCCCAAAAGTATTGATTTTTTAAATTCATCAATAAAATATAAATAACTGCTAAAATTAAGCTTTTAATGAATCCACAAAACTGTTGTCTTTTTTTAAAAAGGAGGATATTGGCCAAAAACCTGACTACTTCCTGAGTTGTCTAATTCCGCTTTTGTATTGTAGCATGATATGTAAGGAAGCAACAGGAACATTTGTAAGGGAACTCTTTATAGAGGTTCTGCTGAGTCGCAGGCATGGCTCAGTTGCTAGGGGAACAAAAGAAAACATCGTGGTGTGATGTTCCCGTCAACTCTGATAAGCCAGTGAGCAACCTCACCGAAAGAAGAAGAAGAAAAACAAGCAGTAAATAGGCATCCTTTATGGAAGTATTTCAGTTTCCTAATCTGCTTGGAACCATTGTGTCCTATGCATGCTTTTTATTTTTTAATATAATATAATTTAATAAGTATTTATTTATTTATTTTGCCATGCCTCACGGCATGTGAGATCTTAGTTCTCCAGCCAGGGATCGAACCTGTGCCCCCTGCATTGGAAGCAGGGAGTCTCACCCACTGGACTGCCAGGGAAGTCCTGGAAGCACTCTGTCCTCGATGGTAGTTAAATCATGTCTGTAGGGATCCTCAGTAGGAAATGCTTCAGATATAATAATCTCATAAACCTTCAGGTCAATTATTTTTATTAATTTAAATCAAGTGAAAAGCTTATAAGTGGTATTTTAAATTTAAATTAGCTTCATTTGCTTATAAATAGAAGGGAATTAACTCTAAGTAATTATATACAATATGAGTGTGTTGTTATCACAGAAGTTAAAAGGAAGCAACTGGGAACACTTAAAACATATTAGAAATACATATAAATAAAATTGTCCTCTAGATTAGTTTGTTCTCTACAAGTACCCGTGATTGACTTTCAAATAAGATGTCAAAATTTCTCTAATTAGATACATAATTTCATTTACCATGATTTTAAACTTTTTTTGTTTGTTTGTTTCCCAGAGAAGTTCCAAACGTAGATTCAGTACTTTTTTAAATTCATTTTTAAATTTTAGCCCAAACGGCCACTCAAGAGACTATAACTCATGATCTTACCTGGAAGAAATATCCCTGTTTTTCAAATTAGATTGAATTTTCAACTCTGCATAGAAATATTTTAATCTTACAATTATATTTGGGTAATATTTTCCTGATTGAATGTATGTAAATAGGAATAAACCTGCAGGTATTTATGCTGCATGTATAGCATAGTATATATGTAGAGCAACTACACAGAATGACGAATGTTACTTTCTCGTATTTTAGTGAAGATTTTTTTCTTTATATACACAATATGCTTTTTGGGTTTTTTTAATCTATTTTTTATTGACGTATAGTTGAATTACAATGTTGTGTTAATTACTGCTGTATGGCAAAGTGACTCAGTTATATATATATATATATATATGTACACATTCTTTTTCGTATTCTTTTCCATGATGGTTTGTATATAGTTCCCTGTGCTCTACAGTAGGACCTTGTTGTTTATCCATCCTATATATGCCAGTTTGCCTCTTCTAATCCCAGACTCCCAATCCAACCCTCTCCCACCCACCTCCCCTTGGCAACCACCGATCTGTCCTCTGTGTCCCTCAAATTTGTTTCTGTTTCATAGATAGGTTCATTTGTGTCATATTTTAGATTCCATGTATAAGTGATAGCATATGGTATTTGTCTGTGTCTTCCTGACTTCATTTAGTGTGATCATCTCTAGCTGCAACACAGTATGTTTTTATCAATATCTTTTTTTCAGTCTATACAAGAAAACTTAAAGAATTAAGGAATGAAGGTGAAATATTAGAAATAATTGAGAGGTTTGTGTTTGTTTAAAACATACCTGTTTAGCACTTTGGAGTTTCTTTAGTACTTTTTTGAACCATTTTATTGACATGTGATTGACCTACAGCTGTATGTATTCAATATATATCACTTGATGACTTGGTAGATAAGTATATACCTGCGAAACTACCCCCACAATCTACGCCATGAATATTTCCATCACTTACATAAGTTTCCTCTCAGCATTATTATTATTACTATTACTATTTTTATTATTATTTTATGATAAGAACAATTAACATAGGATCTATTGCCTTAGCAATTTACTGAAATAAGCCAGACAAAGAAGGACACACAGTGCATGATACCAGTTTTATGAGGAATCTAGAATACTCAAACTCATAGAAGCTGAGAGTAGAATTGTGTTTTCCAGGGGCTGGGGGAAGGGAGTTGCGGACAGGGAGATATCAGTCAAGGGGGTACAAACTTTGAGTTATGCAAGATGTCTAAGTTCCAAAGATCTACTGTACCTCATAGAGCCTACAGTTAACAGTGTTGTGTACTTTTTTAGAGCATTTTTCCTTGAATTAGTGAAAGATCTGCTGTGAGGTTTCAGTGATAAAACATAAGGTTGAGCAAGTTAAAGTAGTTTTATAGGATGACAGTAATCTAAAGTGTTGCACACAGTGTGAACATGAATTCAGGAAACTTAGAGGGGAAAATATATGTATATGTCTTTTACTGTTGAGTGGGACTAAAATAAGAACTCCAACTATGATCTGTTATGTCATAAAATACTTAAAGTCGATTCTCATCTTTTCACATAGATTTTTGGTATTTCGTACTTCTTAAGAGAAGCAACATTCTTGCTGCTGAAATAGCTTATTTTTAGTTGCTTTCCTTTTCAGTAAGCACTTAAAATCATTTTATCCTTAAGAAACACGTTCACAAAAATTTATTAGTTTAATAATTATGTTTTAAGATCTAAGTATGTGTTATGTTGTTTTGATCGTGATGCTCCCATTATTGAATAATTAGGGATTTAATTTTGAAGGAATTTTGCGTACTAACTGTATTTATGTGAAACCAATCAAAGAGGGGTCATTATTCACTGTAATGAAACAATGCAGAAGAACATTTTTTAATGAGGCACCTTTCTGCCACAGGAAATAATATACAGATAAACACTGTAATCTGTATATAATGTTTTTATTAAGAATTCATATGGTAGCTTTCATTGGTTGTGTCCTCACTTGGTGTCATATTTAAAAAAAAATTATTTTATATTGGAGTCTAGTTGATTTACAATGTTGTGCTAATTTCAAGTGTCCAGCAAAGTGATTCAGTTATCCATATACATGTATGTATCTATTCTTTTTTCAAATTCTTTTCCCATTTAGGTTATCACAGAATACTGACTAGATTTCCCCATGCTCTACAGTAGGTCCTTATTAGTTATCTATTTTATATATAGTAGTGTGTATATGTTAATCACAAACTCCTAATTTATCCTTTCCACCCCAGCCTTTCCCCCTGGTAACCATAAGTTCATTCTCTAAGCCTGTGAGTGTTTCTGTTATGTAAGTAAGTTCATTTGTGTTATTTTTTAAAGATTCCACATATAAGTAATATCATATGATATTTGTCTTTCTATGTCTGACTTACTTCACTTAGTATGATCATCTCCAGGTCCATCCGTGTTGCCCCAAATGGCATTATTTCACTCTTTTTTATGGCTGAGTAGTATTCCATTGTATATATGTGTCACATCTTCTTTATCCATTCATCTGTCAATGGACAGTTAGGTTGCTTCCATGTCCTGGCTATTGTAAATAGTGCTGCAATGAACACTGGGGTGTATGTATCTCTTCGAAGTATAGTTTTCTCCAGATATGTGCCCACTAGTGGGATTGCTGGATCATATGGTATTTCTATTTTTAGTATGTTAAGGAACTTCCATAGTGTTCTCCATAGTGGCTGTATCAATTTACATTCCCACCAACAGTGCAGGAGGGTTCCCTTTTCTCCACACCTTCTCCACATATTTCACTGAAGTCTTGTGTATGTTAATTCATTTAAACACCACAACTTCAGGAGGTGAGTGTCACAGTTATTCCCGTATCATCACTAAGAAATCAAGAGCAAGACGACTTTGCGTCCATGCTTGAACTCACCCAACCTCCCAGCAGCAGAGTGGAGTAGAAAATTACATTTAGGAAGGAGTGTTCTCAAGTCACCCAGTCATGCTCTGGCTCTTTCTAACCCTCACCACCCCCTGAGTAATCCAACCTGTATTTCACACATTTTTCTTTAACTTAAAAGTATCCGCTAAGTGTTCACTATGAAGAAGAATATAAGGGGGGATGACGACCAAGCTCTACACAGCGGTTACCTAATTTTTTCAAGTGGTACTTACTTGTAAAACATTATCGTAGTAATTATCTTTTTTCAGCGATGTGTCATTCGAATAAAGCTGGGATGCAGCACTGTGTGAGGAAGATTAGCGACAGGTCAGTGCTGAGAAAATTGAAGTTAGGAAGAAAAGATCACGCTGTGCCCTTTCCAAAGTCGTGCTGGAACACTAAATCCCCTAAGTCACGTGTATCGCATCTGCACCTTGCGATGTGTTTTGTGTTACTGTTTCCCGGCAAACCGGAGCCCTTGCTCAATGGCATCATACATTATCATGCAGAAAAGTGACGGGCCTGGGAATACACTCTTCCCTATAATCCCACCCCATGGGTAACGTTTGATTATTTAATATATTTAACATATTAATTGTGTTGAATATCAATGATAATATTTAATTATTGAGTTATAAATGCCAGTGCTTAATATTTTAATAAATAAAACCATTCAATATATAATAATGAATGCTATGCATAAATGCAATACCATTTAATTTCTATAAGGTAAAAAAATGATTTTTTTCTTTCTTTTTCTATTGAACTATAGATGAATCGCATTATTATAATAGTTGCTGGTGTGTAGCATAGTGATTCAGTATTTTTACAGATTTTACTCCATTAAAAGTCCTTACAAGATAATGGCTACAATTCCCTGTACTGTACAATATATCCTTGTTGTTTATCTACTTTATATATGGTAGTGTGTATCTGTTCATCCCATAGTCCTAATTTATCCCACCCTCCCCCCTTCCCTTTTGGTTACCATTAGTTTGTTTTCTATGTCTGTGAGTCTGTTTCTGTTTTGTAAATAAGTCCATTTGTATCATATTTTAGATTCCACATATAAGTGATATCATGTTGTATTCCTCTGACTTACTTCACTTAATACGATAATCTCTAGGTCCATCCACATTGCTAGAAATAACAGAATTTTTTTTTTTTTTTTATGTTTGAGTGATATTCCATTGTATATATATACCATGTCTTCTTTACCAATCCTCTGTTGATGGACACTTGGGTGGTTACCATATCTTGGCTATTGTAAGTAGTGCTGCTATGAACATTGGGGTTCATGTATCTTTTTGAATTAGTGTTTTCATTTTTTCTAGATATATACCTATGAGTGGAATTGCTGGAATTTCATTAAAAAACAAACATTAGAGTAAAATAAATTTTTAAAATAAATTCATTTTATTTATTTATTTTTGGCTGCATTGAGTCTTTGTTGCTTCACGCGGGCCTTCTCTAGTTGCAGTGAATGGTGTGCGGACTCCTCATTGCAGTGGCTTCTCTTTGTTGCGGAGCACGGGCTCTAGGTGCCTGGGCTTCAGTAGTTGTGGTGCGTGGGCTCAGTTGTTGTGGTGCACAGGCTTAGTTGCTCCGTGGCACGTGGGATCTTCCCGGACCAGGGCTCGAACCCGTGTTCCCTGCATTGGCAGGCGGATTCTTAACCACTGTCCCCCCAGGGAAGTCCCAAGAGTAAAATAATCTGAATGTGTTGTCCTGATCATAGTCTAATTGATTTTTTCCTTCTCTTGGTGTGAAATCAGGAGAGATACCCTTGAAGTAGGCAATATTAAACACATTTTAAGGATAAAAATGTTGAACAGATAATACAGCCAAAGTGCTGCATGTGAAATTTGGATTCAAATCATAAGTTCAGGAATATTTATTATTGGAGTTATTTGGAATTGAGTCAGAAGGGATAAGTACAATCATTAATAATATAATTATTACAATATTAGTAAGTACAAACTTTTTAGATCTTTTTATACATTTTAGTATATTTTAACATTCAATAGAGTTTATAAATTTGGCATTGAAATTAATAAGTACACCAGTGTTCATTTTCAGAGTTGTTTAGACATAGAAATTTGAAAGAAATTTTGAATAGAAATTATAACATTATTATTTTGAATATGGCCATACAAACACACCCATATCTATTAATAGCATTATATATATTTTCTAATGTAAATGGGTCTATTAACCATAAGTATGTCAGTGTTATGGCTGTTGAGACTAGTAAATGCCCCAGTGCTTATCTGGAGATATTTTGGAATCTGAATTTGAACAAATAAATACACAGGAGTTATTTGAGCTAAATGCACCAGAGCTTGTCATACGAGTGGTATTCTACTTGAATTGGTATTGGAAAGAAGTACATTTGTGTTTGTTGGAAATTAATCAAAGAAGAGCATGGGTATTATCTGGAAGTGTAAATGTGCCTTTTAATTTCAATCAGTAAGTAAATCATTGTAATCTGGCATTCCAGCTATTAAGTGTACCAGTACTTGTATACTTATTACATTTTGAGATATTTAGTTTTAAAATTTTGAACCAATACAAATAATTAGAATTTCAAATAATAAGTTTACCAGTATTTGCTATCAAAGTTATTTGGGTTTTGGAAGGTGAATTATAATTTGAGTTAATATGTACGTCAGTGTTATTTAGGATTAGAATTGAAAGGTAAAATATTGCTATTTGAAAATTTGAGGGAGTTTTTCAGTGTTATTTGGGATTCAAGTTAATAAGTGCAGTAGAACTTTTTCCCAGAGATATCTGTATAGCGGAACTTGATTTGAAGTATAAGCTAATGAGCCAACCGGTGTTGTTTGGGATTGGAATTAATACATGTACTGATCTTTGTTATGGTCTTATCTGAATTTTTGAATTTTAATTAGGAATTCAGTGAATGGATGTCCTAGTGTTATTTAGAAATGTGAATTTACATTTGATTCGGACTGAATTTAAATCACGAAGTATACCAGTGTTATTTAGAATTTGAGCCAGTCAATGCCAAGTATGTGCTATCAGATTTATTTGGATCATGGAATTTGAATTTAAATTTGAGCGAATAATTCACCAGTGTTATTTGCATTTAGAAATAATTAGTGGACTGGTACCTGTTAACGGTACGACTTGGATTTGAAAATTTCAACTGAAAATTTCAGTTGGAAGTTTCAGACTATTATCTGAAATTTAAAATGGACATGATAATCGAATCAACAAATATGCCAGTGTTATTTGTAAATAATGCGAAAAAGTATACCTTAGGTTATAGGTCTTTGGGATATCAGTTGCAAGTTCAAGGAAATTTGCGCCAGTGTTAATTAGAATTTGAAATAATAGGTGCAACAGCGAGTGCTTGTTGTCAAATGTTTTTAGACTTTAAAATTGTGTGTGGAATTGGAACCAATAAGTAAAGCAAAGTTATTTGGAATTTGAGCTAATAAGTGCATTGGTGTTTTTTATTTTAATTCCTTTTAATTTTTGGTTTGTGGAATTTGATTTAGAATTTGAAATAAAGCATAGCCGTTTTTAATTTTAGCTAATTAATGCAGTAGTACATTTATCAAAATTAATAAACCACTGTCATTTTGAACTTGATCTAACAAGTAAACTAATGTTATCTGAAATTTGAATATTTATACACTAATGTTATTTGGAATTTGAAGAGATAGGTGGAATAATGCTTCTTATTGGAGAAATTTGTATATTGGAATTTTACTTGAAATGTGAACTGATAATTACAGCAGTGTTACTTGCTATTGGACCTCAAAAGTGTGTCTCTTCTTGTCATGGGTATCATTTGAATTTGGGAATTTAAATTGGAATTTCATTTGATAAGACAAATGATATTATGAGGAATTTTATACTACTAAGCATATTAGTTATTATTGTCTGAGATTTCTGAAATTTGGAATTCTAAATGAAAATTAAACCAAAAGTTAAAATTTATATTATTAGGTACACCAGTGTTATTCAAAATATTAGCTAAAAGTCCACCAGTACTTGTTATCTATTTATTTGGGAATTTTAATTGGAATTTGGACTGATACCGGGGTTATTTGGAATTAGAACAAATCAGTTTACCAATAATTGTTATCACTGTGACCTGGGTTTGGGATAGTGAATTGGAATTTGAATTTATAAGACCTCTCATGTTATTTACCATTTGAACCAATAAGTATGCCTTTGCTTGGCATTAGAGATATTTGGGTACTCCAACTGGAAGATGAATTAATAAGCACGCCAGTGTTAATTGAAATTTGAACCTGATCAGTGCACCTATGCTTGTGGTCAAATTTATTTACCCTTTGGAGTTGAAACGGCATTTCTGTGTAAAGTGAACCTCAGGTTGTTATGGAAATGGCCTTTCTGTTCAAAGTGAACCTCAGGTTGTTATGGAAGCTACCTGCATATGGACATAGGGTTGAATAAATACATCAGCGTTATTTGAAATTTGAAGAGATAAGTGCATTGAAGCTTGTTATCAGTTTTATTTGCATTTTAGAATTGGAATTGAGATATGAATTAGTAAGTAAATCGGTCTCATTTGGAATTTGAACTTAGAAGTAAACTTTTGTAATTTGGAATTTAAATATGTAAGCATGTGTTATTTGAAATTTGGATGAATTACAAGACGACCATCCTACTAGTTATTTGAAATAATATGTGTACCAGTGATTGTTATAGGAGATATTGAAATACTAGAAATAGAGATGAAAGGAAACATAGTCATTTATCAGTGTTATTTTGAATTTGAGCTAATAAGTACAATGGTACGTGTTATGAGATATTAGACTCTAGAGTTTAATTGAAATAAGAAGTAATAATTATACCACTATTATTTAAAATTGGAACTAATAATAGTTGCAGTGCTTGATACCAGTACAATTTATATTTCAGAACTTGAATTGGAACTTGAATTAATAAGAGCTGAAATACTGTTTTCAATTTATGCTGACAAATGCATTAATGTTTGTTATGGATAAATTAAGATAGAAATAGAAATTAGGGTCAGAATATAAGTTAATAAGTACACTAGTGCTATTTGGAATTGAAAATAATAACTGTACCCATATTGATTCTCTGTGTTATTTGGATTTTGAAATTTGAATTGGAAATTGAAATAAACACACTAGTATTATTTGGAATATTTAATTAGCATTATTATTTGATCCAGTAAGTGCACTGGTGTTATTTAGAATTGGGGTGAATAAGTGTATCACTGCTTGATTACTGGGTTACTCAGATTTTGAAATTGGAATTGAAATTTGAAATAAGTATTCCATTTTTACTTGGAATTGGAACTAGTAAGTCCACAAAAGCTGATTTTCAGATATATCTGTCATTCGGACTTTGACTTGGAATCGTAATTACTAGTATATAGTGTTATTGGGAATTTGAATGAAAAGTATGCGTTTACATGTTATGTGAGATTTCTCATTTTGTGAAATAATTCCCTAGTGTACTGGCTGCTGAGAAATATTTTTTCCTACTGAAATTAATCATATTTCTTTATTACATCAACTCTCTCAGACCATCCGTTTAACTGTTTCTATCAAGTGGCTTCTGTAGGACTGATAGGTTTCTAAACATCGATATCATATTATAAATCAATCTCAAGTCTTGCCAAAAAAATAGAATTTTATTAAGATGTTAAAAATGATACTAGATAATTATCTGAATCCTGTGCAAAATCATCAAAAAATGAGACGCCTGGCAGTTCTCATTACCAGTTAATGATAGGAACTAGAAATGTGATCTAATGTTGGAAATTCACATCGAAAGAATGAATGTCAAAGGGTTAAGAGAGATGCTGGGAAGACCATTGGAAAATCATTTTCATTTTGTGTTTCCACCAAACAGACTCTCCTGTTGCTTTGCAAATTCGAGCATAAACGGCAGCGTGTTTCACCATTCTAAATGACATTTACACCAGGGGAACTGCCAACAATGCCGTCTCTCAGGTAAGCCGATGTACACACAGTTAACGTGACTTAAATGATGTCAGTTATGAGGATAAACACATTTGTTTTCATCCATCCTTTTATTTTTTTTGGTTTAAATTTTTATTGGCGTGTAGTTGATCTAAATTGTTATTGGAGTGTCATTGATCTACAAATTTTTATTGGAGTGTCGTTGATCTACAATGTTTTGCCAGATTCTGCTGTACAGCAAAATGTATCAGTTATACATATACATAGATCCACTCTTTTTAAGATTCTTTTCCCATATAGGTCATTACAGAGTATTGAGTAGAGTTCCCTGTGCTATACAGTAGGTTCTTATTAGTTATATAGATAGATAGATAGATATAGATATATATGTGAATCCTAATCTCCTAATTTATCGCCCCCCCCCCCCCCGGTAACCATAAGTTTGTTTTTTATTTTTGCAGGGAAATTCTCCATTTTTTAAAACATTTTACTTGTAGTTAGTAGGCTAATATTCTCAAAGGGTGCAGATTGAGTGGTCTTTGATTGTTACCAGTTATACTAAGATAATGAGGAGCAACTTGTACTAAATTCCTTCAGTATTTTCCAGGTAACATTAACTGTAAAAGGATAATTAGTGGAGAATAGAAAGGGAGTAGCTTACCTAATAATGATCGCCCACCAGTGAATATCCAATTCTGTATATTACATGAGAAATGTGAAAAAAAAGGACATCTGAAGAATATCTCATTCTGCCTATTTCACAGGATATATATGGATGTGAAGACCAATGAAACATTTCATGAACATTAAATTGCCACGGGCATATATAAATATACTAAATGCACACTGTGAATGCCATCTAGCCGAAACAATATTCAAGATATTGTTCTGGACAGAATAATCCAGAGTTGTTTCTGAAGGATATTGGTATACAAAACTAATAATACATGTCCCCAAATTTCTAGTGAGCAGCTCAGTCCAGGATGAAGTATCACTGACAAAACAAAACATTGTTCACAGTATAAGTAGACTGTTCACACTTATCTGGACTAAATTTCTTTTCGTTAAAAATTTTTTTTAATTAATTTATTTTTGGCTGTGTTGGGTCTTTTGCTGAGCACAGGCTTTCTCTAGTTGTGGCGAGCGGGGACTGCTCTTTGTTGCGGTGCGCGGGCTTCTCATTGCAGTGGCTTCTCTTGTTGCTAAGCACAGGCTCTAGGTGTGCCAGCCTCAGTAGTTGTGGCACATAGGCTCAGTAGTTGTGGCTCACGGGCTGTAGAGCTCAGGCTCAGTAGTTGCGGCGCACAGGCTTAGTTGCTCTGCGGCATGTGGGATCTTCCCGAACCACGGATCGAACCCGTGTCCCCTGCATTGGCAGGCGGATTCTTAACCACTGCCCCACCAGGGAAGTCCCTGGACTAAATTTCAAAAGCTGGAAATGCATTCAGATAAGTATCTGGACAGTTTCTTGTATCACCAAGCCCCAAATTTATTTCCCTTTATGACATATTTCTGGATTTCTCAAATCTATGTACAGCACAATTCCTTTAAAAATAGATTTTGAAGGGACAGGAGTAGTTTTGTTTAAACATTCTCTCCCTCTGAAAAGAAGTCATTTCTGAATAGATTCAGTTATTTACTATGTTTTCAGAAAACCGATGAGACACAATGGGTCACGCCATAAAAAGCAAGTCACGCATTTGACCACCATGTTAATGACTGTTGCCACCTAAAATGTTATCAACCTTGAACTTTTTTCTCAGACTAAGAATCCATATTGCTTCAGAGAAGGAAAATATAATGAACAAGATGAAACACATTGTATAATTTTCTGTAGCAAACATCTTGATGTTAGAATACAAAAATATTAAATGAGACCAAAAGGATGTGTAGCCACATTTATTTTTATCTTTATTTTAAAAGTTTTAACTTAATTATCCTATTTTTAAATTGAAGTATAGTTGATTTACAGTGTTTCAGGTGTAGAGAAAAGTGATTCAGTTTATATATACATATATATGTATGTACGTGTATATATATATATATATTCTTTTACAGATTCTTTTCCATTATAGATTAGTACAAGATATTGAATATAGTTCCCTGTGTTATTCAATAGGACCTTATTGTTTATCTGTTTTGTATCTAGTAGTGTGGGATCTCTTAATCCCAAATTCCTAATTTAGTTCTCTCCCCATTTCCCCTTTGGTAACCATAAGTTCATTTTCTGTGTCTCTGAGTCTGTTTCTGTTTTGTAAATAAGTTCATTTGAGTCATGTTTTAGATCCCACATATAACTGATATCATATGATGTTTGTCTTTCTCTTTCTGACTTATTTCACTTAGTATGATCATCTCTAGGTCTCTCCATGTTGCTGCAAATGGCATTATTTCATTCTTTTTTATGGCTGAGTAGTATTCCATTGTATATATGTACCACATCTTCTTTATCCATTCATCTGTCGATGGACGTTTAATCTTCTGTAACAAACATCATGATGGTAGAACATAAAAAAATATTAAATGAGACCTAAAGGGCCTATAGCCACATTTAAAT
This sequence comes from Delphinus delphis, assembly GCF_949987515.2. Taxonomy (NCBI): domain Eukaryota; kingdom Metazoa; phylum Chordata; class Mammalia; order Artiodactyla; family Delphinidae; genus Delphinus; species Delphinus delphis. Next base: position 123,127,303 of record NC_082704.1, read on the forward strand.
ATAGATTACTTTCTATTTCCTCATTGGGCTCTATTCCTGTGGTTTATATGATCATAATTGATTATTTACTTAGTAAACATTTGTTGGGTGTTCTAATAGGTGCCAGGTACTCAGCTAAACAAGAGGAAACCAAGATAGATAAGACATGCTACTTGCCATGAGTGAGGTTATAATCTACTAGGACAAAAAAGCATGGCAACCTGTAATCCCCATGGAACCATTCCTCTACCTTGGTATGTGTATGAAAACATTGTGTAGAATCTCTGAGGATGGGCTAAATATATCTGAGATTGGCACCTGGAAGAGACAAGATTATGACAGTACAAAGTCACTTTTCTCTTTCAGGTGGCTGCAATTATTTGTGAAATTGCATTGAGTCACTGTCAGTGCAAGTCAGCCATCAGAGATGGGTCCATGCTCTTCCTTTTCTGAAAGGATGGAATAACATCCCTATGTAGATTTTTTAAGGAACCTCCATATTGTTCTCCATAGTGGCTGTACCAATTACATTCCCACCAACAGTGCAAGATGGTTCCCTTTTCTCCACACCCTCTCCAGCATTTATTATTTGTAGATTTTTTTGACGATGGCCATTCTGATACCTCATTGTAAGTTTTGATTTGCATTTCTCTAATTATTAGTGACGTTGAGCATCTTTTCATGTGCCTCTTGGCCATCTGTATGTCTTCTTTGGAGAAATGTCTATTTAGGTCTTCTACCCATTTTTTGATTGGGTTGTTTGTTTTTTTGATATTGAACTTACCATATGACCCAGCAACCCCACTACACATTCTCCAGGATAGATCATATCTTGGATCACAGATCAAGCCTTGGTAAATTTAAGAAAATTGAAATTGTATCAAGTATCTTTTCCGACTACAGCGCTATGAGACTAGATAGCAATTACAGGAAAAAATCTGTAAAAAATACCCAAAAAATGGAGGCTAAACAATACACTACTAAATAACCAAGAAATCACTGAAGAAATCAAAGAAAAAATCAAAATATACCTAGAGAGAAATGACAATGAAAATACAAAAACCCACAACCTATGGGATGCAGCAAAAACAGTTCTAAGAGGGAAGTTTATAGCAATACAATCCTACCTCAAGACACAAGAAAAATCTGAAATAAACAACCTAACCTTACACCTAAAGCAATTAGAGAAAGAAAAAGAACAACAGCAAAAAACCCCAAAGTCAGAAGGAAAGAAATCATAAAGATCAGAGCAGAAATAAATGAAATAGAGACGAAGAAAGTAGTAGAAAAGATCAATGAAACTAAAAGCTCGTTCTTTGAAAAGATAAACAAAATTGATAAACCATTAGCCAGACTCATCAAGAAAAAAAGGGAGAAGACTCAAATCAATAGAATTAGAAATGAAAAAGGAGAAGTAACAATTGACACTGCAGAAATACAAAAGATCATGAGAGATTACTACAAGCAGCTCTATGCCAATAAAATGGACAACCTGGAAGAAATGGACAAATTCTTAGAAATGCACAGCCTGCCAAGATTGAATCAGGAAGAAATAGAAAATATGAACAGACCAAACACAAGCACTGAAATTGAAACTGTGACTAAAAATCTTCCAACAAACAAAAGCCCAGGACCAGATGGCTTCACAGGAGAATTCTATCAAACATTTAGAGAAGAGCTAACACCTATCCTTCTCAAACTCTTCCAAAATATAGCAGAGGGAGGAACACTCCCAAACTCATTCTACGAGGCCACCATTACCCTGATACCAAAACCAGACAAGGATGTCACAACGAAAGAAAACTACAGGCCAATATCACTGATGAAGATAGATGCAAAAATTCTCAACAAAATACTAGCAAACAGAATCCAACAGCACATTAAAAGGATCATACACCATGATCAAGTAGGGTTTATTCCAGGAATGCAAGGATTCTTCAATATACGCAAATCAATCAATGTGATACACCATATTAACAAATTGAAGGAGAAAAACCATATGGTCATCTCAATAGATGCACAGAAAGCTTTGGGCAAAATTCAACACCATTTATGTTAAAAACCCTCCAGAAAGTAGGCATAGAGGGAACTTTCCTCAACATAATAAAGGCTGTATATGACAAACCCACAGCCAACATTGTTCTCAATGGTGAAAAGCTGAAAGCATTTCCACTAAGATCAGGAAGAAGACAAGGTTGCCCACTCTCACCACTCTTATTCAACATAGTTTTGTAAGTTTTACCCACAGCAATCAGAGAAGAAAAAGAAATAAAAGGAATCCAAATCGGAAAAGAAGAAGTAAAACTGTCATTGTTTGCAGTTTGCAAACTGAAGAGAGGGGAGCTCCACACAGGTCCTGGTTCTCTGCTGAGAGACCTGGGCTCCTTCCAGATGGTGGGAAGGCTCGGGCCCTGGTGACAGGAGCACAGGAGATGCGGATGCGTCCTGCTCGCCGGAGAGCAGTCCTAGTTCTGGGGCTCAGCACCCTCCCCAAAGCCCACACTCTGCACTTGCGCTAAGGCTTGCCAGGTCAAGTGCTGGGCCTTGAACCCAGAAGAGTTGTTGGACCAGAAAAGGGTCACAAGCCGGGACCCCCAAAGCCCTAACCTGGTTCCACCAAAGCACATCTGATCACCTGGAAAAGGCCCCTAACTGGGACATAGTCAGTATCTCTCAGCTGTGTGAACCGAGTCGTTTTGTTTTGTGTTTGTTTTAATTCTCCAGGTGATTCTAAGGCTGAGTTTGGACTCTGTTGATTTCAAGTTTTCGTAACTTCCACCACAGGCCATGCAGCTGCACACCTGGAGGGGGTGACGGGCCCCCTTTTCCAGGGAGTTCCACCAACTCGGATTTCTCCATTAGTCTTTTAATGTAAAATGGCTCATTTGATAACGGGTATGGTGGTTATTTCAGCCAAATGTGTCCTTCTCAAGAAGTGTGGGGTGTTGTTGTTGTTGATTTTTCTTTTTGTTTTTTTGTAACACAAAGTAATTGAGTGAGCATCTAGCGAAAGATATTAGGGCTCCTCATGTTTCATTTAATTTGTGCCTCTGGGCACCAGATAGGATTGTATCAATATTTACCCATGAAAAAATTTTTAATTAACAGGCTTTATTTTTTAGAGTAGTTTTAGATTCACAGCAACATTGAGAGGAAGGTGCAGAGATTTCCCACGCACACCCTGCTCCCACATGTGGACAGCCTCCCCCATGATCCACATCGCCACCAGGTGGCGCATCTGTCACAATCGATGAACCTACACGGGCACAGCATCGTCACCCAAAGCCACAGTTTACATTAGGGTTCACTCTTGGTGTTGTACATTCCATGGGTTTGGACAAGCGTATAGTGACATGTATCCATCATTATGATGTCATACAGAGTAGTTTCACTGCCCTATAAGTCCTCTGTGCTCTGCCTGCACATCCCTCCCTCCCCCAGGTCTTGGCATCCTTTTACTGTCTCCATAGTTTTGTCTTTTCCAGGATGTCGTAGAGTTGGAATCACACAGGAGGCAGCCTTTTTAGGTTGGCTTCTTTCACTTACTAATACGCAGTTAAGGTTCCTCCGTATCTTTTCCTGGCTTGATACCGTGTCTCTTTTTAGAGCTGAATAATTTTCCATTGTTTGGATAGACCACCATTCATTTATCCATCACCTCCTGAAAGAGGTCTTGGTTGCTTCCAGAGTTTGGCCGTTATGACTAAAGCTGCTGTCAACACCCGTGTGCAGGTGTTTGGTGAGGACATTATGTTTTCAACTCTTCTCGCATACGTACGAAGCAGTGCAACTGATTGGCTTTATGGTAAGAATAGGTGTAGTTTGGTAAGAAACTGGTTAACTGTCTTCCAAAGTGACTGCACCATTTTGGATCCCCAGCAGCAATAAGCGAGGGTTCCTATGGCTTCATCCTCAACCCGAGTTTGGTGCTGTTTTCCATACTTTTCACAGCAGACAAAGATCTCAGGTGGGTGAAATGTAAGAAGAATGTGAAACATTCAAAGTGTGGTTAAGCTGACTCTTCTTTGTGGTCAGAAACCAACGTGGGAAAAGCCAGCGCGGTGGAATACCTCCTTTAGAGAGCCGCTTTTCAGCCTGCCCTGCAAGCCCATTTCAGAATCCAAGTCGTTAAATCAAAGACCAACGGCTCTCCATCCTGTCTGACCCACAGAATCTTAGAGCCTCTGTGTTACAGCAGAGCATCCTTTATGGAAATCCTGAAAAGGACCCCAAACAATGGAGGTGGGTGACAGGGGATTGAATCTACAAATTCATGCTGTGAACTTAATTTCTTCAGAGAAAGCTTATATTAAAATGACTTCTCAGGGTATATAGTTAACTTAATCGCCTTTTCCTCATCTCCACTGGCCCCTAGAGTAGTCATCTTGGAGTCAATGAAATGGTTCAAATGTTTGCTTTTCTTTTATTGGTCATTTCTGTTTAGAATAAGGGTGATGGAAGGAGCACAGTCATCGAGCACAGACATTTACATAATTGCCGCTTGCTAAGGTGAGCATTATAAAGCAAACCCAATATCCCTGAAAACTAAATTGCAAAATGCTGCTACATAGAAAGAAGTCATTTGCTATTCCCTTGAATACAGTCATTGCCAACTTGATAACTAAACATTTCGTCTCTTTTCGGGGCAAAGGGCCATGTGTTTGATTTAGCAGTGACCATTAGAACACTAGAGTTATTATCTTTGCACTTATAATGTGGACATTACTTAATCTGTTTACACGTTCTTTGAAATGTTAAATGAATGTCTAATGTGGTCTGTTTCAAATGAGAGTTGCAGTCTTCAAACAGCTCTATTAATATTCTAACAATTAAAGAAAATAGAATTTTTGAAAGATCGTGTTTTTCATCTCCTGTCCCATGTGGGTGTCCTTTAAGAATGTGAGGCTACGTCTATCCAATTATAATAAAATAAATTTGAAGTAATTTTATTAAATGATGTAATTTATGAAATGGACATGCTGATCTCCACTTGTTTAAATTACTGTTGCCCTTTAGCTATTCATATGTTTCAATTTTTTCCTTTTAATCACTGCTTGATCTAAATTTGTATATATTGTACATTCAGAGTTAAATTGTAATTATTTTGTCTTTCCCCCCCCCCCCCGTGTACCCCCCTTGAAGCTCTGGGAGAAAATGTGTTTGAATTTGTTAGTTCTCACCATTATTGTATTATTGGTCAATGCTAATTAAATGACATGGAAGTCAGATAATTTTTCTGTAAGGTATTATTTCTTTGTTGGCTAACCTGGAGGTAGATTTTATGGAAAGGATATGTTTCTTTAAAAAGAATATGAGTGCAGTTTCAATCCTAGTAAGTTTGTACGTGTGCATGTGTTTTACATATTTACCTATAAAACATAGACAACTTAATATCTTAACATAAAGGAATAATATACAGCTATCTGCCTATACTATTATAATTTTATCTGTGTAAGAATAGAATGTCTGAGTCATAGGATATGCTTATTTTCAACTTTGTTGATGCTGCTAAAAGAGTTTTAGGTGACTCTTCCAATTGCAATATAAAGCATCAGCATGGGAGAGATTCCATTTATTCCGTATCATTATCGCCAGTGCTTGAGATGGTCAGTCTGTTTTTTTTTTTGCGGTACGCGGGCCTCTCACTGTTGTGGCCTCTCCCGTTGCGGAGCACAGGCTCCGGACGCGCAGGCCCAGCGGCCATGGCTCACGGGCCCAGCTGCTCCACGGCATGTGGGATCCTCCCGGACCCGGGCTCGAACCCGTGTCCCCTGCATCGGCAGGCGGACTCCCAACCACTGCGCCACCAGGGAAGCCCGAGATGGTCAGTCTTTTTCATTTCAGTTACTCTGGGAGATGAAGCCTGTATATGGTTTTCATGTATGTTACACAGATGACTAAGAATGGCATTTTAATATCTTACTAAGTGAAGTGCCTATTTTATTTTTTATTAAGTAGTCTGTCTTTTTTATAATTTGTACAAAACAATGGTTTACAAATGCTGGATATGAGCACTTTGTTGGGAATATCTAATATTAAATACGATTGCAAATATCTCTTTTTAGTAGCTGGTACTTTCATGATTTAATGGTGTGGATTGAAAACCAAACATTTTTTTCCTTTTTTTTTTTGGAAAATTGAAATATACGTGATTTACAATGTTGTGTTAGTTTGTGGTGTACAGCAAAGTGATTCAGTTTTATATATATATATATATATATATATATATTTGTATATATATATATATATATATACTCATTGTATATATATTTTTCAGATTCTTTCCGATTATGGTTTATTACAGGATATTGAATATAGTTCCATGTGCTATACAGTAGGTCCTTGTTGTTTACCTATTTTATACATAACAGTTTGTATCTGCGTATTCCAAACTGCTAATTTATCCCTCCTCCATTCCCCTTTGGTAACAATAAGTTTGTTTTCTGTGTCTGTGAGTCTGGTTCTGTTTTGTAAATCAGTTCATTTGTATAATTTTTTTGATTCCACTTATAAGTGGTATCATATGATATTTGTCTTTCTCTGTCTCTTACTTCACTTAGTATGATCATCTCCAGGTCCATCCGTGTGGCTGCAAATGGCATTATGTCCGTTCTTTTTTTAAGTCTGAGTAATATTCCATTGTATATATGTACCACATCTTCCTTATCCATTCATCGGTCGATGGACATTTAGGTTCCTTCCATGTCTTTTCTATTGTACATAGTGCTGCTTGGAACACAGGGATATGTGTATCTTTTCGAATTAGAGGAGAATCAGATATTTTAAATGTTGAAAGTAGTGGTTCAGTTTATCACTCCTTTCCTTTTCTGTAAAGTTGTGTGTTAAAAAATAATAATAAAACAAAATAAAACAAAAAACATGAGATCTATCCTCTTCACAAAATTTTAAGTTTAGTATTCTTAACTACAAGCACCATGTTATACAGCAGATGTCTATAACTTTTTTTTCATCTCGCCTGATGAACTTACTCATTTGAATAGCAAAAAGCTTTCTTGAGTGTGTTCCTTAAAAAAAAAAAAACTTTAATCCTTTTTGAAGAAAATATCATCCAAGTTATCATTGTTAAGCTTTCCTGTGTACATCTAAAATTCAGATCACTACCGTGTTTAAAATTGATAACCCACAAGGACCTACTGTAGAGCACAGGGAACTCTGCTTAATCTTCTATAATAACCTAAATGGGAAAAGAATTTGAAAAAGAATAGGTACTTGTCTATGTACAACTGAATCACTTTGCTGTACACCTGAAACTGACACTGTAAATCAACTATACTCCAATATAAAATAAAAATAAAAAAGGACATTACAACTGAACATAAAAGTTATAAAATGTTAAAAGAAATTCAGATCAATTCCTTTTTTGGTGTGAGATGAAGTGGTTGGTTTTTGCTTGTTTGTTTCTGTGGAGGTACCCAAATCTCCTCTACTGTTTATGCCACCCCATGCTTTCCTTAGGATCTATGGTCCAGACTCCATCATGCGTTACTTATCTATAGATATTTTTCATTTTCTTCTTCCTATCTTTGAGTCAAAAATTCACAGTCTTATGGATAAATTAATGTAAGTCATTATTTTCTTTTAAAGGTGTCATTTGTTTCTGTGATATCTTTTAGGTGTTCTTTGTCTTTGTTTTAAACCTGTTTTTTATTGTGTGTTTTTTAATGTATATTGAACTTCCCTGGGGTTCATATGGCTTCCTGGACTTGGACATAAGTTCCACTTAATTCCAGGAAACAGTGTGGAAAAGTTCTTAGAGATTATCTTTTCAAATATTGATTCTCCCCTCTTGTTTTTCTTCCATCCTGGACCTCCAGTTGCATGTGTGTGGCATCACTTTTCTGTGTCTTGTATGCCATTCTTTTTCCCTCAAGTTTCCTTTCTTTTGTCTTTCTGTCTTCTGCTGTAACTGATGTCCTGTCAATTTTATTCATTAGTTTTGTTTTCAGTTCTAGAATTTCTAACCCATATTTTATGTTTTCCTTTGCTCTGTTGATATTACTAACCATCTGAGTTTTTGAACATACTAATCACAGATTATTTTTGATATGTACTGTCATATTTACTTTTTTGACCAAGGTGTTAGGCTTTTTATTTTAAATTTTTCAATTATAAACCAGTTTTAGCTTTACAGAAATACAAAAAAGAGAAGTTACAAAATACAGAGTTTCCATCTCTCCCTCATCCCACTTCTCTTAATTTTTTATGTAACTTTAGTACAATTATCAAGAACAAGAAATTAACCTTGTACAACACTATTAACTAAATTGCAAAATGTATTTGTATTTCACCAATTTTTCCACTAATGTCCTTCTTCTATTCCAGACTCCTAAACAAGATCCCAAAATGCATTTAATTTTTCTTTCTTTTCAGTCTCCTACAGTCTGTAATAATCTTCAGTCTTTCCTTGTTTTTTATGACCTTAACCATTTTGAGTAATATCGATCAGTTATTTTGTCAAATCTCCCTCAATTTTGGTTTGTCTGGTGTTTTCTTATGATTGTACAGACTGCAGGTATGCATTTTGGACAAAAATACTCCAGAAATGATGCTATATCTTCAGCCTGTCCTATCACGGGATCCATCATGTTGATGTGTATTATTACTGGTGATACTGACCTTAGTGAAAGTGGTAATCACAGGTATTTAAAACTCCTATTCTGATATGTATAATACCTGGATTGGTTGCAGTTTTTTGTTCTTTTTGTTTTTTGTCTCTCCACATTTATCTTGGTTTTCAGCCATTTGTTAGTGTTCCCTTGTATCTCTGGTACATTGTTTTCATGTTGGCATTGTTTAAAATAATTTTCAGAAACAAAATTTGCCTTGGGATGGTGTGATCTTCCTTCAAAGAGGGTTTATTTTTGCTTGATCTAATTGCATCGTATGGACAGATTTAAGGCTAGTTTTCATTCCTTACCAAGACCCATTTTTTAATCTATTTTTGGTTCATCTCTAGTCTTATGATACAGCTCATCAGGGTCCCAGAATGAAGCTTGGGATTTTCTTTTTTTTTTTTTCTTTTTTTTTTTTTTTTTACCAGATCCCTGCTCCAAGGCAGGCTCTCCTGTCCAGTTTTTGTCCTCCAGCTACACAGTAAATGTCACTGGCTATCCTCTGGTCCTCAGACTCAGACAGTGCTTATTTCAATGCCATTGATGAGTCATTAATACCTTGAGGGTTGAATTTGTGTCAGAGGATGAGTTAACCTCTACTGGTCACTCAAATCCTGACCGTCTTGGTACCTCTCAGCTACTTTCAAATAGACGTCTTTGAAAATTTCTGTCTTCTTGTGGTTGATCGATAGAGAAAATTCTCACACCTCAAGACTTAATGCAAAATAACAGTGCTAATAACAAATAAGAATTCAAAAATCCCCATGCTCATGGGACAGGTTGCCTATACTCACTCTGCATGTAGTGGTGAGGTCTCACCTTCCACCTGTTAACACCTAATAATTGTCCATTTCTTCCATGGGTCTCTTGGCTTCAGCACACTGTTACACATCTGTCTTGGAGTTGTCAGAATGTCTAACAACTACAGAATTTCCTTCCTTGATATTGAGTTCATGACCTATACATTTTGTTATATATTTTTCAGTATTTGTGTTTGAAATGAGAACAGAATACTCCCTATCATCTCAATCCATTATACTGATCAGAAGTTATTGACATGATTATATTCAATTTTTTGGACTCAGGTGTATTTTCTTTCTTTTTTTAAAAAAAATTATTTATTTTGGCTGCACTGGGTCTTAGTTGTGGCATGTGGGATCTTTAGTTGCAGCATATGGGCTTATTAGTTGCAGCATGCCTGCGGGATCTAGTTCCCCAACCAGGTATTGAACCCAGGCCCCTTGCATTGGGAATGCAGAGCCTTATCCACTGGACCACCAGAGAAGTCCCCTCAAGTGTATTTTCAATTCATTTAAATTTTGAACATAAATATTTTAAGCTTACTTCTCCCCTGGAAAATTCAGTAATTAAGTTACACATTTTGAATCCTGAGCTAATTGGATTCGATAAAGAGAAAGACATTGTGCACAAATGTTCTCAGCTGTAAACATCCCCATAGATTTCTAACAACTTTTATTTCATCACTCATTTCTCTTTAATTCCCTCTGTCTCTCAGACGTACATGTAACTTTGTGTTTACAACTGGGTGAATCTGTTTACAGAAAAGTTGGTCACAGAGGGAAAGGCAAAGAGTGGCACAACCAAAAATCTAGAAACAACAAAATATTTGAGGAATCACTAATTTATGTGAAAGTGACTTAAAAAATGTCCCCAGCCATAGGTAAGTCTGTGGACTTCTTCCTGTAGGTTGGATAGAATATCAAACTATTTCATGACCATGTTACAGAATATAGTCGTGGTAGGACAGATTAGATGCAGATATCTTTGCTTTCAACATCAGAATGAATTGCAATGTGTTCTCTATATTTGAATAGTTTTGTGAATTATTTCATTTCTTTATCAAAGCTTATAAAAGATTTAAAAAGATTAATGGTTGGCATTATGCAATATAAAATGTACGTAATTATTGTGTTTATTACTGTTTAGCCAACCTTCAATTTTTTGACTTGTTTGTTTTGGTTTCATGCCATAAACTTTCTACAGCTTGAAATGTTAGATGTTTGAATGTTTCTGCTTATGTGAGGATTTGAAACCACAGTTTCGATGATATATGTTTGCAGACATGCTCCTGCATATGCTTTTTTATCCCACCCATCGTCTTTATTTTCAACCAGCAAGTAAGAGATTTTTCTCAGTCACTTGAAAATTTAAAAAACAAATAGGAAAAATTAGATGCAGCTTATGTCCTCTCAGCGTAAGAGAGAACTTGGAATTTTTAGTTATATTATCTGTATGATAATAAGAAAGCTACAGGACATGGCATGAATTTCTTTTCTTCCAGTTTTAGTGAGCGATAACTGACATAGAGTCCTGTACGAGTTTAAGGTGTACAGTGTAGTGATACACATATTGTGAAAAAATCACTGCAGTAAGTTTCGTGAACATCCATCATCTCACAGAGATACAAGAAAAGAAAAAGAAAAACATGGTTTTTTCCTTGTGATGAGAACTTTTAGGATTTACTCTTAGCAACTCTCCAATAGGCCATACAGCTTTGTCATAGTCATCATGTTGTACATTATTTCTCCATTGCTTATTTATCTTATAACTGAAACTTTGTATCTTTTCACCACCTTTCTCCAATCCGCCAACCACCCACCCTGTCTCTGCTAACCATAAATCTGATGTCTTTTTCCATGAGTTTGTTTGCTTTTTGATTCCATGGGTAAGTGCGACCCTACAGTATTTGTCTCTCTCTAACTTACGTCACTTTAGCATAAGACCCTCAAGGTAAATCCATGTTTTCATGAATGGCAAGGTTCACTTAGTTTCAATGGTTGAATAATATTCCAATTTTTTCTTTATCCATGCATCTGTAGGTGGAAACGTATGTTGTTTCCACGTCTTGGCTATTGTGAGCAGTGCTGCAATGAACATAGGGATGTAGATTCTCTTGGACATGATAATTTTGTTTCCTTCAGATAAATACCCAGAAGTCAACTGCTGTGTTGTTCGGTAGCTCTATTTCTTTTATATTTATTTATTTTTCCCTTCTTTCTTCTTTGGCGGTGTCAGGTCTTAGTTGCGGCACACAGGATCTTTGCTGAGACATGTGGGATCTTTTCATGGTGGCACGCGGTCTGCTCAGGTTCCTCTCTAGTTCCGGCATGCAGGCTTCTCTCTAGTTGTGGCACGTGGGCTCTGTACTTTGCAGCTTGCGGGCTCTCTCGTTGAGGTGCGTGAGCTCAATAGCTGTGGCGCACGGGCTTAGTTGCCCTGTGGCATGTAGGATTTTAGTTCCCTGACCAGGGATGGAACCTGCATCCTCTGCATTGGAAGGTGGATTCTTTACCACTGGACCACCAGGGAAGTCCCAGTAGTTCTATTTTTAATTTTTTTGAGGCGCCTGCATACTGTTTTCCAGTGAGGAATATACAGTGGGTGATGGAGGTATGGACAATATAAAAGATTCACATAGAAAAGAATGAATAAGTCATGAGAAGGTGAAAGGGGAGTGAGGACCAAACATTGGAATCTCTGAGAAGAAAAGGAAGGAGAGGGAAATATTTGAAGTTAGGACGACTCTCATCTTGACCTAAAGAACAACATGGAGCCCAGGACTTTGTGTTCAGGAAACAAAACAGAGTTACTAGCTTTCAAGTTGGTGTCGTCGACACAAGTTAGCAAAAGACATTTTCACATTTCCTCCTTTTGTAAACTTTAAAGTCACTGCGTCCAAACAATTGCAACTTGCTGAGAATCTTGAACATTTAAATAGCTTTATTCTTAGAGGTGAGAACCTCTCTAGAGCAGAAAGTGAAGCCAGGGAAGCACATCCTCAAGGTTTCTTGAAAATGTAAGGAAAAAAATAAACTCAAAACCTTCAGTGGAAGTGATACTTCTGCTTTGGGGTTGCTCCAGAGATGAGCTTAAATATCTCTCTCTTTGGTGATCCAAGCTGTTTAATTGTGTGTGTGTGCGCGTGTGTGTGTCCTCCCTGCACTCCAATGAAAAACTCATTTTGATTCCCTTCTTTTGTCCATAAGTGTAACAAAATTAATGCACGTATACTAGATAAATTTACCGGGGCTTGGAGCTTGAAAATGTTTTGCTTTTTAATTAATTTTTGGCTGCATTGGGTCTTTGTTGCTCTGCATGGCCTTTGTCTAGTTGCGGTGAGCGGGGGCTACTCTTCGTTGCGGTGCGCGGGCTTCTCATTGCGGAGGCTTCTGTTGTTGCAGAGCATGGACTCTAGGTGCATGGGCTTCAGTAGCTGTGGCTCACGGGCTCTAGAGCGCAGGCTCAGTAGTTGTGGTGCACAGGCTTAGTTGCTCTGCGGCAGGTGGGATCTTCCCGGACCAGGGCTCGAACCTGTGTCCCCTGCATTGGCAGGCAGATTCTTAACCACTGTGCCACCAGGGAAGTCACATGGTTTTCTTTTTTCACTATCTCCAAAATGATCTTCTCTGCTGGGGAAAAAAAAAAAAACTGCAACTAATTTTTAAAAATTCCCAAAGGTCTTTGAGCAATATTGACTATTGGAGAATCCAGTTTAGATTCTTGTGTAGTCTGATCATATTTTCCACATGTCTTGAATATGCTACTTTCAGAGAGTCACAAAAGATAAGGCTATTATTACAATTCACTCCTCCTGGGCCTTTCATCCCACTAGAGCCAGCTGTTCATTTACTTGTCATGAATGCAAACCTGGAGACTTTATACTTTGAGAGATTAGGGACCCTGGAATTCTTTTCAGTGTGTGGAGCATTAATTAAAAGTGAGTAGCATTCAGGATGACAGTTGTAATGAAAGGAAATAGAGGGAGTTCGTGAACTTAAAGGTAGTTATGGAAGATTGAAAAGCACATTTCCTTAAAAGCACAAATAAACAAATGGGACCTAATCAAACTTACAAGCTTTTGCACAGCAAAGGAAACTGTAAACAAAATAAAGACAACTTATGTACTGGGAGAAAATATTTGCAAATGATGTGACCAACAAGGGTTTAATTTCCAAAATATAGAAACAACTCATACAACTCAGTAACCAGAAAACAACTCAATCAAAAAAATAGGCAGAAGACTTAAATAGACATTTCTCCAAAGAAGACACACAGATGGCCAAGAGGCACATGAAAAGATGCTCAACATAACTAATTATTAGAGAAATGCAAATCAAAACTACAGTGAGGTACCACCTCACACTAGTCAGGATGGCCATCTTTAAAAAGTCTACAAAAAATAAATGCTGGAGAGGGTGTGGAGAAAAGGGAACCCTCCTACACTGCTGGAGGGAATGTAAGTTGGTGCAGCCACTGTGGAAAACAGTATAGAGATTGCTTAAGAAACTAAAAACAGAGCTACCATATGATCTAGCAATCCTGTTCCTGGGCATATATCCAGAGAAAACCATGATTCAAAAAGATACATTTACCCCCAATGTTCATTATAGCACTATTTACAATAGCCAGGACACAGAAGTAACCTAAATGTCCATCGACAGATGAATGGATAAAGAAGATGTGGTACATATATACAATGGAATATTACGCAACCATAGAAAAGAATGAAGCAATGCCATTTACAGCAACATGGATGGTGCTAGAGATGATCATACTAAGTGAAGTAAGTCAGACAGAGAAAGAAAAATATAATGTGATATCTCTTCTATGTGGAATCTGAAAACAAAAATAATGCAAATGAACTTATTTACAAAACAGAAGCAGATTCACAGGTATAAAAACAAACTTATGGTTACCAAAGGGGATGATGGGGGAGGGATAAATTAGGAGTTTGGGGTTAGCAAATACTCCTATATATAAAATAGATAAGCGACAAGGACCTACTGTAGAGCACAGGGAACTGTTTTCAATATCTTGTAATAACTATAATGGAAAAGAATCTGAAAAAGAATATATATGTGTATATATAACGGAATCACTTTGCTGTACACCTGAAACATTATAAATCAGTTATACCTTAATAACAAAATAATAAAACAGGCATCTTCACACTAAAAACAAAACAAATGAAGAAAACAAAACCATGCCGTTATTCATCACCATTTCTGGAACACATTTCGTCCTGTGTTCAAGCAAATGCTCCCTTCTTCCTTTTCTCTTCCTAGGACCACACACCTGTTTGTCTTTTTTATCCTAATGACCCCATTTCTACCGTTTATTCACTCATCATATGTCTCAGTAGATGGCACCACGTCTGACCCGTGAGGTCACAGAGTCACTCAGTTTCCTCTTGAGGGACTCAGCCTTTCAGACAAGGTCTAGTCCAAGACCGAGAACAAGGACCGATGAGATAGATGTTGACATCGGCGAGCACTTTTATCCACGACGACCTCCAGCTTCTCGTTGTTGATCGTAAAGTTTAACTCAGAGCCACCAAAATTTTGAAAAATATTATGCTTATGGAGGGCATTCAATAACAATAACCGCAAGCATTGTGTACAACCTTAACCATTTAGAAACACTGACACCCCCCCGCTTTGAACCCCTGTTGTGTATTTAATTCCAAGCCAGTCATTTCTCAGCAGTGAAGACGTTGAACAACACGCTTGGGTGTCTTCACGGAATAGAGTCCCTAGAACTCCTGTTGCTCACAGGGTGCAATGCTTTCAGACACCAGGGGTACATAGGGCAGTCAGCAAGGATGAAGTGTGCAGACTGAAAAAACCCCACGTCTGCATTCACACTCACGCAGCAACATAAGTTTCTCCAACCCTAAAAGCCTCAGAGCCTGCAACTCCCCTGCAAGCCTTCGTTTTCATGTTTACGCATTGTGGTTTTAATTATTATCAATGTCTACAAAATGGAATGATCTTGATTTGCAATCAATCCAGAAGAACCTTTAGGCCCTAAAAACCTGTTCCTACACATGGCGGGGGGTCCTTAGAACAGAAGAAAAACGAAATCGAACATTCAGTGAATGATCTTTTGTGTGTGTGTGTGTGTGTGTGGTATGCGGGCCTCTCACTGTTGTGGCCTCTCCCGCTGTGGAGCACAGGCTCCGGGCGCAGAGGCCCAGTGGCCATGGCTCACGGGCCCAACCGCTCCGCGGCACGTGGGATCTTCCCGGACCGGGGCACGACCCCGTGTCCCCTGCATCGGCAGGCGGACTCTCAACCACTGCACCACCAGGGAAGCCCTCAGTGAATGATCTTTTTATTGTTGTTGTTTTGTTTTCAGTCCAACACCACCGAGCTATTATTTTTATTTATTTTAATTGAAGTATAGTTGCTGTACAGTATTATATAAGTTACATATATATAGTATAGTGTTACATAGTCTTTAAAGGTTATACTTCATTTATAGTTATTATAAAATACTGGCTATGTTCTCTGGGTTGTACAGTATATCCTTGTAGCTTATTTTATACCTAATGGTTTGTACCTCTTAATCCCCTACCCCTATATTACCCCTCCGCCCTCCCCTCTCCCCGCTGGTAACCACTAGGTTGTTCTCTGTATTTATGATTCTGCTTCTTTTTTGTTATATTCATTAGTTTGTTGTGATTTTTAGATTCCACGGATAAGTGCTATCATACAGTATTTGTCTTTCTCTGCCTGACTTATTTCACTAAGCATAATGTCCTCCAAGTCCATCCGTAGTGCTGCAAATGGCATTATTTCATTTTTTTTCATGGCTGAGTAATATTCCATGGTATATAGGTACCACATCTTCTTTATCCATTCACCTGTTGATGGGCACTTAGGTTACTTCCATGTCTTGGCTATTGTAAATAGTACTGCTATGAACATAGGGGTATATGTATCTTTTCAAAATAGTGGTTTTGGTTTTTTTGGATATATACCCGGGAGTGGAATGATCTTTGACGAGGACAGTGAGTAAACAATTCAGTAATTATAAATGAAGATCATGCCAAGACTTTTGAAATGAGGCCAAAGAAATCAGAGAAGAGAAACATATGTCTTTAGAAATTACACACAGTTACAATTTTCAAAATAGAGGTCTCTGATAGCCAATTAAACCAATATTTATAATTCCTCAAATCTTAAGTTCATTAAGCCCTTTATAAAAACTCATGAAAATAAATGCCATTATTATAATGGTGAAGAGACTGAAATGGCAACTTTAGAAAGTAATCATAAAGGAACTTTTATTGGTGCTGAATTACGTGTATTTGTTTCTTTAACTGATTAACCTTTCTCATAGATACCTGCTCTTTTATCAAAATGAGTTATCCTAGCTTCCTTTGGAATTGGCTAGAAAGTTTTCCACTTTACTACCTTGAAATCTTTTTTGAGAAAAAGAATGCTATACTTTGAATAATTTAGAAGGTAACTAATGAATTAGATTATAGGTTTCCTTAAAATTTAATTGAGCACCTATTCTGATTGGCTTAAAGAGATTAACCAAGGCTTATATATATGCAAACAAGAAAAATTCAGATTTCTAGAAGAGACATTTTATTCCTTACACTTTAAGTGTTTTGGCTTTTTAACAAGTATGTATGCATATATATACACATACTGTGTTATTTCATTCTTTGTTTTCTGAGTGAACCTGTAAGTCACAAAGAAAAATGATTCAAATATAAGTTTGCTTAATGGTCTTGGCTAGTAGCTTATAAGAAACAACTGAAAATGGTACTTCAATATTTTTCTCTTTTTAAAAATACTTAGTGTGAATTATTATAGAAGTAAAAGTTCACATAATATATTTACCCAGATCATTTTTGTAAAAATTAGTTATATGTAATGATTCTGTTTTATAAATTGTTATTGGCCATATTTTGATCTCATCATAATCTCATTTAAGCAAGTCTTCAGTTTATTTTTCCTGAAAACCTAAATAATTTGAGTTACCTCTATATTGGTGTATCTTGGTAATACACTAATATCCCAGTCAGTTAATGTTACAATTATAAAATAATAGAAGTGCTTCCTAAAACTAAATTATTATAGGCTATAGCTGTATAGTAAGGGATTTATTTGTTTTGTCTCCAAAGAAAAATAACATAATGTAAAAAAAAAAGGCAGACTTATGTGAAAAGTGTTTAAAATGAGACTTTCCAATAAAAAAAGTTAATTTCTTTATTCTTCAGAAGAAGTAGGAAAGAGATGCTATTTTATTTTTCATTTCAACAAATTGAGTACAGTTTTGAATCTATAAACTAACTACTAAGTGAGCTGAAAGAGACTCAACCTGATAATTTAACAAAGCAAATAAAATTAAACAAAGAAAACAGAAAAGAGGAGAAAGAGACAGATAAAGAGCATAAGGATATAACATAGGAGCACAAACCCTACTGTGACCTGCCCATGAGACGGATCTAGGTAACGCGCTCCCAAGGAGAATCTAATGCCTGGTGATCTGAGGTGGAGCTGAGGCAGTGATGCTAGCGCTGGGGATCGGCTGCAAATACAGATTCTCATTAGCAGAGAGGTTTGACTGCACAGAGACCATAATAAATCAGTTGCTTGCAGACTCACCTGAAAACCCTATCAGTGAGTGACAAGTGAAAACAAGCTCAGGGCTCCCAGTGATTCTGCATTATGGTGACTTGTATAGTTATTTCATTATCTATTACTATGTAATGATAATAGAAATAAAGTGAACAATAAATGTCATGTGCTTGAATCATCCTGAAACCATCCCCCCTCACCAGTCCATGGAAAAATTGTCTTCCACAGAACCGGTCCCTGGTGCCAAAAAGGATGGGGACCACTGGTCTAAAGGGAAGGAGGGACAGAAGAGGGAAAAGAGTTTAGTTCACACAACTCAGAAGAAAAAAAGACTTCATTAAAACAGAGACAAACCCTTGAAAGCAAAAAAAAATGTGGCGAAACCAATCTAACATATCACTTATAACAATAAATAACCATGGGGTAGAATCACTTATTAAGAGAGACGTTGTCAGACCAGCTTTTTGCTGTCTCTGCAAGATGCAGATCTATTAAGTATTCTAGATAATAGATTTAAGGAGAGAGTTATGTGTCTGGTGTGTAGCACATAAGATTTCCAGAAAGGAGAGCTGTCCATTTTTAGACGATACTTGAAAGGATTGAATTGAACTGCCCAGTGAGGCTGGGTTTAAAGAAACTGGTTCTAGGGAAAAAAATGCAAGTTTAAGAGCTGGCACAGGGAGAGCATCCTACAGTGGGGCCCAAGAAGGACTGTCCAGAAATGTCAGATAAAATCCAAAATTGTGTTATCTTACGAAAGCCAGTGTTTTAGCATTAGCATTACATTTTTGAGGAATGACACCTGTTACATTTTCTTTTTTCCAGACTGATTCATTTCTTCTGAATGAGCTTTCTGGGTTCTCCCCCTCAGAATACTTCATTTTCCAGGTCTGTCTCTTCTTTGCATGTTCATCAGGGCTCCTCTCTGAAACTTTGGATGGAACAAGGTTCGATGCCAAGTTTTCTTGCTCCATAGAGGTGACTAAGATTGGATGTGCTCACAAATACTTTGCAAGCTCGTGAGGGACGTAAAACCCATAGGCAAATTTATTGCGGACGGCTTTAATGCTCTTCGTGTGTAAACCGTAAGGCATGTGACAGAGACGTGTGTACGAAACACGATCCTCTAAATTTATGTTGCGATTTGTTTTTTTTATGATAGTGTTAAATACCACTCTGGAGTTGCAGAACCAAAATGAATTCCTCAACACTTAAACATTTAAAATAGAACTCTCTGACGATGACGCCAATTGCGTGTATTCAAAATACACGTTTGGGAAGAATTCATGGAATTCATGTGTAAAAACTAAACAATGCGACTTCCCTGTTGTGGTCTAGGGTTTTTACGGGTGTTGAATTATTAGAAAAGATATATGTACAAGGCAGTGAGATAAGCTCCGTGACATAAAAATCAGCATTGCTGACATCTACAGAGAGAAAACCAAGTGAGAGGGAGTTGAGAGCATCCCTTGAATATCTGTGACGCTCTAAAGAGAAAGATGTGATTACTTTTCTCACTGACAAACAAGTGGCAATGTTCAGCAGATAGGACTTGGCATCCTGAAATGCTACTCTGTTTTGTGTATTGGCATAAGTTCCTTAAGGATATTAATTCATATTTGTTGGGAAATTGACTTTCATTATCTAATCAAACTTCAGTTCTTAAGCTATGAGTTTAATCCATCTTTCTTTAAATGCCGTCATCTTTAAATGACGAATTAACTAGAAAATTAGAACGTTTTAAAACATTACTTAATATTTGGTAATACAGTAGCCCTCATGTTAAAAGATCACCTAAATAAAATTTGTAGTTCTTAAACTGCCAGTAATACACATTTTTGCATGAAAATGGATTGCTTTTAAGTTACTGTAATTTTTTTGTTTGGTTGCGTGGAGACTTGAACCTAGGGAGAAACGGTTCTAGACATACAGATGTTATAAGTTTGCGATACTAACGTTGCTCAGTATTTACACAAAAGGATCTCTGGGAAATTACTAAACTGACAGGTCATTGATCTGGACAAATGGTTATCATGGGCAAGAGGTGAAGAATCTCAGAATACCATGGGTCCTTTTCATTCTATGCCTAATTAATTCCAGGGCTAATAGGAATTTCTACCAGTGGCTGAGCAGCTCTGTAAAGTTACATGAATTAAAATAGCAATTCAGAGTACAGAGTATGTCATTCATGACCCAGTCAGAAAAACAGGACCTACACCAGCTAGCTGAAGAGGAGAATTACATGTTGGAAGCTGTTTGCCAATGGATTGAGAGAGCTGGAAAGCTCCACTGGGGTTGGGGAGCCTTTCCAGGCATGAGCCGCCCGAGGGAGTCTGGGTACTGGACCTAAGTGCCAGGCGTTGGGACTGTGCAGGGGACAGAGCTGCAGATGGCATAGCTTCTTGAAGAGCAGATGCAAAGCAGTATCTGGGTTCTCACCTCCTTTCTCCTTCCCGTGCCCTATCTCAGCCTCCTGTTGGTGATAATAAGATGCCAGTTGGCAGGAGAGCCTGGCGCCTGCAGACGGAGCCAGCTGAGGGTGAGGACAGCTCTCAGAGCAAAGAGGCAAATGACCAGCATGTGTGCGTACACACACACTCACACGGATTACACGTTTTAAATTCTATCCAGCCTCAAAAAAGAAGGAACTCCTGCCATATGTGACAACATGAATGTTGCTGGAAGACATTATGCCCAGTGAAATACGCTGATAAGAGAAGCACAGGTGCCGCACGATCTCCTTTATACGTGGACTCTAAAAGGGTCACCCACAGAAGCAGAGAGTCCAGTAGTGGTTGCCCACGTCTGGGGGCTGCGGGCTTGAGGGGTGGTCGTTCAAAGGGTGCAGAGCTTCAGTTACGCCGGATGAATACGTCCCACAGATCTTGGGTACAGCACACACCTCTAGTTAACAAGATGGTGGTGTGCACATCAGCATTTCTTACGAATGTGCATCTCATGGGGAGTGTTCTTACCACAAAACTAAACCAAAGGGGCACAAGGAAACTTTGCGATGTGTTAGATGTGTCTGTTACCCGGATGGTGGCGATGGTACCACAGGCGTCTATGTACAAACTCATTGAATTGTACACATGACACGTGTGCAGTTCTTTGTATAGCAATGATACCTCAATAATGCTGTTACAAATGGTTACATTTAGAAGGTGGTAGAATACATGGCGGTTGTTTCAGTGCAACCAGATTGGGGGTCAAATCTTGATTTCATTCTGTTGACTTTTAAAGATTGACTTGAGTAGAAACCCTGGTGCTTCATACACCAGCCTGCTGAAAACAAACACAGATTGTGGAATGAATAACGAATTCTCAACCCACAGGTCCAAAGAGAAAAAAAAAATCATGCTAAATATTTCAAAGTAGAAAACACAAGAATTAAGCATTCCATTCACATTCAACTAAAGTGCAGTCCCCAGATCTGGAGAACTGAGCTTTTTTCATCAGTTGAAAGTTCAAGGGAGAGATGATGAAATCCCAAGCTTAGTCAATGAAGGGTTTCTAATACAAAAGTCCCATCAACTTGAGCTTATAAAGGGTTGCACTGTGTGGGGAGGGTGAATTGGAAATGTATCATCTACCCAAAGATAGCAGAGTAAGTTGTTTATCTCTAATCTCGGCCCCAAATAGTGGCGAAGATGATGGACCCTAGAAAACTCTGAATCACCAGGCAGTGCATGGTTAGCCAGAACAGATACTCGCACTGTGTTTCTAGAACTTTGAGATATAAATTACTGTAAGGCGATCCCCCAGTTGGTGTGTTCCCCCATACCTGACAGGTACAAACGCATGTGTTCTCTGGTAGAATCTCCGTTCATGACTGACATCGCCACAATCCCATAAAAAACAATTGCAAGACAGGTGGTTGACGCACTTGCCCAAAGTCATAAAGCACTGGCAGAGAAGAAAGTCCCGTGAGCAAGAGCCTGTAGGCGCAGGGGTCCAGTGCACAGGCCTCCAGGGATTGGAATCATCTTACACCGCTTTTTGAAATACCCATACTGTGCGAAGACAAGAATCACATTGATTTGTGGATTCACTCCATATCTCCCCATGTGATTAATCAGTATTTAATTCCTGTTTCCTTACCATAGTCTTTCTTCCTAGAACCTTTTATGACACCTGGCACACAGTAGGGCAAGTTCTGGTCTCATTCCTCCTCAGAAGGTCGTTTTCTGTTCTTGGCCTGTTGGTCGTCTATAGAAGCTTCAGGACCCACCTCAACTAGTAAAGGAAGAAACATGTAGATATGGGCATTTTTAATAACACAAGGACATGTACACAGTGTCTAGGAAGGAGCCAGTGTTCCCTGTCTGAGACACATTTCCCTTTGAGCTTCACAAAGAAAACAGTGGGGAATTTGCACCCGTGTGGAGCTTAGAAAGATGTTAATGACGGAGGGTCTTCTTACACACGCCAATTGTGTAATTATTGGCATATTTAATTTTTTCAGTATTGTACAGTACAATGTCGTATTTTTTTAAACTATTTTGTCATGTGTTAGCTATGCTTTATACACATATAAAATACATATGCATATGTTCATATACACATGTGCACATACGGGTATACCTACACGCATACACTGTGTGTGAAGTTACGTATATTGATTCATAAGTATATGTCATACCTAAGGTCTATATTTGATACTAAAGTATGTCTTTTGAAAAATTAATACAAACTGTCTTTTTAAAATCACACATTGTAATTCTTTGTTGCTAGTATAGAAGCTCTTTATTCTGTAAGATTCATTGCTTCTAACTGAATAAAAAGTGTGTCGGCAAATAAAAACCTACCTCCAAAATCCCTGGAAAATTGATGAGAAATCAGGGGGCAGGGAAGTTGGCCAAAGGCGTCTAAAAAAGTACTTTGCCCTGATGTGGGCGATGAATACAAAAGGAAATGCTTGGTCACAGTGTTGCCAGGAAATTAATAGCTGGAGTGTAGTCATTTAAGTGGAAAAGGAAAAGGGAAGACAGAATTGAGTTCTGTGAAAAAGCATGAAGGTCGAGCTTGGAAGCCATCCAGAAATATTTTGCTCTCCCAGTAACCTTGTATTACATTCTAAGTCCATCTTTAGCTGGGCCACACGTGATTGAATGCAATGCCACCAAAAACTAAGTTAACTTTTTATTCCCACTTAATTCAGTAATTTAGATCAGCAGAGTTAAAATTGTGTTATTCCGAGGACTGTTTTTATTAACGTCCTAAAGATCTCTTAACTGGCTTATTCCTCGTCGTGAGTACATAACCGACAAAAAGAAACTATGACATTACAGTGCAGTGGAAAAAGAGTGAATCTTTGGTTGGGAATGAAAATAAAAATATAAGCACTTTAATTTCACGGATATTAGTTCTGTAAGGGCAGATACTCCTGTGCAGCATCTGGAATCCACATTCTGAGTACCTACTTTGGAAAACCACTTAGTCCTGTAATTCATGTAAAAAAATATATATATTCATATATATATGAATATGTAGATATGAAACAGTCGGCCATTCGCTGTCATTCTGTTTGTGTAGCATTTAGCTGAGAATCTGTCCGTTTCTAAGGAAGAAGGGTTTTGTTTTATTCTTACCTTTCCTAAGTCATCTGTAGGAGCTTCCTCGTCAATAGTTAGGTTCCTAATTCTTGACTTGGAAATATTTTCTTTTTAAAAACATACAGTGATGTACACATTTTAAAATAATTTCATGTTATTAATATCCTGAAGCTGACATCCTTCATTTCTTCAACTGACCTTGAGACATCTCAACAGTTGTAGCATTTTGGCTAATTTGCACTGGAACTTTGTCTCAGGATGAAAACTATGTTTTTTCTTTCCATTCTTCCTAGGTGATGGGTTAAAATATATATAACCAGAAATATTTTCTAATAAAGGTAACATTGACAATGTATTACCATAATCTATTTTTTAAATTAATTAATTTATTTATTTTTGGCGGCGTTGGGTCTTCATTGCTGCGCAGGCTTTGTCTAATTGAGGCGAGCGGGGGCTACTCTTCATTGCAGTGCGTGGGCTTCTCATTGCGGTGGCTTCTCTTGTTTCAGAGCACGGGCTCTAGGCGCGTGGGCTTCAGTAGTTGTGGCGCGTGGGCTCAGTAGCTGCGGCTTGTGGGCTCTCGAGCGCAGGCTCAGTAGTTGTGGCACACGGGCTTAGTTGCTCTGCAGCATGTGGGATCTTCCCATCCCAGGGCTCGAACCCGTGTTCCCTGCATCGGCAGGTGGATTCTTAACCACTGCGCCGCCAGGGAAGTCCCACCATAAACTATTTTACATTAAGAGTATAGGATTTCGGGGGCTTCCCTGGTGGCGCTGTGGTTGAGAGTCCGCCTGCCGATGCAGGGGACACGTGTTCGTGCCCCGGTCCGGGAAGATCTCACGTGCCGCAGAGCAGCTGGGCCCGTGAGCCATGGCCGCTGAGCCTGTGTGTACGGAGCCTGTGCTCCGCAACGGGAGAGGCCACAACAGTGAGAGGCCCGCGTACCGCAAAAAAAAAAAAAAAAGAAGAAGAAGAAATCCTCTCATTGATAAATAACGTTCCTTTATGTTCTGTCTATGTTGGCTTCAAAATCTTAGCCGGAACCTTTCTAAGTTCTTAGGTGTGCCTGCAGAGTGTTAGAACTACCTAATGGTTTGGCAATTAATTAGCATTTCTTCTGTAAGCTTGAGATTTCCGCCTTTTGCAGTGATGTATGACCTTTCCACAAAGAGGCAATTCTTACTCCTGTTGATTTAATTACAGAGATGAACTTTAATTGCTGAAGGGTATTACTGCAGCCATGGGGCGCAAACATAGTTCCCTCTCTTATTCTTTATAATAAAAGATCCTCTTAAACGTCAAACCTGGCAGAATCCACTTGAGTTCCTGTTGTTTTCCCTGATATCATGCTAGAACTTTCTCCTTCTTTTCCTCCTCCTTCTTTCTTCCTACTATTGCTATTGTTGTTATTTTATTTAGAATGGCATGCTTGTTAGATTTAGACTTACCACTTTAGGTTTTGTAGAGCTATTTAAATCTATTTTAAAAGATGAAAACCATAACAGGCAGCGGACTTGGGTTTTTTTTTCTTTAATTATAATTTGTATATTTTATTGCCTCTAATCTAATCATTCATTTTAATGACCAATCCTATTTTACAAGCAACTGAACAAAGAAAAAAATCCTGCCAACTAAACTATGAGACAATCTCTTTTATCACATATTATTTGAGGTTCTGAAAGAGCTTTTTTCAACTTAATTAAATATGTAGTTACCATATAAGACTCTTGCATATACTTTAAAAAGGCAATATAAACAAATTAAGTTGGTTAAGGCTTTCCTAAAACTCTGACCTTCAAAGGACCAATTTCTGAAAATCTTTTTAACTCATGGGCTTCATGTCCATACTTTTAAACACAATGTCATTCTGAATGCCATCTAGACCACTGTGATAAAGCATTTCTTTCTTCCTTTTTTTAAACATCTTTATTGGAGTATAATTCTTTACAATGGTGTGTTAGTTTCTCTTTATAACAAAGTGAATCAGTTATACGTATACATATATTCCCACATCTCCTCCCTCTTGCGTCTCCCTCCCTCCCTCCCACCCTCCCTATCCCACCCCTCCAGGCGATCACAAAGCACCGAGCTGATCTCCCTGTGCTATGCGGCTGCTTCCCACTAGCTATCTATTTTACATTTGGTAGTGTATATATGTCCATGCCACTCTCTCACTTCGTCCCAGCTTACCCTTCAGCCTTCCCGTGTCCTCGCAGGCAGTGGACTTTGATCTATGTAATACGAAATGCAAAATTTACTTCAGTGTTTTTGTCCTTTTGATTCACATTTGCTTTGTCTCTTGGAGCCAATTAAGCTATTTTTGTGTCATTTAAATTATTTTCCTATCAAAGAAAAAACACATCTAGAAAAAAGAGGGCAGATAATGGCTATCCTGAAAGATACATCAGAAATAGCCAACTTTCGATGAATCAGTCCTTTAATACTGTTGCTCTTACTGGTAGCTAGCACTTGGACATTTTGAATACTTATAGTTGAGTCACTGTGACTTTAGAATGAGTGTAGGTATTTAAAATGTATGTGTTTACGGTTGGAGCATCATAACCAATGTTCTAACAT
The DNA here is from genome assembly GCF_949987515.2 of Delphinus delphis. Lineage (NCBI taxonomy): Eukaryota > Metazoa > Chordata > Mammalia > Artiodactyla > Delphinidae > Delphinus > Delphinus delphis. The sequence continues at coordinate 123,153,445 of NC_082704.1, forward strand.
GAGATTCACAGCCCTCACTCATGTGTAGTAATAAGGTAAGAGACCACAGAATTTACAGAACGGCAATATTTATTATTATTACTATTTTTTGGCCATGCCGCACGGCATGTGGGATCTTAGTTCCCCGACTAGCGATTGAATCCACGGCCCTTGCAGTGTAAGCACAGAGTCTTAACCACTGGACCGCCAGGAAGTCTCAGAACAGCAATATTATCTTGAATGTCACCCTCAGGGACTGAGGAGTGCCTCCACCCTGAACTTTGTCATCACCCTCTTCAGTCTGCCAACCTCACTCTTTAGAACATTTGACTTCAATGAAACGAAACATTCTATCCAGTGTAGAAAGAAGGGGATAAGGAAATATCGTGCATCCCACCCAGGGGCAACCGGCTCTTCTCTCTTGATTTTGGAAATGTGTTTCATTCTAAATCCTCATTATATGAAAGTTAGGTAAGAGCTTGGTTCCATGTTCCTGGGAGTTTCTCTTTTCAGGGTCTGTTCTGTACAGTCATGGTACTTCTGTACTACGTTTAGTCAATTTGGGGATTGTGTGTGTGTGTGTGTGTGTGTGTGTGTGTGTGTGTGTGTGTGTGTGAGTGTGTGTGAGAGAGAGAGAGAGAGAGAGAGAGAGAGGGGGAGAAAGAGAGTTTGCAGGGGAGGGAAGATAGACCAAGCATTAATAGTCTTGAATTTATTGCCAAAATCATGTATTTTCACATTCAACAGAACTTAACCATTATTCATGTCACCGCTTGAGACATCATCTGTGTGTGAAGGATTCTTGGCAACACACTCAAAAACTACAGAGAAGAGAGGAGTTGAAGGATCCTGCATACATTTGACTCTTAGATGCAAAAGTGCTGGGTTGTCTGTATGTCAAAGCTGTAGAGAGATTTTGCAAAGAAGATATTTCTAAAAATGGGGAGTCGTTGCTAGGCAGGACCTGTTCGGAACGGGAAGGAACCAAGTCATACATATTCGGACAAAGCTTTCCAATAAAAAGCTGAAGTGTAGACTCGACATGCTTACCTCTTGGTGCTCACGCTGTTGGATAACTTTAGAAGTAGAGTAAGATTGTAATTATAAATCATGGCGGAGGTGTGACCCCAAATTGGCATATTGGACCCAAGATATTATGGATATCTGTAAGGGACAGAGAAGGGATTCACATGAGATGGATTGGAGCACAGGGGTAGACACACATTACATTCAAGCTTCAGGGTAAGTCTCCTGCTGTTTATTTCATTCCTTAGCCCGTAAGAAGTTTACCAAGAAAATATCAGGTACGTGAGCTAAAGATACATTAATGAGCGCTTGTAGTGAAGAATAGTTTCATAACACAATTACATCCTCCGTACTCAGTTTCATTGTCTAATATGCGCTTTCTTTCTTTTTGTAAAGTCAGTTTTAGATTATGTTTAACCTGTACTCTGCTGCTTGGAAATAATTAAAAGCGAGGTTCCCAGGGAGAATTGCCTTGAGTCAGGTGCCCAGTTTACAAATCACATCCAGCCATATGCAAAAAGAACAGAACATCATGACTAAGTGCCTTGTGTCCAGAAACGTCAGGTGGGTTTAACACGTGAAAATGAATCCATGTTTGTCTCTGTAATTCCGTTACCAGAATGAAGAAGAGAAACCATATAATCAACTTAGGAGATCAGAAAACATATTGAAAAAAACACAGAACTCACCAGGAGAATGAATAAGCAAATTGCAGTGTATTCATACCATGGGATATTACGCACTGGGGAAAAAAAAAAAAAAGAAAAATCAAATACTGATGTGTTAATAGTGTGGGTGGCGCTTATTGACATTAGGTTGACTGAAAGAAATCAGGTACAAATCAGTGCACATTTGTGTGTTGAACTTAGGTTTGTATGAAGTTCAACACCAAGCAGAAAAAACAAACCATGGTTAATACAGCACAGAGCCATGGTCCTCAATCCTGAAAGGAACATGGGAGAATTTTTTCTAGTGATAAAAATACTCTCCACCTTAAGGTGGCCAATTCATGGAATTATCAGAATATCTAAGCACCTGTTTCCCATCTGTGCATTTCAGTGTGCAATTTTCTTTTTTTTTTTTTTTGTGGTACGCGGGCCTCTCACTGTTATGGCCTCTCCCTTTTGTGGCCTCTCCCATTGCGGAGCACAGGCTCCGGACATGCAGGCTCACGGGCTCAGCTGCTCTGCGGCATGTGGGATCTTCCCGTACCGGGGCATGAACCCGCATCCTCTGCATCGGCAGGCGGACTTTCAACCACTGCGCCACCAGGGAAGCCCCACAGTGTATCATTTTTATCTCAATAAATTGCAAACAAGCAGATGCATCTCACAATTATGGGCACAGTAGACATTAGGGTGAAAAATGGAAGGAAAGCCAGTAGCCGTATCCCGAAGCTGTGCTCCTTAAGCAAAGCTCTTTGACATCCTGTCTTTGTGTCAGTAAAATCCATATCCATTTCTTTTGATCATAATATAACTGTTTCGTGTAAGAGTGACATTTTGAACTATGTGTCTTGGAATAAAGTTATTCTTGGAGATGCAATTTTTTTTTTCTGTCTCCTTCGAGTATACTTCACGAACTTCCATAACCTACAGGTTCTCGGAGTATGGTATTGAGTGTCTCTAAAGATGTGGTTCAGCATTGAAGGAGAGAGAGAGAAGAAGACTCAATGCCTTCAATCCGTCGATGGCAAAATTTGATTCTTCTGGGGTCACTGTCCCTTGCTGATGGAGATAGCAAGACTCCCTCTCTCTTATTTAGATGCTCCTTCTCTTTTTGCCAGTAAACTAACAACGCCCACACAGGGTGCTTCATCAATGCCAACGGGAACCATTTAATTCGTTGGCCCTGTCGGATACAGATCCTTTAGCAAATGAACCCCCTGTGGGACCGAAGGTCCTGTGCATTGAAGTTAGTTGTCACACAAACTTCTCATGCATCGCGAGAAGCAGTATTGGAAAGGCCCAGGAGGACTCAGGATACTATCGTACTCCATGGTGACTCCTCCCAGTTGATGGGGAAGGTCACCTCTTCTGAATAAAGCTGTGGCATTGGAATGATCCCACCAAGCCCAACCTTCTGGGGGTCTTTTCTCCCTGCGTTGCCACCATCAAGTATTCGCGGCTCCGTTGTTCGAATAGTAATTCCCACATCAACATATAAAAAAGATCGGCAAAGATGAGACAGTTCCTCTCATGGACGTTTGACCGTCCATTTGAGTGAATGCTTCGATGTATAATCTCCACTACAGAATATAATAATATGCTCAAAAATTTCATTTACGCTGCCACTTGGATGGACAGGGAAAATGACATTTATTTAGTCTGGAATCATCTGTCCTTTCTTCAAATCCCAACCTGCTAGTTAATAGAAAAAAAAAAAAGAAAATCAACTACCTCTTTGACACAGTTTAACATCTTAGTTCCACTCTATAATTTGAATAGTTTTTTTTTATTATTAGATAGACTTTCTCGGAAAGAAATCTCAAGACTCTCAGCCTTCTAGCCTCTGCTTTTCCCCCAAAGATGTGGAGGAAGGACATCTTTGGAATGCTGGGTGCAGGGGAGAGAGGGTTCGCTGGGCGCCATGTTGGGCCCTTCTGGTCATTGGCATTACCCTTCGTCCATCTGGGAACTCCTTGCTCTGCTACTGTCCTTAATTCGTGATTCTAGCTGGTGCCGTTGATTGTCTTTTCTGTCTGACGCACCTTGGCCGTGGATACCATTATGGTGGCCAACTCCAAGGGTCTCTCTTCCATTCATCTGATCTAGCAGCCCTCCTTTGCCTCTGTTCTGGAGTCCCGTGACCCTGCTTGGTCCTAGTGTGCTGGAAGATTCCTGTGGACCCCAGATTATACAGGAGAGAGCCTGAGGGCAGGGCTGCCTGTCTGTTGAGGACTTTGTTATTTCAGCCAGGAGTGCCTGGTTGAAATCTATAGCTTTCCCCCGTTTGCTAATCTGTCCACACCCTGCTCTAGAATTAGAACACAGACCCTTGTTTTCCAGCTCACACACAAGTTCTTCAGAACTGTTGGGGCTTCCTCAAAAGGATGGTGTGTGATCGTTAAGGGAGGATGAGACCAGAGTCAGAAGGAAACCTTTCCCACCCTTCAGTTTCCCTCCAGGTCTCATATCAATAAGCCCCTTCCACACAATTTGTATTTAGCTGAGTAGGTACTGATGACCCTGATGTACGTAACAAGGGAAGGGAAGGAAGAAAGGAGAGTGTTGATGGGGTTCACATTCGTTTAGGACTATTTGGAAATATATATAAAGAAGCCAAATTGATAGAAATGAGTGTTACACATACTGCCCTGTGAGCCTACTTTTTCTGCATTGCTTATTCTGGGTTGTTTACGAAATGCAGAAAGATTGGTAAACGATATTGCATCTGAGCATTCGCTAAGCTCCATGTTGAATTTTGCTTTATTTTTGACTTTCCATGAGCCTTGACCGGGTTACACGCAGCAGCCACCCGGCAGCTGCCATCGTCCTGGGTAGAGGACATGTGTTAGAAAACTTGTAAGTTCTGTTCGAGTCCCTAAGGTTTTAACTCATCTCAACGTTTCATTTCCTCTAAGGATAATGAGTGGGGGAAATGAGTATTATTTAGGCACTGCAATTGATTTCAAGTAAAGTTGAGATTAGTTTATCTTTTTCTTTTCCTTTTGATTTTAGGCACATGTTTTGCAATCACGATTTAATTTTTTTTTTTTTTTTTTTTTTTTTTTTTTTTTTTGCGGTACACGGGCCTCTCACTGTTGTGGCCTCTCCCGCTGCAGAGCACAGGCTCCGGACGCGCAGGCTCAGCGGCCATGGCTCACGGGCCCAGCCGCTCCGTGGCATGTGGGATCCTCCCGGACCGGGGCACGAACCCGTGTCCCGTGCATCGGCAGGCGGACTCTCAACCACTGCGCCACCAGGGAAGCCCCTTAATTTATTTTTGTTTTGCATATATTTTCCGTTAACATCTTAATGGAAAAACCCAAACGAGCTTTTTTGGCCAACCCAATAAAATGGGCACCTAAAAAGGTGGTTGTCCTTTTTTTTTTTTTTTTTTTTTTGTATTTTGACTGTTATGCTCTACCTGAACACACAAATTCATAGTAATGTATTTTGAGACTTTTTTTTTTTCATGTCTTCTACTTATTTATTTTTGTCTGTGCTGGGTCTTTGTTGCTGCACGCAGGCTTTCTCTAGTTGCGGTGAGTGGGGGCTACCCTTCGTTGCAGTGCACGGGCTTCTCATTGCGGTGGCTTCTCTTGTTGCAGAGCACGGGCTCTAGGCACGTGGGCTTCAGTAGTTGTGGCACATGAGCTCAGTAGTTGTGGCTCGCTGGCTCTAGAGCACAGGCTCACTAGTTGTGGCACACAGGCTTAGTTGCTCCATGGCACGTGGGATCTTCCCAGACCAGGGCTTGAACCCGTGTCCCCAGCATTGGCAAGCGGATCCTTAACCTCTGCACCACCAGGGAAGTCTGAGACATTTCTGAAAAATATTTGTTTTCTATTTTTTACAATCATAACCTGTTGACAGGCTTTCAGTTTTGGAAGCAGATCTTAAAGTTTTTGTGAACAGAATACAGATGAATTGTCAGGGATTCCCAAGGACATACCTTGCTAGTGTATATTTTTTCTTTAAGGGGGAAAAGAAGAAAAAGACAGAACAAGTCCGCATTAATCAGACTACATTTTCAGAACTTTGACTAGTTCCAATATACACGTCTCTTTTATTTTTCTTTTAAAATGTAATCAAAAAATGATCTCTGTTAAAATATGTAAATTTGATTTTGGTTAACTTTTAGAATAAATTTTATTTTCTTTGCTTTGTTTGACATATATTATTGACCTTGATGAAGTCTAAACTAGAAAGTTATTTTCAAAAATCAAAACATGAATTAATTTTTTAAAACCTGTATTTTTAAATCAGAAATTTTGACTTCAAATAAGATTACAAGCATATTTCAATCAAAATTATAACTTAACAAAATATTGGTGAAGATCAGTAGTTTTGCTCCAAGTAGAGATACTTATTCTATTTAGGAAAAATATTTTTGTTAGAATATTACAAAAAGAAATAGATGACTGTGTTAATTACATTGATATTTACCCTATATATTCCAAGTTTTCCACAGTAACAGTATCATTTAATTAATCAGAAAAGAAATACAGCTTGTATTCTTCTTTGTTTTGAAAAAATGATAAACTGTTACATATATATATACAAATATACATACACACAGGTATTTTTTAATAATTCAGCTTCATCTCCTATCTGTAAGTAGAAGTCGCAACATTTATAGCATTGTAATTATAAAGTGATTATTACATCTTTCCTTTATTACATGCTTATATGAAATTATTCTTACCAGTTTTTGCAGTTGCTATGGAATTCTGTTTGTTATAAAGAATATGTGTCCATATCCCTTTAAAGGAAAGACACAAGTCCATAGAAAAATAGCTATTCCTTTACATCAATTTCTTTTTTTTTTTAATTTTATTTATTTATTTTGGCTGCATTGTGTCTTCATTGCTGTGTGCGGGCTTTCTCTAATTGCAGTGAGCAGGGGCTACTCTTTGTTGCAGTGCGCAGGCTTCTCATTGCGGTGGCTTCTCTTGTCGCAGAGCACGGGCTCTAGGCATGCGGCCTTCAGTAGTGGTGGCACATGGGCTCAGTAGTTGTGGCTCGCAGGCTCTAGAGCGCAGGCTCAGTAGTTGTGGCGCAAGGGCTTAGTTGCTCCACAGCATGTGGGATTTTCCCAGACCAGGGCTCGAACCCGTGTCCCCTGCATTGGCAGGTGGATTCTTAACCACTACGCCACCAGGGAAGTCCCCTAAATTTTTTAATAGATTAAAAAAAATACTAATTCTACACAAATTGTCTCATAAGCTGAAAGAAAAAGGAGCATTTTAAATCTCATTCTATAAGGCTAAACATACCCTAATACCAAAAACAGACCGTAGTATAAACGTAGTATAATTGGGGGGAAAAAAAAAACTACAGAAAAATATCTCTCCTAATCATAATTGCAAAATTCTTCAAAAAATATTGTCCAAGGGAACCCGTACTATAAATATGCAAACACTGTGTATTACATGTATGTAGTACTATCTGTATGTAATATAATATTTCAACATGATGAAGGGTAGCTAAGGACCTAAAGTTAGTATCGTATTTCATTGTAAAGACTAAATTTTCCCTGATAAGGTAGGGCTATAAAGTTGTTTTTTTGTTTTGTTTTTTTAGTGTTTCTTTATTTTGCTTTTAACATCTGCAGCAATTGCCGTGATATTTCCATTCTGTTTCTAATATCAGCGTAGTGAGTCTTCTGTCGTAATTACTGTTGCCAGAAGTTTACCAGTTTTACTGTTACTTTCAGAGAACCAGCTTTTGGTTTCATGTGTTTTGTGTTCCGTTTCTGTTTTCTGTTTCATTGACTTCCACTTTGACCTTTATTATTCTCCCCCTGCTTCCTTTGTTCCTTTCTTTCATCTTTTCGTGTTGGAAGCTGAGGGCACTGATTTGAGATTTTTCTTCTTTTCCAGTCCAGGAATTCGGTGCTTGCCTCTGGTAACTGCTCTCTGTGCATCTCACGCATTGGTGGATGGTGTGCTGTCAAAGGCACTCAGTTCAAAACAAATATGTTTCCTTTTTGATTTTTTCGTGGACTCATAGGAGGGTGTTATTCATTTTCAAGTGGTTTGGGATTTTCCAGATGGCTTTCTGTTCATGATTTCAAAATTGATTCTACTGTGGTCCGAGAACGTCCTATTCATGACTTAAATACTTTGGGCGCAGGATACAGTCAACATTGGCAAATGCTGAGTTCCCCAGAATGAACTCTACGTCCTGCTCTTGTTGGGTGACTCTTCTCTAAAGGTAGATGAGGTCCGTTTGGTGGAGTCTGTGCTTCCTGCCCTTTTGTTTGTTTAAATTTTTCCTCTTCTGTCCACTTGTTCTATCAGCTATTGATGGAAGGGGATTAATACTTCCACTGTGTTTATGGATTTGTCTATCTCTCCCTGTAGTTCTTTAAGCTTTTCCTTCAAGTACTGTGAAGCCCTGTAATTAAGTGTATACATTCTGAGGATTGTTGTACGCTATTGAGGAAAGGACCTGTATGTCATCATGGAATGACCTTCTTTATTCAGGATAATTTTCTTTGGCATCAAACTTACTTTGACATTGATTTATCCATTATATATTTCTTTTGTTAACCTGATCAGGGTTTATGTATTTCCTTCGCCTTTTAACCTATTAATGCTTGCATACTTCACACGGGTTTCTTTAGGAAGTATATAATTGAATCTCAATGTTTTATGCAATGTGACAATATCTGTCCTTTAGTTGGCAGCCTTGAGCTCCTTTACATTCACTGGGATCATTTATAGGGTTGAATGTAAACCTTCCCTCCTGAAGCGATGTGTACCGCTTACATGTACTAGAAAAGATCACACACAATATCATGGCATTTCCATCCTCGCCTTCGATTATCGCCACCGTAAATTTTACTGCTGCACGTTATAAATACCACAATACATTGCTGTTATCATTGCTTTTAAAAGTTCTAAGAAAGAACCTTTATTTTTACACAGTTGTCACTGTCACTGCTCTCTCTTCCTTTGTAGAGACTGAAATTCCATAGTCTGTCATCTCCCTTTACTGGAGCAAATGTCTTTAGGTTTTCTTCTCTACGATAAAGCCTTTAGTTCATCCTCCCTTCTTTTATTTCAGCTATTGTATTTTTCGTTTCTGTAATTTACATCTGGTTCTTTCTTAAATACTTTCTGATTTTTGCTTAGATTTTATATATATATATATATTTTTTAATTTGTTGGTAGAATATAATTGCTTGCTGAAGAATTTTTATGTTTGGTGCTTTAAAATTCTTGTCTGACGATTCCCTCTCAGTGTTGGTGTCTCATGATCGTCTTTCCCTCCTTCCAGCTGTGGTTTCCAGGTTATTGCTGTAGCAAGCGACTGTTACATTGCATCCTGGACATTTTGGTGTCGTGTTAGAAGATTTCAATGGGATTCAGAGTCTCCTGTTTTCACAGGTAATCATGCTGCTTAGCCCTTAGCGTGCAGATCCTGGCTTACTTTCCTGATCTGTAAATCTGGTCTTTGTGCTGCTACCCAATGGTTTCCCTGAAAAACTCTAGACAGTATGTCACACTGTCACCTGGTTCCCCAGCATGCTTCTTTATTGAAAACCAGTACCAAACAGTGTCCTGCCTGTAACACGTTTAAACCAGAAGAGTAAAAGTCCTCCTTCTATCTCATCTGCATAATCCACTCTCATCTCTTCCCACTGTACCCATTGCCCTGCAACTTACTTTCCCCTTAACAAAATACCTTGGAGGACATTTCCCATCCGCCCCTGTATGTTTCTGCGCGTTGTGTAAACAGCAGGCCTAGGCCAGGCCGCTCTTGGACCATCCATTACGGTTCAGCACTTCGGGTGGCGGGGGGCATCGCCTAGTGTTCGTAACTGCAACGCTGCAATGATTTTCTACTTCACAGCTCATTCTCAGCATAATAAATTGAAGTGTGTATAGAGATAGATTTACACATGTGCCCCAATTGGCCACTGGCCTTAAGACGCTACCCATCGTGGGAGGAGATGTCGTAACTAATAGTAGGAGAAATATCACACCTGATCATACAAAATGCGGTTGCATTGGTTAAAGCTTGACTTAGATCACTGCATAACTCTGAGTAGGGAGTACTTCACTCGCCCCAGTGATCGATTGAGCGATCTCTCTCTCTCTCTCTCTCTCTCTCTCTCTCTCTCTCTGTTTTCATGAATTTCCCAAGCTTCACCTTCGTTCTTGCACTGTGTTCCCTCTTGCAGACACCCCCTACCCACTCTCTTTCCTACACGCGGAGTTCCAGACTCCATCCATCCCGGCACAGCTCATGAAATCCTACTCTTACATTTGTTTACAAGTTGTTTGGGGTTCCTAAGTTAAATCTTCCTGCCTGTATTGAAGCAAGGGCATACATCACCCCTACCTGGATTCCTAATTATATGTAGGGCAGAGATTTGGGGCACCCAAGACCGGCTAGGTAAGATGATCCGGTTCAGCAGTTGCTTTGGGAACAGAACTATACTTTTTAAATGAAAACTTTGGAGAAAATGTCTCGTATATGGGCTGAGACAGGTACAGAACACGAGGAGCTTAGGGATTATCATACGGAATCTTGGTCAGTGTTGACACTAGTTATATCGTACAGCTCCTACAAGATGAATGAACTGGCTAACTCTTTTTCGAGGTCTGCTCTGTATCACCCACGGAACCCTTGCCTTGGTAGAATTATCACACGTGAAGGAAAGATTGTTGACCCGATTCTCCAAACCGTAACATTCCTACTTCCTTACTTACAAACCATTACATTCCTTACTTACCTCCCTCTCTCATCTGCAGGCAGTACGTAGCTATCAACATCTTGGTCGGATCTCACTTCAGCCCGATAGAGAAGTAGCAACTTTTTACAGATATATCCTCGTTGTTGCAGGAAATAGGGGTTTATCACTTCTCACAATTCTACAAAAGCTGCCATCAACAATTTTTTTTGATAATCTGAGTCTACTTGTTTCCACTAGTCTGATAAATCCATTTTCCTTTCCTATATGATAAAAATGTCAAAGGGAAAGCAAAGTAGGGTCAAAGCATGTGTATGATATTCAAATCATGTCACTGCAACATTGTTGAAGTTTTTCCCTTTAGAAGTAATTACTTTGCAAAGAATGCCTCAAGGGCCCTGTATTTTTCCATCATAAAGCAAAACACAGGGCTTCCCTAGTGGCGCAGTGGTTGAGAGTCCGTCTGCAGATGCAGGGGACACGGGTTCGTGCCCCGGTCCGGGAAGATCCCGCATGCCGCGGAGCGGCTGGGCCCGTGAGCCATGGCTGCTGAGCCTGCGCGTCCGGAGCCTGTGCTCCGCAACGGGAGAGGCCACAACAGTGAGAGACCCGCGTACCGCAAAAAAAAAAAAAAAAAAAAAAGCAAAACACAGATTTAATAAAAGGAGCCTGAAGACTGGCTTTTGGCACCATAATTAACTTTCAAATGGGTTGTTTGAAGTTTTTGACTCATTAAACCCTATTTTGGATGCAATCTATTCTGTAATCAACACTTCACAGTTTTCTTTTTCGTGTGTGACATGTATTGAAACAGTGTTGTTGTTGTTGTTGTTTTTAAATTCACACAACATGAATAACACCATGATGTGTATTATAAATGTCGAGAATCTGGAAACTTGAGCATAAGTCAGAGTGTAGAATTGACTCAAATTGGATTGATGATTTCTTAGATGTGAATAGGAAATAAGTAGAAGAAATGCTGTTAATTTTATTGGGGGAGAAATAACCAAAAACCAACAAGCTCGTTCCAAGAGAGAGACATGCCTGTGTTTTTACCCAAGACCAAAAAAACTGGACTTAGTAGATCTTATTCTGTGATAAAACACTGCAGTTACTGAAGTTGAATTTTAACAGTTGCCCAACATACTTTTTTAGCATCTATGTTTCACCTTTTTTGTCTTACTGACTATGGTAATTGTCGTTCTGTTTTATAAAATCACTGTTATAATGCAATGATTTTTATACCTAGCTAACTTGCCAATAATGATAACAGGTACCTTTATATGCAGTCAGAATCCACATTGTTCCTAGCCCCCAATCCAGGGTTCCTACCTCCTGAAGTTCATGTCTCTCTGTCACCCCCTCTCCTGGTGTGTGGACTGAAACGAGGGCCCTGATTCCAACGAGAAGATGACAGGAAAGGTGGGTAGGGGAAACGTAGACAGGGTAGCTCGCACACGATTACACGTGAACGAGTAGGAGAGTTTTTCAAGCGTCAGATTTGCATGTTTGTTTTCCTGGAGTCTCATTGTTTTTTTGCCACCTTTGTAGAGGCAAGCTGCTATATAACCCCACATGTCAGGGAACCATGGAAGTGAGGGTGCATTTTCTCATGCAGTTTTCTCTCACGCAGTCTATGAATCGAACCATCTCGTGTTGAAGGACCTTAAAATAGATGACGCAGGAATCGGCAAAATTAATATGAAGACCTGGAAAAATTAAAGTCATATTTTTAGATTTAGTGCACCTCTTTTTGTCATTTCCGATCAGTAATTTAAAAAAGGAGTAAAGACATCAATTTAGGCTTTGAAAGAAACAATGCGTTTGATTTAATGGGCATATATATATTGGGTTGGCCCAAAATTTCGTTTGGGTTTTCTGTAACATCTTACGGAAAAGCCCGAACGGTCTTTTTGGCCAACCCAATAGAAACCTATGCCCATCAGTTAGAAAATACACATCATTTCAAGTACACATAAAACAAATATTAGACTGTAGAGAATATCCATGTTTCAACTTGATTAGGACTTTCTGGGCAAAGTTTACTGGAACTTGTGTTATGGGAGAAGATTTAGAAGTGAAGAGATGACGCATATACAGTGACCATCGGGGAGAGATGTCCCTGCCTCAAAATGTGAGTTCATAAATCAAAGGGGAATTGTGGCAGGGGTCTCCAAGACCGCCCCTTGGTCGGATCATGTACTAGGAAGATTCAGCATATATAGTCTATGATTTATCACAGCAAAAGGATGCAAAGCAAAATCAGCAAAGGGAAAAGACGTTCCTGAAGTCCAGAGAACACCAGGTGCACGTTTCCTAGAGTCCGCTCCCAGTGGCCATGCTTAATCCCTCCAGTATCAAATTTTGAGAGCGCACACATGACTGTCCAACAGGGAAGCTCATTAGAAATCAGTGCCTGAGGTTTTTATTGGGGGCTGGTCACATAAGTACCCTCTGCTTAGTATGTACCAGAACAGCAGACTCCCAGAAGGAAAGTTGGCTTTGAGCCCATGTTGTTGTACAAAGCAGTAGGCAAAGTGAGCCACCTTTACCAGTTAAGGGATGGTGGGAACCCACCTGAAACTCAAGTTCCCAGGTAGCAGCCAAGGACCAGCCTTGACTGTAGAACTTTCTAAGGCCAGCAGTCTCAGAACTGCCCTGGTTAACTCTTGTCTACACAGAGATAGAACACTGGGTTGTAAAAATTATCTCCAATCTCACTCAATGAGGTGTCTGTTTATATGCTAATAGGTAAGAAACCGGGAACTTCTCCTCCTTTTCTAAAAGGTTTTTTTTTTTTTTTTTAGTACACATTAAGGAGATTAGGTTCTTTCCCTCCCCACTTCCTGCAATGATAAAACAATATACATAATAAGGGAAGGGTGTAGAAGGTAGCCCGTGTCATGAGGTACTCAGAGCTTCTTCCTGGGGTTGAAAGAAGTCTTCCCATAGGGCTTGGTGATAGAATTATATCATTTATCCATCATTTACTCACCCCTTCAGCAAAGACACCAAATCATCAGTAAGGAACAGAACAGAACACAGCACAGAACAGTGGGTACTGAATGCTGGATGTAAAGAAGGCACTTTTAAACGTTTTCGAATCCTGAAATTCCTAAGCACCTTCTTTTTTTCTTCTTTCTTAACATATGTATGTGTTTAAAAATATTCACCACTGCATTTTGACTTAAATCATTAAACATAATATTTGTTGGTAGTATTTTTTGGGGGGGGAATTAAAATAAATCGTTTTCATTGGGGTGTAGTTGCTAAGCATCTTCTGGAAAATTTTATATGGAAATGGTTTATACTGAGATTATGTGATTACATAAGATTATATATTCTTATGCATGCATGGTTACATATTCTTATGAATATGACTATATATTCTTATGAATATATGACTGAAATATTTTATATGGGATGTTTTATACTGAGATTATATGATTATATAAGATTATATAGGGACTTCCCTGTTGGCACACTGGTTAAGAATCCGCCCGCCAATGCAGGGGACACAGGTTCGAGCCCTGGTCTGGGAAGATCCCACATGCCGCGGAGCAACTAAGCCCGTGCGCCACAGCTCCTGAACCTGCGCTCTAGAGCCCATGAGCCACAACTACTGAGCCCGCGCGCCTAGAGCCCGTGCGCCACAACACGAGAAGCCACCGCAATGAGAAGCCCACGCACCACAACAAAGAGTAGCCCCTGCTCTCCGCAACTAGAGAAAGCCCGCACACAGCAACGAAGACCCAACACAGCGAAAAATAAATGAATGAATACAATTTTTTTAAAAGATTATATATTCTTAGGAGTATATGATTACATATTCTTATGAACATATGACTTACGATTATATGAGAACAGATTATATGACTAATATCAGGAATTCATGAATATTAATTACAACTTCAGGACGATTGTATCCCATGGTAACTGCCAGTGTTCATTGTATACTTACTACATTCCACCCACCATTGTAAGTCCTTCACCGGTAGAGCCTGTAATTCTCAAAGCAACCTGTGAAAGAGTTGCTGTTGCGATAAATCGGAATTTCCCGTTAAGGAGGCAGCTGCAGGAGGAAGAGCAGGCCCGGCTCCCGTGAAGAATGAGCATTGCGGGTAGGATTGGAGTGCGGACCTTTTCCCTGTTCAGGTCAACAGGATGTGCACACAGAGCGTGAAAGCAGATTCCCAAGACGGGCAAGTGATTCCTCATCTGAGTGACGTAGATGAACCAGGGAAGGTTGCCTTCAGCCAGACACGGTGTCTTTGATGTGTTTGCTTGGAATAAGGAGTATGCTGAGGTCCTGATGCCCAGATATCAAGAATGGCTCTTCTGTCAGGGCTACGGATATCATAAACTGGGCTAGAAACACGCCCAGGAGGAGGGTGGGACGACCAGACTCCTGGCCAGCATGTTGCTCGTGGTCAGCACCCATGTATTCATGGCCATGATGAGTTAACTTTAGATATAGTATGATTCTCACTTTCAGTTGTATAAAACTTTCACACATTGTAGGTGTTCCCTACCACGTGTAAATCCAGGGCAAGTTTTCAAAGGGACTTGTCAAATCTCATCCAAACCTCAGTAACCCATAGACCTCAAAACAAAATCACGTTCAACAACAACAAAAAAGCGAGAAGTCTCAAACCCAGTGGGGAATTCAGCACTTCAATTAACTCATCTTTCAGGATGCTGTAATGTGGGAAGATTGGCTCAGGGTGAGGCCAAAAAACGCGGTTCTCTTTGACATCCATGTTTCCCCCAAACAGGGTCTGCTGATAAAACAGGATGAGGGTGAATGGGTATGAACCCCGGAACTTTGGATCCAGCTCTGAAGGAAAATGAATTCCATCTTGGCAGGCAGGATCACGTGCCATGGCCTTAGGTGCTGCCGGCTTTATGCATCAGTACGATGCCCTCCTCCACCCTGCTCCCTCTCCCTTCAGGCACTGAGGAAAAGCAAAAGTTTGACGTTCAGAGGCTCAGAACACAGGCAGACTGTAAGAATGAAACGATGCGGGGCCCGTGTGGAATAGTTATCACTGCATTTCTATATTAATTACAGCTCCAATCAGGATAGCCACGGGAGTCCCATAAATTCCCCTTGAACCTGGGGCCCCTGGAGCACCCTGCACGATCTTGTACCGAAGAGAAACGACTCTGCTTTGGAGTGGCCATCCGTCGAGTGAGTGGGACTTCGTCATTTCTATTAGTTCTTTGGGGGAGGACTTCCATCTTGAAGTACGGAAATGAAGAAACCTGAAAACCGAATTAACTCAAAATGCTCACCCGAGGTGATCTCTTAACATGGCCCCTTTGAACATCATCTCCTCGAGAGACTAAATGAAAATGTTGGCGCCTGAGAACCGCCACGTTGAGATTTTTTCAAGCCTGAATCATCAGGTCATGTAAAGGAGAGTCTGATTCTTTTCCAGGTTTATCACGTCTTATTGGTAACGGCTCATTTTGAATGTGTTGGCTTGTCTTTGCATCATGGTTTTCACAACATTCTAATGTACACGAACGTGCACCATGAGATGCTGACGTACATATTTACTCCTTAAGGTATTGTGAATTCACACACCAAATTCCTTACTCTAGTTTGTAATATGTAGTTTACTCCTTGGAGTGTAATCCAGTGATTTTAAGATGCCGAACTGCAAAATGTGACTATATTTGCGGTGGACGCAGAGTTAAAGTATACTGCAGTTGAATGTTTTGAAATTTTGATCCATACTTTGGGATAATATTTAACCATGCATTTCATTAATGCCTAGTTTTTATTAATATCTTGTTTAATATCTATGCTGTCTTCCATAATTGGTATCAAGCACTCTTTTGGATTTGAAGTGAAATATAAAATTCTTTACCAATGATTAGCTGTCAGTTCCTTAATGTTTCATACCAGAAGTCAGCGTAGGGTGTACTAAATACCTTTATAACTAGGATTTGAGAGAGGAAAAAAAGGTACTGTTCAGTGAATCCAGTGGGTTTGTTAGCATTGTGAAATACCAAGAAAGTGGTATCAACTATAGCAATGATGTGTCCCATGAAATCAATGTTATTTTTCGATTTAACCCTGTGTTAAAGTATCTTTCAGGGAAACATCCTTTTTTGTTGTTGTTTAAGCATCCCCTTTTTTCTGTTGAACCCAATATTGAAAGACAAATATTTCAAATGTGTACATTGCGTAGACTTCAGTTTTATAACACGGAATCATCTGAGTTGTAACATTTTGCTTTTAGACTTGTTGCTTTAGGGTGGCTAATCGGCCAACAAGAAGCAGTTGTAATAAAGTTATGCATGTGTTACAAACACACTTTTGATACGTGTTTTACAAAGTCTAGTTGTAATCACGATAAGACCCTGACCCTCACAATACCCTAAATAATGTGGGGTTTTAGGGCTCTTTTAGCAAAAGCTCTGGTTGCCTTAAGCTTCAGTATGTATGGCAGGAAGAGCCCCGTAAAATAGACTCTTTCTTGCGTTGATTTGGTAACAGGAAGTCACAGATTTGCATCTGCTAATTAATTCAGGAACAAGTATAGCAATTCTGTGGTTCATTTGGTGTCCCTTGAAACAGATATAAGGGACAAAAACACTGAAAAGCTATGGTGATGTTCTTGGATACAGATAACCCTAAAAATTAAAATTAGTTCCCCTTATTAATAAAAACAAACATGCAAGTAGTTACACATGAGGTTGTATACAGATACACACACAACATTAGGTATATAAACATCAAGGGTGAGGTATAGCCAACATTTTGTTGTAAGAAGGGGTGTTTAAGTAGAATTGATCCAAATCTATTTATTGTAGTAGACTTAAAGAAGTCCTTTTTTGTTTTGTTTTGTTTCTTGCGGTACGCGGGCCTCTCACTGCTGTGGCCTCTCCCGCTGCGGAGCACAGGCTCCGGACGCGCAGGCTCAGCGGCCATGGCTCACGGGCCCAGCCGCTCCGCGGCGTGTGGGATCTTCCCGGACCGGGGCATGAACCCGTATCCCCTGCCTCGGCAGCCGGACTCTCAACCACTGCGCCACCAGGGAAGCCCAGAAGTCCTTTTATACCAGTCTTTGCATGAATGTTGCTCAGAACTGAAATCATCCTAACTTTAGGTAGATTCTTTCACCCCATAGTTGAGGAAGCTAATACCCTTTATTCTTCCACGTTCATATTTCTGACTTACACAGCATCCTAGCTTGCGCATCTTTTGTATTGGTGAACATCACGACTTGAGTTGGTTTGTCACCATTTTGTTGTATCTGTAAAAACGCTGAAGATAATACCTCTTTTTGTATCACTGTAAGTCTAGTTACACTCTGTCACTACGCAAAGCTATTATGTAATTATTGGCTATATTCCTCACACTGTGCACTTCATGTCGCGGTGATGCATTTATTTTGCAACCGGAAGTCTGTACTTCTTTCCTGATTTTTTTTTTTTGCCCGTGCTACTCACAAGCTTTATGAGTAAAGACAACAACATCCTAATTAATCTGTCACAGGAGCTAAAGAGAAAAAAGGAAGAGATTGCAAACAAGTAGGAAAGATCGAGGAAGGCAATAGTCATCAGGCATGTGCGTCATGATTTTGATTCTTGGATTTTCTAGCATCTGTATCATGTTGTTTACTTGGTTTCTTGGTAAATAACCTGACTACAGTCCACAGAAATTCGGAAACCCCTGAGGACATAAACTTGTAAGGCAACACTAAACCCCGTGTGACTTATTTTGCTCCAATTACCTTAAATTGACGCTAAGACCATACCTCAGAGTTTGTCTGCATTGGAGAAATCTTTAGCGCTGACACTTGCAAAGTGTTTAACATACAAACGAATGTACACTTTCAAATGGAGATTTGCATTTTCATCACGACATGCAATTCTTATCATCCCCTGATAATGCAGTCTGACTTCACAACATAGCCTTTGCAGAAGCTGTTCCGTTGCCGGAAACATTCTTCCTCTTCTTCTTTTCTTTTTTTTAACTGAAGTATAGTTGATTTACAGTGTTTTCCTGATTTCTTCTGTACAGCAAAGTGACTCATTTATACACATATATGCATTCTTTTTCATATTCTTTTCCATTACGGTTTATCCCAGGAGACGGGATATAGTTCCCTGTGCTCTACAGTAGGACCTTGTTGTTTATCCATCCTAAATGGAAATGCGTCTACTAACCCCAAACTGCCAGTCCATCCCTCTCCCCTCCCCCTTGGCAACCACAAGTCTGTTCTCTATGTCTGTGAGTCTGTTTCTGTTTCATACATAGATCATTTGTGCCATATTTTAGATGCCACATAGAAGTGACATCACATGGTATTTGTCTTTCTCTGTCTGACTGACTTCACGTAGTGTGATCATCTCTGGGTCCATCCATGTTGCTGCAAATGGCATTAGTTCATTCTTTTTTAGGGCTGAGTAGTATTCCATTGTGTATGTGAACCACATCTTCTTTCTCCATTCGTCTGTTGATGGACACCTAGGTTGCTTCCACGTCCTGGCTATTCTTCCTCTTCTCGACTCTAAAGTTAATTTCGACTTCGCCCTGTGGGATCTAGCCTCTGTCTTTCTCTTCCTTAATAACGCTGTTCCAAGTCCCTTGGTCAACCGACTCCTTCTTCCAAGCACATAGCAAAGTGCACGTTTGGAAATGGGACAGGTGGTGTTCAGTTTCGGGGGGGGGCATAGGCGCCCCCTCAAGGCTTGATGATCTTCTAAATCCCAGTTGTGTCTTACTCATGTCCCTGTGTCTTCTTTTAACCCAAACACTGGTACAAAGCTTACCTTGTTAATCACTTCTGACTTGTGTGTTCATGTTCTATTGATACGAGATGACCCCCCTCATGTTCTTACTATTCCAGTAAGGAAGGAGCGGCATCTAATGAGATTAAAGAAAATTAGGACTGCCTCCTTCCCAGTGTGTCCAATTCTGTATAGAAACTTAAATATAAAGTAATGTCTCCCTACCCAAATCATCCTTAACGTGAACACTGCTTGGCTGTAATTTGAAGAAATACGCATGCATTGTTTCCAAGAGCCTTTTTTTTTTTTTTTCTGTCGTTGATTTGATTATCTGGACCCATTTATTTTTGGTGTATTCCTTGGAAAGCAGACCACAAAAAGAAGAACAGAAAAGTGAAGGAGGGGCCTAAATTTCAAACAAATAGAAACAATGGCAGCTTTCATCATGCCAAGTCAGGAGCCCTGTTCATGGAAAAAGTCAATTGAGTTCCTCACTGTAGACCTGAAGCATCATAGACCAAATCTCAGCATATATTTAATTATGTTCACTTGGAAAAAAATAATAAAGTAGGAAATTAAAGAAAAAAACTATTATTCTCAGGCTTCCCTGGTGGTGCAGTGGTTGAGAGTCCGCCTGCCGATGCAGGGGACGTGGGTTCGTGCCCCGGTCTGGGAGGATCCCACATGCCGCGGAGCGGCTGGGCCCGTGGGCCATGGCCGCTGAGCCTGCGCGTCCGGAGCGTGTGCTCTGCAACGGGAGAGGCCACAGCGGTGGGAGGCCCACGTACCACAAAACAAACAAACAAACAAAAAACTATTATTCTCAAGTTAGACATATCAACATACGTAAACATTATTTTATCAGGAAAAAAAAATCCCCCTGTTGCAACAATGGCTCGTCAGGGACCTGGGGCAGATGCTTCCTTGGTGTTGATTCCAAGGAACAGAGACAAGCCAGAGGATCATATCTACCTGAAGAGGTGCGGGGACCGGACATCGAGACCGCTGCCATTCTCAGCTGCCTTGAAAAGGTCAGACAAGCAAAACAAAATGAAGTGAAGACAAACAGGCAAAATGGAAACTCTGGGCCACGTCCACACATGCTGGGAGGTTTCCTCCTGTTTGGACACAGGAAGAAGGAGGAAATCTCACAAGCTAAGGGCGGAAGGTGGTGTGGCAACATTGACACAGCAAGAATGCAGCACAGTTGGACACAGGAAAGAGAGAAGCAACCACACGTTTGATGGACAAGTGGACTTACTCATGTTTCCTTTGGGTCCTGAAAGTTCTGCCTTACTTGCCAATGTTTAAATGAACAAAAGCGGGTTTAGCCAACCAAATCAGGGAGTTGCCTCGCACATTCACAGGTGGTGTCTCATACAATCTGGTTCTTTCTCAGAATGAGTTTTATTAGGCTGCATGTAGGGAGGAGAGACAAATAGAAATATTTTAAAAGCAGCCTTCTACCACATAGCCTCAAGATTTTTACATTTATGTTTATTCTCTATGAAACACACTTAGCCCATTCATTACTGGAAGCTAAGTATTCGCTTATACCTAGAAACTCAGTATTATGTCTCATTGACATCTTGTTTAAATAGCTACAGCAATAACAAAACTCAGCTCACGCTGTAGAAACATGATACATGCCTTCCTAGTAACTAAATATTCTGTCTCGTTGACACTTTGCAGAAATGAAAACAGCTATACTGCAAGAAGCAGCTGATAGTATTTGGATCAAGCCTGATGTCTAAAATGTGCTTTAAATATACACTTTAAGCCTCAAATCACCAAAGAAAACGGTTCGGCTTTCACCAAAAATTTGTTATGACTCCAGGGTTTCCCAGTATTGACCCTGTTGACACTTGGGACGAGATCATTCTCTGTGGAGGGCTGTTCTTTGCACTGTAGGATGGTAAAAAGCATCCTTGGCCTCTACCCATTAGATGCTGGGGGCAGTCCCCCCATCCCCCGTGGTGACGGTGAAAAACGTTCTCAGGCATTGCCAAACGACCTGGGTAGACAAGCAAGAGTGCAGTGCCCCCAGTTGAGAACCCACCCCGTTCATCCAGGCACTCTTGTGTTTTAAAACAGTGCATTTTCAAAATCCATTTTTCACGTTTGGGCAGAATAGATTGGGTCAGAGTCCTTCTTTTCTCTTTGCCCCGGATGTATGTACTTCTCTCTTCAACCTTACCGCCCTTCTTTTATCCCTCTCTCCGCACCCCCCTTCCTTCTTTCCACAAATATTTTTATGCCTCCTGCAAAGCAAAAACTGTGCAATTTCTGGGGATAAAACGGTGCCCAGAATACAGGCTAGAAGCTTAAGCCTTCAGGGGAAAGTTCTGAAGATATTAACATTAATAATAAGCTACTGAACAAAATGCTTGCTTCAGGCTCTACCAAAATGGGAACTTTTCCCTGTTCTCCCAGACGCACTCTCATGTTTAGTAGCATCCAGTTTGAAACAGCACTTCAGTTAGCCTATGAAATGCATCGCCGGTATTCACCAGATCTTGACACTTCTCCACTCGATGGCTAGAGAAGGGTATTCTAAACTTTCAAATCACTCCAGACCCCAGACCTCAAGTGTCTGATAGGTCATGAAAGTAGACAAAAGAAAATTGTCCTTCGTGTGTGCCAACTAGTTTAATATACCACGGGAGAGGTGTTCTTAGGCGTTACACCGCTCTTCTCTGGGAGGTCCTAGTGGGACCATGCTGGTGTCTGACCGTAATTATCTTACTGCCTTTGAGACACTGAGGGGCAGGTTTGTACCTGCACTGTAGCAGACATGTAAACAAAAACAAAGATGCTTTTCAGGTGAGGTTTGTATACCTTACCTGTTCTCCCTTCTGCACATACACTGTCTATCACCTTGTTTGGAGAACGACAGTCACAGAGTCTCATCAGCTGCATATAGCGTGAAATGGCTTAGGTCGTGCTCTCAGGAGCCTTGAGACCGTTATTAGGAATTTGCCTCAGGATCTCCCCCGGTAAGAAACATTCCCCCAAATGGGAACCCAAGAGGACTCTAAAGGGTGACCATAGAGAAGTGATCACAGGGGAGGGAACTTCAAAACCTTGACACCTTGAGTGGGATCTGACGAATGAACCAGAGTTAATAAGCATCATTGTAAGATGTGTGTGTAGCCAGGAAGGGGCATGGTGAAAAGAGAACAGATGTGAGCACATCTGAGGTGGGGAGAAAGTGGTCAGTTGTCAGGGGTTTGCTTTTACTGGGGTAAAGACCATGATGTGTACCAGGCAGAAACAACCCCTCAAGATGTACACATCCTCGTCTCTAGAACCGTGGTTATGCCGTGTCACAGGGCAAAGGAGAAACACGGTTGCAGGTGGAATTAGGGTTGATGATCAGCTGACTTGAGATGGAAAGATGACCCTGGATTATCCAGGGAGTAGAGTGTAATCCCAGGCATGAAAGCTGAAGGGGGCACACACTCAGGCATGGGGGTGGCTTCTAGATGCTGCAAAAGCCAAGAAAACATACTCTGTCATGGTAACTCCAGAAAGCAATCTATTTGAGTTCTGGCAAATCCCTGCTTTTGAGCCCAGTGAGGCCTGTCAGATGGCCAAACTGCATCACTCTAAGATAATACACTGGTGTTAAGATACCAAGACTGTGGTGACTTGTTATAGCAGCAAGTAGGAAATTAATCCACGAGTCTAGAAAACTGTGGTTGGAAACACGTAGCATTCGATAAACCCTGTGTTCAATCATGGAAGCCAGGCAACATAGAAGAGTTTTGAACAGTTGATCATGTTTAGTTCTTTATGAGAGAGTCTGGAGGTGGGGAAACCAATAACAAGATGATCTCAGGAATCCTCAAAAATAATGATGGCGTCCTTGACTAAGAGGTACCTTGTGATGGGACTGAAAGGGTGAACTTGAGAGAGATTCATAAAGGAAGCTGACAGGACACTGTAAAATATTGGAGGATGCATTCACTTCCTGAGGATTTAGGAGGTAATCTTTTTCATTGTTCCCTGAGTGGAGACTCATTAAAGGTGACACATTACCTGTGGAAGAAGAAAAGTTGAATGCAGACACGTGGACGGATTTGGAGCTGACTTTGGTTTATCAGATGGTGATGGATGTCTGCTGGGCAGGTGGGCACATAGACCCAGGTAGGGCTGAACTTCAGCATAGAAATGCCCATGGAAACCATGGAGGGAAAGAACTTTCCCTAGAGAAACATAAACCTGATACATAAGATAGAGCAGTGGAAGGCTGAGCGTCAACATCTACTGATGTTGTGGGCAGAGGCAGAGGAGAATGGTGACATAAGGATATAGAATTCTGAAGAATCAAGAAGGACGGACAGGAGAAAATGAGCGTGATGGCTACATAGGCAGAGGAGGATGGAGACATGAGGATACAGAATTGCAAAGAATCGAGAAGGGCGGACAGGAGGATATGATAGTGATCGCTGCAGAGGCATCACGGTGATACAAGGATCCAGAGATTGTCAAAGGTAGAACATGCTATAGAAACCTCAAGAAATGAAATGATTGAATGTTTCTCTGTAGATGGTAAAATTGATAAGTCGTCCGTGACCCATTTTAGAAGAGACTTGGGGGTGTGCTTTCAGAGCAGTCAGCATCATAGCCGAGGGAAAACACAGTGTTGGAGCCGCACAGCAGCCCTGCTCGGTCATCTTGGTCTTGACCCTTGGTTTGCATAGCATATTAGTAATGAATACACATCACCTAGACTGAAAATACTTTCTCAGAACAACTAGAAACTGTGCAAGTAAAATGCTCTCTTGTATGGTAAGTAATCAGAAGAGTGCAACATCAAAGGACATTCCTCAAGATAATGTTTATATAGGTGTCCACTTTTTATGGACTGTCGACAATTGACTATAGTTCCATTTGAGAATATATATTGTGCTTGATGACTTCACCTGCAAAAATCATGGTGATTATTAATCATGGAATGATTAGGCACTCAGCTCCAAGCATATACAATACAAAATAAATCATCCTGCATCTGTTAGTGAAGTGATTTACATACTTCTGGTGTCTACCTTTATTAGGGCTCGAACACTCAAAAGATTCCAATATGCTGCATCTAATCGTTTGATCACTTGTTCTGGTATGAACCTAAGTTCCTAACAGATGACTGTATTTCCCACTGGGAAATTGTGGAATTGGTTATTTTCTTTTGCAAAAAAAAAAAAAAAAGCCACAAATATTGTGTCTAATGTGTTTGTTGTTTTCTCAAGACTGTGAGGAAAGTTTCCTCCTGATGTGTCTTCTTCACTCTCATCCTGTGTATGTATGTGTGTCTTGCTCTGTCACCAAGTAAATTTACATATATATATGTAAACTGCTTTTTTTGCAGATTTTATTGAGGTATAATTGACAGTATATTAGTTTCAGGTGTACAACGTAATGAGTCTATATTTTTCAAAATGATCACCACAGTAAGTAGAGTTAACATCCATCCGCATACATAGTTACACATTTTTTTTTTCTGGTGATGAGGAATTTTAAGAACTCCTCTCTTACCAGCTTTCACATATGCTAACACTATTATTAACTATAGTTGCCATGCTGTACATTACATCCCCATGACTTATTTATTTTGTAACTAGAAATTTGGACCTTTTGACCCCCTTCAACCAATTCATCCCCCTCCCAGACTCCACCTCTGGCAACCACTAATGTGTTCTCTGTATCTATGAGGTGTTTTTTTTACCTTTATCATTATTTTTTAATTTACTTTTTATTTTATATTGGAGTAGAGTTGATTTACAATGTTGTGTTAGTTTCAGATATACAGCAAAGTGATTCAGTTATATGTATACATATATCTATTCTTTTTCAGATTCTTTTCCCGTATAGGTTACTACAGACTATTGAGGAGAGTTCCCTGTGCTATACAGGAGGTCCTTGTTGATTATCTATTTTGTATATAGTAGTGTGTATCTGTTAATCCCAAACTCCTAATTTATCCCTCCCACCTTTCCCCTTTGGTAACAAGTGTGTTTTCTATGTCTGTGAGTCTGTTTCTCTTTTGTAAATAAGTTCATTTGTGTCATATTTTAGATTCCACATAGAAGTGATAGCATATGATATTTGTCTTTCTCTGTCTGACTTACTTTACTTAGTATGATGATCTCTAGGTCCATCCGTGTTGCTGCAAATGACATCATTTCATTCTTTTTTCCATTGGATGTATGAACCACATCTCCTGTATCCATTCATCTGCTGATGGATATTTCAGTTGCTTCCATACCTTGGCTATTGTCAGTAGTGCTGCAGTGAACATTGGGGTGCATGTGTCTTTTTGAATTAGCTTTTTCTCTAGATATATGCCCAGGAGTGGGATTGCTGGGTCATATGGTAGCTCTCTTTTCAGTTTTTGAAGGAACTTCCATACTGTTCTCCTTAGTGGCTGCACCAATGTACCTTCCCAGCAACAGTGTAGGAGGGTTTTCTTTTCTCTGCACCCTCTCCAGCATTTATTGTTTGTAGACTTAATGATGATGGCCATTCTGACAGGTATGCGGTGTTATCTAATTGTGGTTTGATTTACATTTCCCTGATGATTAGTGATGTTGAACATCTTTTCATGTACCTGTAGGCCATCTGTATATCTCCTTAGGAAAAAGGTCCATTCAGATCCTCTGCCCGTGTTTTAATTGGATTGTTTGGGTTTTGCTATTGAGTTATATGAGTTCTTTATATGTTTTGGATAGTAACCCATTATGAAATGTTTGATTTGCATATATTTTCTGCCATTCAGTAGGTTACCCTTTCATTTTGTTGATTGTGCCCTTTACTGTGCAGAAAATTTTTAGTTTGATGTAGTCCCAGTTATTTATTTTTTGCTTTGGTTTCCTTTACTTTTGGAGTCAGATCTAGAAGAATTGTCACCAAGTCTGAAGTCAAGGAGCTTCCCGTGTATGTTTTCCTCTGGGAGTTTTATGGTTTCAGGTCTTTAATCCATCTGAGTTAATGTTTGTGTATGGTGTAAGATAGGGGTCCAGTTTCATTCTTTTGCATGTGGTTGACCAGTTTTCTCAACACTGATTATGGAATAGAGGGTCCCTTCCTTATTGTATGTTCTTGACCCCTTTGTCATAAATTAACTGGCCGTACACAGGTGGATTTAAAGCACTTTATATGCCTAAAAGATATTTCTTCTTTTAAAATTTAATTTTCATTGATTTTTACATCTGTATACCTCTGCACTAAACACACTTGCAAGATGGCATATTTATCTCTGAAAAGGAGCACCACTAAATTTTTAAATGTGCAATAGAAATTTATACCACATGTGAACCCACACTTCTAAGAATTGTATTCCACAATTCCAAATACGTCCATTCTGCAGTTTCGACTTTCAAAACCCAGCATAGTGGAATTCACCTAAAATGGTACTAAATTATGGATGTGGGTTGTTTTTTTGTTTTTGTTTTTTTGGCATGCTTGTCTGAAGTGGCTCAGAATAGATCAAAAACTTCTCTGAGGGCAGTTGGGCCCCTGATCTCAGGTCCCTTCAGCACAGCACACACTTGGAAGGCTCTGGACCAGTGCAGCGTGCTCACAGTAATTGACTGCCTAATGGAAAAGCACTGAGCCCCTGGAGTTCCTCTTTTCTGCAAACGCATCCTTCTGTCTTCTGCCAAGGTATTTGTCTTCATCCACTTTCTCCTAGAGTCAACAGAGCCAGCGTGAGCAGGATATAAATGCACACTCATTTCAGAAAGGACTCTCTGTTCCTAACAAGCAAAGGATACACCATTTTCTTTAGCTGAGAGCTGGACCGAATCTCCAGACATCCATTGGTCTCGTGTTACAGTGAAAAGGTAGAAGGAGTTGGCTTCAGGTTTGACCTTCCACTCTGGAATCCCCGCTATTTATGTTCATCACACAGGTATCTGCAGAGCCACCACTGTGTGCTGGCTACATGTTCAGACCATAGTTACGCAGGTGGAAGGACTTCGTCTTCATGCATATATTCTGATACTTTAATTTCTGGCAACAGAACGATGCCAAATGCACAAGAGCCTTGGCAGCCCGAATTCACTCTCTCTGCCTTGTTCAAATATGTGCTAGCATTCAGGTTAAAATAGTTAAGTCCTTAGCTATTATTATCATCGGATTCCTGGGGTGCTGGCTGGTGTCCGTCATCTACTTTTATCATGAGTTTCATATGGATCATATGCAAAATAGAATTATGCTCAATATATTTAAAGAAATGAAAGAAGGAGGACATGAAAATACTTGGGTATTTCAAAAGTTACCCTGGTTATGAGAAAGGATGGAAAACT
Organism: Delphinus delphis; assembly: GCF_949987515.2. Lineage (NCBI taxonomy): Eukaryota > Metazoa > Chordata > Mammalia > Artiodactyla > Delphinidae > Delphinus > Delphinus delphis. The sequence continues at coordinate 123,180,873 of NC_082704.1, forward strand.
AGAAAGTGAGGTTACAGAATATGGAGAATGGAATGAAAAGATCTAAAATATACCTTACCTACTCAAGGAGATAAAGTGAGAAACAATGGGGAGGGGGATGAAGCTATCTTTGTAAAGACGTCACCTAAGGATTTTGCCAGATTGATTAAGGACACCAATTTTTAGTTGAAAAAACCTGAACAAATGCAACCATGGTAAGTAGAAACTAACCGAGATTTAGAAACTACAGATTTTAAATTCAGAATACCAAGGCAAAGAAAAGACCTAAAAAGTAGGAAAAGATTAAGAAAAAAATGAACATAGGAATAACGATTAGTCTGACATCAGATTTCTGAGCAGTAATGTCAACCTAGATTTCTAAATTTGGAAAATATATCCTTCAATAGCAAGGACAAAATAAAGATATTTTAAGTCAAAGAGATGGCCTTAGAATTTACGTTAACAATGACAGCAAGGTCTCAATGAGGCTTTTAATGTTATTTTAATAACAGTGGCAAATCTCAAGAGGAAGGAGCATAATCTTAGATTAAAGGGCTGAGACGCAAGGAGAAATGAAGACTACTGAGAGGGGTAAAATGTGGAGCTACATTGAAACAAACGCTGTCGTTATGAGTTGAAAATAAGAATGTCTTACGGAAATGAAAGTACAAGATCTACCTAAATGTATATGACAGCAGCAGCTTATACGTTGGAAAGAGAATGTCTGCATTTTACAATTCTAAGATCCTTGTGATGTCTAGCAAAAGGGGAAGTCTGTTGTTTACATTCAGACCTCAATTAAAGCATGTTTGGCCAAAAAAAAAAAAAGCTATAGGATCATCTGTGATACAGAACAGATAACAGGAAAAATGGGAAAAGAAAAAATAATCCAAATATCAAACAGCAAAGTAGACCACATGGAAAGAATAGAAATAGAAAACAAGTACTTAGAAATAACAGAAAAAGATAGGATATATTTTGCTTAGCATGAACCTTCCACTCTTGAAAAGAAGGCAATTTCTCTGAAACGCTCACGGGGAGCCTGCACAGGCAATGAAGGAAAAGGTGCAGGGTTCATGGAATTGAGAAGACACCGTTTGCCGTGAGTTGACCACATGGCCATGGGTATGGCTTGAAGATGGCAGGTGGTCCCAGACCTGATGGTCTCCATGAAACTTGCAGAGATGTGAATGCTAAGGAAACAGGGCTTCTGTATTGCTTTGTATTTGTGATTTTCTCTGCCTCAGTAAGAAGGAGGGAGAGCAGGGGTTGTAAGACACATTGGAGAACAATGGAAGATCTATTTGAAAAAGGAGCGTGTGCAGGGAAATCTGCTCCTCATGGGAGAGCAGTTCCCTGAGTACAGCCCAGGGGCTTGTGAAAGAAGACAAGATGGGAGGGAGGGGTTTGGGGTAGGAGATTAGGACCCAGACAATATGGAAATAAACATGCAGAAGGTCCTTAGTGTGTGATGCCAACACAAATGAGAATAAAGATAAGATACTGTATCCACTAGAGTTTCTCCACTCAAGACACAGCTGGATGACATGGCATCAACTTTCGTGTCTTCTTTCTAGCTTCAACATGGCAGACTTTTAAATAGCTTGATGACCCAGCTAGATGAAATAACCAATTGTTTAATACGGTGAAAACAATAAAAAGGTCAATGCAGTTTAAAATTAGACTTTCTTCCACTAAGTTAAGTTTCAGTGCTGTGAATTAAGTAAATGTGCTGTTTTTTAGTCGGATAAATTAGTCATAGGACATGTTTTGCTTCATGATACTGCTGGTACCCCAAGTTTCCAACGATGTGTAGGATATTTTGAGGGTCACTGTGTCCTGAGGGGCAATTGAATTCCTCACTTGTGAGTATCGGTTGAGCTGGAAGGGCTAATCCACATTTGGATCTCTGACTTAGTAGATGGTGTAGCTCACTACAGGCATCTTATTTTATTTATTTTATTTTTTAATTTTATTTTATTTGTTTTTCTGGCTGCCTCAGGTCTTAGTTACGGCATGTGGGGTCTTTGTTGAGGCATGTGAGATCTTTCTTCACGGCACGGGCTTTTCGTTGCGGTGTACGGGCTTCTTTCTGGTTGTGGCGCGTGGGCTCCAGGGCACATGGGCTCTGTAATTTGTGGGAGGCGGGCTCTCTAGTTGAGGTGTGCGAGCTCAGTAGTTGTGGCGCACAGGCTTAGTTGCGCCGTGGCATGTGGGATCTTAGTTCCCTGACCAGGGAACGAACCCACGACCCCTGCATTGGAAGGCGGATTCTTTACCACTGGACCACCAGGGAAGTCCCCAGGCATCTTATTTTAGCAAGGCTCTTGAAATTCCCTTTATAAAAACACACGGACAGCATCATTCTGAAGCAGGCAGTCATCCCATGCCTCCTATGGGAGTTTCGATGTCCCGCTCATCACATTTCTCCTGGCTGTACGTTGCATTTAAGGCAAAAGGAAATGGAAAGATCATCTACGCCATGCTGAGGTGTCCTTTGTAGAACTGGCCACTTTGTGATGTTTGCCACCCTGATAAGTCAATACATACTCTGCAGCTCACCTGCAAAAACCAGACACACACCTCAGCCTTCAGTAGAAATATTCAGGGATACTGTCCAACAGTCCCTCACGGGACTGGAGCTCCAGCATTTAGGAACTTAGTGAATTCAATAATGGTGGTGAAATGCCAGTTTTCTACGGAAAGACTTCATCTCACAAGACCACTTTAGCAGTATCCTCTGAAGGTGATTTCAGACGGTTTAAATTTTAGACAGATACACTCTTAGTAGCAAGACATTGCTAATTCATTTCACACTTCTGATACCTTGATGATACCAGTTTACCTTTTTGAGTGTCATTTATTTTGGCAGTTATACCTTCCAATACTTTCATTGGTGAAACTTGATATTATTGTGTCTAGCGTGTTTTTTACTTGGTTCCTCTGGGGTAGAGACTAATGGAATTTTATGTCTTATCTATTATAAGCTTTAGTTTTTTTTTTTTTTCTTGTTGAACTCACTAAAGTGATGAGTAACTGTAATTAGTTGGTTTATGCTTTATTAAATGACTTTGAAAAGTCAGGAATGAATACAAAACCCCTGCTCTTATGTGATGTGTCTGTGTGTGTATGTTTTTGTAGCAGTAGCAGTAGTAGTAAAAAGGGTGATTTCAGGGTATTGAAATCTCTCTAACCCAGTGGACTGGGCTAAAATGCAATTTAGTTAAAGTTGATAGATTATTACAGTAAAAAACAATGATTTTGCAATATTCCCATGTCTAGTTGTTGTCTCTCCTTTTAATCATCAATATTAAATATTTGATAAAGCGTTCATTGAGTATTTACAGTCTATGAAGCATTGTGGAAATACAACAACAAAAATAAGACAGCTCCTGAATCTAAAATGTAAAAATATGAGAATAAAGACAATACATGAACCATTTGGAAAGAAAAAAGCATGTAGCAATCAAAACAAACGGTATTTTAAGTAAGAGTGTTTAGAGCTGAATAGGATTATTGGATGACAGTCTTTTCTTAGAGATCCAATGCAACCACATCTTTTAAAACCTTGTAGCTACCAAAGAGAGAAGAGAAATCAAGAAGTCCTTTCCCACAGAATTGGAAACCATCTTAGAGAGTAGCACACAGGCAACAAAACTCAATTGCACACGTATCGCTCTTCCATTCCTCCGAGTCTAATGTAGTGGTTGATATTTCTCCAACGCTTACTAATAGAAAAAAATCTATTACAACGTTGATGTCTAGTTCTTATGAAATAATTATTGCTCCAAATATTTCGTATGTGTACACCTGCCTTAAGTATTGAAATTGAACTACCCTTGATAGAATCTGGCTTAAATGTTTATAGACTTCATAGCGTCAGGCTATGTGCGTTGGGACCTTATTGAACTTTTAAAGATATTTTTAATCAGAAATAAGATCTATGCCCTAAGTCGTATCATAGTTACATATAATAATTACAATAACCTGTAAGAAGCTTCCTTTAATTTTCTAGTAAGTAGTACTTAACTCGTGTTTATTTTTAAGAAGGAGAAAAGAAAGGACAAGTGAAGATTTGGGTTAGAAGAGAAACACAAAAGTGAATTTAGCTTCAGAGAGGAATAACCACATCCAAAGAGGGGTGCCCACAATTTGTTAATGGCAATGTGTGTGTGTGTGGGGGGGGGGTTATAGGTACACATCTGTGTGTGTGTGTGTGTGTGTCTGTGTCTGTGTGTGTGTGTGAGAGAGAGAGTATGAAGGTGAAGGCAACGTGTTGAGCCAGGGTACTTCCTGGGGATGAATATCTCCAATTACGCCGCCTCTGCGGGGCAAATGTGTGCTGTGGAGCTAAGGATGAAACATGGTTCAGCTTTTGTTCCAGTTGGGAAGAGCGTCCTTGCGTATGGGGACAGTGGGCGTCTGTAATCACAGCCCACATGAGGGCAGCAGACCCTCTTTCCAGTTATTCTCTCAAATCATAAACGTGCAAGAGCGGTATCTATCTTCGAGAAAGAAAATATGTCCAAAGTTTCATTCCAAGACTTTAGAAAGAATGCCAATAAACGTTTAGCACAGGCAATGCTTAAAGAACCGACACACTCAACTTTTAAATCTAGTATTAGCAGATGAGTAGATGTACGCTTTTCTGCACATTTTAAGAATTGGTTGGTGCAGTTTCGAAAATGTAATTCAGTTCATTGTAGGAGTTTCTAATTTATAGCTAAAGAGAATGAGGCACAGTCTAAGACTGTAGCATTTTATCTCATTTAGATAAGAAAATATCTGAAAATACTGATATTTTAAGTTTAAACAAAATATTGACCTTTGAAGTACTGATGGTCTTGAGAGAATTTGTAATTTTTTTAAAAAAAATTTCCCAAGCATCTCTCTCTAAATCCAAAGGACATCTATGGTAATGTTCTACATGTATATATATATTTTTTTCTTGGTTCTTCCTCCTAAAGTCTGCCATACAATATATAAATTTAATACTTTTTAAGTCATCTTAACTTGTTGCCCACTTGAGAAATTCAGATCCTGATGGCTCCTTTTCATTACTTGCAAAAATCACTATGCTGTCTGTCACCTGTGTTATTTGTCAGATGATGACCCATGGACACATTGACATGAATATGATAGTATTTCAGTCTTAGCTCTGTCACTGATTTCTTATATCAAATCTGTATCTGTCTGGAGTTGCATTTGCCCACCCCTGCAGTGGTCAGCTAGTCAACATTTAATGCAGTTTGCTTTCTCTCTCTTTTTTTTCTTCTTCATATTTACAAATCCAGTAGATCTTTACCAATCAGAGAAGCAGCAGGACAGGCAAGACCTTAATTTACAATGACTCTTTTCCATTTGTTAATAACCATTTAAAATTTGCTCAATGAATATTAATTTTTTTTTTTTTTTGGTGGTTCGCGGGCGTCTCACTGTTGTGGCCTCTCCCATTGCGGAGCACAGGCTCCGGACGTGCAGGCTCAGCGGCCATGGCTCACGGGCCCAGCCACTCCGCAGCACATGGGATCTTCCCGGACCGGGGCATGAACCCGCGTCCCCTGCATCGGCAGGGGGACTCTCAACCTCTGCGCCACCAGGGAAGCCCGAATATTAATTTTCATATGCAGATAGAATAGTTAACAGACATTCATAAATATATGACCAAGTGGCCTTTAGCTTTTTATGGACATATAACCTAAATACTGAAAAGTATGAAAACCAAGTGACCAACTGGATAGGTTAACATAAAGAGAACACACCCATGTAGTAACCTTCCAGGTCAGTAGGTAGAATTTGAACAGGACGGCAGAAACGTCTTTCACACGCCTCTGTCGTCACTACCCACTTCACCCTCTACACACGTAATTGCCTGCAGTAAACTCTGCCTGTTCTCAGACCTTATAAAAATGGAGCAATACAGTTAGCTTTGCTTTTTGTGGCTCCTTTTACTCAATATTTCTCAAGATTATTCATGCTGTTGGTTCCAGCTCTGCATGATTGGTTTCATGGCTCTATAATACTTCATTGGCTTCATGTCCTACAATGTACTGATTCCTTCTATTAATAGAATCACTAGCTATTTGGGTTGTTTCCAGTTTGGAACAATTATAAATAGTGGTACTCTGGACTCACATGCATGGACTTTATCCCTGGTAACTTAGTATTTTCAGTGCTATTTTACATGGTAAGTATAACGAGTTATTAAATTCGTTTTCCCTCTTGTAGATGGCAGAGACTGATGTTTGTGTACTACGCAGCATTCCCCCTAATTTTAGTATTTTGTGGATTCTCTGGCTTGTTGACTGTCGTAAGTCTGTCGCCTATTAATCATTTTTTTTTTCTAAAAACTCTCAGAACTTTGTAGTCTTTTCTGGGCGGGAGGTACATTCTCAAATATAATATTGAATAGATGCAGGGTTATCTTTTTCTCTGAATGCTTCTGATTCCTGCGGAACGTTGAGAAGTTAATCCTTTATGAAGTAAAAGAAGCCCCCTCGGGCTTCCGTGGTGGTGCAGTGGTTGAGAGTCCGCCTGCCGATGCAAGGGACGCGGGTTCGTGCCCCGGTCCGGGAGGATCCCACGTGCCGCGGAGTGGCTGGGCCCGTGAGCCATGGCCTCTGAGCCTGCGCGTCCGGAGCCTGTGCTCCGCAACGGGAGAGGCCACAGCAGCGAGGGGCCCGCGTACCGCAAAAAAAAAAAAAAAAAAAAAAAAAAGAAGCCCCCTCATAGCGTTAGTCTGGTAAAAACGTTCCTGTAAATTAATCAGGGACTGGTGTTCGTTTGGGGAGTAGGTGGATGTTTAAGCATTTACCAAAGTAGACAGAAGAGTATAATGAATATACTCACCGCTGAACTTCAGTTATTATCAATTTAGAACCAGCGTGTTTCAACTACCCTCCCCTCTCCTGTCACCACCCTGGAAAGTGTCACACATTGTAGCTAATTATTGAGGGCCATTAATGAGTAGAGTTTCAGGACTAGTGTCTTCTTGCCTGTATTGGGCTGTTTCATTATTTATATGAATAGTCTGTGGGCTGTAATATGACACATTTTATTCCATTATCATTTTCTTCAATCTCTGTCTGAGATGTTATCCCATGTTTCAATATACTGTTGGCTGTTTCTCCTTTTTTTTCTCTCTTCCTGACCAGCCTTGTCAGTGCTTTTCCCATATTACTGTTCCCATATGCCAATATTTTAAATTTTATTTGCTATACTGTTGATTTTCTCTAGCATTCCACTGCAGACCGTGTGATTATTTTCTTCTCTGCGTTTACTTCTCAGTCCTTCTTTCTATTCTCTTTGTGTTTAATGTGGAGTTTCCAACTTATAATTATTTTTGTCTTTTATATTTCCTCGTTAAAATGAGTCATAGCAAAATTAAAATGAGTCCCCTTCACTCACACTTCACGTGCCTTGGTATATGATGTTGTCGGTGTCTTTGGATTCTGCATATTTTCCAACTTCTATGATATTTTTCTTTGGACCCCCTGAATCGTTCAGAAGCGTGTGTTTCATGATGCAAGCATATGATCTGTTTTTCCCTGGTGTTTTGTTATCATTTTATATTTATTTTGTTGCTGTGCGTTAGAGTGTGTGTACTGGTTAGTGCAGTAAGTTTGCACATTGTTCCGGGTATGCAGTGTTCTGGAAAAGCACATCAGTACCGTCCTTTTCACATTCTAAGTTGTATCTGCATCTCTTTTCTAAATACTTTTCTGCTTGTCAAACCTTTTCAGAGAAAGATTTATTTAAATCTAAGGCAGATTTTGGATTTGCCAGTTTTTCTGTTTACTTTTGGCTGTGTCGTGTGTGTGGCGGGGAGAGGGAGGGAGAGAGCTTTGCTATTTTGTTAGGTGAAAGCAAGATCAGAATTCTGGTGATTTTTGTTTCTGCCTTTTCTTTATTACAAATTTCTGCACGTTTTCTTGGTTTCCAGCTCTGCGACTCTGATAGCGCCTTGCTGGAGAAATGGCAACCCTCGGGCTCCGAGACATCTGAGATGAGGTTTGGTGTTTCATTATTAAAAATAATAAGACTTCTCTGTCCAGAAGGCTCGCTACACGGTATCATAACTAACATAGAGAGCAGTCTGTCGTCACAAAGTACCTGATTCTAGCTGGATGCAGCCTCTTACTGGCTGCCCTCTCCCCGCACGGGTTCCTGAGTAATTGAGATGTAGACAGAGTTATCGGCATAAACAAGTTATCCCTGCTTCAAGAGCATGAAGTATAAGACTCTGGGGATTTAGGTAGATAAAAATTGCCACATTTTTCTGCACAGAGAACGCACACCGACACACACACACTTCCCATAAATACGGTATCGAATGTGAGTATGGACTTCACGCAACATACAGGACACACGCATGCCAACACATGCCCATGATTTCATATGACACTATTATTTACAGAACGATCTGTTAATGCTGGTAGTTACCAGCCTCAAATATTTCTGCTTCAGTGAACAAGGTGCAGCCATTCATCATCACAGAAGCTATAGGCAGCGGCAAAAATCCACGCTTTTTCTCTGGCTTACGATAGCCCTCTCCGTTGGAGAGTCAACCTCGATTGTGGGGAAACCCCAGCTGTGGGCCCCTCCCCAGGAGGAGCTGCTTCTCCAGGAAAGAGTTGTTTCTCCTTTCTGTACACCTGTGTTCCGTCCTCTGCCTCCGTATTTCATTGCTCTGAACCGCTGCAGCATCCATTCTAGGATTGCCTGGTTTCTCCAATAGCTGTCCAAGTGGTTAATGCATAATATTGGGATGGATGTGTATGCGTCCATTTATAGATACGTGGTGGGCAGGTACAAGTAAGAGGAAGTGACCCTGGGTCAAAGGGGGCTCTATCCATTGACCGGCATCCTTAAAAGAGAAGGGAGAGAAGCGGTAGATACAGAGACACAGAGGGGCCCTGTGAAGACAGAGGCAGAGACGGGAGGGAGGCGACCAGAAGCCCAGGGATGCCTGGAGCCCCCGGAAGCTGGAAGAGGCAGGAAGGACCATCCCTCAGAGCCTCTGCCGGGAGCATGGCCCTGCCCACACCTTGATTTCTGACCTCTGTCCTCCAGAACCATGAGGGAATACATCTCTGTTGTTTTAGACATTTCTCTAATTTTAAGCCACCAACTTTGTGATAATATGTTGTAGTAGCCACAGGAAACTCATACAAGATACATACATGGACATACATGTATGTTCATACACACACACATTTTTATTATATATTTATACATTTCAAAATTTATTGTGTATAATATATATATTCCTTTTGTTTACAGAATTACTTTGCCAACACCTATCCAGTGCTTAATTGATAGTATGTGTGACGGATATATGTGTGTACACACACACGTGTACACACACACGTGAACACACATAGTGAAAATACATATTATTGGAATGGGATCTGGAAAAGGTCAGGAACCAAGGCGGTTACCAGACATTTGTTCCTTTCCAAAATGTCCGTAAGACATTTGTTTCACTCTAAACGATTCTTGATATCTGGTCCTGTCCAAAACATCCATGAGCATATTTGGTCCATGCCAAATGGTTTTAGACAGGACCAAACGTCAAGGACCTTTTGGTGTGGACCAAATGTCTTAGGGACGTTTTGGACAGGACGAAATACGACGAGGTATCAGGGACATTTTGGTGTGGCTCCAATGTCTTAGGGACCTTTTGGATGGGACCAAATATGACCAGATATCAAGGACGTTTTGGTGTGGACCAAATGTCTTGGGGAACTTTTGGACAGGACCAAATATCCTAAAATAAGCAAGGCAGCCTTTTTCACATTCTTCAGCTTCTCTTTTCACGTCAGATCCACTAGGCTTCCCCACGTGTATGCTTCTGCTCATATCATGAACCACCCTTAGACGAATTAGTCACAGGTTAGGGTGACGTAATAAAAACCCGTCCCTTAGTGAATGGCCGCCAACTCAAGCATCCCGTTGCCCCAGCCACTCTCTGCCCTCCCCATGAGTAGTAATAATGGCCTCTCCATTCTCTCCATCCCTGTGACGGGGTTTGCCTTCCTTAGAGCGTTGTCACAGAAAGACTGATTTTGTCGGCTGATTGCCAAGGGATTACAAGTACCACTTTCCCCCAGCAAGTGGGGAAGCAGCAGATGTGCTGTAGATGCTCACTAAAATGTTTACTGAAGCGAGGCACTGCTCCTGAGGGAAGTTCCTCAGGGGAACCATGCTCTGTATACATGGGCTTCTCCAAAATATTTCACCCCTAACTGCCCCTCACGCTATGCTGGGACTCATGTATACGAGAAACCCTGGCTTCTGCCCTCCGGAGTTTAAACGTTATTCAAGTTATAGGAGGTTGCACAAAATGTAATAATAACAAGGGTAATAGTACTTGTTGCTATACAAGTACAAATACAAGTACTTGTACATACAGTTATTAGACACGGAAATGTATTTTGGATGTGCTTAAACAGACAGATGTAGAAAAATGACCGTAAAGAACATTGGGTTTAGAGAATTGTACACTTAATCTGAAGCCATGTATTTAAGTAGAGCAGTTACCCTAGTAATGGGGATTCCAGAAAAGATGGGGGGGGGGTGTTTAAAGGGCACGTTCGCTGGAGGAGTACAAGGCAAAGGTTGGAGAAACTGATTGCACAGAAATATAGGAGAAGAAACTTGGTGGTACACATCTACAGAAGCCTGAGATGGGAGGAATTTCAAGGAAGACCTGGCTACAGTTCTGAATCTTTTCAGGGCTATTCAGAGGAAAAGTTCACTGAATGTAATGAACCCCAGGCCTTGCAGTCTCTGTATGAAGATAGTTGCAGGTAACTTTTAATGACTGTGTACACCGTGCCATGCTTGATGCCAGCAATTTTACACACATTCATTGATAACACATCAGTTGTGCAAGACGGGTGACATCACTAAGAAGGCTCGCTTGGGGGCGGCCCTTTCCCCCCAGCCCCGCGGAGAAAGAATCTCCTTTCTTTCTTCTCACCCCACTGCCCTTCTTTCAAATATCAGAACCTGCAGCATTCTTTATTCCTCAACAGCAGACGTTACTCAAGTTCTGAATTAACAAGTGCACTTTGAAATTCAGCTGCAGAGACTCAAAGCAGAGAGGAATTCATGAACACGGCTGGAGATCTTAACAACCCTCTCTCGGTAAAGGAGAGACGCGAAATCAGTAGGTTATAAATAGGTACGATTGTAAAAGCCTATTAACCAGATACTTGTAATTCTCCTTTCTAAAGCCTTACATCCACAATTCTAGAATACACGTCCTTTAGAAGGCGCACGACGTAGTCACCAAAATAGACCATATTCGGGATTATCAAGCAAGATTCAGTAACTTTCAAAGGAATAAAATAATGCAGAGTTGTTTTCTCTGAACACACACATGCACAGCTAAAACATCCTACATACTTGGTATGGAGAAAATTCGCATTAACTAATTTATCCAGCAGTGAATAAACGTGGACATTAGAAAATATTTGAACTGAAAAAGGATGAAAATGCAACATAGCGAATTTTTTCAGAGGTAGTGAAAACAGCGCCGAAGGTAATCGTTTTAAAATACTATTAGGTTGGCTAAAAAGTTCGATCCGGTTTTTCCGTAAGATCTTACGGACAAACCCAAACGCACTTTTTGGGCAACCCAAGATTTATTAGTTATGTGAGACTGGGCTTTGGAAGAGACGTTTGTAGCCGAGGAAACAAAAACTGAATCTGTGGTGTACAGATGGCACTCAGTGGCGTGACACTGTATGAGATCACCCAAGGAGGGAGTGCCAGAGAGAGAGAGATGTCGGAAGTCTGAGACTTAGATCCTGACAATATTAAGAGGTCAGGGAACAGAGAAGGAAATCACAAAAGACACTGAGAAATAGCAGTGGGCATGGGAGAAAAAATCAAAAGGAGCCAGTGCAGCTGTCACACGAGAATAAAGACATCGTCGTCCCGAAGGCCAAGTTGCAAACGAGGTGAACTCTTGCGAGATGGAGACTGAGAATCGAAAATTGGATTCAGCTCCATGACGTTATTAGTGAGGTTTACACGAATAACTTCTAGACAGTGGAAGCTGCAAAACCCTGCCTGGATTGTCTTTAGGACAGAAGGGGCTGGTGCAGGTGTCCCAGGCGTGTGAGTAGAAACAATTCCTTTGGAGGAATTTCGCAGTGCGTGGCAGCAAGAAGGAGCGGATGTGAGTTGGTCGGGGAAGTGGGATCAAGATATTTTTCTAAGATGGGAAATCTGGCAGCTTTTTTGTGGATGGGAGGAACCCACTTGGGAATTGGTGCAGAATTTGTATCCTTCAGAGCACGAGGAGGGAGGGAATCCTTGCTCAGATGGAGGGGTTGTGTTTGGAAAGGAGGAGGGTGGCTAGCATCCGTCACCGTTCAGAGTATGTGGTTTCAGATGTGGGTACCTCGGTGGCGATGCAGGTAGAAGCCCATGGATGCTTTGGTCTCACTGCTTCCAGGTTCTTGAAGAAACGCAAAGCAAAATCTTCAGCTGATTGAGGGGGTAAGTCTTAGGGGGTAAGTCTTAGGATTCTAGGGGAGGAAAGTACAAAATATTTATCAGAGGCAGTTGGAGGATTACTAGACTGCGGAAGTAAACTGGGGGAACCTGGACACCCCACATGGCATTTACCATCACAAATGTAAAGTCACAGTGGTTGGGGTGGTTATGTTCATGGTGGCCAGTGGGGTGTAGATGGAGTTGTATTTAATCAGACCTGGGGGTAGAAGCTAGTGTAATAAAATGAGAGAGAGGCCAGGGATTCAGGGAGTAAGTTTAGGAGTGATGACGGTGTCTTACCACTGGATTTTAGTGGGGAAACGGGGTCAAGAAAGGTGAGTTTCAGTGAAAATGTAGTAGCTTCGATGGATTGGTGAAGCCGGTGAAGTGAATGGTTTTTGGAAATGGATTGGGGAGTTAGTGGTGAGCGGGAACAGTTGAGATTCAAGATGAGAAAGCAGTTGTAGCCTTGAACTTACGGAGGACGGGTGCTTATTGGAAACCATCGTGTGTAGGGACTTAGGTTAGGTGGAGGAAAGGCATCATTGCAGGTAAGATTTCAGAGAACCTAAGGGCAAGGGTAGTGAAAGGATCAGGTGAATGTATATATAAATATTAAGAATTAGCTCCGCAGAATTGGAGCCCATGACAATAAAGCAAGAGGCAGAATGTTGAGAAACGAGAGGGACGGATTTGGGTGTCAGGAAAAGAGAATAATATGATGAAATGGATGATAAGAGCATGTAAGTGTATGGGAACAAAATTGTCCACCCCAAAATGTGTGTCTGACGTGAGGATTATTTTAGAATGATTATTTTAAAAAGCAGAAGATTCAGGAAGTCTTTCTTTTTACCTCCCCTTAGTTGCCTAAAGAATTTAGATAGAGGGCTTGTTCCTGGAATGGGGCATCACCAGACATGTCTGCAAAGAATGTGGACCATGCGGGGTGGGGAAACTCAGCAGGGCCTGGAGATGAGTCCACTCCGTGTCCCACTGTCTCTGCAGGCCCAGCAAACACTTGTTTACAAACGTTGGCTTCTCCGTCTCCATGGGAACGCCCTCCTCCCCTTTGAGGTCCCAAACCAATACCCCAAGAGCCTCTTTTTTTTGTCTATAGCTGAAGATGATATTTAAGGTGCGGGTTTTGATCATTTTGGCACGTGACTCAGGGTCTCCAGGTCTCTCCTGTGGATACATGTTTTTCAACTTTGGTTTGATTTTCGCCTGTTCATCTGTCCCATGTCAATTTAATTCTTAGATTTTAATCTTAAGAACCTAGAAGGGTAGAGAAAAATGCCTTCCTTCCCCACAAAAGTGAGGTAATCGGATGACGTGGGCTTTGAAGCTGGAGGATGGGCTGAGAGTGGCCATGGCAACAGGGCAGACACCGAATATTTCAGGGAACCGGCTTGCAGGTGACTGGGGGGGCCAGCCTGAGGTCAGGCTCCTGCACCAGCTGAGACACCAGGATATGGAAAATTCGGGCCGTGAGCAGAATCGCGATTGCGTGCTGCTGACTAAGGAGGGCTGGGTGTCTGAGGTCCCTTTGTCACCTGCACCGATACACCCAGGGGGCATGGGAAAATGCAATGTCCTCTCCAGCACCTCAGCTCGGGATGGTTACGTGGCTCTGATTGTCCTTAAATCTCTAAAATTGCTCCTGTTTACATCTCTGTATTATTCTAAGTGTCCGTGGATGGCAGTTAAGAATCTCCTGGAAACACAGTACAGCCAAGGCAAACAAAAATAACCAGCATTCCCCACTTTGAATTCACGGAGTTACTGCTATAGCGGGGTCTTACTGCTTCAAGTCCACTGAAGATTTTCTCCAGTAACTTGTGTTTTTTGTTCTCAGGACCTCCCCATAGCCCTGAATGATTATAGATCCCTCAGATTTGGTTGGAATACAAGAACTGCCTGATTTTTTTCCTTGGCACGTATCAAATCTCTTCCCATTTTTTTTTTAACTTTAGGATTCACAAGACTTTAATAAAAGATGTCAATATAGTTTTATCTTTGTGTTTCAAAAACCAGCCAATTTATTATTTTTTTATTGAGGTATAGTTAATTTACAATATTGTGTTAGTTTCAGGTGTACAGCAGTGATTCAGTATATATATATATATATATATATATATATATATATATATATATATATATATATATATATTCTTTTTCAGATTTCTTTTCCCATATGGGTTATTATGGAATATTGAGTAGGGTTCCCTGTGCTGTACAGTAGGACCTGGTTGATTATCTAGTTTATATATAGTAGTGGGTCTATGCTAATCCCAAACTCCTAATTCCTCTTTCTCCTACCACCTCTCCTGCTAGCCGAAAGTTTGTTTTCTAGGTCTGTGAATCTATTTCTGAAAACCCATCCAGTTTACTTCTACATATAAGTAGATACACCACACAGCCAAGTAAAAAAAAAAAAAAGAAGCAGAATAGTTTTATAGGCAAAGATGCGAAGTATACGTAGAGTGGCGTGGAAAGTACAGCCTCCCTGTTTCTATACGTGTTGAAGGGAAAGTTAAATCCTGTACTGCATGGAATTTGGTATTCCGTAAGCTGATTTCCTCATCTTGCAGCAGAACTGAATACCAAGATGATGGGTAAAAACTCAAGACACGTTGGTGATGTTCTCGAGCAGAACACAGAACCCGCTCTCTGTGGGACAAAACTGCCCCGAAACACTATCCCTCAGAAATGTTGCGTAGAGGTGAATTGCCACCGGCTGGCACCAGGAGCTGCTGATTTTGCTCCAAAAGGCTTCCAGAAACTGTCCCGGGAGCTGCTAGCGGAGAGCAGTCTGAAGCTCATCGGGCTGGCTCACCTTTGTCCCCTTGGCCCCAACACATCTGTTCCCTCCTGTGGTCCTTGTCGAAATCACTGCGATGGGCGTTAAAAGGACTCCTGGGATGTTAGGTCAAGAGTCTATGGTGCTACATACCAGAGACACACAGTCTGATTCTATAAACAGTATAATTACCATTTTTATTACCAACCAAGAAGGCAGATTAAGAGAGGATGGTATGTCTTATGCCATTTGCATACGTACACATGTGACGTATATATGCATACGTGTGTGTGTGTGAGTGTGCGTGTATATATACACATATTAATGTATATGTCTGTCTGTCTGTATGTATACACACACGTATACAGATATAATTTACACTTACTTGTAATTTACAATTCACATATCTTATCATTTACACTTAGATTTACAAAATTCTCCACCTCCTCAGAAGAAAAGATTTAAAACAGAAAGAAGAAATGATGCAATAAAAGTAGGTCCCACTAAAGACCTCAGTTTGCAGATTTCCCTGACATTTTCTCGTTGTCTGAGAATATTTTTTATCAAATAATTTGCAGCATTTAATTATATTTCTGTGCATTAGACATAGGGCAGACATGTGAAAATAAAGATTGTCTGTGGGCTACACTTAGGTAAAGCTTTCACATTTTGCTAGGTTAGGTCTGTAGTAAAACTCATACATGTGTTCTAGTTTGGGGTTTTTCTAAAGATGGTTACTGTAAATCTTGATTCCATTGTAAATTTAATACAGTTACCAGATCCATCCATACCACTGTCTGTTAAAATATTTTTTTATTACTGCTGCTGAGATATGCAGTTAAATATTGTTATTATCAACAATTAGCATAACCAAATACTAACCATTCAGGACACAGAAGGACTCAAGTAAAAAATATGCTGAAACATGTTTTTGTATGTAGTGATATTATTAACCATCCTCATTCTAGACAAGGACTACACAGTGTTACAAATAATTAATGATAATCTAGTGAAAGAAACACAGTAACATGGTACTGCATATAGACATGCCAACAAGTTTAATCATGAACCTCATGCATCTCCTTTTTATATTTTCTTATAAGGCAGTACATTATTAGACTGACTTTTCCACTCTATCATATAGTTTTATTACTATCCCTGCTGTCACAGTAAATTACCAAGTATTATAAAGATAATATAACCAGTTTTGTCCCACGGGTCTTTACAATAATAGTTTTCCTTTATGAAAATGCCATAATTTGACAGATAAGTGTATGGTAGAGTTTCTAGTTGGATCGAGGCAAAAATATAAATGTAAGTGCATACAATTTTAATGATGCATACACACATATAAATAGGAATATTTCTAACAGTATTATATAGCTTGCTTCGTTTTAATTTTGTTGAGATAATTGGTAAGTAGATTGAAAGGTGACCCACGGCTTACGGGGAAGTCAGATAACTTTCTCATGACAAATCTGAAGGTTTTTTTGTTTTGTTTTATTTTTGGCTGTGTTGGGTCTTCATTGCTGCATGCGGGCTTTCTCTAGTTGTGGCGAGCGGGGGCTTCTCTTCATTGTGATGTGCGGGCTTCTCATTGCGGTGGCTTCTCGTTGCGGAGCATGGGCTCTAGGTGCGCAGGCTTCAGTAGTTGTGGCACGCGGGCTCAGTAGTTGTGGCGCACAGGCTCTAGAGCGCAGGCTCAGTAGTTGTGGCACACAGGCTTAGTTGCTCCGCAGCATGTGGGATCTTCCCGGACCAGGGCGCAAACCCATGTCCCCTACATTGGCAGGCAGATTCTTAACCACTGCGCCACCAGGGAAGCCCCAGTCTGAAGTTTTTAAATTGGTTTATTACAATGTTCAGCAATCCAAGCACAGAATGCTTCATTATGTATTTGTAGGTTGGCTTTGTTGTGTTTTCCCAGATACTGTTACGGCTTTCTTGTGTGTTGGCTTTATTAAATCGTTGTATGCCAGTTAATCTATAATACAGTTTGTGATTTAACATAAGGAGAATGTGTAGAATAATGCTGAAGTGTGGTGAATGACAGGGAAATAGATACTTTGCAACATCCTCACCAACTATGGACAGCTCCAAGCATGCATCATCATGGACCACTCCTCCTGGGATGACAATAGATGCAGAAAGCAGTCATCCAGTGATTCTGACCCTTGATGATGACACAAATACTGCATCCAACCTATAAAAAGAGAGAAATAGAAAATACATCTACTGAAAGTATTTCACTAAGCCACAAATTATTATTAATGGTAAAAAAAATTAGTAGATGCTACCCTTTGGCTCCTTACCTAATTCATTGTTCTGAGCATTCTCTCAGCATTCTTGTCTACTTCTCATATTAACCCATTAAGCTAGGTGTCATTGTTACCCCATTTCACAGATGAGGAAATTGAGGTTTTGAGTGATGAAAAAACATTACTTATTGTTAAATATTTAGTGATTTCCTGGGCCAGAGTGAAACTAGGAGTAAAAACTGGGGCTTAAAGAAGATTTAATATTGAGCTACTTTCCATTTGTGAAGAAAAGATTCCACTCTTTCTTAATATACTGGTTCCAGAACGGTTATTCTGATGATGAAACAGTGTAATAATTGTAAAGACCTTAGGATAATCATTGGTCCTTGGTGATCACCATTCATGTCTATCTTACCTTATTAATATCAGGGTAGAGGACTACCCTGTATAATAGCAAGTTAATACTTTGAAACAATGCTAGGTCTAAGGCATGTGCTTTTAAAAA
The DNA here is from genome assembly GCF_949987515.2 of Delphinus delphis. NCBI lineage: Eukaryota > Metazoa > Chordata > Mammalia > Artiodactyla > Delphinidae > Delphinus > Delphinus delphis. Next base: position 123,198,925 of record NC_082704.1, read on the forward strand.
TAGCAACAATAATAACAAAAATAAATTTTCTTGCCCACTGGAAGAGATTGCTTCTACTAGTGTACATGAGGAGAATAGATTAGTCCGTTTAATTAAGAGATATCTAAGTGATAATATATGTTATTTTTGTCAAGTTCATGAAAGCTAATCCCATGTGAGATTTTGCTGTGGGCTAATTATTTTCTCTATTGTATTCAATACGTCTCTCATAATATACAGAAAATAGAGGAAGCCAATTCGTCATACAACTTTAAATTGACGTTATTGCGAGAGACGTTGAAAATTTTAAGTATTGCTTAAAAATAAACAACAGAGAACACATAATTGTATAAGACGCTAAAAGATGATTACTACCCCCTTCTGCCCACAATAACAATTTATTTTTATACCATCATGTTTAAAAAAAAAACCTGATAAAATTTCTGCAATTAATTTCTTTGAGATTTCCCCATAAACTTTTTTTTTTTACATCTTTATTGGAGTATAATTGCTTTACAATGGAGTGTTAGTTTCTGCTTTATAAGAAAGTGAATCAGTTATACATATATTCCCATATCTCTTCCCTCTTGTGTCTCCCTCCCTCCCACCCTCCCTATCCCACCCATCCAGGTGGTCACAAAGCACCGAGCTGATCTCCCTGTGCTATGTGGCTGCTTCCCATTAGCTATCTATTTTACGTTTGGTAGTGTATATATGTCCATGCCACTCTCTCGCTTTGTCACAGCTTACCCTTCCCCCTCCCCATAACCTCAAGTCCATTCTCTAGTAGGTCTGTGTCTTTATTCCTGTCTTACCCCTAGGTTCTTCATGACATTTTTTTCCCCTTAAATTCAATGTATATGTGTTAGCATACGGTATTTGTCTTTCTCTTTCTGACTTACTTCACTTTGTATGACAGACTCTAGGTCCATTCACCTCATTACAAATAGCTCAATTTCGTTTCTTTTTATGGCTGAGTAATATTCCATTGTATATATGTGCCACATCTTCTTTATCCATTCATCTATTGATGGACACTTAGGGTGCTTCCATGTCCTGGCTATTGTAAAGGAGCTGCAATGAACATTGTGGTATATGACTCTTTTTGAATTATGGTTTTCTCAGGGTATATGCCCAGTAGTGGGATTGCTGGGTCATATGGTAGTTCTGTTTGTAGTTTTTTAAGGAACCTCCATAATGTTCTCCATAGTGGCTGAACCAATTCACATTCCCACCAGCAGTGCAAGAGGGTTCCCTTTTCTCCACACTCTCTCCAGCATTTATTGTTCCTAGATTTTTTGATGATGGCCATTCTGACTGGTGTGACATGATATCTCATTGTAGTTTTGATTTGCATTTCTCTAATGATTAATGATGTTGAGCATTCTTTCATGTGTTTGTTGGCAGTCTGTATATCTTCTTTGGAGAAATGTCTATTTCAGTCTTCTGCCCATTTTTGGATTGAGTTGTTTGTTTTTTGTTATTGAGCTGCATGAGCTGCTTGTAAATTTTGGAGATTAATCCTTTGTCAGTTGCTTCATTTGCAAATATTTTCTCCCATTCTGACGGTTGTCTTTTGGTCTTGTTTATGGTTTCCTTTGCTGTGCAAAAGCTTTGCGGTTTCATTAATTCCCATTTGTTTATTTTTGTTTTTCTTTCCATTTCTCTAGGAGGTGGGTCAAAAAGGATCTTGCTGTGATTTATGTCATAGAGTGTTCTGCCTATGTTTTCCTCTAAGAGTTTGATAGTTTCTGGCTTTACATTTAGGTCTTTAATCCATTTTGAGCTTATTTTTGTGTATGGTGTTAGGGAGTGATCTAATCTCATACTTTTATCTGTCCAGTTTTCCCAGCACCACTTATTAAAGAGGCTGTCCTTTCCCCACTGTACATTCCTGCCTCCTTCATCAAAGATAAGGTGACCATATCTGCATGGGTATATCTCTGGGCTTTCTATCCTATTCCATGATCTGTCTTTCTGTTTTTGTGCCAGTACCATACTGTCTTGATTACTGTAGCTTTGTAGTATAGTCTGAAGACAGGGAGCCTGATTCCTCCAGCCACGTTTTTAGTTCTCAAGATTGCTTTGGCTATTCGGAGTCTTTTGTGTTTCCATACAAATTGTGACATTTTTTTGTTCTAGTTCTGTGAAAAATGCCAGTGGTAGTTTGATAGGGATTGCATTGAATCTGTACACTGCTTTGTGTAGTAGAGTCATTTTCACAATGTTGATTCTTCCCTACCAAGAACATGGTATGTCTCTCCATCTATTTGTATCAACCTTAATTTCTTTCATCAGTGTCTTATAATTTTCTGCATACAGGTCTTTTGTCTCCTCAGGTAGGTTTATTCCTAGATATTTTGTTCTTTTTGTTGCAATGGTAAATGGGAGTGTTTTCTTGATTTCACTTTCAGATTTTTCATCATTAGTGTACAGGAATGCCAAAGATTTCTGTGCATCCATTTTGTATCCTGCTACTTTACCAACTTCATTGATTAGCTCTAGTAGTTTTCTGGTTGCATCTTTAGGATTCTCTACGTATAGTATCACGTCATCTGCAAACAGTGACAGCTTTACTTCTTCTTTTCCGATTTGGATTCCTTTTATTTCCTTTTCTTCTCTGATTGCTGTGGCTAAAACTTCCAAAACTATCTTGAATAAGAGTGGTGAGAGTGGGCAACCTTGTCTTGTTCCTGATCTTAGTGAAATGCTTTCATTTTTTCACCATTGAGGACGATGTTGGCTGTGGGTTTGTCATATATGGCCTTTATTATGTTGAGGAAAGTTCCCTCTATGCCTGCTTTCTGCAGGGGTTTTATCAAAATGGGTGTTGAATTTTGTCGAAAGCTTTCTCTGCATCTATTGAGATGAACATATGGTTTTTCTCCTTCAATTTGTTAATATGGTGTATTACATTGACTGATTTGCATATATTGAAGAATCTTTGCATTCTTGGAATAAACCCCACTTGATTATGGTGTATGATCCTTTTAATGTGCTGTTGGATTCTGTTTGCTAGTATTTTGTTGAGGATTTTTGCATCTAAGTTCATTAGTGATACTGGCCTGTAGTTTTCTTTCTTTGTAACATCCTTGTCTGGTTTTGGTATAAGGGTGATGGTGGCCTCATAGAATGAGGTTGGGAGTGTTCCTCCCTCTGTAACGTTTTGGAAGAGTTTGAGAAGGAAAGGTGTTAGCTGTTCTAAATGTTTGTTAGAATTCGCCTGTGAAGCCATCTGGTCCTGGGCTTTTGTTTGTTGGAAGATTTTTAATCACAGTTTCAATTTCAGTGCTTGTGTTTGGTCTGTTCATATTTTCTATTTCTTCCTGATTCAATCTTGGCAGGCTGTGCATTTCCAAGAATTTGTCCATTTCTTCCAGGTTGTCCATTTTATTGGCATAGAGTTGCTTGTAGTAATCTCTCATGATCTTTTGTGTTTCTGCAGTGTCAATTGTTACTTCTCCTTTTTCATTTCTAATTCTATTGATTTGAGTCTTCTCCCTTTTTTTCTTGATGAGTCTGGCTAATGGTTTATCAATTTTGTTTATCTTCTCAAGGAACCAGCTTTTAGTTTTATTGATCTTTGCTATCGTTTCCCTCATTTCTTTTTCATTTATTTCTGATCTGATCTTTACGATTTCTTTCCTTCTGCTAACTTTGGAGTTTTTTGTTCTTCTTTCTCTAATTGCTTTAGGTGCAAGGTTAGGTTGTTAATTCAAGATGTTTCCTGTTTCTTAGGGTGGGCTTGTATTGCTATAAACTTCCCTGTTAGAACTGCTTTTGCTGCATCCCATAGGTTTTGGGTCGTCGTGTCTCCATTGTCATTTGTTTCTAGGTATTTTTTGATTTCCTCTTTGATTTCTTCAGTGATCACTTCGTTATTAAGTAGTGTGTTGTTGAGCCTCCATGTGTTTGTATGTTTTACAGATCTTTTCCTGTAATTGATATCTAGTCTCATGGCGTTGTGGTCAGAAAAGATACTTGATACAATTTCAATTTCTTAGATTTACCAAGGCTTGGTTTGTGACCCAAGATATGATCTATCCTGGAGAATATTCCATGACCAGTTGAAAAAAATGTGTATTCTGTTGTTTTGGGGTGGAATGTCCTATAAATATTAAGTCCATCTTGTTTAATGTATCATTTAAAGCTTGTGTTTCCTTATTTATTTTCATTTTGGATGATCTGTCCATTGGTGAAAGTGGGGTGTTAAAGTCCCCTACTATGAATGTGTTACTGTCGATTTTCCCTTTTATGGCTGTTAGTATTTGCCTTATGTATTGAGGTGCTCCTATGTTGGGTGCATAAATATTTACAATTTTTATATCTTCTTCTTGGATTGATCCCTTGATCATTATGTAGTGTCCTTCTTTGTCTCTTCCAATAGTCTTTATTTTAAAGTCTATTTTGTCTGATATGAGAATTACTACTCCAGCTTTCTTTTGGTTTCCATTTGCATGGAATATCTTTTTCTATCCCCTCACTTTCAGTCTGCATGTGTCTCTAGGTCTGAAATGGGTCTCTTGTAGACAGCATATATATGGATCTTGTTTTCGTATCCATTCAGCCAGTGTGTGTCTTTCGGTGGGAGCATTTAATCCATTTACATTTAAGGTAATTATCGACATGTATGTTTCTATTCCCATTTTCTTAATTGTTTTGGGTTTGTTATAATAGGTCTTTTCCTTCTCTTGTGTTTCTTGCCTAGAGAAGAGCCTTTAGCATTTGTTGTAAAGCTGGTTTGGTGGTGCTGAACGCTCTCAGCTTTTTCTTGTCTGTAAAGGTTTTAATTTCTCCATCAAATCTGAGTGAGATCCTTGCTGGGTAATCTTGGTTGCAGGTTTTTCTCCTTCATCACTTTAAATATGTCCTGCCAGTCCTTTCTGGCTTGCAGAGTTTCTGCTGAAAGATCAGCTGTTAACCTTATGGGGATTCCCTGTGTGTAATTTGTTGTTTTTCCCTTGCTGCTTTTAATATGTTTTCTTTGTATTTAATTTTTGACAGTTTAATATGTGTCTTGGCATGTTTCTCCTTGGATTTATCCTGTATGGGACTCTCTGTGCTTCCTGGACTTGATTAACTATTTCCTTTCCCATAATAGGGAAGTTTTCAACTATAATCTCTTCAAATATTTTCAGTGTCTTTCTTTTTCTCTTCTTCTTCTGGAACCCCTATAATGTGAATGTTGGTGTGTTTAATGTTGTCCCAGAGGTCTCTGAGACTGTCCTCAGTTCTTTTCATTCTTTTTTTCTATTCTGCTCTGCAGTAGTTTTTTCCACTATTTTATCTTCCAGGTCAGTTATCTGTTCCTCTGCCTCAGTTATTCTGCTATTGATCCCATCTAGAGTATTTTTCATTTCACTTATTGTGTTGTTCATCATTGCTTGTTTCATCTTTAGTTCTTCTAGGTCCTTGTTAAACATTTCTTGTATTTTCTACATTCTGTTTTCAAGATTTTGGATCATCTTTACTATCATTACTCTGAATTCTTTTTCAGGTAGACTGCCTACTTCCTCTTCATTTGTTAGGTCTGGTGGGTTTTTATCTTGCTCCCTCACCTGCTGTGTGTTTTTCCGTCTTCTCATTTTGCTTATCTTACTGTGTTTGGGGTCTCCTTTTTGCAGGCTGCAGGTTCATAGTTCCCGTTGTTTTTGGTGTCTGTCCCCAGTGGCTAAGGTGGGTTCAGTGGGTTGTGTAGGCTTCCTGGTGGAGGGGACTAGTGCCTGTGTTCTGGTGGATGAGGCTGGATCTTGTGTTTCTGGTGGGCAGGTCCACGTCTGGTGGTGTGTTTTGGGGTGTTTGTGGACTTATTATGATTTTAGGCAGCCTCTCTGCTAATGGGTGGGGTTGTGTTCCTGTCTTGCTAGTTGTTTGGCATAGGGTGTCCAGCACTGTAGCTTGCTGGTTGTTGAGTGAAGCTGGGTGTTGGTGTTGAGATGGAGATCTCTGGGCGATTTTCGCCGTTTGATATTACGTGGAGCTGGGAGGTCTCTTGTGGACCAGTGTCTTGAAGTTGGCTCTCCCACCTCAGAGGCACAGCACCAAGAGGCTTTCATCCACACGGATCAGAATAATAGGGAGAAAAAGTAGAAAGAAAGAAATAAAGAGGATAAAAGAAAAGAAAATAAAGTAAGGTAAAATAAAATAAAATTATTAAAATAAAAAAATAAGAAAAACATTTTTAAGTAAAAAAAAAAAAAACACGGACGGATAGAACCCTAGGACAAATGGTGGAAGCAAAGCTATACAGACAAAATCTCACACGGATGCATACACATACACACTCACAAAAAGAGGAAAAGGGGAAAAAATCATAGATCTTGCCCTCGAAGCCCACCTCCTCAATTTGGGCTGATTCATTGTCTACTCAGGTATTCCACAGTTGCAGGTGCATCAATGATTGTGGAGCTTTAATCCGCTGCTCCTGAGGCTGCTGGGAGAGATTTCCCTTTCTCTTCTTGGTTCTCACAGCTCCCGGGGTCAGCTTTGGATTTGGCCCCGCCTCTGCGTGTAGGTCGCCGGAGGTCGTCTGTTCTTCGCTCAGACAGGACAGGGTTAAAAGAGCCGCTGATTCGGGGGCTCTGCCTCACTCAGGCCGGGGGGGAGGGAGGGGGCACAGAGTGCGGGGCGGGCCTGCGGCGACAGAGGCCGGCATGACTTTGCAACAGCCTGAGGCACGCCATGCGTTCTCCCTGGAAAGTTGTCCCTGGATCCCGGGACCCTGGCAGTTGCGGGCTGCACAGGCTCCCCGGAAGGGGGGGTGTGGATAGTGACCTGTGCTCGCACACAGGCTTCTTGGTGGCGGCAGCAGCAGCCTTAGCGTCTCCCGCCCGTCTCTGGGGTCCGCGCTTTTAGCTGCGGCTCGCGCCTGTCTCTGGAGCTCCTTTAAGCAGCGCTCTGAATCTCCTCTCCTCGCGCACCAGGAAACAAAGAGGGAAGAAAAAATCTCTTGCCCTTCGGCACGTCCAGATTTTTCCCCGGACTCCCTCCCGGCTAGCCGTGGTGCACTAGCCCCCTTCAGGCTGTGTTCACGCCACCAACCACAGTCCTCTCCCTGGGCTCTGACCAAAGCCCGAGCCTCAGCTCCCAGCCCCGCCCGCCGTGGCGGGTGAGCAGATAAGCCTCTCGGGCTGGTGAGTGCCGGTCGGCACCGATCCTCTGTGCGGGAATCTCCCCGCTTTGCCCTCTGCACCCCTGTGGCTGCCCTCTCTTCCATGGCTCCGAAGCTCCCCACTCCGCCTCCCGCAGTCTCCACCCGCGAAGGGGCTCCTAGTGTGTGGATACCTTTCCTCCTCCATGGTTCCGTCCCACTGGTGCAGGTCCCGTCCCTATTCTTTTGTCTCTGTTTTTTCCTTTTCTCTTTTGCCCTACCCAGGTACTTGGGAGGTTTCTTGCCTTTTGGGAGGTCTGAGGTCTTCTGCCAGCGTTCAGTAGTTGTTCTGTAAGAGCTGTTCCACGTGTAGATATATTTCTGATGTATCTCTAGTCACAAACAATAAAGCAGGGCATTCAGGCAGTTTAACACAGCTTGAGTTCAGCCACCACCTTACACTACGATCTTCATTCAAATCTCAAAATGAACTCACATCAGATTTGTCCTTAGTCAGCAGAACACTCTCAAACTCAACTGTGGCCCTTCTTCCTTCTTCCCTCCTTTCTCACAGCACATCTCTTTAGTTCATCACCTGCTCTAAGCATCTTTAAATGGTTTCTCCCCATAAACTCTTACAGAAAACCTTTAACCAAAAAAAAAAAAAAAAAAATCAGAGTATTGCATTGTAAGAAAAAACTAGATAACATACCTCTCATTAATATTGCAAGCATTCGGGACTTCCCTGTTGGCGCAGTGGTGAAGAATCTGCCTGCCAATACAGGGGACACGGGTTCAAGCCCTGGTCCGGGAAGATCCCACATGCCCTGGAGCAACTAAGCCTGTGTGCCACAACTACCGAGCCAGCGCTCTAGAGCCCATGAGCCACAACTGCTGAGCCCTTCCGCCACAACTACTGAAGCCCCTGCACCTAGAGCCTGTGCTCCGCAACAAGAGAAGCCACCGCAATGAGAAGCCTGTGCACCACAAAGAAGAGTAGCCCCCGCTCGCCACAACTAGAGAAAGCCCGCACAGAGCAATGAAGACCTAACGCAGCCAAAAATAAATAAAATTTTTAAAGTACAGCAAGCATTCCATGAGCTCAACGGTCACAGGAGACACCATCAGATATGCTGCTTTCCATGATCACTTTGAATATTTGCAGCAATCCATATCAGCTCCTGTCTCAAATTTCTTGTCCTCACAGTTATCTGCATGGAACCTTTGCCCCAAACTTCCGTGCATCTGTTTTCACTCACTCACCCTTCTAGTCTTTCAGACAAGAATTTACAAATCACGACCTCCTAAAGCAGAATAAACCCAGTCTCAACTGTTGTGCTTCCCTTCTTGCAGACGTATTTACTGAGAACTCTGCCCTATCCTCTGATTCATCACCATACACTCTTTACCCTATGCTCATTTTGTTTCTTTCATTCATTTAAAATTGCAAAGGAACATAGAAAATATTTTAGCCATATAAAAAATTAAAAATAATGTAAAAGTGCTCCTCTGACCAGCAACTAGATAATGAGATGCTTTGTTATAAATTTTTCAAAGCATTTCTTTGAGAAACGAAACATAAATCAAATACCCTTCCTTTGCATGTTTTCCATCGTTCCCAGAGGTAAGCGCTTGCTGGCAGTTACTATATGTTCGTCTGTATTTTCATATACTGAGTAAACCTGCATCACCCGTCATGATAGAATTCTGATCAGCATTATTTTACATTGTGCACTCAACTACACTGATACACATGGGTCTGCTTCAGTGTCGTCAACTGTTGTAAAGCATTGCGTGATACTAAGGGCAGTAATTTACACAATCCTTCGTAAAAGTACCTTACTTCTTCTGCAGTGTTTTCTCTTAGAAACAGTACAAAGATGATGATCCCCAAGCATCCTCCTTATACAGGCATGTTTATCTGGTGATTATACCTAAGATGGAATTTCTGTGTCATAGGGTGTTCTTGCCTGAAACTTTGCTATTTCCAAATTGCTTTCCTGAGTAGTGGTACTAATTTTCACATAACCATCCTTGTGTTTTTGGTGTGTGCGGGTGTGCACTCTTCCGGAACTACACGTTGCTACAGGCATCCTGTCTATTTCTTGTCCCACTCCCAGAGTCATCCGTCTCTCCCAGGAGCCCTGGTTCCTTTACTGGAGGGTGGGGTTAGAAGTCAAGTTCTGGGCAGCAGATGGGCCTGTTGCTCCTGGAGTGTCATTTCTCCAGGAACTTGTCAGCTGACAGAGCAAGGAAATATGCGGGGTTCCCTCGGTCTCTGTGGGGGACTGGTTGCAGGACCCCCAGGGATACGAACATTCATGGATGTTCAAACCCTTATATAAAATAGTTTAGTGTTTGCATATAGTGTACGCACAACCTCTTCTATACTTTAAGACATCTCTAGATTACTTATAATACCTAGTACCATGTAAATAATTGTAAATGCGATGTAAGTCGCTGCTGGCTTATGGCACATTCAGATTTTGCTTTTTGGAACTTTCTGGAATTTTTTTCACCCCCCAAATACCTTTGATCCATGGCTGGTTGAATCTGAGGATATGAACTCTCGGATACGGAGGGCGTGCTAACTCATGTTTCTGCACGTGTCTCTCAGTATTGCTCTATGCGAGGATGTGTTTGTATATTAAGCAGAACCTGAGTGCATGGCGGTGTCCACAGCTCTGATCCATCACCACGTGGACCACTGTCACCTCCTTCATTGCTCATCTGCTACCTGGCTCCTGCAGTCCATATACCGATGGGTCAACCCCAGTGTACATGCAGGGCACTATCAGAATTGTTAAGCCATGCCCCTGTGGGAAACAGTTTTGTCCAGTAGAGTTCACTGCTTATCTGCAAGTCCTTTTGTCTTTCATCTTACAGATCCACCAATACGTAAAGAAATATTAGGTGAGCACCAGCCCCTAACCACACACCTCACTGAAGGTTACTTCACCCATTGGTAACACCATTAAATTCTCTTGACACAGCATTCGTGTTTCATCCTGGGAGCCCGTAAAATTCTCAATATTTTTGTTATTGTTTTAATTTGCGTACCTTAGTTTCGGTCTCTGTGCTCTACAGTTCTGTGACTTTTGACAAATGGCTAGTGTCACGTATCTGCCACTACTGTATCATACAGAATAGTTTCACCACCCTCAAAGTATCCCCCATGCTTCACCTATTCAAAACTCCTCCGCCCCAAAACCCTGGTTAACGCGGACCTGTTTACCTTCTCTCTAGTTCTGCCTATTCCAGGATGTCATATAAATGGACTCATACAATGTATAGTCTTTTCAGACTGCCTTTTTTCTAATTGAAGTATGGTTGATTCACAATGTTTCAGGTGTACAGCAAAGTGATTCAGTAATATGTATGTGTGTGTGTTTATAGACATATATACAGATATATAAGTATATACAACCACGTATATTCTTTTTCAGATTCTTTTCCATTATTTAGAATGCCTTCTTTCACTTAGTAGTATGCACGTAAGTTTCCTTTTTAAATGTCCTTGCCTTGTCTGGTCACTGAACAGGATCCCGTTGTGTGCCTGACCACCATTTCTTTGGTGGAGTAAATGGCTTCATGGAGTCATCTTCTCACTTTAACAGTAAAATCCACCAAATTGACAACGCTGGAGTGGGACTACATCCCATCACAGTGGCGTGGTTCTCAGCAAGTGATGTTTGCCGGTCCACCTCAACCCTGCCCTAGAATCCTTCATCAGGACTCCCAGTGTGGAAAAGAAACCCTAGTCTAGAATTAGGGTGTTCTATGGATTCTGAGACCGTAGTTGGCACGGGGACGGCTCCGTTCTCGGTTGTATGGATTCCGGGATCGTGCTTGATGTGGCGATGGCTCCATTCTCTGGGCAGTTCTGAGGTCCTTGACGCTGTCCTACAGAAACACTGAGAGTCGCCTGCCTACCCAGACCCATAGGGCGCCTCAGGCATTGCTTCATTCTACTCTGTTTATCACTTGGAGACACCATGTTCTGATTAGTTGGCATGGGCTGTGCACCTCTTTTTCCAGTTGTATGAGTTCTCTATGGCTGCTGTAACGAAGTATTACCATCCTAGGGGCTGAAACAACACAGATACTCTCACTCCCCTGGTGGTCAGAAGTGTCACGTGGGTCTCACTGGGCTCGGTGCAAGCTGCCCCTTGGCCCCCGTCCGTCTCTGAAGCCATCCATGGCTGGTCAAGTCTTTGTCACAAAGCTGTATCTCATGGTCTGGCTCACCTGCCTTCCTGCTTCTCCACACTGTACAGGACCCTTGTGATGACACTCGGTCCACCTGGGTCATCCAGCATAGTTTCACCATCTTAAGCCTTTAACCTCATCACATCTGCTGGACCCATTTTGTCCTGTCAGGTAGGGTGTCCACAGAGTCCAGGGTGAGAATGGGGACATCTTTGGGAAATGGAGTGGGTGGGGATCATTCTGCCTGTGACACACTTCATCCCTGGAATTTATACGGTTTCAGCAAGTTGGCATAAGATTTTCCAGCCTCTGTATTCTTACATGAAAAAGGAGATAATGGATTCACGTCTGCGGTTGTGAGGCTCACACGCACTCATGTGTGTGGAGGCTTGGGGTACGTTGTTCACAGTCTACAAAAGACACCCTCCTTGGGCCCTCCCAGTTGGCTGCTGGCCGGATCCCAAAAAGGCACCCTTGCAGAGAAGCCAGAGTCATCTTCTTAATCGGTGCTTCTGTCCTGGACCACAGAGGCCCTGATGACATGTAATAAAAATGGACAGTCGCTGCCCTTTTGGTGAGGTCTCTCGGAATAACGGAGAGAACTTAGCCTTTGCCCCTCGGTGGGTGAAGGGCCAGCAGCTGCGTAACTGTTTTCTTGTCTTTAGATGTGATCACATCCTTGACCTCTGGTGAACAACATTTATCATGTTCAGAATGCCCTGCTTCAAGGATTGTTGCTTTGGTTTAAAAAAAAAAAAAAAAAAAAAAAAGCCTAATGCTGAGAGGGTTACCATGGCAAATTCCCTAAGGGCTTGACCAAGCAAATTATATTTCCGACAATTTCATCGTGGATTCTTTGCAACTGTAGGCAGATATGTACGCAGCAACGTAGAAATGCACTTACTTAAAGCCTTTTTAATTTTTTTGTTTTTTACTTTTTATTGAAATGGTAGCGTCACTCCTGATATTTTTTACAAAGTTATAATCAGTTAATCAGTGAAGAAAGAAAATGCCTTCCCTGTAACGTCCCAATCCTACTTTCCAGAGGAAGGCACGTTCTGCGGTCACTGTTCCATGCTGTGGACTTCCGCACGCTTTGCAGGACAGTGGCACCAGGCTCCCATTGCAGCTCGTGCCTCTTGTTCTCCAGGCACCCCCGATTTCTCCCGATTCTTTGTGTCGGTGTTAGGGTTAGAGAAGAGGACTCTCCGCTGGGCCTCATGCTTCCTCTAGGTCTTATCCTGTAAGGTATGGCTTGGCCACCATCTGGACTTGGCCGCTGTGTCTTACCACCAGACCTTTTTAATCCCTTCGGCTTGTAAAAGTGCTTGCGCATTCCCCGTGTGCCCTTCACTACCCGTCATTTTACCGATGAGTTCAGGCTTCAGGATGGCAAAATCCTAACGGGAAGTGTCTTCTCAGGGCAGCATAAAGACCCCAGAAACCAGAGAAAAAGACAGAAAGCCCATCGGGGAAACACACAAGCAGCAGGAAATAGCTCAGCAAATTATTCTGCTGCAGGTACAGACAGACACTGTGTTCTAAGACACGGGGACCTGGTATCATAGTAATGAAAGGAGTGACCTGTTATCACTTGAATGAAAGGAGTGACCCATAATGGGGTCCCTTGGAAGGTTTGCTCTATGTAGTTTGGTGTTTATTTAACCCAGACATGGCCTACTCATGGCTTTGCACTTTCGTTTTTTTATTTTAATTTTTTATTGAAGTAGAGTTGATTTACAATATTGTGCTACTTTCAGGTGTCCAGCAAAGTGATTTCGGTATTTTTGAAGATTATCTTCCATTATAGTGATTACAAGGTAATGGGTATCATCCCTGTGCTGTACAATGAATCCTTGTTGCTTATCTGTTTTACGTATGGTAGTTTGTGTCTCTTAATCCCATACCCCTAATTTATCCCCACGCTTCTCTTCCCTCTCCCCCCTGGTAACCACTAGTTTGTTTTCTGTATTTGTGAGTCTGTTTTTGTTTTGCATGTACATTGATTTGTAGTTTTCAGATTCCACATATAAGTGATATCCTACAGTGTTTGCCTTTCTCTGTCTGACTCATTTCACAAAGCATAATATTCTTTAGGTCCATCCACGTTGCTGCAAATGGCACTGTCCCATTCGTTTAATGGCTGAGTAATATAATCCATACAATGTCTATCTAATGATACAAGTCTTCGATGCCAATGTGCCTGCCATTAGCATTGCCGGGCTTGTTCTAATTTTGTTTACGTGTATATTTCCATGGTCTTTGCCCTTTCTTTAGCAACTCTTCTGATTCAATTTACATGTGTCTATTGAGTACATAAGAGTTGATTTGTTACAGAGTTGGTTTGGTGATGCTGTGGAAAGCTTTAATACAGTCTTTGGCTCACGGGCCTAGCCGCTCCGCGGCATGTGGGATCCTCCCGGACCGGGGCACGAACCCGTGTCCCCTGCATCGGCAGGTGGACTCTCAACCACTGCACCACCCGGGAAGCCCAATGCAGTCTTGATCTTATGATCTCCTCTTGTCCTCAGCTGTGTTTTTCAGTGGACGGTACCTGCCTTATTTTATTGGCCGGCTCTACTCGACATACTCTTTTGGTGTGTGAGTGGTGGTGGTGGCATGTGCCCATATTTGTTTCTCTTTCTATGACTGAATTGGTGATTAAGGTTTTGGTTCAACTGTTTCAGTATTTCTCAAAATGAGGCAAAGGACCAGTCCATCAAAACCATCTGAGGTGTTTGAACACCACCATTTCCATTTCAGGAGACCCTCTTTCCAGACTCTCTTGGAAGGAAGGGCTTTGGAATCTTTCTCGTGAGCAACTCACACGATTTTAATACACAGTGGTGTCTAAATAATACCCTCCGTGGGGTTACTGTATGCCGAAATACCGTCGGTTGTTTTTTCACCATTGGAGATAGACTCTGTTGTACACCAGCTGAAAAAAAATAAAATACAAATTAGCACCTTTAAAATCCCTCTTCCTTCTTCTAGTCACACGCCAAAATTGTGTAATTAATTTTCCAATTAATTATGTAATTAAGGTGCACCATATGTGCTTTGTTTTGGAAGTGAAGTTTAAAAATTGTCTTGTTATCTATTTCAAGTAATTCAAAGTCACAGGATCTTTTATGGACATATTTTCATCAGTTGAGATTTAATTTGCTTTTGCTATTGCCTCTTTTTGACGAATTATTTTTCCTGTCGGCTTCTCTGTGTTTTGACTAGATTTAAAAAGGGATGGTGAACCACATGTCACTAAGGTATATTTATATATATGATTTATATATAGGTATACAGATTCTTATATTTTATATATTATAGAATATATAGAATTTATATATCACATATATACAAATATATATAGAATTTATAGATTATATAAAAATATATATCCCTAAGATAGGTTTAGCATCTGGCGTGTGTATATGTATGTATACCAGTTGTATATGTGGATATACGCATATATCTCTGAGATATGTTTAGTGCTTAATGGTGACTGAGATTGAGCTTTATTTTTTTCTTGAGAAATAATGTACCATCTTATATCTGTACTTTGGAAAAATCCCTTGGTTTGTTTCGATTGTTATTAAATTTTCATATTTGTTTCATCACAGGCTAATCCTGCACTCATAACCTCCTTTTGTTTTTTTCCCATCCCTTCTTTTCCTAAATAACTTTAAAACAATGTGCTGTTTTACTCTTTTTCTAACAATGTATTTTTCGCTATAATTTTATCTTATGTATTACACTCACTGCAGAGAGGTTGTCTATATCATTCAATGGCCTAGTTATCACTCTTGTCATTCCTTGTCCTGAAGTTCTCTCGAGGCAGAATCTTGTTTTCTTGCTTTCAGGGGATTTTTTGTGTCTTGCGATGCAGGGTTTCATAGATTTTTTTGTCTGCTATTGTTGGTCGCGTTGTTTCCGGTAGTGGGTAAATCAGGTTCCTATAATTTCACGTTAAGGCCGAAGCACAGATAGTCTGGGTATCAGAAGAAAGTGATAAAGCAGTTGGAATTCTGCTGGGCGTCTTCTAAACCCTTCAGGCCCAAATGGTGTGTGCACATGAGGGCTAGGTAAAGAGCTGATGTGGAGAAAACTCTCCTGTGCAGCTGAGTGAGCCGTATTGGAGGAGATGGACTCTTTCCCTGGGAATTATTGAAAGGCGAGGGGATGTTGAACTGTGGGACAGAGACTGTGGCAGTAGGTACAACTCTAACCACAAGACCTGTGTCTATGGGGACGTATGTATGTGTATGGCTGATTCACTTTGTCGTACAGCAGAAACTAAGCCAGCATTATGAAGCAATTATACTCCAATAAACGTGAATTAAAATTTTTTTTTTCTTTAAAGGTGAGGCGGAAAGGAGAAACACTGAAACTTTAACAAGCATTTTGTTTTGATCAGCAAGTGTGGACAATTCAGTGCATTGTTTATGAGACAGATAGGAAACTGGAGAGTCTGTGTCTGGCCCTGTCACATAGGTAGACAAGGCAAGGGGTAGTCTTACCAAGTCACGTGAGGAAGGAGTTTCCCAGAACACGAAAGGGTGAGCTATTTCTTAATCGCTACTGCTTTCCCGGGTAACAGGGCTTGGGGGAAATTCAGCTTCGTTCATTTCTAGAGGTGGCTGTACATTTTAGGTTGACATAGCATTTCCATATGTCAGCCATCCAAGGAATGATGACTTTTGAATTTTGTTCAATAGGGTAAACCTGTATAGTACTCTGTTGATGTTGATAATTTAATGGGGTTACAAAAAGTTACAAAAACAACAAAACTTTACTGAAGGCCATTTCTCTATCCTAATTTCCTCTCTAAGGACCCATCATTGGAATCCTCAGTACTGACTAATCTTAAAATGTCAAGACAACAGTTGCTCAGCGATCGCCTGCTACGGATTAAATATAAGCTTATTTACAATCTGTAGCTTTCCATGTTGGAGTCAGTAAGCCACAGACATTTGGGACACCAGAAAAAGAACATCCTTTGAGTTGCCAAATAAATGTAGCCATCTATTTCTGGCACCTTCTTTTCACAAGAAATGAAAATTAAAACCTGACTGGTTATTCCAATGTAGTCAAGTCTACCAGAGCCATCACCAAAGATCACCAGCCAGTGATCTTTGGCCTCCTGTGTCCATGTTTATTTAGAATATTTTCCTACAAAATTCTTCTCTTGTGCAAGTGATTCTCCAAAAATAGGGGAGGGGGAGACAATCTCATTAAAATACAGGGATGTAACTGTTCCTGTGTTTCTCAATGCACTAAACACAAAGCTTGGCAGTTGAAGTTTGAAGATAGGTGTTGAAAACGTATGGCTTTTTTGAGCCAGAGATCAAATTAATTCTTACAAAGGCACAGATTGAAGTGAAAGCAGTCGTTCAGTAGGAAAAAAAAATGACCAAGGCCCAATTATTTAAGCGTGGGTTTTGTAATGCAGTGCATTATAAAATTCAGTGTACTTTCAGCTTTCATCAATTCATGTATTAAGATGTTGGCATCGTTTTATTGACCTAAAATATCAAACTACCTTCACTTCAGTAATTCAGTTTTCTGAGTGTTTTGACTTTTTTATGTTCAGAAAATAGGTTTCATCTGGGTTTTTCCATCATGTCTCAGAATTACAATAATTTTATCTTTAAAGAAAACAATCTTTATACTCTGAAATAATGGTTGGGTAATGAAGGCATGTGTTCATTTGCCTCATGCTTCTTTCAGAAAATTAGTAAAATTACTGAAAATTGCTCTGTAATATATAGCCTAGACTTACGCTAAAAAAAGCCAACTCTTTGCTTTAGAAATTCAGTGGAGGAGGGATATTACAGAACCTTCAGTAAAGGCATAGGGCTGCACTTCTGTAAGCATTATGACCACTTGAAAATAATTTTTTAAAAACCCTGAATAATACGTGGTAGTAGATATATTGGATGGAACTGGGTAAATAAAATTATATAAGCTAAATTAGTATCTGGCAAGCATAGCTGTACAAAATATATTTCCCACCACTTTTCCCTTTCTTTACAAAACAAACCACAGCAAACACTCAATCTGCCCTGACTCATAGAGCCATGTCACCCAGTTATGTTTAAAGACATATAACTAGAGGTATTGGGGATGGAGTTTCTAGGAAAAAGACCTTGGAAGTTTTTTTTTTAACATCTTTATTGGGGTGTAATTGCTTTACAATGGTGTGTTAGTTTCTGGTTTATAACAAAGTGAATCAGTTATACATATACATATGTCCCCATATCTCTTCCCTCTTGCATCTCCCTCCCTCGCACCCTCCCTATCCCACCCCTCCAGGCAGTCACAAAGCACCGAGCTGATGTCCCTGTGCTATGCGGCTGCTTCCCACTAGCTATCTATTTTACAATTGGTAGTGTGTATATGTCCATGCCACTCTCTCACTTTGTCACAGGTCACCCTTCCCCCTCCCCATATCCTCAAGTCCATTCTCTAGTAGGTCTGTGTCTTTATTCCTGTCTTACCCCTAGGTTCTTCATGACATTTTTTATTTCTTAAATTCCATATATATGTGTTAGCATACGGTATTTGTCTTTCTCTTTCTGACTTACTTCACTCTGTATGACAGACTCTAGGTCTATCCACCTCATTACAAATAGCTCAGTTTCGTTTCTTTGTATGACTAATATTCCATTGTATATATGTGCCACATCTTCTTTATCCATTCATCGGATGATGGGCACTTAGGTTGGCTCTTGGCTATTGTAAATAGAGCTGCAATGAACATTTTGGTACATGACTCTTTTTGAATTATGGTTTTCTCAGGGTATATGCCCAGTAGTGGGATTGCTGGGTCATATGGTAGTTCTATTTGTAGTTTTTTAAGGAACCTCCATACTGTTCTCCATAGTGGCTGAACCAACTCACATTCCCACCAGCAGTGCAAGAGGGTTCCCTTTTCTCCACACCCTCTCCAGCATTTACTGTTTCTAGATTTTTTGATGATGGCCATTCTGACTAGTGTGAGATGACATCTCATTGTAGTTTTGATTTGCATTTCTCTAATGATTAATGATATTGAGCATTCTTTCATGTGTTTTTTGGCAGTCTCTATATCTTCTTTGGAGAAATGTCTACTTAGGTCTTCTGCCCATTTTTGGATTGGGTTGTTTGTTTGTTATTCAGCTGCATGAGCTGCTTATAAATTTTGGAGATTAATCCTTTGTCAGTTGCTTCATTTGCAAATATTTTCTCCCATTCTGAGGGTTTTCTTTTGGTCTTGTTTATGGTTTCCTTTGCTGTGCAAAAGCTTTGAAGTTTCATTAGGTCCCATTTGTTTATTCTTCTTTTTATTTCCATTTCTCTAGGAGGTGGGTCAAAAAGGATCTTGCTGTGATTTATGTTCTAGAGTGTTCCGCCTATGTTTTCCTCTAAGAGTTTGATAGTTTCTGGCCTTATATTTAGGTACTTAATCCATTTTGAGCTTATTTTTGTGTATGGTGTTAGGGAGTGGTCTAATCTCATACTTTTACATGTACCTGTCCAGTTTTCCCAGCACCATTTATTGAAGAGGCTGTCCTTTCTCCACTGTACATTCCTGCCTCCTTTATCAAAGATAAGGTAACCATATGTGTGTGGGTTTACCCCTGGACTTTCTATCCTGTTCCACTGATCTATATTTCTGTTTTTGTGCCAGTACCATACTGTCTTGATTACTGTAGCTTTGTAGTATAGTCTGAAGTCAGGGAGCCTGATTCCTCCAGCTCCGTTTTTCTTTCTCAAGATTGCTTTACCTATTCGGAGTCTTTTGTGTTTCCATACAAATTGTGAAATTTTTGGTTCCAGTTCTGTGAAAAATGCCAGTGGTAGTCTGATAGGGATTGCATTGAATTTGTAGATTGCTTTGGGTAGTAGAGTCATTTTCACAATGTTGATTCTTCCAATCCAAGAACATGGTATATCTCTGCATCTATTTGTATCATCTTTAATTTCTTTCATCAGTGTCTTATAATTTTTGGCTTACAGGTCTTTTATCTCCTTAGTTAGGATTATTCCTCGATATTTTATTCTTTTTGTTGCAATTATAAATGGGAGTGTTTTCTTGATTTCACTTTCAGATTTTTCATCATTAGTGTATAGGAATGCCAGTGATTTCTGTGCATTAATTTTGTATCCTGCTACTTTACCAAATTCATTGATTAGATCTAGTAGTCTTCTGGTAGCATCTTTAGGATTCTCTATGTATAGTATCATGTCATCTGCAAACAGTGACAGCTTTACTTCTTCTTTTCTGATTTGGATTCGTTTTATTTCCTTTTCTTCTCAGATTGCTGTGGCTGAAACTTCCAAAACTACATTGAATAAGAGTAGTGAGAGTGGGCAACCTTGTCTTGTTCCTGATCTTAGTGGAAATGCTTTCAGTTTTTCACCATTGAGGACGATGTTGGCTGTGGGTTTGTCATATATGGCCTTTATTATGTTGAGGAAAGTTCCCTCTTTGCCTACCTTCTGCAGGGTTTTTATCATAAATGGGTGTTGAATTTTGTCGAAAGCTTTCTCTGCATTTATTGAGATGATCATATGGTTTTTCTCCTTCAATTTGTTAATATGGTTTATCACATTGATTGATTTGCATATACTGAAGAATCCTTGCATTCCTGGAATAAACCGCACTTGATCATGGTGTATGATCCTTTTAATGTGCTGTTGGATTCTGTTTGCTAGTATTTTGTTGAGGATTTTTGCATCTACGTTCATCAGTGATATTGGCCTGTAGTTTTCTTTCTTTGTGCCATCCTTGTCCGGTTTTGATATCAGGTGATGGTGGCCTCGTAGAATGAGTTTGGGAGTGTTCCTCCCTCTGCTATATTTTGGAAGAGTTTGAGAAGGAAAGGTGTTAGCTGTTCTCTAAATGTTTGATAGAATTCACCTGTGAAGCCATCTGGTCCTGGGCTTTTGTTTGTTGGAAGATTTTTAATCACAGTTTCAATTTCAGTGCTTGTGATTGGTCTGTTCATATTTTCTATTTCTTCCTGATTCAATCTTGGCAGGCTGTGCATTTCTAAGAATTTGTCCATTTCTTCCAGGTTGTCCATTTTATTGGCATAGAGTTGCTTGTAGTAATCTCTCATGATCTTTTGTATTTCTGCAGTGTCAGTTGTTCTCCTTTTTCATTTCTAATTCTAGTGATGTGAGTCTTCTCCCTTTTTTCTTGATGAGTCTGGCTAATGGTTTATCAATTTTATCTTCTCAAAGAACCAGCTTTTAGTTTCATTGATCTTAGCTATCATTTCCTTCATTTCTTTTTCATTTATTTCAGATCTCATTTTTATGATTTCTTTTCTTCTGCTAACTTTGGGGGCTTTTGTTCTTCTTTCTCTAATTGCTTTAGGTGCAAGGTTAGGTTGTTTATTCGAGATGTTTCCTGTTTCTTAAGGTGGGCTTGTATTGCTATAAACTTTCCTCTTAGAACTGCTTTTGCTGCATCCCAAAGGATTTGGGTCGTCGTGTCTCCATTGTCATTTGTTTCTAGGTATTTTTTGATTTCCTCTTTGATTTCTTCAGTGATCACTTCGTTATTAAGTAGTGTATTGTTTAGCCTCCATGTGTTTGCATTTGTTACAGATATTTTCCTGTAATTGATAGCTAGTCTGATAGCATTGTGGTCGGAAAAGATACTTGATACAATTTCAATTTTCTTAAATTTGCCAAGGCTTGATTTGTGACCCAAGATATGATCTATCCTGGAGAATGTTCCATGAGCACTTGAAAAAAAAGTGTATTCTGTTGTTTTTGGATGGAGTGTTCTATAAGTATCAAGTCCATCTTGTTTAGTGTATCATTTAAAGCTTGTGTTTCCTTATTTATTTTCATTTTGGATCATCTGTCCATTGGTGAAAGTCCCCTACTGTGAATGTGTTACTGTTGATTTCCCCTTTAATGGCTGTTAGTAATTTCCTTATGTATTGAGGTGCTCCTATGTTGGATGCATAAATATTTACAATTTTTATATCTTTTTCTTGGATTGATCCCTTGATCATTATGTAGTGTCCTTCTTTGTCTCTTCTGATATGAGAATTACTACTCCAGCTTTCTTTTGGTTTCCATTTGCATGGGATATCTTTTTCCATCCCCCCACTTTCAGTCTGTATGTGTCTCTAGGTCTGAAGTGGGCCTCTTGTAGACAGCATATATATGGGTCTTGTTTTTGTATCCATTCAGCCAATCTGTGTCTTTTGGTGGGAGCATTTAGTCCATTTCCATTTAAGGTAATTATCGATATGTATGTTCCTATTCCCATTTGCTAAATTGTTTTGGGTTCGTTATTGTAGGTCTTTTCCTTCTCTTGTGTTTTTTGCCTAGAGAAGTTTCTTTAGCATTTGTTGTAAAGCTGGTTTGGTGGTGCTGAACTCGCTCAGCTTTCGCTTGTCTGTAAAGGTTTTAATTTCTCTATCAAATCTGAATGAGATCCTTACTAGGTAGAGTAATCTTGGTTGCAGGCTTTTCTCCTTCATCACTTTGAATATGTCCTGCCAGTCCCTTCTGGCTTGCAGAATTTCTGCTGAAAGATCAGCTGTTTACCTTATGGGAATTCCCTTCTGTGTTATT
This sequence comes from Delphinus delphis, assembly GCF_949987515.2. Classification (NCBI taxonomy): domain Eukaryota; kingdom Metazoa; phylum Chordata; class Mammalia; order Artiodactyla; family Delphinidae; genus Delphinus; species Delphinus delphis. The sequence goes on from NC_082704.1 coordinate 123,220,781, forward strand.
TGTTGTTTTTCCCTTGCTGCTTTTAATAAGTTTTCTTTGTATTTAATTTTTGACAGTTTGATTAATGTGTGTCTTGGCGTATTTCTCCTTGGATTTATCCTGTATGGGACTCTCTGTGCTTCCTGGACTTGATTAACTAACTATTTCCTTTCCCATAATAGGGAAGTTTTCAACTCTAATCTCTTCAAATGTTTTCAGTCCCTTTCTTTTTCTCTTCTTCTTCTGGAACCCCTATAATGTGAATGTTGGTGTGTTTAATGTTGTCCCAGAGGTCTCTGAGACTGTCCTCAGTTCTCTTCATTCTTTTTTTCTATTCTGCTCTGCAGTAGTTATTTCCACTATTTTATCTTCCAGGTCACTTATCTGTTCTTCTGCGGCAGTTATTCTGCTATTGATCCCATCTAGAGTATTTTAGTGTTGTTCATCAGTTTGTTTCATCTTTAGTTCTGCTAGGTCCTTGTTCAATGTTTCTTGCATTTTGTCTATTTTATTTCCAAGATTTTGGATCATCTTTACTATCATTATTCTGAATTCTTTTTCAGGTAGACTGCCTATTTCCTCTTCATTTGTTAGGTCTGGTGGGTTTTTACCTTCCTCCTTCATCTGCTGTGTGTTTTTCTGTCATCTCATTTTGCTTATCTTACTGTGTTTGGGGTCTCCTTTTTGCAGCCTGCAGGTTGGTAGTTCCCGGTGTTTCTGGTGTCTGTCCCCAGTGGCTAAGGTTGGTTCAGTGGGTTGTGTAGGCTTTCTGGTGGATGAGGCTGGATCTTGTCTGTCTGGTGGGCAGGTCCACGTCTGGTGGTGTGTTATGGGGTTCCTGTGGACTTATGATTTTAGGCAGCCTCTCTGCTAATGGGTGGGGTTGTGTTCCTGTCTTGCTAGTTGTTTGGCATAGGATGTCCAGCACTGTAGCTTGCTGGTCGTTGAGTGAAGCTGGGTGTTGGTGTTGAGATGGAGATCTCTGGGAGTTTTTCGCCGTTTGATATTATGTGGAGCTGGGAGGTCTCTTGTGGACCAGTGTCCTGAAGTTGGCTCTCCCATGTCAGAGGCACAGCACTGACTCCTGGCTGCAGCACCAAGAGCCTATCATCCACACTGCAAAAGAGGAAAGGGGGAAAAAATCGTAAATCTTGCTCTCAAAGTCCACTTCCTCAATTTGGGATTCGTTGTCTATTCATGTATTCCACAGATGTCGAGTACATCAAGTTGATTGTGGAGCTTTAATCCGCTGCTTCTGAGGCTGCTGGGAGAGATTTCCCTTTCTCTTCTTTGTTTGCACAGCTCCCAGGGGCTCCGCTTTGGATTTGGCCCCGCTGCTGCGTGTAGGTCGCCGGAGGGCGTCTGTTCTTCACTCAGACTGGATGGGGTTAAGGAGCCAGTGATTCGGGGCCTCTGGCTCACTCAGGCCGGGGGGGCGGGGGGGGGCACGGAGAGGCAGGCCTGCGGCGGCAGAGGCCGGCGAGACGTTGCAGCAGCGTGATGTGCGCCATGCGTTCTCCCGGGGGAGTTGTCCCTGGATCCCGGGACCCTGGCGGGCTGCACAGGCTCCCCGGAAGGGGGGTGTGGATAGTGACCTGTGCTCGCACACAGGCTTCTTGGTGGCGGCGGCAGCAGCAACCTTAGCGTCTCATGCCCGTCTCTGGGGTCTGCGCTTTTAGCCGCGGCCCACGCCCGTCTCTGGAGCTCGTTTAAGCAGCGCTCTTAATCCCCTCAAAGAGGGAAGAAAAAGTCTCTTGCCTCTTTGGCAGGTCCAGACTTTTCCCAGACTCTCTCCTGGCCAGCCGTGGCGCACTAACCCCCTGCAGGCTGTGTTCACGCGGCCAAGACCAGTCCTCTCCCTGCGCTCCGACTGAAGCCCGAGCCTCAGCTCCCAGCCCCGCCCGCCCCAGCGGGTGAGCAGACAAGCCTCTCGGGCTGTTGAGTGCTGGCCGGCACCAATCCTCTATGCGGGAATGTCTCCACTTTGCCCCCCGCACCCATTTCTGGGCTCACCTCCGCTGCTCCGAAGCTACCCCTCTGCAGTCTCCGCCCGCGAAGGGGCTCCTAGTGTGTGGAAACCTTTTCTCCTTCATGGCTCCCTCCCACTGGTGCAGGTCCCGTCCCTATTCTTTTGTCTCTGTTTATTCTTTTTTCTTTTGCCCTATCCAGGTACGTGGGAAATTTCTTGCCTTTTTGGGAGGTCTTCTGCCAGCGTTCAGTAGGTGTTCTGTAGGAGTTGTTCCACGTGTAGATGTATTTCTGGTGTATCTGTGGGGAGGAAGGTGATCTCCGCGTCTTACTGTTCTGCCATCTTCCCCTCATCCAAGACGTTGGATTTTCACTCTTTCTCCTCCCCTTTCACCTGGAAATCCCCAATCTCTGAACATTCAGAGATTGTGTGTATGTGAGTGAATATGGGTGTGTAAATGTTAGATGGATGGATGGAAGGGAGGAAAGACAGATGATAGAAAAGAAAGAAAGAGATACAGAAAAATGATGGTTAAATGGAAATATATATGAAAAAAGTTGAGATGGATGGATGACAAGATACACGAATGATATAGACGATAATACAAGATACTTAAAAGAGGTATAAACTTCTTTCCTTCTCTCTACATACATCCACAAACAAGCATAGATTTACACACATCTGTACAAACACACACTTTCTTATTGTTACCTCATTAAATAAGAGTTACCTCATTTAATTAAATAAGATGGAGTCAAAGTCTGTATGCATTTGAAATACCTTTAGATTGTACTTTGTTACTTTCTGTAATGCAGCATCCATCATCCATTTATTTAAAGACCTCTGTTCTTGCATCATTACTACCTTCATACCTTTGGAGCCTGGCAACCTTCAGGAAGTCTAGGAGCAAATGCTGCAGTAGGTGACTGGGCCTGGCTGCAGCCCTGGGAAGATGTGAGGACCTGATCCAGGAATCGAGGGGTTGCCACCAGGGACTGTAAGAGGAAAGGGGAAAAAAGTAACTGGAAAGATCCCTAGCAAAGCAGGGTCTCTTACATAATCTCTCTTGATAAATGCATTGTTTGAGGATTTCTTTTTAAATAGCATATAGTAGAAATTTTCTTTTTGGCATTTTCCTAATAATTTTGCTTTAGGGAACTGTTAACTCTGAGAGTCTTCTGTTTGCAAGCCTGTCTTCCTCCTCCACCCAGGGAGCAAGCTGTAATACTTGGCAGAAAATGGTAAAATAATCACCTGGAGGCTAAACATTATGCTACTAAATAACCAATGGATCACTGCAGAAATCCAAGAGGAAATCAGAAAATACCTAGAGACAAATGACAACGAAAACACGAAGATCCAAAACCTACTGGATGCAGCACAAAACCTATGGGAGACAGTAAAAGCTGATCTAAGAGGAAAGTTTACAACAATAGTCCCACCTCAGGAACCAAGAAACATCTGAAACAACCTAAACCTAAAGGAACTAGAGAAAGAACAAACGAAACCCAAACTTAATAGAAGGAAAGAAATCATAAAGATCAGAGCAGAAATAGACATGAAGAAAACAATAGAAAAGATCAATGAAACCAAAACCTGGTTCTTGGAAAAGATAAACAAACAAAATTGATAAATCTTTAGTCAGACTCATCAAGAAAAAAAGGGAGAGGCCTCAAATCAACAAAATTAGACATGAAAAACAAGTTACCACAGACACCAGCACAGAAATATAAAGTCTCATAAGGGACTACTACAAGAAACTATATGCCAGTGAAATGGACAACCTAGAAGAAATGGACAAATTCTTAGAAAGGTACAACCTTCCACGACTAAGCCAGGACGAAATAGAAAATATGAACAGACCAATCACAAGTACTGAAATTGAAACTATGATTTAAAAACTCCCAACAAACAAAAGTCCAGGATCAGATGGCTTCACAGGCAAATTCTATCAAATATTTAGAGAAGAGTTAACATCTATCCTTCTGAAACTCTTCCCAAAAATTACAGAGGAAGGAACACTCCCAAGCTCATTCTACGAGGTTACCATCACCCTGATACCAAAACCAGACAAAGATGACGGCACACAAAAAAGAAAATCACAGGCCAATATCACTGAACACAGACACAAAAATCCTCAACAAAATACTAGCAAACCGAGAGACAATAGAGGAAGATGGCAGAAGAGTAAGATGCGGATATCACCTTCCTCCCCACAGATACACCAGAAATACATCTATACGTGGAACAACTCATACAGAACACCTACTGAATGGTGGAAGAAGACCTCAGACCTCCCAAAAGGCAAGAAACCCCCCATGTACTTGGGTAGGGCAAAAGAAAAAAGAATAAACAGAGAAAAAAGAACAGGGACGGTACCTGCACCAGTGGGAGGGAGCTGTGAAGGAGGAAAGGTTTCCACACACTGGAAGCCCCTTCGCGGGCGGAGACTGTGGGTGGCAGAGCAGGGGAGCTTCCGGGCTGCGGAGGAGAGCGCAGCAACATGGGTACAGAGGGCAAAGCAGGGAGATTCCCGCACCAGAGGATCAGTGCCGACTGGCACTCACCAGCCCGAGAGGCTTGTCTGCTCACCCGCAGGGGTGGGCGGGGCTGGGAGCTGAGGCTAGGGCTTCGGTGGAAGCGCAGGGAGAGGACTGGGGTTGGCGGCGTGAACACAGCCTGCAGGGGGTTAGTGCACCGCGGCTAGCCGGGAGGGAGTCCAGGAAAAGTCTGGAGATAACAAAGAGGCAAGAGACCTTTTCTTCCCTCTTTGTTTCTTGTTGCAGGAGGAGAGGGGATTAAGAGCGCTGCTTAAAAAGCTCCAGAGACGGGCAGGAGCCGCGGCTAAAAGCACGGACCCCAGAGACGGGCGTGAGACGCTAAGGCTGCTGCTGCCGCCACCAAGAAGCCTGTGTGCGAGCACAGGCCACTCTCCACACCCATCTTCCGAGAGACTGTGCAGCCCGCCACTGCCAGGGTCCCGGGATCCAGGGACAACTTCCCTGGGAGAACGCACGGCGGGCCTCAGGCTGGTGCAAAGTCATGCCGGCCTCTGCCACTGCAGGCTTGCCCCACACTCCGTGCCCCTCCCTCCCCCCGGCCTGAGTGAGCTGGAGCCCCCGAATCAGCAGCTCCTTTAACCCCCTCCTGTCTGAGCGAAGAACAGATGCCCTCCGGCGACCTACACGCAGAGGCAGGGCCAAATCCAAAGCTGAACCCCAGGAGCTGTGAGAACAAAGAAGAGAAAGGGAAATCTCTCCCAGCAGCCTCAGAAGCAGCGGATTAAAGCTCCACAATCAACCTGATGTACCTGCATCTGTGGAATACATGAATAGACAACGAATCATCCCAAATTGAGGAGGTGGACTTTGAGAGCAAGATTTAGGATTTTTTCCTCTTTTTGTGAGTGTGTATGCTTCTGTGTGAGAGTTTGTCTGTATAGCTTTGCTTCCATCATTTGTCCTAGGGTTTCTCTCCGTCCGTTTTTCTGTTTTAATTTTTTGCTTAAAAATTATTTTTTATTTTAATAACTATTATATTTTATCTTTATTTTATTTTACTTCATCTTTCCTTCCTTCCTCCCTTTCTTTTCTTTCTTTCTATTTCTACTAATTCTTTCTTTCTACTTTTTCTCCCTTATACTCTGAGCCATGTGGATGAAAGGCTCTTGGTGCTGCAGCCAGGAGTCAGTGCTGTGCCTCTGACATGGGAGAGCCAACTTCAGGACACTGGTCCACAAGAGACCTCCCAGCTCCACATAATATCAAACGGCAAAAATTTCCCAGAGATCTCCATCTCAACACCAGCACCCAGCTTCACTCAATGACCAGCAAGCTACAGTGCTGGACATCCTATGCCAAACAACTAGCAGGACAGGAACACAACCCCACCCATTAGCAGAGAGGCTGTCTAAAATCATAAGTCCCCAGACACCCCAAAACACACAACCAGACGTGGACCTGCCCACCAGAGAGACAAGATCCAGCCTCATCCACCAGAACACAGGCACTAGTCCCCTCCACCAGGAAGCCTCCAAAACCCACTGAACCAAACTTAGCCACTGGGGACAGAATCAAAAACAACGGGAACTACGAACCTGCAGCCTGCGAAAAGGAAACCCCAAACACAGTAAGTTAAGCAAAATGAGAAGACAGACAGAAAACACACAGCAGATGAAGAAGCAAGATAAAAACCCACCAGATCTAACAAATGAAGAGGAAATAGGCAGTCTACCTGAAAAAGAATTCAGAATTATGACAGTAAAGATGATCCAAAATCTTGGAAATAGAATAGAGAAAATGCAAGAAACATTTACCAAGGACCTAGAAGAAATAAAGATGAAACAAGCAATGATGAACAACACAATAAATGTAATGAAAAATACTCTAGATGGAATCAATAGCAGAATAACTGAGGCAGAAGAACAGATAAGTGACCTGGAATATAAAATAGTGGAAATAACTACTGCAGAGCAGAATAAAAAAAAAGAATGAAAAGAACTGAGGACAGTCTCAGAGACCTCTGGGACAACATTAAACGCACCAACATTCGAATTATAGGGGTCCCAGAAGAAGAGAAAAAGAAAGGGACTGAGAAAATATTTGAAGTGATTATAGTTGAAAACTTCCCTAATATGGGAAAGGAAATAGTTAATCAAGTCCAGGAAGCACAGAGAGTCCGATCAAGATAAATCCAATATGCCAAGACACATGTTAATCAAACTGTCAAGAACTAAATACAAAGAAAGCATATTAAAAGCAGCAAGGGAAAAACAACAAATGACACACAAGGGAATCCCCATAAGGTTAACAGCTGATCTTTCAGCAGAAACTCTGCAAGCCAGAAGGGACTGGCAGGACATATTTAAAGTGATGAAGGAGAAAAACCTACAACCAATATTACTCTACCCAGCAAGGATCTCATTCAGATTTGATGGAGAAATTAAAACCTTTACAGACAAGCAAAAGCTGAGAGAGTTCAGCACCACCAAACCAGCTTTACAACAAATGCTAAAGGAACTTCTCTAGGCAAGAAACACAAGAGGAGGAAAAGACCTACAATAACAAACCCAAAACAATTTAGAAAATGGAAATAGGAACATACATATCAATAATTACCTTAAATGTAAACGGACTAAATTCTCCCACCAAAAGACACAGATTGGCTGAATGGATAGAAAAACAAGATCCATATATATGCTGTCTACAAGAGACCCACTTCAGACCTAGAGACACATACAGACTGAAAGTAAGGGGATGGAAAAAGATATTTCACGGAAATGGAAACCAAACGAAAGCTTGAGTAGCAATTCTCATATCAGACAAAATAGACTTTAAAATAAAGACTATTAGAGGAGACAAAGAAGGACAATACATAATAATCAAGAGATCTATCCAAGAAGAAGATATAACAATTGTAAATATTTATGCACCCAACATAGGAGCACCTCAGTACATAAGAAAAATACTAACAGCCATAAAAGGGGATATCAACAGTAACACATACATAGTAGGAGACATTAACACCCCACTTTCACCAATGGACAAATCATCCAAAATGAAAATAAATAAGGAAACACAAGCTTTAAAAGATACATTAAACAAGATGGACTTAAATTGCTATTTATAGCACATTCCATCCAAAAACAATAGAATACACATTTTTCTCAAGTGCTCATGGAACATTCTCCAGGACAGATCATATCTTGGGTCACCAATCAATCCTTGGTAAATTTAAGAAAATTGAAATTGTATCAAGTATCTTTCCCGACCACAACGCTATGAGACTAGATATCAATTACAGGAAAAGATCTGTAAAAAATACAATACATGGAGGCTAAACAATACACTACATAATAACGAAGTGATCACTGAAGAAATAAAGAGGAAATCAAAAAAAACCCTAGAAACAAATGACTATGGAGACACGATGACCCAAAACCTATGGGATGCAGCAAAAGCAGTTCTAAGAGGGAAGTTTATAGCAATACAATCCTACCTTAAGAAACAAGAAACATCTCGAATAAAATACCCAACCTTGCACCTTAAGCAATTAGAGAAAGAAGAACAACAACAACAACAAAAAAACCCAAGTTAGCAGAAGGAAACAAATCATAAAAATCAGATCAGAAATAAATGAAAAAGAAATGAAGGAAATGATAGCAACGATCAATAAAACTAAAAGCTTGTCCTTTGAGAAGATACACAAAATTGATACACCATTAGCCAGACACATGAAGAAAAAAAGGGAGAAAACGCAAATCAATAGAACTAGAAATGAAAAAGAAGAAGTAACAACTGACACTGCAGAAATACAAAAGATCACGAGAGATTACTACAAACAACTCTATGCCAATAAAATGGACAACCTGGAAGAAATGGACAAATTCTTAGAAATGCACAACCTGCCACGACTGAATCAGGAAGAAATAGAAAATATGAACAGACCAATCACAAGCACTGAAATTGAAACTGTGATTAAAAATCTTCCAACAGGGCTTCCCTGGTGGCGCAGTGGTTGAGTGTCCGCCTGCCGATGCAGGGGACATGGGTTCGTGCCCTGGTCTGGGAAGATGCCACATGCCGCAGAGCAGCTAGGCCTGTGAGCCATGGCCGCTGAGACTGCGCATCTGGAGCCTGTGCTCCACAACAGGAGAGGCCACAACAGTGAGAGGCCTGCGTACCACAAAAAAAAAAAAAAAAAATCTTCCAACAAACAAAAGCCCAGGACCAGATGGCTTCACAGGTGAATTCTATCAAACATTTAGAGACGAGCTAATACCTCTCCTTCTCAAACTCTTCCAAAATATAGCAGAGGGAGGAACACTTCCAAACTCATTCTACGAGGCCACCACCACCTTCATACCAAAATCAGACAAGGATGGCACAAAGAAAGAAAACTACAGGCCAATATCACTGATGAACGTAGATGCAAAATTCCTCAACAAAATACTAGCAAACAGAATCCAACAGCACATTAAAAGGATCATACACCATGATCAAGTGGGGTTTATTCCAGGAATGCAAGGATTCTTCAATATTTGCAAATCAATCAATATGATACACCATATTAACAACTTGAAGGGGAAAAACCATATGATCATCTCAATAGATGCAGAGAAAGCTTTTGACGAAATTCAACACCCATTTATGATAAAAACCCTGCAGAAAGTAGGTATAGAGGGAACTTCCCTCAACATAATAAAGGCCATATATGACAAACCCACAGCCAACATCATCCTCCATGGTGAAAAACTGAAAGCATTCCCACTAAGATCAGGAACAAGACAAGGTTGCCCACTCTCACCACTCTTATTCAACGTAGTTCTGGAAGTTTCAGCCACAGCAATCAGAGAAGAAAAGGAAATAAAAGGAATCCAAATCAGAAAAGCAGAAGTAAAGCTGTCACTGTTTGCAGATGACATGATACACATAGAGAATCCTAAATATGCTACCAGAAAACTACTAGAGCTAATCAATGAATTTGGTAAAGTAGCAGGATACAAAATTAATGCACAGAAATCTCTGGCATTCCTATACACTAATGATGAAAAATCTGAAAGTGAAATCAAGAAAACACTCCCATTTACCATTGCAACAAAAAGAATAAAATATCTAGGAATAAACCAACCTGAGGAGACAAAAGACCTATATGCAGAAAATTATAAGACACTGATGAAAGAAATTAAAGATGATACAAATAGATGGAGAGATGTACTGTGTTCTTGGATTGGAAGAATCAACATTGTGAAAATGACTCTACTACTCAAAGCAATCTACAGATTCAATGCAATCCCTGACAAACTACCACTGGCATTTTTCACAGAACTAGAACAAAACATTTCACAATTTGTATGGAAACACAAAAGACCACGAATAGCCAAAGCAATCTTGAGAATGAAAAATGGAGCTGGAGGAATCAGACTCCCTGACTTCAGACTATACTACAAAGCTACAGTAATCAAGACAGTATAGTACTGGCACAAAAACAGAAAGATAGATCAATGGAACAGGATAGAAAGCCCAGAGATGTACCCATGCAGATATAGTCACCTTATTTTTGATAAAGGAGGCAAGAATATACAATTCTTGAGAAAAGACAGCCTCTTCAATAAGTGGTGCTGGGAAAACTGGACAGGTACATGTAAAAGTATGAGATTAGATCACTCCCTAACACCATACACAAAAATAAGCTCAAAATGATTAAAGACCTAAATGTAAGGCCAGAAACTATCAAACTGTTAGAGGAAAACATAGGCAGAACACTCTATGACATAAATCACAGCAAGATCCTTTTTGACCCACCTCCTGGAGAAATGGAAATAAAAACAAAAATAAACAAATGGGACCTAATGAAACTGCAAAACTTTTGCACAGCAAAGGAAACCATAAACAAGACCAAAACACAACCCTCAGAATGGGAGAAAATATTTGCAAATGAAGCAACTGACAAAGGATTAATCTCCAAAATTTATAAGCAGCTCATGCAGCTCAATAACAAAAAAAAACCCAATCCAAAAATGGGCAGAAGATCTGAATAGACATTTCTCCAAAGAAGATATATAGGCTGCCAACAAACACATGAAAGAATGCTCAACATCATTAATCATTAGAGAAATGCAAATCAAAACTACCATGAGGTATCATCTCACACCAGTCAGAATGGCCATCATCAAAAAATCTAGAAACAATAAATGCTGGAGAGAGTGTGGAGAAAAGGGAACACTCTTGCACTGCTGGTGGGAATGTGAATTGGTACAGCCACTATGGAGAACTTTATGGAGGTTCCTTAAAGAACTACAAATAGAGCTACCATATGACCCAGCAATCCCACTACTGGGCATATACCCTGAGAAAACCATAATTCAAATAGAGTCATGTACGAAAATGTTCATTGCAGCTCTATTTACAATAGCCAGGAGATGGAAACAACCTAAGTGTCCATCATTGGATAAATGGATAAAGAAGATGTGGCACATATATACAATGGAATATTACTCAGCCATAAAAAGAAACGAAATTGAGCTATTTGTAATGAGGTGGGTAGACCTAGAGTCTGTCATACAGAGTGAAGTAAGTCAGAAAGAGAAAAACAAATACCGTATGCTAACACATATAATATGGAATTTAAGGGGAAAAATGTCATGAAAAACCTAGGGGTACGACAGGAATAAAAACACAGACCTACTAGAGAATGGACTTGAGGATATGGGGAGGGGAAAGGGTAAGCTGTGACAAAGCGAGAGAGAGGCACGGACATATATACGTTACCAAACGTAAGGTAGATAGCTAGTGGGAAGCAGCCCCATAGCACAAGGAGATCAGCTCAGTGCTTTGTGACCGCCTGGAGGGGTGGGATAGGGAGGGTGGGAGGGAGGGAGACGCAAGAGGGAAGAGATATGGGAACATATGTATATGTATAACTGATTCACTTTGTTAGAAAGCAGAAACTAACACACCATTGTAAAAATAAATAAATAAATAAACCATTTCTCTATCAAGAAAAAAAAACAAACCCCTGTCAGGGAGCTTGGGCTTTTTTTAGGGCATGAGCCACCTGTCTCCTTTCATGGTTTTGCAATAAACATTTCTCTGCTCAAGAAATAAATAAATAAATAAATACTAGCAAACCAAATCCAGCAATACATTAAAAGGATTACACACCATGATCAAGTGGGTTTATCCCAGGGATGCAGAGATTTTTCAGTCTGCAAGTCAATCAGTGTGATACATCACAATAACAAATTGAAGAATAAAAATCATATGATCATCTCCACAGATGCAGAGAAAGCTTTTGACAAAATTCAACACCCATTTATGATAAAAGCTCTCCAGAAAATGGGCATGGATGGAACCTACCTCAACATAATAAGGGCCATATAGGACTAACCCACAGCAAACATCATTCTCAAAGGTGAAACACTGAAAGCATTTGCTCTAAGATCAGGATCAAGACAAGTATGTCCCGTCTCACCACTATTATTCAACATAGTTTTGGAACTCCTAGCCATGGCAATTAGAGGAGAAAAAGAAAATTCAAACTGGAAAAGAAGTAAAACTGTCACTGTTTGCAGATGACATGATACTACACATAGAAAATCCTAAAGGTGCTACCAGAAAACTACTCGAGCTCATCAATGAATTTGGTAAAGTTGCAAGACAAAATTAATACACAGAAATCTCTTGTATTTCTATCCCGAACAATGGAAGATCAGGAAAAAAATTAAGGAAACAATCCCATTTACCATCAAATCAAAAAGAATAAAATACCTAGGAATAAAGCTACCTAAGGAGGCAAAAGACCTGTATTCTGAAAACTGTAAGACGGTGATGAAAGAAATCGAAGATGACACTAACAGATGGAAAGATATATCATGTCCCTGAATTGGAAGACACAATATTGTCAAAATGACTATACTACCCAAGGCAATCTACAGATTCAATGGAATCCCTATCAAATTGCCAGTGGCATTTTGTTTGTTTGTTTTTTGTTTACAGAACTAGAACAAAAAGTTTTACAGTTTGTATGGAAACACAAAAGACCCCAAATAGCCAAAGCAATCTTGAGAAAAAAAAAAAAAGGAGCTTGAGGAATCAGGCTCCCTGCCTTCAGACTATACTACAAAGCCACAGTAATCAAGACTGTATGGTACTGGCACAAAAACAGAAATATAGATCAATGGAACAGGATAGGAAGTCCAGAGATAAACCCATGCACATATGATCAGTTAATCTATGACAAAGGAGACAAGAATATACAATGGAGAAAAGACAGTCTCTTCAACAAGGGGTGCTGGGAAAACTGGACAGCTACATGTAAAAGAAATTAGAACATTCTCTAACACCATGTACAAAAATAAACTCAAAATGTATCAAAGACCTAAATGTAAGACCAGAGACTATAGAACTTTTAGAGGAAAACATAGAACACATTTTGACATAAATTGCAGTAATATCTTTTTGGATCCACTTCCTAGAGTAATGAAAATAAAAACAAAAATAAACAAATGGGACCTAATTAAACTTAAAAGCTTTTGCACAGCAAAGGAAACCATCAACAAAATGCAAAGACAACACACAGAATGGGAGAAAATATTTGCAAACAATACAACTGACAAAAATCAATAATACTCCATTCAAAAATTAATTTAAAAAATGTTAGTAAGCATCAAAAAAATGGTACATATACACAATGGAATACTACTCAGCCATAAAAAAGAATGAAGTAATGCCATTTGCAGCAACATGGTTGGACCTAGAGATTATCATACTAAGTGAAGTAAGTCAGAGAAAGACAAAACATCGTATGATATCACTTGTATGTGCAATCTTAAAAAAATGAACTTGTTTACAAAACAGAAACAGATTCACAGACATAGAAGACAAACTTATGGTTACCAAACGGAAAAGGTGGGGAGAAGGATAAATTAGGAGTTTGTGATTAACATATACACACTACTATATATAAAATAAACAAGAAGGACCTACTGTATATAGCACAGGGAACTATACTCAATATTTTGTAATAAACTAAATGGGGAAAGAATCTGAAAAAGAAATGATATATATATACCTGAATCACTTTGCTGTACAACTGAAACTAACACATTATTAGTCAACTATATTCCAATATAAAATAAATTTTTTTAGTAAAAAATAATTAACAAGTATGAAAATTTGTCCTATAGGGAATTCACAGCCCTCAAATTTGTGTTCCTTATTGTGGTTTATCAATTCTTTCTCAATTCACCTCTTAATGCATAAGATGTACTGTACAAGTACCACCTCTAAATAGTTTCCTTGTCCAATCTCTTCTTTACCTCTCTAGGCCTTTATGAAAGTTCCATTTATTCTGTCCTTGCACATTTAGTTTAACAACATTATATAAGATTTATTGTTCATTACCTTTTGAAACACTCATATTCCCCTACATTCCATCACTTTTAGACTTTTTTGTCAGTGAACATCCTCAAGAGATTTAAACAGTTAGGATAATTGAGTTGGTCCATGTTCAAAGTACTAGGTTGCACTGTTTTCTTTCACCTTCAAGGAAAAAAGTATCAAGGTTCCTGTATAATGCTAGCTATTGAACTTTCACGATTTTTTTAAAACATCTTTATTGGAATATAATTGTTTTACATTGTTGTGTTAGTTGCTGCTGTACAACAAACTGAATCAACTATACGTATACATATATCCCCATATCCCCTCCCTCTTGCATCTCTCTCCCACCCTCCCTATCCCACCCCTCCAGGTGGTCACAAAGCACTGAGCTGATCTTCTTGTGCTATGTGGCTGCTTCCCACTAGCTGTCTGTTTTACATTTGGTAGTGTATATAAGTCCATGCCACTCTCTCACTTTGTCCAGGCTTACCCTTCCCCCTCCCCATGTCCTCAACTCCATTCTCTACATCTGTATCTTTATTCCTGTCCTTCCCCTACATTCTTCAGAAGCTTTTTTTTTTCTTTAGATTCCATATATATGCATTAGCATACAGTATTTTTCTCTTTGTGACTTACTTCACTCTGTATGACAGACTCTAGGTCCATCCACCTCACTACAAATATCTCAATTTAGTACCTTAGCATGGCTGAGTAGTATTCCATTGTATATATGTACCACATCTTCTTTATCCATTCATCTGTCGATGGACATTTAGGTTGCTTCCATGTCCTGGCTGTTGTAAATAGTGCTGCAATGAACATTGGGCTACCTGTGTCTTTCTGAATTATGGTTTTCTCAGGGTATATGCCCAGTAGTGGGATTGCTGGGTCACATGGCAGCTGTATCTTTAGTTTTTTAAGGAACCTCCATACGGTTCTCCATAGTGGCTGTATCAATTTACATTCCCACCAACAGTGCAAGAGGGTTCCCTTTTCTCCACACCCTCTCCAGCATTTATTGTTGGTAGATTTTTCTTTTTTTTTTTCTTTTGTAGATTTTTTGATGATGGCCATTCTGACTGGTGTGAGGTGATACCTCATTGTAGTTTTGATTTACATTTCTCTAATGATTAGTGATGTTGAGCATCCTTTCATGATTTCACCATTTTTTTAATGAATTTGAATCATAATCTGTCTCAGCTGATTCTCAACAGAACTCTAATATTTAATACTTTTAAGTGTTTTAGGTAGGTATGCTGCCATGATGATAGTCTTGGTAATCATAGTATTATTTCCCGAAATACATAGGTTTCAAAAAAAAAAACCTATGTTTTTCACCAAAAACATAGGATTTTGTGTTTGAGTGGTGTCCAGAAATTTTAGTGAGATATGTCAAGGCCTGAGAATTATTTTTCCTCCCTCTTTATTTGCCTAGATGGCTCGTTATTCCTTTTCACCCCAAAAACGCCTCTTGGAAATGGCTTTGCAGCGCTATTGGGGCCCCAAAATTATAGATTCTGTGCAGGAAAAGGCACTTCACTGCCAACTTTTTTTTTTTTTTTTTTTGTGGTACACGGGCCTCTCACTGTTGTGGCCTCTCCCGTTGTGGAGCACAGGCTCCGGACGCACAGGCTCAGCAGCCAAGTCTCACGGGCCCAGCCGCTCCGCGGCATGTGGGATCTTCCCGGACCGGGGCACGAACCCGCGTCCCCTGCATCGGCAGGCGGACTCTCAGCCACTGCGCCACCAGGGAAGCCCCACTGCCAACATTTTAATGCGTTGCTGTGAGGTCTGCGAATGTGAGGCATGGACTGTTTCCCTTCACTTACTCAGGTAGAGCGGACCATGCTGGCAAGGTCACCTTAGAGTCCAGTGATTCTGTCCTTACAGAGATCGGCCCACATTTCTGTGCATTAAGCTCTACTATCACTATGCAAGTAACGAAGTGATGCACTTCTACAATTTTGCAGTCCCATAGATTTTCACCACTATTGCAAATACTTGTCTATTTACCGTCTCCTGTTCACGTCACTTAAATATCAAACTATGTGATATATATCCAAAGTGAGGTTCATACTTCACGTCAGTTTTTAAAGAACACTTACACTTTTTATCCTAAAAACAACCTTGTATGGTTGGTGATTTTATCTGTGTAGTGATTGAGGAAACTGAGATCTAGTGATTTAACACCTTTACTAAATTTAAACATCCCAGAGGTGACAGGTAATTAAAACTTGAGAATGTATTCTGTGGTTTCCCATTGGACTAATTATTTCGTAAAGCCCATGTTTCAGGTTTGCATGTTTGTTTTCACTATTCACAATTGCTAGGGAATTGAAAAGAACACATTTTAAACCATTTAAGTATCTGACGTAAGGAAACAAATTGCTGTTGTGACTACAAAATAAACCAGAATCACCAAATTACGAGGAAAATCTACATATACATGTAAACATAAAGTTTATATTTATATATGTGTACAAGTCTTCTTACATAAATGAAAGCTATGAGATTTCTGACTCACTCCACCAAAAATTTAATTTCAGTATTTTACGTTGCTCTGGGCTCTGCCACCTTCACATGGATAATGAATTATTGTGTGTGTAGTCCGTTAATTCTGTAATTTAGTGAAAGGTTTTAAAATATTCTCTCTCTACATCCTGATGACTTCCTCATAAGTATTATTTTAGTTTCCTTAATTAAATGGCATGGTTTACTCTAGGTGAGCAGTGGGTCATAAGAATTAATATTAGTTGCCAGAAACTTCAGTGTGAGAAAGAACCATGCCCAAGCACAGGAAGGAAAATGGGAGAATGTAGGTTTGCTTGAGGGTGTAAATACACATTTTCCCCTCCATGTAAAGCTGTGACAGACAGCAATTTATCAATCTTTGTATATCTTCTGCAATGAAAATAAGAAACTATTTGGAGCATAAGTAATATACAGTCATGCAGTCTCATTGATTTGGAAAGACCCAGAGTTCAGTATCAAATCACACACAGAAATGTTCCCTCAGGATGGGAGAAAATATTTGCAAATGAATCAATGGACAAAGGATTAATCTCCAAAATATATAAACAGCTCATGCAGCTCAATATCAAAAAACAAACAACCCAATCAAAAAATGGGCAGAAGACCTAAATAGACATTTCTCCAAAGAAGACACAGATGGCCAAGAAGCACATGAAAAGCTGTTCAACATCACTAATTATTAGAGAAATGCAAATGAAAACTACAATGAGGTATCACCTCACACCAGTTAGAATGGACATCATCAGAAAATCTACAAACAACAAATGCTGGAGAGGGTGTGGAGAAAAGGGAACCCTCTTGCACTGTTGGTGGGAATGTAAATTGATACAGGCACTATGGAGAACATTATGGAGGTTCCTTAAACAACTAAAAATAGAATTACCATATGATCCAGCAATCCCACTCCTGAGCATTTATCCACAGAAAAGCGTGGTCTGAAAGGATACATGCACCCCAACGTTCATAGCAGCACTATTCACAATAGCCAAGATATGAAAGCAACCTAAATGCCCATTAACAGATGAATGGATAAAGAAGGTGTGGTACATATATACAATGGACTATTACTCAGCCATTACAAAAAATGAAATAATGTCATTTGCAGCAACATGGATGGACCTAGAGATTATCATACAAAGTGAAGTAAGACAGACAAAGACAAATATCATGATTCGGAATATATGTGGAATCTAAAATATGACACAAGTGAATTTACCTATGAAACAGAAACAGACTCACAGACACAGAAAACAAACTTATGGTTACCAAAGGGGGAAGGGGGTGGGGGAGGGATAAATCAGGAGTTTGGCATTAACTGATCCAAACTACTATATACAAAATAAACAACAGGACCTACTTTATAGCACAGAGAACTATATTCAATATCTTGTAATAACCTTTAGTGGAAAAGAACCTGAAAAAGAATATCAGTATATATTGGGTTGGCCAAAACGTTCATTCGTTTTTCTCTGTAAGATGGCTCTAGTAGCACTTAGTTGTCTTTAACCTCATTCGAAACAATTTTGTTAGATTGTATGTGACAGCTACAATTGTATCAATTGTATGAGCGTGCATTTAAAAAAAGATTTATCAGAGTGGGCGAATTTTTGCGTAGCCATCTTAATATTGAAAATGGAAGGGAAAAAGCAACATTTTCAGCCAATTATGCTTTATTATTTTAAGCAAGGTAAAAACGCAACTGAAACGCAAAAAAAAAGATTTCTGTAGTGTATGGAGAAGATGCTGTGACTGATTGAACGTGTCAAGAGTGGTTTGTGAAGTTTGGCGATTTCTCACTGAATGGTGCTCCATGGTCAGGTAGACCAGTTGAAGTTGATAGAGATCAAATCGAGACATTGATTGACAACAGTCAACGTTATACCACGCGGAAGATAGCTGACATACTCAAAATATCCAAGTCAAACACTGAAAGTCATTTGCACCAGCTTGGTTGTGTGAATCACGTTGATGTTTGGGTTCCACATAAGTTAAGTGGAAAAAAACCTTCTTGACCATATTTCCGCATGCAATTCTCTACTTAAACATAATGAAAACGTTCCATTTTTAAAACAAATTGTGATGGGGGATGAAAAGTGGATACAGTATGATAATGTGGAACAGAAGAGATCGTGGGGCAAGTGAAATGAACCACCGCCAACCACACCAAAGGCCGGTCTTCATCCAAAGAAGGTGATGTTGTATATATGGTGGGACTGGAAGGGAGTCCTCTATTATGAGCTTCTCCCAGAAAACCAAACGATTAATTCCAACAAGTACTGCTCCCAATTAGGCCAACTGAAAGCAGCACTCAATGAAAAGCATACAGAATTAGTCAACAGAAAATGCATAATAATCTTCCATCAGGATAACGCAAGACCGCATGTTTCTTTGATGACGAGGCAAAAACTGTTACAGCTTGGCTGTGAAGTTCTGATTCATCCACCGTATTCACCAGACATTGCATCTTCGGATTTCCATTTATTTCGGTCTTTACAAAATTCTCTTCATGGAAAATATTTCAATTTCCTGGGAGACTGTAAAAGGCACCTGCAACACTTCTTTGCTCAAAAAGTTTTGGGAAGATGGAATTACGAAGTTGCCTAAAAAATGGCAGAAGGTAGTGGAACAAAAAGGTAAATACAATGTTCAATAAAGTTCTTGGTGAAAACGAAAAATGTGTCTTTTATTTTTAAATAAAAACCAAAGGCACTTTTGGGCCAACCCAATATATATAAACTGAATCACTTGGTGTACACCTGACAGATTGTCAATCAATGTTTATATTTCAATTAAAAACTAATTCAAAAAGATACCTGCACCCCAGATGTTCACAGCAGCACTATTTACAATAGCTAAGATGTGTAAACTATCTAAATGTTCATCAACAGATGGATGGATAAAGAAGATGTGGTGCATATATACAATGGGACATTACTCAAACATGAAAAAGAATGAAATAATGCCATTTGCAGCAACATGGATGGACTTAAAGAATATCATATTAAGTGAAGTAAACCAGAGACAAATATCATGATATCACTTATATGTGGACTCTTTTAAAGAAAAAGGTACAAAGAAATGAATGGGTGTGATTGTGTTCCAATAAAACTTTACTGACAAAAACATGTGATTTGGCCCCTGGACCCTAGTTATCCCATGGATATGCTTAGGTAGAGAATCCACTATCAAGAGTACTTATCAATTCCAAGTACACGAAAAGAACTTAGCATGTTTTAAACATTTCTCAAAGCTTCCTGGTTCCTAAGTATTTCCACAATGTTTGACAATAATTTCAGATATAACCCTTAGGCCAGTGTTTTCTGAATCTGCGGGTTCCCGATGAAGAGGTGTTCTCGGGTAGCTCCACTGTGGATCCGTCTACCTTCATGGTCCTCATTGGACCAATAATTCCCTCATTGGGAAAAATGCCAAACCTGTCGTGATGTGTCACTTCTGTTTCTGATAGCTCCAGGCTCTACTCTCCAAGAATTGTTATCCTTAAAACAGGCCTGGGAAAGCCACCCATTGTTACTGCCAGGGACACGAATGTTTCATGCCCTCCAACTGCAGAATCTGGCCACTTGCTACTTTTGTCACTTTGGCTCAGTAGAAATACTGCAGTGTTCTATGAATCCTTGATGCAGAGAGGAGCATTCAGGGTAATATATCTCTATGCCAACTGCAGCATCTCCCTCTTGCTTCAGACGAGGGTAAAACATATGGATGTGTAAAACTCAGTCCGTAGGGGGCATCAACTTTTTTTCTTTCCTTTAGGAGTTCAGACGTGATAAGTGTCAGTACAGGAATTATGTTCTGATTCCCTGCAGGATTACAGAACATTTCTTTTGACAGTATCTGCCAATTAGTTTTCTGGTTCTCCAAGGAAGTTTCTAGGTTAGCCAGGAATTTCTAAGGAGTATCCATCTCTTTCAAGAGAGGCTGGTGGGACAGCTTACTAAGAAATAAGCTGAGCTGATCACGGGAAAGGGGATGTGATGGAGGACCATTCTAGAAATTGGAAAACCTGGAGCAGAACAAGAATTCCAACACTCAGTAAAATGTTAGAAAAAGACATTGAAATTGCCAAAGTGCCCATAAATCAGCTTTTAATATACCATGTGATGGGTAGACGAGGCGTGCGTTTTCTGTGCAAAGACCCTGTGACGTGAATAAGATCAATAACATAGAAATGTATACGAACGTCAGTTCTGTTAATATTCTCCAATTTTAAAATGTAAATTTTAAATGTCAACACATGAATCAAGATGGCTGAACAGAAGGGTGTGGAGATCACCTCCTCCGATAAATACATCAAAGACACATCTCCATGTGGAAGAGCTCTGACAGAATAGCTACTGACGACTGGCAGGAGATCTCACATAACCGAAGTTGCAAGAAAGATCACCATGTAACTGGGTAGGACAAAAGGAACCAGGACAGGACCTGCCTCCCTAGGAGGGAGCTGTGAAAGAGGAAAGCTTCCCTCATCCTGGGAAGCCCCTTCACCGGCACGGAGATCATCTGGGAAAGAAAGGGAGCTTCAGAGACTCGGAGGAGAGTGCAGCAGGCAGTTCGCAGCAGGCGGGACCAGCACAGAAGGTCTGTGCTACCTCTCTGCATGCTCCCCTGGCTGGGACAGGTCCAGCCTTAGCAGCTGTGGGCTTTGTGGATGCATGGAGGCTGGGCCAGGGTCTGGGCTGCTTCTTTAGCTCCCACGGCGGGTCCAGGTGTGCGACTACTGCGGTCCTGGTATGTCACTTCAGTGGATCTGTGCCTATGGGTCTGTACTGGTGGCTTTGTGAACACAACACCTGAGGAAACCAGGGACGACTGCTGGCATTCCCACACTGAGGTGAGACTGAGGGCAGTGCCAACAATAGTGTACTTTGTGAGCCCACACAGTGGGTGACAGGTGACACCACAGAGCACACTCCCTGGTGGGTGCACAGCTCTGTGGGGGAATACTCAGTGGCTCCTCTACCAGTGGAAATGCTCCAGTCCCACCTGCCTCACACTGCAGCTCAGAAACAGATCTGGGGGCTTCTACTCCAACACCTCGTGAGCAGACCCTACCCCCAACAGGGCAGTGACAAGCACAGAACAAAGAGGAGGTCCTGCTCAACATCTGGTGCAGGCTCTGGTCACCACAACACCACTCACACCCCCTATCGAGGGGATAATGGCCAGCACACAGTGAGAAAAGATGCGTCAGGCATCCAGACTGAAAATAGCCCTTGCACCCAAAATATTAAACCCATGCAAGCAACGCAGGGATGCTCCCACATGAAAATAGCCCTCCAAGACCACAGTAGATATTCATTTCTCCTAAACTCATAGAGTGGAAGAAATAAGTAAAATGAAGGATGAGAGGAAGCACTCCCAATTAAAAGATCAAGAGAATTCCCCTGAAAGAACATACGATGAAATAGACTTCTTCCGTCTAACAGACACCAAGTGCAAAAAGCAGATAATGAAAATACTGAAGGAATTAAGAAACGATCGATAGAAATGCAAATTACTGTAAAAAGGAACTAGACACTAGAGAGGAACCAAGAAAAATTAGAAAACACATTTACTGAGATGAAAGCTGAGCTAAAGGCAATAAATAGCAAAATGAAGGATGCAGAACAAACAAGCGATCTGGAAGATAAAATAATGGAAATCACCCAATCAGAACAGCAGACAGCGAAATGAGAAAAAAAAAAAAAAAGAAACCAACATAAGAGACCCATAGGGTAATATAAAATGTGCCAATTCCAGAAGGAGGAGAAAGAGAAAAGGGCATCAAAAATGTATTTGGGGGCTTCCCTGGTGGCGCAGTGGTTGAGGATCCGCCTGCCGATGCAGGGGACACAGGTTCGTGCCCCGGTCCGGGAGGATCCCACATGCCGCGGAGCGGCTGGGCCTGTGAGCCACGGCCGCTGAGCCTCCACGTCCGGAGCCTGTGCTCTGCAACGGGAGAGGCCACAACAGTGAGAGGCCCGCGTACTGCAAAAAAAAAAAAAAAAAAAAAAAAATGTATTTGAAGAAACTATGGCTGAAAATTTCCCAAACCTAAAAAGGGAAATAGATATCCAGGTCTAAGAAGTACATAGGGTCCCAAACAAGAGGAACCCAAACAGACACACACTTAGACATACTGTAATTAAAATGGCAAAAGTTAAAGGCAGAGTATTCTTAAGGCAGCAGGAGAAAAACAGAGTTCATTACAAGGGAACCCCCATGAGGCTATCAACCGATTTCTCTACAGAAATGCTGCAGGCCAGAAGGAATGGTAAGATATATTCAAAATCCTGAAAGGGAAAAATCTGCAGCCTAGGATTCTCTACCCAGCCAGGATTATCATTTAGAATAGAAGGAGAGAGAAAGAATTTCTCAGGCCAGCAAAAACTAGAATACAGCAATACTAAACCTATCCTCAAATAAATATTAAAAGGTTTTTTTCTAAATACAAAAAAAGCAAGAAGCTATAGGAAAGATAGAATCACAATGGGAAAGTAAATCATTTAAATAAGCCAGTGCACGGATTAAAAAAAATTTTTTTTTTTCACTGAAAGCAATGATAACCACCATGAACAGCAAAAGGATGAATGTGAAGATGTAAAAGAGGACATCAAAATCATATAAACTGTGGGGGAGGAGAGTAAGAGATGTAGATTTTTCTTTTCCAGAATGTGTTTGAGCCTATATGACTCTCAGTCTAAAGCAAGCGGATAGGAAGGTGTTAACACACTTGAAAATCAGGGAAACCACAAATCAAAAACATACAATAGATTCACAGAAACCGAAAAGAGAACACAAGCATAACAGAAAAGAAAATCAACAAACCAGAAAAGAAAAAAGAAAGGAACAAAGAAGAAATACAAACTCAATGGGAAAACAAGGTTAAAAACGGCAATAAATACATATCTATCAATAATTACCTTAAATGTCAATGGACCAAATGCTCCAATAAAAAGACACAGAGTGGCAGATTGGATAAAAAATAAGAGCCTACAAGATGCTGCCTACAAGAGACCCACTTTAGGTTAAAAGACACACAAAGATTGAAAGTGAGGGGATGGAAAAAGATATTTCATGCAAACAGAAATGACAAGAAAGCAGGGGTATCAATACTTACAGCAGGCAAAATAGACTTTAAAACCAAGGCCACAAAGAAAGACAAAGAAGGACGCTATATAATGATAAAAGGATCACCACAAGAAGAGGATTTTACACTTCTCAGCATATATGCACCCAATATAGAAGCACCCAAATACATAAAATAAATACCAACAGACATAAAGGGAGAAATTGACAGGAATACAATAGTAGTAGGAGACTTTAATACCCCACTCACATCAATGGACACATTTAGACAGAAAAACAGTAAGGCAACAGAGATCGTAAAGGATACAATGCAACAGTTAGAATTAACATTTTCAGGAGGTTACATTCCCTCCCACCAAAGAAAAAGCAGAATACACATTCTTTTCAAGTGCACACAGAACATTCTCTAGGACTGACCACATATTATGGCACAAAACAAGCCTCAACAAATTTAAGAGTATAGAAATTATTTCAAGCATCTTTTATGACCACAAAGGCATGGAACTAGAAATCAACCACAGAAAAAGAAATGAGAAAAAAAAAGATTACATGGAAACTAAACAACATGCTACTAAAAAAACCAGTGCGTCAATAATGAAATCGAAGAGGAAATTTAAAAATACCTTGAGACAAATAACAATGAAAACACAACCATACAAAATCTGTGGGATGCAACAAAAGCAGTTCTTAGAGGGAAGTTCAGAGTGATACAGGCCTTCTTCAAGAAACAAGAAAAATCTCAAACAACCTAACCTCCCACCTAAAAGAATAAGAAAAAGAAGGACAAATAGGAGAAGAAAGGAAATAAAGATCAGAGAGGAAATAAATAGAGATTAATAAAACAATAGAATAAAATCAAGAACTGCTTCTTTAAAAGGGTAAACAAAATTGACAAACTTCTGGCCAGGCTCTCCAAGAAGAGAGAGGATTCAAAAAAACAAAATAAGAAATGGAAGAGCAGAAATCACAACGGATACCACAGAAATACAAAAACCATAAGAGAATACTATGAACAAATTGGACAACCTAGAAGAAATGGACAAGCCCTAGAAACACTGCAGCCCACCAAAACTGAATCAAGAAGATAAAGATATTTGAACACATGGATCACTAGAAGTGAAACAGAATCTGAAAAAAAGAAAACAAAACAAACAAAAAACAACTCCCTACAAACAAAAGTCCAGGAGCAGAAGGTTCACAGACAAATTCTACCAAACATACAAAGAATTTATACCAATCCTTCTCAAATGCTTCCAAAAGACTGAAGAGGAGGGAATACTTTCAAAGACATTCTAAGAAGCCACCATCACCCTGATATGAAAACCAAAGACATCACCAAGAAAGAAAATTACAGGCCAATATCTCTAATGAATATAGGTGCAAAAATTCTCAACAAAATATTATCAAACTGAATCCCACAACATATAAAAGGATCATACACCATTACCAAGTTAGAGTCATCCCAGGGTCACAAGGATGGTTCAACATACACAAATCAATGTGATACACCACATCAATAAAAGAAAAGACAAAACACACATGATAATCTCAATAGATGCAGAAAAAGCATTTGATAAAACTCAACATCCATTCATAATAAAACTTACCAAAATGGGTATAGAGGGAACATAACTCAGCATAATAAAAGCTATTTTTGATAAACCCACATCCAACATAATACTCAATGATGAAAAGAGGAAACCCTTCTAACTATAATCGGGAACAAGTGAAGAATGCCCACTCTCACCACTTCTATTCAACATAGTATTGGAAGTCCTAGCCACAGCAATCAGACCAGAAAAAGAAATAAATGGTATCCAAACTGAAAAGGAAGAGGTAAAATTGTCATTATATGCAGATGATATGATAGTCTATATAGAAAACCCTAAAGACTCCACACAAAAACTACAGTAAGTGATAAATGAATTCAGCAAGGTAGCACGATACAAGGTTAACATACAGAAATCAGTTGCATTTGTTTACACTAGCAATGAAATATCAGAAATGTAATTTTAAAAACCAATCCCTTTTAAACTCACATCCAAAAAAAAAAAAAAAAGAAAAATTACTGAGGAATAAACCTGACCAAGGAGGTGAAAGACTTACATGCTGAGAACTATAAAACATTAATAAAGGAAGTTGAAGATGATTCAAAGAAATGGAAAGATATCCCATGCTCTTGGATTGGAAGAATTAATATTTGTTAAAATGGCCATATTACCCAAAGTAATCTACAGATTTAATGTGATCCCTATCAAATTACCTGTGACATTTTTCACAGAACTAGAAAAATCCTAAAATTTATATGGAACCATAGAACCATTTATATGGAACCATAATCCTAAAATTTATATGGAACCAGAATTACCAAAGCAATACTGAGGAAAAGGAACAAAGCAGGAGGCATAACCCTCCCAGACTTCAGATTATACTACAAAGCTACCATAAGCAAAACAGCTTGGAATTGGCACAAAAGCAGACATGTGGATCAATGGAACAGGATAGGGAGCCCATAAATAAACCCACAGACCTACGGTCAGTTAACCTTCGACAACGGAGGCAAGAATATACAATGTGGAAAAGACAGTCTCTTCAGCAAGTAGTTTTGGGAAAGTTAAACAGCCTCATGGAAATCAATGAAGTTAGAATACACCCTCATCCCATACACAAAAATAAACTCCAAATAGCTTAAAGACTTAAATATGACATGACACCATAAAACTCCTAGAAAAGAACATATGCAAAACATTCTCTGACATAAATAGTACCAATGTGTTCTTAGGTCAGTCTCCCAAGTCAATAGAAAGAAAAGCAAAAGTAAACAAATGGGACCTAATCAAACTTATAAGGTTTTGCACAGCAAAGGAAACCATAAACAAAACCAAAAGACGAGCTATGGACTGGGAGAAAATATTTGCAAATGATGTGACTGACAGGGCTTAATTTCCAAAATATACAAACAGCTCATATAACTCAGTATCAGAAAAACAAAAAACTCAATCAAAACATGGGCAGAAGACCTAAATAGATATTTCTCCAAAGAAGACACACAGATGGACAACAGGCCCATGAAAAGATGCTCATCATCACTAATTATCAGAGAAATGCAAATCAAAACTACAATGAGGTACCACCTCACACAGGTCAGAATGGCCATCATTAAAAAGTCTACAAACAATAAATGCTGGAGAGGGTGTGGAGAAAAGGAAACCCTCCTACACTGTTGGTGGGAATGTAAATTGGTGCACCCACTATGGAAAACAGTATGGAGGTTCCTCCAAAAACTAAAAGTAGAATTGTTATATGATCCTGTAATCCCAGTCCTGGACATATATCTGGACAGAACTCTAATTCGAAAAGATACATGCACCCCAGTGTTCATAGCAGCACTATTTACAATAACCAGGACATGGAAACAACCTAAATGTCTATTGACAGATGAATGGATAAAGAAGATGTGGTACATATACACAATGGAATACTACTCAGCCATAAAAAAGAATGAAATAATGCCATTTGCAGCAACGTGGATGGACCTAGAGATTATCATACTAAGTGAAGTAAGTCAGACAGAGAAAGACAAATACCCTATGACGTCACTTATATGTAGAATCTAATATATGACCTAAATGAACTTATCTACAGAACAGCCTCATATACATAGAGAATAAACGCGTGGTTGCCAACGGGGAGAGGGTGGGGGAGGGAAGAATTGGGAGTTTGAGATTAGCAGATGCAAACTATTATATATAAAATGCATAAACAACAAGGTCCTACTGTATAGCACAGGGAACTACATTCAATATCCTATAGTAAACCATAATGAAAAGAATGTATGTGTGTGTGTGTGTGTGTGTGTGTATCCGAATCACTTTGTTGTACAGCAGAAATTGGCACTACTGTAAATCAACTATACTTCAATAAAATAAATTTTAAAAAAGTGACATGAATTAAGGCCTGAAATAAATATCAACACATGATCCATATATACAAATATGTTAAATATGGCATGCAGCCAGGTTTAGATTTTATCTCTGTCTTTGTACATAATTTTTTTTTTTTTTTTTTTTTTTTTTGCAGTACGCGGGCCTCTCACTGCTGTGGCCTCTCCAGTTGCGGAGCACAGGCTCCGGACGCGCAGGCTCAGCGGCCATGGCTCATGGGCCCAGCCGCTCCACGGCATGTGGGATCTTCCCGGACCAGGGCATGAACCCGTGCCCCCTGCATCGGCAGGCGGACTCTCAACCACTGCGCCACCAGGGAAGCCCCGTACATAATTGTATTGAGTAAGATTGGTTGTGGTGCAGTTTTCATTCTCTTTTCATGTTAACTTCGCACGTCTCTCTTTCAGTGTCTGAAGCCACCAAAACCTCATTTAGGTTTTACAGTTACAGAAAGTGAGTGCAGTGCTCTGACCAGTGATGATATTGGTACGTAGGCAGTCCTGTTTTGGTAGTTTCTAAACCAGCAGCAACACACACATTTTCTGAATCTGAGATGTCAAAGGGACTTATACTACACTTTTAAATTACTGATTGATATACAAGTACTGCATTTGTCCCCAAGGATAGCAGCTTCCTTACAGTGTTTCTTCAACTTATTTAGAAATATTTCATTTTGCAGCTGAACATCCTGGAAATCAAAGCAGTTAGAACAAAGTTTTTATATAGTGCATTTGATGTTTTTAATTCAGAAAATGTTTGTAAGTTGTGCACTGCTACTGTATTGTTTTTCAAAAACCCATATGCCTACCATTCACAGTTTTTAAAAGACCAAATGTAGCTTGGTTCTGTCCATTAAGTCAAATTAGTATCGATAAATCTGAAGTTGGCTCCATGCTATTCAGCTTCCTCTATCTGCAGAGATAGTGGTCGTCTAACTGCTTTATGAAATCCTCACGGAGTCTTCCAATCTACACTTTTCTATTGCCCCTGGAAATATGAAAAATACATATTGGATATTTTAAAATTATGTATTAGAAGTACATTCATGGATGCATATTTTGCAATTTTTTTTATTCTTTGTTCTGCACATAGATCTAGCCAATTCTTTGACACTGCAGTAGAGTACACACTGGAATTTACTTATGTACACCACTTGCTCCGTCTAAGTCATTTCCATTTTCAAATCACATGGCCAGCAGGCAGAAAATTTGGGATCCACCTCAGACTCTGTCAAAAAAAAAAAAAAAATCCCCCAGGGATTAAATATTTCTTGCTTTCTCATTGAAAGGTTTTGCTGACTAACATACAAAAGAGGTTTTACATTTTATTAAACGATACCAAATTGCTCCTCAAAAGCTGTGTATAAAGTTCCCATTGCTACAATTTCTCAACAGTGCATCCAGCAGATATTTAAATGTTTGCTAACTTAATGGCCGTGAAATTCTATTTTAATGTTTTATTTCATTACTAGTAAATTAGACTCCTCATGTTTACTGATCATTCAGATTTTCCTCACTAGTGGAAATTCAGGCTTGTTCTATTTTGCTAGCTTGTTTGAAGACCAAGAAGCAACTGTTCCTGTCACCCACCTCAATTTAGCGGGTTGTTAAAATGTAGTGATTGAATCAAAACTTGACAGCAATATACATTATGTTCTAATTAAACGTTCTTATGCCAGTAGGCACGCAGCTTGATTTACAGAAGAAATAGTTTTGTAAAAATGTGGGAACAAGGCGCTGAAAAATTTTTTTGCTTTGTTGAATGGTGACATACGATAGTACCTACTTTTAAACATAAGTTCCCTAATAGTTCTCATTAAAAAAAAAAAAAAAAAGTTTCTTATGCTTGAAACATTCCTGGTTAGAAAATGTCATTTATAATGTTTAAAATTTGTTACAGGGTAGGTGACTCAGTGTTATACTGAATATTCACATCACAGGAGGAAGAGCTTTAGAAATGAGAAATGCCATTTTACTCACCAACCATACTACTTGAATATCATAAATGGAAATTATTTATATATATTTTAAAATCTTCTCTCCCTTTAAAAAACTGATTTTCCCATTTATCCTATAAATATAAATGCTGTCTAGGAATGTTTAGGTACAATTATGTATATGAAAATGCATATGCTAAGAACAAAAAAACAGTTTTTAACATACTAGTAAGAAATACTTTTGCTACCTTATTTCATCTTCTCAGTTTTCACTTGAATTTTCCCTTGGGGTGTATTTTCCTGTTCTACTGCTGTGTAACTAACAACCCCTCATTTAATCTTGTAAAACAGCAATCATTTTATTATGTGAATGGATTCTGTGGGTCAGGAATTCGGAGAGCATTTATTGAACATGGCTGGTCTCTGCTCATGATGTTTGGGACCTTAACTGGGAATTTATAAAGGCTGGGAGCTAGAATGAAGTGAAGGCTAGTCTCTTTCTATGTCTGTCCCTGAATGCTGTCAGCTAGGACCTCTCTGGAGCTCTGAGAATAGCTCTACATGGCACCTCCATGTAGCTGCTTGGGCTTCCCCACTGCATGGCGACTGTTTCTCAAGAACAAACCACCTAAGGAAAGCAGGGTAGCATTGTATAACCCTTTAGGATCCAGCCTCAGCATTACAAAGTATCACTTCCTCTCTGTTCATAACTCTGCCCAGATTCAAGATGAGGATTATAGAGCCCTCTTCCATCTGGGAGGAGGCTTAAGTGGTAAAGTCACATTCTGTGAAGGGGCCGGGGGATGGGAGAAATGGCTGTGGACATTCTGAACAAATACAGTTGGTCACAGGGTGTATGTGTGTGGAGTTTTGAAAACTTAGTTCCCTTGAGACATGCGAGTGATTTAAATATTCAGATACCCTTTTGTTATACCCTCACATTGTTTTGTTCACACACACACAAAACAATGCATGAATAGATAAACCCTAAAGCTATGAAATAGTGGCAATTTTTCCTATTCTAGTAAAATTTATTCCAGTAAAGGACAGGATAGAAATCTTGGCCCTACCCAAGATTTTTTTTTTTTAATTTATTATATATTTTTATGTAGCCACAAGTAAAACCTACCTGGAAGAAATTTCTACATTCCAATGTTATCTTTGCCTTAGCAGCCTATCGCCAATCCTTATATTAAACTCAGAGATCAATCTCTGTGAAACAGAATGAGGTATGAAATGTTATCTCAGGAAGAATACTGGTCAGTGACGTTTTCATAATGAAAACACATAAGGAAGAAATAAGCATTGAACATGGCATTTAATAAGACTGTCTTTTTCACATAGGATGCATTTGCCTAACATAGAAACAGCATCAACATTTGGCCAAGAACAAAAAATATTGCTGATGCTGTCTGCCATATGGGCAGAAGTTTAAAACAATTTGCAGACCAATAGCTTGCTTATCAAAAATATAAAATTGTTGGGAAAAACCCTGGACCAAGAATCCCATTTGGAAACTCATTTGACGGTTTTGTAGTATTCAGATGATTAATTATATTAATAATTGTGGAAGCCACAGTTCTTATTGTAGAAAAAGGAAGACATAAATATGTAACGGTGCACAGACAGAAGCCAAAGAAAACAGTGCCCAAAATCGTGAAAACATGATCTTGTAGGCCTATCACATGCTGACATTCTTGGAGTGATTCAGTGCATGGGAAATGGGTTGGGTCTAGGCAAAATGGTGGTTAACTTGGTTATATCTGTTTTGTCCCTACTTTCTCTGTCTAGCCTGGTTTTCTTTGCCAAAACCAAACTCTGTGATGTCATCACCTCCTAATTCTCTTACCTGGGAAAGCTGTTCATGGATTTAGTATCCAGTTAACAGGCAGTGTGGTAACAGATCATTCAGGTGGGTGGTGAAACCTAAATACTGAGGTCTATACCCAGCTGAGCCCCCTTGTTACCTGGGTGAGGTCTGACCTGTCACAAACTCTCCATTTCATTTTGTCATTTACAGGTTGAGCTGAATATAAGTTTCTCCCTGATTGAATAAGTAATCAAAAACTTCCCAAGAAAAGTTCAGGACCAGATAGCTCCCTGGCTAATTCTACCAAACATTCAAAGAACTAATACCAGTCCTACTAAAACTCCTCCAAAAACTTTAAGAGGAGGGAACACTTCCAAACTCATCTTACAAGGCCAGTATTACCCCGATACCAAAACCAGACATGGACATCACAAGAAAATAAAATTATGGGCCAATGTCCCTGATGAATTTAGATACAAAAATCCTCCACAAGGTGGGGTGGAGTCAAGATGACGGACTAAGAGGACGGGGAATTCGGGTCTGCGCACAACTAGGGCACCTACCAGGCACGAGTGGGGGACCACAGACACCTAAGGAGACAGGAGGAACCCCCAGCAACCAGGTAGGACGTGTGGTGGGGGGAAATGGAGGTGGGATGGGACCAGTGCCCTGGAGGGGTGGCTCGGGGAGGGGAGGGGTTCCCAAGCCCAGAGGGGCCCACCCACAGTTAGGGGATCAAAGGGGACAGGGTCCAGATGCTCAGGAAAGCAGAGGATCAGAAGGGAACGTGGCCAGTGTTTCCCCTGCCCACTTGGGCCCCGTGGAGCCTGCTGAGGTCCCGGGCCTGATCCTCTGCCCTCTGGCTCTGCTGAGCCTAAGCCCTGCACCCCCGCCCAAGGCCTAACCTCTGAACTCTGCACTCTGCTCTGTTTCCCAGCCACAGGGTGTCTGGAGCCTAAGCTCCGCCCCAGCCTAAGCTCCACCCCAGCCTAAGCTCCGCCCCAGCCTAAGCTCTACCACCATAGCCAAGGCCTTTTCCAGCTTTTTTTTTCTATCTTTTTTAGGTTGTGGTTCTGTTTTACCTTGTTGTTTCATTTATATTTTATTTCTAATAAATCTTTTATTAATTTTATTCTGTACTTTATACTTCGTTATTGTTCTGCTCCTTTTGGCTCATTCCCTCCGCCCCCCTTTCCTCTTTTCTTTTGCCATGCTGCGTGGCTTGCAGGATCTTGGTTCCCAGGCTGGGGGTCGGGCCTGAGTTCCTGTGGTGAGAGCTCCAAGTCCAAACCACTGGAATAATAGAGAACCTCAGACCCCAGGGACTATTAAGTAGAGTGAGGTCTCCCAGAGGTCCTCATCTCGGCACCAAAACCCGGCTCTCTCCTACTGCCTGCAAACTCCATTGCTGGAAGCCTCAGGCCAAACAACCAGTAAGACAGGAATACATCCCAACCCATCAAAAAAAATGAGACGACAAAAGAATATGTTACAGATGAAAGAGCGAGGCAAAAACCTGCAAGACCAAATAAATGAAGAGGGAGTAGGCAACCTACCTGAAAAAGAATTCAGAGTAACGATAGTAAAGATGATCCAAAATCTTGGAAATAGAATAGACGCACAGATCAAGAAAATACAAGAAATGTTTAATGAAGATCTAGAAGAACTAAAGAACAGAGATGAACAACACAATAACTGGAATGAAAAATACACTAGAAGGAATCAATAGCAGAATAACCGAGGCAGAAGAATGGATAAGTGACCTGGAAGATAACATGGTGGAAATAACTGCCAAGGAGCAGAAAAAAGAAAAACTAATGAAAAGAATTGAGCACAGTCTCAGAGGCCTCTGGGAAAACATCAAACGCACCAACACTCGAATTATACGGGTCCCAGAACAAGAAGAGAAAGATAAAGGGTCTGAGAAAATATCTGAAGACATTATAGTTGAAAACTTCCCTAACATGGGAAAGGAAATAGTCACCCAAGTCCAGGAAGTGCAGAGAGTCCCATACAGGATAAACCCAAGGAGAAACACACCAATATACATATTAATCAAACTAACAAAAACTAAATTCGAAGAAATAATATTAAAAGCAGAAAGGGAAAGGAAACAAATAATATGCAAAGGAATCCCCATAAGGTTATCAGCTGATTTTTCAGCAGAAACTCTGCAGGCCAGAAGGGATTGGCAAAAAAAAAAATGTGTGTGTGTGTATTTATTTATTTATTATCTTTATTGGAGTATAATTTCTTTACAATGTTGTGTTAGTTTCTGCTGTACAACAAACTGAATCAGCTATATGTATACATATATACCCATATCCCCTCCCTCTTGCATCTCCCTCCCACGCTCCCTATCCCACCCCTCTAGGTGGTCACAAAGCACCGAGCTGATTTCCCTGTGCTATGCAGCTGCTTCCCACTAGCTATTTTACATTTGGTAGTGTATATATGTCAATGTTACTCTCTCACTTTGTCCCAGCTTACCCTTCCCCCTCCCCATATCCTCAAGTCCATTCTCTACGTCTGTGTCTTTATTCCTGTGCTGCCCCTAAGTTCTTCAGAACCATTTTTTAAATATTCCATTTATATGTGTTAGCATACAGTATTTGTTTTTCTCTTTCTGACTTACTTCACTCTGTATGACAGACTCTAGGTCCATCCACCTCATTACAAATAACTCAGGTTTGTTCCTGTTTATGGCTGAGTAATATTGGCAGGATATATTTAAAGTGATGAAAGGGAAAAACCTACAACCAAGATTACTCTACCCAGCAAGGATCTCATTCAGATTCAGTGGAGAAATCAAAAGCTTTACAGACACGCAAAAGCGAAGAGAATTCAGCACCACCAAACCAGCTCTACAACAAATGCTAAAGGAACTTCTCTAGGTGGGAAATGCAAGAGAAGAAAAAGACTCACAAAAACAAACCCAAAACAATTAAGAAAATGGTAATGGGAACATACATATCGATAATCACCTTGAATGTAAATGGATTAAATGTTCCAACCAAAAGACACAGAATGGATACAAAACCAAGACCCATATACACGCTGTCTACAAGAGACTCACTTCAGACCTAGGGACACATACAGACTGAAAGTCAGAGGATGGAAAAAGATATTTCATGAAGATAGAAATCACAAGAAAGCTGGAGTAGCAATACTCATATCAGATAAAACAGACTTTAAAGTAAAGACTGTCACAATCGATAAGGAAGGACACTACATAATGATCAAGGGATCAATCTAAGAAGAATACATAACACTTATAAATATTTATTCACCCAAAATAAGAGCACCTCAATATATAAGACAAATGCTAAGAGCCATAAAAGGGGATATCAACAGTCCCCCACAATAATAGTGGGGGACTTTAACACCCAACTTACAGCAATGGACAGATCACCCAGACAGAAAATAAATAAGGAAACACAAGCTTTAAATGACACAATAGACAAGATAGATTTAATTCATATTTACAGGACATTCCACCTGAAAGTGGAAGAATACACTTTCATCTCAAGTGCACATGGAAACTTCTCCAGGGTATATCACATCTTGGGTCACAAATCAAGCCTCGGAAAATTTAAGAAAACTGAAATCATATCAAGCATCTTTTCTGACCATAATGCTATGAGAGTAGAAATCAATTACAGGAAAAAAACTATAAAACAAAAACACATGGAGGCTAAAGAGTATGCTGCTGAATAAGCAAGAGATCAGTGAAGAAATCAAAGAAGAAATTTAAAGAATACCTAGAAACAAACGACAACGAGAACACAACCACCCAAAACCTATGGGATGTAGCAAAAGCAGTTCTAAGAGGGAAGTGTATAGCAATCAAGCTCACCTCGAGAAACAAGAAAAATCTCAAACAATCTAACCTTACACCTAAAGCAACTAAAAAAAAGAAGAACAAAGAAAACCCGAAGTTAGTAGAAGGAAACAAATCATAAAGATCAGAGCAGAAGTAAGTGAAATAGAAATGAAGAAAACAATAGCAAAGATCAATAAAACTAAAAGTTGGTTCTTTGTGAAGATAAACAAAATTGATAAAACTTTACCTTGACTCATCAAGAAAAAAAGGGAGAGGCCACAAATCAATAAAATTAGAGATGAAGAAGGAGAAATTACAACTGACATCACAGAAATACAAAGGATCATAAGAGACTACTACAAGCAACTATATGCCAATAAAATAGACAGCTTGGAAGAAATGGACAAATTCTTGGAAAGGTATAACATTCCAAGACTGAACCAGGAAGAAATAAAAAATATGAACAGACCAATCATAAGTAATGAAATTGAAACTGTAATTAATAATCTTCCAACAAACAAAAGTCCAGGACCAGATGGCTTCAAAACCAAACACTATTAAACAGGGAAGTGTTAACATCTATTCTTCTCAAACTCTTCCAAAACATTTCAAAGGGCGGAACAATCCCAAACTCATTCTACTAGGCCACCATCACCTGATACCAAAATGAGACAAAGGTATCACACACACAAAAAAGAAAATTAGAGACCAATATCACTGATGAACATAGACACAAAAATCCTCAACAAAATTCTAGCAACAGAATCCAGCAACACATTAAAAGATCATACACCATGATCAAGTGGGATTTATCCCAGGGATGCCAAGATTCTTCAGTATGCACAAAGCAAACCATGTGATACACCATATTAACAAATTAAAGAATTAAAACCATAATATCAACTCAATAGATGCAGAAAAATCGTTTGACAAAATTCAACACCCATTTATGATAAAAACTCTCCAGAAAGTGGACATGGAGGGAACCTACCTCAACATAATAAAGGTCATATAAGACAATCCCACAGCAAACATCATTCTCAATGGTGAAAAACTGAAAGCATTTCCTCTAAGATCAGGAACAAGACAAGGATGTCCACTCTCGCCACTATTATTCAACATGTTTCTGGAAGTTCTAGCCATGGCAATCAGAGAAGAAAAAGAAATAAAAGAAATCCAAATTGGAAAAGAAGAAATAAAACTGTCACTGTTTGCAGATGACATGATACTATACATAGAAAATCCTAAAGATGCCACCAGAAAACTACTAGAACTAATCAATGAAGTTGGTAAATTTGCAGGATACAAAACTAATGCACAGAAATCTCTTCCATTATTTTACAAAAACAATGAAAGATCAGAAAGAGAAATTACTGAAACAATCCCATTTACCATTGCAACAAAAAAGAATAAAATACCTAGGAATAAACCTATATGAGGAGGCAAAAGACCTGCACTTGGGAAACTATAAAGTACTGATGAAAGAAATCAAAGATGACACAAAGAGATGGAGAGATATAAATGCTCCTGGAGTGGAAGAATCAATACTGTGAAAATGACTATACAATCCAAAGCAATCTACAGATTCAATGCAATCCTTACCAAACTACCAATGGCAATTTTCAAAGAACTGGGAAAAAAATTTCACAATTTTTATGGAAACACAAAAGACCCCAAATAGCCAAAGCCACCTTGAGAAAGAAAAACGGAGCAGGAGAAATCAGGCTCCCTGACTTCAGACTATACTACAAAGCTACAGTAGTCAAGACAGTATGGTACTGGCACAAAAACAGAAATATAGATCAATGGAACAGGAGAGAAAGTCCAGAGATAAACCCATGCACCTATGGTCACCTAATCTATGACAAAGGAGGCAAGAATATACAATGGAGAAAAGACAGCCTCTTCAATAAATGGTGCTGGGAAAACTGGACAGGTACATGTAAAAGAATGAAATTAGAACACTCCTTAACACCACACACCAAAATAAACTCAAATGGATTAAAGACCTAAATGTAAGGCCAGACACTATAAAACTCTTAGAGAAAAACATAGGAAAAACACTGTGACATAAATCACAGCAAGATCTTTTATGACCCACCTCCTAGAGTAATGAAAATAAAAACAAAAATAAGCAAATGGGACCTAATTATACTTAAAAGCTTTTGCACAGCAAAGGAAACCATAAACAAGACAAAAAGACAACCCACAGAATGGGAGAAAATATTTGTAAATGAAGCAATGGGCAAAGGATTAATCTCCAAAATATAGAAACAGCTTATGCAACTCAATATGGAAAAAAAAAACCTAATGAAAAAACGGGTGGGGGCTTCCCTGGTGGCGCAGTGGTTGGGAGTCTGCCTGCCGATTCTAGGGGGCGCGGGTTCATGACCCGGTCCGGGGGATCCCACGTGCCGCAGAGCGGCTGGGCCCGTAAGCCATGGCCTCTGGGCCTGTGCATCTGGAGCCTGTGCTCCATGGCAGGCAGGGCCACAGCGGTGAGAGGCCCGCGTACCTCAAAAAAAAAAAAAAAAAAAAACCGGGTGGAAGACCTAAATACACATTTCTCCAAAGAAGACATACAGATGGCCAAGAGGCACATGAAAAGATGTTCAACATCACTAATTATTAGAAAAATGTAAATCAAAACTACAATGAGGTATCATCTCATACTGGTCAGAATGGCCATCATCAAAAAGTCTACAATCAATGAATGCTGGAGAGGGTGTAGAGAAAAGGGAACCTTTTGCACTGTTGATGGGAATGTAAATTGATACAGCCACTATGCAGAACAGTATGGAGGTTCCTTAAAAACTAAAAATAGAATTACCATATGACCCAGCAATCCCACTAATGGGACATACCCTGAGAAAACCATAATTCAAAAAGACACATGCACCCTAATGTTCACTGCAGCCCTATTTACAATAGCCAGGACGTGGAAGCAAACTAAATGTCCATCAACAGATGAATGGATAAAGAAGGTGTGGTACATATATATAATGGAATATTACTCAGCCAAAAAAAGGAATGAAATTGGGTCATTTGTAGAGATGTGGATGGACCTAGAGTTTGTCATAGAGAGTGAAGTAAGTCAGAAAGAGAAAAACAAATATTGTATATTAACGCATGTATGTGGTACCTAGAAAAACGGTACAGATGAACCTATATGCAGGGCAGCCATAGAAATGCAGATGTAGAGAGTGGACATGTGGACATGGGGGGGCAAGGGAAGGGTAGGATGATTTGGGAGATGAGATTTGATATAAATACATTACCGTGTGTAAAATAGCTAGTGGGAACCTGCTGTATAGCACAGGGAGCTCAGCTCAGTGCTCTGTGGTGACCTAGATGGGGGGGATGCTGAGGGAGGTCCAAGGGGGGGAGATATATGTAGATAGACAGATAGAGATAGAGATATATAGCTGATTCACTTCACTGTACAGCACAAACTAACAACACTGTAAAGCAATTTAAAAAATGATAACTGTTAAAAAAAATCCTCCACAAAATATTAGCCAGTTGGGTTCAAGAATACATTAAAAGGATGATACGTCATGATCAAGTGGGATTTATTCCAAGGATGCAAGGATGGTTCAACATCTGCATATCAATTTGATATAGCACATTAACAAAATGAAGCATAAAAATCATATGATCATTTTAATAGGTGGAGGAAAAAATTTTCAATTGTCAGTGTCCATTTAGGATAAAAGCTCTCAACAAAGTGGGTACAGAAGTGGGTATAAAAGCTCTCAACATAAATAAGGGCACATGACAAGCCCACAAGTAACATCATACTCCGTGGTGAAAAGCTAAAAGCATTTCCCCTAAGATCAAGAAAAGACAAGGACGCCCACTCTCACTTTTATTTAGTATAGTATTATAAATCCTAGCCACAGCAATCAGACCAGAAAAAGAACTAAAAGACATCTGTCACTATTTGCAGATGACATGATATTATATATAGAAAACCCTAAAGACTCCACCAAAAAACTGTTAGAACTACTATAACAAATTCAGTGAAGTTGCAGGATACAAAATCAATATACAAAAATATGTTGTGTTTCTGTACACTAATGACAAGCTATAGGAGAAATTAAGAGAACAATACCATTCACAATTGCATCAAACAGAACAAAAGACCTAGGAATACATTTAACCAAGGAGGTGAAAGACTTGTATGCTGAAAACTGAGACATTGATGAAAGAAACTGAAGATACCAAATAAAGGGAAGGATATTTTGTGCCCAAGGATTGAAACAATAGTGTTTAAATGTTTAGATTTCACACTATGGACACTGGTCTGCAGAGCCAGGTGCAGGGCCACTGCCCACAGTACCCTGTGAGCAAGTGAAACTAGAAAGCACAAAGAAAGAAAAAAGAAGATGGCAGAGTAGGAGTTGAGCTCACCTCCTGTCATGAAAACAGCAAAATCACAACTAAGTGCTGAACAACCATCAACAAAAAAGACTACCGAGGGCTCCCCTGGTGGCGCAGTGGCTGAGAGTACGCCTGCTGATGCAGGGGACGCGGGTTCGTGCCCCAGTCCGGGAAGATCCCACATGCCGCGGAGCAGCTGGGCCCATGAGCCATGGCCGCTGAGCCTGCGCGTCCGGAGCCTGTGCTCCGCAACGGGAGAGGCCACAGCAGTGAGAGGCCCGTGTACCGTAAAAAAAAAAAAAAAAACTACTGAGAAAGATATTCTACATACAAAGACAAAGAAGAAGCCATAATGAGACGGTAGGAAGGGCACTTTGGGGATATAATTAAATCCCATCCCTGATGGGTGGGTGGTCCACCACCTGGAAAATCATTATATTGCACAGGTTCTCCCACAGGAGGGAGAGTTCTGAGCCCCAAATCAGGCACCCCAGCCTGGGGCTCTGGCATCAGGAGTAGGAACCCCCAGAGCATTTGGCTTTGAAGGCAAGCAGCGCTTGATTATAGGAGCTCCACAGGATTGGGGGAAACAGAGACTCCACTCTTAAAGGGCGCACACAAGGTTTCATGTGCACTGGGACCCAGGGAAAATTAATGATTTCATAGGAGGCTGGGCTAGACCTACCTGTGGGTCTCAGAGGGTCTCCTGGGGAGGCGGAGGTCAGTTGTGGCTCACTGTAGGGGCAAGGTCACTAGCAGCAGAGGCCCCAGGAGATATTCCTTGACGTGACCTCTCCCAGAGGTCACCATTTTGGCACTGAGACCTGGCCTCATCGAACAGCCTACAGGCTCCAGTGCTGGGATGCCTCAGGCTAAACAACCAACAGGGTGGGGACACAGCCCCACCCATCAGCAGATAGGCTGCCTAGAGTCATCCTGACCCCATAGCCACCTATAAACACACCACTTGACACAGCCCTGCCCACCAGAGGGACAAGACCCAGCTCCACCCACCAGAGTGCAGGTACCAGTCCATCCTACCAGGAAGCCTACACAAGCCCCTGGACCAGCCTCACCCACCAGAGGGCAGACACCAGAAGCAAGAAGAACTACAATCCTGCTGCCTGTGGAATGGAGACTGCCAACACAGCAAGTGAGACAACATGAGTTGGCAGATAACTATGTCCCAGAGAAAGGAACAAGATAAAACCCAAGAAAAACAAGTAAGTGAAGTGGAGATAGGCAATCTTCCTGAAAACGAATTCAGAGTAAGGATAGTAAAGATGATCCAAGATCTCGGAAAAAGAATTGCAGGCAAAGACCAAGAGGATACAAGAAATGTTTAGTAAAGAGCTATAAGCTTTGAAGAAGAGACACAGGTGAAAAATGCAATAAGTGAAATGAAAAATACACTAGAAGGGATCAATAGCAGAATTACTGAGGCAGAAAAACGGATAAGGGAGCTGGAAGACAGATTGGTGGAAATCACTGCTGCAGAACAGAATGAAGAAACAGAAGTGAAAAGAAGTGAGGACACTCTGAGACCTTTGGGACAACATAACATGCACCAACATTCACATTATAGGGGTCCCAGAAGGAGATGAGAGAGAGAGAGAATGGGCCTGAAAAAATATTTGAAGAGATAATAGCCAAAAACTTTTATAACATGGGAAAGGAAGCACTCACTCAAGTTCAGAAAGTGCAGAGAGTCCCATACAGGGTAAAACCCAAGGAAGAACACACCAGGACGCATATTAATCAAAACGACAAAAATTTAAAGACATAGAGAAAATATTAAGAGCAACAAGGGAAAAACAACAAATAACGTACAAGGGAATCCCCATAAGGTTATAAGCTGATTTTTCAGCAGAAACTCTGCAGGGAGTTTCTCCCTCAGAAGGGAGTGGAATGATATATTTAAAGTGATGAAAGGGGAAAATCTACAACCAAGAATACTTTACCGAGCAAGGCTCTTGTTCAGATTTGATGGAGGAATCGAAAGATTTATAGACAAGCAAAAGCTAAGAGAATTCAGCACCACCAAACCAACTTTACAACAAACGCTAAAGGAATTTCTCTAAGTGGAAAAGAAAAGGCCACAACTAGAAACAAGAAAATCACAAATGGGAAAGCTCACTGGTAAAGGCAAACTTACAGTAAAGGGAAGATATCATCCACACACAAATATGATATCAAATCCAGCAATCATGAGGAGAGGAGAGTACAAGTGCAGGGAATTGGAAATGCATTTGAAATTAAAAGACCAGCAACTTACTACAATCTTGTTTATATATAGACTGCTATGTCAAAATCTCATAATAACCGCAAACCAAAAATCTGTAATAGATACACACACGCACACACACAAACACAAAAGCAAGCCAAACACAACACTAAAGATAGACATCAAATCACAAGGGAAGTAAAGAGGAGGGGAAGAAAAAAGACTTACAAAAACAAATCCAAAACAATTAATAGAATGGCAGTAAGGACATACATATCAATAATTACCTTAAACATAAATGGATTAAATGCTCCAACCAAAAGACACAGACTGGCTGAATGGATATAAAAACAAGACCCATATATATGCTGTCTACAAGAGACCCACTTCAGACCTAGGGACACATACAGACTGAAAGTGAGGGGATGGAAAAAGGTTTTCCATAAAAATGGAAATCAAAAGAAAGCTGGAGTATCAATACTCACATCAGACAAAATAGACTTTAAAATACTGTTATATGAGACAAAGAAGGACACCACAGAATGATCAAGGGACCAATCCAAGAAGAAGATATAACAATTATAAATACATACGCACCCAGCAGAGGAGCACCTCAGTATATAAGGCAAATGCTAACAGCCATAAATGGAGAAGTCAACAGTACCACAGTAACAGTGGGGACTTAAGCACCCCACTTACATCCATGGACAGATCATCCAGACAGAAGATCAGTAGGGAAGCACAGGCCTTGAGTGACACATTAGACGAGATAAACTTAACTCATTTTATGAGGCCACCATCACCCTGATACCAAAACCAGACAACAATACCACACAAAAAGAAAATTATGGGCCAATATCATGGATAAACGTAGACTCAAAAATCCTCAACAAAATACTAGCAAACCGTATCCAACAGTAAATTAATAGGATCATACACCATGATCAAGTGGGATTTATCCCAGGGATGCAAGGATTTTTCAATATCCGCAAATCAATCTGTGTGATACACCACATTAACAAACTGAAGAATAAAAACCATGATCTTCTCAATTGATGCAGAAAAAGCTTCTGACAAAATTCAACACCCAGTGATGATAAAAACTCTCCAGAAAGTGGACATGGAGGGAACCTAGCTCAACATAATAAAGGCCATATAGGACAAACCCACAGCCAGCATCATACTCATCAGTGAAAAGCTATCAGCATTCCCTCTAAGATCAGGAGCAAGACGAGGGCATCCACTCTCAACACTTTTATTCAACATAATTTTGGAAATCCTAGCCTGTGGCAATCAGAGAATGAAAAGAAATGAAAGGAACCTAAAATGTTAAAGAAGAAGTAAAACTGTCACTGTTTGCAGACGATATGATGCTATACATAGAAAATCCTAAAGAAGCTATTAGGAAAGTACTAGAGCTCATCAATGAATTTGGTAATATTTCAGGATACAAAATTAATACACAGAAATCTCTTGTATTTCTCTACACTAATAAAGAAAGATCAGAAAGAGGAATTAAAGAAGCAATCCCGTTTACCATCACATTAAAAAGAATATAAATACCTAGGAATAAACCTACTTAAGGAGGCAAAGGACTTGTACTCCAAAAAGTATAAGACACTGATGAAAGAAATTGAAGATGACACAAAGAGTTGGAAAAATATACCATGTCCTTGGACTGGAAGAATCAATATTCTTAAAGTGACTATACTACCCAAGACAGTCTAAAGATTCATTGTAATCCCTAACAAATTACCAATGGCATTTTTCACAGAACTCAAACAAAAAGATTTAAAATATGACTGGAAACTCAAAAGACCCTGAAAAGCCAAAGCAATCCTGAGAAAGAAAACTGGAGCTAGAGGAATCAGGCTTCCTGTCTTCAGACTATACTACAAAGATATAGTCATCAAGACAGTATGGTACTAGCACAAAAACAGAAATATAGATCAATGGCACAGGATACAAAACCTGGAAATTAACCCATGCACCTCTGTTCAATTAATCTACAACACAGGAGGCAAGAATATACCATGGAGAAAAGACAGTCTCTTCAGTAAGTGGGTGCTGGGAAAACTGGACAGCTACATGTAAAAGAATAAAATTACAACATTCTCTAACACCATATATAAAAATAAACTCAAAATGGAAAAAAGACCTAAATGTAATACCAGATACTATAAAACTCTTAGTGGAAAACATAGGCAGAAGACTCTTTGGCATAAATCGCTGTAATCTTTTTGGATCCACCTCCTAGAGTAATGAAAATAAAAACAAACAAACGGGACCTAATTAAACTTAAAAGCTTTTGCACAGCAAAGGAAACCATAGACAAAAGGAAAAGACAACCCACAGAATGGGAGAAAACATTTGCAAATGATGTGAGTGACAAGAGATTAATCTCCAAAATATGCAAACAGCTCATACAGCTCAATATCAAAAAAAGAAACACCCCAATCAAAAAGCCGAAGATCTACATAGACATTTCTCCAAAGAAGAAATACAGATGGCCAAAAAGCACATGAAAAGGGGCTCAAAGTTGCTAATTATTAGAGAAGGGCAAATCAGAATTGCATGATGAAAAGACAACCCTCAGAATGGGAGAAAACATTTGCAAAGGAAGCAACTGACCAAGGATTAATCTCCAAAATATACAAGCAGCTCATGCAGCTCAATATCAAAATCAAACAACCCAATCCAAAAACGGGCAGAAGACCTAAATAGATATTTCTCCAAAGAAGATTATACAGATTGCCAACAAACACATGAAAGGATGCTCAACATCATTAATCATTAGAGAAATGTAAATCAAAACTACAATGAGGTACCACCTCATACCTGTCAGAATGGGCATCATCAAAAAATCTACAAACAATAAATGCTGGAGAGGGTGTGGAGAAAAGGGAACCCTCTTGCACTGTTGGTGGGAATGTAAATTGATACAGCCACTATGGAGAACAGTATGGAGGTTCCTTAAAGAACTAAAAACAGAACTACCATACGACCCAGCAATCCCACTACTGGGCATATACCCTTAGAAAACCATAATTCCAAAAAAGTCATGTACCACAATGTTCACTGCAGCTCTATTTACAATAGCCAAACGTGGAAATAA
Source organism: Delphinus delphis (assembly GCF_949987515.2). Lineage (NCBI taxonomy): Eukaryota > Metazoa > Chordata > Mammalia > Artiodactyla > Delphinidae > Delphinus > Delphinus delphis. The sequence goes on from NC_082704.1 coordinate 123,265,467, forward strand.
CCTAAGTGTCCATCGACAGATGAATGGATAAAGAAGATGTGGCACATATATACAATGGAATATTACTCAGCCATAGAAAGAAACAAAACTGAGTTATTTGTAGTGAGGTGGCGGGACCCAGAGTCTGTCATACAGAGTGAAGTAAGTCAGAAAGAGAAAAACAAGTACCGTATGCTAATACATACATATTGAATCTAAAAAAAAGAAAAAAAATGGTTCTGAAGAACCTAGGGGCAGGACAGGAATAAAGACGCAGACGTAGAGAATGGACTTGAGGACACGGGGAGGGGGAAGGGCAAGCTGGGATGAAGTGAGAGAGTGGCATGGACATAGATACACTACCAATTGTAAAACAGATAGTTAGTGGGAAGCAGCCGCATAGCACAGGGAGATCAGCTCGGTGCTTTGTGACCACCTAGAGGGGTGGGAGAGGGAGGGTGGGCGGGAGACGCAAGAGGGAGGGGATATGGGGATATAGGTACACGTATAGCTGATTCACTTTGTTATACAGCAGCAACTAACACAACAGTGTAAAGCAATTATACTCCAATAAAGATGTTAAAAAATAAAAAGATACATGCACCCCACTGTTCACTGCAGCACTGTTTACAATAGCCAGGATATGGAAGCAACCTTAGTGTCCATCCACAGATGAATGGATAAAGAAGATGTGGTACATATATACACTGGAATATTATTCAGTGACAAAAAAGAATGAATGCCATTTCCAGAAACATGGATGGACCTAGAGATTATCATACTAAGTTGAAGTATGTCACATAGAGAAAGACAAATATATGTTATGACTGATACGTGGAATCTAAAAAAAAAATGATACAAATGGACTTACGAAGCAGAAACAGACTCACAGACTTCAAAAACAAACATGGTTATGAAAGGGGAAAAGTGGGGGAGGGATAAATTAGGAGTTTGGGATTCACATTTACACACTTCTATCTATAAAATAGATAATCAACAAGGACTTACTGTATAGAACAGAGAACTCTACTCAGTATTCTGAAATAACCTATATGGAAAAAAAGTCTGAAAAAGAGTATATATATATATATATATATATGTATATCTGAATCACTTTGCTGTACATCTGAAACTAACACAACATTGTAAATCAACTATAAAAATTTAGTTTACAAAAATGTCTCTACTACCCAAAACTCTACAGATTCAATGCAGTCTCCATCAAAATTCCAATGGCATTTTTCCACAGAAATGGAACCAAGAGCTGTAAGATTTCTATGAACCACAAGAGACCAGAGTAACCAATGCAACCTTGACAAAAAAGAGGCATCATGCTTCCTGATTTCAAACTATATTACAAAGCGATAGTAATGAAAATAATATGCTGTTGGTATAAAAACACACACATAGATCAATGGCAGAGAGTAGAGAGGCCAGAAATCTACACATATATGGTCAATTTATGACAAAGATGCCAAGAATATACAATGGGGAAAGCACTGTGTCTTCAGTAAACGGTGGTGGGAAATCTGGACAGCCACATGCAAAAGAATGAAGCTGGATCCCGATCTTACACCGCTCACAAAACTTAAGTCAACATGGATCAAAGATCTGAATATAAGACCTGAAGCCATAAAACCCCTAGAAGAAAACATAGGCAGTAAGCTTTCTGACATAGGCCTTGATCTTGATTTTTCGATCTGACACCAAAAGCGAAGGCAACAGAGACAAATAAAAACACGTGGGATGACATTAAACTAAAAATGTTCTGCACAGCAAAGGAAACCATTAACAAAAAGGCAATCTAATGAATAGGAAAAGTATGCATTACCAGTTATCTATCTAATAATGGGTTAATGTCTAGAATACATAAAGAATTCATGAAAGAAAAAAGAAATAATTCAATTTAAAACTGGCCAGAGAATCTTATGGATGTTTTTCTTAAAGAGGACATAGAGATGGCCAACAGGTACATTGAAAAGATGCTCAAAATCAATGATCATCAAGAATATGCAAATAAAAACCACAGTGAGTTATCACCTCATTCCCGTCAGAATGGCTGTCAGCAAAACGACAACAAGTCACAAGTGTTTTCCAGGATGTAGAGAAATGGGAACCCTTGGGCACTCTTGGTGCGAGTGTAAATTGGTCCAGACACTATGGAAAACAGGAGGTTCCTCAAAAATTTAAAAACAGAACTAGCTTTTGATCAAAATTTCACTTTTGGGTTATTTATCCAAAGAAAACAAAAACAGTCACTTCAAAAGGTATACACACCTCTGTGTTCATTGCAGCATTATTTACCATAGCCAAGATATGGAAGCAACCTAAATGTTCATCTGTGGATGAACGGATACAGAAAATGTGGGGTGTGTGTGTGTGTGTGTGTGTATGGGGGTGGGAAATATTATTTAGTCATAAAAAATAATGAAATCTTGCCACTTGTGACAACATGAATGAAAGAATTATGCTAAATAAAATAAGTCAGAGAAAGAGAAACATTGATACTATATTATCTCACTCTATGGAATCTAAAGAAAACAAATAAACACACACGACAAAAAACCCCCAAGGTTATAGATACAGAGAACAGACTGATGGTGGTCAAAGGCAGGGGATTGGGGGTAGGGTGAAATGGATGAAGGGGGTGAAAAGGTACAATCTTTTGGTTATGAAATGTCACGGGGGTACAATGCACAGCATGGGCACTATTGTTAATACTGTACTGCATATTTGAAAATTGCTAGGAAAGTAGATGCTAAAATTTCTCACTAAAAAAATTTTTTGGAACCACGTATGGCGACAAATGTTAACTAGACTTACTGTTGTGATCATTTTGCAGTGCATACAAATATCAAACCCTTATATTGTACATCTGGAACTAATACATCAGCTATACCTTAATAAAACTAACATGTAAAAAAGCATACAACTGAAAGTTTCTCTCTCATTAGCTAATTGTGATGATGCATCTGTCAGACACATAGCAAACTTTTAAATCATGTTGCCTATTAGTATCCATTATCTCTCTTTTCAATTGTGTTGACAGCTAGAGATGCTGAGCTGGAAAGAAATGAATTCAGAATGTGAGGACCCAAGTCTGATGTGATCAAGTGAGCCCATGTAATCAACGTGAGAGAAAGAATACAAGTCTTAAAGATGAAATGTCAAGTACCCAACCCCGGTAGGCCCAGCAAAATACCCTCCTGGCTGACCTCCAAATCCCCGCCTCTTGTTGTAGCAGAATCTGGATATGCTGAGCTGAAAAGAAATGAACTCAGAATGTGAGGACCCAAGTCTGATTTCCCACTTTGCCCCTCACCAGTGATCTGGCTCTCAATGAATTATTGAGATACTCACTTAAATTATTGAAATGCCTATTTTAATATCTATTTGAAATAATACAGCTTGTGTGGAAGCAGGTTATAAATTGCCGAGGGTATGAAACAGCCTACAGATGTGAGCCTTGAGAGGATGCATGGCTTTAGGAGAATCGGACACGCAGGGGAACTTTACTACATTGGGAGAGCTAGAATTTTATATCTGGGGACACATGTGACAGTCATTTGTAGGGGCTAGGACTAGGGTGAGGGGATAGGGGTCTTATTTGGGGTGGACAATTTAAGGGCTTCTGAAAACTCAGTAGTCAGAATAACATTTTAAGGCAATGTTTGTGGAGAGCAAAGTGAATGCCAAGAAATCCACGATGAGCAAAATATCAAATCTGTAAATGAGGACAGGGTTTGACAGGGCTGGGGTTGGAGTGAGGACACACGGACAGGTCATGCAGCTGCGGGAGCACCTGCTTCGTGCTATCCTTCGGTGCTATTCCTTGTGTGGGTGATGGTCTGAGTGATGGTGAGGTGATGCCCCCAGGGATCAGCCAGGATTAACATCACACCACAGCCGAATCCAGTCATTGCTTCTAAGACAGTGGGATCCTGAATCCTTTATATTCATTGCCATCCAAACTCAAGTGGGTGGTGTTATGGGTTGAATCGCGTCCTGCAAAAAGATATGTGAGGGTCCAAATCCCCCTGGTATCTAGGAATGTGAGCTTTTTTCGAAATAGGGTCTTTCCAAACGGATGTCATCTTATTGAGCAGACGTAATCGTCATGAACAGAGGTGAACGGGGGGTTGGGGGGCGTAAGATCAATGTGAGATGAGCTCGCTAAGGTGGACCCTAATCCACTGTAACCGGTGTCCGCCGAGGGCCTGGGTTCGATTCCTCGTTGTGGAACTAAGAGCTTGCAAGCGGCGCGGTGGGGAAAAAAAGGAAAAAAGGACGCAGAGGGAAGACCATGCGAAGACGCAGGGGGACGACTGCCTTGTGAGTGGAAGGCAGAGGTTGCAGTGACGTGTGCACGAAAGCCAGGACTCCAGGGGACACTGACAACCAGCTAAAGCTCGAAGAGGCAAAGATGGTGTCTCCTTTTCAGACTTCAGAAGGCAGGGTGGCCTGTCAGCACCTTGATTTTGGATTTCCAGCCTCCAGAACTGGGAGATGACACGTGTGTGGTTTTAAATATGTTCGGCCTATGGTACTTCCGGCAGCATCCCCAGGAAACTAAGACATACTAGACCTACCTCCGTAGTTACGGTGGCTTTTCAAGAGGCTTCATGGGCTCCCTCTTCCACTGGTAAAATCTCCCAATGGAGAAGCAGGCAACCCATGAAACTCTGCATCTGCCCAAACACCGAAGCTTAAACATTACAGCACTCAACTAACGGGCTTTCCTTCTTTGTGTTATAATACAAAAAGAAATGCAGAGTGTCCGTAACATTTGTTTTCGGATAACTAGCAAAGTAAGCCATGTTTTTTTTATGTCAGTGGCCACAGGTTTGGTGAAACTACAGCAAGTGAGACAATCTTAAATAACATATAAGATTAAATATGCATATAATAACATACGCTTGTATACACAGGCATATAAATAACTGCGCAAAAGCAATGGTGCAGCAGCAATTATAACCGGCAGATAAGGAGTAAAATGCTAAAGAGGCATTTTCCTTTTAAGTGTGACCTTTTTAGCACCTAACGGAGAGCGAAGCAGGAAGCTTTTGTTTTTTAATAGAAATTCTTTTTTTAGATAAACTTCAATGTGAAAATACATCCTTTTCTTTCCTGGGTACCTATTTTTAAGTCTCACTATGTCTCCCACACCTTCTGGGGGTGTTTCATTTGCAGTGTAGCTATTTCTAATACATGCAGCCCGCGACAGAAGACCGCATGGGGTCTCAGCCTCGGGCTTCTGGATCCCAAGGGGCAGCTCACTGGTTTTTTTTTAATTGTGGTAAAAAAATATATGTTTTTTTAATCACTTTAAACTGTTTGAAGAGTAGCTCCCTGGCCTTAAGTACATTCACATTGTTGGGCAACCGTCACCACCATCCATCTCCAGAGCTCATCAGGCACAACTGAAACCCTATACTCATCAGATACTCTGCCCATTCCACCTCCCCCCGCCCCGCCCCGACTCCGCTTACGTATTTACCTGCTCTAGGCAGATGGTATACATGGTATCATACAATGTTTCTCTGTGTCTGGTTTGTATCCCTGAGCACCATGTCCTCAAGGTTCATTCATATTGTAGCCCGTGTCAGAGTTTTTCCTTTTTAAGGCTGGGTCACATTGCACAGTACCGACACACCACGCTCTTTCTCCATTCATCCATGGATGGACAGTTATAGTGTTGCCCCCTTCTAGCTACTGTGTATCATGCTATGAACCTTTGTGTACAAATACCTGCTAGGTCTCCGACTTCACTTAGTTTGGGTAAATACTTGGAGGGAAATTGCTGGATTATAGGAAGACGCTGAATTTTTGAGGAAAGGTCATAAGGTAGGTCACTTTGCCCAGACTTTGGGCTTAAAAACACAGTGTGTTCTTTTTAAGACAGTATTTAAATGTGATGTAATTATTTAAGTTATGAGAGAGATTTGTGGAGTTTAAAGACTTTCATAACTGTTTTAGGTTCACAGCATAATTGAGAAGAAGGTGGAGAGATTTCCCAGACACCCACTGCCCCTACATATGCACAGCTTCCCCCATTATCCACACCCCTCCCCCCCCCAGGGTCGTATGTTTGTTAAACTGATAGACCTACATGGACACATCATCATCACCCAAAGTCCATAGTTTACATTAGGGTTCACTTTTGGTGTTTTACGTCCTATGGGTTTGAATATGTAACGACATGCACCCCCCAGGATATCAGTAGTTTCACTATGAAAAATCCTACGCTTCATCTATTTATCCCTCTCCCACCCCAGGCAACCGCTGATCTTTTTACTGTCTCCATCGTTTTCCCCTTTTCAGAATTTCGCCTAGTTGGAATCACACAGAGTGTAGCTTTTTCACACTAGCTTCTTTCACTGAGTAAAATGCGTTTATGTTTCTCCCACATCCTTTCATGGCTTGATGGTTCTTTTTCTTTTCTCTTTTTTTAGTGACAAATAATAGTCCGTTATCTGGGTGTACCGCATTTTATTAATCAATTCACCTACTGAAGGACATCTTGGCTGCCTGCAAGTTTGGGCACTTATGATTATAAGATGCCAGAAACACCCACATGCAAGCTTCTGTGTGCACATAAGTTTTCAACTCCTTTGGGGAAATACCAAGGAGTATTACTGCTGGATCGTATGTAAGAGTACGCTTACTTCGAAACTGCCCAGTTGTCCCCCAGAGGGGCTGTACCATTTTGCACTCCCACCAATGAGGTCCTATGCTTCAACATCCTCGCCAGCATTTCGTGTTGTCAAACGGTACTTAACTATGCAAATATCCTTGAAAAGATAGAGCCGAACAGAAGAGCCGTTATTACCTGCTTGTGAGACATCCAAACAGATGAGTGACAACAGAGGGATCGTCTACCAACAACCTACAAAGAATGGACTATGGAGAGAACGCCCCCTTGAGAGGGCCAGCGGTTGAAGGACCCTGCTAGCCCAGCCTGATCTTGCAAGCAGGGAGCCAGTGAACCAAATCGCTAACTTCAAACTCCCTTCACCCTTTGAACGCCTGTCCGATCTCCTCCGCTGAACCCCCAGGGAACCCACAAGTCACAGGATCCCACTGATAAATCCATGTCAGCTTCCTGGCAGAGAAGGAGGGTTGGGCAAGATGAAGGTCCACGGCGCATCTCGTGATACACGCCACAACCCACCTCCACTTCTCCTGTTGAGTCTGATGCTGCTTCCACATGGACCTTCCGAGAGTATTGCAGTTCAGCAGAAGCATGAGAATTGTCAAGAACTGAGCGTCAGGAGACCTAACTTCTTCCTTCCGGGCTCGCAAGAAACAATTATTTGGTTGTTGCATCTTACTATGCTCTGTACAAATAAAATCAGTCATGTCCGGATACCTCCGTTCATACGAGCATCATTTCCCTCAGGAAAAATTCCTGAAAAAGACATCACTAAACAGGATGATTGCCAAATTACTTTCCGCATACGTTGTTCTAGTGTATGTTCCCACTTGTTCTGAAAATATATAGGAGGCTTAATTGAAGCCCCACATCTACCTGCCAAAGACTTCTTCCAATTTTAAGGAACAATAATTTATAGTTATTTTGAGAGCATAAGATAGCTCTAACTTCCCTTTACTCCTGTCCCCCAGGATGGTCCTGGTCGTCACAGAACAGCCGAGAAGAGGGGCCACCATGATGTTGTAAGTGTGAGGCAGATATCTGCCCTCCATCCTGTGGTAGCCTACAGGGTGCTGTGGACATCAAACAGCATTTATGTAATAGTTATTGGATCCACTGTCTAGGGTGGAAGGTAGCTACCCCAGTCACGAGTATGACAGCACGGCCAGCAACACAGAGAAGGAATAGACGGCAGTGCTGGGCAACGATGCTGTGCTCTCAGATACTGGGGCTCCAACAACATCTGACCAGATGGGCTCTGCCCCTTGAGGGATGGGCCGTAGGTAGATGAGCAGCAAGGAACGCAGACAGGTAGCTAAACGTCAGACCATGGATCGACACTGATGTTGCCAAATGATACTAGTCAAAACCTACGGCTTGGTTGTAGAGAAAAACTCCAGTTAGTCTGATTAGCAAAGCAGCAGGGATATTTTAGTCTTCAACGAATTCATTGCATCTGACCAGCCAGCTGCAAGTGATATACATTTGTTTGAACAGGATATAGAACCTTCTAGCATGACAAGGGACAGGTGATTTTAGTTAGGAAAGACATGTTTAAAAAGCCCTTAGAACCAAAATAATTGGAAGACAAGAATGACGGACCTGACAGTTAAAGGATGCCACGGCACAGGATAAAGTATACAATCTTAGAGAAAGTATTAGTCTCTACCGAGTGCCTGATGAGCTCTGATAGTAAGGGGAATCCGATACAGTAAGTCCCCCCACACACGGACGAGTTCCAGTCAGAGAGCGTGCTTTTAAGTGCATGTTGTTCGTAAGTCCAACAAAGTTAGCCTAGGTACCCCATTAACAGTCGGCTATAGAGTACTGTACTGTAATAGATTTATAATACTTTTCACAGAAATAACACATAAAAGACAAACACTCACAAAAAATAAAGAAAACATTTTTAAGCTTACACTACAGTCCCTGGAAAAGCACAGCAGTCCAGTCCAACAGCGGGCATCCAGGGGCTGGCATCGAGGGAACAGGCAAGGAGAGTTACTGATTGCAGGAGGGAGAGGAGGTGGGAGATGGTAGGGCTGAAGGGTCGTCAGCAGTGGGAGATGGAGGGCGAGCTGCAGTTTCACTCACCCCTGATGCTGATGGCACAGGGTCTGGTTCCTTGCTGGATTCAATTCTATCTATAAAGATACTGTACTACTGTATTCTATGCAGTAAAGTACACAAAACCACAAGTACTTGCAGACGATGCATGCACGTGACAAGGCACGCCAGGCACGTGAACTAACTTACGTGACTGGGTATGGGAACGCACATTCACAGCTTTGAAAGGTCGCAACGTGAAGGTTCGTGTGTCAGGGACTTACTGTGCCCCAGTGCAAGGATACACTAGCTCGGATGTCTAGGGAAGTGGTAAACGCTCAAAGAAGGCTGTGGTTGAGTGAGGATGCCTTTCGGAAGTGTATAGCTGTCACATGTAGTTATGGAATATTCTAGGACAAGGCAGGCTCAGGGCCACCAGCTATCTTTCCAGATCAGATAGGCAATCCTGTATATCCCTTAACACCCAGCTTACATGGCATCGGGACAGTCAGAACGTACAGATCCAGGTGGCCCCAGCCTGCTTGTGCTTCTTGCTGGCTGCCAGGAGCCTGAACTCCTTCCAAGTTTAGTCCTAGCCCCTCCTAGTCTGAAGTATTCAGCTCAGTTTCTTAAATTGGGCTTTCTTAGAAAGTTTTCCATATTTTGTAAGTTTGGTGTGTCGAGCACACAAAAAAGAACAACATAGACCAGAAGGATGAATTCCAGTAGTCAAAACATCTGGACATTTAGACTTGTTGAAATATTCATTGGCCCTTGACTTCAAAAACATTCAAATATGACCCACTTATGCTGACATGTGTGGGTTTTTCGGTGTTAAAGAGTCCTTAAAAATAAGCAAGGATGCCTTCCAATGTTGAGTTAATAAGTTATGAAGAGTTATTTGGCTTTATCTCGACTTTACTGCGGAACCTGGAGACTTCCACGTTGAGTGTTTTCACCTGTGCATGTACCTACGTGCTTATCTTCTTTCCTCTCCAGGCTACAGAGTTCCACAGCAGTGGGAACGGGGTGGAGAGGGCATGATTTCCATTTGTTTTTTTTTTTTTTTTTGCGGTACGCGGGCCTCTCACTGCTGTGGCCTCTCCCGTTGCGTAGCACAGGCTCCAGATGCGCAGGCCCAGCGGGCATGGCTCACGGGCCCAGCCACTCCGTGGCACGTGGGGTCTTCCCGGACCGGGGCACGAACCCGTGTGTCCTGCATCGGCAGGCGGACCCTCAACCATTACGCCACCTGGGAAGCCCTGATTTCCTTTTTTAAATATGTCTTCTATCCCACTGATGTCTGTCTTTTGCCATGTGCTTACCTTATTCTTCTGCTCTAAGTGTTTTGGGAGAATGCTGCAACATGATCTTGGGAGAAAATTAGCATCTAAAATGTCGAGTCACAGCACTTCACTAGATTTACTCATTGCTGTTTGACCAGTGGTGTTCACTCTTCATTTCTCAGTCCTCAAATTAGAAATGTCAGATTTGTATTAATACCATATGCCATTCATACCATTGGGTTAAAGTCTTTAAGGTAATTGTTGGAAAGGGAAAAAAGCAGGAAAGGACAAAACCTAGTATAGAATACACACATCTAAATCCAATTCTGCACCAAACTTGGAACAGAACCCCAAGTCCTATTTTAGTGAACATTAAGATATCTGTTGTTGAATCTGTTACCTAATGCGTAAATAAACTCAGTCTGGGGAGGAAGTTCAAAAGCCACCGATACAAGATATATCTATGTTGATAAATGGTTATCAGTAGCCAAAAAGCTGAATTCCTTGCCCAGTTTGCTGTAGTCTAGACGCCAGAACAGGGTATTTTGAGCCAAATTCAACCTAAGGAGGTATCGGAAACATCTGACCACTTTTCAAGGTATCTGTTTTCTCACGCAGGGTGAGGACGAATCCCTTAGAGTTCTGGCTTCTGAAAAGTCAGAAGATCCATCAGCACTAGGTGAGGCGCTTCCATGGTGACAGTCAGCTGGATCTCCTTAGCTGCCGTCCCCTTGAGACAAGCCACCTGCTCTGTCATTCACTACAGTCCTCACTCCTCCCTACTGGCACCCCTGGCCCACTTCCCTTTTTTATATCACTTGCCACTGTAGGTATCTGAATTAGTCATGCACTGTCCTAGGCAGACAGGGCCTCGAGGTTTCTGCTGCTCCTATGCATGGGGACCCTTAGCCCCTATCGGCCTGTGACCAAGGCAATGAGGCTAGACAAGAGTTACAGGACAGCCTGTGCGCAGATCACCCTGCACCCCTTCTTTTACCACGTCAGCTGGAGCAAGTATCTCCTATCTGTTTGGTTTAGACAAGCAGTCTAACTCGCAGGCTGAGAATTGGACCCTGATGTGCAGAGAAAAAGGGGCCAGGAAGAGAAAGAAAGCAGTCCAGGTCAACATATTCAAGGCGGCGCCTGGTCTAAGACCCAGAAGTTCTGCTTTGGGAATCTGCTCGGAGGACCAAGCGACAGTGAGGAATCTTCTAGAATAAACACTAGGCGTCTCTAGCGCGGCTGCTTCGTGGATTCATGGTTTAATCTTTAAGAGCACGTTCGTCACCAGGGAGTATTCCATACTCTTCCCTCCCAGGCTACACGGGAGCTCTCGCTAGGGCAGAACCAGCGCCCAGCAAGGTTAAGAAGCCAGCCGTAAGAACAGGCTGGAAGACAGTGAAGTTTGACATTTGTCACTTTAGTTTTTATGTTCGACTTTGGGATCTAACCAAAGGACTGAGGAAGGGAACCACACGTCGAACAAACATCTGGTGACTGGGTTGCCTGTTGATGCTTTCAGCCAGCCTCCAGGGTATGACGAGAGGATCAACCTCTGCATAAAGAAACCTTTTTATTTTCCATGATCAAAACTGCCTCACCCAGAAGCGCATCCAGGCCAGGGGCCCTTCAGAGTAAGGGATAAACCCACTCCAGGCTGGCAGGAGGGTCACCTTAGCCATTTCTTCCCTCACCTTAGGAGGAGAAGGAAGAGGAAGACGTATTTTGACTGACAAACAGAGGATGCCGCTGCGGACAAAGAATGTCACCTGCCACTTTAGTAAACAAAGGATGTTGGAGCCATTAAGCCCTCAGCCGCCCCACTGACTGTGCCCCCGAGGGGATTCAGGATGGAGAAAACAGGATGCTGGCCCCAGAGAGCTGAGGTACAAATCAAAGGAATGACTTCAGTGAACCAGACTCTTGCATCTTCACATACATAGAGAAGCACGAAAATCATTAACTTGAGATGTCTGTTTCTTTGTGTGATTAGCAGTAACCTTCTGATGTTAAACTACATGTGCTCCCCCAGCCCCCAGCAAAAACTTCTGTATATCCCCGCTCCTTTCTTACCTTCTTGGCACAGAACCTCAGAGCTATCTGAGAGGCTGTCTCCTGAACTCCAGTCCTCAGTAAGGGCCCCGAATACAACACAGCTCTCAGCTCTTAGGTTGTGTGCACCCTCCACCCACAACCCAGTCATACCACCGTAAGCTGGAGAACTAGACGACAGAAAACGACACACTGCAAACGGCCTACTGCTGTGGCACTCAAACTGGGTCCACAGGCCAAGATCTGAATCTCCTGGGAGCTTGTTGGAAATGCACATTCTCAGGCCTTACCCCAGGGCACAAAATCTGAGGATGGGGCCCAGGGGGTAAGTTGAGGAAGCACTCCACCATCAAGGTGATTCCTATGCACAACCTCAAGCATGAGAAGCACTCAAAACATCTCTATAGTGATTTAATGAGATCCCTATCAAATTACCCATGATATTTTTTAAAAATATTTATTTATTTAGGTTGCACCGGGTCTTAATTGCGGCAGGCAGGCTCCTTAGTTGTGGCTTATCAGCTTAGTTGCGGCCTGCAGGCTCCTTAGTTGCGGCTCATGGCTCCTTAGTTGTGACACACGGCCTCCTTAGTTGTGACATGCAAACTCTCAGTTGCAGCATGCATGTGGGATCTAGTTCCCTGACCAGGGATGGAACCTGGGCCCCCTGCATTGGGAGCGCAGAGTCTTATTCACTGCTCCACCAGGGAAGTCCCCTTTCACAGAACTAAAATAATCCAAAATTTATACAGAAACATAAAAGACCCAGAATTGCCAAAGTGATCCTGAGGAGGAAAAAAAGCAGGAGGCCTACCTAACTCTCCCAGACTTCAGGCAATACTACAAAGTTACAGTAATCAAAACAGTGTGGTTTTGGTACAAAAACAAACATACGGATCAATGGAACAGAACAGAGAGCCCAGAAATAAACCCACACACCTACAGTCAACTAATCTTTGACAAAGAAGGCAAGAACATACAATGGGAAAAAGAAAATCCCTTCAGCAAGTGATACTGGGAAAGTTGGACGGCTGCGTGTAAATCAATGAAGTTAGAACACACCCTCACAACATGCACAAAAATAAACTCAAAATGGATTAAAGACTTAAACATAAGACATGACACCATAAAACTCCTAGAAGAGAACACAGGCAAAACATTCTCTAACATAAATCATACCAATATTTTCTTAGGTCATTCTCCCAAGGCAATAGAACTAAAAACAAAAATAAACAAATGGGACCTAATCAAACTTACAAGCTTCTGTACAGCAAAGAAAACCATAAACAAACGAACAAACACACAAAAAATGAAAAGACAACCTACCGAATGGAAGAAAGTATTTGCAAATGACGTGACTAACAAGGGTTTAATCTCCAAATTATACAAACAGCTCATATAACTCAACAACAACAAAAAATAAACACAATTGAAAAATGGGCAGAAGACCTAAATAGACATTTCTCCAAAGAAGACAGATGGCCAGTAGGCACATGAAAAGATGCTCAATATCACTAATTATTAGAGAGATACAAATCAAAACTACAATCAGGTACCACCTTACACTGGTCAGATTAACCATCATTAAAAAGACTACAAACAATACATGCTGGAGAGGGTGTGGAGAAAAGGGAACCCTCCTACACTGTTGGTGGGAATGTAAATTGGTACAGCCACTGTAGAGAACAGTCTGGAGGTTCCTTAAAAAACTAAAAATAGAGCTACCATATGACCCAGCAATCCCACTTCTGGGCATATATCTAGAGAAAACCATAATTCGAAAGAAAAATGCACCCCAATGTTCATTGCAGCACTATTTGCAATAGCCAAGCCATGGAAGCAACCTTAATGTCCCTCAACAGATGAATGGATAAAGAAGATGTGGTATGTATATACAATGAAATACAATTCAGTCATAAAAAAGAATGAAAGAATGCCATTTGCAGTAACATGGATGCAACTAGAGATTATCATACTAACTGAAGTAAGTCAGAAAGAGAAAGACAAGTATCATATGATATCACTTATATGTGGAACCTAAAATATGGCACAAATGAACCTATCTATGAAACAGAAACAGAATCATGAACATAGAGAACAGACTTGTGGTAACCAAGGGGGAGCAGGGGAGAGAGAGGGATGGACTGGGAGACTGGGGTTAGTAGATACAAACTATAACATTTAGAATGGATACACAACAAGGTCCTACTGTAGAGCACAGGGAACTATATCCAGTCTCCTGAGATAAACCACAGTGGAAAAGAATATAAAAAAGAATGTATATATGCATATAACTGAGTCACTTTGCTGTACAGCAGAAATTAGCACAACATTGTGTATCAACTATACTTCAATGAAAAAATTAAAACATCTCTGTAGCATCCATGGTAAAACACAGGAATTCAGGAGGATGGAAGGGCCTCCACCTGGTCCTTGGGCAACATTTGGTTTTCTTTCCTTGGTATAGGATTCTGCTACTCACATAGGCAAGGCAAGTTCAGTAGCAAGACAATATCTATATCTATATCTATCTATCTATATCTCCTAAAGATGCTACCAAAAAACTACTAGAGCTCATAAATGAATTCATTAAAATTGCAGGATACAAAATTAATATGTAGAAATCTGTAGCATTTCTGTACACTAAGAATGAACTAACAGAGAGAAAAATTAAGGAAACAATCCCATTTACCATTCACATAAAAAAGAATAAAGTACCTAGGAATAAATCTACCTAAGGAGGCAAACAACCTGTATTGCAAAAACTATAAGGTATTTGACATAAATTGCAGCAGTATTTATTTGGATCCATCTCCTAGAGTAATGGAAAAAAAGCAAAAATAAACAAATGAGACCTAATTAAACTTAAAAGCTTTTGCATAGTAAAGGAAATCATAAAGAGACAGCATACAGAGTGGGAGAAAGTATTTGCAAACTATGGAACTGACCAGGGCTTAATTTCCAAAATATACAAACAGCTCATACAGCTCAATATCAAAAAAAAAAAAAAAAAGCCAAAGAGCCCAATCAAAAACTAGGCAGAAGACCTAAACATATTTCTCCAAAGAAGACATACAGATGACCAACAGGCAAATGAAAACATGGTCAACATCAATAATTATTAGAGAAATGCAAATCAAAACTACAATCAGCAATCACCTCACACCAGTCAGAATGGCCATCACCAAAAAGTCTACAAACGGGGGGGCGGGGGGACGAGGGGAAGATGGCGGAAGAGTAAGACGCGGAGATCACCTTCCTCTCCACAGATACACCAGAAATACATCTACACGTGGAACAACTCCTACAGAACACCTACTGAACGCTGGCAGAAGACCTCAGACCTCCCAAAAGGCAACAAACCCCCCACGTACATGGGTAGGGCAAAAGAAAAAAGAATAAACAGAGACGAAAGAATAGGGACGGTACCTGGACCAGTGGGAAGGAGCCCTGAAGGACGAAAGGTGTGCACACACTAGAAGCCCCATCGTGGGCGGAGACTGCAGGTGCCGGAGCGGGGGGGGGGGGGGGGGGGGGGGTGGAAGCTTCGGGGCCGCAGAGGAGAGCACAGCAACAGGGGTGCGGAGGGCAAAGCGGGGAGATTCCCGCACAGAGGATCGGTGCCGACCTGCACTCACCAGCCTGAGAGGCTTGTCTGCTCCCCCGCCGGGGCGGGCGGGGCTGGGAGCTGAGGCTCGGGCTTCAGTCGGAGCGCAGGGAGAGGACTGCGGCTGGCAGCGTGAACACAGCCTGCAGGGGGTTAGTGCGCCACGGCTGGCCGGGAGGGAGTCCAGGAAAAGTCTGGACCTGCCGAAGAGGCAAGAGACTTTTTCTTCCCTCTGTTTCCTGGTGCACGACGAGAGGGGGTTAAGAGCGCCGCTTAAAGGAGCTCCAGAGACAGGCGCGAGCCGCGGCTAACAGCGCGGACCCCAGAGACGGGCGGGAGACGCTAAGGCTGCTGCTGCCGCCACCAAGAAGCCTGTGTGCGAGCACAGGCCACTCTCCACACCCCCCTTCCGGGCAGCCTGTGCAGCCCGCCACTGCCAGGGTCCTGGGATCCAGAGACAACTTCCCCGGGAGAACGCACGGCGCGCCCCAGGCTGGTGCAACGTCCTGCTGGCCTCTGCCGCCGCAGGCCCGCCCCATACTCCGTGCCCCTCCCTCCCCGCTGCCTGAGTGAGCCAGAGCCCCTGCATCAGCGGCTCCTTTAACCCGTCCTGTCTCAGCGAAGAACAGACGCCCTCTGGCGACCTACACGCAGAGGCGGGGCCAAATCCAAAGCTGAGCCCCCGGAGCTGTGAGAACAAAGAAGAGAAAGGGAAATCTCTCCCAGCAGCCTCAGGAGCAGCGGATTAAAGCTCCACAATCAACCTGATGTACCTGCATCTGTGGAATACATGAATAGGCAACGAATCATCCCAAATTGAGGAGGTGGACTATGAGAGCAAGATTTAGGATTTTTTCCCCTTTTCCTCTTTTGTGAGTGTGTATGTGTATGCTTCTGTGTGAGATTTTGTCTGTATAGCTTTGCTTCCACCATTTGTCCTAGGGTTCTATCCATCCATTTTTGTTTTTTTCTTTAAAAAATTTTTTTTTCTTAATAATTGTTTTTTTATTTTAATGACTTAATTTATCTTCTTTCTTTCTTTCCCTCCCTCGCTCCCTCCTTCCTTCCTTTCTTTCTTTATTCTTTTTCTCCCTTTTATTCTGAGCTGTGTGGAAGAAAGGGTCTTGGTGCTCCAGCCAGGAGTCAGGGCTGTGCCTTTGATGTGGGAGAACCAACTTCAGGACACTGGTCCAAAAGAGACCTCCCAGCTCCACATAATATCAAACGGCGAAAATCGCCCAGAGATCTCCATCTCAACACCAACACCCAGCTTCACTCAACGACCAGCAAGCTACAGTGCTGGACACCCTATGCCAAACAACTAGCAAGACAGGAACACAACCCCACCCATTAGCACAGAGGCTGCCTAAAATCATAGTAAGTCCACAGACACCACCAGACGTGGACCTGCCCACCAAAAAGACAAGATCCAGCCTCATCCACCAGAACACAGGCACTAGTCCCCTCCACCAGGAAGCCTACACAACCCACTGAACCAACTTTAGCCACTGGGGACAGAAACCAGAAACACCGGGAACTACAAACCTGCAGCCTGCAAAAAGGAGACCCCAAACACAGTAAGATAAGCAAAACGAGAAGACAGAAAAACAAACAGCAGGTCAAGGAGCAAGATAAAAACCCACCAGACCTAACAAATGAAGAGGAAATAGGCAGTCTACCTGAAAAAGAATTCAGAATGATAGTAAAGAGGATCCAAAATCTTGGAAATAGAAGAGAGAAAATGCAAGAAACATTTAACAAGGACCAAGAAGAACTAAAGAGGAAACAAGCAACGATGAACAACACAATAAATGAAAATAAAAATACTCTAGAAGGGATCAATGGCAGAATAACTGAGGCAGAAGAACGGATAAGTGACCTGGAAGATATAATAGTGGAAATAGCTACTGCAGAGCAGAATAAAGAAAAAAGAATGAAAAGAACTGAGGACAGCCTCAGAGACCTCTGGGACAATATTAAATGCACCAACATTCGAATTATAGGGGTTCCAGAAGAAGAAGAGAAAAAGAAAGGGACTGAGAAAATATTTGAAGAGATTATAGTTGAAAACTTCCCTAATATGGGAAAGGAAATAGTTAATCAAGTCCAGGAAGCACAGAGAGTCCCATACAGGGTAAATCCAAGGAGAAATACACCAAGACACATATTAATCAAACTGTCAAAAATTAAATACAAAGAAAACATATACAAAGCAGCAAGGGAAAAACAACAAATAACACACAAGGGAATCCCCATAAGGTTAACAGCTGATCTTTTAGCAGAAACTCTGCAAGCCAGAAGGGACTGGCAGGACATATTTAAAGTGATGAAGGAGAAAAACCTGCAACCAAGATTACTCTACCCAGCAAGGATCTCATTCAGATTTGATGGAGAAATTAAAACCTTTACAGACAAGAAAAAACTGAGAGTTCAGCACCACCAAACCAGCTTTACAACAAATGCTAAAGGAAGTTCTCTAGGCAAGAAAAACAAGAGAAAGAAAAGACCTAAAATAACAAACCCAAAACAATTAAGAAAATGGGAATAGGAACATACATATCGATAATTACTTTAAATGTAAATGGAGTAAATGCTCCCACCCAAAGACACAGACTGGCTGAATGGATACAAAAACAAGACCCATATATATGCTGTCTACAAGAGACCCACTTCAGACCTAGAGAAACATACAGACTGAAAGTAAGGGGATGGAGAAAGATATTCCATGAAAACGGAAACCAAAAGAGAGCTGGAGTAGCAACTGTCATATCAGACAAAATAGACTTTAAAATAAAGACTATTAGAAGAGACAAAGAAGGACACTAAATAATGATCAAGGGATCGATCCAAGAAGATATAACAATTGTAAATATTTATGCACCCAACATAGGAGCACCTCAATACATAAGACAAATACTAACAGCCATAAAAGGGGAAATCGACAGTAACACAATCATAGTAGGGGACTTTAACACCACGCTTTCACCAATGGACAGATCATCCAAAATGAAAATAAATAAGGAGACACAAGCTTTAAATGATATACTAAACAAGATGGAGTTAATTGATATTTATAGGACACTCCATCCAAAAACAACAGAATACACATTTTTCTCAAGTGCTCATGGAACATTCTCCAGGATAGACCATATCTTGGGTCAGAAATCAAGCCTTGGTAAATTTAAGAAAATTGAAATTGTATCAAGTATCTTTCCTGAACACAATGCTATGAGACTAGATATCAATTACAGCAAAAGATCGTAACAAATGCAAACACATGGAGGCTAAACAATACACTACTTAATAACGAAGTGATCACTGAAGAAATCAAATAGGAAATGAAAAAATAGCTAGAAACAAATGACAATGGAGACACGATGACCCAAAACCTATGGGATGCAGCAAAAGCAGTCCTAAGAGGGAAGTTTATAGCAATACAAGCCCAACTTAAGAAACAGGAAACATCTCGAATAAACAACCTAACCTTGAACCTAAAGCAATCAGTGAAAGAAGAACAAAAAAAGCCCAAAGTTAGCAGAAGGAAAACAATCATAAAAAACAGATCAGAAATAAATGAAAAAGAAATGAAGGAAACGATAGCTAAGGTCAATAAAACTAAAAACTGGTTCTTTGAGAAGATAAACAAAATTGATAAACCATTAGCCAGACTCATCAAGAAAAAAAGGGAGAAGACTCAAATCAATAGAATTAGAAATGAAAAAGGAGAACAACTGACACTGCAGAAATACAAAAGATCATGAGAGATTACTACAAGCAGCTCTATGCCAATAAAATGGACAACCTGGAAGAAATGGACAAATTGTTAGAAAAGCACAACCTGCCAGACTGAATCAGGAAGAAATAGAAAATATGAACAGACCAATCACAAGCACTGAAATTGAAACAGTGATTAAAAATCTTCCAACAAACAAAAGCCCAGGACCAGATGGCTTCACAGGCGAATTCTATCAAACATTTAGAGAAGAGCTAACACCTATCCTTCTCAAACTCTTCAACAATATAGCAGAGGTAGGAACACTCCCAAACTCATTCTATGAGGCCACCATCACCCTGATACCAAAACCAGACAAGGATGTCACAAAGAAAGAAAACTACAGGCCAATATCACTGATGAACATAGATGCAAAAATCCTCAACAAAATACTAGCAAACAGAATCCAACAGCACATTAAAAGGATCATACACCATGATCAAATTGGGTTTATTCCAGGAATGCAAGGATTCTTCAATATACATAAATCAATCAACGTGATACACCATATTAACAAATTGAAGGAGAAAAACCATATGATTATCTCAATAGATACAGAGAAAGCTTTCGACAAAATTCAACACCCACTTATGATAAAACCCCTGCAGAAAGTAGGCATAGAGGGAACTTTCCTCAACATAATAAAGGCCATATATGACAAACCCACAACCAACATCATCCTCAATGGTGAAAAACTGAAAGCATTTCCACTAAGATCAGGAACAAGACAAGGTTGCCCACTCTCACCACTCTTATTCAACACAGTTTTGTAAGTTTTAGCCACAGCAATCTGAGAAGAAAAGGAAATAAAAGGAATCCAAATCGGAAAAGAAGAAGTAAAGCTGTCACTGTTTGCAGATGACATGATACTATACATAGAGAATCCTAAAGATGCTACCAGAAAACTACTAGAGCTAATCAATGAATTTGGTAAAGTAGCAGGATACAAAATGGATGCACAGAAATCTCTGGCATTCCTATACACTAATGATGAAAAATCTGAAAGTGAAATCAAGAAAACACTCCCATTTACCACTGCAACAAAAAGAATAAAATATCTAGGAATAAACGTACCTAAGGAGACAAAAGACCTGTATGCAGAAAATTATAAGACACTGATGAAAGAAATTAGAGATGATACAAATAGATGGAGAGACATACCATGTTATTGGATTGGAAGAATCAACATTGTGAAAATGACTCTACTACCCAAAACAATCTACAAATTCAATGCAATCCCTATCAAACTACCACTGGCATTTTTCACAGAACTAGAACAAAAAATGTCACAATTTGTATGGAAACACAAAAGACCCCGAATAGCCAAAGCAATCCTGAGAAAGAAAAACGTAGCTGGAGGAGTCAGGCTCCCTGACTTCAGACTATACTACAAAGCTACAGTAATCAAGACAGTATGGTACTGGCACAAACACAGAAAGATAGATCAATGGAACAGGGTGAAATCCCAGAGATAAACCCATACACATATCATCACCTGATTTTTGATAATGGAGGCAGGAGTGTACAGTGGAGAAAGGATAGCCTCTTCAATAGGTGGTGCTGGGAAAACTGGACAGGTACATGTAAAAGTATGAGATTAGATCACTCCCAAACACCATACACAAAAATAAGCTCAAAACAGATTAAAGACCTAAATGTAAGGCCAGAAACTATCAAACTCTTAGAGGAAAACATAGGCAGAACACTCTACGACATAAATCACAGCACAATCCTTTTTGACCCACCTCCTAGAGAAATGGAAATAAAAACAAAAATAAACAAATGGGACCTAATGAAACTGCAAAGCTTTTGCACAGTAAAGGAAACCTTAAACAAGACCAAAAGAGAACCCTCAGAATGGGAGAAAATATTTGCAAATGAAGCAACTGACAAAGGATTAATCTCCAAAATTTACAAGCAGCTCATGCAGCTCAGTAACAAAAAAACAAACAACCCAATCCAAAAATGGGCAGAAGACCTAAATAGACAGTTCTCCGAAGAAGATATACAGACTGCCAACAAACACATGAAAGAATGCTCAACATCGTTAATCATTAGAGAATTGCAAATCAAAACTACAATGAGATATCATGCCACACCAGTCATAATGGCCATCATCAAAAAATCTAGAAACAATAAATGCTAGAGAGGGTGTGGAGAGAAGGGAACACTGTTGCACTGCTGGTGGGAATGTGAATTGGTACAGCCACTATGTAAACAGTATGGAGGTTCCTTGAAAAACTACAAATAGAACTCCCATATGACCCAGCAGTGCCACTACTGGGCATATACCCTGAGAAAACCATAATTCAAAACGAGTCATGTACCAAAATGTTCATTGCAGCTCTATTTACAATAGCCCGGAGATGGAAACAACCTAAGTGTCCATCATCAGATGAATGGATAAAGAAGATGTGGCACATATATACAATGGAGTATTACTCAACCATAAAAAGAAACGAAATTGAGTTATTTGTAATGAGGTGGATGGACCTAGAGTCTGTCATACAGAGTGAAGTAAGTCAGAAAGAGAAAGACAAATACCGTATGCTAACACATATATATGGAATTTAAGGGGAAAAAAATGTCATGAAGAACCTAGGGGTAAGACAGGAATAAAGACTCAGACCTACTAGAGAATGGACTTGAGGATATGGGGAGGGGGAAGGGTAAGCTGTGACAAAGCAAGAGAGTGGCATAGACATACATACACTACCAAACCTAAAATAGATAGCTAGTGGGAAGCAGCCGCATAGCACAGGGAGATCAGCTCGGTGCTCTGTGACCACCTAGATGGGTGGGATAGGGAGGGTGGGAGGGAGGGAGACACAAGTGAGAAGAGATATGGGAACATATGTATATGTATAACTGATTCAGTTTGTTATAAAGCAGAAACTAACACACCATTATAAAGCAATTATCCTCCAATAAAGATGTAAAAAAAAAGTCTACAAACAATAAATGCTGGAGAGGGTGTGGAGACAAGGGAACCCTCCTACACTGTTGGGGGGAATGTAAGTTGGTGCAGCCACTATGGAGAACAGGATGGAGGTTCTTTAAAAAACTAAAAACAGAATTACCATATGATCCAGCAATCCCAGTCCTGGGCATACATCCAGACCAAACTATAATTCAAAAAGATACATGCACCCCAGTTTTCATACCAGCACTATTCTCATTGGAAACAAGTGTCCATCAACAGATGAATAAAGAAAATGTGGTACATATATATATAATGGAGTATTACTCAGCCATAAAAAGAATGAAATAATGCCATTTGCAATAACATGGATGGACCTAGAGATTATCCCTTACCAAGTGAAGTAAGCCAGACAGAGAAACACAAATATCATATGGTATCGCTTATATGTGGATTCTAAAAAATAATACAAATGAACTTACTTACAAACCTCAAATAGACTCATAGACATAGAAAACAAACTTATGTTTATCCAAGTGGAAGAGGAGGGAGAGATAAATTAGGAATTTGGGATTAGCAGATACACACGACTATATATAAAATCGATAACCAACAATGACCTACTGTAGAGCACATGGAATTATATTTAACATCTTGTAATAACCTATAATGGAAAAGAATCTGGAAAAGATTATATATATATATATATATATGTAGAACTGAATCACTTTGTTGAAACTAACCAACACTGTAAATTAACTATACTTCAATAATCATAAAAAAGGATGTTGTTATATGTCTAAGAACTGATGGTAAAAAAGACCGAACGCTTCAGTCTGCTTTCAGATTTAACTTTCATCTGTATGATTTCTATTCAAAAACAGTCAAGGTCCCTTTCAGTCCAGTTGCTACTAACATCTTAGGGACCGGTTCCAGAATTTCAGGAGGTTGAAAGCAGGCATGAGACTCAACTCTGACTTTCAACCTCAGTCCGTCTCACTCATCACCACAGCGCCACCTCACTGATTGCCTAGAGCCCTAAGGGTATTAAGGTGGGCTGCCCTTGAATTTTATGTACGTCTGAACAGTCACACTTACAGAGGCTACACACAATCACCAAGGTTACACTGCTCCATCTGGCAACACACACAAATCCCACTACATTCCATATCAGGAAGATCACTTGGCAGGATGTGCATTGCCCGTGGTCTCCAGGGGCATCTAGTTCAGTTCTGCTAGATGCAGATGAAGAGGCTGAGGTCCAGAGTAAGAGCCCTACTTGCCCCAAAGCCACAGACCTCAACAGCAGCCTACGCGTAGAATCCAGGCTTCCTGACTATCAGTGAAAGATCACACTCCTCCCAGTGATATTTCAGTGCTGCGCAGTCGGCGTGAAAACACTCTGACCGCGGTGAACACTATACCTGCCAAGCACGTGTGCTTTGAGCATGCACGCTTCCTTTTGCTCAGACGCTAAATGAGGTACTACACTAGCTACCCAGCCCTCCAACCAACTGGGTCAGAATTCAAAGACCCTGGAGCAGCCCTGAGGTCCAGAGGCTCCGATAAGAATATGATTCCCTCTGCAACAAACATAAGAGTAACCACCACTGAATTAAGCACGTACTACGTGAGCTCTCTATTAGACCGTGGACATGCGTTTTCTTTCGCCTAGGAAGAGACCATCGGAGGATAAGGTTCCTCGGGGTCATGCAAACCCAGCCTGGATTCTAGAACCCATGTTTTGCTGTGGCACTGCTGTCCACCCGGGTTTCCAGGGTTATATGGAAGTTTCCTGCTCTGGGGGGTTGTCGCCCTATCCTGAGCGTGGGCAGCCTTGCCTGAGGCTCTGACATAGGCCATATGTCTTATGAACCCCCTGCCTGCAATTGTTGGACCTGACTTGTGGACTCAGGCACTGCCTGCAGCACTGCTTCTTCAGGGATGGGTTTCTGGCAACAAGGCCATTCACTGTCCAGACCAGAAGCTCTGGGGTGGAGTTAGTTCACCCAGCCTGACC
Organism: Delphinus delphis; assembly: GCF_949987515.2. Lineage (NCBI taxonomy): Eukaryota > Metazoa > Chordata > Mammalia > Artiodactyla > Delphinidae > Delphinus > Delphinus delphis. Next base: position 123,289,801 of record NC_082704.1, read on the forward strand.
TACCTTTTTTTTTTTTTTTTTTTGCGATACGCGGGCCTCTCCCGGTTGTGGCCTCTCCCGTTGCGGAGCACAGGCTCCGGACGTACAGGTTCAGCGGCCATGGCTCACGGGCCCACCCGCTCCGCAGCATGTGGGATCTTCCCGGACCGGGGCACGAACCCGTGCCCCCTGCCTCAGCAGGCGGACCCTCAACCACTGCGCCACCAGGGAAGCCCTGGCCTACCTTTAATACCTTCTCCACAATAACTTCTTATGAGCAATGTTTGGATGGTCACCTACTGTGGGCCAGCATTACAGTAAGCTCCTAAAACTTATTGTTGAACTTGAGTCGTCTTCACGCACCCTGGACCCTCAGGTAGCCTCTCATCCAAGCCCACATCATGGCCAAAAGCATGAAGAAATCTTCTTCTGGTTTGTTGACAGAGTCCAAAAGGCCCCGTGCAAGAGCTACCCCAAGAAGCAGCAAATGTGTGATGTACACAGAGACCCCGGGTTCCTGCAGAATCATGGTACACTTCACATTATCAGTGGGAAAGTCACCCAACACAGGTTTGTAAAGTCATATCAGTGGGGATAAGGAAGTTGGAAAAGTAGTGATTGGTAAGGTGGAGAGTCACAATTAGTCTCAGGTGAGAGCAGTTCCGTGCATGGGCCGCTACACCGTCCATCAGTTCTTTACAACGTGCATGAAAGTCACCTGGGCCTCTTGTTCCAACGTGCTTTTTTAACTCAGAACAGCTGAGGTGGAGCCTGCCTTTCTATCAAGCTCCCCTAGCATGCTGAAAGCCACCAGTCCTCAGACTACACTCTGCATAGCAAGCCCCTCGACCTCCTTGACGCAGGTTTCAAAAGGAAAGAATGGAGTTGGCTTACTTGGATGTAAGTCATGCATGTAGGTAGCTCTAGAACCTTCCAACGAAGCTGCACGATCTTACCAGAAAAGTAATCATTCACAGAGGAAGGAAACCACGCCAGCACTGAGTCTCAGAGCTTGAGGGAGATGGAGCCTGGGGGTGAGGGGTCTGGAAACACACACAGAAATCCAGAGAGGGAGAGAATGGGCGGCCGTCATAGAAACAGCAACAACTGTTGTTCAACTGAGTAAACGATCCGTGTTTCAAGAGTAGAAAAGAAAGGAGCCGGGGGTATGTGAAGTGGGGCCCAGACACGCCCGAACCACACAGCAGACTCACCGGCGCAGAAAAGGCAAACTTCCAAGTCTTAACAACAAGCAACGGCAAGAAATCGGCACAGGCAAACCAAAGACGCTAGAGTGAGCGCAGGGTCACACGTGACCAGAAGGCCACCCGGTGAATTCCCAGATGTGGGACGTGAACTTACCTGCTTGTCTATAGCTTCCAGAAGGAGCGGAGCGAGGGAAATCCAGGCGTCCTAGTCTCAGAGGAAATGGCCGGTCCAGCGGGGAATCCAGGAAGGGATGAAGGACGGGAGATGGAAAACTCGGCCAAGGCTCAGGTCTGCTACGAACGCCAAAGCTGCCGTAAAGTGAGGACGTAAAGTTGGGCGGTGCTGACCCAATGAAAGGCCTGTATTCCTTCCTAACTGCATGGGGCAGGATCAACGCGCCTGAGCTAAGTGGCTCTAGCTGTGAAAACCGGCAAACAGCACGCAGCCCGAGGCACGCTGGTGGAGCCCCGTCTCAAAGGAGGTCCCATAACAGCTGCATCTGTGTCACCTGGGAACCTGTTAGGAAACGTAAGATCTCCGCCCTGCTCCTAAGCGACCCGTCAGACACTGCGGGGCTGGCGCCCTGCAGCCTGTGGTTCTGCACGCCCTCCAGCTGATTCTGATGCAGGCTCACTGCAGCAGAGTCCGCTGGCAGCATGGGGGAGACGCAAGGCCAGGTGTGGCAAAGGACGGTCGTTATAAGTGGGCTTGATGATGGCATTTTAAAGAGCTAGTGAACAGCAAAGCCTGTTTACAGGGAGAAGAAACCCCAGGATACATCATGTAAGATCATAATTAGTAAAACAGCCTCAGTGATCCACGAAGTTGCGCAGTGCTATTTCTTTATCCGTTCATCTCATGATGTATTTTTAAGAGACCCACTGAAAGGAAGTGCTATCTGTTGCCCAGGCTTGTAAAGAGATCTTCTCAGAGGGGGGAAACAAACTTGAGGAAAACTAACGTGGTGGTGTAATGTGATGTGTTTGACAGAAATATTGAGAACTTTTATTTTAAGTATAAACACAAGTGTAAGACAAAAAAAAAAAGCAAAAACAACACGCGGCGGCTTTCATTACAGGCGCACCTTTTCTCGCTGTGTTTGCTTTATTACTCTTCACAGATACGGCATTTTGTACACATTGAACGTTTGGGGCAACCCTGCATCGAACGAGTGTATTGGCTCCATTTTCCAAGAGCATTTGCTCCCTTTGTGTCTCTGTGTCTCGTTTTGGCAATTCTCGCAGTATTTCAAGCTTTTCTATTATGATTCTATCTGATATGGTGATCAGTTGTCTTTCATGCTACCACTGCCAAAAGATTGCCACTCTCTGAAGGTTTAGATGTTGGTGAGCATTTTTCAGCAATAAAGCAAGTTTTCATTCAGGTGTGTGCATTCTTTTTTAGACATAATGCTATTGTACACTCAATAGACTACAGTCTAGGGTACACATAACTTTTATAGGCTCTGTGAAACCAAAACGTTCCTGTGACTCTCTTTATTGCCATATTTGCTTTACTGTAGTGCTGTGGAACCACACCTGCAGCGTCTCCAAAGTCTGCCTGTGTACAGATTAATTCAGCCAGTACGAGCTAGACATCTGCTCTATTCAGACACTGAAGACGCAAATAAAACATAACGTCTTTCAAAATACTTGCAGTGTAGCGATAAGGGTGGGGCAGACAACAGGACAATACATTGAGTTGACAGAGCTGTACTAGAAGTTCGCCCAAGGAGCTACAGAAGCCTAGAGTTTCTCCAAAAAGCATCAGAGAACTCTTCTCAAAAGGGATTAATGCTTACTTTGACTCTGAAGAACAAAAGTGAACAACATCCTAGCAGAGGGAGTGCGCTGCGGGAAGATGTGAAGGCGCGAAATGCCTTCTGGGAAATGCTGGACGCTTGGAATGGCTGGGGGGAGAGGGGACGAGGCCAGAGAACAAGTGGGCAGCTCATGGTGGCCCTGGGTGTCATCCTGGTAATGCGGTGAGCCACAGAGGACCAGGAAGGGACGCAACCTTCAGAAGGACCACTCTGTGTCGCTCAGATGGGGAATGGATTGAAGAGAGGGCCAGGAAGGAGGCTGGCCAGAGCAATAAGGAAACTAAGGAAAGTATGGCCACAACTCAAGTGACGGACTAGGACAAAGAGCCCAGGAATGCAGAAATTACGCAGTTCTAAGGGATGTGGCAACACCTAGGCTACAACCAAGCTCAGAACCACTCATGCAGCAGGACCCGGTGGGGGAGGGACCCTAGCAATCTGTAACGAATACTAGCAACAAATGGCAATCAGTTTCATTCTTTTTACACACGAGAGACCATTTAAGGCTCTCCACGTCATAAGGTCTGTCTTACATTTCAAGTAGTAACAGTATCTGTAATTTATTTATCAACATAAAACACAGCATGCTTTTAGTCTTCTTTTATATGTCTAGACGCTTATCTGCCTAATATAGTGATTTTTAATGCAATGTATTCGGTGGTAGTCAGTGTTCCTCTGTCCTTTTTTTTAAATAATTGTTTCTTTTTCTTTTTTTTTTGTTTGTTTGTTTGGCCAAGCTTCCTGGCTTGCGGGATCTTAGTTCCCTACCACGGACTGAACCTGGACCCTCAGCAGTGAAAGCACCGAGTCCTAACCACTGGACCACCAGGGAAGTCCCTCCTCTATTCCTGTAAGAGCTGCCTGTGAGGGCTTCCCTGGCGGCGCAGTGGTTGACAGTCCGCCTGCCGATTCAGGGGACGCAGGTCAGTACCGCCCAACTTTACGTCCTAACTTTACGGCAGCTTTGGCGTTCGTAGCAGACCTGAGCCTTGGCTGAGTTTTCCGTCTCCCGTCCTTCATCCCTGCCTGCATTCCTCGCTGGGCCCGCCATTTCCTCTGAGACTAGGACGCCTGGATTTCCCTCGCTCCGCTCCTTCTGGAAGCTATAGACAAGCAGGTAAGTTCACGTCCCACATCTGGGAATTCACCGGGTGGCCTTCTGGTCACGTGTGACCCTGCGCTCACTCTAGCGTCTTTGGTTTGCCTGTGCCGATTTCTTGCCGCTGCTTGTTGTTAAGACTTGGAAGTTTGCCTTTTGTGCGCCAGTGAGTCTGCTGTGTGGTTCGGGCGTGTCTGGGCCCCACTTCACATACCCCCGGCTCCCTTCTTCTCTGCTCTGGAAACACGGATCGTTTACTCAGTTGAACAGTTGTTGCTGTTTCTATGACGGCCGCCCATTCTCTCCCTCTCTGGATTTCTGTGTGTGTTTCCAGACCCCTCACCCCCAGGCTCCATCTCCCTCAAGCTCTGGGACTCAGTGCTGGCGTGGTTTCCTTCCTCTGTGAATGATTACTTTTCTGGTAAGATCGTGCAGCTTAGTTGGAAGGTTCTAGAGCTACCTACATGCATGACTTACATCCAAGTAAGCCAACTCCTTTCTTTCCTTTTGAAACCTGCGTCAAGGAGGTCGATGGGCTTGCTATGCAGAGTGTAGTCTGAGGACTGGTGGCTTTCAGCATGCTAGGGGAGCTTGATAGAAAGGCAGGCTCCACCTCAGCTGTTCTGAGTTAAAAAAGCACGTTGGAACAAGAGGCCCAGGTGACTTTCATGCACGTTGTAAAGAACTGATGGACGGTGTAGCGGCCCATACACGGAACTGCTCTCACCTGAGACTAGTTGTGACTCTCCACCTTACCAATCACTACTTTTCCAACTTCCTTATCCCCACTGATATGACTTTACAAACCTGTGTTGGGTGACTTTCCCACTGATAATGTGAAGTGTACCATGATTCTGCAGGAACCCGGGGTCTCTGTGTACATCACACATTTGCTGCTTCTTGGGGTAGCTCTTGCACGGGGCCTTTGGACTCTGTCAACAAACCAGAAGAAGATTTCTTCATGCTTTTGGCCATGATGTGGGCTTGGATGAGAGGCTACCTGAGGGTCCAGGGTGCGTGAAGACGACTCAAGTTCAACAATAAGTTTTAGGAGCTTACTGTAATGCTGGCCCACAGTAGGTGACCATCCAAACATTGCTCATCAGAGGTTATTGTGGAGAAGGTATTAAAGGTAGGTCAAGGCTTCCCTGGTGGCGCAGCGGTTGAGGGTCTGCCTGCCGATGCAGGGGACGCGGGTTCGTGCCCCGGTCCGGGAAGATCCCACCTGCCATGGAGCCATGGCCACTGAGCCTGCGCGTCTGGAGCCTGTGCTCCGCAACGGGAGAGGCCACAACAGTGAGAGGCCTGCGTACCGCAAAAAAAAAAGAAATGCATACCCAATGTCCACACTGCACAGCTTGTGGGATCTTAGTTCCACGATCAGTGATTGAAACCGTGCCCCCTGCAGTGAAAGTGCTGAGTCGTAACCACTGGATCACCAGGGAATTCCTTTAAGTCCCTTTAAATCTTCCTATTTTCCTGGGCCTGTAAGCGTCTTTCTCTAGCAAAGTCTAAATGGACACTTATTTCCATGTTTCAAGGTGAAAACTCATCTACTGACCTTGACAAACAAGTGATGTGTACAAATGAAATGCACAACACCTATAGACATTTGTTTTCTAAACCGGTTATGGGAAGAATTCATAAACACAGAAAGAGCTGAAGTCAGTGGAGGTTTTATTTCAATATTTAGTCAAAGCCTTTTTGTTTAATTGAAAAAAGATTTTTTTGGCTGCGTTGGGTCTTTGTTGCTGCGTGCCGGCTTTCTCTAGTTGCAGTGAACGGGGGCTACTCTTCGTTGCGGTGTGTGGGCTTCTCATTGTGGTGGCTTCTCTTGTTGCGGAGCACGGGCTCTAGGCACGCGGGCTCAGTTGTTGTGGCGCGTGGGCTCTAGAGCGCAGACTTAGTAGTTGTAGCGCAGGGGCTTAGTTGCTCCGCAGCATGTGGGATCTTCCCGGACCAGGGCTCGAACCCGTGTCCCCTGCATTGGCAGGCAGATTCTTAACCACTGTGCCACCAGAGAAGTCCCAAGCTTAAGTCTTTTTTTATTAAAGTGATGAAATATGATTGTCTGGCATTCTGTCAGCGGGATTCTAAAGTAAGTAAAGACAGGAACCAAATCTAAATATGATTAATAAAGGGTGTTAAGGAAACAGCAACAACTTTACTTTAAAAATACAATAATCACCTGAGGGAATACTATTACAGTTGTGATTGTGAATAAAAAGTGTTTTGAAGTATCTACTGGGATCATGAATTCATGTATATAAAAATTTAAATTTAACATAACTTGAGCAATAATCATTTTTATTTGTGTTTTATTCATTCCTTAAGCATCATTGAGAGTGAAGAAATAGATATTTCAGTTAAAAAGTGTCCTATTCTGTTTTTTGTTTTATTCCAATTTAAGCCAAGTTTATCAAAAAGCATTGGTCATGCAGGACATGAGTATATTAGTCTATTAGTCTGCTTGGGTGGCCAGAACAAAATACCACAGATTGGATGGCTTAAACAACAGACATGTATCTCTCCCAGTCCCAGAGGCTGGAATCTGAGATCCAGGTATGGGCAGCGCTGGTTCCTCCTGAGGCCTCTCTCCTGGGCGTGTAGACGGCCATCTCCTCCCTGTGTCCTCACGTGGTCGCCCCTCTGTGTGTGTCTGTGTCCTAATCTCCTCTTCTTATAAGGACACCAGTCCTATGGGATCACGACCCACCCTAATGAACTCATTTTACCTTCATCCCCTCTTTACAGGCCCCCAACTTCCATCACAGTCTCATTCTGAAGTCCTGAGGGGTAGAACTTCAACAATTTGGGGAAAGGGGAGAATACACAATTCCGTCCATAAAAATGGATAGACCATGTAGGGTCTCACTTCAGAAGTCACCAAGAGTTTTTCTCAAATATTGAGTATTGTGATAAAAATATCCATATTCTTGCCCACAAACTTAAAAATTGCCTCAATATATATGTAAAAATATATGAGGCAGGGGGCAGAAATGGGTGACCTCTTGACACATTTTAATGGAATACTCTACAAATTAGGAAGACAAAATTGGGTAAGCATTGAATAAACATTGCATCAGAAATGACAATCCTTTAAGACTTTGAATATCAAAGGAAATAACCAGGAATTCCTTCTAGATTAGCTGTATTAAGAAATATGCTATTAGATTTGTATACACATGGACTGTCAAGTATATATAATGCTAGCTATAGACCCACAGAATATGTAGTGTAGATAGAACAGTAGACTGTTGGTGACCTAGAGTTATGAATTGTCTTCTATCCTATAGATTGCAAGCTCCGTGCTTTATCTTTCAATTGATGGTGGTTCTCAAGTTGGGTAATTTTACCCCTGAGGAGAGAGCTGGAGTTGTTGGGGTTATTTTGGTTTTTGGGGTTTTTTTTTTTTCTGCAGTACGCGGGCCTCTCACTGCTGTGGCCTCTCCCGTTGCGGAACACAGGCTCCGGACGCTCAGACTCAACGGTCATGGCTCGCGGGCCCAGCCGCTTCGCGGCATGTGGGATCTTCCCGGACCGGGGCACGAACCCGCGTCCCCTGCATCGGTAGGCGGACTCTCAACCACTGCGCCACCAGGGAAGCCCCTGGAGTTGTTTTTGGTTGTCATAACTGGGGCAGGGGGAGCTTCTGACATCTACCGTGTGGAGGACACGCATGCTTCTGTGAATTTCCCATGATACACAGGACAGCCCCCTGCAACCAAGTTGCAGCTGGCCGCAAATAGCAGTAGTGCCAAGGCTGAGAAATTCTGAGGACATTCCCAATATTATCTGCAACATCACTCAAATTTTTTTTTCTTTTTTCTTTTAATTGAACTATAGTTGATTTACAATGTAGTCTTAGTTTCAGGTGTACAGCAAACTGATTCAGTTTTATATATATATATATATATACACATATATATATATACTCCTGTATATATAATTTTCAGATTCTTTTCCATTATAGGTTATTACAAGATATTGAATAGAGTTCCCTGTGCTCTACAGTAGGTCTTTGTTGCTTATCTAGTTTATATCTAGTAATGTGTATGTGTCTGTTAATCCCAAACTCCTAAGATATCGAGTTTTCCTCCTTTGACCCCCTTCACTAATCCAAGACAATTTGTTCGTTTAATTTTCTCTTATTCCAGCTTTCCCATGACTTTCCCAATTCACATTTGCCTTGAGGATTCCTCAAACTCATTTGGTCATTTCCCACGAGCATATGCAGGACTAGAGGGTTCTCCTCTGCTCCTGTGCTGTTATATCAAGACTGTCCCTTGTGATGAATTGGCTCAATTTTCCGTCCACTCCTTCCCATCAGCCAGACAGCCCCTAATGAACAGTCTGAACGGCATGATTCATTCTTTTCCTGCCCCGCTTTCAGCAGAACCTGAACGAATTTAAATGTCAGTGGCGTAGCTGCTAGAACAGGTGGATTGTGTTTCAAAATTGCTCTTGCTACTATATTTTAAATAACGTAAAGGGAAAGGTGTTTAAACGTGTCCTATGAAAGTGCATAATAGGAAATATCTGTTCCCTCCTGCCTCCTCATTACAGTGATTTAGAATGAGGACTGAAATCTAATGAATAATAAATGCCTCAAGTAAAATTTCATTTCAATTAAAAACTAGGGCACAAGCCCACTTGTAAAATATTAGGATTTGGGAAATGGCTTTTAAACTACTGACTGGTTTTTCAAAACTTAGTTCTCTGAATTATGCTACTGAAATAAACTCTGCTGTTTTCATGATTAGCTCACCTAATATATAAAGCTATCTTTTATCGTTTGGGGCTATTTAAAAATTTGCCTTTCCTTTCCTTTTTCCCCTCCCCTCCCCTCCCCTCCTTTTCCCTTCCTTCCCTTCCCTTCCTTTCTTTTCTTTTTTCAAAACATATTTATTTGGTTGCACTGGGTCTTAGTTACAGCAGGTGGGCTCCCTAATTGTGGCACATGGGCTCCTTAGTTGTGGCTCGTGGGCTCCTTAGTTGCGGCATGTGAAGTCTTAGTTGCAGCATGCATGAGGGATCTAGTTCCCTGACCGGGGATTGAACCTGGGCCCCCCTGAGCTGGGAGCGTGGAGTCTTAACCACTGCACCACAAGGGAAGTCCCCCTTTCTTTTCTTAAATGATGCTGCCATTTGATGGCCACCTGTATATTCATGAAAGAGGGTTTTAAGAGCTGCCAGCTGTCCACCATGACTAACTCTTACTTTTGAACTCCTTTGCTCAGAATCTGGAAAATTACATGGAGTAATCAGTTCCCGATTCTCCATTTTTTAATAGATCTTTATTGCAGTATAATTGCTTCACAATACCGTGTCTGTTTCTGTTGCACAACAAAGTGAATGTCCCCGTATCCCCTTGAGCCTCCGTCTCATTCTCCCTATCCCACCCCTCTAGGTCCGTTTTTTTAGTGAGTGAAAATTCTATGGAAAGAGTAACGTTTGGAAGTTGGTCAGTGGCAAGCAAGGAAACATGAATAGGGCAAGGGATTTTGGAATTCCCCAATTAGCTTCTGTGGCAGGAGTAGAATAACTCAGAGCATTATTGTGAATCAGATGTGGTGATGCAGTTCAAACGGGGAATGATGGACAGAGAGAGAAAGGCTGTGCATGCTAATGTGAATGTATTTAGTTTGTCCAGTCCCCAGTGGGTGCTGGTTCCTCTCTGCAGTCCTCTCTACGTATGACAGTGTCCTCCAGCTAATGCGTGCCCAGCTAATGCATGCATTTATCCTCTGCAGAGAATTGGGGGAGAATGGTTGCTGAAAGGGGCATCACTACATCTTAAGGTGCAATAAAGTCACTCTCTGGATTGGGCATTTATGCACAAAATAGCAATATTATTCTATTTAGCTGATGGAAATGCATCCTGGAGAAAAAAAAATAAATCCTCAAATCTCCCATATGTGTGCCGAGGTAGTGAGAATGTACCCAAATCAAAACTACCTTTATGGTTGTCTTTTCCACACAAATGGAGGTCTTTACCAGGTGCATTCTTCCAGCCATTTGTACCAAAAATAGCCAAATTTCAACTGAAAATTGTGAAAATAAATCCAGGGTCATTTTGGTAAAATTGGAAATCAAAAGTTTCAAAGTTGTGATTTCCCATGTTCAGAGGGAGTTAAATATCTAGTATCACATTTTTTAATCACTGGGCCTCAGAATTATTTAACAATGGAGATAGATTTTAGCTATAGCTATAGTTACAGTATAGACATGTAGATACAGATAGATAGAGACATAGATATGTATCCTCTATACATATATTTTCTCTGTGTACTCTTTATATATGTATATCTATCATGATTATCATCTATCTACCATCTGTTTATCATCTATGTCTATCTCTCTATCTTTATCATCTATGTATCACCTATCATCTATATATCCATCTATCTGTCTATCTGTCCATCCATCCTCTTGTTTATACCTATCTATCTATCTAACTATATCATCTGTGTATCATCTATCATATCTATCTATCCATCCATCCATCCTCTGTATTTATATCCATCTGTCCATCCTCTTATATATACCTATCTATCTATGCTCAATCCTTATTATTTGCTGAACCCATAGTTGCAAACTCACCAGCTCGCTAAAATTTATCTGTAACCTGAAATCAGTGCTTGGACTTTTGAGGTCATTCTTAGGCATTCGCTGAGCGGGGAGAAATTTGTCACTTGTCATGCAAGTTTCCAAGTGACGCGGAACAAAGTTACTCTGTCTTCTCATGTCAATCCTCTTCCTGTAAAGTGTTCTTTTCGTGGTCTGTTGAATGCCATGCATTTCCTGTTCCTGTGCTTTTGAGTGGTGATTTTCCTGTTTACAGTGCGCCCCTCCCCACCGTAGGGCTGAGGTGCTGTCTACTGTCTTAAGCACAAGAAGGCTGTGATGTGCTTCACAGAGAAAATACGTGAGTGAGAGAGAAGCTTTGTTCAGGTGTGAGTTATAGGCCGTGAGTTCGGTGTGGTCGAATTAACAATACCGATTCACTGAGGTGTCTTTAAACAGAAACACACGTAAAACAAGGTTAGGTACTCATTGATGAAAATGTGGTGACCAGAAGTTCACAGGAACCTAACCCTGGAGTTCCCCTGGAACCAGTGGTCCAGTATTCACTAATTTGGGGCAACTTTATAGAGCATCACAACCATGAATAATGAGAACTGACTGTAAATGGTTATAAAAGTAATGCTTTCCTTCATAGTGTGTGTATTAGTGCCCTTGGGCTGCAATAACAAAACACCACACACAGGGCAGCTTAAAGAGCAGACATTATTTCTCCCAGTCTTGGAGGCAGGAACTATGAGATCCAGGTGTGGGCAGGACTGGTTCCTCCCGAGGCCTCTCTCCTGGGCATGTAGACGGCCGTCTCCTCCCTGTGTCCTCCCGTGGTCGTCCCTCTGTGTGTGTCTGTGTCCTAATCTCCTCTTCTTATAAGAACCCCACTCCTATGGGATCAGGACCCACCCTAATGACTTCATCTTACATTTATCACCTTTTTAAAGACCCCATCTGCTAATACAGTCCCATTCTGAGGTCTTGGGAGTTAGGGGTTCAACACGTGATTTTTTTTTGTTGGGAGGAGGATGACAGCAATTCAATCCAAAATGGTGTTGCAATGGTTTTTCTTGGTCTTACAGTCCGCATTTACTTTCTTGCTCTTTGCGTTTTGCAGAGAGATTATAAGAATCAGGAATACTAGGGGGGAGGTTCATGGTCTTTTGTTCATTGTTGTCTCCACCCTCCAATCATCTGAAGAGAGGCCATGTGAACCCACGCTGGAAGAGCTGAGGGGTATACGTGCTGCTGAGACCGATAATTTAAGTCATTTGAGTGTTCGATATGATAGTCAGAAAAGCTGTAAAGAGAACTGCCAAGCCAGTTGTTCACTTAGATTAACTCATGAAGTGTGAGGCCCCCCCCGCTTGTGTTGAGCCAGTCCCTGTTTGCCATGATCATTTCCAGTTATGGCTCTCGAGTGCCTGGAATAACGGTCAGTGATTGGTACATTATAGACAGACATACTCACAGTCAACACAGTCTCACAGATTGTGAGAACTTTAGAATTAGAGTAGTAATATATGTACAGTGTTGCCGGAGAATCCCTGATGTAAATGGGTGAGCACTCTAATTAACCTGGGTGTTGCAGGAAAGTGAATAGCAGCTGTTCTTAAAAACGATGAGTCATTCTTCTGTCTGTGATTTCCAGTCTTTGTTCAACGGTTTACTCTGTTTGTGTGTGCCAAAACTCCACTTTGTGTCGCCAAAATATTATTTGATATTTTCACTGACTTTTAAAAATGACTTTTTATTTTATAGACCAAAGCGCAATTGATGTCTGACTCTTTGCACGCAGGATTTTTTTTAATTCTGAAATATATATAAGTGGCAGGTATTAATAAATATCACGAGTGTGTGTGTGTGTGTGTGTGTGTGTGTGTGTGTGTGTGTGTGTGTGGTGGGTAGGCAGCTCTGGACTACACATCATGCAGTGTTGACTAACATTAATCATTTAGGTATTTGGAGGTAGCCTAGAAGATTATGTACCTAATATTGGTTATATCCGAGCAATATAGCGTATGACTTTATGTCAATCTATGTACTTATGCATAATTGGTTTGACGATATTGACTTGGTTAGGAGTTGAGTCAATTAAGCAGTAAGGAGAGTTCTGCTGCTCTTGTATTGGTGATGAGGGTTGTTTCCCTGATGTAGTAACTTCTTACAAATTGCTTTGGAGTATTTACACGCAGCCTTAGTATTTTCCCTCAAATATGATTTTAGGATGAATGAAATGACAATCTAACAGAGAGAGACGTTCTTTGCGCTGTTACAAATAAGAATGTAGGAGCTTCTGGTGACTTGAAAACCACGTGTCCATAATGCTATTATTTAACCTGGGAAGAGAATGATTAGGTAGTTATGCACGAACTGCGGTTAGTGTCATAGTTGAATGGGAGTGTTGAAGGTATTACTATTCCATCTGGATTTTAAAATCTTAAGTGAGTATAAAAAAAGTTTAGAAGACTTCAGATATCTCATGTGAAATAATAGAAAACATTTTATTGGTCTCACCCCAGGTTCCCGGCACAAGCTCCTAGGAGGTTCTTTTATTTTTTTTTAATTGAAGGATAGTTGATTTACAATGCTGTGCCTATCTCTGCTGTACAGCAAAGTGACCCAGTTATACACATAGAGACGTGCTTCCTTTTTATATTCCCCTCTGTTATGGTTTATCCCAGGATATTGAATATAGTTCCCTGTGCTCTACAGTAGGACCTTGTTGTTTATCCATCCTATATATATAATAGTGTGCAACTGCTAATCCTAACTCCCAATCCATCCCTCCCCGCTGCCACCCCGCACCTTGGCAACCACAGGTCTATTCTCTATGCTTGTGAGTCTGTTTCTGTGTCGTAGATAAGTTCATTTATGTCATATCTTAGGAGCATCTTTTGTTCTAATATCCGGTTTTTGCTCCCTTCCCAGACTCAAGCCTCCTAAATCCCTTGGAATTTCCTGGGTGATAGAAATGTCTTTTGTTCTATTGAGGTGCCTCTCAGTGGGCTCCTGCGTGGGGACTGGTCACCAGAGAGACCACGGCTAGATTAGAAGCTTGGAACTCCCCACCTCCAGAGAGGGTGGAGGGGCTGGAGGTTGAGTTTTGACTCGAAACTTGGTGAAACCTTCACAAAAATCCCGATAGTAGTGGGTTCAGAGAGCTTCCAGGCTTGTGACCGGGTCCACACGTCGGGAGGGTGGTGCACCCCAGCTCCTCGCGGACAGAAGTTCCTGTACTCGGGACACTTCCTCACCTCACCCTGGGTACCCCTTCCTCTGGCCGTTCATCTGGATCCTTTATGAAACCCCTTATTGTGTAATAAACTTGTAAACCTAAGCAACTGTTTCCCTGAGTCCTGTAGGCTGTTCTAGCAAATGATCAAACCCACGCAGGGAGTGGTGGGAACTCCGATTTATAGCTGGTCGACCAGAAGCACAGGTGACAACCTGGGTCTTGCGTTTGGCCCCTGGTGACAGCTGTCTTGTGGGACCGAGCCCGTCACCGGTGGGTTCCGCACCAACCCCGGCTAGCGTCATCCTTGAACTACAGGACACCCAGCTGCTGTGGTGGAGAACTGCTTAGTGGGAGAAACCCACCCCCACACACATCTGGTGACCAGAAGTGTCGGAAGTGAAGTGTTCTGTGTGAGTAGTGAAGGGTAGGCACACAGAACTAACTTTTACCTGGGTATCTTTTACCGTATTTTTGAGATATGACTCTCTCCATTCAGGTTTAAAATAAAATGCATATGATCTATCATGAAGGAGGAGATGGGCTTTTTGGTTTGTTTGACTTCTTATTTATTTACTTTTTAAATTTTTATTTTATTATTATTACTTAAAAAGTTTTTAGTTTATATTGGAATATAGTTGATTTACAATGTTGTGTTAGTTTCGGGTGTACAGCACCGTGATTCGTTTATACATACACATGTATCTATTCCTTTTCAGATTTTTTTCCCATATATGTTATTACAGAATATTGAGTAGAGTTCCCTGTGCTATGCAGTAGGTCCTTGTTGGTTATCTATTTTATATATGGTAGTGTGTGTATGTTAATCCCAAACACCTAATTTATCCCTCCCCGCCCCCTTTCCCCTTTGCTAACCATAAGTTTGTTTTCTATGTCTGTGAGCCTGTTTCTCTTTTGTAAATAGGTTCATTTGTGTAAAATTTTTTTTTTTTTAGATTCCACATACAAATGATATTATATGATATTTAGATGGTTTTTGCATGGAAAAGGCCACATGTCCAAAATTTCCTAACAACGATTTTAAAAAAGTTTTTTTTTCATTAATTTATTTATTTACTTATTTTTGGCTGTGTTGGGTCTTCGTTGCTGCACGCGGGCTTTCTCTAGTTGTGGTGAGTGGGGTCTGTTCTTCATTGCGGTACGCGGGCTTCTCATTGCTGTGGTTTCTCTTGTTGCGGAGCACGGGCTCTAGGAGCGTGGGCTTCAGTAGTTGTGGCTCGCGGGCTCAGTAGTTGTGATTCACGGGCTCCGTAGATGTGGCCCATGGGCGGGCTCGACAGCACAGGCTCAGCAGTTGTGGTGCACATGCTTAGTTGCTCCATGGCATGTGGGATCTTCCCGGACCAGGGCTCGAACCCGTGTCCCCTGCATTGGCAGGCAGGTTCTTAACCCTCCGCCACCAGTGAAGCCCTCCTAACAATGATTTTTTGCTTGGTTTTGCTTTTTGGGAGGGTACAGGAATACAGCAATGCTTTTTCTGGCTGTCTGACAAACACATGAATCAAAAGCTTCCATTCCTAAAACTACATTAGGCATACTGTCCAACCGTATCAGAGCAGCGTTCATCCTCCTCCCTAAATTGAGGCAATGAAAAGGGACTCACCCTTTAGGAATGCTTGATTTCTTTGACTACAAGGCTGTGTCGTCCACGCAGAGAACGTTTAACGTGCGGACAAGCCTAGTTCACCGGAAGTGAATTGTTGTTGCAGGACATCTCTATGCAGCCTGGACCCCCTAGGCATCCAAGGCTCACTCGTGACCCCCGTCCACTTGCCTTTGGGGAAAAATTGGCATTCTAGCCATCTGTGTTCCCACTTCCCTCACACCGGGGGTCTCGCTTCCGAGATGCTGTGTAAAGAGTAATATAAGTCACCTTCCTCAGCGCGTCTTCCCTATTTCATTCTTATTCACCACGACTTGGGAACGGCCTTGAGTAGTCAAGATGCAGTCTTATCGCCAGCACCCGGCACGTCCCACTGCAGGAGCATCCCAAGCAAAGACGCAGCCCCAGTGGAAACCAGTCTCTGTTACAAGGGAAACCGTTTCTCAGTGAGACCACAGACCTTGAAGAATGCCCACCTTAGGCTCCTGACCAATTTCTCCCAGACCTGCTTAGAGGCAGTTTTCGGAACGTAAAAGGGTCATCAGTGCTCACACTGCAGGGAAGAATCACCTTGTTCCTCATGGAAGAGAAGTCTCCTTGGCTTGCAGCAGGTGGCAAGCCCGTCGTCAGCCCGTTAAGGTGTCAGACCCTGGGGACGGCAGGGACTGTCCCTGCTCTCTCCTGCCATGTGGATCTCCTCCAATGAAAGATGTGCTTTTAAAAACAATTTTTTTCATTTTAAATTTTTAGTTATTTTTCTAATTTTTATCTTTTATTTATTTTAAACATTGCAGTATGGTTGCTGTACAATATTATATAAGTTCCAGGTGTGCAACATAGTGGTTCGCAGTTTTTCAAAATTATACTCCAGGGATAGTTATAAAATATTGGCTCTATTCCTTGTGCTGTACAATACATCCTTGTAGCTTACTTATACCAAATAATTTGTACCTCTTACGCCCCTACCCCTACGTTGACCCTCCGTGCTTCCCTCTCCCCTCCGGTACCACTAGTTTGTTCCCTATCTCTGAGTCTGCTTCTTTCTTCTTATATTCACTAGTTTGTTATGTTTGTTAGATTCCACACATAAGTGATATTGTACGGTATTTGTCTTTCTCTGTCTGACTTACTTCACTGAGCACGATCATTTCTAGGTCCATCCATGTTGCTGCAAATGGCTTTATTTCAGTCTTTTTCATGGCTGCGTAATATTCCATGTACCACATCTTCTTTATCCATTCATCTGTCAATGGACATTTAGGTTGTTTCCATGTCTTGGCTATTGTAAATAGTGCGGCAACAAACTTCGGGGTGCAGGTATCAAAGATTTGCTTTTTTGAACCCAAGAAGACAGAGGGAGCTTTGCCAGCAGTTTTGGCCCTGGACCTTAAAGAACCACTCATTTTTACAGCACTAATATCTTTGTGATATTACAGCACTAATATCTTACAGCTTCACACACAAGAATCTCTTTTCCCAAAGTGAACTGAAATTCTGAGATGACCCTAAGAATTTTTTTTTTTTTTAATGTGGAAGAAAGGTGATTAAGTTTGAGTACAGCAAGGATGGTGAAAATTAGTAAATCACTGTCTTTTCTTTCCTGGCATTGAAGCCAATGTTCAGATGTATTTATCATTCTGGTGAAGGAGCTGCCGGTTTTAGAAATGTGCCCTTGTGGTTCAAAAAAGAGACATTTATATCATTTTTTTCTAGCCCCATGGTTGACCTTTCCATATTTGGAGTTCAGTTTTACTCAGAGATCCAACCAAGCTCAGACACCCACAGCCCCCAGCTATTTCTTTATGTGGAGTTACATTCCTAAGTCAGTTTGGTGTTAGACAATGGTTTTTTGTTTGTTTGTTTGTTCCCAGTTGGGTGATTCCATTTATAGCTTTTCCCACCCAGATTTCTTCAACAGATTTGATCCTAGTGAGAACACATGCTCTCTTAAAAGGAAGGGAGGGAGGAAGGAAGGAAAATTAATGTGTGAAAATTACCTGTTCTATTCAGAAATGTTCATATTATTCCACAGGCAATGTGATTTAGGAACAAAACATGTTTTTAAAAAGATAACTTACCGGGCTTCCCTGGTGGCGCAGTGGTTGGGAGTCCGCCTGTCGATGCAGGGGGCGTGGGTTCGTGCCCCAGTCCGGGAGGATCCCGCGTGCCGCGGAGCGGCTGGGCCCGTGAGCCATGGCCACTGGGCCTGCGCGTCCGGAGCCTGTGCTCCGCAACGGGAGAGGCCACAACAGCGAGAGGCCCGCAAAAACAAACAAACAACAACAACAAAAATAATAATAATAACTTATAGGTTTTTTTCATAACCGGCGTGGGTTGAGAATCAAACTTCTTCCTATGCCTTCTGAAACTCCCTGTTTACATTTCGTTCTGCTTTTTAATTAAATGTGTTAGATCTTCTATCAAACTTCTGCGTTTATCTGTCCTTCCCATTCAGAATAGCAATCATTTATGATCCTATGATTACACTGCAAACCCACATAGAGAATAACTTGGGTGCCTGGGCAGCCACACCTAGAGATTTTCAACAGCATCCTCCTCCCTGAGAAACAAAGCTTTCTCACCACAGGGCCTTCTAAGCTAGCCTGTGTCCAGATTATTAGAACGTTTTCCTTTGGAATCTCATTTAGTTTTTGCACATGTTTTCATTCATCAAGAGCTTCTCTCTTCCCTTGTGAGGGGTGTAAGCTTCTGTTTCAGCGCAGGGAAACCCTTCTTCCTAGGAGTACCTAGAGCAGCTTCTGTTTCCTTGCCCCAAACCTAGCAGGTACCATCCTGAGTCGATGGGGACGGTAACTCATGCCGTGCAGACTTGCCACGGTGGATGGAAGGAGGAAAGCTGGGTAGCAGATGAAAAAGAACAAACAGGACGATGTGCTTCGTTGCGAGGGATACTCCTTACTTAATTCTGATTCATTAAGGTGGTTCAGTTTAGATTAAGTAAGTACTTTCAATTCACATTTTCACACAGTGAATAAATACATCGATGACTGTCTTCACTGCATTTTAATATCTAAGTCAAGGTCACCTCAGCATTGGGAAAATCCATTTCCTGAAGCACAGGAATGCCGCTGTGCTTTAGCAGAGCAAGGAATTCTGGAAACGGAAGTTACCTTGGAGGTCATTTCATTCCCCACCCGTATCCTGTAGTTGGAGGAAAATAGTGGTGCTTGGCAAAGATTAATGAGTTTTAGTTGGATCATGACTGAAATACTTCAGTCTGAATGAGCAGAAGGCCAATCATTTTTATATCCTGATTGTACAAAATAAGTCTGCTATAAGTAATTTTAATAATGGGATTTGCACAGCTGCTGAGAAATGTGAGAGACATTATAAACAAATGCAACTTAAAACTACTTCTTTTAATAATGTTTAAACCCCCTGAGTGTTCATTTTAAAATTTACTCTTTATTGAATCATTGAAGGGTATACACTTCAAATTACTAAGCAAGTGACAAAACCGTATTTAATCAATTTTATTTGCTATGCTCTGACTCAAGTATATGCCCAATTACTTGCTGATTGCTCTTAGATAAGTTTCTACTTTAAGAAATAAAGTTTGAAAATAAATTATGTTTTCGATATTACTTATTTTTCTCCACAAATGTATACAGATGTCCACTGTCTGCCCTATTTAACGTGGTCTGACTTTAGCTCATTCAATAAACTAGTACCTTTTGCTAAGCACTTAAATGTCTAACTTAATTCAGTACAAGCAGAAGTCCATTTTATAAGGCCAGTGCACAGACAGCTAATTTTTTAGTTGACAAAAGCGCTCAGTATACCCTTAATACCCGAAATAATTAAGCTTATTCATTACTCAGTCAGCAAAGCTCCTTTCTGTAGGATATTTGTTCAGGACGCCTAAAATGAAGTGGCAGATGGCCATTACATACTGACCCTTAAAATCTGAAAGAGCCAATTGGCCATAATTGTGTTGTCACTCTTGCTGTTTTTGAAGCCACCTAGACTGTTGGACATACTGTAGAAAAATTAGAATTGTTAATTATACAAAATAAAACATTCAATCATCTGTGACTTGATAGCCTCATAACTTATGTCAACGGAACTGAAGACCATTTGGAAAATGGTCAATTCGTTACCGAAATTCTGTGAACGTTGCTACCCTGGTGGGTGTATTGGGTCCGACGTGAGCAGTGAGCTGAGATATAAACAGGCACAGAGGCTTTCTTCAGCTGATCCCCTATGGCCTGCATCCAATCTTAGCCTCGTCATGGTTTTCCCACAAACAGCAGGAGACGGCGCCCATGAACACACACACAGACACACAGACACGCACACGCAGACTCCATCAAAGGGAAACCACATATCCCATCCTCCCCAAGCCCTGGCCGCTGTCATCTACTTCAGCAGGTGTCTCTTTGGCTCTCAATGGCGTTGAGTGATGAAGGGGTACAAGAGAGGGACGGAAGCCCTCCTCTCAGTTTATCCTGGAAGCCAAGGAGGATGGAGGCCTAAGAAAACCCACAGTCTCCCTCGTGCCATTGATTTTGAAGGCATTGAGCATCTTCCCTCATCTCCCCGACCCCGTCCTGCGTCCGTGGAAAGAACAAAGTGTGTGTTGGTTCTTTGCCGTTTGCTTTAAACACTCTCAAGTCTGTGTGAATTCGTCCCCGGCAGAGGAAGCCAGCAGGGTCGTCCTACTTAATAACAGCTTTACTGTCAGTGAGTTAGAAATATTCTCGTGAGGAAGAACTAACACATACCTTTTCTGTCTCTGAACATCATGCAGCTTCTTGAAAAGTTTATAAAACGTCTCTATAAAAGATCTCTGCCCCTTAGTGGACAGACTAGATATCCGCCATATATCTTCTTCAGAGATCCAGCCCTGCTGGTAGAATGAAGTGAACAAATTATTATTACTTTTCATCTTTTTAGTGATGTAGAGTTTATGTACAATATTATATAAGTTGAAGGAGTACAACGTAGTGGTTCAATGTTCTTATAGGTTATACTCGGTTTGTAGTTATTATAAAATGTTGGCTGTATTTCCTGTGTTGTACAATATATCCTTGTAGCTTATTTTATACATAATAGTTTGTGCCTCTTTTTTTTTTTTTTGCTGTACGCGGGCCTCTCACTGCTGGGGCCCCTCCCGTTGCGGAGCACAGGCTCCGGACACGCAGGCTCAGCGGCCATGGCTCACGGGCCCCGCCGCTCCGCGGCATGTGGGATCTTCCCAGACCGGGGCACGAACCCGTGTCCCCTGCATCGGCAGGCGGACTGTTAACCACTGCGCCACCAGGGAAGCCCAGTTTGTGCCTCTTAATCCCGTACTCCATCTTGCCCCCCCCTTCCCTCTCCCCACTGGGAACCACTAGTTTGTTCTCCATCTCTGTGAGTCTGTTTCTTCTCCGTTATATTCGCTAGTTTGTATTATTTTTTAGATTCCACATGTAAGTGATATCATAGAGTATTTGTCTTTCTCTGTCTGACTTATTTCACTCAGCCTGATACCCTCCAAGTCCATCCATGTTGTTGCCAATGGGAAAATTTCATTCTTTCTTATAGCCGAGTAATATTTCACTGTGTATATATATCACATCTTTTTTAACCATTCCTTAACCATAAAAATTTATTATTTTTTTAAATTATGAAGTAACGACCATGAATCTAGTAGCTAGGCTTTCTTTGGCAAAGATTACTCCAAACAGCAGTTATTATTAAGGAAGAAAGCAACTTCATTATATTTATATCGTTGTATGATGTTTTTAACACGTCTTCTTTATCTCTGATATAAAGGAGAAAAAAAAAGTTAGTATAACTAGATACAGTCTTCATAGGTTTATTGGTCTAAATAGTTGGATGATTTTTTTTTTAAGTAAAATATTTCAGACAATTTCTATCCACTAATGAATTTTACCTGCCTTATATTCTACTGTATTGAACCCTTTCAGGAAGAATAAACTTGTCCGGATAATTTTTTTTGAAACAGCGACTGGAACCACTTTTTTAGTCTGGTAGATTCTAACTAGTAAATTCTTTCCATCAAATTTTGATAGTTTTTAAGTCTTGCCAATATTCTTCATGTCACATTGTTTTAAAAATTAATCCAATGTGCCATTTTATGTTTACATACAAGTTTATGACTTGGAAAGAAAATCAGGGTAGAAAGTTTGCTACAGCTCTTCATCTGGGCCTAAAACAATTTCTAGATCCATCACTAGAGTAGCCCCCGCTCACCACAACTACAGAAAGCCTGCACGCAGCACTGAAGACCCAAAGCAGCCAGAAAAATAAAATAAAACAAATAATGTCTGCAAGTGACCGTCGCACATCTGACCCTCTTGCCCTGCTACGATTCACAGCTATCTTTGGGGATAACAGCTGAAGCTACTCTTTATGAGGTATGTGTGTCCAACATTGCAGAAGTGCCTCTTTTTAGGTGAGATAAGCACTACAGTGCTACATACTCTGACAACGTCCTGTGAAATGTGCAAATCACAACCATCGGGTTTCGGGTTATAGACGAGATGCAGATCATGAAAATAAATACGGTGCATAGGGGAAGAGAAATCTTGCGTTTCCCATTCCGCGCACTTTTCACATTTCCACTTTCTTGGATCTTTTCTAATCTCCTTGGTGAAATTTTGTTTTGTTTTTTTCTATTTGTTTTCTTCTAAAAACAAGTTGAAACCTTATCTATTTTTCCCTCCCTCCCTCCTTCCTTCCCTCCTTCCTTGCTTCCTCCCTTCCTCCCTTCCTTCCTTTTTTCCTTCCTTCCTCCCTTCCTTCCTTCCTTCCTTCCTCTCTTCTTTCCCTCTGGTCTCTTTAGATTTTCCTCATTAAAAATCAGTGTGCAGAGTGGAGCAACATTTCCATCTCTGTGAAAATAACAGTTTGGGGTAAACATTGGATTCTGTAATAAGCAGAGAGCAGCGTGTTGGAATTAAATCATCCACCACCAAAAGCAGAGTAAATAAATGTTAAACGGAAGGGCTGAGTTTTCACATCATGCTAATTACTATCATGCCGTTTGATTAATGATTGGAAGTAATTACTATACTTGTAGCTTTAAAAAAGGAACTGTACGGCTGCCTGCGTTTTTCAGGATCAGACCTCCTGATAATAATGATAGACCTTCTGATTCTCTTTTTCTTTCTCTTCCTTTGTTTTCCTAACTTTATTCTAAAAGAGAACAAAGAAAATATGATTAACCTCCCGCCAGCCTGGTGAAATATATATTAAAAGACCAGATTAAAGTCTGGAGGGAAAAGAGTTTGACAGTATCTGTCAGCTAAGTGCTGGTTTCTCTTTTCTCGTGATTTCTTGTAATGGGAATCTCTCTGCTTACATTACAGGGAGACCCTCCCTATATACGGAGAAATAGCACGGGCCAATGATGCGGCATCAGCCAGGGCTGAATGGCTCAGAATTCAGGTTTATATAGGGGATATCACAAAACACTGCCTTCACGATTATGTAAAACTGTCACTTCACATGTTCATTTTGTAGTAACCGAATGCCAGACTTACCATGTGAACAGAAGTTTAGGTCAAAGAACGACAAGTGGAGGAAAAGAAATGTTGTAGCCAAGACCCAACCTACAAAACTCCATGGCTGTGGTGATCCAGGCCAGAGTCGCATTCCGAGGAGCTCGTCTGAATCCCAGGTCCTTCATCTCACCTGTACTTTGTAGCAAATCTTGGATGGAAGTCCCCTCAGCTTGGTTTCCATAAAAGAAGTTCCGTTCCCCCTACACGTTGGGGCTGCACACCAATTAAAAGCTGCATCGGCTTCCATGATAGAGACGCTGATTTTCTGATGTCCAAGCTGAAGGTACCCCTCTAAACTAAACAGGTTAGCTTTTGGTAACCTAGGCAGATCGCATCAGGGTAATTAAACACTAACCAAAAGCAAAGGGCAGGAAACGGGGAAAAAAATGAGTGTGTGACATAAGAGCTCTAGGTGCATGTTCCCTAACACTCACCCCAAATATTGGGAAGCGAAAATGAATATTGTTCTGTGAATTCGTTATTCCTGTGAATAAAAGAAATAGAATTTATTCTATCAAAGAACAGAATATTCATGTACAAAGAGCATGCATATATACTTCCATCGTATCCTCTGCAACTTTCATAGTGGACCCACTTGTAAATTTTCCCAGAATTGTCATTGTATTTATTACAAGCTTTTCATTCTATGTGAAGGGCGGGTAACTATGGCCCATTTTTTGGTAAAATGTTTCATTGGAACACCGCTCTTCCCACTGTTTATAAGCTATAACCACAGAGTTTGGTTGCTAAAGGAAACATGTGGCCCCCAAATTCTAAAATATGCACCACCTGGCCCTTAACAGAAAAAATTCCCAACACTGTCATATTTGGTGTTGTGTTTAATTTGGGGTCTTTTGACATGGAGACGTGTTTAAATTGGTTTTTACGTAGTTATATGAATCAGTTATTTTCTTTATAATAATAAAAATATATCTTTATGATAATAAAGATAATATTTGGTTCCTGGTATTTCTCCTTTGAGTGTCAAGGCCTCTATCAAAATATGATCACCGGGGCTTCCCTGGTGGTGCAGTGGTTGGGAGTCCGCCTGCCGATGCAGGGGACGCGGGTTCGTGCCCCGGTCCAGGAAGATCCCACATGCCGCGGAGAGGCTGGGCCCGTGAGCCATGGCCGCTGAGCCTGAGCGTCCGGAGCCTGTGCTCCGCAACGGGAGAGGCCACAACAGTGAGAGGCCCGCATACTGCCAAAAAAAAAAAAAAAAATATATATATATATATATATATATATATGATTACCTACATATTATTATTAATTATATTCTGATCTGGTTTGTTCATATGGAGACATAAATATGCATGAGTATAGCTTTTATGGTTAAGAGCATTCACTGTATGAGGGTTTTATATATGTGTAATTCATCATACACATTTCACATCTATTCTTATTTTACCATACACACATATATAAAATTATTACTGTATATTATAATATTACCAATCCTAGTGAACAGTAGAAAGAAAGAAAAATAAACTAGCTGAGTAAAGATTGTCAGGGAAGAGTTAAAATGGCCATTAGAGAAGATGTGATCTCCTACAAGACAAAAAATTATACTATATCTCTACGACTCAAATTTAACGAGAACCCAGCAAGAATACTACACAAAGGATTAATTTACAAAATCAACTTTAAAAATTTTATACTGTTTTTCTGCTCCTCAATAATGAAGGGCTAAGTATAATGCAAATTATATTTATTGCAGTATCAATTGTAAAAGGATTAAAAATCTGAGAATTAACTTATCTAAACACGTACAGTTCAACAAAGGAAAACAGACTCATACAAATGATCATCAAGATCTCGGAAAGCATGACAAATATAATAATATAAATTCTCCTCCAGATTTGATCATGCTCTCAGAGAAATACCAGTCAGAATTCCCACTGGTTCTTTAGAAGCTCCGTTAACATACCCGAAAGTTTATGTGGAGAATAGAAAAAACAACATAGCTAAGTCAAAATTGAAAAGTAAGGATGAACAGAGCTGTCTTACCAGGTAAATATTTGCAAAGCCATGTATAGTATTAAAAACAATTTGTTGATGCTCCCAAGATTGGAAATAGACTAACAGAGTAGTCCAGAAATTGGCAGAACTATGACTGTTTGGAAACTTAATATACAGTTCAGTTGGTGTCATGGATCAATGAAAAAAGACAGAGCATTCCGTATATGACACTGGAAACTAGCTCTGTGTAAGAAATAACAGTGCACCTTTCTCTGGGTCCATATTCAATGTCGGATTGTAGATGGATAAACCTACACGTGAAACGTAAAGGTTATACATTAATAGAAGAAAATACAGGAAAATATCTAACTGGTTTAGGGCTGTAGAGCATTTTTTTAAATGCAAAGTATTGGATAAGAAAATTGGTGAGTATTTTTACCATCAAAATGTAGGATTAATATGGGTAAATATTTTAAAAAGTGTTGATCAATGGGTGTAACATTTTCACTATGTTTAATCTCACAGCCAAGGAAATAATACCTAGATATATAAGAAATTCCTTCAAATTTATAAGGAAAATACAGTGGTCTGAACAATTAGGGGCAAAAGGATGAAGGAGCAAATAACAGAAGAAATGTAACATGCGTACTTTGAGGGAGATAAATCTGGAATAGATTCACAATGCTCATTTCTTCCTGGGCTCAGAATTAGACTGGTTAATGTGCACACGGAATTGTTTACTTGACATGTCTACACTGAAGAGACAGGCTGTCCCATTATAAGTAAGCAGAATGTTCAGAGAAAACTCCAAAATAGTGTCGAGATAATTGAGGAAAATCTCCTCACCACCTTTTGCAGAAACTTCCTGATTACAAGAGAAATATATAAGGGTGAGGAGAGAATTCTGAGAACATACTCTGGTGATAAAAGGCATCATTTTGCCCATGTGTTTAATACTGGTTTTCTATATTATTCCTTTGGAATTTCATTTTCTAAAAGTTCCTTTCAATTTTAGGGTCAATACACATTTAAATATAAACATAAATGTAAATATAAAAGTCAGGATAGATGCTTAGATAACTACGTAGATCTACATAGGTATATCAGCATGCAGGTGGATGGATGGATGGATGGATGGACAGATGGATGAATGGTTGGATGGCTAGATTGCTGGATTTGTAGACAGATAGATGGACAGATTGATAGATCGTTAGATTTGGATAGATAGTTGAATAACCACATAGATCTAGATAGGTAGATCAATATGTAGGTAGATGGATGGATGAACAGATAGATGGGTAAACAGAAGGATAGATGGATAGCTAGATAGCTAGGTTTTGAGATGATAGATAGATAGATAGATGCATACATAGATACATAGATAGGTGGATCAGTAATTCTCAAAGTGAGTTGTTTGCTCTGGGGAGCCCTGGGACACCCGCAGATACTTCTAGGACAGCTGTGTGTTCAGTTCTATTTTCTTAATTATACAAAGATGTTATTTTTCATTTGCGACCTCATTCCGTCACTGGAGTTTTCCAGAAGCTGTGTTCCATGTGACATTACAATAGATTGAACACAGAAGCAGAGGTAAGAATCTAACTGCCTTCTATTAAGATAGACATTACAGAGATTTGCAAGGTGAACTATAATATCAATATTATTACTACTTTTTCTTAATTTAGAAAATGTCGTTATTTCCATAACAATATGTCGTAAATGAAAAAATGTCATGAGTTTTTATTGTTACGTGTAAATGAGTTAAGAAGTATAAATTTTTCAGTTTTAATTTCTATTTAAAATTAAATGATTTAAAGCAACCAGATTAATGCATGCAAATGTTCGCTCTTAGATTAATTTTCATGAAATGCTGTAAAGCAAATCCTAGATGTGTTTTAATAAAGAAAATAAAATCCACTAGCACATGAAATTAAAACGTAGCAGACCAAAAAGACACAGCAAGATCCATTACAAGAGTGCTTTTCGTCCTTGCTGTAATACTTTGGCATCACGTTAACACCAAAAAATTCTATGTTTCTTTCATTTTCTGCAGCTCCCCAGATGAGCCATTTCCGTTTCTCCAACCCATATTTTGATGTAATCTAACAGTGATTTTAGATCTTCTGCTATCAGCTGCTGGACAGTTCAATTCAGTGAGCTCACTGTCAGAAATAAAGAAGGAAAGGAGAGAGGGAAGGAAGGAGGAAGAGATAGGAGGGGAGGGAGGGAGGGAGGAGAGGAGGGGAATAAAATACTCCACATTGCCTGCTCCTGGCTCATCTAAGACGGTGGGATGTGCCGCTCCTTGACGAATAGATGACATGGAAACGGATGTTCTCAGTAGTGTCCAGTAAATGTCACAGGGTAGACTTGAGAGTTGCAAGTTGCGACTTTGCTTCCTAACTCTCTCTGGATGGCTGACGCTGCCTCTGTCACTGGCACACCTGCTTTTTTTAACCAGCTGTGGACAGAACCAGTATGTCTGTACTGTCTGCTATTTGTGGGCAGGCTCGTAGCTCAGCCGCCGAGGGGTCATGCTTGTTCACTGACAGTAGAGGGGCACCTAAGCTGAGAAGGAACTCCAGGGTTGAACCTCTCGGCACCGGCAACATTCTCACCAGTGCCCATTAATAAGGTTCAGGTGGGAAAAGGCTTTTACACGTCCCATCCTCTGAAGGGATGCTTCCTTCTTAGACGTAGTAGCAATTTTTGCTTCTTTACCATGTACAGACACACAAAAGACATGCTATTGTTGAATGTGTTTGTACCCCAAGGCATTCATCATGATCTGTACAAGGGGAAGGAAGACACGGTTTAGTTGACCAAAGGGTTTTGTCACACAATAGCAATAGCTATTTTTTCTGCAAGCAGGCAGTAATCACTGTGTTACACAGTGACACACACCTACCAGGAAATCTGTAAGGACCTGTTGTTCTATTATCCTGGCAATGGGTACTATTTAAGTAAAACTGCTTACGTATCCTGTACATCAAGGATGAAATATTTATTCTGCAATGTAAGAAGTTGAATCCCTGCAGAAATTTCATGTTATGTTTAGTTATGTAGGGACTGTCCATCCTGTGTTTCATGAAGTTCATCTGTGTCAGTTAAAATAAATGGTCTCAAAATAAGTATTACAGAGTGTAATATACACATACACATATATAAATATATATATATACAAATGAACCTGTAATATTTTCCTGTAATCCTTACCTTTAAAAATAACTAAAAATCTCACTTTCTTTTCCAAAATAACATTACCAGGGAAAGAATATTATTTCAAGCACTCGGCGTCGTGTTGAGCTACATAATTTCCCGGCGTTGGCATGGAAATAGTGAAATGTAATTAATTGCAGTTCCTTGAAGCAGAGGGGCTCACTGCCGTCTCCTCGCTAACACCACAGGCTTCTCTTCATACTAGCACCGTTTCATCCCCGGTGTGAGATTGATTTGCATATGCTAGTTCCATCCTCAGGTGGATGACAGGCAGAGACGATATCACCCTTTTTTTGGGAATACGATGCTCTCAGGGACTGTCTGCTATCAAGTATTTAAACATTCACTGAATTATTCCCAAGAACTCGATGGCAATGGCAGAATCAGGATTGCTCAGGGTAGTGTATGAATGTCCATGCCACTCTCTCACTTCGTCCCAGCTTACCCTTCCCCCTCCCCGCGTCCTCAAGTCCATTCTCTACATCTGCGTCTTTATTCCCGTCCTGCCCCTAGGTTCTTCAGAACCATTTCAAAAAAATAACTTTAAAGAGTGAATCTCCACAGCAAAAATGGGTTAGGAGTTTGTGAGCCAAGAGGTAGGGAGGTGATTTCATAGTTCATGTTATATCACTTAGTACTTTGGAGTTTTCTCAGATAAGTACTCTTTAAAATATATTTTTAATGGAGGTATGGTTGGCAATCACAATATATTAATTTCAGGTGTATAATATTATGATTTCAATATTTGTATACAATGTGATTTGATCACCAGAATAAATCTAGTTAACATCCACCACCACACATAGTTTCGAACTATTTTGTTGTGATGAGAACTTTTATCAATAAAATCTACTCTCTTAGTAATTTCACATATATAATACAGTATTATTAACTACAGTCACCATGCTGTACGTTACATCCCCAGTGTTTATCTTGTAACTGGAAGTTTGTAACATGTGACCTCCTTTACTCATTGGATAAATACCTTTTCTATAAAGTTCTAGACCTGGGAAATAAATCTTCCTCAGAAAACAGCATTATATGAGATCTTACTGTTTTTAATCTAGGTATGAATTTTATTTGGGGGGAATTGATAAAAACTTTTTTTTTTTTTTTTTTTTTGCCGTACCCTCTCACTGTTGTGGCCTCTCCCGTCGCGGAGCACAGGCTCCGGACGCGCAGGCTCAGCGGCCGTGGCTCACGGGCCCAGCCGCTCCGCGGCATGTGGGATCTTCCCGGACCGGGGTACGAACCCGTGTGCCCTGCATCGGCAGGCGGACTCTCAACCACTCCGCCACCAGGGAAGCCCGATAAAAACTTTTGAAAATGAACCAAATAGTGAGCCCTAGAAATGAGGGTTGTTATATAGATTACATTGTGTTACACTGTATATTAGTATATTGTATACACTTTAATTAATTTTACTCTTCATAGAGGTAGTTTGTGCTCACACAGAAATATCTGATTAGTTAGTAAAGGCAAGACAGCAACCTCAAAATGTGAGACACCAGTCTACATATCCAGAAGCAGGGTGGGTGCTTCCTGTACATGGAATCACTACACAATTTTACCTACACCAGAGGCCATCAGTGTGCTCACAGGATTAAGTGAAGTTTAATAAATCAACACACAGGCAAATCCTACACATATTATTATTAAATGGGTAACCAAAATAACATGGATAATCACATGGAAAATAGGAAGAAGTTGGCACTCTCCTTATGCATCACAGATGAAATACAATGAGAAATACCTAGAGTCAGGTGATTCTTCCACTTGACTTTTTCTTCAGTTCACTGAATTTAACATCAGTGGAGTGGATTTAAAAGCTCTCTATATCCTACTTTATTCACAAGCACAATTTTGGAAAATGGCGTTTTGACATATATCCATTCAATGGCTATTTATTGAGCAGCTACTATACTGAACAGTATTCTAGGAACCTGGGAATTATCAGTGAATAAAGAGACCAAGCAGAAAACCATGGGGCCAGTGTTCCAGGCAGAAAGAGCAGGTAGACCGTACAAAGGTTACAGTTATCATTTTTAATGTTAGTAACAAATGAATAGAGAAAGCAGTTGCTTATGCTCCTCAGTAATTACTATCCTGTAAATTCACTGTGCTCTTTGAATTGCAGCTTTATTATTTTATTAGTTACCAATCAATTTTGTATAAAAAGGATGAACAGCAGGACTAGACAAAAATTATCTCTAACAAATATATGTTATATATGTTATAATATTCAGATATATATATTGCATGTATAACATAAGACTATATGTAACACGTATTTGATTTGTAACATATACAACATATAATCTAATAATGCATATATAATTATATCTGTTATTATCTAATATAATTAATAATATAAATAAAATATAATAAATTATAAGTTACAGTTATTTATAAATTATATATATTTTAAAATATGTACAATTTATAATGTCATATATTATATTGCAGTGTATGTAAGACGAATGTGTATGCATACCTTTACATATTTATTTTCTTCCCACTATATTATTCACTATTTAATTTCATGAAATAAAAACGAATCATTCTTTTTCACCTATGGTAATTTGGGTGAACATTTTTTTTGTTAAACATATAACACAAATTTATATTTCTCTTTTCCTTTGCCATAATAAAATATTTATTTAAAATGTGTACCAGGAACATACACTATTTTTATTTAATCTCCGTCTGTAAGTGTAATATCCGTGATAAATAGATGACTATTGGCTGAAACTGGGTATCAGACTCTGATGCTCACAGTTAAGAAAAGTAGTTCATTTTAAGCTTCCTGGAGAAAGCAGTCAGCACACATCTCTCCATATGTTTAAAGAAAAATGGCTCTGAAATCAGTTTCTTTGGCCAAGATGCTATTATGAAGCAAATTATGTTAACACATCAAGTCATTAATGGAATATATAATTTTAAAGCTAAAGTGTATTGGAGAATTAGTTATTTTTCATGGTGTCTGGAAAATAATAATCCTTCATATTGACTAGGTAGAGCTAAGATCCCCATATAGTGAGTTTTTATTCCATGATATGGTCTAATAGTTTATTTAGACCCAACTTTCTGCCAAAAACAACTTGAATTTTGGAGGAAAAATGCACTTTTTAAAGCATTATTGTCCTCAAGAATAGAAGAAGAATGTCTAAGTTGGAAGCTCAAACATGAAAAAGTAAGCAGAAAATTAAAATAATAAAATTGTAAAGCTACCAAATATTTTTCATTGAAATAAGTGACAATTATTTTAGCAGTTTAGTTCCTCAAATCAAAATTGAATGTCTGAAGCTAGTGGGGTGGTACCTTCAATGTGCTCAATTTACAGGGTTGGGGATTATCGTATTTATAGAAACATCATTTTCTCTCCAAATCCAAGTCCAAGATAATTATTTTGTATCATATGCCATTCTGAACTCACCAAGGATTTTTTCTTTGGGCATGAAAATGCAGAAGTCCATACTTTTCTAAAGCAAAATCAATTTGAAAAGAAAAAAAAAATTTTATGACTTCTAAGGAGAGAAACTGAATCTAATGTTAAAAGTAATAAAAATACTTGTTTCTTCCAAAGCATTTTTCTTGTTAGATTTGGTGTGTGTGTGTGTGTGTGTGTGTGTGTGTGTGTGTGTGTGTGTTGGCTTCATATTTTTTTACCTTCCTAGCAGAAGGAGGAATGAGTTTAGGATGCTTTCCAAAAGCTTATTCTAGTAAAGACTAGAGCATATTTTTAATTGAATCATTCTCAACTTTGAGGAAAAAACTCTAGCTTAGTGAAGAAATATTCTGCTATAAGTGAACAGAATTTGAAGTGGAAAGAAAGAATACATATTCTGCATTCATATGCATATGATCTGTATGGAAATGAGCTAAGGTTTAAAAATGGATGGCTTCTCTCATTTGCAATTAATTATGATAAAAGGGTTTGGCCTGATAGCTTTTTAAATTGCCCAGTAACTTATCTGGAAACGCCACAGAACTAAGTCTTGTTTTTCTGGGGCAGGTGTGGGGTGTCAGACGTGGCGGTTCATTTAATAAGTAGGCTCAGAGACGATACATCTGTCTTTTACAATTTAGAGAACTTTCTTTGAGAAAGTTTGTGTTTTGTCTCAAAAAAAAGAGTGAAATCTAGGACTGCGCCATTTTCCTTTTTTGTCAGAAAGTGCTAAAAAAATCAATAAAGTTGGTCGTGGATGAACTGATGTAGGTTTGGAGAAGGAAAAATTTTAGGTCTTGTGCTCCTATGTCAGATTCAATAGAGGAATCTTATATATGATTCTATCAGCCTCCACGCTGCAAGAGAGATAAAAGCAAGTTAACGTACGTTTGTAATATTTTGAAATGAATCAGAAAGCGTAAAGATGATTTCTTTTCTCTAGGTATGAGATTAAGTGCATAGTGAGATAGAGTGAAAGACAGAGAGAGAGAAATAGAGAGAGGGAAATATACAGAAAATTGCTAATAGTTTGTCCCCTGGAAACCCATCTAGCAATTAGACTCCCCCAGGGTAGTAGATCAGCACCGTAGGAAACGGGGGTGAGGGGCGGTGGCACGTGGAAGCACGGAGATGGACTAAGCTGCTGTCAGAGCAAGGGTGTGTTCGTACGTCCCATTGTATCCAGTCCTTTCACGGATGAATTATTCTCAGTGTAGACATCGGGACTCAGAGTGGACAAAATACCACTGTCACGGAGATTATGAACGGCTCCCCATTATCCTGTAAAGGAAGTTAAACTGTGTACACTCATCCTTTAGTCATATCAGAGACGGCTACATAAGGGTTTGCACTACTTAAACACATAAATCTCAAGAGAAGGGTTAGGACACTCCCAAGGCTCCCGCAAACTGCTCACGATTCCTACACAAAAAGGCTCTTTAAAAACAAGTAGAGTGCACATGCCCCTGTGTGTTCCCAAACTAACACATAGCTCAGTCGATAACATACACAGAAACACACTGTGAGAATTTCAATGATCTACCTTTTCATGAATGAATTAGCATTTAAAATTCAGAGCAAATGCAAATTGTAAGTAGTGGCTTCAACTGTATTTGGCCTCGTTGGAAATATCTTAAATACACAATAACACGTTCATTTAATGTTTTCAGGATTCAAATGAATATTATAACCTTGAAGCAAAAACAAGAGCTTAAGGGAAAAAAGAATGCTTATAGTTGTTTTTTAAGTATCAAGACTATGGAAACAATCCCTTGTGTGAAATAAATTGGAAGCCCTTTGTCCTCTACAAAAACTCATTAAAGAGGAGTCTTGGGCATGAAATGTACAGCGTGGGGAACATAGTCCATAATTATGTAATATATTTGTATGGTGACAGATGGTAACTAGACGTACAGTGGCGATCATTTTGAAATGTATGGAAGTATCAAATCATTGTGTTGTGTAACAGGAACGAACGCAGTGTTGTGGGTCAATTATACTTGAAAAGCAAACAAACTCACAGAAAAAGAGGTCAGATTTGCGATCACAGGGAAGGGTGGGAGAAGGCGGAAGTGGATGAAGGTGGGTCAAGAGATACAAACTCGCAATTATATGATAAATAAGGATTAGGGACGGACTGTACAGCTTGGTGAATATAATTAACACTGCTGTGTGTTGTGTATGAAAGTTAAGCGAGTATATCCTAAGGGTTCTCATCACGAGGAAGAACCTTTTTTTCTATTTCTTTAATTTTGTGTCTGTACGAGAGGACACATGTTCACTAAACGTATTGTGGTCATTGTTTCATGTTGCATGTAAATCAAATCATTGTGCACCTGACCCTTACACAGTGCTGGGTGGCAATTACATCTCAATAAAACTGGAAGAAGAAAAAAAGAAATGCTTAAAAGAATAAGAAATTGTTGTCATCCTTGTTGGTTTCTTATAAAAATGAGTACATGTGCAGGTTTTATGTCATGTCATCCAGTGAGGAAAGTCGCTGATTCATTAGAAAAAGTAATAAATAGGATGTGGCGCTTAAAATGCGACCTCCCCATCATCACGGATGCAGAGGACTCAGGCTCCTGGAGTCACACGTGGCCATCCCAGGTGCACAGGTCCCCTTGCTTTTGCCCTCTCTCCATCACCGTGGGTCAAGGTGGGGACCCTACCCTGCTCCAGGACCCACCTCCCCTTTCTTCTGTATCTCTATGGAAACATTTAATGATGGGTCCCCTGACTGTCACCCCGTAGGTCTCCCTGCCTTTTGCTCCACAGCTCTCAGCCTCATCGCTTCTATCGAATCTATCTGGCTGACGTCTTGATGCCCTTTTTTAAATTTCATGTCATTCTCCCATGGGAGCAATGTCTCACCCTCTAACCTCTCTGGCTTCTAGAAAATAAACTGAATACGAAATTTTTATTTATTTAACAAGGCTGTGCACATTCCCTGCCCTCTGCCCCACATCTATCCTTCCAAACTCTTGAAATTTGTCAACACCACTCTTTAGAGTCCAGTTGTATCCTGATCTAAAGGTTATTGAAGAGTTCTCCTAT
The DNA here is from genome assembly GCF_949987515.2 of Delphinus delphis. Lineage (NCBI taxonomy): Eukaryota > Metazoa > Chordata > Mammalia > Artiodactyla > Delphinidae > Delphinus > Delphinus delphis. The sequence goes on from NC_082704.1 coordinate 123,324,566, forward strand.
ATGGTGATGGATGAAAAGTAAAGTTTTGTTGGTGAGTATACTGTAGGGTATATAGAAATAGAAATAGAATGTTGTAACATGAAAAAAGTTCTAAACTGTGGACATTACTATTTATATATTCTATCAGGGATCATAATATTTCTTAAATTGCTTCTAAATATCTAATCAAACAAGTTCAAGTTGACCCTTGAACAACACGGGGGTTACAAACTCGGACCCTCTACACAGTGGAAAATCCGCGTTTAACTTTACAGTCAGCCTTCTGTATCTTTGGTTCTGCATCCCTGTATTCAACCAACTGTGGGTCATGCAGTCCTCATTTAATGAAAAACAAACCAAAAAAAGCCCACAGACAAGTAGACCGTGCAGTTCAAGGGCCAACTTCGTATTGAAAAATACCGTTGCAAGCATGACACCAAATAAAAAGCATCTTGCCTTCACCTCTGTGTAGAAAGAACATTAAGATTTACAGTGAATATTAACATATTCAAAATGTATATTTACTGTCTCCTGCTCTTCTACACTTCCCACAAAATAGCTGTAAATAACTAGAGGTGCAAAATTGCACTTAAAGGCCACGGTAAGGGACTTCCCTGGCGGTCCAGTGGTAAAGAATCTGCAACCCAATGCAGGGAACGTGGGTTCGATCCCTGGTCGGGGAACTAAGATCTCACGTGCTGCCGCGGGGCAACTGAGCCCTCACACCAGAAATACTGAGCTCTCGCGCCTCAACGAGAGAGCCCGCGTGCTGCAAACTACAGAGTCCACGTGCCCTGGAGCCTACCCGTCACAACTAGAGAGAGAAAACCCGCACACCAACTGGAGAGAAGCCTGTGCGCCGCAACGAACAGCCTGCATGCCGGAACGAAAGATCCTCAGTGAAAACACCGTGTGCCACAACTAACACTCGACACAGCCAAAAAAAATAAACTAAATAAATATTTTTTAAAAAATAAATAAAGGCAATGGTAGACCCCAAAATGAGGATTAATGTTACTGTGTGTGAAGCAAGGGAAAAAGAAATGCTCTGCAACTCACAAGTATGGTCACCATTCAGCTCTTTTCTAAAATTAATTAATTAATTAATTAAATTTTTTTGTTGTTGTTGCGTTGGGTCTTCGTTGCTGCATGCGGGCTTTCTCTAGTTGCGACGAGCAGGGGCTACTCTTCGTTGCGGTGCACGGGCTTCTCATTGTGGTGGCTTCTCTTGTTGCAGAGCACGGGCTCTAGGCACGTGGGCTTCAGTAGTTGTGGCTCACGGGCTCAGTAGTTGTGGCTCATGGACTCTAGAGCGCAGGCTCAGTAGCTGTGGCGTACGCGCTTAGTTGCTCCGCGGCATGTGGGATCTTCCCAGACCAGGGCTTGAACCCTTGTCCTCTGCATTGGCAGGTGGATTCTTAACCACTGCGCCACCAGAGAAGCCCAACATTCAGCTCTTAAGTTGAATTTTGATGTTTGACTCCCCTGCACTTGGTGCAGCGTTTCCATGTATTACTGTTTCCACATATTACCGATACCTCTATCCTTTGCTGTTACAAATGGTTCTCTCTTTTCAGCTCATTTATGTTTGCCTTCTTACTCAGCCTAAAAGCGAAGGTCCTCCATTAAAGTCACTCCCTCATGAGCAGGGCTTTCCTATTCTATAGGACTGGCCTGAATAAACCATATCTCTGGTTCAGCCAGCCGTTCAACCAATCCTTGACCTGCCCAGAATGTGTCAACATCGCTAGAGAAAACACACAATTGAAGGGGAATCTAACCTCCAAGGCAGGAACACAGATCTCAAACGCATGCTTTGGAAATGTCCATGGATGCTTTTTGAGTGAACAAGCTCATTCTGAGATGAAGACTCTTACTCTCCCTTCAAACCCTTTCTACCCTCTGTGCTGTCCCTAAAGATACCGCCTTGTGCCGCACTCAGAAAATGAAACTCTTTGGAAGGGACCTCTCGTGGTCCCAGTTCCATCAATCTTCACTCAGACTTTACCCCTTGCTGTTATAATGGACCACGTGTACCACTTCTATCAAAACTTCCCACATCCACTTGGTAGTGGACTTCTTCCCTGATAGCCTTCTCTGTTCTCCACCATGAAGATGACCTCTTATCTCTTTTTCATCATGAGCCCATCTGTATATATATTTTTCTCATCAGCAAATAATTATGCTCTCTTCTATTCCATGTCAGAACACAAGAAACGTGTTTCAGAGGCCCATTTCTAATGTTCACAGCCACCTTATTTTTCTGCATCTTCTTAGAGAAAACAAACTCTTTAAGAAGAAACTTGCCCCTCCTAATCTTTTCCCTCACAAGAGGTGGTTGGTCACACGCTGTCGTTTTGTAGCCTACAGAAGGCTCATGAACGCATTGGGAAATTGCACACACACCCCTCTGTCTGCAGCAGGTATTGCATATAATATGGTGATCATCTCTTCCTGGATGGTTTTGTGGAATTCACCTTCAAATCCATTTTCACCTGCTGTCCTAAGATTATATTGCTGTATTTTATCCGTGTCAGTGACTGTACTAAGTGTTCTAATTCTTCTCAAATCAGACTTGATAATCGCTACTTCTCCAGAAAGCCATCCATTAGAATAACGGTGTGGTTGTTCCTTCAGAATGGTCCTCTTCTAACCTTAGAAGAGGCTCACGTAACCGGGAGATTTTAATGACTCCACTTGACAAAAACATGGAGTCCGGGCAGCTTGACGCCCCTTAGAGAATCAAGTGCAGTCAAATCACTTGGGCGGTGAAATGCAGGGATCTCTGTGATTTGTCCCAGATCTACTGGTGCTGCAAAATCTCAACACACTAGTCTTTACCATTTGGGGCCGCACTCAGATGCTCCCCACACACACCCTTGGAGCAGGAAAATATGGCGTCATGCAAAGTGGACAATCAGACATAATTACTGGGCGAGTGAACGTAGGAGCGTGGGCGATAAATCTCACCCATCATAGATGACCTTCGGCTCTGCTATCTACTATGTGAATTTCTTAGGCTTTTATGACATTACCTGCAAACGTGAGAATCATAGTGACTTTTATAAGAGTGAACTATTCACGAGAAATAGACCATGGTACTTGGCATTTAAAGGACAAGTGTTAGTTAATAGCAGTATCTTTTAAGTATCCTTTATGACTTTTCTCCCTTAACATTTAGATGGTGATTGCCAGTGAAGATGGTCGCGTTTTTCAATGATCTCAGTTGGAATCAATTGATCTAACTATTGTGCTTCCTTAAATGTGTCTTTCTGACGTTCTTACAGCGTCTTTCATAATTGTCTCGTCGTGGTCCTCTGTATACATAAATTTATGATGGTGGAGGACATTGTCAATATTTTCTTCATTATAGCTGCAGTCACGTCTCTGAAAGTGTTGTAGACACTAGGCAGGCATTCGTTCTTGATGAAAAAGTGTCAGAATAAATGAATGGAGAGAGTTTCTTGTATAATAATGCATTCATAAGATTTTAGACTGGAATAAGCTTATTTAAAAAACAGGTACATTTTATTGCTATACATTTATTAGTTAACTTATTCCATTATTGCACACAATTGATTAATATTTTAGTATTAGTATTTTCTATGTGTATGCTGCATATATAGGGAGATGTATATATAATGGACATAAATATATCAATCATATATGTATTGATAAATAAATGCAGCATAGATATAGAGAGAAATATTGGTGGATAGATCCATCAGGGTTCAATCAGATGAGCAGAAACAGTAAAGATATATAAATAGGTAATACATAATGTATTAATGTAATATAGTTACAATAATTGCAATACATTTATATTATCTATGTATAAAATATATCTTAGATATACTATAATGTAGTATACAAGCAGGTGTCTCAGGTGAATGTGGTGACGTCCTCAGTCTAAAAACCATAGACAGCTTTTCACAAACAGAAACTCAGCTGACAGGCTGCAGCTCGTGGGCACGGATCAAGCTGTCGTCCACAGACCGACTGACTCACTCTTTGTCTCCTGTGTGTGTGTCTCTCTCTGTCTCTCTCTCTCTCTCTTTAGTCATCGAGTTCCTCTGCAAAAAGTAGGCGTCCAGGAACATAAACCTGCACTATCATCTCTCCAGATCCCTTTGTTTCTTACATTTATAAAATGTTTACTTTTCACAAAATACATATATTCACATCCAAATCAGAGCTCCCACATTCTCCCGTCAAGAGAATGACCGACATCTCCGACACTCTGACATCAGGGCACTCTTTAGCTCGGAGGGATTTCTGCTCCATCACCTCCCAGCCTCTGTGATGGCAACATGGTCTCCCCATGTGCTTGTCAAACTGCGATGACAAGGCAACCTTGAAGGATAAAGGTGCTGATAGGAGCAAGCCATAAAGGAGTGAAATGCATACTGTTTACTATTTCAGACAGCCCTTTAGTACACAGTTCTAAAATCCACAAACTCTAAAATCCATAGCAAAGAGGGAATACGTATCTTCGCTTCTATTCTCCATTTTTTCACCATGTCTCTCTGCTCCCTCAATTTTCTTTTATTTTCTCCTGATACCACTTCAAGTGTTTCCTTCGAGCTAGGTTGCAACGAAAAAAGTGAAGGAGAATGGAAAGAAATGAAGATGCTGCACATCAAAAGATCATTTCTCTTTACGTTTGTGTAACATGAATAGCTAATAGATGCAAAACAAAACAAAAAGGAGAGAGAGACAGAGGGAGAGGAAGAGAGAGAGGGAGAGAGAAAAGGGTCATTTCCTTTGGAATCCACCAGCTACAGATTTGAAGTTTGGGAATACAAATTCCTACAGTAAAACTGGGAAAACTTTTGCTAATATTTCCATGTACTAAGTCCAAATGGCCATCGCTTGCTCCCCTTTACTTAATGCAAAGCATAGAGTAGACACTAAACAAAGTATATCAATTGATTAAATTCACAAATTTCGGTGAATGATTCAAACAGCCATAGGAAAACATAGGTGACCAAGCCAATCACTTTCACTAATAGGCATACATTTTTAAAAACATGCAAATACTCGATTTACATGTGCAAGTGTCTGCATAAACATTATGAACTGAAGAACCATGAGCATATGCTGCATTAAATATTAAAAATGTCCTGGGCTTATGTTCATCCTACATGCTGAAAACTCAATGTTTGGAACGAATTGCTTGTCGGTGGTTACCGTAATCTGATTACATTTCTTAATAAACTAAAAACTATTGATCTGGGACTTCCCTGGTGGCGCAGTGTTTAAGAATCCGCCTGCCAATGCAGGGGACAGGGGTTCGAGCCCTGGGCTGGGAAGATCCCACATGCCGTGGAGCAACTAAGCCCGTGCGCCACAACTACTAAGCCTGCACTCTAGAGCCCGTGAGCCACCAATGCTGAGCTCACGAGCCACAACTACAGAAGCCTGTGCGCCTAGAGTCCGTGCTCCGCAACAAGAGAAGCCACCGCAATGAGAAGCCCGCGCACTGCAAGGAAGAGTAGCCCCCGCTCGCCGCAACTAGAGAAAGCCTGCACACAGCTACGAAGACCCAACACAGCCAATAAATAAATAAATAAACAAACAAATAAATGTAACAGCAAAAAAAATCCCCAAAACAACCATTGATCTTAAGGAAGGATAATTAATATAGGTTCTCTCGCCCTGGCATCAACTTCTCGTAGCTGTGATCTCTTGCCAGCGTAAAGGACTCAGGAATGAGTCAGTGACCCATGCGGACCTCACATGCGGGCCACTCAACCATCTCCTAAAAATTATTTCTGACATAATAAAAACACTCAGAGACGGATTGCTGGAATATAAAAACTGGTGGTTAGCTTGTGCTAACCTGTAACCATCTGGAAATGCCAAGCAGCTGTTGTGAAGGGTTGACCTGTAATACGCTGAAGGTTCTATCGGGGTCTTCGTCAGGTTACGGTGGTGAGAAAACATCTGCGTGGAGGCAGGTAGAGGATGCTCAGGGAAGGGTGCAGAGCTCCTGGAATGGCTACACAGAATAAACGTTGCTCTGACGGTGCTGTCTTTAGTGAGAAAACAGTAGCTTACTGTCGTAGGCACAGGAGCATCGCCTTTGACTGACTTTTCACTTCTTTTTTTTTTTTTTGGCCTCACCGTGTGGCATGCGGGATCTCAGTTCCCCGACCAGGGATCAAACCTGCGCCCCTGGCAGCGGAAGCGCAGAGTCTTAATCACTGGACCAGCAGGGAAGTCCCTCTGATTCACTTTTCACAACGCAGTCGAACAATTTCATCTTTGCTCTCTCCGTCTACTCTTCAAAGATTTTCATTCCAATTATCAAGAGAAGGCACTTCTAAAGTGGCACACATCTTGTGTTCAGTGTTCCTGCTTCACTCCGTTTATCCACCACGTAGTTAGAAAGCGGCTGATAAAATACCTATATTTTATAACGTCCGCTGTCTCAGACACATAAACTCTGTCAGCCGTTATGGATATTCTGCATTTATTTGCATAGGAACGTATTGCTATTAAAAATAAACACAGACTTTTAAAAATTAATTGTTATTAGCACGTAGCTGACGTACGATGTTGTGTTACTTTCTGCCGTTTCACAGCAAAGTGAATCAGTTATACATACATATACCCACTCTTTTTTAGATTCTTTTCCCGTATAGGTTACGACAGAGTATTGAGTAGAGTTCCCTGCGCTATGAATAGGTTAACACAGATTGAATAATTGTATATACATCTATTTTTATACAAAACAATGTTGTATACATATGTCAAGTTATTTACATAATTGTCTCACTGTTTTCGGTGAGGGACTCCAAGTTTTGAAAATTTAATATATTAAAGCCATGTTTCTCAAAATGTTTTCAGGTTCTCCTAGGCGTAACTAGAAAAACGAATTAGTGTTTTGCGATTAACTAGGTCTGGGAACCTATGAAACATGGTTATTTCCTCTCAAGCGTCCAGACCCCTTGCCCCGCGTGACTCTTCATGGGTGGGATAGGGAATGTTGTTTCCGCAGCGTCTTTTCCCCACAATGTACCTTCGGAGACCAGGTTCCGTGGAGCCCTGTTTGGAAAGCTTTGCACTGTGGCTTTTCTTTACTCCTCGCGGTGTACCGGCTCGTCGATGGCTGACCTGCCTTGTTGGATCACACAGGGGTGCACATGTGGAAGATGAAAGCGCCTTGTGTGTAAGAACCCAAGAGAGGTGACAGGACCAACACACTCACGTCCTCAGCAAAACTCTTCTGTACGTGGCTGCAGGACACACGTACGTACTCCCTCCTTCTGAGACTATGCTTCACCTCTTGCCAGGGAGCATCTTCCCCAACTGTGTGCACACCTGCTTGCCCTAGAGATGGGCACTGCAGCCCTGTTTCCTGCCCTGTTTTTTTTTTTTTTTTTTTTTACAATACGCGGGCCTCTCACTGGTGTGGCCTCTCCCGTTGCCGAGCACAGGCTCCGGATGCGCAGGCTCAGCGGCCATGGCTCACGGGCCCAGCCGCTCCACGGCACGTGGGATCCTCCCGGACCTGGGCACGAACCCGCGTCCCCTGCATCGGCAGGCGGGCTCCCAACCACTGCGCCACCAGGGAAGCCCTCCTGTCCTCTTGATCCAGGCAGAATGGAACGCTGATCAAGGAGCAGAAAGGTCACTGTTTACCCTGTTCCCTGAAATAACAGGGCATCAAACAGGAAATGAAATCCATGCGGCCTTCAGCTCAGGACTTAAAGCTTATTTGGGGATGCGGAATCCAGCCCACATTCCACAATTAGCCAACAGGGTAGCCAAGAATACACACCAATTTTGCAGCATAACACGAAGGAAAAAATCAAATACGTGTAACAGAAATTTATCTCATTTGTACTGATCAGGACCTGAATTGGAATAAGCGTACATAATTGATGTACTGGAAACCACTCACATTATACTTGCTTTGTGAGGATAAATTTAGATTTTTATTGAAGACTGCTAAACATGCCTCCTTCCTTCCTCTGATTAACCTGAACTTCTATCACTGAAATTGGCCTCATCATCTTGGTATAGCAAATATAAATGCCTTATCTTGTAATTTCAAACATAATCATCTCCCCGCTTGCATACTGATAAGGTAATCAAAGTGAGACATCTGTAACAGTTTATGTCCCTATAAATATTACCAGTGTATACTTGATGCTTTTTTCAGAGATAAATTTCATGGCTATCTACTTCCCCATGTAGAACTGTCAATGGACAGTTATTTTCCTTTTCATTATGAGTATGTTTCATTTTTACATCTGCCATAGGTGACAAATTTTGTAGAGTCAACGAGAAGATGATTCTTCCTAAAGAATAGGCAGGACAGTAGAGAATTTAAAATGAAAGAACAGAAACATAACATGTAACCACATTTTGCAGTCACATTTCTAAATGTACTTTAGCTTTAAATCTATTAATAGCTTCTTTGCTTAATGCAAGTCAGGAAACCAATCTCTAATTTTGTCTTTTGTCTTGTGTATCATGTCTCAAGTTTAGAGTAGTTGGGCTGGAGAAAATTTGTCATGTTCACATTTAGAAAAGGGTAATAAAAAATCTTCTAATGATACTAGGCGTATCTTTTTTAAAAGTGGTATTTAAAGAATACCATTAAATCGTGAAAGGACTCGCCTCCTTGAGTTAAGTTTTGTTTTCATCTGTGTCCCATTAATTCTCAAACACGAAATCATTTCCACTTCTTGGTCACTGAGAAGCAAATAATATTACAATGGTACTGAGTATCTAAGTTTGGTTTGTTGCGACAACTTGGTTTTCAAGAATCTTTTAAGCCACAAGCAATCAATCTAGGTGCTCAGAGCTTTGTGGGACAAATTCTTCTCGAGAAACTACCTCCCCATATTTTTTTTTCTTTTTTCCTCCCAAGATTTTTAAAGAGCATGACGTTAAGATATGTTCTGAAATTATTCAACCCATATTTAATGTGAGCATATAGATGCATAAGCAGAAACTTGCCTCTTTGTAAGTGGTAGAGTCTATTGTAGGGACAGCTAAGGTTTCCTCAAGGGCAACTTCAAGCTGGATTAGAATACTACCATTTTTGTAGTTTAATATTAAGTTGATCTATTTCTGTTAAGATTACTGAAAAAATATTACTTCGTAACTTTATGTATTTATGGCTTATAGGTTTGTTATATAGTCAAGACCAATATTGATTAATATTTCATTTATCCTCTGCTTCACTGATGGTCTTTGTGTGTGTGTGTGTGTGTGTGTGTGTGTGTGGGGTACGCGGGCCTCTCACTGCTGTGGCCTCTCCCATGGCGGAGCCCAGGCTCCGGATGCGCAGGCTCAGCGGCCATGGCTCACGGGCCCAGCCGCTCCGCGGCACGTGGGATCTTCCCGGACCGGGGCACGAACCCGTGTCCCCTGCATCGGCAGGCGGACTCTCAACCACTGTGCCACCAGGGAAGCCCTGATGGTCTTGATAGACTCTCAAATTTCAGTTTTTTCCACTTTCAAACCCACTACAGTTCTCAAGGTCATAGAGACTGCCATTCACATATTTTTTCAATAAGCTCTTTACCACACCGCTTTCTGACAAAGTCATCATTAGATAAATTTCTTACCGTAACCTATCTTTGTGTGTGTCTACACTGCGTGTGTTTCCATGAGTAAAACTGTGATCATCAAATCTGTATCTGTAGAAACCTTAATTGAGGTATCTATCACTATCGCCATCTATGTTTGCATCTATGTCTATCCATATCTATCTAATCTGTATCTGCAATGAGATGATAAATAACCAAAGTCTTTATAGGTGGTTGTAAATGTTATAGTTGGGAAAGACTTTTCTTTTTTTTCTTTGTAATTGCCTGAGTTTTATGTTTATGTCAAAAAGGTATATATTATTTTGGAATGCATAAGAGAGGAAAGGGAAAAATTCCATTTAAAATGTGATATTGATGCTGTAGTAGTGACTCCCCATAAGATATATAAAATAACTTCTGTTTTAGTGCTCTGGAAATAAGGCATGGTCTCTAGCCATTTTGTGAATAGGCTCTCTTAACTTTAAACCAAGAATTGGGAGTAAGAAATGAGGACTTCATATGTACGAGGAATATTGGTAGAAGTTTACAACCCAATGTTGTGGCTTTATTTCCAGGAAATAAGAAAAATATATTTGCATTCAAAAGCATGATTTCTTTTTTTAGGAACTGAAAAACATCTAGAGCAGTGTTTATTTATATATCGATCTTGATGGATAAATCCAAACAATTTAAAATTTTAAACCCAACCATACACAGTTTTACTCTTTTATACAATAAGAATACAATATCCTTGGGTCACTTTCATTCCCTAACTATAGTAAATGAATCATAATCATATTCATGATTATTGCATTATTGTATGTGATTTTAAGAATTTTTGATACATGATCTAATTATTCATGGTTGGCCAAGAGTAGGATATAGGGGCCGTGCTCTGTCTTTGGGATCAGAATTGACTGCAATTTTTATGTTCCAATTGTTCCTTTCTGGTCACTTCCTTTGCACCGTCCCTTACAAGGTACTATTTATAAAGCAGTACAGCAATTCATTTGACAGTCTTGAGTTCCTCTCTCTCTCCCTTTCCTTCTCTTTGCTAAAATTCTTAAAACTCAATTAGTTCAGTTTTGGTAAAGGTGATTTAAAGAAAAGAAAAAAAAAAAAAACTTGGGCACGGCTAAAAGCAGTAAAGTAAAAGATTTATTTACAAAGGTTCATTCTGCACCAACCTCCTGGCTAACTAAATGGAATCGTTTCCATAATCACACGGCTTTTCTGGTCTTTGTCTCAGTAATACTAATACGGTTTTGTCACCATTAAAAGCAAAAAGGACAATGTAATGCCTTCCTGCTGTGGTTGATGAACATGTTGTTTGCATATGTGACCCTTCCTTCCCTCTCCCTCTACACAATTTTAATAGTATCTGTTCTTCTAGTCACCTTTTAGCAGCGTTTATGGCATGTAAATAAGTAACATCATGGAAACGGCATCCCTTGTCCTTTGACCTAGTGACAACATCTCCTCATGTCTGGTCTTGCTAGCATTCTTCCCTCTGCTTTTTCTCAGTTCATACACGAGAGTCTATTACTGGACACATTTAATTCCCAGAAGAAAAAATTAAAACGGCCGTTACGCTCTATGATTTCAAATTGGTGAAAACTTTGGAAGTCTGCTTGGACAGCAAATCTCATGTTTGGGCTACGTTCTAGCTTAAGCTATGTAACCAGATTTTTCTAACTTATAATAGATTCTTTTTTAAAAATTCATTTTACTCAGATAGAGTTAATTTACAATGTTGTGTTAATTTCTGCTGTACAGCAATGCGATTCAGTTGTACATATATATATACACATTCTTTTCCCTATTCTTTTCCATTACGGTTTATCACAGGATAACAAATTCTTATATATTCTGGTTATGCTTGTTAACCAGCTGCTAGCGTCTTTGAAAACACACTAGGATGCAGGAGAGTTATCAAACATGGTTTCTCTCATCTGCACTAACCAGGAGCCAATATGTCTCTTCATGGCTACATCTGAAGCCACTCTACTCTCAAGTGAATCCAAAATTTGACATTTCCCACTCTAAGCTCAGTTTAGTAATTTTCTGTGGATTTGGAATTGCACTGTATGTCTTAATTCACTACGGACATATTTAACATATTAATTTTTCTTTAATTCCAGGATTTTAACATTTATTTTAAAATTAGATGACTCCATGCAAGAACTGTTATACATTTATATAGAAACCACACTTTTGTGGTACTGTCCTTGAAAACGGCATTTTTTTTTTTAGAGTATTTGATAAATACATGTTTCTTGAATGACTGAATAGAGAAGTAATAAATAAAGAAGATCTTGGTACATGTTTAAATAATCGTTATCAGAAAAACCCTTAAATGTTAAATCTGTTTTACATGCGTACATAAAACTCATGAAAAACTATATATACCCTATAATTCTTATCCTTTTGGACAGGGATATATATGTGTGCATATATGTTGTATGTATACTTCTTTGTGTATATACACATATATGTGTATATATGTACAGACACCCATTTATATGTATGTAATCATATATATCATTGTGTATGTTGTTGTTTTATGTACATTCTTATGTGTATAACCTATGTATATCCACACAGGAACGTATGCATTGTATATTTTGCATATCTGCAGACACACGTCATTTTTTCCTTTTAATTTTCCTCCGTGTGGTCACCAGCCACACAAATGATGGAGAGAGCCATTCTCATACGTTCTCAACATTTCACTTAGATTATCAGAAAAATGAGTATTTAAATAGGAGACTATTAACTCAATCGTTTAAGCAGAAAATGTTCCGACAGTCATCCAAAAATAACTTCCCTCATACCACTTTCTTTTTCATTCCAGGAAGCGGGGGTTTGTAGACCATGATGTTTTCCTGGAAATTATGACATTTGCAAATAGGTACCAGTCAGCTGAAAGTTAGCACAAAGACTTACTAGGCTTCTGTAGTTGGCAGTTGACTCACTCAGTATGGACTTTATTTTTCTCACCTATTGTCTCGATTTATTTTAGAAAGAAAGTGAAGGAAAAGGGAAATTTTAGTTAATTAAAAGGACAAGTTTGATTTTTCACACTTGAAACTGCCATAAGAAACAGCATTCACTTACAAAGAGAATAAGAGAGAGGCAAAGGGCACTCATAAAAGCCAATTTTGTATGTTTCAGTGAAGTTTGTTTAACACATGTTTGTTTCCTTCTGTTTTTGATAATCTTTAAAGATAATGTCTGAATGGCTTCTACACTAAGACATAACTAAAAATTAGATTCCATGAAAAAAAAAAAAAGCAAGAATGCTTACATTTGAAATATTAGGTTATTCTCTTTTTAGTTCTTGGTTGGTTGGTTGGTTGGTTGGTTTTCTCTTTCTTAGGGCCCTGGAAAGAAATTGTTCACCCTGGAGCTAATAAATTATCAAAAACAGAGCCTGTCCATTTCTTTTATTCTGGTCATTGAAGGGGTCTGAGTCAGTGTGGCTGCTCTAAGAATGATAGAGTTGGAGCTTTTATTAATTTCATTGTCGAAGTGCTTTCCCAGTAGGCCACCTACAGAACAGTTAACAGAAGGTCCTGAATTGTAGGAGACAGCCAAATGAATTTGGACAGACTCTCATCTGCTCTCCAACTGGACAAGCAGTTAATGGCTGGGGTTTAAAAAAGAAAAAAGTGAAGCTAAAGGGAGACATTTGCTAATAGACAGCCGAACACGTTTAAAGGGGAGAGTTTGTAATTAAATGCCTTTCATTTGTTGTAGAGGGCTAATGTCTCGTGGAGCTTGACTTCAAAATGGGTCACTTCGCCTCATACCAGAAAATATTTCTTCAGCACAAATGTTTAAGGAGATAATACGAATTTCCTGAGACATGCAAAGACTATCCTTCAACACATGGGTGTCAAAAGCATAAACAGTTCACAGTTCATAAACGTGTGAAAATAGAATTGCTCATGCATTTATAGATAATTACAGTATCATATATTTCTACTGATCTTCCCAATGGGCTATCTGAAACAATAAGACATTATTTTTGCTCAGTCTTGGACCCCGATCCAAGGTCATTCTCTTACCAACCCTTTGTTTCCAAGACTGAGAGACCCTCCCACCCCACCCCCAGATCACAAAGAGACTTCTGTGGAGCCCTTTTAAGACTGTTGTATGAACTGTCATCATCTTTGCATGAACACTCATTCTGTAGGCTCCCATGTTGTCAAGCCACAGTACATGAAACAACATGACAGGTTCTGACAAACAATCGTTAAGGAAATGCCTGGGACTTGCTGACTCCTCAACACAAGCAAATATTCAGTTTCAAAGCTTTAACTGACATAAATTAAAATGATGCCTAGTTTTGTTTAAAGTTATAATTACCAGAACAGCTTCTATGATTTAAAGAAAGACGCAATGAACAGCATGGTGACTATCATTAATAGTACTGCACATATACTTGTCATTTGCTTAGAGCGTAGATGTTAGGTGTTCTTATCTCATACACACACACACACACACACACACACACACACACACAAACACGCGCGCGCGCGCATACACGGTAACTATGCGAGGAGATGTTAATTCACTTGTTTCTTATTAAAACAGGAAGTACCATTTAGTCTTTGACTAATCCTTCCTGACAGCTTCTTAACTCCCTGTAACCTGGGAGAGTTCATTGATCCACATTGATATAAGCTCAATCCAGTTGCAGTAGATACCTCTTCTCCAGGATTTGATATATTGTCAACTCAAGAAAGATCCTTGAAAATGGTTTTAAAGACAACTTTTTTTTTAATGGTTCATATTTCCTCCCTGGTGCCTAAGTTTGCTTCCATTATTCGAACTGCAACCGTTTCACTTAAAATTCTTAAAACTATTTTGATGGTCTGTCTCACTGGTCAAACTTCTTATAACCACTGTATCTATCATTCTATATATTTTTTAAATTAATTAATTAATTAGTTTCTTTTTGGCTGGCTCGGGTCTTGGTTTCTGCACACCGGCTTTCTCTAGCTGCAGCGAGCGGGGGCTACTCTTCATTACGGTGCACGGGCTTCTCACTGCGGTGGCTTCTCTTGTGGTGGAGCACGGGCTCTAGGCCCACGGGCTTCAGCAGTTGTGGCACGTGGGCTTCAGTAGCTGTGGCTCGCAGGCTCTAGAGCGCAGGCTCAGTAGTTGTGGCGCATGGGCTTAGTTGCTCCGCAGCATGTGGGATCTTCCTGGACCAGGGCTCAAACCCAGTCCCCTGCATTGGCAGGCGGATTCTTAACCACTGCGCCACCAGGGAAGTCCCTGTCATCATTATATTTAATACAGCTGTAGAAACCTTGCTTTCATTCAATAAGAAGTCCATTTATATTGCAAATACTTTGAATAGTGTCTCTTCCCATCACCCTTATACCCCAAGGGAAAAGGGGTTGTATAATTAACACATGAATCAGCGTTTGTCCACACAATAATATCTACTTAAATCAGCAGAGCTTCATTGTCTTTAGTAAGTGTTGTTGTTTTTGGCTGCATTTCTCCTGTGACCTATTGCCTCCTATCCTTCATCGGCTCTTGATGTCATTTTCGTTGGGTGCAAACAAATTCACTGAGAGCTCAGAGTTGTGGAGAGTACAAGAGACACATGTTCCCATAGACTTTACTGGCAAAATATATTTGGGGAATAAGATAGCACATAGACACCTAAATGAAACTCCGGATTTTTTTTTTTAAGTAGTTTGCATTTGATGTGGAGCAAACAATGAAATAGTTCAGAATGCTAAATTTCAAAATGTTTTTACGGATTTCCACTTTAAGAGCAGAGCAATTGAAAGAATGATGTTCAGGCAATAGGTATAGCTTCAGAAAAGGGAATTCAGGGGTGGAGCCCCATATGATTAATGAGGAGACAGCAGCAATGGTGATGACAGGTGACACAGAAGACAAATTCTATTCTGCCCCAATTAATGACTGAAAATGTTCTTGTTTTTCTTGCGCAAAATAATGTGTTTTGAAATATTTGTTCTATCTGAGAAATACTTTATTAAGCAAAGAATTCTGCAGTACCATACTCACCTCAAGGGGCGTGTAGTCTATTTACAAAAGAAACTAGAAAATTATATTTTAAAATATTTTAAGGGAGATAAAGAATACAAAGGATGAACACATCACGAAGAACCAAAAAATAAAGAAGAAGAAAGTATTTGGATTAAACATGAAAGGATGGGTAGTCTGTCCTCAGGCAGAAATGTGGGTGTTTATCTTCCTTTCCAATACATATGTATAGCATATGGCCCCATCCTTTTTCAGTGATTTAAAAAAATACATTTTTTGCCAACAGTCTTTATTAGATTAATGAAAGTTTCTTCCATCACTACTTGGCTAAAAGTCATGTTTTAAAAAAAATCATAAATGTCTGTTGAATTTTATCATTGATTTCTCAGTTCATAGAAATGACCATGTCTTCATTTTCCCTCTCAGTGACTCTCGTTGAATGCTTTTTAAAGGGAAATCAATCTTTCAAGTGGCGATGATAGTTTAGCTCGTATCAGACGTTTCATTCAACCTATAAGAGCTGTAAACAAAACACAGTCAACTCTTTGAAGTGACTGAGGAATGAACAAAAGCACACCAAGTCTGGCCAGGTATTGTCTCTTGAAATAAGGGAACACACTGGGTAAATTACACATGTATTTGCAACCACAAACATCATTTTAAAAGCTACAGATAAACAACAGTAGACAAATTAAAATAAAACCTTAAACATTACTTGACTAACCTGATACAGGTGAGGTTGGTGTCTACAGGGTAATGAAGTCCAAGGGACAGAAGAACTGAATCAACAGGCCAATAGAAACCTGAAAAACGCCAGACTCAAACCCACCCATGCAATTAACTTCATTAAAAATAAACGAACTTGGGCTTCCCTGGTGGCGCAGTGGTTGAGCGTCTGCCTGCTGATGCAGGGGACGCGGGTTCGTGTCCCGGTGCGGGAAGATCCCACATGCCGCGGAGCGGCTGGGCCCGTGAGCCATGGCCGCTGAGCCTGCGCGTCTGGAGCCTGTTATCAGCAAAGGGAGAGGCCACAGCAGTGAGAGGCCTGTGTACCGCAAAATAAATAAATAAATAAATAAATAAATAAATAAATAAATGAACTCAACACTCTGATAAATTAGAAGGCAGAAATGGACATTTTGGATTTAAAAAGGGAGACTCAGCTCCATGTATTCTAATAGCAGCGCATGGCATCTTTTGCTGCACAGACTCTCTTTCCGAGGGGTCTTAGGAAGTTGTGGGTAGGTTGCTCTATTTCATTGCTTAGTAGAACGCCATTGTGCAAATAGACCATCACTTTCTGATCCATCCTCTGTATGATGGGCATCTGGGGAGATTTCCAGTTTGGGGCTGTGGCGGATGAGGCCGCAGCTGGCATTCAAGAACAAGTGTGTTTGTGGACGTGGCTTGACTCATCTTGGATAAATACCTAGGAGGGCAACTGCTGAGTTAAGAGAGACACTTAGATATTTAACAGAAGAAGGAAGGAATTTGCCAAAGTGGCTGAACTGGTTTACATCCGCACCCGCAGGGCCTGACAGCTGAGCAGCCTCCCTTTTAAGAACCCTGTAGGCTCTATCAGGAGAAACACTGAGGAAGGGACACATGAGCTGTCTTTCCAAGTGCCTCTATCGGCAAACTCTTCTCAGAGCCAGTCTCAGTGAACTTGGTACACGAAATAAAATACCTACCCTGTTACACAGCATCTATAAATAGCATAAACCAATGCCATGGTTTGGAGCATAGAAAATACACCCAATATTTCCCGCAGGATTTGTTGATCATCTTTGGCCTAGATATTATACTAGATCTTAAACCCCTATTAAAATGAAGAGTTTTGGGCTTCCCTGGTGGCGCAGTGGTTGAGAGTCCGCCTGCCGATGTAGGGGACACAGGTTCGTGTCCCGGTCCGGGGAGATCCCACGTACCGCGGAGCGGCTGGGCCCGTGAGCCATGGCCGCTGAGCCTGCGCGTCCGGAGCCTGTGCTCCGCAACGGGAGAGGCCACAACAGAGAGAGGTCCGTGTACCGCAAAAAAAAAAAAAAAAAAGTTTTGTCAAATTTAGGAGCAGCAACCAGACATAACACCTTGTGTAAAATTCAGTGCCTTTTTGTACATTCACAATGTTCTACACCTATCACCTCCCTCAAGTTCCAAGGCATTTCGGCATTCTCCCCCAGAAAAGTCACATTAAGCATTCTCGATTTCCCCCTTCCAGACCCATGGCAGCCAATCCCAGTCCTGTGCAACACATCCAAGGGAATTGAAACAGGTGTTGAGACAGGTACTTGCACACGACCCTTCACAGCGGCACCGGTTACAGTATCTAAAAGGTTAAAACAACCCCAAAGCCCATCAAAGGATGAACGGATAAACAAAATGCCGTCCATCCACACTGCGGACTAATAAGTCTTTATTTTATGTGTTTATTTATTATGGCTTTAAAAACCTTCTTCTTTAATCAAAGTCACGGAACCTCAACAGGGCGCAGTTTGCAGGAGTTGCTTTCCGGGAACTCTTTAGTCTCAGCCGCGTCTATCTGGGCGAGACTGGATGGGACCGAGGGCCTCGCCCCTGGGCCTGCGCGCATGTCCGCCGGAGCCTCGTGAACGTGCCGGGCCTGGAGCCTCGTCCCGCCTGCGCAGGAGGGCCTTCCCGCGCCTGACCCCCGTCACGTGTGCCCGCCCTGCGTGCGCCGCCCGCGCTCACGCCACGCCGCGGCGTTGTCCTGACCCATCAACCTCCGGGCCAGCCTTCCCGCAGGCGCGCTGCATGCCTGTCTTCCCCGCTCCTCGCCTGGTGCCTCCCGAAGGGACCCTCTCCTCGCTTACACGGGCAGCATCTCTGCTTGCTGTGCGTCGGGCCAAACAAACTTGGTTTGGTGACCCATTGGGAAGCCAGCGGGAGGGAATCCAGAGGGACCTTTGCCCGAGGGTCGTGGCCCCCGGGGGGCACTGAGAGCTGCTGCGTGAGCAGCGGTGGCCGCGGGTCCCTTGGTTCCAGCACCGGCCCGGGATCCCTCCACGGGCCACCGAGCGCCAGAGCTTGCCTTGGTCTCCCAGGAAGAAGCGGCTTTCGGGTTTGTGTAGGAAGACGCCTTCGGGTGAGTATTCTTGTTACACCAACGCACCTGGCTCTAGATTGTTTTGCAGTTCTATGCAGGTCGTGGCTGGCGGCCCAGCGGGCGGGGTTTTGGAGATGAGAGAAAAGGTTTCAGCTGCTGAGGTCCTCCTTGCTGGGGGAGAGGCCAGGCTCTGCTTTTTGGTCTTGTTTTGGTCTCATTTGTCCCTGATCCTTATATCTGGTTGTGTTGTTAAGAACAGGCTACTGAGGACTGAGGTTTTTGGTGACCGCAGCGAGGACCCTTAGATTCATTGCTGTGACCACTTGGAAGCAAAGCCCCTTTAGAATGGGAGATGCGAAATCACCTTCCTCTTGTGATTCCCTTTAGGCTGCACCTTCCAAAACTGGGTGACTTTGAGTCATGAATCTATAGGAAAGGAAAGGATTGTTTTTTCTCCCTCCTCCCTCCCTCCCTTCCTCCCTCCCTTCCTCCCTCCCTTCCTTCCTTTTTCTTAACACTGCATGGCCACACTACCCTTTAGGCTCCAGAGCAAAAATGCCTGAATATAGACCCTTCAGTTATAGTACAACTTTGCAACTAGATTTATTTTGTAAACGGGAAGAAAAATGGGCTGAAATACTTGATGTACAGCCTCTGATGTTATCACATCAGAATAAACCAGTGCCAGTGAGATGTGAAGTTAGGATCCAGCAGGGAACGCAAAGGAGCCTGTTTTTCTTAATCCTAATGAAAATGCAGGTGACACATCTGACACTCAGACTCTGTCCAGGGCCCTGCATTGTCACCTCCTGGCCGATCCCGGTGCCTTGTTTCCTGACCCCCGAGCCAGAGGTGGAAAGGCGGGGGCAGGGAGGTCTCACCCCAGGAAAGCCTCCTTTGGGGAAAGAATTTTTTTTTTCCAGAAAGAGAAGTAGACCCCATCCTCCCAGAGCATAGGGTTCTCTGCAGTGTCCCGGGACAGCTGAGGAGGAGGGTGCCCCCAGGCTCTAGGGTCAGGACGGCTGGACCTGACCTGACCTGGTGCTCACTGCTGGGCAGGTGGGCGCGCACCCCCTGGTCAGTGCTTGTTGAGGGTGACCTCGGTATTGTGCTTTGCAGATACTGCATTTTTCACAGATCGACGCGTCGAGCAATTCTGGTGCCCATTTTCCCACGGCATTGCCTTACTTTCTCACCTGGTAGTCATTCTTGGCATATTTCAGACTTTCATTATTTGATCTGTGATGAGTGGTCTCACTACTCTGAGTTGCAGAAAGTTCAGGTGCTGGTTCGCAAGTTTTAGCAATAAAGTATTAAGGTGTGTACGTTGTTTGGACATCAGTCTATACCCATAACAGACTGAAGCATAGTGTCGGCAACCTCTGTATGCACGAGGACGGCAAACAATTCGTGTGACTCGCGTTATTGTGATGGAGTGATTGTGACAGACGTGAACCCAAGATCTCTGCGAAGTCTGCCTGTCTCACGCCCCCGACGGGATCCTGTGGAGTTCTGGGGGCAGGAATGGGTGTCCAGGATCACTGAGGGCCCCCCCCAACCCGCCCAGCACTGTGGAGAAGGGACAGCCTGTACCAGTGTGACAAGTGGGCTGGAGCAGAGGAGGGTCACAGTCTCTCCCGGACCAAACTCTAGTCGGGCTCCAGGCGCTGACTCTGGGCTGCAGCGTCTGTCTTTTCATTTTCCGATTTTAGCAAGATTCCTGCTGAGTCAGTTGAACGACAGCTCCCCAGGCTCAACATCAGACCACCCTTGATAACTGATCAGAGTCTTCACCCCGCTTCCTCCCTTGAGTGAGGTCTGAGCCCCGGGCCTGTCATCAGCACAAAACCTGGAGCTGGGTTACTGGGGTCATTCTGCTATGGTCTGAATGTCTGCGTCCCCCCAAAACTCATGTTGGATCCTCAAGTCCAGTGTGATGCTGTTGGGGGCCTTTGGGAGGTGATGAAGTCATGAGGGTGCCCCCCATAAGTGGGATTAGTGCCCTTAAAATGAGCCCCCGGAGAGCCCCCAGCCCCTCCCCCGTGTGAGGACACAGGCGGAGAGGTCTGTGATCCAGAAAGGGGGCCTCACCAGACAGCGCATGGTCTGGTTCTGGTTCATGGGCAGAGCCACATGTTCACGTTGCAGACACGGTCTTAATTCTTGCTGTAAGATGACAGCGTTTGTAATGAGCTGGATGCATTCGTGAATGGTAGCTTGTTCTGCTGGGTTCACATTTCCCTCTCCAGACTTCAGTTAGCTGACCCCACCCCCACGTGGGAGCTGTTTATGTGGATTTTATATCCTGCAACCTGACTGCAGTCCTTTATTAGCTCTACAAATATTTTGTCAAGTCTTTGGGATTTTCTAGTTAAACAGTGATGTCATCTGCACACAGGGACAGCTTTCTTTCTTTCTTTTCAAATTGTAAACATTTTATTTCCTTGATTTATTATATTGTTCTAGGTAGGTTTCTGGCACGATGTTGAATAGGACACCCTTGCCCTGTTCCTGATCTTAGGCTAAAATCATGCACTTTCTCAATATTGAATATGATGTTAGATGTAGACATTTTAAAGATGGTTACTATCAAGTTGAAAATTCCCCCTCTGTTAATAGTCTACTGGGTTTTTTTCATGAATTTTTACTTTTTTTCAAGTCCTTTTTTTCTGCATCAGTGATATGATTATATGACTTTCTTCTGCCTGCTGATCTGATGGGTTATTTTGATTGAATTTTGGATGTTAATCACCCTCGCATACCTGAAATACATCCCCTTTGGTCATGATGTATAAATCTATCTATCAATACACATATATACACACAGATATATAATTTTTATAATTATTATGCTGAGGGTATTTGCATCTATAGTTATGAGAATTTTTTTTTTTTTTGTGGTACGTGGGTCTCTCACTGTTGTGGCTTCTCCCGTTGGGGAGCACAGGCTCCAGACGCGCAGGCTCAGTGGCCATGGCTCACGGGCCCAGCCGCTCCGCGGCATGTGGGATCTTCCCGGACTGGGGCATGAACCCGTGTCCCCTGCATCGGCAGGCGGACTCTCAACCACTGCGCCACCAGGGAAGCCCTCCCAATAATTTTTATGATTAATATATTAAATTTTGCCAGTTACTTTTTCTTTCTGTATTGAGATGATTATAGGAAATTGAATGAGTTTGCTAGGGCTGCCATAACAATTACCACAGACTGGGCAACTTAAATGACAAAGTATTTTCTCACTGTCCTGGAAGCTCTAAGTCCAAGATCCAGGTGTTGGCAGGGCTGGTTTCCTCCGAGGCGTCTCTCTTTGGCTTGACCTTCTCTCTCTGTCCTTACATGGCCTCTCCTCTGTCCTCATGAATCCCTGGTGTCTCTTTGTGTATCTAAATTTCCTCCTCTTATAAGGACACCACTTATAAGATGGAGTAGGACCCATCCAATGGCCTCATTATACCTAATGACCTCTTCAAAGACTGCATCTCCAAATATGGTCACATTCTGGTGTATTGGGCATTAGGGCTTCAACATAGGAAATTTGGGAGGGGACATATTTCAACACATAACACTAATTTCCTCCTGGATACAGGTCTGTATAATACATACTTACTCTCTCTCTTATACTTACCTATATAGAAACCTTTATGACTAGTCTGTATGTCTTTATTTGTTCATGCTCAGCTGTAGACTTCTTTTAGTCTACCTTCTGAGGTAAGTATGCTAGTCATCAATTCTCTACGCCTTCATCTCTGAAGGCATTCATTTGGCCTCCTTGTTTGAAGAATAGTTCTGTTGGATACAGGGTTTTTGCTGGGTAGCCTTTTTTCTCTCTTTTAGCACTTTGAATATGCCATCCCGCTGTTCTCTAGACCCCATCACATCTGATAGACACTAAGCTGTCAGTCATTTTGAGGTTCCTTTACTTGGTGGGTCATTTTTCTCTTGCCAGTTTCAAGATGTTCCCTTTATCTTTGGCTTTTGGAAAATTTCCTGTGATGTATCTAGATGTGAATGTCCTTATATTTGTTCTACTTGGAGTTTCTTGAGCATTTGGGAGTAGAGATTAGTTTTTTGTTGTTTGTTTTCTCATTGAATTTGGGAAGTGTTCACCCAATACATTTTCTAATTAAATTTGTGTTTTTTCTCTCTCTTTCCTTTCTGCGACTCCATTAGATATATGCTGATATTCTTAATGGAATTCCGTAAGTCTGTGAGGCTCTGTTCATTTTTCCTCATTTTTTATTCTTATTCTTCCTCAGCATGATCATAACTACTGACCTAGCTTCTAATTCACTGATTTCATTCTTCTTTCAGGTCAAATCTGCCGCTTAGTCATGCTAGTAAAATTTTCATTTATTTTATAACTTTCAACTCCAGATTTTCAGTTTCTTTCTTTTTTAAAAGGAAGTTTGATCTCTTTATCAGAAGCCTTTTTTGGAGGTGTGTTACTGTCATTATACTCATTATTTAAAAATCTTTTTTTTTTCTTATTTGAAAATATTAGTAATAGCTGATTTTAAGTATTTTTCTCCTAGGACAATATCTGGGCCTTTCCATTAGATTATTTTCTATTTATGGGCTATCCTTGCCTCTTTGTTTTTATATCTAATAGATTTTTCGTTGAAAAATTGGACATTTTAGATCATTATAGAGTAACAGATTTGAATTCTGACTTTCTCTGGAATTTCCATTGCTTCCATTTTTTTGTTTTACTGTTGTTATTTTTTTGAATGAGGGGCTCAGGAAACTTTGTTTTTTGTTTAGTGACCTGCCTGTAATAGTTTTATAGAGTCTCTGTTCCCTGCAGTGTGAAGCCACTGACGTCTCTGCTCAGTTTGTTTTGTTTTGTTTTGTTTTGTTTTCTTTTTTCTTTTCTCTTTTTGGCTCTGCCAGATGGCTTGCAGGATCTTCGTTCCCCGACCAGGGATTGAACCCGGGCCAAAGCATTGAAGGTGCTGAGTCCTAACCACTGGACCACCAGGGAGTTCCCCCACCCCCCACCCCTTTCTTTTAAATTCTTGTTTTTATTTTTAAGGCTGGCTTCTTAGGGGTTAGCCCTGAGTCACCCTAGCTTAGTCGTCAACCACTGATTGTTCCGTTTTCTTTGAACAACTTGAGTCAACAAGGCACAAACATCTTGCCCTAGGAGACCCGCGTGTGGGTTGCAACATGCATTCAAAGTGCACGCGGTTTACAGGGAGCGCTGGGCAAGTAGGTAACCAACGCCTATTGTGTCTTTCCTGGCGCTGCTGCAGCCCTGCATGTGCATACAGCCTTTTAAATCCCCGGGAACATGCCAGAGGTTTCCAGAGTGGTCCAGGACTGTCTCATCTTTCCCATTTCCCTTAACTTTTTTCACCTAGTCTCTTGCCCGGTCCAGCACTCTGATCATTTCGGGTAGCCATGAGGCTCTTTTTCCCATCATTTCCCACCAATCAATTGCTGTTGATTTTGAAAACACCCCTGATACAGGATTTTTATGCACAGCTGCAAATCAGTCAGCACACTCCATCAGCAGCAAGGCTGCTGGTCTTTGGAGAGAAGGCAGGACAGCAGCAGCCCTGAGTCAGACACCACAGACCCTGTTCTTTTTAACCAACATTTAGTACCTTTTCTTGAGTAAATATTTTTCGTATTTGTTGTACACCCTTAACTAATTTCCAGAACCCTAACATAGTTGTCTGTGATAAGTTCATAGTTTTGTGAGTTTCACAGTTATCTTGTTGGAGGAGAGAATTCTATGAGCTCCTCATTCAGTCTTCCAGAAGTCCTGTACCAGCCTTCGGGCTTTTGTCACCTGAAGCTGCTCGTGTAGCCCACGGGTGGATTGGTGGAAATCCATTGGTGGATTTCGGTTAAGAAAATGATGATCTCCTACATGCTAAGCATTTTGTTCATTGCTAGTAGGTCACTGGGAATTCTATCTACCTAAGAAGCGACCCTGACTGTATGTAGGTATCCTGGTACTATGGTCCCCTGATCATAAGGGGTTCTGTAGAGCATTGGACTAATCATAATCTAATCATAATCGGGCTTTGTGCATCACATGTGCAAGGGCTTTGCTTTGCATCTTAACTAGACGCTCTCCCTATGGCTTAACCTCATCAGATTTTAGCTGCTTTCTCGTCTTTGATGACTAATCATCACACTCTAAGGAAAAATGAAGTTATCTCATTTCGGGAAAGAGCTACCAGCACGTGAGGTGTGGTGAGAGGGTATCAGCTGGTGCTTCCTCTAAATTACAGTGTCGGTCATATTATACTGCGTTCTGCTGAATCCTTAGGGACACGCACACCCCCATAGCACACGAATGCAGCTCAACCCCGTAATCACTGAGGTGTTTTCTGGTTCTAGTGAGGAAAGCACAGGCTCTTTCTTGAAGTAGTCTGACTAACCAGTCCCGCCTCTCAAGCTTCATCTGGTGGGAGATTTATATCCCATTATAAAAGCAGCATCTGTGATGTATTTTCTCTTCTCACCAAGACACTTCCAGGATTTACGCTACACATCCTAAACAGAATTCTCTCCTGGTTCTTTGCTTACTCGGTTTTCTGCCGAGCTGTGTGCAAGTTTTCTGTGCATTGCAAGTACGCTCCCTTTCTTCATAGGTATATTGATCGATGTATTTAACCGTTTAGGAATCCAGTAACATCAACAAGGGCATAGGCGATTCACAGAAGGAAAGCCGTGAGTCCAGGATCATGACTTCCTGGGAAAGGAGAAATCATGATGTGAAGGGAAAGGCTGTTCTTATCTTCATATGGGTAATTCTGATGCATTAGCGATGCTAATGCTGCTTATAGCCTTAGGTCGTTGTCTTCTACAAACATGAAAAAAATTAAAAATGTGGTTGAGCTGATTATGTTTAATATGATATTGGCTAGAGTATGAAAGAAAAAAATACAAGCGATTGCTGGGGGAAACAGTGGAAAAATTCTCCAACAGGACTCATTCCACAGAGCTCCGTCCATGCATGTGCCTGTGTGGGGTTGGAGAGAACGCTTCCACCAGCTGCAATTAGTTGTGAGTGATCCTGTATCGGGTCTTATGCTGAGAGCTTCTAAGTTACGTGTTCACGGCTCCAAGACAGAGAAAATTACATACGGTGTAAGTCTGAGATGCTTACAGCTTCTCTAAATCTTATTTATAATTATAAAACGTGTTGTGGCTGCAAGATGATTCGTTCACACTGGGATTCACTAGGTTAATTGTATCTCACAGTTTAGTGCCTCGCAGAATTTCCCCCCTTTGTCCTCAAAGCATCCCACTGTAGAGTCTAGATCAGTGTGATTCTTTTGAATATTTAAATCCAAACACTTATCGAAGTCCTGGCCTTTGCCACCTTGCAAGTTGGACTGTTTTGTTATGCCATTCTTTTTTTTTAAATTAATTTTTATGGAAATACAGTTGATTTACAATGTTGTGTTGGTTTCAGATGTACAGCAAAGTGATTCAGTGATACATATATGAATACAAATATATACTTTTTTAGATTCTTGTCCATTATAAGTTATTACAAGATATGGAGTAGAGTTCTCTGTGCTCTACAGTAGGTCCTTGTTGTTTATGTATTTTATATATAGTAGTGTGTATCGGTTAATCGCAAACTCCTAATTTATCCCTCCCGCCACCTTTTCCCTTTGGTAACCATAAGTTTGTTTTCGGTGTCTGTGAGTCTGTTTCTGTTTTCTAGATAAGTTCACTTGAGCTCTTTTTTTAGATTCCACATAGAAGTGATATCATATGATATTTGCCTTTCTCTATATGACTTACTTCACTTAGTATGGTAATGTCTGCGTCCATCCATGTTGCTGCAAATGGCATGATTTCATTCTTTTTATGGCTGAGTAGTATTCCATTGTGTATGTATCCCATTCTTAAAGCAGTAAACCCCAGGAAAAAAGCCTTAACCTACTAAAAAACTCAGGAGGTGTATGTATCATGTTTCTACCCACCCAACTGATGTTCTCAGTTCTTAGTTAGGACAGTTGTCTGGGAAAGAGCATGAACGGGGGGGAAATGATCATTGAAGTTCCTCTATTTCAAAGGATCATTTCATAACAGACTTTATAAAAGACGACTGTGAGAATAGGAAATTTGAATCGAGTATCCCAGTGGTGTGTTTTCATCTCGGACACACGTTGGCCTCTGGGACTTTACCTGTTGCAATGACATCTTCTGTGTTTTCCGTTGGGACACATTTGTCTTTGGTCAGTTCCTCGAACTTGTTGAATTCTTCTTCACTGAGACTACTTCCTTTGGCGGGATTCCATAGCAAATAAGGCAGAAGAGATGTCCGTTAGAACCCTCCATAGTTTATAAAGTATGACCTGGGTCATAACTGTCTAATACTGTCTAATAAATCTCACCATCACCACCACCGCATCCCCCAGCCCCGCCATGCTCCTCACCAGGTCATTTTTCAAGGGAGGTGCATCAGGTCTTCAGATGGTACCATGTGGTAGTGTCCAAATATTGAACACTTTATCACTTTCCTGTTCTTACAACTACTGAGAAAATTACAGACCACTCACCTGTGAGCTAAAGAAGCCCCACATTGGATACAGTCTCTAAAGGTACATCAGAGGACATAATGGCAGGGCCTGAGAGCTCAGAATTCCTCCAAACTCTGTTCCTTTTGAGTTTTGTCTACATTCTAGAATTTGTTTCCTGGCTTTCCTGAACCCTAATCAAGTGAATGAGAAAAAAAATGCTTTGGACTTTTCAGCAAAGCATACTAACCCCATCACACATGCTAATCGGGGAGAAAACTCACGCTTCGTCATTGTCCAAGACAAGCTGCAACCCCCACGTGCCTCCAGTGAGGATATAATATCGGAAAGGCTGAACGGGATCTGTCAGTGGCCCCGTGTGGTTGGCCAGAGGGCGGAATGATTGAGTTGACTGAGAACATTGCATCTGAAGGATTCAGTATGATGCAGTGGTTATTTGCAGAATATTGGGTTCAAGTCCCAACCATTATTTTAACGATTGTAAAAATAAAGCATTTGTGGTTGAGAGGAAGGCAGTGATGCCTGGAAACTGGTGACTCTGCTGAACGCAGAATTTAAATCTCGGCTCACTTAGGTGTCAGGACCTGGCTACTCCAGTGTGTGATATTTGGCCAGAAACTCATGGACCATCCTGGAATATTTTATCGGATCTCCAGAGTAAGCGTGTATCATACTTTAAGAAGCCACTTGATAGAATCCCTGGTGGATGCATTTCATTTTTTTCGTAGACAACCTCTCAGCATCCCTGAGTCAGCCAGCATGAAGTCTGAA
Source organism: Delphinus delphis (assembly GCF_949987515.2). NCBI lineage: Eukaryota > Metazoa > Chordata > Mammalia > Artiodactyla > Delphinidae > Delphinus > Delphinus delphis. The sequence continues at coordinate 123,352,471 of NC_082704.1, forward strand.
TTCCCATGTGCACCTTTCTGCTCCAGCGTACTTAATACAAAATAAGGTATACATGCACTTCTGTCCTTAATATAAAAATACAGATAATATGAATATTTAGTTTGCATAGAATAAGCTGCAATATGTACCGACTACTTCAGTCAGGTGTGTGGTCTTGTTTTCATCGATGCTTTCAGCACAGATTACCAGCATGTTCTTTGATACAATAATCAGTTGGAAATAATTTCTACCCGAGACAGTGATAGAAAACAAAATTCCAACCTCAATACAGGTAACTTTTTTCATTTTCAAATTGACATGCTTTCTTTTTCACGCGCTGTGGTCAGTCTTTCCTTCAACGATGAACTCTGTCTCACCGATATTTCTCATAGTGTGTTGTTAGAACCAGTTAACACACTTTTGACCAGAGATGTATTAATATGCCTCTTGTTACCCCGAATGTGATGGACCGGAGACGTTTCAGTATTTATTTACATAACAAATCGCTGGCCACAGGCGTTAGTTTGTGCAAAAACCCCCTGGTCAATAATGAGTTATGAGAGCTACTGAAGTAGGCAAGCTTCTTCCACAACCCTTCTTCTGAAGATGGTAAAGATTTCCAGTCCTTGAGACTGAACAGTCTGTGCACAATAGCAAAGTTGCTTATTGCAGAATTTGTAGATATATGATTGGTGGTGGACTGCAGCCGTCTCATACAAGAACACATGATTGTGTTACATTCTCAGGAATTTTGTGACCGAATTGTCAAGTACAGCCATTATTAAAAAGTAATTCTATAAACTTAAATGAATCATATTAAAATAAAAGTTAATGCATAACACAGTTATGCATAACATAACCACAGTTATTTCCTAGTATAAGAGGTAATAAAAGAGGTATAAATGAAGGTATTGCAAAATGTTGGAAATATATTCTCTGTAATGATTCCTAAGTAGATCCTGTTGCTGCATATCCACATTTAAAATGAAAAAATACGCATCAGACCAAGATTAGAAGGCTACATTGTACATTTTTCTCCAGGAAAATCAAATATGTAGACATTTGATCACTTAATATTACAGTATTGATATTTGATAATCATTTCCAGTTATTTTAAACTATAGAGAGAGAAGTCTGTCCCAATGCCCCCGTTGCTTTTAAATTATGTAAAAATTAGTTTCAAATTTTTGCTGTTATTTTAACTATTCTCATACTTATCTTTTGGATTTAAATTAATCAGGTTATACTTCTTAAACATGTTAATACAGAACTTTTAATATTTAAGAATTTTTTTAGTTAGAGCATATTTGATCATGTTGGTCAAATAAAAGATACAAAAAATTTTGAAAGAGATGGTATAATTTTAAATAGCTTTAAAAACTTCCGCATGCCTGAGGAACATATGAAATCAATGCTCTGGGACTTTTTCTCAGATACTGTCAGTAGCAACATTCCAAACTTGGACCTTATCCTGACGTTGTGTAACAAAATGAATGCTTGGAAAATTAAATGTCTTTTTCAGGGTTGCATTTGTAATTAGTAGAAAAAATTGTTTACAGATCCAGACGTCTAGATGTCTTGGATGGAGCTAAGAGTGTCCATTTGAACACATTCTGTGGTTTTGAGAAGATGCACCCCTCTGAAAAGGTCACGCATTCACAGTCTGTTCCGTAAATATCTTTTTCTCTTCCTGTTCCCATTGCTGTGGGTTCTTGGCATATCCCATTAATCCTTAGAAACAAACAGAGAAGACGTTTCTGATTCCCCATCCATTCCTCAACACTTGAGGAACTGCAAAAGTTACAATGCATTTTAATTGCTAAAAATTATAGATGTTTTTAATCTTAGGCTCATTTAATTGAGCCGCACTACTTGGTGCTTTATTTGTTCTATTACAGGGTTCCTCACCCACAGCACCATTGACATTTTGGCAGGATAATTCTTTGTTGGGGGAAGGGAGACTGTCCTGATCACAGTGGGGTGTGGAGCAGTATCCCTGGTGTCTACCCAGGAGATTACAGCAGCTCCCACGTGAAACCAGAAATATCTCCGGACATGGCCACGTACCATCCGGGGAGGGAGGACAGAGCCACGCCCCACATTTAGGATTGCTGGTCCATTCCTTTAAACAGTCCCACTCTGTCCTTTGTCTCCATTCCAAAGACCATGTCTATCCCTCTGCCATAAATGTTGGTGCTCCTACAGACTCTGAAGTCTTCTCTCTCCTGAAGCAAGTTGTTCAACTTGTGTGAATTCAGGTAGTACTTATTTAAGTAAGAAGCTTCAAATAGAATATCAATGAATGATAGACATACAGACAGAGATAGACACACACAGACATAGAAAGAAATGGAAATATATATTTACACGCCATGCACACATCAGCTGTGTATAAATTCGTTAACCACATCTCAAACTTATACCTCACAGCCACGTTTATTATTATTAATTCTTTGTCACAGTTGTTTTTCTCCACCGTATATGTTAGTCTGTCCTTTGGTTTAATGGCATCACCATTTTTACAGATGGACAAATTCAAACTTGAGCATTTAATTCGAAAAATAAACTGTTGATACTCTAAATTTTTCTTAAAATGTTGATTTCAGTCACCCCGATACCTACTTCTTCCATTGCTCAAATTTTCCAAAATTATTTTACTGAGTACAGTCCCTACCATGTGAGTTCCTGGAGGACTAATACTTAGAAAATGAATTTTATGATTCTCTTATTTTAAAACCTACATCCGTGCTGATTTCCTACATAGTAAACATAAAATTAATACTTTTGATATAGGAAACTCTCCAGAACAAAGTCTGAGGTTTGTTTCCAGTTGGTGTTCTGGAATCCACTTCATACACATAGGACGTGACCGCACTGAAAATCCAACGTCCCCTGAATTCGCGATGCCTCTCTGCACACTTCTTCTGTTTCTCTGATTCTTGGTTTAAACTTCCATTTAGTGTTCAGTGAATAAATGCCACACACACCACCCCGTGCAAACCGTTTCCTACTCCCATGACTGGCACAATCGTTCACTTATCAATACTTCAGTATGACCTTTATCAGTGAGTCTTTTTGTTATTTTTTGCACATGGATGTCTGTGACCTTGATTCAGTTTTGAACTGTAAGGTGAGACATATTTTTTAATTTGTCATTTTTTGTTCCCACATGTACACAATGCCTCCAATAGAATAAACATTCCATAAATGTTCATTTACTGCGTGGAAGTATTAATTTATTGATGGAGACTTGTCGCTAAGATGCCAGGTGAATAATCTTCTGGGTATAACCCTTCACACTGAAGTATACCATGAAAGCAACTGTATATAATCTCTTTCCAATATATGCAAAACCTGAAGAATCAAACACACAGATCCTAGGGATGGGAATCCTATTGCCATAACTTTCAGGCATTCAGGACAAGTCTTTCCTTACTGCCTTCATCTGAATTATTAATGACGTAATTCCAACCGAGCTGCTCAACCAGTATGGCCTCTAAGAAGAGGCTACAGGCAGAGCTGCAGGGAGGGGGTTTGTGATGAGCTCTAAGGATATGACACCAAACCAAAAATGCTCTTCTATGAATAGAATTGACAGGCTCAAATTCGACAACATCATCCAGAGACCTTTCACTGCAAATTTGAGCTTGGACCTCATGAGCAGCTCGGTGCTTTGTGACAACCTAGAGGGCTGGGATAGGAGCGGGGGAGGGAGACACAAGAGGGAGGGGATATGGGGATATATGTATACATACATCTGATTCACTTTGTTGTACAGCAGAAACTAATACAACATTGTGAAGCAATTATAATCCAATAAAGATGTTAAAAAAATATTTCTTCCCATCCAAAAAATAAATAAAAATAAAAAATATTTGGTAGAAAAAAAAGAAAAGTCAATAGTTTTGTTGCTTTACGTTTAGGCAAATTCCACTTACTTGGTATAAAAAGTAATGTAGGTTGTTTCGCAGTTGTTGCTGCATTCAGTCCTATGGATATGACCCCTTAATGGGCCATTTTCATGTGTCTTGTCCACGTCATCGGATGCTATGTAAATGGTGCGCCATTCTCCTGTAATCTAAAAAGGAAAGTTTCTGTAAGAAATGTTAGTCAATCTCTTTACTGTTTTCTCACCAGTACCCAGCATAACCTTTGCTTCTGCTTTACCTCAGAAGACAAAGAAATTCAATCTTATTGAGCAAAGTAGGGTTCTACCCCCTACCTTGCAGAATAATATGAAATGAAATAATGATTCCTACTCAAGCATAAAGGGTAGAATTCAGAGTTTCTTGAAATAGGTAAAACAATGCCATTAAAGATGATGCCAGTTCATCGCTATCTAAATGATAGCGTATCATTTTTCCTTGCTATTTGCAGACAAATAAGATGAAAAAAATATAAAGAGCTGAAAGACAGAAGGGTTGTTTTATCCTCTTGTAGATACATGGACCAAGGGATATATATATGTAATCTGATCAGACGTGTAAACATGAGTCTGTCACACACATGCACAACCAAGACCTCCTCCCAGATCAGCCCCTTTTGGGTACCTTTGAGAGAGCTTCCTCAGGTGGAGGTTCCTGGTCAGCACACACCAGACCAAAGACAAGACTCAGCAGCAGAATCTTCATCTTGCTGGTTCTCATAATCCTGCTTCTGGAGAAGCTGAGGGTGTCCCAGTTGCTGGAGAGAATGTGAGTTTGTGCCACTCTTTATAGTATACGTCTCTTGTCGTAACACATGATGAACAGTTGTTCATCATAAGACCTTGGTTACGTATAAATCATCTTACAGTATCCTGGTTGGCCATTGAGCTTTTCTGGCAATCTGTTGTTTTTATAAAGAGATGGGTTTTAAGAGAAGCCTAAGTGGATCCGGACATTTGGCCTGTAGTGAGAAATCACAGTCCCTATGAAGTATTTCAAGGACGGTAAGGTTTATTTTCTTTTATATGCTGAGTTTCCAAAATGGGATGAGCAGGCCAAGACACATATGCCCAACTCCTATATTATTTCTTTAACACTGAAGAGGTCTGTTGAAGCTTATTTTCTGAAACTAAAGATGTTCCTGTTGGCTGGTTTAACAAGCTTAATACGTGGCATCTATACCATGCATCGGCTATCAAGGCATTCCTCACAGGAGTCTGTGTTTATTTTTTTATCTTTTATTTGAAGTATAGTTGCTGTACAATATTATGTAAGTTACAGATGTACCATAATTTGTGGTTCATAATTTTTATAGATTATACTCCACTTATAGTTATAATAAATATTGGCTATATTCCCTATGTTGTGCAATATATCCTTGTACCTCACTTATTTTATACCTAATGGTTTGTACCTCTTAATCCCCTACCACTATTTCGCCCCTTCCCTCTTCCCGCTCCACATGGGTAACCACTAGTTTGCTCGCTATATCTGTGAGTCTGCTTCTTTTCTCTTATATTCACTAGTTGTATTTTTTAGATTCCACATATAAGTGATACCATATAGTATTTGTCTTTGTCTGACTTATTTCACTTAGCATAATACCCTCCAAGTCCATCCATGTTGCTGCAAATGGCAAAATTTCAGCTTTTTGATGGTTGCATAGTATTCCATTGTGTGTGTGTGTGTGTGTGTGTGTGTGTGTGTGTGTGTGTGTGTGTGTACGTACTACATCTTCTTTATATTTATATCGTTATGTTTAAATTTAACAAAATATTTCTAACAAGAACAAATTCTCACCTCCTACCCCACTCAAGGATCCCTCCCAACTTCATCTCTACAATTTCATTTTGTCCTGAGTGTATAACCTAATCTCACTACAGTTTATGGGATTTTTGCCTTATGTGTGTGTAGCTCCTGACACTAAGACCCATGTTCTTTCAACCATCCTCCTGAACTGTCCACACATCAGGCCAACTAGATTAAAGAAACCATGGGCAACCACTCTCCAAATAACACTCATTTGGACAGTTTGCTCTTAGGATGAGACCAGCCCTCTGATGATCATGTTAATAATAAAAAATTAAATGGATGGATTGTGATTAGAGATATAAAAATATAGAAATTGAACTAGACCTCTGTAACTGAAACGAACTCTATACTGAACTGAAAGATGAGTTTTTAAAATCTTTGCTGAGATATAAATGATCTAGAACAAACGTTCACATATTTCAAGCATACAGTTGATAAGCTTTGGATGAATATAGCTGTGTAGACTTTTCCCCAGTCAGTATGATAACATATATGTCATGTTCAAAATGATCCTTGGGCTCCTGGGTCATCCTTTCTCCTGCCCCTTCTCTGCCATCCCCCACCGTGTCTTGGGAACCCACTCCTCAGTTTTCTGACACAATAGATTAGTTGGTATTCTTTAGAATTTTTCAAAAATTGAACCTGTGTGTGTGTGTGTGTGTGTGTGTGTGAGCACGTGTGCGCATTTCTGGCGTCTTTCACTTAGCATATTTATTGTAATAATTATCTATATTGCTCTTGTAGACTGCATTTCCATTTACTCCTGCATAGTGTTATATGGGTATATCCCAGTTTTATCCACTGAAATGGTGATGGATGCATATTTACGGACAAACCTTTGTAAGGAACTCAGCTGTCTTATCTCCTGGGTAGACACTTGGGAGCAGAATTACTGGATCAAAGTGCCTTTCTAATTTTACACTCCTGTCAGCAGTAGATGAGAATTTCAGTTGCTCCAAATCCTTGCCACTACTTGGTGTGGTCATTTCAGACATTCTAAGTAGTATGTAATGGTATCCAGTTACAGTTCTAATTTACATTTCCTGAATAAAGAGGTGGAACACCTTTTCATGTGTTTACTTGCCATTTGTATATTTTCTTTGGTACGTGTCTCTCCACATCATTGTTCATTACTGATCGGGCTGTTTGTTTCTGTTTTCTTAATTTTTATTTATTTCATATTTATTTTCTTTTATTTTTTTGGCTGTGTCAGGTCTTAGTTGCGGCTCATGGGATCTTTGTTTAGGCATGTGGGATCTTTTTCATTGTGGTGCATGACTCTTCCTTGTGGGACATGTGCTTCTCTCTAGTTGTGGCGTGTGGATTTTCTCTCACTAGTTGTGGCCCTTGGGCTCCAGGGCATGTGGGCTCAGTAGTTGTGGTGTGTGCAGGCTTTGTTGCCCCATGGCATGTGGGATCTTAGTTCCCCGATCAGGGATCAAACCCACGTCCCCTGCATTGGAAGGCAGATTCTTTACCACTGGACCACCAGGGAAGCCCCAGTTTGTTTGTTTCTTTATAATGAAGTTTGGAGGTTTTAAATATATTCTGGGGACTTCCATAGAGACTCAGTAGTTAAGCATCTGCTTGCCAATGCAGGGGACATGGGTTTGAGCCCTGGTCCAGGAAGATCCCACATGCCATGGAGCAACTAAGCCCATGCACCACAACTACTGAACCTGCATGCCACAGCTACTGAAGCACATGCGCTGCAAGTACTGAGTCCATGTGCTGCAGCTACTGAAGCCCGAGTGCCTAGAGCCTGTGCTCTGCAGCAAGAGAAGCCACCTCAATGAGAAGCCCGCGCACCTCAACGAAGAGTAGCACCCACTTGCCACAACTAGAGAAAGCCCGCGCACAGTAATGAAGACCCAATGCAGCCCAAACTAAATAAACAAATAAATAAATTTAAATAAATAAATAATTTATTTAAATAAATAAATATATTCTGGATACAAGTCCTTTTTCACATAGAAGATTTGCAAATATTTTTCCCCAGTAGGTGGTTTCTCTTCTACTTCCCTTGAGGGTATCCCTCAAAGACGCAAATATCTTTATGTTCAATGTCATGAAAGTATTGTTTTCACTGAATAATCATGCCGTGCTGTATTCTCTAATCAATATGTGTGTAGTGTTTTGTCACAAGAGTTTTCACCCATGTTTACTTCTAGACCTTTCCTTGATTTAGGTCTTACACATAGGTCTGTGAATCACTCTATGTTAGTTCTAAAACATGGGGCAATGAATGAATGGGTTGAAGTTTTGTTTTGTTTTTTGCATATGGATATCCAGTTTTTCCATCAACTTTTTTGTCCATAAGATTATTCTTTTCCACTGAATCTCCTTTGTATCTTTATCAGAAATCCATTTGTCTATGTATTCCTGTCCGTTCCCCAGGAGCAGGTTTTGTTTTGTTTTGGCTTGTTTTTCCACATTCCTTACTTGTGTTTTGGACAGTGTTAAGGACAGAACGTGACTGTCATATGACTTCCTTTACGAATAACGTAAGACTTCAGTTCCAAAGACCGACCCATCACAACCATCTCCTAGAATAACTCCTATTGCATTTTCCTTTGGTGACAGTAGACAAACTTCTTCAGTTTTTAGATTTCCTAAGAGATCCCGGGCAAGTCACCTGTTCCTCTGGTGTGCTGACCGTATCAGCACAAAGCATTTATCTCCTCCTTCCTCCCCAAAGCAGGCACTTCCATCCTTTTTACTTAAAGGACTTACCATGTAAATGCTCAACAACCTTGTCAAAGAAAAGTATAATGAACACTTTATTTTCATTGCTCCACATTCTAAACAGCTTTTTAACAATCTAATCTTCAACACACCTGTCTGTTCATTGAGTCCAGCCCTCCTATCTCTATACAGCTGGTTATTTTCAAGGACACTGAAACAGCCAAAGAGCTTGTTCTTTTGTTTTTTTCTCACATTTCCATGTGTGTTATTTTCTTTCCTAGCAACGTATCAGATGGAGATATATTTTGTTAATTTTGTTCTTACCATGAAAATGAAAAAACAATGGTACTTTTATGATTTCCAATTCAGCTGAGTGAAAACACCCGGAGGGCTGACTCAAGTATTTGCTACTCCAGGGACACATCAGAGCCTCAGAATCCTTCTTCATTTGGTGTCTGACCTTTGAGGAGAGCTTGGCTGAAAGGAGACTTCAGCCTACATCTTCAATGGCCACTTGCCTTTATTCTCAGAAGGGACATCACTGTTTCTTAAATAATATTATCTTTCTTTACTTTGTCTTCTCTTTTCTTTTGGTCCCAATATCATTTTTTTCTCTTTCCTTCACATATTCCTGTTTGCATTTTCCTATCTAATCTCCTACTGTGAAAGCTATAGAATAGGAGGTTTTCTTTTCTTTTTTTAATTGAAGTATAGTTGATGTACAGTGTTGTGTTAATTATTGCTGTACAGCAAAGTGATTCGGTTGTATATATATATAAATTCTTTTTTTAATGTATTCTTTTCCATGATGGTTTATCACAGGATATTGAATATAGTTCCCTGTGCTCTACAGTAGGACCTTGTTGTTCATCCATTCTATGTATAAAAGCTTACATCTGCTAACCCCAGCCTCCCATCCTTCCTCTCCTCCCCCCCCCCCGCCGCCGCCCACTTTGGGAACCACAGGTCTGTTCTCTATGTCTGTGAGTCTGTTTCTGTTTCATAGATAAGTTCATGTGTATTATTTTTTAGATTCAACATATAAGTGGTATCATATAATACTTGTCTGTCTCTGACTTACTTCACTTAGTGTGATAATCTCTAGGTCCATCCATGTTGCTGCAAATGACATTATTTCATTCTTTTTTATAGCTGAGTAGTATTCCATTGTATATATGTACCACATCTTCTTTTTTAAATTTAATTTATTATTAGTTTTTGGCTGTGTTGGGTCTTTGTTGCTGCGCGTGGGCTTTCTCTAGTTGCGGCGAGTGGGAGCTACGCTTTGTTGCGGTGCACGGGCTTCTCATTGCGGTGGCTTCTCTTGTTGTGGAGCATGGGCTCTAGGCACATGGGCTTCAGTAGTTGAGGCACGTGGGCTCAGTATTTGTGGCTCACAGGCTCAGTAGTTGTGGCACGCGGGCTCTAGAGCACAGGCTCAGTAGTTGTGGCGCACGGGCTTAGTTGCTCCATGGCTTGTGGGATCTTCCCAGACCAGGGCTCGAACCCATGTTCCCTGCATTGGCAGGCAGTTTCTTAACCACTGCACCACCAGGGAAGTCCCTGTACCACATCTTTATCCATTCCTCTGTCGATGGTCATTTAGGTTGCTTCCGTGTCGTGGCTATTGTAACTAGTACTGCAAGGAACATTGGGTTTCCTTCTCAAATTTGTCCAGGTTTCTGTAACTGTGAAGCCTCCTTTTTCCAGTTTATAAATTTCTGTCTTGTTTTCCTGTTTTCTCTATGATGATTGTTTTCACGTCTTAGATTTCACAACTCCTATCTAAATAATGCAGGGAAGCTTTTGAACCTCGCCCCTAAAAACACCTGGTTCCCTCAAGGATTCCTGACCAAGGTTCCAATGTACTTAGAATCTACCCTGATATAATTAACCACAAGCCCACTTTCTGAGATCTGATCCTGGTGACATTCTCTACACAGTGCATTTCAAATGGGAACATGCTCAGTGACCCCCCCCCCCAAAGAATTTTATTGGTGCTGCTGGTTCTGATGGAGCATGTTTAGTATTGAGCCTGGAACCCTGCATTTCTAACAAACACCCCAGGAGATGTCATTGGTTCTCATCTCAAACCATACTTTTCAGTGACAAAGTCTTCCCCAAACACTTCCCAAAGCTTGTCCTGTTTTAAGTATCCAGTAGGGTATTGATTCCCTATGTAGATGTCTCTGTTCCTACCCAGGAGCTTTGGTTTGACCAGATCTGGGAAGGTTTTCTAAAACTGCTTGTAGGATATTGGTTCTCAATCAGGGACCTCTGTACCTCCCAAGAATTTGTCCATTTCTTCCAGGTTGTCCATCTTATTGGCATAGAGTTGCTTGTAGTAGTCTCTCAGGATGCTTTGTATTTTTGTGGTGTCCACTGTCACTTCTCCTTTTTCATTTCTAATTCTATTGATTTGAGTCCTCTCCCTCTTTTTCTTGATGCGTCTGGCTGAAGGTTTGCCAATTTTGTTTATCTTCTCAAAGAACCAGCTTTTAGTTTTATTGATCTTTGCTATTGTTTTCTTTGTTTCTATTTCATTTATTTCTGCTCTGATCTTTATGATTTATTTCTGTCTGCTAACTTTGGGTTTTGTTTCTTTTTCTTTCTCTAGTTCCTTTAGATGTAAGGTTAGATTATTTATTTGAGATTTTTCTTGTTTCTTGAGGTAGGCTTGTGTTGCTATAAACTTCCCTCTTAGAACTGCTTTTGCTGCATCCCCTAGGTTTTGGATCGTTGTGTTTTCATTGTCATTTGTCTCCAGGTATTTTTTGATTTCCTCTTCGATTTCTTCAGTGATCTCTTGGTTATTTAGTACCGTATTGTTTAACCTACATGTGTTTGTGTTTTTAACGTTTTTTTCCCTGTAATTTATTTCTGATCTCATAGTGTTGTGGTTGGAAAAGATGATTGATATGATTTCAGTTTTATTAAATTTACCAAGTCTTGATTTGTGACCCAAGATGTGATCTATCCTGGAGAATGTTCCGTGCGCGCTTGAGAAGAAAGTATAATCTGCTGTTTTTGGATGGAATGTCCTATAAATATCAATTAAATCTATCTGGTCTCTGGTGTCATTTAAAGCTTGTGTTTCCTTATTAATTTTCTGTCTGGATGATCTGTCCATTTGTGTAAGTGAGGTGTTAAAGTCCCCGACTATTATTGTGTTACTGTCGATTTCCTCTTTTATAGCTGTTAGCATTTGCCTTATGTATTGCGGTGCTCCTATGTTGGGTGCATATATATTTAAAATTGTTATATCTTCTTCTTGGATTGATCCCTTGATCATTATGTAGTATCCTTCCTTGTCTCTTATAACATTCTTTATTTTAAAGTCTATTTTATCTGATATGAGTACTGCTACTCCAGCTTTCATTTGATTTCCATTTGCATGGAATATCTTTTTTCCATCCCCTCACTTTCAGTCTGTATGTGTCCCTAGGTCTGAAGTGGGTCTCTTATAGACAGCACATATATGGGTCTTGTTTTGTATCCATTCAGTGAGCCTGTGTCTTTTGTTTGGAGCATTTAATCCATTCACATTTAAGGTAATTATCAATATGTATGTTTCTATTACCATTTTCTTAATTGTTTTGGATTTGCTTTTGTCAGTCCTTTTATTCTCTTGTGTTTCCCACTTAGAGAAGTTCCTTTAGCATTTGTTGTAAAGCTGGTTTGGTGGTGCTGAATTCTCTTAGCTTTTGCTTGTCTGTAAAGCTTTTGACTTCTCCGTCAAATCCAAATGAGATCTTTGCCGGGTAGAGTAATCTTGGTTATAGGTTATTCCATTTCATCACTGTAAATACATCGTTCCACTCCCTCCTGGCTTGTAGAGTTTTTGCTGAGAAATCAGCCGTTAACCTTATGTTAGTTCCCTTGTATGTTATTTGTCATTATTCCCTTGTTGCTTTTAATAATTTTTCTTTGGATTTAATTTTTGTCAATTTGATTACTATGTGTCTTGGTGTGTTTCTCCTTGGATTTATCCTGTCTGGGACTCTCTGCGCTTCCTGAACTTGGGTGGCTATTTCCTTTCTCATGTTAGCGAAGTTTTTGACTATAATCTGTTCAAATATTTTCTCGGGTCTTTTCTCTCTCGCTTCTCCTTCTGGGACCCCTATAATGCGAATGTTGGTGTGTGTAATGTTGTCCCAGAGGTTTCTTATCCTGTCTTCATTTCTTTTCATTCTTTTTCTTTATTCTGTTCTGTGGCAGTGAATTCCACCCTTCTGTCTTGCAGGTCACTTATCCGTTCTTCTGCCTCAGTTATTCTACTATTGATTCCTTCTAGTGTATTTTTCATTTCAGTTATTGTATTGTTCATCTCTGTTTGTTCTTTAATTCTTCTAGGTGTTTGTTAAAATTTCTTGCATCTTCTTGATCTTTGCTTCCATTCTTTTTCCAAGGTGCCAGGTCATCTTCACTATCATTATTCTGAATTCTTTTTCTGGAAGGTTGCCTATCTCCACTTCATTTAGTTGTTTTTCTGGGGTTTTATCTTGTTCCTTGATCTGGTACGTGGTCCTCTGCCTTTTCATCTTGTCTATCTTTCTGTGAATGTGGTTTTCATCCCACAGGCTACAGGATTGTTGTTCTTCTTGCTTCTGCCATCTGCCCTCTGGTGGATCCAACCCTTTATTCTCAACATTATTTTGGACAGTAAATTTGCCCTGGTGTTTATACTGATAGAAATATTTCCTTCAAATCTTCTGTTTCCTCCTAGACTTCTTCTTTGCACTTTCCGTCTTTCTTTTTACTGCCGTTTTTTGAAATACTAAGCTGTATTTCTGAATGCCATCATATCTGGGTTTAAATGACAGATAATAAAGATTAACATGAGTTACACCTACAACGTAAATATATGTTTTAATCCTATTGACAAGAGACCTCTTGGCACTCTTTGATGTTTTTGGATACCCTATATTTCTTTGATTGAAATAATTCCTCCTGCTTCATTTCTTTACATTTGGATTCTTCTGCTTAAACTTAAATGTTACCATGGGAATAACTGTTCTTTTGAGGGTGAAATGATCAAATTATGTGCTTACATTTATTACTAATTTAACATAAAATTTAAATGTGAGAGAGAGAGAGACAGACGGACAGACACCAAGATCTACAATTCCTAAAATTTTCTTTTTTAGTTTAAGGCATTGCCATTGATCTATATGGTGAAGCTGAAACTTCAGAATTAAATTTGAGAATCCAAACCTTGTTTCTTTTATATTTCATGAGTTCATAGGAGAAGCCTAATCAGAAAGAAGTGGAATTTGACTGCTTCTGCATAACTCAATAGATACCCATTTCTGTTGTGGCGAAGTTGAAACTGAGAGTCGTTGGGCATATAAGAGTCTTCAGAACGAAGTCTAATATTTCTAAATCTCTGCTTTTACAGTGACCTCCACACGTACTATCCCAGCTCCCTGATGCTATTTGCTATTTCCTGGGTTTTTAAATGAATGGGTGCCTCTGAGGATGGCCGTATTTCTCCCTCTTCCGAGCTCTTTGTTTAGAAATCCCAGTCCCCCTTCAAAGCATCCTGTGTGCGTCACATTCCTCATGTAATGTTTCAGACTCCCTGTGTTCCCACCCTCTCCAGCTTCCTGGTGCCGTCTTTCCACCTCATCCCTAACATTATTGTAGAATTTCACGTACAGTATTGTTATTAGCATGTGAATCTGTATCCCTCACTCTCCTTTCACCAATGAAGGTCAGAAGCGTGTTTCTTCATCTTCTCTTACTCATTTGAGTTCTTAGTAAACCACCTGCAGTATAGTCAGCATTCCATGGGTAGCACTTGGGGCTCTGACAGCTCTAATAAACTTAGTCACGATTGAACATCGCTGTGTGTAAACCTTTCAGGGCAGAGCGCACTGCATGTCCTCTACCTGCCCACAGCTTCTGGGGCACAGTGGGAACCATCGCTCACCAATTCCGCGTGAAGGATTCAGGCCCCTGGGTGGGACTGTCGGGGTCGAGGGCAGGATCCTCTTCCCCCTGCTGTGTCCCTCTTTCCTGTCATGAGTTGATGCCAGTGGAGCTTCTGGGACTCCTCCCCCTAAGCAAAGGCTCCAGGACATTCCCTGGAGGCTTAGAGCGGACCTGATCCCACAACTCCAGAGGCCGTTCTCAGCCCCATAACTCAGGGAGTCACGCTTTTCGACATATAATCCTGATAATTCCCTGCAAACGTGCAAGCCAGACCCTCCCTCAGGCTTCGGGATTTATATGTGGTTTTCTTCTACGTTATTTTTGCTACTTGACAAAAAAGTTGAAGGCTGCTCTGTCATTTTCATCATTAAGATGAATATTACGCATATAAACCTTGAATGGCCCATTCTCACTGGTCGTCTGTGGGTTATTGGATGCGACGTAAAGGGTTTTCCATTCTCCTGAAAGGTGAAAGCAAAATTCTCTGCAGAAATTTTAGTTCCTCTCTTTTAATTTTGTCTGACATCATCCCTCAGGAGCTTCCTTTCTCTTCTGCACATCAGCACAAATTATCTAACTTTACTGAACAAAGCAGGATTTATAAGCTTGTGTGACTACCCAAATCAGTGGTAAAGGAAGAAATGGAGATATTCCTGAAATAGCTTACACTGTGTTATCAAATGCAAGAACTCCAGTGCAGCTGGTAATTGGCTGGCTCACCTTCTCTTTTACAAGCAGAGTAGAAATGGACGAGGACCCAATTAAAAGACAATATAATTAAAAGACAATATAAATACACAGAGACCGTGGAAGACATGTTCAGTAGACGTGCATATGGACCCAGGTAACGGAGTAATTGTGAGTCGGAGGAGATGGCTAGGCTTTGGGGCAGATAAATTTGGATACACGTATATAAAGCCCCAAAAGGGACACACACACACACACACACACACACACACACACACACACACACACATTCACACACTCACACGCACATCCACATCCATAAAACAGCCGTCACACCCCCTTTTTCCAAGGAGCCTTTTGAGATCTTTCTTCTTCAGCCAGCCCCACCTCCATGAAATCTTAGTAGCAGAAATAACTGTCTGTCTGGTTACATACACTGTTTGTGTCTGGGCTTTGTAGATACAAGAACGTGATTCTTTTTAACCCACAAGGAATCCCTTTTGGGCCCCTTTTAGGGGCAGTATTGCCACCACTGAGAATGCATGTCCTAGAAAAATGCCCCGATAATTGATTACGTGGATTCCACAGTGCACTGTGTCATTCCAAGGGGATCTCAGGCATTTGCTGGTGTAGCCAAAGCAGCCCCTACTCGTTGCTTCATATTCTAATAATAGTTATTATTATTATTATTGCTATTATTATGTTTTAGTCTCAACTTTAGTATTGTTAGGGAGAAGTTTTCAGGCTCAGAAAGAGCCGGGCTCAGGTCTCCAAATAGGGATATCAGGAGCAAGGGTCTTCATCTTGCCACGCAGTTTTCTCTCCAGAAATCTCTCCTCCCCAAGCCTCCTGTGCGCCCCTCGGGCCATCCAGAATCCCACAGATCCATCCATGCAGGTGGGGAAAAATGCAAACCCTGGTCACACCTCCACCGTCTGTGCTAACTTCAAGATACGCATGTGGCCCGTTTCAATCATGAAAATAGGCATTGACCCAACTAGAGGAGACAGTCCCGTAGTTTGTACAAACGTCAGAGGGGCAGCTTCCCTCTGGAAGGGCAGGGACCACTGTCTCCCCCATTATCCGTGCACTGCTTTTAACGTGCATAGTGTCTGTTTGTTCTTTATTTTCGTCTCGGTGTGTGTATTTATTTTGCCACGTGGCGGGTATGGCGTTCTTGTGGGGCCATGGCTCCGAGCTCCGTTGTTTGTCACCATGTTTACTGTCCATGGACTGTGGAATTGCTTCCCCCTCCCCGTCCCTGAGTTACAGTTCCATATTAGCTAGTCCCGCCTTTGAGGAAAAAGCCACTCTCAGCACAAATAAGTCACGCTGGAAACGTATGAGAGCTTCCTCTCAAATCCTGCCTAGCAGGTTACCTGCACTCAAGGACAGCACTTAATGAACCTTCCTACATTGTAGCCATCTGGTGACTGTGTTAGGAGACAAATTCAGTGTCTGTGGAATGAATGGGTGTCTCAGATTTTTAAAAAATAACTATTAAAAAGTACAGCAGATGTTCAGTGTCTTGGAATAACCTATAATGGAAAAGAATCTGACAAAGAATATGTATGTATGAGAACCTGCCGTATAGCACAGGGAACTCTACTCAGTGCTCTGTGGTGACCTAAATGGGAAGGGAATCCAAAAAAGACGGGATAGATGTGTACGTAGAGCTGATTCACTTTGCTGTACAGCAGAAACTAACACAACATTGTAAAGCCACTATACTGCAATGAAAATTGTTAAAAATGTATGTATGAAGAGTGTGTGTGTGTGAAGAGTGTGTGTGTGTGAAGAGTGTGTGTGTATGAAGAGTGTATAGTGTGTGTATATATAACTGGATCACTGTGCTCTACACCCAAAGCTCACGCAACGTTGTAAAACTATGCTCCAGTTTCCAAAAGTACAGCAGAGAGCAGAGTAGTCACTTACCCCCATGCACACTGTCCAGAAAGTGGGTATTTTCACAGGTGCCAATACCGAGGGTTCAGCAGGTCTCTGTTGAGCCCAGGCTGGGGGAAGGCCATTGTTCTAGGCTTGCAGCAGAGAAAACAGCGGCCCACACAGGTACAGATCCACTGAGCTTCTGTTCCGGGAGGGGAGACAGGAAACACAGAAATAAACGCACAGTGTAGGAGATTGATGAGGGTTATATAGAAGCATAACACAGGGCACCCGGGCAGAGAGCTGATGAGTGGAAGACAACAAGTCATACAGTCGCTTGAGTGAAAAGATTGCCGAGAGAGTGACTACTAAGTCTAATACCTTTTTTCTTTTGTTAATTTTGGTGAAATACACAGAACTTGAAATCGATAGAATGAAATTGTATGTAGATAGACAAACAGCCAGCTAGGTAGGTAGATCCTATTAAATGTTATATTATAGTATATAATTTACCTAAATTTATCTGTCATCTATGTTTGCACATACATATACAGTAATAAACTTATTTAAAATTTACTGTCATCTCCATATAACATACAAAGAGAATCAGACTCTGTGAAAAATGTACAATGTATGTTCTTTGCCAGATATACTTCTTGGATATAAAGATGCAAACACACTGGAAAGGAATATACCATGAAAATCCTAAAAAAGACATTTTGGAGAAAAAACTTTTCTGGCTTTTTCAGTGTTTCTTTAAAGAAAACAAAACAAAACAAAAACGCTTCAGTCAGTGGGACACTGAAGTATATATGATATAAAATTAGGAAATGTTACCTTTCACTTATCCTGGAAACATTTTCACATGCCATAAGGGTTAGATGTGTAGCCATTTGTTTCTCTAATGAAGGAAATACTTGTTCTGATCCAACAGGATAATAAAACTTCTCTTATTTCCCCCGAAGGTAACTGGTTAGAACTCAGACTTATCTTTTGGTTAAGCCCCAAGGCCCCTAGAAGACTGGTATTCACTTGGGGTATTTACACTTCAAGGAGGAATGATCCCATGACCTTATGGCCATTGGTAGGGATAAAAAAGGCAGGTGTCTCAGGCTCCTGGGGAGGTTTCATTTACGTTCCAAAGGCTGGAGGAAGGAGCCACTCCTTCAGAGGACAGCTTCCCCTTTGACTTGTCCACACAAAGAAAACTCATTTTTCCTGCCCCCCCCCCCCAGGGCGTTAGGCTCTTTCCTTTGAACAATTGACTTGTTTCTCATTGCATCCCCCCTGGGTGAGGACTGGGGCAAACCCCAGGAATGCACTTACTATTTCCTGTGAGATTCTTCACCGGAAATCCACCTCTGAACCAAGACACCTTGTGTGCACATTCAGGATAAAATTAATAAAAACCCAACAAACACTAAGTTTAAGTAAGCTGTTATGACTGTAGTAATATCAGACAGAATTAGCAAAAAATGCAAGAAAGGGGGGAAAAAAGGAGCAGTGGAGAAGAGTAAAAGATGAAACACACCAGGAAGGTGTAACAATCCTAAAAGAGCATATGAGGAACACTAAATCCTGAAATCACCGGAGCAGACATCGACAGAACTATGATTTCAAAATTAGAGAGGGAGAGTTGAACACACTTCTTTCAGGACTCAGAGAACATTTCAGTAAACGATCACAAAAGATATAAAACATTTGGAAAACAAGATTCATCAAGTTTAACTAATTATTCTGTCTAAAACATTTCGCAGAACAATGGGAGAATGCTTGAACTTTAAAAAAGCAAACCAGAATTTTTTATTTGCTGAAACTTTGAGGGAGTCTCACAAATGACACAACAGTAAAATCATACAGGTTATTATGCATTTAACATTGAATTTAGCACAGCATAAGTAAAAAGAGAACTGGAACATGCGTATATATTTGGAATTTAGAAAGAATTATTTTAAAAAAGGTGGATCCAAGAAAAAATAATTGGAAATTTGAAAATATTTTGAACTTACTGGGAGGATATATATTAAGCTTTGATCTAAATGTTTTTGGCATATCTCTTGGGATTCTTTTAGCCACCCTCTGAAATAAGGGCCCTTATTATCCTTACGTTACAGATGAACTTGACAACACAGGTGTTACTTTGGGGTAAGGCCTAAATAAAATTACCGTATATACTGAGGTAATGCATAAGCTGTTTAAATAACAATTGGTCATAAATTCTCAGGGCTTCCCTCTGTACCTCGCAAGTCACATACAGACAGGAGAATTGTGGAGACACAGAAGCATTTTTGAAATGTGGTCTCTAACGCTTAGCAAAACAGAAAGCCCCCGGTGAGTTTTGAGTGGAGAAAGGTCATGCTGTAACGTTAACTTTAATCAGATTCTGTATTTCACTTCTTAACAGCGGCGGAGCCGGGTGAGACCACTCAGGGGTCTTGTTGGAAATCAGAGCAATGGATGAGAGGGTGGTATTTGTTCCTGGTGGTCCTGGTATTAGTAATGACTTAGGTTTGGTTTCTGCAAACACTTTGAAATAGAGCCTCCGTCAGGTGCTTGCGGATTGAGCACAGATCGGGAGAGAGGAGGAACAGCCAGAGATGTAGATGTCTGCCTGCAGGCTTCTGACACTCAGAAGATGGACCTTGGGTCGTTTCGGGGCACGTGGTGGAGTCTGTATGTGGACACGTGATGTGTGAGAACATACCAGACGTCTTCCTCAGCCCGCTTGGCTGGTGGCCCCAGCACCCAGCGTCAGTGGTAGTCGACACGGGTCAGTGTTTATTTCAGCCTCCCGGCCATGCACGCGGCAGCTCGTGGAAGGCTCTGCTCCATGTTTCCTCATTCCAGGACACCAGAGGAGAAATAGCTCTTTCTGTGGGAAGTGCCCTTTCTCGGGGCAAAGAGAGAAACAGGAGTTTGCACCGAACCCCACAATGACATTGCAAGTTCCTTCTCAGAGGTGGCATGTGGCATGTCATTAGGTCAGAACTTGACGTGATCCGTCGTACTTCACGGTGTGGAGATGGTTGAAATGTGGGTGCATCCCGGTCACTCATCATGTCGGCTCCTGTCCGTATGACATCCATAAGCCCCACCCTCCCCTTGGCTTTGAGGTGCGTTCCAGAGAGACATGAAAAGGAGAGATAGGGGTACTCTTGTCTAGACAACTCTCTTGAAGAATTTGGCAAGAGAAGGAGAGAGAAGCGTGGCATATTTGGAGAGGAATAGGTGCTAAAGTCACTTTTTTAATTGAGGAATAAATAAGTATCAACAGTATAACAAATAAATGATTCAGAAGAGAGAGCAACAATCAAATATAGCAAATACATGTTTCTCAAACCCCATAATATTGTTTGCAAATCTAAAAGGCATTCTTTAATAATTGCTCATGAAGCTTGTATTAGGGTTCTCCAGAGAAACAGAACGAATATAAGATATATATAGTAAATATATATTAAACATAATAAACGTCTCTAATATAAATATATAAAATATTTAATATATATTATATTACATATACTTTTATAATATATAATAATATAATATATACTTTTATATAATATTTAATATACTTTAATATTAAACATAAACATGTTGATTATAAGTATTATGTATAAAATTTAAGTTGAACCAAGCAGAGTATTTTTGCATGCATAGAGAAACAGTGAAAATTTTAAATGTCTCCTTACTGGTATGAAAGCTCTCACTAATCCACCCTTTGAGGGTCTCACCTATTCACATCTTATGGTTGAGCAAAGCAAAACAAAAACACCAGAGAAATTACACGTCCCACGTCTGTCTGTAAATGTGAGGAAGGACAGATTTTTGGAAGCTTAAAGGAAACACATCTAATTTTCACCAGTTGTGTGCAAGAGTTCCAGGACAGTAAATCACACTGCAAGACGCTGATTTTCCTGTATTGCTGTGAGTTTGAAAAAAGGCCTGGTAGGCTAGGTGAGGTGTTTATTGGACTGTCACGTCCATCGTAAACAACTGTCATCCAGATCTTGCATCTCTGGGCAGCATTTAGGGATGTAGTGAAGAATACGGTGACCGAGAACTTGCCATCTTCACAGCAATCCACAGTGTAGATTGCCACAGTGAAAACTGTGCAAGGTGTTATAAAGGGGTACTGCAGAATCATCAAGGGTGAGTAATGAGTGAATAATGGGTGGTGGTATTTAAGCTGAGGTTGAGTGGAAATCAACTAAGTAAATGCAGCTGGCAGCAGGAGAACACATTGTAGGGAAGGAAGGGTGGTTAAAGGGTCGACCAGTTGTACATGTAACAAATGACTCTAGGAATGCGTTGGCTGAGATGAGATTGTTGGCTTCCAACCTACACAAGGATTTTTCTCCTGTGCACCTATGGAGTGCATAATTTCCCACTTCGGTGTGAAATGTTCCATTTATCCATTAAATGCCTATTGAGGTCTATTTCCTTGCCCTTCTTCCCATTAGAGTAACGTTTTTTCTTCTTTGAGCACATGCCTGCTGACTCAATAGCAAACTTCCATACACAGCAGGATGTAAAAGTGTGGATTGAAACCATCTCTGAAGGCAGACTAGAGCTGAGTCTATTTGATGAGGAGAAAAAGAAATTTAAAAACCTGTAGAACTGCTCCTTTTGTCTTGGGCGTTAGGGTCACGTGAGTGTGTTTTGCGGTGGCTCAGTAGGTCTTAGTATTAAAGTTCCACACAATCAGGAAATGCTTCCACCATTTCCATCCCTGTGTGTCTGTACATGAAAATAAGAGCCCTTCTTCTGGGCAATCATGTCCATATCTTTGGGGTCACACTCAATAGAGGGAAGGCAGCGAAGCTAAGTCTTCATAATTTCTCAAGTTTTCCCTGAAACCTATAGATCATATCAGTAATCTGTAGGAAACGTCTTCATTGAAACATCTTCAATGAAGTCGCCTCCCTAAAATGCCAGTACCAGAGAATTCACAGGAAGAGCCAGCTGCTTGAAGTCATACTCCCAAGACAAGATGTTCTCTTCAAAAGAGTTGGCTTTGCAAACGTCATTCAGTACATCTTCCTCAGCCGCTTAAGACTTCTTTGTAAACACACCAAATGCTTGTGTGCGCTTACTGTTGATTCCTTAAAAAAAAAAAATTAAAACCCTCTTTTTATTGTAATTCAAATAGCCTCTCAAATCCTCTTTCCTTGAGAAGGTTTTCCACCTTCTATTTCCACTTTCTATTTTCCACTTTCTTTGTATGTGAGGTTGCATTTTTTTTTTTTTTTTTTCCGGCACATGGGCCTCTCACTGCTGTGGCCTCTCCCGTTGCGGAGCACAGGCTCCAGACACGCAGGCTCAGCGGCCATGGCTCACGGGCCCAGCCCCTCCTCAGCATGTGGGATCCTCTCGGACCGGGGCACAAACCCGTGTCCCCTGCATCGGCAGGTGGACCCCCAACCACTGTGCCACCAGGGAAGCCCCAAATCATGAATATTTTAAATATTGAATACCAGGAAGCAGGGACTATGTTCAGTTTCTTTGTATAATAGCAGTTCTTATCATTTATGGACTAGGGATCTATATGGAAAAGATAAATAAGTTCCAGTGGTAAGTTGAGTCAAAATTAAAGATTAAGGATTAAAGACCTAAATGTAAGGCCAGACACTATAAACCTCTTAGAGGAAAACATAGGCAGAACACTCTATGACATTAATCACATCAAGATCCTTTTTGACCTACCTCCTAGAGAAATGGAAATAAAAACAAAAATTAACAAATGGGATCTAATGAAACTTAAAAGCTTTTGCACAGCAAAGGAAACCATAAACAAGATGAAAAGACAACCCTCAGAATGGGAGAAAATATTTGCAAATGAAGCAACTGACAAAGGATTAATCTCCAAAATTTACAAGCAGCTCATGCATCTCAATATCAAAAAAAATAACCCAATCCAAAAATGGGCAGAAGACCTAAGTAGACATTTCTCCAAAGAAGATATATGCCAACAAACACATGAAAGGATGCTCAACATCATTAATCATTAGAGAAATGCAAATCAAAACTACAATGAGATATCATCTCACACCAGTCAGAATGGCCATCATCAAAAAATCTGCAAACAATAAATGCTGGAGAGGGTGTGGAGAAAAGGGAACCCTCCTACACTGTTGGTGGAAATGTAAATTGGTACAAGCATTAGGGAATACAGTATGGAGGATCCTTAAAAAACTAAACACAGGACTATCGTATGATCCAGCAATCCCACTACTGGGCATATGCCCTGAGAAAACCATAATTCAAAAAGAGTCATGTACCAAAATGTTCATTGCAGCTCTCTTTACAGTAGCCAGGACATGGAAGCAACCTAAGTGTCCATCAACAGATGAATGGATAAAGAAGATGTGGCACATATATACAATGGAATATTACTCAGCCATAAAAAGAAATGAAATTGAGTTATTTGTAGTGAGGTGGATGGACCTAGAGTCTGTCATACAGAGTGAAGTAAGTCAGAAAGAGTAAAACAAATACTGTATCCTAACACATATATATGGAATCTAAAAAAAAAAAAAAAGGTTCTGAAGAACCTAAGGGCAGGACAGAAATAAAGACGCAGACGTAGAGAATGGACTTGAGGACACAGGGAGGCAGAAGGGTAAGCTGTGACAAAGTGAGAGAGTGGCATGGACATATATACACTACCAAACGTAAAATAGATAGCTAGTGGGAAGCAGCCGCATAGCACAGGGAGATCAGCTCGGTGCTTTGTGACCACCTAGAGGGGTGGGATAGGGAGGGTGGGAGGGAGGGAGACGCAAGAGGGAAGAGATATGGGAACATATGTATATGTATAACTGATTCACTTTGTTATAGAGCAGAAACTAACACACCATTGTAAAGCAATTATACTCTAATAAAGATATTAAAAAAAATGTCATGTTGGCTTTCTGTTTATAATATACTTTAAGTAAGAGATGGTAAGTGGCCAAGACAGTTGTTTCCAAGGAGGGAGCAGTTGGTTGAACAGTGTTGTTTATTTTTCTGCGAGGGAGAAAGAAATAAAAAATCACCTGTTATTTTTAAAATAAATATCTCAGAGGTTTCAATAATTTGTGCAAAATAATTTTTCCCCTGCCTTCTCCATAAAGTTTTTTTTTGTTTTTTTGTTTTTTTGTTTTTTTTTTCCTGTACGCGGGCCTCTCGCTGTTGTGGCATCTCCTGCTGCAGGGCACAGCCTCCGGATGCACAGGGTCAGCGGCCATGGCTCACGGGCCCAGCCGCTCCGCGGCATGTGGGATCTTCCCGGACCGGGGCACGAACCCGCGTCCCCTGCATCGGCAGGCGGACTCTCAAAAACTGCGCCACCACGGAAGCCCCTCCATAAAGTATTAATGAACAGCTTTGGCACAGGCTAAATTGCAAAGGCTCCAACCCTGATCTTTTCTAGACTTTTGAATTGTTTTCAAAGCACTTCTGTTTCAACTTGTTTGCTGTGCAAAATTATTGCAAACAAAGCAAGCATCGTGACCACTGAAGAGGTACAAATATTGTGATGTTAGCCACCAGCTAGAAAATTCCAAAGTCTTCCCAGGGAAAACTTCTCCCCCAAAGTGCATGTAAATCTTGTAAGGTCACAGCTGACCCGGTCCCCAGACCCTCCATGACCTCACAGGCTCAGTAGCCCTCCACCCGGGACACACACTTAATCTTCCAGTGGCAGAAGCATGGTCATCCCAAGGTGTCTGCCCTTGCCCTTCTTTCTGTGTGGCGCAATGTTCCTTCGATTATGTTAAGGCGTCCTCCTTCAAACCTGTAGTCTGTCGCAGCTGTTTTCTCCGTTTTATTTTGCGCGCCACGACTCATCGACATCTGACCTAATAGACATGTATTTACTTGTTTGCGTGCTTTTCCCAGACGAATGGGAAGCTCCCCAGGAGAAGGAAGGGTCTTCTAAGCTTCCTCAATACTTTATACCAATGTTTTTAAAAATGCCCAGTAGACACTTGCAGAAGGACGGCATGTCATGTGTCCACTCTCAAGCTGTGGTTTCTAAGAGGTCCCCAGCTCTGTCCCATGCTTCTCTCCACCTTCCCGGTGCCCACACACAAGCCTACTGCTGTGTCACGGGACCATCTTCGTACAGAAAACCTCCTTGGCTGGTTCCTGCAAGGACCCTGCTCCTGTAGGTTTGTCAGGAAGCTTAGCAATGATGTTGTGTGTCACTGAGAAGTACACTGTGTCACAGTGTACCCAATCTTCATCCTGCCCATTTTTTCTGAAACTCATTCAGAAGTAACTCTTGTCACTTTGGATCTATCATGAGGAAGATGCTGAGAAATAAGTGTCCACAGCCATCTTCAATATTACATGACCATGATCACTTACTTAAACTTTAAATAAGTGAGGCTGGGACTTCCCTGGTGGTGCAGTGGATAAGACTCCACGCTCCCAATGCAGGGGGCCTGGGTTTGATCCCTGGTCACGGAACTAGATCCCTCATGCATGCCACAACTAAGAGTTCCCATGCTGCAACTAAGGAGCCCGGGAGCTGCAACTAAGACCTGATGCAACCAAATAAATAAATAAAATTTTTAAAAAAAGAAAGGACATTTCCTAACAATAAGGGTTAAATCATCAGGAAAATATAAACGTATTACAGATGTGTATACACAAGTAACAGAGATTCAAAATAGAGGCAACACCATTCTGAGAGATCTAAAGTTGAAAATAGTTAAATCCGCAGTTACAGATTCAGAGTTCGACCCTGCCCTCTCAGTAAGTGGTGTAACAAGTAGAATATCGCTAAGAGTAAAGGTGATGTGAGCTGCCCCCTCAAACACTTTGAAATAACTGACCTCTGCAGAACATTCACCCCCCCCCCCCCCCCGCCAAGTGTAGAACACATCCTCTCCTCAGGTGTGCATGAAACACCCAGAAGGATTGGCCATACTCTGGGCCATAAAAGAAACCATAACACATTTTCAAAGCCTGGAGTTCTATCGAGTATATTCTTCGATCAAACAGAATTAAGTTAAAATCAATGAAAGCAATTACCTTGGAAGTCCTCGACTACTTGGCAATTTAGGAAAAATAGGTCTGCTTGGTCCATGGGTCATAGAAGAAAGTACAAAAGTATTAAAAACTCAACCTATTTAAAGTGTGGGATGCACTCCTGGGCATATGTAAAGACAAAAGTCTAATCCAAAAAGATACATGCACTGCAGTGTTCATAGCAGCACTACTCATAATAGCTAAGACATGGAAACAACCTAAGTGTCCATCAACAGAGGGATGGATAAAGAAGATGTGGTACATATATACAGTAGAATATTACTCAGCCATAAAAAAGAATGAAATAATGCCATTTGCAGCAACATGGATGGACCTAGAGATGATCATAGTAAGTGTAGTAAGTCAGAAAGAGAAAGACAAATACCATATGATATCACTTATATGTGGAATCTAAAATATGACACAAATGAACCTTATCTGTGAAACAGAAACAGACTTGTGGTTGCCAAGGGGGAGGGAGTTGGAGGAGGGATGGATTGGGAGTTTGGGATTAGTAGATGCAAACTATTACATATAGGATGGCTAAACAACAAAGTCCTACTGTAGAGCACAGGGAATTATATTCAGTATCCTATGACAAACCATAGCAGAAAAGAATATGAAAAAGAATCTATGTATGTATAACTGAATCACTTTGCTGTACAGCAGAAATGAACACAACATTGTAAATAAGCTATACTTCAATGAAATAAATTTTAAATAAAGAATCTACGTAGAGGTACTACAATCTATGTAGTGTGTTCTGAAAGTGAAGAATCTTAAGAATCTGATTTAGCACTGTGTAGTCCTGGAAATATAGGCATTTCAAAAAGTCCCGTCTTTAGAGATGTCCCTAAATGTTCCTTTAAGAAGTATGCATCTTCAGGGTTAACAATAAGCACTTGTGTTGAATGAGCCAATGGTTATTCTCATTTTACTTCCTCTTAAAGACAAAACCTACCACAGTTCACGGTCTGTTATCTGCTTTCTTGCGTATAATTGCTGAACCACCTGTGATTCCAAGGGACTGGGTAACAGGAAACCTGAGGTTGGCCATCCTAGAGTAATCGATAATACCTGTGCTCCAGAATTCCCATGGATTTTCACAGTTCTTTCTTGAATTCCTCAAGATCCTTGAGAAGTGCTGTGAAATCTTTTTTTTTTTTACAGCAGTGCTGACCCGTACTTTGATTTACTGTGATAGCAAACCACGGAGGGGCCATCCAGTGGGTGTAGCTGTGTGTGGCAACTTTAAGAAGTGCCCACAAATTCTTTGCCACCCACCATATCAAATATGAGGGTGCCAGGTCCCCTCCCCTTGACTCAGGGATGGCTGTGTCTTTCTGGATCCATCATGTAGGGCGGAAGTAATGCTGTGTAGCCATGTAAGACCCTGCAGCTTCCGCCTGGCTGTGAGGACCACACGTTTATGGGATGCTGCATCTTTGGTAGCCAGCCTCCATCCCATGAGAAGCCCGAGGTACATGGTAAAGCACATCTTGGTGTTCTGGTCAACCCTGTTGACTAAGTACTGGTTGAGTTAGCCCACTCCAGGTGCTGGGCATCCAAGTACATAGACTCACATCTTGTACGTAGACTCTCCAGCCTCTGCTGTTCTGTCCTTGACCTGTTTATGTAGCCATTGCAGAGACAAGCCACCTGACTGCATCTTTTCCAAAGTTCTCCCCCAGCAGAATCCATGATCACAGTTAAGTGAGGCTTGTGTCAGCCCAGGTGGGAACTCCTGTTTAGGGTAAAATGACCAGCAGCCCAATGGTCACACATCACAAAGCTATGAGCTGTCACAGTCGGTGATGACAGAGGGGTGGTCACAGCTGAAGCCCAGAGGGTGAACCTGAGCGGCTTCAGGGCTGTCTGGGAGACCCCCGGCCACAGATACAACCCGGGGCATCTGCCATGGCATCCGTCCTCAGGGGTCTCTAACAGCGCGGTTCGTGAACAGAAAATGACGTGTGGATTACATTGTGAGACATGAGCCTTCAGACACAGAAAGAACAAGATGTTTACATTTGTAAATGAAACCGATACCTTCATGTGTGACTGTGTGTGTGTGTGTGTGTGTGTGTGTGTGTGTGTGTGTAGAGTGTGAACACTTGCTTTTCTGTGACCAATAAAACAAAGTGCCTAATGCATTTATGTGATAAAATTGTTAGTATCTATGAGAAGACCTTTTATTTACTTTTCTCAGTTGCTTTTGCCTTAAGACGATTTTTATATCCTTTCGCTTTCAAAAATTCTACTTGACTGCAACACAGTAATGCCAAATAGAATAGAATTGAATTGAAACAATGATTTTCTTTTTATGAATATAATTTCAGTTAGAAAAAAAACCACATTCCATTAAGTATAATAAGGTCCTAAACCATGTGTCAGGAGCATAGATGAAATTAAATACTTTATGTGTATGACCATTAAGTCTTAGAATTTCTTAGGCAAATGTTTGCTGTTTCAGAACAGAGCGCTTTTATACATGTTTGTTGTGCTGAATAAATGACTCTGACTGTCAATATCATGTGATGAGACGTGTTTATAGACAACTTGAGGAAAATGGTTGTCTATTATCTTTAATCTCTTATAATATTGTAGGGGAGGGGGAGATTTCCCCTTCTACCCCTCTTGAGTCCTTGTGGCTGGACTAATAATAAAATTAACACAAGACAGCTGAGCAGGAGAAAAAGAAACACATTTTAATTTGTGTGCACAGAGGTCTCCTAGAAATGGGACCTAAGAAGTGGCCAAAGCAGGTGGCTTTTATACTTTTTACACAAAGGAACAATACATTTGTGAGGAATGAACAGGACAAAAGAACACCGGTGTTTAGTTAATGAAGAATCTAATCAGAGTTCGGGCTTGAGGCAGTCAGTTAAAGAAAGAACAGGCTTCTCAGCCCGAACTCCCTGTCTCTGGCCGTAAGGATGTCCTTCTGTGTCCAGAGGCAGAGAGGGAACCTTTCACGGGGGAGATTTATTTCCTGCTTCAGGGAGACCGAGAGGAGGATCAGAATGTCCCTCCTGCATCGGCTGTTTCTTAAGTAACTTTAATTCAAAATAATTAGTATGCCAGGGAGGCACATTTTGGGGTGGCCTGCCTGCACCCCAGCAATATCTATTCCTATTGTGGTCACTGTGCAGGACAGTACAATCCATGTATAATAATAGCATTCTTGGGCTTCCCTGGTGGCGCAGTGGTTAAGAATCCACCTGCCAATGCAGGGGGCATGGGTTCAAACCCTGGTCCGGGAAGGTCCCATAAGCTGTGGAGCAACTAAGCCCATATGTCACAACTACTGAGCCTGTGCTCTAGAACCCGCAAGCCACAACTACTGAGCCCATGCGCCACAACTACTGAGCCTGCACTCTAGAACCCACGAGCCACAACTACTGAGCCTGCGCTCTAGAGCCCGCGAGCCACAACTACTGAGCCTGCGCTCCAGAACCCACGAGCCAAAACTACTAAGCCTGCGCTCTAGAGCCCATGAGCCACAACTACTGAGCCCATGCGCCACAACTACTGAGCCTGTGCTCTAGAACCCATGAACCACAACGACTGAGCCTGTGCTCTAGAACCCACGAGCCACAACTACTGAAGCCCACGTGCGTAGAGCCCATGCTCAGCAACAAGAGAAGCCACTGCAATGAGAAGCCCGCGCACCGCAACAAAGAGTAGCCCCCGCTCGTCACAACTAGAGAAAGCCCGCACGCAGCAACGAAGAGCCAAGGCAACCAAAAAAAAAAAAAAAAAAGAATAGCCTTTTTCACTACTCAGCCATGAAAAAGAATGAAATAATGCCATTTGCAGAAACATGGATGGACCTAGAGGTTATCATGCTAAGTGAAGTCAGAGAAAGACAAATATATGATATCATTTATATGTGGAATATAAAATACGACACAAGTGAACTTATCTACAAAGCACGAAGAGACTCACAGACATAGAGAACAGACTTGTGGTTGCCATTGGGGAGGGGGCTGGGGGAGGGATGGACTGGGAGTTTGGGATTAAAATATACACACTAATATATGTAAAATAGATAATCAACAAGGACCTACTGTATAGCACAAGGAATTATATTCAATATCCTGTGATAAACCATATGGAAAAGAATGCAGAAAGACCATGTATATATGTGTATAACTGAATCACTTTGCTGTAGAGCAGAAATTAACATTGTGAATCAACTATGCTTCAATAAAATAAAGAACAGCATCCTTCAAATAAAGGACATCATTACCTATTTGCACACGCGCGCACACACACACACACACACACACACACACACACCCCTTTCTTCCAGGTAATATCATAATTAGATGAATAAAGGCGTCCGCAGACGTTCTGTGACGTGCATGATTCTAATGACGCCTAACTCACTGCGTGTAGAACAGTGTCTCTTTACAGTCACTTTTTAAAGCACCTGAACATGGAAATGAACACGTTTCCATGTTCATCTGAACATGGAAAGCCTGGAATCAGAAGAGCTATTTTCAATGATAAAGAATTATCTGTAAAAGAGGGTCATTACTGACCTATTTTTAATACCGAGCAGCAGAAGAGGCAGGTTACTGATTTGAAAGAATCACCACACCTTATCTAAAGGAAAAAACATTGCCATCTAGTGCAGAACCAACAGAAAGCTTGGACTGTGTAGCAAATATTTAAAGTATACCTGGCTTTATATTATTTTATTCTATTTGCACTATCTGCTATCCATGTTTCTCCTAAATCTTCAGAAACAATTTAACAATGTCTTTCTTATTACTGTTCTTATTTAAAATGTAACCACTGAATATAATATGAACTTTCATGGAACACAGATACCCTGGTTGAGATGTGGCTCCGGGATCTGGGTTCCAGAGCATTACTGGCACCAAGATAAATGTTTTGGTTTGCTTTAAAGCATATATAATGTGGAAATTCACTGTAGTTTGTTTTTTTTTTTTTAAGTGCCAATGCAATAAAATATTTGGTGTCAGGGTGACACTTTGCATTTCTTATTTTCCACCCATATTTATATCTTGAAATATGGTGTGTTCTCTTTAGGAAGCTAGTGATTAAGTAAAGTAAAAACAGAAACAGAAGGCAATGCAGAATGTATCATTTCTGTTTATCTGCAGGAAATTATGTAATAGACAAAATAATAAAAGTAAGCATAATATCAAATAGCTTTAATTCTTTATCAAGGACTTTTTTTCTTTTTCCCTCAATATCATTTATTTCATTCTTCACCACTAAATATTGTAAAATTTTTGTGGTGTGTCATTTAAATAATATATATTTTATTGAAGTACAGTTAATTTTCAATGTCATGTTAATTTCAGGTATACAGCGCAGTGATTCAGTTACATATATATAACTTTTTTGGATTCTTTTATAGGTTATCACAGTATATTGAGTAGAGTTCCCTGTGCACTACAGTAGGTCCTTGTTAGTTGTCTATTTTATATATAGTAGTGTGTCTGTGTCAATCCCAACCTCCTAATACATGTTTATACTTTGAATAGAACTGTTCATTTGTTTAGATTTTACTTTTCTGCCCAATTCTAAGACTGAAAGCACAGCTGGGACAGAGCCTCAGTGTTGTCAAATCTGGGCTAGAAATGGACCTGGGAATGACTGTCAATGACACCTGTGTTGCTGGACATCCCTTGGGAATTAGAAACAAAGGATTAGGATGAGGGGACCCTGGGGGAACACTGGGGACCCAGCTCAGCATTGCCGACTGCGCTTTCTAGTTCCTCTTTCGTAACCTCCCATCTCTCATTAGCTGTTTCCTCATCTAACACCTATGCCTCTTGCATACGAATGGACTCCTACATCTCGGAATCATGTCTTCTGACTCCACCGGGGCTGCTGTCAGGAACTCCGTTACATCCCCTTCTTCTCAAAGGTGTGGTCAGGGTCCCTACGAGTAAATTCTCCTTGACAATTAGTGGCACCCCCAGGAAAAAAATCATAAGATGAAAATCCCTCCAGATAGCATGAAACATCGCAGACCCAGAGAATTATCTCTCATCCCGAACCATTTCATTAACCAATTAAATGAATGTCCTACTTTACATGTGAGAATTTTCTCCATTAAAAAAATGTGTATCAGGGCTTCCCTGGTGACGCAGTGGTTGAGAGTCCGCCTGCCGATGCAGGGGCCACGGGTTCGTGCCCCGGTCCGGGAAGATCCCACATGCCGCGGAGCGGCTGGGCCCGTGAGCCGTGGCCGCTGAGTCTGCGTGTCCGGAGCCTGTGCTCCGCAACGGGAGAGGCCACAACAGTGAGAGGCCTGCATACCGCAAAAAAAAAAAAAAAAATGTGTATCAGTACTCATAGAAATAGTCAAGGTACTTTATTACTTCTTTTGTTATTGGTCTCTGATGCCAGAGTTAGCTATTTTTTGTTCAATTGCATGTTGACAGTAAAACGCAAGTAATTATAGATATTGACTATGATTTAGTGGGGGGGGGTCCTTGGGGGAAGGAAGTAGGGGGGAGAGAGAGAGATACACCTTGGAGATTGGTTGCTGAGAGAAAAGAAACAAAAACAAAGAAAAAAGCAAGTAGTGAAAATAATCAGTCCTGCAAGATCAAGACTGTGTCACAAGTGGCGCTCTCCCTGTAAAACAAAACAAGCAAAAACCAAACAAAACCCTTACAAGTTGTTTTTTTAGGATTCATGATTAGGGGTCCTCTGAAACCTCTATGTCGCAGGGCAACAGCTCTAAATGGCCCAAAGGCAAAGGTAGAATCCGGTGGAGTTGTTGCTTTTGTAAGTTGCTGTGAGTCTAACTTAAATATGCCTTTGTTCCTGGTCTTTTTAGATCTTCCCTTTTGCTATTTTGTCTCACTGTGATGAGTCTATCTACTGCTTTTTGGGGGTTTCCTTTCCATTTTTGTGGGTCCATGTTTTTCTCCAGTTCTGGAAAATCCTTAGCTATTAAATCTTTGAGTGCTGCCCATTTCCTGATTTGCGTATTCTCTTCTGTTGTGACTGATTAGACGTGTGTCGGATCTTGACATTCTCTACGTCCTATGTATTTTTCTCATATTATATCCCTGAACTGCATTTTTCAGTACTTTTTGATTTTCATATTCGTTCCCTTAAGCTATAGATAAGTTGATTGTTATCCATCTTTTGGATTTTTAAATTCAAAGGTTTTCTAAAATGTCAGTATTGTTCTTTTTGACGTGACACCGATTGCTTTCAAAAGTGATACTCACACCCTCAGATTTTTCCTTATCCTCTGAATGCTTTTAAACATTCCACACCTGGCTTTTATATTCTTTGTAGGATAATCCCAATTATAGTATGGCTTTGTGTTTCCGAATCCTCTCCTTTTGTCACTCAGAGAGGCTTCTCCTCTTGGATTTTGGTTATTTATTTTATGATCTCATCTTTGATTCAACATAATTGCAGCATCTGTGCCCTCAGTGGGAATTGCTTTCTTCCAGAGATATTTGCTTCGGCTTTTGCTGGAAGCCAAGATAAATATTGACCTAAGACCAGTTTAGCTCCTGCCAAGAATGCTGCCTGCTAGAGGGCTCCCGGGTCCTGCTCTTGTTCGATGGGCCCCGGCCTGAATCTCCAGGTTCCTTCCACAGTGTTCGTATTTAATTGTACACACACACACACACACACACCAAACAAAAAAATCTGACCTTGCCCACAGCCTACGTTTCGGTTTCAACTCATAGGATTGGCTTTTCATTGGTTGTTTTGGTTTCACATTGTTTGGGGTTCTTGGGATTTTCTTTCTTTTTTAAAAACGCTTATTCTGTTGGGGTAAGAACACTTCACATGAGCTCTGTCCTCTTAACAAAAATTTAAGTGGACAGTACTGTTGACTCAAGGTACGCTGTTGAACAGCAGAGCTAGAACTCACCTTGCTTACCTGAAACTCTGTGCCCTTTGATTCCAAACTCCCCATTTCCACCTCCTCCCAGCCCCAGGCAGCTCGGTCCAGTCTGAGCCCATGGATTTGACTGTCTTAGATTCCACATGTAACTGGGATCATGAAGTGCTTGTGTTTCTGTGACTCGTTTTATGTCTCTAGGCACCGAGTCCTCGAGGTTCCTGCGTGTCCCATATTGCAGAATTGCCTTGCTTTTAAAGGCCGAATGGTACTCCACTGTATAGATCTAGCAAATTTTCCTTTTCATCTCTCGGTGGACACTTCGGTGGTTTCCACATCTTGGCTATTGTAAATAAGGCTGCATCGAACATGGTTATTCAGTTGCTTTGGTTGTCCAAGGTTAGACCTCGGGATTTTCTTTCACTCGTTAGGAGATCTACCAATTCTTAAAAGGCTTATAGAAACGTATGCAGGGTCCAGGCTGTACCATATTACAAGTCTCTTCAGGAAATCCACTTCTGCACACTTAAGAGTTTCCCAGCACCTTAGTGATGAAAAGGTTTTGAGGATCATCTCAGGAAAATCAGACCTTAATCTTAAGACTCGTATTACTCCCGGATTCTACTCTGCTTATAGAATGCAAGTCAGACTCCTTGCCGTTACATACAAGGGGCTCTGTGATTTTTCCCTTTCACGGATTTCGTCGTGTGTCATCCTCTGCGTCTACACGTGTATTAGGCTCCAGTCATGTTGGGCTGCTTAGGAAGCTCGTAATGCACATTTCACATCAGTCTCCCTCCAGCATCCTCCACACCCGTTCCTTCTACCTTCTCGACACACGGAGAAATCACGTCTGTCATCCTATCTTACAGTTCGGGATGGCACGTGATCGGGTTCTATCCAGTGACCCGTGGATGGACGCTGCTCACAGAACTAACCAATAAGTACCTCTGACATCACGCTACGCTCTTTCTCTTTTCTGACCTGTGAGTTTCCAGTGACCCGTGGATGGACGCTGCTCCCAGAACTAACCAATAAGTACCTCTGACGTCATGCTACGCCGTCTTTCTCTTTCCTGACCTGTGAGTTTCCAGTGACCTGTGGATGGACGCTGCTCACAGAACTAACCAATAAGTACCTCTGACGTCATGTGACGCTGTCTTTCTCTTTCCTGACCTGTGAGTTGAAACCATGATCGTTAAGTGCTGGATTCTGGATGCTGGATCATAGGCATCGGAAGAAAAAACGTGCTTTATGTTTGAGACTGGATTTACCAAAGTTCCGTCCTCCATACTGTGTTCTAGGTCCAGTAATTCTGATGGGTTTTATCTGCTAGTCAGTGAAACCATCATCATTCAAAAGTATCCCTCTGAGCTCATTGTGGACAGAATGAAGAGAGGACATTTAGAGAGAACAGACTCCTAAGTACTGAGATTTGATATTTAGCAAGTAGTGAGGAAGGATGTCTTCTATAGGGGAAACAGTAGATGTGAATTACGTTCAGTTCAGTCGAAAACCAGTGCGTCCCTTCAGATAAAAAGTAGGTAGTGTAAAAGTCTATGGACATCCCTGGAGATGCTGTAGTTTGTGTTTTCCATTAAATATCAGTCGTTAAGAGATACTAGGGTACATTCTCTGGAATGTTTCTCTATGTAAGTGCTGTATACTATATCCACCATAATGACTGAGAGATTTCTGGGCTTCACAGATCTGCAGATTCATAATCTGTAGAAGGAAAGCCCATGATTTGCTCCTTTAAAAGCTTGGGCAGGGGCTTCACTGGTGGCGCAGTGGTTGAGAGTCCGCCTGCCGATGCAGGGGACGCGGGTTCGCGCCCCGGTCCGGGAAGATCCCACATGCCGCGGAGCGGCTGGGCCCGTGAGCCATGGCCGCTGAGCCTGCGCGTCCGGAGCCTGTGCTCCGCAACGGGAGAGGCCACAACAGTGAGAGGCCCGCGTACCGCAAACAAACAAACAAACAAAAAATGCTTGGGCAATTCTTGCATGTTCTCAAGTTGGAAAAGTACGGACCTAACGAAATACCTGACAGCTATATAGTCATAAACACCCTCACCACCACCAGCACTACCATCACCATCATTATAGTCATCCTCGTCACCATATCATCATATACTACACATCATCAGCCCAAAGAGAACTGAATGAAAGAGTTCACTTATAAAAGGAGGGCAAATCTTACTTAACTTCACAGTTCTGCTATGCAACTTGACATGATTTCTTTTTTTTTTTTTTTTTTGCGGTACGCGGGCCTCTCGCTGTTGTGGCCTCTCCCGTTGCGGAGCACAGGCTCCGGACGCGCAGACTCAGCGGTCATGGCTCACGGGCCCAGCCGCTCCGGGGCACGAACCCGCGTCCCCTGAATTGGCAGGCGGACCCTCAACCACTGAGCCACCAGGGAAACCCTGCGTGAACTTTTTTTTTTTTTTTCTTTTGCGGTACGCGGGCCTCTCACTGTGTGGCCTCTCCCGTTGCGGAGCACAGGCTGCGGACGCACAGGCTCAGCGGCCATGGCTCACGGGCCCAGCCGCTCCGCGGCACGTGGGATCTTCCCGGACCGGGGCACGAACCCGTGTCCCCTGCATCGGCAGGCGGACTCTCAACCACTGCGCCACCAGGGAAGCCCTGGCGTGATTATTTATTTATTTTATTGAAGTATAGTTGATTTACAGTGTGGTGTTAATTTCTGCTGTCCAGCAAAGTGATTCAGATACACACACACACACACACACACACACACACATTCTTTTTCATATTCTTTTCCATTATGGTTTATCACAGGATATTGAATATAGTTCCCTGTGCTATATAGTAGGACCTTGTTGTTTATCCATTCTCTATATAACAGTTTGCATCTGCTAATCCCAAACTCCCAATATACCCCTCCCCCAACCCTTTCCCCTTGCACAACCACAGGTCTGTTCTCCATATCTGTGAGGCTGTTTCTGTTTCATAGATATGTTCATTTCTGTTGTATTTTACTTATGAGTGATATCATATGATATTTGTTTGTCTGACTTATTTTCCTTAGTATGATCATCTCTAGTTGCATGCATGATGCTGCAAATGACATTACTTCATTCTTTTTTATGGCTGAGTAATATTCCATTGCATATATGTACCACATCTTTATCCATTCGTCTGTCAATGGACATTGAATTCGCTTCCATTGGCATGGTATTTTGAAATGTCCCTTCAGTTCTAGTTTTTTCACCTGTGAGACAGGTACCTCTGTCTATTGAGATGGGCCAGTCGGGAACTTAAAGTCATAAAACTGCAGAACAGTAAGCAACCTTAAAATTAGTCCAGTTTTGTCCCATTCAACACTTATGGAAAACTAAATTAATAGAGAAGTGAAATGATTCACCCTATATCATCCAGATATAAAGGGGAGAATGTAGTGCTTAATTCCTTGTCTTTGGATGCATTTCCATTGCTTTGCCTACCAAATCGTAGTCAGTGAGTTACATTTAAATTACAGTCACATACCATAGACTAATCATCCCATGTAGATTGTATAAAAACTTATCTTGCAAATACACCACTCCGAGAATTCTCCTGGAAGTTGAGTTCGTCAGCTTGGAAAACCTCGCTGACCTGCTTCACTTCACACGGAGCTGCTTCTGAGTTCCCAGTCCCGACATTAGTGATCACTCCTCTCTGCAGCACAAGCTGATTAAAAAATGAGCTCTTTTGTCACCGACTTCTCTCTCAGAACAGTCGAATGTTCCATCAGCAGTGATCAAACGCTAGGAGATGGTGTGACTCACAGACACAGTTTTCTGTGTGCAAGCTTCCATCTTATTAGAGCTTAACACAAAAGTGCTTTGTGATGTTAGAATCTATTAAAATCAGCAAAGCAGACCTCTTCTCTAAGTCAGATGGTACATGCTTTTATTAATGCAACTGGTTCTTCTGCGCAGGTGGGCCTGTCATACACTGAGTCAGCATTCTGGGCTGTGACGTTCTGGGGTCACAGACAGTTTCCCAAGAGCTGTTTTCTTGCGAATGTTCATTTAAATTATTTCCAGATTAAAATGATGTCATATGGGATGATAGTATGACAAAATTAAACAAAACAAGGGGCCAGCTTTGAAAACAGTGTCGTCATTCCCAGAAATAAAGTTCTATTTTCTTTACATAGAAAGAATATCTGATGAACATGGTTCAGTATTTGGGGCGTACTGGATGAGTTTGCTCTGGCCATCATAACAAAATACCACAGACTGGGCGCCTAAAAAAACAAATTTATTTCTCCCAGTCCTGGAGGCTGGAAGTCTGAGATCAAATGTGGGCAGGGCTGGTTCTTTCTGAGGGCTCTCTCCTGGGCCTGTAGACAGCTGTGTCCTCCCTGTGTCCTCCCAGGGTCGTCCGTCTGTGTGTGTCTGTGTCCTGATCTCCTCTTCTTATAAGGACACCAGTCCTATGGGATTGGGACCTATCCTAATGACCTCATTTTGCCTTCATTCCCTCTTTAAAGACCCCATCTGCAAGTACAGTCACATTCTGAGGGTCCTGGAGGTTAAGATTTCAACATACGAATTTGGGGGGAGATACCATTCAGCCCCAAACAAGCACCTACCTATAGTGGTTGGTGTGTGCTAAGTCAGTTTAGAGGCTGGCGATACGGAAGTGAAGGTAAACCCAAGACTAGACACCACCTTGTGAATTTTACATTCCTGTGCGGGGGATGGAAAGCTAACACACCATGAGCCGACCAGAGAAACTACAGACAGTGCTGCGAAGAAATAAAGCAGGCATGTCTGATGAGTGTAATTGAGGAGATGGCTCACAGAATGCATAAGATGGTCAGCGAGGTTCCAGGGTCTGAGAATGAGACATCTGAGCTGAGCCCAAAGGAGGAGTTGGGGCCAGCCATGCAAAGTCCTAGTAAGGAGTCTAACAGGCGAAGAAAACAGATTTGCAAAATGGGGTTGGGGGGGGGGGCTTTGAGGTAGGGTCCGTGGTAACTTCAAGGAGTGAAAATCCAGGAGAGCAGACCACGTGTGGTAAGGAAGAGGATATGAGAATTACACCATCACCCCCATTTCAGGGTGAATAAGGCCAGATAAGGGGCTGGAGTTCTCAAGTGTGATGAGAAGACAGTCTGCGTTTGAAATAGGGGGGTATCTGCTAAGATTTATATTTTAAAATGTGCTTTCTGGCAGCTCTGTGGAAATTAGGATGATTGGCACATCCCGGATGTGGTGATACATGAGTAATGTAGGACAGATTCAGTTACTTGTTATCAATCAACCGGATGCTACAGTTTTCACTAAAGCAGGAAAAGCTAGCGAAAAGGACACTTTGTGGAAAGGTGAGGAAAAGAATCAAGACTTCTGCTTTGAAAGATGATTTTCAGTTGATGAGATCACATATAAAGTTTAGTGTGCAGCAGCGAATTAGATATAATTTCATAATGTATCGAGATGCTCAGAGTTCAACTTTGTTGCATTACCTGCTATTCAGGGATCACACGATTGGACTACATCAGTTATTCTCAGAAATAGGACTTCAGTCAATGTTTCATTTCTAACCAAGGTGAACTGCATTAAAAGCCAAAAGAATATAATTGTTCCCAACACTGGAAGAAATGGTAATTATGTAACATGATAGAGGTATTAGCTATCACTACAATGGAGATCACCTTGCAATATAAGTGTATCAGATCAATATGTTACACAGCTTCGACTTACACAGTGTACGTCAAATTTATCTCATTTGTATGTATATTTGTATGTCAAATATATCTCAAAAAAAACAACCCAAAACCTGCAACTATTTCCTAAGGGAGGAGAGAGGAATATATACACATACATATAATATTTTTACTTATGTTATGTATTTATGTTATAAATTAGTATTATATTTTTATTTTATATATATATGAATCTCTAGAGATATATATGAAAATAATAAAATTCAAATTTAAGACAATTATAAAGCAATTACAGATGGAAGCCAGAATTGGAATTGAATTGCCACTTCTTTAGCCACTGGGTTACTTTTATACATACTGTGTTCTTACTCTGCCTTGCTTGGAATTATACATTTTCCTGTAATACTTTTTTCTAGTTTCTGGTGTTGAAAAAGACATGAGCACTTCACGTAATTAATGATAACAGATGTTCTCAGGATGTTTAATTCTTACAATGTTTTCAACATGTGGCTCGGCAGAAATGTCCCTCACCCGATTTCCTCAGAAGACTGAGATGCACAGTTGGGAATTGAACACATCCACCAGCAGTTCATTCATTCATTGATCCATTCAGGTATTTAGCAACTATTTATTGAGAACCAACTATATTTGTAAGTGAGTATAATTATAATTAACAACAATAATATCATCTTAGTCATTGCAAGAACTCAAAATCCCATGCCTTGGGATTTTTATTTTTCTATTTTCTCAACCTCTGCACAATCTTGTTTTAATCGATAAGATTGTAGGATTTTAAAGTGAAAACATGCATTTGCCTCACCTGTTAAACTATCCAGTGCATCGCAAATACTAAGCAGTGTGTTAGGAACTGAGTGATTCTTGGAATGCTCAATCATTTGGGATTTTACATAATGATTCCCTTCTCTTGGACTTGCTTAAGCTGCTTCATCCTAACATAAACTCTACCCTGTAGATTTCATTTTTAAAAGATGTTCTTTTTTTTTTAAGTCGTACACTTAAATAATCTTTATTATGCATTGGGTTCCTATCATCGTTTCATTGAATGAATTTTAACAGTGTCCCATAACAAAACACAACCATCTGCCGATTCTTTTCAACACGTGTATCATTTAAAAAAAAATGTTTATAGCACATAAATATAAGAAATAGGTTCTCTTCCCCTAAATAGGCCAGCAAGAATGGAACCTTGAAAGTAAACAATCTTTTATTGTTTTCCAACTAATTCTTAGAATGATAAATAAGTTGTCCTTGATTTTTACAATCATGCTCGAAAAGGGGAAAAACGTCTTAAAAGTCTTTTATTTAAACAAGCCTCATGTCTAAAGTAGCATACAGAACGTTTGGACTCCGGGGAGGCGAACTCGATGACCTTGGGCAAGTCCTTTTTCTTTTAAATGCCTCATTTTCCTGGAAAATAAAATGATCTCCATGGCTGCTTTCAGTACAATGCAGCTATGCTTCATCCAGAAGGGGAATAAACCTAATGGATCCCATGAGATAGTGTTTATTTCAGGAACCAAAAGCAGCTGAGCATGAAAGTAATGTCCCAGACTTAACATTTCATTATCTGCCCACACCAGGTTGCTTCCGGTGCCTGTCAGTTACAGAAATCTGCAAGTGAATGAAACAGTCCTTGTGCAGAGCTGGTAGAGTCCTTCCGCTTAATTATGATATTAACATATCCTTGTGAGAAACAGTTCACCTAATGTTGTTTACTAGATCATCCTTTCAACACAGGTGGTGGTTTTTATTTTATTTTTATTTTCCGTTTTCGTTGTTAGCAACTCACTGGATAGAGTGTCCTTGTATTGGCAAGGAGCCTCCACTGGTTGAATGCCTAGGTATCAGGTTGGCCGAAAAGTTCGTTCGGGTTTCTCCATACGATGTTACGGAAAAACCAGAGTGAACTTTTCGGCCAAGCCAATAGTAAGGAATGTTACCATAAAGTAGACGTAGGGCTTCTTTTTTGGCAGAACTTGGCCAAGGGTCAAATCACCCATGGACTTTTGAATAAAAATCTTTATAAAAACTTAAATTCTTATCCCAAATAGGAAAGTCTCTATGTAGAACGTACGCATGGATTTCTTAAGATCCCTAAATTTATCTGTGTGTCAGATGGTCATGTTCTCCCCAGTGAGTGGATGTTTACCTAGTGATTGCTGGTGATGACATAAGCCATTGCGGAAGCTCAGCCTCGTGGCTTTTAAGGATACGTCCGTATAGCCACCCATTCGTATACTAAAGTACATGAAAAGAAAATGCGTGGCATTACTCCAAGGACCTGTCACAGTCCTTAAAACGTTACAGTTTATTGACAAAGAATTAAATATGCACGCCGATGAGTACATTTAGCTAGATTATCCCTCCAGATATTTATAGTAAGCTCGGAGTCATGTTTTCTACATGAGAAATTGTCAGTAAAGTTCTCCTGGTTACAACTGTTTT
The DNA here is from genome assembly GCF_949987515.2 of Delphinus delphis. Classification (NCBI taxonomy): domain Eukaryota; kingdom Metazoa; phylum Chordata; class Mammalia; order Artiodactyla; family Delphinidae; genus Delphinus; species Delphinus delphis. The sequence goes on from NC_082704.1 coordinate 123,394,399, forward strand.
AATATTTGAATCCAGCTATCCTTTCTACATCCAACTGTTGCAGTTCCTGTTTTGAATTTTTCCAGATAGTGCTTCTTCCTCTATTTTCCAAACTTGCTACCCTTTCAGACACACTAGTGAGTACATTCAAAGATGTCCTGCCATCTTCCTGCACTAATTAATGCTCCGTGGGTGCACGGGGACTTAGGAGTACACCTGGTGAAGTTCACGGGTTTTAACCTTGAGTGTTCTTTCTGAACGTGTAAGCGGTTCTGTTTCATCTCCTACTATTTCCATCGTATGATTTCTATCAAACAGTGGAAGCTGTTTAGTTACGTTGATACCTACAGTGAGGCAGGAAGCCAGGCGACATCCCTGCAACTTCCTCTCTCTTAGCTTTCAACTTGCACTAGGAAGAGTACACAGGTGAGCACTTTTGTACCGTCTCCATAGTGACGTCCTATGCTATATGCACTGTCTATATTTTATTAAGGTAGAGGGTGAGCAATTTGAACTCACTTATCAAATACAGCTTAAGTGAAAGTGTGTAGTGTTTGTAGGATGGTGCGGCTAAACCAGCAGACTTTAACTCCAAATTGTCAGCCCTCTTAAGATACTTTCCCTCCCTCACCTGGTTAATATCTAACCAATGAGTTTGGTCTCAAATTTGATGGACCTGTCTGGGGAGAGCCTTGCCAAGTCTGTTTAAGATTTTCCTTCTCTTATCTACAGTATATTTTTTTGGATATTAGTAAAACATTTATTGAGCGTCTGCTGCATGCCAGGCATTATGGGTTTTTTAAAACTTTTTTTAAATTGAAGTATCATTGATTTATAATGTGTTTCAGGGGTACAGCAAAGTAACTCCTTTATACATATATATGTATCTATTTTTTTCATATTATTTCCCCATATAGGTTATTACAAAATATTGAGTAGAGTTCCCTGTGCTATACAGGGTCCTTGTTGGTTATCTATTTTATATATAGTAGTATGTATATGTTACTCCCAAATTCCTAATTTATCCACGCCCCCTTCCCCTTTGATAACCATAAGTTTGTTTTCTATGTCTGTGAGTCTGTTTCTGTTTTATAAATAAGTTCATTTCCTTAATTTTTGTTAGATTCCCCATATAAGTGACATCATATGGTATTTGTCTTTCTCTTTCTGACTTACTTCACTTAGTATGGTAATCTCTAGGTCCATCCATGTTGCTACAAATGGCATTATTTCATTCTTTTTATGGCTAATATTCATTATATATATGTACCATATCTTCTTTATCCATTCATCTGTCGATGGACACTTAGATTGCTTCCATGTCTTGGCTACTGTAAATAGTGCTGCTATGAACTTTGGGGTGCATGTAGCTTTTTGAATTACGGTTTTCTGCAGATAATGGGTTGGCCAAAAGGTTCATTCGGGTTTTTCTATGAGATGTTACGGAAAAACCTGAACGAGCCTTTTCGCCAACCCAATATATGCCCAGGAGTGGGATTTCTGGATTATATGGTAGCTCTATTTTTAGTTTTTTGAGGAACTTCCATACTGTTCTCCATAATGGCTGCACCAACTTACATTCCCACCAGCAGTGCAGGAGGGCTCCCTTGTCTCCACACCCTCTCCAGCATTTATTGTTTGTAGACTTTTTGATGAGGGCCACTCTTGCTTTGTATATACTCTCTCATTTTGTAGATAACCCACTAGAACAGTGGTTGTCAGGAATGCTATGGAAAGCTTGTTAACACACAGATTCTTGCAAAAGCTTCTGATTCAAAAGGTCCAGGGTGGGGTCCATACAGTTTAACTTCTAAACTTCCCCAGGTTCATTCATCTGCTGCACTGCAGACCACGCTTGGATTAACACAGAGCTGCTACAGGGAGAGGGCTGGGTCATGCATTCCCTACTGAAAATGATATCCCTAGATGCTGTGGCAAAGGCAACACAAATTCACTTATGCAGCTACGTGAATTCATCAACTATTCAATATATGGACACAGAGGAAACGTTATCTTAGTCGGCCAGTTGGTTTCTTCCACTCACACCCTTATTTCCACGTTTCGCTCATGATAGAAGGGAAGCATTTACAATAAATTTGGGAAGATGAAGAGAGAAAAGGGAAAAAAAAAGACTAAATGAGTAAATAGGACAAAAAAATACAATATGTCTGTATTCCATCACGTCCTTTTTCAGTACAACTTTCAGGTTATCACTAAAGAAATAACAAGGTGGGAAGATTATGAGCTTGCTACTGCAGTGGTGATGCTATAGGGCAAAGGAAGTCAATCTGCATATCCTTAGACATTCTTTATGAAAAATCGTTTTCTCAACCTTTTCCTGAAGCTAAGAATTGTGACGTGGCATGTATTTAGACGTGGAGGGTGACCAAAAAAAAAGTCAGGTTATTCACCCATTTGGAAGGGTTCAAAGGCTGTTTTTTATAACCTAGAGTTTCTGATAATCTTTTATTAATGTTAACTTTTCTCCACTAAGAATAGAAACAGTTTTTGAAATCTGGAATTTCAGGATTTAAATCATGGAAAAGAATTTAACGTTCTTATAATCTGAGTTGTGAGTGTTAAATTTGGATTGGGCAAAATGTTCGACAGGGAGAGGGTTGGGTCATGCATTCCCTACTGAAAATTTTATCCCTAGATATTATTATGGCATAAGATGTTATGGAAACACCCGAACGAACATCTTGGCCAACCCAATAAACAACAATGGCCTCGCCTCTCTGACTCAGCACTTGGCCAGGTTCACATGTTCTGTGTGGTTTGACTGTAGGAAGAAAACTGGTGTATAGCCACAGAAATCTCCTCGGTGTGCCCTGAAGAAGTAAAAATTGTCCATGTGACTTGAGCACACATAACAGAAACACACACCCGTCCCTGAGCTACCGGCTCATGGTTTATCTGTTGATCACTGCTGTGCTAAGTTAATTAAATCCAAAGAAAGAAAGTGTGGGTCAGCTGAACGCTTGAAATAAATCCACTGAGCTCAGCAGACATGGGAGGGTGGGCGATGCGTGTTCCTCAGAGTTTTTGTGGACGGGGCTCTGTTGTCTTTGTGTGTTTTCCTTCAGTACATTTCACTAAACTGATTTTATAGGGAGCCATCAGCGGTAGACCAATGTCTGTGAAAGCTGGTAATGAAGTAATAATGGCTGCATGAGTTTGCCCAGATGCCGTAACAAAGTGCCCCAGACTGGGGGGCACTTAAACAGCAAACATTTGTCTCCCCCAGTCCCGGAGGCTGGAATCTGAGATCCAGGTGTGGGCAGGGCTGGTTCTTCCTGAGGCCTCTCTCCTGGGTGTGTAGATGGCCGTCTCCTCCCTGTGTCCTCCCGGGGTCATCTCTCTGTGTGTGTCTGTGTCCTTACCTCGTCTTCTTACAAGGACACCCACCCATCCTATGGGATCAGGACCCACCCTGATGACCTCATTTTACCTTCATCCCCTCTTTAAAGACCCCAGGTCCAAATCCAGCCACATTTGAGGTCCTGGGGCGTAGGGCTTAAATGCATGACTTTTGGGGGGATATAGTTCAAGCCCAGTCCCTGGTTTGTGTACGTGGAGGTGATCTAATGCAGACCAGTTGAAACAAGGTGGACATTTCTGTCGAACCATTTGCAGTAGATAGGCCACTGGCTAAAACGTAAGCTCTGCATTGTGCTCTCATAATGTTCTCCAGTTTAATCACTAAATACAGTTTAACAGCCATCTTTGTTGATTTTTATGATTTTGGCAATAATTCCTCCTCCGTCTCGTGTTTCCACATTTTCCCACACATCATACCCACTTTCAGTGTGTATTACCTAAAGAACAGAATTTGAACATAAACCTTCCTAACAAGTATAAAAAGCCCAATCCAGGGCTTCCCTGGTGGCGCAGTGCTTGAGAGTCCGCCTGCCGATGCAGGGGACACGGGTTTGTGCCCCGGTCCGGGAAGATCCCACGTGCCGCGGAGCGGCTGGGCCCATGAGCCATGGCCGCTGAGCCTGCGCGTCCGGAGCCTGTGCTCCGCAACGGGAGAGGCCGCAGCAGTGAGAGGCCCGCAAAAAAAAAAAAAAAGAAGCCCAATCCATCCTCCAGCCTTTCAGTCCTCTCCGATTATCCTCCAGGAGCCCCAATTCTGAACTTCAATTGCTGAGTGTCAAACGGTTTCATAAAGGTAGCATGGGTTAGACTCATATATCTTTCCAGAATTTCTGTTTTACCTTCAATTCTACAACAAACCCCTTGAAAACTATGTTATTAAAGAGAGAACATTTGGCAATATTTCGATTTCCAAGTATAACTCAAGTTCAGCAAGATCAAGCCAGATCGTAGAGATGGGAATTTTTTTTGGGGGGGGAGGGGTAAGGGGTGGGAACTACCTTCTAATTCTAAGTAATGGGTTATAAAGGGAGACATCGGAGGAAAAATATTTTTGTTCTTTAAATATCACAATGGAAAAATTAAACTCAGTATCACGTGATATTTAACATCATTTTCCATGAAATACAATGAGAAGTAAGGAATACATATATTAATACTATTTACCATATTGATAAACATACACATACTCTTTGTTTATTTAGTTGCTACAGAAAAGCCGATGGTGTGGATTCTGACTACATACCTCATGGCCTCCTGAAACTATGCTCTTTCTAAAATTCTCCATCACTCTCATCTTTAACTTGAAAGCTTGCGAGAATAAAAGACATCGCCATGGACCCTTTGGTCCTCACCATTAAGTGTTTTTATTCAAATTTTCTCTTGTCCTGGAGTATAGAAGCAAACATGGGGAAGTCTCCAAACTCTTAGTGAAATTCGAGGGAGTGCGTGCGTCTGCTCTTTGCACACCTCAGCATGAGATGGCATAGAAGCAGCATCACTGCATCTTTAGTCATTTAACCAGAGTTGATATCATAAAATTTCCCAAAGGTTCCTAAATAGCTGGTCCAGCAGTTCCTTTCAGATCTGTAAAACCCAAAATGTACAGGTGATGTATTTGTAGGTGATAGTTTGAGTACGTGTCATAAAATCTCCACCAAAAAAGACATCTATACTGATTTCAACAGATACTTTATAACTTGCTTACAGCACAGGTGGGAGCTGACTGCTTTAGCAGAAACACTGAGTCAGGAAGGGGGGCTGAGCAGGGTAGTGTTGAGGGGAAAGAGGAAGAAATATGGAAACAGAAAGTTCCTTTGGAAATAAACGAGGACATCAGGCATGCTTTAGAAAGAATCGCATGGGGAAGTGCAATCTGCAGTCTCAATTCCGTCGCCCCACGAAATTTTCAGCAAGTGTTTCCTTTTTTGCCACCGTGTCTTGTATCTGGCTCTGTTGTAAGGAAGCCGAAAAGTTCTGAGTCTTGGAGGGTTGAGAGCAGGAGAGACGGGTGTCCGCGTGCAACGTAACTCTGTGGACACTGTGTGCATTTGAGCATCTTCTGGGGGAAGGGTCCCAGGTTCCAGGGATGTGCGGGATATTCAGCGGCTCTGCCAGCCTCAGAACCAGAGGGCCACAGAGGGCAGACGTCCGCAGCTTGGTCATTGAATCGTAGACCGCACATCCTTCTGGAGGTGGCGGGCTTTGCCATTTATCATTGCTTTTTAAAATCCATATACCTAAAAGTAAGCACAGGAAAAATGAACCATTTTATACTTCCATTTAAAAAAATAATCTTTTGCTACCTTAATGTCCTGGGACCCATGCTGATAAGACTTCAATGCCTTTCATGTATTCTGTACGTTTTCCTTATCCGTAGCTCCCGCACATGATAATATCTGTAGTATTGATTAATGTTTTAGAACTTGCTGCTGTGGTGTCAGACCCACTTGAGTGGAACAGCAGTCTTCTTGGGTCCTATGACGGCCAAACACTGACACGCCAAGTGTCTGGTGAGTTAAAGGGCAAGCAGCAGACACCATGCAGAGAATCAACAGAGCTCCCAACATCGCCTCATTCCACGTCTGGGACACGTGTCTTCACAAAGGACCATGCTGATCAGGAAAAGACAGCCTCAAATCGGGGAAGGAACCACCTGTCATATGTCAGCATGGACATGGGGTCTTCTCAGGGGTCGAGTGATCGCCTGCAGTTGTAGGGTCAGCCCATCCAGACAGCCACCCAGGACTTGATCTCATCAAGAGGTCCTTGCTCCATGGTCCTCAGATGGACGCTCATTTATCCTGGATTCATCCTACATAAAACCCCAACAGTTCCTGTCTTTAAGGATGCAGAGAATGTTGTCGAAGGGTCAGATCTCCAGGCTTCCATGAAATGACAGGAGAAGCTGCAGAATCACGTGCTAAACAGTGTCCTCCACATGGAAGAGGACAAGAGGACAGAGGAGGTAGGGGAGGGCGAAGGGGGGAGAGTAGGCTTCTCCATGCTTCTTGAACGATGATGAAGAATGATGGTGATGCCACCTTCACTTGGTCTTTCAAGAAGACACTGATTTGAAGGCGTAGGTATGTCACACTAGCATATGGTTTTTAGAGATAATTATCAAACCAGCCAGGCAGTGTGCAAAGCCTTGGCAACATAAGGATGTGTAAGAGAAACTTTCTAACGTCAGAAAGCCATCACCACTCCCTCAAATGGGAATCTGGCTCTGTCTGTCTTACACACACACACACACTTTATAAAAGTCCTGGTCTGCAGGCTAAGAACATTCCAGAATTGTGTCTTGGAGAAGCTTTACCTTCAATGTGGGAGAATCAGTGCAGGAGCTCTAGGATGAATACTTCCAAATATTGTTACATTAAAGTGTTGTCAAGACTAAGGTAGTTCCGTAGAGGATATCACAGAACAAAATGCAAGTGAGGCTGTCTGTAGTAAATTAGAAAGCTTAATATCCTTTTTCAATAACAAAATGAACTTGATATGTCCCCTGATATATAAAGCATTAAACTGGCTTGTGTATAAAATTATGTCTCATGAAATAAAACTGGATGAAAGTGTGTAAACAAAACAGAAAGTTAATTAAAATTTATCCACGTTGTGAAGTAACCAGCAAGCTGTCACAATGAATTTCCTAGTAAAAGACAAAGAGGACTGTGGGTATTAAAAAAGTAACAAGATTAAAATTCTACTAAAAAATAAAAAATAATTTAAAAAGTAACAAGAAATTGTGCAACATATAACTTGAAAGAATCCTGTGTACAATAATAAAGTAACATAAACACATTAAGTTACAAAGTAATTTTTACATTTTAATGATAGAAATTGGCGGTTTCCTATAATTCTATAAACATACATACCCTAAGACCAGTCAGCCCTACTCCTAAATATTTGCATAAGAAAAGATGAAAATATGTCCACCAAATATTTGTCCAAGAATGCTCATAGCAGGTTTATTCATACTAGCTCAATATTCCAGGTGTTCACAGATAGGGAGATGAGTGAAAAAAAAAAAGGTGGTATATTTATACAATGGACTACTACTTAGTAATAAAAAGATACGGACTACCGATACACAAAATCACATGGATGAATCACATGGATGTCACTCTATGACATAAATCACAGCAAGGTCCTTTTTGACCCACCTCCTAGAGAAATGGAAATAAAAACAAAAGTAAACAAATGGGACCTAATGAAACTTAAAAGCTTTTGCACAGCAAAGGAAACCATAAAGAAGACAAAAAGACAACCCTCAGAATGGGAGAAAATATTTGCAAATGAAGCAACTGACAAAGGATTAATCTCCAAAATTTACAAGCAGCTCATGCAGCTTAATAACAAAAAAACAAACAACCCAATCCAAAAATGGGCAGAAGACCTAAATAGACATTTCTCCAAAGAAGATATACAGAGTGCCAACAAACACATGAAAGAATGCTCAACATCACTAATCATTAGAGAAATGCAAATCAAAACGACAATGAGATATCATCTCACACCAGTCAGAATGGCCATCATCAAAAAATCTAGAAACAACAAATGCTGGAGAGGGTGTGGAGAAAAGGGAACCCTCTTACACTGTTGGTGGGAATGTAAATTGATACAGCCACTGTGGAGAACAGTATGGAGGTTCCTTAAAAAGCTACAAATAGAACTACCATATGACCCAGCAATCCCACTACTGGGCATATACCCTGAGAAAACCATAATTCAAAAAGAGTCATGTACCAAAATGTTCATTGCAGCTCTATTTACAATAGCCCAGAGATGGAAACAACCTAAGTGTCCATCATCGGATGAATGGATAAAGAAGATGTGGCATATATATACAATGGAATATTACTCAGCCATAAAAAGAGATGAAATTGAGCTATTTGTAATGAGGTGGATAGACCTAGAGTCTGTCATACAGAGTGAAGTAAGCCAGAAAGAGAGAGACAAATACCGTATGCTAACACATATATATGGAATTTAAGAAAAAAAAAATGTCATGAAAAACCTAGGGGTGAAACAGGAATAAAGACACAGACTTACTAGAGAATGGACTTGAGGCTATGGGGAGGGGGAAGGGTAAACGATGACAAAGCGATAAAGAGGCATGGACATATATACACTACTAAACGTAAGGTAGATAGCTAGTGGGAAGCAGCCGCATAGCACAGGGAGATCAGCTCGGTGCTTTGTGACCGCCTGGAGGGGTGGGATAGGGAGGGTGGGAGGGAGGGAGACGCAAGCGGGAAGAGATATGGGAACATATGTGTATATATAACTGATTCATTTTGTTGTGAAGCTGAAACTAACATACCATTGTAAAGCAATTATACTCCAATAAAGATGTTTAAAAAAAAAAAAAAAAAAGATACTGAAAGGAAGAAACAAGACACCAAAACCCAAACTCTTATTTTACCATTTATATGAACTTGAGAAAAAGCAAAATAATCCTGTGATTTAAAAAGTCAGAACGCTATTGTCCAGCTGGGTGGGGATGTGAATTGATTGGGAATTCCGCGAAGGAACTGAGTGAGGGTGAATTCTGCATCTTGACAGAAGTTTAATTATACAGGTATACACCTTTGTTTAATTCTACAGGTGTACACCTTTGTACCTGACCCATAGACAGGTACACTCAGAATTGTGTACCCATAAACAAATATTGATAATATAATGATTGATTTTTTAAGTCATTGATATATTCTAAATATATTCTAAATATGTATTTAGAAATATATATGTAAAAGAACAGAAAGAGGCGTGAATTCATCGATAGCGATGTCATAAATGTACTAAAGAAAAATGTCCTTCTCTGCAGATGTTCAATGTGCTTCACTGTACTGTTCTTCCAGCTTTCCTGTTGTGTTTGAGAATTTTAATATTCCACATTGGAAAAAAATAATGTAATAACAGAACCATATCTTAGAAAAAGCTAAAGCATTGTACTTCAGTGGAGGCAAGAAAATAGAAAAGACTTTGCATAAGTTACCTAGAACACCAGTGTTGTAAATGAGCTTTGAGATGGTAATTGTTCTTTTTAAGGAATCTCCAAGTGAGGCGTGTTGATGAGTTCGCTTTACGTGACTTTTGCCACATGTATTTTACTGGAGGGAATATTTTTGACTTCTTCATAACCACAAACAAGATGTAATCTGCATTTAACTGAGCATGATGATGCAAGGAAGATTCGTGTTTCTTTGTTCGACACAAATATATAGATATTACATGAATTTATAAACTGGAACCCTACTGTGAATTGGATCATAAACTCATTCTTCCAGCTGTTTGTACATGCATATAAAAATATTATTACCATGAGTTCGCACGACCAGTCGTTTCTCTCTCAGACATTCTTTAGAGGTTGTTGTGCTAGAGATATATTACGGAAACAATTTCCACAATTAAATTAATTCAAATCATATTACGTGCTGTGTAATAAACACACAGCATCAAATCTAAAAAGCACTTGAATCATGTCTTCTTCATATATTAATAATAAATTACTGATATGGTAATTAGTAATTTAGCTAATCGTTTTGCAAGAAATGACCACAGAAAAGAACCAGTGACTCGAGAACCTGTTATTTGGATGCACTTTTCAATTTAGCCTTTTTTTTTTTTTTTCTGTTGAGTATGGGAACCCTTTTCAGGAAATGTAACCAACTTTAAATCTTTGTGCCAAGATCCTTTCTTTTGAGACGATAAAGAGTATTGATCTTAGATTGATTCCTAATATTATAATTACTGTTTCAACATGAAGGTATATTTACTAGATTCTTAAATTAACCACACCCTGATCAGCTATTGTATTTAGTATCATTCAAGGCAGGTAGAAATTTCGAGTTTGGCATGAAAGTCCTCAGAAATGTGAACTCTTTGCTTTCTGTGATGTTCGTCCAGGGCACAGTGATGTTGGGCTGTACAATCCTTTTATGTCAACCATTTTTTCCCCCTGCTAGCTTTAATAATCTTGCTTTGTCCTCAGAATGAATCATGATATATTGGTATGAGTTTATTTACTATGCTGAGGATTTAAAACTTTTTTTTTTTTTTCTGGACACTCTGTCTTTCATTTCTGGGAAAGGCATGATTTCTTAAGTCATACCATGCTTGGAAATTTTTCGTCATATTTTTATCTGATGTTATAGACAATATCCTTTGCCCATGTGGTTTGATGCCTTTACTGATTCCTTCACTGTAATTTTAGCTTTTTTGGACTTTTGGTTGTGAAAAAATCTGCCATATTTAATCAGAAGTTCTCCTCTTCTATTTTGTTGCTCTGATTCAGTTACTATTCGTTCCATACCCCCCCCCACTTTGCCAATTTGTTTCTCCCATTATGTTCTATCCCATGATAATAAGACTGCTCCCCTCTGCAAGTACATTTTCAAATACTGTTTACAAAAATCATCCAATTATTTATTACATGTAGTTGGAATTTCTGTAAAATTATCAGCCCCTACTCTCTTTTCCATCAATAAAATTAGCTTTATAATTATTAACTTCCTTTCTAAATGTTCTGCTAATTCCTAAATGTTCACTGAGTCAGTTTTGGGCACTCAAGTCTGTCCATTATTATAATTTCTCTTGAGGTATATAGTTCTTCTTTCAAGAATTCTCTTTTGGCAGTTGGAAAACTCATTCAAAGACTGTAGCCTTATCCATTGAGTGAGATGTATCATTCTCCACTTTTTCATTCTCTCTTTATTGAGATACGTTCATATTTGATGGTCCAGTCCAATAAATCAGGTGTCATCAATGGAATTCCTTTCAATTAATTCAGTGATGTTTAAATCAGAATTTTTTTTTTTTTTTGCCGTACGCGGGCCTCTCACTGTTGTGGCCTCTCCCGTTGCGGAGCACAGGCTCTGGACGCGCAGGCTCAGCGGCCATGGCTCACGGGCCCAGCCGCTCTGCGTCATGTGGGATCTTCCCGGACCGGGGCACGAACCCATGTCCCCTGCATCGGCAGGCGGACTCTCAACCACTGCGCCACCAGGGAAGCCTGGAATATTTTTAATTATAGTAGTTTAAATTAGCTCAGAAAATAACTTTAGGGCTGAAACTCCTTAAATGCTGTTGTTGTTAATTATATATTTTTTTTCTTGTGGTATAGGATAATCCTTGCGTTCAGTCCCCCAGAATTTTTTAGTTTGCTGTGACGTCCATTTTCCTATTCACTTCCCTCTAGGGATACTTTTTATTTACAGTATTGTGTTGAAAAATAACATTCACTAAACACAACCCCCTGCACATTTTGAATCATGTCTTTAAAGGATCAATCTGTGTTCTTTTTACTCTATCTCAGTGGAAAGCAGTTGGTCTCGTCTTCCAACCAGAACTTTCTGGGACACAGCTTCATCTTCCTTTGCTTCCTTAAGCCATGGGGTGCAGACTCGATTCAGTACATCCTTTGTTTACGTTCTTGGTTTCTTTGTGGCTCTGTAGATCTTGCCTCAGGATCCATGCGCAGCCTCAGGAGCGAATTAGGAGAAAGATGGGGGTTTTGGTTATATCTTTATTTTCTGCAAATGCATATTTCATATGTAAAATTCATTCAACATTGATCATTCGTTGGTCAGGCTGTGAATAAACTGTGCAGGAAACATGCTGAACCTTGAGTTTCAGTGTAACTCACATATCCCTTTGGGGAAGCAGTTGAACATAAATTCAAAGACTCCCAGATTGATGTTCTTAAAGATAGAATGAAATATTTGAGGTTTGTCATTTTCCTTCCTAAAATCATACAGAGAACTTTATAATTATATCTTGAAACATGCAAAGTAGAAAACGAGCATAGTCTTCTCCTAAATCAATCTGGAAAGAAACCAGATTTATTCTAATCGATGATGTCACTGTCCATAGAGCTAATAGGAAAACCGTCACTTCTCAGCAGAGATATTAATCCACATTCAGATTACGTTTTTAGTAGGTGGAATCCACAGGTTTTTTGGTGATTGTTATTTGTATTGAAATACTGCAATTTCTGACCTAAGACTACCGTTTTGGTGTTTTCAAGATGCACTAAAAAGGGTTCCCGTTGTGTGTGAAATACCAAAGAATGCCTTGAATCCACCAAACTCAGAATACCAGCTTTATAGCTGACAGTGAATATGCCAGAGATTCTGCGTAATCACTGCTTGAGAAATAAATGACTAAAGCTAAAAAAAAATTACTTTCAACAGTACAGAGGCTGCTGGTATTTATCTACAGATCAAAGAAATAATGCATAGTTCTAGAGTAAGGAATCAGACCAGACAGTGGACAGAAATACTTCAAGTGCTTTGCTTTCCTCATGACTCCACATAGAGACGTCTTCCTCTGAGAGGGTTGACTGATGAAAAGTTTTTGTGGGTTTTTGTTGTTGTTGTTTTTTTGTTTGTTTGTTTTTGTTTTTAAAAATTTTTTTTTTAATTAAGGATACTTTAATTTATTTATTTATTTTTGGCTGTGTTGGGTCTTCGTTTCTGTGCGAGGGCTTTCTCTAGTTGTGGCAAGCGGGGGCCACTCTTCATCGCGGTGCGCAGGCCTCTCACTGTCATGGCCTCTCTTGTTGTGGAGCACAGGCTCCAGACGCGCAGGCTCAGTAGTTGTGGCTCACGGGCCCAGTTGCTCTGCGGCATGTGGGATCTTCCCAGACCAGGGATCGAACCCGTGTCCCCTGCATTAGCAGGCAGATTCTCAACCACTGCGCCACCAGGGAAGCCCTGTTGTTGTTTTTATCAAAGAGGGCCAAATCACCTTGCAACATTCAATCTGCCAATGCCTTTGGCAATTTGATCATTTCCAAGACCATCATAATATTCAAATCTTCCAGCCTGAATTTTTGCAAAATATGTGAACATTTTTAATGCACTCTTCAGTGTCTTTGATGGAAAAAGAGAAAATTCTCTATTTCTGTTGGAGAAACAACCTCGGAGACCATTTACAGGATATGAAAGGATGCCTTCTTTGGCAACTGCTGGGAAGAACACCGTGCAATCTTCAGTGTGACCGTAAAGACGACAGTTAATATTGACAAGAGTCTGAAACGGGGATGCATCATGGCTCCTGGTAGGGTTTTTATCCGAAGAGAGGAGTCCAAATGCAGCAGACCAACAGCAGCAGAAGCAAGAATGAACACGACAAGAGTAGGTGGGAATTTGGAAATGATTAAGGAACTTAGGCTGTTCAGGATGTTACGGCTAAAACTTGGTTTGAATACGGCGTCGTCGAAAGAGAACACTCTACCATGGAATTCTTTGAACCTGTATTGACAACCAGCCTTAAAACCTTCTAGGTGTGTATAATGGGATAAGTTCTGGGATCTTTCGGTCTTTTAATCTTCCTGTCAGCATATCAGACATCATAGCACTTGCTCCAAAAATGGCTGTGGAAATCGATTTAGACCAATTGTGTAGAAATATTCAATCGGGAGCCTGACATACAATATGAATTTAATAAAGGGAGATTCCAAGTGGAATGTCGACATTCAGTTTTCATATTCAGCAATGTTATGAATTAACTTGAATATCAGAATTACTTTATATCCCAGGGGGAAGTTGCAGAGAATTTGAGTAATAAAGGTATATGTCCGTAATCCTTCATATGGTTTTCATTTTACTGGATGTCTCTATGGAATTCATAATAGAGTGAACCTGTGTGTTCTGAAAAAGGGAAAACATCCAGTCTGGTGCTGTTGCCAACCCACAGCCCTTATCCTTGACTGAAGACCATCTTAGGCTTTCAGAATGCTCCTTGTGGCTGGAACCTCAGACATTTACTGGGGACACTTTTTAGAAATCATCTTCTGAAACCCTAGTTAGCCATGTCTTCTGTAGGCATTACAAATGTGAACTTACAGATGTTTTCAGGCAGCCTTAAAATTGATCATTCATCAAAAATTCAAAGGTGTTAAAGAAAACTGTTAAGTCCTGTTTTCCACCCGTGATTTTTATATTGACATTTCAAGGTCTGTCAATGAACCCCATTCATAGCAAGTAGTATATTAAAGAAAAGAAAGAACAAACAGGATTTGGTTCATTAAATTCATTGCTAATCTATTCCATTGTTTTTTGAAGAGTCTGGACTATTCAAGAATGCCTCAATTTCTGTTATGTTTCTTTTCCATGTGTAAAAATCGAGTTGTTCAACGCTCTACCACCTTGAGTCATTTCATTCTTTCCTTAGAGAGGGCAGTTCTGGGGGATTGTCTTCAACCATCAAGGACACTTTATGAGCTATAACTAACTTACTTGACTTCTGGAGTTTGGATAGCATTTAGCAAAAATGGCATGGCTGCAATTCTGGCTGTACCATTCAGTGATTTTCATAAACCGACTCAATTAGTTCATCTGGATCAAACTCCCTCTTGGTTAAATGAATATAACCAACTGCAGAATTGTGCTTTAAAATTTTAAAGTGGACAAAGAAATCTCAAACGTCACCTTAGTTTTAGGAACTGCACAAAAATCTGTACTTTAAAAATGTGAGAGATTAGCATCCCATCAAATGATTGTGTACAATTATGAAATTTAGTCAACACTGAGATGCCTCTTCATGCACCTACCGTTAATTTTGGGGTCACCGCCTCCTATAATCTTCAAAGATGTGTCTTAACCTAGCACCAAATAAGAGCAAACACATATGTGTTTTATTTTATTTTTCAGTGTTCTTCCTGACTTGATTTCTCCTGATTCTATATCCATTACTCAGACGTGGAATGTTGGCATTTGATAAAGAGCACAGTGTGGGTTTATGTATCACCGGTGTCTGAAGATTCAATAAATATGTCTCTGTGCTTTGTAAATTCTTATAACATACACCATGGTGATTATTTAAAGAGTATAAAGTACAATAAGTCACTGCGGAAATGTGTCTAATTGTGTAACTCACACCTTCAGCGCACACACTCACCCAACACACATTTGTGCATATGTATGTTTGCTTATTTCTATCTCTATTACAGAATAAGTTTGTCATAGAATAGTAGCCTTAAGATTGAAGGCATTTAAAAGATTTTAAAAGAAGTGGGACGTCATATTCCACTCCTGGGCACATATCAAGAGGAAACTCGACTTTGAAAAGATCCATGCACCCTGTTGTTCATAGCCACACTATTTACAATAGCCAATTCACGGAAGCAACCTAAATGTCCATCGACAGATGAATGGGTGAGGAAGATGTGGTACCTATATACAGTGGAATATTAGCCATAAAAAAGGATAAAATAATACCATTTGCAGCACGTAGATGGACCTAGAGATTATTATTATATATATTTTTTACATCTTTATTGGAGTATAATTGCCTTACAATGGTGTGTTAGTTTCTGCTTTATAACAAAGTGAATCAGTTATACATATACATATGTTCCCATATCTGGACCTAGAGATTATTATACTAAGTGAAGTAAGTCAGAAAGAGAAAGACAAATAACACGATATAGCTTATATATGGAATCTAAAAAAAAAATGATACAAAAGAACTTATGTACAAAACAGAAATAGACCCACAGACATAGAAAACAAACTTAACGGTTACCAAAGGGGAAAGCGGGGGTGGGGGGAGGGATAAATGAGGAGTTTGAGATTAAGAGATACACAGTATTACATATAAAATAGATGAACAACAAGGACCTACTGTACAGCACAGGGAACTCTACTCGATATTTTGTAATAACCTACAAGGGAAAAGAATCTGAAAAAGAATATATATATATTATATATTTGCATATATACAATATATATATATATGATCACTGAATCACTTTGCTGTAGACCTGAAACTAGCACATTGTTAATCAACTATACTTCAATTTTTAAAAAAGTGGGACGATGAAATCTGTACATCAATTAACACTCTCTATGAGAGTGAATTATTTTAATGATGAATTATCTCAGTCACTAGTAATCTAAAGGCACAAATTAATATCTGTTAATAGCCAACTTAATATCAAATGATTGCTCTTTAATAGAACAATGGGACTATCGTAACTGCCGTATAAGCCACTCAGTTCTTCACGTTTTTCTCTAATAGACGGAGCTAGGCTATTCATAAAGAAAGCGATTTCATTGAACATTTTGTTCTCTGATGTTCTAACTATTGCTTTGGCAATCTTCATAAGCCGTAATAGGGTAGTGTAACTGCCTTAAAAGTGCCTCGATATCATATTTCCTAGGAATGCCCTTCAAAATGGTCCCATTACGATGGTCTGTATGCTTTGTATTTTATGTGTGTGATGGTTAACCCTCTGCGTCCAGCAGGAATGCAGAAAGGGAGCACACTCTATTTCCAAAGTTTTCTTCGTGTGCTTTCTTTTTAATTTTTTTCTAAAGCTTAATTTCTTTTTGTATTATGGTTAAAAAAACCCAATAAATATACCACCCTAGCCATTTTTAAGTGTACAGTTCATTGTGTTAAGTATAGTCATATTGTTGTTCAACAGATCTCTGGAACTTTCTCATCTTGCAACACTGAACCTCTGTAGCCATTCAATACCAGCTTCCCGTGCTCCATCCTCCCAGACCTTGGTGTACACTTTTCTACTTTCTGTGTCTATGATTTTAACTATTTAGATACTTCATACAAGTGGAGTCCCACAGTGTGTGTCCTTTTGTCCCTGGCTTATTTTGTTTAGCATGATGTCCTCGAAGTTCATTCTATTTTAGCAGCTGACAGGGTTTCCTTCCTTTTTAAGGCCACATAATTTCTTGGATAGGACGCCAAAACCAAAGGCAACAAAAGGAAAAATAGACAGGTGGGACTACAACAAAACATTAGCACATCACAAGAAACAGTCAGGAATGAAAAGGCCACCTGTGAAACGGGAGCATCATTGCAAATCGTCTATCTGATAAGGGGTGATAATTAAGAATATATTTTTTAAAAATATTTTTAAATTTTAAAAAAAATAAAATTTAAAAAAATTTAAAAAAGAATATATAAGGAACTTCTACATCTCAACAACAATAAAACAAGTAAATTGATTAAAAACGTGCAGAAGGGCTTAAATAGACATTTCACCCCAAAAGACAGTGACCAATAAGCATGAGAAAAGATGCTTACTATTACTAATGATTAGAGTAATGTACATCTCTAACGAGATATCACACAATGAGATATCACCTGACACCAATGAGGATGCCTACTAGAAACACAACATAATCAAAAACAAAAGAAGCAGAAAATAGCAAATGTTGGCAAGGGTGCAAAATTGGAATACTTGTGCACTGTTGGTGGGAATGTAAAATGGTGCAGTTTCTATGGAAAACTGTATGGAATTTCCTCGAAAAATTAAAAATTGTGTTATCATATGACTCAGCAATCCCACTTACGGGTATATATGCAAAAGAATTCAAGCAAGATCTTGAAGATGTATTTGCACACCTGTGTTCGTTGCACCATTATTTACAATATCCAAGAGCTGGAAGCAACCCCAAAGGTGAATGGATAAAGAAAAGGTGTTATGTCAAAGCTTAATTTCTTCATAGGTTTCTTTTCGAGGTTTAGGCCCAGCTGTTTAAGTAAAGTGAATATTTTAAAAGCTGGGTGCAAAGTTTTGAACAATGACCAAACCTCTGAGGCTGACATAATTTTTGTAGAGTAAAAGACATGAAGAAAAAACTGGCTCAGGCAGTGCAGAGAAAATTCAAGTGAAACCTCCGGTCTGAAAGTAAGATAAAGAAATTGGCAAGGTAAAAAGAAAATTTATCATATACAACAAGACTTCGATAGTGACTTTCCTCTTAACTTCCTCTGTGCCCAAAGTAATTCATGCAGAGAAAACTTTGTCCTAGACTGTTTTATTGAAGTAGAGTTGATTTACAATGTTGTGTTAATTTCTGCTGGACATAAAGTGACTCAGTTTTATTTGCATATGTAGACACACACACATATTCTTTTTTACTATTCTTTTCCGTTATGTTTTATCACAGGGTATTGAATATAGTTCTCTGTGCTCTACAGTAGGCTCTTGTTCATGCATTCTATATATAAAAGCAAAAGTTTTACTTGAGAGATAAGTGTATAACCTTTATACCTATGCCTTTCTTTTAGGTGAATCATGTATATCTTCTACTACATCTATCTATATCTATATTTCCTAAAGTGAAAATTAAATATTACTTGTGAAAAGAGAGTTTATCTCACTTTAATAGTTATGTATGCATATTTATATTTTCAGTGAGTTAGTGTGTTTTTTTAAATAGGTCATATTGGTAATCTGTACTGTGTGCACGTGTGTGGGGGGGAATCCAATGACATGGTCTATGTGAAAATATTTGAAACCTATAAATCCACAAACCAGCTTGCATCCTCTCGGATAAAGAATGTGAGGCTCACATCTATACAGTAAGCGTCTCATGAGAGTTGTGAATAAGACCCAGGTCGTCTTTCAAGGTGTAGTTTCTGTCTGTTTCTAAAGTAATTACGAAAACGTTGTTCTCAGCACGTCCTTTTGGTGTTGTGTTTGTATCCTGCTAGTGCACCTGGCGGGTACAACATACGGTGCTTCGTCTCGTAACAGTGGTTAATGATGCAAAAATGATTCAACCAGTGATTATTGGTTCATGACCAGCAGTCACAGTCCACGCTATAGATAACAAACGCGTGCATCTCTGTGTATGAACGGAAGCAGCTCAGCAGGTGTCCAGCTGCTTGTGTTCCTCTTGGGAATACAAATCCCCATGTTAACGACTTTCATAAATTCTTACCATCTCTCCATAACCATTATTCAAATGGTCATGAGTACCGAATTTAATAACAGTTTGATAAAGGAAAATATTAGCCTAGAAGAAGCATCTGCTTTCCATAATGCAGATAAGCTCTATAATGCTCTGAATATCCATCGTTAATTATTTTTAATTGTCTAATCAATAGGAAACTTTGAATCACTCATTTGCAATTAGAGGTAATACAAATTTACCACAATAACAGAACTAATTGCAAAATACAGCATCTAATCCAATAATGGTTACATGCTATATCAAATTTAGTATAAGTTGACAGTCAGAGAAAAGGGTTAAGATACCATTTTCTTAGCATTGCACTGTGTACATCTAATGTCCCCCAATTCTGGAGGACTACCTAATTTATAGTTAATGCCATTTAACATATTCCACTGAGTAATTTAGGCTCTAAGGGAGCTGTATAAATTAGGTTTTAAAGGATAAACAGAACGGGACGATTCCAGCAGAGAACAGCTGTACTGCGTCTGTCCACATGTCATAACTGTACTCACGTATGCAATCAGTATGGACTCAATTCCTAGAATTAAAGGAAATCGTAATACTTCCCTCCAGCAGTTTAATATGCTTGCACGATTTATTATGCTTTATTAACCAAAAGGAGATTATACTATTGTAGGCAAAGGTGTTATTATTTTAGAATTGAGAAAACTCAGGTCTCTATGCATGAGAAGCATGGAGGAAAAAGTGCTAGTTTTTGAGAAGAAACAGAAAGAAGTAATTTGGGGGAAGCAGCATCATTTGCTCACTAAGAAGTTTATCCCGTGGTAGGTAAAGGACAGGAACAGCATAGTATAGGAAGAGCAAAGAGCCCGAGACATTCATGCTTGATCTCATGCTGCCCCGTGACCACAAGCAAGCAGTTCACATCTTCAGTCTTTAGTTTGCTTGGCTCTTGTTGAGGTTGGGATGTGTTCTAACAATTCCCTTTTGGCTCTAAAATCGTACACTGCTATGATCACTTCCAAGTAAAGTTATACATGGACATAAACCCTTACGTTCTGTTATATAGGTAGAATATCCCAGCATTAATGGAAATGCTGGCTATTCTAGGGCATCCACGACCAAATTCCTATTCTGCTTATGTTCTAATTCTACCTGTGTCTGCCTTTTCGTTTTTGGTGTGTTCATTGGATAGAGACAAACCATGACGTAATTCTGTTTTTCAATAGCTCGTGACAGATCAAACAAGGTCCAAAGGGCTGTACAATAATTAGGGCATAACAACAACTTTAACTACTTCCTAAATTCTGAACACATAGATTTTTTCGTCAGACGACAGCCCTGAATCTTAAATAGAAGAACACTGAGGTGCCAGTGTTACCGAACCATACTTGGGTCCACTCGGGTCAAGAGGTGCAGTAAAGCCAATCTACTGACCCCGGGAAGTGGCGAAAGAAAGTACAGCGTTTATTGCAGGTGCCTCATCCTTGTTTTAGTTCAATATTTCAAGCAAGAAGAGCCCAAGACACGGATCGAAGTGCTGACGCATTTTAGGGGCAAAAGCCCTAGGGGTGGTGGTCAGCAAGAAGCACACAAGGCCTGGGAAGAAGGGCACCCAGGAAATGCAAAGCTGCACGGTGCCTTTTTGGTCGTTGCTTCACAAAAAGCCTTGAGGCGACAGCACATGGCTCTGCAGATAAAACTGAGGAGAAAACCTGCATCTGTGCCCTCTTTCAGCTGTAACCGGTGACCGCGTGGACAGCACACACCCAGAGGGCCGGGCAGCCCCAGAGAAGACCTCTAACCATCAAGATACAGGTACTTATCATCCCTCTGGGTAGGAAGTCTGCCTACCTCTCACCTCTTCCTCACTGAGAGGAAAACCTTCTTACCGTTCCTGACACGTGTCTCCAATTCCCCTCTAAAATGCCTATAAAGATGAAGGGAAATCACCCTCCATCCAAAACAACAACGAGCACAAAATCAACGTGACTTCTTAAACCAAGACTGACGCTCACTCCAGCAGCTGTACCTGGAGGCTGTCTGATGACTCCCAGGTTATACAACGTGGTGGAGATGCATGGTCAGGGGCTGCCCATGCTCCCGTCATGTATGGTAACACATGCATGTGGTTCCAGGGATTAGGACATGTGGCCATCTCTGGAAGAAGACAGGTATTTCCAGCCACCCCCAAATCCATATCCCATCAAGTCTCCAGTTAGGAGAAAGGAGGGCATACCCACCTGCCCAGGTGGGTCCTGTCCCCGTCTGCCATTGCCCAGGGTTCCCCTCTGCACTTCAGATCTGGACCCTCTTGCTTCTTGGGAAGCCAGAAGCTTGCGTGGTGACTGGACCTCCTCCATGTTCAGAACTGGAAGGCAGTTTTCGAGGAATAGGGCTGCCTGACACAGGCTAGTCCCACCGGAGCCCGAGGTGTCAGCTTAGATTCTGGACAGCTTGAAAGCATCAGAAGAGGAGAGAGATGTGTGTTTGGGTAGGTGTTCTTGTTGGAAAGAGCGAATCAGAAGAAAGGAGAAGAGAAAGGCAGCGGTTTTCAACCCACTGGCGTCTTGTCTCAATTATTGTATTTTGATTGGTAGTGATTTTGGTAATTTTCCCCCTGTGTACTTTTGGTTCCGATGTAAACATTTTCGAATCTCCAAATCCCTAGCGAAAGGCGTGTAATTTTCTGGGTCTCAAACTCAGATGCAGCAAGAACAGTGAACATGCTTAAAATAATAACATTTTGGATGGAACCCATTTACAGAATGATGCTTGGAAATCAGGGCGAATGCATGATGCTAACATCAGGTCTGCAATGTATCTTTGAGCCCCAGTTTCATTTGGAATTATTTTCATAAAGATTTCGCGAAAAGCAAGATAATTTATGCAAGAGATTTTCCATTAACATAGTTTTCTGAAATATTATAAACATAAGGATCGTTTGGAATTTTCATGTAACACTGGAAGTGCCTGTGAATCTGGATGTAAAAATGAATGTGTTTCGTATGACATTTCATGCATACAAATAAAAACATGAAGTATATGTAAGTATGCACCATAAAAAAAATGAAACATATGACATTAAGGGGGTCTGTGGAGAATCAGTGCTTTAACAAAAACCACAGTGTGATTTCAATGAAAAGGTAATTCTGGTCAACAGGTGGGATGATTTACTTCAAAATGTATTGTGTACTTTTGATATTTGAATATTCCGGCTGCTAATTTATTAATGTACATATCTGCCGTATACAATTTCCCTTATTAGACCCATATTGAAGAAGCACATGCATTACTTTTGTAAACATACGCAGCTTATCCTGTGTCTTTTCTCACCTCCTATCAAAATGGCCAGAATAATGTTTGGGGTGATAACATGTAAAATACACCAGTTTCTTGTGTAAGAAATTCACTCGCAAAAAAAAAAAAACAAAAACAAACAAACAAACAAAAAAGAAATTCACTCGCAAATCCTCAGCTACACCCTTTTGAGAAAACTGGTTTTCTGTGCAGATAAAGTAAAAGGTTTGTAAAATATGCCTGAAATCCAAAGCAGCAGAACCAGCTCTCTCGATGGCCAAGGAGATGTATTCGGATGTGAGAAACGGGTGAGGGACCACAGAGAGATGCAGCCCTGCTCAGCGATTACGGGAAATACACGACAGGAATCCCTGAAGTGGGCATTCTTGTTTATACTAACCTTTAAGGACAGGGCACACCCAGTGGTGTTTGCCTTTTGAGTGAAAGACCATCACCACGTGTGCATAGAATACAAGTTTTGTTCCAGCCCCCAACTTGGTGTGCATAGAGACTGGAACCGTTGACGTGTTCAGGGTTTGGAATGTCACTGTGGTTTCACCCTGATATAGAAAGGTGAGCCAGAGGGCAAAGGGCATTCCCCATGGTGGGGGACACTGGGACAAATTCCTCAGAGTTCAGAGTTGCTGAGGATCTTACTATCTTAGTCTGTCGGAGGTGCCATAACAAGGTCCCACAGAATGGGCACCTTAAACAATGGACATTTATCTCTCACAGTCCTGGGGGCTGGACATCCAAGGTCAAGGCACCAGCAGATGGAGCGTCTATTGAGGGCTCGCTTCCTGGTTCTTGCTGTATCCTTACATGTGGAAGGGGTGAGGGAGCTCTCTGGGATCTCTATTCTAAGGGCACTAACTCCATTCATGGGGGCTCCACCCCTGTGACCTCATCACCTCCCCAAAACCCCATCTCCCAGTACCATCTCCTTGGGGTTGGGTTTCAATACACGAATTTTCGGGGGAGACAAACATTCAGACCATAGTGACATCAATATCTGGACTCCAGATATTGACAAAAGAACAACACCATCAACTAAGGGTATTGAGAGTTAAAATACCCCATTCCACCAGGTGCAGGCATGGGAATTTAATATCTGTTACCAGCATGCGTCAGATTTCCTTGAACCCTACTTGTCTTCCAGTAGCAGCCCTGCTAAAGTCTGCCAGCTGGACAGAGCCCACTAGTAACAGCAGGTACTCCACTTGGCCGTGCAGATTTAAGGAAGAGACACTTTTCACGTGGGAAGCCCTGCAGCACCACGGTTATGGGTTATGCATGGGTGCTTCTGAGAGAAGAACAGCAAAGCAGCTGCTTCTGGAAACTGAGAAGCATTGCCATTCTGAAATCATTACCTCTGTTCCCACATTGTCCTTTGCATTGCTACTGAGTTGATTCCCGGAACATTCCTGTTGCTTGTATCACCTGGGATATAAATCTATCCAAAAGGTAAAAGCCCGTGATATGCACTGCTGGTTGCTCGTGGACACAGCTGCAGGGTGATCTGCTCTGCTGTGTCGGGATCCCGATGGTTATTACCTGTGTTTACGTGTCTAATGAGACAAACGTCAAATCAGTGCAACTTAACCTGCAGCGGCAAAGCCCTAGGATAACGTCAGAGATACCGTGTATGATCTCAAACCTTCCTAGTCTTTCTGAATTTCATTGAAGTAGGTGGACCTGTTCTATGGTCTACTCAGTTAACAACGCCAGTTGGTGTAAGGCGGTGCCCAACAATTTGCATTTCAAACGAGTGTCCAGGTGATGCTGACCTTGTTGGCCCAGAGACCGTATTTTGAGAACCGCTCGTTGAGTAAAAGGAAATCTAAATTTCGAATAATTTTTAAAGTAAAAAGGATGACATCGGCTCCCATGAATGTATTAATTTATCCCAAGGATTATTAGATAAAAACTTGCTGCCTAAGCTGGTTAGTTTCTTTTTAAATTTATTTTATTTTACTTACTTATTTCTTAAGCTGGGTAACTGCTTAATGACCGCTAAATGAAAACAGCATCCTCATGCGTGGAAATCACTTTGCCTCAGGAAACATGGTTACTAAACCCAGCAATACATTAAACAATATCAATGGAGTAATAAGCGCTCTGAGATGTAATTGAAATATTAATTTGTGTTGTGTCTTATTTCAAGGAAACTGCTGAAAAATGCACTCCATGACTGTATGTATCTATTCTTATGCTGTCAAGCAGCAGTAAGCTACTAATGAAAAATTGTGACGAAAAGCATTATATAGCATCATTAGAAAGGGAAGTTTTTGAAAATGAAGCAAATCAAAGCAATCGAAGCATCTTAGCTAAGTAAATAAATGGCCATACATTTGTGACAGAACAGTTAAACTAGTATTTAACACTGATTAGAAAAGAGTCATGCACCCCTATGTTCATAGCAGCACTGTTTACAATAGCCAGGACATGGGAGCAACCTAAGTGCCCATCAGCAGGTGATTGCTTTAAGAGGATCTGGTATATACACAATGGAATACTACTCAGCTGTAAAAAAGAACAAAATTTTGCCATTTACAGCAACATGGATGGACTTGGAGGGCATTATGCTAAATAAAATAAGGCAGACAGAAAAAGACATATACTATATATCACTTATATGTGGAATCTAAAAAATACAACAAAACTAGTGAATGTAACAAAAAAGAAGCCAACTCACAGATACAGAAAACAAACTAGTGGTTACCAGTGGGAAGGGGGGGAGGGGCAAGACAGGGATAGGGCATTAGAGGTACAAACTATTATGTATAATATAAGCTACAAAGATATATTGTACAGCACGGCGAATATAGCCAATACTTTATAACAACTATAAATGCAGTATAACTTGTAAAAAACATTGAATCACTGTATTCTACACCTGTAAGTTATATAATATTGTGTAGCAACTATACTTCGATTAAAAAGAAATGGCTTTATGTGTAAAAAACAAAACAAAACAAAAAAACTAGTAGTTTAAACGGACAGCAAAACTGGTACGATTGACACAGAACTTCTACATGAGTGTAAGGGTGCTCACATAAGATGTATTTTGGAACATTTTAATCTTATTCTGAATGTCTTGGGGAAGCTTGCTTTCCTAAATACATTCCCAGAAGATTATTTCATGATATAATTAATCTGTCTATCACATCTGACTTTAAAATTTACCTACTTTTTGCATTGTATTCTTTTAAATGCAGAGAAATTAAAATAGTTTTCTGAAATGCAGAATATGTACACACTAGACCTTACCAGTTCGAAAAAAATCATCTTCTGTTTAATATTCAAATTTTGCTTCACATCAAAAGCTGGTCTCTTATTTGCATCTTCCTCTTTAAAGCCAAGTGCCTGTACTTTTGCTCTGTAGTCTAGGGAAACCTCGGTCATTCTGAAGAGGCTGACGTGTCATCTGTAAATAACATTTCTCAAATATTTGCAGCTAAGCTATTCTATTTTGATGTTTTAATGACAATATCATATGTATGCATTTATCAATGTAAAAAAAATCTATATCTATCTATCTGTCTATATCAGGACTTGACAAATGCACACAACCAGGCCACACGTATTATTTTTTCCCAGCACTCTGTCCTCTGAATACAAAACTAAAAATATTTTAAGGAAAATTCCGTAAGAAGTTGTTTGTAGCCCTGAGAAAACACTGCCATCCTCCCATGATTGGGTAACTTATTTCCTCATGAATATTTGTGTGCTGACATTGCAATTGCTGACATTCCAAGTATCTACTTGTTCATGTATTTCTGTTTTAAAAGTAGGATTATTTTACTGAATGTGTCTCCCCAAAGGTAGAAACCAATATTTCCCATTTTAGCAACTAAAATGTTGATGAATCGTAAAGAATGTAAAACAATATTTTTGCTGCTTATATGAATGAGTCATATATATATATAGTTTTATATGTTCCATAAAATAAAATCCTATATATTGTGGGACATATTATTATTCCTACAAAGCACGCTTCAATGAAAGCGAGGTATTGGTTTTTGCCAATACAAATATAAAAAAGCAACCGTCTTTTGAAAAGGTCTTATTTTGCTTGTCCCAGAAAACTATCCTGAGTCCAGGCATCCGTTTCACAAGGACTTTGATAGATCACCCCAGAAAACCCCACTTGGAGGACGAGTGAAGCCAATAATGGCCCGTTTTTCTTGTCCTTTACCACTTGGGGGAAATGGAGAGCTCCTCTCTCGGTGGAAATCTTGTATCCAGTGTAGGTGTGGCTCACAATGACCCCAGCCGGGGAACCAGGAGGTTAGGTGTGTGTCACCAACTTCCAGTCTGTCAGTGATGGACAGCTGTTTCCCCAGGGAGGATGGGCTTCATGTCAATCAGAGGTACCATTTCACACCACTGTTGGAGCTCTCTTTTACTGTTTTCTTTTCATTCTGTTCATTTCGGAGGAGGAAAAAAAAAGTCACCAATGGTTATTTGTTTAGAAATTTACTTTGTGAAAGGCAGAAGATATCAAGAGTGGATGATACAGCAAACAGCAACTTAGGAATTGACTTAGAGAAAAATGGTAAGAAATGCAAATCAAAACCACAATGGGATATCACCTCACACCTGTCAGAATGGCCATCATCAAAAAATCTACAAACAATAAATGCTGGAGAGGGTGTGGAGAAAAGGGAACCCTCTTGCACTGTTGGTGGGAATGTAAATTGGTGCAGCCACTAAGGAGAACAGTATGGAAGTTTCTCAAAAGATTGAAACTAGAACTACCATATGACCCAGCAATCCCACTCCTGGGCTTATACCCTGAGAAAACTGTAATTCAAAAAGACACATGTACCCCAATGTTCATTACAGCACTATTTACAATAGCCATGTCATGGAAGCAACCTAAATGCCCATCCACAGACGAATGGATAAAGAAGTTGTGGTGCATATATACAATGGAATACTACTCAGCCATAAAAAAGAATGAAATGTTGCCATTTGCAGCAACGGGGATGGACTTGGAGGGTATTATGCTTAGTGAAATAAGTCAGAAAGAGAAAGACAAATACTGTATGATCTCTCTTATATGTGGAGTCTAAAAAAAAATAAGCTTATAGAAACAGACAACAGATGGGCAATTGGTAAAGGTAGGGGGTGAGGGGTAGTCAAAATGAGTGAAGGGGGTCAAAAGGCACAACCTTCCAGTTTTAAGTCCTGGGGATCTAATGTACGGCATGGTGACTATAGTTAATAACACTGTCTTGCATATTTGAAAGTTGCCACTTTCTCTCTTCACCACCAGAATATCCCCGGTGACCCTCTTCAGTCTGCTTCAGCCATAGTTAGATTTGGGCATCTGTCAAATCACTTCTGTTTTAGGGTAGGCTTTTAGAAAATGCTGCTTTCTGTACCATGCCCTAACAAAAGCTCCCTCATTTTCCGGGTGGTTAATTCCTTACTGGCATTTCTATTTTGTAAATCGCATTGTAATTTTAACAATTTAGTCATTCACCTTAGAATTGTTTATGGAGCCTTGAGTACATCACCCACTCTCTTAGCAACGGGGATCACAGAAATAAATACTATGAGTTCCCTTCATTCTTGGAGATTGTATTTCAGTGGGAGAGGTCAGAAAATAAGCCAACAAGTACATTAAGTAAAAATTTTCCATTTTAAGAGATGTGTTATCTTGCATCTTCAATGTTTTCTGACCTACTGCATGCAGTTCACATCCCTTTAACTTGACCCCTAGCTTTCAGTAAACTGTGTGATCGTTCCCTGTTCTTGAATGTGATGGCTTTATCTTAATTGAAATTCCGACATTATTTTAGGCTGTCGACTGCACATATTTCCAATGACAGGTTCTGTATCTTAAAAACAATCATTAAATTGAAACAGAAAAAAAAAGAGCACTTTATAACTGAAACTGTGTTGAAAAGCCTATGTTAATTTCCCGTCAAAATGAAATGGATCGAATTTTACATACCATGAAATGTTAGTGATACTGTTATTATCCAGGTCCAGTGCATAATGCTGTTTCCTTTTTGGAGTCAGAAATCAAATACTGCTTTCGCTTGGATTGTTTCCGTATATACTGTGAAGATATTTAAATTCATGAAAATAATGCATTTCCCATTTAAGTTGGGGATGATAAATGGAAATGTCCATTTAAATTGAGTTCTTTTTAGATCATTAAAAGGAAAAGTTGTTTGAATTTTGTGATCTGACGTACCTTCTGAACAATAGACAAAAATAAATAGGAATCACATTAACTTAATAATATACAATGCAGAAAAACAGAGCGACAATGAAAGTGCCAGTTACAGGGCTGTCAGTATTCCAGTAAAGAAGTACAAAGTTTAAAGTAGTATTTTTTAGATAAAAACCAAGGACACGTAGATAATTGCATCGTGAATTTGTATAATATCTAACTTTCCTGTCCCACAGTGTAGGGCAGGGGAACAGGGTCTAATTGCTGTCAAAATATATACTGCTGATAACAGTTAATAGTGTAAGAGCCAATTCTGCATTCTGTTGATTATTACTAGAAATATTCAAAGTCATGATTGTCAGCCTAAATCCTTTGATATTTAGATCATTCTCTTTTTACTTTCTTATCTGGATTAAAGATATAAAAATGTTCAGTTCTTAAAACTTTAGCCAGAGGCTGACACGATGATATGTCTCTCTTTCTGTCAAAATAAGTTTTTCTACTTCATCTTGAGAAGGAAAAAAGTTCTCTAATTTAGAATAATTAACCCAAGTGTATTTTCTGAATTCATTTATTGCTTTGAGAATTGAGCCATTTGTCTTTATAATCATAAAGTATCCTTTTTTGTTTAAGAGGGGAAAAGTAAAGAAGGAACAAATTTTTTTTTTTTTAAATCAATGAAGAATTCCTAAAGAGACAACTGATTGCTATAAGATATTTCTGGGAAAGTTAGACAACGATAGCTTGTCCCAGGGAGGAAGAAATCGGCATTAATTTGGGGTGTTGTCGGTTTGAAGGTATCTAATGTAATTTTAGATAATTTGTGGGGTATGCATTTTTATTTCAAT
The DNA here is from genome assembly GCF_949987515.2 of Delphinus delphis. Lineage (NCBI taxonomy): Eukaryota > Metazoa > Chordata > Mammalia > Artiodactyla > Delphinidae > Delphinus > Delphinus delphis. The sequence continues at coordinate 123,423,774 of NC_082704.1, forward strand.
GGTGATAGACATACACAGTAAGTGCATTAAAATAAATAGGCACATAAAAATTCGTAGGAGTGATTGAAAATTCAGAAGTAGCCATTCTTCCATGGTCACTTTTTACAAATATAAGTGAAATTAGCTCAGTGAAATAATTTCTTAGGCTCGCTGATGGGTTAATCGTTAGAATTTTACACCATCCACCTGAACACTGTGGGCCATGACATTTATTTCAATAAATGACCAGCACCGTCTTTACTTCCTAATTATGTGTGTATAGCTCTATTTTATTATTATAGTGTATCTCTATATGTTTATTACTTTCTTCATTGAACCTAGTTCACTTATTACTTCTTTCACTGAACTCTGTAGTTCTTTAGATTCCATTAGGTACAGTTTCCTCTCACCCATGCATCGCATTTGCTTCTGTGTTTCAACATCAGTCATCTCCTTGCTTTGTGTCGGAGAAGAGGCTGTATAAATTATGTAGAATTGAATTCAGAGGAAATAGCGTATCTCGAATAGGTTTAAATCCAGGCTCTTTCTATGAAACCTTTTGGCTCAAGCCTTTGTTTACTTTACCTGTAAAATATGACATTTCAGAACCGCCATCATAAGATACTTATTAGAAGAAAATGACGTGGGAATAAAGCAAGCAACTCAGTGCATGCTTTGTCAGCATAAATAATAAATAATTATAAAGTCAAGAAATGGAAATGGCAAATATCATTATTAGTGTGTTGTAGGTTATAATTGAAATGAACCTGGGCATCACAAATTAAATGATCCGAAACCAGAGATGTACTCATTAGAAAATGACAAGGATTAAATTTTAAACCAAGACTGCTCTCCAGTATTTTTTTTTTTTTTTTCCAAATTACGCGTTGACAGAGTGGAGTAGAATTTCTTCTTTAGCAAAAGAGCTTGTAGTAAGGTTTTTTCCCACTTGAACTGCTGGAAGGATAATCCTCTCATCGAATGGCACAGATTGTCACACTTGAAATATTTAAGTTATCAGGGTCTCTTTCCAAGAATCACTGTCAGTCACTATGCCTTGGTTTCCAGACTGTATCTACAGTCCAGATGGTACAATTCTCAACAGGAATTTCTACCAACTAACTGATGGTACTAAATTCAGAATATCATCTCCAGCTATTCTCTGCCTGTGAACGTTGCACCCCCAGTCCTGATGATTTTGCGTGATGTGGTTAGATTACTCCGTCACCTCTTTTCTTCTGTCAGGACATAGAGAAACCAATTGCTGTCCTCAGAGGTGTGTAATGAGAGATACGTAACAATATAGATAAATTACTTAGGCATGGCAAACCTAACAAGTGTTTGATAAATATTATAGTAATGAGTACGACTTTACAACTTTATACTGTAGATGTATACTAGGTTATATACGGAGAGATCTCCATTTTTCATTAAAATGAATATTCAGAAAGCTAAAAGATATAGAAGTCTAAGAAACATCATGTATGATGTAATGAAAGTCTTGACAGTAGAGAAGTAGTTGTTCCCATAGCCCAACTGGATGGATGGGAACATAAGATTCCACTTTGTGGCTAAGATGATAAAAACCCATGCATGGCAGAAATCCAGATATTAAAATACTCAAGAGTGATAATTGCAGCCAGTAAATCTCACCAGCCATTGTGGATGAGAAAGTGGACGTGTGGAATTTCCTTTCCACGTGAGGAGACAGATGCTTTAATCAGCTTGACTGTGATGGTCATTTCACGCGTATACGTCTATGAAAACATCCACTTGTGCCCTGTAAAAATATACACAATTTTTATTTGTCCTTTATACCGCAGTAAAGCTGGGGAAAAGAAGAAAATGGATCTTTTTTGTATGTTGTCTTTCCATCTCAAATATTTCCATCTCATTATTGACCGGAGACATATTAATATGTCCTTCGTTACCCGAACGTTATGAATCAGTACGTTTTCAGAGAGGGATACAGTTACCATCACCGTGCGAAGTTGCTAACGTTGATCAAGGGTTCATTATACAACGTATGATTGTCCTTATCATTCACATTTTGCTCCGTTAGGTTTTTGTTCCAACCTTGTGTCTATCATAAACGTACAATTTTCAAAACTGATGCCTCGCGGAATTCTGAGTGAAGAAGGATCTTTCGGTGAATTTTAGGTAGATACTTTCTCTGATGGTCCGAGTGCCATATATACTAGTGTCTCAGAAGATGATAGTGCTTCAGAATATAGTTCTGACTCAGACGATGCGAATAATACCCCGGTCAGTAATGAGTTCAAGGAAGTTACCAGGCATCTCTCCTCTGCTCTGTCTGTGTGCTGCCTTTCCTGCAGTTTCATAGCCCAAAGCTTGGGACTTGTTAATCAAGGCATTTAGAGAACAGAACTGCCCCTTCTGTCCGTAAGTGGTCATTCACCCCTCGTTCTCTCCAGGGCTTGTTCCCGTTGTTTTAAATGGCCTTACTTGGGCGTCTTAGCCCACTGCCCCCAGGAAACAATTTCACCCTCCATTAGATCTCATTCTTCGGAATATTGTGACACTAAACCTAAGACACATTGACTTCGGATGATCACCTTACGCTTTGAACTCTTTGAGCTTAATGCCTGCCTGTCCCCCTGGCAAACCGGAATGTGATCAAGGTCACCATTTAAACTTTATCATTTTAGACATAAAATACGCTGCGTTCGCTTTGATAGCTTTACGTTTTAACGTTAATAAACTTTTCAGTATTCTATTCCGGAATGAATGGGTTTCCACATTGCCTCCTTCATTTTTGTGTGATTTATCCTCCCTTTATCTAAAAACATCCTAAGATCCCTGTCACTTGGTTTGTTGCAGGGATGTCCTAAAGTTATTACTAGGTACTGTCAGGGTAGAAGAAATTTCCCTCTACCTTTCCAGGCTCTTCTGGCTGGTCTAAGAATGAAATGGACGTGAGACAGATGAACAGGAGAAAATCACACAACGTTTAGTCACACGTGCACATGGGAGAGACCCGGGAAAACTGAGTCACTCACCAAGATGACTGAACCCCTCCCCTTAAATACCATCTTCAGTTAAGACAGAAGAGCCTGTTGGGATAGTGATTTGGGACCTCAAAGGGGAGGAAGGCTGTTCCCATGGAGACGGAGAAGCAAGTGTTTGTAAACAAGTGTTTGCTGGGCCTGCAGAGACAGGGGGACACAGAGAGGGATTGTAACAGGCAGACCTTGCTGGGTTCCTCCCCACCTACACGCCCAGTTCACAGTACGGTTATCTAGGGTGACGGCTCCCTTCCTGGGGCAGGTCCTCTGTCTCCATTCCTCAGGCAGTTAGGGAAAGGTCACACGTTCTTCCTGATTTTTGGGGGGCCTTGATTATTTTCAGTTCACAATAATCCGCATGCCGAGGAGACATTTGGGGGTGGCAATATTTGCTCCCCTAGAGTACAGTAAAAAATACATATTAAAAACATTCTGAGGGGCTTCCTTGGTGGCGCAGTGGTTAAGAATCTGCCTGCCAGTGCAGGGGACGTGGGTTCGAGTCCCGGTCCGGGAAGATCCCACATGCCGCGGAGCGTCTGGGCCCGTGCATCCGGAGCGTGCAACGGGAGAGGCCACAACAGTTAGAGGCCTGCGTACTGCAAAAAAAAAAAAAAAAACATTCTGAGTACACCTGAATCTAACACAACATTGTAAATCAACTATATTACAATAAAAATTTAAAAAATTTTTTGAACTCTTAATAATGAATCACAATGCACTTGATACTCAATTTATATTTTATATTAAATTTATTTAAATTGATATATGTATACACATTGTGTAAGTACTGTATATAGTATATAATTTATATGTACATATAAATTACATGTCTTTATACCATTTTACAACTGAATGTATATATATACATTTGTATATGTACTTGTACAAATTGTGTAAATATATATAAATTATATATATGTTTTATATAGATTTATAAAATAATATATATTGGATAATATGTGAAAAGGATGCAGAGTAGGAGTTCCTGATTCGATTTTTTTTTTTTGGAGTGTTAGGTTTCAGGTTTATTACAAAGTCAAAGCAAATATGTTTATAGTAATTATAGTAATATATTATTTTTCAACCGTATTATTTTCAGGACTCAACACTTATAGCACTCTTTTTTAAAATCTTTTGAATATTTTATTTTTTTATACAGCAGGTTCTTATTAGTTATTCATGTTTCTTCAGTTGTTCTTCTAGGCTTTTCAGATTCATAGAACTAAATCCCAGGTGTTAGGGAAAGGTCACACAATTTACACAAGAAAATATTCGTTTGCCAGTTGTGCTAAGAGAAAATTCTTTCTTCTATAAATAGCAAAATAACATATATATCCCTTCAAATCCAAGCTGCCCTGGTAAGAGTGTTCTTTTTTTTTTTTTTTTTTTAAAGAAGATGTTGGGGGTAGGAGTTTATTAATTAATTATTTTATTTTTGCTGTGTTGGGTCTTCGTTTCTGTGCGAGAGCTTTCACTAGTTGTGGCAAGCGGGGGCCACTCTTCATCGCAGTGTGCGGGCCTCTCACTATCGTGGCCTCTCTTTTTGCGGAGCACAGGCTCCAGACGCGCAGGCTCAGTAGTTGTGGCTCACGGGCCTAGTTGCTCCGCGGCATGTGGGATCCTCCCAGACCAGGGCTCGAACCCGTGTCCCCTGCATTAGCAGGCAGATTCTCAACCACTGTGCCACCAGGGAATCCCCAAGAGTGTTCTTTACTCTTGCAGGTTGCTTCAGTTAAGGACATCAGAAATATGACCTGTTCCAGAAAAAAGTATATCTTTTAATGTATATTTTTGGTTGATTGCAAGTAGTAAAAGGAAGTTATACATGTAGAAAAAAAAGAAGCTTCTTAAAAAATGTGATCTCATGAACAATGCACTAAGATGGATAATTCTTTAAAAAGGCCCACTGGAGATTCTGCCTTGAAAAAATAATATTAACTTGACACCAATGAAATGTCATACTTAATGTGATAAATCTTTAAATAAAGTTAGTTGGTTAATGATATTTGGAAATGCTTGACTAGAAAAACCAATGAGCATTATCACTTGGATGTTTCCCACATAGGAAATCAATGTAGCTGGCATAGACAGTCGCCACTTTTTACCAAAGAATTATAATCCACTTGTTGTCATTAGAAACAACTTACAACTCAAGGCTGTATAAGGCTGAATTTCATTGTTAGAAAGAGGAAAGATGGTTGGAAGAAAAGTTCCTTTAAAAATATTTTATCGGGGCTTCCCTGGTGGTGCAGTGGTTGAGAGTCCGCCTGCCGATGCAGGGGACACGGGTTCGTGCCCCGGTCTGGGAAGATCCCACATGCCGCGGAGCGGCTGGGCCCATGAGCCATGGCCGCTGAGCCTGCACGTCCGGAGCCTGTGCTCCGCAACGGGAGAGACCACAACAGTGAGAAGCCCGTGTACCACAAAAAACAAAAACAAAAATATTTTATCGATTTGTCAGCCCCAAATAATAAATGCTCAGTGTAGAAAACTTGAGAAACGTAGGAGCGTATAACATAAGCAAAAAGTTCACAAATGACACAGGACATAGAGTGTAGCCATCGCTAACGTAGCATTGGATTTTCTTTCATACTTTCCTGTGAATAGGTACATGGACAAATAACACTGCAGATGGAGTGTCCTATATTTTATCTGCTTATCACTTGTCTATGTCATCAGTCTGTCTATCATCTATCTCATCTATTTATGTATCTAGCTAGCTAGCTACTATCTATCTATCTATCTGTCTGTTATCTAGCTAGCTAGCTATTTTCTGTCCATCCATCTTTCTAGCTAGGTAGCTAGCTAGCTATTATCTATCTATTCATCCATCCATCCATCCTTCTATCCATCCATCTAGCTATCTGTTTAGCTAGCTAGTTAGCTAGCTACCTATCTATATATCTAGCTAGCTAACTTTTATCTATCTATCTATCTATCATCTATCTAATTCTCAGTGGACTAGCTCAAGTACAGCTTTCTCTCTGAAGCTTCTGTTAATTGTAACAGTGCAGTGTAAGGAAAAAAAGACGTGACGGTCCTAATGTTCAGTGCACCCCAGTGTTTTTCACTCTCTATTCTCTGCAAATACACATCTTGCTATTCATCTTTTCTTTGAGCACTTCTTTTTCCATTTACATTGTAGGTAAGGCTAACCTAAAATTCTGAAATCACCTCAAAATTTTGCTCATAAATGAAGTCATCATCTAAAAATAGCTACTTCCTTTGTTTATTTTTATGTTCCTACTAATTCATGAATAAAATTAGAAAAATTTAAACTTGTTAATATTTTTCTACTAATCAGAATTTTTTATTATATCTTTCAAATCTGTCTTTTTGTTCTTATATTTACTCAACTCTAGACAGTAAAATCTTACCTGTTCTACCACAGCAGACCTCTTTCTGACCTCTAATATTTCCACACACTATTGTTACTTTTATATCCCTAAATTTTCTTTTATCACATCATAGTCTCTTGGTCAAAATCATTCAGTGTTTTTCTATTATTCCAAAACAAAATTTATTCTTAGTTGGATCCTGATTATTTTTCCTATCTTGCGATTAGCTAATTAAGTGTACACAATTATTCGGTGTAGAATTTCTAATAGCTAGCCTGTTCATGGCACACAGCTTCCGAAACGCTGTTTGTTGCATATTAGGGATTGTTTATCCTCTTTGTTATTGGTTATTTATCGTTTTCGCCTGTGTAATGACAAGTCAGGGTATGGAGTAGCCATTGCCTCCAGCCTATAAGCTTCTGGATATCAACAGGCTCATGCATTTGGAGAAGTAGCATTCTTGGCTCTAATGTGCCAAGATGAGGGGGAGGGGAAATTTTGAGAAGCACTGATTTAGGAACAGGTTTTGCTGATTGAATAATCACCAGGAGCACAGTAAGTTGAGTAAGATAAGAGGACTTTTATTCATTAACAAGGTTTCCACACTGATGCAGGAGATCCATGGTGCTGGAACCCAGGCTCCTTCTGTATTGTGGCTCTGCCTGCCCCTGAGCTTTTTTTTTTTTTTTTGCGGTACGCGGGCCTCTCACTGATGTGGCCCCTCCCGCTGCGAAGCACAGGCTCCAGACGCGCAGGCTCAGCGGCCACGGCTCACGGGCCCAGCCGCTCCGCGGCATGTGGGATCTTCCCAGACCGGGGCACGAACCCGCGTCCCCTGCATCGGCAGGCGGACTCTCAACCACTGCGCCACCAGGGAAGCCCTGCCCCTCAGCTTTGATTGGACCTTCATGCTCCCTACCTTCCTTTATTCCTGCCAGAAAGGAGTTGGCCTGTACATGGCACACTCATCCATTCAGTGGCATCCCTGGAGCTTGTGGCATCCCTCTCCCATCCCTCTTACCATCCAGACACTACCCACACAGCTGCAAGGGAAGCTGGAAGAGAGACCGTTTTCCTCATGCTCATGTCCAGCTTAAGACACAGGAGGATTTTCCTTTTGTTCTGTTTTCTTTTATTTCCCTAAAATAAAAAATAAAGATGACCATGATTAGCTCTACCCTAACTACTGATGCCCCATAAAGGAAGCTATTAGAACTGAAGATTTCTTAAGGGAATAAACCAAGGATTTAAGGTGTTGGAATTAGAAAAATCTTGGTTTGAGTTCACAATAATAAAAATAAGACTATAAGTGTTTTAATATTTTCATGAGACAATAGTAGAACTACCTGTTTTTTTTAAATAAGAAAATAGACATCTGTATAAACATTGAAGCATTAAACAGCAAAGTTACAGTTTCTGTGTCTCCATATATAATCTCTGGCAGATACTGTGAAGCCAGCAATAGGTATTAGCATGGAAGGTAGATTTCTAGAGTTCTTCTGTTTATGTCAGACTAATTTGGCTTGGATAAGGGCACATATGCATGCGCAGGTAGTGTGGCGTATCACAGGGAATGGTAATAGGGTGGTTTGGCATATGTTCAGTGCAGACTTCCAACACTGCGCCAGCATACAGATATAAAGCTTAAGAACAGATTGAAGGTCCAGAAAAGATTCCATGCCACACAGAGAGGCCAGTGGAGCTGTACAACAGGGTTAACATTTCCCTGTGACTTTTTTATAACATAGAAATAGAGTGAAATATAGCCATGTTTCACAGTGGGAGATTCTGATGCTAACGTTCTCTTATAGAAGATTGATCACAATGACTTATTTTGACTTAATGAGTCAAAGGTTATAGAGTTCCTGAAAAATACTAGGGCCTCGCGTTTAGTAAGTCTCTAAAGTCCTGTCATTTTTTGTTTGTTTCTTTTCCTTTTCAGATATTTTTATTGAAATATAGTTGATTTACAGTGTTGTGTTAGTTTCAGGTGTACAGCAAAGTGATACAGTTATACATATATGTTTTTTTTTTTTTTTTTTTTTTTGCGGTACACGGGCCTCTCACTGTTGTGGCCTCTCCTGTTGCGGAGCACAGGCTCCGGACGCGCAGGCTCAGCAGCCACGGCTCACGGGCCCAGCCGCTCCGTGGCATGTGGGATCTTCCCGGACCGCGGCACGAACCCGTGTCCCCTGCATCGGCAGGCGGACTCTCAACCACTGCGCCACCAGGGAAGCCCTGTATATTCTTTTTTTCACATTTTCTTCTATTATAGGTTATTACAAGGTATTGAGTATAGTTCCCTGTGCTATACAGTAGGTCCTTATTAGTTATTTATTTTATATACAGTAGTGTGTATCTGTTAATTCCAAAATACTAGTTTATTCCTCTCCCCTTCCCCTTTGCTAACCATAAGTTTGTTTTCTATGTCTGTGAGTCTGTTTGTGTTTTGTAAATTAGCTCATTTGCATCGTTTTTGTACATTCCACCTATGAGCGATATCATATAATATTTGTCTTTCACTGTCTGACTTACTTCACTTAGTATGATAATTTCTAAGTCATCCATGTTGCTGCAAATGACATTATTTCATTTTTTATGGCTGAGTAGTATTCCATCGTATATATGTACCACATCTTCTTTATCCATTCATCTGTCAATGGACATTTAGGTTGTTTTCATGTCTTGGCTATTGTAGATAATGCTGCTATGAACATTGGGGTGCATGTATCTTTTCAAAGTCCTGTTAGGTTTTGATGTTTTAGTGGTTAAACTGTTTTAAAATTAAGCCAATTCAGTATTCCCTGCTACTGGATCCCCTTCCGTAAAGCAGAATTTGTAATTTGTGATAGACAACTAAATATTCATATTTATGGTGGAGGGTAAAAAAATCTCCAGATTTTCTCTCTACAGAAAAATACTCTTGAACATAAGGACCTTTTCCATATACTTTACAGGGGCTAACTGACAAATCCACACAAAGACGTCTTTCATAAAAGCAGACAGAATTGGGTGTAAATTCCATGGTAACATTTTCTAAGCTCCAACAAGCTCATAGGCAATAGGGGACCACCATTACCCCTCCTAGTATCATAAAGAAGACTAACTAAAATCGCAAAATAAAATTACCTACAATTATTTAAACATTATTTTTTAAATTCTTCTTTACCTCATTCATGTTTTCATTGCAAGAATGTAATCCGTTACTCACATTCAATGGCCTCGTCTCTCTCTCTCTCACACTGTACTGCAATTTCTTTAAACTCTAGTGCTTGGTAATGAAGGATGAATATTTATTTTAGCTCTGTTATGTAAATTCCCTGCTATCTCCAACTCCAGATATCCAGGTGACGAGACATTAAGTAATGTTGAATCAGGTGAGGATATATAAATTATCAAACTACTTCCAGCAGGTAAATTTTGTCACATTTTTTTTTCATGTAAAAAATAATTGTAATGGGAAAAAGTCAACCTGAAAAGGCTCGATACTCTATGAATCCAATTCTGTGACATCCTGGAAAAGGGAAAACTATGGAGACAGTAAAATGACCGGTGGTCAGTGGGGAGGGAGGGATGGATGAATGGATGGAGGAGAGGGAATTTCGGGCAGTTAAACTCCTCTGTATGACACCATAATGATGGATACATTGTCCAAATCCATGGAAAGTACACCACCAAGAGTGAACCCTAATGTCGACTATGGACTTTGGGTGATGACGATGTGTCCATGGAGGTTCATCGCTCATAAAGAATGTATCATCTGGAGGGGAATGTGGATAATAGGGGAGGCTATGCGTGTGTGCGGGACAGGGGATACATGGGAACTGTCTGTACCTTTTCCTCAAATTTGCTGTGGACCTAAAACTACTCTAAAAATATCCAGTCTTTAAAAATAAACTTGTAGTAGCATAGAGATCTAGCATGTCAGGCCATCCAAACAGGTGTCCATGTGTTCCCCCTATGAAAGAATTAACTTTCAATGGGGTCAACCCAGCTTAAATACTGACAGGGGGAGAGAGAGACTTCAGGATGTAATATGTCCTGTCATATTGCCGTGTGCATCTTGTGTATTGTGAAGTCTCTCCCAGAACTGTTCTATCTCTTCAAAAGTCGTTTGTGTTTTGTTTCATTGGTGTTTGTGTGCGTGTTTCTTCTAAATCATTTCACATCTCTGATTCGTAGGTCTAGCCTCTTACAGTCCCTGTGGAGCCATTACGCAGGGGGTCTGTCCCCTCTTAGAAGGGAAGCCTAGTTACCAAAACGAACATACTGATCATGTGTTAAGTGTTTCCTATGCACCTGCGTAACTCTGAGCATTTCATGTGTCTTCTCTGAATGGATTGTACATTTGCAACTTTTGAAATTTGTTTTAATATTCACTCGGCATGTATTTTGAGGCTGTATTAGTGGGTGCAAATATGGGATGACTTTAATTTCCTATTACAGACCAGCTTGTGGTTATGGATTTAATGGTATATCTTTCCACCCTTTTGTTTTCAAACTTCCTCTGTCCTCATGTTTCAGTCAGTATCATACATAATGTACAACGTGTAGTCAGTATAATATATTTGTTGTTGTTACTGTTGTGATTGTTTGTTGTTCTTTTTCATCCAAGTTGACAAGCTTGATATGTTATTTGGAGTTGTTACTTCATTTACATTTTATGTAAATGCTAATTTTGTTTTCCTCTACAATAATACAAATATATATATATATTTTTTTCTCCCCTATTTGGCCCATCTATTGCATGTTGTTTTATTTCCTCTTTCTTAACATATGTGAGATCGATTGACACTTCTTTATTATTTTATTTGTTCCTTCTTTTAACATTTTATAGATTTTAATGGTCTAGAATGAATGCAAAGAAGGTAACACACAACTGAGACTTATAACACTCTAATATAAAATGTTACAATATTACTAATTCCCCAATGCAGCTAAAACCTTAGAAGCTACAAACATATTTACCCACATACCCTCTTTCTTTGGGTTACTACTTCCCTCCACTTTTTGGTTTAAATAAAATTTGAAGTCCAAGGACAACCAGAGTTATTGTTTTGTGGTTGATATTTATTGACATATATGAATATATTAGCCCTTTGCTGGTTCTTCATATCCTGCTGCTTTTCCGTGTCCATTATAATTATTAAGAAGAATCCTTCTTAGTATTCTGCTCGTGAGAAATTCCATCAGCCTTTATATGAGAGCTGCTTTGTGTCAACGTTCATTTTTTGAAAGATATGTTTACTGGTTCCAGAAAATATAACTTTCTTCACTTCGAAAATGTCATTCCATTGCATTCTTCTGTTCATGATGAATCCAGGTGTCATGTTTAGGACCCAGCTATACATGCATGAGAAACTTCTGGTCATGTGTACCAGGAGAGTAACACAAAAATGTTTTTAGCAGCCTTGCAAAGTGGTACAAAACCCAGAAAGGCACACTGGAAAAAAGATAGATATAAAGAGTATATTATACTCACATCATGGAATATTATAGAGCCTTGAACATAAATCATCTTAACTACTTGCCTGCTTGCAAACATGAATGCCCATGAGTAAGCATGTGTATCGATTAAAAACTATTCCTAAGAGAAAACAGAGTATGATGCTGTTATAACAAATTCATAAATCTGTAAACAACAGGATAAATCCACATTTACATATGTGTAGGTGTCCAAACACATACGCACACATGCATACACACATGCATACACATACATGTACGTATGTAGCGATGCATACATGTGTGTATATACGCTTGTACATACACAGTTCTAAAAGTTTAAACGTTTTATCCTGTCAGAGATGAACATTTGTGTTCAGTGAGTTCTGACTCTAGACATGCTTTGCTTTTAAAGATGTCAACTTGCAGAACTGCAGGTACCAAAAGATTTAAGAAGTAGATGCTAGAGAATGAACACAGATGAGTTCAGAGATTGCAATGAAGCAACTAGAGATTAATTGCCTACCAGGAAAGGGAAAATGTGAACTCTACCCTGAAACATCCAATAACTGAAATACAAACAAAGAGTGTGCTTTTTAGGAAAGCTTTTCTAGTTTTTCTTTTCTTTTCTATTTAGGAAGCCTCTTTGAACAAAATGACTTTCATTGAAGTGATGTCTAAATGACATTGTCAATATCACTATAAAATTATACCATTAAATTTGCTTTCGGATGAGTTCCTGCAGTTTACCTACCGCATAATCTCTGCTTCCTAAATTATATGCCTCTCCTCTCTTTCCTGAGATTCATCACAAAATGACCACACATAAGGTACAATTTGAAGCCAGTCACCGTAGCTCATCATTTTTTGAGTTATGTTACATATTGTATATTCTGCTTCTTCCCAAATGAAGAGATCAGTAAAATGGAATAGGGTTGTTTTTATGGCAGCTCAAGGTAAATTAGGAAAAATTGGTCATAGGTGTTATTTTATGTGAAAAACACAAATATATATGTTCATCACATAACCTTAAGTATGGGGAATAAATTTCCTACCATGTATCAACTAACAGGTAGAAATTTGTATCCTAATTTTACAGATGAAGAAACATAGACCTGATGTGATTAAATATTTGAGTGAATACATAGGTCAGAAATGGGGAGACCAGATTTTGAAGCCAGATCTGCTCACTGTAACCAATTCACCTGCTGCCTTGAAAGTAGAACTTTCCAACAGTTGGACCTGCTTAGTAGTATAAGATTCTGTCTCAAGATGTAGTAATTCCTATATTCCAGATTCACTAGACACAGAAAACAAAACAAAACAAAATAGAATAAACCAAAAAAAATTTTTTTCCTATCATTCCTTCATTTTATAGCTTCAGAATTAAATGGCTTATTAACGGTGAAGCAGCTAATGTCAGGGCCAGACATGAAACTGAAATTGCTGGCCCTCAGACGCTACTTTTCCATGAACTAGGTATTTACATTGTAAATGTTATGTATGTGAATTAGTGTTTGCTATGAAAGAGCGTATTTATAAATTCAGAAATTCCATCTGTCAAACTTCTGGAATTTGTTTTTTGAATTTTGACAATTGTAGACAATCTTAACATTTGTAATCCACATCAATATTATAATTTATATTACTTTGTGTTTTTGTGTAATTATAGTAAAACAACCTTCATAATATATTCATGGAATACAGGATGCACAGGGTAAACTAGGGATCCTTTAATCATTAGAAAATGATGATATAATGTAGAGAATAATATTGGAATGCAGGTACTTAAAAGAAAAACCAAAAAACTAGGATAAGTCTTAGGAAATCAACATAGCAAACTCATTTTCAAGGTGCGAGTGGTCAAACAGTGGAACCATAATAAAAATATATATTTACCTGTCCACACACTTGTGTTTCAAGATGCAGCTGAAGTGCCCCTGGGAGCCAATGACGTCTTATTAGCAAGAGCTGCACACACTTAACTATAAAATAAGCCAGGGTCTTCTGGAAACTACAGAGGATATGTTACCTTTAAATTCAAAATAAGCAGCGACCCCTAGAATGCAGATCAGAGAAGATGTTCAGGCAACTGAGCTGAACCGTGGGAAAGAGAAGGATGCTTATGATGGGTCATGAGAAAATGTATTGCTTGTAACAGGTTCGCTATCAGATATAGGTGCAAAGAATGTGAAATTTGAGTCAAACCTCTGTACACCAGTAAGGCTAGACCATCTTAACATAGCTGTTAATATTTTGAGAAATTACAAAGATACCTTATTGTATGTGTATAATATATATACACACACATCGTGTATATTGATAATATGTATATAATATGTATAATGTTATATACATATGTGCACGGTGTATATACATACATGTATATATAGATACACTGAATATATAATATGTATCATCAGTGTACATACTGTATATACGTATATATAATCTGTTTACATATAAAATCTGTATAATCTCTATGTGATATAAATATAATCTCTATATAAAATCTTTATAGTATATACAGTATATTTATAAGCATATGTGTGTATATATATATATACCTATATATAATGTATAATCAGGTTGTATTTATAGAGAAACATAATAAATCTCTTTCAGAAACATAATAATCCAAATATTGGGCCCCAGAAAGAATGAGTGGAGTTTCTGTGTCCAAAGCCAGACATAGAATTACTTGGACATCCCTCCCAGATGCAAGTTATAGGACGATCTCACATGGGCTTTTTAGGTTGTCACATAATTATGACCCATAGAGGCTATCCAAGAAAGTCTTTGGGATTCACAGTGACGTTAAATTAATGGATGAGTAATTGATATTGTTCTTATCACGAGATTCTTTTCTCTTTAATTGGTTTAAAAGAAATTCCATTAAGAGAATTCCTGTATCCAATAATTATACTGTCAATTTTATTTTTAAAAAGTTAAGGCAAATGGACTATTTTATGATTTCTGCCAGATGTGGCCATTTTAGAAGTGTTCATTGCAGCTAAACTTTGTTGCCATTTATGACAGGAACTGCAGATGTAAAATTATGTTCTTGGAAACACACTTTTATTTACATATTGAGGCGCAAGGAAGATTAGCTATGATCGGTCACCAAAAAGGTCACGTTAATATGTAGAATGAGTAGGGAAGATAGAAAAATGGTGTTATGTATTTTTCATCTTTTGTTTGTTAGCCTCATATTTTTTGTAAGTCGGTGGTCATTCTCCAACGTATATCCTCCACGGTCTGCATAGGGTTTGTAGCTAAGTGGATTGAGGCCATAATAGACTGAGTACCGACTGCTGACATGTAAGCACCTGTTCTTACCTAATATTCTAAAGCTTTCTCCAAGGTCTTCAGGATCAGAGTGAAAAATGCCATTTCTTTAAACTCGTTCTTGCAGCATAAACAAAGATCGTTTGCCAAGTACATGTGATCCCCCTTAAGGATGGTGAGTGTTCATAAGAAGGCCAGCTCTTGGAAATAATAGTCGTACGGACTACCTATTTCTGAATTAGCCTTGAACTGGGGTGGGGGGGGGGGGTCTCAGCACATTCACAGCTCAAAAAAGTTAATTTGATTGTTGGAATTGGATCAATGTTTGTTAATGCTGTCCTCAAAGAGAAGACCAAATTCTTTTATCCCTAGGCACTCAAATTTATCGTCTTAGGTAAAACAATGCAGAATAATTTCTTCGTGTCGTGCCCCTAAAGGACTTGAGAAGGCGTCGTGTCTTCATGGATGTTTTCTTTGCTCTTTCCACATCATGGTTGCTAAATAACAGTCACTTCCAGTCTCCGTGCGTCAGCTTGAGATGATGGGATAGGTACAGCACTCCTCCCCAGGATGGTGCCAGACTCCCACAGACAGCCACCTTTGGAGATCCCAGCTAGCCACTGAGTGTGGTGGGAGTGGACAACGACATCTGTTTTCATTTGGGGGCGTGATGGCTTTTCTCCTGTGTCAAGTTGACTGGGCCATGGGGTTGCCCAGGTGTTGGTTTAAACATTCTTTCTGGGTGTATTAGTGAGAGTGTTTCTGGAAGAGATTCACATTTGAGTCAAGCCCATGATTACCGTACTTAATGTGGCTGGGCATGACCCAGTTCACAGAGAGCCTGAACAGAACAAAAAGGGCAAGGGTGGATTCATTCTGTCTGCCTGACTCTCTTTGAACTGGTTTTCAGCCCTTTCCTGCCTTTGCACTTGAACTTGGACTGCAAATACACCATCAGGTCTCCTGGGTCTATAGCTTGCCAACCACAGATTTTGAGGCTGGTCAGCCTCCAAAGTCATGAGTCAATTCCATAGGATATGTAGAGACAGAGACAGATGTAGATAGATACATAGATACACACATAAATGAATAGATAAATGGATACATAGATAAATAGATAGATACATAGATATATAGACAGATACATACATACATACATAGATAAATGGATACATATATACATAGATAGATAAATACATACATAAATGAATAGATCGATAACTGGATAGATAGATACATAGACAGACATAGATATGCAGTTTTCTCCTACTGATTCTCTTTCTCTGTGGAACCCTGACTCATCTGACTAATACAAGGGGGTACTTTAGGGTCAAGATTTCTTAAACTAAAAAAATGAAATATCACATATAATCATTTAACGTTTTGGAAACCTTCAGGGTCAGTGGTGGTTGACCCAAGGATTGTGAGGTCTGTTCTGATATGTTAGTGGTCAGGGCCTAGGTATGCTAGCCATTTTGAGGAGACAGAAGAGTTCTGTTCAAAGAACTGTCCCTTTTCCCTCATGACTTTCACATGTCCTCCCAGACATACATGTAAGTGGAAAAAAAAAAAGAGATTTTGTATATATACAGATTGTATAGAGTATGTATACTGATTATACATATATATACACACTGTATATACATATATATTATACATATACACACACTGTGTATATATACAATGTGTGTATATATGTATATATACGTTCTATGTATATAGTGTGTGTACAGATATATATACAGTGTGCATATATATACATATATATATATATATATACACACACACACACACACACATGCAGTGTATATATATTGCTCTCTCTGAGTCCAGAAACTAATTAAACCCCATTTTACATATGAATACAAATAATGTTTCAAATTGTTCTTATACACATTGAATTTTCAAGGAAGAAGACATTTAACTGTGTAAATTCAGGGAAAATGATGTTTTGTTTTCTTTTAAAGGCTTTTCCTTGGAAAACCTTTCTTTCAAGACAGACTACGAGCAAATTCTACCCAGGTTGCAAGTATAAATTCTATTGGAAGTAACAGTTCTTCCTCGACCACTAAGATGCTAAGGAAACTAATGCTGAGTTTCCTGATAACCCTTCAAAGCTAATTTGAATCCTGGTGCCTATTCCGCGTTTTAAATACGATCCTGCTTGGTAGATAAAGGTGAACGTTTGACTGGGATTATGTGCCACCCATTTTATTTTCCCTTAGCGTGGGGAAAAACGAGCAGGGAGATTGTTCCTTCACTGAAAATAATTTAGGAAAAGAGAGAAGCTTGATGATAACAAGATTATTTTTTTCTTCATTTTTGTTTTATTTCTGTTCTGTCTGCTCTGCTACCTTCAAACACCAAATGTTTCCATGCTCTGTTGTTTCTATTAGGTTTTTCTATTTTGGAAATTCAAATACTCTATAATCGTTGACGATTATACCGTGTTCCCTCCCAGAGAAAAGGGTGATAGTGTAACTCAGCATACTCAAACTTCCACAGTCCGTCCCTTGCTTAAAACTTCCCTGGCTTGAATCAGACAAGTTTTGCAGACATGGCGGGGACTTGACCCCATAGATGAATATCCTATATTCACTCATGCAATTTCAGGAAGGGTGCTATCTGTAGAAGTGGCCTTAAAGCAACCTATGAATCATGAATTGCTCCAAATGCATCTTTCAAAAAACAAACAAACCAAAAACGATAGAACGTCCTTTTAAAACAGTTGTTCTGACCAGTCTCGGTGAGGGTCAAAACAGGTCCAGGTCCTTAGTCACCGTAGGTACCCATCTTGAATAAATTGCTAGAAAATGGCGCTGAAAAAAGCAGAATTGCCTTAAAATGGTCGCAGTCTTCCTGTGAAAGGTGAACAGGTGAAAAGCACATGACAGAGATACGGTAGAATGAGTTTATGCCTGGAAAGATGGAGGGAAATGAGACCAATTCAGCAGCACGCAAAGTAACGTCCTGTCCTGTATGTTTCCACGGCGCATCATCTTGTTAACGCGATCAAAGAATGCAGAGATGATTTCCACAAAACCTGCCCAAAGAACTATGGTTCTAGGCTCTGAATACCTGGAGAAGCTTTCTGCATGGATCCTATCTCTAATAATTGGGCGAACACCCACCTCTGAACTGCCTGCGAGATCTCTCCCATTTAACAGGATACGCCCCGCGTTGTCACAGATCCCAGGCTGTCGAGCTGATCTGCTCTCCTTTGGACTTCGGGGACGTTTCTGTGGGTGCCAGAGGGCGTTAGAGAAACCAAGAAAGAGCTCATCTGCTTAAAGGAAAGTCAGAACAGTGCTGTGGCCTGAACCCCTCAGGACGGTTGGGGAGAAAAACGTCTGATGGCAGAGCAAGGAAGTAGATGATGTGTGGTCCTGTGGACAGAAAATCTCATCCACCCTGTGGTATTATTATCTATTAACATCATCTCTGCGTTATTTCAGTTTTTTAAATTCTGATAAAAAAAACAATGCCGGTGTAAGAGGAAAATACATTTAAAGTACTTGGAAATCAGAAGATGATTGTCAGGTACATGAATTTTAACAACAGAGAGAGTAAATTAAATCCCCTGTTTCTTGTACTTCGGATTAACACGTTTTCCAGGTTGGGAATCATCAATAAAACATCGCCTGCAATATTGCCTAGCCGACATACTGCTGTCTTCTTCCTTATTTAGTGATTGAGGGAAGAGTAATATTCATAAAATATAGATGATTTAGAACTAAACCCACCCACTCATCCAATACCAGTTAGGTATTGACTTCCTACTCAGTGCTGGGCAATGTTCGAAACCCTGTGGATTTAGTGAGAAATAAAACCAGTGTGGAGCGTATGTTAGCCTTATTGATTCGGAGCCAGCTGGGAGGCGTAGACGTCAAAGGAAGAGTCAGGAGTTTGGTCTTAAACATATTGTTTCACTGATTTGCGAAAAGTTGAATCTATCCTTGCCGTGCAAGTCCTGCGCTGAGGACGAGAGCGTAATTTTGGACAGTGAGAATATTGACGGCATGAAAGAAGCATGCCCGTCTTTCATGTTGGAATCCCACTGGGAACGCCTTCTGCATTTTTAAAATTAAATATCATCCAATGTTCACTCTTGCCATCCACTTGGAGACCTTTTTATTTTCGCATATGGATCTATCTGTCTACCTACCTATCTATCTACCCACCTATCCATCCATCATATCTGTCTATCCATCCATCCATCATATCTATACACACAAATATATATGTTTTAATTGTGACATCATACGCACGATATCGATTTTACCATGTTAACCATTTGAAAGAGTACAAGGAATTGGTATTTAGTACATTCACCATATTGTGCAAACATCCCCTCTGTCTAGTCCTAGGACTTCTTCATTACCCCAAAATGAGACCCTGTACCTGTTAGCACTAGACCCCCTACCCTCCTTCCCCCACCCATGGAGCCACTACTCAGCTTTCAGCCTCTAAGAATTTACCTGTTCTGGACATCTTCTGTAAGTGGAATCATACACTCTGTGACCCTTTTTGCATCTAGCATCATGTTTTCAAGGTCCATCTATGTTTTAGCATCCAGCAGAACTTTGTTCTTTTATGTGGCAACATAATTTTGATACAAACATATAGATACAGCAGAAGGAGTAACACTTGGGGTATCCAACCATTCTCAAGGGAATCCGAGTCCTGGGAAACCCAAAGCTGGGTGTTTGCATCCTCTTGTCAAACCTTCCAAAGAAATTCCAGCCGACCTCCCCTGGCTCATCTCTGTGTCCCGTTTGCTTTCTGCATGGTGATCTTGTTTCAGATTTATTAAAGGGCTGAGAAGATTAACTCTCAGTTAATGGAACTGTTCCCTTTGGTTCACCCCAGCTTCCTAGAGAATTTCCTCTTATTGAATAACTTAGTACTGTCAAGTGTAGCTGGCTCACCAGATATTACTTTAAGCAGAAAGTACGGAGCCGCCATCTCTGGTGGAATCAGCATTTTAATTAGCAAAAGCCCTCCATGGAGAACCGACAATGCGTTTTCCTCACTTAGGGAGACAGTGGATGAATAACCCTCCTAGAAACATCCTCAAGCCAGATGGGCGTACTCGGAGTGTTTAGGAAATATCTTTAGGCTCCTTTTTAATTAGCTTCTGAAACCCCACAAACAAGGTCACAGTAGTTGCATTTCACTTACTTTGTAAGGAGGACGGGTCTGTTTAAAATGCAAAAACAGTGCGTGTCTCAGGACAGGAGAGCAGCTTAACAGAAGCTCCTCAATGTGTGTCTTCAAATAGATAACATCACTCATCTTGTTTTCTCCTATCAGACGCAACCCCTCTCTGTGGTCCAGCTAGATAATATTTTTACTCTTTCTCTGAATGCTGGACTAATCATTCCAATCAGTACAGTACAAGTCATTGCTACAATGAGAACTGGCAGGGCAGGGTGGTGGGGCAAGATTCAATTTTAAAGCTTAATGCTCGGACATAATGTCCTTGATTTGTGGCAATTGCTTGAAAATATAAATACGCTTATAAATAAATATCCAGGGAATACTGGCATCTTGTTTTTTTCTCTTTAAACACAATGGCAGCCACATATATTTAATTGAAAGCATAACAGTTTAAAGATGGAAAATTATGTCTTAGAGATTATTTTATTTAACTATGTTTTAAAGATGAGAAAACTGATCCCCACCGATATCTAGAAATGTGTCCAAGGTCTTATGACAAGAAGTTTTTCATTGCCATGTGGAACTCAAAACACGGACTTTCAATTCAGAACTTTTATCACTAATGTTTGGAAAAACAGAAAAAAAGAGAGGGGGGAGGTGGGGTAATTAGGTGTGAATTTTTTTTGTAGGAGGGTAAGGGATGCAGGAAAATGATTGGGAATTTCTAGTTGCAAATCTGTGCTTTACAGTCCAGAATTAATGTTCACATCCATCCCCAGTGCTTCTGTGAACTTTGTGTTTCGCAGTCACAATCTAGAGGTGAACATAACGTGGAAACATTTACACTCTGGGTTACAGAAAGAAGTGAAACCGAGTCCCCCGAACACTGAGTTCCCTTTCCGAGTTTATGATTAACCTCTCTATCCAATACTCTATTCCCTTTCTTGACCTATCCTTGTTCCACTCGGGATTGAGAACTATCGAAGAACAGGGGCGATTGAACCAAGCAGGACCCTGCAGGGAACCTCCCTCGTACAAACACCCCCTCCGTGTTCCCTGTTTTCTTGTTTATAGAAAACAAAAAGGCTTTCTGTCCTAGGCCTTCCCCGTGTTTCAAAGAGCAGACTCAAGCAGTTAATGATTAGAATTACAGAGTCACAGCTCTCCTAGTTCCTCCTCAAGGGTTAGAGATAATAATCTGATGCGTATCTCTGAGTACTTCTGCAGAAACTAAGACCCCTACCCCGGTGGAGGATGGTGACCACGTGCTGACCACCAGCATGTAGACCCCAGGCTGGTTGGAACCAGAAGGTTGATGATTAAAATTCCCAAAACATCACCCTGTTACCTCACCACCAACCAGTCGAAAGAAAGTCATGCCCCCTGAAACCCTCACCCCAAATATTGCCTTTCAAAACCCTTCCTTCCCTGAAAGCCTCAAGGAGTTAGGGTCTTTTGAGCCTTATTTGACACCCTGCAAATAAACCCTTCCTTTGCTGTAAACCCCTGCTGTCCGAGTTTGGCGTTCTGCACCGTGGACACACAAGTCCTTGCCTGGTAACACAATCAATCCTTATCTTGTCTTTTAAGTGAATTTTTACTGTTAAATATAACATAGGCTCCAAAAGTGCATAAAACACAAACGTAGACCTCAACGGTATCTTACAGAGTGGGCACCTAAGTAAAGAAATAAGACCTCAACAGCACCCCTGGCTTCACAAACATCAACTCTTCCATTCCCTCCAAAAATAACAGTATCCTGAGCATTATGGCCATTGCTAGCCGCGGGGGTGGACCTTTGGATCATATCCAGGTGGAGGATATGAAAAATAAGAAACGTGCAATGGATAGAGTGTAGAAATCATTGCCGCATTTCAACTGGGTCTGCACCAACGGTTGGAGTCTCTGGTACATAGATATATGAGATAATGCAAGAATGTTTTTTGAAGTTGCGTACCAGTTGACTTTTCACCATCAGTCTCTGGAAGTTTCTTCTTCCCCCGTGTCGTTGACAGCACTCGGTATTGTCAAACTGTTTTTCTTTAGCCGGAGGGTCTTTTGATGTACGTCATGGGTGTTACGACATGTATTTTCTTGGGCACAGTGAACTGGCTACCATTTTGTATGTGTATTGGTTATTCGAATACGGTGTTCTTGTTTGTGAGGCTGTTGATGAGCTCTTTGACATTTTTCCGATTCCTGTGTCTTTTTCCTTCTTGGTTCCGAGGTGGTATTTGTAAGCTCTCGGTGGTTGCGTATGTTGCAACGTCCTTACCTGATGGCACGGCTGTGCTTCCTACCCCTGTGTTCACACTGGATGCGGAGCGCTTCAGAAACATAATGTCCTTGATCTACCAACATCTTTCTAATAGTTAGGCCTTGTGTATCTTGCTTTAAAATCTCACTTTACGGTGAGCTCCTAAAAATATTCCATAATATTATTTTGTAGATCCGCCCTGCACTGCTCACTTCCCCTTTCTGAGAGGATGGAAATGTTCTGATTGTTGCCGTCCGGTGCTGACTGAGCACACAGATGGGGCTAGTCTCACTGAGAAACTGAATTTCAACTTTAATTTGGTTAGTTCCATTTGAATTGGCATCTGTGGCCACTGCGTGTCTTACTGACTAGTGACGTTCTAGAGGCTTCATGGTTTTACATTTCTCGTTCATAGCGTTTCCATTGTTGAGCAATCATTTATTCGTGTAAAATGCGTCTATTTCTGACCTCCCCATTCTGTTCCCTTGGTTTATTTTCTGATTTTTGCATACTGTTTTAATGACAATTTAGTATCTCTTTATGTCCAATAAGACAGCTAACACTCTTGCAGGGAACTCCTAAAACCCTTGGAATTTCCTGAGGGATAAGAGTTTCCTTGTAATTCATGGCAAGCCCCTTCCAAGGACACCTGCGTTTATGCTAATGAGTTTATGCTAACGAGTGATGGCTAGAGGGGCCCAGGATGGCTTCCGGATGAGGGCTGGTTGCCATAAAGGCCACCCGGGAGATGTGAGGGTTGCCACTTTGAGCTTTCCCTTCTGACTTCCACGGAGGAGAGACCTGAGATTGACTTCTGTGACCAACGACTAACGACGTGATCATTTATACCTATGTAACACAACCTCCATAAAATCCCATAGATAATAGGATTTGGAGAACCTGAAGTGGGTGAACCCAAGGAAATGCTGGGAGGGTGGTGTGCCTGAGGAGGGGTTGTGGATACCCTCAAATTTATATCTAGTTGATCCAAAGTACACGTGGCCCCAGAGACTCACACCTGGTATCTGAAACGGGGGCATTGCTGTGAGACTGAGCCCATCGCCTGCGGGGTCTGTGTTACAGCTGAGGGTCACCTTTGGATTCAGAGAATTTGTTCTTGGTGTAGAAAACACCACCATACTCCTCGAGTTCTCCTCTTCAAGACAAAGTCTCGCTAGTCTTTGTTAATTGCAGTTAAATATAAATTGTAGATTTAGTTGACCAGATTCCCTAATAACCTGTTGGATGGTTGGCCATAGGGATAGACCGGTTGGTGGGAAATTCAAACCTGTACAATATTGATTCTTTTAACCATTAAAAAGTTTAGGAACCTTCATTCATTTAGGCCTTTCTTATTTTCTCTTATGATTGTTTTAATTTGCTTTTGTGAG
The DNA here is from genome assembly GCF_949987515.2 of Delphinus delphis. Taxonomy (NCBI): domain Eukaryota; kingdom Metazoa; phylum Chordata; class Mammalia; order Artiodactyla; family Delphinidae; genus Delphinus; species Delphinus delphis. The sequence goes on from NC_082704.1 coordinate 123,447,658, forward strand.
GACTTCTTCCAATGTATTCTGTTTACATTTGTTATAGGTAATTATTACAGTCATGCCATGGTAAATGGTATTTTCTTTCCATTTTTTTCCCTTTTATTTCTCTTACGTAAAAATCCAGTAAATTGTGCGTGCGTTGACTTTGAGCCTAACGCTGCTGCTAAACTCCCGTATTAATTATCTTACTATATCCCTGGCTGCTTTTGGAGTTCTAGTTTATGTCACGTATTTCTTCCTTGCCTAATCACCCAGGAAATAATCTCTAGAACAGCACTGAATAGAATACGTTTTTGCATGCCTATCTGGTTCCTTATTCAAAGAGAAAGTTTCCAGTATTTCCCGAATAACTAGGAGCTTTGTTATAGGTATTTAAAAAATATGTACTACTTATCAACTCATAAAAAGCAGAGTAGAAATATGATAGCATTATTTATCAGGGATTGATACAGAATTTTCAATGATGATTTTTTACCTCTATTAAACTAAAGTGGTGAATTATTTTGATTGATAATGAATGATGACCTAAATTAGAATTCCATATTATGGTATCTTTTCTAGAAAATGTTTTGCATGGAATTTTATCAGTTATGGCATTGGAAAATTGTGGCCTGTAGTTTTCCTTTTTAATGCTGGCCTTTGATGGGTTTGGTATCCAAATTAAGCTGGATAATGAAAACGTGTTAGGAAGTCTACTCCTTTGCTGTTACCTGGCAGCATGTGCTCAAACGGGTTATTCTACCCTGATATTTCATCTGAAAAATGTAAAACATGCAGCAAACTGAAATATTTCTCCAGTAAATACCTATATACTCCACCTGGTTTAAACCACTAACATTTTTACTTTGCTTTTTCAAATCACATGTCTGTCTGTCTTTGCAGCTATCTGTCATTTGTCTATCTATATACGAACATCTATCTATGTATCTATCTGTGAATCTTTGTATCTGTCATCTGTGTATCCATCCATAAACCTATCTTCTGTCTAGCTCTATCTGTATCTATTTATCTATATATCATCTATCTACCTATGTATCCATGGATTTATCATCTGTCAGTGTATCTATTTCATATCTAACTCTATTCATCTCTCTAAGCAATCTTGAGCTGTACATACAATATATAATGTATTTAATGCATATGTAATTTATAGCATGTAATATTTAAAGTATAACTCATGGCATATGGCATACAGCATAATATATAAATTTATCCCAGGCTCTCTGGGGACCACCTACTTATTTTCTTTATGATGACTTTTGATGATCAGATTTTTTTTTTAAGTTTGATGAAGTCTAAATTGTTCATCTTTTTCTTATATGGTTATTGTTTTCTGTGACATGTGCTTTTTCCCAATGCACGGAGGTAATCTCCTTTGTTTTATCTTTTATGTTTAGGTCTATAATGCACCTCAAATTAATTTTTAAAGACTTTTGTTTGCAGTGGGAGGCAGGGGTTAAGGTTCATTAATTCCATAAAGATAACTAGTTATTCCAGCATCATTCGTAAACCCACCCTACCTTCAGTGGATTACTTTGGTGTCTTAGACAAAAGCCAAATGGGTATAGAGTTCTATTTCTGAGTTCTGTAATCTGTTCTATTGATCTAGTGAGTGGGCGGTCTTTAATGCTGATACCACATTGCTTGACATCTGCTGATCTGTAGTAGTTCTGGAGGTCACTGGGTGTAAGTTCTGCATTTGTTTTTTTCTTTCAAGTGTCTTTGGATATTCTAGGTCCTTTGACTTTACAAATAACATTTAAAATCAACTTGCCGGCTTCTGCCCATAAACTGCTGATTTTTTATTGGGGTTACATTGCATCTTTAGGTTATTAAGAGAAACTGTCACGCTGACCCTCTGCGTAGTCTGGTTGGCCAAGACAAGACATGTGACCATGTCAGGCATTAATGGGATGAGAGAGTATACACCTCAGCAGCAGGTTTTTGTTTTTTTTTTAAACATTGCTGTTTTTTAATTGTTTAATTTTTAAATTATTTTTTATAATTTAAAAAATTTAAGTATAGTTGATTTACAATGTTGTGTTAATTTCTGCTGTACAGCAAAGTGATTCCATAACACATATATATGTATACATGTACATTCTTTTTCCATTATGGTTTATCATAGGATGTTGATTATAGCTCCCTGTGCTATACAGTAGGACCTTATTGTTTATTCATTCTATATACAATAGTCTGCATGTGCTAAACCCAAACTCCCAGTCCATCACTTTCCTCCCCGACTCCTTGGCAACCACAAGTCTAATCTCTATGTCCAGCAGCAGGTTTTATTTTGAGGTTCCATGAAGGTTAATCATATGTGTCCACTTGCAGGGTGTCTTGCGTTGAGATTGACATCTATACTGATGTACTTTAAGAAAAGCAGATTGCCCTACATAATGTGGGTGGGCCCTGTGTAATCAGCTGAAGGCCTGCATAGAACAAAAAGATGGGCCTCCCCAAGCAGGAGGGAGTTGTCCAGCAGATGGCCTTTGGATGTCATCTGCACCATTGGCCTTTGGGTGTCAAGCCCACTGGACCACCCTACAGATTTCACCATCCTACATCATCAGATGAGCCAATGGCTCATAATAAATCTATCTATCTATCTATCTATCTACCTATGTATCTATCTATCTACATAAACACGTATTACTGGTTCTGTTCCTCTGGAAAACTGACTAGTACAGGTGGGAAGGCATGACTGTTTGCTTATCAGTAATTTAAGTGGCCACAATTACTGTACGTACCACTATCATATCAATCACTTTGATATATGGTCACTATGATAAACCCTTAACAATCTTCCTTTTTAAAAAAATATGGAAAAGAATGTTTATAATGTGATGTCTAAATTCAACTTTATGTCTTCTCAGTCTTTTTATTTAATTCTCTTTCATTTGCCTACATGAACTTTCCCAATTTGATCACACATTTATGGTCTTTGAGCAGTTTCCTATTGCCATTCACAGGACCCATGTTATACCTGAATTCTGCCACTGTTTTATCAGTTAGCAAACCTGACCTACACAAAGGGCTGGCACTGCTGTTATGACATGTGTCAACATCCTCTGTGCCACCAGGATGTGAATTAATGATCCTGAAACTCACACCCTCATGGATTATTTCCTGTCATCACTAAAAGGAATCTTCTGAGTGTATGTGGCGTTCCAGAGGGAAAAAAAAATTTTTTTTTTTTTTTACTTTAGTACAAGCATGAATTATCAAACATGCCAACAGCAGGATATATTTAAAATTCTTTCTACTGGTTTTGAAAAATGTCATCAATTATGGAATAAGCCATATGGAGCAGGTAAAGTGTTTAAAATATCTTATTGCTTCAGTTGAATAATATTGATCCAGTGTCAAGATCTTAAGCATTGCATTGCTGTGGAGACATTAAGTTTAACATAATATTCAGTATAAGTCAAGGCTATATTTCATGTAGGTATGAAAAACTAAACTCTAACTAGTGAAGAAAAACATTTTAAAAATGGGAGAATGTTAGAAATTTCAAGAGCAATGCTGGTTATCCATTAAAATGGACAAGAATCTTTCAAGTTGCCACTCTGCTTTCATTTGTATCATCTTCATGAATCATCGGGTCCTTTCCTGGGGAGTGGAGATTGTTCAGAAGGAGCTCACAGAGAAGCAGATCCAGTGGCTGTAGATTTTCTTTCTTCATTTTCTCAGTAAAATGCTTAGGATTCGCTCTTGGATTAATTTGGACCACCTTCACCTCTAAACTTGTTAGTGATGGGATGGAATGTGGTGGTGCTTCCATGGGATATGGACAGCCCCAAGATCTCTTAAGTAGGATCACTCTACAATAAAGGTCAGATACTGAGACTGAACCCCCCATGTTCACAGCAGCACTGTTCACAATAGCAAAGACAGGGAAGCAACCTAAATGTCCATCGACAGATGGATGGATAAAGAAGCTGTGGTACATATATACAATGGAATAATACTCAGCCATGAAAGAGAATGAAGTCATGCCATTTGCAGCAACATGAATGGACCATACTAAGTAAAGTAAGTCAGACAGAGAAAGACAGATACCATATGATATCTCTTATATGTGGAATCTAAAAAATAGTTCAAATGAATCTATGTACAAAACAGAAATAGACTCACAGACATAGATAACAATCTTATGGTTACCAAAGGGGAAGGAGGGGGGTGGGATAAATTAGGAGTTTGGCATTAACATATACACAGTACTGTATATAAAATAGATAACCAACAAGGACGTACTGTAGAGCACAGGGAACTATACTCAACATCTTATAATAACCTATAATGGAAAAGAATCTGAAAAAAGAATACATATATATATATATACACACACACACACACACACACACACACACACACACACACCCCTATATATACATGGAAGATATGTAATCACTTCACTGTACACCAGAAACTAACACAACACTGTAAAGCGACCATACTTCAATTCCAAAAAAAAAAAAAAAGATGGAGCATGTATCAAAAGGAAACGCAAGTAGTTTTGCTGGAAGTCGAGATGTTGAATAAGTGAAGGCAGTAGCCATCTCACTGTAAGTGACAAAATCCATGTGATGACTACCAAACATTTTTGAAGTATTCATACATGTAAAATTACATATGACATATATAACATGCATAAAAACTAGTAAACATGAACCATGTTATATCTAAAATCAACATGGAGCCTCAGACTCTGATCAGTATTTGTAGGCACCTCCAGAAGCATATCCCTTTGTTGCCTATTAAGGTGATGGATTTTTGCTGGTTGTCTCTTTGCTCTCGGGTATACGTATATATCCTTAAACACTATATTTTTAGGTTCGCTGTGGGTTTGTATACATTCGCCTTAACTGTGTAGAAACTTACGCCAACTGCGTTTCTTACTCAGCATTATGCTTACAAATGCACTCTCATGTAATAGCGATGAAGCGAACGTCACCAACATATAACATTCCAAAATAGGAAGAGAACAAGCCTTTTCTGTCCTCTTGTGTTTGGACATCTTCCTTGTTTTATTTTCCTAAAAAATTAGTTTTTGAATGCGTGCTGATTTGAGGATTCTTTTCCAGAACTCCTACTGAAGTTTTTAAGAATCTGGTCCTGGGTATTACGCTTCGGAGTGGAAGTGCTGGGTCCCAGGAAATACACTTTACAGTCAGTATATCCCGAAGGTGTTTTGACGCCACTCTTCATGTCCTCACAAACACCTGCTTTCATGGGGCAGTTTGATTTCTTTCCAGTCTGTTGGCGGAAACCTATGTCTTACTGTAGTTTTTATTTTCTATTCCTCATGTTGAAGATAGTAAATTTTTCGTATATTGTTTGGCCATATTTTTTTTCTACGAAATGTCTGAACTGATTCTAAAACACCCCCAGCTTTCTAGAATTTCCATGAACATTTCCAGATACTTCAGCAGTAAGTTTTAAACGTCACAGATGTTGGTAACCATGATATTTTGGGGTACAGAAATATGTCATTATTATTTTTTCTTCAAAGTTTTACCGATTAGTGTATTCACCCTGCCACCTCCTCTGAAATACACACACCATCACTCTGTCCACCACCACCAGTAACAAATAGTAAAAGCATGTTATGTACACAAGTATTGGCCAAATTTTCCCCAAGACACAATCCATTCTCAGATTATAAGATCCCTTGTTGCATCAAAACAAAGTAGAATATGACACAAAGTACAATTAAATCGCATTTGCTTGTATTGTAAACATTTAAGACGAACATGCTGGGAGACATTTGCTTGCAGGAAACAACTAAGCCATTGTCCGGGCATAATTAAGAGCCACGTTAGGGAGTTTATCGATATGGGATTGGACAGATCCATTTGAGGTGATAGATTGCTTTTCATTTTATTGTTGTATCCCGTTTAGCAGAACAAGGACAGATTACGTGGAAGCGTGTCCATCTTGTGAAATTCCCCTCCTACAGCAGGGAAATGGGTGGTTTATCCTGTATCAGGTCCTTTCTCTGTGTGGTCAGATTTATTCCACAAGATTGAATTTGTCTGGTTTTAACACGACAAGGCAGAATGCTTATCTTTTCTGTGTCCAGATTCTCACCATTAGGACATGATCTCACAAGGCGATTTTAAGGAATAGAGGAAATTATATCAAGTATCTTGTTTTCTCTTTTTAGAATTGCATTTTTAAGTCCACTTATAATGTGTCCTCTATCCATTTCCTTCAAGCTTCTTATTGTTTTATTTTGTGGCAGCCCTGCATGGCTTGTGGGATCTTCGTTCCCCAACCAGGGATTAAACCCAGGCCACGGCAGTGAAAGCAGGGAGTCCTAATCACTGGACCGCCAGGGAGCTCCCTTCCAGCTTCTGAAATGATCTCAGTTTTTCTTCTCCTCTCGAACTCTCCTTTTAAATGTTTCTCACAGAACGAGTCCACTTGGTAACCCATTGGTCTCCAGCACCGTTTCCCCATCTCAGCACTATTCACATTGTGGACTAGGTAACCCCGATGTGGGGCCGTCCTGGGCATTGTAGGTTGTGGAGCAACACCCCTGGTCTTCTCCCATGAGAGCACTGCCAACCGAGCTGTGAGGACCCAGAGTCTCTCTCTACTTTGACAAATCTCGCTACGGGCAGAATCACCCCCAGTTGGGTTCCATTTGTTAAGACTCCAGCCAAGAGTTGGAAGTAGATATAATCACTTCCTGCTAGTTTCACCTTCAAACTCTATCCCTCCAGCTCCCAGACCTCCACCATCATCTAGGTGATGGATCGGCAAACTACAGCTCAGAATCTGTACCCGGACAGCTGCGTGTATCTGTAGATCGTTCTCTCGGCACACAGCCGTGACCACCCGTGTCTGTATTGTCTACACGTCTCCGGTAGCTTTCACGCGACAGCTCCAGTGTTGAGACTTGTTGACAGAAACCATATGGCCCACAAAACCTAAAATAGTTACTTTTTATTTGACTTTTCTGGAAAAGAAAATATTGCAGATTTCCGGTCTGTGTCATCTCCAGGGGTCTGGATGTGCGTTGTCTGTTTGGTGTTTTCAGAGTTCCTCCTGATTTTTCTTTTACAAAATGGAGATATAATTAACATATTATATTAGTGTATGTGCAACATAATGATGGGATATTGGTGCATATTGTGAAATGATCACCACAGTAAGTCTAGTTATAAATTTTTTATTCTGGTGATGAGAAAGTTTGAGATCTACTCTCAGGAACTTTGAAATATAAAAACACAGTGTTAGGGACTTCCCTGGTGGCCCAGTGGTTAAGACTCCACACTCCCTATGCAGGGGGCCTGGGTTCGATCCCTGGTCAGGGAACTAGATCCCGCATGCCTGCCGCAAGTAAGACCCAGCACAGCCAAATAAATAAAATAAATAAATAAATATTTAAAAACACAGTGTTATTAGCTATAGTCACTGTGCTATGCATTCCATTCCCAGGACTTATTTGTTTCATAATTGGAAGTTTGTACCTTTTTATTCACCTGTTTTGCTCACCGCCCCACCTTGCCTCAAGATGAATGGATAAAGAAAATGTGATCATATATATAAAGTACATGCATATATATGTGATATACAGATGTATATATGTGGGAGATTATATATATATACACACACATATATATATATATATATATATATACACACACACACTTATAACACACAGACACACATATACGTGCACACACTGGAATGTTATTCAGGCATAAAAAAAGAAGGCTGTCTTGCCATTTGTGACAACATGGATGGACTTTGAGGGCATTATGCTTAGTGAGATAAGTCAGACAGAGAAAGACAAATACTGTATGATCTGCCTTATGTGTGGAATCTACACAAACAAAACCCAGACTCACAGATACAGAGAACAGATTGGTGGTGGTCTAATCTGTGTTTTACAGAACTCGAGCAGTGTATTTCTTTGAAAAGTGTCTATGTGATTATGTTGCTCTACTCTGTAGAACTGTGCATCTCTTCACAGTGAACTCAGGACCAAATCCAATCACCTCAGCTTATCCCTTCCTTCCCCAGCTACTCAGGCCTCCCCATCCTCCAAGTTTCTTACCCACCATGTCCTATTTTCTTCCTCCAATATGGGTTGCCTCAGTCTTTGCCTGAATCCCTCTTGTTCATCCTTCAAGTCTTAAACGAAACATTATTTCTTTAAAGTTATTTTTTTTTCATGACACCCCCTACCCACGTCAATTATATGCTTTTCCCCCACGGATCATTCTCAGGGATGCTCCACACGTGCGGGTGCTCAGTTGCAGACGATCAGATCCACGTAAGCGCATGTCAGCAGCATGGACTAGTACGGTGTTCGTTTGATTGTGGAAGCGCAGCCCACACTGCAAGCTTCTCTGATGAGGACCACCATCCCTGGGATGGCGGTAGCTTCTGCTGCATAGTTGGAGTTTATTTTCAATAATGAGTCATACTCTTGGTCTGCCTGCCCACAGAGTGACAGAAACTTGACATTTTTCTGCGGATTTCACCATAGGAAGGAAGAATTCACATTGCAGGGAAAGAATCAATAAGGAATAAATCAGTAAGTAAGGAATGACGTATGATAAGAGGAAGGAGATTTCTTCCAGGGTAACAGAAAGGCAGTGGAGAATGAGTGTCATTTTCTACCGTTAACTCTTCTATCCAGAAGAAGGAGGGGAAGACACAGAGTTGCTCTCACCACTCTGTCAATGGACACCTTTTGCTTTCTGCATCAACAACAGTGATGTTTCTCAGCCTTAAACACTTGTAGGACCATTTATACTCATACTTTCCTACCTTGCCAGAAGTAGTGCTCACTGTATAATTGTTCTCTTTTGCCAACTGAAGAATAAATGCCGGGGCTATGTAAATACATCCTATATATTTACACATTACGTAGCATAAGGATTTGCTGTAAGATGAGGAAATGAATGGTATCTCTTTGTATAGGGCAATCATTATGCCTATTGTATTAAATACCAGCCAGCGCCCTGCTGTAGTAGCAGATTCGGAGTTTTATCAAAATATCATGAAAAGAGCACTTCAAAGTCCTTGGGATTCTTTTACAAAGTCAGAGACAAGTCAGCGGCGAGATGAGTTCCAGTTGTTTCAGCGCAGCAACTGAAAGTGAGAAAAATTGGACACAGACTCGAAGAACACTGTTAAACTTTGGGTGTTATTAGGATTCTTTTAATTTTAGTTAATCGTCAGAAACAGGGTGAAACAGAAGTTCAGGGATAAAATGAAGACAAAAGAGGTATTTGATGCTGAATTAAAAAAAAAAAAAAGGGCTTCCCTGGTGGTGCAGTGGCTGAGAGTCCGCCTGCCGATTCAGGGGACACGGGTTCGTACCCCGGTCCAGGAAGATCCCACATGCCGCGGAGCGGCTGCGCCCGTGAGCCATGGCCGCTGAGCCTGCGCATCCGGAGCCTGTGCTCCGCAACAGGAGAGGCCCCGGCAGTGAGAGGCCCGTGTACCGCAAAAGAAAAGAAAAAAAAAAAAAAGATTATAAAGATGGAAAAACATCCATTTCAGAATGTCATGCTCCTTTTTATTTTTTTTTACTTTATTTTTGCTGTGTTGAGTCTTCGTTTCTGTGCGAGGGCTTTCTCTAGTTGCGGCGAGCGGGGGCCACTCTTCATCGCGGTGCGTGGGCCTCTCACTGCTGTGGCCTCTCCCGTTGTGGACCACAGGCTCCGGACGCGCAGGCTCAGCGGCCATGGCTCACGGGCGTAGTTGCTCCGCGGCATGTGGGATCTTCCCAGACCAGGGCTTGAACCCGTGTCCCCTGCATTAGCAGGTAGATTCTCAACCACTGCACCACCAGGGAAGCCCCGTCATGCTCCTTTTGATCTCAGACAGTTTTGAGGCCAATCGGCATTTTTCCAAGGTCTCAAAAAAAATGTTTCAATCAGACCAATAAAACGTGCATAACCTCAGAGGCATCTGAATTATCTATCTGACCCTGTCGCTTTTCTTCTTAAAATACATCGGTAGCTATTTGCCATCTCTAAGGAGAAGCTGAATGCCTACACTGGTGCGAGACCCTTCATGATCTAAGCCCCTACTTACCTCTCCTAATAGCCTCCTGGACACTAAGCCCACAGCGCCAGCCTATTGCCTTTCCACTTCCCACAGGGTTCATACGGCTGTACTTAAAGTGTACACTTACGCTCTGTGGCTTTGCTGAGGCTGACCCCACTCCATATAAAAGCAAACGCTGTTCACCCTCTTCACCTTGGAGAATCTCATAAATAAGTAAAGACACAGCTCACCTGTTCCTCTTTTGACCATCTCCTAATCCTGCCGGGCTCCATAGGATTGCCTATTTCCTCAGAGCATAGTTTGATCACTCTGTATAATTCTTACTCTGTCTTGAGTATCTTGTTACATGTTTGTCTCCCATCCAGGATGAGGGATCAGGTCCATATTTACTTAACATTTAAGCATCCAGGGCCCAGCTCAGTGGCTGCTTATAAGAAAAGTAATTACTTCTGGAATGATTAAATCAAGGAATGCATGGATACTTCCTTGTGTTATTACCTGGGCCATCTTTTTTATTCTTATTCTAGAATTTATTTTATTCTAGAATTCAAATGCCTTTGGTGCAGAAGAGTGAATGCTCAACGGTTTTTAAGAAGTGAGTGAATGATCTCATCCTGTTTATAAATTGTTTTCACCAAGAATCTCCGAGGCTCCAGATGATCTATTAATTAGAGGTGCTAAGTTCAACGTAAGAGGCTGTTGGATACTTACCAAATTCAGAAACATGAGTAACCTCAGTATATGTCTGATAAGTGTTGGTATATCAACACCTGATTGCCAGCCAGTCATGAAGCAAGCTTGTTGTAAGCTAGAAGTCCATGCCTCTAGTTGATGCAGTTCAAATGGAGTATAAGGTTTATATGTCTTCGTAATGATCTACATGATTCCTTCATCACCACCACCAACAAAGTATTAATCAGTCTATCCATCTACATGTAATTTGACCTGACGTCTTTTTTAGACCAGATAGATTGTTGGAGATAGGCATAGGGAGATAAAAAAGACAAACTTGGTTTCCACCCTGATGAAGAAGACACCCTAATTGGTGAAAAATAAGCAATATACCTAGAGATTGTTGTAAGAACACACTGTGAAGTTGATGGTGGTGGTGATGGTGATTTTAACGATGTTGATGGTGGGGTGATGGAGATGATGATGCCATCATGATGATGATGGTAATGAGCGTGATGGAGATGATGATGGTGATGATGATGGTGGTGGTGGTGACGATGATGATGGTCCTGCTGCTGCTGCTGAAGGTGGTGATGGTGATGATTGTGATGATGATGGTGGTGGTGATGTTGGTGGTGATGATGATGATGGTGGTGATGGTGGTGATGGTGGTGATGATGGTGATGGTGGTGGTGATGATTATGGTGATGATGATGATGGTGATGATGGTGGTGGTGGTGACGATGGTGATGGTGCTGATGGTGATGATGGTGGTGATGATGGTGGTGGTGGTGATGATGGTGATTATGGTGATGATGGTGGTGATGATCATGATGGTGATGATGGTGGTGGTGATGATGGTGATGGTGGTGATGATTATGGTGATGATGGTGGTGATGATCATGATGGTGATGGTGGTGGTAGTGACGATGGTGATGGTGCTGATGATGGTGATGGTGGTGATGATGGTGATGATGGTGATGATTATGGTGATGATGGTGGTGATGATCATGATGGTGATGATGGTGGTGGTGATGATGGTGGTGATGATGATGATCATGATGATGATGTTGGTGCTGCTGCTGCTGCTGATGGTGATGATGATGATGGTGGTGAGGATGGTGATAGAGATGCTGGTGGTTATGGTGATGATGATGATGGTGGTGATGACGATGGTGATGATGCTGGTGGTGATTTTGATGATGGTGATGATGAGGGTGATGGAGATGATGATTCCCTGATGATGATTATGTTGAGGGTGATGGTGATGATAATGATTGACAGTTTTTAATGGCCATTTATTTTTTGCCTAGTCAGAAATCACTGCCTGATTCAGCTTAGTTCATAGATAGACATCCTGAACAGCCAGACTCACTCTCAAAGTAAAACGTAATTTTTCAATAAATGTGTGGTAGTACAGTCCACTTTTGCTTTCTTTTGTGTTCTGAGAGATGAACAACAGGAGTGGGCCCTCAGCCTCTCCTTCCCGCAAATATCATGTTAGCTACTTAAACATGAAACTGTTTTAGCAGAAGTTCCTTTTCGTAGTTGGTAACTCACCAGCAAGCTGTTCTGTCCTTCTTCACACAAGTGCACGAGAATGTTACTAAAAATCAGTTTATCAGCACATATTAGTTGAGCTACCAGATGGTTCCCCAATCTATAAAATAATTTTAAAAACTAAAAATTCCCCGTGTAACGTATATGCTGATTATTACTGGCAGATGGGGCTCAGTGGATATAAAGTTTCAGTTATAAATTCTAGCGATCTGTTCTACAACACTGTACCTATAGATGACATGGTATTGTGGACTTAAAAAATTGTTAAAAGGGTAGATCTCACATTAAGTGTTCTTACTAACATGTTCTCACACACACACACACACACACACACACACAAAGGAACACAAAGAAACTTTAGGAGGTGATGGGTACGTTTACTTCCTTGATGGTGGTGATGGTATCATAGTGTATGCATATGTCCACTCATACAATTTTATGTATTAAACTCCTGCAGGTTTTATTGTATTTCAATTGTGTCTCAGTAAAGCTGCTAAAGCAAAAGAAAGAAACATTAGAGTTATTTTTTTGACTGTTAAAAAGAGATAACGATAATCAGGTTAAGTAGAACCTCTTGAATTTTATGTCAAATTAGAAGAACCTGGAAAACTCCAATTCAGGCTGCACACTGCCAGCTCCTTTTCTTGAAATACTGGAATATTAAAAACATACATGCAGATCAATTAAACTGATACCTATTTAGAGTAGTATAGTTCTCAGAATTTGTCCAAATTCCTTTCTGCTGGGATTCTTAAAAAGGCAAAAAGAAAACTTGTTCACGAAAACATGATTATATAGTGACTACACATTCTGAAACAGATATATTCTGCACAAAGCCCTCTAATTTATTCTTGCTTGTTTTAATCTCCCTGTCAGATTTTCACTCCTCAAATGATGTATCTAAAACATCCTTGGGAATTCCCTGGCGGTCCAGTGGTTAGGACTCCACGTTTCCACTGCAGGGGGCACGGGTTCCATCCCTGGTGAGGGAGCTAAGATCCCGCAAGCTGCATGGTGTGGCCAAAAAAACAAAAATTAAAAAATCCTTAAGTAAACTTTTTTGTGGCTATCCATTAAGAAAGTTCCTCGTTTATATTACCAATTACCTTTCTCTCTCTGGACCATAATATTGTATATGACACTTTGAACATATCAGTGTACACATATGACTTTCCTTCTAGACTTCAGGTTTTTCAAGATGGCATATACCTCTGATTCATCTTGGTGTATTCAAATGTGAACCCACTGCCAGGATTCACAGTGGACCCTGCCACTGTTTAATGTATTCATGAAAAGTGAGAATTCAGGGACGGGAGATGTTCACAGTGAGATAATTTCTCAACGCCCCGTCTTTTTTTGAGTCAGGCGCTGTATCCTGTGTGTCGTCAGAAAGCATCTTAACAGCTAACCAGTTCTCTTCTGACAGACACCCTCCGCAGCTGTGTAAAAATAAGATGAAATTGCTAAGCAAAGTAAATATTTAATTAAGAAACAGCTAATCAGATTCCCCTTCGCTTTGTTCTGTTTATAGTTAAGCAGCTCCCTTTAATAGAAGACCATTTCCATTAGTATCTTAAAATCCCTTCAACATACTTTCATTTCAGTTTTCTGCTGCATTTTACTGACCTTCATCCCCAAATTGATTCTGGCTGTGTTACTGCTGGAGATATATTATGTGTATATAAGACTTTTAAATTCACTTAGAATTCGAAGTCCTATCATCCATCGTCTTATTTCAAACAAGCCTCTCTGCACAGGCAGAATTAGAATGAAACTTGCCCTCAGACGATACTTACTGTGGTTTCTCACACACTTTCATTCAAACTTCAGGTACACATAGGCTCCTAAAAGACTAAATGCAATGCATTGCTGCTAATTGAAGAGGAACAATTATGCTTAAAATAAGAAAAAAAAAATCTCTATTTTCAAAATTATAAAATGTAGCCAAACTTTAATTTCATGCCTAAGCCATCTTCCAAAATTATAAAATGTAATGAAACTTTAATTTCATGCCTAAGATTTCCACATTTTTTTTTCAAATAGGATTGCCTTGAGGTATGAAAAAGGACAGCCCATTTCACCCTTGTTGTGTGTACCTTTAGACTGAAAGAAAGTCAGTCACACATTTTCAAATGCAGTACTATAGTATGATGTTAAAAGGCCACCAGATAACATATACTGAAGGTAGTCTTTATTTTTTATTTCTTTGCGGTACGCGGGCCTCTCACTGCTGCGGCCTCTCCCGTTGCAGAGCACAGGCTCCGGACACGCAGGCTCAGCGGCCATGGCTCACGGGCCCAGCCGCTCCACGGCATGTGGGATCTTCCCGGACCGGGGCACGAACCCGTGTCCCCTGCATCGGCAGGCGGACTCTCAACCACTGCGCCACCAGGGAAGCCCTGGTAGTCTTTATTTTTTAGAGATCTCCAAATTTTGTTTTGAAATAAATAAATCCAGCTTATCCTGGATTGAATTAAGCATGAGAGAGAGGTACATAAAATTCAGAATGGTGATTATTTCTGGAGAATAACAGAAAGGAAATGGGGGGGGGAGTGGCTGAGAATGGCTCTGTTTCTGATCAATATCCATTGATCATATATTTATATATGTAGATTTATACATAAATATATAATCATCTGAAGCATAATGTCAGATTATTGACATGTAGTACACTTAGATGATTGTGTGCGCGAGTGGGTCCTATATTATTTTTGGTCCTTTCCAGTGGAAGCTCTAAAGAAGAAATATTTACTGTAGGAGCAAAAAAAAAAAAATCAAGAAGAAAAAATAAAACAAACATCTGTACGTGGTGGGTGAGATGTCCATGAAAACTGAGACACTCAAAGGTTGGGAATTTCTCTCAAGAAAAAAAAAAAAGTTAATTCTACCATTCTCCTTATGGAAGTGACGTAAAAATCATGTGAATTTTAAAGTAAGAAAAAAATCAAGCTATTTTAACATTAAAATCAAGTTGGATCAAGAAGCTCTATCATCTGTGAATAGTATAGAAAGATGACACAGCTTGTGATGCAGTTAAAAACATATTTTAAGGGAACCCCAAATGGATTCAGCTAGAGATGATTATACAGATGCTCCCCAAATATTTTGAAAATTATAAAACAAACACAGAGGCAAAAGCATGTAGATGCGTCATGAAAAAATAAATTCCCGTGAAGCACGTTGCAGCACAAAATCCTGGTTGGTTTTGTCAGGACTAGGTTGCTGTTAAGAGCTCAGTTAAAGAACACGAGCTCCTGACACTTTCCTGGTGGCACAGCAGTTAAGAATCCGCCTGCCCAGGGAGATCAGCTAGGTGGTTTGTGACCACCTAGAGGGGTGGGATAGGGAGGGTGGGAGGGACGGAGACGCAATAGGGAAGAGATATGGGAACATATGTATACGTATAACTGGTTCACTTTGTTATAAAGAAGAAACTAAGACACCATTGTAAAGGAATTATACTCCAATAACGATGTTAAAAAAAAAAAAAGCATCCGCCTGCCAAGGCAGGGGACACGGGTTCGAGCCCTGGTCCGGGAAGATCCCACATGCCGCGGAATAACTAAACCCGTGCGTCACAACTACTGAGCCTGGGCTCTATAGTCCATGAGCCACGACTACTGAGCCCGTGCACTCTAGAGCCCACGGGCCACAACTGCTGAGCCCACGGGCCTAGAGCCACCACAATGAGAAGCCCGAGCACCGCAACAAAGAGTAGCCCCTGCTCACCGCAACTAGAGAAAGGTCATGATTGATCATGGCTGGTTCCAAGGTCATGATTGGTTCCAAGAGAGGCAGAGTGCAAACGTCGAGGCCACATAAAGTATCCATCCAGAGCACTCACAGCAGCCCAAAGCCACAACTAGAGAAAGCCCATGCGCAGCAGCCAAGACCCAACGCAACCAAAAAGAAAATAAAAAAAAAGAACATGAGCTCCTAGTAACACATATCTGTGTTTCAGGCTGACCTAGTGAGGTTAGAGGTGGCTTTTCCCAGCTTCCTCTTAGGAATTCTTAGCATTCTACCTGATACTGCTTAGTTTTCCTGTCTGGTTATTCTTGAGTGTGGCGAATCCCAGCGTTGGTCTCTGCAGGTAGATTGGTTAAAACTCCACTTACAGGTGTTGATGGTGGCCGTGCCTGTTGCTTCCATTTTTAAACTCTTATGTAAAAAACTCTTAGATAAGAGTTTAAAAATGGAAGCGGGGGAGGGAGGAAGGAAGGACAGGGGGAAGGAAGAAAGGACAGAGGGAAGGGAAGAACAGAAACGTTTGGAAAGGAGAGGAGAGGGGAAAAAATGACAAAAAGAGAAAGGGTTTTATAAAGACAGGGAGGAAGCAGAAAAAGACCTTTAAAAAAAAAATGAGCAGATTTCTACAGAACAGTTCTCCAGTATTGAAAAGGATGATTCTTCAATCACTGCCGCCCAAGTTGAAGGGAATCGAGGCGGTGCCCCTTACCTCTCACCGCATTACAGACCGCCCTCAAGCTGCAGTGTCCTAGTACCATGATGTTTTCCTGTTTCGCATGAGAATGCATGTTCCTTGCTGGTTTCTCTGCTGATCTAGGCTGGTCTCACTCACAAGCTCACAGAGAGATGTTCAGCCCTGGCTGGCCTCCACTGAGGTGCTGGCGTGGCAGAACCTGCCTCTTCTTGGGCTGTTTCAGCCTTAAATCCTGGAGCGTGAGCCTCCCCACGAGGTCACGATTGCGTTCCAAGACGGGCAAAGTACAAATGTCAGGGCCACGTATAGCATCCTCCCAGAGTACTCACAGCAGCCCAAAGCCACATTCTGTGGCTCAAGACATCCCCAGGGGCAGCCGTGACTCAAGGTAGCAGCAACAGGAGGATGCCCGGACCTCATGTCTACTGAGCACCTGGAAGGGGAAGCTGTGCTTCAGCTGTCTGTGCACCCCAAGATACAAAGTCACTTGGATTGTGGCTAGGTACCTCTGGGTACATTAGTTCCCCAGGGCTGCTCTTAACCAAATACTACAAGCCCTGGGATCCAGAACAACAGAAATTTGTCTCCCAGTTCTGAAACCTAGGAGTCCAAAAATCAAGGTGTCAGCAGGCCTCGCTCCTTCTAGAGACTCCAGGGGAGGGTCCTTCCCGCCTCTTCCGGCTTCTGGTGGCCCCTGGATACCCCTGGGCTTGTGGCCCCATCAGTCCGATTTCTGCCGCTGTCTCCACATGGCTTCTGCTCTCTGACTGTATCTCCACATGTCTTTCTCCTATCTTATAAAAAGAGCAGAGGCACCTCCTCCAGGGTGACCTCATCTTACCTATGTAATAACATCTTCAAAGACCGTATTTCCAAATCAGCTCAGACTGTGCAGGACGGGGAGTTGGGGCTTCAGTGTATCTTTCGGGGGGACACAGTTCAACCCCCTTGCATATGTAACCCACCTATTCTAGTACTGTCATTCCACTTTCTATGTTTTAACCCATCTTCTTTGACCTTAGTCTCTTTTTTTAAATTAAATTTTATTTTTTTTAACATCTTTCTTGGAGTATAATTGCTTTACAATGGTGGGTTAGTTTCTGCTGTATAACAAAGTGAATCAGCTATACATAGACATATATCCCAATATACTTTTCTTCAGGGTTTCGTTCTCCCCAGAGAACCTCATTCCATAGAGATACCTTAAGAAAAACACTATTGCTGGCAATCAAGATACAAATATTTGGGACATTACAGAATGAAAGCCTTTTGAGACTTTGGTTTCCTACACTTGAGGTTGACCAGATCTCTGAGTTGATGTGATTGTAAACAAGTAAAATATACATCAAAATTGTCTAAGACACATCCAGGGGCTGACAAGAAAGTTGGGAATGCTCAGAAAAAAAAAAAAAAAGACCAGGAAAGGCAGAAGGGGCACAGATACTGACTTCGGTTTTGAGATAATTTGTTGACCTGGTGAACATGACCACCGATATTCTACTGAGTCAGTGTATTGAGGCTTTAAAGAGAAAGACGAGGGACAGGTCAAAATAATTGGTTTCATAGGAAAACACTCCTAATTCTGGTGCACCAAGATATTAGCATAGCATAAAGTGGAAGTTTCCTGGCAAGTGCCAAAATAAATAAGCACAGTAGATAAGAAAGGAGGAGCTTTAGAAATGGGTAATTATCTCTTCTGGAATGAATAAACACTGAACAAGATAGGGAGACATGCCCAATGGATAGTAAAAAAAAAAAAGTATTGTAAAGCTATACTCATTAGCACAGCATCCCATCGTTGCAAGATAGGTCCAAGATACCATAAGATACATGAGTATATTGATGCTGGTTCTATGGCAGAGATGGGGTTGCCACTAATTGTGGAAAGGAGGAATTTTCACTCTTTTGCATGCATACACTATATCACAATAACAACTGCAAGGAAACAAACAGTATTTATTATAAACTCTGAGTATGTTATGGCAAGGAGGGTTATAAGATGTCCAACAAGGAAAAAAAAAAAAAAAAAAAGATGTCCAACAAGAATTCTGCCTCTTGGGACTTCCCTGGTGGTCCAGTGGTTGAGAATCCGTCTCGCAATGCAGGGGGACGACGCCGGTTTGGTCTCTGGTCAGGGAACTAAGATCTCACATGCCGCGGGCCAACTAAGCCTGCGTGCCACAGCTAAAGAGCACACGTGCCAGGAACTACAGAGCCCATGCACTCTGGAGCCCATGTGCCACAGCTAGAGAGAATCCCGCGCACCACAACGAAGATAAATAAATAAACATTACAAAAAAAAAAAGAATCGTGCCTCATGGTGGTACACACCCTGTATGATTCAATCCCCTTGAGTGTTAGTGGGACTGTGGATAGGATGGGATTTATTTCCTATGATTAGGCTACTAACTAGCTGGCTTTGAGTTAATCCAAAGAGGAATTAGTGTGGGTGGGCCTGGCCTAATCAGGGGATGAAAGCAGGTGCACTCCTGCAGGGCTCAGGGAAGACAGGAAACACCTGTGATGTACACTTGGAAGAGGTGGCTTCTAGATGCTGAGCCTCCCTCAGCCAGCAGCTGACAAATGACAGGACCTCAGTCCTACAACCACAAGGAATTAAATACCCAAAACCTCTAGATGAGAATGCAGCCAGGCCAACACCTGGCTTTAATACGTGTGAGTAGAGGACCCAGCTCAGCCCTGGACTCCTATCCCACGGACACTGTGAGATAATCAGTGTGAGTTTAGGCTGCTACCTGTAGAGTTCCTTATGCAGCAATAGCAAAGGAATACAGACCTCCGTTAGGTTACAAAGATAATAGTTTGGGTGACATTTTAGCCTTGAAATGGTAAATTACCTTGTGAATGATTCAGAGCAATCGAAAGGGGAAAACCAGCCCTAGTAGGTTGCGAAGTGGAGTAAGAACTTAGAAAATCCCCTACGTTGCACAGAATGCAGGTCTACTCGTTTTATCCAAGAGCCTCTGTCTCTCAATAGACAGGACCAAGTGGATAAGATGTTTTGCCATTTGAAGGTGTGTTAGCACCGTTTTCAGAAGCACATTTTTATATCCTGCTCAGGCAAAAATCAATAATAAACAAACGTTAGAGACTCACCTTGAAGGTGCCCTGTTCAGCTGTATGGCGTGGCTTCAGTGTGTTCATCCAGTTTCCAGGTCTCAGGGGTGAGCCTCACCTCCAGAAGATTCCCCGTGTGCCCTTTGTAAGAGTCTGCCTTTCTGTCTGAGCCCCGTGGTGTTAGGCATTGCCTGAAGTACAGTTCCGCAAAACAGACATTATTCGTCACGCTTACGGGCTCAGTCAACTAATGAGTTGGCCTTGGTATTGGGAGAAAAAAAAAAAAAATTGCAAATTGGAAAATGAAATCCATTTGATGTGGAGTTTTATGCCGAGTGTCTTTACTGAAAAAGTCTGCACCCGACACTGACATTCCATAGAAATGTCAAAAAAATGGCCAGTTGATGTAATAATCCTTTCTTCAGAATAATCGGTCATCATTTGACAAACTTCTCTCTCTCTTGCTGCTTTCAGCTGGTGTGTGTCCTGCTGCTATAAGCCTGTTCTCTCTTCCGCAGGGGTCTCCTTAGACCACTGACAGCGGACAGATCTCTGCACTGCACCGAGGATGGAACTGGGCTGCCAGCCATCTGTTATCCAAACCCTCCTCGCAGGCTTCACGGGTGAGTTTATTGTCGATGAAAGAGACCTCACCTACGGGGAAACACTCTGGGACCACATTTCTATCCAAGAAAAAAACATTGCAACAAGAGAACATAGAATATTGTGATGCTGTGTTTCTCCACAGCTTCTGTAGAAGAAAACTGTTAGCTGTAGAACCAGTTCTGTGTGATTAATACATAACCGGGTGGGGAGTATTCAATTCTGAGACATCATCATCGGTTTATAAAAGCTGAGGGAAGTCTGTCTAGCAGGATCGTACATTTGGTCGCTGGTAAGACCCGTCTGAATTGCCTCTGAAAAGCATATCACAAGGGTGGGTTTCAACAAAGCACGATCCGTGAATTTTGTTCATGGCATACCATTGGGGTCCCCACCGCCATTTTTTTCATTAATTCTCTTCATTTGCCTTGTATGTGTAAAAAGCGAAGGTGTGTGTCTAGTGAAAGGATGTCTTGGTATTAACACAAGTGGCAAGAAAATGTGGAGTTTGCTGTCTAAGGAATCAGCTAAAGCCACGTTTATGATGATCACTATCTGAATCATGCTGGAAAGGAATTGATGCCTCACAGGATTTTCTTTCGTAATCATCTTGTATCATGGTCAGCTTTCAGTGCTTGTTTAATGTAAGTGTTATAGATATAAATTTTAGTAATCCACCAATTTATCTGTCTTCCAAAAACTTATCAACTTAAGTACATTCCAGTGAACCATATACAGGAATTCTGCCCACAAAGCTTTTGGTTTGAAGAATGGGTTACTTATTACATATATTTTCTAATTGACATGGATGTTTATTTTGTAGTCATACTTGTGTTTTTTTAACTCAATGGCGTTGTTGTTGAAGAACAGTGTGGTCTGCTGGATATTGATACGAAGTGATTTGTTAAAGGCAAATGTCTAAAATAGTTACACTTTTTGAAAAGAAGAATGGGGTCTTTGGGCAAATGCCAGAAAGTCATAAGGAACATACTTGTCGTTGGGCAAGTGGGCGTTTTTACACATTGCAGCAAGGGAGACTGCAAACCATGGGGGCCATGGGCTGTCTCCGTAGGAAGTTGTTACAATTAGCTGTCCTAGGATGGATGCTGGTGGGTATTTGGGGACCATCTAAAGGATTGGAGGTTTATCTGGATTGGAATGTGGAGATATTTCTATGATAGAGTATGTCAATAATTCTTATCTCCGAGGAGGACAGGAAAGGCTACCTCTGTCATTGGTAAAGAAGCAGCCCCCGAATCCGTCACAAGAGGGGGCAGTTCTGCATTTTGTGATCCGGATCATGTTCCTGGCGTGTCTGTGTGCGGAAGTGATCGTGGGGGGGTCTTTGTCTTAATTTGTCGTAATCAAAGTGCGGCACCATCACTTA
The DNA here is from genome assembly GCF_949987515.2 of Delphinus delphis. Taxonomy (NCBI): domain Eukaryota; kingdom Metazoa; phylum Chordata; class Mammalia; order Artiodactyla; family Delphinidae; genus Delphinus; species Delphinus delphis. The sequence goes on from NC_082704.1 coordinate 123,469,434, forward strand.
CGATGTGAGATACGTATGCCTCATTCCGTGCGTTCTTTAGTTTCTCTACTTTCTCTGTTTCAAAATGTGCAAACATAAATCCCCCTTTTCCCCCTCATCTTTTCATATTTGAGTAAGAGGTGTGTTCATGAGACTGGGTCGCGCCCATGAAGTAATCTTGGTATCTTAAGGTTACCTGTGGCATAGAACATAACTCAACCATGGGAGTGACAGTCGCATCCCAGTCAGGAGCTTTACTTTCTGTGGAGGGAGTGGACTCTGTCCTCCGGTCTTGGGCTTGTCCTTTGGATCCAGTGTGCGGACACGGAAGGCCTCAGGGATGGGTGAAACCATAAACTTCTGGCATCCCGGTCCCTGCAGCCCAGGTGAGACTGAGCCCTCTTCTCTCTGACCTCAACGTGAGGCGAGTAAGGTGTAAACCTTTTTGCTGTCCAGGCTCTGAGCTTTGCAGGACATCTGCTTTTGTGCCTGCCCTGCTCACAGGAAGCTGTAGAATGATAAGGGTCCTAAAGAGTGAGAATCTGCCTGTGAGAACCTTGGGCTTCCCCGCTGCTGAGATGGACCCGCGGGAGCCGCAGAGAGAAGACGGTCAGGTGTGCCGTGTGCCAGGGATGTGGCTCTTTGCACGACGCCAAGGTGTGATTGGTGCCGTTCTAGCACCTGGGTTTTGAGCATCAGATATCAAGGAATAATATCGTTGTCATTTAGGTAATGAAAATAAATTTTACTTTCTTTTGTAATCATACTTGGTGTCATCGGGACTTCTGACAGCTGTAATGGGCTGAATTGTGCTGCCCCCGCAAATTCCTGTGTTGATTACCAAAATGTGACACAGAGACATGAAATGAGCAAATGCTATTGGAAAGATGACCCCAGTAGACTTGCTGGACACAAGGTTGTCACAGACCATCCATTTGTAAAAACTGCGGTATCTGAAGTACAGAAAAAACTGAGGTCTGCCTGGGTGTGTGTATACAGACATATCGTATCTTCCTCTCTTCCCTTATTTTCTCTACCATCTTTTTCTAATGCGGGATGACTTTATTCCCACGAGTTAAATTCTACTGATCACTAGATGCTCATGTAGAAGAACTGTTTCTTGTATGAGAATATGCCTGTTTTTTCTGGGGCAGTCTGTTGAGGGTTTTCTAGCTTAAGGTGAACTTTGACTTTCTTTCTGCTTAGCTGTCAGAAAGGTGGGAAGAATTCTGAAAACAGAGGTGTATCTTCCAAGTAGTTGGCTAAGTTCAAGCCAGGCAGTTGATCAAGGTTCTCTCAAGCCAGTGTTGTATCTGGCTGCGTCGACGTTCATAGCGGAGAATCTGGCAAGTGAAAATCAGTGAGCATGTTGGCCCCAAGAAAATGGGTTTTTCAATTCCAAGATCTGTAAAAGCATGATCTGTAAATAGTCAGTACAAATAGAAAAGTCAATGGAACGAAGAGAATTGAGAGAGGAGGTTGATTAAAAGGAAGAAATTCAGTAATATTATAATAATAATAATATATATAGTAATTATGCTTGTAAAAATAATAATAATGCTTGTATAATAATAAATAATTAATTTATTTTAATTTTTAAATAATTTTAAATTTTTTATTTTATTAAAATTTTTTATTTAAATTAATTTTAAATAATTTAATTTTATTTAAATATTTAATTAAATAAATAATTAAATTGTAAATAATTAAAAATAATAAAAATAATAATAATAAAAAATAATAATAATTATGCTTGTAAAAATCTGTACAATTCAGGAAAGCACAGATCACCGAGGACCTGTGAATGGCAGCCCATTCACGGGTCCAAATAACTGAGATGTTTTTTGACAGCTACACTGAATGATAATTTTAGGCTTATCTGTGTGTTAAAGTCCTGATAATATTTTCCAACCATCCCTTTTATTATTCTCAAAATGGCTTTTTCTTTAAAAATCATAATATTAGACAATGTTAGCACAGCAATTAAATTTAGAGATGCTTTGCAACCAAAGTGTCTATGTTATACATGTTTTTGGAGCAGAAGATATGAAGCCGTTAAGTATGGCCGATATAGAAAAAAAAATCCAGCCGTTTTCTTTCCAAAGCCTGTATCATTTCTACACACATTTTGGTTAAATGAATACATTTTCTTTCATTACTCTAGAAATCCTTAACCCAGTTTGTATTACTGTTACCGTTTTACCAGCAAACATCAAGTTTAAGATGGTGGCCTTCCAAAGCATTACCAGTATGTGACTTCCGTGATGGCTGATTTTTTTTTTTTTTTTTTTTTTTGCGGAGCACAGGCTCCGGACGCGCAGGCTCAGCGGCCATGGCTCACAGGCCCAGCAGCTCCGCGGCATGTGGGATCCTCCCGGACCGGGGCACGAACCCGCGTCCCCTGCATCGGCAGGCGGACTCGCAACCACTGCGCCACCACGGAAACCCGGATGATTTTTTTAATATGTATTTTTAAGTAGCCTTACAAGGTATCAAATTCAAAAGAACGAAAGACAACCAGATCAACAGCCCAGTAGCAAACAGCATCATCTGTTGTTTGGATCGACTTGTCACAGGTCGTACGTTACATGCTTCCTATACAAGCAAATACATGGAGCGTGTATTTATGAGTAAAAATAGAGACACAAGTGTGTTTGCGTCACTGTATCTGTTTTCCTGGAGCTCATCCCATTTTACTAGAGGTTGGAACAATGTTTCTCCTCCATCTTGTCGGATTAATATAAAGTGTTCCGATTGGTCCAACTCCCACTAGTTGGCAGAAAACCTAGACAATGTCTGTGACATTTAAATTGATAAGTAATGTGTCCTGGTCTCTTTCAGGACCCGGACTTACCCGTCTCTTTGCGGTGAGTCAATAATCGTTCCTGGATTTTGCCAGATATCCGCTCTGTGAGGTCAGATGGCAGGGGAACCAGTGTAGGGGAGCAAAACCGGCCACCCTAACACATCTCTGTGCCATGTGGATTATTTCTAGCTGAGCACAATCAAGGCCCCATCAAAACTCAGGAAGAAACTTGGACCTTCCCCCAACTGCCTGAAGAATGTAGACAGAGGACCTGCCCCAGGAAGGGAGCCGTCACCCTAGATAACTGCACTGTGAACTGGGTGTGTAGGTGGGGAGGAACCCAGCAAGGTCTGCCTGTTACAATCCCTGTCTGTGTCCCCCTGTCTCTGCAGGCCCAGCAAACACTTGCTTACAAACACTTGCTTCTCCGTCTCCATGGGAACAGCCTTCCTCCCCTTTGAGGTCCCAAATCACTATCCCAACAGGCTCTTCTGTCTTAACTGAAGATGGTATTTAAGGGGAGGGGTTCAGTCATTTTGGTGAGTGACTCAGTTTTCCCGGGTCTCTTCCATGTGTACGTGTGATTAAATGTTATGTGATTTTCTCCTGTTCATTTGTCTCATATCCATTTCATTCTTAGACCAGCCAGAGGAGCCTGGAAGGGTAGAGGGAAATGTCCTCCTCTCGTCTGTACTGTCATGAGGCAGCTGGGGAGACTTCAAATCACAGGCAGCACCTGTTGCTGGAATTCCTGGGCTTACAAGATGTGTTCTGTGTTGCCTCTGGTTCAAGGAGTGTGGCCGTATCCCTGTGCTTCACTGACCCTCTTTCTACTTTGCTGTTCTGTCATTAGCAGCTTGTAAAAATAACATTCTTCTCTCAGAGGTGGCCTTTCCCTGTCAACGCTCTCCAGAGCCGTCACCATGCATGAGAGAAAAGAAGTTAGGTTATTGAAAAAGATGAGGACTTCCCTGGTGGCGCAGTGGTTAAGAATCCGCCTGCCAATGCAGGGGGCATGGGTTCGAGCCCTGGCCTGGGAAGATCCCACATGCCGCAGAACAACTAAGCCCGTGTGTCACAACTACTGAGCCTGCGCTCTAGAGCCCGCGAGCCGTAACTACTGAGCCTGCGTGCTGCAACTACTGAAGCCCGCGTGCCTAGAGCCCATGCTCCGCAACAAGAGAAACCACTGCAATGAGAATGCCATGCACCGCAACAAAGAGTAGCCCCTGCTCGCCGCAACTAGAGAAAGCCCGCATGCAGCAACGAAGACCCAACACAGCCAAAAATAAACAAATAAAATAAATAAATTTATGAAAAGAAAAGAATTGATTCATTGCAGACTATCTGTATCCCCCAGTTACTTAAACCATGTTCATTAGGCTGTGTTCTTCTCCTGTAGGAGAATATGTAATATATTTGGAGATGGGTGTTCTAAGATTTAAATACTTGCAACATTCTTCTTTTCCAGAAAGGTAACAAGAATCATTTTTCAGAGAAATTCAGTTGCTAATGACAAGATGATTTATCTTACGTGAAAGACACAGTGGAAGTCCAAACTCTCAATAACTTTGTTAAGTATGAGGAAAAATACGTTTGGGGAATTTCAGTAACATCAGAAGGAACTATTTCATCCTGTACTGAACATTTATTTTCTCCCCACTAAGGAAACGTGAAATGGAGAATCGTCCGTCACGGATAATCATTTTTAAGAACTTGCTTGATCTCTGTCAATGTAATGTTACCTGGAATTACCAGAGTATTTTAAAACTATGGAGATTTTAAAACATGATAGAATTGGTTTTATTTTTCTGGTTTATGGTCTCCTTTGGGTTCAGGCTCCTGTGAATCATCACAACTGGCTTAATCGTATCCGACAGATGCAATCTTCATTACACCGAGAGAGAAAACCGAATCCTCCGGGCAGCATGTGGAGATTTAAGTATTTAGTAAAAAATGGCACTGCAGGGGCTTCCCTGGTGGCGCAGTGGTTGAGAGTCCGCCTGCCGATGCAGGGGACACGGGTTCGTGCCCGGGTCCGGGAAGATCCCACATGCCGCAGAGCGGCAGGACCTGTGAGCCATGGCCACTGAGCCTGTGTGTCCGGAGCCTGTGCTCCGCAACGGGAGAGGCTACAACAGTGAGAGGCCCGCGTACAGAAAAAAAAAAAAAAAAAAGATTTAAAAAAAAAAAAGAAAAAAAATGGCACTGCATAGTGAGCTAGGGTTCACTGTACTTTGGTATGCAGTAAAACAAATCTGAATTCCTGTTAAATTCCTCATTCCAGTGACATTATAGTGAAATGAGAACGAAATATTATACAGAAAGAAAGTGGATAAACTGTAGCTACACAAAACTAAGCTGGTGGGTCTTAACACCTTAATATATAGCTGTAAAAAAAATCCTCAGAAAGTTTCTCTAACCCATGATTCCATTTTTTTTAGTTTCAGCACAAAACCAAGTGACATCAATAATTGTTTATATTAGCAGTATATAACTTTATAAGATTAAACTTAAATGAAGGGAATGTTCCATAAAAATTCGAGCTATCAATTACTTAGGGAAATAACTTGTAGATTGATCCAAGTTCTTGGTAATATTCTCGTTCTTTCTTTGGCTTGTAGGCCGATAATTATTATACTGCTAAAAATGAATGAATACATGATGGATGGATGGATGGATGGATGTGTGGATGGATGGATGGATGGATGGATGGATGGATGGATGGGTGGATGGATGGATGGATGGGTGATTGGATGGATGGGTGGATGGGTGGGTGGATGGATGGGTGGATGGATGGATGGATGGATGGGTGGATGGGTGGGTGGGTGGATGGGTGGATGGATGGATGGGTGGATGGATGGATGGGTGGGTGGGTGAATGGGTGGGTGGATGGATGGGTGGGTGGATGAGTGGGTGGATGGATGGGTGGGTGGATGGATGGGTGGGTGGATGGGTGGGTGGATGGATGGATGGGTGGATGAGTGGGTGGATGGATGGATGGATGGGTGGATGGGTGGGTGGATGGGTGGGTGGATGGATGGGTGGATGGATGGATGGATGGATGGGTGGGTGGGTGGGTGGATGGATGGGTGGATGGGTGGATGGATGGATGGATGGGTGGATGAGTGGGTGGATGGATGGGTGGGTGGATGGGTGGGTGGATGGATGGATGGGTGGATGAGTGGGTGGATGGATGGATGGATGGGTGGGTGGGTGGATGGATGGGTGGATGGATGGATGGATGGTTGGGTGTGTGGGTAGATGGATGAATGGATGGATGGATGGATGGATGGATGCGTGGGTGGATGGATGGGTGGATGGATGGATGGATGGGTGGATAAAAGAAAATAAAACATAGATCAGTGATATCAGTGAAGTATGATTATTCCACCTCTTTACACGTGAGTTGCTGAAAGAAAATCACTAGCAGGGTAGATTTTATGTGCATGAACATGTTTCATCCCAACACATGTATTCAGGTACCCAAAGGGAATGGTTTAGTACTAGTAAGGGCTGCCACATACATGGCCACAGTGGAGTGACTTTTTATGTTACTACTTCATTTTGCTAAGTGCTGCTGCCTGGGGCATAGGAATGCAGTGGCTGTCCTTTGCGCTGGCCCTGCTGTGAAGCCCCAGTTGGGTAAAGGATTTTAAATGGCTAATTCCCACCAACACTTTATTTCACTGATTTTTTCTGAATGTAATTTTTTAAATCCTTCACATGGAGCAATCAGATGTAGTGTCTAAGTACCTTGGTTTTACAAAAGGAAACGGGTTTGTTTGATGAAAGAAAAGGACAAAGAAGGAAGTTGAGTGACACACAGGTATCAACTGTGTCATCTCATCACCTGCTCAGAATATCCGAAGACGCTCTTCTCAGGGCTGGGGACTCTCTCTGTGCCGGGGGATGAACTGCAGGGGAAGCATCCTTGGTGGCAGCACACAGGCAAGAGCTCGGAATCGTTGGCTGTCTTCAGCCTCAGATGCTTTTCTGACAGGACCAGTATGCTGATGAGCCCACACTCTGTGTCTTGTCTTAAGAAGGGAAAAAATGCTCCATCGTGGCTGGATATTCACGTCTAACTTCTCATGCCTCTTTACGTTCTTGAGAGCATGGCCTCATTCTAACTGCTTGATCTCACCCAAGATCGTGGTATTTCAGCTCATGGTTTCATGCTCATTAGATTTATATTTTATTCATTGTGATGGTCAGGAAGCCCAGGGTCCTATGGTAGGCAGGATTGTAATACAGTCCCTAATGACCTACATCTCTGTAGAAGTCTTTCCCCTTGGGAGTGGCAAGGTATGAGAATATGGTGATGAGCTCTCACTCCCATGATGAGATGATGTTAGAAAGCACAGTTGACTTCAACAGAGATTATCCTTGGTGGGCCTGACCTGATCAGGTTAGACTCTCAAAAGCACAGCATCCTTCTCTGCAAGAGAGATTCAAAGCATGAAAGGAATTCCACCAGAGAGAGATTCTACATGGCTGGCTGTGAAGTTTGGACAGAACCACATGACAAGGAATGCAGGTGGCCTCTGGGGGCTAAGCACAGCCCCTTGAGGAAAGCCAGCAAGGAGATGAGGACCTGATTCCTACAACCACAAGGAACTGAATGACTGAAGCTTGGAAAAGGACTCTCAGCTCAAGAAGAAAACAGGTCAACACCTTAATTACAGTCTTGTGAGATCTGAGCAGAAGACACTCATACGCTATGCTGGAATTATGACTTACACAACTGTGAGCTAGGACCTGGGGCTTGTTTCAAGCCACTACATTTGTGGTAATATTTTTTTTATATTTATTTATTTATTTGGCTGCGCTGGGTCTTCGTTGCAGCACATGGGATCTTTAGTTGCGGCATGTGAACTCTTAGTTGCGACATGCATATGGGATCTAGTTCACTGACCTGGGATCGAATCTGGGCCCGCTGCGTTGGGAGCATAAAGTCTTAACCCCTGGACCACAAAGGAGGTTCCTGTGGTAATTTATGATGCAGTAATAAAAAAATGAATGCGGGGCCTAATCATGATTGTATCAGGAATGCTTAGGGGAAACCTTAGCCATAATAAGAAAAAAAAGCATGCTGTGACAATGTATTTATGATCACTACAAGATCCTTTTAATTTATTTTTTAAACAGCAGTTTCCACATTAAGATTCTCAGGTCTTCTTTTCAACAGTGAGATTAATGTCCCCTGCTCTCTTGGGAAATTCCTCATTCTCAGATAACATTTTTGTTTCTTTTTCAGATCCCAAATGCTATGTAGCCAAAAACAGATTTATGAAATACTTATAGCTGGTTTACATTTCATTAGAAATTTGGAAACCTGATCCTGTTGACAGGTTATTTTTTAAATTGAAACTCTGCCATAGATGGGTAACAGTGACATTGTGCTATCGAGAAATATAAAAACGTACGCTCTCCATTTCTGTAAGATTATTTCACCTGCAACATCACAGAGGATGAGATTATATTATAAATGTTAATGATTCATTGTCCTTTTTTTTCTCCAGAAGCTTAGCACATATATCACAGGGTATTGATTTTTTAGCATGGTTCTTTCCAGTGAGATGATTTTATTGTCAGAATGAACTCAGTAATTGATGAAGAGTAGGGTTAAAATGATTTATTCTTGAATATTCACCACATGGTTGATAACTCAGGGGAACATACATCTTTAAATTACACGTGCATGTGTTTCTGGTAGGATATGTTACAGAGAATGTACATTATACTTTAGATAGCGGTCTTTCCAGTTAGAGAAAAATCATCCTATTGCTGTCAATGATGACAGATCCGTTTGGCTCACGTGTATATGCTCGAGAAATAGCCAAACCAGGTAATTATTGAGAACTGTGAATTGGAGGACTTCCAATTGTGTATTTTAGCCTTCTCAGAGAATTGTAATTAAAGACCAATATCTGTTATTTTTAAAGTGCGACCGATGACGTTATATAGATTAAGAGCTATAGTTCTTACAGCTGTGATTTAAAGATATAATACTTTCTAAGACATGGTGATTAATAAGGTTGACCAGATGGCTGAAAAGAATGTAGGGTTTGGGTTGATGGGCTTCTCTGTTTCTCATCTCTTTCTGGAATACTTCACCTTGGAGGGAGCACCAAGTGAGGGATTTTGTTTCTCTCGCTCTCACTTTGCTGGAATTCCAGTGAACACAAAAGAAATAGGGGCCTGAACTGCTTCCAATTTACCATATAAGAGAACGCTATCTCACGTTCAAAGGGATGGAATAATGCAGTTCAAAATAGATGGTCGTCACAGGGTAAACAAACTGTGTGGTCAGAGGGGCTGTGAAGGTTGTAGGAACAGAGAAATAGCCACGTGGGTGGCAGGAGCTGGGGTCCATAGAAGACTGTTGGGATGATAGATGTCTCCAGAAATGGCGGTGCCATGAGTGTGGACAACTGATGCAGGTTAACCTAGAACACCGTGTGCCCAGAAAACAACACAATTCTTCGGGTAGATCTTTTTGGAGAAGCTGTGACTTGACATGTACTTCCAAGGAGAGAGGATGAAGAGTTTTCTATTCTGGAAACTATGCAAATTGAATTGGAATTCACCAAGGTGACATTCAGTGAAAGCCTGGTGGGACACGGTATCATTTTGATGAGACAACTATGGCGATTGCGTCTTCTGCCCTCCAGTCACGTTTCCTGATGTGATGTGCCCTTCTGCAGTTTTATAAATCCAGGCCCATTCTCTGAATTTAAGAAGAGGTCATTAATCCACAGAATACAAGGCGCAGAAAAGTCAATTCGTGGCTATTGAGTTTCACGTTCCTGGAATAGCCAAATGGGTTGAATGAATACAGGTCAAAAAGTGAAGATTTTTTCACTTTTCAGTGGAATAAAGATTCCAAAGACTACAGGAAGTTTGAGGGGCCATCAGGAAAGCTGAAACATTGATCTTTGTGGTCAGGAGCGTTGCTCTGGGCCCTCCAAACCAAAACAGTTCTTTCTTCTCCTGTCTCCAGATCTAGCTCATGGGAAATTCTGACCTCCTAGAGTTCCTTGTTGCCATAGCCCTTGGAAATATAACAGTAGCTGTGGCATATCTAGGCAGAGGGATCCACTGGTTCTTTGGAATGGACTCTGACCCAGCATGGCGCAAGCTGGTAGCAATGGTTCCACCCATTGGGAGCACATGGAAAGAGGCAGGGGATGAGTTTAAGCCAAAGGGACTAAAAAAAAAAAAACCCACAGCAGAGCCCAGCACAGCCCCACCCCTGAAGACCAGATGGGAATTGGCATCTATCAAGTAGTGACGTCTGGGCAGAAGCTAATGCCAAACACAAGTTGGACCTTCTTTGTCTACCCTCCCCCTCCTCCACAACCATCAGTTAAAACCCTAAACAACCTGGTTAGTGCAAGAGCATGAATCAACAAAATTACATTTCCAGCCTTGGTGAAGTGGAGGCTAAAAACCAAAATTCAGTTGTTACAGAAAAAAAAAGTGTATCTTTTTTGCACGGGAGTTTTAGTTGTGCAGCTGGTACCCAATGATATCAACAGTCTCTTCAAACTCTTCCTTCTCTGAATAGTTTTGTGGTTTTTTGCTTTTGTTTTGTTTTGTTTTTGGCATGCTACAACAGAAGCTTTGTTCAGTTCCTTCAAAAACATTGGCAAAATAAATTTCAGTTACAAATTCACAGATACACACTTCAAAGTGTAAAGTTGTATATAACAAAAAAATACAGGTAATATTTATGACAATAACTTACAGATACCAACGAACGATAAACTACAGTTTCACAAAGGATTAAATAGTGTTTTGATTATTTTAAAGTCAAATGTCACTAACCACCCCCCCCACCATGTTTCCATACATGAGCTTGCTCCTGGGGACTGGTGTTGGTATTAGATTCTTTTACAAAATGGTCATTTTCAAGTTGCTGACCTGTAGGAAAACGAGTCATAGATTGACGGGAGAAATCTTTATAAATAGTAGCATGCAAACGACTGACAAAATTAATGACCAAGACGATGTTGAATCTACCCTTGGCATTTCGTTAGAAAGCAGTGCTTGGAGCTCCCCCTCTGCCGTCTCTAATACCCTCCTGGGAATTAGATATTGATTCCAACTGCCAATGGCCAGGCTACTGCGTGTCCTTCCCCACAAAATGAGAAACATATCCAGTCAGAATTCATCCCGAAGCCAAATCCAAAGGAAAACGTCGTATTTACATAAGGGTCTCTGAAGGAGGAAAATTAGTCTAATTAGAAATGAAAAGACAAAGGTAACTTTTGAAAGTAAATCACGTTGGTAAGGCATCTAATATAATTTGTCTCACTTGTTTGTTTTTTTTTGAGAATGTCCTGTTTCTGAAGGAAAATAAAGGCCAGCATTATAGGGGGCATTGGGCAGCCTTCTTCCTACCACCTGTGACGGGAGGGCGCTCACGCCTGCAGAACAGAGCACGGCATGGGCAGTGGAAGAGAGAAATATAGAGAACAGTGCGTGCGTTTCATAACCACTCCCTCACCACAGGGAAGATGACAACCTTTATTGTATTCTTGCATTTCATTCCTTCGGTCACGAGTATATATTAACGTTCTGTGATGTGTAAGGGTTTTCCTGGATGCTAAGAACATAGCATTGAAACACGTGATCCCTGCCCTCAGATATTTCAAATTCTACTCCTTGGGTAAACACCTAAGGGATGCAGGCCATCCATACTCCATCCATGCTCGAAGGCAGCTGTGCACAGTGTGCAGTGAAACGTGGGGTCCATGCTGGCAAAGACCTTCTTGGAGAAACCAGGGAGCTTCAAAGAAAAGAGGGCATTTGCCCAGAAAGCTTTTTCTGTTTTTGCATTGTTCTGTCTTTTGTCCACACCTGATGAGCTCATTCAAGGAAGGGGCAGGCAGACGTGAATAAATGCATGAACACCTGGCAACATGTTCATTCTTCCCCCTGTGTCTTCTACACTCACTGCACTGCTGATGAGTTTTTGCTGCCAGAACTGTCTTCCCCAGAGTTTAACACAAATCACGGTTATGACGCTTTACTAGAGAACTCGGGCTGCTGTCACAAAATAGCACAGACCGGGCGGCTTCAAGGACAGAAATGTATTTTGTCACAGTTCTGGCAGCTGGAAGTCTGAGATCAGGGGGCCAGCAGAGTCAGGCTCTGGTGAGATTTCTCTTCCTAACTTGCAGGCAGCTGCCTTTTTGCTGTGTCCTCACGTGGCAGAGAGACAAAGAGAGAGCAAGCTTTCTGGTATTTTTTTCTTATAAGGACACTAATCTTATTGTCAGGTCCCCACCCTCATGACCTTACCTAACCCTAATCACCTCCCAAATGCCCTTTCTCCAAATACCATTCCCTTGGGGGTTAAAGGTTCAACCTATGATCCATAGCCATGCTGAGGACACTTCAACTTGAATCTGTGAAACTTTTTACAAATTAAAAACAAGCCAACCTTTGATCATGATAGTGTATTATTGGGGAAAAGGATAACTTTTGGCCAACTAACTTTATGCTGATAAAAGGAACATCAAGAGGGAAAAGATATGGGGATATATGTGTACGCATAACTGATTCACTTTGTTGTAAAGCAGAAACTAACACACCATTGTAAAGCAATGATACCCCAATAAAGATGTAAAAAAAAAAAAAAGGACATCAATTAAAAGGTTCAATAGAATGGATAAACAACAAGGTCCTACTGTATAGCACAGAGAACTATATTCAATATCCTGTAATAAACCACAGTGGAAGAGACTCTGGGAAAGAACATATATGTATGTATAACTAGCTCACTTTGCTGTACGGCAGAAATGAACACAACACTGTAAACCAACTATACTTCAGTAAAATAAATTTAAAAATTAAAAAAGGATAACAGCAAAGTTTCAGACACGTAAAAGATATTCAGACTACATATTTACAGGAAAGATTCATCTAAAAGTACCTACAAAAATTAATTTGAAAGAAGCAAATGTTAGCTTATTTCTCCTCCAGCCAAAGGGTGTGTCTGTCTAAAGCTCTCTCATGCCAAGTGGTACCATCTATAGACAGGAACAATGCAGAGATTGAGATTTTGATGCCAAATCCCACTATCTCAGGAGATAATATCTTTTATTCTGTCTATGTCAGTCAATGACACCAATAGGAATCAAATTTCTGTGACTAACATACCCCCCAGAATTCCAGATGATGGTTTAATTTCATTTTCTAGTGGTGCTTCCTAGAGAAGCACATCTACATAAAGAAAGAGAAGAGCAGTGAGCCTTCTTTCCTGACAAGGGGAGAATCTCCCATTCAGTGTATTTGAAAGATGCTCGTTGTATGTCAATAAGAAATGATGTGTTTAGAATCTGCCAACGACCTTGCAGCTCTGAGAGCCCGAAATGCTACTTACTATGTCACAGCATTTAGACCCACTTCAGTATTTTCACAAGACACAACCTCACCTGTGTTTTTGGCGTTAGAGTTGGTGGCGTGCTGGGGCCAACTCGTCCTGGCTTGAGAGAGCTGATTACATTTTCAAGAACGTTGTGAGCTGCGTGATGTCATGTAGGTAGCTTAAAATTGTCAGCGAAGGGGATATGTACATCAGATAACTTGGGGGCGGCTACAGATCAGACCTTTTCCCCTGTAGGCAGTTGCTAAATATTTACCAGCACTGTAAAAGCCCATATATTTGATTTATTACCTGGATGTTAAAAAAACCAAGTCAGTCACTTCGCCTTCGGTTATCGATGACTGGTTTTCTTCTATCTGTAAGGACTAGAATTTCCATCTAGCACTAGTTCTGCAGGTAGGATTGACATGTTTCATTTGGGACTTCCCTGGGTAAGACTCCATGCTCCCGGTGCAGGGGGCCCAGGTTCGATCCCTCGTCGGGGAACTAGATCCCACATGCATGGGGCAACCAAGAATCCCACGTGCCACAACTAAAGCCCAGTGCCGCCAAAAGTAAGTAATAACTAACTAGATAGAACAGAAATAGATTTTTTATTAAAAAAGATGTTTAATTTGATCCAGTAGTGCACTTTGGAGTAATATAAACACTATCTACTTCCTGTATAGAGAAGATGATTTTGATTCCTCTCTCGCTACTCCTCTCCATCTAGGGCAACTATAAGCCCTAGAAGTGGTGCAGGAAACAACCAAAGGAGAAGTCTGAAAGGCAAAAAGCAGAAGGCAGCGTGGTTTAGGATCTCAACACTGGGGGAACGACATAGCAGCAGGTGTCTTTGGATGCCCTGCTCAACAGAAGAAGAATATGCAGACCTGGAACTGCCATCCTTGCAACAGAGGATGATGCCTCAGGTAACCATGCTTTTCTACCTGAGTCCAACACCACCAGAAAAGGAGATTGATGCGGAGTCCTACCAACAATACATGGCTGGGGGGTAGCATCCTCCTACCCTGCTAGCCCTGACACCCAAAGACACCAGAGTCAAATTCTCCCCAAAGTGATTGGTAGGTTTTAATACAATTCGCATCAAAATCCCACCGAGGTTTTTTGTGTAGTCATAGACAAGCTTATTATAAAATTCATATGGAAAGACAAAGGCCCTAGAATAGTTGAAAGCATTTGATGAAAAAGAAGCATAAAGTAAGACGTGTCATATTTCCATGGTAATCAAACAGTGTGGCATATTGGTGGAGGGGCACACAGAGCTCCGTGGAGCACAACAGTGAACTCAGAAAAAGACACACACAACCCACAAGTCAACTGATTTTTGATACGGTTGCAAAAGCAATTTAACGGAGGAAAGGTAGCTTTTCAACAAATGTTGGCTCAGTTGGACGTCCGTCCACAGGTAACAAACACAAAACCTCAACCACAAATCTTGAACAAAAATTACTTCAAAGTTGATCATAGACTCAAATGTGTAAGTGTTATTTTTTAAGAAAAATACAGGAAAACAATTTTGGAATCAAGGGCTAGGCTCAGGGTTGTGAGAGCTGATCCCCAAAGCATAAAAACGTGACGCACTGAGAGACAAACTGATAAGGGAACCTCCTGAAAATTAGAAACATTTGCTACTTGAAAGCTCGTGTGAAGACAGTGAAAAGACAGAGTACCTCCTGGGAGAAAATATTTGCCAACTCCACATCCAATACAGGACTGTTATCCAGAGTACATAAAGAATGCACAGGACGCAACCATGAAAACAACAAACAAGTCCACGGTGAAGAGGCCGAGCATTTTGGGGTCAGTGAACCTGCTCTGTGTGATACCGTAATGGTGGATACACGTCATTATACCTTTGTCCAAAGACACAGAATGAACACGACCGAGCGTGAACCTGAATGTAAACTATGGAGTTCGGGCGCCCCGCTGATGTGTCTATGAAGTGTGTGGATGGAGAATGTTACCTGCCATATTGGTAAGCAAAGGATGTTGATGCCTTTAAGCCCTCAGTCACTGAAGGTGCTCCCAGCGGTGCCCCCTGAGGGGATTCAGGATGGAGATAAACAGGATACTGGCCCCAGGTAGCTGAGGTGCACATCAAAGGAATGACTTTTCACTGAGCCCAGACTCCTGCATCTTCCCATACGTAGAAAAGTACTAAATTCATTAACTGGAGATGCCTGGTTTTCTTCAATGAACAGTAATCTTTTGATGTTCTACCTGGTTTTTGTTGCAGAAACCCCTGCGCCTCCCCTACCCCTTGGGAACAGAGCTGAGAGGCTGCCTCCTGGGCTTAAGTCCTCAGGAAATCTGCCCAATAAAACATAATTCTCCACTTCTAGGTTGTGCATTTTTCCAGCGGACAGTAGGTTGATCAGTTGTAACAGATGCAGCACACTGGTGCAGGGTACTAATTATCGGGGGGACCACGGGTATCGGGAGAGGATATGGGAAATGGCTGTACTTTCTGCACAAGTTTTCTGTAGCCGTAATGCTGCTCTGAAGAATAAAGTCTATTCATTTTTTTAAAGAGTAAGACAATAAATCCACTGTGACAGCTAGATGTCCCTCCCGTCACCATGAACGTGGGGAATATTCCTCCAGATGTGGCATCTGGAAAATGCTGCCTTCAACCAAAGGCAGCTCCTGGGGAGGTACCTTCATTCTGCTGACTGACACGTCGGGGAGGGCTCGCCCATCGGAGGCCTCACATCAGACCACGGGATGCTTCTGATGGGCCCCTGACCCTGAGGAGGCCGGGATCACTGTAGCGCAGGCGTGGCTCCGGGTCAGCCACAGCGGGGCCCTTGACTCTCTGCTCACCTCCTGTGAATCCCTTTTCTCATCGTGCCATCTCCCTGACAACCAGGAGGGCAGAGGACCACGGAGATGTTTCACGAGGCTCCTCTTGGGAGGGGAGACCGTTCAGGCCTCTCTACACCTAGCAAGCAACCTGATAGCATCTGCTTTCCCTGCCTGGTTTACCTTTGGCAAATTCTGTTGTGTGTGAATTTAGTTGTTCCTGGAACGCTAAGTGTACAGCTAAACTTTGCATCTGGAAAGACAAATGGAAATCCTTGATCCTGGCCATTCTGGCCCCCAAGCCCTTAAGAGTTTAATGACAAACCAAGGGACTGGTGTCTTCACTTGCCTCGAACTTTCCTTCTTGAAGGAAATGGATTGCAATATGCATTACATTACTCCAAATAAACCGCTGGTGGCAAGAGGCACACTGAGTTTAAAATAAGGCTTGCAGTCTACAGGGCTGTTTGAAAGACATGAGGCATACAAATTAATGTGAAAAAATACATACACATTTGGTTGAAGACTTGATTTTGGGGTGGAGAAACCCGGTAAAGTTAGCAAGCATTCTCATTGTTTTCATGGGCAGAAAATCATCTCTTTCAAAAATCATGTTGCTATTGAGAAGAGTCTATTCCACGGAAACTGAGCATAGACTCTTCTAAATGCAAGTATAATATTGACTTTAATATCGGGGCCTAGTAAGGTAGAAGTTAGAACACAGTACTCATGTTCAGTTGTATGTTCTATACTTACACCCGATGCAGAAATGATTGTTGTGATACTCCTAAAGATAATTAATAAGTTACTATCTTTATCTTTAATAATTTCAATCTGTAATAAATCTATTTCTAGTTAATACCTCAAGCATTTTATCCACAGGAAGTTTTTTTTTTTTCCTTTCACATTTTTCATGTCCAACTAGATTACTTTCTTCTTTCAAGATGAAGTTCCCTCACTCGTATTCTGAGTCCTTCTTCACCCATAAACAGCCATTTGAGTGAGAAGCATTAAGTGGAACAGCGTCCAAAGGCAATAAAAATATAAATGTTAAACACACAAACAGAACACCTCCACCTGACCAGAATGTAATCTCTACCTTTGAGTTTCTGCAGAAACAGGCAAAAGGCCAATGTTACGAATGCTTCCCTTCACCATAACCCACCAAAAACAGATAAGAAAGGAGGTCCATGAATATCCAGTTCCTTTACCCACATGATACAAATTTATAGCAGCCTGGAAAGAAAGAGAAGAACAGATACGGAGAATTTATGTTGAAATATAACATTAACTCCAGAATCCTTCTGTGTTTTTGGTGCCATAAACATAGCCTTGATAAAACTAACACCTTGAAAGTTGTCTAGGACATCGTGGGCTGTTGATTCTTAGCGCATCAGAAATCCGCTCATTTTGAGCAGTGAAGTGATACGTTTAATATAAGTTTCAAAAACATCAGTAGCTTATTCTGGCTGTTTGCAGACAATGGATTCTAGGACTGAAATGATAGCAAACTCAGGGAGACATACTAGGAGGTATTTCAGTAGTCCAGACAAGGGACAATAGAGATTTGGACTGGGGTATTAATCGTGCAGATGGAGAGAAGAGGAAGAATTCAAGGTACGTGTCAGATTTAGAGGAAAATTGCATGTTGGAAGTAAGGGAAAAAAAAACAACAACAAAAACCTAACACCTTTGCTCCAACTTCATCTTTGTCCTGGTTGCCTTTGGAAGAGACTATGGGCATTGTTTCTTCAAACTCTAACACAGCTTCTGCCCCAAATGTAACTGAAATTAAAAAAAAAAAAAAAAAAGATTGTTCTTGAAGGGTACTGGGGGTCCTTAGGGGCTGAATTGCATCCCCTCAAAATTCATCCATTGAATCCCTAACCCCCAGGACCTCAGAATGTGGCTGTATTTGGAGCTGGGGTCTTTAAAGAGGGGATGATGGTAAAATGAAGTCATTAGGGTGGGTCCTGATCCCATAGGACTGGTGTCCTTATAGGAAGAGGAGATTAGGACACAGACACACAGAGGGACAAGTCTTTGAGGACACAGTAGGGAGATGGCTGTCTACACACCCAGGAGAGAGGCCGGCCCTGCAGACACCTTGATCTTGGACTTGCAGCCTCTAGGACTGGGAAACAATTACTGTACCTTGTGCAAGACCCAAAGTCTGGAGTACTTTGTCATGGACGCCCTAGCTGACCTATGCTGGGGCTCTCCACAGTCCTCAGTCCTCAGTATTCCACCCAGCAATATTCAGAGGACGAAGGCGTCGTCTAGGGTAGACATTATCTCCGAGGCACAAATAAAACCACTAGTCATTTCCGCTATACAGACTTTTCCTCACGTGGAGAATCCTTTTTTTTTTTTCTATCCTTTAATTTCCAAAGCGTGTTCATTCACATTTGACTGACTGATAGTACATAATTTTCTTTTACAATAGGCCAGGATATCTGTGTTATCCTGATTATACAATAACAGATACAAAATGGTGTTGAGACTTACTTGCCTGAAATTACAAGACTAAGTGTGTATGCATATATTTTTAAAAATCTCTTTATATTTATTTCCATTTTTCCGATAACGCGGGCCTCTCACTGCTGTGGCCTCTTCCGTTGCGGAGCACAGGCTCTGGACGCGCAGGCTCAGCGGCCATGGCTCACGGGCCCAGCCACTCCGCGGCACGTGGGATCTTCCCGGACGGGGTCACAAACCCGTGTCTCCTGCATCGGCAGGCGGACTCTCAACCACTGCGCCACCAGGGAAGCCTCCTCATGTGTCCTTTTATGGCCACTTCCACCTTCCTTACCCTTCTCAACAACCCCTTCACCCCTGAGAACCACCAATCTCTTCTCTCTTCTCGCGGTACGTGTATGTGTGTATATATATATATATTTTTTTAATTTCAAGCACGTAACATGGCGTTCTATGGATGTACACGATTATGTCACCGTTCCCATGCTGAAGCATTTGGTGCCTCTTCCACTTTGAGCCGATATGAATAAAGGTGGTAAGAATATTATGAACAAGAGTTTATGCACAAGTGAAGCCACAAACGTCCATCTTTCTAGGCTATATGTCCAAAAGTTCTGGGTTGTATAGTAAGTAGCTCCTTGTTTATTTTTTTTGAGGAATTACCAAACTGTTTTGCTGAGGGTCAGTGCCATTTACATTTCCATGGAAATGTATGAGTGACACAGTTTCTGCACATCCTTGCCAGCATTTGGTGTTGTATTTTTTTTTTTTTTTGGTCATTCTCATAGGTGTGTGGCTATATGTCTTTGTGATTTTAATTTGCATTTCCCTAATTCCGGATAACACTGTATCGTTTTTCATCTGCTTCCCTGCCGTCAGTCCAACCTCTTTGTGAAATGCCTGTGTTTTGTCCATTTTCTAATTGGATTGTCTGATTTATTTTATTGTTGAGTTTGGATACATTTTTTAGATATTCTGCCTATTACTCCTCTGTCAGGTATGTGAGTTGCAAATATTTTCTCAGTCAGTGTATTTTTAATATGATACTTTCTTATTTCTTTAATCATGTTAGTAAGTTTCAAAGAAGAGGCATTTTGAGATCTGACCTTTCTGTAATTTTATCTCTTTAAGACTCATCAGTTTGTAAGGAGAACTACTTTATATGGGTTCTTGTTCTTTATACATGTTACTTGTCAGAATAAATGTTTCTTTGCCAGGTAATTTAATAATGCAATTTTAGTCAATGGCTTGTTCAAGAATGACAAGAAAATGATGACCGCATGTCACTGAAGCCATGGGCAAGTGGGTGGGATGGCAGGATTACAATATACAAACTCTGTCGCAGAGGAGAGACCTTTTGAATAATGCAGAAAATTCCTCCAGGAACCTGTAAGAGAGAATTCCTCTTTCAGGTTTACATATTTGAACCTTTGTAAAATCCAAAAGCCGTAATAGGTTTCTTCCCTGTAGACAGACAGTGTTCACTGAATTTTGAAAAAAGATACGTATTTCCTGAAGCTGGCCAATGATGCAGACTCTTGTGGTAGCCGTACAAACAAGGAAAGAAATAGAAGTATAGGCAATGACCTACGTACAGGTGACATAAAAAGGTGATGCTTAATGAGCTGACCTTAAACTCACCTCAGACAGTCCAAGCTGAAAGCACACTTTGGTTGACAAATCAAGACAGAGGCCAGGGAAGTAACCACCTGGTCAAAAGTACGGACTAGCCTGTTACAGAGAAGAGAAAATGCTAAGGAAAAAGAATGTAATTGTTGATGAAAATACATCCACCATCCTAACCACATAATTCGTGTATTAGCAAAGGAGTTATATCCATACCAAAAACAGGCAAAAGTTATCACTCTATACAATGCATATGTCAATCTAAATATCTTTAATTGACCAAACTAATAATTAGTTCATTCTTTCCTATACCCTTAGCCTTTCGTATATCTTCAGCTGTCTGTATCAGGGTTAGAGCAAGGAGTTACGAAAGCTTTCAGCAATTTTTAAGATGTAATCCGTGCAACACACATTTTACCACTGTCCAGAAGATACTGTGACATATGTGAACTGCTGCGGCGGGGACCCTTCTTTCAGAGATGGTCCATTAGTGAAGCTGAATCCGGCCTCTGTACCCCGGCGCCGAAGTAAATCTCAGAGACAGAGTTTGGGGTGAAGTAGAAGAGAATATCTGTATTCGTTTGCCAGGCAAAGGGGGACACAGTGGGCTAATGCCCTCAAAACCGTGTCCCCCAGCTTGGAGAGGGTAGAAACTTTTATAGTTATGGTTCAAAGAGAGTGTGATCAGCTCATGGACTTTCTTTTGATTGGTTGGTGGTGAGGTCATCGGAAGTCAGCATCATTGACCTTCTGGTTCCAGCCGGTCTGGGTCTGTGTGCTGGTGGGCAGCATGCAGTTAACTTCTTCCACCTGGTGGGGCTTGCAGTATCTGCAACACAGCTGAAAGATATTGTTACATGTATCCCTTGAGGGGAAGCCAGGACCCCAGGCTGCACCATTGTTTCTCTTGACTGTTCCTCTTTTGTCTCTGCATCCCCTCCCTTCCCTGATTAGCATCTGTTTGAACCTGCCCCGTTGGAACTCAGGGAAGGTCCTGGGGGCCGAATGAAGCCTATTTCCTGTAACCAACAAATGGTGTTGGGGGGGGGTGGGACACAAAGGCTTTTGTGCCCAGGAGCCCTGTGGGGTCCTGCTTCATATCATTAGTATGGGGGGGGGATGGGGGGACCACATGGTCATGAGATAAGGGTCATCAGAAAAGGAAGAAGCCGTGGTTTCTTTTAAATCAGCAGGAATCACAGGTTAAGAGGAAAGCAAGCCCCCAGGGCAACCTGTTAGAATGCAGATTCTAATTCTGCAGGTGTGGGGCGTGACCTCTGGTTCCTTCTGTCTAATTAGCTCTCAAGTGATGTCCTCCACTTGATGGTTCTCAAGCTTTCCATTTATAAAAAGGTCAGAACCAATGCAAAACTCATCAATCTTGTTCGCTGTCAGGACAGTGTTTACCCTTTGGGAACTCTGGCTGATGCAGAGACGTGAGAGCTGGTTTCTGAGTCTCTGATCATTTTCTGTGTCTTTATCTGGCCCTTGTGCATCTATTTGCATTTTGTAAAAAGTCCGTAGCATTTTCTACTTGTTAATTGAAAATTTGTTTGTAAGTGTGGTTTACTTGGATAAACTGTATTCTTTGATAAAATGTGTTCTTTCATCAAAAAAGAAAAAGGACACGATTTTCCCCCCTAGTTATCTAGAAGAAATTTGATTCATTTCAAAGCAAATGTTCTCAGTACTGAGCAGATGTCCTCTTGTATATTGGGTGCAAATGTTCAGTAATGTTGGCAAAAATTGTGACCACTCAGGCTTGGGCAAACATCGCATTACTTTTTCTTTTTTAAAGATTTTTTTTGACGTAGACCATTTTTTAAAGTCTTTGTTGAATTTATTACAATATTTCTTCTGTTTTAGTTTTTGGCCACAAGGCATGTGGGATCTTAGCTCCCCGATCAGGGATCTAACCTGCACCCCCTGCATCGAAAGGCAAAGACTTAATCACTGGACCACCAGGAAAGTCCCCAAATATCGCATTGCTTGAATGAAATTCTGTACAAAGACTACTAGCC
Source organism: Delphinus delphis (assembly GCF_949987515.2). Lineage (NCBI taxonomy): Eukaryota > Metazoa > Chordata > Mammalia > Artiodactyla > Delphinidae > Delphinus > Delphinus delphis. The sequence continues at coordinate 123,491,548 of NC_082704.1, forward strand.
AGCGTTGAAACCAAAAACCTAACGATTCTGGAGGACAAAATGAAATGAAGAGGTGCATCTCTATTATTTCAGAAAAACATGATATAAACGGCCATGCTTTTTAAAACATGGCTATCAAACCAGGATAATTGGGGACCCAGTTTGTAGAATTGACCTTTCTGTAAAATATCGTGCAATTCTTCTTCATTGAAGCCATTGGCCATCTCTTGTCAATCTTATTTTCTAATTACATAAGGAAACGTTCACTCAGTGACATCCTTGGGAGTGAATTTTAAAGAACCACCACACATGATTATTTCATCCATGAAAAGCCTAATAAGAGTAACTGCTTGGTAAATGTTGCTTGCATAGATTAATTTTTAAAAATAATTTATCAGATTTCAGTCTCATAGTTACATGAAGGTATTTGGAGAAGTATAAGCTATGGAAATCCTTGCTGATTTCCCACAGTCTCTATTAACGAAATGTCACACACACAAATATTTCCAGGCAATATAGTACTTACAGATATCTAAATTGTAAACATTACCTTTTAATAATTCTTCCTATCTTTTTAATTAAATTCTTAAGTCTAAAATTATGAACATCCAAGAAAAATCACTAAGCTTGGGTAGCTCCATAAAATACATTGTCATTTAAAATTCTAGTAGGTGATACTTTCACATGTTTCAAAATTTAAAAACAAATGTATAAACGGATATACATTGATAAGCTTAGCTTCTGTGTATGCCCCATACAGCCAGCCTTGCTGACCCCATTAGAGAACCTTGTACATTTTTCTAAATTGTTCCATTGTTTCTTTATACTTAAAATCAAAAATAAATATGCATGCAAATAGAATAAACACGCACACAATAGATGTAAATGTGGGAATTTTTTCTCCTGTTCGTTCAAAATTTAGAAGAGCTGCACTTTTTTATTCCCTAAGTAATTTTTTATCTGGAGAGCCTTTTCACATCCCTTCATAAGGTGATTTTTCTTTTTTTTTTTTTATGCCTCCATAGAGTAGCATTGGTTAGCTTGATCCTCATAAGTTGTTTCCAGTCTCTTGACACGACAGAAAACATGTCCGTAAATAAACACGTACATACGTCCCTTCTGTAGGAGAGGAAAAATGTCCTTTTCCTCGTACCCTTCTGGGTTCTCAGCTGTGTCTCGGTAACAAGACAAATTTACAAAAGAAAAGCATACACATTTATTTAATAGAAGTTTTATGTCACAGGGGAGACTTCGTAAGGAAATGATAACCCAAAGAAATAGTTACGCCTGAGCATTTTTTAAATTGAATTAGGGGTCGTGTACAATATTGTGTTACTTTCAGGTGTACAGCAAAGTGATTCAGTTATATATATAGATATTCTTTTTCAGATTCTTTTCCCTTCTAGGTTATTACAAGATATTGAATATAGGTCCTTGTGCTATACATACAGTAGGTCCTTGTTGTTTATCTATTTTATATAAAGTAGTGTGTATCTGTTAATCCCAAACTCCTAATTTATCCCTCCCCCTTCCCCCGCTTTGCTAACCGTAAGTTTGCTTTCTGTGTCTGTGAGTCTGTTGCTGTTTTGTAGATAAGTTCATTTGTGCTGTATTTTAGATTCCACACATAAGTGATATCATATGGTATTTGTCTTTCTCTGTGTGACTTCCTACACTCAGTATGATCACCTCTAGGTCCCCCCGTAGGCCCGAGCGTGTTTATATGGGCTTGAGGAAGAGTGGAGAGTTGTGCATACACGTGACAGGACAACAGTTTGGGGGCACATGGAGTAAACTGGGAGAGACAGCAGGTCTGTTCTTTATGATTCAGTTCCTCTCGGTGCCCCTCCATCTGCGAGAGGAGGATACTCCTTTTCTCTGGGTATATGGACGGCACGTGCCCCCGAGGGTTTCCCGACCTGCTTCAGGGGAAGGTCCTTCCTGCACCTGCCGTTGCTCAGATTCCGTCACCTTAAACCCCTCAATATGCCCTGGTGCTGTGTGTCAAGGCAGTGTGTCCTGAACGCATCACCTCACACAGGTACACATGGGTCTGGAGGGTACAGTGACCACAGGAAGATGGCTGGTCCAGTGGTCGAGTGCCCCTGTCGACTGGACAGTTCTTCCCCATTGTGTCCCACACGGCTGGCACCAGCCTGTCCCCTCTCGCCAAGAAAGCACGAGGGGGTTCCTTTCCAACAGCTGTGCCACCGGCACGGACTGTTTGACTTTGTGTCCTGCCAATCTGATGGAAAATCCCTCCAGTTCTGACAAGAGCGTTGGCCTGGCTCTGTTTCCTCCTAGCAACTGATGCTGCTCTAGTTTCAAATCTAAACGTTGTCCCGGCAACGCCGAAACCAAGCCATCGCTGGGTGCGTTCCTTTGCGTATGCATTGTGTGAGCGTGTGCGGACAGGTGCCTAAGCTCGGGACTATCCGGGTGAATCCGACTCGGTCTTTCAGCACAGCACTTAACAGTGGTTGTGAAAAAGAGTTGAGGACTCTTAAACACTTGCCGTGAGCCAGACACCCTTTGTAAAATCCATGGATTAAGCGATATATTCTCTACATATTAACTGATATAGTGTCTGCAGCGCTCTGAGGCAGGTATTAAGATGAATTCCTTATTTTAGATTCACACATTCACATGCATCAACACACACACACACACCCCATCACCCATTCACATATACACTCACACAAAGGCACACACATACACTAAGATACACAGTCACTCACACACACACACACATACACACACACACACACACACACACACACACACACACACACACACACACACACACACACACACACACACACACACACACGCAAAGCCAGTGAGCTCACCCAAGGCCATCGAGCTAGGGCCAGAAACATAACCAGTGGATTTTCCATCCCAGGTCCCATCTTGACTTCTACAAAGAACCACAAAGCCATGTCCATCGAGTGCCATGAGACTTTTAAAGGAGGTCTTTAAAGACTTTTAAAGAAGTCTCTCCACTTCTCTTTGACTCTTCCTTCACAGACCTTTCCGATTTCCCCCTCCTTCCTCCTGTCGTCCGGGTGGATTCATCCACTCCCTTTCTAATCCATCATCAAAGCAAGGAAAACCTTCCCTATCACATTGCTTCCACACTTTCCATGTTTACATCAGCCTCTCTCGTTGCTAAACTCATGCATGTGAGTTTTGAAAAACACCCATGGTTAGACTTCGCTTCTGTATCCAAACGTACCGTGCCCCTATAGGAAACCCACACAAGTCCCCTGAACACCCACACTGCTTTCATTCATTCATGTAATTTATTCTTTCCTCCCACAAACCTGTTCTGAGGGCTCTGGGCGCTTCGGGTACCGAAGTAGATCTTTCACAGACCACGTGCTACTCATGCTTTGGGATCCAATAACCTTGATTTCTTCATGACTAAGGATGATGGAATATCTACCCCAGCTCCGTTAATGCTACAGGAGCTGTCTTGGTGCCAAGCTGTTCTTGGGCTTTCAGAGTCAGAAATTTGGTGTGATTGCCAAGGACTTGCATTGCGACGCTCAAAAGCAGTTCACTGTGAAACGGCTGAGAAACCCCCAAAGCCAGACATTCTTGCATCTAAAAGAAAGACAAATGCCTCTCTCTCTTAGTCTATACCTCTCATGTTACCATCACAACAAACAAAAAAAAAATGATCCCTTCTAAATATTACATAAATAAAAACATAGATATATAATTACTACCTGTATACTGTCAACATTCTGTACAGCATATATACATGTGTATACGTATAACACACGTGTAGTATACATAGTATACTTTATATAAAGTATACAGTATAATAGCACACGATTTATATTGAAACACACACTATGTTGTATGTGCTATGTATTGATATATTGATATATATTATATATTGCATACTATATTAATTATAGTATACTATATTATAGTATATACATATAGTATGCATATATATGTCCATATATGAAATGATATTATAAATAATTTTATTTTATATATGAAGGATGCACACACACAATTACTGTCTTCTTAATTAAGTTTTACACCAAAAATAAAATAAACACTTTGCATTCTTCTGGAGCAACATTGCCTAATAAATTCTTTTTTCAGAATTCCTGAACCAGTACAGCAAACGTAAGTCAGAGGAGGGTAATTTTACTATCAACATCTTAAAAATCCCGAAGACATCCTTTAAGATGAGTAAAGGTTCATTTGCATGAGGCAAGCCCATCTCACCTCTGGTGTTTATCAGGCATTTCTGGTTTCATGGCTGCCGACGTGGTTCCTCATTTCCCCAGCGGCTCCCAAGATGCTGCAGGGTTCCACATCAAGGGAGGGTTACTCCCGCAGAATGAGAATGAGGGGATTTATTTCCTGCCAAGCATTCAGGGGTGCTTGAGAGAACAGAGTGTGCTCTCTCAGGGGTCTTCAGGAGAATGTCTCTCACAAACATGTGGAGAGGTTATGAGAGAATTCTTTATCCCCGAGTGTTTAAAGAGATGCTTAAAAGTTTTCCACCGGGTTGGATCAGTCTATAATCACGAAAATACTGAACTGGTGTTTAGAACAGTACAAATAACTATCTTTTAAAGCTAATACCCTAAGTATACTGATTTATAATCTAGGTATAAGCGAAATCCTCCACAACATACCCTGCCAGGAGCAAGGACTCCAGCGATATACAGAGAGCGTGAGATCAGTCTAACATGTACTGACCCAGATTTCTCCACCCCATGATCACCATAGCACTGTGTCCCCAACCTTGCATTCCCAGCACCACCCCGCTCCCAGCATTTCCGCCCTGCGGGCTCAGTTTCCAAGTTTCTACACTGTTTTCTCTCTGTGTGGCCTGGGGTCCTTGGTCTTGGCTGGTAGGTGGCAGATCAGGGGTCTTCCATCCAGGTCTCTGCGTTTCTCAATTTCTCACTCTTCCTGTGCTGAAACCTTGTAGGCTCCAAGGCTGAACACATGAGGCAGTGGCAACCCAGTACCGTTAACAGAGGGTCCTGGTAGGGTCTGAGACTTCCTAGCGTTGTAGGGGCTCCAAGCCTGTAGACTCTGATTCTGCAAGGGTCTTGATTTATGGAGCATGGGAATGGAAACTGGAGCCCGGCACTGCAGGGGGCATTCCATCATGAGGGTTTGATGACCAGACTGCAGTGAATCCGGAGTAGGGCTTGGAGAGTGATTTCCACCTGGAGCCAGTATCACCCTGCAGGATACATTTAGCAACGCCAGGAGATATTTTTGGTCGTCACAGCTGGGAGCGGATGTTGCTTGCATCTAGAGGGTAAATGCTAAACTTGCTGCCATACACGGAGTTCTGATTCTCTGCCCGGAAACTATGGACTACAAGTATTGGACATGAGATGTCGGAAGAACTTGATGCTTCTGTGAATGAAGTTGCCCGACCGCATTTATGGACAAGGATGGGGTCCCTCTCACGGAGGTGGGCCCAAGTTAGGATTCTGCAGGAGCTGAGGGTGTAGCTGGTCTGTGGTCTAGGTCTTTGGATTTGTCATCGCACAGCTCTGACGTGTAATGATGAGGATTTGTATTCCTACCTCTGATGGTCTGGCATCTCTGTTAGCTGGGACTCTGCAGATCCTGGGTTCTGGGTTCTCTCTCCAGTGCCTGAAGCTGCGCCCTGCCCCACCTCCTCTTGCTGGCCCGGTATCCACACTGAGCTTGTTGGCAAAGCTCTGGAGGAAAAGATGCAAAGCGAGGTGGCAAACAGCCAGCTTGCCTGGGTCTGGTCTCTCTGTATGGACGGATTCCTTCCTAAATTTGGAGCTGATGTTCAAACTCAGCCCTTCCAGGAAAACGTGGGTCTTAAATAGACACGAAGGGAGGTATTGATGCATGGTCTGTCTTTGAAAATGAGAGATCCTTCAGCAAGGGGTCTCCGTAAGAATCGGGGAACACCCACCCATCCTTCTGTTTCTGGGTTTCTCTAGCACTGGTAAGTGTTCAAGGCGTTCCTGGGTATTGTTTATTCGCCTCATTGTATAACTGAGCAGATAAAGAGTTGTGTAACCACAAGGCACTAACATCCCCTTTGCGGGTATTCTTTGGGGAGACTGTAGATTAAATCTTATCTTGGAGACATTTCCTCGAAAGGCCTCATGTAAAGTTTGTGTTTTCCGGTGGATTTTTGTTTGTTTTTCAGTTTGATCCACCGTTACGGTGATAGACGCTTTCCCTGCAAAGGTCTGGGTTGGATCATAGTTGCATATGAATAAGATACCGTGTTTAATGGCTGCAGTAAAATGTTTGTGCGCAGCTGGCACAGAGGATAGACCCCAAAGATTCTGCAGCCAGAAATAACCATGTCTCACGTTGTGTAGGAATTCCTCTCTAAGGCCGAGGAAGACCTGGCAGCATCCCCTTACATCAGCAGTACATCATTTGAGCCAAATGAATTTTCTAAGCCACAAAGCATACACTTTGATATGCTTTCAGACACAGCTCGAAAATTGACAGCAAATGTGCCATTTCAACGTTACTGAAATTGTTAAAATTTAAAAACGGCACAGCATGAAAGTATACATTTTTAAAAGTTTGCCATGTGCGAACATCATTTAATTATTGTTGCTCTTTCCCTGTTTAATCCTGCAAACGCACACGCATATCCAGTGAGTAGTATTAATGATGAGTCAAGTGCGTCTTTGGAACTTCCGCTGTAAAACCCTAGTTCTGATATAATCCAAATACTACTATATTCCCAATACCCTTCATTCTTAAGTAGAACAGTTATTTCCCAGCTGGAGGATCAGGGGTGACATTGTTCTGGGAAAAAAAAAAAAAAAGATGACCTTTATCTGATACTTGATCCTTAATTTATTCACATGTGCTTTAAACTCTTTGCAATTCACAGGGATCTTTGACCTGGGGCCACTATTTAAATCATTCCATAGCAAAGAAAGGAAAAAAGACACAATGGGTGCAAACCTACATCACCACCTAATGTCTGTGAAAATCTCTTGCTTGGTTATTGCATTTCTGCATATAGAAGGATTACAATTACACGTAGAGTGAGAATGGAAAATCCACTGCAATTTTCTCACCCAGGAGAGCAGACCTGACTTATTAAAAAAAATAGGTTTTGAATCTTTAAAGTTCTATTTTAGATAAATGGTCTGGGTATAAAATATTCGATGTTTGTTAAAGTGTGTTTTGGTATATTTTGGTTTCGAAAGAATCCTCCATTCTCTCAACCTCTCCGTTCCATTCTCTCTGTCTCTCTCTCTCTCTCTCTCTCTCTCACACACACACACACACACACACACGGGTGTGCACACATAGGACATTTGGGGTACGCAAGCATCGTGAACATTGGTTTTCTCGTACCCCTTTGTGCAGCAAAATTTTCCATCTACAGTTCTAACCACATGACCTAAATCAGATGCTTATTTTGGGAAAGACACTCACTCTTGACAGAGATGTTTTCTAACCTAAATTTCCCCTGGCACGTACAGGTCTTTTATAATAATAATATGTATATGTCCAGATACATATAGGGAGAGACTGCAGATATTTTTATATCTCAAAACGTGCTTTTCTCTCCTCCAATTCAGTACACTCCCCACTCCATGCTTTCCCCTGAGGGATACTTCTCTATCATTGTTAGGTAAGTTTCCTGGGAATTCTTCAATCCTTAACCGAGAGCAATGTAAAACAGCGATGGTCTGTCTCCATTGGATCGACCTATTCGGTCCTGTCTGGTATCTCTTGTGTCATTTAAGTTCAGGAGCATATGACTTGAAAGACACTACCATAAAATATGAGGGAGGGGGTCCCTGCAAAATTATGTCAAGTGGAAGCTATCATTGCAAGTCCCAGCCTCTAGAATTTCATGGTCTCTGCCACCTAATTTGCATGGATAGCATCTCCTTGAAATCAGTATATGCTCAAGCCAGCCTGTTAATCCAAAAATTGGCCAATTTAATGGGAAGTGGGTGGAAAAAGAAGAGTTAAATTGTTTGCTTTGTGTCATGTAGACGCAACAGCTAGGGTCACAGCATCGTTTCACTGCCGAGCCTCTGCTGTTTAATCTCAGTCGTCGTTTTGGATACAAAAATTGGGGTGCAGACCCACGGAACGGTTGGCCAGTTTAATGCAGATTCAGTCGTGGAAACCAGGATGAGCCCTTGACTCTTCGTTTTAAGATGACTTTTTAAAGTTCTGTACTGAATCTTCTCCGACGACAACAAGAGATACACTTCAGGTTGACAATAATTAACACTTTAAAAGAATAGCTGCTCTAAGTAAGCTTGATGACATAAATGAACAGTCATACTAATCCAAAGAGCATAGTCTGATAGAATTATCTTACACTCCTATGTTTTAACCACAGGGATAGTGTTTTTAGTCTTTTTCTGTTGTTGTTAAATAAGATTGCATTTTTTTCTCCCAAATTTATGATGATGAGAGTTAACACTGCCTTAGTGGGAACAGTCCAGTATTGTAGAATGAAACTGAAATATAATAAAGATGCAGGCTTAACCCGTACTTTTCAAGAAAGGACTGACCCTGAGTGGGAGCTGTGTCCGGAGCACAGTGTTGGTCCGAACAGGAAACCCAGTGTATCAAATGACAGAAAGCTGTGAGGGTTTGAAAATCCTAAGAAAGAAAGTCAATTCAAGGGAGATTGGAAAGGTCAGCCAGACTCTGTGGAGACGCGGACTGAATAGAACAGAAAAGACCCGCGACATGCTTTGCCAGAGGAGTGAGGCAAACCCAGTTTTCTATAGGTTCTGACCATGTGAAGTGGAGGCTGCCGTGATCCATCCCATCACACTCAGTCGCCTTGGCAACAGCACAGCGTTTCTACCAGGAGGAGGAAAACAGCTGACCTTACCAGGCAGCAGAGAGAGGCAAAGCCACCCAAGGTCCAGAGATCTCGCCAGAAGGGCACAGGTGGATGTTCGCTGAGCACAGGAGGGCACCGTGAAGAGAAACACTTGCTGGCTGCATGAGAGGATTCATTGAGCTACCAGCTGCTCCTGGAGCCCCCAGAAGACCCCCTTGGACATTGGCTATCATCAGTGTCAACCACACATCGAATCTTTATAAATCTTTGATTTCTTATTTTTTTTTAATTTTGGTTTTATGGGAGTACAGTTGATTCACAATGTTGTGTTAGTTTCAGGTGTACAGCAAAGTGGTTCAGTTATACACACACATGTATCTATTCTTTTTCAAATTCTTTTCCCGTTTAGGTTGTTACATCATATTGAACACAGTTCCCTGTGCTCTACAGGAGGTCCTTGTTGGTTATCTATCTTGTATATAGTAGTGTGTGTATGTTCATCTCAAACTCCTCATTTATCCCTTCCCCCCAGGTTTCCCCTTTGGTAACCAAGTCAGACAGAGAAAGACAAACGGGATATGATATTATTTATATGTGGAATCTAATTGTTTTAAAAATGAACTTATTCACAAAACAGAAACACACTTACAGATATCGAAAACAGACTTATGGTTACCAAAGGTGAATCTATGATTTCTCAAGCCCACCTGATCCCAGTGTACAAGGAACGGAACCTCCCTGGGAAGATGGCAGGTGAAGAATAAACCAACCAAAAATCTTTTGCCACTTCTCAAAACGATTTGCAGCAAAAAGCAGTTCATCATTGTAAGTCCATTCATAATTGTAACTCAGCACAAGTTCAGTGTCTTTATAAACGTTCTCATTGATTGAAATCACAGTATTGTTCTCAGTGCAGATAGGCATTGACAGAATAGAGATCGAACTGTTCTTGTGACTTATTTGGGAAATTTTCCATATAAAAATAATCTGGTGAAGGTTCCCCCTTGAACAGAGGGTCTCAGTTATTGTACAGTCCTTCTGGGTTAAAAGAATCTAGAAAAGTGTTTCCCTTGAAAGTGTAGAATTTTTTTTCTCTAAAGTAAAATTATGATTGTGTTAGCTATTTAATTTCATTGTTCTTGGGCTTTACAAATATTTGTCTTTACAGATTAATCTTTAAGAGCTCATTTTTTTTGGTTTGCTTTTTGCTTAATTTACTTGGGCATTGTAATTTATTAATAGCTAGTATCACTACCTGTTAGTTCCTAAATAAGCCAGACAACTCTATTTCTATTATTTGTAATCCTGACACTGTCCCTTTATGTGAGGTACGTTAATTGTTATTTTTGATTGGTGGAAATAAAACTAGGAAGTGAGAAGCTATCTGAGAGAAAACTTCCGAGTTATTCTACAAAACTGCTTGGCAAAGCTTTTCATCACCAGTTTTTAAACTATGTGGACACTTTTTAAAACTAAATGAAGGGTAATCATCTGTATATTTATTTATTGTTTTAAAATTTATTTTTGAAGTATAGTTGATTTACAACATTGTGTTAATTTCTCCTGTACAGCAAAGTGATTCAGTTGTACATGTGTGTGTGTGTGTGTATATATATATATATATATATATATATATATATACACACATATACACACACATTCTTTTTCATGTTATCTTCCATTGTGGTTTATCACAGGATATCGAATATAGTTCCCTGTGCTCTACAGTAAGACCTTGTTTTTTATCTATTCTATATATAATAGTTTGAATCTGCTAATCCCAAACTCCCACTGCATTCCTCCCCCACCTCCCTCCCCTTTGGCAACCACAAGTGTGTTCTCTATGTCTGTGAGTCTGTTTCTATTTTGTTGATAAGTTCATTTGTGTCACATTTTAGATTCCACATGTAAGTGATATCATACAGTATTTGTCTTTCTCTGTCTGACCTACTTCACTCAGTAAGATAATCTCTAGGTCCATCCATGTGGCTGCAAATGACGTTATTTCATTCTTTTTTTATGACCGAGTAGTATTCCATTGTATATATGTACCACATCTTCTTTATCCAGTCCTCTGTCGATGGACACTTAGGTCGTTTCCATGTCTTGGCTATTGTAAATAGTGCTGCAATGAACACTGGGGTGCATGTATCTTTTAGAATTAGAGCTTTGTCTGGATATATGCCCAGGAGTGGGATTGAGGGGTCATGTGGTGACTCTGTTTACTTTTTTGAGGAACCTCCATACTGTTCTCCACAGTGGCTGCACCAGTTTACATTCCCTCATGTGGATATTTAAAACCAGCTGTGTTATGGACTGAATGTTTGTGTCTCCCCAAAATACATGTTAAAATCCTAACCCCCAAAGTGACGGTACCAGGAGGTGGGCCAGTTGGGAGGTGATCAGGTCATGAGGGTGGAGCTCTTATTAACGGGATTAGTGCCCTTATAACAGAGGCCCCTGAGAGCTCCCTCCCCTCTTCTGCAGGTGAGGACACGGTGAGAAGGCATCCTCTATGAACCAGGAAGGGCACCCCCTCACCGGACGGTGAATCTGCCAGCACTTTGATCTTGTACTTTCAGCCTCCAGAACTGTGAAAAATAAATATCTGTTGTTTGTAAGTCACCCAGTCTGTGGTTTTCTGTTATAGCAGCAGGAACAGACTGAATCAAGCTGTTTAAAGTAATAATTATTTGCCAACATACAATTATTGAGATATAAAATTGCAGAATATGAGATTATATATCTTATATCTACAAGAAAATTTCTCTAAAAGAAATTTTTAGATAGACGTACGTAAAACAAACTTCTTTTAAAATGTCATTATGAGTTTAGGAAAAGAGATGATTAAACACTAATATGAATTGCAAGCAGAAAGAAACCCAATGTGCAGTTTCCCAGGAAAACATCAGAATATTTATGTACAATTCAACATCTTAATGGAATCCCAGGTAACCATTAGAAATAGTTAACCTAATTATATTGCTATTACAAGGTAGATGAGAGTAAAATATATATTTATATGCATATATGCATAATATATATGCATGTAAATGCTATAGGGAAATAACTTATGCAAATGTGTGCTTAGGTAAATAAAAGCAATTCAGAAGATTTTTTTCACTCTGATTCTCGAAGGGTTTGCCCTCAAGGTAGCTAATGCAACAAGGTAATTATTAGCAGAATTATGATTGGGTTCCTTAAAGAATGTTTTAAAACAGCTGTTTTAAGCTATGGAGATGAAAGATATATTTTCAGAAATTTAGACGTTCAGAGGTCATTCAAGGAAACTGTTTTCTTGGAATCTGTGTAGTGTGGAAATGTGATTTGACTAAAATCCTTTAATTTGGCGTTATTCAGGCTATATGTCCATGAAGTGGAACAGGGCACGATGTTAAAATACAACAGTCTCAGTATTGGTCAGAACAAATATCTTGTTTATGTTATGATGTTTCATCTCTAATTATTCTTCAGAGGAATGATGAAGAATTTAATATCGGGCTAATTGGTCCCATTATTAAAAAGAAACATGTGCCTCAACTTCCATCAGCTTTAATTACGCTTACTGGAACAAATTCACAGTCTGTAGTGCCCTTCCTCCTGTCTTTTGCCATCATACAGAATTTTAAAATATAAATAGCAAAAACGCCGTGGACTCCTTCTGTCTCAGAAAATTCATTGTTAGCGTTCTGATGAAATTGCAGATACCACACCTTTACTCTAAAGAATATCGACCGTTTCTAATTATTGAGGGAAAAAGTGATAACCTTTTAGCTTCACATTGGCTTTCAGGTATGACTATCAAAAAGTATTTGTTTGGGCATCCCTGGTGCTGCAGTGGTTGAGAGTCCGCCTGCCGATGCAGGGGATGCGGGTTCGTGCCCCGGTCCGGGAGGATCCCACATGCCGCGGAGCGGCTGGGCCCGTGAGCCATGGCCGCTGAGCCTGTGCGTCCAGAGCCTGTGCTCCGCAACGGGAGAGGCCACAACAGTGAGAGGCCCGCGTACCGCAAAAAAAAAAAAAAAAAAGTATTTGTTTGCCTGTAATTTTTAATTTTCTCAGTGTTTGACTTTGGAGGGAGCAGGATAAATATTTCTGTGGAAGTGTTCAGGTAAATTCTGTGAATCTCTGCATGCCAAGTATTGCCCCATCTATGTGCTATGATGTAGCAAGAGTTCTTTCTGTGCAGCTATACTGGTTATCTTCTTGAGGGGCTGTGGTTCGTTGTACCATTCTGCCATATGTTGATAAATATGACTCACATGTGTTGCTGTGGAAGTTCTTCAAAAAGATGGATGTGATGTTTCCAGCATCCCAAACTCAACAGACAGAGGGAAGATGAGACACTGCCATTTCCCACCTTACTGCATCCTACCTGGACGCAGGTATGATGTCCGTCTAGTGGACCAGATGCCCCGTGAACTGAAAATCAGCTCCTCTCACCCCACCATTGGTGGGGCATGTGGCTCTGACCTTGAATGTGGTCCTTTTCATCTGTAAACTATGACTAAAAGAGTCGGTGGTCTCTTTTTCCACTTCACTCACTAGCATTTGTTCCAAATAGCGGGAAATCTGTTCACTTTGCTGAGGTAACTATTGTCATGCCATTTCATTTCATTTTACTCGCATGTATAACCTCTCCTTCTAAATGACACCAAAGGCAGCATGGAATCCAGTGTATAGTTTGGAGCGATGAGGCATCAGTGGGTTACAGTGGTGCTAGGGTTACTGTGGATATTCAGAAATTATACTTGTGCTTCCTAAGAAGCATATCCAGAACGTTCTCTATGCTCAACCCATGTGTGAGATTATGAGAATCATTTTCATCCCAAGTGTACTTTTAAAGATATAAAAACTTTACCGAAAAGTGGAAGGTACCAAGAAATTTTTGGTTTAAGCAACAGTCAGAGACCATGAGAAATAGTCCATAAGTTGGACATACTGTTAACTAAGAAAAATGGATTGCTACTTCCAGGAATGTGTTCAACAAGATAATAGAATATGGTGATTTTTGAGTGTGGCTTGGTCAGTGTTGGTTTTCAAAGTTCTGGAGTGAGTGGAGAATGACAGTTTCTCGACGAGTTCCATTAGGATCACCTGGAAGCTTTTAAGTATACAGTTCCCTAGCTGCACTCCACACCTGCTGGACTGGAACATCAAGGAAAGATGTGCATGTACCTGAACATGTCACAAACTCTCCAGGTGACTTGAATGCCTGACAGGTTTGGGGAGACAGAAATCTTGGTGTTCATGGATAGAGATGGGGGTGGAAACCCACAGCCTCCAAATGGGGCAGTTGGTAGAAGCACAAGGTGTTGACCCTTGGGGGCTTGCCATACTGATAAGGATTAAGATCTCAGTTTCAGCCAAGTACAATGGGGGTGAAGACTTTCTCTAACCTCAGCGAGGGAATGGACAGGCTGTACGGGCTTGGAAAATCCAGCAGACGAAAGGGAAAAGCTGTTTTGGAAGTGTCTCCTGGAAGGAGTTGGCGTGTGCTTCTGCCTGCCACCCATAGTTAGAAAAGCTCTTGTCGGTATGGACTTACCCTGAGAGACAAGGGGAGTTATCTGGAACCTTGGAGGGTTTACAATAATGAGGGGCGAGTTAGAAAACCAGTAATCAGAGGCTAAGCCCCAGAAAGTACCTGTACCGACCTACTCTCATTTTGTGGAAGACACTGTTCCAGTCTGGGTGTCTTAAATCCATGGGGAGATAGCAACTGAGATGTGGAGTTTCTAATACTGTTATTTTAGACCTATAGTGCAGAGTTTCTTTTTTTTTCCTTTTAACTTTATTTATTTACTTTTGGCTGCACTGGGTCTTTGTTGCTGCACGTGGGCTTTCTCTAGTCGCGGCCAGCTGGGTCTGCTCTTCGCTGTGGTGCACGGGCTTCTCATTGCGGTGGCTTCTCCTGTTGTGGAGCACAGACTCTAGGCGCGCAGGCTTCAGTAGTTGTGGCCCGTGAGCTCTAGAGCGCAGGCTCAGCAGTTGTGGCGCACCAGCTTAGTTGCTCCACGACACGTGGGATCTTCCCAGACCATGGTGGATTCTTAACCATTGCACCACCAGGGAAGTCCCTAGTGCAGAGTTTCTTATAGAATGGTGAAATTGTCAAATGGTGCAATGGTGCATTGTCGAAAAAACAAAACAAACAAACAAAAAACCTCTCCAAAAATAAGCAAGGAAACCAGTATTAGGGATCCTGCTCTTGTGAGGGGGAGGAATAATGGTCAAAAAAGGGTTAGACTACAAAGTTTATTTTGCAGATGACACTGTGTAGCAACAGCAGCTTCACGATATGTATCGATCACTTACCTCAAAGAGCCAAAGCAGGGCTTCCCTGGTGGCGCAGTGGTTGAGAGTCCGCCTGCCGATGCAGGGGACACGGGTTCGTGCCCCGGTCTGGGAAGATCCCACATGCCGCGGAGCAGCTGGGCCCGTGAGCCATGGCTGCTGAGCCTGCGCGTCCGGAGCCTGTGCTCCACAACGGGAGAGGCCACATCAGTGAGAGGCCCGCGTACTGCAAAAAAACAAACAACAAAAAACAAACAAAAACAAAACAAAACAAAACAAAAAAGGAGCCAAAGCATCAGTTATATCTTTGGTTATGAAAGACTACATATAAATAAAGACTTTGATTTGAAGGAAATAACCTAGTACCCCACCAAGATTAATAACCGTAAAATTTTACCATGAAACACTACCAGCAAAAAAAAAAAAAAATTGATGCCAATGCATTACTTTCCATCTCTTCCAATTATAATAGCATCCCTATTAAAATATTGCATCTTTGTCACATGAAGGACATTCTTTGAAGTGCTTATAGCTATCATAGAACTGTAGTGACTTGTTCTGTTGTAAATTGTGCTGTGGATGGTATTACAGTTGAGCAATGCAATCAACTGTAATTTTATTCAAAATAGATTTTTCTCTTTATAGTTTTTAAAGAGACCCAATTTCCTTTTCATTTGCAGAAAAAAAATCTAGTACCTTGTAAGTCTTTATACTAAAATGTGGGAAAAGGGTCTCTGAAACAACAGCCAATGAGAAAACACATTCAATTGATTAATCCATTTAATCATTAATGAATTCAATTGGGAAAAAAGAGAAACATATTAATAGGTCCAACTCATGTTGTCAGACTCTCATCTATGAGCTTCAATGGTAAATCACATCAACTCTGCCTAAGCTTTTAGTTTTGTTTGTTTCAAGTAAAAATATTTAAGGAGGTGGAATCATCACCCTGTAATGTGTATTTTCCAGACAAATCACATATTGGACAATGCTTGTAGTTATCTAAAAATAGGGGAATGTCCCAGGAATTCACAACCATGGCAGCGGGTTTGGTTGAGGATAACTATGAAGGAGTCGGGTAAAACAGAAGTGAAAAAATAATGACCTGGTAAGTGGGTTGGTATTAACAAGGTGAAATGATTATTGATAAGTTATTTGACTCATCCAAAACCTTAACTGGAAAAGAGATAAATGTCCTTTAAAACTGAATTTAGGGGCTTCCCTGGTGGCGCAGTGGTTGAGAGTCCGCCTGCCGATGCAGGGGACGCAGGTTCGTGCCCCCGTCCGGGAAGATCCCACATGCCGCGGAGCGGCTGGGCCCGTGAGCCGTGGCCGCTGAGCCTGCGCGTCCGGAGTCTGTGCTCTGCAACGGGAGAGGCCACAACAGTGAGAGGCCCGCGTACTGCAAAAAAAAAAAAAAAAAAAAACAACTGAATTTAACAAAAACTGTAGCAAGTAACATGCACACATCTATTTTTACCTACACACACATTGAAAATATACATGTGTGTATATATATTTATATATGCATGTGTCCATTGATTTATATTTGTACGTGTGTGTTGACTTATACTATAAATACATGTATATGTATTAGAAATCTGCCTGTCTCTCTCACAGAGAAATTTTTATATTATATATAAAATATATATATGTACATGTATAATATATATACTCAGAGAGATACAGGATGATATATATGCGTATTTTATATATATATATATATATATATATATTTAGATAGTGTGAGAGAGAAACACAGGAGATAGACAGAGCGAGTATATATTTCTACATACAGAGAGAGATCCAAAGGGATTTGGTTTATACAATTAGCCATAGTTTTAAAAGAGGATAACTAAAACAATATCAGCATAAAAGCACTACAGAATATAGAATAATCTTTCACTGCAATAATTTGTTATGGAATCTAGATGTTTTTAGTTCTGTTGCAGCTAATGCAAAAATGGAACTGTGTAGGAATATGTAATTTTTATTGTCCAATGAAGAAAACATATCATTTTCTCAGAAGAAATTCATTTTCTCTGGTACTTCATTAAATGATAAATAAATTACATGCTCTAAATTTTGGAGCTCTGGTAGAAAAGTCATGTAAAAAAAAATTAAGTTGGGGGCTTCCCTGGTGGCGCAGTGGTTGAGAGTCTGCCTGCTGATGCAGGGGACTCGGGTTCGTGTCCCGGTTTGGGAAGATCCCACATGCCGCAGAGTGGCTGGGCCCGTGAGCCATGGCCGCTGAGCCTGCGCGTCCGGAGCCTGTGCTCCGCAACGGGAGAGGCCACAGCAGCGAGAGGCCTGCGTACCGCAAAAAAAAAAAAAAAAAAAAAAAAAAAAAGTAAGGTGTCTGAGTTTAGCCCCAAAATAAATGTCCCATGGATAATGTACAGAACGTGTCTCACTCGGCTTCAGTAAGAGGGATTCTGGGGAGTCTGTTTCTAAAAGAAAGCAAAGTTGGTCACAAGTTCCAGTGCTGTCAAATAATGGAGACCAGAACATACCACCTGTGCAGAAAGGAACGGGAGCCGTGCTCCTTGTGTGAAATCAGGAACACAGGCGTTACTCTTAGGAAGAAGGAGAGCAAAGGAGCACAGCGCAAACAAAATCCTCAGACATCTCCATCCAACCACTGTTCATCCTCGAGACCCTGGGGACTGGCTTCATCTTAGAGATGCTACAGGAGGAACAAGCGTTCTCCCCTGTGACCTGCAGCCAGTGCACATGTGGAGGCTGCTGTGGGCAGATTTTGGCAACGAGCAATGCTGAGGTGTGTGGTGTCAACCAAGACGAGAGGCTGCATACACAAGGGCAGTGTGCGCAGCATAAATCCTATGACGCCATGGCAGCTGCTCATACAGTCTGTATGTCTTGAGAGCCGACCCGGAGATTAATGATTTAAAAGGCTGTCGCGCTATTTATTTATTAAAAAAAGATTTTTTTTTTTTTGGCAAAAGCCCAAGCCTGAAAAGAATGGCAGCTGACCCATTTGGCGGGTTCCCAGTTGGTTTCTTTGAAAATGTTCTCTGAAATACCAAAATGATTCATTTTGTTGAATGTCCAGGTGATAAGAATAGAAATCATACTAAAAATAAAACCTTCCTAATTTCCCATTTCCATTGCAGAAATATTTAATTTTCTCTTTTATTAACAGTGAATTATAAAGCAGAAAGGCATAAATGCAGAAAAATTTTTATAACACATAAAATGGCAAAAACCGTGTGCACAGCGTGATCACGATAGCAAATGTTGTAGTTAATCCTCTCTTACTGTTATCAAAAGAAAGGCATAATGAAGAAAAACGTTATAACTCGTAAAATGGTAGACATTAGTGTTTGTGCAAAAGATGATTTGCATCAGAAAAATAACTTAATATACACTATGGTGGTGGGGGAATTTCATATGAAAATGACCATCAAATTCATTGCCATCAAAATGAGGCTGAATAGGACTTCCCTGATGGCGCAGTGGTTGGGAATCCTCCTGCCAATGCAGGGGACATGGGTTCGAGCCCTGGTCCAGGAAGATCCCACATGCCACGGAGCAACTAAGCCCACGAGGCACAACTAACTACTGAGCCCACGTACCACAACTGCTGAAGCCTGTGCACCTAGAGCCCGTGCTCCACAACAAGAGAAGCCACCGCAATGAGAAGCCTGCGCACCTCAGCGAAGAGTCGCCCCTGCTCACTGCAACTAGAGGGAGCCCGTGCGCAGCAACGAAGACCCAACGCAGCCAAAAAATAAATAATAAATAAATAAATAATTTTTAAAAAGAGGTTGAATGTATAGCCTGAAGGAACTTAGAAGTTTGAGTAATGAAAATATTTGTCATGCAGTGAATATCCATGAAATCAAAAGGGTGGACACTATCTCTAAAATTAAAATATTTGACCATTTCTCCTAATTCATTTAGTCTAGAAATCAGGAGGACAATCCAGTGAAGTGGTACCAAAAGAACAGTTATCCAGGAGGAAGGTTCTAGGCGTGCGTGCGTATGTCTCCACATGTATGGATCCTCTCATGGCCCCATGGTGCTCTTCCTGGACCTACAGCTCTCCCAGGAAGCAGCAGGATCACACTTTTGACCATCACACTGCGTTATCCACCTAGAAGTACAACGTCCATCTTTTGAGTCATCTCTCACAGCAAAGTTGATCATTTCATTCTGGTTTTGAAACAGTGAAAAATTGGAAGCAATCTAAAGTATGCCCCTAAATGTAGAGAGGAATGGGTAAATAAACTAAATAAACTAAATAAATGTAAATAAATGGAATAATATACACCATTGGAATGGAATAATATACACCATTAACAGTAGACTAGGTTTACCTTTGCCGAATAGGATAAATCTCAGAGGCATAGGTTTGAGTCAAAAAGAAAAAAAAAAAAAGAAAATAATAAGTAATTAACAATAAGGTCCTACTGTAGAGCAGAGAGAACTCTATTCAGTATCCTGTGATAAACCACAATGCAAAAGAATATGAAAAAAAATGTGTCTATATATGTATAACTGAGTCACTTTGCTCTACAGCAGAAATTAACACAACATTGTAAATCAACTGGACTTCAGTAAAATAAATTTTTAAGACATAAGTAGCAAAAATACACGTAAATATATGGAGAGGAGGATATATTTTGTGTCCAGTTTGAAATCAAATAAATTTCCTGTAAGATACCTAAATGTAAAATGTTTAAAAATATAGATGCAAAGAATGTACATCAACATTAGGAAATTGGTAATATGTGTTGGGAAAGAGGGAGTGGGAAATTTGGGGGATTTATTTTAAAAATTGACACGAAGCATAAAATTACACAGTTTTTATTTGTCTGAACATTTAATGTTGGAAATATTTTCTTAATCAGCTAAGATTATATCCAGTACATGCAAGAGCTCCGGGGAGAAAGACCAAAATACTGTTTAAAACTTGTAGAACAGGGCTTCCCTGGTGGCGCAGTGGTTGAGAGTCCGCCTGCCGATGCACGGGACACGGGTTCGTGCCCCGGTCCGGGAAGATCCCACATGCCGCGGAGCGGCTGGGCCCGTGAGCCATGGCCGTTGAGCCTGCACGTCCGGAGCCTGTGCTCCGCAACGGGAGGGGCCACAACAGTGAGAGGCCCGCGTACCGCAAAAAAAAAATAATCATAATAATAATTTGTAGAACAAAAATAGATGAAGTATGAATACATGTAGATGGGAAAACTCCATACTGTTAAAAATGCAAGATGTTCATGAAGCTAAATTCAATATGATCCCAAAGAAAGTACCCATCTTTCTGGTAGAAATTGACAAGCTGTTGTAAAATTTGTGAGGACAAGTGAGGTGCAGTCATACCCAAGGAAAATTTGAAACTGAGGAATGAGTAGATGAAACTGAAACTTCCATAAAGATATATATATATATATATTTATTTATTAGCAGTTCTAATAGTATGGTGTTGTCAAGAAATAAGTAAACACATTAGTTACTAAAAAGATTAAATTATGTGATGAAATTAAATTCGTAGAACAAAAGGTCAACTATGTCCATGTGATTCCTACTGTCACAGTAAGTCCGTTGTCACTGAGAACATCTTAGACCAAGAGTATGGGTTTTTAATTTGCGTAAGACATTACCACACGTCCAGCGATGAAAAGTAACACCCATTTGTCAGTTTACAGCTTCTGTGGGTCAGGAGTCCAGACACAGCACAGCTGAGTTCTCTGCAAGGCTGCAGTGAAGGTTAGTGCCAGGATTGCATTCTCATCTGAAAGCTTGGCTAGGGTTGGGCCCGTGCCCAAGCTCACCTAGGCTGTTGTCAGAATTCATATCCTTGTAGTTGTAACACTGGGGCATTCTCATCTGAAAGCTTGGTTGGGGATGGGCCCACATCCAAGCTCACCTAGGCTGCTGTCAGAATTCATGTCCTTGTAGTTGTAAGATGGGAGGAGTTGGCATCCAAGCTCACTTAGGTTGTTATCAGAATTCAGAATATAGGACCTTGCTTCTTCAAAGAGAGGAGGGTCCAGAGTGAAGTCTTATATAAAGAAACATCATCACAAAAGGCATATCCATCACAATTGCCATGGAAGGCGACCTGATCAAGGGAGGTGACCTCCCATGTCAGTTATATTCCATTGGCTAGACCAAGGCATCGTTCTCACTCACACACAAGGGGACGGTGTGACCACCAGGAGGTGGGTCCTGTGGACCACCCTACAGTTTCTCCATCACAAATAGTTAGTTCCCAGTGCCCTACCACATTTTTTAATTTTAAAAACAACTGTATAGACTGGAAAGCTATCCCAAGTGATTTTTTAAATGTTTATTTTATTTTATTTTTAACATCTTTATTGGAGTATAATTGCTTTACAATGGTGTGTTAGTTTCTGCTGTATAACAAAGTGAATCAGCTATATGTATACATATATCCCCATATCCCCTCCCTCTTGTGTCTCCCTCCCTCCCACCCTCCCTATCCCACCCATCCAGGTGGTCACAAAGCACCGAGCTGATCTCCCTGTGCTATGCGGCTGCTTCCCACTAGCTATCTATTTTACGTTTGGTAGTGTATATATGTCCATGCCACTCTCTCACTTTGTCACAGCTTACTCTTTCCCCTCCCCATATCCTCAAGTCCATTCTCTAGTAGGTCTGAGTCTTTATTCCCATCTTACCCCTAGGTTCTTCATGACATTTTTTTTTCTTAAGTTCCATATTTTGAATATGAAATATGTTTTGTAGTTATTTTATAGATTATGTTGACCCCATGATGAAAATATATTGATCTTTATTTTATACATTATTTATGCAATGTGTTATTTTTACAAAATGGGAAGGCATTAAAAATCCCATCTTTCCAGATGTTGTCGAAATTCTACACACAAATAATTACTGTGGGTTATAGCCACCTGGATGTCCTAATTGTGAGAAGAGCATAACATGGGGCTAATACATTCTCTCTCAGTGAAAGTGAAAGAGACATATTGTTTCTCTCTTGGTTGGAGAAAAGTCAATACTCTACAAGAATTGCCAGAAAATGTTAAAAATCATCATTGACCATAATTTTAACTCGAAGGGTTTATGGCCACAGTATTTATAATGTGACTGAAGAATTCATGAGTGGGGACAAAACTCTATCCTATAATTAGGGAAATGACTCCAAAAGGTCATACGATGTTCATGAAGATAAAGCCGCTGCTTTGGAAACAGAGCGTTCTATGGAGAACGAAAACAGCCTTCCCATATCGGACAGGAATGGCGTCATGTCGCCATACTCCTTCCCAGCCTTTGCTCGGTGATAAAGTCCTAGACGGTGAAACCAGCTTGGTTTCGAAAGCCATTGCCCCCCTTTCTGCTACATCAGCCAGCACTGAAATGCCACATCATTGTGCAGACCCGCGTTCATGGTACCCTCTTCCGATGCCCCCGCCTGTGGCATTTCTGTGCACACAACAATTAAGCATTGTAAAGGGGGCAGGAAGAGGGCAACTTCGTAAAAATGGCAAAACCAAGCGAAGTGAAGCCCAGCGTTGTCGTACGGCTGCTGTCTACTCTTTATGAGCCCAGGCCCAGGAAATCCTGTTAACATTCACGTGTACCTTTTCTTCCTAACGCGTTCCTTGCCACCTTTAGCTCTTGGCAGTAGAAATGAAAAGATTCCCCGCATAATCGCTTCATTTCCCTCCCTCCTCTTTCTGTCTCTTGTTTGGCTTCATTTAGAGGCTTCCAGCAGACCTCACGTTTTGACTTTATGCCCCCTCGTCGTACAGAAACGAAGGACGCGTATGAGTTACTCTGAAAACATCGCTCTCGTTGGAGACACAGCCGGGTGTCATTCCAAAACTGCAGCACGGAGCTAATTTCTGTTACTCTTTCAAATGCACGTGGCAGTTGGAGAAACCGAAGCTCTCCTATTGGTCCTTGGAGCCATAGGTGATATATTTGAAATGGACCTCGTTTCGCTGTTCAGCTTGTTCATTAGCTGGGCAACTAGGCAGCTTAGTTAATAATGCGTTATTTTTGGAACGTACAGTGTGTGCTCAGGCTTAGACAGCTGGAGATTCATCTGAAGGAGTGCATTCAGCGGGAATCTGGGACATCGCAAAATGCATATATTCAGCCACTCTGTGAATATCCAAATTCGCATGGCCCACCCTGCAAGCCACTAAGAGGCAGGAACAATAGACACTGGATGTGAGGATTGGGCCCAGAAAAATCATCTTTGGAGGATCCTCTTGAAAATCAGCCCCATGAGTTCATTGATTGACGAGCATTTGTAAGAGATTCGGCGCACGCGTCATTTTCTTATTCCTAATATTTTCCATGCATCTGGAGGTCTTCACAATGACCTTCTCGTTGCCAGGCTCTTAGGCCAAAAGAACGCTTTGTAGGTACTGTGATGTCGGGTGTATGTCTGTAAAACCACCAAGGAGAGCCTGAATTCCTCATGGCAGGAGTGGACAGCTGGACCATCACAGCATTGAAAACGAATGGATCAACCTGTGTAAAGATGGGAGAAATCTTCCTCAAAGACATGAGTGTACCTGGACCTGCCCTCAGCACCTCCACAACAGTCTTGACGAGCCATTTAAAAAAATTAATTAATTAGGAGCTTCCCTGGTGGCGCAGTGGTTGAGAGTCCGCCTGCCGATGCAGGGGACGTGCGTTCGTGCCTCGGTCCGGGAAGATCCCACATGCCGCGGAGCGGCTGGGCCCGTGAGCCATGGCCGCTGAGCCTGCGCGTCCGGAGCCTGTGCTCCGCAACGGGAGAGGCCACGACAGTGAGAGGCCTGCATACCGCAAAAAAAAAAAATAATTAAAAACTTCTTTAAAGTTTTTAACTTTTTAAAGTTGAAGGATAGTTGATTTACAATATTGTGTTAGTTTCAGGTGCACAGCAAAGTGATTCAGTTATTTCGATTATTTTCCATTATAGGTTATTACAAGATGTTGAGTATAGTTTCCTGTGCTATGTAGTAGGTCCTCGTTTATTTTCTACATGGTCGTGTACATCTATTAATCCCCTACTTTGAATTTATCCCTCCCCACCTTCCCCTTTGGTAACCCTAAGTCTGTTCTCGATGTCTGTGAGTCTATTTCTGTTTTGTAAATAAGTTCATTTGTGTCGTTTTTAAATTTTTTATTTTATTTATTTAGTTATTTGGCTGTGTTGAGTCTTCATTGCTGCACGCAGGGTTTCTCTAGTTGCAGCGAGTGGGCTCTACTCTCCATTGTGGTGCGCAGGCTTCTCATTGCGGTGGCTTCTCTTGTTGCAGAGCACGGGCTCTAGGCTCACGGGCTTCAGTAGTTGCAGCACGCGGGCTCAGTAGTTGCGGCACGCGGGCTCAGTCGTTGCAGCATGCGAGCCCTAAACCATGTGGGCTTCTGTAGTTGCAGCACATGGGCTCAGTAGTTGTGGCTCGTGGGCTCTAGAGCGCAGGCCCAGTAGTTGCGGTGAATGGGCTTAGTTGCTCCATGGCATGTGGGATCTTCCCAGACCAGGGCTTGAACCCATGTCCCCTGCATTGGCAGGCGTATTCTTAACCACTGCACCACCAAGAAAATCCAGTATCATTTTTTTAGATTCCACATATTAGTGATACTATACGGTATTTGTCTTTCTCTGTCTGACTCCACTTAGGATGATCATCTCTAGGTCCGTCCATGTTGCTGCAAATGGCATTATTTCGTTCTTTTTTATGGCTGAGTAATATTCCATTGTATATATGCACCACATCTTCTTTATGCATTCCTCTGTTGATGAACATCTAGGTTGTTTCCATGTCCTGGCTCTTGTAAACAGTGCTGCTACAAACATTGGGGTGCATCTCGCAAGCCTTCTTGATACCTGTGTCCATCATCCTTTGTCATAGGTTGAATTGTCCCTCCCCCCATGATTGTAACCCCTAGTTGCTCGGAATGTGACCTTATTTGGAAACAGGGTCATTGAAGGTACAATTAGCAAACTGGAGGTATGGTTATTGTGGAGTAGGGTGGAACCTTAATCCAGTATGACTGCTGTCCTTATTAAAGGGGATATTTGGGCCTGGGGACATGGACACAGGAGGAACCAATGTGATGATTGGACTAATACTGCCATAGACTCAGGAACCACTACCAGAACCTAGGAGAGAGACCTACAACAGACCCTCCCCTGCGTGGCCTTCAGAAGGAGGGCAGCCCTGCTGGCATAGCTTCATCTCAGATCTCTGGTCCCAGAACTGGAAGAGAACACGTTGCTGTGGCGTAAGCCACTTGGTTTGTGATGCTTTGTCGTGGCAGCCCTACGAAATCAATCCAGGTCTTTTTGGTGCAATGAATAGAATTCACATTGAACGCCTTAGGCAGGAAAGGATTTTCTTACTCAATAATAGAAAGTTCAGAGAATCGCCAGAGAGTCCGATCTTGATGGCTCACGCAGCCTGGAACAAACTCCAACCACGTGTGGGAGGTTCTACAAAGTGAACAATGGGCTTGCCTGCCACCCTGACCATTGGAGAGAACTACCACCTATCCTGCTCCAGGACACCCAGGAAGGGGCGGAGTCCAGTTTCCCTGCCACCAAGCCACTTACCTCTGAAACCACTGGCTGTAAACTAGGTCACCTGGTCTACCCCTGATGTCCGGGGGAGTCTGGCATATTGGCTGGATAGCACCTTGGGAATCATCACAAACTTGGAGAAATTCAAAAACTGAGTGGAAGGTTTAGGTTGGGAAATCAAAGAGGACAGAGGTTTATAGAAGTGGTTGAAATTTCAACCATTATGGACATTTTGTGATCAGTCCGTCTTTTTATCTTGACTCGGAAAACAAGAGCTGTGGGACCATCTGTGTTCTAGCCACCAGGAATCCACAATGAACAGGACAGATTTATTCCTGTTTCTTATGGAGCTTGTCTTCCAGTAAGGGGAATCATTTGAAAGCCACATGTTTTACAATATTACAAACCATTTTTGAAGGCGAGTTGATGTACAATATTATGCAAGTTACAGGTATCCAATATAGTAATTCACAATTTTTAAACGTCATATTCTATTAATAGGTCTTATAAAATATTGGCTATATGCCCTGTGTTGTACAATGTATCCTTGTAGCTTATTTATCGTACACATGATAGTTTGTACCTCTTAATCCCCTACCCCTGTGTTACCCCTCCACACTTCCGTCCCTGCCACGGGTAACTGCTAGTATGTTCTCTATATCTGAGTCTGTTTCTGTTTTGTGATATTCACAAGTTTGTTGTATATTTTAGATTCCACATATAAGTGATATGAAACAGTATTTGTGTTTGTCTGGCTTATTTCACTCAGCACAGTGCCCTCCAAGTCCATCCATGTTGCTGCCAATGGCAGGCTTTCATTCTTTTTTTTTTTTTTTTTTTTTTTTTTGCAGTACACGAGCCTCTCACTGCTGTGGCCTCTCCCGTTGCGGAGCACAGGCTCCGGACGCGCAGGCTCAGCGGCCGTGGCTCATGCGCCCGGCCACTCCGCGGCATGTGGGATCTTCCCGGACCGGGGCACGAACCCGTGTCCCCTGCATCAGCAGGCAGACTCTCAACCACTGCGCCACCAGGGAAGCCCAGGATTTCATTCTTTTTTATGGCTGAGTAATATTCCATTGTGTATATGTACCACATCTTCTTTATCCCTTCATCTGTCAGTAGACATTTAGATTGCTTCCATGTCTTGTGAAAGCCACATTTTTAAAACAATTAATTGTTGGTTATGATTGGTGTCTTGAACGATTAAATACAACTAAAGACCACCAGGTAGAGTTGTGTAGGGTTTTTACCTGCAGCAAAGAACTTAGCCCAGGGGTAAAGGAAGAATGAAATCAGCTTCTGCCCTGGGGCATGGGCTGTGTCTGCCCAGAACAATGTGGTCTCTTTGCTAATGAGTGCTGTGACGTTTCTGGGCCAATGTGGGTCTCTGTGGGTAGGGTGTGCTGAGGGTATACAGGCAGAGATAATGCTATTTACACTTCGGGTCAAAGGATAAGGAGTTTCCACCCAGACATTTTCTCTGCATCCTGTATTGATGTGTGCGGATCTTGTGATGGTGACCATGATGTGTGTTTTTATATATGGCATCTGGCATCTCTTTGACAATCATTCCCTCTTACCACATTTCAGCTACTTATATAGCTTTGTTGTCCTAATGCATTTTATGATTATTTAATCCAATTTAGATGAAAATCCCAATGGATTAGAATCGGAGTCACACACAACTAATAATTTTCAGTTTGGGTTTGTCCATCAGAATTTACCTTTTACCGCATAATATACTATTCACAACTGCTAATAAAAATATTGTTTTCTCACTATCAGTCATTACTATTTTTCTATATTCACTTTAATCGCAGGACTAGAAAAATGTTATTTTTTTAAAGACAATTATTTGTATCCAGCTAGTTTTCCTAAATCTAATATGAACTCTAGTATTTCCTTTTTTATGGAGTGCGTCCGCATTTTCCACGTATATGGTTATATCATCAGGAAAGAAAAAAATAACTGCATCTCCTCATTTACAATGTCCATCCCACCAATCTGTTCTTGTTTTACTCTTTGCTAAAGCTTCTAAGGCCGTGTTAAATGATAACGGTGGCAGTAGGCATCATCTTCTACTTTGTTCTCTTCATTAAAATCGCTTTTCGTGCTTTTGCCCTTGAAAATATTCGCTGTGGCTGTGTGAGGGGTGACTGTGCCTTGCTGTTCACACCAGCTGTTTTTATTTACATCATCCCTTCCTTTTCTCCCACATAGCTGCGTTACCTCAAACATAAGAACTGGGCTCTCTCAAGGTGAGGGCACTCAGCCCTTTGGACACACAGTAGTTAGAGTTTACGTAAAAACTTTTCAAGAGGCATCTACCTGTGGAAAAATGGTGATGGGAGCAGAATAGAAACAGTGTACAGATTAAGGAATTGAGTCCACATTGTTTTTTGTTTTCTTTTCTTAAAAATTTTATTTGTTGCAGTATGGTTGATGTACAATATTATATAAATTATAGGTATAAAGTACAGTGATTCACAACTTTAAAGGTTATACTCCATTTATAGTTATTATAAAATATTGACTACATTACCCATGTGGTGCAATATATCCTTGTAGCTTATTTTATATATAATTGTTTGTACCTCTTAATCCCCTACACCTGTAATGCACCTCCCACCTTCCCTCTCCACATTGTTTTGTTTTTGGCCTTCTGTTGGTTCAGCAGCCCATTTCTTGAGGGGCCCATTTCAGGTTCCTTCGTCCAATTTAAGCAGTCCTGGAAATGGGGTTTGCTTGTGTACCTGACAGACAGTGATCGAATTCGGTCAATCTGGGTTGACACAGTTTGCAACAGTAATTGGTTTCTTTAAATGGCTGCTGTAAACCAGGATGGAATGGGCTCACATTATTCTGTTGCTCTTCAGGAGGGGGTTTTGTCTCTGGGGAACATGAATAATTACAATGACCAGAGGCTTTTTCCATCCCTCCATCCACAGATATGCTCAACCGCAATCAGTTTCATGAAATTTTCCTTAATACTCTTTATACATTCATTAGTCACAGATGCTCGTCTTCAGTTTCAAAACAAAGAAATGAACTACATCTTCCTTCCTTCCTTCCTTCCTTCCTTCCTTCCTTCCTTCCTTCCTTCCTTCCTTCCTTCCTTTCTCTCTTTCTCTCTCTCTCTCTCTCCCCCCCTCCCTCCTTCCCTCCCTCCCTCCCTCCCTTCCTTCATTTCTTTGTTTCTTTTCGGCTGTGTCAGGTCTTAGTTGCAACACGCGGGCTCTTCATTATGGTGCATGGACTTCTCTCTAGTTGTGGCACGCAGGCTTAGTTGCCCCGTGGCATGTGGGATCTTTGTTCCCCGACCAGAGACAGAACACAGGTCCCCTTCATTGGAAGGCGGATTCTTTACTGCTGGACCACCAGGGAAGTCCCTGAACTACATCTTTCTGAAGAAAGAACTGTAAGTCCACCCTTCTGTCTTGTGTTCTCTAGAAGCGAGTGCGTGGCACTTTTAACCACACTCGTACTGTATATATATTGCATCAGAGTTGAATGATATTGGTAATAATAATAGTGTTCATGTGTACAATTGCTTCTTCTTTTTTTGAAGGCAGATCTTATCAAATGTTTTCAATACAACCTTTCTACTCACTGCCATTGTGAAGTTTAGGTGGACAATTTTCTTTCTCTTTTTTTTTTGACCATTTTCAAAACATCATCAGAGCTATATCATTTGTTAAGCTATTTGTGAAACACTGAATGAAGTCCTTCACATATACCCTATCGCTAGCTTCACTGTGCCTATGAGAAAATTGGGGTTTTTAGCATTAAAGGAACTAGACAGACTTTACACCTGTATGTGGTGGGCGGAAGTGAAACACATTATCTGCCCAACACATGCTGGATTTCTCAGCCACTGGTCGGTACTTCCCTCAGGCCAACAAGGCCATCAGCCCCAAAGTGTGACTTATTTACTTAATATATCAAAAGTGGTACCTGATTCCTTATGTCTGGAACCACAAGTGTCTCCCCCTTATATTAAAGTACCTCCTACTTAAGTGTTAAAGATGAAGTAAGGTTCTTATACTCGCGTGTATTTCAGTGATAAATCCCTCCATCAGGCAGGAGTACAATTACTGCTTTATGGTTTTCTGCGAGCACTGTAATCTGTTCAGTTCTTATTTGTGTTGAGAGAAGGAATAGGTCATGGCATACTACCTTTGCAGTGTTTTATGGTTGGATAGGAAAATAAACAAGGGTGCTGTAGTCAACGGCATACGTGTCTTCACATTGTAGGGTTTTATAAAGATTGTTTCCCAAAAGGTAAGAAAAAAAAATCCTTCCAAGAGCTGTTCATTCTCCTATGACTTATGGGGCCCAGACGTACGGCGGTTGTGATGCGTCTAATATTCATATAGCACAGTGGTTTCGTCCCTGGGCTTTTGGTTTCATAAATTGGCTTCATCGAGAGACCTCTGTTGCTTCCTGGGGGCCGTCCGTGGGACCCAGTAATCTCTGTTTCTGCAAGCTCTCATGTGTTCTGATGAATGGCTGGCTAAAATTCGAGAAGCTTTGCCTTTCATGGATGTAAAAGGTTATCATGTGCAGGGCTTAGGAAGAGGCTCCCATTTTCCATTTCTATTCTCAGATCTCAGATGTGTTTTCGGGTTGCCAGGGTGAAAATGTAAAAGACCTTTTCAGGAAGTGGCTTGAATAGATGTTCCTGGCTGACGCCCCTGTAGTGAAAGACAGATGAACCAGAGAAAAATAAACAAGTTTATTCACGTGTCTACCCAGGGAAACATGAGTAACTCCCCAAGGTGGCTTAGAATTCCAGTTTATGTAGCATCTTCTACAAAGAACAAAAACTTTTGGAGAAAAGGCAGGACAATGGCAAGTGGTTTTAGGCTTCCAAGGTCAAGGTAAACTAACGGTAAAGTGTAATTAGTAAAGTCTGTGATGTAGATTCCTTTGGTGCCATCTCCAGCCAATAGAGTGTAAAGTTGATGCCCTACTTTTAGGTAGTAGGGGGAGGGCAGGAAGTTTTTCTTGTGTCTGCTCCTCAGTTGTCTTCAGCTCAGAATAACGCTTACTCCAAAGGGGTATATTTTGGAATGACTTATGCTACGTTCCACCACGAGCAAAACAACTTCTCCTGTTTTCGTCCCCTTTGGAAATTGACACTCAGTGTTTGAAAGATGAAGGTTGTATTTTTGCTTGCAAACTACTGCATCCCATCTTGTTCAAATACACGCGCTTTCTAAGAAATGACCCAAAGGTAACTGCAGATGCAAGTGTACTTACCACCCACACTTGTGTTTAAAAGGCGATTACGTTATTCCACACAGTACCCTGAACACGTGAGTGGAAGACAAGAGAATGGGCATGTTTGTTTAAACTGCTGCGTGGATGGCAACTCTAAAAAGCAAACCTGGGACTTCCCTGGCGGTCCAGTGGTTAGGACTCTGAGCTTCCACTGCCAAGGGCGCAGGTTCAAACCCTGGTCGGGGAACTAAGATTCCGCATGCCGCCCGGTGCAGTCCAAAATTAAAAAAAAAAAAAAAAAGCAAACTTGGATCCCTGGTCACATGTAGTACGTCAAGATTTCAAAATTATGCAACAGCCGTGACTGAGTCATGAGTGTTTCCCTCTTGATTTCATAACAGTACATTTTAGAGAGGTTCGCATGCATAGACATGGAGAGAAAAGGTCAATATTTGTATTAATTAGTCAAATTGAAATATCATGAAAGAACCCCAAAGTCTTCAGCAGCCACAGCTCATGTTTTGAAAAACAAGAGGGGAGTAGAGTTTAGGAGATAAATGGCTTGATACCAGCCTGAGCTAATGGCTTCTCATCCTTTTGTGGTCGGCAGACTCCCTCCCACCCAGACGCCTGGACTCTAAGGAAGGTAAGGCAGACTGTACTGGTGTCTACCGTGGTAGAACGGGGGCGTCCCTCACTCTCTCTATATATAATATTTGATAATCGTCACTCGTCAAAATTATTGGGCTTCAGTGACTGCTTCTGTTTGAATCTAGAAAACATTTAAAAATGAACATACTGGGACTTCCCTGGCGGTCCAGTGGTTAGGGCCCCATGCTTCCACTGCAGGGGGCCCGGGTTCCATCCCTGGTCAGGGAACTAAGATCCCGCCTACCGTGCGGTGCAACCAGAACAAAAAACAAAACAGAAAAGAAAAGAAATGAAAATGAGCATACTATCTAAACGTACATAAACTGACTAGTTTTCTGAAAAGTTTACATGTTGTACGTGCAAAGTCGAGTTAGTTTTTCTGCAGTGGTGCCTTCCCTGGATCCCATGGGATACTTCACACCATCCCATTGAGGCCGTCCTGATCAATCCCATTGCTTTCTGGCCAACTTCAATACCATGAGTTCAGTCTAAACCCAACTTTTCAAATATGTGCCGTGAGTTGAATTGTGTCCCCTTAGAAGATACGTTCAAGTCCTAACCCCTGGAACCCATGAATCTGGCCTTACGTTGAAACAGAGTCAGGCAGATGCCATCAGATGAAGATGAGCCCATACTGGGTCAGGGTGGGTCCTCGTCCAGTGCCTGGGGTCCTTATAAAAGAAGGGAGAGTTGGGCGTGGAAACACAGAGGGAAGCCAGAGGCAGAGACTGGAGTGGTGCAGGTCCAAGCTAAGAAACCCCAAGAATTGCCAACCAACCACCAGGACCTAAGAACGAGGCGTGAGACACTTTCTCCATCACGGCCTCAGGAGAAGCCAGCGCTGCTCACACCTTGCTCCATCTTCTGTCCTCAGAGAAGAACTTCCTACTGTTTTCCGACCCCCGCGTCGTGGTCCTGAGTGACAGCAGCCCTGGGATTCAGTACCGCATCCGCTTGGGCTTAACCATCTCTCGACACCAGTGTGGGTCACCTCCTCGCCTGTGGGGGGGACATGCTGTGGGCTGTCCCTCCCCTCTGCCCCCCGCCTTCTCCATCTTCCAGTACGAAGAAGGCACAATGGCAGTGTTGCCTCACAGTGGCTGTCACGAATTTCTTTGTACCATGAACGCATATCCTGTGACCAGCATTCAAAGCTGTTTTTCTTGTGGAAAAATCTATAATTCCACCCACAGTGTAAATAAATGTTGTCTTTTCCCATTCAGCTTCTTGTAACTTTGCCATTTTATATATCTCAGTTGTTAATAGATTAATTGCAACACAGGCATACACAGATACATTTACATAGTCATTTATAAATGAAAAGAACGTTGCCCTTTAATTTTCCCATGTTTATCGACATTTTTTGTATCTTAGAGCAGCCTACAGAGCTCTAAAACAACCCTGAACCATAATGATGGCGAGGGACATCTCTACCTTCTATCTGCATTTTTACTAGATATTTTGATATAGAGCTGACAATACTTACCGTTTCTCATTTTAATTTTAAAAAGGGTTTTAACATTTCATCTGAAATTTTACCAATGGCTTTATCAGTTTCTAATGTTATCATCCTGTGGGTTTTTTCCTTCCTAGTCTTGTTGGTATAATAGTTTATTTCAAGGAACCACCAGTAATTTCCAGTAATATCCTTTCCTTAGACAAGGAATTGTATTGTTTTATCAGCGTACGGTTGAGTGTGACTTTAAAATACGTTCAGAAATATGGATTAATGAGTAATCTGTAGTTACTTTATCATTGTTAGGTGTGGTAATCAGGTGTGGTAATAATTTATAATAATTAATGAAATGAACCAGGGAGCACTTGCTTTAAGTAGAATTAAAATCATCTGTTTCTGTTTGCTCACTTTTGTATATTTAAAGGATCATACAGCATTTACCTATGATACTCTCTGGTCCTGAAACCCTTTACAACGGAAATCAATAATCACATTTCAAATCTCTTTCAGATAATTGGAAGTTATAATTCTCTACCTACATGCGGCTTTCCTAGCCACTGTATACCTTGCCCATTTTTTCCTTATTACTACGTCTGTATTATGATAACCTATTTCTCTGGGGTTTTTTCCCCAAGAAACCAGCTTTTGTACTTACACATTATTGCTATTATTTATTATTTTCGATCTAATGATTTCCAGTTTTTATCTTAATAAGTTCTACTTGCCTACAATTTATTACGTGGTCCATTTTATAATTTCTTAAAGTAAATATATTCTTCCTAATATTCAGTATTTTTCTTTAATAAAATTTACAGCTATATAATCTGTACTTAGTACATATTTGGCCATATATTTTGGCATTTAGTATAAGATAGACATCTGTGTTTTCCAACTTTGGGCTGAATTTAATGTGATAAATCTGATCAAAGAGTATTTAGGGAAATGTTTCTTAATTTGTGAGCAATTAAGATTTTGGCAATCCTTTATTATTTTCTAATTTCATAATTTAAGATTATTTAATAATACTTAATATTATTATTAATATTATTTTCTAATTTCATAATTTAAGATTATTTAATATTTAATATCAGCAAACATCACATTTTCATTGTATGAAATTTTGATGATCACATACTTAAGCTTTTTCACAGATATTCTAGGGATATAAAATAAGGACTTATGGAACTTTTTCCTCTTTCTTTATACATATGCATGTTGGTTTTATTACCCATAACCCTGCTCAGATTTTGCTCATCTTATTTTTTTGGATTTAAAATCCAAACACTAAAATTTAATTCCACAAGTTTAGCTTATTAAAATATTTAATTTTGCTCAAAATGTGTACTGAGGATTCTTTTCACACACGTACATTTGTAAATTCTATATTTATCATTACATTTACCCTGTTTCCTGCATGTCCTTTATTATTATATTTTTTGCTTTTATCACTTTGGTTTAGGGATGTTTCTTAGAAATACCATTTTATGAATCCATTTAATCCATTAAATCCATTTAATCCATTTATTAATTTTTTATATTTGTGATCATTTTATTTTTCTAGAGCCTTTGTAATTTCTGACCTGGTCTAATTGGTATTCATCTTGTTACCCCTAATTTAATAGCTTGTAGTTGGTATTATGCTTTTCTATTGTCTTAGGTGGCATTGCCTCTTTTTCTATACTCATAACCAAAAGAAAAAAAAAAAGAAACATAATTATTCTTGTCAATAAGGCACTCTCTCTGTATGTTCTTCCCTTTCATTATCTCCCAGGTACATAACGTAACTTCCTTCCCAAACTTTCTTTACAACTCTAGGTTTTAGACAGTTCGTTCTTTTAATTCCCCTCACCTGTTTTATCTGTTTAGTACATATAGCTGGTCATACCAGGGTGAAAGAGTAACCATTAATTTATTTCAAAATTGGCTTCTGTTCAAATAAAATAACCAGACATAATCCTTGTGCTTATATACAAAATAAACCCTTTTTTCTTTAAAAAGAGATTTTCTTTGGTTACAGTTGCATGAGTATTTTAAGACTCTCAATTCATGCTCCCACACTGTGAGATTTTTTTAATCTGCGCCATAATACATTTACCAGAATTGTATTTCATCTTATCACTTATGCATCTGTTTCAAAAAGTGGGTACTTTCTTGATCTGTGTTTTCAATTTATAGACATATCTAAATATTTACAGAAGCCCGAATCTGTGGTTTTAAATGGGAATTGTTAGACGTGAGGGGCGTATGAGAGCTGACATAGGATCACCAAGGATTATACTATTCACTCTTGAGGCAAAGGGCGAAATATTTCAAACCGCAATTCAGATAATGATGACAGTTTAAGTTTTTTTTTAAAACACCGTGTTATAGTGTTATATTTATTCCTAATAGAATCTGAAGAGCAGAGCCATCAGAATGAAATAAACCACATATCAAGTGATTGTTTAATGAACTGCAGAAAATGTCAAAGGAAAAGCTGTAAATTCCCTGAAAATTGGACATTGCCAGGAGAGATCTGACACCTACTTGGAGATAATTGCAAAAGGAAATACTCCCTGCCATGAGTTAACAGCAATTTTTTTCTTCTTGTTACAAAAAGCTGAAGGGAACATAATTTGTGGTTTCTGACATGTAATCTCTCTTGAGGACCTAGTGTTTTACAGGTTTGCTGATTCCTATCTCATTTACATGTCACGTTAGCCTGGTCCTTTGTCACGAATTCCACACAAGGTGATGTCAGCTCACAGCAGCATCCCTGATTTGCTGTCCTGCTTGTTTTAAAGACACCTCCTAGTGAAAGGATGTAAGATGTTCCATTCATTGCTAGTGTGATGTAGCATTGGCACATGGTGCATTTATATCAACCATGTGTCCGTTCTTACCGAACACAATGGGTATTTCAGTTCTAAATTCTCCACATCACGTTAAAAAACATCACAACAGGGGACATTATTTATTGCTGGAAATTAGAAATTATTGGGGGGAGAGGTAAATTAGAAGTTGGGGATTAACATATACACACTATATATAAAATATATATGTAAAATAGGTAAACGACAAGGACCTACTGTATGGCACAGGGAACTGAACTCAATATCTTGTAATACCCAATAACGGAAAAGAATCTGAAAAAATATATATATAAATATAACTGAATCACTTTGCTGTACACTTTCAACTAACAGAACATTGTAAATTAACTATACTTCAATAAAAATAAATGAAATTTAAAAAAATTATTAAACATCTGGTCTATACTTAACCAATATAAGCACTATTTAGGGATTAGTTAGCAGCTAGAATCATGTTGCCTCAAATTTTACAAGCATTATTTCTATTATTTTGAAAAGACAAATAAAATTGGAATAAAATGTATACTGGCTGCAAATACAATTTTCCAAGCAGATTTTCCTTCTGATTTTTTCCTATAAATCAGTGTGTCAGTTGCTTCTCCTTAATTAAACTAACAGTGAGACTGTTTTTTGATCATAAGTGCAGTTTATTATATCTGTGAGATCCTTTTGTATATTGATCAAACCATCAATTATATCTAGAATCAATCCTTGGTTGCTGGGAAACATCCAGTCTAGACAGGATGAATTATAATAGACTCACCAGATTTGTGGTCAACTTTTTTCTTTATAGTAGTTAAAGTTAAGACATATAGAATGCAATTCACACATATTTTTCTTAGCCATTGATGGCATGTTATGATAGTATTTCCAACTAAAATAGTTGGGAAGAACTTCCCTGGTGGTGCAGTGGTTAAGAATCCACCTGCCAATGCAGGGGACACGGGTTCGAGCCCTGGTCCGGGAAGATCCCACATGCTGCGGAGCAACTAACCCCGTGCGCCACAACTACTGAGCCTGCGCTCTAGAGCCCGCGAGCCACAACTACTGAAGCCCACGCGCCTAGAGCCCACGCTCCACAAGCCACCGCAATGAGAAGCCCGCGCACCGCAACGAAGAGTAGCCCCCGCTCGCTGCAACTAGAGAAAGCCCACACGCAGCAACGAAGACCCAATGCAGCCAAAAATAAATAAAATTTTTTAAAACATACACTTTTAAAAACAATAAATAAACAGATAAAATAGTTGGGAAAATGCTCCTTATTCTCACAAAATTCAGCTCTATTAACTTCAGTCCATTTCTCAAGTATGGTGATAATTTTAGACACTAAAATAGAATTGCATCATTTATATGAGCTTATATCATTTAAAGTTCCCATAGTACTAAGTATTCTCGTGTGTGTCCATGTGCACACATGTACTGAATCTTGATTGGTGGATAAGCCGGCAACAGTTCAATGGAATTCAGTCAAATACATTTTGAACATATACTGCACGATGCTGCTCTCTGCAATGGAAAGTGTCAAAAGAAGAATAGAACACTTTCCTCCCAACTTACTGTAATCAGAAAATTATAATAAATAAATGAGCAAAACCCAAAGAGAAGATGATTGCCATGGCGGCAGACAGTTAAAGAATGGTAGAAGCTTAGAGGCTGGGGGGTAGGCGGGTGTGGAGATACCAGGGACACATCACGGTTTCTGTGGGCTAAGGCACCTTTGCCTCTGTGTAACCCTTCCTCCATAAAAAAGAGGTATTAAAATTATATTTTATGACCAGCTTGTTATAAAGATGAACTGAGTTCCTGATTGACTGTTAACATGAGCCTGGATATTTCTTTCCTGACATGAGATTATTCTTGGGATTTCAATAACTGGAGCGCGATTTATTATCTGAGACAAACTTTTGGTTAAGGGGCAGAGAAGCACCCAGTGCAGGAAAAGAATAGAATTATTTTCCACTTACATCTTACAAATCATACTTGTGCAATGTCACAGCTGCATAAGACAACACTGGGATTCATAAACATGCAAGAGACACAGAGAAATGAGAGGAAAATCCGATACACAGTTTGGAATAGAAGTTATTATTTTTTAATTA
Organism: Delphinus delphis; assembly: GCF_949987515.2. Taxonomy (NCBI): domain Eukaryota; kingdom Metazoa; phylum Chordata; class Mammalia; order Artiodactyla; family Delphinidae; genus Delphinus; species Delphinus delphis. The sequence goes on from NC_082704.1 coordinate 123,529,460, forward strand.
AGCATGGCTTAGGCTATATTTCATAAATGTTTAAACAGTTGATTTATTTCAGAGATGTGACATATCTCATATATGTTTTAAGAATTGATTCAACTCAGTTCCCCATATACTATTTGTAAACAAAAACTATTTTGATATGTAATCTGATCTTTGCATTTGATACGTAAAGGCAGGTGTCATCATGTACCTTAGTCATGCATCCCCAAAAGAAACACGTACTTAGGAAGATCTTAGGGAAACCCAAGGGAATCCTTCACTCTCACCTGCACAGCTCAGCTTCACAAACTAGCATCTCATGACTCTCTTCAGCCTTACCTCCAAACTCATGAAAGTAATCCAAGGAATTCCAAGTCACATTCTTTTCTCTGAGCACCCTTTGGTTATTTCCTAATGGCACTGGGTACAAGAGAAATTGCTTCTTGGTCCTTGGCTCACACTATACGTGTAGAGTGTTTATTCTAGCCGGTGTGTAGAACGTAGATAAGACACGGGGAGAACAAGCACCTTACCCATCATAACATCACACCTATTCGACTTGGCAAGGATTCTTTAATAGAGTTGCATTTGCACTAACAGAAATATGGACAAAATTCTAAAAGAAATGGATCCTAGGGACTTAGGGGAAAAGGTACATGAGAGGTGAAACTGAAATCTCTCACTGATATGAGGATGAGATATTTCTCTACAAAAGAAATGCATTATAAGAATAAAGAATACTTTCAAATGGTCCGTTCCAAAGGAATACGTTTTCCCTCATTGCACATCGTAGAGTTCGTATCATAATATCTCTAAGCAACATGCGTTTTTAACAATTGCGGTGTAAGGACTTCTGCTTCCAAACAACTTGAAATAACAGACACCAGATTTTAATTGTAGCAAAGAAAAAGAAATATATACATTTCTACCTATCTATATATTTATCTTCTGATACTAAAAAGTAAGTGCTGTGGTAGGGATTAAGAACAAAACATGACAAGGCGATGGGCTAAGTTGGAAAGTAAATGTATTTGAATAAACATAATTTAGTTGCTTATCAGAAACACCCCCGCCTTCCAAGTTCATTAGGACCAAAACTAAATTATTGCTAACAAGGGAAAATGTAAATCATATGACAATGAGTCCAATAAGCTATTTTGGATAAAAAAATTAATTAGACTTTTGAAGAGAAAATGAGTTGTTATGATAATTTCAAAAATAATTACAGTTCCATCTGTGTTAAAATATGCAACGACCTTGCCAATTAGGAATGTAAATTTGTTCTGTTCTGTTATTTTTAAATTAGAATATGAACTGGAAAAGTATTAATCTGAAGCTGTAACCAAATTCAGGTTGTGCTAGTTAAAAGTTTTGAATTATGGTCAGATATAGTTTACAGAAATACCTGTGAAATTCAAAGATGGTTACTCATTAAAGTCACACGAATAAATTACAAGTCAAAAGTAACTATGGTTATGACCCACAACGTGATAAAATGTCCCTTCACATGAGCTTACAGTAATTACGTTGCATCAATACTCAGGGGCTAACAAAGACTTGCCTTGCCTTGCTATACTATGTTTCCTGCCCCTCTCCATCCAGAAACCTGAAAACTAAAACAAATATGAGGGCTGACCGCAGAAAAAGTATGTGTTATTTGTTGCAAAGAATTTTGCTGAACTTTGGACCAACATGTTTCTTGGTAAGTGCTGACTTTTCGGTGCACAGCTATTGCTACTCGATTATACCTGAAAGATTGACATAGGTTCTGGGAAATTTTCATGTGAAAGTCCAGGAGTCTCCTCCACAACCGAGAATAAGAAGATGAGGAGTTCCCCGAGACAGTTTAGCTCAGGAAAGAGTGGTGGTTATTTTCTGCATAAGGGCAGAGGATCGTCCAATGATGGGTTCCTCACGGTTCGTCATCACGTGTGTTTTCGTCTTGAAAAGCGTGTAGGAGGCATCGTGTTGTGCCTCACACAGATTTACACCAGTTCTGGTTATTTGGTTGTCGGGTCACCTCCCTGCTCTCAGGCAGCCATTTGATAGTCCCTGGGGCTGGAAGTCAGCAAACTACATTTCTCAGGTTCCCTGGGGAGCTGTCTTCCTTGTCAAGTCTGTCCGAAAGGGGTCAGAGACCTGTGTATAAGGAAACAGAGCTGTTGGCGGTCTTGTGTAGTAGCTGGTGACTGTGTTTGGACAGGCAGCCTTTCAACAGTTCTCACCAGACACTGCAGACTCTCTTTACCAGTTCCTGAACCACCAGGTCTAAAATCATCATCACTGATAGAGCAACCGAGGGTTTGGGGCTCCATCCAGGGGTAGATAGCATCTTCCCGATCTGTGGGTACCAATCCCTTCTTCACTGTGCTACTGCTGTGCCCTTTCATTTTTCCTGCTGCTCTACTAGCATTTGTGTTACCACTGTCTTCTTTTTAACTTTATTTTATTGAAGTATAGTTGATTTACAATGTGTTAATTACTGCTGTACAGCAAAGTGATGCAGTTATACATATATATATTCTTCTTCCTATTCTTTTCCATCATGGTTTATCATAGGATATTCAGTAGAGTTCCCTGTGCTGTACAGTAGGACCTTGTTGTTTATCCATCCTATATATACTGGTTTGCATCTACTAACCCCAGATTCCCAATCCATCCCTCCCCCTGGCAGCCACAAGTCTGTTCTTTATGTCTGTGAGTACGTTTCTGTTTTGTAAATAAGTTTACTTGTATCATTTTGTTAGAGTCCACATATAAGTGATATCATACAATATTTGTCTTTGTCTGACTTACTTTACTCAGTACGATAACCTCTAGGTCCATCCATGTCGGCATGTAAATGGCATTATATAAATGGAATATTTTATAAATGTGGCATATTTTAATAAGTGCCAAATGTAAATGGCATTATTTCATTCTTTTTTATGGCCGAGTAGTATTCCATTGTATATAGTTACCATGTCTGCCTTATCCATTCCTCTGTTAATGGACATTTAGGTTGCTTCCATGTCTTTTTAAAAAATTAATTAATTAATTTGGTTGCACCAGGTCTTAGTTGCGTCAGGAGGGCTCCTTAGTTGTGGCATGCAAACTCTTACGTGTGGCATGCATGTGGGATCTTGTTCCCTGACCAGGGATCGAACCCGGGCCCCCTGCACTGGGAGCACGGAGTCTTAACCACTGCGCCACCAGGGAAGTCCCTGCTTCCATGTCTTGGCTATTGTGAATAGTGCTTCTATGAACATAGGGGTGCATATATCTTTTTGAATGATAGTTTTCTCTGGATATATGCCCAGGAGTGGCAATCCTATTTTCAGTTTTTTGAGGAACCTCCGTACTGTTTTCCATAGTGGCCGCACCAATTTACATCCCCCCCAACAGTTCTGATACCATTTTCAAAGCCAAATCCCTATAATAAAATCCTAGTTTGAAATATGTGGCATATGTTCTACTGAATATTTTCCTCTTAGGCCTGGATGCATACAGCACCTCTCTGGAGATCTGCATTCCTAAAAATGTGAATCAAAGTGGTCAATTTACATGCATCAAGACAGAAACAAAAGATGGCCCATGGGGAGATGTGAGAATGGTTTTTGCAAACTGGATTATGTGTTGGAGTAGAACACTTGTAATAAAAACGTCCAAGGGGACTCATAGGAATTATAAAGTACAGGGAAGAAACACTGACACAAGTTTTCGGTTATTTAAGGCTTCAGAGAGCATTTAATATACGTTTACCCTTCTGATAATTTCAGGAGTCCTAAAATAGTAGAAACAAGAAAGTTAATATATATTTTGATCAAAAAAATGTATTGCCGTATTTAAACAAAAAGAACCTTAAGTATACCAAATGCTGCTATTGGGATGACCAGGGAAGGGAAAAACCAAATCCCTGGTTGGACCTAATTTAACTGCAGAATCAATATCTATGCATCTATCCATACAGATATGGATGAGAAGAATGTCAGTGAAAAATAAAATAACGGTTTTGACAGAAAAGACTTACTAGAATTAAAATGATTTAAAATAATTTAACAGAATCCTTCAGTAGGAAGAGACAGCAGTTCTGAACTTGCCTGTCCTAACCTACAATGTCAAGATAAATAAAACAAAAATATTGAATTGAACAATGGGAATTGAACAAAATGATGTGAGAGATTTCATTCCGCATCTTTCAGAAACACATGTAGCTGAGCCATATATCAACTGTTGAGATCTAGGGACTGTTCTTTTTTTGGGGGGGGAGGTTTGCGGGCCTCTCACTGTTGTGGCCTCTCCCGTTGCGGAGCACAGGCTCCGGACGCGCAGGCTCAGTGGCCATGGCTCACGGGCCTAGCCGCTCCGCGGCATGTGGGAACTTCCCGGACCGGGGCACGAACCCGTGTCCCCTGCATCGGCAGGCGGACTCTCAACCACTGCGCCACCAGGGAAGCCCTAGGGACTGTTCTGATCTTACAGAACTACTGAAAGAGCCGAAAGTAAATATAAAGACATTACTTACTATTTTTAAGCACCTATAAAATATTTATCGAAATTCACCCTATCATTAGTTCTGAATAAATTTGTCACATAAAATACAGGACACCCACATATATTTAAATTTCAACCAAACGACAAACAAAATTTCAGTAAACCTATGCCCTGAATATTTCATTAGACACGCTAAGAAATTATTTGTTGTGAAGCTGAGATTCAAATTTAGTTAGGCATTCGGTATTTTTATTTCCTAACCTCTTAACTCCAATTCTGAAGGAAATCTAAACAAAAAAAACCAAAATGAAGAACAATGATTAAACACACCATTTCCTCTAAAGATGAATTAATGAAACTGGAAATACATTTTTTCAATGTTCACAAACCACTTCTATTTAAATAGTGTTGATATTCGGGACTTTCCTGGTGGCGCAGTGGTTAGGAATCCCCCTGCCAATGCAGGGGACACGGGTTCGAGCCCTGGTCCGGGAAGATCCCACATGCCGCGGAGCAACTAAGCCCATGGGCCACAGCTACTGAGCCTGCGTGCCACAACTACTGAAGCCCACGCGCTTAGAGCCTGTGCTCCGCAACAAGAGAAGCTACCGCAATGAGAAGCCCGCGCACCGCAACGAAGAGTAGCCCCCACTCACCGCAACTAGAGAAAGCTTGCGCGCAGCAACGAAGACCCAACACAGCCAAAAATAAATTAATTAATTAATTTTAAAAAATAGTGCTGATATTCTAAGTAGCTCATTTGTCAAACAACTTGCAGTAGAAATTATATATTTTTAAAAATCAGAGGTCTTGCCTAAATATCAAAAGGCGACAGTAATTTCCAGGATATGGGTAATAACACACACAGAAGAACAAGGCATCTAGTTCAATATCTTGTGATAAACCATGATGGAAAAGAATATTAAAAAAAAAGAATGTATGTGTATAACTGAGTCACTTTGCTGTACAGCAGAGATTAGCACACATTGTAAATCAACTGTACTTCAGTTAAAAAAAAACAAAAAACAAGGAGTCACGTAGACCTTGACAATCAGCATGTCGCTCAGATGCTTCCTTAGCTGCTTCAGAGTTTGCGCTACCCAAAGTGTAATGTAGAAGATTTCTAGGCAGTGCACGGGGAATATATGTTATTTAAAAGTTTGCTACTTTGTTCCTGAAATATTTTAATTTTATTTTACTTTTTAAATTTTATTTATTTATTTTTGGCTGTGTTGGGTCTTCGTTGCTGCACGCGGGCTTTCTCTAGTTGCAGCGAGCGGGGGCTACTCTTCGTTGTGGTGTGCGGGCTTCTCATTGCGGTGGCTTCTCTTGTTGCGGAGCATGGGCTCTAAGTGCGTGGGCTTCAGTAGTTGTGGCACGTGGGCCCAGTAGTTGCGGCTTGCGGGCTCTAGAGCGCAGGCTCAGTAGTTGTGACACACGGGCTTAGTTGCTCTGCGGCATGTGGGATCTTCCCGGACCAGGGCTCGAACCCAGGTCCCCTGCATTGGCAGACAGATTCTTAACCGCTGCACTACCAGGAAAGTCCCAACATTTTTATTTTAAACTCTCACAATTATTTTGCTTGGGTAATTGTTCAGGGAACAGTGCTCCATAAAAATATATAGATTCTGTGTTGATTTACCAAAATCAACCAAAAAAGAGCCTGTTGGTACATCCTGCCGAAAGCCTTGCCCAAATGAGAACTCTTTCCCTGCCGGACCTGATCACTCTGCTTATCAGGACGTCTGGAATGCGCCTTTAATGTGATTCAAAAATTAGTTGGTAAACTTCAAAACAGCATGGTGAAATGAACTTACAAAACTAGGAAGGGAAGGGGATTTTTTTGATAAAAGGAAACACAATATTACAGAAAAAATAATTGGCCTTAATGGTGAAATATTAGACTTATTCCTTGTACATCAATAACAAGATAAATGTGTCCACTGTGACAAGTCTGTTCGGCACTGAATTGGATGTCCTGTCAGTGCAGAAACGGAAAAGGAGCTGAGGGGAACAGCTGTTACTGGCGGATGATAGCACTGGCATAATTATTTTGGATAGATGTATTCATGAATAAAATAATTTTTAAAGGCGTACCCAATAAAAGATAGGTGACATATATTAGTAGCATTAGTTTACACCAGCATTACCAAATACCAAATGGGAGTGTTACTTGTTCAAAACTCCCTATCCCAACAGGAAGAAACCTACATGTTCTTAGAAATATAATTTTAAAAAAACCTAAGAACTTTATGTAAAACAGAACAAAAGTATAGGATCAACATTAAAAATCATCTAAATAAGATCTATCAGCGTTTGTTACACGGCAGAGTCAATAGTGTAAAGATGTCAGTTCTCCTCCAAAGTGATTTGAAATTCTAACTCATTCTGTTTTTTCTTGACTTCACAAATTGATCCCCAAAAGTATGTGAAAATAAAATGTCCTGAGATTGTCCCACAAGAATGGACGATAATTATTATGATTCCTCCCCCCGGATACCAAGACTTACACAGTGATCTCTGTGGAGTTTGGGCAGGGTGGATAAAATAAAACTCTGAAATACGGAACTTAAATACAGAAATACGGCACTTTTCTTATTACGAAGTTTCTGTGACAAACCGCCCACAAAGGATGGGCTACCTACAAAATAAATAATGGTAGCAAGACTGGTTTTTGTAACATCTACTTGTTACTTGTACTGGACAGATGTCATTATCAATGGCTTCTTCAAACAGCATTTGATTTTTCTCCTATGATAATACATTCAAAGTATGCAGGATGACACGCTCAGAAAAGTCTCGCTGTTTGCTCCTCCATCATCCTGAAAGCCAGGGTGTCAGGTGAACTGTTCCCCAAAGACCACTTTCCATAAATAAGTAATGTCTTCACTACAAGGTGAAAGAAAAGGGGAAAACCTCTCCTATCTGAAGGATCCTTGCTTTTAGGAAGAAAGCAGTTTTATTCAGAAACCCACTCAGCTGAGTTGAACCCACCTTGCATTTTCCAGAAATGCATCCCATAACTATCACTGGCTGCAAAAAAAAGTGTTTGAAGAGGAGGGTGTACCCAACTGTGAACATAAGTCACGCAGAACAAATCCAAGATCTATGGGGAAAGAAGAGATTGGCTCTCGTGATGTCAGATAACAGTATTGCCACCACTGACAATATGGAGAGAAGCATGGAAAAGGGATCTTTGCGATGCATTAATTAATTAGATTCCAGGTGAAGGTAGAGCCTCAATATGAAAAGCAGGTGCTTCAGACTTTTAGAAGGAAGCCCATAACTTCTTTATGATAGCATGGGAGAAAATCCTCTATAAAAGCGTAGATTGGTCAATATGACTACAAAAACAACACACCTATTTTGTACGGCAAAAGCACGGTGATTAGTTGGGAAAATATGCAAACTCGGGAATTAAACAACTAGACTTCTCCTAGTCTCTCATGGTTAAAGACCTTAGAGAAATTTCCATTCATGCTGAAAAATTGATGAATTCATGACACGATGTATCATAAAATATGCTTTTCAAAGACTGACTTCAGTGAATTAATTTATATGCTTCTCTCTTCCGCCTTCTGAAAGTGTTTAAAAACCCATATCTGATTGAATTACGTTTATTTGATTTCTTAAAATATGGCAAGTAGTGAATCATAAGTGTAGAGATGTGGCCCATTTTGTTCAGATAAATCTGGTTAAGGAAACGTAGCATCATCTTTGTTGAGAACCGTTTTTACTTTTTCCTTTTCAGCGACTCTGGATAAATATCTCAGTATTCCTAATTTTCCAGGCGTGCCCATCAAAGAGTGAAAGGCAATTTGTAGATGCAATTCTATATTATGTGGGAACACTTAGACCTTGCCAAGTCCTAAACTTGAGTAATTTGAGAGATTCCTACAAAGGGAAATAAAATGCTTCAGAAAAGATTGGCTTTGGCCTCTGTATCAAGAATGGGTCCATTTTGTAGAATTACGTATTTATAGTAGCATCCGCTCAAAGTGTGGAAGAAAAAAGCATTTTTGATCATACTTTCACACGTTTTTATGCTTATCGCACTGAAATATTTGCAGCAGACTGTGGGCATTTATCTTTTCCACTTTAGTTCGTTCATTGTCACCATTACCAGTAAATCACCATTGAACTGATACCATTCAAAACCGTGCTCTCTACTGCACGTGCTTGGGGAATAGAGGTTAAAATTTTCATAATTATTCCAGGTTCTGAACTGGTCACATATTCTTCTACAAGACAGAGTTAAATATGTGTTGAGCAAGGATACTCTTCGAAACTGATCACTTATTAATTCCCTGTATTTTGAACGCCCAAAGCATACTAAATATACATCTTAACAGCGTGACTCGGAGTAAAGGGCAAGAATGCCGTCACAGGTAGTGTTTCTCACCTTCCAGAAGATTTCCTCTGCCGTTTATTTTCTACTTTAGTTTCAGCATTAGGGTGGACACGGCAAAATGCAGCTCTCCTCAAATCCGAGCATTCTTCAAGAGATTATTCACGATCAAGTGAATCCGCCATAAATAATAATAATATATAAATACAGTTTTAGCCCGTGTTTTCTATGGGCAAAACAGAATAATGACTTTGATATTGAATAAAAATCTCTGGAAACGAATGAACCCAATTAAAGAAAAGTAAGTGATTTCCAATGGGATTACCTGAGGGCGGTTTTTGTGCAACGGCAAACCTGTTTGAAAGAAAGCATCGGCTGTGAGAGCTCTGGTTTAGAGGATGTAAAGCCTTCTGCAGGACTGCCCACCCTGTGCAGTTGCTAATTTTGTTTCAGGGGAAAATACGTTCCTTGAAAACGTGATTAAGCCTGTAGCATGCTTATGCTAAACACTGGATAAAAGAGCAGTGAACATATAATCGGTTTAACAAGAGATGATTCTGTGGGCCATTGTGAATGATTCTTGAGTAGGGAATGCATGCGTGCTTCAAAAAGGGAAGTGATGTGTCCTGCAGTGAAAACTCCGGCTCCTGCAGCATGGAACCCCCAGTTCCACATCGGGTCCCCCAAAGCAAAGCATGCTGCCGTTTCTGCTGGTCCCGCGGGATGCAAACTCCATCCTTCTGCACCTGTTCAGTGCTGTTGGAGCCCGCCTCTCTGGACCAGCTCAGAGGACTACCCTGCCCTCTGCTTTCTGATTGGCTTGGCCCGGTGGGTACCAGAGGGTTGGGGAGAGCAGGAAATTGAGACAGTCTTCCGTGCCGCTGTTCCATGGCCCTCTGTCTCTCTGAAGCCGTCGCCTTCAGTCTCTCTCTCTCTCTCTCTCTCTCTTTCTCTCTTTCTCTTGCCCCTTCCGGTTTCCAGGGCTTCCTGCTGTGACTAATCTTTCTACTCTTCCTGGTTTTCTGGACACATTCCTCCAAGCATCTTTGTACCATGTCCCTTCAGGGCTCCTCAATTTACCCACCTTACGAGGGCACTGTCAGTTCCCCTGAAACCCTGACTCAGAGACACAGAGCCACATTGATATTAGTGTCTTAGGACTCCATCAAAGCTTCCCCTCTGCAAATGTAAGCGACTACAAACAGGTGGGCGTACCCCAAACTTCTTTGCCCAACAGATGTCTTAACTGTCCCGTACCTTCCTCTGCTGACTTTATAAATTTTTAAAATTTGTTTAACTTCACAGTGTATCCTGACCATCTTGTCATAACGCTGCAGAGAGCAGTTCCTAAGTGTATCCTGACCATCTTGTCATAACGCTGCAGAGAGCAGTTCCTAAACATGTTTTATGGCGATGGAGATGTCCTGCTTGTATGGGGAATGACCGGTATAAGCATCCAATTCCATATAAAAAATGCAGCAGTAACTTTACCTTGTTCATATTTCCCATAAATGTGTGGATATGGGATAAGTTCCTAGCAAGAGCGTTTCTGGGCCAACTGGAGATGCAACTGTGATATCCATAGATATTTTAAAATCCTCCTTTGTAAGAATTCAGTTGTAGCTAGTTGTAGACCCACTGGGGAAGTATGAGGACATTTCAGATTTGCTAATAGAAGATTAAATCAAAGTAAGCTTCGTGTACTTTTCATTCATAATGTCTCTTTTCACTAACGAATTTTACATATTTTATATGACTAATAATAATGGATTTTTCACTTTTTGTGAATTCCATGTTAATTTGTATTATCATTGTTTTATATTACATCTGTGGGCTTTCACATGCACATACATATTTTTAGGAGCTATTTATATAGTTGGAATAATAGCCCTTCGGGATATGATACGCAAACATTTTCCCAGATTTTTCTTGCTTTGCTTATTTATATTTTGCTATAAAGACTATTACAAATCAGTCTTAATCAAATTTATTATTACTTGTATGGCTACTGGAGTTTGAGTTTTAAAGGTTTTTCCAAGATTCCATACCAGGGTTCAACCTTGAACACCAAGGTTCAACAGTTATCTGTATAAAGCAAACACACATACTCTCTTTATAAAACCACTGCATTATGATAGATGAGTAGCATATAATATGCAATATTATATATTGTGCATATAAGTATTATACGATTATAAGCATATAATTATTATAAATCGTTATCAGGCATCATTTGTCTACCTGTAAACAAACTTTAATTTAAGTGGGGCTATATTTTTGAGGAGCAGACATAGTTTGTATGTAACAGTAGTTTCGGAATGACTGTAAACTTAAGAAAAATACGGTCTATCACATGTTTTAAAGGCAGAGATATATATATATATATATTTTTTTTTTTTTTTTAGATTTTTCTGGGCAATTTTATTATTTTCTTCTTTTTACATTCAGTTTTGTTTTTAAAATTATCTATATTGAATGTGTAATTTTTAAAATGTAAGTTATCTCTAGAAGATGCTGTATAATACTCTTTAGAGAAACAGGGTTTTCTTTTTTTTTTAACATTTTTATTGGAGTATAATTTCTTTACAGCGGTGTGTTAGTTTCTACTTTATAACAAAGTGAATCTGTTATACATACACATATATCCCCATATCTTTTCCCTCTTGCGTCTCCCTGCCTCCCACCCTCCCTATCCCATGCCTCTAGGTGGTCACAAAGCACCAAGCTGATCTCCCTGTGCTATGCGGCTGCTTCCCACTAGCGATCTATTTTACATTTGGTAGCGTATATATGTCCATGCTGCTCTCTCACTTTGTCCCAGCTTACCCTTCCCCCTCCCCGTGTCCTCAAGTCCATTCTCTAGTAGGTCTGCGTCTTTATTCCCATCTTGCTCTTAGGTTCTACATGACCTTTTTTTTTTTTTTAGATTCCATATATATGTGTTAGCATACGGTATTTGTTTTTCTTTCTGACTTACTTCACTCTGTATGACAGACTCTAGGTCCATCCACCTCACTACAAATAGCTCAATTTTGTTTCTTTTTATGGCTGAGTATTATTCCATTGTATATATGTGCCACATCTTCTTTATCCATTCATCTGTCGATGGACACTTAGGTTGCTTCCACGTCCTGGCTATTGTAAATAGAGCTGCAATGAACACTGGGGTGCATGACTCTTTTTGAATTATGGTTTTCTCAGGGTATATGCCCAGGAGTGGGATTGCTGGGTCATATGGTAGTTCTATTTTTAGTTTTTTAAGGAACCTCCATACTGTTCTCCATAGTGGCTGTACCAATTCCCATTCCCACCAGCAGTGCAAGAGTGTTCCCTTTTCTCCACACCCTCTCCAGCATTTATTGTTTGTAGATATTTTGATGATGGCCATTCTGACAGGTGTGAGGTGATATCACATTGTAGTTTTGATTTGCATTTCTCTAATGATTAATGATGTTGAGCATCTTTTCATGTGTTTGTTGGCAATCTGTATATCTCCTTTGGAGAAATGTCTATTTAGGTCTTCTGCCCGTTTTTGGATTGGGTTGTTCCTTTTTGACCCCGCTCCTAGAGAAATGGAAATAAAAACAAAAGTAAACGAATGGGACCTAATGAAACTTAAAAGGTTTCGCACAGCAAAGGAAACCATAAACAAGACGAAAAGACAACCCTCAGAATGGGAGAAAATATTTGCCAATGAAGCAACTGACAAAGGACTGTCTCCGAAATTTACAAGGAGCTCATGCAGCTCAATATCAAAAGGCAGAGGGATATTTTTATAAATATCAAATGTGTTAACTTACGAGCATGGCATAGTTGACCTCATAGGCAATAACGTTGCTGAGCTGCTGGCCCCTGAATAGCTTTGGGGGAATCTATTTCTACTAAAAGCTCATGCCTATCTTTTGACGCCCCACTTGGAGAAACCATTGATGGAAAACCATAAGCCGTGTCCTAAAACTAAATTGGATTGTGAGAATGATGCAGCCTCACATAAAGTAATATCTGGAGTACATTAGGAGTTGGGGGTTAATAGATACACACTACTATATATATAAAATCGGTAACCAACAGGGACCAACTGTATAGCACAAGGAACTATATTCAATTCCTTGAAATAACCTATAATGAAAAAGAATCTGAAAAAGAATATATATATATATCTGAGTAACTTTTCTCTACACCTGAAACAAATACCACATTGTAAATCAACTCTACTTCAATAAATAATATATATAGTTCACAAAATATGTGTGTATATATATATCTGAATGGATGTGAAGTTCCCTGCTAGGTCAGCCCATATGAATGGTCGCACAATATGTGAACACAAGACGTTATTAACCACAGCTGGGAACATCTACAGCCCATGTCAACATACACCGAGGGCTGGTGTTGGCTATAATACCGGGTTCTCTGTCGCTTTATGCATTGAATCAGCAGGAAATTCACTAACAGAAATAATCCCCCGAGAATCAGTTATTTTGGAAATGAATTTCACAGAGACAGAGCATCGTGTGATGCATGAGCACAGCCCTGAGCTTTGTTAACCAGCAAAACCCGAAAATGAACAGCCTGTGTTTGCTTAGTCACCTGACCACGCGCATTCTTGGATACTCTGCCCCATCCCATAAGGATCCCGGTCACTTAGACAGTGACCCCCAAACACCGTGCCTTAGCGACATATCTGAGTGATGCTTGCCCGGTTTACATCTGCTGACATATAAACACAGACTACGATTCCAATTAGGAAACAAATAAAAGCAAAGCCCTCAGTAACAGCACTGACCTAAGGGAAGCATGTGGATTTATAAACACAAAGGGGTTCGTACTAAAAAACCAAACCATCCACGTGACTGAATTACTGCTTCTTTGGTCCCAGAGGTGGAGCTATTGTGTAATTTTGGATAGGCTGACTTCTGATTGGCAGCCGATATCCAATCTTAAAACATTCAAATAAACAAGAAGTTGTACTCTTGTAGGGCAGCCTCTGAAAGGTGGAAAACTTTTGTAGATTCTCCCCAACCGACTGTCTCAGAAAGAAGTTCCGTCAGCTCAGGGGTTTTCACTTCTCATTTCTCTGATGGGATCCTGGGAGGGCAAAGGAACTTCTTCCTCCGGTGAATAGCAGGTAAGGAGATGCAGGAAAGAGAAGACTGGGGGAGAAGCACCAAGGTCATAGAGAGGTGGGGAAAATTGGACTAGAAATTTGAAAGAGAAAGAAATATCTCTTAGCAAGCAGATGTATAGTATCTGGTCATGATAAGGGCTATGAAATATAGGGTCATAATAAGAGCTTAGAAATAAGGCAGAGTAAGGAGTTTTTTGTTTCTTTTTCTTTTTTTTTTTGGCTAAAGTAATTCAACCGCATAAATCCCAGAGCCCCCTACAGACCTACTGAATTGCAATGTCCATCTTTCGAAAGCTCCCCCCGTGTAACTGATGCTCACCGAACATGGTAGACTAGGGTGTTACATATTCAGTGACAGCGTCTCAAAGTACCCACTCTGCAGCGCCTCTGCTTCCAGGGACTCGCTCTGTCCTCCACTCAATCCTGTGTTACAGTTTATTTGGGATGCTGCCACTCTGTTCTCAAGACTGTTTCCATGGCATCATCAAAAGGCAAACGGGTTGGTCTCTTCTTCAAGGAGGCTGAGATGGAGGCATGTCAGATTTAAAATCTAAAGACAGGAAATCACGGTCGAACGTTTTAAAAGTATTCTGAGAGCCTGAGTGTAGAGCTAATTGGGATTAAAATAACAAAGATGAAAGTGCAGTAGATTTAATGCTATCATGTATTGACTATCTAAGGGAATCTTAAATATTTCATATTGCATCTGTTGAATTTGTGGAAGCTAATATCTTGTCCTTATTGTACTTTAATTTGAAGACAGTGTTCATAGCTAGACATTTTATGTTTTCTCAGATATTAAAATCACCCTCCAAACCCAAAGATAAGGGAAATATTCTAAGCATGCATCCCGTGGGCCAAATCCATCTTGCCACCTGTGTTTGTAAATAAAATTGTAAGGAATAGTCATGCCCATTCATTTACTATTGTCTGTATCACTATTGTGATACAGCAGTGGTGTTGAATACTGCAGTTTCAAGAGGCACCATAGAGCCCACAAATCCAAAAGAATGTACTGTCTGGACCTTTAGGGAGAAAAAAAATGCTGACCCTTGATCTAAGCACTGAAGCTTAACAGATGCAAAGAAACCTTTTCTTTTCCCCACCCATGGTATTATACCACATCGAGAATGCAGTATTTCTTTGTGATATATCTGTTCTAATTAATTTGGGGGGAGGAAAGTGTAATTAAAAAAAAAGTGTTATTGCAGTATAGTTGATTTACAAACTGTGTTAGTTTCAGGTGTACAGCCAAGTGAATCAGTTATACATATATCCACCCTTTTATAGATTCTATTCCCATATAGGTCATCGCAGAGTATTGAGTAGAGTTCCCTATGCTATACAGTAGGTCCTTATTAGTTATCTATTTTATATATAGTAATGTGTATGTGTCAGTCCCAATCTCCTAATTTAACCCTCTGAAAGAAAGTAGAATTTAACAAGTTACATGTTCCACTACATTGCTAAGCATTTATTAGTAAACTTATTTTCAATACCGTATTGTATATTTGAAAATTTCTAAGAGAGGGGACCTTAAAAGTTCTGATCACAAGAAAAAACATTGGTAACTATGTGTGGCAAAGGATATCTAGTTATCTAGACTTATGCTGGTGACCTTTAGCCATATATACAAATGATTTTGAAATGTACACAAATATCGAAGTGTTATATTGTACACCTGAAAGTAAAACAATGTTATATGTATTAGTAAGGAGGATGAAACTAGAAATGAAACCAGCAGGAGAGACACAAGTTAGGATGAGCGTGAGCAGAGGCTTAAACCAGGCAGTGGGGTTTGTGAGAAGTGGGGAAAATTAAGATACAGTCTCAGAATCACCCATGTGGCATCAATCAAAACGATTACTAACACCTTTGTGAATTCAGCTGGTATCTTTTTAACATAGCTATTTATATAGGAGTCAAGTTGTTTTATATACCTGTATACATTTTATGTGTATCAGTACCTATCCCAATTTTAACTACTTTATATTAAAAACAAAACTATTTTCTCTGGAAGTATGCATCAGTTGAATGGCTCAATGCTGTTCATTTACATACAAAACTCCTTACCATTAAGCTTTTAAAGTTTTACTTTTTTTTTTTTTTTTTTCCCTATCACCAGCTCCATCCACTGAAAGCATTAGGAATAAGTCTGGCTTTTAATATTTTTTTTTCCCCCAAATTCACACCAGCTCATCGTGGTAGACTGAAAGAATTGGGATTACTTGGTTAAACATATGAGTAATTGAGCGGGCTTTTGGTACATATTGCAATAGTGCTGTTCACAACAGTATTCAAGAATTCCCATTTCGGGCTTCCCTGGTGGCACAGTGGTTGAGAGTCCGCCTGCCGATGCAGGGGACGTGGGTTCGTGCCCCGGTCCGGGAAGATCCCACATGCCGCGGAGCGCTTGGGCCCGTGAGCCATGGCCGCTGAACCTGTGCGTCCGGAGCCTGTGCTCCGCAACGGGAGAGCCCACAGCAGTGAGAGGCGCGCGTACCGCAAGAAAAAAAAAAAAAAAAAAATTCCCATTTCATCTTCAATAAAATAGGAGAAAAAACACTTTATGTTCGAAGAAAAACGCTGTAGAAAAGTCATTACTTTCATTGAGCTGGAAAAGAAAATGGTTAACACATTCAGTGGACAATTCTGTTGATGTGTGAAATGTTTTTGCAACATGCTGGATTTCTCTTTGTTTACCTGGGTTGCCGGTAGGAGAGATTGAGGAAGAAATATGTATCAGCTTTTAAGGAAAATTATACTTTTCTTTAAGCAATAGAAAATCTGTGAGTAAATCAAACTCCTTTATAGTTATGATTCCGTGCTTCTCAATCGTTCTATATTAATTTGTAATAGATACAGTACAACTAGTAGACCCTCATTTGAGTTTAACTTCACACTATTCCACCCACAGTTTGTACATGTTCTGTAGACAAACCCTTAGTGAACTCAGAAAGCTAAAATTTTAAAATACAAGGTGATTTTTGAAAATTTGAAAATCATCTTATGACTCTACCACTGGCATAGTGTATTTTTAAAATTATATTATAAAATGGATAATTTTACATTTCAAATTAGTAGGAATAAAGTAGAATAAATAATCTAGATTACGCTTAGGGTTTTATGGGATTTTAGTAACTTGTCAGGCACATAACCTGTGTGTCATTGTATTCAGTTTTGAAAGCACTGCATCGTTTGTCTTAATATTCATAAATATGAACAAAATACCACCCGTCGTGTGTAGTATGATAGAAATAAACACTCAGTGTATTAGTCTGGGTTCCCCAGAGAACCAGGACCAATAAGATATATCTGTATCTGGATCATTTATATCTATATCTTTGTATCTACATTGCTAGAGGGTGTAGACTAGCCCCTTCACACTGTTTCAAAGATGAACAACCCAGTTGCCTTGGTCAAAGACGTCCAGAGAGAGAGGATGCATAGATTTAGATACAGATTTAGATGTAGATAAAACTACATATATTTACTCACTGGAAGGAATGGATCCGTGTGCTAGGGGAGCTGAGACATCCTGAGATCTCTAGTCAGCCGGCTGGATACCCAGGAAAGCTGACGGATTAGTTCTGGTCAGAGTCCAAAGGCTGAGAAGCAGGAGGACCAGTGGAATAACTTCCAGTATGATCCCGAGTCCGCAGCCCAGAGACGATAGGTGTGCCAGCTGTAAGGCAGTCAGAGAGAGAACACTACTTCTTACTTGACCTTTTATTCTCATCAGACTTTCAACTGATGAGATGAGGCCCACCCACAATGGGGAGAGCCACCTGCTGGATACAGCCCACTGATTCACATGCTCATGTTACCCAGACATGCCCTCATGGGCACACCCAGAATCACGTTTCACCAAATGTCTGGGCACCCAGTCAACCCAGACTAGTTGACATGTAAAGTCAACCATCCCGATGGGTAAAGAGTGTGTGTGTATATATAGTCACACATGTATAAATCCATGAATGTATATACACATATATTGATGTAGATTTATACACACATATATACATGAACATATATAGTTATGAATATTTAAATAATTAAAAAGTAACACTGACTTTTGGGTTTTAACATAGAGACCTATATCTTCCTATACATGAGCATGGCAGTCAGTGGATCCCATCCCCAGGGCACAGTATGGTTGCCTCCCGTAAGCATGCTAATGAGTGTAACATGACAAACACAAAGCAGTGTGTCTTCCTGAGTTATGTATATAAATATCAAATAGAGCAAAACAGGCGTTTGATGGTAGAATGTAGACATGTTGCTGAGGTAGGGGCGACGGTTGTTGAGAGTGGGCGCACTGCTTGTAGCGTGCCTGAAATATCCTGTTTCTTAGTTGGTGGCGCAGCGGGTATTCACTTTGTGGTATTTGCGGCGCTGCACAGTTTGTGCTTTTCTGTTTTACTGCATAGATTTTACTTCAATAAAAGAGTTTCCAGAAGTAGTGTAGATGATATTATCCTGTGTTTAATTCTCTATCTCACACATGTACCTGTATTTGAATATAGATATTTCCATTGGTATGTGCATACACATGCATAAACATATATGTGCAAAAAGATATGCTTAATGGACCCAGAAATGAAGCCTGTGTATTTTAAATGAATATACCACATACATTTATGCATTTATGAAATGTAACCTAGAATTCACTTCGTGTTGGTATTAATTTCTTATTATTTGAGAAGCTCATCTTTTTGGAATGGTACAGTTATGGGGATTTGACTTTCTTCTTTAATCTCATCTTTATCATGTAGTGTCTGCCATAATCTTGAAAGGTTAAACGATTTCTGTTGCTCGAGGAATATAGTTGGCCTTAGAAAAACAGTTTCCTTCTGACAGTAGTTAACTGTATAGAGCTTTAATGTTTTAATTTTCAGACAGAAATGTGAATTAGCTTCAGAGTCATTTAATCTCATTTAATCACTCTAAGGATTATTTCCATTAAAGTCATGCTTTTCCATTTTTAAATATTTTCCTGTTATCACTCTGCTTCTATATGTTTTACATAGCTCATGTGATTTAAAAAGTTGGATTAAGATATGACTTGCTGGGCTTCCCTGGTGGCGCAGTGGTTGAGAGTCCGCCTGCCGATGCAGGGGACGCGGGTTCGCGCCCCGGTCCGGGAAGATCCCACATGCCGCGGAGCGGCTGGGCCCGTGAGCCATGGCCGCTGAGCCTGCGCGTCCGGAGCCTGTGCTCCGCAACGGGAGAGGCCACAACAGTGAGAGGCCCGCGTACCGCAAAAAAAAAAAAAAAAAAAAAAAAAAAATGACTTGCTAGTTTTAGATTACTGAATGAAGGGAGGGTCTGGGGGGAAAAAAACAGAAAGCTCACATGTTCTTTGCAATTGGGAGTTGATTTGAGATGCATGTGGACATATGTGTCATTTGGACGAACCTTGTATTTAATCATTTTTCTAAGGGTCAGTTTCTTCACCATCACAAATCCTTACCCTGGGGTGTACCTGGCAGATGGTGAGTCCATATGCCATGTATTTAAAAAATGGGCTCTCAGAGCCATTGCTTTGAAGTGTGAGATTCCTTCTGGTGTGTTTTGAACTTTTCTTAGTCGTGGTCAAAGTTAGGACAAGGCTTAAAGCATCATAGAGTCGCCAAGGGAAAGTATATCTTCTCCGCCATCTTGAAACCTCACCTGAAACTCTTAGGGCCCATCTAAAAGTGTCCAGGCATTTTTGCTTTGCTTGAGAGAATGGGTTTTTCTCTCTCTTGAGCATATATCATGAGGCATGAGCGTTAGAGTCTGGAGGAAGAGCTAGAGATGAGTGAATTCCAGGTGGACAGACCATCTCTGGCTGACTCTTAGGGAGGTTGGAGCATGCTGTGTGGCTGGTCCTATTTTTCTCATGGAGAAGGAGAGACTTACGTGGAGGTGTGGACCCTGCCCTCTGAGACGTTAGGTACCAGACATTAAGAGAAACCAGCTCGCAGCTTCTGTGTTCAGCTAAGGAATAATTCTGCAAGCTTACTGTCTTTCTGGCATTGTGTAAATAAGGGTACAGACCCTGCTCTTAAACACCTTTTTCCTTCATTTGCTTTATTCCACTTTCTCCTGTTCATTCGTTCTACTTCAGTAGATTTTGCACAAGTCTCCTTGACTTCTGCGTTAGGAAATGCAGCAGAAAATGTCCGGTCCTTCCTGGGCTCTTGGTCAATATTCCTCATGTTTCTCCAGTCCCAGGGACTAGAAACATCCTCTTCCCTTGTCTTCAGAGACGCAACTGTCTCCGGATTTGCTCTGGTCTCTTTACCTTCCCCTTCCCCGTCTACTCTGAAGTTCCATCCTGTGCCTGTCCATCAGATGGTATTTTCCATAATGCAGGATCCTAGCACTACTCCTTTTGCTGGAGTTTCTTTTATCTTGGGTCTTCACTGGCCGTTCTTTAGTTCTTGGAAAGCACCTGGTGTCACTGCTACGGGGCGTGGAGGACGTCAGCCTACCCCAAGAGGTTTCCTTCACGTCTCTTCCCCAAACTAACTCTTTCATCCTTCAGACCCCAGATGAAGCGTGAACCTCTCATGAGCGTCTGTAGATGATATTTATTCAGTAGAACCTCTACTGACCGTCTATGCAGGATTGAGCCTTCTACCCCATTATCCTCACTTGAAACGACTTACTGTTCCTTCAGATCATTTATCATCATGGTGATTTTGCAGCTATTTATTTTTTGACCAGAGTTTTCCACACTCTTGGGCCACGCGCTTCATGAGGGCAAGAGACTGTGTTTATTATGCTTACCATTTGCATTTCTCCCTTCTGGCATTGCCCATCAGGCCCAGAGACATTGCTTAACAAAGGATTTGCTGATATATTTCCTCTTTCACAGTGCCTTTCACAAGAAATTATTTGCCTGGTTGATTAGCTTTTATATTTAATGTGAGAATCATGAAGGAGAAAAATGTGTAAACAAAATCTGTGAATAAAGCCTCTTGGCGTGTAGGACGCATGCACCATTTATAGATGCCACAGACAGTGGGACAGCAGGTGGGTTTTCTATACCAAGCGAGTCTCCAGTTCTCTGTAGATACCAACCGTCTTACAAGTTAATTCAGTTCTGACACTCTCTCCCTGGAGCTGGTGCAGACCTCACAGGTGAAGGGCTCAGTCCCGCAAGCCTGCCGCCATGACAGGCACTAACCCAGGTTACCCACACTTCTGTCCAATTTGGCTACAAATCAGGGACTCCCATGACCCCCTCCTCATGTTCAATAACTCGCTACAACTGATCAGAGAACTCAGGGAACCGCTTACTACCGGTTTATTACAAACATATTCCAAAGTATGCAAAGGAGCCCTGAGATGGGCGGGGTCTGGACAGGTCCCAAGAGCTTCTGTCCCCGTGGAGTTTGGGGCGTCCCGTGTAGATGTGTTCACAATCGTGCAAGCTCTATGAACCCCTTCCTGTAGGGTGCAGATGGGGCTTCCATTCTGCAGGTGTGATCCATTAAGTTATTGGCCATTGGTGATTAACTCAGTCTCCAGGCCCTCTTCTCGTCCCAGACGTCAGGGAGTGGGGCTGAGAGTTCCAATCCTGTAGTCACATAGTCGGCTACTCTGGTGACCCTCCCCTATCCTGAAACTATCTAGGGGCCCATGACGGGTCACCCCATTAGCATAAACTCAGGTAAGATTGAAAGGAACTTCTTACGAATCATAAAAGATGCTTAGTCACTCCTCTCGCCCCTATCCCTCAGGAAATTACAAAGGTTTTAGGAGTTCAGTGCCAGGAACCAGCGACATAGACCCAATACGTATATTTTTTATAGCACAATGTCACAAACAGCTGGTTTCATGTGTGATGAGAAAGGTTGAGAAAGACTTAAATAATTAGGAGAAGCCACATCTGAGTTGAGTAGAAGAAAATAATGTGTGAAGGCAGCGTAGGTGGGCACAGGAATCAGTGGGGGTAAAGAATCAATGAAGGGGCCCTTCAGAGCAAGTCAGCATGATCTCTGCCCAGAGGGACCCTGGTGTGTGGGTACCAAGGAGAAGACAGCATCCCTAGGGCTTGGTGGGACATGTTGGGTACCAGTAAGAAGACAGCATCCCTAGGGCTTGGTGGGACATGTTGGGTACCAGTAAGAAGACAGCATCCCTAGGGCTTGGTGGGACATGTTGGGTACCAGTAAGAAGACAGCATCCCTAGGGCTTGGTGGGGCATGTTGGATACCAGTAAGAAGACAGCATCCCTAGGGCTTGGTGGGACATGTTGGGTACCAGTAAGAAGACAGCATCTCTAGGGCTTGGTGGGACATGTTGGGTACCAGTAAGAAGACAGCATCCCTAGGGCTTGATGGGGCATGTTGGGCACGAGGGGGAAGACAGCATCACTAGGGCTTGGTGGGACATGTTGGGTACCAGTAAGAAGACAGCATCCCTGGGGCTTGGTGGGACATGTTGGGTACCAGTAAAAAGACAGCATCCCTAGGGCTTGGTGGGACATGTTGGGTACCAGTAAGAAGACAGCATCTCTAGGGCTTGGTGGGACATGTTGGGTACCAGTAAGAAGACAGCATCCCTAGGGCTTGGTGGGACATGTTGGGCACGAGGGAGAAGACAGCATCACTAGGGTTTGGTGGGACATGTTGGATACCAGTAAGAAGACAGCATCCCTAGGGCTTGGTGGGACATGTTGGGTACCAGTAAAAAGACAGCATCCCTAGGGCTTGGTGGGACATGTTGGGTACCAGTAAGAAGACAGCATCCCTAGGGCTTGGTGGGACATGTTGGGTACCAGTAAGAAGACAGCATCCCTAGGGCTTGGTGGGACATGTTGGGTACCAGGAAGAAGATGGCCTCCCTAAAGCTTGGTGGGGCATGTGGGATATCAGGGAGGAGATGGCATCCCTGGGGCTTGGTGGGACATCGGGTAATCTAGAATGATTGAATTGATTACAAGAATGGAGCAATGGACCGAGATCATGTCAGAAGACTACTCCATGAGCAGTAACAAATTTCCCCAAACTTGATGGCTTAAAACAACACAAATGTTTATTTTAGTTTTTCCCCTCACAGTCCTGTAGAAAACCAACATGGCCATCTAATATTACAAGGCCCGCAGGGCTGATTCCTTCAGGGAATTCTGTAGGAGAATCCATTTCCCTGCCTCTTCCAGCTTCTAGAGGTGCCCACTTTCCTTGGCTCAAGGCCCCTTCCTGCATCTTCAAAGGCAGCTATGTTACATCTCTCTGATGCTTCTTCCATAGTTATAGCTCCCTCTGACTACAGCTGGCAAATAGTGTCTGCTGTTAAGGACTCAGGTGCTGAAGTGGAATCCACCTGGGGTACTCAGCATATTCTCTGTGGCTCAAGAGTTACACCCTTAACCACCTCTGGAAAGTCCCCTTTTCCATGTAAGGTGACATAGTCACAGGTCCCATAAATGTGGGTATCTTCGGAGAGCCATTATTCTGCCTGCCATGAGGGGGATTGAATCTGATTATTTGTGTCATAACATCTAAAACAGGGAAGAAGCATATAACTTCTGATCATGATACATATGCTCTTGTTTACTGCACTTCTGATTCTGTTGTGCAAAGTCTCACTAATTGCCTTGAAGAACAAGCCATCCTTTAATTCGATAGTAAATTGTGTGCAGATGTGGCCTGCAGTGGCTGTTCTGAGGACATAAAATTGGGACTGAAGAAAGAACCCTCTATGTAGAATTTGAGAAGATGACTGTAAATTGTAGAAAATACATATTTTGGATTATTAGAATTCCTGGTTTGCAGTGGAATTATGAGTGCTACATTAAATCTGATGGGAGCAGCAAAAAAAAAAATGCTGTGTTAAACGCGTATTAAAATTTTAAATAAAATCTAGGTTCTCAGTCTTGCTTTTAGAATTAGCTATAGCAGAGTGAGAGAGATAGAGAGAGAGAGAGAGAGAGAGGAGGGGTAATAGACAGAAGTTAGTTCATGCATTTGGAAAGATTTTTACATAAAACCGATAATCCTTAAATATATTTTAGCTTGATAAGAAAGACAGCGCTCTGTTAATCATCATCAATTATGAGGTTAAAAATAAGAAACTTTAAAAAAAAATCACATCTCACACGGAAATGGGAAGAGGCATTCAAAAGTATATAGCACAAGACTAAGTTATTTTTTTCTTAAAATACATCTTCTAAGTGTTAGTATCAGAGTGGTGAGTTTCTCAAGTTAAATTTGATAATTGCATACTCTCTTCAATACCTTCAGTTACTTAATAAATGTGATTAGGAGACTCGATTTTTGAAAGAAGCAAGTGTTCCCAGAGCTCACTTGTTTAAATTCTGTTTCTCTTATTAAAAAAAGCAGGCACAACCTGTCAGTTAATAATAATTGATTGGAGATTATTTCTAAGAAAATTAGTTTTTTCTTACTAGGACATTTTAATTGAACTCAAATCGGGAAGTATGATAATGTGGAAAATACTCCGGCTCTAGTTACAGTAATATATAGTGAGAGAGAAAGAATCAGCTTTAAGTTGTTGGTATGGCTTCATATGTGAACATACATGTTACACAGGGATGCACAAATACACTTAATATAATTTAAGTGTGTATTAAATTATAATTAATATAATTAAATAAAATACAACAGATGTGCCTTTTTTGACATATAGAAACTGGCTAAAATCCCCCATCTCTTACCTGTGGGCACGTTCATTTCCACTCAATTGCTGAGAGGAATATGAATAAACAATTAAAACTGTTGATTTCCAGCTTATCTACAAAACAGAAATAGAGTTACAGATGAAGAAAACAATCTATGGTTACCTGGGGGTAAGGCAGGGGGGAGGGATAAACGGGGAGAGTGGGATTGACACATACACACTAGTATATATAAAATAGATCACTAATAAGGACCTGCTGTAGAGCACGGGGAACTCTACTCAATAGTCTATAATGACCTATATGGGAAAAGGATCTAAAAAAGAGTGGATATATGTGTACGTATAACTGATTCACTTTGCTGTACACCTGAAACGAACACAGCATTAGAGATCAACTCTACTCCAATAAAAAATAAATAAAAACAAACAAAAAACTGTTGAATTCCAAGTAAAACTTCACCACCCCCCCAACCCCAGACAGCCTCTCACATGAGCGAGTTGAAGCAGAGAATAATGAGAAACCTGTGGGCACTTAGAGGAAGCCCTAAACCATCAGCCCTCGATGGAATTTTGATTGTCTTGTGGTCTTACGGTCGCCAACAAAATCGATCATTTCCAATGCAGGAGAACTGAGGAAACTTCCAGTCCGTTTCCCCTGGGGACCAGAGCAAAGTTGAACACATTCTCCACACTGAACTGAAGAGAGAGGCCCATCTCCTAGACGTCGTTTCCAAACCGCTGCCCTCCACAGAGTCCCACAGAAAGGGAAAAGCTACAAGGCACAGAGCGACGAGAAGTTGAAAGTTCCTCCAGCTGCCGTATTTAGACAATCTGCACACGTCTCCTTCCACACCCCAGTGCTCTCCTGTGACACGTTTCCAGTGTGCTTGTCCATGGAGAGACCCCTAGAGCGTGAAGGTCCAACTCAAGAATACACACGTGCTTAAAAACCAATAACTGATGGGTACTGGAAGCATATAATAAAGCCAGGCAGAAATGTCCATGGCAGGTGATTCAGGCTAAAATTAGTTCTACCCCGTTGCTAGGACAAAGGTTTCTCAGCCTCAGCACTACTGATATATCGACCTGGGTAATTCTCTGTGGTGGTGGAGGGAGGTGTCCTGTGCCCTGTGGGCTGTGGAACAGCATCCCTGGTCTCCACCCAGCAGGTGCCAGGAGCTCCCCCGGCCCCAGTTGTGACAAGCAAAACTGCCTGAAGACATTGCCAGATGTCCCCTGGTCGGGGGGCAATCCTTCACCGGTTGAGAATCACTGTTTTCCGTTGGTTCCAGTGACTCCAGACCTCCTCTGTGATTTTAACACCCTCTAATTTATAATATGTTATTTAGCCACAGCTCTTAAAATATAAAGTTGCACCACTGTTTATGTAGCAAATGAAGTGTGACAAATGAAAGAAAATTAGTGTCATGTGGTATTTCAGGAAGACGGCAGCCTCCATTCCTTCACCATTCATCCTGCGGCCACTTGGAATAGGTAGAGGCATTTCCCTTCAGAGTCGTGGGGCAGAAAGGATTTGGCAGGGTGAGGATGCTCGCAAATATATGCGAGGAAAAAATGAAAGAAAGCGAGGGATCATGAGAGACAGAAAAGAAAGAGAGAAAGCGAAATAAGACAGAGAGAAAGGGACAGACTCTTTGGAGGGATGTCCTTGAACAGTTAAGAAGGACTCTTTGGAGGGGATGTCCTTGAACAGTTAACAAGGACAGAAGAGGTCCCAGAATCACAAATGTAGGGGCTGCATTTGGGGCGTGACACAGAGAGGTCACAGCTAGTCACCAGCAGGAAAACAGTGGACGTCAGGACAGACTCAGGTTACATGCTTCCGATGAGACCACTCATGAAGATGCTGTGGTCTCCAGTCCTGTTCGGCTGTATGCATTTAGCAGCCAGGTCAACAGCAAGGTAGATTTACCCAGGGCTGTGTTTTGTTCTGTTTTGTCCCAATTTCTTTGTCCTTGGTTTTCTTGGTTCAGTTGGACAACGGGAAGGGGAGCTAAGTTGAGGCTGTAAATGCATGAGTCACCTTGGAGTGGATGCTGTGTAAGGAGGAAAGGAAATCCAACGGGAGGCAGGACAGAGAGACCCACGGGGTTGTTCATGGCCTGGAACACAAAGGTTCTTCAGATCAGGGTCGCAGAGGAGGTGAACCTGAGACACAGGAGGTGGCAGTTGCAGAAGGAGTTACCTGAAATCAGAGGGACTGAGCGTTGCAGTCACTTGGAATGATGGTGCAGTGTTGAACCAGGAACAAGAGCCTGGGGTGGGGAAAGGGATCTATCCATGCAGGAGAGAAGTTCAAGGATAGGCGAGGCCAATGTTCTAGAAGGACCAACTACGTACACGTTGAAGTTCAGACAGGATTTATGACCTGGTACTGCGAAAGCCCGGTAAAATATAATCTATACACTGTTACTTTAAACAGATGTACACGTGTAGGCAGCCTATACGTAAATCTATTCCTCTATAATCTATCTCTATCTCTGTTTATCTATCATCTATTTATCTGTCAGTCATGTATCCATTCTTTCTATCATCCATTTAATATCTGCCAAATCTATCAATCTTTCCTCTGTCCATATCTATCATCTATCTATTTTTCCTTCTTTCTTTCTCTCATCTATCTATCCATCTATTCTGTAATCTAATGTATCCTGTCTATCTCTATCATCTATCTGTGTATCCATCCATCTTTCTATTTATTTATCCATCAATTCTATCATCTATCTACCTATCTATCATCCATGTATCTATTCATCAGTCTGCCTACCCACCGACACATCTATCTATCCTTCTGTCTGTCATCATCTATCAATCTATTATCTATCTACCCATCTGTCTGTCTCTATCTCTCCCCCATCTATGTGTATAGGAAAATACAAATTTTAACACTGTGATTACAGCGAACATGCATTTTTATGCTCTTCCACACTTTCCTTTATATGTTAAGAAAACATATGTTGCTTTATGTAAGAACGAATTATTACTTAGCCTCTACAGTGTCTCGGCTGTAGTTGCCTCTCTGCCGGCCACTTGTCCTAATACAGCTCTTATCAGCACAGCACACAAAGGATGAGTTACTAAAAGACAAGACCAGACAGCATCTCTCCCGTTAGACTCAGGAAACACCCAGAAATCCTACCACGGCAATGAGCTCATAATTCTCGTCTTCCAAGAAGTGATTTATGACTATTTTTAAAGACCTTATTGTTCTAGAGCAGTTTTAGGTTCACAGCAAAATGGAGCAGAAAGTACAGAAATTTCCCACTTACCCCCTGCCCCAGCTCAGGCACAGCCTCCCCTGCTGTGTGTCCCCACCAGGTGGTACATTTGTTATAATTGACGAACGTACACTGACACCTCATCATCACCACCCAGAGTCCATAGTTTATAATAGGGCTTGCTCTTGGTGGTGTACATTTTATGGGTTTGGACAGATGTGTAGAGACTATGATCCACTATTATAGCATCATACAGAGTAGCTTCACGGCCCTAAAAATCCTCTGTGCTCCCCCTACTCATGGCTTCATCCCCACCCCTGGCAACCGTTGATCTTTTTACTGTCTCCATAGTTTTGCCTTTTCCAGAAAGTCATGGAGTTGGAATGATACAGTACGTAGGCTTTTCCCATTGGTTTCCTTTGCTTGGTGATATCCTCTTAAGGTTCCTCCCTGCCTTTTCATGGGTTGAGAGTTCTTTTTTTTTTTTTTTTGCGGTACGCGGACCTCTCACTGTTGTGGCCTCTCCCGCTGCGGACCGCTCCGCGGCATGTGGGATCCTCCCAGACCAGGACACGAACCCGTGTCCCCGCATCGGCAGGCGGACTCTCAACCACTGCACCACCAGGGAACCCGAGAGTCCATTTCTTTTTAGTGCTGAATAACGTTCCATTGTCTGGATGGACCACAGTTTATTTATCCATTCACCTACTGAAGGGCATCTCAGTTTGGGCAATTAGGAATAGAGATTCTATAAACATTCATGTACAGGTTGTTGTATGAACGTAATTTTGGGTAAATACCAAGGAATTTGGTTGCTGGATCTTAGAGTATGCTCAGTTTTGTAAAAAGCAGCCAAAGTGCCTTGCAGAGTGACTGCACCATTTTGCATTCCCACCAGCAATGAATGAGAATTCCTCTTGCTCCAATTCTTGTAAAGAAAACAATTATATTTCTTTTTTTTTTTTTGCGGTACGCGGGCCTCTCACTGTTGTGGCCTCTCCCGCTGCGGAGCACAGGCTCCGGACGCGCAGGCTCAGCGGCCATGGCTCACGGGCCCAGCCGCTCCGTGGCATGTGGGATCTTCCTGGACCGGGGCACGAACCCGCGTCCCCTGCAACGGCAGGCGGACTCTCAACCACTGCGCCACCAGGGAAGCCCCTGTATTTCTTCACATAAGAATTATTTAGTCAAGGTCCTATAGTGTTGTATACTGTACATGCAGGTTACATATCAAGTATTCTCGTCACAAACAAGAGATCCGTATGGATAGAAGCAGGACAGATTCACCTGGCCTTTTCTTCAATATCATGTCTTTGTTGTCAGCATTCTTGGGTTGACTCATCCCACACATGGGTCCGTTAGTTTTGATTCCTCACACCCAGACCCTGAGGTACCTAACTGGGAGATACAAGAACCCCTTTAAGTTCTTGCTTCCCTACATGCCACTTAGACAACGTCCTAGCTTAGTAGCCGAGGGAGTCATTGAACCCCCAAAACCCAGCACAACTTCATCCTCGTCATGGCTCATGTAATATTCAAATCATTGATTGCCCAAGTGACTTAGTTACTCTTACAAAATTACGAATTTGGAATTTCACATTTATCATTTTGTTATTGTCCACACATCATAAAAATTATAGCCAGTTTCATCATTTATTAAGTCATGACATTTAAGAATATCATATGGCTTATATTATTGTCCATGACTGCATTAGACACTGTGGAGGTGGTATCTTCAAAAATGAAATGTCTGCTGGGAGGCTTGCTAAATATTTAAGTTTAACTTTTCATCCAATTTAAAGTCATCATTGTTGTTGATGTGACCACCGGGCTGGCGGTTAGAACAAGTTCAAGGACAACCTTGACTCATGGGGGTGGAGGAACCTGGGAGGAGAGAAAAAATGAGCCTTTTCAATATTTATTTTCTACATTTCCCTTTATCCCCTTTAAACATCATTGAACACTTGCATTCCTGTCTTCCATTGCTGTGTCGTGTATAACATATGCTTAACAAATGGGGAAAATGCTAACCTTACATTGAGAGCAATGCAAATTACAGATATCAGTTAGTAAACGTTTATAGATAGGAGATATTGATCCTAAAATATGATCTAGGTAAAATTGAAACAAATATAGTGTCCATAGAAATATATATTACTACCTGAAAACAGGACAGGCTGGAAATCAGTGAACCAAATCCTTTCTTACAATTCCAAGCAATAGGTTTACATTTTTTTAAAAATTAAGTTAAAATATTTTTGGAATTGTGATGACCTGTTGCCTACTTCTTAAATCTGATTGTTAAAGAAATACTTTATATCTTTTTTGATGAGCTGGATCACAGTAATATCTAGATGAGTAGCCTGTTGAATGGAAGCAATTTCTTTTATTTACTGAGGTTGAAACTATTGGAATAATGTGACCAGTATCTTCTTCAGTTTGTGTGGCTTATTATGAGCTAATAGTCATTGATTGCTCATTCTCTGTTTCATGATCTGATATAAACTTTGCACTTTCTCATAATTCATATTTTGCTTTGCCAGTTTCTGTTGGGTGGTGTTTTGATTTACTCCTTCCAGCACTGGAATGGCATTCCAGTTTAGATATATGTATTTGCACGTATTTCATGAAATACAACTGGAGCCTTTTTTTCCCCATTTCTTTGGACTGGTAATAGTACAAAAATTGAATGGACATCATTTTTGTCCCGCTGCTGTTCCTCAGCACAGTATAAATTATTTTTCGAGTGCAACAGATTCCTTCAAATCTAGTAAAAGGGATCTTTTTCTTACAATTTCACAAGGTAGTCTTATGAAAAAATGAATTGGTTTGATTGAAAGAAATGTTGACTTGTACTCCAAAAAGAACCAGACTGAAAATTACTGACTGTCTTCTGGAACAAATAAAAAATACACAATATATATTTTAGTGTTGTGGAATTTCTTTACTTTCATGTATTTTGTAGAATATCGTCATTTCTTCTCACTAAGCAATGAAACAATAAAATGAATATATTTTTAGAAGTGTTGGTATTTGCGATTCTGCAATCAGCGTTAATTACTTAGTGGACAATCTGCCAATTTTTTTTTTCTTTTTGAGCAAAGCCTTTGCATATGTTATTTATTTAGAATTTACATAGTGAAAGTTGGCAAAATAGTTTTTTATTAGCAATTTCCCTTTACTAAGTAATCCTTGTATGAACAGAGTAGATAATCATACAACTGTACCTTGCTTTAGCAAAATAAATTCCATTTGAAAAAATGTCAGTCAGTAATGTTGGTTTCGTAAAATAGAATAAAGAGAAGTCATAGTTGAAAGCATAAACAAGAATGTAGAGGCAAAAATAAGAAATCTTTCCACCCTGGGCACTGAAAAGATCCTATTGATCTGCAAGTCCTGGTGATGTTAAGTTTCTCATGTCCGTGTGCAAACAGAGTAGGAAGGGAAGGTTACTGCGGGTGGCGGTGTGAGTACCAGCCTTAGCTGTCCACCTGGCTAGGCTGTGCTACCCAGTTATACCTGTTATACCTGTATAACTGTGCTACCCAGTTATACAATCTCGATATGCCTGTGCCGTTATTTTGCACAGGTGCTTAACATCGGCAATCAGTTAACTTTAAGTCAATCCACTTATTGTAATGTTGAGCAGGACTCATCCAATCAGTTGAAAAGGCTTACAAGCAAAAACTGATGTTTCTTTGAGAAAGAAGAAATTCTGCCTCAAGACTATAGCCTCTACTACTCCAGCCTGGAGTCTTGTCCTGCAGATTTCAGACTTGCCATCCTCTACAAATGGCTTAAACCAATCCCTTGAACTTTGAGAGACAGACAGATGATAGGAAGATTGATACATATAGATAGATCGATTGCTATAGATTACAAATAGATGATAAATGGTTAGAGCTGTAAATAGAGATCTATATAGATACAGATGGATAGTTAGAGATGGGTAAATAATAGATGATAGATATATGGATACACATAGATAGACGGATAGATAGATAGATAGATACGTGCAGCTCATAGATATATCTTACTGGTTCTGTTTCTCTGGAGAACTGATAAAGATGGGAATTATCAACCCCATTTTCCCCGGTTGATACAAGGCTGCTGCAGCCATTGGGAACCCGTGCTTTGTCCTGCAGTAAGCCCTAATGCTGCCACACCTAGTAGAAAAGCAGGTGAACCCACTAGAACAGCCTAACCTGGTCGGAGGCAGCAGGGGTTCTGATCCCTCAGGAATGCCACATACGGTCACCCCAGCAGTTGGAGACTCAGAACAGGCTGAGGGCGCGAGGGGGTGGGGCATGAATGGTGGCGGGGAATCATGGCAACCGTGAGAAGTAGACTTGGTACCCATATGTTCTTTCTTGCCTGGTGGTTTATGTGTGGAAGAGTGTGTATGTGTGTGTGTGTGTGTGTGTTTGTGCATGTGTATGTTGCCCTATCTATTTATGTTAAATAGGTTGTAGCCAACTGTCACCTCATTACCATCCATTGAAGTGGGGTTAAGGAGAGAGCACGGGAACCCAAGCTAGGCTGGGTGCAGAGCCTGGAGAATGATGGGGCACCCTGTGTAAGGACAGATGAGGACCTTTGGTGTCCATGCTTATGCTGCATGGACAGTCTGTCCCTCCCTCCATGCGGGCTGTCCTTCTGTGCTGCAGAACCAGGGAAGCTCAATGTTCCATCTCCCTGCGTTCTTTCTAGCTATGGTTCTGGGTGAAAAATAGGTGCTCCCAGTTACTTGAACATGGAGTGAAAAGGCTGGTGGAGACCTCTGCAGGCATCCTCTGTCTGCTTCTGCAGACACGCAAGTTCAGGACACTTCTGTCCTCCAGAAAGAGTGCCAGGGCCAGTCCCAGCTTGGTGGCTCTAGAAACGTCACCACCGGTGGTCCTGTCCAGGTCCCCTGAGCCCAGAAGTTTTAGTGGTGACCTGCAGTGCCTCCAACCACTAGGCTTCAGGTTCCCTACATTCAGTTACAAGCTGCTGGGGACGCCTGTAAGGAGATTCTGTTCCTTCCACTGAAGCTTAGGTGATGCCAAGTGCTTTTCACTCCATGATATTTCATCCCCGGCACTTTGGGTTTTTTTTAAATTAATTTTTAGTGGAATAGAGTTGCTTTACCACGTTGTATCTGTTTCTGCTGTACAGCAAAGTGAATCAGCTCTATGTATACATATGTTGCCTGTTTTTTGGATTCCCTTCCCATTTAGGTCACCACAGAGCATTGAGTAGAGTTCCCTGTGCTGTACAGCAGGTTCTCATTAGTTAGCTATTTTATACATAGTATCACATGAATTTAGTATAGTCCCTGGTGATTTATTGAAAAGCAGTTCTACCTCAATATTTAAATGAAACTTTCATTCCTTTATAACTTATATCATAATTCATGTTTTTATCTCTATTAAGTCGTATGTACAGACACACACACACATATATATATACACCAATCTGTATACATATATATATAATTTTAAACAGATGTTTCATGGTGGTAAAAGTACACAACACAAATTTTCCCTTTTAAAAAATTTGCTTTTCTTAAGGTAAAATGTTTATTTTTGTTTCCAGTTTTCTTCTGAGCACTACGTTGTAATTGAGACATTTACAAAGTTTGTCCTTTGCTCAGAAGTAGGAGATGGCTGGTTCTCTCCACAGGAATGAGTGAAAGAATTAGGATATTTTTGGGCTTCCCTGGTGGCACAGTGGTTAAGAACCCGCCTGCCAATGCAGGGGACACGAGTTTGAGCCCTGGTCTGGGAAGATCCCACATGCCACGGAGCAACTAAGCCCATGTGCCACAACTACTGAGCCTGCGCTCTAGAGCCCACAAGCCACAACAAATGAGCCCTCGTGCCACAACTACTGAAGCCTGTGCGCCTAGAGCCGGTGCTCCGCAACAAGAGAAGCCACTGCAATGAGAAGCCCGCACACCGCAACAAAGACCTAACACAGTCAAGAATTTAATTAATTAATTAATTTTTAAAAAGGAAGAATTAGGATATTTTTAAGAGAACGGAAGTCATATCGGAATGTTAAAATAGAGAAGAAAACTTCTGGGGAGAAGTGACAAAATGAAGGGTTTACGTGCAGAAGACAAATGACATTTCTCTGCTTGGCTACAAAATGCAGATTCAGGAAGATTAGCCTCTGAAAAATTATGTAAAGAGGACCCTTCTCCTGCATGGAGAATTTCTGTGTATTCAGGTAGCAAAGAACAGTATTTCAGGGTGATTAGGAAAACAATGTCTCCCTCCTTTAGGACTGTGGAGTTCTAAACGGGATGGTACTTTCCAGTCAGCACTACTCCTCTCTCTTGGCTTTTAAAATGCTACCCAGCTCTATGTGCTATTTTAAGCTGTTTTTGTGGAAAAAAAAATCAACACACTCCCTAAAGTGGTGTAATATTCCATAGTCTATTTCTGGCTCCATCTTCATTTCCTCCTGGTGGGTCCCAATGATCATTATATTTTGCAGACTTGTACGACGTGGGTTTATTTGAAAGCTCTCATTTTATTGGCAAACATCATTCTTTTTTCGTTGTTGCTGTTAACTAAGAAAACATTTACTTTATTTGCCAATATGTTATCTGTAACTGCATTCTAGACACATGCAGCACACTTAGCATCGTCTAAGAGGAAAGCCCTTCTCTGGCCTCCACTCTTGTCCCAGTTCTAATGTCATGGACTTTTTGGTTTTTTGGTTTTGTTTTGTTTTTTGTTTCTGTCCCAGTACTCATCAATTTTAACCATGTTGTAAACACTTTCATTCAATTAAACCAAAGATCTTTCCAGAAAGGATTTAAAGTGATTTACAAAAGTCATAATAGCAAAAAGAAAAATGAAAGATATAATTAGAAAAGTTAGAATTATGGATTTTTTCCTTGTCTAAGTTTTTTTTAAATTAATTTTTATTGGACTACCGTTGCTTTACAATATTGTGTTAGTTTCTGCTATACAGCAAATGAATCAGTCATACAGATACCTATATCCCCTCTTTTTTCGATTCCCTTCCCATGTAGGTCACCACAGAGCACTGAGTAGAGTTCCCTGTGCTATACAGTAGGTTCTCATTAGTTATCTGTTTTATACATGGTAGGGTGTCTATGTCAATCCCACTCTCCCAATTCATCCCACGTCCCCCTTCCCCCTTGGTAACCATAAGTTTGTTCTCTACATCTGTGAGTCGATTTTTGCTTTGCAAATAAGTTCATCTCTACAATTTTTTCTTCTTTTTGTTTTTTCAATTTTTATTGGCTTATAGTTGACTCACAATGTTGTGTTAGTTTCAGATGTACAGCAAAGTGATTCAGTTATACTCGTACATATATATATTCTTTTAAAAAAATTTTTATTGGAGTAGAGTTGATTTACAATGTTGTGTTAGTTTCAGGTGAGCAGCAAAGTGAATCAGTTATACATATACATATATCCACTGTTTTTTACGATACTTTTCCCATATAGGTTATTACAGAGTACTGAGTAGAGTTCCCCGTGCCCTACAGTAGGTCCTTGTTGATTATCTAGTTTATATATAGTAGTGAGTGTATGTCAGTCCCAGTCTCCCAATTTGTCATTTCCCCCCGTGTTTCTCCCTTGGTGTCCATCCAAACATCATTCTTAATGTTTGGGTTTTGCCAGCAATTGGATCAGGGGTGCTTCCAAGCTCAGAGAACCATAGTTGGTCTTTACCGTTTCGCTTACAGGTTTCAGCTAATGAGGACTTGAGGGGGCGGGTGGTTAAAAGGTGAGACCCCTGGCCTCAGTATGTAATACCCTGAAGAGCTGAGGCTTCTTCCCAGTTCCTTTAGGCACCACTAAATCCTCTGCTGCTACACAATGACGTTTCCATTGCTCTCCTACCCAAACCTGCCCCTTGCCCTTTTTGTTCCTTTTTGAAAAATTTTATTGAAGTATAATTGATGTACAATGTTGTGTTTAATTTCTGCTGTACAGCACAGTGACTCAGTTATACATATATATTTTTTGTCGTATTCTTTTTCATTATATATTTTTTCATTCAACTAATGTTGGTTTAATGTGTAACACATCATATTTCAACATCTGTATACACTACAGTGTGGTCACCACCAAAAGTTTAGTTTTCATCCATCACTGTAGAGTTGACCCCCTTTACCTGTTTCACTCTCCCCTGACCCTGCTTCCCCTTTAGTAACCACTACTCTGTTATCTATCTCTGTGTGTTTGTTTCATTTGTTTCTTTATTATGTTCCACATATGAGTGAAATCTTATGGTATTTGTCTTTCTCCATCTGACTTATTTCCCTTAGTGAAATACCCTTGAGGTCCATCCAAGTTCCCGCAAATGCCCCTTGCCCTTTTTTCAAGTGTCTGTCTTATGAGGGATCCCTGATGAACCTGAATCCCAGCTTCTGTTTCCAAGGAACCTGTTCTAAGACTCTTGTCATGATGTGTCCTTCTAAAGTCAACTGACTGCAGCAATATTTACAGTAGCTAGGACGTGGAAGCAACCGAAATGTCCATTGACAGATGAATGGATAAAGAAGATGTGGTACATGTATACAATGGAACATTACTCAGCCACAAAAAAGAATGAAATGCCATTTGCAGCTACATGGGTGGACTTAGAGATGATCATACTAAGTGAAGTAAGTCAGATAAAGAAAGACAAATATCATGTGATGTCACGCACATGTGGAATCTAAAAATAGGGTACAAATGAACTTATCTACATAACAGAAATAGAGTTACAGATGTAGAAAACAAACTTATGGTTACGAGGGGATAAAGTGTGGGGGGAGGGATGAATTGGGAGAGTGGGATTGACATATACACACTACTATATATAAAATAGATAACTAATAAGGACCTACTGTGTAGCACAGGGAACTCTACTCAATACTCTGTAATGGCCTATATGGGAAAAGAATCTAAGAAAAGAGTGGATATATGTATATGTATAACTGATTCACTTTGCTGTACACCTGAAACGAACACAGCATCGTAAACCAACTATACTCCAATCAGAAAAAAAATTTTTTTAAATAAAGTCAACGGAAGGAAGGGTGATGGTATACCACATGGAATAGCATCCCCCCACCAGCTGTCCGTGTCAACGTGGACCCTCCATGTGACCTTACTTGGAAATAGAGTCTTTGTGGACAGCATCCCATAAAGAAGGGGGTGGTCTCCAATCCAATGACCGGGGCCCTCACAGGAAGAGGCAGAACTGAACACACGGCAAAGACGGTGGGAAACACAGACGAAGACCCTGTGGACAACAGAGGCAGAGACAGGAGCGATGATCAGTCTCGCTCAGAACTTCCAGCGGCGCCTGCCGACACCTTGGTCTCAGACTCCGAGCCTCCGCAGCTGTGAGCGAGTCTGGAGTTGAACCACCCCGTTTGCTTTGCTTTCCCCGCTTCTGTGACAAGTATAGTGTTTCAAGCACGGTCACTGGCTCGAGGTGCCGTGATCTTCCAAGAAGAGCAAGAGAGGATTTATGACAGACAGGCAAGTCTCAACCCCAGGCAGAACCTTACACGGAGGGACTTCAGCCTGGAGCTGCATCTGTTCTGCCCGGCACAGCTAGAAAAATAAATTAACTTCTTAGACCACACACTATGGTAATGGCGCTAGCATTGCGTCTGAATTTGCCAATATAACCCCATTCATCCTGCCCTTGGCAAAGGTTCAGAAACACCTCTGCTTTTGTATTCGAAGTCAGCTGGAAAAAAGACGCTTAATGAAGACGTGCTGAAAGCAACTGAAGAATGAAGATCAAACATCACATTTTATGGATACGTCACAGATGCCTGTGTTGATTTGAGTCACCATGACCTTCAGAAACCACTGAAATGTATACAATGTTGAAATACGGACATGTTGAGATATTACTTTCACAACATTTCAATATTTTGAAATATTGTCGTGAGCATTCTGCTGAAAGATCGGTATCTAGTTCTCAAAATGTGTCCCTTGGAACGGGAGTTAAAGGAACTATCTTTAAAAAGGAAGGGAGCTCCCTGGCGGTGCAGTGGTTAGGACTCAGCGCTTTCACTGCAGGGGGCCCGGGTTCAATCCCTAGTCAGGGCACTGAGATCCCGCAAGCTTCGCGGCACAGCCAAGAAAAAGTTTAAAAAAGTAAAATAAAAAGGAAAATGCAGGGTAAGATCCATGGGCACAACGGGTGACACACACACACAGGCACGTATAAATTTTCACAGGCCTGTAAAGCGAATAGGAACATTTAATCCGTATGTAATGCAAGACTGTCCAAACTTTTTTACAGAGCTTTTGTTCTCTTCCTAAGTATTCTAAGCATGAAACTCAAAGGAAAATTGGAACAGTGAATTTTAATATATTCTTGCAGCAATAAGTATATATGCTCCCAGGGAATGACGGTGCTTCCTTTTTTTAACTGTTTTTAAAAAATTTTTTATTGGAGTATAGTTGATTTACAATGTTGTGTTAGTTTCAGGTGTACAGCAAAGTGAATCAGTGATACGTATATGTATACCCACTCTTTTTCAGATTCTTTTCCCATATAGGTCCTTACAGAGTACTGAGTAGAGTTCCCTGTGCTATAGAGTACGTCCTCGTTGGTTATGTATTTTATATATAGTAGTGTATATATGTCAATCCCAATCTCCCAATTTATCCCTCCCCGCCCTTATCCCCCCATAACCACAAGTCTGTTCTCTATGCCTGTGACTCTATTTCTGTTTTTTTTTTAAAAAAAAATATTTAAATATTTATTTATTTTTGGCTGTGTTGCATCTTCGTTTCTGTGCGAGGACTTTCTCTAGTTGCGGCGAGCGGGGGCCACTCTTCATCGCGGTGCGCGGGCCTCTCACCGTCGTGGTGTCTCTTGTTGCGGAGCACGGGCTCCAGATGCGCAGGATCAGTAGTTGTGGCTCGCGGGCCCAGCTGCTCCACGGCATGTGGGATCCTCCCAGACCGG
The DNA here is from genome assembly GCF_949987515.2 of Delphinus delphis. Taxonomy (NCBI): domain Eukaryota; kingdom Metazoa; phylum Chordata; class Mammalia; order Artiodactyla; family Delphinidae; genus Delphinus; species Delphinus delphis. The sequence continues at coordinate 123,568,209 of NC_082704.1, forward strand.
GGCTCGAACCCGTGTCCCCTGCATTGGCAGGCGGATTCTCAACCACTGCACCGCCAGGGAAGCCCTCTATTTCTGTTTTGTAGATAAGTTCATGTTGATGTCTCTTCTTTTTTTCTCTCTTGTTTTTTCCCTTAAAAATATCTGTCCCCGCTCTATCCCGCATCAGATGACATCCTGTCCCTGGCAGAACCAATGTAAGCATCATTTACCTGCATTTGACATGGGTCAGAGAACATTTTCTTACCTTTTCTTCGCAGCTGTCTTGTCCTCCATAGAAACAACGCCCTTCACCAGCAAAGACCGTGGGTGACATTTGTGCGTCTGCCGACGAGGTGCAGGGAGACATCCCATAGGGTGTGCTGGAGGGACAGATACAGAATAAACGTCCTTCAGTATCGTGGGTGACGTTGCAAGTAAATATTAAGTATTCGAATAAATATACTTTAAAATCCCCCCAAATCGGATTCATCCCCAAATAGAATTCTAACGTATTTAAGATGTATATGAAGGAAACATCTCCAGATCCTACGAATACTTGAACAATTAGCCCTTTGATTACACCACATGCATTGATGTTCTTTCAAAAGGAACAAACACAAGGCATTAACACCGCAGCACACCATTTGCTGTTGCTAAGTATTTACGGGATTACATTGGCGATCAGTTTAAACAAAAGATGCGTAGGTAAGTTCAGGTCCTAATAAGCCTTTGAAAATGGCTCGGCCATAAAATATTAGAAAATACTAGGAGGATGGTATGATAAATTAAAAATTCAATATTCCACCTTCTTTCTGTCTCGACCTCAGCTGATGCGCTCATACCAATTTGTACGATGTGAAAGATTTCTTCAGTAAAAAGGATCCTGAGTCAAATGGGGTATTTACGGCGCTCGTTTGAGCAAATGCGCCATTTAACCGAATTTCAAGTATTCGAGACACAAGATGAACAGAGAAGCACTCTGATTTCCCCTCCCCCCACCGTTTCGTTCAATGTATTGTTAATCAAGAACCATTATTCAGTCTCAATTTAAGTGAGTATCCGCACAGTCTGAGTGTTCCTATTTAAGAATAATCATGCCTGATTTATATGTAAGGAGAAATAGATTGTTCTAGTGGAATTGTCGATGCCTGAATTTTAACTTGAAAGAATAAATGATTGGACGTGGAGAATTGCCTATAATCTTACCACTCCACCCTTTTATGAATCCTAGTCGTTTCCTGGCTCTGTTAACTTGGTTTCATTGAATTTCATGATGTCCAGACATACAATGACACATCCCTGATATGTGAATTTGCAGAGCTTCTAAGACCATTAACATTTTACGCTAATCATAACCAACTTTTCTTATTATTATTAATCTACCACTTCCTAAACACTAAGTCTGACTCAGTAGCTCTGATGAAGGGCTCAGTTCTTTGCATCTCTCACAGGTTAGCAGACATTTGGTCCTGTCCAGAATGTCCGTAAGATGTTTGGTCCCTACGATATTTGGTGCATAAGATGTTTGGCTGACAAACATTTGGTCCACGCCAAAAGGTCCTTGAAATTTGGTCTTATTCAAAATGTCCATCAGCATATTTGGTTCATGCCAAATGGTTTTGGACAGGACCAAATATCAAGGACCTTTGGGCATGGTCCAAATGTTTTATGGATGTTTTGGACAGGACCAAATAGTCCTGCAAATATCGTGAATCGTTTGGAGTGGAACTAATGTCTTATGGATGTTTTGGACAGGACCAAATGTCCTGCAAGGCTCTAACAAGCTCCCATATGGTGCTGATACTTGCTGGTACACGGACCACATTTTCCGTAGCGAGCCTATACAAGACCGTCAAAGAAATGCAGGTGCAAACTCTTGGCTGCAATATTCATACAAAGCGCTTGATTCAAAACTGGATTCTATAATAGACTATCCTGAGTGAGATCTATGCAAAGATCTTTGAGAGACAGAAGTGGTTACGTGGAATCTGCAATAAATATCATTTCATAGCCCCTCAATATTTATAGCTGATCTAGGAGGATGGCTACATGTTTATTTTAAGGTAACTGTTGAGTGGAACAGTGAACGTTGGCAAGATATGAGCAAAAATCATTATCAAAATGCAGAACTTTGAGAGTTTGTGGCAGTAGAGATAAGTTGAGTGTAAATTATAAAATTAGTGTGGGGGAGAGCTGAAGCTTTGCAGATTGTTCCTTAGAGGACGGAATAGGTCTCTACAAACATGGGTTGGAATCATGCTAAGCCTAGAAAATGTTGCTTCTTCTTGTGGATACCAGGACCATCTTTCTCAGGTGTTCTCTCCCAAGAGCTCAGTGGCTGAGGTGCATAAGAGTAGCTGACCCCGGGGCTTCCCTGGTGGCACAGTGGTTGAGAGTCCGCCTGCCGATGCAGGGGACGCGGGTTCGTGCCCCGGTCTGGGAAGATCCCACATGCCGCGGAGCGGCTGGGCCCGTGAGCCATGACCGCTGACCTGCGCGTCTGGAGCCTGTGCTCCGCAACGGGAGAGGCCACAACAGTGAGAGGCCCACGTACCGCAAAAAAAGTAGCTGACCCCTAAACTGATAAAACTAGTGCACGCAGAGAACTGGATTCTAACGTGGTTCTTCTAACGGGAGAAGGTCCAGTCCCCAAGATTTCCATACGGGGAATGGAAATCCGCACCATCCCTCATCTTATGAAGAAGATGATCCAGGGCAGGACGTGTGAATTTAGAAGGATCCTAATTCCCCTTCTTTTTTCTGGACCTCATCTTCTCAGACTGGGATGCACGTGGGTCTCACCATGTGCCCGAGCTTTCCCACTTGGGGGAGGCTGTATCCATTTCTGAGGGGTACCGTAACAGGGTGCCAGAAAGTGGGTGGCTTATTGAAACAAGAGAAATGTATTGTCTCGTAATGATGGAGGCCAGGAGTCCAAGATCAAGGGATCAGCAGGGTTGAGTCCTTCAGAGGGAGGAGGGAGACTCAGGTCTCCCTACGAGGGAGACTCGCGTCCATATCTCTATCCTAGTTTCTGGTGGTTTCAGGACATCTTTGATGTTCCTTAGCTTGTAGATGCATCATCCTGGTCTCTACCTTCCTCTTCATACGGCCTTCTTCTCCCTGTGTGCACGTCTGTGCCCAGATGTCCCCTTTATGTAAACACACGAGGCATATGAGATTAGAGCCCACCCTAATGGCCTCATCATAATTAAGTACATCAGAAACTATCCAATTTCCAATAAGGTCGCATTCTGAGGTATTTGGGTTTAGGACTTCAACATATGAATTTTTGAGGGATACAGTTCAACTCATTATGGTGCTTTGCAATGTCTTGTTACTGAACCGAACTTGGGTTCGCTCACCAGACACACAGCAAAGCCAGTCTACTGGTACTGGGTTGTGGTGAAGGAAAGGACAGCGTTTACTGCAGGGCAGCAATCTCAAAAGACCTGAACTCCCCAAGCACTTTCAGGGAAGGGATTTTAAAGGCGACATTAGGGGTGAGGGTCACAGAGTGTGTGATGAGCTCACGGACATTCTTCTGACTGGTTGGTACTGAGATAACAGAATGGTGTTTCAGGAATTTCAATCATCAACCTTCTGCTCCCAAGTGGTCTGGGGTCTCCCAAGTGGTCTGGGGTCTACGTGCTGGTGGTCAGGAGTTTTCTTCTGGTGGGAGCCTGGTTTCCGTAAAAACAACTTATAAATGTGCATCAGACATTGTTGTCTGTGTCCTTCAGGGAGGAACTAAAGATTCTGTGACTCTGCTCTGTGGCTGACCTGTTGTCCACATGGTTACCAGTTTCCCAGCCCAAAAGCTATTCTTACAATCATGTTCACGTTTTCCTAATTATTAACTCTCAAGCCAGCCTTTTGAGGCTCTGGAGAGGCCTGAAGCAAAGCCTTTCACTTCAAGAGACAGGGGACATGGGATGGGGGGACTCATCTACCCAAGAGGATCCCAAAGGGTCCTGCTCAGTTTTAATCTCAATCTCAGAGCAGTCCAGATGCAGTGGGAGTCCTGTAGGAAACAGCGGAGATACAGGCCAGGATATCTGAGCTCTGGAAGCAACCGAATGTTCAGCTACCTCTGGAAGCTGCCGTTTCCTTTTTTTAATGCCCCAAATTTCATTTAGTCCTTATTAAATGTTGCAGCCTGATGACAAGGCCAGTCATGATGACTAGCCACTGGGCAGAGGTCGGTGTTCTGAGGCAAAGCCATTGCTGGGGCACAGAACTTTCCAGAAACTGCCCCGTGCCTAAAATTCCCCAGTTTATCCCGTCGGAATCAGGATCCCAAGTACTTAGTAGTATCTATAGTCTATACCTGTGTGTGAATGCCAGCCGTTAATGCACAGAAGCCAATTCCCTCAACAGCAAGGGTGTAAACAAACCCAAAAGCAAACTAGTCAGTGGGATGCAGTAAAATTATTTGATGAAGGGACCTGTGCACTTCTTCAGTTGGTACCACATCCTGGATGCACTTGGATCTCAGATGCTGCGGCTGACGATGATAAAATGCTGCTTCTGTTGCTCAGGCTACTGAGATGTTTCATTACCTTGAAGAGGAAGGAAAGAACATCGCTTCTAGGCTGTATATGAAACCCTACTTATTCCTGGCTCGAAGAAAAGGACATTCCATATCCTCTCCTAACCTTTCTGTTCTGGTTCCTGGAGATGTCATACACTATTAAATATATTTTGCTGGGTTTTGAACATGATATTAATAGTATAATCATATAAAATCAACATAGTATTATTGTCTAAATTATAATAGGTATAAGATAAATTATGTTATGATATATTAACATTAATGGATTACTATTATAATAATATTAACATTACAGGGAAACCATACCAGTGACAAGTTTATTTCAAGACGGACACCAAAAAGAAAAATAATTTTGAATTCAAATTTTTTAAAAATATTTTTTTCATTCAAATTTAAGTTATTCATGGATGGGACTAGAGATGATCATACTAAGTGAAGTAAGTCAGGCAGAGAAAGACAAACACCATATGGTATCACTTATATGTGGAATCTGAACTATGACATGAGTGAACTTATCTATGAAACAGAACCAGTTTCACAGACATAGAGAAAAGTTGTGGTTGCCAAGGAGAGGGGTTGGGGGAGGGATGGAGTGGGAGATTGGGGTTAGCAGATGTAAGCTTTTATATAGAGACTGGATAAACAACAAGGTCCTACTGTAGAGCACAGGGAAGTATATTCCATATCCTGTGATAAACCATAATGGACAAGAATATGAAAAAGAATGTATATATATGTAGAACTGAATCACTTTTCTGCACAGCAGAAATAATCACAACATTGTAAATCATCTATACTGTACCAAAAAATTGTTATCGATGTGTAAGGTATGTAAAATGTTAATTACATGATTTTATACAAAGCCACTAGATATATAGTTCATAATTATTGCACCCCTGTGGCCAGTGGCAGAGAGAAAATCTTTGTATCTGATGCCATGTGTAATATCTAGAATGTTTTCCAGGAAATATTTCTATTTTATACAAATTTGTCTAAAGTTTTGTGCTAGAAAATCCTATGTGGGAGTTCCCTGGTGGCGCAGTGAAGAATCCACCTGCCAATGCAGGGGACACGGGTTCGAGTCCTGGTCCGGGAAGATCCCACATGCCATGGAGCAACTAAGCCCGTGCGCCACAACTACTGAGCCTGCATCTAGAGCCCGCGAGCCATAACCACTGAGTCTGTGAGCCACAACTACTGGGAAAAAAAAGAAAAGAAAATCGTATGTGATATTTAACTTTGTGACTGGCATGCGAACAACTAGTAACAATTAGTATAGGAAATGTGGCAGTGAGTCAACAGGAATATTTTTTAGGGCTATGTTGTCTAATGTGACAGCTGTTATCTGTATATGACTACGTAAATTTAGATATAAATCAATTTAAGTTAAAATAAATGGAATCTTCAATTCTTCACTTCAGACAGCCAAACGTCAAGTTTGTGCCTGGTGACCACTGTATTGGATAGAGCAGATATAAAACATTTCTCTTTTATAGAACATTTCATCATAGAAAGTTTAAAAGGCAGCATTCATCTAGATGATAGAGATGAATTACAGTCACATATTAACATCCTACTGCCATTAACACTCAGCATAAGCAGAAACACACACACACACACACACACACACACACACACACACACACACACACACACACACACACACACACACACACACACATGGCTTGGCGAATGTTGTTACAGAAAGAATTCCAAGCAAGTAAGGATTTGCAGTCACTGCAAAGGAATTCTGCAAACAAAATACAAATGAATTCTTTTCATTAATAGAGGCAAAGAGACCTTGAATCTAGGGAATTCCAGTTGTAATCAGTCTAATGTGAAATTTATTCAAATTTTCATTTGTGCAAAACAGTAAAAAAAAGTTTTAATGAAAAGTCAGAAAGAATGGGAGCAGTGGACTTCAGTTATCAGAAATACTGGTACAGTCTGCTTCACTAGAATTTCATAATTCAAATATTTTTACTAAAATGCAAGGAAGTACATATTAGACTAAAAACAAAAGTGCACACAGATGTTTATAGCAGCTTTATTCCTAACTGTCAAAACTTGGAAGAAGCCAAGATGTCCTTCAGTAGATGATGGATAAATTAAGTGTAGTCCATCCAGACAATGGAATATTATTCAGCTATAAAGAAATGAGCTATCAAGCCAGAAAAAGACACAGAGGAACCTTAAATGCATAGGACTTAGTGAAAGAAGCCCATCTGAAAAGACTGGTTACTCTATGATTCCAAGTCTGTGACATCGTGGAAAAGACAAAACTATGGAGACAGCAAAAGATCATTGACGGCCAGGAGGTAGAGGGGAGGGAGGGATGAATCGTCAGAGCCCGGAAGATTTTGAGGGCCAAGAAAATATGCTGTCCGATACTGTAATGATGTGTACCTGTCATTGTACCTTTGTCTGAAACCATTTCCACTAAGATCAGGAACCAGACAAGGTTGTCCACTCTCACCACTCTTATTCAAGATAGTTTTGGAAGTTTTAGCCACAGCAATCAGAGAAGAAAAGGAAATAAAAGGAATGCAAATCGGAGAAGAAGAAGTAAAGCTGTCACTGTTTGCAGATGACATGATACTATACATAGAGAATCCTAAAGATGCTACCAGAAAATTACTAGAGCTAATCAATGAATTTGGTAAAGTAGCAGGATACAAAATTGATGCACAGAAATCTCTTGCGTTTCTATACACTAATGATGAACAATCTGAAAGTGAAATTAAGAAAACACTCCCATTTACCATTGCAACAAAAAGAATAAAATACCTAGGAATAAGCCTACCTAAGGAGACAAAAGACCTGTATGCAGAAAACTATAAGACAATGATGAAAGAAATTAAAGATGATACAGACAGATGGAGAGATACACTTTGTCAAAACCTATAGAATATACAACGCCAAGGGTGAACCCTAACGTAAACTACAGACTCTGGGTGATGATGACGTGTCCATGTAGGGTCAGTGATTATAACAAATGCACCATCTGGTGGGGGGTTGTGGGTAATGGGGGAGGCTCTCCATGTGTAGGGGAAGTGGGTGTATGGGGGAATTTCTGTACCTTCCGCTCAATCTTGCTGTGAACGTAAAACCGGTCTGAAAAATAAGGTTTATAGTCAGCCCTCCATATCAGCGGGTTCCACACCCGCGAATTTAAACAAACGCGAATCAGAAATGTTCAGAAAAAAATTATTTTCCAAAATTTCCAAAAAAACTTGAATTTGCTGCAGTCCAGCAGTGATTTATATATCATTTACATTGTGTGTACAACTATTTACATAGCATTTATATTGTATCAGGTGTTATAAGTCATCTAGAGATGAGTTCTTTAAAGTGTACCTGGGAGGATGTGTGTTGGTTATATGCCAATACTATGCCATTTTATATAAGGGACTTGAACATCCACAGATTTTGGTATCCGAGGGGGTCCTGGAACCAACATCCTGTGGAGATTGAGGGATGACTATTTTAAAAAATGTTCAGACAACCTTGTGATTCTTACTTTCAACAGGCTTCTTTACTGCCAGGAACTTAAGAGGAGGAAAATGATCTATTATATGAACCCAAGTATTTACTCGTTCTGTTTTCCTTTCTTCAATTCCACATTTCCCTCTGTTATAATTTCTCTTCCCTCTGAAGAATTTCCTTTAGCATTTCTTTTAAAAAGCAGATCTTGGAGACAGTGTATTGTGTTTTTTCTTGAATTGAAATGTCTATTTCAGCTTCATTCCTAAAGGGCATTTTTTTGCTAGATGGAGGCTGTGGTTCGACAGTTGTTTTCCTTCAGAACTTTAAAGAAGATTTCCTAAAGTTTTCTGGGTCTTTTTAGATTTTTGTGTGTGTGCTAAGAACAGTTCACGGGAGATCTTAACCTCTTCACAAAATTTTAAGTGTACGGTACAGTATTGGTAACTGTGGACATGTTTCACAGTGGGTCCTTAGAACTTATTCATCTAGTATAACTTAAATACTATACCCTTTATTTATTTTAAAAAAAATTTTATTGGAGTATAGCTGGTTTACAATGTTGTGTTAGTTTCTACCGTACAGCTAAGTGAATTGGTTATACATATACGTATATCCACTATTTTTTAGATTCTTTTCCCATATAGGTCATTACAGAGTACTGAGTAGAGTTCCCTGTGCTATACAGTACGTAGGTCGTTATTAGTTATCTGTTTTATATATGGTAGTGTGTACATGTCAATCCCAATCTCCCAATTTATCCCTCCCCCCCTTACCCCTGGTAACCGTAAGTTTGTTTTCTACATCTGTGACTCTATTTCTGTTTTGTAAATAAGTTCATCTGTACGCTTTTTTTTTAGATTCCACATATGAGTGATAGCATGTGATATTTGTCTTTCTGTGTCTGACTTACTTCACTCACTATGACAATCTCTAGGTCCATCCATGTTGCTGCAAGTGGCCTTATTTTGTTCTTTTTTCTGGCTGAGTAATATTCCATTGTATGTGCTTTTGTTACTTTCAAATCACAAATTCTAACTTGCCTTTAGGGGCTCTAGTTCCAACTTTAATTTTCCAAGACTGCGCTGTGTTATTTTTCAGTCTGTCCCCCATGGGTACCTCCAAAGGGCCAGTCTGGTTTCTGGGTGGTAGCCTTTATCTTCTACAATGACTGTAGCTTCTGCTCTATTGATGTCAGTCCCTCCACATAAACAGGGCTCTGGGCCGGCCAAGGGCATCACACATAGTGTCAAAGTAGCCCCTAGTCTAAGCTCTTCCTCTCCTTGATTGTGCCAACAATATTCCACTCACAGGGAACCCTTTTCCTGGCGCTCTGGCTGGAAACCCAGGGTTTCACCTCCTACAGGGTGTTGCTTCATTTCCATGGCTAGGTGTTCCCCGGACAGATGGGCATGGGAAGCCAGCCTGGGAGTGCGACTGCAACCACTGTCACCACTGTTTGTGACAAAGCTTTGTCCCTAGAGCTCGCTGGAGGCGGGCCAGCACAGAGCCCCGAGCTGTGCCCCGCAGGGTCACTCTCCCTGGGACTCTGACGCAATAAGGAGGTTTCCTCGGTGCTTTTGCTGTCCATGTGGGCTGCACAGCCCTGGGGGTCCAGCTGGCCACGAGCCGGGAAATACAGCAGGAGAAGCACCCTGAGCCCATTGTTGCCTGGCCTTTCCTTGAGGTTTGGTTTCCTTCTCCGTCTCTTGTCCCTTCCTTATTACTCACCTTTAAAGTCCTCATGCCATTGCTCTCCATACTCTGTCCAAGGCTTAGTTGTGACAGGAACCAACGGTGGGGTGAGTGTGTCCACTCCATCCTAATCAGCCTTCCCTTTTGCCCATTTATCCTGTTCTCCATGCACTTTTTTCTTAGCTGATCCCGAGGGCTGGAAAGGGATGCACCCATCAACTATTTATCTCCTGAAATTGAAAGTGGGTTTGCACCCCTGGGTTCATCTGGAATTTAATGTTTAGGAGGTCCTCAGATCGTGAGTACCTAAAACTGAACTGAAAATGAAAATTTTCCAAAGCAAGGTCACAAGCATCGCGTCCTCCCCTTGTTTGGCATCTAAAGCTGGGAGTACTATCCTTCCTCATGAATCAGCGATGTCCTGCCAAAGCCAAAGGCCAAATCTTTGTCTGCTTTTAAGGTCACAAAAAATCTCTTCCTTGGGTTCTATGTTCTGCCTTCAATTCAACCGTTTTGGCTTAAGATGCTGTTAAATATGAAGTGGCGTGAGGTGGATCAAATGATAAGGATCGCACTATTCAAACCTGGCCCAAAGATACCTCTTGCTTTGTAATATCTTAATTTTTTAAAATTAATTAATTAATTAATTTTTGGCTGTGTTGGGTCTTCGTGGCTGCGTGCGGGCTTTCTCTAGTTGCGGCGAGCGGGGGCTACTCTTCGTTGCGGTGCACGGGCTTCTCATTGCGGTGGCTTCTCTTGTTGCGGAGCACGGGCTCTAGACGCGCGGGCTTCAGTAGTTGTGGCCCGCGGGTTCAGTAGTTGTGGCTCCTGGGCTCTAGAGCTCAGGCTCAGTAGTTTTGGCTCATGGGCTTAGCTGCTCCGCGGCATGCGGGATCTTCCCGGACCAGGGCTCGAACCCCTGTCCCCTGTATTGGCAGGTGGATTCTTAACCACTGCGCCACCAGGGAAGTCCTGTAATATCTTTAAATCATAAGGAGAAATCCTGGCAATGAACATGTGTGCGTCACTCCCTTTATACGCATCAAGAAGGAGAACAGGGTTGGGTGATCCGATTTATCGTGGGGGTAGGGCAGCCTGGAGTGAAGGGGTGCGGTCCCTCCCTCCCGGCCAGGCAGGCTTTGATAAAGCAAAGGTGAAGAGCTCCGTCCAGTACACAGCCGCCCCTTGAAGAGAACAGCCAGCAGGCTCAGCCTCTCAGAAGCTTGCCCTTGAACATCCCCCGTAGGCATTTATATTTAAACATCTTGATCTGCCGTTTTCACTTTTCATGCACGCCACTGATTTCTTTTTAAAAAAAGTAAAAAAGGCTTTTGCAAAGAAGTCTTTATAGCTCTTATTCAAAAGACCCAAGGAAGACAAACCCTCACCTGACCACCAGGAGGTAAGACATCTGTGCCACTTGTCCTCAAATACGGGTGGACTTTTCCTAACGACCTGCAGGTCCAGTAGAGACTGGAAGCCCCGCCAGGTGCACACCTGCAGACAGCCAGACACCAGCCCTCGTGTAATTTGGCAGAATGTCTTTTGTTACAAAACTAGCCCTCCATTCCCCAGCCGGGACTCTGCTGAAATGGAAAATAGGCCTCAGAGGTTGCTGTCTTTTGTCTCCCACCTGGAGTTATTTTTAGGGCTTGTTCAGATTGAAGAGCTTCTCTCCCTAATTCCAGTGTTTCCCTCACAAACCTGCTTGGTCCACGCCTGGCAAAGGAGCCCTGCGGGCGAGCGCTGTCAATAATTCCTCCCCTCTCTTCAGAGGCGTCTGCCGAGGGCATCGTCTGCCCTCCCAGCATCTCTGCATCCCGACGTGGGTCGTGAGCGATGGGAAGAGACACGGCCAAACCACGCGCTTCTCACTCACAGCCCTGGGTGGTCCCGGGACTCCACGATGCTGCCAGTGGCTCAGCTGCCTCTGCTTCCTTAATACTTCATTGATCTTTCAATGTGGTCCGTAGACACGCTGGCGGTGAGCCAGCGAACGCCTAGGGCAACTGCAGTGAGGCCAGACAGCAGGAGAGGGCAGGGCCTCTCCCAAAAGCCAAGTGGATTCGCTCAGTTGCCCAACCCAAATATTTATCTTTGCATAAATAACAGATTCCTCTCCAGCGTCTAGTTCCGAGGAATCAATAAATCTTTCTACATAGTTATGCTGCCTTTTCTTAGGTGAAACCTTAAACGCTTTAAGGAAGTGACATTGGAATCACTTTGCTTTGTAAATACTTGGACTTCACAGCTCCTTAAATGCTGGGGAGGTTTTCCGGATCGGCAAACAAGGCAGGTGAGAGATAAGTTAATTGGGATTGAATACAGTCAAATAAATTTTGCAGTTTCACCTTTTAAAAGGAAAATTCTCAGGGGACTTCCCTGGAGGTCCAGTGGTTAAGACTCTGCGCTTCCACTGCAGGGGACGAGGGTTTGATCCCTGGTCGGGGAGCTAAGATCCCGCATGCCTCACGGCTCGGCCAAAAATTTAAAAAAAAAAAAAAAAATTCTGATTTGCAATTAATTCCAATATTGATTAAAAAACAATTTTGGAGTTTCTCCTTTTAAAAAGAGAATTCTGATTTGCAGTTAATTGCAATGTTGGTTTAAAAAGCAAAAAAAACTCCTGGATTCTCTCTTCTGGATCTTTTCTCCATCTGTGGTTAAGCTTGTTTAAGACTGGGTGGTCTTCCTGAATGCAGTAGGAGTGTCGAAATTAAAATATTCCAGTTCCTTTAGCGCACATGTTATTGCACCGGACGCCGTGGCAGTGAAATGAGGTGCCGTTTCAATCTATCACGGACCACCTCTCCTGGGACCGTGACCTGCCTTCTCCAGGGATGGGCTACACTGCTGTCATCCCTCCCGAGAACACCAGCATCAAATGACACCCAGGCTCATCTCCATGTTGGCCAAACACAAGTGGGCGTTTGTGACGGGTCTTGCAACCAGGTACACTGAATAAATTCCGAGTTAATTGTATTTTTAATAAAAGTGTGGCTTCCCTGGTGGCTCAGTGGTTAAGAATCCGCCTGCCAATGCAGGGGACATGGGTTCGAGCCCTGGTCCGGGAAGATCCCACATGCCGTGGAGCAACTAAGCCCGTGCGCCACAACTGGTGAGCCTGCGCTCTAGAGCCCTTGAGCCACAACTACTGAGCCCACGTGCCACAACTACTGAGCCCGTGCGCCTAGAGCCCGTGCTCTGCAACAAGAGAAGCCACTGCAGTGAGAAGCCCGTGCACTGCAACAAAGAACCAATGCAGCCAAAAATAAATAAATAAATATATATATATATTTTTAAAAAGTGAACACAGTGTTTAAGACGGTCGATATCATTATGTCCCCAAATACTCGGGATTGATCTCAAAGAACCAATCAGCACCTTACTTATGATGGTCCTTTTGTGCACCCCGCTCAGCTCAATGGTGATGCTGAGTACAGGAGCATCACACTGGATCCAAACGTCACCCTCCCTCCCCTCGGCCACTGTGAGATGCTCACATACCTCAGACAGCAGTGTTCATGTGTCTGCTGTGAATGAGTGAGTTAAGAGGAATATTTTCAATGACCAAGCCTTTGCAAATACTAAATTTGTTTTTCTTCAAGGTGCTTAAACATCTGTGAGCAGATTTCTGTTATACGGGGTGTAGTCCCCAAAACATATGTCATATATATTTCATGGGTGATAAGATAGGACATTTTGGGGCAATTTTCACAACCTTGATCCTTAATCATATGTGATTCATTTGGGGGTGTCCCTAAGAGCATAACCTTGATCAAAAAGCTAATATCTTTAATTCACAGTTTTCTTTGTGAACTCAAAATAATAACATTAATTTCAGCAGACTTTGGTCGACTTTAAATGACCAAATATGAAGGGTTATTTTTTGCACAAACAGTAGGTGCTCAACACCTGCTAATTTAATGGAAATTTGGCTTTTATATGCATGCATCTGAAGCCCTTTAATATTATATGGAAATTCACTTTGTCATCTTAAATTATTTCTAGCTGATTTTTTTTTTGCCAGAAATCTTCTGTTTCTTTAGATTAACAATAAGATTTATGATGGAATTTAATTATGGCTGCTAAAAACTTAATCATTAATAGTGTTAAAGGAACCTCAGGGCACTTTTTCCTCTTAATGAACATTGACAACTATGGAATGTCACGATGTTATAAAAATATCTCTGTCACATTGATAAACGCCACCAACCACAGAGCCATCTGGACTCTGCTCCAGAAACCTTCCCTCACAAAAGTCTCTTTAATGTCCCAAACGTTGAAAATGTCACGAATTTTCCCCTTATAGGGCTGAACATATGCCGTATTTCTTACCTTTTGTGTCTCTTGACAGTTCAATAACTCTAAAGTTACAAGCTTTACAATTGCACACAACACATGACAAACGAATTTTACTTTCTAATGTTGCACATATTTTCTTCTCTCTTTCTCTTCCTTCCTTCCTTCCTCTGTCTCCTTCTTTCCTTCTTCATCATCCCTCTAGTGTTTGCTTTGAGTCAGACACTGATTTGTACATACATGGTAAGGATTGAAACACTCCGTCTACAGGTCAGGTTGATTTTGGAGAACTATAGAGTTTGGTGAAGTTGTCATTTTCATCTATCCAGATCTCTTCTTCGTGAACCTCTGCCCGCATATGAGAATTGCCTGAGGGGATTTCACAAAATAGTGAAGTCTCAGGTGCACTCTTAGAGACTTTTTGAGTTAATATTCTGGGTTGGGGCTTTCTCAAATACATGTGAGTATTTGAAACCCCTCTTTCTTATTTAATAATAATATGAATAAGTGGGAAAGATTGAGGACTTTGCCAAATCAGCAAAAAGTAGTCACCCATTCCTCACTTCACCACACTCCGTAGGAAGAAGAAAGATTTGGAAAGTGTTCCTGTAGATCTCGCTCTAAGTAAAACCTACCTCTTAGGGCTTTGGACCTTCTGACCTCTGTGAGAAAAATGGTGTCTTGGGTTCCCATCTTCCCATCTCCCACTATATAGAAATATAGTGCTTTGCATGTGGTACCACTTTGATGTTCGCCATGAATCTGTGGCATTGGCCAAGTTTTTCTTTCCACTCTACATCCGAAGAAATCAAAGCTCTAAGACATTGTGTCACTTCTCAGAGGTTGCACAAGACAGGATGGGTGGCCCTGACATCAGACTCAGACCCTCTGGTTTTTAAAGGGAACCTCAGTTCCATCGCATCGTCCTGCCATACATGCTGAGTTCTGTCATACTGGCATCTCAAAAGAAAACGGTGAAATGACAGGAGCCACTAACACTAAAACATGGAAAAGAAGGACTTTTCTTCAAGCACCTTGAAGAAAAGCGCTTCCATGGTGCCGCTACTTTGTGCATTAGCGTACGTTTCTGGTGGGGCGTTTTAGGCCAGAGGCAGTTCAACACACGTGCAAGTATCCTAACTATGCGTGGCTATTGCATGAGAATTCAGCTGAAAGTGCTGGAAAAGTCAGCCAAGGATGGTACAAGACGTATATGTTGTCAGTAGAGCACATTGGCAATGACGGAAGGGTTTCCTGTTTACAGTACAGGTTACAGGTGAACAGTATCTCTCTGTAATTATCAATAATAGTATTTATGAAAACATCAGGGACTCCTTTTACCACCATTACAATAGCAATGTTATTTTTTTATAATTAATTTTTATTGGAGTAGAGTTGCTTTACACCGTTGTGTTGGTTTCTGCTGTACAGCAAAGTGAGTCGGCTCTACCTATATGTATATCCCCTCTTTTTCAGATTTCCTTCCCATTTAGGTCACCACAGAGCACTGAGTGGAGTTCCCTGTGATATACAGCAGGTTCTCATTAGTTGTCTGTTTTATACATGGTATTAATAGTGTATAGATGTCAGTCGCAATCTCCCAATTCGTCCCACCCAGCAGTGTTATTTCCTGAGGGTCTCCACCAGATGCATCAGCTACCAGAGACCCCCATTTCACGCAGCCCGCGATGCCGTCGCTCTCTGAGATTTTAAATAAGTGAATTCAGTTTATCTCAAATAACTGTTCCTTGTAACGTCTCAGGGATTCTGTGGTCGTGTGTGTGACAGTTTTCTGTTTTGCGTCTGGCTCTGATATACTGACTGCCTGGGATCCTTAGTGTCCAGTCTTTATCTCACGTCTTGGTCAAATTGTGCCTTTTCCAGCAATTCACATGTCTCTCCTTTCCATAAATATAGTGGACGCAAGGCCGCTGCATAGTCAGTGTTAATACCCCTGTTGTGAGGCGTTGACTCTTCAATATCCGGGAGCATGAAGTTACGTACGTTCTGCAATTCAGCTCAACCCCATTTCTGCTGCTTTCCCGGCCAAGGCAAGGTACCCCCTAAAAATATCCACAAAGACTCTCCTTCTTCCGTACAAGAAGCTCTCCTGTCCTTGAGGAGCGGAGCCTCTGGGCTCAGTTGACGTATATGATAGCATTTGTCCTCTCCTTTCTGCTCATGTAAGATATTTATTCCTCATCAGCCCTACTGGAAAGACCTAGTTCTCTCTATTTTACAGATGGAGAATGTAAATCTGTTCCATATAGGACTGAACTGTCCACGGTCACCCAAGCCATTGCACAGCTGGGATATGAACACACAACTCCCCCCCTCCACCCTCTCCCTCTCTCCCCTGCACTCGCTCAACCTTTCAGGCAAAGGAGACTGTAAGTTACAACTCTTAGCACTTGCTTGGGAACGTGTGTGGTCTTGGGTGTTTATCAGTGATTTGCATTCCACTGTGTTAGGCTCTAAAGGTTCTGTTCTTTGTACAAAGCTACATCTTCTTCCCTTTGATAGAGTAAGCAGAGTGCCCACGTAAGGTGCACACACACACACGCTGACACACACACGCTGACACACACACACTGACACACACACGCTGACACACACACTGACACACGCTGACACACACGCTGACACACACGCTGACACACACGCTGACACACACATACTGACACACACACGCTGACACACACACACACATTTAAATGGAGATAGTATTGGTGCTGCTTACATGATACGGGAGAGCGTGCTGGCGTGAGGGATTCACATTCAGATTTCTGCCTGGAAGTCAGGAGTGGGAATGATCTTTTTGGTCTCTTCTGTGATGAGAGCTTCATCTGCTGCCATGATGTCATTTACCATCTCCACGTTGGTGATGACTCCTGAGTTGACCTCCCCAAGAGCTCTCTCCCCTAAGCCCATGATGAGAAATTCAGCAACCCACCTGAACCATCAATTAGCTGTATCACTTAAACACCCTCTGTCTACAGCTGGCTTCACAATGACATATATACACTACCAAACGTAAAATAGATAGCTAGTGGGAAGCAGCCGCATAGCACAAGGAGATCAGCTTGGTGCTCTGTGACCACCTAGAGGGGTGGGATAGGGAGGGTGGGAGGGAGGGAGACACAAGAGGGAAGAGATATGGGGACATATGTATATGTATAACTGATTCACTTTGTTATAAAGCAGAAACTAACACACCATTGCAAAGCAATTATACTCCAATAAAGATGTTAAAAAAAATAATAAAGCTGGTTTCATCATCTCCAAGGCCAGTCCTGCCAGGGTTCCCCAGTGAATGCCAAGTCACCAGGCTACCCTCAAGCCAACAGTTGGCTGTAACCAGAGAATGTGGATCCCCAGACCCCTCATGTCTTCCCAATGCCTGTTAGTGATATCCCTGTAATCACTTTCCAGTCTGTCCATATGATTTTCCCTCATCATTCTCATGACCTTTTTGTTCTTCGACTTTTCTTTTCTAAGCTTCTAACCTCTCTACTCCTCTTCAAATATTTCTCCATCCTGCAGGCAGAGTAAACGTGCCCAAAGTCCAGCCTCTACGTATCATTTTCTGATTAAAACTCTTTTTCTTTATTTTATTTTTTTAATGTTTAAAAATTATTATTTTACACTGGGGTATAGTTGACTTACGATGTTGTGCTAGTTTCAGGTGTACAGCAAAGTGATTCAGATACACACACACACACACACACACACACACACACACACACACACATATACTCGATTCTTTTCCATTATAGGTTACTACAAGATACTGAGTGTAGGTCCCTGTGCTCTACAGGAAATCCTTGTTGCTTATCTATTTTATATTTAGTAGTATGTATATGTTAATTCCAAACTCTTAATTTATCCCTCCAACCCCCATTTCCCCTTTGGTAACCATACGTTTGTTTTCTATGTCTGTGAGTCTACTTCTGTTTTATAAATAAGTTCATTTGTATCATTTTTTAAGATTCCACATATGTGATATCATATATTTGTCTTTCTCTCTCTGACTTACTTCACTTAGTATGATAATCTCTAGGCCCATCCATGTTGCTGCAAATGGCATGATTTCATTCTTTTTTATGGCTGAGTAGTATTCCATTGTATATATGTACCACATCTTCTTTATCCATTCAACTGGCTTTCTGACTAAAACTCTCTAATGGTGTCCCAGAACCCTCCGGATATAGTCCAAATTCCTTAGTCCAGTTTCCAAGATAGAGAGATAACTTACAACAGCTCTAAGGGCAAATGAGGATTGGGTTAAAATAGAGAAAATCTCCAGGGTAGGAAGGGGACTTTGGAAAAGAAGAGTAGAGATTATTCCCTGATCAAAGTAGGGGAAGATATCCCTGAGTGAAGCGTGTGGTGACAGGGATTGAGGGAGTGTAATGAAAATAGAAAAACTGGCTACAGTGACAGCTGAGATTTTGTCCTCTTGTTCTACAAGGGCTATGGCTGTTCCATGTGTGACCTGAATACGTGGAGAGTGGGGGAAGTCCATGTCCAGCTAAGCCTTTGCCAGACATACTGTAATGTTGAGATGTGAAGTGGTCCATGAGATTTCTAAACTATTCAAGGGGGACAAAGAGAGTCTGTACCACCCCCCACCCACTTGTCTCCACCCTGAGTGAGGGGAAGAAAGTTGGAAAGATGTGGTACAGAAAATGAGGGGAAAGAGCCTGTCTGCTTCACTTGGCAATGCCCGATGCAATGCAGATATAAGTCATTTTCAGTTCATTACGCTCCACTGTCGAGGGAGCTTTGCAGTCATGTAAAAAGTATCCTGTCTAGTTTAGAGTAATAGATATTCCCACATGGGCATCCCGTGAAAAAATGTGAGCATCGGATATTCAAAGTTAAAGAAGTCTCTACGATTTCATTTAAACAAACAAATGGGGAAAAGCAATTTGCAACCTGGTAGACAAAGTGAAATAATACACCATTTCCCCTTTCTTAAATAGAATTTACCGCAGTTTAGCCTAATAGTTGATGCAGTGAATCGTCTCTTTACAGAAATAGCCCAGCTAATCAATGCAAGGGAATGAGGCAAATAGAAACTCCCTATTTTCTTTTCTTTTTTAAAAAAATATTTATTTATCTGTTTGGTTGCACCGGGTCTTAGTTGTGACAGGCAGGTTCCTTAGTTGCGGCCCACAGGCTCCTTAGTTGTGGCATGAGAACTCTTAGTTGCGGCATGTGTGTGGGATCTAGTGTCCTGGCCAGGGATCGAACCCAGGCCCCCTGCATTGGGAGCGTAGAGTCTTAACCACTGTGCCACCAGGGAAGTCCTGAAACTCCCTATTTTCTAACCTCTAAATGATGACTACCAAGGATGCTTCCTATCAAAAAAGAAAAAAAATGCACACAATTTGCACCTCCTGATGGAGATCATCTTGCTGAAACAATCACACGCTCATTGGATCAAACCTCTAAACCAACGACTGGTTCTCAAGAAAACAAAAGACCGTGGGAAATCCTAAGGACGTCATAAATACACAGTCAGACTGTGGGAAATTATATGAGGGAAAAAGACCCTGTTTCCTTAACAAACACATTGTAAGAGGGAAAGAGAGAGATGGAGTGGGAGAATGTAATTATGAGAGAAAAGGGTGATGCCAGCCTAGTACCATGTGTGGAGCAGAGCTGGATCCTGTTTCAAAATAACAAACTATTGGGCGTCCCTGGTGGCGCAGTGGTTGGGCGTTCGCCTGCCAATGCAGGGGACACGGGTTCGTGCCCCAGTCCGGGAAGATCCCACATGCCGCGGAGCGGCTGGGCCCGTGAGCCATGGCTGCTGAACCTGTGCGTCCGGAGCCTGTGCTCCGCGGCGGGAGAGGCCACAACAGTGAGAGGCCCGCGTACCGCAAAAAAAAATAATAACAAACTATTAATAATCGTGACAATAATAAAGATGTATAAGACAATGTAGGAAATTAAACACTGATTAGATGTTTGTGGTCTTAATTATGATGGGCAACATTTTACGTGTGCCAGAGAAATTGTGGATTTATTTTTTTAATGGCTCCTATATATTAGAGAGAATTCCCCAATACCTACATATGAGTAATGGATGTTATTTTTTTTTATCACACCTGGTATTTGCTTTAAAATAATCTGAAGGGAGAAAGAAGAAACGAGGAATACGATGATGAATTTAGTTTAGCCGTGAGTTGAAAGTTATTAAAGTTGGGTGATTGGTAGATAAGAATTCAATCCGTAAACCTTTCCATTTTTTGATTATTTTCTACGTATATAAAGATGTGTAAATTTTATATATTTATATGACATATTTAAATTTTATATTAAAATTATATATAATGTGATGTTATATCTAATTTTATATGTGCATTTCCATTATGATTTATTACAGAATATTGAATATAGTTCCCTGTGCTATACAGTAGGACCTTGTTGTTTATCCATTCTATATATACTAGTTTGTATCAGATTGTCATATATATACAGATATATGTAAACTTTATACATATTTATATATAAATAATATATATCATATATAATATAATTTCTATCTGAAAGATGTAACTCAGGTGCATGCAACTGGAAACAAAATGCTTCCCTCCACACAGAGGGATTATTTTGTGGAAGTCGTGAAACTTTACATTTAATGGAATAAAATTAAAAATATATATTCAAGCACCTTCTACCAAAAAAAAAATACACCACTGTTAAGAATATATGAGTGGAGAACTAAACATTGAAACTCCATTTCAGTCCTTGAAGTTCAACTCTGGAAAACAGAGCTCTGAGGACAAACATACATTGGTCAGCTGTTTTTGTTTTTGTTTTTGTGGTACACGGGCCTCTCACTGTTGTGGCCTCTCCCACCGCAGAGCACAGGCTACGGACGCACAGGCTCAGCAGCCATGGCTCACGGGCCCAGCCGCTCCGCGGCACGTGGGATCCTCCTGGATCGGGGCACGAACCCGTGTCCCCTGCATCGGCAGGCGGGCTCTCAACCACTGCGCCACCAGGGAAGCCCTGGTCAGCTGTTTTACATGGAAGAGACTGAAGGAGGGGAGAATTCCCAGGCCTGGATGAACCAACCCTGTGGCTACCTTGGTCTCACTTCCAGCCCCCAGAACCAGGCGAGGATAGATTCTGGGCGTTTGACCCCCTCGGCTTGTGGTACTTTGTGAGACATTCTAGCAAACCAGTAGGGACTGGATTCCACCTTGGTGAGGAGAACCCTTCAGCCTGGGTTTAAGATGGCTTTGACTCCAGCATGATAACCACGAAAGAAGACACACAGTAGGTCCACGTTGGATCCAAGAGCTTGGGCACACCGGCCTGAGACCTTCCTAGTTGATCACAGCTGTGCACCTCAATCCCATGGTCTGTGCATCTCCCCGGCAGTGAGGCACCAGGAAGCTGAGAAAGATGTGACTGCTGGTTCATGGGCAAGGAGGTGGCAGTGGGGACGTGGCAGCCCCCAAGGGTCCAGCCTGTGACCACATGGCGAGTTCAGGTAGCATCATTTACACGCTGCCACGTTATTCCACGCCATGGTCCGCCCACAGCAGACACCCTATCCTCCACAAGGTCGCGTCCCATTCACAGGTATCGTGCAGCCCAGCTGGACCCACCAGAGATTGTAGGGTTCAAGATGAACCCACAACCAAAGTCTTAAAGGAGTGACACACGAACCCAGACAGCAAGGCCAGAACCTGTGGGCAGGGAAGGGGAAGTGGTCCCGCTTCCAGAACTGGGGTCTGAGATTAAGACTGAGTCTCTGGGCTCAGGCAACAGCTGGATTAGAAGAACCCCCAGTACAGCAAGAGAGCAGCGATTTTAACTTATCGGAAGGTTGAAAGAGTCCAAACCTTTAAGAAAAATGACATAAAATATTAAAGGAGATTAACTTAGTAATGCTTTGGGTTTGAGTGGGAAAACGATCTGTTTCGGTCCACAAAACGGAATTTAAAATGCAGTCCACACACAGGCATCATTTTATAGTTCTCTCTCATGGTGAAAAATATAGTAGTTTGTGTTTTTTTAATATTTTATTTTATGTTTTAAATTTTCTGGCCAAGCCGTGCGGCACGCAGTATCCTAGTTCCCCAACCAGGGATGGAATCCGCGCCTCCTGCAGTGGAAGCGTGGAGTGTTAACCACTGGACCGCCAGGGAAGTCCAAAAAATAGTATTTTGTATGCTGTGTTCTTTAATCTTCCTTTTTTCTTATACACATGCTTGGAGGTTAGTTTGCTTACTTTCAAGAGAATTGAGGACTTGGAAAATGAAAAGACCCAACCCTTTTGCCACAAATCATTTTAAATGACTGAGGATGTGTCTGAGAATGTAAATAATGTTATAAACAGCATTTATCTTTAAAAGAAAAGTTATTTAATTCAGGCTGTTACTGTATTACCATTATTACTGTGAGGTAGAGATTTTCCTTTTCACTCTTGCCTTCAATACTCCTGTTTGTTAAGCAACTAAAAATTCTAGGACATGAAATAATCCACAAGCAATATTGCCTTATATTCCAGTTTTTTTAAGAATTAATTTTACTTATTAATTCCACGAAGAAATATCCACTGATGATTGCAAGGTCTAAATACACTCTGTTTACTGTAACCTACCTAGCTACTGTTTTCTTTTAATCTGATGATTAAGCAAAATGTTACCTAGCTAACTTTCAATATTTACATCTATTTTTTTTTCTGTACTGTAAACGGCGGTAACTATCATTAAGTAGACAGACTGGATTCCTATTCTGAGGCATTCTCGACTTTCCACTGTGTGTGTTTTGTCTGACGGACCTGTATCTTGCAGTTTTAAACAGCCGATGGTTTCTCGCCACGCACTGTAGGCTGCAAGGATCAACCTTTGCCAATTGGTAAGCTCGAGCGGGGAGGCCCAGACGTTCCAATTTTCTGGAATTTAAGACTGTTTAGAGGTATCTCATTTTAAAAGTCTGCCTAGCCAGGCAGGGACACCTGTAGAGTCCCCACTGAACCGAGCTGGCGTTTCCTGAGAATGTTGAAAACTTCACCCCAAAAGAGGAGGGAAGTGTGGGCAAGAATTTACTGTAAGTTTTTAATAACCCCAGCCCAGGGGAGCTGGCAGGAAAGACGCTCCCGGCTGTAAGCACGGTGTGACGGGTGCAGATCCCTCACCATGAGTACACCCACCGTCAGAGCCCTGCCTTCGGTCAGTCACTCTTCTCGAGAACGCTTACGCCGTAACCGAAAGCGGGGGCCAGCTGCTCGCTGCTCAGAAGCCAATGAAGAGGCCAGGCTGGTGGACAGGAAAGTCTGCTTTAGTTTGGATGCCGGCAACCGGGTTGGGGGGACTCCTGTCCAAAGGCTGACTCCCCCCATCCACTGACGATCAGGGGGCAAGAGCTTTTATAGACGGACAGAGTGGGTTCCAGGCAGAAACAGCGCTGTCAGCTCTGACCGTCATCTTGAAATTGGTCATCGGTGGTCTCGTCCGCGTCATCTTGACTGTTTGAAGTACAGTTAGTCTTCAGGTCCAGGGTTGGTTTGTTCCCATTTCTTTGAGGCCGATTATGGCGGTCTTGGCGGGGTTTCAATATCTACAAGAAGCTCACAGGATGTGGCTCAGGATATGATCTACAGCCCTTGAGGAGGAACTAAAAGGTCCTTGACTTTGCTTAATGACTAAACTATTATTATTTGGTCTCCTTTGACTGTTTTCCTTCGCTTCTGCGTTTTCTCACTTCTCTGATTAAACTTATTCTTCAGCTAAACTTTTTCCACAGACGAAAGGCAGGCTGGGGACGTGGTGGGAAGGACCATAGGGTCCTGCACCGTTTCAACATTACAGCAGAGCATGAGGGGAAACAGCTTAGGCAAGAACCAGGATACAGACAAACGCACAGAATTAGTCGTTTGCACAGGTCAGGGCATCACGCGCCTTATTTCCTCTTGTTTACTGACAATTTGCCAACCGTACCTGATTGAAGAGCATCCCCCCAAATTCATTTCCACACACAACCTATGAACGTGGCTTTGTCAGGAAGTAGGATCATTGCACAGGTACCCGTGTTAAGAGGAGGTCATCCTGCATGGTAGGAGCCCTAATCCAATGGCTGGTGTCCTTACAAGAAGGGGACACTGGACACAGACACACACGGAGGGAATCAACCCTGCCCTCACCTTGACTTCAGGCTTCTGGTCTCCAGAACTGTGACCGAAGACATTTCAGTTGTTGTAAGCTGCCCAGTTTGCGGTAATTTATTACCGCAGCCCTGGGAGACAAATACACCAACCACATCAAAAAGCTCTCAACTTGTCTCACATCTTCCTTCATGGAGTCACCCCATGTCTCCTCTCCTCACTTGCCTAATTACACCCAGATCACCACACTCGCTTTCTACCTGTTCCCTGCTTCATCTTCCAGTATTTCAGTCAGCCCCATGCCTTGCACCACAGCTACCTTTCCCGAAGGATTACATGCTGACCCTTCCGTGTTATGAAATCTCTAATGGCCCCTCCACATTCTTCCCTGAAAAGTCAATATCTGATCACTTGTGTGTCAAGTCCATTTTAGTGCCCTCGCCTTGATATCTTTGGGTCTTGGAAACTTTGAATTTTTTTTTTCGCTTTCCGATGGCAAAATCTAATCTTTACGATGCTAAAACCCTGCCACGTGCAAACAAAGAACACATGTGAATATGTTTCCTGGTTTCCTAAAATAATGGAAGAATATCTTCAATGGTAAATCCAGTTCCAAGAGCATTGCAGGGACATGTGTTTGTATGGTCCATCAGGAAAAGCATTTTAAAAAAGAAGGTTAGAGGGAATTCCTTGGCAGTCCAGTGGTTAGGACTCTGCACTTTCACTGCCGAATCCATGTTGTGCAGCCAAAAAAAAAAGGTTAGAAAAAAATTACTAGTTTAGATACAAAACCTATAAACTTGAAGGTTTGTTTTCTATAGGACGGAAATCTACAAATTAAAAGGCAGCTTCACAGTATCTGGGATGTAATCAGATACAAAATAGCCACATCAAAGAGAGACATTCTGCCAAAGACTTTAAAAAAATAATCCTTGAGTGGGCTTCTTCGTTTGTTTTTCTTTTTCTTTTTTTTTTTTTTACTATTCTTTTCCATTATGATTTTTCATAGGATATTGAATATAGCTCCCTTTGCTATAGAGTAGGACCTTGTTGTTTATCCATTCTCTGTATAATAGTTTGCATCTGCTAACCCCAGACTCCCACTCCATCCCTTCCCCAATCTCCTCCCCCTTGGCATTGTTTTGTTTCCTTCATGGAGAAAAAGTCTCATGAAAACAAACATTTCTAGGGCCCATGGTGCTGTTTAATTTTATGTGTCAACTTGGCTGAGTGACAGAGTGCCTGGATATTTGACCAAAGAGGAGTCTCGGTGTGTCTGTAAGCGAGTGTCTGAATGAGAGTAGCATTTGGATTGGTAGAATGAGTGAAGCAGAGTGCCCTCCCCCGGTGTGGGTGGGCCTCATCTAATCGGTTGAAGACCTGAATGACCAAAAACGTTGAGTAATAGGGAACTCCTCTTGCCTGACTGGTTGAGCTGGGACAGCAGCCTTTTCCTGCTCTCACCATCCAACTGAAACATCCACTCTTCTTGCCTCTTGAGCCTTCAGACTGGAACTTATACCATTAGCCCTCCCGGGTCTCCAGTTTGCCCACTGCAGCCTCTGTTCTCCATGAGGATTTGCAGCCTCCGTGATCACCTGAGCCAATTTCTTGTAATAAATCTATATTTTATGTCATACCTATTCCTACACCTACACCTACATCGACACCGACATCTGTTATATCATCTATATTTATATCCACATGTCCTACTGGTCCTGCTTTTATGGAGAACTCTGACTAAAACATCTATGGCCTTGTTTGTGGTCAGTTTTTTAATCAGCCAAAGAGGCTTCCCTGAAAACAATACTTCTCCAGATATCTTAGTTTGGTGCCCCAAGGCTCATCCTTTCCCAATAGAAATCTTACCAAATGTGTTTGTGCTTTTTACGTGTTGCAGGTTAAGATAGTGGATGAGGGCTTCCCTGGTGGCACAGTGGTTGAGAGTCCGCCTGCCGATGCAGAGGACGTGGGTTCGTGCCCCAGTCTGGGAGGATCCCACATGCCGCAGAGTGGCTGGGCCCGTGAGTCATGGCCACTGAGCCTGCGCGTCCGGAGCCTGTGCTCCGCAACGGGAGGGGCCACAACAGTGAGAGGCCCGTGTACTGCAAAAAAAAAAAAAAAAAAAAAAGATAGTGGAGGAGTTAGCCAGTGACGATATGCATGTTTTTTAGAGACGCATGTCATACAATATGCACATTGTAAGCA
The DNA here is from genome assembly GCF_949987515.2 of Delphinus delphis. NCBI lineage: Eukaryota > Metazoa > Chordata > Mammalia > Artiodactyla > Delphinidae > Delphinus > Delphinus delphis. The sequence goes on from NC_082704.1 coordinate 123,594,560, forward strand.
TGAAACTCCTGGCTGTTGAGTTTCAGAGAATCAGAAATGGATTAGGAAATAAACTTGCAAATAAAGAAGACCATGTTATCTGAGATACCAGGTCATGTTAGCCAAGACTCAGTCTACTGTCATTCATGGTTATTCATGAGTACTTGTATCGTATAAATGTGTATTAGTCAAGATATTTGTATTATTCAAGATTCTCCAGAGAAACAGAGCCAATTGGAAATATATATTTACTTTAAGGAATCGGTTTGTGGGATCGTGGGAGCGCTCAACTACAAAACCTGTAAGCAAGGCTGCAGGTAAGCCTGCAGGATAGCAATCCAGCTAAGGTAGAGTTGCTTTTTCTTAGGAAAACCTCAGTCTTTGCTCTTCAGGCCTTCAACTGAGGGCATGAAACCCATCCACATTATGAAGGATAATCTGCTATACTCAAGTCTACCAACCCCATTTAAAAAAGACTCTTCACAGGAACCTGTAGATGGGTGGTTGACCAAACAATTGGGCACCATAGTCTAACCACATTGACACATAAAACTGACCATCACAAGATGTCATGCTGTTATAAAATCTTGTCAGACTTGTCCCAATGAGAATTCAACCGTGTGCCTTCTCGTTTTCACTGATGGAGTTATAAACACTTAACGTTGTTCTCATAAAGATCCATTATATCTTCATAGTCTGAGATGTATTTTTGTATACATTGTAGTTTATCACTTTGTGGCAATGATTAGTGCAAATAAGCATACAGGCAAAGACAAAGTCATATCACCAACATAGAAGAAATTGCATCACGCTGTCTCAAAAAGGGGAACATTCTAGGATACAGAGTTTGGGCTTCACAATTCCCTTCTGAAAATCATGGATTTAAGAAACCCAAACCCTTTCTCATGAAGGTGGATGTCCATTTTTAAACTGTTACTGCAACTAGGATATTGTGTTTATAAGAGTTGCACTGTTCACATCTCCTTGAAGATAAGGAGGAGATGACTGCTTGCGTTCTAACACTGGGCCAACTCCCTTAAATTTGAGACCGTGTATGTCCAGAAGCATTGAAGACCAAGCTTGACCCTTTCATGCCTCTGTCCCCCAGTAGATGAGCACACACGTAAATGCACGTGGGGTCAGGGTATGCATATTTCAAGGCAGGAATGGACTTCAGGACACGCTGAGCGCCAGCCCCCCGTTTTAGAGAGGATGGGATAAAAGCCACAGAGAGCCGGCACACAAACGTGTCAGATAATTAACGCAGGTTCTGACTCACAGAAAAGGGTCCCGATCGTGCAGTAAAGAGGTCTTTCATTCGCAGGCACTCTGTGCACTGAGATGTTCCCATTGCCACTCGACAGGGTCACCCATCATCCTCCCAGAGGGAGCAATTAATAGGTGCCTCGAATAGTTCCATAAAATGCTTATTTCTGACTTTGCTTTGGGAAATAAGATCAAAGTCAGTGGTTTCTTCTGCAGCCAAATATGTATGTATGTGTGTATGCATGTATGTAGCTATCATCTGGCTGTGTATCATCTATCTATCTATCTGTCATCTCTATATGTATTCCATCTGTCTAGCTAGCTAGGTAGCTATCCATCATCCACCTACCTATTGTATCTATCTACCTATCATTATCTATCTATCTATCTATCTACCTATTCTGTCTATCTAGCTTGCTATCAATCATCTATCTACCTATCATTATCTATCTATCTACCTATCATTATCTATCTATCTATCTATCTACCTATTCTATCTATCTAGCTTGCTATCAATCATCTATCTACCTATCATTATCTATCTATCTATCTACCTATCATTATCTATCTATCTATCTACCTATTCTGTCTATCTAGCTTGCTATCAATCACCTATCTACCTATCATATCGATCTATGTATCTATCGTCCATCTGTCTATCTACCAATCTATGTACTTATCATATCTATCTCTATGTGCATATCATATCTATCTTTCTATCATCTATCTATTATCAATCACCTTTCTCTCCATCCATCCTTCCACCTATGTACTCATTCATCTATGTACCTCTCCATGTTTCTATCTATCAACCTATCTATCATTTATCTACCTATCATATCTATCTATCATCTATTATCTATCTACCTACCTATTCTATCTGTCTAGCTAGCTAGCTAGCTAGCTATCAATCATCTATCTACCTATCTATCCATCTATCTATCTACTTATCTATCTCTATCTATCTATGTGCCTATCATATCTGTCTATCATCTATCTATTATCTATCATCTTTCTCTCCATCCATCCATCCACCTCTCCACTCATTCATCTACCTACCTATCCATGTGTCTGTCTACCCGTCTATTTACCCATGTATGTGTCGTCTTTTTGCCCTCAGTGGGATAGGCTATATCACACCGACTCAATCACACGGGGCACCTCCCAGCTTCAGAAACCCACGCCTCCAGCAGCAGCAACAGCGTGAAGGTTGAATGTCTTCTTTTGTTACTAAATGCACTCCAATATACACATCACCTTGACAAAGTTTCAGGGCCACCTTTTTGACTTATGCATTAAAAAATACTACCTCTTTAAACTGGAAAACGTTAGAATAATTACGTAGGAGGCATCCTGTGAATGATTCCTATGTTGCCTGGTGTCTTGGTAGAATTGTAAGGCGTGCCAGGAACGCAGCCGTCTGCCCATTGCTGGGTGTGTTCTGAGATGAAGGGAGGGCTGAGGGGGCTCCTTCTGCAGCACGCTTATTGCTTAGCTTGTGTCCTTGTCAAGAGCCCCTAGAGCAGCTACTTAGGCAGCATCTACCTACTCCCTCTCCAACTGGCTTTATCACCTGCAGACATCTCTCTGAATTTACCCAGAGAGGAGCCTGCAGTTTTCTTCCACGTGAGGCCACTAAGTGCTCTTCTCCTGAACTCATGGAAAGCATCCCAGTGTACCTGCTATAGTCAGCAGGCAGGACCTGCTGTCCGACCCTCATACACCCTAGGTTACGTCGAAGGGCTGATCGCAAGCTTTCATCAAGGGACGCATGCTTGAAAAATACAAACACCAACCAACGTGTTAAAGAGGCGTGAGGAGTGCAGAGAGAAGAGCATCTCCAGGTTGCAGCATCATCTGTGGACATGCCCAGGGACCAGAGAAACAAAAGCAGCTCTGCAAGCAGTGCAGAGCCAGCTCCAGACCCATTGACAATGGAGCACAAAAGCCGACCAGGAAAGACCCCAGTGACCATTCGAACTGATCCTTACCGTAAACTTTTGCCTTGGCGATCTTGTGTAACAGGAAGGCTGAAAGACGTCAAAGCAAGAGACACATCAGAATCTATCTCTAAGGGCTGTGCGTGATTCTGTGTCGGTTGATACATTTAATCATGTATCAGCAAAGCCAGTGGATACAGCTTGGATACTCTGCTCCTCAAACATGTACCCATAAGTACTTTTTTGTTCAGTGAATTACGGCAAGATAAAAGTAGATGTTTCAGAAACTACGGAGCAGCGTTTTTACTTAATTCCGTCAGAATAACTTGCAACTTTATTTAAGCAAGCAGATGGGTCCGTCGTTCATACCATCAGCTGCTAGGAACGTTGATGGATTTATAATCTGTACATATTACACAGTGTTCTTTGGATGGGATATTTTCGTTACTTGACATTCTGTGTGCATCATAATGACTGGAGTTTTGCAGAGGAATATGGGCTTTTTTAAAAAAATCTAAAACTCCCCATCCATCTATTCTTCTCTGTTACGGACTAAATTATGTTCCTCCAAAGTTCATATGTGGAAGCCCTAACTCCCAATGTGTCTATATTTGGAGATGGGGTCTTTTATTTTTCTTATTTTTTGAGGTACGCGGGCCTCTCACTGTTGTGGCCTCTCCCGCTGCGGAGCACAGCCTCCGGACGCGCAGGCTCAGCGGCCACGGCTCACAGGCCCAGCCGCTCCACAGCATGTGGGATCTTCCCGCACCAGGGCACGAACCCGTGTCCCCTGCATCGGGAGGCGGACTCTCAACCACTGCGCCAGCAGGGAAGCCCCGGAGGTGGGATCTTTTAAAGAGAAGATTAAGGTAAAATGAAGTCACTGGGGTGGGTCCTGATCCCACAGGACTGGTGTCCTTATAGGACTAGGAGATCAGGACACAGACACGCTTAGAGGGACGACCCTGTGAGGACACAGGGAGGAGACGGCCGTCTACACGGCCAGGAGAGAAGCCTCAGGAGGGACCAGCCCTGCCCACACCTGGATCTCAGGATTCCAGCCTCCAGGACTGGGAGAAATACATGTCTGTTGTTTAAGCTTCCCACTGCATGGTCCTTGTTATGGCAGCTCTAGCTAATACTCACCATTCCTGGCTCGTCCACTCTCCTGAAAGCAGCATGTATCCTCACCGCCCATTTCCTTACACAAGTCTTCCTTATGCGTGTATCTCTAGGTGACGTTTAGCAGTGGCACTCAAATTGTGGTCCCCAGACGACAGAGCCACTCTGCACAATGACCCTTCAGTCCTCGTAGGATAAGGAACCCTGCCCCCCTCCCCAGAGATGTAAAGGCACTACACTTTTTCTTTTCACAGCTGGGTTTCTCTTCATGATGAAAGCAGGGCATTAACTTACGCCACGGACCATGAAAATGCATTTATCATCTCTTAGAACTCGTCCTGGTCTACAGATGTGTGTGTTCATTATACAATATTGATTTTCTGGGTGGTTAGGAATGCAACGTGTTCCCAGCCGTGTGTGAACTTCTAGACGCTTCCATTTTTCTGCTCGCTGGTGGTTAATTTCACCTGGTCACGCACAAATCACGACTCGGCCGGAGGTTGAGATCCTTTCTCACCTCTGGAGAACTTTATTTGCGGACTTCTCGTCTGGTGGCAACTACAAGGGAAAGTGTCTCTTGCCATAAAAGTAGAACAAACAGATGGAGATAAAAGACAGCTGTTCTCAGATATTCGGTCCCTGGGAGACGGGGGAAAGAGGAGACGGTCCCTACAAGGACCCCGGTGAACTGCCCCGGGGGCAGTTACGAAGCCTGCCCTGTCTCCTCGTGACACCTGGAGACAGAGGGGGTGTCTGGTGGGGGGGGTCAGCAGGTGGGACTCCTGGGGCAGAGCACTTCACAAGCAAACCAACCAAGAAATGCCGGAGACATGGAATTAATAGACAAGGACATGAAAACGACGATGACACAGCTGATAAGGATGTCAGGAAAGAAAAGGAGAACGTGTATGTGATGAAGACATAAGTAAAGTCCCTGGGAAAGGTCCCCAAGGAAATTTCAGAGACGCGAAAAACATAGTGTCTGGTGGTCTCCATCTTGGCCACAGAGCTGTCGTGCCGCCGTGCTCTGTGTCGCCCCCCGGCGGTGGCCCCAGCCATGTTCTCCCTGTCCTTCCGCCTCTGCTTCCATGTCACTGTCCCTGGGAAGCATCCCTGGGTCCCTTGGACGCAGCTGTGCTCGCCTTCTCCTGGCCCCTGTTTCAAAACTCCCTGAAATACAACATGGCTCTCCCTGCCTTTGGGGGCTTGTGCTTAGCTACAAACCGCTAAGGATGGTGATCTCGTCCTTCATCCACAGACGGCTGTCTGTCCACACGTCACCCACCCAGAGGGCTTGCTGGGAAGCCGGGGCCAGTGTGTGCATCTGCTAATTAAACCGTTCGTGGAGGATGCCTGCAGCTATGGAGCTGAAGTATCAGAATACTCTGTACATATATACACGCATATCAAAATGTGCCTATGTAAACAGATGCTCGTCTATATAGATTCATATAAATACGTATGCATGTGTGCATATATAAGTATACACTGATGCATGTGCTTATTTATATATGTACGTATTATGTGTGGATATACATACGTATATGCTACTTTAGGGAAAATATTTCTATATTTTTGGGGGGGTTTGTGACAGCAGGAATTTATTATCTCACAGTTCTTTTTCAAAGTTTTTTATTGGAGTACAGTTGCTTTACAATGTTGTGTTCTGTATTATTTTAAACATAATTATTGTATTTTCCATGGATAATAGAAGCATTTTTTTTCTTTTTTGGGCTGTACCGTGCAGCTTTGCAGTTGCAGTTACCTTGCAGTTCCCTGACCAGGGATCGAACCTGGGCCCTCGGAAGTGAGAGCGCAGAGTCCTAACCACTGGACTTCCAGGGAAGTCCCGGTATAGATTTTTATGTACTTACACATATTTACAGATAAATATCTATACACATATGCCTATGCTTTTTATATGCACATTATACATTTATATATTTATATACGCACGTGCATTTCGATATGCTTCTATTTTCCACTGAAAATCCAATAACTATGTTTAAAATGAAACAGGAATATTGTTTCCTAAAATAACTCCTGCACATAAATAGAGCTTCAAGATCCAACCGTCACTCTCTGGACCTGAGAACACGTTTGTGTGCGTCTGTGTGTATGTTTTTGCCACATTACCTTGAATGAGCTGGATGCAGTCGGGGTTTGACGCACGGGTCCTGCAGCCCAGCTACTGCAGTTCAGGTTCTCGGCTTCCTAAGGCTGTGCCCATGGGCTGGGCCATCCCTGCTCAGCGCCTGGTCCTGTAAAAGTAAAAGGGAGAGAAACATAACCCTCCTCACTCTCTTCCCGGGAGGTGATACTGGGAGATGCTTGGAGCAGCGTCCACTCCCACTGAGCCCTGGGTGTGAAGGGCTCTTGTTGTTTTGTTAGGGCCCATTGAAGAAAGTTGCTTTTCCTTCATAAAATCTGTGAGCCGTGAGAGCTGAGAATGGCTCCCAGGTGCCTCACCCTGCAAAGATGTGTTTGTGATTTGGGGATCTGCTCCATTTTCACCAAGAAGTTTTCTTTGTTCTGTTTCCTTGTCCTTCCATTCTTTCGCTTTCCTTTCTTTTCCTTCAAGGACAGCATCACTTAAAAACGAAAAATAAATAAAAGGTTAAATACCGTATACATTGGAGCAAAGCTAAAAGTACTTTTCTTTTTTGGGCCTCGCTGCTCAGCTTGTGGGATCTTAGTTCCCCGACCAGGGATTGAACCCAGGCCCTGGCAGTGAGACCACAGAGTCCTAACCAGAGTCTACAGCAAAGCTAAAAGTAAATCTCCGAGTAAGATTTTCAGTTTCCAATTTTTTGTCCAATAACAAGTTGGTAACACAATCTCTGTGGTTGATTATTCCAGGCATCTAAAAATTTATGTTCCATATTTCCTGAGGAGAGAGTATACATAGTCTTTCTACACAGATGGATTTTAAGCATGCATGACGATCCATGAAGTATGAACAGAGACTAAAGATGCTGGTGAGTCAGCAAAACCCAGATTTTGAAACAAAACCTAAATTTCCAAACCTAAATTTTAAAAATAGAAAATAACGCTTGCCCTGGTTATCATAAGGGAAGCACGTAATTTTCAGATGGGGGGAAAATAGTTCAAATCAGGAGTTGGCCCCCAAAGGTTTAAAGTAACTGATCACGTAGGCTACATGCCATTTATCAGGTGATTCAACAGAAAGGGAAACTGACGGATGACCTGGTTGGATTTATCCCTGCCACCCGCCACATCTTTGCTGCCTGTGTGATGGAGAAACCAAACCTTCAGCACTTTCTCATCATGGGACAGGAATCCTTGACTCACAGATGGGCATCACGGCAAGAATTATAAAGAGCTTGCGTGGTCCTCAGGCAGACCTGGGCAAGGGCTCTGTGAGGGATGGAAGCCAGTTGGCTTTTTTTCTCCCTGCTGTACAGATGGCCTTTGGGCTGGACAGAGCTGAGCTGGTGCCCAGCAGGCAGAATGGAGAAGCAGCAGCAGGGCACATAAGGTCGGTGAAAATCCTCAGGGGAAAAATACACACTACGGACATGTCGGCTGCCACGTGCATTTGAATCAGCTGCAAAAGGGCTGATGTTCTCAACGCAGCATGCCGAACAACTTACGCTAAAATAAAAACAGAAAACCTCACCAAGGAACAGCTCGGAGCAGTTCTGCACAGGGCCATTAATGAAAAAAAATGTCGTTTATTCCTCACACGAGTAAGATGTGTCCTTTAAGTAATGAGACCCAAGTTTTTCTGATAAAATTATTTTTATTTAAAAAGGCAATCCATGGGCTTCCCTGGTGGCGCTGTGGTTGAGAGTCCACCTGCCGATGCAGGGGACACGGGTTCGTGCCCCGGTCCGGGAAGATCACACATGCTGCGGAGCGGCTGGGCCCGTGGGCCATGGCCGCTGAGCCTGCGCGTCCGGAGCCTGTGCTCCGCGGCAGGAGAGGCCACAGCAGTGAGAGGCCCGCGTACCGCAAAAGAAAAAAAAAAAAAAAAAAAGGCAATCCATGATTAAACGGCAGGCCAACAAGACATTTGTATGCAATGATGTTGGCAATATTATTACTGTGACTTTTTCAGAAAAAAGAAAGCATTGGCATTATGAACGAATGATCCTAAAACTTTATACTTTGTCACAATAATTCCATTTAATGGACTGTATTGCAGTAAAATACCAAAATGATAAAGTTGAGACTGCAAAGAGTCCCATAAGGAAAGTTTATATATACTTTTTAAATTTTATTTATTTTTGGCTGTGTAGGGTCTTCGTTGCAGTGCGCGGGCTTCTCATTGCAGTGGCTTCTCTTGTTGTGGAGCACGGGCTCTAAGCGTGCAGGCTTCAGTAGTTGTGGCACGTGGGCTCAGTAGTTGTGGCTCACGGGCTCTAGAGCACAGGCTCAGTAGTTGTGGTGTAAGGGCTTTGTTGCTCCGTGGCATGTGGGATCTTCATGGACCAGGGCTCAAACCTGTGTCCACTGCATTGGCAGGCAGATTCTTAACCACTGCGCCACCTGGGAAGTCCCTCATAAGGGAAGTTTAAATACGGAAAGCTAAATATCATGGTTTTCAGGTATGAGGTGGACCATTAAATTTACTCTCATTATGGAATCTCTGCAGGTACAAAATAATCCTTCAAAAGACAAATATGACATGAGAAAAAAATGCCAATATTATTTTGAACGAAAGAAACTATTCTAATGTGCACACCTGCATATCTTGCCATCAGTTTAAAAAAATACAGAAATACCAATAAATGCTAAAAGAAATAAGACAAAATATATGTGATTATGTGATCCCTTTTGTGTTCTTTCTCCCCATTTTATGTTTTCGAATTTCATATTCCGTACTTTGTACTAGAAAATAACAAAAAAGAAGCGTAGATTACCTTGTGTGAAAGCACATGATGCCGTTGCCTTTATAATTTTGATAGATTCCCAAAAGAAAAAGATTAAATATTATCTAAAGTATATAAGAGTTTTACAGTGTGATTTTCGGAGAAAAGAAAGGAAGAATTCCTTAAACATATCTGGGTGTCCTTTCCCATTTTTGAAGATAATTTGTAATGTTATTTCCCAAAATTGTGAAATGGCATTTAGAGATGACAGATATACTAGCCTCAGGAGGCTCCACGCAGCCACTGAAATGGGTGAGATGCTCTCATTCTTAACCAGAGACAAAGGTTTTGGCTGGAGATAAAGATACAGTTCAGAAAATTATATGATACATGGTTTAAAAAAATAAAATTAGAGTCCTCATTTTCCCACATGGAAAAGAAATGATTGGAAAATGGAGATATTTTTGTGAAATTATCTACCAAAGAATTAAGAATGTTATAGAACACAGATAATATCATGTTGCTACATTCTTTTCTTTCATGTAGTAATCAGGAAAGGATATTTGAATTTGGGGTCAAGGTACAATTTCATTTTCTTTGTCATGTTTTTCAAAGTGTCCGCACATCGCTGAGCTTGACTTACATAAGTGAATGCATTTAATTTGAAGAAGAAAGTATTAGAAAATAAATGACCACTTACAGTTATATCTAAATTATACAATTATCATGAATACAAAAAGAAATAGAGTTGCCCACCAGAACAGTGTAACTTTTTGTACTATACTTTAAAAACATTACTACAGTTTTGGGTGCGAGGTAATTTGTTTCGTTTCTGCGCTACTTTTCAACCAGTAAATTCACTTTCAAAATGCAAATGAACTGACTAAAACAAAAGAAACCGTAGTCTGAATATCACCTCTCTCACACCTGACTGTGTGCTCCCCGTGAAACCCACAGACTGAGTAATTGTTTCTTTTCATCACATTTATTTTTTCTTTAATTGCTTTTGTTTGCTCTATGCAGACTGAACCTTGGAAACTGGTTACTTGCTTTGAGAATCCATTCAGCAAGGCAAAGGAGAGACTGCTTATTATATACAAAAATCATTTAAATCCACCCAAGATTCAAACCACCTAGACAAGCGTGCCTTTCTTGTTTTATACTTCCCTCCTTCGATATAATGTTAATTGTAATAATTTACTCTAGATGTGTCTCTATGGTATAATAGCACTGATACAGAGTATCTAAGAGCATGGAGTTGATTACCAGTTACAGTAACACATGTGGAGATGCCAACCCTGTATTTACTATGTATACACAGATCTGAAAATAACATGTTTTGTCAGCAGCTTTCGTCAGGAAACAGCTCTTTGCAGGGGAAAAAGTTCTCTGCTGGAGGCCCCTTTTCTTGTTACTTTAGCAAAGCTACATTGTAACTACCACATGGCATGTAGGATCTTAGTTCCCCAACCAGCGATCAAACCACAGCCCCTGCAGTGGCAGCGCTGGAAGCTCAGAGTCTTAACCCCTGGACCCATACTGCCAGGGAAGTCCCCTAATTAACTTTTTTAAATTAATTAATTAATTTATTTATGGCTGTGTTGGGTTTTCGTTGCTGCACACGGGCTTTCTCTAGTTGCGGCGCGTGGGCTTCTCATCGTGGTGGCTTCTCTTGCTGCGGAGCATGGGCTCTAGGCATGCGGGCTTCAGTAGTTGTGGCACGCGGACTCAGTAGTTGTGGCTTGTGGACTCAGTAGTTGTGGCTTGCGGGCTCTAGAGCACAGGCTCAGTAGTTGTGGTGCACGGGCTTAGTTGCTCCACGGCATGTGGGATCTTCCTGGACCGGGCCTCCAACCCGTGTCCCCTGCATTGGCAGGCGGATTCTTAACCACTGTGCCAGCAGGGAAGTCCTCCCCTAACTTTTAAATCAGGCGCCTGCATGCCCTACTCATCTCTGGCCCTAGCACACCTCTCACATCTTTTAGTCACACAATACCTTGCCTAAACTCTTGATTCTTTCCATAGATCAAAGAAGTAGAAATGAAAAATAAGTAATTAACAGATGACCAGATCTCTTCCCTAGCTTCCCCTTCAGTAATCTCGTGAACAGACTGTGTGAACAATATAGCATCTAAAGAAAAATCACAAGTCAGCAAAGCCTGCACACAGTGTGGGATGGTGATGACTCTGACCCCCCCCCCCCATCTCAATGAGTAACTGAAATTACTTCCCTTTTTCTTTTTAAAATATTTCACGGCCGAGTAGAATCTTTGGAGCTGGATTTTGGGAACACTGCGTCCGCCTTCTCTGCAGACTGCTGTCTTTCTGATTAGAAGCAACATGAAAGTGTTGGTTTTCCTTTCTACCAACACTCGCCTCTCAGGTATTGATTTCTGAGCTGTAAGCAGCCACATCTGAGTTTGGTAACAGATTCACCATAACCTTATTAATATCTGCCTGTGGAACTATGACTGTAGCAGCTGACACTTGAATCAAAGAGAAGGGAGAAAACTGGATTATCCTGGTGCTTTCCCACGTGTTCTGAATTACTCCCTCAGCCCTTCCTTGTTTGCTTCCAGGCACCAAACAGAATATTGGGCTCACCTGTCCTTCCTCCATGCCATAAATCAGCCATCTTCCCTGGGAGCCCTAAATTCCTTTTAATAACACCAATAACCAGAAAGCAAGAGTTCAGTATTAATTGTTTAATTTCTTCTGTGGTGTCATTGCTTCTAAGTCTTTCTAGTGAACTGAGTTAAGGTCTAGACTTTTTTAGAAATGATGAGCTTGTATTAACATTTTTACTTGAAATTTAGCATTACAGTACTTTTCTTAACAGATTTTATTATTTTGTATGGTTTTTTTAACTGAAGTAGAGTTCATTTACAACATTATGTTAGTTTCAAGTGTACATCAAAGAGATTCAGTTATAGCTATATTTTTTTAGATTATTTTTCATTATAGGTTATTACAAGGTATTAAATATGTTTCCCTGTGCTCTACAGTAAATCCTTGTTGCTTATCTATTTTATGTAGTGTGTTTATGTTAATCCCAAACTCCTAATTTACCCCTCTCCCGCACTCCCCTTTGGTAACCATAAATTTGTTTTCTAAGTCTGTGGGTATGTTTTTGTTTTGCAAATAAGTTCATTTGTCCCGTATTTTAGATTCTACATACAAGTGATATCATATGATATTTGTCTTTCTCTCTCTGACTTACTTCACTTAATATGGTAATCTCTAGGTCCACCCACATTGTTCCAAATGGCATTATTTCATTCTTTTTATGGCTGAGTAGTAATTCCATTGTATGTATGTACCACATTTAAAAAAATAAATGTATTGTATTTATTTATTTTTGGATGCATTGGGTCTTCGTTGCTGCATGTGGGCTTTCTCTAGTTGCGGCGAGCAGGGGCTACTCTTTGTTGCGGTGCGTGGGCTTCTCATTGTGGTGGCTTCTCTTGTTGCAGAGCACGGGCTGTAGGCATGCGGGCTGCAGTAGTTGTAGCACGTGGGCTCAGTAGTTGTGGCTTATGAGCTCTAGAGCACAGGCTCAGTAGTTGTGGCGCACAGGCTTAGCTGCTCTGTGGTATGTGGGATCTTCCCAGACCAGGGCGCAAACCCGTGTCCCCTGCATCAGCAGGCGTATTCTTAAATACTGTGCCACCAGGGAAGCCCCTGTACCACATCTTCTTTATCCATTCATCTATCAAAGGATATTTAAGTTGTTTCCATATCTTTGCTATTGTAAATAGTGCTGCGATGAACATTGGGGTATGCGTGTATCCTTAGAATTAGAGTTTTCTGTTATTTTTTATTTGAACCTCTCTTCTCTTACACTGAAAGGCTTAGCTCCTAATAATATCTCTTTATCTTTTTAAGTTGAAATTTGTGTTGTTATCACCATAGCTTGTTGTCATTGTTTTAGTTATTTGATATAAAGTTAAATCCCTTATTTAATTGTTGGTAGTAGTCATTTTTTTTAACTCTTTGATTTAATTTTAGTTACATATACAGTAAAATGTTCATATGGTGTGAAAGTCAAAACTTAATAAAGACTTATCCTTAGAAAAATTTCACCCAGCCGTATGTTTCACCCTAGTTCCTTCCAGGTTCTTAGAATCTCTTCATGAAGCCAGTTTTTGGGGCGTTTTTTTGGTTAAAAAAAAAGCACATTTATGTTTGTTGTTATAAATATAATCTTAATCTAGGTTTTAAAGAGAGCCTCATTTATTACAAAAAATGTTTTGCTGAAACATAATCATAAGGGATTATTTGGAAGTAAGGAACATCACTACTTAAATAATTATATTTCAGCAAAAAGGCATTTGGGGATAAATTAGAATTAGTTCATAAGTAGAAGTATGTATTTTTTGTTCTTGTTATTTAAGTTATGTTTAGCAATGTATGTTTTATACATTTTTTATAGGTCTACCTACTTTCTATGCAGTTACATTCATTCCTTTTACTATTCATTTAACTCTTTTATGGTAATCGTTCCCACAATCATGATATGGAACAGTTTTGTCACCTCAGAATTTTTCTCTGTGCTCCTTTGTACTGACACTTTCTCCCATAAGTTTTTATTTCTTTAGGGTAAACACCCAGGAGTGGGGTTGATGATTTGAATAAGGACAGGCTAAACTTTGTCAGAAACTGACAAGCTAGATTCCGAAATGCCTGGACCATCTTGTACCCCGTCAGCCATGAATGAGAGTTACAGTTTTTCTGCATCCACGTCAGTTCTTGGCGATGTCAGGTTGATGTTTCCGGAGTTTTTGTTTTTGTTGTTCTTTTGAAACATTCTGAGTGCAGTGGTAACCCAGCTGCTTGTATTTTGCATTCCTCCGTCACTAATGATTTTGAGCATCTTTTCATGTGCTTACTTGCCTCCTATACATATATCTTCTTTGGTGATATGTTGAAATCTTTTATCCAGTGAGTACTATTAACTGGGTGATTTGTTGTCTTTTTATTGAAGGTGGAGGGTTCTTATGCATTAAAGATCGGAGGCCTTTTTCAGATACGTGTTTTGCAAATACCTTCTTTCAAACCGTGGCTTATTGTATTTTATTTTCTCAATGGCATTTCTTTTTCTTTTATGGATCATGCTTTTGCGGTCAAATCTGGAATATATTTGTCTAACTAATTCCTACTTCAAAGGCTTAATCGTATCAACAGGCTTGAGGGGAAGGACAAGATGATGAATGATGAATGTCTTAAGCAGGTAATTAGCAAAGAGTTGAAAAAAGTCTTTTCTTGTAAGCAGGCTACAGATAGACTTCATGCTAAATGCATTAATGCCATCTGTTAGTGGAATGTTTCTTTAGCATAGAATGATGTGGTAAGGATAGACCTGTCTGGCCAAGATTGCTTAGGCTAGATACCTAGAGTCAGTGGATATATGAGACATGCATTTAGGGAAAATGTCTCATGACCTGTGTAACCGTCAGAGTGAAAAGGAGGCTGTCCCATCACCGAAATATTCCATTGAATAAACAGGAATCTGTAAACCTGGAGTAAGGTGTAAGAAATGCATACAATGTTGGTTTTAAGGATGAACTTTTGGACTACCTCTGTTGAGCTTGTATAAACATAATAGGATTCCACGTATTAGAAATAGGCAAATGGAGGAAAATATGTTTGAGAAAGACATTGTAGTTTGATAAAGCCTGCTCTCCTGGCAGACGTAGCAAAACTGCATGGAGATGCCATTGTGTTGCCCATCTGGAAATCCTTTTCTCTTGCTCTCTCATGTGACACTCTCCCTACTGGTTTATAAAGTTACAACATATAAAGAAGTTGTGACGTGTAACTTTAAGTGCACATTGATTTCGAAACTGCCCCTGGCGATCGTGCATTAATCTAAATCGCTTTGCATCTATGTGTCCCCAGTGAAGAACTGTTTTAGCTTATGGCTATCAGAGATTTGGAGATAAAAAACACAGTCTTTAACCACACTTGTGGTAGCAGACGAGCTCAGTCTAGATTATGGATCTTTAAAGAGTCATTTTCCCAAAGATTAATAGTTATTACTTATACCCCAGTGGTATCTAAAAGGATCGCCTTGTCATCGCTACACATGGTTCTGTTTATGGACAGATACACACACACACACAAGTATTATTTTGTTTCTATATAATTTATGCATATAATTTTATACACACACATACAAGTATATATAAATATGTACACATGTGTGAACATATGTTAATATTTGTGTATATACTTTTATCATATATAATATATATGCATACATATTGATATATGTTCATATATATAGTCTAGTATATATATTTGTAGTATTTGTATGTATTATATATATATATATATATATATATATTTTATATAAGAATTCCAGGACTTCAATCCAAATAAGAATCTACAATTTCTATATATACCATATATATGTTCTAGTATAGATATATGTTCTACTCTATATATTTATGTTCTCATATATATATTCTAGTATATACATATATCATATATATGACTTGGTATATATATTTAATATATACATTTTTACGGTTCATATATTTTATATATATATAAAAATATTAGAAGTCCAGGACTTCAATCCAAATGAGAATCTACAATTTCTAGAAAAAAGTGTATCAGAGCCGTAATATCCTTTATGCCCATTTTGACACATGGCTGTAAATAAATCATTTACAGATTAACATTATCTGACACTCTTGGGTATCATCTAAGTAGAATTGAAATCAGAAGCCAGGGTCAGAAAAAAAAAATAAATGAATTTCATTTGGTAAATGAGCCAAAACATGAAAAAATAACCCAACCCAACCTCCGGCTTCTGCAGCAAAAATGACAAGTACCCAATGTGAACACGCGTAGAAGGTTCTGGTTCTATATTAGGCACGTGGTTTGCTCCTAAGAACTAAGAAAAGTGTAGCAACATTTCATTCCAAGGGCCCTTTAAGAAATGACCCTCTCTCAGCACTTTCAGGATCCGATCGAAGAACCAAAATCCCCAGGGTTCGTCCAGGACAATGACTCTACATGCCCCCAAAGAGTAGGGATAAAGCAAACAAATGTCCTGATTACATATGGACAAGGCTGTCTATCTTTGGGACGTAATTTAATAAAGCAAGAGAAAACCTCCGAAGTTATTTGTTGGAAACAAAACTCTCAAGCTTGTTCATCTGACTCGTGGGCCACTGCTTCATTTATCTCTTGAAACCGAAAGGACAAACCTATTTTTCTTCCTCTTCTGAAGGCTTCTCTGAAGAGAAACCTGCCCAGTCCTGTCAAACAATCAAATATTTTGCCTTGGAAAGGATGTCGTAAGGGAACCGCAGCTTAGCATCCTGAAATGCGATTATGACCATCCCCAAATTCCATTCCCAGAGCCATAAATCTTACCCTGCTTTACTGCTGCTTGTGGTTTAGATTCACCCGACTAGAATGACAAGAGACCCACATTGAAAGGTGAACCATGAATGTCCAGCTTCTACCTGTCTGTCCAACATTGCAAGACAACGTAGTAACAAGGCAATTTTTGGTTTCCGTGGATGCAGACATCATCTCTTTCCAAGTAGCATATAATTAAATTGCCTTTGGGTCAAAATATGTTTCCATCATGCTTGTTGTTGAGTCTCTTAGCGACAGAGTCTGATTAAAGATCCCAAACTTAAAGTATTTCAGGATCCCTAGTAAAGATGCAACCTCGTTTCCCTACTGGTGAAACAAACGTACACAAGTGTACTTTGCATAAACATTTAAATACATGGGTAAACTTCAATAATCAGAGAGCATGACATAAATTAAATCCTCCACGTTTTGTTGAGATAATTGGTTTGCCATTTCACAGGATGGCTCAGGACTATTAGTTCCCCAAAAACGAAAACGTTATTTTTATTCATAATAGCAAGTTACAAAGAACACATGTAGCTGTGTTTGCTCTACCTGCTCAGGGTTTAAGTATTTCACTTGCAAGTTAGCAGCTGAATGTTATACTTATAGGTGGAATAAAATACTTGCAAAGGTGCTTATACAAATGCTTATAAAGGCAGCATTTAAAGCACTGTTCTTCATGCTGTGTCCTTCAGAAAGGGTAGGGAAAAGAAGTACACTGTAGGCATACTCCTAATGTGTTAACTGTTGGATTGGATAAGCCAGGAGCATCTGTAAAGCTCATTCTGGAAAAATGTTTTGAAACAGATGTTTGTTGCAATTAGGAGGTATGGTTTGGTTTAATAAAACGAAGATTAGAAATACATTTTCCTTTATCAATTGTATTATTCATATTTCCTAAGACTATAATGGGTCAAATCATAAAACTGTCATTCCTATAGGTCAAAAATGACAATTCCATGTGCTTAAACTAGACAATGAATGCTCAGATATATTCTGAGGATTCTGGGACTAGTAAAGTCCCCGTTTCAGTAGCTGGGAACTTGCGATTTGTGTTATAAAAATTTTATCAGGATTATAGGGTATTTCCGGATTCTGTTATGCCTGTCTCCTAAAAAAAGAATGAAGGCGACATCAGAAAAGAGATGGTTTACTGCGTTTCTTAAAAATTAAACCAGATTATTAGAAACCTACATGCCACCATTATAAAACCCTGTCATTTTACAAGACTATCAGGGACATTAATGTAAACAGGGTTTATGACTCCAGGCCGCTGTCAGCATTTCCATGCATGAAAAACAAAAATAATGCAATATAATAAAAACTGAATTTTAAAATTATAAAATATATAAAGTATAAAGTTATGTAGAATTATAAATTATCCAAAGTCATAAAAATTTATAATTTATATAAAATATCCAAATTATAAAAAATTATCCAAAAACCAAGGAAGGGGCAAGCATCCATCTGTAGTAGCATTAAGTTATAGAAGAAGGAAGCTTGTAGGGGACACTGTTTTTAGTGAGTTGGGGAATAATTGATCCCTGTGATTATATTTCAAATTTTGATTATGAAGAAATGTTATTTGAAAATCAGTTAGAGACACTCATAACCAACAAGTGTCTGAACAATATTGCATGTAAAAGAAAAATCAGTCTTCTAACTTGGAATGTCTATGCTGTTAGATACATCCTTTGGATTAATTCATCAGGGTGGGGTAGAGTATAAATTAAGGAATGAACTGCACGTAAAGATATTTCTAGAGTACATATGAACAGTTATCATAGGAATGCATCATTTGAGGTGGTTTATGTCTAAGCTATATATTTTATTTATTTGTTTGTTTATTTAATGTATTTATGGTTGGGTGTTCATTGCTGCAGGCAGGCTCTCTCTAGTTGCGGCGAGCGGGGGCTACTCTTCGTTGCAGTGCGCGGGCTTCTCATTGCGGTGGCTTCTCGTTGCAGAGCACGGGCTCTAGGCACGTGGGCTTCAGTAGTTGTGGTGCACGGACTCAGTAGTTGTGACGTACGGGCTTAGTTGCTCCGTGGCACGTGGGATCTTCCCGGACCAGGGCTTGAACCTGTGTCCCCTGCATTGGCAGGTGGATTCTTAACTACTGCACCACCAGGGAAGTCCTAACCTGTATGTTTTTTAATGGAAATCAGGGTGGAGAATCAAGAAGACCCCCTTCAATGTGGGTGTGCTTGAATTTATAATTAGATTTTTTCCTTAATCTTGACCAAAGAGCAGGTTTAGGATTTGACGCCTGGATAGAATTCACTTTTGATTTCCAAATACGGAGTTTAGAACTTTTTCATGTGAGCGTGAGCTGCATCCACGTGAAGTGTTCAACTATTTTAGATGTTTCCTGCACGTTTGTATAACGGGGATATCACAAACATATTTGATGGGATTGTTGGAAAGACTAAAAGTACGTTCAGAAGACAAAGTGCCTGGAATATAGCAGTTTCTCATTAAATGGTACTTTGTTGCCCCATCTTTCTGCATCAAGAAAACAGGCTGCATGCCTAATGCCATCCGAAGCATGGAGTTGGTCCTAGAGGTCAACCTTCAAGAGCATCCTCACGTACCATTGCAACTTTTAGAAAAAAAGCTCACACATGTACTTGCAAACCTTGCTCGTTGGCCACTAGCAGCTTGCTTTCATGTGAAAAGCAATACATCGTAAGTTGACACTAGTATGTGATTCCATAATTTAAAAAAAAATAAGGAATTTAGTGATAGGGCAAATGGTATCCTCCTGAGGATTTTCTCATGTGCCCTGAGAAACTGCTGGACCCTCATGGGGGTTGCATTTGGAACTGGCCAAACTGGACTGTGTCACCAGAGAAGTCTAAGACATGATCAGAAACCTCAGAGGAACTCTGATGTAACAGAAACAAAAATAAACAAGTGGGATTATGATAAACTAAAAAGCTTCAGCAGGGAAAGGAAGCAGTCCACAAAATGAAAAGGCAACCTATGGAATTGGAGAAAATATTCAAAAGCCATATATCTCATAAGGGGTTAATATCTTAAATATATAACAAACTCATATAAATCAATAGCAGAAACAAACCTGAAAAAAAACCTGATTTTAATATGCGTAAAGGACGTCTCTCCAAAGAAGACATCTAGAGAGCAAACTGGTACGTGGAAAGATGCTCAACGTCACTAATCATCAAGGAAATGCAGATCAAAATCTCAATGAGATTTGACCTCACCCTGGTTAGGATGGCTGTTATTAAAAACACAAGAGGTGACAAATGCTGGAGAGGGTGTGCAGAAAAGGGAACCCTCCTACACTGTTGGTGGGAATGGAAATCGGTGCAGCCGGTATGGAAGACATTATGGAGATTCCTTAAAAAACTAAAAATAGAGCTACCATATGATCCTGCCATCCCACTTCTGGGCATATATCTGGAGAAAACTCTAATTCAAAAAGATACATGCACCCCTATGTTCATAGCAGCACTATTTACAACAGGCAAGACATGGAAGCAACCTAAGTGCCCATCGACTGATGAATGGATAAAGATGTGGTATATGTACACAATGGAATATTACTTAGCCATAAAAAAGAATGAAATAATGCCATTTGCGGCAACATGGATGGACTTAGAGATGACCATACTGAGTGAAGTAAGTCAGACAGAGAAAGACAAACATCATATGATATCACTTACATGTGGAATCGAAAAAAAATGACACAAATGAACTTATTTACAAAACAGAAATAGACTCACAGACATAGAGAACAGTCCCACTTCTGGGTATTGATTCCAAGGAACTGAAATCATTATCTCAGAGAGGTATCTGCACACGTCTGTTCATTGCACCATTATTCAGTAGCCAAGATATAGAAAGAACCCAAGTGCCCATCAACAGACAAATGGGTAAAGAAGAAGATGAGATATAATACACACACACACTGGGATTTTATTCAGCCTTTAACAAAGGAAATTTTGCAATTTTCAACAACATGGATGGACATAAAGGATATTAGGCTAAGCGATATAAGCCAGACACAGAAAGACAAATACTGTGTTATATCACTTATATGTGGCGTCTAAAATAACTAGACTCAAAGAAGCAGAGAGTAGAGTGGCGGTTGCCAGGAGGTGAGGGGAGGGGATTGGGGAACACTTCAGTTATGCAAGATGAATAAGTTCTGGAAATCCACTCTTCAGCAAAACTACAGCAATTTAAAAACAAAAACGAAAAAACGTTGCAGCCTGTCCAATAGTTCTCAGCTCTGAGTTTTTAAATAGGTCTTATCGTACCTGCAACTCAGAGTCAGGTGTAACACAAGGCAGGGGGATGAACCCTAAATCGCTGGGGAAAGATGTGCGGTCAGCAAAACTCAGTCTCTTCGTACAGCATGGGATTCCGTTTTCATTTCCATCCAGTTGAGTTCTAAGCCACAGCATGGCCCACACTGGAAGGGCTGGCAGATGGCTTTTACCTGAAGTGCGATATCGCAGAGTTTGCAATTAAACCCGCTGAACCCCCGTTGCCTTGGGGTGCAGACATCATTTGACACGTTGGTGTGACAAATTCTAAAGCGCTCACTTTCCCCAAACATCTATGTGCCTCGTCACAAAGGACAGGGTGGCAGTGGTTTTCTCACCCCCATCCTAGCTCCAGACAGGGAGGCATCACAACAGGACTTGCAGACTCACCCCCGTCGGTCCCCCCGCCTTGTTGTGACCATTTTTATAAGAGATGGCTACATGGCTTGTGTGTCTAGAAATCATTATCTTTGTGTTCCGGAGCTCAGCACTTTACAGCCAAAATTCTCCTTCAGGCTAGACAAACAACATCTTGGTTTGAGATTGCCCACTGCCTCCAAACGTTTAAAACCCATCACTGGGGCCACATCACAGTGATATTGGAACAGAACACTGACATTTTTCATATGAATTTCCTGGTGTTATATATTTGTGGAATTGCATAAGTCTGAGTGAATGTATATGTGTGTATCTGTTTCTAATTTTGCCTTTAAATTAATTAAAAGTAAAAAGCATTTTAAACATGCCCCAAACATCCTCCATCGTAGATGGGATCTAATTTGGGTTAAATAGGGGAAGGGTTTTTTGTTGGTTGGTTTGTTTTTGCTTTATGAAACTATAACTGATTTTTAAATACTGTGTTAGTTTCAGGAGTAAAGCATAGTGATTCCTTTTTTTTTTTTTTTGCAGATTGTACTCCATTATAAGTTATTACAAGATAATGGTTATAATTCCCTGAGCTATACAGTGTGTCCTTGTTGTTTATCTCTTTTATATATAGTAGTATGTGTCTGTTAATCCCCTAATCCTACATGATCCCTCTCCCCACTTTCCCCTTTGGTAACCATAATTCAGTTTTCCATGCCTGTGAGTCTATTTCTGTCTTGTAATTAAGTTCATGTGTGTCACATTTTAGTTCCACATATAAGTGATATCCTATGATATTCGTCTTTCTCTGTCTGACTTCACTTAGGACGATCATCTCTGGGTCCATCCACGTTGCTGCCAATGGCATTACTTTATTCTTTTCATGGCTGAGTAAGAGTCCATTGAATATATGTACCTCATCTTTGTTATCCATTTACCTGTTGATGGACACTTAGGTTGCTTCCATGTCTTGGCTATTGTAAATAGTGCTGCTGTGAACATTGGGGTGCATGTATCTTTTCAAATTAGAGTTTTCTTCAGATATATGCTCAGCAGTGGGATTGCTGGATCACATAGTAACTCTGTTGTTAGTTTTTTGAGGACCCTCCATCCTGTTCTCCGTAGTGGCTGCATCAATTTCCATTCCCACCAGCAGTGTAGGAGGCTCCCTTTTCTCCACACCCTCTTCAATAGGGAAATACTTGACATCCTCTATATCATCTTTACAAAGAGTATTTCATTGTTTGCTTTGTCAGCCCTATCGGTTCTGTCTTCCGTGGATTCACACATGCAGAGTATTGAGATACGTGGTTTGTTATTCCTGAAATTGAAGACCATGGTTTGTATCGTTATAAATTCATCCTATTTCTTTGGCCTGTATGTTGTTTCTTCCTGGATGGGTGTTTGTGCATCTGTCCTCCTGGAGCAAGCTGTGATCTGAGTTTAATCATGTGTCTCGGGGCTGCCGTTCTTTCAGGGGTACAGTGTGATGAGAATGGGATTTGTCTGGCAAAGCACCTGCCTTCATTGTGGTCCTGCAGTGTTTACCAGTAAGAAGGATTAGCTCATCACACGGAAAGAACAGGCAGTGTGGAGAATCAACTGCAATTCCGTTGGGTTTGGGAGTTCAGGGAATTTAGGGTCATCTGAGTGCAATGAAATCTCCTCATCCAAGCCTTGGAGTCCTTCAGCCCATGACTGCAAATCTTATGTCCTGGCTTCTCTGTCCAGCTAGATCTGAAGCAACCAAAACAAAATTTTTTTTTTTTTTTTGGCGGTACACGGACCTCTCACTGTCGTGGCCTCTCCCGCTGCGGAGCACAGGCTCTGGACGCGCAGGCTTAGCGGCCACGGCTCACGGGCCCAGCCGCTCCGCGGCATGTGGGATCTTCCCGGACCGGGGCACGAACCCGCGTCCCCTGCATCGGCAGGTGGACTCTGAACCACTGCGCCACCAGGGAAGCCCCAAAACAAACATTTGAGATCACTGCCCACAGCCCTCAGAGCTAAGAACCGTACTCTGGGATGCTGAGGCACAGAAAACATAAAACAAACAGTCTGTGTTTGAATCTTCCAGTGAGAAACCACAGAAGCAGTGTAACATCTGCCTTCTGAATCCTGCGTTCAACCAGCTGAGCCTAAATCGTATCAAGTCCCAGAAATCCTATCCAGAGTTGTGTTCTCTGTGAACCAGATACTATAAGGAACAATGTTCACAGCTGCATTGTTTAAAAGAGCTTTAAGTAGAATCGACCCACCCCATCTGCCAACAGTAACGTGGATCTGCCCATTGTGGTGTGTTCATCACATAAAATATTAGCCAGCAGAGGAGGGAGGGAGCTCTGAGGTACTGGTGTTACCAAGCCCAAGCTCGTATTGCTCACTGCACGACAGACCAAAACATCGAGAGACCAGTTGTTGGGTCAAGGAATAGAGACTTTGTTCGGAAAGGCAGCAGACGGAGAAGGTGGTGGACGCGTGTCCTAAAGACCCATCTTTCCCAAGTCAGAATGCAGGCTTCTTTTATACTAAAAGGGGCGGGGGTGTGGTTGGTTGCTGCATTCTTCTTGGTGCCAGAATCCTTTGTTCTTGCAGCTGTCCACATGGGTCAGGTCACGACGGTCCTGCCAGCCTCCAACAAGACAAATGGTATTCTCTGTTGTGCAGCTTTTTATCTCTATCTGAATGGGAACGTGTTATACCTTTAAACCTTGAGAATACGTTATCCTTATATTTCAGGCTATAGGCAACATTCTTAACTTGTTAACAAAAGCAATAGAATACAAAGGTTAAAGTAAAAGAAACAGCACTAATATGAAGTCAGATTTGTTCTCCCCTCTTACACTTGGAATCTCTGAATGGATCTCTGTAATACTGAGTGAAATAAGCCAGCAACAAAACAATACACAGGCCACATGCCCATTTATAGGAGATCCAAAATTTTCACTCTTAGGCATAAAAGTTTAGAAGAGAACAAGGAAGTGATCGTTATGAAATTCAGGATAGAGGTTACCTCCAGGGCAAGTGGAGAAAGTGCTGTGTTTCGCCTCCTTCAGAAAGCTGTTCATTTATTTTTAAGCCGTTTTAATGAATGCATGCCATGTCATCGAAAAAGTTAACAAAGGAAGAAAAGGATCTGAATTGCATATATAATCTTTATCTGCAAGGGAAATAGAGAACGTACGTTTTTCTGGGTTCAGCAACGCAGAGGGACACATCGAAGTGCGTTGAAATGGGTGTTAAGTGTGAGTTGATAATCCTTCACCATCACCACGACCACCAGGGGACTAGACTGTTATTTTCCCATTTGGAAAACTCCATCACTCCCCACTTGTTGAAGAAGGGTGGGTTGCATTCAGTTGACAATTTGATCAATGGCTCAGGGTTGCAATTGCATGGTACCTCCTTTGCTTGTCAACTCCCTTATTTTGTGCACATAATTAATATTAAATTTGTATGATTATCTCTATGATCTGTCTTTCCATCTATCCATCCACCCATCCATCTATCCATGCATTCATTCATTGAGCTAATGATCTGATAGATAAGTTATAGAAGCATAGATCGATGTAGACAGATGATTGACAGGTAGGTAGGAAGAACGAAAGAAAGGAAGAAAGAAAAAGAAAGAAAGAAAGGAAAGAAAAGAAAGAAAAAGGTAGAATAGATAGGTAGATAGATAGATAGGTAATAGAATAGATATGATGGATGGATGGGGGCTGGTTGGGTGGATGGAAAGATAGATAAAATACAAATACTACAAATAAAGAAAGAGAGAAAGAAAGAAAGAAAGAAAGAAAAGAAAAGAAAGAAAGGTAGATAGAATAGATAGGTAGATAGATAGATAGATAATAGAATAGATATGATGGATGGATGGGGGCTGGTTGGGTGGATGGAAAGATAGATAAAATACAAATACTACAAATAAAATATTCTTTTGCTTAGAAACTTTTAGCCTTTAGTTGAACTAATTATACTTCTCAAGTTCATGGCTTGCTGTCACCATCTTTAACCAATGGAAGCCCCACCTCTCCTGTTGTATTTTCTTCTATTGCTTCTTGTCTTCTATTTCCATAACCCCTTCTCTTTCTTCTCTGTCCACCCTCCCAATTACATCCACTCTGTTGAATTTCATGTGCACATTTTAAAATTTCTCCTTGAAAGTGGACTGCTTACCCTCTGCTAGAAATCCTCCTTCTCCTCCACCTTTGAGTAACAACATCTATCCATCATTCTTCAGATCTCAAGTGATCCCTCACCTCAGTGGACTTTCCATTTCTCCTCTCCCTGCACACCCTTTAGCCCTTTATCCTTCTCTAATAATCCACTTCTTTCTGTAGGGGGAGTACGACATTAAATATTTAGGTTTTCATTCTCTTGTTTAAAGACGTTTTAGGTACTACAGTTTTCCAGGCTCAGGAAATTTTTGTAGCAGACTAGGAAGAAAGACAATTATCAACAAATTAATTCTTTCCAATTTGTGTGTTTCTACCATAAGCATTTGACTCTGGGAAATTACGGTGTGTGTCATGGTGAGTGTGATAATTCTGAGGGACCCTTCCCCTGAGAGGGAGGCAGGTTATTCACATGTACAAGGATTTTGCAGAGGCTGGCGGAGAAATCAGAGGCATGGTCTGCAGGTTGTATGAGTGATGCAGGTGCCTGTGCTGTGCCGTTCCTCAGTCTGAGAGAGCTAAACGATGCTCCCTCGGCAAGTGTTCACTCTGTGCTCAACATGAACGCACGTTATCTGGTAAGAACTGAAGAACCGTATGCATGAGACAATGAACCACAAAGAAACAACCTCCACACACGTGGCATAGCCATGGAAAGCGCGGACCGGATGGAGTTTAATTTTCTCGCTGGCTTGTTGAAATGGGCCCTCAGCATTATGAGGTCACTCGACCTGCAAAAACAAACACTGTATTTCCTGTACAGTTTAGCCAGGACGAAGTGGTAGGAGCAATCATGCCTACTGGCATTCGTGGAAGCTGTATTACACTTCGTGTGTGCTGCTGATAAACATTCTCTTTCCCTTTCTGTGTGTTCTGTGAGGACAGCAAATTCCTGTGGCGGTATCGGTGGCACAGGTGCCATCAGAATGTATGCACTAAATGAGTGTTTGGTGATGGGGCGGATTTGTAAGAGGCGCACATCTTCAGACACGAGCGCGAGCACGGATAATGAGGCAGTGTGGGTAGTCTCAATTCTAATGCAATGGAAATATAAAGGTTCCTTTAAGCTCACTCTTCTCAGAGCCCAAGTCTTAATTTATTATGGCTACCAGGTACCAATAGGAGCCTCACGGCAGGCATAAACACACAGTTTGTGTTGGTGTTCGACCAATCCAACGGGGTCCTTCTGTATTAGCTGCCTGGCTCTTTCCCGGAAGCCATCATCTTTACCTAAACATCAGTGGCCTTGTAGTTCTCCATCTGGGTGTTATCCACCCAACATCCCAAGCACTGTAACATTGGCAAAGGCTGAAATGCACCACGTAGACGTCTGGTCTTGGAAATAACCTGTGGTTACGTCCCATAATCAATCTGTGTTTATTAATGCGACTGCATTCTTTAGGCTGTTTGCCAGGGCTGCCGTAACAAAGTAACCACAGACTGGATGCCTTAAACCCTTGACATTTATTTCTCGCTCTCTGTCATAAGATACTCTTAAGAGATAAGAACTGCCTGGATATCCCAGCAAACCACCCACAGACCCCAGACCCTGACTGGCATCGTACTCACAGGCAAGGGTTTTGGAGATGAGGGTAGGATACAGGCTCCAAAAGAAAGGAGATAAATCCTAGGACGATTTAAATAGTTCAGATCTTTCTCCTGCCATGGCTACATTCCAGTCTTGTTTTTCTCCTACCACCAACTGTCCATTCCAGTGAGTAACGGAAGACTATAAAAGTTAATTCCCTTTTAAATTATTCCCGTTGTAAGATTTTCATTAACTGCAAGAGGGAGTGCATAAAGAGCATTTGAAGGCGCCCATGCTTTTCAATCTGTGAATTCTGAAGTTAATTGAAAGAAAACATGGTAATTTCAGCTGTGGTAAAGGAAGGGAATAAGGAAACTTTAGATGCTTGAAAGGGGGGCAATTTGAGGCCCTCGTCTCTAGGAGTCTGATTTTTTTCTCCCTTGTGCATTCTGAGATTTCCGTGAGTAGTTAAAAGAAAATTAAAAGTGAGAGAAGAGGGCTTCCCTGGTGGCACAGTGGTTGAGAGTCCGCCTGCCGATGCAGGGGACGCGGGTTCGTGCCCCACTCCGGGAAGATCCCACATGCCGCGGAGCGGCTGTGAGCCCGTGAGCCATGGCCGCTGAGCCTGCGCGTCCGGAGCCTGTGCTCCGCAACGGGAGAGGCCACAAGAGTGAGAGGCCCGCGTACCGCAAAAAAAAAAAAAAAAAAAAAAAGTGAGAGAAGAGAATGTTGAGAATAAAGAAATCGCTTTGTCCAGGAACTGAGGAAAAGTCCTGCCTAGGCTTTTCACAACAGGCGTTCAGTTCATAGAAACACATCAAGAAAGAATGGAGGTTTAGAAACACAAGTCATATCTAGAAATGGAAAGACAAGAGTCCGGGGGTCTTGAATAAGTAGCATGTCGGGGGCGGGGGGTGATAAAATCACGTGACGTAGGGCAGCATGTCCTGCGTGGACCTGATGTAAACTAGGCTGTGTTGTAGAGAGACTCGTACACAAACCCATAAGGTAAGGTCTTGCATTTTTTTTTTTTTTTTTCCTGCGGTACGCAGGCCTCTCACTGTTGTGGCCTCTCCCGTTGCAGAGCACAGGTTCCGGACGCGCAGGCTCAGCGGCCATGGCTCACGGGCCCAGCCGCTCCGCGGCATATGGGATCTTCCCGGAGTGGGGCACGAACCCGCGTCCCCTGCATCGGCAGGCGGACTCTCAACCACTGCGCCACCAGGGAAGCCCTTGCATTTTCTTTGAAATAAAGTTGAATGCTTATCTTTGATGATGCATGGTTAATGCCGCAATGCCACTCCAAGTTATATATGAGAACGTATCTCCGCGTTAGAACTTGTCCTTGGACATTCAGAGCCGTGCCTTATTTCAATAGCCACAAAAATGGAAACCATCCAAATGTCCGTGGATGGATGACTAGATAAACAAAATCTGGTCTGTCCATATAATCATAACATATTGCATGATCATAAAAAGGAATAAAATAGTGACACAGGCTGCAGTCTGGATGAATCTTGAAAACACGCCAAGTGAAAGGAGCCGGTCACCAAAGACCACGTGGTGTGTGCGTCCATTCGTGAAGAAATCTGCAGGATAGGCAAACCTGTAGAGAGAAGGTAGATGCAGGGTTTCCAGGGGCTGGGAGGCGAAGAGGAATGAGGGGTGAGTTAATGGGTACGAGATTTCTTGATGGAAAATGAAAATGTTCCAAAATGGATGGTGGTAGTTGAGCGATTCTGTGAAGAAACTAAAAAACGCGAAATTGCCTGTTTTTCATGAGTACATCATAGGATACGGGAATTTAATGCTGATTTTTGAAAGATACATGCCTACTATTTGATTTTTAAAGAAAGATCCTTGTATATAGTCTTTTCTCCCCCAGGTATTCTATTTTCTCCCCCACTGCCTGCAGATATGCAGTGTGAAAAGCCCAGGATCTCCATAGCAATAACTTTCTGAAAATGGCAGGGTGTGACATTGTTTAGTTTTGATTTGAGAAAATCAATTTCCTCTTCTGTCTCCTTCAGTCCAGCGTGATCTGTGGACAATGTGCTGTCATCCCCCTGGATCTCTGCACTGTATACTTTCATCTACCGAAAGCCCTCCATGGGACTTAAGTTCTTTTCTGAAAACATTATTCCAAGTTATTTATATTGATGAGTTTATTCACTATAGTATTTTCGTGAAATGCGATTCAGGGTTTTAGTCTACTCCACGGAGAAAACGTTACAGGTTTTTCTCTGTTTTGTTTCCTGCTGCTGCCCGTGCGAGACAAGCGATAGTAGAGAGAAATAGTTGATTCATGGGGAGAGAGAACAAAAAAGAAAAGGAGACAAATAATGAGCAGCTGTACGCTCTCTGAGAACACCCAGACTAAAATCAGTGAGGGTCCTGGTAGCCTGAGATGTAAGGAGACACAGCGGCTGTGATTCACGGAGCATGTTTATTGAGAAAGCACGGCCTTTCTGCGGGTACCTCCCCAGGGAGACGTGAGATGTAGCCCGAAAGCTGGCACTAGAAGCAGCAGCCTGTGGACGGGTGGTCCAGCCTCCGTGACTCTGCTCAGTGACCCCCATCTTCTCCAGAAGCATCAGCAGCCCAGGCCCATGAGACCTACCTGAAGCCACTGAATCCCGAATCCCCCATCCACGATCACTCCCACTCCTGGCCTCACCACACTACCAGCCTCTGGAAACTCTAAATTTCTCCTCTTCTGCTAGGTCCTGACTGCATTCGCTCATCTCTTAAGCAACTCACTCCACCACTCACATCACCATTTTGCCTATATTTTCAAACCCCATTTTATTCCACTGCCGTGTAATTTTGCTACCTAGGGAAAAATCATAATTTATACCCCTACTCACTAATGCACACGTGCACACACACACACACACACCCCAGCTTCTAATGTGAAAGCATCTTGGAATTATTGGAATTAGCCCCATTAGGTCATGAAATATATTATGTGTATTCCTCCTGGGATCTATTTGCTGTTGTAGAAATCTTGCCTCATTAATCATAAATGATTTTAATCTATAGATGTTGGTATTCAATGATGCCAAAACCATAAAATAAAGCTTTAAAAGGTTTCTTTCTTTTTTATTATTATTATTATTTTTTTTTAATTTTTACGAGTGTAGTTGCTTTACAATGTAGTGTTAGTTTCTGCTGTACAGCACAGTGGATCAGTTATACATACACGTATATCCACTCTTTTTTAGATTCTTTTCCCATATAGGCCATTACAGAGTATTGAGTAGAGTTCCCTGTGCTCTACAGTAGGTCCTTATTAGTTATCTATTGTATATATAGTAGTGTGTATATGTCAATCCCAGTCTCCCAATTTATCCCTCCCCCCTGCCTTACCCCCAGGTAACCATAAGTTTGTTTTCTACATCTGTGACTCTATTTCTGAAACATTTTCTTTCTTGATACATGGTCTGAAGCAGCTGGTGTAGCCCTGGAAGAGTCTGGTACATTATATAAAATTTACAGGACAAAACATTTACACTTGGGACTTTTTAAGGATCTCATTGACACCATCCTCGATAACTGGATGATAATACTTTATATATCATCTGTTATTATTTGCGTGATTTTTGTTTTACCTGAAAATGATTTCGTCTAGGTTTCACATTTCTTATATATCATGCGTCAATTAACTTACATATTATAAAATTTAGTTCCTTTCTGCTGTCCTCTGTAGTCTTTCTTCTAACACCGTCCCTGCTTTTTTGTTATCATTTCTGCATTTTAATTTCCATCAACGGTATTCATACTTTTATATTCTCAAGCCACAGACCTTATATTAGATCTGCATCAGTTATCCTGTTTTCAGTGATTTGGGTGATTCCAAAAGTAAGATCAGTGAGAATATTTGTACATCTGTATCATTATCGCTGTTTAAACAGCAAAATCAATTATGTTGCTACAACTGAGTTTTTTGTCTCTGCAGTCAACAGTATTTCTACATTTTTGGCAGCAACAAAGTTTAGATGCTGTCCCTCTCTATACCTTCTACTTCATTTGAGAATACATGGAGATGTGCATTTCTAAAATAGTGGGGGGTTTTTCCTTCTCTGACCGCTTTTCCTAAGACAAAAATACCAGTCTTCTGTAGAAAATACTTAGTGTTTTCCAGCTATTTACTCTTTGTCTTTAAAATACTGACTTATCTAAGAAACAGGAACAGACTTGCAGACACAGAGAACAGACTTGTGGTTGCCAAGGGGGAGGGGGGAGGGGGAGGGATGGATTGGGTGTTTGGAGTTAGCAGATGCAAACGATTACGTATAGGATGGATAAACAACAAGGTCCTACTGTAGAGCACAGGGAACTATATTGAATGTCCTTTGATAAACCATAATGGAAAAGAATATGAAAAAGAATGTACCTGTGTGTATAACAGAATCACTTTGCTGTACAGAAATTAACACAACATTGTAAATCAACTATACTTCAATAAAATAAATTTAAAAAAAAAAACCGAAAAATACTGACTTCCTCTTTGACAATAGGTCAGTTATTTTGAATGGAGATTGTCTCAGTCAGGTTGGGCTGCCATAAAAAAATACAATAGACTGGGGGCCTTAAACAGCAAACATTTATTTCTCACAGTTCCGGCGGTTGGACGTCCCAGATCAAGGTGCTGGCAGGGCTGGGTTCTGGTGAGGACTCTCTTCTGGTTGACAGACGGCCACCTTCTCACTGTGTCCTCACGTGAAGGACGGAGAAAGCTTGCTCCCTGGGGCGTCTTCTTATAAGGATACTAATCCCACCCTCATGACCGCACCTAACCCTAATCACCACCCTACCCGCTTCTCCCCTGCCAAGGCCCCATCTCCAAATACCATCCCACTGAGGGCTAGAGCTTCAACGTATGAATTTTTGAGAAGTCACAAAATTCACTCTATAAAGAAGGCTATAAAGACAAACCTTTATAATGATTATCTTTGAAAAATGATCATTGTGTGACTTTACCGTGTTCTGGGGTTCCACTTGTGCTGTTTACACCAGACCTCCCCAAAACAGCACTTCAAGCTTAACTTGTGTCTTTTTCTTCTCTCCTGTATCAGTCAGCACTCTTCCTTCTTCTAAGTAGCACTGAAACCCTTTATCTGCCGGGAAACCTTTACCTCCACTCTTATGTGTACTGAAATTCAGCTTTTAAAAGTGCAGTTAATCTTAAGGGAGACTTACAGAGGGGAGGAAACTCGTTATGCAAAATGGACAGTCACCCAGCAAAAGAAGACTGGTTTTCACTTTTAATATTTGATGTTGTGTTTATATGACAATTAGAGGATCTTCTCCCTTTAGTGTGTGTGTGGGGTGTGTGTGTGTGTGTGTGTGTGTGTGTGTGTGTGGTTTATTTTACTTCCCTAACATGGAATTTACATACATCATCTATGGTTAAACTTTAAAGTTGATTAATATTGGGAATTCCCTGGTGGTCCGGTGGTTAGGACTCCACTTTCACTGCCGAGGGCCTGGGTTTGATCCCTGGTGGCAGAACTAAGTTCCCGCAAGCCGCGCCGTGCAGCCCCCCCAAAAAAGTTGATTACTATTAACTTTAAATGTATTCAAAATCACTTGTTTTATCCACATAAACCTGACATTGATTCCTATTCACATAGATCTGGATGTTACAGAAATAATTATTGTCCTGCCTTAATCATTTCTTCCTCATTTTCACCATCTTATTGTTTCTAGTTTTTCTAGTGATTCGGACAAACCCTTGAATAATGTCCATAAATCTCTATCACCACACGTCACCTTTTCAATGTCCACTGACGTCCTCTGCGAAGAGGGATATCGAGACATATTTCCACTTCTACCTGACACTCTCTCTCCATCCACTTCTCCTCTGGATTAATGGGATGACTGCCCTACCTTGCACTTGTATGACAAATAAATTATGCATGACAGACACCTGCCTCGGTGCTTTGTACCGTTCACAATATGTTGAATTGGGATTTAATATTCATCCACTTGTCTGGATGGATTTGGGTTCCCTTTTTCTTTTAAGAAAGGCTCCTTTATGTTTTCCAGGGTCTCCTATGTTTGGAAATACCTCTCTCTGACATTTACAGTTGAATGGTGATAGCTCAGGATACAAAATGTTTCCATCTCTGTGACTTGCCCCAGGGTCTTTCAAGCATTGTTACCTTGTAGGTCACTCTATCACTGATAAAAAGTGGCGCATCTGAAATCCCTTATCACATGATTGAGTTATGCATAAATTCAGCTTGTTTTCTGTCCTGATGCTGCTATCATTTTTTGATCGAATATATTTTGAATTTGAGTTCTTTATTTCATGTAGCTTAGAATACAGAAATCTAACCTCCGGATCTGACTCCTTTAAGTTTTTCTGCTCTGTTGTTGTCACTGTTCATTTCATTTTTATAACATCATTGTTTTTCTCTCCAACACACTGTAAATCAACTCTACTTCAATAAATACTTTTAAAAATAATGTTTTAAAAAGAATGATTTTAAAGAATCTTGGTGACCATGGCAGGTGGAAAAATCTTAGAAGTTTAGTGAGGTTTAACGTAGAATAAAATAAAAATATAAGTTGTTAAAAAAACAGAAACAGGGCTTCCCTGGTGGCGCAGTGGTTGAGAGTCCGCCTGCCGATGCAGGGGACGCGGGTTCGTGCCCCAGTCCGGGAAGATCCCACATGCCGCGGAGCGGCTGGGCCCGTGAGCCATGGCCGCTGAGCCTGCGTCCGGAGCCTGTGCTCCGCAACGGGAGAGGCCACAGCAGTGAGAGGCCCGCGTACCGCAAAAAACAAAAACAAAAACAAAACCCTGTTCTTCCTGAGGCCTTGCTTTGGCTGATGATGGGGTCTTCTGCTTCTTCATCTTTCACTCCCCTGACCCTCTCTCAGAGAAGGGCACCTCTTGGGCCTGATGCAGTGTTCTGGGATGTCACATAATACTCCAGGAGACTCATCAGCACAGAGAGAGTGATTCAAGGCACCAGTGTTGACGGAGCCCGTTTTAATGAAGGCTCCATAGACCATATATGTAGGACCTTGGATCGTTCCCTATCTCATTCGTGTTTCTTTTATGGGTGGAAAACAAACCAGGTATTTCCAGCCAACATAGGGCACTCTGCATTGAGATAGACTGCAGATGGGCACAGTGGGAGTGATGACAACATTCATTTTAACAACTTCACGTCTTCCATGACCAACTGTTTCCTAAGAAGGAGTTGTTCCTCGGGGAACATGGTATGTGAGCAGAACATAAAGAACGTCGGTAGGAAATATGGAGAGTGGTGACATCTTATTTTCTGTGGTTGACAAACACGAGGCCGGGTCCTCAGCCTAGCCTGTCCATCCATCTTGTGATCAGATTGTCAAGCTCGGGGGTGAGCATGCTGGGAAATAAGTCTATGCTACAAATCATGCCCTTTCTGCCTTTTTACTATTCTCAAGGGTGGCAAAGAGTTCGGAGAACCCTTTCAATCACTCTTGTTTCACTCGGTGTCTCACTTTTATATTTTGAATGACTTTAGGGGGAAGAAAGGTGGTTAAAAGTTACAAATGTATTCCTAAGAAAACAGTAATAAAGCTTTCAGTAAAAAAAAAAAAAAGAAAGAAATACATCGGAGTTAACGTGCTGTGCTGTATTTTAATGAGATATTATATAACTTAAAAGAGGGACCATTGATTATCATGTGGCAAAGGTTGTTAGACACTATAGAGCACGTCTTCTGCTTTCTATAATACACATGCCTATGTGGTTAGTCCTGCCACATACTGAGTAGGTGAATGGGCTGTGTGTTTTGGCATCGTACAGGCAGCTGACCATAGTGTTTTCATAAAGCATTTGTAAACCTTGTTCTTACTAGTCGTTCAATACGCTCTCACCGCTGATTTTGTCTGAAATCCATCTTATCCTAGGGATAAGTGACATCCATCCCTGTTTACATAAAATAGTGGAAAAATCCACACACGTTTTATGTTATTTCATTTTTTCCACACCTTTATTGGAGGATAATTGGTTTACAGTGGTGTGTTAGTTTCTGCTGTATAACAAAGTGAATCAACTATACGTATACATATGTCCCCATATCCCCTCTCTCTTGCGTCTCCCTCCCACCCTCCCTATCCCACCCCTCTAGGTGGTCACAAAGCACCGAGCTGATCTCCCTGTGCTATGCGGCTGCTTCCCACTAGCTATCTCTTTTACATTTGGTAGTGTATCTATGTCCATGCCACTCTCTCACTTCATCCCAGCCTTGCCTTTGCCCATTGTGTTCACAAGTCCATTCTCTACATCTGCATCTTTATTCTTGCCCTGCCCCTAGGTTCATCAGTACCGTTTTTTTAGATTCCATATATATGTGTTTGCATACGGTACTTGTTTTTCTCTTTCTGACTTACTTCACTCTGTATGACAGACTCTAGATCCATCCGCCTCACTACAGATAACTCAGTTTCGTTCCTTTTTATGGCTGAGTAATATTCCAGTGTATACATGTGCCACACCTTCTTTATCCATTCATCTGTCTGTGGACACTTAGGTTGCTTCCATGTCCTGGCTACTGTAAAGAGAGCTGCAATGAACATTTTGGTACATGACTCTTTCTGAATTATGGTTTTCTCAGGGCATATGCCCAGTATCCAAATCCATTTTTTTCAGCAGAAAATTCCGAGGAAAATGTACATGTCAATTATACAAATGGCCTCTTATCAAAATTGTAATAGGTGTGAGTATACACGCTCACATAGAGTGGTGATGGATGGTCCACTGTTCATTATTAAGATAATACAGGCGGAAGAGTTAAGTGTTGGGAGCTAGGGTTCTCATAGTGGAAGGAGAAGTTCAAGGGTGGGAACATAAGATCCGTATGGGAATGGCTTGAAATTGAAGATATCATTGTGAAATAATGATTTCTGAAGTACGCCTATGGAAGTAAATGTGCATATGTGCTTGCGTGGGTGTGTGTAACCGTGGGCACGTGGAGACTAATGCCTACGTACATACATTGCCTATGTCTGTTCATTCAGAGAGCTAAGGAGCAGGACCGCCAGTAGCAGTGAGCCAACCTTGTGCCCAGACGTTACTTTCTTTCTTTCTTTCTTTATTTATTTTTTGCGGTATGCGGGCCTCTCACTGCTGTGGCCTCTCCCATTGCGGAGCACAGGCTCCGGATGCACAGGCCCAGCGGCCATGGCTCACGGGCCCAGCCGCTCCGCGGCACGTGGGATCTTCCCGGACCGGGGCACGAACCCGTGTCCCCTGCATCGGCAGGCGGACTCTCAACCACTGCGCCACCAGGGAAGCCCCAGACGTTACTTTCTAATACTATCAATCCTCACTCAAAGAACCAGATCTTACAGGTACGGCCGATTGCATGGCTGGGAGATATTAAGATGAACCTGGAATATCTCCAATGGCCAAAAAGTAAGAAAGTGCTCAAAAATAGTAGAAGGGGCTTCCCTGGTGGCGCAGTGGTTGAGAGTCCGCCTGCCGATGCAGGGGACACAGGTTCGTGCCCCGGTCCGGGAAGAGCCCACATGCCGCGTAGCGGCTGGGCCCGTGAGCCATGGCCGCTGCGCCTGCGCGTCCGGAGCCTGTGCTCCGCAACGGGAGAGGCCACAACAGTGAGAGGCCACAACAGTGAGAGGCCCGCGTACCACAAAAAAAAAAAAAAAAAAAAATAGTAGAAGAACTACTCAGAAGGACATAGAAGCTGTAATAAAGGAGCTCCCATCTGGGAAGGTTTGAGCACCAAATAAAACAAGTATAGTAATAGATTATGAACACTTGAAAAAATAGCAATGTTTGTATGTATGACTGTGTGTGTGTGTGTGTGTATATATATATATATATATATATAGACACAGTCATATTTACGTGCGTGCATATATCCATATATAATGTGTATATGTACAGTTGTGTAAAAAACGTGTGTGTGTGTGTGTGTGTGTGTGTGTGAAGCATCCATCATTCAACATCTGTTCTGGGGCTGCATTTGCAACAGGGTCAAGATAGGCAAGGCTTATCCCACCCCTGGGCATATATCGGAAGAAAACCATAATTCGAAAAGATACACGTACCCTAATGCTCACAGGAGCGCTATTCACAATAGCCAGGACATGGAAGCAACCTAAATGTCCATCCACAGAGAAATGGATAAAGAAGATGTGGTACATATATACAATGGAATATTACTCAGCCATAAAAAAGAATGAAATAATGCCATTTGCAGCAACGTGGATGGAGCTAGAGATTATCATATAAGTGAAGTAAGTCAGACAGAGAAAGACAGATATCATGTGATGCCCCTTATATGTGGAATCTAAAATATAACACAGGTGAACTTACCTGCAAAAGAGAAACAGACTCACAGACAGAGAACAGACTTGTGGTTGCCAAGGGGGAGGGGAGGGACAAATTAGGAACTTGGGATTAACAGATATAAACTACTATATATAAAATAGATAAATAACAAGGCCCTACTGTAGGGCACAGGGAACCACATTCAATATCCTGTGATAAATCATCATGGAAAAGAATATATATACATAAATATATATTTAACTGAATCACTTTGCTGTGTACCAGAAATTAACACAACATTGTGAATCAACTATACTTGAAAAAAATATATTTAAAGAAAGGTAAGCGAGGCTTGTGCCCTTATGGGTGGCATTCTTGTGGA
Organism: Delphinus delphis; assembly: GCF_949987515.2. Classification (NCBI taxonomy): domain Eukaryota; kingdom Metazoa; phylum Chordata; class Mammalia; order Artiodactyla; family Delphinidae; genus Delphinus; species Delphinus delphis. The sequence continues at coordinate 123,632,122 of NC_082704.1, forward strand.
TTTTAACCATAAAATGCACAAGAAAATAAAGAAAAGCTTAAACGTGTAACTTGACAAAGTCATAAATTTTGCCAAGCACAGAGAGGGTTTGCTTAGAGAGGGATGCGTGAGGTCTAATTTAAATAGGATAGACACGCGAAGGCTTTGGGAAGTAATTTATGTTGAGGCTTGAGTCAGGAAGAGGAGGCAACCTTTTGAAGGTGAGAGAAGTGTTGGAAAGAGCACGGAACCTGTGCAAGGGCTCCGTGGAGTCGCTGAACAAGGCTGGTTCTAGAAACACAAATACAATGAGTGTGGCGTGGCTGGGAGATGCAGAGAGAATGGAAGAAGATGACATAAAAGAAGAACCAGCTCGTGTAGGACCAAAAGGAACTTGATCATCACAGAAATCAGAAGCCATTGCTGGATTTTCTGCAGAGAGAACAGTAATCAGGTTCACATTTTTACCTCTTCACAATTTGAGAGGCAATTTTTATCTTTATTTTTTTTGGATGTGGACCATTTTTTAAAGTCTTTATTGAATTTGTTACAATATTGCTTCTGTTTTATGTTTTGCTTTTTTGGCCGTGAGGCACGTGGGCTCTTAGCTCCCCGACCAGTGATCGAACCTTCACCTCCTGCATTGGAAGGCGAAGTTTTAACCACTGGACCACCAGGGAAGTCCCGGCAATTTTTATTTTTCACATAAGGCAAGTAACATGTGATCTACTGATATGTTATTTTGTCATTAGTATCCTTAACATCTGTGAAGCAGACTCCTCACATGACATACATAGGTTTGAATTTTCAAGGTACAATGTAACGTCAGTTACTGAAAACATACTATGACAACTAATCAGAAATATACAAAATTACTTGCATTATAAAAGAGTTAGGGCTTCCCTGGTGGTGCAGTAGTTAAGAATCCACCTGCCAATGCAGGGGACACAGGTTCGAGCCCTGGTCTGGGAAGATCCCACATGCCACGGAGCAACTAAGCCCATGCACCACAACAACGGAGCCCGCGTGCCACAACTGCTGAAGCCCGCGTGCCTAGAGCCCATGCTCCACAACAAGGGAAGCCATGGCAATGAGAAGCCCGCGAACCGCAACCAAGGGTAGCCCCCGCTCGCCGCAACTAGAGAAAGCCCGCGCGCAGCAATGAAGACCCAACACAACCAAAAATAAATAAAATAAATAAAAATTTTAAAAAAGAATAAAAGAGTTAGCATGTAAAGGAATCTTATTAAAGGCATAACTGATCAATGCTTTTTGTTAACAAATGACCCACGCTTGAACAATTTTGTTCAGCTATAGTATATAAAACCGTAATAATGATCTCTGCAAAAGTCGGACACTCAGGAAAAGAGAATCTGTTTCTCAGTATTTATTCAGATACTTGGATGATTCAAACGAGTTATTTATCGTTTCTTCCTTGACAATAGATGCCCTGAGGGGCTAGCTTAACTCTTAGCCAAACAACGTATCCCTCAAGGCAAGCAAAGAATTGTCATATTTCATCCTAAGCTGGAGATTTAAGATGGTACATACATGCTTATCAGCCAGTCTTCTTGCCTTCTCTCCCTGGGATTCCACATTTACAAGGTGTCATACACAAGGAAATCTCCAGAGATCAAGTAATTACCGTTTCTTTTCGTTCGTAACTAAAGGTACCTACAGCAATAATTACAGAGATCTATTTCAGAGTAAAAACCATTATTTGCATGGCTCGTTGGCTCTTTATCCACGATGGATTTAAGCAACCCAGCTAGCATCAACTCTGTCATTTGTAGAGGAAAGTGAGTACAATTTGGAAAAATAAGGAAAGAAACCACTACGGGAACTAAGATGGAAAACTGAGAACTTTTATACCTTGTTCAGAAACAGTAGAAAATTATTCCATTTTTAGATTTCTTAGTCACGAGAAATAAGCAAATCGATTTTTCCGACAGCAGCACAGCCTGTAATCATTTGTTAGGGAACAACACCGAAGTCCTCGTGATTGCAACAGAATAGCACCTAAACTTTATCTCTCCTCATCTGCTATCAATTCCTGTTCCGTTTGAAGTTTGTAAACATTATAGACGGAGACCCCCACCCGTTTTCTCTCGGAAGGAGAGGTGTTTGAGAAGTCCCATTTCTGGGACTTCTAAAAATAAACGTCCGGAGTCCCCACATGGTGTTTAGAGAGACGAAACTTCAACCTTGATGGGGCAATGGTTAGATTCCTGAGGTACAAACTATAATTCTGATGAAGGTACATGCTTGAGCGAAAGTCTCTCATAAACAGAGGTGGGCAGTAAATGTTAAGTCACTGCATCTGTATTGATTTTAAACTGTCCTTCATGGACAGTATATAAAATTCTAAGCTAAAGATATGTCTTCTGAAATTGTGAAGGGATCACGTTTCTGTCTTCTGCTTTCAATATCTCAGCAGTTCTCCTTATACAGAATGCTTTTCCCACTCTTGTCTGTAGATATTTGGACGTTCCCCAACTTTTTTTTTTTTCTTCTTCTGCGGTACGCGGGCCTCTCGCTGCTGTGGGCTCTCCCGTTGCGGAGCACAGACTCCGGACGCGCAGGCTCAGCGGCCATGGCTCACGGGCCCAGCCGCTCCGCGGCATGTGGGATCTTCCCGGACCAGGGCACGAACCCGTGTCCCCTGCATCGGCAGCCGGACTCTCAACCACTGCGCCACCAGGGAAGCCCGTTCCTCAACTTTTGAACTCTTCAATATATTTAGTATTTAATAAAGGTCTTCCCCACCTCCCTCTTTCTCCATCTCTGTCTCACTATTTTTTTCCTCCCTCCCCTTCTCCCTCTAAAAATTCAATCTTAAAATTTAACATTTTTTTTTTCTGGACATAGAAAGTTTTTCTCCTCCTAATCTTTCATTAATATTTTCTGCACTTGTTTTCTCTAGTAAGACAGATATTTGACCTCCTGAATCTGCCTTCTTTCTCTTATCATCTTCCCCAACTTTTTATTTTTTACTTTTTTAAAATTAATTAATTACTTAGTTTCTTTATGGGGCTGCATTGGGTCTTTGTTGCTGCGCGCGGGCTTTCTCTAGTTGCGGCGAGCGGGGGCTACTCTTCATTGCGGTGCACTCTCATTGTGGTGGCTTCTCTTGCTGTGGAGCACGGGCTCTAGGTGCACGGGCTTCAGTAGTTGTGGCTCGTGGACTCAGTAGTTGTGGCTCGTGGGCTCTAGAGCGCAGGCTTAGTAGTTGTGGCTCATGAGCTTAGTTGCTCTGTGGCATGTGGGATCTTCCCGGACCAGGACTCAAACCTGTGTCTGCTGCATTGGCAAGCGGATTCTTAACCACTGCACCACCAGGGAAGCCCACTCGGTTTTTATTAACTGTACATATAGATGGAATAATGCCAAAAAGTCTCTTTACACACCCAGATTTCAAACACAATGGATATGTATAATCCAACAATTTCCTATGTTGGGATATAAAAATGATGTTTCATATGATTAAAATTATTTAAAAATTATTGAAAGCTTCTTTGTCAAATCACAATATGATTTCAAAATTGGAGTCTACAATGAAATCAGTATTGTGTGGTCAAAACACTCGTTCAATTTACACCTTAAATACTCGTTTTACACATTCGAATGTAATTTTAGTTAGAAAGAAAGAAGAACAAATGAATGCTTATTAGAGGTTCAAATGTATTGACATTTTACTTCTAATACTAGTAAAGTATGTCAAAACAGTAAAAGCTGTACACAAAAGTAAAACTTTTATTTTGCTTTCTGTCTCTGGAAAATGACCACATTCTATTTAAAATCAAACATTTGTTAAATTTAGTGTTTTCTTCTACAAGAGGGTGTTTTGTTTGGGGAGTAGTGTTTAATGTGAGTTGACAGATGATAGGCAGATGGGTAGATGGGTAGATGGATGGGTGGATGAGTGGGTAGAGGTAGATAGATAAATAGACATTTATTTATTTTAAAATATTCAAGGTAAGCTAACGTCAGATAATGACATAAATATATACAAAGAGTTCCGTTCAGGTTTTTATTATGCTTCATACATTTCCCACAATTGTAACAAAGCTAAATGCAAAATTACTGTAGAAGAGGTTCACACTTTTTGTATTATTTATAAAAGTATGGAGACAACATACAAACCAGTTAGGAAACTCTCCCCAAGAGGCCAGCCATTCACGCAGTGTTTTTCTAAGTAACATTCCTTTTCCTTCAGCGCCTCCAATTTCTCTTCTCTGTATCTCCTTTTGCCTCTGGAGTATTGGTGTCACACGGCAGCAGGTTTTCCCAGAACCTTGTGATAAACCGAAGCGTTTTCCTCTGCCGCTCTAATTAATCATGCTTACGCCTGGAATAATCATTGCCCTATTTACTGAGCATATGAGAAAATCCCGTCATAATTAATATCAGAGGCTGTGTTCCATTTGCATCGTCCACCTTGCTGCAGATAAATGAGCGCATGGGAAGAGAAAGGGAGGTTAAGGTGGACCCTTCAGTTCGCCTGTGTTCCATTTCTGAGTATTTGAAAGATGAAGCATATTTGCTATCACAGTGTTTCTTACATGCAGCCTATCGTCTCCTGAACAGAAGTGAACCCAGCTGGCAGACAAAAATAGGGGCATCATCTAGCATTTCTTAAACATGTTTCTTAGAACCCCTGCCCTAACGTGACCCACGTCCAGGGTATGAAGACTTCAGAAACTTACTGCTGTGTCGTAAATTTCTTTGGATGTCATCATAAATGTCTCTCCACTCGTAGAGCCATTGGAAGATGTCTTACTTTTTGGACGTGGACCTACTTTCTAAGCTTCTGCAGGACCCTGCCCCTCTTCTGCAGAAGGTGCTGGATCATGTGAATAAAACTACATCACGTCCTGTTAAGTTTGTATCTCCAGTTATCACCAAATATATTTTTGTATACCTGTATCTCAGGCACTAGTTGGAATGCACGTAAATGAAGAGGGAGTTTGGTGTTTCTTGGAAATTCAAATTTAACGGTCCACCCTCTATTTTATGAAACACTCTAAATTGCATATGAGATAGAAAAGAAGTAATAATGTATTCTGATACAGAATATCAGCTTATAGACAGAGCTCTAGATATTTAATATGTGGTTTAATGCATTACCTTTTTGTTGCTAAAACATTTTTCATGTATTTGAGTGTTTCCCTTCATTCTGGACGTGACTTCTACCTCTCTGCACATCTCTGTCTACATATAAATAAAACATAAAAATACTAATGAGTGTACATACATGCATATATGTGTATAATTATATTATGTATTATATATGTGTATATATAGTATATATAGACACATGTCTATATATTACTTCTATGAAATGACCATATTTGTAACTTAACAAATGGTTAGATATTGCCTATGTCAGCAACTTATATTTCATGTGATACAAAATACTATAGATATGTATGTCCACATGTCCATGTGTCTGTGACCTATCCATCCCCCCATGTATCCATTCGTCCATCCACATCCGTCTCTTTTATATGTTTCCCTATATCTTTCGATTCCTTCCCACAGGTGTTGACCCCAAAGACCACTCGTAACAAGCACCGGCAGCCCAGAATCTGCAGCCCAGAGAAATTAACCTACACCCCATCCCAAATGCAAGGGACACCACATGTTTACATGATCCATGACCACTGTCTGCGTGCCCTGCTCAAACAGGATTTATTCATTCATGTCTCAGTTCCTTTGTTGACTTATCAACATGTCAACATGTCAACATGTCATGACTTATCAACAGGTGCTCAGCATGGCTGAGCACCTCCTGTTTGCCACACTATGTAGGTGGTATTGAAGATATAAGGAGTCTGTTCTTTACACTCAGAGACCTCCCAAGCTAGAAGATGGTGAGGAAAAAAATACCAAGTATCGTAATGGGCGGTTTCATAGAAGTTTTGGAAATGACCTTCTAGAGGCAGCAAGAAGGATGGCATAAACGGACTCCTTGAACTTTCATGTTTGCTCAGGAGTCTTGAACAGACACATTTGATTAACTAGACCTCCCACTCTTTTATTTTAAGAAAAGAAGGAAATTAGGGAACTTCCCTGGCGATCCAGTGGCTAAGGACTCGGCACTTCCAGGGCAGGGGTCACAGGTTCGATCCCCAGTTGGGGAACTAAGATCCCACATGCTGCACGGTGTGGCCAAAAAAAAAAAAGGAAATTAGAATGAGAAGGAGCGGGGAGTGAGAAAAGACAGAGAAGGGAAAGGAAGCAGGTGGTGTGAAGGACAAATAGATAGATGAAAGTAAAAATCCTCCAGAATATTTAATTCAACTCCAGTGTCATTTTAAGCGGATAACTAGCTTTTTCATCACTTTGCATCTCTTTGTCCCTCTGACCCCTGAGCTGGGTATTTTATTCATAACTCACTGTGAATGAGTAGTATATAAAACAAAAGAATTTAACCTTCTCAAATGAGTCTTATTATATAGAATCATGTAGTATTCTTTTACAATCCGTTATTTAAAAATCAGGTCCCGTTTTCTGAAATTGATTTTGCGTGTTCTTTTAAAATGTCGTATTTTCATAAAATGTGTATTTTAATCCATAAACAAGTGACTTGGTCTCTGACCCGCGTCCTCCCCGCTGCCAAAAATGTACTTGGCACAAAAGAAGGTTTTGCCCCAACACAACGCTACATATATTTTTTTTCCTGTGACGCATTAGGAAAGAATAACTAGGATGCCACACACGTGAATAATGTGTATCTTTACGTGGCCCTTGAAGGAGCCTCAGTGGTACGTGATGATTGTGTGTGTTTCTCAGAACAGCTCCCACTCACAATACACACGCACGTAGCAAATTTTTTAAAAAAATTTGCATAACACTCTTCACATTGCCTTTCATTTGATATTCATGGAAATGATACTCAGAAATTATAGCACTTAAAAGGCGCAGGGGTTCTCCCTCTTGATCCGGAGGATAATTTTTTTCACTTTCTTCGACTTTAAATTGGATGGACACTCATGGAAAGCATGCATAAAATCCACTCTACTCTGAATTTACATCAGAAGGATAGTTTCTGTATTCGTGCTGTAGTTCATTTACTTGGTATGGAGCACGTGGTTAACCTTTTCAGAATTGTAACACCAATTCTTTGAGTATATTTTGGAGAGGAATGAGAGGAAGATGTTTCTGTTAAAGAGGAAAGAATGTCTGTAGGAGGAAAGGATTTCTTTATAAGTTCTTAGAATGACTAACCATCTTGTTTGAAATGTACGTAATTTCCAGCTAAAAAATAGACAGTATTCAAGAAAATGTATAAACCAACAGTTGGCTAAGAAATGTCAAAGTGTGACCGTGAATTAACTCACATTTTGAAATTATTTTGCCCTCGTGTTCATTCTCACTTTGGTTCCATCTTACATCATGTACCTTTATTTTCAAGTTACTTTTCTTTAAAAATGCTGTGTTCCCAGACAGAACAGACTTGTGGTTGCCACGGGGGAGGGGCGGTGGGAGAGGGAGGGATGGATTAGGAGTTTGGGATTAGCAGATCCCAAATTTGGATTCGCAGATGCAAATTATTATGTATAGAATGGATCAACAACAAGGTCCCCCTGCAGAGCACGGGGAACTGTATTCAGTATCCCGTGATAAACCATCATGGAAAAGAAGAAAAAAAAGCTGTGTTCCAGCCATTTTCGAAATTTGACTGTTACCAAAACAAGCCCAGAGAGTGTAATTTCTTTAACTAGTAAATGAAGACAATATAATCTGTTGTTCTTATTTTCATCAGAAAAGGAATATACACACATATATATTATATATAATACGTAGGCGCATACGTATAAATGGGCATACTATAAATATACATATATATTTAAAGGAAATTTTAAAACCAGGAATATATATGCACATGCAAGTTACTTTTACTCCTTGTTTTAATTTAAAATAAATCCCAACTATGGCATGTCCTAGTATATGCAGATGTTCCAGTTTTGAGTAATATTTCTTTCTGTGGTAGGACGAGAAGCACGAATCATTTTTAAGTACAAATATACAGTCTGATTTCACTTAAAATGGACCTAGTTTGTTTAATAGGCATCACAGAAGGTACCTTGTGAAGGAAGGGGGTCTTATTTGCTGCCTATAGAATCTGAGGCTGTTTGGTGTGGGGAGAAACCACAGTCCTGAGTTTGTAGAAACAGTATAAGAAAATAGGTGATGGTCGACACATATTAAAATAGCTAGCGGATGTATATTTTTTTTTAATGACAAATATTTTACCTGATGGTGGACTCACCCACGTATCTGTGGGAAATATTGACTCATTTTCGGATTTCCAGACTTTTTCCGTAATGGGGCAGAGAGTCAACATTATCAGTTCTGTGAGCCGTATGGTATCTGTCTCAACCACTCACCTCGGCTTTTGTAGCATGAAACCAACCACAGAAAATACACAAATGAATGGGTATGGCTGTGTCTCAATAAAACTTTATTTATAAAAGCAGTTGGCAACAGGTGGGCCGTAGTTGTCTGGCCCCTGACCTAGATAGTTGTGGCCATTATTACAGCCTGTGGTTGAAACTGTGATGACACCTCCCCAGAGATTCAGTACCAAGACTACATCAGCCTGACCTTGATTTCCTCCAGGCAGTGCTTGCGTATGGAAGGTTGCAGACCAGTAAATAACTTCATAGTTACATTCACGCACCTTGGCATAATCTATTTCCTCAAAAATCAGATGACTCTTCTGGGTAAACAGGCTTCTTCTCAGTTTAATTGATCGTTCAAAGGGGTGAACTGTCTTGTGTATCACATCAACTCTTTACTCACCAAGACTCATTCCAAAAAAAAATAAAAAAAAAAATAAAAGAATATTAAAAAAAAATTTTAAAAAGACTCATTCCAAAGCCCTCCGATGCAAACCAGCCCCAAACAATTGTACACAACCTTTGCCCACATTCAGACACCCACATCCAAAGCTGCAGAATTCAGACCCCCCAAAGGCTATTGATATTTTCTGTTGATGCCCCGTTTAAAAATATTCCCCAGACTCTCTGATTGGGGGACTCTCTCTGCTGGGCTTGATCCACACGTTATTCTGAGCACCCCCTTTTCAGGACTAGATGTCGGCACGGAGAATAAATATTTGTTCCAAATGAAGTTTTGTAGTTTTCATAGTTTCCCATAGCTCCAGGGAGACAGCTAGTCTTCTGCCTTTAGGGGGAAAAAGTCAGAAAAAGGGGCCTGTATTCCAGCCCTTGTCTTCTGAAGAAATGTTCAGTTTACTGGTTGTTCCAAATCAGAAGAACAGAGGCTTCTCTGGGGTTCTTGCCATCGTCTGAGCTGGATTCATAATGAATAACTTTTCTGAGTGCATTTTAATTGAAAAGCATTCATGGCCTATCCTTGCCGAATTCCTTTGAGGAAAGATTTCCATGTTTCATAATGAGGCTTAGAGTAGCAGAAATGGGCACCCTACAGCTCCACTTGGTCCACCACTTATATTTGTAAATAAAGTTTTATCGAAACACAGACATTTGTTCACAGATTGTCTAAGGCTGCTTCCATGCTACACTGGCAGAGGTGACAGGCATGACAGAAGAGCTGAAAGTGGCCTGAAAAAGCCACCTCTCTTCTACAGAAGAGAGGTGGCTGACCCCTGGCCTACAGAAGTTACCTCGCTTACCAAAACCTGGGACAGCTAAGAAGTTCATGACGCTAATCTTCACTCTTTGAAATGCCCTTGGTCTCTCCCCTTCTCCCCAACTCCTGGTAATGTCTGGTGTATGAACGGTTTGCAGAATAGCATATTTTTAGCACCTTATTAAAATGGTCCTGTTTCACCATTTCCAAATCTCCCTACATTTTGTTATTACAAGTTAAGAATTCGTCTCCAAATTCTGTTAACTTTGGACATGAAATAAGTTGTATCCCACTGCCATAAATGATAACCTCTCTCTCTTTTTTTTTATGGCGTGTCAAGTTTTTCCTAAAGACACGTGGGTGTTGAGTGGCGTGCAGGAAATGGATGAGAATGGAAATTTCATGTCAACTGTTTCTCAAGGCCACCACGCTAGAAATAAAGATAGATTTTAAACTGATATCAATTCACCAGTTCTATTCATGGAATTTTCTAAGATCCTGTATAGACGAAAATAGAACATAAAATGTAAGGTGTATGTACCTCCCTGAAAATACTCAAAAGTCCATGTGCAGCTTTTTAAAAGGAAAGCAAACTGTGAGATTTTAACAAAGTCCCACTTCCCCTTATTTGCTGGGGTACCTTCCACCCCACAGTCCCTAAATAAAGGCACATTTCTGTACACTGGGAGTCACTGTTCTCTGCTTCTCCGAAACTCATAAAGAAAATCCTATATAATTTTAAATATAGTTACAAAGCTCATGCTTTTAAAGGGCACATTATTATCCATATCATAAGTTTCATATAATCCATATAATTTTTCCAGAAAAACCCCAAATTTCTAAGGACAGAACTTGCACCACGTAATAAAATACCGTATACCGTTTCATCAGTGAATTGCAACATTATAATAATAAATTTTTCTTATCGAACATAGATTAAAAGAATGCAACTTGAAATGAATACAGAGTTAACTGTTCTCAAAGCAGGTGCTATGTTTTTAATACAAGAGGACACCGTACATTTAGAGATTTATTTGAAAATGAGATTTTTGCTGCGGATGAGATTGTATTAATCTAATTCCTTTGCTACTTCTGTTTTCTGGCATCTAAAAGTGGTGGAATTTCTTTGGCAGCCACTGTACTTCCTGCCGTGAAGCTCATTGTGGCTTCTACCCTAAACAGGCCTCATCTCATTGAAAATATCCTGAAAATTCCCCTTGAGAAACAGATTCCTGTTTTGTGCTCAGCAGCACAGGCCGGCTCTTCCAACAGCCTTTAACGTGGGCAAGGACACACTGCTTTGATCTCCTCTAAATGTATCTACTTCCTTTTTAAGTGTCTGACGTCCTGATTTGATCTCTTCTAAATTTATCTACGTCCGTTTTCTAAAGCATCTGGACCGTTTGATCCAGGTTCAACCATCAGGGCTTTGAGTTTATGGTTGGTATGGGGTATCATGTAGGGCACCCCTAACTCAGAAGGAAAAACCTCCGTGGATTCCCCAGCAGTACGCTCAAAATATATTCCTAATTGCTAAAGGAAATATGTTATCCAAATTCAGCTGAGAAGAAAGGAGAAAAGTTCGCTTAGAAGCAGACCACCAGAGACAAATACTGCTAACATCTTACGGGAAGGACTTCATTCCAGGCTGTGTATCCTCTCTGGCTGATAGGGTAGAGCGATTGCATAAACAGCCCTGAGAGTTTCTGATGGTTTTCCATTTCTTCTTCTCCAAGTGTTTCTCCATCTTTTGAAGGGAGCTGAGTCCGTGATTGGCATTGGGCTATAGGATATCTGCAGACACGTGACGTTAGCGCTGACTTGGACAGGCCCTTCTGTGCTTTCGCACGTCGCCCGGATGCCACTGCCGCCCGGCCTCGCGTCCTGGATCAGAGCTCAGCTCTCCCGGCTGAGGCCACGCTAGACCCGCCAGCCGCCGGACAGCCTACCAGCCAGCCTCACACGCAAGAGGGAATCTGACCCAGATCCACTCAGTCTGGCCAGGATGAGCAGAACGCATACAAACGCCCATGGTTGTTGAATGAAGTCACTAAATTTGGGGGAATTTGTTTTGGAGCAATTGCTAAGAGATCCCGTTCCGCTAATACTGCATGGAATACCTTGTGTACAAGTTTATACCCTACATATCCACTGAAATGTTCCTTCATACCCACCAGAATGTGACTTAAATTTCTCTGTGTATAAAACGTTATCATAACAAACCCGTTTCCCAGTGTGGGATATGTAGGTTTCTCAGGATACTCTCACAGATACAAAACCAAAGTAAAGACTTGCTTCCCCTGATACGTTGCTGTGCACGTGTGTGGGCGTGCACACACGTAGAAGCAAATCTATACCTACACGCTGAGAAAAGCCTACATTATTAGTAGCCAAAACACCTGTTTCCCTCAGCTCTTCAAAAGCTGTTACTCCAGTGTGTTCTATCTTTGTGATGACAGAAAACTATCGTTATTCCTATCTTTGTTCCTTGTATATCATACATTTCTGTGGCTCCTACTAAGATGTTATTTTTATCACAGGTCTTGAGCGAATCGATTACAGTGTTCCTTGGTGTGCTTTTCATGTTTCTTCTGCTTCAGAATCACTGAGTTTCTTGTATCTCTCGTTTATCATTTTTAGCCAAGTTTTTAAAAATAGACTTTATTTCTTCAAATGTATATGTTTTCTTTCTCCTTTTCACTGTCCCCTTCCTTTCAGACTCCAAACATGGGTATACTTAGGCCCTGGAAATTGTCCCATAACCCACTGATACTATTTGTTATGTTTAAAATGTTCACTCATGTGTATCACAGGTACACAAGTCGTTTCTTCTGCAGTGTTTCATTGGCTTTTAATCCCATGCAGTATTTTTTTTTCATCTTTCATTTCAGATATTACATATTTCCTTTGTGAGTCTGATCATTTGTCTCTTTTTTTCGTATCATTCACATCTCTCCTCTCAACATCATCAACCTTCTGGTTCCAGCTGGTCTGGGGTCTACGTGCCTGTGGTCAGCACGTACTTAGTTAACTTCTTTCACCTGGTGGGGTTTCAGTCTCTGCAAAACAGCTCAAAGGCCGTGGTTCAGAATATCATCTGCAGCCCTTGAGGAGGAACTAAGGGTCCTTGGCTTTGTTTAATGGTTAAACTATTACTATTTTGTCTTGCTTGACTGTTTTCCTTTCTCTCTGCGTTTTCTCACTTCTCAGATTAAATGCATTCTGTGAAACTCGGGGAAGGCCGCGAAGGGTACAGTTTTCTACAGACGAGAGGCAGGTGGAGGGCGTGGGGAGGGGGGTCTTTCCCAGGAAGGTCCCGAAGGGTCCTGCTCGGGTACAGGAGTGTACACCCAGTCCTAGGAACTCCATCCTGTTTGGTAGCAGAAGTGTGGGTATTGAAGGTAATTTGGACTGTTATGTAGAAGTTTTATTCTGATCCCAGTGTTTTGGGGGGGGAGGTGATGTTGATTAGCTAACAGACATATAGAAAAGGCTGCTTTTTGCTGGGAATTTCCTGAATGATACAGATTGGTTTCTAAGGTTGCTAGTTCAATTGGACCCTTTTCTGTGAATCTAGGGAAGTTGAGTTCCTTCAAATTATGGTTTTTAATTGGAGGGGGGAGAAACAATTGAGGGTAGGATTGTGTGTTCTTCAGTATTTTTTTTTTTTTTGGGCCAGGTTCTAAAAGTCCCTTTCTTTCTTTGATTTCCCTTTACCCCCGTGCTCAAAAGATAGCCCTTCACTCCTTTTTTCAGCTGACTTCTTCCCAAGAATTGATGCTTTTTCAAGACTTAAACCGTGTAAATCTTCCACCTCCACCCCTGTAACCAGAGGTGTGATATTTGAGACCCTTTATGGATGTTTTCACAGTTGGTGTGGATTTTTTATGTTTAGGAGGACATTAGGTCAATCTTTGCTTCTTACTTCTGTTCTCGTTTCCTTGCATTGTGTCTAGAACCCCTAGTTCTCTGCAAACTATATTTTTGGAGATATTATGGGAGCTTAAGAAATAGATCTTTGGGATATTCTTTTCTGGGTTTGTTTGGGGTTTTTTTTTTGCATTTTTCTTCTTACAGGTTGTTTGAAGTTTATACCCTTCTCTCACGTGGTTAAGTGGCAGGCATGGGTTTTGGTGAATTTTATTTGGGGTTTTTATTTGGGCTATTCTTTTTAGACTCTACATTTTTTTGGAGGCCGAGTTCAGAGACATAGATTTAGGTGATCATCATTACATTGGTTTCCTCCAATGACTTTTTTAAGACCTAGTCCAGTTGGGTAACCTATAAAGCGTATCTATTTCGGTGTTGCTTTGTGACTACAGAAATGCTTCCATTAGCTCTGTCAGACATTCGGTGTTCTCAGAAATCCTTCAGTTATAATCATTCGACTTCTGAGTAACGTGCCTTGTTGGGATGTCCGATTTTTTTTACCTTCGTAATAGCTGAAAACTGATACAACTACAACTAACCTATGCTACAGATAATAGTTATCTATTAACAGAATATTTCCTGTGTGCTTTTCTTACAACTGAATAATGAAACACACCCATGTTTAACAGTCCTGCAAAACAGACTTATCAAGTATTCATTTTCTCATAGTGATGAGTTGGCAAAACTTCTAAACATTTTGCTAAATTTCTAACATTTTACTGTTGCAGTTTTCGCTCTACCCTAGTTGAATCCTGAACATTTTTGAACCACAGGGACTTTTCCATTCAAACATTGATCATTAAGGGATGTAATGTATAATGATTTCTGAGGCGTCTTAAGCGTCCACAGGTGCATGTCCTTTGCAATTTAGAAAGGACCCCACTGAGTATGATATTCTGAATGATACTGCGACCATTTCATCTCCCTGTCTCTCAGTTCACATGTACGCCCTGCAAACAACCTCTGTTGTTAGGGACTTTTAAATGGTTATGATAACTGAACATATTTAAGACACACATCCTGCATTCAGAATTAAAAATAACGTATCACATTTTTTTCCATGGGCTTTTGGAGAGAGTTGCTGAACTGGTGGAAAAGTTCAAACATTCAAGAACTCCTTCCATCCAGTGTCAGTAATTTGCATGGTTACGTACAATGGCTTTTTGGCAATATTTGTATAAGGCAAATAGGAATACAGTTTCGGATTGCTAGCTGGGTTAATGTCTTCTGGGCGTTCCCCGCAGAGAGCCAAAGGCAAGCGCGTTAAGCGCTGTTTCTATTTAAGGAGGTATCTGAACGCCCTGCATCTCCTACTGCGCTTCCAAATGAAATGATTTTATAACCTTTAGAAAAGGTTTTGCTTTTGTCGTTGCCTGTTTTATAGGAGTAAACACGCCGATACTCTGAAGCCACCACAGGCTTAGCTTTTAAAACAGGGCTATGATTTAATGCTCCTAGATGTCATCTGAAACCAACATTTTATTTAGGATATGTGATTCACTCTTAAAAGGTATTAACCGTCGTTAGCCCTGGTTTCTCATAAAAAGGCAGTTATCCCTACTCCATTTGTGATTTAGCTCAATTTGTTTGCACGGGACTCCTTTTAAAGATGACTTCTCTGCTCCTGATTTCAAATTCCCAGTCTGGCAAAGTATGGAATGGAGCATCTGAGTCTAGACACCGTGTTCCCTCATCATTTGTCTACGTAATATTGAAAAATTCCCAGTGCATGCAAACCTTGGCTTCCCAAGGCTTTCCCTTTCCCCCGCTGCTGTCTTTACATGAGGTACGTAAGAGGAAATCCTACAAAACGCGCCAGAATCACAAGTGTCAAAGTTAGCCTCAACTGCTGAAGAAGCTGCTTCTACAGTCGTGTGCTCTTTTTTTTTTTTTTTTAAATAAATTTTATTTATTTATTTTTGGCTGTGCTGGGTCTTCGTTGCTGCATGTGGGCTTTCTTTAGTTGCGGCGAGCGGGGGCTACTCTTCGTTGCGGTGCACGGGCTTCTCATTGTGGTGGCTTCTCTTGTTGCAGAGCACGGGCTCTAGGCACGCGGGCTTCAGTAGTTGTGGCTCGCGGGCTCTCGAGCACAGGCTCAGTAGTTGCGGCGCACGGGCTTAATTGCTCCGCGGCATGTGGGATCTTCCCGGACCAGGGCTCGAACCCGTGTCCCCTGCATTGGCAGGCGGATTCTTAACTACTGCGCCACGAGGGAAGTCCCATGTGCTTATTTTTTAATCACCAGACATGGTGTTTAAAAAATGCTTTTGATGATAAAGACTTATCTAAAGTCTTATATTTTAAGAAAGAATTTATGAAACATATATTGCGATATTTATTTTGCAACATGCATATAAAGTGTGTATTATACATAAGTATATGTATGTATATATATACATATATATGTATTTGCATGTTTGTATATATTTTTTCTGTATAGATATATATGCCTTTTACATATACACTTTATATATGTGCCTTTTGTGTGTATATTATATATAATATAGTTATTTACAAAGTATATTAATATATTTAATATAATGTTCAATGTATATGAACAGTATTTATCATATAAAATAACTTACCATTTACTACATAGCATACTGTTTAATATATATCTCCTTCTTCTGTGAAAGAAAAACCCAGATACATCTAGGAGCTTCACTTTTGCTGGATTCTAAGGAATTATGACAGTTTAGAAATGTTATCCAGCAAATATTTACTCTTTTTCTGGTGCTGACACACATTTTCTGATATTGAATTTGGCCGTGAAACTTGCTTCGGCCAGTGGAATGTTAGTAAATGGGACACCAGGATGTTTCCTTGAAATGTGTTTGTGCCATGGGACTCTCTCTGTTTCCATTCTGCCGTTGTTAGGAAAGAACGTGCCATGGGTACTCCACTGTTTCACATAGCGACGGAGGTGCATGGCGCCATCTTGGAAATGACCTGCATCTTGGAATCCAGCCGAGGTCTAGGGCAGCAGATCCACAGAAAATGAGTGGGAATAAGTAACTTCTTTGAAAAGCCCTATTTTGAGATGGCTTGTAATACAGCCCTGTTACGGACTAAATGGGTGTGCGCCCCCCAAATTTCATGTGTTGAAGCTCCAACCCCTAATGGGATAGTGTTTGGAGGGGGATTCGCCTTAGATGAGGTCGTGAGGGTAGGGCAGGGCAGGTGAGCTTGCCCCGCTGGTGTTGGCGGGAACGTCTTCCAGAAGCAGAACCAAGGCCGACTCATCCTGTCCCGCCCACTCCTACACGCATGCCCTCTGACAGGAGAATTACCGCTACTCCCACCAGCCACCCAAGCTGCCCTTTAGCTTCCCAGAGTTGCCCTCAAACATGTCTGCATGACCGCTCTCCATCTCATGAAGCCATCTCTCCAAATGTGTGCAAGTCTTGTTCTCAGCGAGTCATCGCCTGGGGAAGGGACTGAATCCAGGCCCAGGCAAAGCATACCATTAACGGGTTCTGATTTGGCAGGTCTCTTCAGCCGTCTTCCTGGCTAAAGCGTAATCTAGCATGGCTTTGTTGGGACTTGGGTTTGATATGAGCTAACTCTTCTTATCACCTCCCCTAAGATATCATATCTGATGCATTTGAGCAAGCTTACAATTGATAAAAATAAATGTTCCTCACCATCATCAAGAATGCAGATCTATTTTTAGGACTTACATTATATATTATTATATTAAATATTGCGTTTATCAAACATTAACGATTATATTTATTACACTATCATTATATGTTATAATCATTTTATATGATAAATACTATTAATATAATTTGATATTATATTAAATATAACATTAATATAATATATAATAACTATAATATATAATATACACAGAAAAGGCATATACATATATAAAGTGGATATATATATATGGCATATATATCTATACAGGAAATATATATATATATATATATATACATCAAATCGAAACGTATTTTGAAGTTTAAAGTGCCAAATAATTGTTTACCTGCAATTATCCAAATAATAGATGTACCTCCAATGAAGATACCAGGTTAAGTAAAAAAAAAAAACGCATGCAACAATTTTAGAAGACTTTAAAAAGATTTAAAGATAAATGGAAATAAAAATTAAATTTAGAAGCATGTAATCATGTTATATTTATAATAAATTTAATAATTTATAAGTTTGCTTCATGTCTATCGAAAATTCATTTGAAATAATTTATAAATAATTATAAAATGTCCACAGTCAGAAAATCCACCAGAAGGTAGATTTGTGGTTGCCAGGGGCTGGAGGGAGGACGGAGTGGATAGCTACTATTAAAGGGTACAACGTCTTCTTTGGAGGGGATGAAAATATTCTTGAGCTAGACACAGGTGGTAGTTTCGTAGCATTGTCAATATACTAAAGAAATGTAAGTAATGGTACATTTTATGTGTATTTTACTGAGCTCCATCTGTGGGCCAGCCCCTGGTGACCAGTGAACAAAACAGATTATATTTCTGCCACAGTAGGAGTCCCTGTGGAAGCCATGGCCATACTTCAAATAAACAAAATATACGTTATGTACATTGAAATGCTAGGGATCAGAGTAGGGAAAAAGTTGGGAAGAGATGGGAGTGTGGAAGTTTGTAATTTTATGATCCTTTTTATATATCACTGGATTTGGTTTGCTAATATTTTGTTGAGGATTTTTTGCATCTATATTCATCAAAATTATTGACCTGTAATTTTCTTTCTTTTGTAGTGTCTCTGTCTGGTTTTGGTATCAGGGTAATGTTGGCCTTGTAGAATGAATTTGGGAGTGTTCTGTCCTCTTCCATTTTTTGGGAGAAGTTTGAGAATGATAGGTATTAGCTCTTCTCTGCATTTTTGGCAGAATTCCCCTGTGAAGCCACCCACCCCTGGACTTTTGTTTCCTGGGAGTTTTTTCTTCGTTTTTTGTTTTGTTTTATTTTCTTTTTGCTTTTGACAAATTCGATTTCACTACTGGTGATCAGCCTGTTCAGATTGTCTGTTTCTTCCTGATGTGGTCTTGGAAGATTGCATTGTATTTTTCTAGAAATTTGTTCATTTCTTGTAAGTTGTCCAATTTGTTGGCATATAAGTGTGCACAGTATTTTCTTATGAATTGTTGCATCTCTGTGGTATTGATTGTTATTTCTCCGCTTTTATTTCTTAGTTTGTTTATTTGGGTCCCCTTTCTTTTCTTCTTAGTGAGCCTGGCTAAAAGTTGATCAGTTTTGTTGATCTTTTCAAAAAACCCAGGTCTTGGTTTCATTGATCTTTTCAATTTTTTTTTGTCTCTATTTCCTTTCTAATCTTTATCATTTCCTTCCTTCTGCTGACTTTGCACTTTGTTGTTCTTTTTCTAATTCTTTAGGTGTTAGGTTAGGTGTTTGAGTTTTTTCTTGTTTCCTGAGGAAGACCTGTGTCATTTAAACTTCCCTCTTAGAAGTGCTCTTGCTGCACCTCATAGATTTTGGAAAGTTGTGTTTCCATTTTTATTTGTCTCGTGGTATTTCCTGATTTCCTCTGATTTCTTCACTCACACATTTTTTTCAGTAACATATTGTTTAGTTTCCACATGTTTGTCCTTTTCCCATTTTTCCTTCCGTAATTGATTTCTAGTTTCATACTGTAGTGGTTGGAAAAAAAAAGCTTGATAGAATTATAATTATATAGTACTATTATATATTTTATATATATAATTAAACAATACTATTATATAGTACTATAATTATGTATATATTATATTATATATTTATTATATATAACATTATATATTATTTATTATTATATATAATATTATATGTAGTACATATTATATATAAAAATCTGCCTAGATTTATATATATAATGTCTGGATTAAAAAATCTGTCCAGATTATCATATCTATAATTAAATTTATTATGTAGAACATATATTACTAAATATTATATAACATACCTTATAAAATATATAATATATATTAATAATAGTTATAATGTACTATATATTACATATACTATGTATAAAAATAAGCATATATATAACATAATTTTATGTATATTTATATATAATATATCTCTGTGTATCTGTATCCTTTAGACCTGGAGTTTCATTTTTACCACGTGAGACAGAGGAAATAAAATTCCCCTGCACACTGTCTCCTCAAATGTATAACGTACCATCTTGCACAACCTGGACAGACTTTTATCCACTCTCATCTTTGGTCTATTGCTTTGGATAAACCAAAAAACAAACACAGGTGAACAAGCAAAATGAATAGTTCAGGTAGACATTGCTGGAGTCGGGTTAATAGGAGGATTCATTTCTTCATATAACCATGCATCACCTGCGTACCAGGAGTTGAAATCCCAATAGCCAGGGAGACGTCCTCACAGGTCCCCAGGTTTGCTGGCACGTGGGGGGAGGTGACCGAGACAGAGGATCTCCTTTAGAAAGTCTCCGAGGGAGATCACAGCCATGGTCCTCTTATCGGTGGAAGAAGGAAGCCTTGCGTGTCAACCACACCTTCCCCGTCATTCCGGGGCTGTGAGAGGTTCACTGTCTGCTGTTCACTTATCCTGTTGCTGTTCTAGTTTCCAAATTTTGCATTTATGCTTATAGTAGTCAATACGGTGCATCTAAGTTCCAAACGTGCCTACTGTCTTTACCCAGTCCAGGTACGCAGTTTCCTTAGCCTGAGCAAATTCTCAACTCGGCACTTTTTCTCTCCCTGTTGTGAATGTTTGTGGACCTTATCTAGATAATCTGGACCTAGTATTTTGTCAATTTCTGGAGATCCCGACTTGGGCACCTGATTAGTTCTTTTAATTACTGAACAGACAGTTCATCCCTGAGGGAAGGAGTGTGATATTCAGCCCACAGCAGTAAGAGACAGCTGGAAATCTAGGGACAGCGCCCGGGGTGAGGCTAGTCGTCCTCCAACCCAGGTGTGCTTCAGTATTTTAACAACTAGTACACCTGAGTATTTGTTCTGACCACGCGGCCGAAGTCTAACACAGAAAATGGGGGCAGCATGTTTTCAGAGCCGTGCTTCTGAATGATGTCTAGAGACCCCGTGGGGATCTTGTGAAAAGCAGATTCTGATCGGGTGCGTTGCCGTGACAGCTCACAGGGTATTCACTGTTGCTCTTTCCTGCACTCTTGAGAAATTTCAGAACGGAGGGCGTTTATTCAAGACACACCTGCCTTTCACAAGTAAAATTTCTTTGAGGATTATACACACCCGCATCTCCACCCATTACGAAAAGATGAATGTACTCATATGTATTCCTTGAAAACATTCAGAATACAAGCATCTCATTCAGTCTCTCTCTGCATATTATCAAGGGGGTTGTTTTTCAAACAAACCGCTTAAAGCAGTGGATGCCGGAAATACTTGACGGGGTCGTGGTGGGGGTGGGGGAGCCAGAATCAGATGAAATCACACAGCTCTGCAACTTTCTTAAAAACCTCTGGGGAGAAACGCTGTAAGATTTCTAAGTTTACAATTAGAAATCAGGTCAGAGTGCCCAAAAGCACATCACCAAGATTCCTTCTTAATTGTTTCTCTCCCTCTCTGACACATGATGTTTAAAATGTACTTATTTTCCCTTGTGTCACATGAAGTGACATTCAGAAATGACTTCTCGGAGACTGAGACACTCAGAATTCACTAGAACACATTTTGGGTTGCAGAGAGCAGTTGAGTTTAATCGTTGGGAACTTACAGGAAGCTTCCATCAATAGTCTGTCAAAGTGTATAAAAATAACAGCACAGGGGATATAGCCAATATTTTATAAAAGTTGAAATGGAGTATGATCTATAAAACAAGTGAGTCACTATGTTGTACACCTGAAACTAGTATCATATTGTAAATTAACTCTTCTTCAATTTAAATAGATGAATATATAAATAAAAACAACTGAAATGTAAAGAAAATAGTATATAAAAATAAGAGTCTGGAGGAAGAAACATTAAATTACTTTCTTTTCTTTAATAATTGAATATTGATTTATAAAAGTTATGGAGTAGGGCATTGTGCATCAAAATTGTATCTATATCTATCATCTTTTCTTACCTATCCATCTATTTGTCTGTCTATCCATCCACCTATCATTAATCTGTTATATCCATGTACCATCTATCAAATCTATAAATCTTTCATCTATCCATATCTATTAATCTATCCATCCATACTTCTATCATCTGTCTATCATCCGTTCATCTGTCTGTCCATCAACCTATCATTCTATCTATTATGTATCATCTATGCATCTATCCATCCGTCTATCCATCTATTTATCCATCTATTATCTACATATCTATCAGCTAGCTATCTATGTATCTATGTATTTATCTCTCTATGGATCTCTCTATATCAACATTTAAACAAGTTGTATTTGCTTATGTTATGCATGTATGTATGTGTGTGTATAACTAACTTTTAAAAAATCTTGGCACAAAATTATTGGATGCATTTTCTATGAAAGATACGATTTATGAGGAAAGTATTTTTGCCTCTCTTCACTTTGTCTATTAGAATTTACTATAACTTAAATCACCGTTACACCCTAGTACACTGTTAGTGGTAATAGCTTTCTCATTTTACAGAGGTCCTGAAACGCAGCGTGACTAATCTGCTACGGTTCATACATGTTTAGGGAGAAGTGCTGCCGTGATACTAGTCTGCCGGCAAAGTCCAAGCCGGTGACCTATAAGCCAGCCACGGGATTGATCAAGGCGATGGCGGCCATGATTTACAATTTCAAATTTCCTTTACAGTATGGCAGCCAGGGATTTTCTGCTACTTGTCTTCGGTATGTGCCTTTCCATGACCAGTTGAGGATCCGGTACACCTCAACACTATTGACATTGGGGGCTGGATAATTCTTTTTTTGTGGAGAGCTGCCCTGTGCATTGCAGGGGGATACGCGGTATCCCAGTGTCCGCCCACCAGATGACAGCTGAGGTCACCTGCAACATCACCCATGTCCCCTTGGGGGCAAAAATCACCACAGGTGGTAACTGCCGCTGCAGATGAAGCTGCTTTGCAAGCTTCTTAGTCCTTTCGACATTGAAACCTACACCTTGCTCCTTTCTTAAGGTTTTTTTGGTTTTGTTTTGTTTTGCTGGAATGTAAACATGGGTTTGCTTCCTTGCAAACTACCTGTCTCACTCATTCTTCCTATGATACATAAAGCCTTCATGGAGTCTCTTTCTGAAATTTCTCTGGAGACGGGAGAGTCACTTTGCATTCACAGACTTTCACATAATGTTCCTATAACAAAGGAAGTGAGACATTTTAAAAAGAAGTGGGACATTTTAACTCCGGTTATGCTGTGCATGGGAGGTCTTTTCTGGTACATAGATGTATCCACGTATGTAAGTAATGCCTATCAGAAATCGTTAGGGCATAGATTCCAGAAATGTTGACCATTCGAAGCCTATGAAGAATATGCCCTTTCCAAAAAGACACACATTTGCTTCTTGCCATAGTCCAAAGGGAGTTAGAAAAACCTTCCCTACATCCTAAGATTAGTCTTGGGGATTCATATAGTAAAGGGATTTCTCAAGTTACCATTAACATGTAGTATCAGGGGATATGTAATCTATCAAGGATAGACACCACTGAGCATCGCTGAGTTGAAGAAAACAGTGAACTTGGGAGAATATATATATTATATTCTTGGATATATATGGCATATAGAGTAGTTGATGGTCCTTGAGGAATCCAATTAGAAATCCATTTTCTGAGCTCACCAGAAAATGCGTATTTATTTATAGTATAACTGGAGTTTGACAAAAATTGTTACGAGAAATGAAATAAAAATAAAGTGAAACTAGAAGTGGACCAATTGGGATCTGTTCTAGGTTATTTTGTCAGTGTAATTTACCCTCCTATTTGGATTTGTCTAATGGTTTATCTCTCATTTTTCTTAGTTAATTGCCTAGAGCCTTATAAGTTCAGATGAAACACATTTCAATGCTGTTTTACATGGAGTCCTAGTGATAGCTAGAAAATAATTAATATTCATGATATTTCACACACTCTTTTATTGAATTGAGTAAATGGAAATCACATACACCTTTAAATGAATGATATGCATAAAACACTTTAGATGACCTAATTTTTTCCCATAGATATTTATTATGGTGAGATATTTCTCACCTTCTTATATCTTGGATCCAAAATGTTGGAAACAGTATATTCTCTAATTTCACATGTAAGAGTGTTATTACAGTGCATGGATGTAATATATATTGAACAATTTTAAAGCTGAAATATTCAAATAGGAAAATATGGTATCAATGTTAGAATATATTTAAAATAATAATCATATAATATAATATCTCCATACCTTCAAAATAATTCCAAGTGTGTTTAAACCAATGAAATTTTAGTGGGTACCACTGCCTGCTCTTTGATCTCAAAGACCAATATATTTTATAAAAAGGTGATTATAGAATAACCTTCTCTTAGTGATGAACTAAAGAGTTTAATGAAGGCTTTAAAGTGATGATGACTCTATATTTTTTACTTGTAGTCTTTTAATATATGTTCAATAAATAATTCTTCTTAGGCATTTTATTTCACCAGATAAAGCTAGATTTGATTAATTGCTGAGAACTGGACATCCGTGGCCGTGGGGTTTACATGTGATCTTAACTGAATTAACCAATTGAATTTCCTTGTCAGTGATTTTTGGGGAGAGTCATTTTTGGAATCCTATTAACTTTATCACTTTATTTCTTTTATCTGGGCCGCTTCTCCATGGGATACCCATTGTATATTGAAACGTCACCTCATATAGGGAAATGAGCAAGGATTTGCAAAACAATATGGTTTAAACTAGTATTTGTGTAGGAAAATGTGTAAAAATAAAGGATGAGTTCAAATAAAGTGAAAGGGGTGTTTCTTCACTTATTGAAATCTAGGTTTTTGGAGCAGCCAACGTGGGGGCCATATCTTGGGTGTATAATACTTTTTTAATTAAAAATTGGAAGAAGAATAAAAAAATCTATCTGCAGGACCTCAAAATCCGATTTCAGTTTCTCTATTAAAATGAATATTTTAGGCAGTGGAAATAGTTATATTATGCATTTATATGGTTAGAGAGAACATGAACAAAAGTGCAGCGTTCTAAAGAGTTTGCAGGGACATGAAAACTGATAATTAAATTCTGTACTATACATTGTCTCTTGTTCATATGTATTCAGAGCTCTGAAACTCAAGGGATTTAAACATAGACTGTCACAGAGATATATTTGCCTTAAAGTCTTATAAAGCACGGATGGCTGTGATAATCTGCTCCTTATTTTATAGCCCGTACTGTTTTCCTACAATGGTTTGTTCAGGGAGATTACATAGTGAAAGGAATACACAAAAATATACATTGAATTTAAAACGCTGAAACGTTGTTATAGACAGGAATACCTCTTCTTTGTATTCATTGCTCCTTAATCCTCAAACACAAGCAGAGACCAATAGATGATGAAGATTTGCCACCTGAATTCTGTTTCGGGTCCTGATACCACTTTTCCTTCCTGTATGGGTCTCTCTCTGGGAAGGCTATGTGCCTGGCAATAGAATATCCTTAACCAACGAGAGAACTATCTCATGTGATCCGCTTGTATCATATAATGTATTACATTGTGGCCATAATTATCCACATCGCAGAAGACTGCTGTAGATGAGGCCAGTAGTGTCAGTGTTGGATTCTGTAAACAGTGTGTGAGCACCAAAAGAGAGGAACGAAATAAGAAAATCAGAAGGGAGAGAGAAGGATCTGAACGCTAAAACAAAAGTATAAAAGCATTTCTTTATTCAAGGCAAAGAGCATTTCTGGAAGGTTGTTGACAGTAAACACATTTATGGACGATGGCCGTTTATAACATACATCGTCAAGTTTCCCCCGTGTATTCAGTTGAAATACACAGCTGTTGCAAAAGCTTAATAAGCGTTCAAGAAGATTGTGAGTGAAATGGGAAGCTGATGAGGTCTGAATAAAACAATAAGAATACTTAACAAAAGCGTGCACATTCCTTGGTAAATATCCGATGCGTATAGGGCAATTAACAATATTAGTGATTCTGCGTCCACAGTAAAGTGATGATAGCAAACAGACCACCTGAGCCATCTATAACCTTGTAAGAAAGTTGTGAATCAATTTCCAACCTCCAGAAAATGGAAAACTGTGCAAGAGAGCAGTCTAAGAGTTTAATCAGTTTTGACGTTTTCCCAGTGAATTTATATTGCACTGGTTACTTCGTGTTTGGTTTTCTGATGCCCAGAAATGAATGAAAACGTATCTTTTCAAATGTTTTACTGACTTCAGTGATTATCGGACTTATTCATTTCAAGCTGTGGTTTGAGCACATATGATTGGGCACATGGGTATGCTAACATCGAGACATGCAAATAGAAACGCAGTATCTGGGAATCGGCAGACATAACCCTCCCTGCAGTATTTCTAAATATGCCACGTTTGGCAGTTAGCAGAATAAAGTTCTGGTTGTATATTATAATTTTTTTAATCAATTTTTAAAATTGAAGTATAGTTGATTTAATGTTGTGTTAGTTCCAGGTGTACAGCAGTGAGTCAGTATATTATACTCCAATAAAGATGTTTTTTAAAAAAAGTATTTAAGAAGCAATTGTTATATTCAAGGTATAACAATTCTTATTCCCAAGGGGCACTACCTCTGAAGATAAAGGGATGGATACATCATGGGACTCGGAATCTAGGGAAAACTCTCTGTGACTGCACCTTGACCACAGAGCTGCCATTTCTATCCCGGGAATAAGATACTATGGGGCGGAACTCAAAAGAAATGGAAGAGGATTCACTTCATAGTGATGTCTGAGCTGAGAGTTCAGAGTTGGGCAGGGCTTCACCAGGCAGGCGAAACACATCCAGAAGGGGGTCTTCCTGCAGCACAAGAGGGATATTCCAGGCGGGGGTATCAGTGGGAGCAAATGTACATGGGGAAAGGTGAGCTGCTGGGATCAACCGCAAGGGCGGCCATCATCCTGTACTAAATGGTTGTGTCCATCCCTAAGGGCATTTAATTCCCTATCAAACTCTGATGACCTGTCAGTTTATAGTTTTCTCTTGATGAATTGTCTTGGGACCATGTTGCCACTGAACACATACAGTCTAGCTGAGCCTTTGAGGATTAGTGCATATGTCTCAAGAATCTTGCAAAAAAAAAAACAAAAACAGTGATTACAGACGTTAAGTAATTGTATCTTGAACATGTTTCTGCTGTTTACATTATTTCTTCACATACCGCGTATGTTTTTGCCCACGTTTACCCCTGTAAGTCATGTGATACTTGCCATATTTTCTCATCACCCCTTTCCTTGCAAGTTATCCCACTCATTTCATCTTTAATGCACAAATGAAAGGGAAAAGCCAAGGACTGCCAGTCGTTTACGAAGAAGGAACAGGACAGAGGGGGCTAAAATGGAAGAAAAAAAGAATAACTGTTTTAAAAGATAACAGAGATATTTCCACTAATAAGCAAGAAATTTAAAATTTATTTTATGTTAAGAGAATTTCAAGCAATGATTCGATCTTAAATCAACAACACCTTTCTATGAAATCCAAAGAATCAAAAAACAATAAACAGGGACCCTGGCGGCCCAGTGGTTAGGACTCTGCGCTTTAACTGCCAAGGGCCTGGATTCAATCCCTGGTTGGGTAACTAAGATTCTGCAAGCTGTGCGGAGGCCAAAAAAAACCTGCGTTTCTCAAAAATGAGAAATAATTATAGAAATTTGAAAATATGATTAAGAATTATTTATTTAATATAAATGGGAATTTAACAGTAGAATAAACTGGACCTCTTTTTAAATTTATTTATTTTTATTTTTGGCTGCATTGGGTGTTGGTTGCTGTGCGCAGGCTTTCTTTAGTTGCGGCGAACGGGGACTACTCTTCGTTGTGGTGTGTGGGCTTCTTATTGCGGTGGCTTCTCTTGTTGCGGAGCACAGGCTCTAGGCACATGGGCTTCAGTAGTTGCGGCACGTGGGCTCAGTAGTTGTGACATGTGGGCTCAGTAGTTGTGGCGCAAGGGCTTAGTTGCTCTGCAGCATGTGGGATCTTCCCGGACCAGGGCTCAAACCCGTGTCCCCTGCATTGGCAGGTGGATTCTTTTTTTTTTTTTTTGCGGTACGCGGGCCTCTCACTGCTGTGGCCTCTCCCGTTGCGGAGCACAGGCTCTGGACGCGCAGGCTCAGCGGCCATGGCTCACGGGCCCAGCCGCTCCATGGCATGTGGGATCTTCCCGGACCAGGGCACGAACCCGTGTCCCCTGCATCTGCAGGCGGACGCTTAACCACTGCGCCACCAGGGAAGCCCGGCAGGTGGATTCTTAACCACTGCACCACCAGGGAAGTCCCTGGACCTCTTTATAAAATAAAGTACATTTGTCTATATGTAGATGAAAAAAAGTGATTTTATTTTATTATTTATTTATTTGATTATTTATTTATTCATTTTTAACATTTATTGAAGTATAGTTGATTTCCAGTGTTGTGTTTATTTCTGCTGTACAGCAAAGTGATTCAGTTACATACATATATATTACATATATATATATATTCTTTTTCATATTCTTTTCCATTATGCTTTATCTCATGGTATTGAATAGAGTTCCCTGTGCTATACAGTAGGATTTTGTTGTTTATCTGTTAATACCAAACTTCCAATACATCTCCACCTTGGCAACCACAAGTCAGTTTCCTATGTGAATCTATTTCTGTTTTGTAAATAAGTTCATTTGTATTTTTTGTTCTTTTTTAGATTCCACATATAAGCAACAACATAAGATCTTTGTCTTTGTCTGGCTTACTTCACTTAGTATGATCATCTCTAGATCTATCCATGTTGCTGCAAATGACATTATTTCATTCCTTTTTATGGGTGAGTAATATTCCATTGTGTATATGTGCCACATCTTCTTTATCCATTCATCTGTTGATGGACACTTAGGTTGCTTCCATGTCTTGGCTATTGTAAGTAGCTCTACTGTGAACATAGGGGTGCATGTATCTTTTCAAATTAGAGTTTTTGTCTTTTCCAGATATATGACTATGTGAATTATAGTTTTGTCTGGATATATGCCCAGGAATGGGATTGCTGGATCACATAGTAACTCTATTTTGAATTTTTTGAGGAGCTTGCATAATGTATTCCATAGTGGCTGCACCAATTTACATTCCCACCAACAATGCCAGGAGGGTTCCCTGAGAAAAGTGATTTTAAAAAGGTGGGGAGGGCTTCCCTGGTGGCGCAGTGGTTGGGAGTCTGCTTGCCAATGCAGGGGACACGGGTTCGAGCCCTGGTCCGGGAAGATCCCACATGCTGCGGAGCAACTAAGCCTGTGTGCCACAACTACTGAGCCTGCGCTCTAGAGCCCACAAGCCACAACTACTGAGCCCACGTGCCACAACTACTGAAGCCCACGCACCTAGAGCCCGCACATGGCAACGAAGAGTAACCCCTGGTCTCTGCAACTAGAGAAAGCCCACGTGCAGCAATGAAGACCCAACACAGCCAATAAATAAATAAATAAATATTTAAAAAATAAAAAATTGGGGAAGATGATAAGAGAAAGAAGGCAGATTCAGGAAATCAATTATCTGTCTTAATAGACAAAACAAGTGCAGAAAATATATATTTTTTAAACATCTTTATTGGGGTATAATTGCTTTACAATGGTGTGTTAGTTTCTGCTTTATAACAAAGTGAATCAGTTATACATATACATATGTTCCCATATGTCTTCCCTCTTGCGTCTCCCTCCCTCCCACCCTCCCTATCACCCCTCCAGGCTGTCACAAAGCACCAAGCCAATATCCCTGTGCCATGCGGCTGCTTCCCACTAGCTATCTACCTTACTACGTTTGTTAGTGTGTATATGTCCATGACTCTCTCTCGCCCTGTCACAGCAGAAAATATTAATGAAAGATTAGGAGGAGAAAGTATTTCTATGTCCCGAAAAAAGAAATGTTAAATTATAAGATTGAATTTTTAGAGGGAGAAGGGGAGGGAGGAAAAAAATAGCGAGACAGCGATGGAGAAAGAGGAGGGAGGTGGGGAAGAAGACCTTTATTAAATACTAAAGATATTGAAGACTTCAGAAGTTGAGGAACATCTAAATATCTACAGACAGGAGTGGGAAAAGCATTCTGTATAAGGAGAACTACTGAGATATTGAAAGAAGACAGACACGTGATTCCTTCACAATTTCAGAAGACATATCTTTAGCTTAGAATTTTATATACTGTCCATGAAGGACAGTTTAAAATCAATACAGATGTAGTGATTTAAGAACATTTACTGCCCACCTCTGTTTATGACAGACTTTCGCTCAAGCATGTACCTTCATCAGAATTATAGTTTGTACCTCAGGAATCTAAACATTGCCCCATCAAGGTTGAAGTTTCGTCTCTCTAAATACCATGTGGGGACTCTGGACGCTTACTTTTAGAATTCATATATATATAATGTAAAAGAGACAGTCGTGTATTTATAGAATACAATGAAATGATAGGCACCTAAAACAACTCTAAAATTATTTAGTTATTCCCACCAGCGGTGAACAAACCCGAATGTCCTTAATGTTTATTTTTTACATTTTGAAGGGTAAATGGGTGAGGTATAAAATAATTGAATCGACCATTAATGTTTTAAGTATACTACTTAAAGTTACAAAAGTCAGCATGAGAAAAATTAATACGATAAATATTATCACGCCTTTCTTAAATATTGTAATTTTCTAAACCTTTGTACCTGGAGCAGTTGAGATTGTAAATAAGTTGAGTCCGTTAAAGTAAGTTGGTGTCAAAGTGTCCTAGTATCCCTGCTCTAATAACATGCTGGAAAATATTTTTTATTTCTATAATGTGTTTATTCTCCCTAATTTAATCTTTATCATATTTTTGTATTACAGAAGTCAAATATTTATTCCATCATTTAAAAATTCTATTTTAAAATATCATCTCCCAGTGTATGGCTGTATTTTCCTTTCTTTCATGATATCTTTTGTTTAAGAATGTTCTTTACAAAAAAAAGAGGAAAAAAAAAAGAATGTTCTTAATTTGAGTTTAATTAAATGTGTCCATGTGTTCCTTTTTGTCTTATTCTTGTAGTATAGTTTTCAAGAATTCTTTCAAGGAAAGCACTCAGAGTGTCCACCACTTCGGATAGCAAGTACATCATCTCAGTGTAAGTATAATAGTCAAAACAGGGAACAACATAAGATATCTTAAAATGAAGTGTCAATTTAATCAGTTGTGGAATGTTCATGTCAGATTATACTAATGAAAAACAGTGCGAATATTTACTGACAGAAATATATACTGTAGGAGTACAAAGTGTGTAAAAGTTGCAGTATATGTTCATTATACATTACAGTATTTGTAATTCACATAGATCGTGCACGTAAAACATATGAGAAGAAAAATAATAACTATTTTATTTTTCTGCATTGAACATATATTGCTTCTGTAATACAAAAATATGATAAAGATTAAATTAGGGAAAAGAAACACGTTATAGAAATGCAAAGTATTTTCCACTGTGATATTCCACACTTTGACATCAGCTTACTTTCCTGGACTCTAAACTCATTTACAAGCTCACACTTTAAACTTCTATATGAACTCACCTAATCAGCTCTGGGGTAATGAAGTTTAAGGACGAAAATTAAATGCCAGACTGAACGGAGACTAACCTTCCCTGACCAGGGGAATGAAGAGAGAGAAAGAGAAAAATATATAGTATAGCTGTTTTGAGAGTAAAAAGCAAACCACAGAGCACATAATATTTTGTTAGAAACATTACAGGAAAAAACATAGAAAGGAAAACAATCTACCACCTGGTGTCAAGTGCCATATGCTATATCTTCTGAAAAACAACCATAAAAATTTCATGACAGTCAACAGTTAATTCAACTTTGACAAAGTCAGTAAGAAGTTTCAGGCTTTAGTATTTAAAAACTTAAATATTTACTTAATTAAGAAACATCCCGGGACTTCCCTGGTGGCTCAGTGGTTAAGAATCCTCCTGCCAATGCAGGGGACACGGGTTCGAGCCCTGGTCAGGGAAGATCCCACATGCCGCAGAGCAGCTTAAGCCCGTGGGCCACAACTACTGAGCCTGTGCTCTAGAGCCCGCGAGCCACAACTACTGAAGCCCGCATGCCACAACTACTGAAGCCCGCACGCCTAGAGCCCGTGCTCCGCAACAAACGAAGCCACTGCAATGAGAAGCCCGCACACCGCCAAAAAGAGTAGCCCCTGCTCGCCGCAGCTAGAGAAAGCCCACATGCAGCAACAAAGACCCAATGCAGCTGAAAATAAATAAATAAATTAATTAAAAAAAGGAAACATCCCACATTTATATGAATGTATGTGGGTTTCAAAAAAATTAGCTAAATAATTTGCAATGATGATAAATCAACTAGGGAAACAGTATAAAAAAATGAAGTGGACCACAATGACATTTATTTACATACAAATTGGACAGTCTCTCTTGTGATTAAAATATTTCACAAAAATGTATTGTGAATACATTTCCTCCGTATTATTGATGTTATTACTTGGAATGAGCAATTTTTAAATCAGTGTGCAGAAGAAAGTAATATTGGGCGTCTTTTTCAAAAAGGCAAGACTGGACTTCCCTGGTGGTGCAGTGGTTAATGAATCCACCTGCCGGTGCAGGGGACACGAGTTCGATTCCTGGTCCGGGAGGATCCCACATGCCACGGAGCAACTAAGCCCCTGCGCCACAACTACTGAGCCCACAAGCCACAACTACTGAAGCCCGCACGCTCTAGGGCCCGCATGCTGCAACTACTGAAGCCCGCGCACCTAGAGCCTGTGCTCTGCAACAAGAGAAGCCCCTGCTCGCTGCAACTAGAGAAAGCCTGCGCACAGCAAGGAAGGCCCAGCGCAACGAAAAAAACCCCAAAAAACAAAAAAATGGAATATCTATGAAGTGCAGTAAAGCAAAGCACGATAAACTTAGGTCTGCCTGTATGTATATATGTATGTGTGTGTGTGTATATATATATATATATTATACTGTCGACTGAAGAAAATGCATGACCTAGAAGCTGAGAATTACATTTCATTCAGGGACCTTAACAGAGGACACTATGGCACTCGGACAGGCAGCCAGCATCTCAGAGAGCTCTGAAGGTCTGTTCCAAAGAGGTAAGGGAGGAGCCTGGATATATAAGAGTTCTTGCTAAAAAACAAAACAAAACAAAAACCATAAAACCAAAAACATGTAGTCGAACATGGAAAGATTACAACTAATCACACACACACACACACACACACACACACACACACACACACACACACACACACACACACACACACACACACACACACGACCCAGACATCTCAAGTTAATGAATTTAGCACCTTTCTATGTATGGGAAGATGCAAGAGTCTGGACTCACTGAAAGCATTCCTTTGATATGCACCTTAGCAACCTAAGGGCAGTGTCCTGCTTTTTTCTGTTGAATCCCCTCAGGGGGCACAGTTGGGGGCAGCTGCGGCTTCGGAGGGCTTGATGGCTACAACATCCTTTGTTTACTGAGATGGCAGGTGACAGTTTTTATATACAATGTATGATGAAAAACGATAATAAAATCAGTAAGAAGAGATACAGGACCCCATACAAACATGTTAAATGATATTCACACGTTGGTCCTAGAGACTGTATATAGGGAAGCTGAGGACTCATTTACTGTGACAAAATTTGACTAAAATTGTCATTCACATGTGGATGAAAAAATTAATAGTCAATCTAAGAAAGAAATGGGAAATCTTATTTAAGCCAACCTGAGGATTCTAGCTCAGGAGACCGTCTTTGAGAAAGCTCTGAGGACTGTTCCACCTGTTAGACGTCAAGCACAGCTATATACGTTTTTGAGACCAAGGGTCATACATCAAAGTAACATAATGACAGTTTACAGGGTCCAACAAGGCGAATAGCGGGTTATTGTGACCCCTTGCAGGACTGATAAAGGAGTGTTACCCCCTAAGGGGCTACTTTGCTGGAGCCAAGAGGAAATGCTATTTTTGTTTTGTTTTGTTTTGTTTGTGTTTGGTGAGCAGGCATTACTGTTTCCTCTAAGGGAATCTCACTAATGCACAACGCATATGCACGATACACTAAAGGGATGGGTAGTGGCCCAAGGGACAGAGAGAGAATTATGTGTTTAAAATTTTTTTCCTGAATGAACCCATCTATGAAGCAGGAACAGACTCACAGGCAGAGAGAACAGACTTGTGGTTGGCAAGAGGGGGTGGGAGAGGAACGGAGCGGGAGTTTGGGATTAGCAGATGCAAACTGGTATATATAGGATGGATAAACGACAAGGTCGTACCGTAGAGCACAGGGAACTACATTCAGTATCCTGTGATGAACCATCATGGAAAAAATATGAAAAAGAATATAGATGTGTGTAACCGTGTCACTTTGCCATACAGCAGAAATGAACACAACATTGTAAATCAACTATACTTCAAAAAAAAGGAAA
The DNA here is from genome assembly GCF_949987515.2 of Delphinus delphis. NCBI lineage: Eukaryota > Metazoa > Chordata > Mammalia > Artiodactyla > Delphinidae > Delphinus > Delphinus delphis. The sequence goes on from NC_082704.1 coordinate 123,666,191, forward strand.
GAGGCAAAAAAAATTTTGTTTGGTTCTGCCTTAAAAAGAATTTTATTTCCTCCCACTAAATGCACAAAATTCTTACTCATAGGATATTGTCTTATTAATATATAAAAACGTGTTTCTATATCACTCTGAGGTTTACAATACAAGGCAACTTCATAGAAGAAATCAATGGAGAGATTTCTTTCTAGTTTGTGCCCTTCAGGTGACTTTCAATCTTTACCCCCAATCATAAACGAGAAAACTTTCATGTAAAGGAGGAAATCGTTGCGTCTCAATAAACAACGAAGGGATTTTTTTTAACAGGTACCCTCAAATATGTTAAGCAAGTAAGCTTTATCAATTTTTTTTTTCTTTAAATAAATAGCACTCGCCTGAATTTGGCCTTATGGGGTCTGGAAGGGGGCGGTCCAGAGTAAATACCGCGATACTGTGGTTTATAAAAAGAACTACCTATTTGGTCTTCATCCCTGTTTCTGGTGCAGAGCTTCTTCCTAACCAACACCCTTAGAATTTCCTGTGCTGGAGCTATTCAGGTGTGTTTTGTTATGTTAATGAGTTTGCTTCTGCATTGCCCCTACTTCACCTGTGGATGGGGGCTGGTTGCCAGGGGAACTAGCCGGGGGAGGAGAGGGTTGGAACTTCTAACTCCACCCCTGGACCTCCGGGGAGGGGAGAGGCTGCAGGTTGACTCAATTCCCAATGGCCGATGATTTAATCAATCACACCTGTGTGAGGAAGCCTCCTTAAAGCCCGAGAGGTCAGGGGTCGGAGAGCTTCTGGGTTGGTGAACGCTTGGCCGCTGGGAGAGGGTGCAGACGCTCGCGCCCCTTCCCGTAGCCTTGCCTACGCGTCTTTTCTCAGAAACCGGTGAGTTATGTCCTTTTGTCATCTATTGGTGTTCTAGGAAGTAACATGGTCCTCTGAGTTCTGTGAGCTGCTCTGGGGGTGGGGTTGGAGGGTCGTTGGAGTCACCTGTCTTTAGCCCGCTGCTCAGAGGCACAGGTAACAACTAGAACTTCGGATTGGCGTCTGAATTGTGGTGGCGGAAGGGGGAGTCTCGGAGGACTGAGCCCTCAGTCTGTGGGGTCTGATGCTTCCTCAGGCAGAAAGTGTCAGAACTGCGTTGAACTGGTTGGTGGCGAGGACCCCACGCCCCAACTCTGCACACACACAGGAACGGGTGACCAGACCCCTCTTCCTACCTCCCTGAGGTTGCTGTGTGCATTTTCCCTTCTTTCCTATCCCTGTTTTGCCCCCGTAGCTTAGAGCATTCAAGTGTTACTTTTGTTGGTTTTACAACCGAGTTGGCTTCTCCAAAGTTTGCTTCGAAGACGGTGGGGAATTGGATTTAAAAGAAAATCTTGTTTTTAATGTTCATGAAAAGGCTGCGATCAGAATTGCATTAATCAGCTACTCGGATCAGCTGCTGCTTCTCAGTGTTGAAAGGATCAGCTTGTTTGATAGCTGTGGCAAAATTACATTTCATTTGCTGCAGCCGTTTCAAAGTTAATAAAAGCTAAACGAGGGCTAGATTGAAATGGAAAATGAATAAATGCTGATGCAGGAGGGGAGCCTCCGAGCTGAGACTCAGTCGCTGAGCCTTTAAACAATTCATCTGAGACTCAATAACTCATTATGGAAAAGAAAATGTTCAAATGCGCTAAGATGTGGAATGAAAAATGAAAGAGCTGTTTTTCATTTTATCTTAATGACAATCTGTGATTGGTTTTGTATTTAAATACATATATATTATATATGTTAACATACTTAACCTATTAATATCCTGTGGTTGTATATCTGTAAATATATACATCTATATAATTTATATACTCTGTAAACATTTATATATAAACATGTTTGTATATCTATAAATATAAGGTATATCCATATGTAACATTATATATGTATACAAAATTGATATATAAAAACCTAAAATGTTAATAAGTATGTTAACATATTTATGTATATGTATATATAAAATGAAATTTTGAACCACCATCTTATTGTTCTTTCTGTCGTATAAATGACTGCAAATAAATTGTAAGTAAACTTAACCAGGGGAAGAATGTATGCATAGGTAGGTCATTCACAGATTCAGAAGCAAGTTCTTTAAAGATTTAGGAAACTCTGAATTAGTGTGATAAGACTCCAGGCTTGTTGAAAGCCGTTCAGTTGGGTGATAGATTCTTTAAAACTGCATCTTCCATAAAGGCAGCTTTTGAACTGAGGAATGACCCAATCCCAGTGGTCTTTGGAGATATTCGGCATCTGTGGTTTTAAATTCTAAGAGTTGTCCACCATAAAGTTACCAATTGTCTCATTTGAGACGGGCTATGCAATCAACACAGCTGAAATAAATCGTGAAGTCATTTCAGTGTATTGGAAATTGATTGATTTCAGAGCAAGCAGAACATGGAGCTAGATCATGATCTCTGAAGGTACCATATAGAAAGAGTCATGTTTACTCTGGAAGGAAGCATATTAAAAAAATGAAAGAGAACGCGATTTTGGCCTTTTTACCAAAAAACCATATGAAAATTTTCCATTTAGGACTATCTGAACTTAACCTTTATGCCAGCTTGGTATATTTTATTGTGGATAGCTGTGTCCTACACGCTCTTTTCTTTTTCTTAACAAATATTATTTAGTTATTTAATTAATTTTGGCTGAGTTGGGTCTTGGTTGTGGTGTGCGGGCTTCTCATTGCGGTGGCTTCTCTTGTTGCGGAGCACAGGCTCTAGGCACGCGGGCTCTAGAGCGCAGGCTCAGTAGTTGTGGCGCATGGGCTTACGTGCTCCGCGGCATGTGGGATCTTCCCGGACCAGGGCTCGAACCCGTGTTCCCTACATTGGCAGGCAGATTCTTAACCACTGCGCCACCAGGGAAGCGTCTGCACTCTCCTTAATGATGTTTTTTGTATTCCCCTTGATCTGTTTTCATACTTATTCAGCCATCTAGGTTCTTATAATGCATGGATATGGTGATTAAGTCACAGCTTCCAGAAAATCTCTGGTATTTTTATCTCTCCTAATAATTTTGCCCCTCTGGTTGGATACTTAAAAGATACTGGAGGGGAAGAATTGTTTAGAGGTAGCATTTTGGAGCTGAGCCATCCAAGGGTCACAGATTAGATTAAGTTTTGAACCTTACAGCTCTGGGTGGAAACATTCCTAAATTGATGAAATTCTCTTGGCATTTTGGGCAAATGCCTGCAACAGCAATTTAATCCTCCCTTTATTTTAATCTCAAAGAGCAGCAGTGATTATAAGACAAGAATCTAAGCACAAACTGACTACAAAAACTAGGCTAGATTAGAAGAATATAAACAACAGATGATAGAAAGTATGGGTTACATTTGGGTAAGAAATACTGTATAGCAACTGACTGAGCTGATGTTAGAAAAATGCAGAAGTAGAAAAGATAGACCAATACATACTTCTGAAAGGTTTGACCAGCGTGGGGTGGTACCATTATGAACAGAAGTAATGATATTAGAGAGGTACTAATTTGGGTAAATTTAATTGGGTAAATGAAATGATTTTAAATTTTCAAAAAACTGATGGAGCAACTACAAAGTGGTGGAGTTTTTTTTCTGATGACCAGTTTAACATGCATGCCTTGTTTCCCCATCTTTGAAAAAACGTAGAACTCTTTCATTTCCGTTCTGTCTCTGTCACACAAATGATAGTCCACTTTAAGGCCTGTTAGCAGGATGTTTTATATTTTTCTCTTAAATCTTCTCTATAACAATTCTGCATGGCTTCTAAAGACAGGGTCTGCATGATCCTACAGTGGTGAATTCATATGATTTGTCTAAACCCATAAAATTCACAACATCAAGAGCAAACCCTGATGTAAACGATGGACTCTGAGTGGTGATGATGTTTCAGTCAATGTAGGTTCATCAGTTGTAGCAGTTATACCATCTGGGGGGATGTTGATAATAGGGGAGGCCGTGTGTGTGTGTGTGTGTGTGTGATGGTTATATGGGAAATCTCTCTACCTCTCAATTTTTCTGTGAACCTAAAACTGCTCCAAAACAATAGTCTATTAAAAAAAAAAAAAAAGAAATGGAAAAGGAGGGTCCCTGTTGTTCCAGATGACAAATGGAGAGGAAGGTGGATTTTGACCCACTCTCTGAGTAATTATTTCTGTGCCACAGGAAGTACACTAAACGCTAATTCTGGACTGACTAGAAGGTCCCGGTTTGGTTATTATTTCAGGATGCACCAACACCACTTCAGCATGTCTAGATACCAAGACCTGTCTACAAATCCTCTGCGCCAACCCCCCCAAAAATCTTCTCAGAAGAGCTCTCCCCCAACTGCGAGGGCCAGGTCTTGTACCTGGGTCCCAAGCAGAGACTCCTGGGAGGGACGCCCTGGTCCCTTTCTCTAACAGGTGTTGATCAGAGACAGCATCCTCCAAGATTTTTCCATCCCTTTTCCCCCAAAAGGATACTTCTGCGTGCGAAAAGGTATTTCGTTGGTTCTAATGGTCTACTCAGCTTACAGCAACCTTGACTGTATCACAAAAGACTCACTTATTTCCTTGTGTCCCTTTCACAGACAAACGGACATTTGCTCCCCTTGCATGAGCATTACTCAGAAGTCGTTCAAGTATAAATGAAATGTTACCCCTGTTATTTTGTCCTGTTGTCAGCAAAGTCGAACCTTTCCCCAACATGGTCGCATTGAATTTTTGCACCTCATTCAATTCATGTAATCCTGTATATGCAGCGACGCCTGTGAGGTTTCCGTTCTCTCCATCAAGTTAAATACCATAGGACTTTGCTCCTAATGGTAAATCAACTTGGCTTCTAGAATGGGCAGTTCAGTTTGTGGTTGGCGAGAAGGTCATTGAGATTGTTAACAAATGCAGAATGCCCCGAGCCATTCTGGAAAGAACGGTGATCCTCATCATGACAATGGCCTCCACTTTTATCGTATATCCAGAAGTATCATAAAGGGCTTAACAGGTCTGTAACTACAAATGAATATGAGAATAATTTCACATAAGACTAAAATGTGTCAGCGGTTTACCAGAGCATGGCAGAAGGACTCCATTTAGAACAGGAACTGAACAACAACAGTTGCATGGGAAAATGACTGGGATATGCAAGAGGTCATTACACGGTGTGGGACTGATCCATGGATTCAGGAGAGAGATTTTCCCATAAGTACTGAGGAAACTGAGATGAACCACAAAAAAAAGTTCTTTAGAAATGAGACTTGAACATCAAAGAATATGAAAATAGGGAGTTTCTAAGAAGTACTGGCTGATCGCATTTCAATCTGGAACTGTAAAGATTCTCTGTGTCCATCAGAAGGAAGCCCTGTCCTGGTCAGCTAAAAACAGGGACAGAAAACCTAATCAGCCAACAGTAACCATTTCATACCTGAGTTTCCTTTACTAAACCATTGTTGAGACTAGATTAGGTGTTGGAAATCTGGTCTAGTAAGAGTTTGGTTCACCTAACAAACTTTGTGTTCTTGGGGAAGAAAAAGCAAATGATCATTTTCTTTGCCATGTGAGTTTGCCCACTTAACTGATGGAGAATGTAATGCTTTTAGGTTTCTTTTAATATGCCAGTTGCAGTGAGAGGCCTGTGTTGTAAATTAATATGCTAGCATTCTTGTTCATCAGTCTTGGTCATTTTGAATTTCCTGTCTCTCTATGATGGCTGCAGCCACCATGCAGGTGTCTGCATCTTCATCGTTGAGGACCAGCTCCTGTAAGATAATACAGGCAGTTCTTAGGAAATATCTAACATGCACTCTTATGTCATATCACTTGTTTATGTATTTTTATCCTCTGGAGTGTCTTTGGTTCAATATGTGAAACAAGGAAACGTGTAATGAGGCAGTTTTGCGTTTGTTCACGCAGCCAAAAATCCTATATTGCGTGCCCGAAAAGTATCACTCAAGTGCAGGATTCAAGAGTGATGTTCTCTACCTGAGCAAAGGTGGCAACTTAGCAGATTGTGTAGCTAAACCGTGCTTCAGTTAGAAAATGCTGTCCTTTTTCATATATGCATTATATTCAACATTGTTTAAACAGAGAAAATGCGTAATTTTCAAGTGCACGCAAGTGATTCAGTTGGGTGGTAACAATTCATTGATTGTTGTTGGTGAGTACTTCTTGGTGAAGATATAAGAAGATATAAAGATATAAATATATAACACATCAAGTAAAGAAGTAAAGAAGATATAAATATATAACACATCAAGTGCTTTTATATATTTGTAAAATATATTCATATATTTATATATATATTTCATAAAAGATGTTTCTCCGTGAACCTGGCTCAGTGCCTTTGTGGAAAATAAATGGACCATTTATGGGTGGGTCCATCTGAGCTCTCTATGCAAACACCTTACTGTACTGATTACTCTAAAGTAAATCTTAAAATTATGTAAAGACCTTCAACTTTGTTTTTTTAAGTTTTGTTATCCCCCAAACTGGGATAAGCAGGAATAGTCTTTATTTGGATCCAGCCCAAATTTATTTGCTTTTCATATTACTCTAGACAGACTTACCAGTGTTGATTCTTGGGTATCTGTTGCATTGTGGTTATTAAAATTCTTTTCAAATATTTTATTTAATCTGACCTATCTGAATGCAATTATTTTCATACTCATTTGGATACAAGTCCATCCAACTTCGAAAATATTCATAATATGAATTCTCAGCTTTGTAATCTGATCCTTATTTTAATTTATTTTACTTTTTCAAAATAGAGGTAGAGATGGTTTACAATTTATGTACGTTTCATGTGTACAACATAGTGATTCACAATTTTTAAAGGTTATACTCCATTATTTATAGTTAGTATAAAATCTTGGCTATATACCTTGTGCTGTACATTGCATCCTTGTAACTTATTTTATATCTAATAGTTTGTACTTCTTACTCCCCTCCCCCTGTCTTGCCCCTCCTCCCTTCCCTCTCCCCACTGGTGACCACTAGTTTGTTCTCTATATCTGAGTCTGCTTTTTTTGTTATATTCACTAGTTTGTTGTAGTTTTTTAGGTTCCACATTTAAGTAATGTCATACAGTATTGTCCTTCTCTTTCTGACTTGTTTCACTAAGTATAATACTCCAAATCTATCCATGTTTTTTCAAATGGCAATATTTCGTTCTTTTATATGGCTGAGTAGTAGTTCATTGTATATATGTACCACATCTTCTTTATCCATTCATCTGTGGAAGGACATTAGGTTGTTTCCATATCTTGGCTATTGTAAATAGTGCTGCTGTGAACGCTGGGGTGCATGTAGCTTTTAAAAAAAATTGTAGTTGATTTACAATGTTGTGTTAGTTTCAGGTGTACAGCACAGTGGTTCAGTTATACATATATCTATCCTTTTTCAGATTCTTTTCCCACCTAGGTTACTACAGAAAATTGAGTAGAGTTCCCTGTGCTATACAGTAGGTCCTTATTGGTTATCTATTTTATATACAGTAGTGTGTATATGTTGATTCCAAACTCCTAATTTATCCCTTCCCCTGTTGCTTTCCCCTTTGGTAGCCATAAATTTGTTTTCTAAGTCTGTTTTGTAACACATTTTAGATTTTACATATAAGCGATATCATATGCTCTTTGCCTTTCTGACTTGCTTCAGTTAGTATAATCATCTCTAGGTCCATTCATGTTGTTGCACATGGCGTTATTTCATTCTTTTTTATGGCTGAGTAGTATGTCACTGTATATATGTGCCACATCTTTTTAATCCATCATCTGTCGATGGACATTTAGGTGGCTTCCACGACCTGGCTATTGTAAACAGTGCTGCAGTGAACATTGGGGTGCATGTATCTTTTCAAATTATGGTTTTCTCTGGATAGATGCCCCGGAGTGGAATTACTGGCTCATACTGGTAAGTTGTATTTTTAGTTTTTTTGAGGAACCTCCACACTGTTTTCCAAAGTGTACGAGGGTTCTCTTTTCTCCACATACTTGCCAGCGTTTGTTATTTGTGGTCTTTTTGAGGACAGTCATTCTCACAGGTGTGAGATGATATCTCATTGTGCTTCTGATTTGCATTTCCCTGATTAGTGATGTTGAGCATCTTTCCATGTACTTGTTGGCCATCTGTAGATCTTCTTCAGAGAAATGTCTATGAATAATCTTTAAAAAGAGAAATTGAGTTGCAATATACTTACATGTAGATAAATTTTTATATATGCAATTTATATATGCTATTTATATGTGTGTCTGTGTATAAAATACCCTGACATACATGGATAATACTTCTTTTGTTTTAATAAATTTATTTTATTTATTTATTTTTTGTCTGCGTTGGGTCTTCGTTGCTGCGTACAGGCTTTCTCTAGTTGCTGAGCGCGGGGGCTACTCTTTGTTGCAGTGCGCCGGCTTCTCATTGCGGTGGCCTCTCTTGTGGAGCACAGGCTCTAGGCTTGCAGCTTCAGTAGTTGTGGCACACGGGCTCAGTAGTCGTGGTTCTCCGGCTCTAGAGCGCAGGCTCAGTAGTTGTGGCGCACGGGCTTAGTTGCTATGCGGCATGTGAGATCTTCCCAGACCAGGGATCGAACCCGTGACCCCTGCATCGTCAGGTGGATTCTTAACCACTGTGCCACCAGGGAAGTCCCATGTATAATACTTCTTGAGGCACTTGGTCCACCCCTACTGGTGCCTTAACTTTAGATGTATCAGTAAAGGTCCAGGTCCAATCAGGATAACAAAAAAACCTCACTATGGTTTTCAGAAGAGGACTGATTAGAGAGATGCTTCATAGCTGAAAAGCACCAAACAGGATCAGTGAGGTGTGGGATAACATCCACAGGAAGAGGCTCCATCACTAGGACTGGCCCCCCCGCCCCCCCGAATTCTGATGGATGCTTTTCAGAGTCTCTCTGTGAAGTTGGGGCTCAGGCAGAACTCCAAGGAGATGGTGTTGCTGGCCCTGCTCGTGCCTCTGAGTGTCCATGATGGGAGTGTCCTAGGAAGTTGACCTGCCAGAACCGTCGCCCGTGCTTGGGCAGCAAAGAGGAAGAAAGACACCCTTTGGTTTCTCCTCCCAACTTTCAGGTTCCCTTTAGTGCCTACTCTCCTATCACATGGGAAGACGCTCGAAGGTCAAGCCCTCGTCTAATCCACCAGGTGAAGTCAAGGATTGCAGATAAGCTTCACGTAGCCCCGTTGGCCCTTCTCATTGGATGTCAATCCACCAGCCAGGTCCTCCACTTAGATTCCACCTGACAAGTCAGGAAACCTCAATACTTCAGAGAGGCTGTCTCCCGAGGTTGTAACTCACCAGAACTGGAAGGTTGATTGGACAGGAGGTTGAGAAGGACAGCTGGGCAAACAAGAAGTAGTTTAGTTTCTTCCATATCTCATTCTGGAAGTTTTGGTGCTCCATGTAGGAGAGTGGTGATTTTCCTGACTTAACATCCAGAACAGCTCTTACTTTCTTTTTCTCTTTTTATTTATTATTTATGTTTTTCGGCTGTGTCAGGTATTATTTGTGGCACACAGGATTTCTTCGTTGGGGCATGCAGGATCTTTCATTGCAGCATGCGGGCTTCTCTAGTTGTGGCACGTGGGTTTTTTCCTCTAGTGTGGTGTGGGAGCTCAGTAGTTGTGGTGTGTGGGCTTTGTTGCTCCATGGCATGTGGGATCTTAGTTCCGTGACCAGGCATGGAACCCATGTCCCCTGCATTGGAAGGCAGATTTTTTACCACTGGACCACCAGGGAAGTCCCCAGAACAGAGTTTTTTTTCCCTAATACATTTATTTTATTTATTTTATTTTTGGCTGCATTGGGTCTTCGTTGCTGCATGCAGGCTTTCTCAGGTTGCAACGAGTGGGGGCTACTCTTCATTGCAGTGCACGGGCTTCTCATTGTGGTTGCTTCTCTTGTTGGGGATCACGGGCTCTAGGCGCGCGGGCTTCAGTAGTTTTGGCTCGAGGGCTCAGTTGTTGTTGCTCACGGGCTCTAGAGCACAGGCTCAGTAGTTGCGGTGCATAGGCTCTGTTGCTCTGCGGCATGTGGGCTCTTCCCAGATCAGGGCTCGAACCCGTGTCCCCTGCACTGGCAGGCGGATTCTTAACCACTGCACCACCAGGGAAGTCCCCCTAGAAGAGATTTTAAAAGCTGTGCTCAAAACCTCTGTCACTGCATGTACGGGGCGTCCTAGCCCATGTCTGTATCACCATCCCCAAATACTCCCAGCATCCCTTCGTCTGAGCATCCTCTGGACTTCTCATAACTTTAGATGCTGTAGTGGGTGGGGTCCCTGGAAACGACAGCAGCTTCTTTGCCATAGATTGCATTTTTCTCCATTGCGTTTTTCTTGCTTCTCACCCCAGGGAGGGAGCGGTGGGAAGAAAAAATACAAATTGAGTAAGAAGGTGAGAGTTTGTTTTGAGGATGCTGCTGGGAACCTGAATCACCAAAAAGAAAAAAAAAAAAAAAGCATTCAAGGAAATGTCTCAAAAGAAGGTTTCAAAGCAGCTTTATTACTTTGGAGGGTTAGGAGCAGAGAGACATCCTGTGAAGGGTCCTTCGGCATGTCTGAAATGTCCACGTTAAAGATAGCAAAACAGGATAAAGAAACTGACAGTTGGGAATAAATGCCTTCTACTGATCAAAGAAATCCAGTTTTGAGAGGAGATGGTGGATTTTAATCTCTCTCTTCTGCCAGAGTGTTTTGCATTTGATTTCTGTTAATAATACTCCGACCCAACACACTTACGGATGGAACCTTCTCTGGTGACTGACAGTTGAGATGATTCATGTTATTCCCCCCGCCCCCCGCCCCGCCCCGCCAACCCGAATTCTGAGGGATGCTTTTCAGAGTCTCATTTTGAATTCAGGGGACACGAGGTTTGTTTTTCTCTGAAATCTGGCTTCTGAGAAAGGTAGTGATGGAGAAATGGATGGCTGGAGCTCTGGCTCAGAAGACAGCAGTAGCCGTCATCATGCCTGCGCCCCTGAAAATGCAAAATCCATCCCGCATTGATCCAGGGAAATTAAATTTTGTTTGCGCACAACAATTTTATATAAGAAAAAACGGCGATTTTGAGCTCTCTGCAGGTTACATGCTCATTTTCTGGTCGAGCTTTCCATCAGCCCCTTTAATTTACAGCGTATCGCTCCTCACGATCGAAACAGTGTTTTCAGGTGTAATGAAACTGCCTATCAGTTAGAAAAGGGAGAAATGAGATACGGGGCTGGTGGTTCAGTTCTAGGAACCTACGGTTGCTGTCACTAGATGATGCATCGCGTCTTTCTTTTAAATATCCCTCTTGTTGTATTTGATCCTCGTTGAACCCTTGCATCTTCCTCCAGCAAAAAGTGTTAAGATTTTATAAGAAGGTAAAGATTTCTTTTCTGGAATTTTGTGGGGAAACTGAATGTGGTCTGTGTTAGTCACGTGTCCCACGGTAAAGAAAACGTCTTAGAAGTATTTGTTACGGACTTCCCCGGTGGTCCAGTGGTTAAGGCTCTGCGCTTCTGCTGCAGGGGGCGCGGGTTCCGTCCCTGGTCGGGGAACTAAGATCCCCGCATGCCGCGTGGCATGGCAGAAAGCAAAAAAGTGTCTGTTTAAAAAATTTAGCTTCCACAGAGGTTGAGAGTTTTCACAATCGAACATCAATTTTTCCATAAAATGTAGGAGCTTGTCTTATGAAACCTTGCTCAGAGAAAAATAAAACTGTTGAAAGAAGGAAGCCATTTGATGAAAATATGCCCTGTGTGTAGCAGAAGAGAGCTTTTTCTTCTAAATTGCACATCAAAATATTATCCTACGTAGAAATTGTGTTCCCTTTCATTCCACAGTAAATTTTTGTGGCCAGGATATTAACAGTGAATAATACTGCTACTGGCATAACCTTATCTACAAGGACGAAAAGAAAGAGGGTTTCGACTAAACCATCTGACAAAGAGAGTAGAATTGGAAATGCCCCGGAATTTGCCTACATCGGAAAAAGTGCACTTCTGTCATTGATTAATGACTAACCAGGTCGTTATTACAATTAAACTGTCGCTAATTTGATGCAGCAGGTGAAAATCATTACTAATAACGCTAATCTGAACACCTGTGGAATTCATTCTGTTGGGACAATTCCTTGAATTGTACAGAATGAAGAAAAATACATCAAGATTCCTGCTTTTAAAATGGTCAGTCTCCTGCTATGTTTAGACCCCGTAGGGAAAACATAGGTCCTGAGTCTGCCACAGAATGAAAGTCAGCATTGATTAACAGAGGAGAAGGGAGTAATTACATCTACTTCAGAGGGAAAGAGCTCCCCATGAAAGGAAGGAGACTGAGGCAGCATCGTTTCCGGTAGGTCTGAGAGGCAGAAGGCAGATATCTCATTTCATAGCAGCCTGTGTCTCTAAGGAGCCATGCTTGTCCCATGAACAAGTAGGGAAGAAAGATGTTAGTGTGGTGAGTAAACTCTGAGCATCAATTACGTACAGTGTGACTCCGAGGCTGAGGAACTCGGTTATTTCTGGGGTCTGCAATGCTCTCTTCTCTCCCGAGTTCCATGTGCCTTGAGTATTAGAGAAACATGGAACTATGAGGGGTGGTCAGTACACCATTGACAAACGTTTCCAGCTTTTCAAGCCTTAATTGCCTCCATGAAATGCCACAGATTTAATTTTATATGGCCTTTTTATGTGAACAGTTAAGTAACCTTTTTTTCTGATTTTTAAAAAAATGAGTATAGTTGCTTTACAGTGTTGTGTTACTTTCTGCTGTGCAGCAACGTGAATCAGTTATACATCTAGCCACTCTTTTTTGGATTTCCTTCCCGTTTAGGTCACCACAGAGCACTGAGTAGAGTTCCCTGAGCTATACAGCAGGTTCTCATTAGTTATCTATTTTATACATAGTATCAATAGCATATATATGTCACTCCCAATCTCCGAATTCATCCCACCACCCCCCTTTCTCCATTGGCCTTAAAATATTCCACATCTGGGCTAATTCCCAGGTGATGAAAGCAACTTTAGAATACCCACAGCCTCCTCTAATAAATAGAAATAGAAAACAGGAAAGTCAGAATCTAGACAGACAAGCAAGTAGAAGAAAGAGGAATTCACCACCTTTCAGATTCTCTCATCTATTTGTGAGAGCTAGTACCCTCCATATTTGATATTTTAGAGCCTTAAATTCATTAAGTCCTAATACATCCTGTATTAGGGGATGTATTAGGACTTAACACATTCCTTTCAGACATATCTGTAAAGTTTTGGAGGCTTGATAAATTCTATTAATGATGTTCAATTTTATTAGGGTTGATCATTTTCGTGAGTGACCATTAAATTCTAACTGGTATTCACCCTCTGATGTTCTCTTTATCCTGGTCAGAGTAAAGTTCTTTTTTTTTTTTTTCCCGTACGCGGGCCTCTCACTGTTGTGGTCTCTCCCGTTGCGGAGCACAGGCTCCGGACGCGCAGGCCCAGCGGCCATGGCTCACGGGCCCAGCCACTCCGCGGCACGTGGGATCTTCCCGGACCGGGGCACGAACCCGTGTCCCCTGCATCGGCAGGCGGACTCCCAACCACTGCGCCACCAGGGAAGCCCCAGAGTAAAGTTCTTAACACACCAGACTGTTTCCTCTCGAGTGTTTGTCAGGGGCAGAAATTCTACCCGACAGGTCTTCTAGGGTTTTTGACATTGATCACATTACTGGATACATAAATATGCCTAATCCTTATCTGAGTCCCAGGTGTAGGAAAAAAGCTGAGTGTGTAATCAACTAATTGGTTTTCTCCTGAGAAATAACAATAACAACAGTAATGTAGAGGAGTGATATCCTAAAAGCACAGGAAAAACAAAAGCAAGGCGTGATAACGCATCTACGTGAAAGGGGAAAAATGCTGCTTTTTCATTTATTTTTGAGTCAAAACATGGAAAGCAGACATTAAACATACCGGTGTTTGCAATAATGGATAAAAGCACGAAATGAAAAGAATCCCGAGCTTCCCAAGGTCAAGTGTGTCCAGTGCAATTTCTTCATCTTTTTCCTTTTCTTGTCTTGGGGCTACACGAATGAAGTCGTACCACATGAGAAGCGGGAACTGGCCTTTCGTGTTTTCGAAGTACCTAGAGACTGAATGCGTTCCTGTCATCTCTGCATGAATTGAGACACATCACAACAGTTTTTACCGTGAAGAATGGTGATTTGCTATAAGATGAAATGAAAGCAAGGAGGCAGTTAACACATGACGCTATAAATCTGAATTTAAAGAGCTTCATTATCCTTAGTGAAAACACAGGGTTCACATTGCCTGTTTCGATACAGTCTGCATAGTAAAATCATGAGGGTTTCATTGATGGATTGAGAACTTAAAGTTTCTTGGTTTTTTTTCCCCCCGAATTTAAAATATTTTGTCGTTGTGTTTTGGGGTTTTTCTGTTTTGTTTTTTGGTTAGGTCACCGTTAGTAAAATGTTTGCTGTTTAAGCTGGCGAGAAAAATACTTAAACAGGCATAACAGTGTTAGCATATTTGTGCAGCAGATAAAATGTTTAAGTAGATTTTAGTTCGCAGAGCTCTATAGTAAGAGCCATGAGTTAATTTAAACTATCAGTCCAATACTGGTGCACAGATAGAAAACATGGATCATGGCAAAGATAAACGAATCTTAGAAATTGCAGATGTCAGTCTTTTTTTTTTTTAAATTGTTTTATTTTTGATTGTTTTGATTTTTGACGGGAATGTGGAGTACTGAGACTTTGCCTTCACCCAGCTTTCTTGAATTTTAATGTTTACCTAACTTTGGTGCTTTGGTAAAAATCTAAGGAATTAACTTGGGTCCAATGATGCTAACTGAACTATAGGCATAATTAGATTCTATTCTAAAATTAGTGTTTTTTTTCCATTCTGGGATGCAGTCTAGAATGTCACATTATAGTTATTCGTCTTTCCTTAGTCTCCTCCTAACTGGAGCAGGTCGTACCTCTTTCCTGTTCTTTTGCGACCTGGATGCTTATGAAGAGTAACGGTCAAGTGTTCTGTGGAATATCTGTCGATCTGGGGCTGTCGGATGTTTTGCAGTTTGGAAGTATGCAGAAGCCTAACTCAAGGAGCTCCCAATCCTGAAAGTTGGAAAGAGTGTGGCAACAAAGTAACAAGAATACTGGCTGATACGCCATAGAGTCGTGTAAAAATCAGTTGAGTTCACACAGCTGTAAGTCACTAGTTTAATAAATAAGGGATAGCTCTTCAACCTTACAGAAGAACTTCGATTAATTCCTATGGGAAGGATGAGGAAAGTATACGATCGCTAATAGGCAAGTACCACGGAAATAGTTGTTGTAGCCGTTATCCGCCAATGGCTGGTAGAATTATTGGGCAGAAGTTCAAGGTGGTCTCCAAGTGTCTACCACAGATCCATATTAATTGCAAAGAATAACTTAACCGAGGTGAAACCCCCCACACAGCAACTTAGTCTGGTCATCAAGGTTAACAATGACAAAGATGTACTGAGAAGAAGAAACCAGCAACCTTGGATAGTATTATGAGGAATTCTTAATATCATTGGGAGGAAATACTATAACCTGCTGATGGAAGTGTGACTTAAAACATACACATCTCTGCTAAAATTGAAAATGGGTACTTTATACCCTAGTACTCTGCAGTTACAGCTCTAGGTATATTACCTTAAACAGATGAAAAAAATAAAATGACGTTCATTCCTAACAACTGTGTTCACCTAACAAAGTAAAAGCAAACAGAACGTTCAAGAGTAGAATATGTCATGCAGTGGAATGCAATTAGCAGTTAAATGCTGCACTGTATTTCTTATACGTGAACACTGACAGATGTAAGATGCATTAATCAAAAAGCTGCCTGTATGGCAGCATACTGTATAATTTTTATAAAGTATAGAAACTATAGATCATTTGTGGATGTAAAAGTTTATGGTGCGAACCTAACATAGGAATGGAGAAAAATACCCCAAACATGCCTGTTTTTGGTTGCCCTTTGGGCAGGGGTAAGCCTTCATGAGATCGACAAGGGTCATAAAGTAGATAGGGAATTTATAACATCACATTTTATATATTACAGAATTGAAAAAGAACTTTCTGTAACCATTATCACTAATACTGTTCTTGTGTTTATGATGCTGGTTTGCAAGGGATTATATATGTATATAATGTGTATTAGATATAATACATAATGATATATTGTATTATGTCTAACGTGTTTTATCTAACATGTATTATATAGTAATGCATGCAATATACCTGCATATCATTTATATCTAATATGTATTGTATATAGTACATATGATACATGTAATATGCATGTATATCATTTACACTAGAATTATCCCATAATCAACCAAAGATACTTTGGAAAGCTCAGGGGGAGGAAAAACAACTCAGGTGTTTGCACGTCACCATGGAAGAGCATATGATGTCTGTTCACAAGGGTGAAACAGCTGTGGTTGTGATGTGTTAATACCGTTTGTGTGCTTTTCATTTCAGTCATATCTGTCAATACATGTATATGCATAGAAGTGTATATATATTTCTCCCTAAAGTACATTGTGACAGTGGGTACGTATTAGGCCCTTTGTGTCCCACAGGAGAAAAAAGTCATCTTTATCTCTTGCGTCACACTTGAGACAGACAACTCTACCCTCTCCAGCTATAGATATGGACGGTGATCATTTTACACTCATTTTCATGTGGGCTGCACACATACTTGGGGGTCCAGGATATATTACAAATAATTCACGTTGTCTCTCGTCTTGGTAGCTCTTTGGTCTTCCTACCAAGTTGTTAGAAAAGTTTCTAGCCTGCAGCCTCCTTAACTGAAGCCATGCAGAGCAGCTGGGTAGAACTGTATCCCATGAGGACAGATGTCATTATGTGCAGGAATTTTCATATAAATTTGGCTTCCATCAAATATTTATTGCGTTTCTACCGTATTCCAGTTGCTAAGTGCGTGGGTAAGATTGTGGAGCTAAGGAGCAGAGTTAGAGCGAGGCCTTCTCTCCACCCCCCAGTGGATGTGACATTCACTTCTCCTATCCCCATAGGGAAGTGTGAATACATAAGGGCGAAAAATGTAGTGGAAATCAAAGAGCGACAGCGCTTAGTAATTGCAAGATGCAGCCTTGCAATGCATAACTCGGGTGAAAAGCTGAAGCAGGTGGCTTCGATTGGAGATCTAAGGGAGATTTTCATTCTGTGTTTAACTGAAATACTGAGGGTGTTACTGTGAGATGAGGTGTTGGGACAAAGCATAGAGACTTTTTTCAGAAAACCAGCAGACCAAGAAGATGGTGGACTAGTGTCCCAAAGAACCAGCTTATTCGAGTTAGAATTCAGATTTCTTTTATACGAAAAGGGGAGGGGGTGTGGCTGTTTGTTACAAACTTTGGTCCCGGAATCCTTTGTTCTTGCAGCTGTCCACTTAGGTCTGGTCACAGTGTTCCTGTAAACCTCCAACAAGACACATGTTGAACCCATGTTCAAAGTATTATTCGTGACAGCTGAAACCTGGAAACAATGTACATGTCCATCACTGGGTGAATAGATATATACACTATGGTATATCCATCTAATGGAATCCTGTTCCACAAAAAAAGGAGCAAACCACGGGTACATGTTACAGCTGAATGAACCTCCAAAGCAGTATGCTAATAAGCCTACATACCGTATGATTCCATGCATTTGAAATTTTAGCAAAGGCTTTTTTTCCCCCTAGAAATTAGATTAGTAGTTGCCTGAGTTGGAGGTGGCACTGGCTGCAAGTGGCCATGAGAAGGCTTTTTGAAGGGATGTAAATGTTCTAAAATGCGTTTGTAGTGAAGATTGCACAGTTGTATAGATTTACTAAAAGTCATTGAACTGTACCTGACAACGGGAGAATTTTATGGTATGTAAGTTATACCTCAAAGTACTAAAAACTTTTTTAAACAGTATGTGTGGCAGAGACAGCCTTACCTGTAAAGCTTAAAAGATGTACTGTCTGACCCTTTATGGAAATGGTTTGCCAACCCCTGGTGTAGAGATTTATAGATGCTTAAATGTGATTACAGGATGGACAGGAGGCCTCTGTAAGGATGTGACTTCTCAGAGGCAGAGTTTGCAATTAAGGATCAGAGAAATTCATGGAT
This sequence comes from Delphinus delphis, assembly GCF_949987515.2. Lineage (NCBI taxonomy): Eukaryota > Metazoa > Chordata > Mammalia > Artiodactyla > Delphinidae > Delphinus > Delphinus delphis. The sequence goes on from NC_082704.1 coordinate 123,684,300, forward strand.
ATATTTAGGGGAAGAGGTTTTCGTGCCCAGAAAAGAAACAAGATGTGGTTTGCTTAGAGATAAAAGTGGGGGAGAGAGGAGAGGGGAAGGAAGGAAGGAAAAGAAGAAAAGAACAAAGTCATAACTGACTACTGGATTTGGAAATATTTGGAAGAGAGTCTGGGGGGAGGTATATAAATTTTATTTCTCGGTTGTATAAACTTTAGAATCAGTTGATTGATATCCATAAAATAACTTGCTGGGATTTTTGATTGGGATTGCATTACATCTGTAGATCACGTTGGAAAGAGCTGACATCTTGGCAATAAGGAGACATCCTATCCATGAATGTGGTATACCTGTCCATTTATTTAGCTCTTTGGTTTCATTCGTCTCTAGTTTTGTAGTTTTCCTCATGCACGTCTTGTAGCATGTATTTTGTTAGATTCACCCTTAAGTATTTCATAGTTTGGTGCTAATGTAAATGGCATTGCCTTTTTAATTCCAATTCCACTTGTTCGTAGCTGGCATGTAGGAAAGTGACTGACATGTAGGAAAGGTATCCTGTCTCCTTAGACTAATCACTTATTTCCAGGAAAAGTTAGACTTTCATGAATGCAGAAAAGGTGTAGGAAGTCTGAGAGGCCGTGAGAGGGAACACCGAGGAGGTGGGGAGACTATAAAACCTGGAGGAAACCAATTTTAATGATCCCACATGTAGAGAACACATCTTGAAATACTGCTTAGAAATAACAAGTGAGCCTTCCAGTGGAAGCAGATAAAGAACAAGCTGATTGAGATTCAATGATGAACAGTGTAAACATATATTTAAATGGCGTCCCAAGCACACCCAGTGATGCTGTATCTTGTACAGAATATCTCAAGCTTGGGTATTTTGTGAGCACAAGGGATGCGGCGAACCTAGGATCATCTGAATACTTCTGTTCATGCGTCACCTTGTTCTCACTGCAAGTATATTATTTACATAAGGTGCCTGTACCAGGAAGTTTAGGAAATCTCACTTTAGAGTGGAGAGGAAAGCAGTATGCAGACATGAGGGAAATAGTTGATCTTCTGTGTAGCATATTTCCAAGGTACAGTGTATTCTTTTTGAATTAGCGTTTTCTCTGGATACATGCCCAGGAGTGGGATTGCTGGATCATACGGTAGTCGTGTTTTCAAGTTTTTAAGGAACCTCCATACTGTTTTCCACAGTGACTGCACCAGTTTACATTCCCACCATCAGTGTGGGAGGTACATTTTCATGCTTATTTATTTTTCTTTGAATTGACTGGGTTTACATGTCTTATCTTTAGTTGGCTAACTTTTCATTGCTTTCATTTACTACATATCATTTTCTTGTTTCTTGACCTAGTTTGCATTTATGTGAAATTTTCAAATTATCCTTCCCCCATTTCAATCATCTTCTAAATATATATATGTTTCTTTCTTTAGAATATTTTAGATGGTTTTCTGGGGGCGGTGTTTTTCTTAACTCATCTTCATATGTCATGTTTTACCTTCATTTGAAAACTCATCAGTTTTACTCTATTTCGTATGTTTTATGTTTACCTATATTAATTTCTGGAAGTATAATTATTGATCATAGAAAGTTAGGCAAAAAAAAGTTGTAGTTTGCTTTTTTCTTTTTGCCTAATGGGCAGAACCTTAAGCAACACACCACTGGTCTTTAAAGTTAATTTTTTTTTTTTTTTTGCGGTACGCGGGCCTCTCACTGTTGCGGCCTCTCCCGTTGCGGAGCACAGTCTCCGGACACGCAGGCTCAGCGGCCACGGCTCACGGGCCCAGCCGCTCCGCGGCATGTGGGATCCTCCCGGACCGGGGCACGAACCCGTGTCCCCTGCATCGGCAGGCGGACTCTCAACCACTGCACCACCAGGGAAGCCCTATCGTTAATTTTTTAATGTGAATGTCCATGGATGTCCAGAAGTTCTTTCAGCATGAGAAAAGGTGGCTGTGTCTGTGAATAAAATTTTAACCTCTCCCTTCTCTCTCTGTCTGTTTCCAATTCACACATACCTAAGGCAGAAAGAAAGCCCATGTGCCAAAGACCTTTGTTCCTATAATAGCGAAATTCCAGATCAGCTAGTGGGTGTAGGACTATAGCAAGGTATCCTGCCGACGCCCGTGGGTCCATCGGCCCACGGAAGTGATTCTGCTGTGTCCTCTAACCTGGCATGCTGTTGGGACAGGTATATGTTTTCCGTGATTACAATCTGCTGTGTCTTCCTTCCCACCTAAGTGAGACAGATACTCTTCCCAAGAGCAATTTATTCTTTGTAAAGAGGCAATTAAACTTCCCATGAGTTTCAGCTCCCTCCAAATGGTGTTTTAAACTACACTTGAAGATTGGCTTAATAAGGATGGTTAGGCAAAATTTGAGCATTAATTCTCATAGATGACAAAAATTCAGATGACATTTGAGGCAGTCTTACGATAAAACAGGATAGAATATTGCTGGGTTTTTTTGTTTTTTGGTTTTTTTTTTAGTGTTAACCCGATGCTTGGCAGATACAATGTACATAGTAAATATTTGCTAAACTACTTGGCATTTAGGTGAATGAACTGCTTAATAGATTATGCTGTTTTTTCAATAACAGGAAAATCACATTTATATACAAATGACCGCCATTAAACTATTTCAAAAATGTCAAAGTATTAGCATTTTTCTTTAAAGCAGCATTTTATAGGATAAAGCAGATTCCTCATTTGTCGATTAGAAAAGCGCTTTTCTTCTTCTGTAGAGCAATGTTATTTATTCGATAAAAAATACGTACATTATGGTTAGCCAAAAATAGGTGTAAGATTGTCACACACTCCAGATTGACTGGATTGGTAGTAGGATTCTCTCTGATTGTTGACGGATAACATTTCTGACTACAGATTAGACCCCCCCCCATTGTGTACAATTCCAAAGTTTTAATTTTTTTTTTTTTTTTGGTTGCACCACACTGCATGCGGGATCTTAGTTCCCCGACCAGGAATCAAACCTGTGCCCCCTGCAGTGGAAGCACAGAGTTTTAACCACTGGACCACCAGGGATATCCCGTTTATTGACTTACATTATGATTTTTTGGTGTGATCTGGTTCTGATCTGATTCTAAACATGCTGCCCACAGAAAGCAATAGTATCAGAAGGGTGGAAGGATAATTGCGACTTTGTGAAACAGTAGATAGCTTGGGACAGTGCTCGGGTGATCAGAGTAATAGCTCTGGATCCCAAGTACTTACTTATCACACCCCTCCCCCCAGTCTTGCATGGTTTCATGATGTTCGGTGCGCTTGTAGCATCTTTAGAATTCCTAGAGTGTATTGCATGTTCCAGATCTCGGTGGTCATTCTCTGACTGGACAGCTCTGCTTGAGCTAAGAACTCAATCACATTTGGTCTATTTACCAATGCTTGGCTATGGTCTAGTTCCATGAGATTTTTTTGCTGCAGAAGTAGACACCAGAACTACCCTTAATTTATCAAAACATAAGCACAAAAGAGTATTCCGAGTTGAAGAAAAGAACAAAAGCCTTAAAAATATATATAGGGAAAACCCAACACAGAGCATGTCCTGTGAGACATCATGGGTATTTATGTCTCTAAGATCCAAACAACAGATCTGAGTCTGGAAGGCCACCAGAGATGCATCTCCTCCAGGTGTTGTCCTGTTTCTGTGCCCTTTTCATCCTTAACCTGTCTTTCTATGCCTCTCTTCCATGGCTACTGGGACCCTCAACCCTCTCGTCCGTAGACGAACGCCAAACATTACTTAAATATTCCATGTAAACACCTCTCCCAAGAAAGTACCTTTTTCAGTGTCCTCACTCTTCCCGTCTCTCAAGCTCATCCTCATATCCCAGCCTTGGCCCTTGAGTCTTTTCTTCACATCACCCAAATTGCAATTTATTTCTTTACACAAACGAGCTGGCGTTCTCAAAGACGAAGTTTGCTTCCAGTATCAGAGAAGAGAAGTCGGTTGCTTTTTCATAGGTCTGTTTTGCATATCCATTAGGTGATGAGAAATCTCTGGCCCTTTGTAGCTCCAGCACTAGGATGCATCCAAGAGCCTGTTGCGAGAAGTGTGGATTATTATAAGTCTCTGTACCTTGCACGTGTGTAAATCACATACGTAATACTTGAAAATATTAATGATGGCGTGTAGTGTGCTTGTGACGATTTACATGGCTATGTATAACTCTCCTCTGAATGCAAAACCAAGATGTAAATGGTGCTAACAGAATTTTACAGCCAAATATAATTATTGTTAAAAATCAAGTAGAACAAGCCTAAAAGAGGAACCCAAAACGTAATAGAAGAAATACCACTAGTGTGTGTTACGGTAGACTCTGCAGACAGTCTGGTGTGGAAATTCTCCTCTTATTTAAGTGTTGTACACCAAAGGAAAATGGACCATATGACTGAAATCGAGCAGAAGACACACACGTGTGGCGAATATCTCAGAGTTAAAGAACTGAAATCAGAACTCTGGTTTTAAGTGTCTTATCTGTTCCACGGAGATCAGACAATGTGAATGGAATAAGCAATGCAGGCACCTACTAAATATTTTTTCTGAATAGCATTTGGAAGTAGGTGTTATCCAAGTTGAAGACAGGTGAATATATGCTTACTGAAGCTTAAACACAGAAGGGAACAGTGCAGAAGAATTCTATACAGTTTGTGTAAGGAGTGCACTCTCGAGGATGTGGTACATGATTCCTCACTCTTTATGGACAGGCTGTGGGGAGTGACTTCCTTCCAGAGAGCACAATATGAAAAGTGAGGGGGAAAGTAACTTACCTGTGGGGAAACCTGACAGTACTACCTCAGCCAGGTGGTCTAGGGTCAGCATCAGCAGTGATAACGCATGTTGATAAGTGTGTGCCCTGGATGTGGTGTGATGCCTTTGAGGTCTTCCTTCCAAAAAAACTATAACCCCAGTCTAGTCATGAGAAAAACAAACACATCCCGGTAGAGACAGACATTCTACAAAATTTCAGGTCCTCTTGAAATCTCAAGGTTATCGAAAACAAGGAAAGTCTGAGAACCTGTTACAGCCAAGGGGAGCCTCAGGAGAGAAGACAACTAGATGTGATGTGGTATCCGTGGATGGGATCCCAAGAGGACATGAGGTAAACGTGAAGGACGTATGAAGAGTGTGTGGGCTTTGGTTCATCAAAGAAAAAGGGAAAGGGAACAGATTTGCATTTGAAAGGAACTTGCACGGTGGTCCCGTGGAAGCCGGATACACGGGAGAGTCTAGATCGTGAAGTAGTATTTATGCCGTCACTAGTTGGTTACTAAGAACACCCCAAAGCTGCTGCTGCATTTCAGGATGACGGAGGGCAATGTTCGCGTTGTCTCGGGGAGGATTGTGTTGGCCCCATGCCTCGTGGGACGTGAGTGCCCTGGGTTTTGTCCATGGAGGGGAGAACTTGATTGCCCAGCACCCCGTTTTGTGATTGATGGGTAGATATGCTGAGCGGACTCCGTAAGGAATGGGGACGAGAAGCACGGAGAATGTAGCCAATTGCTCTGTTTAGGAAAGAACCGGGAGACAGAGTATGCAAGACGTGAGAGGAACCAGGCAGAGAAAGAAAGTGAAAGGGAGGGAAAACACAGCTGTGAAAAGAAATGTGATCTGGAGGTATGACTCAGGTGATGTTTTTTGGAAGCCTCACCTTGCCGTTCGAAGTATGATTTCCCCTTTGCATCCTTCTGTACGACACCTTCCTTAAAACCTGCACTGCCTTTTGCAGCGTTTGGGTATAGATCGTAGGTACTAGTACAGATCCATGACCATGTGATATTCCAATCTGTTGAATTTGCTTTTCCAAGTGGTTCATTTTAAGCTCTTGGAAAGGAAGGGTTGTATCGCCCACCTACTATCTGTCAGAGTGCTTCATAGGTAGTAGAGTGCCAGTGAAAATAAAGTGAATACAAAGGGGAAAATGGCTGTTTGTTTCTGAACTTCTTTGGAAAATTGGACTTGGGGAGGTTGGCCAGTCGTGGTTTGGGGGCTGAAAATGGCTCGGCTGCAAGCTCAGCTTTTCCCTCTGCTCATGGACAGCTGTGTCGACGGGAACGCAAATAGGCACGGACTTGATTCAAGTCTGTCTTCCGCTACTGAAAGTTTTTAGGTGGTATTTGCGTACCAATGCGTGAAGGCAGTGGAATTCCTTTCCATATACAGTAGAAAGAGGATTGCATCTTTCTTATTGCTGCAGTGGATTGGATTAGCTTGTGAAATCACGTTGTCTAAAAGTACAGATTTATTTGGAGTAAAGTTCCAGTGGCTGTCACTTCAGTAGCAAGTTGGCATTCAGGAGCGCATACGTATTTGTTAAAGGTGAATAGCTTCAGGTACTAAACCTAGAACTTGTTATCCTCTTCTAAGGGACATGATCCATTTTCCTCCTCGAACTGTGGTACTGACAATGCATAATAACTTTTTGTTCTTATGTCTATTATTTAATTAAATGAGTGAAAACTGTCTTGAACCAGGGCACGGGGCATTTATCACTGCCATTAATCCAGTTCTAGTCATTATACGTGTGTTTAATAAGCCTCGGAAGCCTGTACTATTTCAATTAAGTTAAAGCAGCTCTGGGGTTTATAACACAAAGTTTGAGGAACGTAACACACACACACACACACACACACACACAGAACTACAACAAGAAGAGTCCCCACATTTGTTCCAGGTATTACAGAGCCAAACTGTAGAGAGAGTCCATCGGATTTGCACTTTCAAGACTACAATTGCTTTCTCGTAGAGATTTGTTCCATTACAGACTGCGATGGATTCTGGCACTAAATGTCATTGCTAGTGGTTGTTCTAGTGTTTAACGACCCAGGGTGAAGCATCATCTATTTGGGGGAATTGTTTCCAACCCCCAAAATATACATAGCTGGTTTGCTGTTGATTTCAAAGTTTCAATTCCATCTTACTCCTCTGAAGGAAAAATGCAGTTAGATTTCATTTGTAAAAGGTGTTGCAGGATACACAGTGTCTCCCTTGAAACGGATTGGAAATTTAATTTTCTCTAAAGAATATGATACATTTCTGTCAAGTAGAATCAATACATTACATCCGTTGGCCATGTGTGTGTGCTCACAGAGAAAGGTGTGTGGAGAATCACTAAAATATTTTACCAAAGATCTGGTGGACTTCACAGTAATGTTGTCAGTGAAAAGTGACATGTTTCATCAACTCCATGGCTCTGTCTTGTAAAAGTTACTTATTTCTAGAGTGTTCCTCACAAGGAAGTGATAATCACCATTAAGATTCTTATTTGTAAATCTTCAAATAGTCTGCAGTTACCATTAGCATAATTTACTTTATTCATTAAAAATTTTATCATTTTGGGCTTCCCTGGTGGCGCAGTGGTTGAGAGTCCGCCTGCCGATGCAGGGGACACAGGTTCGTGCCCCGGTCCGGGAAGATCCCACATGCCGCGGAGCGGCTGGGCCCATGAGCCATGGCTGCTGAGCCTGAGCGTCCGGAGCCTGTGCTCCGCAACGGGAGAGGCCACAGCAGTGAGAGGCCCGCGTACCGCAAAAAATAATAATAATAAAAATAAAATTATCATTTTATTTTATTCATTTTTTGTCTACAAACTCAGTGTCCCTGTGCTTTTTAATTTTATTTTTATTTTATATTGGAGTATAGTTGATTTACAATGTGTTAGTTTCAGGGGTACAGCAAAGTGATTCAGTTATACAGATAATTGTATCTACTTTCATATTCTTTTCCCATTTCAGTTATTACAGAAATATTGAGTATAATCCCCTGTGCTATACAGTCGGTTCTTGTTGGTTATCTGTTTTAAATATAGTAGTGTGTATATGTCAATCCCAAACTCCCAGTCTTTCCCTGCACTTTTTTATAAGGAATTCTTTTAAAGGAACACTATTGTTGAACATACGTTTAAAAAATTAGAACAGTTTGAAGTTGATCAGAGCAGAGAAAATAATGTTAAAAATTGGTTAAAGAAAACAGTACAGATACAAGCAAACCTTATTTAGCACTTTATGAAGTGGACAGTCTCCATTCCCAGAACTGCAAAATTGGGCAGAAGGCAAGAAGCTCTTATAGGATAAAGAATAAAGAACACGGAAGAGACAAATAGGAAATATCTATTGGCTGGTGCCACGTAGCCAACCTCGTGTGGGTTGAGAAGACCCAGCAAATATTCCTGGCAGTATTGAATGACCCCCATGGACGCAAGAGGCACCCCCCAAAGAGGGTGCAGGTATACTATGTCCAAAGGTCCAGAGCCACTTCCAGAGGTAATCAGAAGAAAGGAAGACTTGGACAGCCCCCCTGAGAGCTGGCCACTGTCTGTAGGACACTGGCCACAAATGGGGTGCAACCTACATTTCTGGCCATATCTGGGCGCCCCCACACGCAAGAACGAGCAACCTGTGTGACCCCGGGCAGGCAGAAAGCCAAGCCACATTCTCAGGACGCAAAACGAGACAAACAAGAAGGCGGTAGTTATCCCTGGGAAAGGGTAGATGGACAGCCTTCCTATGCAGTGGGTCCCCCCAAAGCATATTCACAAGAGTGTGCATTTGGAGAGGAAGGGACAACGTGAGATGTTATCTCCCTTTCCCCACCAGCCACTGAGATCCCGAAGAGCTGACTCTGGTGGTAATTCTCTCCTTCCCTGGCTTCTGCCAGTTTTCCCTGGATCCCATATGCAGGCTCCCCAGAATGTGGGGCTTAGAGAGCGTAGCCCTGGTACCTACCAGGATTTGGCCAGATTTTCCATTAATTTTGAGTTTTCCCCTTGCCTGTTTGAGGGAATACCCGGTAGCAGTCACAGGAGAATCCCTTAAAGCGTCCCATCAACTCTGCGAGGGGCTGATAGGGGGCCCCTCTTTTGAGGGTAGATATGACGCCATTCGGTTTGGTGTGGAAGGATTTGAGAAAACCTTTGAGGACAATCTTTTTTCTGGTGTCCTGGTTGACTACAAATGAGACCCTGAATTCTGGGCTCGTGTTTTGAGGATGGACCCAATGAGAGTGCAAAGGGGGAGGCCCGGGCGTGTTAGGTTTTCTGGCCTTGGAGCTGTTGCACTCTAAGAACGCGAACTTGGCCGACTTCTGTTGATGGTCCTGCGGCCTCTTCAGAGTAGAAAGGCAATTCACATAGAGGATTGGGAGACTGATTCTCAGGGTCAAGGAAGAGAGAGGAGAGTAGTAGGAATCGCGCGTACCGTCTTTCGTCTTAGGTCCCACTTGTGTCTTTAATTTGTCCTCAGCCTCTTGCAGTCTGTCTTTCAAGGAAGCTATTTTGAAGTCTTGAAGATTCGGGGCAGCTTCGACGTGCGCATCGAAAGAGGTATCCCATTCCGTTTGTCTATCTGGGATTCCTTATTGTCAAGTGCACCTTCTAAATGAGTGACCCTAAGTGTTCCCCGTCGTGACTGTCCTAGTTCACTTGTCTGAGTGAAAGTGTTGCGATTTCTGTAGATCTCTACAACTTCGGCTTTTCTGTTCTTAACCATAAAATAAGCAAGTGTGCCGGAAGGTGGCTGTTCAGTTCTTTGAAACTTGAGGAACCCCTTTCTTTGGCTAAACTATAGGTCTCAGAGACAATATTTAAGAAGGACGTGCCCCTGGGTGGGGGATCGCGTGGCATTTTTCAGTGCACTCACGGCATGGACGTTCTCGTGAGGTTGGCGGGTGACCCCGAGTCCATCTAACCCGTTTGGTGATCACCTTATCCTAACAGCAGAGTCTAGATTTAGGTGGTGAGCACTCCAGCCGCTTTCCGGTGCTTGACCCATGCCCACGAGGCACCTCTGCAGTGTTGACTTTCAAGACTCCCGTTAACGATAGATCTGTTACTGCTTTCACTGGAAGACTTCTTTATCCTTGATAGCTTTCAGTAGTCCCACTTTCGCCTGGTTAGACTTTGGTTTTGATGGCCAAGAGAGTCTGGACTTCTCCGTGAATTTCTCCAGTCCCCCAGTGGTTTGCGCTGTGGACTTATCCCGAGACTTTGGGAATCTCCTAAGGGCTGCCATTCATACTGAACACCCAGTATAACCACCCAGGAACCTTTGTGGGAATTTCAATAAGCCTCGGAACAGTTTTTGAAAGGACCTCAGAACCTTTTTGAAAACTTAAACTTCTTTCTAGAGGTAATGTATATATACATATGTATATGTATGTGTATATATATATAAAATGTATATATGTGTGTATATAAAGTGTATGTATGTATGTATATATGTGTAGGTATATATGCATATACATATATAATATACTTAAATAAAATTTGTTTGGCTTGGGGAGCTGCATGCAAGGAGTGGGTCTCCAGTCCGAGAGTGACTTGCCCACGGCTTTAGGAAGGACAGAGGCACAGAGGACCCCGAGGTCTCAGTGGACCCCTGGCCTGTGTGGCTCCGTGTCCTGACACGTTTAACCATCACATACGGATCCCATTCTTCATCCCCCAAAACTGTTAAGAAAGTGATTAAAGAAGACAGTTTAGGAGACAAAAACAAACTTTATCTAATACTTTGTAAAGCGGACAGGCTCCTTTGATAGGCTGGCAGGCAGGAAGCTTTGATTAAAAGAAAAGAATAAAGAACCAGAGAGAGACACATGGAAAGTCTTGGATTGGCTGGGGCCATAGAGTCACCCGTGGTGGGCGGGGCCTGGCCGGCCCCATATCCTGCGTGTCTGGTCAAGGGACATGTTTACAGAGACACGAAAGTGATCCAAGTTTGCTGCCGTGGCACCCTGTGCAGGAGCTGCTCCCTCTTGGGCCTAGAAAATCATTTCAGCGATAAGAAGGGAATGATGTTTTTGCTTCTATTTTATTTTCAGTGTGCACCATCAACATTTAAAAACATTATTTATCCCCAATGATAACTGTGAGAAGAAAATTTTATTTGGTAAAGTTGAAAGTTTTTTTTTTTTTTTAATGCACAGTATTATTTTTGGTATGATTTGAGAAAGAATGGTTGGTTTTTAATCTCAGAAGCACTTGGAGTTACAAAACTCCAGGGTCATTTGGAAGGAGGAGGGTGGGACAAAGGCCTGGGCCTTCCAGCTCCAGAGATGACAGGTTATGAAAGAGGAAAAATGATGTGGGGAAGAAAGTGGGTGGATTCAGCTGGCTCTGGATTGGCACACAAGTTGGTTCCCTTTAAAATATTTAGGGAGGGAATGCCTCAATTAGGAACCACTAATTGAAAAGTTAATGCCATTTAATCTGCTTTTGCAAAGCAGTTTTCCTGTTTGTACATTAATATCCTTGAATAATTTAGAAATATTTGATATCTGAATAAAGAAGTGTGTTCCTCAATTTGACATAATTAAAAAAATTTTTCCTTGTTTTTATTGCAGTATTTGACCTACAATGTTGTATTAGTTTCAGGTGTACAGCAGGGTGATTTAGTTATACTTAAGTATATATACTTTTTCAGATTCTTTTACATGTTAGGTAATACAAGATTATGAATATAGTTCCCTGTACTATACAGTAGGACCTTGTTGTTTATTTTATACATAGTAGTGTGTATCTGTTAATCCCAAACTCCTAATTTATCCCTCCCCGCTTCCCGTTTGGCAACCATAAGTTTGTTTTCTATGTCTGTGAGTCTGTTTCTGTTTTGTAAGTCTGTTTCTGTCATTTTAGATTCCACATATAAGTGATATCATTTGGTATTTGTCTTTCTCTGTCTGACTTAGTATGATAATTTCTAGGTCCAACCATGTTGCTGCAAATGGCATAATTTTGTTCTTTTTTATGGCTGAGTAATATTCTGTTGTATGTATGTACCACATCTTCTTTATCCATTCATCTGTCGATGGACACCTAGGTTGTTTCCATGTCCTGGCTATTGTGAATAGTGCTGCTGAGAACACGGGGGTGCATGTATCTTTTTGAATTAGGGTTTTCTCTGGACGTATGTCCAGGAGTGGCATTGCTGGGTCATATGTTAACTCTATTTTTAGTTTTTTAAGGAACCCCTCCATACTGTTCTCCATAGTGGCTGCACCAATTTGCATTCCCACCAGCAGTGCAGGAGGGTTCCCTTTTTTCCACACCCTCTCCAGCATTTATTATTTGTAGACTTTTTGATGATGGCCGTTCTGAATGGTGTGAGGTGATGCCTTATTGTAGTTTCGAGTTGCATTTCTCTAATAATTAGTGATGTTGAGCATCTTTTCTGGTAGCCATCTGTATGTTTTAAGATGTAATTTTAAAGCCATTCATTCACATTAAAGTCCGTTTTTGCATTTGATGAGTTTTAACTCTGTTTAAGATGATCAGTTCACACCTTTCTTGGTCTTTGGGTTAAGCCGTTCATCTAAAAGGTAACTGCTGATAGAAACGTCTTTATCCTACTCGGCTCTCAATTTTTTTCTGAGACCACTGGCACTGTCCAGTAGAACTTTTTGCCGTGAGGGAAATGTTGTATACTTGTCCTGTTCAATATAGTAGCCACTAGCCAAGAGTGCCTACAGAGCAGTTGAAATGTTGCAACTTTAACTCAGGTACTGGACTGTGAACTGTTATTCATTTTAATTAACTTAAGTTTATCCATATATTGCTAATTGCTACCATATTGGACAGCCCAAGTCTCATCAAACTCTCTTTTATTTCCTTACTCCTTTTTTTGTCTTGTCACCAATAGGTTTCACTGCTTACATCCCTATAGATAGACCTTATCCTTGAAGATTGACTAAGAACTGTCACTTGCCCCTTGTTTATATTTGTTGCTTTTATCAGACCAAACATTGCTTCCCTTTGCCATTTGACCTCTCTGGATACTCTGTTTATAATTACATTTCCAGTCTGTCTTATATGTGTCTTACGTCTTTGCCTCCCTTATGTAAATTGGTGTGGGTCCAAATGATATTTGTGCAATGAATTTGAAAAATGCATCATTAAATATGTAATTAAATATGTACTGTATAACTCGGTGTTACTAATCAAAACACAGAATTCTTGGTGACACTCCCTGGGTTGAGATATCATTTAGTAGCTAGATGAAGATTTAAAGTTGTGAGATTCAGTTTCCTTGTCTAAAAATTGGAATATGATTAGTAGCATGATAACGGATGGGTACTTGTAAGAAAAGTGGGATGAGTACTTTTAAGCGTTAGATTTATTTATTTATCAATATAGGGAAAAAATGAAACAATTTTTGCCATTGATTACACTAGTATTCCCGATAGATGAAAATATAGATAAGGACGATGACTTGAATCTGTTTAGCTGTACATTGTATGGTAGGTAATACACGTCTTTATGATACATTGTATCATAGTAGTTCATGCCGTAATATTATGTATGTCACGAGTCCCAACACAGATTTCATGTTGTTTTAACTTACGAACAACATCTTTGCAGTTGATTATAAGTAATAAGCCCCAAATTTTTGCATCATTGGCAAAACCTCCTAATGTTTTGAATATACGTATAGTAAAGCAGTGTGTCCTCACAGTGAATGACGTATTCGGCTGTCTAATTTCTCCTTGAACGTCCTAGATTTAATAATAAACACATTATTAAGTACAGGAAGAAATCAAATGGCTCACTTAAGGTGACATCACACTTGACTCTTCAGCACATCTTCATTTATTTGAGTGTCTGAAGGACTCTGAGATGTTCCTATCATTAAACGTTTTGGACCCAGAATGGATAATATTGCTGCCTTTCCGAGAGTGTTGTTAGAACACACAGTGTCTCTATGCCCTTATTACCTGCAACTGTGGGTTTAATTTTAACTGCCTTCAGAATGGGGCAGGCGTGGAGCAAGGATGCAAAAAAAACATTCCCCAAACTCAAAACATGTAGCACGGTCATTGGGTTATATTCTGCTGGCCAGATAGCGTTTGGGAATCCCATCTGTTGGTTATGACGTAGAGGTACTATTTCATTATGCAGCTGGATAGCTTTCCCATTGCCATCATAGTTGAGGTCTCTTTTGCCTTTGGCGTGAAAACATTAAGATACAGTAAAGCGGCAACCGTACTATGAGAACTTCAGTATTACAGGAAAGGATGGACACACAGGAATATCGTCATTCTTTTTAGGTTGTTCAAAGCCAAGGTCTAGGTTTCTCAGGGATTGAAATGTCTAAGCTTGACCAGCACATGCCATTTTGACCAGGAATGAAGACATAAGAGCGGATCACGGAGGAACCAGAGAAGAGAATTTTATCTCAGCTGACGGCAATAATCCGAAGGCAGGCTTCCCTTTTTATAGAATGATGTAATGTCTTTCCAGTATAAGACTAAGAAAGGAAAAGAGTTAAGCTAGAAAACGTCAGGAATGAAAATAATTTAATGCATTGAATAAGCTATGTCCAAACTCAAATACCGTACATAGAGAATCATCCCAGTCTCAGTGTCTTTGATTCTAGAAGATTTTCAGATTCTACAAGAACCCCATATTTTCTGCTGAAGTCAGATGTTAGCACTGAGAAGGGCTAAGTGGGTCAACTCCAGCACTTCTGTCTCTTTTGAGCCTCATACGACACTGACATGCTAAAGAAAGCTGCGATCCTCTCTCCAGAAAAATTCAGGCAATCATGTGTATATTGAATGACCCCCTTGAAGCCCCCATGGAACCACATCCAAACAACTAAGTCAGCTCAGCTACTAATTTAAGAAGTTAGGAGTCTGAGTGCCAGAAAGATAAGCTGTGTGCCCAATACACAGGGAAAGAGCTTGAGGTCCATTTTTTTTTACACTAATGCAGTCCTTTGACTATCCTATATACTACCTCTATTTTAATTATAGTTAGTGTTTTAAATACTAAGTTAAAAAGCATTCTCAGAAAGACAAATATCATAGGCTGTCACTTATATGTGGAATCTAAAATAGGACACAGATGAACTTATCTACAAAACAGAAACAGACTCACAGACATAGAGAACAGATTTGTGGTAGCCAAGGGGGAGGGGGGTGGGGGAGGGATGGATTGGGAATTTGGGGTGAGCAGATGCAAACTATTATATACAGGATGGAAAACAGCAAGGTCCTGCAGTAGAGCCCGGGGAACTATATTCAATACCCTGTGATAAACCATAATAGAAAAGAATACAGAAAGAAGAAGAATGTATATATACGTATAACTGAAGCACTTTGTACAGCAGAAATTAACACATTGCAAATCAATTATAATAAAATAAAATAAAAAGAAGTATTCTCCATGTTGACCATGCAACATGACAGGTTCCCCCCCCCCCCCGCCCCCAATCCCATCCTCCTGGGCTGCACTGCTCCTTGCCATGCAGCAGTGCGGGCCCTGACACACGAATCTTTGCAACTTGGACGATTTTTTCCCCCCATTTAATACTTCGTTATTTTGAGGGCTAGGCATGCTCAGTCATAGAGTTTTGTCACGGCTGGTGTTGTCGTGTCATTAAATCTGTCCTTGTTCTGTATTTTTGCAGGAAATATCAGAAACTGTACTGACAGCCACTGTTACTTCAGACCATCTCTTTGGTAGATACTGAGTTTTTAGTTTTGGTCCTTTCTTAATGACTGATCTTTCTAATTTAATATTTCTTTGCATGCCATTTAATTTTTGTTGGCTTATGGATAGACTTTGCCCTGGGAAAGATCGAAGTACTGATTTTTATGGAAATTCCACTGATATATTAAAGAGCAGCTCTCTTATTGAGGCCGAGAGACCCCTCCCCATAGATAGGAATGTGGACCCCAAAGCAAACTGGTGATTGTTAGTCACTTTCTCTTCATTGCTCATTTTGTAGTAAATCTGCCCAACCTGAATGAGGTTCATTGTAGTGTATAACATTTTATTTTTATCATTTTCAGATTATTTCTCATTTGTATCTTCAACTGTCATGTTGATAAGTCTACAAATTTATGACATAGCATAAGAAATTCCATCTTCAATCATTAAAAGTTCTCTTGATTCTGATTACTATGCTTAACCTAAAATTCCACATATGATATTAAAGTTACTTTTATTATGTTCTTTTTTTTGTATTCAGCATTTGTTCATCACTTAGTATTCAATCTCACTTTATATCTGTTTGAAGTATGTTTCTGCTGAATAATCTAAATAATTTGAATAATTTAAAATTTTAAGTCACAATTTTCACTTTAACAGAAAATATGTGACAGCCAATTTGTTTTTCCTTTCAACTTACTTTGTAGTTATCATGTTTTTTTGGGGTTTTTTTGTTTGTTTGTTTGTTTTTTGCGGTACGCGGGCCTCTCACTGCTGTGGCCTCTCCCATTGCGGAGCACAGACTCTGGACGCGCAGGCTCACGGGCGCAGCCGCTCTGCGGCTTGTGGGATCTTCCCGGACCGGGGCACGAACCCACGTCCCCTGCATCGGCAGGCGGAC
This sequence comes from Delphinus delphis, assembly GCF_949987515.2. Lineage (NCBI taxonomy): Eukaryota > Metazoa > Chordata > Mammalia > Artiodactyla > Delphinidae > Delphinus > Delphinus delphis. Next base: position 123,700,644 of record NC_082704.1, read on the forward strand.
TCTCAACCACAGCGCCACCAGGGAAGCCCTTTCATGTTTTTAATATTTATTTTGTCGTGGTAAGAATACTTAACATGAAACCTACGCTCTTAAAATTTTAAGTGCACTACAGCGTTGTTCTTTTCTTCTTTTCTTTCTATATTTCCGATTGCTTAGATGATAGGAATTTTTTTATTCATGATATTGGAAGTTAAAACGGGGTTCTTTTTCCTTTAATTCTTCTTAAATGTAATGTTTGATTTATTCAAGCATATGAATGTTTGTTTGCCTTTTTGACGTATTAAATAAACTAACTCCTGTGCTGTCTGTTTATCCATCTACCGTCTGGCATGTATTTACCTACCTATAGTCTGTTATCTACCTACCTACCTACCTATCATCTATCTAACTGAGTTTGAACATTGAGTCAGTTTCAAAGCATTGCTATATATCTAGGTTTTAGACAAATCAGTCATCTTGACGTGGAAAATTTTACGTTTTCCTGTTTTTCCATGTAGATTGCTAATCCATTTGGAGTCTGTTTTTATTCTTGGTGTGAGGTAGGGAATCTCTTCTAGCATAAAGCGGTCCCTGTTGATTGATCTCTTCATTTTATGGACTAAATTTTCCTATGTGGTTGGGTGTATTTCTAGAGTTTCTCTTCTGTTGACCTTGTCCGTCTACACGTGTAATAGAAAGGTACTAATTTACTCCCCGAAGATTGTTGTTCTTCTTTAGCGTGGTGTAGGGCTTGTGCCCTCCGATGTGACCACTTGTGGGCTTTTCCATGGTTCTGCATAGCTGCAGCCTCCCAAGGTCTACAGGTTCTGACGGGCATCTTCTTCCTCTTGTCCTTCCCATCCAGAGCTGGTTAAAGGTTAGTGATTCTGCTAGTGCACATCCACGGCGCAGACGGCCAAGTGCAGTCTTCAGCACGCCTTTGTCAGTAGTCCTCTCACTAAACTCTCCTCTGCATCACTTTGGAGTAGATCTGCTTCCAACTAGGATCTTGGTGGTTTACCCCTCCCTGGAGACGTAACCATCACTATTCCCTTTCCTGTGTTGAGAAAGCATCTCTGGGGTCCATAGTTAGCACAATTGTGTTCTTTTCTTTTTCTTTTTGTATTTGGTAATTTCTTTACCGTGGTCATAAAGTTCCAGTGTCGATCACTTTAGCTGACTTTGCTGAACCTAATCTGCAAAATTGTTAACTGTTGAGGAAAGCTGTGTTACTTATTTGTAGAACAGGAAGTACCTGATAAGAAATTTACATCAGTCCGTGTAGCTGAGTTCTTCCTATCTTTTTTTTTCCCTTAATCTCAACTCTTTTTCCCTCTTTGGTTCCCTCAAGAAAAGTTTAGAATGCCAAGTTCAGGCTCCACGGAATACAGAAATTCATATCCCATCAATATTCTCCTTACTACTTCGTTTTCACACATCATGCCGCGATTGGTAACCAGCTTGACCTGTAACCTATCGTTTAAAGAAAAATAAAATCCCAAGATGGCTTAAATGCAAAGCGTCTCTTGCTTCAGTGGACAGATGGCAGGAATGTCATCCGGGTGAAAAAACAGATCAGTCGTAAGCGGTGACTCAATGATAGCTTCTTAGCAAATAGCGTCCCTTTGTTTTGCTTTATGGGCAGGTCCTTCTGAAGCCTGTGGTCACATCATTAGCTGTCTGCTCAGCAGTGATGGGGACCCCTGATCATTTACTGCACTTCCCGTCACGGTTGACGCTCGCAAACCCAAGATGACGCCATTGCTTCCTTACTGGCGTGATGCTGGATCACAGCACAGAATGCACAGTTATCTTCTGGGGGGGAAAAAAGGAACCATCCTGTTTATTTTTAGAAGAGAGATTCAGGCAGTTTTCTGGGAAGGGAATTCTCTGTCATAAAATGCGTTCTTGTGGAATTTGGACATGTACCTTTTGTTTCTGAACACCGCCTGTAGCTAACTGAAAATGACTGTGCCCAGGCTTCCTGGATCCCTTCAGTCTTCTCAAGAACTTCTGGATGGGGGAAGAAAAAAAAAAAAAAAATTCCCGGTGCGTAAATAAAATTCTGAGGCATTTGCTCAAAGCGTCCTGAATATTTATTCAACAATATTATTAATCTCAGTTGGTTTCCCTTTGTATTTATATTATTCTCATACCGTAAGTTATTGAAAATGGAGTAGAAGCCCATTGAATGCACGTATCGCCCTGCTGCGTGAGGTGATCTCATGTGATATGTTCTCCCCCGAAAACGTTTGCTTAGAGCAAGGATCAGCACACGCTCTGGACAATTTTATGGAACAGGACAGTATTAAACGTTTTAGGTTTTGTGTGCCTTGCCACACCTGCTCAACTGTACCTAGTAGCACAAAACGACCCACAGATAATGTCAGTGAATGGGTATGGCTGTGTTCCAATAATTGTACGGACACAATTTGAATTTCACACCATTTTTCATGTCATGAAATACTCTTCTTTTGAGTTATTTGTTTCCAGCCATTTAAAAATGTAAAAGGAATATTAGGCAGTAGTCCATACGAAAAACAAGTGGCGGGCTAGATTTGCTTTATGGGCTGTCATCTGTGGACCTCTTATTTTAGAGTAAAAATCTGTTAGTGCTTGAGTGACAATAGCTTCCTTCTGAGCCATGTCCGTGATTGAATCCTTTTATTTTATTGAAGTATAGTTGATTTACAATGTTAAATTCTGCTGTATAGCAGTGATTCAGTTATATAAATATATTCTTTTTCATTCTTTTCCAGTATGGTTTATTGCGGTAGATTGAATATAGTCCCCTGTGCTCTACAGTAGGACCTTGTTGTTCACCCATTCTGTATATAATAGTTTGCATCCGCTAACCCCAAACTCCCAATCCACCACTCGCCTCTCCACCGCACGTTGGCAACCACAAGTCTGGTCTTTACACCTGTGAATCTGTTTCTGTTTTGTAGATATGGTCATTTTTATCATATTTTAGATTCCACGTATAAGTAATATCATATGGTATTTGTCTTTCTCTGTCTGACTTAGTAAGATAATCTCTAGGTCCATCCATGTGGCTGCAAATGTCATTATTTCATTCTTTTTTTATGGGTGAGTAGTATTCCATTGTATATATATACACCACATCTTCTTTATCCATGATTGAATCCCATTAATTCCCTCTTGGCTTCGTAGGGGAAAAGAGAGGGAAAAAAAGAAAGAAAAGTAGCAGAAGAAACAAGGGGTGATCTGATTGCTTTAATTGAGTTTTGTCTTGAGCCGCCTTCATTTGTGCTGTCCCGAGGATGCAGATCTATGAGCCGTCATTGCCGAGTCTCCCTCCCCATCAGTATTTCCCAAAGACATGCTTCTTCTGCAAGAGAGTGGGTTGTTCTAGAAAGACTAGGGGTGAACAATTATTTTTTAAAAGGCTGCCTGTTTGAACACTGACCACATGCGAGGTCCTCTGTGGAGGGGTTTGTGTAAGTAATTTTATAAAATGCTCCCACCAGCTCTAGGCACTTGGAATCCTTCTTCACCCAGCTTACAGCTGACGAAGTTGAAATAGCGTGAGAGCACATCCTAGAAAGTCACAGAGTGTTAAAGGCGGGAGACACTTAATGAAATGATGCCAAGTCCCACGCTGTAAAAATTGTGAGGAAGCATTGCTACACTGCTTTCCTCATGATAGAGTTTTTGCTTTGAACAAGAAGGGAAAGAAGAGGACAGAAGATACAAAGACGGTAGATTTACGTCTACTATTAATGAAAAGTCATGGGGATCGCCCCGCTCTTCTTTCCCTCTGCATGCATTTTATTTATTCACACCATCTGCATTTATCATTGTGGGCTTATCACCTTCGTCATTTTATGCAAAGTTTATAGAGCAGCCCACTCTGTGGCAAGAAAACAAGGTAAACGATGACACTCTTTGCCCCAAACAGTTTGGAAGGAAAGTAGCACCCCCTGACCCGGCCCCCCGACATGCACATCCTGACGTTTGTTCTCCCAGGAGGGATGCCATGCGGCCTTTTGCTCCTTGGTTCGCTCCAGTTCCCTGTTTATGTGATAATATTCTTTTGAAGGAGTTCCTAGCTGAAGATGTAGCATACGTGCATTAGGACAAGCTTCAGCAGACACATGTGATCTCAACAAACGAGCCCAAATACACACCTTTTGCAAGAGCGCACAGCCTGGACTGAAAGACGGACTCAGGTTCAAAACAGCCCCCCACCTCAGTGTTCATCCTCTGGGGACCTGCAGTTGCCATGGTAATCTGATAGCTTGTAAGTTGGCTAGAAGAACTGCAGATGGTAGAGGTCTCTGTTTCCTAGTATGTGGAGGTGAATTGATTATATAGAAGTCTCTGATCTCCAGTCATGACAAAAAGGAAAAAACAAGTAAAGCAGACTTAGTACTTAGACGCAGGGACAGAGAAGGAAGTATCCCCCCCATATGTAAACGGTTGCATTTCCACCCCTGGCCACTGGGAGTGTTGATACGTGAGGCCGATGCCGGAACCTCAGGGGCCTTGTCCACCGTTGTATAGATGTAGCTGGTGGTGATTGTAACATCAGGAATAGCAACCTCATCTCCAGCCTGGATCTTGGGTTCCTTGAGCTCATTTGTCTTCTCCATGCCTTGTCCGTTGAAAACGGGATCCGTCGATCCCACGATAGTTACAAGAATGGGCATCCTTTTCACTGACCTGCTTACAACACCTTAAGGTCTTATGTTTGCACATCCTCTCCCAGTTGGCAAATAGCCTCCCTTTGAAACTGTCTGCAGGAGGCAGCCGGCCTCCCAAAACCTTCTCTCTCCTCAAGAACACTTCTCACAACCATACAGCCAGTCCTTAGACGGAGCCTTTGTCAATTTCCCCGTCAACACACGGCGAGTCCTTTTAACCCCCTCAGTGGCCTTCGTCTGCATTGGCTACGGTTTCTCCACGTGTATCTCAAAATGTGTAATTGGAAAGATATGCAATGCCCCGGGTTTGCTTTAATCACACCGGGAGCTGGTGAACTGCTTTCTCTTCACATCATGCATCCATTAACTAGATTTAATGAACAGTGAAACTAGCAGTTCACCATCCTGCCTTTGAGAAACGAAATGCACGGGTTTCCCCTTTCTCAGTTGATTTTCATTGTAATTAGGCCGGTCATTTTAGCTTTGTCGACACTGTGAAATGTTGCTCGAAGCAAGCTAGCGCTTTGGAGAATGAGCATGTTTTTTTATGGACCCATGCAAGCGGTGGACAATCATGTAAAGGGGGGAAGACCAGGGAAAAGGCCTTTTCTGCAGCCCTAAAAACCTTGCAGCAGCTTGATAACAAGCCGTAAAAAAAACCCTTCCCATCACGTCCTGAAGCCCATCCCCTAACCAGCTGCAAGACAATTTGCTTGCACTGTTATCAAGCTCAAAATTTTTCATAGGGCTTCCCTGGCGGTGCAGTGGTTAAGAGTCCGCCTGCCAATGCAGGGGACACGGGTTCGAGCCCTGGCCTGGGAAGATCCCACATGCCGCGGAGCAGCTAAGCCCGTGTGCCACAACTACTGAGCCTGCATGCCGCAACCACTGAAGCCCGCACTCGTAGAGCCCATGCTCTGCCACAAGAGAAGCCACCGCGATGAGAAGAAGCCCGCGCACCGCAATGAAGAGTAGCCTCCGCTCGCCGCACCTAGAGAAAGCCCGCACGCAGCAACGAAGACCCAATGCAGCCAAAAATAAAGAAAAGATGGCTGTTGTTATTAAAAAAAATTTTTTTTTTATAGTCTCAATAAGACTTATCACCAGAAACTTTGCCAGGCATTTTTCAGAAATTGGAATGTATGTTTTGTGTATGTCTCTCTTAATCTCTCCTCAAGTTTTAAATAGCATTTTTTGCTTCTGCTGGGTTTTTTTGTTTGTTTGTTTGAATCAAATATTTTCTTGTATTTCATCCTAATTACAGATCACAGTGGATTAAATTAGAAGTTGATGAACATCGCATATGTAGAAAATCTCCAAATATTTAGGAATTAAACAACATGCTTCTGAATTAACGTTGATCAAGAGAATGTCCTTAGGGAAATTTAAAATAATATTTTGAACTGAAATTGAAATCAACATGTATCAAAATCTGTTGCTTGCAAGCAAAGCAGAGCATGGAGGAAAACTTACGTCTTTAAATTCTTACGCGGAAATATAAAAATATGTGAAATCAGCTAAGTTTTCACCTACTCAGCAAAAAGAGCAAGTTTAGTGGAAAATAAGGAGAAAAAATGATAAAATAAATATTAGATCATTGAAATAGAAAACTGAGTCATTTATTAACAAAATCCTAAGTTGATTCTCCTACGTACACAAACAGTGCATTACAGTGTAAAAAAGGGTGAAATTTGAATAAGATCTGTAGCCTGGTTAACAGAGTATTGCATCAATTTCAAGTCCTGGTATTGATACTCTACTATAGTTATGAGATGTCATCTTTGGATAAGCTGGGTAAGACAACAAGAGAGACTCTGTCAGTTCTATAGCTTATGTGTGTCTCTATTTCAAAATAAGGAAGTTTTAAAAATTATATTTATTTATTATTTATTTATTTTGGCTGCGCTGGGTCTTAGTTGTGGCATGTGGGCTTCTTAGTTGCGGCATGCATGCAGGATCTAGTTCCCTGACCAGAGATGGAACCCAGGCCCCCGCATTAGGAGTGCGGAGTCTTGCCCACTGGACCACCAGGGAAGTCCCAAAATAAAGTTCTAAGACGTTGATTCTTTATGAAGTCAGTAAACTTTTTTCTTAACGGCACCAAAGTGAAAGCACCCAAATGTCCTTCAACAGGAAAATGAACAACCAAATTGTAATATTTTTCACATAATGGAATGCTGTTCAATGGGAAAAAAAATGGCTTATAGACACAACAAAGTGGGTGAATCCGAAAGCATTATGTGAAGTGAAGTGGTAAGAGGAAAAAAACAATGTCCACTACATAATTCTGTTCATAACACATTTCAACACAGGGCAGAACTGATCCAGCGTGTTGAATAGCTGTGGTGTTTATTCTGGGAATAAAGACACCGAGTAGGAAGTGACTTGTTTTGAGTGGTGAGAGTATACTTCTCTTGGTATGGAAGAGATTCACACAGATTTGAGAATACTCATTGGACTGTACATTCAAATCTGTGACCTTCACTCATGTACATTTATTTCAATAAAAACGTACCCAGTTCTATTTATAGTCCCAAACAGCATAAGTACGTGAATATACATATTAGCTCAGCAAGTCAGGAAGCGTCACTCAATCATAGTTTACCTAGACTTCTCGAAAAACCAGAAAATATGGAAGTTTAATCCCTAGTTTAGAGTAATGTGTTGGGAGTGTCTCCATTTTTACTCTTGAGAAATTCAGAGGCTTCTCAATTCTTTAAGGGTTCACCTTTTAAGGGCATCTAGTTTTCTCCTTAGCAATGTAACTTACAAAATTGTTCCGAATTACAGTTTCTTCTTTCTATAGTAGTAGAAACAGCCTTTTCATCTGTGCTTTGAGTTCAGGTTTTGAATACATTTAGATAGTTTTTGTTTTGCAAGAAAAAGATTTTTTAGAGGCTTCCGTATTCTTCTCTCCCCACAATTACTGAAGTATCTTCCATTGGGCCCACGTGTCAAAAAACAAAAAGCAGGGATTGTTTTTCCCAAGCCCAATCAATACTGTTCACTTCTTATCCTGCAAAATGTTTCTGAAGTTCTGTTCGAGGTGAAGCCTGATAGCTTCCATATCGTCGTATTTCTGATTTAATACGTCGTACAATTTGATTTAAATTATCTAAGTTCTCGTAGGACCTCCTTTCTGTGTTCTGACTTGTAAAAACAAAGATGGTAGTTATTTTATTTCCTCGTTATTAAACGGTGGTTCATTTAGATCCAGGGCTTCTGGGTAGCTTACTATGTGATCAGCATGGCAGCTAGCGAAATAATCTGATTTTCCTGAGATAACTAACACTGATTTCTGCTGCCGTCTACGTTTACACTTTTTTCATCAAGGTAAACATTTTTATAAGTGTTTCTTCTTAAAATTTTATTCAAGTAGAGTTGATTTACACTGTTGTGTTAATTTCTGCTGTACAGCAAAGGGACTCGGTTATACATATGTATGTTCTTTTTTCATATTCTTTTCCGTTATGGTTTATCACAGGATATTGAATGTAGTTCCCTGTGCTCTACAGCAGGACCTTGTTGTTTATCCATCCTATATATACTGGTTTGCATCTGCTAACCCCAAACTCCCAATTCTTCCCTCCCCTCCCCCCTCCCCCCTTGGCAACCACAAGTCTGTTCTCTCTGTCTGTGAGACTGTTTCTGTTCTGTAGATAAGGTCATTTGTATCATATTTTAGATTCCACATATAAGTGACATCGTATGATATTTGTGCTTCTCTATCTGACTTACTTAACTTGGTATGATAATCTCTAGGTCCATCCATGTAACTGCAAATGGTATTATTTCACTCCTTATGGCTGAGTAGTATTCCACTGTATATATGCACCACATCTTTAACCATTCATCTGTTGATGGAAGTGTTTCTTTTTCTGGAACCAGGTATTACCTTATTTGCTTTATTAAATGTTAAAAAGTAGATAAACCTCGAAAGAATAATACATTGAATAAGCATCATTTAGTTTTAACAGAAAGTTGACATTCCATCATAGTTGCTACATAGACATACACATACATGTGTATGTATGTGTGTAGATTGATTATTAGATAGATAGATAAAAGCACTGTGAACATTTGGGGCTGATGAATCTGTTACGTGGAGCTGTCTTGCCCATTGTAGAGCGCGCAGTGTCCTTGCTGGCCCCCGCCCACTGCAAGTCTATAGGATGGGTCCCCTGCCCTGCAGAAAAGCGTCTTCAGGCAATAAGAAATGCCCACTGGAGGGAGACTCATTCCCATGTTAGAAACAGAATATTAATTTATAAACATGTAGATGTAGTATATTATAGAAACATAATCTTATCCAAGTCAAATAAATACAAACATCATAGCATTTCATCCCCAAAATACTTCAGTAACGCATCTCCAAAAAAAAAAAAGACCATTTTCCTGCCTGGCAGCAATTTTTTTTAATCACACCTCATGAAAATAAAGCTCATTTTTCTGATATCATAAAATCCCATTATTTCTATACAGATTTCCTCCATGGCATCCAGTCATACTGGTTACTTTTCACAGACCAAGTGATGTCTGTGAAGTGTCTCTTGATCTGGCCCAGTCTCTCACGTTGCACTGGTATCTGACTTCAAGTACCTTTTTTGAGGTCAGACCAGGGCTTTCGTAGAACAACCCGCTTGCATCCTGGATGTAGATGACATCTGATTGTATCTCCTGGAGTTGGGAGATGCCTGTTTATTCTGTTTCCTGTTGAGTTAGTGATTAGATCTGAAGTCACGATTTGATTGAAGGTAATAATCCCAGACACCTCTTCAGATTTGATGCTGAGGGCATCAAATCGCCTTCAGTTAGGCGAATGGCACGCTTGTTCATCTCGGAATTCCTTATCCTAGATTGAGGTCTGGCCTCAGGTAAAGGCACCCAGATCTGTCCACTGCAGAGACACCCCTATCCTTTTTTGAAAAGCGATTTTTCTCTTATCAATAAGAGCTTGCAGCCTACTTGGGCGGTGTTTCCAAAATGACTCTTGGAAAATGTGCATACACACATCCTTCTCCGAGCAGCACGTGCGTGCAGTGTGCAAAGAATGTTAATTTTTTCCATATCGCACGGAGCAGAATTTCTCCTGTGATGTCATTCGCTGCCTTCCACAGGATCGTATTTTAATGTGAATGAAACGACATAAAATAATACCTACAGTTTCAAAGCCACGTTAGAATCCTAACAGACAACAACACCCTGCAACTCAAAATTTGGTGGCTTTCAGCTTGATGCCATTAGCTTCAAATGTCACCTCGCGGTTTGCAGGAAGCTTTTGTCTTCTGTCCTTTCAAACCACACGGTCATAAAAGAGGTAAAGTCAGAAACGAGTTACAAGATGAGAAGCCTGACATCAAGAGTTAGAAAGGGGAGGTCATTTTCCCTCCGCCAACATCTGACGGTTCTCAGAATTATACTGGGTGATTGTTACCATCTGAAAACTGGATCCCTTTATGCTAAGAGTTACCTTTCTCTCTAAAGAGAGACTTCTAAGTGGTCCTCTGATCCACAATAGACATTCCGCCATTAAGAGTGTGACACTCAGGGTTCAGTGCGGCATATTTGCTAAAAGTTCCAAGAGATTGCTTGCGGTGTAATTATGTATTAGAGGTTTTTTTTGTTTGACTACACTTAATATTATACCCACAAAAATTGTTAAAATGTTAATGACATCCATAGCACGCTGAGTCTTGAAGGGCAAAGAGACTTTTAATTTGCTAAAATTGTTCAATTAGCAAATAAATTGCTCGATTGACCATTTCTGCACTTACTAAGCCAGGCATTGATTGTCTGAATAAGTATTGCAGGAACATTTCATGTCAGAATTTTAAATGCATTAAATACTTTGTTATATTGGACTTAGGTTGATTTACTTTTTGTTTTTCCGCGCCGAACCGGTGAACACAAGGGCAAAATAGAAACTGTGTCGCCGTAAGTTGGGGCTCAGTGCTTTTGTACTATGTTTGTGTTCTCTTCTTTTTGGTTTTTGTGAAGCTGTATGTTTTTGATTTGTGGTTTCCCTGTTTTTTAAGTATGTTAGCTCCTTCCTATATCTACGTACTTGCTTTAGACTGATAGTCATATAGGTTCAAACCATTCTAAAAAAAATCTGTTTTCTTACTCTCCTCCACCACGTTTTATAATTTTGATTTCTTTTACATCTTCCTGTTTTTCCTTTTGCTGTTCATTGTAGTTATCATTGGTCTCACAAACATTTTTTTGATTTTTTTTTTCTAATCTGAATACCGGCTTATTTATGTGAGTTACTTTCCAATTGTGATCTTCCCTTCCCTATAGATTCCTGCTGCTTTTTCATTTTTAAATTTTTATTTTTTTTAAATTAAAAAATTTTTATTTTATATTGACTTATAGTTGATTTACAATGTTGTTAGTTTCTGCTGTACAGCAAAGTGACTCAGTTATACATATATGTATAACTTTTTAAGATTCTTTTCCCATATAGGTCATTACAGAGTACCGAGTAGAGTTTCCTGTGCTATATACTTGGTCCTTATCAGTTATCTGTTTTATATATAGTACTGTGTATATGACAGTCCCAATCTCCCAATTTACCCCTCCCCTCTCTTACCCCCTGGTAACCATGTTTGTTTTCTACATCTGTAACTCTTTTTACGTTTTGTAGATAAGTTTTTTTGTATCATTTTTTAAAGATTCCACATATAAGCGATACCATACGATATTTGTCTTTATCATACTAAGTGAAGTAGGTCAGACAATCTCCAAGTTCATCCATGTCGCTGCAGATGGTATTATTTTATTCTTTTCATGGCTGAGTAATATTCCGTTTTATATATGGACCACATCTTTATCCATTCATCTGTCGATGGACACCTAGGTTGCTTCCATGTCCTGGCTATTGTAAATAATGCTGCAATGAACATTGGGCTACCTGTGTCTTTTTGAATTATGGTTTGCTCAGGGTATATGCCCAGTAGTGGGATTGCTGGGTCATATGGTAGTTCCATTTGTAGTTTTTTAAGGAACCTCTATACTGTTCTCCATAGTGACTGTATCAATTTACATTCCCACCAACAGCGTAAGAGGGTTCCCTTTTCTCCACACCCTCTCCGGGATTGGTTGTTTGTAGACTTTTTTTTTTAATAAAAAGTTTCTAGGTGAACTCTCTTATTTTGATTCGATTTGATTTTTTTATACAGCAGGTGCTTATTAGTTATCCATTTTATACATACTGGTGTATATATGTCAATCCCAGTCTCCCAGTGATGATGGCCATTCTGTCTGGTGTGAGGTGCTGTCTTATGTTGATTTGCATCTCTCTGATAATTAGTCATCTTGAGCATCTTTTCACGTGCCTCTTCTGTATGTCTTCTTTGGAGAAATGTCTATTTATGTCTTTTCCCATTTTTTGAGTTTGTGTTTTTTGTTTTCTCTTTTTTGATATTTAGCTGCATGAGCTGTTTTTAAATTTTGGAGATGAATCCCTTGTCAGTTGCATCGCTGGCAAATATTTTCTCCCATTCTGCGCTCCTTTTCTATTTAAGGTAGACCTTTCAATATTTCTTTTAGGATAGATTTAATATTGCTGTGTTCTTTTAGTTTTTGCTTGTCTGAGAAATTCTTTCTCTCTCCTTCTATTCTAAATGATACAAGTTGAGGCTAAATGCTACATTTTGTCTTAAACAGCATTGCTCTGTGTCATAAAAGATGTTCTTGGTTTTTCTCTCCTGAATATCAGGTACCCTACCAATTCAAAGAATGTTACCAATATACCTTATTGTTTCATTTACCACATAGCTAATGAGAAACCTTACCTTCAGTCACAATGTGTATTAGCATTGAGGAGTCCCAACAGTGATAAATCTTGAGGTATATTTTGGGGTTTTTTTGTTTGTTTGTTTTTGCGGTACACGGGCCTCTCACTGTTGTGGCCTCTCCAGTTGCGGAGCACAGGCTCCGGACGCGCAGGCCCAGCGGCCACGGCTCACGGGCCCAGCCGCTCCGCGGCATGTGGGATCTTCCCGGACCGGGGCACGAACCCGTGTCCCCTGCGTCGGCAGGCGGACTCTCAACCGCTGCGCCACCAGGGAAGCCCCTATTTTGTTTTTTAAGAAAACACAGGAAGGGCAGTTAAAACACACCTGTCAAATGTGGTAAAACTTGTTGCAGTCGTGGAGGAGAGAGGAATTGCTTCTGCAGTAGTCAGAGAAAGTTTTGGTGTGTATTGGGTACCTACTGCTGCTGGAACAAATTACCACAAAGGTAGTGCCTTTAAGAAAAGGGAAAAAACCAAAAAAACCAAGAATAGAGAATTCTCCGGCAGTCCAGTGGTTAGGACTCCATGCTTTTACTTTGAATCCCTGGTCAGGGAACTAAGATCCCACAAGCCATGCGTCGAGGCCAAAAAAAAAACAAAACACAAAAGACCAAGCATACAGCTCTCAAGGTCAAGATTTGATGCACTTCTCCCTGGACTAACTCAAGGCGTTGACAGGGCTGTGTTTCTTCTGGTTTTTGTAGAAATCTGTCCTTGCCTTTTCCAGTGTCTAGAGAACACCCAGCTTTCTTGGGCCATGGCCCCTACTTCTGTCTTCAAAAATAATAATCACTGGTCCTCCCTCACAAAACGGGAGCGTTTTGCCTCCCGGTTCCACTTTTAAGGACCTTGATGGTTACAGGGAGCCCACCCGGATAATCCAGGATTATCTCCCAGTCTCTAAATTGGTTGGCAACGTTAATTCCATCTATAAGCTTAATTCTCTTTTGCCGTGTCACCTAACCAATTCACAGGTTCTGGGAATTAGGGCGTACATATCATGGGGGGTGGAGGGCTATTGTTTGATCCACTACAAGCCCCTGAAGCTCCGAATTTTCACGGGCTCTGATGCAACCTCTCAGACAAAAGCAGGGAAGCATGAAATGATTGAGGCTTGAAAGAGCATGCAGTCAGTCTACGTTATGGATTATACCAGTGCTTTTGGGAGAGGAAGACTGGCTGGAAATATATGTTGCTTACACCATCCAACCAGGGCAGAACTTTGCAAGACTGAGCGTAAAAGGTTTGAACTCCGTGCATCCCGCAGTGGAGAGATGTAGATGATGTTAGAAAAAGACAGAGATGCTGGGCATCGTTTCCATAAACAGAGCCTTATTTTCAAGGATTCACTGCCACTTGATGGGTGAACAGAATGGAAATACCTCCATAGGATGGTCTGTTTGACCCCATGCAGCTTCCCAGGCCTAGACCAAATCTTCCGGACACGTGTCCTAAAAGATGCTTACAGTTGGCCACTTTGGAATCTCTTTTCTGTTCTCCTACATGCAATGGTCAACCATATCATTTAAGGATCTGACGTGGCAGGGAATCTCCATTCTAGGTGTTCGCTTCGTGGTTCTCTTTTAGGGATTATTTTAAGCACTATCTAACTTATTGGTCTGTCCTAAGGTGTGAGTGCCAGTGTACGGTTAACCTATTGTGATTCTGTTTATGGAAAGCCAGGTCCTCAAATAAAAGATTGTATAACCACTAACAATTATGTCTATATATCCCCCTGTATATTGAATAAGTAGTGGTCAGGGAATAGAAGGCATCCACAACCACAATTAATGCCTAGCTTACGAGCCTGTTTTATGCTTAATGTACATTAAAATATAATCATTTTCTCTGAACGTGCATCGTGCATTTGCATATATGTTTATTTTCAGTCTCTGAACATTTATTTAGATCGTGAAGCTATATTTGTTTTTTAAAAATAGTTTAAAAATTCAATCAAGATTTTTTAGTGAAGCATAGTTGACTGACAATGTTGTGTTAGTTTCTTGTGTTAGTTTCTGCTGAACAGCAAAGTAATTCAGTTGTACATATACATACATTCTTGTTTTATCTTCTTTTCCATGATGGTTTATCACAGGATATTGAGTATAGTTCCCTGGGCTCTACAGTAGGACCTTGTTGTTTATCCATCCTATATATACTTGTTTTCATCTATTAATCCCAAACTCCCACTCCATCCTTCCCCCACCCCCCTCCCCCTTGGCAACCAGCAGTCTGTTCTTTATGTCAGTGAGTCTTTTTTTGTTTTGTAAATACGTTCACCTGTATCGTTTTTTAGATTCCCACCTATAAGTGATATCATACAGTATTTCTTTCTCTGACGTACTTCACTTAGTATGATCATCTGTAGTTGCATCCGTGTTGCTGCAAATGGCATTATATTGTTCTTTTTTATGGCTGAGTAGTATTCCATTTAAAATTCTTGTATATCCATAGAAAGAAGTCTAGAAAGATACACATGACTTAATAGCAGTTACTTGTTCAGTGATGTATTCATAGATTCTTTGAATTTCATTATTTATGTTTATCTGCATTTATAAAGAGCTCCACAACAAACTTTCCTTTGATATTCAGAAGTTAAGATTTTAAACATCTTGTATACCCTATTTTTTCAGATTCTTGTGTTGTGGGAAAACTACTTCACAACTTAATTGTTAACTGAAAACTGTGTAAATTCTAGTTTTGATGAATGATCCGTCATTGTGCTTCCTTCCCCTGGGTTTTCAGTCTCCCCCAAATATGTTATTGATCACCTAGGAATCAAAGGTGCTTTAGAATTCGTTTTATAACATAAAGTTAAATTAAAACTCTGGGGCTTCCCTGGTGGCGCAGTGGTTGAGAGTCCGCCTGCCAATGCAGGGGACACGGGTTCGTGCCCCGGTCTGGGAAGATCCCACATGCCGCGGAGCGGCTGGGCCCGTGAGCCATGGCCGCTGAGCCTGCGCGTCTGGAGCCTGTGCTCCGCAACGGGAGAGGCCACAGCAGTGAGAGGCCTGCGTACCGCAAAAAAAAAAAAAAAATTAAAACTCTGTAATGATAAACGTTTTTTGCCAGTGAAGAACTATTCTTTTATAGTAGTTCTTTTCTGATATTATTTGAGTCCTATTTTTAAATGCTATGAAAAAGAAAGGGAACTATTTCATTAACACTTCTATGTGAACTACATGTTAAAATGGTATTTTGAATACTGTACGTTCAGTTAAATAACATACTTTAAAATTTGTTCCACCTGTTCCTTTTCACTTGTCTTTAACGTGGCCGCTGGAAAATGTAATGACTGTAAGGGTCTCCTATGCTATTTCTAATTGACAGTGTTGATCTAGGACAAAACTTTTCACACAGTGTCCTGCAAAGTATTATGGTGGGTGAGGGGCAAACGCCTGCATGATGAGAATTAGGGTTATGAGTGAGGAGAATTCAGAGCCCCCCAGCAAACCTCGCTCAGAGTCTCATTTTATCTGTTTGGATTACTGGTCTCTGAAGAAAGAACCCCCCCACCCCCCTTTAAAATGGCTGAAGACCTCTGCCTTTAAAGGGCTGTAGGAAGGCCAGTGATTGGGCTTCATCTGTCAGCCTCCGTCAGGGGCTGTTACAAGGAAAAGAGCCTGCCTTAGGCCAGAGCCGATGACCAGGACCCCGGTGACGGTCACCTCCTGATGAAGAGGTACCAGAGAGATTTAGGAGGTGGACTGGACCCCAGAGAGCTGTCAGGGTTGGGGAGAGTGAGGCGTGTGTGTGTTCTCAGAACGCTGGCGTATTTTGTATGCGGGAGTCCAAAAGCTCCGTGCTGACCAGGTGGAGATGTGCAGAGAGCGGGAACCTGGGAAAGACAGGATTGCTGTCTTTTTTTTTTTTTAATTTATTTTATTTATTTATTTTGGCTGTGCTGGGTCTTCGTTGCTGCGTGCGGTCTTTCTCTAGTTGCGGCGAGCGGGGGCTACTCTTCGTTGCGGTGCGCGGGCTTCTCATTGTGGTGGCTTCTCTTGCTGTGGAGCACGGGCTCTAGGTGTGCGGGCTTCAGTAGTTGTGGCTCACGGGCTCAGTAGTTGTGGCTCGCGGGCGTAGCTGCTCCGCGGCATGTGGGATCTTCCCGGCCCAGGGCTCGAACCCGTGTCCCCTGCACTGGCAGGCGGATTCTTAACCACTGCACCACCAGGGAAGCCCAGATTGCTGGCTTTGTATGTTGAAAGCTGTACCTCAAAGGAGGGCGTATCAGGGAACAAGGCTACTTGCAATCAATAAAACTGTGGGACATGCTTGTTTTTGTTTTTTCTCCCGTCTAACTGTGCAGGTTCAATAAGCAACCCTGAATTAGTTACAGTTCCGGAACTGATTGGCTGCGGTTCTAGTTAACCACACCACGGATAAATCCTGTGCGAGAAACGTGTGCTGGGATTCAGTTTCTGCCCTCCGGCAGTTAGAATTTAGGGCAGAAACGTCTTGATGAAGATTGATTAAATAGATAGCAATGTATTGCTCGTCTTGGTGTGTTCAAACAAATTTCGCTGGTGAGCGCTTAGGTCTGGGAGATAAGCAGTCTGATGTTGTCACAGAATAGAAGTGTGAGGAAAGAAGAAAAGCTTTTATCCCCCAATGGCAATGGCTGCCTTCCTTCCCAGGCCACTGTCTCCAGAGAAACTGGATTGGTCGCCTTTTCTCTTAATCTGCAATTCTTTTCTTTTGCTCTTGAACAAGCCACTTCATCACAGCTCACCATGAAAGGTTTTGCTTTCTTTTACAAAGAAGTGGATTCTTCTTTCATCTTGAAATGTTCATTCAGCTGCACATAGCTCAGCGTAGAAGTGCTTAATGAGTCTTGTATTTTCAGTCCGACTAATTACATTTTTAATCAAGTTTTTTCTTTCACGTACTAGGAGTTATACATTGCTTACGTTACAAGGAACTCTAAAATACAACACCTGGTAGCTTTTTAGTTAAGCTGGTTAGACAGGTACGTCCCTACATGTTACTTAACCATCATCAAAGCAACAACGGAGTTGTTCTTTCAGCCCTGAGTAGACTGACCCGTTCCTCTCAGAGCCAGCCGGAACTCAACTAGATCCCTGTAGCAGGAGGAAAGGGATTCATCAATTATGACAGTGCCCAGTGTCCACAAATTTCCTTGGAGGAGAACTCATACTTTTGGTTCCTTGACTTGTTTTGCAGTGGCTCCTACTGTCATGGATTTTTCTTCCTTTATGAGTCTACTCTACCCAAGGTAGACACATAAAATTCAAGTTGGAGGAGAACTCATACTTTTGGTTCCTTGACTTGTTTTGCACTGGCTCCTACTGTCATGGATTTTTCTTCCTTTATGAGTCTACTCTACCCAAGGTAGACACATAAAATTCAAGTTTCCCGCTTCCCTTGCAGCTAGGACCCAAGTCAGTGACCCAGGCTCCTTCAGTCAGAGGTGTTTTTCTAGGTGTCAGTTGTGAGAGGGGTTTCCACCTTCCCATGGTGGCAGGTCACAACCCTGACTTAAGGCATGACATCATGGGATGACAGTGTAGTTGGCAATAACCACCAAGTGTCATCTGGCAATGTCTACTCCAGACCAATTCATGAGTTTTCTGTTGGAGACTGTTCCTGGAAGATTTCCCCGTAACCTGGTTCACTGGCCCTTCCAATGTGCAGTCGATCTCAGGAAGTGTCTTTCTGCTTCATCAGCCAGAGTCTACCGCTGAGAGCAGTGGTGAAGAACCCCAGCTAACTCGTAACTCTGAGGTAGCTGGTGGCCAGGGACTTTCTCAGTGCCGTGAAGTATTACGTAAGATCACCTCCAAAACAAAGGGCGGTCAGCTGATGGAAATATTCATGTCTCCCTTTTAGGAAGGAAAAACCAATTCAGGATACGAATTTTAGAGCTGTCTGCTCTGCATAGCCACATACTGCCTGCATCTGACCTCATAATCCATAATGAAGGAACCTTAATGGGGGTCACCTCACCATTACTGAACCTTCTGAAATGTATGCAGACTGCATTAGACTAGATTATTCCAAGTGAGGATGCATTTCTTTTCTGTGTATGTAGTTTCTTTTATTTATTTATATATATGTGTGTGTGTGTGTGTGTGTGTGTGTATATATATATATATATATATACTTTTTCAGATTCTTTCCCCTTATTGTTTATTACAGAATATTGAGTATAGTTCCCTGTGCTCTACAGTAGAGGTTCTTGTTTATCTTATTTTGTATATAGTAGTGTGTATACGTTAATGCCAAACTCCTAATTTATCCCCCATTCCCCTTTGGTAACTATAAGTTTGTTTTTTATGTCTGTGGATCTATTTCTGTTTGGTATATAAGCTCATTTGAATCTTTTTTTTTTTTTTTTTTTACATTCCACGTGTAAGCAATATCACATGGTATTTGTGTTTCTGTCTGATTTACTTTACCTAGTATGACAACCTCTAAGTCAGGGGTCCCCAGTCCCCGGGCCGCGGATCAGTACCAGTCCGCGGGCTGTTAGGAACTGGGCTGCACGGCGGGAGGTGAGTGGTGGGTGAGCGAGTGAAGCTTCATCTGCTGCTCCCTGCTATGCGCATTACCGCCCGAACCCTCTGCCCCCCACCCCACCGTGGAAAAATTGTCCTCCACGAAAACGGTCCCTGGTGCCGAAAAGGTTGGGGACCGTTGCTCTAGGTCCATCATGTTGCTGCAAATGGCATGATTTCATTCTTTTTTATGGCTGAGTCATATTCCATTGCATATATGCGCCACATCTTCTTTATCCATTCCTCTGTCGATGGACACTTAAGTTGCTTCCATGTCCTGGTTATTGTAAATGGTGCTGCAATGAACATCGGGTTGCATGTGTCTTTTCAAATTATGGTTTTCAATATAGCAGCATTAAGGATATCACTTTTGCAGAGACAAACATTCAGTGAATTTTTGCCACCTGAATGAAAGAGTTTAAGTCCAGAAGAGATGTGGGGAGGAGGTTAAAACAGCAGTAACAGCGCAATGATCATTTTGCTTTAGTCCGTTGATTCTTTGAGCCGTAGTTTGTCCACATTGAGGGAAGAGCAGCTTGATTAGGCTTGTAAACCTGCAGAGCCGTAGCCGTGCTAATCCTGGGGCAATTTCGGAATGACTGTACTCTCCAGGAAACAGAGGGTAGAAATGCTTCTCTCCAGAAGGAGCATCCTTGTTTCCTTCAAGAGCAAATGGAACTGGTCTCTACATGCCACATGCATGCACGTATGCAAACACATGCATTCACACGTACATTACACATACATGCATACACTTCACACAGACATACAGACTCGTGCACACAAAACCCGCAGTAGCAGAATAAAAAGCAGCCCATCCTGTTTCAGGGACCACGTGTGGGATCCTGGGTAGGATTCTACCCTGGAACTTCTATAAGCAAACCTCTAGTAAAGATTTTTTCCTTATTTTATACGAAGTTGTGTGTTTACAAACGTTGTGTGCAACGTTATCGAGTATTATACTTGCCCTTGCCTTTTCGTAAGTCTTCTAAGGATACGTAGAAACGATCATGCTTCTTTGACCCCGTGCACTTGACACTGAAACGGGTACATCCTGGGGTTTATGTAACAGCCCGTCACTGGTGAAGCAATAACCCCCTGGAAGTATTTGCATAGCTTTCATTTGAAAGAGGAGAATGCTGATTCTGAACAGACTGAAGGAGGGTGATTTTCTCTCAGTCACATGTTTTTTATGTAATTCCCAATGGTGGTTAAACCATTTGAAACTTGCCATAAAGCGTGTTATTACTTGGATTCCTGTTACTGTTTCCTAGTAAAAGGCCTTGTTTGGAAGGAAAAGCCAAGGAGCAGAGTTGGCTAAAAGTTGCAAGAATTACACGCAAAAGAGAATTAAAATATAGGACAGGGAATTCCCTGGCGGTCCAGTGGTTAGGACTCTGCGCTTTCACTGCCGTGGGCCCCCGGGTTCAGTCCCTGGTCAGGGAACTAAGACCCCGCAAGCTGCGCGGCACAGTCAAAAAATAAATTTAAAAAAATTTAAAATTATATTAAAAAAGACATAAGAGGCTTGGTGGTGAATCTAACTACTCAGCACAATTTGGAATCAAATACAGATAAATCTGTGTCCAGTGACATAGGCTTCTTAGAACACTGATTAGGTCCCAACACCATTGCGAGGATGGATTCCTCTGCTGTATTTTACTCAGTGTTTCTCCTCAGAGCCCTTAATTTAGAGCTTTGGAACAAACTAAGATGCATATAAAAATAAGTCAGTATAGAGATACTTAAAATGCATGGGCAGGGCTTCCCTGGTGGCGCAGTGGTTAAGAATCCGCCTGCCAATGCAGGGGACACGGGTTCGAGCCCTGGTCTGGGAAGATCCCACATGCCGCGGAGTAACTAACCCCGTGCGCCGCAACTACTGAGCCTGCGCGCCACAACTACCGAGCCCGTGCGCCACAACTGCTGAGCCTGTGTGCCACAGCTGCTGAGCCTGCATGCCACAACTGCTGAGCCCGCACGCCTAGAGCCCATGCTCTGCAACAAGAGAAGCCACCGCAATGAGAAGTCTGCACACTACAACAAAGAGTAGCCCCCTCTCGCCTCGACTAGAGAAAGCCCGTGCGCAGCAATGAAGACCCAATGCAACCAAAAATAAATAATAAATTAATTTTAAAAAATCATAAAAAATGCATGGACAGTATGGCTCCATGATGAATTCTAGACTATATGTAATTATTCCTGACACCTAGAGGCTTGCTAAAGCCACTTTCATAAGTAGAGGCTGTCCTCACTCACGTGTGTCCATAAAACCAACTTCATTTCAGTCATACGCTTTGGAGGGATGGGCCATGAATATGCTTTTTTCCTGCTCATTCAGCCGTCCTCCCGTATTTGAAGATTTGTGTTCATGTTTGTAGCATACGCACATTGAATCCATCCTATGATAACTGCAAACACCTCCCCATAAGTTCACTAGCCACCTGTGTGCTTTCTCCTTCTCTTTGGGAGGAAGGAAACATGCCTCTTCTGAGGTGTTTACAATCTCCAGGCTCTTTCTCCATCTCGCTGTTCCTTGTTTGTTTGTTTTATAAATTTATTTATTTACTTTTGGCTGCATTGGGTCTTCGTTGCTACACACGGGCTTTCTCTAGTTGTGGCGAGGGGGGGGCTGCTCTTCATCGCGGTGCGCGGTCTTCTCACTGCGGTGGCTTCTCTTGTTGCAGAGCATGGGCTCTAGGCACACGGGCTTCAGTAGTTGTGGCTCACGGGCTCTAGAGTGCAGGCTCAGTAGTTGTGGCACACGGGCTTCGTTGCTCCGTGACATGTGGGATCTTCCCGGAAGAGGGCTCGAACCCGTGTCCCCTGCATTGGCAGGTGCATTCTTAACCACTGCGCCACCAGGGCCGTCCCTTGGCTGTTCCTTGTTGATCTTGAACAACTGTGCGCACACTGGTGGGTGCTATTGTCTGTAACAACAGTGAAAAAAGCGAAATTGTATCTCTATCTAAGGAAAATCAGTCATCTCATCTTGGGCGTGACCTGGTGTCATGGAGTGAACACGTGTGCCCCACCCAGATTCCTAGGTTGAAGCTCCAACTCCCAGGGTGTTCATCTTGGAAGAAATGAGGTCATAGAGCTGGAGGCCTGATCCTATAGGGTTCATGTCCTTATAATAAGAAACATAAGGAATCTCTTTCATTCTCTCTCTCCCTCCCTCTCTGTCCTCCCCCACAGTGTGAGGACAGAGCTAGAAGCCACCCACCTGTAACCCAGGAAGAGAGCCTTCCCCGGACACCAGCCGGGTCTGACCGTGGTAACGGGGAAGGCATTTCCTCTATTTCAGATCCTCTCCAGTTTCTGCGTTTGCCTCAGGTTCAAAGGGGTTGAACATCAAAGTGCACACGGGCACCCTCCCAGCTATTTTCAGCGCTCCCAGCTCATTCACTGTGACTTGCACGCTGGCGTTTGGATTTCCTGTTCATGGTCCTTCTTCTGTCTCTAGTATTCTCTGCATTTACCCTTACCTAGTGAGGGAAGTAGTCAAGAGTTGGATGGTAATGAGGCACTGTTCATTTGACTGTTACACCATGGAATCATAATTGCATGGACAATAAATTTGAGGAAAACCAGTCATGTTGTCTTAGCATTGTCTCACTCTGCTTCCTTCCCTTCTTCCCCCCCTCTCCTTTGTCTCTCTCCTGTGTCTCTCTGTCTCTCTCTCTGCCTCCTCTCTCTTCTGTATCTCTCTGCTCTTCCCTCCACCCCCAAGCCCCAGCACTCACTCCCTCCCTCCCCGAAACACAGAAGTGAGCGCTAAACACATGGCGACAAAGCTCAAATTCCACGTTTGATGGTGTTTTACCTACTAGTAGGCATAATTTATTTCGTTAAAACTAGCTTTTATCTAATATTAGTTGTAGGAGGATTAGAGGAAAAGATTCAGAGTCAGGGTCTATCTGAGGGACAAAAAATACTGGTAGAGAACTTGCTTCCACGTCAATGCACATTGGGGGTGTCAGGGAGCCATAATCCAAATTATGATGGGAGACAGCTCCCTCACCTACAGCGTGGACGAAAAAGAGGTGGGTTTCTCCAGTGTGGCAGCCTGGGTCACTTTCTCCTGTGTATTCCAGTAAGTATAACATATTCATTTGATTAGAGTGTCTCTACAGGGTGTCCTCGTACATAGGAGAACGTGGCCCGGATTATTGATGATGCTTAAAATTTATTTCCTAACTGTACTTGTAAAGGCATCTTCCTTACAAAGTCTAAGATCGCTCTGCCCAGTGAAAAACAGGAAACACCTTGTTAGGAACCCGATTTGAATTGCAGTTGATTCCTATGTTAATTTGGGTAGTATTGGTGTTTACATGAGATGAAATTTAAGCATTTGAAGAGAAAACATGTTCTTTCATTTGCTCAAATCTTATTTTGTTTCCTTAAATGAGATTTAATCTGTTTCTTCCCAGTGCACTGCAAATATTTTATATCATTATTTTTATATCGTTATTGGATTTTGCATAAAATCTGTCTGTATTTCTTTCTAGGTTTTTACTGCTAGTATAGGAAAAAAGCTAAGATTTTTAAAATTTACTTCCTATTCTGCAGTTACACCAAATTGCCCTATTAGGTTTTTAATGCATCCTCTCAGGTACACATTCACGTTATGAACTAAAGCGTTTCCCATTTTGTTTGTTCTTTTCCAGTAGTTATAACACGTTTTCATTTACTCGTCTCATTGCATTTTCAAGAATCTTAAAAAAAAAAAAAATCTTTGGGTAACATGGAAACAGAAGGCAGGCCTGTCTGCTTTTTTAGTCTGATTCTGGTATTGGTTTTAGAAGGTGAGTTTTTCTTTTTTTAAACTTCTTCCTGTTACCTTTTTGGATTGAGCTACCAGAGTATTTTCAAATGCATTTTCCACGTCTCTTGATACAATCACATGGCTTTCTTCTTCCACTGGTTGAATTAAAAGATTATACTGATAGATTTTCAAACACAGAGAGGCCTTATCATTCATCACAGTAACCCTGCGTAGGCAAAGGGTATCATTTTTGGGCTTGTTTTAGTTTTTAATTTTTTATTTTACTTTGTGAGTATATCTGATTTACAGTGTTTCAGGTGTCCAGCAAAGTGATTCAGTTGTACATATATTCATTCTTTTTAAGATTCATTTCTCATATAAGTTATCACGGAATATGGAGCAGAGTTCCCTGTGCTATACAGTGGGTCCTTGTTGGTTATCCATTTTATACATAGTAGTGTGTATATGTCAATCCCGACTCCTAATTTATCCCCCCCCACCTTTGGTAGCCATAAGTTGTTTTTTGATATCTTCAAGTCTGTTTCTGTTTTGTAAATAAGTTCGTGTCTTTTTTTTTTTTTAGATTCCACATATAAATGATACCATACGGTATTTGTCTTTCTGTGTCTGACTTTACTTAGTATGATCATCTCTAGGTCCATCCATGTTGCTGCAAATGGCATTATGTCATTCTTTTTTATGGGTGAGGAATATTCCATTGTATACACTTACCACATCTTCTTTATCCATTCGTCTGTCGATGGACGTTTAGGTTGCTTCCATGTCTTGGCTATTGTAAATAGTGCTGCAGTGAACATTAGGGTGCATGTATCCTTTCAGATTATGGTTTTCTCCAGAAAGGGTATCATTTTTGGATGTGGTAATGGATTTTAAAGGCATCAATATTCTCCAGGTGTGCCCGGACAACATTTTCTGTTCCCAAGTGTCTTCACACTTTTCCAGGCTTAGCACAAGGAAGAATCCACCCACATGTCCATCTTCCTCTTGGCTTCTTAGGTATCAGGGGCCATTAGCACATGAATTCACAGCTGAGAAGAAACTGTCTTTGTGAGCTCACCTGTTTCTGGGATACCCTGGATGCCAGGGGTCCCCAAATTTTGCCTTAAAGCATGCAAGTCCAGTGGAACTAAAGCACCATTCAAGACGCCATGTCCAAGCTACGCCTAACCCTGTAGGTCTAAGCAACCATTGGACAGGTGTCTTCTGAGAGACAGGTGGATTAGGGAGGGAATCCCTTACCTTTAAGAGTATTAACGTCTGGTGGCCTGGCATCTATCGCCCATTAAGTCCAGATTTAAGAGAGCAAACTGATACTCTTCCATTGTGTTGGAGAAACAGTGCTACTTCTAACAGATAAATGTAACAAGTACATAGATATCTTTTGGTTCCTCACACATATCCTTCTGAAAGCCTTCACTAAGTTGACACGGAAACTGCCACAAATGCACTGAAGTATAGTGTCACATGATCACTCGGAAAACATATTTTTATAATAAAGGTAAGAAAGCTACAAATTCAACATAGCAATATAATTTATTTTTCTGTATTATACTTGCTTCATAAAAAATGCTTATCATAATGCATTTATAAGTAACTACTAGAATAAGTCTTTACTTTCTAGGAATATAATTTAATTTAGAGAAAGAACATTTGCCAATGTGCGAGTCTTTTGTCCTCTACATGTAAAAACCTATGCTGCTTTATTTTTCTGCCCCTAAAAAACCAGAAGCCATACGGCATTTAAACTTTAACAAAAGGACCGTTTTTGAGCTCACATACTGTAGGCAGCAACAATAATCTAGGATTTAGTTTGTCTCCCAGTTAAATTCCACCTAGCGTTATTAGTGGCCTAAATTGAATTTTATTGTCCTGCGTAATTGCTTAAGGTGGTTAATCAGCAATAAAGTTGTAAGCATTTCGGTTTTTGGTTTGAAGGGTTTTTTTGCACATCATTGGCTAATGAGGACATTTTAGAGAACTGTACCTAGCAGTTTCTTCTAAGAACATTAAGTAGAAACTCAGTCACAGCACTGTTTCCTACAATGTTTATGCCACTTTTAGATGATACAAAGCTGCAATCTCAAAATGTTTCCACTGTGAGGAAATCTGTTTCTTTGTATTACATGTTGTTGCCCTGGACCTGTATGAACCAATGTTGATTGTGTTTTTAAAAATGAGCCCCTATTTTAATTTCTAGACTGCTGAGTCATGCTGAGTTGTTAAATCAGGAAAGACAAGAGTTGGAGTAAACACAGTTAAATGCTCTGTCTTTACCCATTAGGGCAGAACAAAAATAAAAGGAATGAAGAAAAAAATGAAAGGAATGGAAAACAGTTTGCATAGGAAGAGCAAAAGGAAAGTAGCGCCAGAGCAGAGGAAACAAAAGAGAAAATCAGAAGCTGGTTGGTGAGAGAGAGAGAGAGAGAGAGAGAGAGAGAGAGAGAGAGAGAGGGAGAGGGAGAGAGGGAGAGAGGGAGAGAGGGAGAGAGGGAGAGAAACACAGAGATGCAGAGACAAGAGAGGGACAGAGGGAAACTCCAAAAGCCGGAAATCCAGAAAGTCTGTTTTGGGCATTGCAGGTGATAATAAACAATACTGTTAATGAGTTAGTTATTTCGAAGCTGGAATTTTATTTTTCCAAGAATAAATTGTGAATGAGGGTGTCAAATTATTGTAAACATTAAAAAGTACGTAAACGGTAGACGTAAGCAGATGTGCACTACAGAGCATCAAAGTATTCATATAAAGCAGTACGGCATACCGTTCCGTTTAAATGACATGAGCCCTTGACCATGGATTGAAAATATTTGAAAAAAATTCCAGAAAGTTCCAAAGAGTGAAAGTTGAATTTGCCCGATACTGGCAACTCCTTGTCATTCACATTGTTTTTAAAACTATCTACATAGTGTAATATTTACATTGTATTGGGTAGTATAAGTAATTTAGAGAGGATTTAAAGTATAGTGGAGGATGTGCCTAGGTTACACGCAAATGTCACACCATCTAGATAAGGGATTTGAACATCCTTAGATTTTGGTACCCTCAGGGGTCATGGAACCAATCCCCTCAGTTCCTGAGGGACCACTGTACAGGCAGACCTCATTTGACTGTGCTTTGCAGAATCCGTGTTTTTTTTTTAACAAATTGAAAGGTTTGTGGCAACCCTGCCTCAAGGAGGTCTGTCACCATTTTTCCAACAGCCTTTGCTCCCATGGTGTCTCTGCGTCACATTTTGGTAAATCTTGCATATTTCATGCTTTTTCATTACTATTATACTTGTGATGGTATCTGTGATCCGGGATCCTTTTATGTTCCTACTACAGCTCGCTGAACGCTCAGGATGGTTAACATTTTTTTAACAATAAAGTGGTTTTTCAATTAAAGTCTGTACATTGTTTTTTAAGACACAACGCTGTTGCACACTTAACAGACTACAGTAGACTAAACATCACTTACATGCGCTGGAAAACCAGAAGATTGTATATGCACTGGAAAACCGGCTTTATTGCAATATTCACTTTATTGTGGTCTGGTACTGAACCAAACCTGAGTGTATTAGTAAGTATAAATTACCCTCATCTTTTTAAAGGTCTGCATACTATGTACACATTCTATGTAGTACAATTTATTTAAACTGATCATGCAGAAATTTAACGTATCTCAGGCCTATTGGTACTTCAAATAATACTGCATTGTTTATCTTTACGTGACCATTTGGGGCACATTTCAGCCTGTTTTATTAGGGGTACTCTAACGGTTGGAATCAAAGGGACAGATACGTCATGTTTATCTTTGCAAATATTGAAGGAACATCCCCAAAAGGGCTTGAATCATTTTGCACGTATCCAAAATGTATGAAGCGTTTGTTATTCTTTTAAATTTTCCCAAGCTTTTTACCAGCCCATTATAAAACTTTTGAATCTTTGTCAGTAGTTGAAAAGACGCCTGCCTGTTGTTGATATTTGCGTGTCTCTTATGTGTGGGGATGATTATAATTAAAAGCCATATAAAATGTGGAGTGTGTGGGGCTTCCCTGGTGGCGCAGTGGTTGAGAGTCCGCCTGCCGATGCAGGGGACGCGGGTTCGCGCCCCGGTCCGGGAGGATCCCACGTGCCGCGGAGCGGCTGGGCCCGTGAGCCATGGCCGCTGAGCCTGCGCGTCCGGAGCCTGTGCTCCGCAACGGGAGAGGCCACAGCAGTGAGAGGCCCGCGTACTGCAAAAAAAAAACTGAAAAAAAAAATGTGGAGTGTGAATCTATGTATTTCATCATATTTCCTTACCTCATTCTGTGCTAAGACCTCAGAGCTTGTGCAGTGCACATCCGGCCATCGGGTTTTCTGCATTGTTGAACTCAAGTTAATAATCCTCACATGAGGAAAATGAGGGTCTTGAGGACACTGCATCCTGCGAAGTCTGACGCCGGGCTCTGGGGTGGAGAAATATTCCCTTGACTGTTTGCAGAGGATCCCATAGCACTCAAGCCTGTGGTGATGGAGATAAAAAGTCCTATTCTAAGGAGATTCCCTTGGTATCAAGCGAATGCTCTTCCCTTTTGGAAAATGCTAAAATGGCCTCTTTATCTCTAAATTTGACCACAGTACAACGTGCATCATTTGGTCGTGGTGCACGATGCTTTTTATATGCTGCCACGTGTTTTTTGATGTATAAGATTTTATTGAGGATTCTTGCGTATATGTTCATCAGGGATATTGGCTGTAGTTTTCTTGTATCTTCTGGTTCTGGTATCAGGGCAATGCTGTCGTCATGGAGTAAATCGGGAAGAGTTTCTTTTCTCATTTTTGGAAGGCTTCATGAAGTTATTCTAAAATATTTGGTAGACTTCACCAGAGAAGTCATCTGGGCTGGACCTTTCTTTGTGGAAAGGGGTGTGTGTGTGTGTGTGTGTGTGTGTGTGTGTGTGTGTGTGTGTGTGTGTGTGTGTGTGTGTGTGTGTGTGTGTGTGTGTGTGTAGTGACTAACTCAACCTCTCAAAGGTCTGTTTAGGTTTTCTGCTGTTTTGAGTCAGTCTCAGTAATTTCTGTCTTTCTAGGGCTTTCCATTCTATCTCTGTTCTCCAATATGTCGGCATACAATTATGCATCATGCTCCCTTAGTCATATTTATTTCTGTAAGGCCAGTTATAATGTCCCTCTTGCAGTCCTGATTTCAGTAATTCGAGTCAACTTTTTTTCTGGGGGGGGGGGGTTGGTCAACTTAAGTAAAGATTTGTTAATTGTTTTTTAATCTTTCCGAAGAACCAATCTTGATTTCATTGCTTTTCTGTGCTGCTTTTTCTATTCTCTATTTCACCTGTTCACACATTAATATGTATAATTTCCTTCCTTGTGCTTGCACTGGGTTTAATTTGCTGTTAATTTAGATGCTCATGGTGAATGGGTACATTTGCTTTTTTGAGACTTATTTTTCAATACAGACTTTTGCAGCAATAAAGGGTCCTCTAAGCTCTAGTTTTGCTGCATCCTGTACGTTTGTGGTACATTGTGTGCTTAGTTTCATTGATCCCAGAATCTTTTCTCATTTCCTTTCTGACGTCTTTGACCCTTCCATCATTAGTGAATGTCCAGTGTTTCATTTCTACCTTTGTAAATTTCCCCAATTCCCTTCCATTCCGGATTACTGGTTTCCTTCCCTTGTGGTCACAGAAAGACTTTGCAAGATTTCAATCCCTTTAAATTGCTTGGGTTTTGTAGGACCTAATACAGGTTCTAACTAAGGAGGAGTTCCCTGTGCACTTGAGAACCACATGGATCCTGGTAGCTAATGTGGGGAAAGAGCTCTTTTCTCAGGGCAAGCATCAAATTTTTAAAAATCCTGAGAATGGAACTTTTTCAGGGAGCTTCCAGATGGGTCAAACAGAGTAGATTCTCTTTGCGTGGGGTTTCTTGAGGAGCTGTTGTCCTTGCACATCTGTTGAACTCCATGGACCAAGAAACTGGGTTAGAGGAAAGAGAATGGATCAAGTTAAGACACCCCAGGCTTCCTGCTCTTCTGAAAATCCATCCATTTTCCTTGAATAAACCCTCCACTGATGGTTGCGAACTTTTGGTTTATTCCCAGAGTACTTAGTATTTTAATTTTGACAGCTGAGGCAGGCGTATCCTCAATGCTTTTTATGGAAGAACAGACTCTTAAAAGTTCTCGCTCCAAAATTTCAAAAGCAACTCCAGTTTTCATTTTAGTAATATCCGCCCTTACCTTGATTGACATTCTTCTAACATTGGAGTCCAATTCATTGCATTCTTCTTTTAACTTGCTCAGATATATACTTGTAGCATCAATTTCTGGCATTAAATAAACAAATACACATTTCCCTCTAAGTCTAAATTTAGTTGCTTCTCACAGACTTTGACAAGTTACTTTAATTATCACTGAATTCAAAGTATTTCAATAATCCATATCTTTTTTGCCCCATGGATTAGTTAATTGTGTTTTCTTCAATTACCAACGTTTGGGGATTTTCTAGAGCCTTTTTGCTCTTTAATTTCTGCTCCAAAATTTCAGAAGCAATTCCAGTTTTCATTCTATGACTATCTGCCCTTACTTTGATTTACATTTCTCTAATATGCGAGTTCCACTGGTTGCATTCTTTTTCTAACTTGCTCACATAGATACTTGTGGCATCAATTTTTAGCATTAATTAAATGCATATATATTTCAGGCTGCGTATTTCCCTCTAAGTCTGAATTTGGGTACGTCTGACAAGCTTTGACGAGTCACATTTTCATATCATTATATGCAAAGTATTTTTTAATTGCCCGTATCTACCTTTTTTGCCCCATAGGTTAGTTAGTTGTGTTTTCTTTAATTTACAAACATTTGGGAATAAGTGTCTTTTTGCTCTTTAATTTCTGCTAATGCCATGGCGATGAGAATACACTCGCATTTTAGGAAATGTGTTAGCACTTGTTTTGTGACCTAGCATATGGTCACTCTCCCTTGTGGATTTGAAGAGAATTTGCTATAGATAGTTCTGGGTGAATCGCCTTCTGTTTGTCAATTAGGTGCCAATGTGCTTCGAAATGATGTTCATCATTCCTTATTATCTGACTTGTTCTGTCAGGCACTGTGATAAATACGTTAAAATAGTCTATCTTTGGGAATGTGTTGATTTCTCCTTTATGGTATGTGAGGTGTCGGTCTCAATACTTTGAAACTTTCTTACTAGTCACCAACAGATTTATAATTTTAAATCTTCTGGTTAAATAGTGAAATACTCTTTTATAGCTTTAATAATTCTGCCTTTTTTTTTTTGTCTGAAACAAGTATTGCTACACACACATTATTTTGGTCAGTGCTTGCTTGGTACACATCTTCCCTTAGTTATAATTTTAATCTTTACCTATTTTTGTTCTCAGATTTTGTCTCATAGAAGCAACATACATTTGAATTTTATTTCCATTCAGTGTGAGAGTTATTTTTAATTGTACTATTTAGACTGCTGGTGTTTATTTTAGGATATATTTACATTTTGTGGGTAAATTGAGTATGTTTATTATTATGCATTTCAGCCATTTTTGTTGTTTTTACAATTGTTTACTTTTTCATTCTATTTTAAGCAGTTGCTCTGGAAGATAAAATATGTACCAGTGCTTTCTTCAAGTCTAATAAAAATGAACATATTTACTGCAGCACTTTACACAATATGCGGTCAACTTATGAGGACACTATTATGATTATCACATTCTCATCATCTTTCACTTTTTTAAAAATAAATTATCTATTTTTGGCTGCGTTGGGTGTTCGTTGCTGTGTGCGGGCTTTCTCTAATTTCAGTGAGCCAGGGCTACTCTTGGGCACGGTGCACGGGCTTCTCATTGCAGTGGTTTCTCTTGTTGCGGAGCACGGGCTCTAGGCACGCAGGTTTCAGTAGTTGCAGCACATGGGCTCAGTAGTTGTGGTCGCGGGCTCTAGAGCGCAGGCTCAGTAGTTTACTGGAACACGTCCATTTGTTTCTGTCTTGTCTGTGGTTTCCTTAGCTCAGTGGCAGAGTATATGGACTGCAAAGCCCCCAATATATACTATCTAGCCCTTTGCAAAAAATAGTGGCAGACCGTTCACAAAGAAATAAACCTGTCCACAGCCCTATTTATACTATATGCTAAAACACATTTCAGATGTATTAAATATTTACATGCACATTTGAGGAAATGGGGAGATTTCCAGGTGGGCATGATCTAACCACGTGTGCTCGCTAAAAGAAGAGGGTTTTCTCTGGCTGGTGGCACAGAGTCACACAAGGAAATTCATAGCATGAGATGGACCCAATGTACCACCTGTAGCTTTGAAGGGGCTGCACTAAGGGATGTGATTGGCTTCTAGTAGCTGAGAGCCTCCCTGGGCTGACGAACAGCCCAGGAAAGAAATCAGTTGTGCAACCACACGCAACTGAATTCTGAAAAGCCCCAAATGAACCGGAAGGGGATTTATCCCAATGCCCCCAGATAGGAGCCCAGCTCCGCCGACACCTGGAGTCTGAGGCTGTGGGTAGAGAACCCAAACATCCTGCACTGGACTTCTGACCTACCGATTTATAGGCCAGTGAATGTTTGTTTTTTTTTTAAGATTTATTATTGATTGATTGATTGATTTTGGGCTGCATCGGTTCTTAGTTGCCACGTGCGGGATCTTTCGTTGCGGTGCTCTGACTTCTCTCTAGTTGTGGTGTGCGGGATTTCTCTTCTCTAGGGGTGGCGTGTGGGCTCTGTAGTTTGCATCACGCTGGCTCTCGTTGAGGCGTGCGAGCTCAGTAGTTACGACACGTGGGCTTAGTTGCCCCGTGGCATGTGGGATCTTAGCTCCCCGACTAGGGATCGAACCCGTGTCCCCTGCATTGGAAAGTGGATTCTTTACCACTGGACCACCAGGGAAGTCCCTGTGTATTGGTTTAAGACACTGTGGCAAATAGGATGCGAGGAATTTGGAGAAGGAGAAAGTAGTCAGGGACGCTGGGGTTATGGCCGTGGGAGCACAGGCTACACCTGGGTTAATTTACTTCCTCATCCTGACACACATTTTCTAGTTTACAAACATCTTCCATTTGCATGGAAAATGGGTGTCATAGGACCTGCGGGTCCACCATCTTTTGTATTTCCTATTTCACAAGGCTCACAAGGTATTTTTCCAAATACCAGAAATCACCTTTTATAGTCCTGGAGGGTAACATAAGTTAAGTATCGTCATAGGGAGTGATAGTTAAGATTTAAGAAACAACGAAGCAAACAGCACGAGATGAAGCCTTATCCCTCTGTGGTTCGTGGGCTGCATTTGTCCCCTCCTCTCTCTACCCCATCTCCCTCTCATTTCTTTGTCTTCCTTCTCTTATTCTCTTGTCATCTTTGCTCGTTTTATTTCTTTCTCTCTAAATGGAGAACATGCCCTGATCATTGAATCTGAGAAATGTGGCCAATTGTAGGTATTGATAAACATTCTTATCTTACGGAAGATGGGGTGAGTGTAGGGGAGAGGACTGCAAGAAAGTGGAAGGATGGGTGGAAGGTAGGATGGATGGATGAAAGCAAGGAAGACACATTCTCTTGGTAATTCAGTAAAAGCGAATAAAAATGAGAGATGATAGAAAAATGGCTGACAGTTGGATAATATAGGATAGACGATATATATCTAGAGTGAGGATAGATATTAGATAGATGTATATAGAACAGGAACAAACAGCAAGACAATCCCAAAAGATAGGAAAACAAATGAATCAGGGATAATAGGAGCAGTGTAATACTGGATTTGAATAACAGACACGGCATCGTCCCCAAGTGAAGATGGTCAGAGTTTAATCTGAGTCCTCTCCCTCCCCTGGCAGTGTTTCTATCAGTACAAGGGCACCAGGGGCTGGGACGGTCCAGAAACGAGGAATATCTTCTCTTCAAGTTTTTATGTCTCAAAGGTGTTTTCCTCTTGAGCAGCCCTGGCTCCCTTACCACCAACCACAAGGGGTCCAGAAGCTCGTCTGTTTCACACATGCGTTCTTCGTAAAGGAGTTGAGAATGGCCCTTGGCCAGTGTGCCGGCAGCCGTGCGCTCCTAAACTCTGTGGCACCAGATACTTCAGTGTCTGCCCACCGCCCTGCACACCGTCCATCCAGAATGCGGACGGATGCTCAGCGTTGGCCAGTGACCCTTTCTTCACATACACACAGAACCGTCTTGATTTCTTCCACTGCACAGGCTCTCGTGGACAGTTGAGCTATCTCGTGGCTTGCTCTCATTGTGTCTCTTCTGTTTTAGACACCCACGTTTCCTATGAAATTTGTGGGCTGCAGCATAATTCCTGTCTTTGGGGATTGTCTCACTGGTCTCAAGTTCTTCTTAAATATTTTCAAGTGCCTTCTCTTCTTTTTACACTATGTCAACCCTCCTTAAACATCCAGTTCCTTTTCTACACCAACATTGGATGCTTGTTCAACGACTGTCGTGAGAAATGCGTCCTCTGTGGGGTCTTACAGAGCCTTCGTTCTTTGTACCAATAAGTCTAGGATGTGATTAAATGACAGTTAATCTAAGGGTAATAGGTCTGCAGTGGTTTCAAGAACAGATCGCAATCAGCACCGTTAAATACCCTTTCTTCAAGGGTATATGAACACACACACACACACACACACACACACACACACACAAGAACTGTATTAGAGACCATGATTCTGTACGATATGGGAAATGCTTCCTTACAGATTCCTCACAGGATGCAATATCCCTTGGGATAAAAGAGTTTAAACACCCATCTCCAAAGAAAACAGGCTTGCCCATCTATGGAGTCCTGGCTCTCAGAGTTGAAAAATTAAAACACTGCTGTATAAAGCACCAGGAGAAAAATTCACACACCTACATTGACAATTGTTCTTCAATTCTAAAAAAATACTTAGTAGCGCTTAGGATTAGGATTTAAATGAAGACGTGGCAAGAAGCATACGATGCCATCTTTTTCTATTGTAGAATATGAACATCTTATAAGAGTCTCACCTGGGATAAAAGTCTTCCCTAGCTTCTATGCTAAAGGATAATTACTGCCATCTCAAGAAAAGGAACTGTAAACTTTGAGTGTCTTGTGTAACATGATCTATAGCAGCAGTATGTGTCTGTGCCTTCAGCCGTTCTCCAGCAAATACCTCATATTCATCAAACCCTATAGGTAGAATTCTTTTAAAGCTATTCCTACACAAATACCCCTCGTCCAGAAAGCTACCCCCATAGTCCTTGTTCCCTATCAACATTGCTCACTTCTTTGCTTCAAACAAGGATGATGTCTAAGCATCAAAGGGCTTACAATCTGCAGGTTTAAGATTGCTTTTAGATTTCAAAATAAATCAGAAATAGATAAGAAATCAACAATGATACAGTAAAGGCAGTTCTTTTGAGTCAAGAAATGATGCTGTTGAGCCATACTTAGAAGATCTGAAATACCTTTTTCCTCGTGATGTAGGGATGAGTTTGCATTAAAGACGTAATTCCCATAGCCTTCCCCCTGGATTTCCCTCTCTACAGCAAAGTCTAAAGTTGTTTTTCTGAGCGACAAAAGAAAGCCCACTACTGTTATCCCATGGGGTTGGTCTCATCAAAGCCACAGGCACGTAGACCCTGTAGGAAGGATACGCCAGTACCAAAGATAGTCAATAGGAAAACAGAAGCGATGCATCCCTAACAGAGCAGTGATATCCCCATCAGTCACAGGGGCTGATGTGTTTCAATAATTCTTCAGTAATTGGGAAGAAATAGATTGACCTCATCCCTTGATCTGTCTGCAGCTGTCGTCGGTTGTGTGAGCCTTCCCGTTGTGTGCTCAGGGGTCTGTGGAACGGGTGAGATCCCCACACATTACAATTTCTTTTTAATAAACAAGTCCAGGGTTTGTATTCCGTACAGTGGGTTTGAGCATACACAGTGCATTTGTTGACTCGTAACGTAGAAGTTGCAGGTAAGTAGGAAGATTCCTCATGTATAGTGGAAAGATTTCTCAGGCATAATAAAAAGCAGATCTCCTGTGCTTGTGAATCCCAAGAGAATCTGATACTCCCAGTGGGAGGCCACGTGACAGACACCTATATAAAGCAGGCATGGCTGCTTCTCCATCCCTGCTCTTGGGTGTGTAAGACACACAGCAATATGATTTCATTATGTACACTGAGTTGTACCCATCAAGCAGCATCCTATGAAATTATGAAAATCTAGAATTTATTCTTTTTTGCAAATACAGCAACAGAAGGACATATTAGACATATGTCTAATATAAAGACGTACCTACTGTGTGTCTCACTACTTAGCGTTAGTGATTTAGAGCTGAAAGTAGCAAAGGAGAAGCAGCTGCTGCTTTTCATCACTACGTGAGGAGCTCTACCTTCTCATACAAACAGTCACTTTTACACTCGTCGGAGGCTAGGGAAAAGTCTTAAAAGCAGGTCCGTGTAGGAGACAATGATTAACTTACAGTCTTCAAAACATGAGGCACAGGATCACTTACGCATAGTAGCTAATTAAAATGTATTCTATGTTTTATATATAAATGGACAGAAACCTAAGCAGAGTGTGTTGTACACACAACCTGAGATTTGACACGGGGACGGATTGGCTTCTGTTTCATTTTTTCGGACCCCACCTGTTCTAAGCAACTGAGAATCTACCGTCTGCTGAGGATAGGCTATGTCCATGACAAAGCCTTAAAGCATGTTGTCCGTATAGCACTGCTGTTGAAAGCATTGTTGCAATCTGATTTGGGGCAAAGAATGATGATTTCGTAGATGGTAATAGCCATGCCCGCTACCATCCATTCCAAACCTTTCTGATGCAAGAGCCCAAGCCTGGGATTCAGGAATATCTCTTGATCTTTGTCGTATGATTTCCTTTTCTTATGATCTTGGGTCACTTTATGACCTTTTTGCTTTGGTTAATTTCTTTCTTTTTTTTTTAAGAAGATGTTGGGGGTAGGAGTTTTAGTAATTTATTTATTTATTTTTGCTGTGTTGGGTTTTCGTTTCTGTGCGAGGGCTTTCTCTAGTTGCGGCGAGCAGGGGCCACTCTTCATCGCGGTGCGCGGGCCTCTCACTATCGCGGCCTCTTGTTGCGGAGCACAGGCTCTGGACGCACAGGCTCAGTAGCTGTGGCGCACGGGCCTAGTTGCTCCGCGGCATGTGGGATCCTCCCAGACCGGGGCTTGAACCCATGTCCCCTGCATTAGCAGGCAGATTCTCAACCACTGTGCCACCAGGGAAGCCCCTAATTTCTTTTTTAAAAAAATTTTTATTGAAATATAGTTGATTTACAATGTTGTGTTACTTGCAGATATACAGCAAAGTGATTCAGAAATATCTATATATACATATATAGATATATCTAGATAGATAGATAGATATACATACCCACACACAGTGAAGATTCTTTTCCATTATAGGTTATTACAGGATATTGAGTATAGTTCCCTGTGCTACACAGTAGGTCCTTGTTGGTTATCTATCTTATATATAGTAGTGTGTGTGTGTTCATCCCAAGCTCCTAATTTATTCCTCCCCTGCCTTCCCCTTCGGTAACCGTAAGTTTATTTTCTCCGTCTGTGAGTCTATTTCTGTTTTGTAATTAAGTTTATTTGTATCATTTTTTAAGTTTCCACATATAAATGATATCCCATGACATTCGTCTCTCACATGTACCTGCTTACTTTGAAAAGCGTTGGCTTTTGAGTCATGTGTATCAGCAATTCGAAATTTATACACCAGTTGAAGGAAGGAAGTCTACATAGACTCAACCGTGTTTGTTCAAAAGGGATATTCGACCCACGTTAGGGAAAAGTGAAACATAAAGAGCTGGTTATTCGAGGTTTAACCACTGGACTGCACTCCAGCTTTGACAAGGCACAAAGCTGGAAAGATTTCACTACCCGTAGTTCAGGTTTAATTCAGTTTAAAGCACTATTAGACGGTTGTCGTATTAACAATGTCCTAACTGCACACCTGTCCTTAAAAGATTTTTTTTGCCTAGGGAAAAGCTGGAATACGACTGAGCCTTGTTGGTTGCTTGCTGGTGGGTGTTAGTTGCAAGATGCTCACGCGATGTTCTCCTTACATCCGTAGCTTCCCATTGGCCGCAAAGCTCTGCCCACCTGTCGACACTGGGAGAAGGTTGGTGTCCGTCCGCCATGATGCCTCCACGTGTACCTTTGGCCAGTTGCTCCCACCAAGGTAGGCCCGTCCGTGAATGGCATCAGGTATGTGACTCCAGTTTTCTTTGCATTCAATACTGGTCTTTTCATAAAATGCAGACTACGCTTTCAAGGACGCGAAGGTAAGATACAGCTACAATTGGATTTCCTGTCTATGCATCCACCCTCCCTGTCTTGCGAAATTTCCCAAAATCTTTGTTCCTCTCTGTAGATGCTCATAGCCCTGAGGTGTTGATATGTCTGTTTTGCACATGTATTGTTTTCCTTCAGGTGTAAAGCAGGGTTTCTGACCTACAACACCATTGGTATTTGAGGCTGGATAATCTTTTTTTTCCCTGCTTTTTCTTTTATTTGTATTTATTTATTTACTTATTTTGCAGCATTTATTCCCAGGGCCGTAAGTTTTCGTTTCTTCGGTTTCTTCTGGGGTATCTTTTTCTTCTCTGCAACCTCCTCTTCTGGTTGAGGGACAATCTCTTCTTTTTCAGTAAGGATCATCTCAGTGTGTCAGGGAGAGCTCACGTACGGGTTGATCCGACCATGAGCTCTGTAATTCCTGAGCCGTATCGCGGGGGATTTGTCCACCTGGATGTGCTCGTTGACCAGAGAATCTACATCTAAGACCTTAAGTTCAGCGTTACACTTTGTGAGCACGTGCAGTGAAGATTCAGCACTCTTTTTGGGCCACCGACCCTGCATCCAGCCCCACTGGACACACCAGCCAACTCCAGCATTGTGCCGACGGAACGGCACCCATCGCTTCTGTAAGGTGACATCCTTCAGATACTTGGTGGCTTTCGGATACGCCTACCGTTAATGGCCCGGGCAGTTTCATGTGTGTTCTTAAAGTGAACACGCAGTTTTGAACCTCTTGATTTGCGTGATCTTGTAGGGTTTTCTGGGTCAAGTGAATAGCAACCCATTTTTAGAGGTCACTTCAGGCTGCTTACCGGAAAAGCGAGGCTGGATGACTCTTTGCTGTGGTGGGGAATGGGTACACTCCAGGACATTGAGCAGCATTCCTGGTCTCTTCCCCTGACACCAGTAGCGTCCTCAGTTGTGACAGACATGGCCCAATGTTCCTGGCGTGGGGGAGCAGAACTGCCCCTGTTACAACCCCTGTTGTAGACAGTTAATGGTACAACCCGTCACCTCTTCAACAGACCACAAGTGTCCCAGGGTTAAGAACTGTGTCTTATTTAGATATGAATATACCCAGGGCTAGAGCATAACCTGGCTTACCATTAGGTCCTCGGTCTTTATACATTAAATTGCCTGAATCCAGAGAGTAAAAATTCCTTGGAAGAGAAAAGTTTTATCTGTCATCGTTCTCTTATTTCAAAAGGCGATGCTTTCTAGAGACAAGATCATAGATTTCATAGATTCGACCACGGGCATGAAATTGGGCGTCCACGTCAATCTTACCATAATATATAAAGACATACAGCCTCAACCTCTCAGAGGGAGACGTGGCATGCAATTTTTCTTCCCTAACTCAAGATTTGGGAGTGGAAGAGACCAATTATCACCAAAGAGATTTATTTTCACATTGAAAGTAGTCCATTTCCCCCCCTTTTCCTTGTATAAACAGCCAGTGGTGTTTGTCTCTTCTGATAAGTGTGGGTCTATAAGCGTCTTTTCAGCACTTGACCGTTTCTCCTTAGCCCTTTCCTACGTAAATGAGCACGAGCAGGAAATCGTCCTCATAAACTCCTGTTCCAGGCTGCTCTTAAAAAAATCTTTGCGTGGCGTTATCTGAAAAGGGAAATCGTCTCAAGCTGTTCACGGGTTCGGTTTGCCTTAGGACAGGTGTCAGTGTCTGCTTCACATCGTGCCTGTAGGATCACACAGTCAGGCAGGGTCCTGTTGACGTGCAGATGGGGAAACGGAGAAGCTGATGATGGGCAGATCGGGATAACGGCCCCCGAAGCTTCAGGGACAGTCAAGGCCTATAGCCGGCAGCAGACACAGGGCTGGCTGCGGCTGAAGGCTACGCGTGGCTCTAGTGTTATGAGCAAGTGAAAACGCTGTACAGAGGGACCCAAGCAAATGAGGTTTCGTTGTCCTTGGCAAACGCTTGGGTTCGATTCTGAGTACCATGAACGGTGATGGACCCAGCTGAAATAAGGGAGGGGCTCCATCAGATGTATGCTTTGGGAGTAGCGGGGGGGGGGGGTGAGTTATGCTCCAGTGGAAGCAGAGAGAACAGCAGGAAGGCTGATCGCGGGGCAACGTGAAACATAGGGCGGGGGCGGGGTGTGGGTTTCATTTCGGAAGTAGGGTCAGAGGTACTGGCTGATGGATGAGATGCGCAGGGTCTGGGGAAAGGAATCCATTATGACCCTTTCACCGTGGCTTAGACAACACCAGGGGATCATTTGCAGAAATGGTAAAAATGGACTGGGAGGCAGGCAGTTCTGTAGGATGAGAACCAAACGTTCTGTTTGGAACATGTCCAGTTGGACATGTCTGTTGATACAGAAATTGAGACAGTGCCAACAGCTGGAGCTTTTCACAGATGTTGTGGTTACAAGTGTCTGTGTATGTGTGTGTGGGGGTGGGTGGGTGGTATTTTTTTTTTTTTTGATGTGGACCATTTTTTAAAGTCTTCATTGAACTTGTTACAATATTGTTTCTCTTTTCTGTTGTGGTTTTTTGGCCCCGAGGCATGTGGAATCTTAGCTCCCCGACCAGGGATCCAACCTGCACCCCCTGCATTGGAAGGCAAAGTCCCAACTCCTGGACCGCCAGGGAAGTCCCTATAAACTTGTTGAGAAGAGCATGTGGCTCGTGAATAAGTCCCTTCGGTGTCTTGTGTCCTAAAGGGAATCTGAAGCACGATCAACATATCCATTGAGAGAGAAATGACTACGTAGGCATCTGGTATACCTAACGCAGGGGAATTGCATGCGTCCCTTAAAAGGAAAGGCATACATCGTTCTGTGGTGATGTGTAATCACGGCACAACATATATGAGGTGCAAAAATAGCATGAATGATAAGCATGGAGTCATTTCTGGATTATGGTTTTCCAGAACCAACCGAGATTTATTTTAAGGAGTTGCTCACTTGGTCGTCTGGACCGTAAATGTGAAACCTGAAGGGCCGACCGGCAGGCTGGAAACTCGGGCAGAATTTCTGTGTCACCGGCTTGAGGCAGAATTCCTTTGTCTCCAGGCTTTCTCAGGTTTTTTTTTTTTTTGCTCGTAAGGCCTTCAGAGATCGGATGGTGCCCTTGCACACGATCAAGGGTCATCTCCCTTAAAGTCAACTGAATATAGATGTGAGGTACGTCTACAAAATACCTTTAGAGCAACATCTAGACGACTGTATGACCAAATGCCTGGGCACCGTAGCCTAGCCAAGTTCACACATAAAATCGACTGTCAAAATTCTGTGTATATTAAAACAAAAATGAACGTGTTGTCTGTAGATCTGTGTACATATATAAAGGAAATGAATAGAATGATATAGCCAACTTTTTAACTGATGAAGGGATTTGTCTCTGGGATTGAATTGGGTTGAGAGGAGATAAAAAACGTGTAACAAAACGAGTGCGAGGCTGAGGACGTTTCACTGGAGATAGGTCACTGCTACAGGAAGAAAAATTGTAAATCGTATTGTGTCCTCACTGTAAGTAAAACATATAATTTTTATATAACCCCAAAGATATAAAACAAACAACAACAAAAAAACTAGATCATTTATCAAGAAATTAAGTTGCAGACAGAATTGGAAACCTGAAGAAGTTTTGCAAAGACATTCACACCTAAGGTGGGAAGGTAGGCTAGGTCCCCCAATTTTTGTTAATCACCCTCAAACTAAGGAGATCAGGTCAAACTTTACGTTTTGAATAACTTCATC
Source organism: Delphinus delphis (assembly GCF_949987515.2). Taxonomy (NCBI): domain Eukaryota; kingdom Metazoa; phylum Chordata; class Mammalia; order Artiodactyla; family Delphinidae; genus Delphinus; species Delphinus delphis. Next base: position 123,742,433 of record NC_082704.1, read on the forward strand.
AGCTTTCTTGCTCGCTAGTCTTAAAATACATTTTAAGTTAAATAATAATGTCAGTTACTGTATTTGCCACCCTGTTTTTGAGAGAAATTCACAATGAATAACAAGGGACTCAAAATGGTTGTTTCAATAGACTCTAATTCCGATCCTAGGACTTTATCCTTAGAAATGTGTCCAAGAGGCAAGTTATTACAGGAGAGGGTTCACAGCATTTTGAATTTTTGAGCTGCTAAAAATAATCGAAATGCCCAATTTTAAATAAATCAAAAGAATGTTGCATGACGTGATCTTTTTCTCTTTGCTTTTTCTTTCTCTTTTTTAATTGAAGCATGATATAATTTTTTAAGTGAAAAAATCTGGTACAAAGCATTTTATGTCCCAATTATGTAAATATGTACAAATATCTAGCCCCAGTGAGACTGAAGAAAATTGAAGGGATAGAAAGTGAGATTGATTATGAAAGATAAATGAATTTAAAAGAAGACTGAAAAAATACCTACATTCTCATATAAACTAGACATGAAAATCCTCTCTCTCGTTTCCACGTTTCTTTCCTCTAGTGCTGATGGGTTAGATTTGCCTCTGTCCACGAGCGTGATAAATTCCAGGAGGCTGGATGGGGCATAGCAGGGGAGAGTCCACAGGTTGGGTTATCTGTTCTTCAAGGTTGTGTGTTGTCAGCCACTATGACTTTTATTCTAAAAGTGACAAATCCCGGACTCTGACAAGAGTTCTGGTCTCCTCTCTGCTTCTTCGGAAGCTCCGAAGCAAGAGTGAGGCCGTCTGATTATTGGAAGATCGTTGCTTTTTACTTTCTTGCAAACCGATGGGCACACAGTTTCTAGGGCTGGAGAGTCTAGAGATGGAGACTGCACAATCATAGGCTAGCCGGGATGGATGTTCTTGGTAATTTTTATTTTCTTAACTGAGGTCTAGTTGCTTTGCAGTGCTGTGTTAACTTCTGCTGTACAGCAAAGGGATTTAGCTATACATACATATACCATCTTTTTTCCTATTCTTTTCCATGATGGTTTATCACAGGAGATTGAATGTAGTTCCCTGTGCTGTACAGTAGGACCTTGTTGTTTATCCATTCTGTGTATACTAGTTTGCATCTGCTAACCCCAAACTCCCAGCCCTTCCCTGCCCCACCCCGTCTGGCCCACCACAAGTCCGTTCTCTATGTCTGTGAGTCTGTTTCAGTTTTATAAATAAGTTCATTTGTGTCGTATTTTAGATTCCACGTATAAGTGATATCATATGATGTTTGTGCTTCTCTGTCTGACTTACTTAGTATGATCATCTCTAGGTCTATCCACGTAGCTGCAAATGGCATGATTTCATCCTTTTTCAGGGCTGAGTAGTATTCCATTGTATATATGCACCAGCTCTTCCTTATGCAACAGATGTGCTTTCTTACTAGTTTTTCTTCTCCCAAAGAGGCTGCTTTCAGCCTCTGTGTGGTCCAGAGCTTCTGTGCCCTGGGAAGGGCGTGCTTTCTCTCTCTCGCTCTGGCCACATGCTCGTTTTCCTCTTTGACCTCCGAGCTGGAAAGCATACTTGGATTTAGTGTCTTTGCACCTTTTGGAGGAGAGGATGTGGAGAAGCACATCCTGCCAAGCATCTGTCCATCCACCTGCATCTGCTCTTGCTCCAGTATAGATAATGAGTGATCTGTGCGTGTGAGATAAAAGGGGGGCTTAAGAAGTATCAGAGAGAGTCTTAACAAGAGGCTGCAGGGCAACTGGAGGTGGAATAAATGTAGGGTTTCAAATAATTGCGAAATTAGAGGGTTCGAAGGAACAGACTCATTTATTCTGAGGAGATAGGTACTTGGATCTTAACTCCACTTCCTACACAAAAGTAAATACTAGATGACTTAAACATCTATATCCATTATCTTTCTGTCTATCCATCATCTATATGTTATCTATTGACCTCTGTTATCCATCATCTATCTGTATCTACTTATCATCTGTCTATTATCTATCTGTATCTCTACCCATCATGTATCATCTATCTATAAAAGTAAATACTAGATTACATAAATGTCTGTACCTAGTTATCCATCATCTATCTATTTCTATCCATTTTTGATATTATCTTTCATCTATCTATATCTATTATGTATCTTTATATCTATTATCTATCCTCTGTTTAGCATCTGTCTGTATCTGTCATCTATCTTTGTCCATCTGTCTGTCATCTATCTATTTAATATATTAAAAAATCACAATAAATTTTAAGTTTTTGAAAAACAAATTCGATTTTGCAGAGTATCAACTAGCAAAATCCATTTGACTATCAGGTTGGAATACATAAAAATTAAACCTTTATCATGGGGAAAAAGGGCATTATGAACAGTGAAATGATAGAATAAAGATTTGGAGATGTGTTTTCCAAAAGCATAATTAAAAGCTGCTAAGTAAGGGTAATTAACTAATTAAATTATGATCTACTTATATCCTTTGGGACATTGTGAATCCTTTTAGACTAAGGGAGGTCTCTCGGGACTGGAAAAATGTATAAAAGTTACTGTGATAACATAGAGGACTATTATATATTCACACGGTGGTCGTATAGCACGGTGGGGACAGACTCAACCTTCTCGCTGCAATGTTCAGGTCTCCCTCAGGCTATGTATCAACGCTGTGGTCCTGGGCAACTTCCTTCATCCATGTTTGCCTCTGTATCCTCATAAAAATAGCCCGACTTCAAAATAACCCTATTTCAACTAAGAGGGTAGGAGCAAAAAACGAGACGTGTTGGCCTCTGTGTCTGGACCAGGGTAATCATTCCATCGGGGGGAAGGTCCCCACTCAGGCAGATACGCAGAGAAAAGTCCAGGAGAGAAAGTCATGAAATGATGTCTGGTGATTCCCTCCTAGGACTGGATGGATCTCTCTCCCCATCTATCTGTCTCCATACACACTCACTGTGGATAAAGCATCTTTGAAAGGTTTTATGAGAAACTAAGATAAGAATCTGGGTCACAGGAGCAAGCTCACCTAGGAAGAGTCCTGGGAAAGGGTTCATCTCCTTTAAAGCATTTAGATGGTGCCACCCAAGGTAAAAATGCTGTCACAGAGAAAGCGTGGAATGTGAACACATAATTAATACTATGAGTGTTGAACTTTTAATTCTTCAAGCAGTTTTAATGCTTGCTGTGCTGTTTGAAGTATTCTTTATTATCAGATGTGTGCTTGTGCTAGAATTGCTAAGAAATGAGGAAAAGATGACTGGGAACTTTCTTCGGGGCAATTTAATTATAAAAGAGACGAATCCTCAAAGATTGTGTCACTGTGAGAGGCTCTTATACAACAGGGGAAAGAAAACCCATCATACCTTTAAAGGAGACTGATTTGAAGTCTTGGCTCTTACTCAGATGTTCACAGTCTGTCTTGTGTAAGAACAGTTGTTTTGACATAAATAGATGGGGCTTTGAAGAAGTAAATTTTGTTATAAACCACCAAAAGGGAAACTTCATCCCATTTAAAAAGAAAGCATGTCCCAATCTTCAGGGGACCTCAGTTTATTTTTGCTTACCCTTTAAAGATCATATATTGTTTTGAAAGAATGCTTTGAAAAAACAGAAACCAGAAGTGACTTGAAATATTCATTTTTACGAAATGTATTGTGGTTGGTTTATAAGACTTCATAGCACTTGGTAGTGATACGTCAGAGTAATGACATTTAAAAATACTTGAACAGAAAGAGATTGCACTATTAAGCAACTTGGTAAAGAGCTTTTAGTACTATTATTGATATGACAAAGGAAACCCAATGCAGTGGTTTAATTGGACTCTGTACAGTCAAACAAAATAATCCACAATAGTAAAATCGCAGTATTGGAAATCATTTTGTAATTCATTTTGCAAATTATTTGTTTTGTAAAATAAAGCCAAACATTTGTGTAATCAAATCCTACAAAATGGGTTAATATCAGATTGATTCTGGGAACTCCCTGGCACAGGACTCTGCTCACACTGCCAAGGGCCCAGGTTCAATCCCTGGTCGGGGAATTAAGGTCCCACAAGCCACGCAGCTGGGTGAAAAAAAATAAAAATCAGACTCCTTCTAATCTGAATACTATTATTATTATTATTATTATTATTATTATTATTATTGTGTGGTACGCGGGCCTCTCACCGTTGTGGCCCCTCCCGCCGTGGAGCACAGGCTCCGGACGCGCAGGCCCAGCGGCCACGGCCCACGGGCCCAGCCGCTCCGCGGCATGTGGGATCTTCCCGGACCGGGGCACGAACCCGCACCCCCTGCATCGGCAGGCGGACTCCCAACCACTGCGCCCCCAGGGAAGCCCTGAATACTATTTTAAAGGGAAAATATTACCATGATGTTCCATGTAGGTATTTGTAAATGTAAAAGGAGCTTCCAAAGCCACTGTTCCAATGGTAAGGTAGGTTATGCTAGGCAGATATGCCAACAGCACAAACCAGGGACAAACCAGTACGTCCTTACAGGTATTTTATAGTGTGATTCTAGTTTTTTTTTTTTTAAAAAAAAAAACAGGACTTCCCTGGTGGCGCAGTGGTTGAGAGTCCGCCTGCCGATGCAGGGGACACGGGTTCGTGCCCTGGTCCGGGAAGATCCCACATGCCGCGGAGCGCCTGGGCCCGTGAGCCATGGCCGCTGAGCCTGCGCGTCCGGAGCCTGTGCTCCGCAACGGGAGAGGCCACGGCAGTGAGAGGCCCGCGTACCACACACACAAAAAAACCCAAAAAAACATAATTTGCCAAAGTCCTATGATGATCTTATTACACTTGAATACCAAAAAGAAAATGGAAGTTACCCCAAAGAACGTTTCTGCATTCAGTACTTCCATCCAGGTTGTCCCTTCTGTGGCAAAGAACGGCCCACATCCTACCAAAACCGTTTCTTCTTCCCTAGCACACCTAACTTCCTTGTGCTTCACACTTTATTGTGCTTCACAGATATTGCCCTTTTTTTTTTTTTAATCTCAAATTCAAGGTTTGGGGCAACTCTAATTGATCAAATGTATTGGCACCATTTTCCAAAAGGCATTTTGCTCACTTTGTGTCTCACTTTGGGTCATAGGTTGGTAATTCTCACATCTCAGACTTTTTTATGATTTGTGTATCTGTGATGGTGATCTTTGATCGTGATCTGTGATATCATCTTGCAGAAAGGTTATGGCTCAGATCACGACTCACTGACGGCTCTGAGGATGGTTTGCATTTTTCAGCAAGCATGTCTTTCTTAGTTAAGGTATATGCGTTGTCTTTAGCCTTAATGTTATTGCACACTCAACAGACGACAGTCTAGTGTATACATAACTGTTATAGGCACTAGGAAAGCAAAACATTCCTGTAACTCTCTCTGTTGTAATTTTGGCTTTATTGTATCTCCAAGGTGTACGCCTGTAGTAGGCGGCCGGCTGGGTGGGGCTGCTGGACCCCAGTCATAACTATGTAGTTGAAAATAACAAAGTTGTTAGTAGCCTGGATCCCTGCATGATTCTGTGGAGCCGAGTCAGCAACCAGCCTGGAAAATGAGAGACAAGCTTTTCTGTTAGAGCTTCCGCCTTTTTAGATGTTCATATCACAGCGTTATAACTCTTTGGCTGAATACTACATCCTGAGTGATTTATGCTACCATGTCTTTCTTCATGGAAAGTCTAGTCATTTTGTTCTGATATTCAGCGATGCAATTTTGAAGGCATTTTTACTTCTAGTATATTTTTGGATGGGAAAATATGTAACTTTATTAGTTTCCTAAAATGTTTCTTAGGATCATGTTTGAAAGCTGAAGCTGTCCTTCTGAAGCCTTGCTGGAAGCAGATAAAATAACGTTCATGTTTTCTCATGCTTGCTTATATATGTGTGCAAGGATAGTCCCTTAATTTTTTTTTTCTTCTAAATTAGAAGTTCAAGAAGTTCATGCTTCATTGTGGAGTGACAGTGAAATACTTGGAAGATAACCAAACTGAAATCAGAGAACCCTTTTGACTCCTAGCTCTGAAGACTTGGGGCTAATTAACATCTTCCATTTGTAGTTTTTATATATGGAATAAAATGTCAAAATATTAAAAATTCTGGAACAAGTGCACAAAATAGTGAACTTGCTCCTTATCAGCTTGGGGTCTTCAGCTCCTTCAACATAACATAAAAAAGTTTTTGTTTTTATCTCCACAGAAAGTAAAGTCAGTTAAGTGACATTTTATTCCCACCTTAACTATTGTTTTTGTTTGGGGTTTTTTTTTTTTTTCTTAATAAGAGTTTTCTTTTCCCCCCCCAAAGGTAGCTTTGAACAGCTTTGTTCTATTTTGATGGGGTGGAATTTAAGATTTAAAAACAAATTATTTAATTGAAGTATAGCTGATTTACAACGTTGTGTTAATTTATGCTGTACAGCAAAGTGATTCTATTATATATACATATGTATGTATTGTGTGTGTGTGTGTGTGTGTGTACACACACACACCCACCCACATTCTTTTTCCATTATGGTTTATCACAGGATATTGAATATAGTTCCCTGTGCTATACAGTAGGGCCTTGTTGTTTATCCCTTCTCTATATATTAGTTTGCATCTGCTAACCCCAAACTCCCAATGCATCCCTCCCCCACCCCCTCCCCCTTGGCAACCACAAGTCAGTTCTCTGTCTGTGACTCTTCTTCTGTTTTGTAGATAAGTTCATTTGTGTCATATTTTAGATTCTACATATAAGTGATATATGGTATTTGTATTTCTCTGTCTGACTTCACGTAGTATGATGATCTCTAGGTCTATCCACATTGCTGCAAAAGGCATCATTTCATTCTTTTTTATGACTGAGTAGTATTCCATTGTATATATGTACATCTTCTTTATCCATTCGTCTGTTGATGGACACTTAAGTTGTTTCCATGTCTTGGCTATTGTAAATAGTGCTGCTATGAACACTGGCGTACATGTATCTTTTTGAATGATAGTTTTTGTCTGGATATATGCCCAGGAGTGGGATTGCTGGGTCAAATGGTAGTACTATTTTTAGTTTTTGAGGAACCTCCATACTGTTCTCCATAGTGGCCGTACCAATTTAACATTCCCACCAACAGTGCAGGAAGGTTCCCTTTTCTCTACGCCCTCTCCAGAGTTTTCAACTGGTAAGTTTTTAAGTGCAGTGAGGAAGAAATAGAAAACTGTGTTGGAAAATTATTTTAAACCAAATTATTATGGCTTTACTTTTTACCAGAAACTAGGAAATAACGTATTTTTCAGTATGAAGAATATAGAGGTATTTATGCTGAATTTTTCACTTTAAGTAATATACGTATGGATTTCTATCTACTGGTTTTCTTTTATTTCTTATCACGTGGCTTTCCTTTGAGAGAAGCATTTTATTCCCAACATGCACAAACTTGAAAATGGCTACTTTTGATCTGCATTTTGAATAAATGTTTCTGATCACAAATGTGGGACAGGTTGAATCATCATACTTGCCTATTTCAATTTTCATACATGTCCAATCCCATACATTGCAGATATGAAATCTGTATGAACAGTTGTTGATCAGTGATGTATATATTTTACATAAATGGTTTGATAATTTCAATTTATTGAGCATTAAAAATAAAATGTATTCTACACCAAAATACAGTGTAGTATTCATCACATCCTAAAAATAAGTGCACTATGTGCACTGACTGATTTAAACTTGTGACCATAGACAATTTATTCGTTCTGAACATTTGAAGACGTTCTTCCTGTTTTTTCTGTAAGAGTTTAATCAACTAATTACTCTCTCTGTCTTCTACTGGGAGCATCAGGTTTCTTGCTTTCATGATATTATATCGGCTTCTCCATTTACAATTATGTTGTGTTGTTCTTCATTCAGTACTTGCTTTGCTGTGGACTTTTGATGAATTTGATATTGAAGCTCATCCTGTAAATTTTTTTCTAAATATAGACAGTTCATAAACATTTTACATAAATATTTTATAAAATGTTATGCTGTATCTAAAAATGTCAGAGTATGTAATCATACTAGTTTCAAAACTTTTTTCACAATTATTTTTTAGAACACCAAACCATGCCCCTACGAAAGTACTAGTCTGCTGAGGTAGGGAAAGGTTGTCACGGGAGATGGGAAATACCGAATGCTCTATATTGACCAGGCATTTTGATGTATATGCAGGAGGAATGGAAAAGGAGGGAGTTTCATGCATGCCTGTGTATTTCTCCTTTTCCCATAGGCTTATAAAGGAGATGGCTTTTTTGTTGGATGAACGTACATAGTGCTGCATGGTAATTCTTTCTGTTTCTGACTAAAATGCTACTCGTTTTAAATCCAACAAACCTGTTAAGAACCACCTCAGAGCCATCTGTGTTCATGTTAGCAGAAATCACCTACAGGTTTGCTTCTCTAGAATTCAAAGCATAGCAAATATAAAATATCCCGCTCCATGAAGTGTAAGATGAATTCCCAGCCGCTCTCTGGGTACAAAGTTTACTGGGCAAGTCTGGGCAGATGGATTCGTGCCAACACAAAGAATAATCATAGAAACAGGTACAAAGAATAATCACAGAAATAGGTACAAAGAATAATCACAGAAATAGGTATAAAGATGTTTGCAAACCAGCAGCACGAGCTTCCTAAAGTTAGGGCCAGTTTTCCACCGGCAACCACCAAACGTGATGTATGTATCTTTCAAGCATGGGATACATTTGTCTACCATCGTTCACGCCTCCATTCCATAACATTCAAAATGCATCGGGCATGAAAGCTACGCAGAGCTTGGAACAGTAATAAGGGATCCGAGTATGTTTCTTCCTGAAGGTTTTCTATCTTCGGACATCCGACCACCTCTGACAGCGTATGTTTGTGGTAAACTAGGTTCAGGACTTAGGACGGTAACCTGCAGGAAACTGGGATGTGGAAAGTTTATTTTTACTCTGTAGAGCAGAGGCCTGACCTCACATTCACTGACCTCGCAGAGGCAGGCCACCCCACCTAGAAAGCGCGTGTGGACCATTTACTCTGAGGAATCAGAATTACATATACTATATAGACTCATAGTACAGAATTGTAATCTTTTACCAAAAAATCTCTGTATGTCACATGTACAGATTAGACAGCTAGAGGATTGAACATTCCTAACCAAGAAAGGAAGAAGCCATCGTTATCGAGTCTGAGCTCGAACTGCTGCCACAGGACAGACCAGTAAATGGGGCGATGAGGTCCTGGGGCAAGGAATAGCAACTTTATTTGGAAAGCCAGCAGACCGAGAAGATGGCAGGCTAATGTCCCAGAGAACCATCGTGCCCAAGTCAGAATTCGGGCTTCTTTTATACTAAAAAGGGGCGGGGGGTGTGGTTGGTTCTCGCAGACGTCTTTGTGTTGGAGTCCTTTGTTCTTGCATCTGTCCGGGTAGGTCAGGTCTTGATGTTCCTGTAAACCTCCAACAAGAGGAATGTTATTCTCTGTTCTGCAACTTTTTATCTCTATAGGAGTGGAAAAGTGTTACACCCTTAAAGGTCAGAGCCTTGAGAATGGGCTTTCCTGTATATTTCAGGCTCTAGGCAACATTTTTAACTTGAAGCTAAAGCAATAGACCAGCGGTCCCCAACTGTTTTGGCACCAGGGACCGGTTTCATGGAAGACAGTTTTTCTGCAGACCGGAGTTGGGGGTGACGGTCAAATAGTCATGCGAGCAATGGGGAGTGGCGGATGACGCTTGAAGCTTCGCTCACTTGCCCACCACTCGCTTCCTGCTGTGTGGCCCTGTTCCTAACAGGCTGCGGACCAGTAACCGTCGGCGACCTGGGGGTTGGGAACCCCTGCCATAGAATACAAAGGTTAAAGTTAAAAACAGATCCAAAATGGAGTCAGATTTGTTCTTATGTATTACAGTATCATTTTCCTGAAGATTCTGTCTTTGTTTAAAAATTTTTATTGGAGTATTGTTGATTTGCAATGTTGTGTTAGTTTCAGGTGTACAGCAAAGCGAATCAGTTATACATACACATATATCCTCTCTTTTTTAGATCTTTTCCCATCTAGGTTGTCAGAGTATTGAGTAGAGTTCCCTGTGCTCTACAGTAGGTCCTTATTCGTTATCTATTTTATATACAGTACTGTGTATGTGTCAGTCCCAGTCTTCCAGTGTATCACTTCCCCCATGTTTCCCCTTGGGTAACCGTAAGTTTGGTTTTGATACCTGTGAAGACTTGACTGTGGGGGAGGTGAGATTGGTTTTAGGAAGAATGCTTTGGCTCTAATGCTGAAAACACCCCAGACCAACTATAGCAAGTTAAGTAATCTCTATCCAGGGCCCTATGTAAACAGGAAGGTGCATACTTAATGCAGAGTGAGGGTTCTCTGTCAGCTGCCTTACAAATATACTGCATTTAACGTTCTCTAACATTGTCTGAACTTGTTGTAACCTGGGAACGTTGAGAAAGTCCCAAAGCCGGTAATCACTACACTAAGATTTTAAGCTTAGGTGAAACAATCCTCAAAACCCATGATTCTAAGCTTAAAAGCATCAGGGAACAAAATACTGGTCCACCTTCTCCCTGAGATTCCAAGGACTGAAGAAGCCTTGAGTGTCTGTGAACTCCATGTCACCCAAACAATTTAAGGAAGAATTGCCATGACTTCGATGAAGAGAAGTTTGAAATCAAGAATTTCTAGAGTGACACAAAGAAATGAGAAAACATATCTCAAATAAAAAGAAAACTATTCAGGGTTAATTTACAGGGTTCTCTGGAATTATCCTCTTATTTTTGTTTTCATGTATAAACTAAACCAGTAATAATCCAGGTTGTGATGAACACTTCCAATATAAAAGGATAGAAGTTACTTGTGCAGGTCGTACTGACCTTATACAAGCATGAGTACATAGAATAACCACTTGTGGGACTTCCCTGGTGGCGCAGTGGTTAAGAATCCGCCTGCCAATGCAGGGGACACGGGTTTGAGCCCTGATCTGGGAAGATCCCGCATGCTGTGGAGCAACTAAGCCCGTGCGCCACAACTACTGAGCCCACGTGCTGCAACTACTGAAGCCTGCGTGCCTAGAGCCCGTGCTCCACAACAAGGGAAGCCACTGCAATGAGAAGCCCGCTCGCTGCAACTAGAGAAAGCCCGCGTGCAGCAACGAAGACCCAGCGCGGCCAAAACTAAATAAAAATAAATAAATTTGTATAGAAAGGCGTCAATGAAGTCATCTATGGTTTTATTTTCATTTACATTTTATCGTTTCATTTACTTTAAATCTTTGGATTTTATCAGCAAAGTCTATTTTAATTCATAACTTAAAATAATGGATCAACCTTACGTAGTTTACAAAATAAGACACTACTGGTTGAATTATTCCTTCATAAAAGAAGCTTTGTTACTAAACTGTAATATTAGAGTTTAAGCTTAAATATTCTCTCTAAAATTTTGCCTTTTAGTTACAAGGTCTCCCATACATTAAACTGACAGATTCTTTCAGTCCAGCAACAACTGTTGTTTTCCTTGCCCCAGTGAAAAATAAACTGCAGGAGATCCCTGGATTAACAGGAGAGATTGGGTCCATATGCATAGAGTTGTCTCCTACTGCAAACTCTCTGGTCATTACATGTGTTATATGATTGAGTGTAGTTGCCAGATAATTTCCTAGGATGTAATTTGTGTTTCTGCATTGACTTAAAGACTGAAATATTGGGGCTTCCCTGGTGGCGCAGTGGTTGAGAGTCCGCCTGCCGCTGCAGGGGACACGGGTTCGTGCCCCGGTCCGGGAAGATCCCACATGCCGCGGAGCGGCTGGGCCCGTGAGCCATGGCCGCTGAGCCTGCGCGTCCGGAGCCTGTGCTCCGCGGTGAGAGGCCCGCGTACCGCAAAAAAAAAAAAAAAAAGACTGAAATATTAAAGGCTCATAAATTAATGAAGGCCTCCTCAGATAACTGTATCAGAATCAAGTACTTAGGTTGAACCTCTCTGCTGGACAAACAGGCTCATTTGGCAGACACAGAGTGAGAATGCCGTGTGGCTTTCACTACATTTAAAATTTTTCCTTTGACCTCAGGGTAAAAAGAAAAAATAGATACACTCTACTACAAATGATTTGACAGAAGCCATTGGAGCGAATGACCCTTGCTTTTTGCTTCATGTGATGTTTTTTTAGTTTATTTTATTCAACTATAGTTGATTTACAATGTTGTGTTCATTTCTGCTGTACAGCAAAGTGATTCAGTTATACATATTTGTACATTCTTTTTCATATTCTTTTCCATTATGGTTTATCACAGGGTATTGAATAGAGTTCCCTCAGGTAGACAGTAGGACCTTGTTGTTGATCCATCGTATATATACTAGTTTGCATCTGTTAATCCCAAACTCCTAATCCTTTCCTCCCCCACCCCCCCGCTTTACAACCACAAGTCTGTTCTCTTTGTCTGTAAGTCTGCTGCTGTTTTGTAAATAAGTTCATTTATATCATTTTTAGACTCCACATATAAGCGATATCATATGGTATTTGTATTTCTCTGACTTACTTCACTCACTATGATCATCTCTAGGTCCATCCATGTTGTTGCAAATGACATTATCTCATTCTTTTTCATGGCTGAGTAATACTCCATTGTATATATGTACCACATCTTCTTTATCCATTCATCTACTGATGGACACCTAGGTTGCTTCCATGCCTTGGCTATTATGAATAGTGCTGCTATGAGCGTTGGGGTGCATGTATCTTTTTGGATGATAGTTTTGTCTGGATATATGCTCAGGAGTGGGATTGCTGGGTCATATGGTAGCTCTATTTTTAGTTTTCTGAGGAACCTCCGTACTGTTCTCCATAGTGGCTGCACTGATGTCCATTCCCACCAACAGTGCAGGAGGGCTCCCTCCTTGGTGTGACTTCCTATTCCCTGAATTCTTTCTCTTTTAGTCCGTGCTCCTTGGTTTGTTTCTTTCCTTCTGCTCCATTTGTCAGTATCTCCACGTAGTATCTTCCATTTTCCTCACAAGATCAACAGTCATAGCAACTGCAAACAATGACAACACCAAAGTTCCCAAATCTACAGACATTTCAGGTGACATTCACTCTGCCCTCACCTCCTTCTCCACCATCTGCCTCTATTCCTTGTTTCAGTCCTGTAGTTTGCACACCTCCTTGTTAGGGATCATTCTTTGTGAGGCCTCTGCTATCAGGGAGCGGCGTCTGTCCTCACTTTTTCTGTCGTTTCCCTTTTCTCCTGGCTTTCGTCCTCTTGAGAGACTGTAGTGAACACATGTGCAAGCCTGTTTTCATCGTGAATTTACCCGATTTCTTTGTAATTGAACCCTCTTGCTTCCGTGCTCCCTTATTTCTCCTTAAGATTTGGGGTAGATCCAGTTCCTCCTGAATCATGACGTTTGTCTTCTCTTGCCTGCACCCCCAATATTCTTTTCTAATGCCGTGCATTCAACTCCCTTTTCTAAAAGCCACTCCCAGACTTCTGTCTTCATTTCAGAGCTTCCTGAAAATGCACATTGCTTTCCAAAAGGTTAAACATTGTCATGTCTCTTTGGATATCTGATAGCATCTCAAACTGGAAAAGTCAGTGGTGATTTTATGAGCTTTTTAAAAGTTAGAGTTGATTATTATAACTCTATGTATTATAACAGTTTCAGGTATACAGCATATTTTATAGATTATAATCCATTTAAAGTTATTATAAATTATTGGCTATACTCCCTGTGTTCTACATTGTATCTTTGTACCTTATTTATCTTATACATAATGTATGGTCTTTCTTCAGCCATCAGAGCCTAGCAAATTTGTTTTATAGTTTATTTAGAGATCATGGTGCCAATTAACTGGGAGAAATTATTTCTCATAAATTAGAAATATAGATGAGGGCAACTATTAAAAGGGAATTTCATCTTCTAATATGATATCTAGGCTTTATGATCTCCTAGGGAACTGTCAGTGTCTATGTTTTTTCCCATTTTTACATGGCATTGGGAGTAGCCTTAAGAACCATTAAATATGCTTTCACAGTACAAAATGCTTAGAGCCTCCATAAAATGAACATGTTAAAAATAAAATTTGGAAATCAGTGAAAATGTGCTGACTCTGTGTAGACTTTGCCCTTTTAGCATATAATGGCTATAGGACAGTTGAACCCAAGGAGATGCGAACAGAAACCTAACTGCCTTGTTTTAAGAGCATCCCGGTGTTGCCTTGACTCCACTGTAATCCCAGGATTTTAGTGCTGTCTAGGTGGAATGCCAGGTCCGGTAGGCCATCAAGGTGGGCAGCTTTCAATACACGAGAATGCACGTCCAAGAAAATGAATGCAGTGTCCCGATACTTCAGCTTAGCATTGAAAAGTAAAATCCCATCTGCTTGGATAGAGTTCCAACTACCCAGGCTCTTCCTAGAGGCCGTTAAGTGCAAAGTTTTAAAATTTACTGGGCCCTCTTTATTGAACTATTTTTAACAGGCTAGAGTGGCACAATATTTTTAGGAAGTGGGGGTCTGTCCCTTCCCCAAACGATGTGAAAGACCGGGCTGTGTTAGACGGGGTAGTAAGAGCAATACGGCTTCAGGGATTTTCCGGTTGTTTTCTTTAATAAATATATTTTCCACATCAGCTGCTTTGAGCTGCGTTGCTGGAACTTTTTTTACATTCTTTACAAGTACGTGTTTTTGGGTGAGTTCAAAAAGATTCGGCTAGGCACTGTCCTTTGAGTGTGGTGATAAAATAGAGGTGACACAGGCTTCAGACCAAGTGTCACTTGCTCCTGGAGAGTTGTCAGGATTTGAGCACCAGGGAGCACAGGTGACAGGAATCAAATGAAAACCAAGACACTAGTATATGAAAAATAACTCATAAAAAATAACTTGTAAAAAATTTGCGGTAAAGAAAACAAGGCAGGACTTCCCTGGTGGCACAGTGGTTAAGAATCCACCTGCCAACGGAGGGGACATGGGTTCGATCCCTGGTCCTGGAAGATCCCACATGCCACGGAGCTGCTAAGCCCACGAGCCACAACTACTGAGCCCACGTGCCACAACTACTGAAGCCCACGTGCCTAGAGCCTGTGCTCCGCAACAAGAGAAGCCACCGCAATGAGAAGCCCGCGCACCGCAACGAAGAGTAACCCCCACTCGCCGCAACTAGAGAAAGCCCGTGTGCAGCAACAAAGACCCAACGCAGCCAAAAATAAATAACAAAACAAAAAAACAAAACCCAGTTAAGAAAAAGCAAGTGTAGTCTCTTTTAAAAATAAAATTGACTGTAATATTGGGAACCACAAGGAATGTCTTCCTTAACGTGAAAGTTTTTAATAAAAGGATTAATATCCCTCTGTTTACAAATCTCTCGATCTTTCTCCCAATTTTATTCACATTATGATTATTATTTTTTTTTTTGGCTCTCAATTCTCAAGAGATTTACTTATACACTTTGGAAAGACAATGTCCGCGAACTGTTGAACCATATTTGAAATCTGTTTCACTGAGAACGTGGATACTTAGAAAATCAGATTACTTCTGGGTTTGGAAGAACAGTTAGTCTAATCTAAGCATCTTCCTCCTAGTTCAACCATTTTTCCAGCGTTCCACCAAACTATTCATCAGCCTATGCCTGTACATCTCCAGGGTGAGGGGATTCAATGCCTTGAGAAAAACAAACTTGAAAGTATAACTTTTTACTGAAACGTGACTAAAAGGGTAAAACTGTTATAATAGAAAAATGTTGTATCCACATTCATTTAAGGTTAAGAAAAGCCTATCGTTTCTTTCCTTCTCCCAAATTAAATGATAGAAATAATATTTGCTTGCAGTTTTAAATTCCATAACAATTTTCCCATATATTTAATCCAATTACGGTCTCAAAGTTAAAGCAGGTTCCCACAGCTTTAAAAAAACATCTTAACTATATATATTATGAAAGTATCCAACACTAATTAAATGGGCAATATGTGTGGATCCTTCTGTCTTAGGCATTAAATAATCCCTGTTTGATAAATAAAGGCAATGAGGGTCAGGAGAGACAAGTGAATTACCAGAGATACCATTAGAATTCAGATTTCCTCCTTTACAACTGTATGACCTTTCCAACCTACCATGCTAGTTTTCTTGTTCTCCAATAGGAATATTTTTCAAGCTAACTTTTTTCTAATTGTACTTTTTTCTTCCCAGAGGGATATTTATTGCTCTCTATGCCAGTACCTGTTAAAAGACAGTTTAAGAAAGGTACGCTTATGTCATTATTTGCCTGTCTGTATAGTGACATATCACGTGTATCGACGTCAGGACAAAATTTGTTCAAATTCAGCTTTGTTGATGATCTGTTGCATGAATTCACATAAATTACATTTCTTAGGCCTCAGCACTCTATTCTCTGTGATGTGTATTTTTTTTTATCTCTCCTGTCGCAAAAAAAACATAACCTATAATTTCAAATTTTAACCAGTTTAAAGTATACGATTTTTTACCTTTTTGTTGATTTTTATTGAGATATAATTTACATATATAACATTGTGTGCATTTAAGGTGTCCAGTGGGTTAATTTGACACATTTCTATATTGCTTTACGATCACCACCGTGGCTTTAGCGAATGCCTCTGTCCCTTTACATAGTTATTATTATGTTTTTTGTAGTCAGAAGGTTTAAGATCTAGTCTCTTAGGAATTCTGAAGTATATAATACACTATTGTTGACTGTAATCTCTATGCTGTGCATCAGCTCTCCAGAATTTATGCATCTTCTGTTTGTAAGTTTGTATCACTAAACAGCATCTCCACCTACTCCGTACCCTCCCAGCCTCTGGGAACCACCATTCGACTCTCCGATTCTACGAGTTCAGCTTTTTTAGATTCAGCACACAAGTGAGATCATACAGTATTTAGACTTGCCCTTCTGTGTCTGGCTTGTCTCACTTAGCATAATGCCCTCAAGGTCCATCCATGTTGTCTCAAAAGGCAAGGTTTCCTTCTTTTTATGGTGAATGATATTCTGCTATGTGTATTTACCACACCTTTTTAAAAAAAAATTGTATTGGAGTATAGTTGACGTATAATATTGTGTTACTTTTTGCTGTACAGCAAAGTGCATCAGTTATACATATATCCAGTCTTTTGAGGTTCTTTTTGCATATAGGTCATTACAGAGTATTGAGTAGAGTTCCCTGTGCTATACAGTAGGTCCTTGTTAGTTATCTATCTATATACAGTAGTGTATATATGTCAGTCCCAATCTCCCAGTTTATGCTTCCCCTGCTTTCCCCCCTGGTAACCATACATTTATTTTCTACTTCTGTGACTCTATATTTGTACCATTTTTTAAGATTCCACATATAAGCAATATATGATATTTGTCATTCTCTGACTTACTTCACTCAGTATGACCATCTCTAGGTCCATCCATGTTGCTGCAAGTGGCATTATTGCATTCTTTTTTATCACTGAGCAATATTCCATTGTGTATATGGACCACATCTTCTTTATCCACTCATCTGTCGATGGACATTTACGTTGCTCCCATGTCCTGGCTACTGTAAATAGTGCTGCTGTGAACACTGGGGTGCATGTATCTTTTCGAATTTCGGTTTTCTCTCATATATGCCCAGGACTGGGATTGCTGGGTCATATAGTAGTTGTACTTTTAGTTTTTTAAGGAACCTCCGTACTGTTCTCCATAGTGGCTGCACCAATTTACATTCCCACTAACAGTGTAGGAGGGTTCCCTTTTCTCCACAACCTCTCCAGCATTTATTGTTTGTAGATTTTTTGATGACGGCCATTCTGACCAGTGTGAGGTGGTACCTCATTGTAGTTTTGATTTGCATTTCCTCTAATGGTTAGTGATGTTGAGCATCTTTTCATTTGCTTTTTAGCCATCTGATATGTCTTCTTTGGAGAAATGTCTATTTAGATCTTCTGCCCATTTTTTGATTGGGTTGTTTTTGTTGATACTGAGCTGCATGATACTGAGATGTCTTAGGCATTAAATAATCCTTTGTTTGTATATTTTGGAGATTAATCCCTTGTTTGCTTCATTTGCAAATGTTTTCTCCCTTTCTGAGGGTTTTTGTTTTTTTTTTTTTTCATTTTGTTTATGGTTTCCTTTGCTATGCAAAAGCTTATAAATTAAGTTTACCGGTATTGTAGTGAGTATCAGATCTTCATCCCTTTCTGTGTTTGAACATTCCATTGAATGGATGGACCACATTTTGTTTATCTCTTCATCTGCTGATGTACATTTGCACTGCTTCCATCTTTCACTCTTATGAATACTAATTCTCTGATCATCCATGTAGATGTATTTGCTTAAATACTTGTTTGCAGTTTTCTGGGGTCTGTATACCTAGGCCTGGAATTGCTAGGTCTTTTCTACCGAGTTTTGCACATTTTTTATTTCAACAGACATAAATATGATTTCCGCAAGCTCACATGACCTCACACTTTGAATGCCATTCTTTCTCATTATCCAATGACTGCTCCTTTGCTCCTTTAAAATGATCATTTTATCCTGCACACAATAGAGAAGAGCGTATGTGAAAATATAAGCAAAGTGTATTTTGATGTGGAGGTTTATTTGGCATTATCAATCTATTCCAATCACAAATTGCTGTTATAGCCAGGCCACGTTAAAAATTCCCTTAAATAGATGAGGGACAGCACATTAAAAATGACCCAGGAATTTTAAACCAAGTTGAAACTGAAGTCTATGCCACCCACGTGCTATTCATGGCAATTATCACTTTATTGTCTTTCTAACAAGTATTAGGAGTCTTCAGACGTCTGCATGCGATGTGTCCTTTCTGTAATGCTGAAAGTATGGCAAGATTGAACTGTTTGTGGGTTAACATTTATTTAAATGTCTACAAGTTTAACTTCGGGTATCTTTTTTGTTGCCCTATTAAAAAACATTAACTCAGTACAAAGATCTAGAAAAAGTGTTCACTGAACAATAGTTGAAAGTCACAGCCTGTGTATCAATGAAAATCCCAGGTTCCAATTTTTTTTAAGAAGAGAAACTCCTCAGGGATAAATGAAGATGGAGAGCATGTCTCTAAGCCCCTGCAGAAAGCCCTCCCCTTCAGACTCGCAGATCCGTCTTCCATGCAGGAGATCCTAAATTAGGGAACAGGACAGTTGAAGGAGCCCCAGACTGGTCCATGTTCTGTGTTTTTCTGTTGTCTGCATTTGTTTGCATAGCACAGGGAAGCAGCAGGATGGTATAATTACCACCATCTTTCTTGGAACAAATTAATCTGCACTCACCTGCAGGGAGTCAATGAAGCAGAAAAGACCCCAGTGGAGAAATATTTCTTTTGTGCAGCAAAGCTCAAACCTAGTTTAAACCTTGAAACGCCAACGTATAATTTATCTCACTGTTCTCTGACTATCAGCAATTAAGGTAACAGGTAAAAATAGAACATTGGAAGGGGTTTCTAAACACTTGGTGGAGGCTGGCTCGTGTTTGCTCTGTTTAAATGTATCACCCACACCTGTCTGCCGGTTTGGAGACAGCAGACTTCTCATCAATTCCCATTTTCTTCCACAAGATTTGGAGCTCATGGTTGATAGAAAATAACCAGCGTGTTGCATTTTTTTCCCCCTTTGTAGATTTTTTTTCTTCCGTTATTTTACGAGGAAGTTTCACTTTCCTTTATTTTTCTCATAAAAATGAGTGCATTTGGATGGGATTTGTAATGCAAGATGTATTTCGAACTAAATGAAAATGAAAACAAAACACATTACGATGTGGGATATGCAGGAAAAGAAACAGAAAAATTGGTCTTGGGATGCTTGCGTTAGTTAAAAAAAAGTCTCAGAGAAAATATCTAAGCTTCCACTTTAAAAGCCAGAAAAAATAAGAGCAAATTAAATCTAAAATAAGTGGAAGGACAGAAATAATAAAGAGCAGAACAAAAATCAATGAGAGACAAAACTGTTAAACAGTGGATGAAACCGATTAAATCCAGAGCTGTTCCTTTGGAAAGTTCAGTAAAATTGTTTAATTTCTAGCCATCTAGTCAGGAGGAAGAAAAGAGGTAAGACACAAATAGATAAACGAAGGGCACTGCTAAGGGCTTCATAAATATTGATGTAATAAGAGTCATTAGTGACTCTTATGAACAGGTTAATACCGATACATCTGGCAACTTAAAGAATCAGTGAACAAATTATATAAAAGATGCAAATTCCTAAAACTCACACAAGAAAAAGAATAACATATAGTCCTGTGTATATTTAACAAATATAATTTGCAGTGAAATAGTTTCCAAAGAAAACTTGAAACAAAAATGGCTTATTAGGCGAATCCTAAAAAAAAAAAAAGATTTATGGAATAAAACTACTGAATACAGGCAAAATCGTCTAGAAAATAGAATGTGAGAAAATGCTTTCTAAGTCATTTTAGGAGGCTAGTAGAATCAGAACCTAAAGAAGACATTATAATAAAAAGAAACTACAGACGAATAAATCTAGTAAATCTAGGTGTAAAAATCCTTAACAAAATAATAGAATAGTAGAATCTACTGATGTATAAAAACTATCATACGTCTTGCCCAAGTTGGGTTTAAGCATAGGAATGTATGGTTGGTTTCGCACTCAGTAACCCATCAGGATAAGTCAACATATTCATAGAATAAAAATGAGATTCCAAGTGAAAAGAATAATAACAATTTGCTAAGAGTAACTGAAATAGAAAAGGCAGTTGACAAAACTGAAATAGAAAAGCTAAACATAGAATTTTTCTGTAAGAAATTATAAGACAATTGGTGACCTTCCGTTAGGCGAAGATCTTGTAGGTAGGACACAAAACACATAGACCTTAAAAGAAAGCTATAAGTTGTGTTTCATTAATATTTAAGATTTCCATTTTTAAAGACTTCAGAGTGTGATATTAATCCACAAATTGGGAGAAAGAATTTACAAAATAAAGGGTTTCTTTTTAAAAAATTTTTTCAGCGGACTATAGAAAGAACACTCAGAAATGAACAAGGAGATCAGCACAAAATGATTTAAGTGGCCGAACAGTTTAAGCAGACATTTTATCCAGTAAATTTGCAAATAACCCAGTTAAGCCGACTGTGCTGTTTTCCCCACGGGGACCCGACGTCCAGTAGCTGCAAACAACAGCCTCCTCGGTAGTGTATGCAGCCTGTCGCCTGTATGGGTTGCCCTAAGGGACCTTGGATTCAGCCCTTTCCTGTGCACATTCATGACTGGCCTGCTGTCCCCAATCGAGGCTCCAGACAGGTATGCGTGGTGCCTTTGGAAAGCCCCAGGGCACAGTGGCCAGGGTCCACAGGGGCCAAGCCATAATGTCCACTGGCACCAAGCTGCAGAACGAGGAAGTGTGATTGAGGCCAAGTTCAAGTTCCCTGGCCACCGGAAGATCCACATCTCCAAGAAATGGGGATTTACTAAGTTTAATGCGGATGCATTTGAAAACATGGTGGCAGAAAAGCGGCTCATCCTGGATGGCTGTGAGGTTACATACATCCCCAGTTGTGTCCCTCTGGCCAAATGGTGGGCCCTGCACTCATGAGAGCCTTGGCACTGTGCCCTCCTTACTCATGCCCACCAAGAAATCCTACTTTCTTGTCAAAAAAAAAAAAAAAAGAAAAGAAAAATGCAAAAAACCAATAAACACCTAAAGTATAATCAATATCACTAGTCATTAGGAAAGCAAATTAAAACTACAAGTTACTGCTGCACATACACTAGGGGGGCTAAAATTAAAAAGGCGGATGATACCAAGTGTTGGTGATGATGTGAATCACCTGGAAGAATTCTCCATGTGGGTGGAAAAGTAATATTGGAAAGCCACTTTGGACAGTGATTTCACTTTTTTTTTTTTTTGCAGTACGTGGGCCCCTCACCGTTGTGGCCTCTCCCGTTATGGAGCACAGGCTCCGGACGCGCAGGCCCAGTGGCCATGGCCCACGGGCCCAGCCGCTCCGCAGCATGTGGGATCCTCCCGGACCAGGGCACGAACCCGCGTCCCCTGCATCGGCAGGCGGACCCCCAACCACTGCACCACCAGGGAAGACCCGATTTCACTTTTTTTTAATAAAATTAAATATACGCTCGACATAAAATCATCCTGCAATGCCTCTCCAGGTATTTCTCCAAGAAAATTAAAGACCCTTTGACTCACGGCCAGCACGGCATCGTCTATGCCTTTTTAGCTCATAACAAACAAAAACGGGAAACAACCCAAGTGTCTGTCCCCTGGTCAATGGATGGTCCTGTTTCCGCAAGATGGATCACTTCTCTCCAATAAAAGAAAAAAACAACAAACTACAAAGATTCACAATAGGAATGAGTCTCAAAAACATTGACCTCAGTGAAAGAAGCCAGGCAGAAAAAGGAGACTCATTTCGATGAATTTCTCAAGAAAAATGAGTGACTTGGAGAAACCTAAGAGCCATCGTGGGGAAGGATGGGGTGGGAGGCTCACTGCAGTGGGACACCTGGGAATGTGGAGGGGATTGAAAGGGTCCCCATCTTGGTTGTGATGACTTTCACATGTTTACGTATGTTTCTCAGAACCTCTCAAGTTCTATGGTTTCTCACTGAAGTTTTAGTAGGGATTTTATTGTACATCAGTTGTTGATTAATGAAGATGGTTTAAAAAAATTTCAGAAGACAGCACAGATCGGGGAGGGGGTGTCTATGAACAGTCTCACTTTGAAGAGCCTTCTAGGAGGGAAATCCCACTTGCTTCTGTGTGGGAAGGGTGGTATCCCGAAAGCTTCCTGGATTCTAGCTGTGCTGTGAGGCCACCACGGGGGATTGCCAGCTGAGAGGATGAAGAGCAAAATCGAGTGGAAAGGGCTTCCCTGGTGGCGCAGTGGTTGACAGTCTACCTGCCGATGCAGGGGTTACGGGTTCGTGCCCGGTCCGGGAAGATCCCACATGCCGCGGAGCGGCTGGGCCCGTGAGCCATGGCCGCTGGGCCTGCGCGTCCGGAGGCTGTGCTCCGCAACGGGAGAGGCCATGGCAGTGAGAGGCCCGCATACCGCAAAAAAAAAAAAAAAAAATCGAGTGGAAAGCTGCATGTCTATCAAACCCAACCCCAGATTTATATGTTTATTCCCCAAAACCAACTCCATTTTCTAACTGGAAAAAAAGTGTGTCCTATCTGTATGGCAACTTTGACCTTAGAGTTTTCATCTACCCCTTTGTCTTAAGCTATAATGGATTTTTTTTTTTTTTCACTATAGTCAGGAATCTTCACTGAACCATTTCTCCCTAAACTTGAAAAGGAAGAAGAGGTGGGGAAATGTTAGCTTGTGCGCCATGTATATAGAAGTGTTCTCTTTACATGGAACTAAATAGCTCTTAAAAATTAAGCCTGATTAGCCAATAATCTTTTTTAAAAAGAATTAGATTACTTCACAAGGTGTAAAGATGATTGGCAGCTTCAGGGAAATTGCTTCCTCTGGGATTTGATCAACACGATGAGAAATAGAAACCTAAAATCATTAGGGGGTCACGGTTTTTTCAGTTCTTTTCAAACGTGTAAGTGGGGTGAAGAAATTAAGCATTGAAGCATGGTTTTAAAACTCAGAATGAATGCACTGCAGTCAAATTCCAATTCTAGCCTTCATTTTCATTTTGATTACTGAACAACCCATGTCAAATCAGTGAATTTGGTAAATAATAATAATAATAATGGTCATAGTAATAATAGACATCAGGGCCTTTTGGGAATTAAAGCTGAGCTATGTCATCTATCTTCTCATTTGTTTCGGACTTAAAAAATAAGATTGACCTTAAGTGAACTCATGAAATGTGCTCTATGGTCATTATGTCAAACTTGGTTGAAGCGTGTGGCATCGATACATTAACTTTTATGGATAAAAGAGTCCTTCAGATCTTACTCATTTCTTTAACAGATTGTTCACTGTAAAATAAGTGTTGGTCAGGTGGTCTGAAAGGTCATGGATGCTAAGAGATGTCTGTGTGCCCCGGTTAGACCACAACAAAGAAGTAAGATAGGCTCTTTTTTTTTTTCCCCGAAAGCTCAACTGTCATTCAAAGAAAGAAAGCTTAAATGATGGCTTAAGGTAGATAGCAGTGAACAGGAGGATTGCAAAAGGAGAATATATTGCATCTTGCTTGTTTAAGTTTGCAAAGAAAAAAAAGGCTAGCCAAGAAGCGGAAGGAGGTAACTCTAACACACGTTGGCTGTGGGAGTAAAAAGGCTCTTTTATACACGCCTTCCATCGAAGAGAAAAGGAATTCCGAGCCCCGCCCTTGCCCAAAAAAACCCAGGAAGAATATTAAATCAGCATCCATCCTCAAATGCCAGCTATCGAATGCGGTCTCCCCTGTGCAGATGAAGTGGTAAGATTTATGAGAAAGTTGGTCCTCCATTAGAAGAAATGTATTATCAAACAAATGTAAATTTGGAAGTGAGAACAGAGTATAAAGCTCCAACTCATGATTTCTGAGTCAGAGTTTTGTCTGTGTGCTTCCATAGGAACAGAAGTCTTTGCGGGGCACCTGTCATCTCAGGATGGAAACCCCACATCCCATCTTTCTTGCTGTGAGCTGAGGTCCTGGGCCTCGGTTCTCGGGGGGGTAACCTGAAATGCCGTGGGGCAATTTGCATGCAATGCTTCCTAAAACAGAAAGCATGTTCCTTCTTTGTTTTTCCTGGTGCCTTAAAGAAAAAGTTTCCCAACCCATGCCCTAGTGGATAGCAAATGCTTATGGGAAAGGAAAGTAGTATGTACTTTTCTCTATGTTTTCCTAGCATAGCCTGAAAGAATGTGCATATAAGCTAAGCACTCAATAAAATAAAATTATAATGTTCCACTTTCTAATTAAATTCTTCCTATGACAAGATTACTTCTACCTTCATATCCCACCCCTCTAGGTGGACACAAAGCATGGAGCTGATCTCCCTGTGCTATGCGGCTGCTTCCCACTAGCTATCTGTTTTACGTTTGGTAGTGTATATATGTCCATGCCACTCTCTCACTTCATCCCAGCTTACCCTTCGCCCTCCCCGTGTCCTCAAGTCCATTCTCTATGTCTGCGTCTGAATTCCTGTCCTGCCCCTAGGTTCTTCAGAACATTTTTTTTTTAGATTCCATGTATCTGTGTTAGCATACGGTATTTGTTTTTCTCTTTCTGACTTACTTCACTCTGTATGACAGACTCTAGGTCCATCCACCTCACTATAAATAACAATTTCATTTCCTTTTATGGCTGAGTAATAGTCCATTGTATATATGTGCCACTTCTTCTTTATTCCTTCATCTGTCGATGGACACTTAGGTTGCTTCCATGTCCTGGCTATTGTAAATAGAGCTGCAGTGAACATTGTGGTACATGACGCTTTTTGAATTATGGTTTTCTCAGGGTATATAACCAGCAGTAGGATTGCTGGGTCATGTGGTAGTACTATTTTTAGCTTTTTAAGAAACCTCCATACTGTTTTCCATACTGGTTGTATCAGTTTACATTCCTACCAACAGTGCAGGAAGGTTCCCTTTTCACCACACCCTTTCCATCATTTATTATTTCTAGCTTTTTTGGATAATGGCCGTTCTGACCAGCGTGAGGTGATACCTCATTGTAGTTTTCATTTGCATTTCTCTAATAATTAGTGATGTTGAGCATCTTTTCACGTGCCTCTTGGCCATCTGTATGTCTTCCTTGGTGAAATGTCTATTTAGATCTTCTGCCCATTTTTTAACGGGATTGTTCATTTTTTTTGATATTGAGCTCTATGAGCTGTTTTTATATTTTAGAGATTAATCCTTTGTTGTTTCATTTGCAAATATTTTCTTCCATTCTGAGGGTTGTCTTTTTGATGGTTTCCTTTGCTGTGCAAAAGCTTTTAAGTTTAATTTAGTCCCATTTGTTTATTTTTGTTTTTATTTCCGTTACTCTAGGAGGTGGATCAAAAAAGATCTTGCTGTCGTTTATTTGAAAGAATGTTTTTCCTATGTTTTCCTCTAAGAGTTTTATAGTGTCTGGTCTTACATTTAGGTCTTTAATCCATTTTGAATTTATTTTTGTGTATGGTGTTAGGGAGTGTTCTAATTTCACTCTTTTACATGTAGCTGTCCAGTTTTTCCAGCACCACTTATTGAAGAGGCTGTCTTTTCTCCATTGTATGTTCTTGCCTCCTTTATCAAAGGTAAGGTGACCATAGGTGCGTGAGTTTGTGTCTGGGCTTTCTGTCCTGTTCCATTGATCTGTATTTCTGTTTTTGTTCCAGTATCATACTGTCTTGCTTACTGTAGCTTTGTAGTATAGTCTGAAGTCAGGGAGCCTGATTTCTCCAGCTCTGTTTTTCTTTCTCAAGATTGCTTTGGCTATTTGGGGGGGCCTTTTGTGTTCCATACAAATTGTGAAATTTTTTTGAGTTCTGTGAAAAATGCCATTGATAGTTTGATAGGGATTGCACTGAATCTGTAGATTGCTTTGGGTAGTATAGTCATTTTCACAATGTTGATTCTTCCAGTCCAGTCATGGTATATTTCTCCATCTGTTTATGTCATCTTTGATTTCTTTCATCAGTGTTTTGTAGTATTCTGAGTACAAGTCTTTTCACCTCCTTAGGCAGGTTTATTCCTTAGTATTTTATTCTTTTTGTTGCAGTGATAAATGCGAGTGTTTCTTTAATTTCTCTTTCTGATTTTTCGTTGTTGGTGGATAGGAATGCCAGAGATTTCTGTGCTTTAATTTTGTATCCTGCAACCTTAACAAATTCACTGATTAGTTCTAGTAGTTTTCTGGTGACATCTTTAGGATTTTCTATGTATGGTATCATGTCATCAGCAAAGCAGTGACAGGTTTACTTCTTGTTTTCCAGTTTGGGTTCCATTTATTTCTTTATCTTCTCTGATTGCTGTGGCTAAAACTTCCAAAACTATGTTGAATAATAGTGGTGAGAGTGGGCAACCTTGTCTTGTTCCTGATCTTATTGGAAATGATTTCAGTTTTTCACCATTGAGAACGATGTTGGCTGTGGGTTTGTCATATATGGCCTTTATTATGTTGAGATAGGTTCTCTCTATGCCCGCTTTCTGGAGAGTTTTTTATCATAAATGGATGTTGAATTTTGTCAAAAGCTTTTTCTGCATCTATTGAGATCATATGGTTTTTATTCCTTAATTTGTTAATGTGGTGTATTGCATTGATTGTTTTGTGTGTATTTGAAGAATCCTTGCATCCCTGGGATAAATCCCACTTGATCATGGTGTATGATCCTTTTAATGTGTTGTTGGATTCTGTTTGCTAGTATTTTGTTCAGGATTTTTGCATCTATGTTCATCAGTGATATAGTTTATAATTTTCTTTTTTGGGGATATCTTTTTCTGGTTTTGGTATCTGGGTGATGGTGGCTTTGTAGAATGAATTTGGGAGTGTTTCTCCCTGTGCAGTTTTTTGGAAGAGTTTGAGAACGATTGGTGTTAGCTCTTTTCTAAATGTTTGTTAGAATTCGCCTGTGAAGCCATCTGGTCCTGGACTTTTGTTTGTTGGAAGATTTTTAATTACAGTTTCAATTTCATTACTTGTGATAAGTCTGTTTATATTTTCTAATTCTTCCTGGTTCAGTCTTGGAAAATTGTACCTTTTGAGGAATATGTAAATTCTTTCATGGTTGTCCATTTTATTGGCATACAGTTGTTTGTAGTAGCCTCTTATAATCTTTTGTATTTATGCTGTGTCAGTTGTGATTTCTCCATTTTGATTTCTAATTTTATTGATTTGTGTCTTCTCCCTTTTTTTCTTGGTGAGTCTGGCTAAGGGTTTATAACTTCTGTTTATCTTCTCAAAGAACCAGCTTTTAGTTTTATTCATCTTTGCTATTGTTTTCTTCCTTTCTGTTTCATTTATTTCTCCTCTGATCTTTATGATTTCTTTTCTTCTACTGACTTTGGGTTTTCTTTGTTCTTCTTTCTCTAGTTGTTTCAAGTGTAGGGTGAGATTGTTTATTTGAGACTTTTCTTGTTTCTTGAGGTGAGATTGAGTTGCTATGAACTTTGCTCTTAGAACTGTTTTTGCTGTGTCCCCCAGGTTTTGGGTTGTCGTGTTTTCATTGTCATTTGTTGCTTTGTTTTTTTAAATTTCTTCTTTAATTTCTTCAGTGATCTCTTAGTTATTTAGTAGCACACTGTTTAGTCTCAATGTATTTGTGTCTTTTACAGGTTTTTTCCTGTAATTGATTTCCAGTCTCATAGCGTTGCGGTCAGAAAAGATGCTTGATACGATTTCAATTTTCTTAAATTTTCCAAGGCTTGATCTGTGACCCAAGATGTGATCTATCCTGGAGAATTTTCCATCTGCACTTGCAAAGAAGGTGTATTCTACCACTTTTGAGTGCAGTGTTCTATAAATAACAATTAGATCCATCTGGTCTATTGTGTCATTTAAAACTTGTGTTTCCTTATTTATTTCTGTTTGGACGATCTGTCCATTGGTGTAAGTGAGGTGTTAAAGTCCCCTACTATTATTGTGTTACTGTCGATTTCTCCTTTCATGGTTGTTAGCATTGGCTTTATGTATTTGGATGCTCCTATGTTGGGTGCATAAACATTTATAATTGTTATATCTTCTTCTTGGATTGATCCTTTGATCATTATGTAGTGTCCCTCCTTATCTCTTGTAACAGTCTTTATTTTAAAGACTGTTTTATCTGATACAAGTATAGCTACTCCAGCTTTCTTTTGATTTCCATTTGCATGGAATATCTTTTTCCATCCCCTCACTTTCAGTCTGTATGTGTCCCTATGTCTGAAGTGGGTCTCCTGTAGACAGCATATATATGGGTCTTGTGTTTGTGTCCATTCAGCCAATCTGTGTCTTTTGGTGGGAGTATTTAGTCCATTTACATTCAAGGTTATTATCGATATGTACGTTCCTATTACCATTTTCTTAATTGTTTTGGGTTTGTTATTGTAGGTCTTTCCCTTCTCTTGTGTTTCCTGCCTAGAGAAGTTCCTTTAGCATGTGTTGTAGAGCTGGTTTGGTGGTGCTGAATTCTCTTAGCTTTTGCTTGTCTGTAAAGCTTTTGATTTCTCCATCGCATCTGAATGAGATCCTTGCTGGGTAGAGTAATCTTCAATGTAGGTTTTTCTCTTTCATCACTTTAAGTATATCCTGCCACTCCCTTCTGGCCTGCAGTTTCCACTGAAAAATCAGCTGATAACCTTATGGGGATCCGTTTTTAAGAGGAGGTAAAGGATACCATTACAGAATGTTTCCATACCTGTCCTACAAAAATGAAAGCTTTGAATGTGTTACTTGAAAGTGAAGTGGTTCTCACGTGCCTACTTGTATAAAAGTTCTAGGCACAGTTGAAGTCATATTAGAAAGCAGTGACGGGTTAAAAAAGATAAATGAACATTGTTAATTTTTGATGAGAAGTAAAAGAAATAAATGAATACATGTTACCATACTCACAGACTTAATATGGAAAGAACTTTTAGATACGTTCAATGTACTTTTAAGGCAGGCACATTTAAATAACTATGGAGGAATTTATTCAGTTCACTTAAATAGTCTTTGTTGAAGGTGAGAATAATTGAAGGTTTTTTAAAATATATTTTGTCTGAATTCTTAGATAACTGAAAGGAGAAAATTTTACTAACTTTTAATGAATAAGTTAATTAACATCTGTTGAATTACATATAAATATAGAAATGGGTCTTGGGACTATAAAGGGATGATTAATTGTTTTGCAGCATTCTGCTACACACATTATGCCATGTTTTTATCAAATTATTTGCTTAGATTCATTATATTTTGTTTAAATTTCACAGGTAAACACACTTGTAGTTGTAATGATAGGTACAATCTCTCAACCACTTGGCAGAAACAGAAACAAAGTAATCTAAGTGTGTTACATATGAAACCATAGGGAAATATAAAAGAACACAGGATAATAGGAGTTCCTGGTGGTCCAGTCGTTAAGACTCCAAGCTTCCAGTGCCGGGGGTCCGAGTTCAATCCCTGGTCAGGGAACTAGATCCCACAAGCCAAGCGGTGTGGCAAAAAAATAAATAAATATGTAGATAAATAAAAGAAAACAGAATATTAAGAGGAATAAGCAGGCAAATAAGTACAGCAAAGTCTTTTTTCCTCCAAACACTGAACACAGAAGGAGAAATAGCATAAAAATTTATATTTGTGAATTTAGGTACACTTGTATAATTTTAACCACCATTCTGAGATGTATTTGTGAGCACGAAATAAAATGGAACTACTTAGCACCACTCACAGTTTTTAAAATCCCAGTATATTGTCAAAATTGCCACTACTTTTTGTTTGCAATCGTTTCTTTACTGCTATAATAAGATGAGTAATATATGAACTCATAATAAGAGACAGATACTTGGCCATTTCTGTTGTAAGTCTCTATTGCTAGACACAAATTCCAACCAGCACCTAAAAGTATTACTTTCTGAATTCATTACAAATTCTGGCAAAGCGCAATAAAAAGACATTGTAGGACCCGTTTTGTCGTATCAGCACTTTATACCATTGGCCTTATTTTTAAGTTCTTCAGTTTACATATTTAACTCTTTTCATGAAAACGCTACTTGATCATAGTAAAAATCGTCATCCGTGTGCCCATCATTTCAGCAGCTGAGGTTACAAAATATCCTAGTCTCTTGTGTGGAGTTTGAAATAAACCACCTGATCCTTGCTGTGCAATTACTGTCATGTGACCGCTGTTCCAATTGGCATAATTGGAGGCAAAGGACCCTACTTTACTCACTATAGCCCTTGAACTCTTAACACATGGAAAAAGTGAAACTGTATGTGTGTAATAGCAAGCCTCCAGGTTAGGGGCCAATGACCCTTGCCTCCTGCCCCCCCCTTTTTTTCATGTCCCAGTGCAGTGCCCTCTGTACATGTATTGGGGTTCGTTTGTGTGATCAGTACAGTAAGGCAGAGGTGATGAGTGTCACTCCTAAAATTGGATTATGGAAAACATGGCAATTTGGAGATGGCAGAAGAAAGAGGATTTGTAAACCTGAGGTCAGATTTATAGAAATACTCCATCTCAACAACGGAAAGAAAACAAAGATTGAAAATAAATGAATAAACAGGGCCTCAGGAATCCCTACGAAAATATCAAATTTCTTTGAAAGGATGGAGTAGAAATGGCAGCAGAGTTTGTCATTTTGTGAAAGACATGTATTCATAGTTCAAGAAATGTACTGAATCCCTAATAGGATTGAGGAAAAGGGAACATTAAACGGTTAAGGTCCAAAGATAAAGTTAAAAAACAACAACAAAAACTGTCAAACAGAGGGAAATGACTTGCTATATACAGCTCACATGGGTGGAGTATAGACTGAGCCTCAAAGTTTTCAAAGTTTTCTGTATTTGTTACTTGTCTATGTTTGCTTAGAATTGCTTTCTGCTGTTCTAGGTTATAACTTTATTAAAGGCAGGTAGAGAGAGAGAGAGAGAGAGAGAGAGAGAGAGGAGGGGAGGGGAGGGGAGGGAGATAGGTAGATGGATATCCTGTGTGACTCATTTATCTGACTGCTTCATCGTAGCAGAACCCAATTAAACACACACATACAGATAAGGTATGAGTGATCTTTATGGGCATACAAATATTCTCAGCGTCACTAGCTAATTTAAAGGACCATGGGGGTGCTATCAACCCCACCTCACAGCTCATGTTTAAAGTTAAAAAGACACAGATCCTCAAGGATTTGGAGCAACTAGAGCTCTCGTACCATGAGTGTATTATGGTAGGACCACACCGGAAAACTTTTTCTTATAAAGTGAAATACACTTGTCTTACAATCCTGCAATTTCAGTCTTTCAAATTTACTCCACCTCAGCGAACATACATTCACACAAAGACACGTAGGTGACTTTTCATAGCAGAGTTCATGCAAAATCGCCCCCAAAGAGGGAAAAAAAACGCATTCCCCATCAACTGGGGAGGAGAGAGATGGATCATGGTGTGGACACAAGATGGAATACTCCGTGATAACACAAAGCAAACTAAGGACGCACACACAGTGTGGATGAATCCCGAAAGCGTGTGCTGAGTGAAATAAGCCAGACACAAAGGCAACATGGTATTTTCCGTTATGATCAAGTCGGTTTGTCAGTGATTCCATTTCTACTACCTTCTACAAGAAACCACAGTGATGAAAACACATCAGTTGTTGTCAGAGGCTAGGGCTTGGGGAGGGTTGTATGCAAAAGCCCACAAAGCAGTGTTTGGGGGTAAAGGCAGTGTTCTCTACCTACATTGTGGTTCTGAATCGATTTGCTGAAAGCTCCCACACTGTACTTTTAAAAGAGGTTGAACTTCGTGTGCACTAAAATCTTGGTAAGTTTTATCTTCAGGAAAATCATTTTCATTGTTAGTGTCGGAATGCCAGCGTAGACCACTTAACAACTAATTCTCTTTATGGAGTAGTGGGCTTTTGAATGAGATGCTTCAAAAGAAATTTTCCCAGAATTACTCATGATTCTTTGGTACCGGTTTTCATGTAAACTGTTCAGTAAGCTTCCTCAACGTGTGGCATCTTTGAATTCAAGATTTCCATTTTCCAACTCAGAATACTTTTCAAAATTTATTTCACCTTTTGGCTGTGTTGGGTCTTCGTTGTTGCACGCGGGCTTTCTCTAGTTATGACGAGCGGGGACTACTCTTGGCTGTGGTTCGCGGGCTTCTCATTGCGGTGGCTTCTCTTGTCGCAGGGCATGGGCTCTAGGCGCGCGGGCTCAGTAGTTGTGGCTCGCGGGCTCTAGAGCGCAGGCTCAGTAGCTGTGCTGCACGGGCGTAGTTGCTCCGCGGCATGTGGGATCTTCCTGGACCAGGGCTCGAACCCATGTCCCCTGCATTGACGGGCAGACCCTTGACCACTGCACCACCAGGGAAGCCCTCCAGCTCAGAATATTGAGGACATCTCAAGAGTTTACATGCTCAGTTCGGATTCCCTTCAACCCCCCTCACCTGTCTCCCACTTTTTCCCTTTTTTGCAAAGTTTCAAGAGACTTCGGGATTTAAATAACCTCTGATTGATAAAAGAGTTTGTTGACTGCACATTATACAATGCCTTAGGCCAGCCTCACCATATGGGAAAAATTAAAACAGTAACTTGAAATTCCCATCACTTCCAGGCAGCACTTGGGTTATTTAAAGAGCATTATTTGCTTAGTTATAATTCTAAACAACTGTCGTCAAAGCTGTATGTGGAGAGTAAAATGTCATGAAACAGTACAAAATCATCTGTGGCTTCACTGTAGCCCGTTTTCCTCAGGAAAATGGGTTTGGCCCAGTGGATGTGTCTGTTGATTTCAGTGTCAGTTTTGGAGAATAGCATTGTCCGTATAGGAATTTTTGCTAGAATCTCGTAAATAGAGCAAGTCACGTACCAACAATTTGAGTTTTAACAACCATATTGGTCAGAGTTCTCCAGAGAAATAGAATATCTATCTACCTCTCTGTCTATATTTATACATATATATAAACACAGATTTATTTTATTTTAAGGAGTTTGCTAACATCATTGTGGACATTGACACATCTGAAATCTGGATAGACCAGCAGGCCAGAGACCCAACAGTTAATGTTTCAGCTCAAGTCTGAGGTCTGTCTGGAGGCAGACTTCCCTTTTCTGCAGGGGACCTCAGTCTTTTATCTCTTACGACCTTCATCTGATTAGAGGCGGCCCACCCACATTATTGAGGGCAGTCTGCTTCACTCAGAGTCTTCTGATTTAAATCTCAGTCTCATCTTTAAAAGAATACATTCACAGTAACGTCTAAACTAGTGTTTAGCCAAATATCTGAGTACTTTGTGGAGACATACAGTTAACTGTCACAAGCACTTTATCATATGTTTGCTGAAATTAATTTATGAATAATCAGAGGTAGTTTAACAAATTCTGTGAATGGAGATGTAACTTGTCTAACTTTTAATAAGATGGAGACTTCATTATTATTTATCATTGTTCTGCTGACCTCTTAATACTTCCTACTCTGGTCAGAGGTCTTTTAATTATTATAGAGTAGGAGAAAATCAGATACTAGAACCAGCAGAATATGGAAGCTTGTAGATGGAAATCCACTTGTTTGGTCACTATTTAATCTGGGCTCCTTACTTAGGCCACTTTATAAACATTATTTCATCTAATATTAAAAACATCACACTTAGATAAGGTTCAAAGCATAAGATATATACAGAGGAGGCAAAGTTACAATGGAATGTGCACCACTTCAGTTGTTATTACATGTGTATCAGAAGTTCAAAGCAGACATTCCTTAAAATATTGTCTAGTGTGGCATCAGACTTCCCAGTTATATTAATATTGATTTGTTGCATTTTTTTCCACACACACATCATCATTATAAACAGAGAAAATAAATAAATACAAATAAATCAAATCATCATATCATTTAAGCTTCTGCTGTAAAGTAACTGTAAGACAAATAAGTCGATGTAACACACTTTGAACAGTGAATAATAGCTCATACCTCTGAGCATGGCGCAGTGTAGTTTTTAGTGGTATTCTTTTTTCTTTTTTTTTTTTTTTTTGGTGGTATGTGGGCCTCTCACTGTTGTGGCCTCTCCCGTTGCGGAGCACAGGCTCCAGACGCGCAGCCTCAGCGGCCATGGCTCACGGGCCCAGCCGCTCCACGGCACGTGGGATCCCCCGGACCAGGGCACGAACCCGCGTCCCCTGCATCGGCAGGCGGACTCCCAACCACTGTGCCACCAGGGAAGCCCCTAGTGGTGTTCTTTTATAAACATAATTTTTTGAGCTTGGCTGACACTTTTGCTTCCAAAGCTGAGTTCAGTCTTTCAAGCAGTGTACCTGGGTTTACACCTTCTAGGAGGTTTCCGGAAATCAGAAAGTCTCTATCATTTTGTGTTCTCATGCTCACTTCTTTAAATCTTAACAGGCCAGAATGCAAACATTTATTGCTCAAGGATTATCCTTATTTGCACTTGCGTAGAAATAAATCCAATTTTGAGAAGTGTCTGCGTTTCTATTCTGCATTAGATTCCCTGATAAGTAAATATTATTTACTTATATAAGTAAATAAGAGCTTATATTATTTACTTATAAAATAAGTAAAAATTATTTACTTTTAATTTCGTGTTCTGGGTTGGAGCATTGATGCCAACCTTTTTGGAATCCTAAATTCGCCATTCTGTCGTGATTCTGTTTACTTGCAGGTATGTGCAACCACACGCCCCTTTAATGCCTCTCTTCCTGTCTGGCCTCTGTATTTAACCTTCCACTTGAAGTTATAGATTTAAATTTTCGCCCTTTCACAATACACCTACGTTATTTTAAAACCAGAGCGTTTGCTTTATTAAATAAAAAATTACTGTGGCTGGAAGTGAAGTGTGAAGTAGAATTTTAAAACTAGGTATTTGCCACAATTTCTGTATAAATTCGAATTTGCTTAATGAAGTCAGTTGGGTACATATATGTGTTAATAAAATTAAATTCTGAAACAGCACTGGCTTTTTAAAGGAGAAACATATTTTTCTCAAGTGCATTAGTTTCCTTGGGGCTGCAGCAAAATATGACAAGTTGGGTTGCCTGAAACAAAATTCCCTCAGTTCTGGAAACCAGAAGTCTGAAATCAAAATGAGGTCAGAGCTAACCCTAACCGTAATCCTCTGAGACTTTCGGTAGAATCTTTTCTCGCCTGTTCTGTCTCCTGGAGACCGTAGGAAACCCTTGGCATCCCTTGGCCTACAGCTGCGTTACTCCAATCACGTAACATTGTCTCTGTCTGAATATCTGTGTCCAGTTTCTCCTTTTTATAAAGACACCACACATACTACTTTTTAAAGTCCCCCCAAAAGGGCTCATCTTAACATGATCACCTCTGCGAAGACCTTATTTCCAAATAAGGTCCCATTCACAGTGCTGGGGGTTAGGATCTCAACATATCTTTATGGAAGACACACTTCAACCCGTAACATTAAGCAGCTGACTTTCATCATATGCCAGATTATTACAGAATCCTAAACTCACATCTTGACATAGGATGACCTTACTCATCAGTGACCTTGATGAGCAGCTATTTCGGTAAAATGCTCTGTTGCTAAAACAGTCACCCAGTGATTTAACCAAACTCTTGGCACTAAAGCCCGTAAGTGGGCTTTTCTCCTCTTGAGCCTTTCAACAAGCGTGAGCTTGACCACCATGGAAGCGTTGGAATTCTGACTTACTTGGCATATCCTTTGAACAAACTTGAGATTTCAAAAAACTGAAGCGTTTCCCCAAGATTAACTTGGTCTTAGCATTTCTTGTCAAAATATCATTTCAGGAGCATGAGAAAGACATTTTTCTTTTCTTTCTTCAAAATTAATTAATTTATTTATTTTTGGCTGCGTTGGGTCTTCGTTGCTGAGCCCAGGCTTTCTTTAGTTGCCGCGAGCAGGGGCTACTCTTCGTTGCTGTGCGTGGGCTTCTCATTGCGGTGGCTTGTCTTGTTGTGGAGCACGGGCTCTAGGCTCGCGGGCTCAGTAGTTGTGGTTCACAGGCTTAGTTGCTCCGCGGCATGTGAGATCTTCCCGGACCAGGGCTCAAACCCGTGTCCCCTGCATTGACAGGCGGATTTGCAACCACTGCACCACCAGGGAAGCCCTAAGAAGGACATTTTTCAACTACGTGATAGCTCTTTCCTTTTCCTCTCTGTGTTCCCTCTGTTTCAGCAGCTTCCAAAACTGCTGAGTGTAATAGCATCTGCAAGATCAGCGTTCTCCACAGTGGCCCTATGAATATTGTGGACAGAAGAGTCATTTGTTTGCAGGGTACGTCCCCTGCACTGTAGGGTGTTTATAGCAGCATCCCTGCTTCTTCTCACCAGATGCCAGTACGACCCTACCCCTGAGCTGTGACCACACGAAGTGGTCAAATCCCTAAGTGTACATTGACATGAAAGGATAAAGATGTGGTTCATATCTATAATGGAGTATTACTCAGCCATAAAAAATGAATGAACTAATGCCATTTGCAGCAATGTGGATGGACCTAGAGATTATCATACTGTGTGAAGTGAGACAGAGAAAGACACATATCATAGGATATCACTTATATGTGAAACCTAAAAAAAAAGAAAATGATACAAATGAACTTATTTACAAAACAGGTACAGACTCACATACACAGAAAACAAACTACGGCTACGAAAGTGGAAAGGGGAGGAGGGATAAATTAGGAGTTTGGGATTAACACATACACACTACTATATATAAAATAGATAAACAACAAGGACCTACCTACTGTATAGCACAGGGAAGTATACTGAATATTTTTGAATGACCTATAAGGGAAGAGAATCTGAAAAAATATAAATATGTATGTATAACTGAACAATTTTTCTATACACCTGAAACTAGCACAACATTGTAAATCAACTATACTTTAGTTAAAAATAAAAACAAATAAAATTGTAGAAATAAATAAAATTGTATAAAAAATAATGTTTGATCCAGAAGCACTATGATAGATGCTCCGTCAGCTCTATCTTCCAAAATGGACAGCAGGGATTGTGGCCATTAATAAGTACTTAAAACTACTTACTGAATTCGTAAGAGTTGCAGATATTCATGAAACTCCTCTTATGTGCTATACACTTTTCTAAGCACTTTTAAAAATCAATGTTTATTTCATTGAAGTAGAGTTGATTTACAATGTTGTGTTAGTTTCTGCTGTACAGCAAAGTGATTCAGTTATACATATATATGCATTCTTTTTTCAATATTCTTTTCCATAATGGTTATCATAGGCCATTGAGTATAGTTGTCTGTCAGCACTTGTTTAAATACACCGTTTCGTTTTGTCTTCAGAGTAGTGATGGAATGGAAGCCTAATTTCCATTTAGGGGGTTGAGAAGACAAGCCAGACCTCTGTTTTCATTTTCTGTGTTGCCGACCTTCTTTCCAGGCTTGGTTTTCCAGTTCCCGCTTACTGGTCCCAGAGCTCCATCTGAGCCCGTCGCGTTAGCTTTGGGCACTGCACATCGGCACTTCCTAAAGAGCAGGTGACAATGATGTTTCCGTGGCTTGTGTGGGAGAAGCAAGGGAGGCATGCGCTGAACCCAGTTCTTTCGGTCTATGATTCTCTTCCTAGAATGGAGGCAATGTGAGAGATGCATTAACTTTTTCAGGCCATTAAGGAATTTTATGGCAAATGACGGCAATGGCATCCCTAAACGGTCACCTGGTGGCCTCATGCAGTTTAATGCAGCTTCCAAAATAACCTTCTCCACGGGCACCGCTCCTACGGCCCAATGGAATGAGGGTACCCGAATTTCCCTCTTATTGTGGGCTGGGTCACGTCCCACACAGAGGCAGATGGAGAGCTGGGGGTGCAGCAGGGAGATGAGTCTGCCACAGACAGACAGAGACAGACAGAGGACACTTCTCTCTCCCCTGGGTCACAGCATCACTGCCCATCTAACCACTCTGGCCATGCACATGCTGTGTTCTCCTGGGCAGGAGGGGATGTTAGAATACAAGTACGCATGCGCTCACCAAACCTGGTAGCGTCATGAAATCCTCATGAACAATGAGACGATGCCCCTTTGGCCCTGGGAAGACATCGGGCGCTCCGACTACCTAAAAGATGTATTTCAGAAACGATAAACAGAGTAGTGTCCTTATGTGGCCCTTCCCCCATACGGGTGCTCCCAAAGATAGCCCCCTCCCCTCCCTAATCCTTTTTTGGCTTTGAAATTGTTCCCTTCCCTTCACCAGTAATTGCTTTCATCAGCACGTTTGCTTTTCTTCTGCAAGGCACGGAGTTAAAAGTCAGTTTGACTCCTGTTAAACAGCACTGCACTGGTTTTTTTTTTTTACCCTTTTTCTTTCAAGTGGGTGGACACAATCCTGCAAAGACATTGGCGTGCAGGATTCTTCTAGGCTGCCTCCGTCTTGACCTCCTCAGGTAGACACTAACTGGAGTTTTCACACAAAAGCATTGTTTTCCCTGTTTTTACATTGTATAAAATTGGAAACTTACCAGCTATGCTTTCTTGGTACGTGAACTCTTTCAGTATGTTTGTAAGATTCATCCATGTTGTTTTACACCGTTGGATATAAAATACAGAATTCCACTCTATGAATTTACTACTATTTTTTTCACTCTAATATTGGTGGGATTATCTGTTTTCCTCAGTGTCTGACTTTTTTCTGGGACGTGGCTCTTTTGAACGCGTCCCGCTAAGCACATTCTTAGGGATGCTTCCTGGTAAATGGCTGTATGTCTAGAGGTGAGGTACTAAAGGGTGGGACTGCTAGATCGCAATGTGTAAGAAAAGATTTTACAAGTGGCTGCACCCTATTACTCTTCTCTAGTTGTGTAAGAAACTGTCAGTTTATCTACAACCTCACTGACATTTGGTACTTCCTGCCATTTTATGCCTAGTCTTTCAGTAAGAGTACATTAGCATCATTTTGTTTTAAATTCCGTTATCTTGATGACAAGTCACTTGGAGAACCTGTTCATACATGTTTGTTGGCATTTGAGTTTCCACATTTACGTTGGAATGTTCATCTTTTCCTGGAGTTTTAATAGCAGGGATAGATGGATAGATAGATGAAAGCTGAGTGATGTTATATAGGTAGATAAATAGATAAATAGATGATAGATGGATAGGTAGATAACAGAATGATAGATAGGAAGGAAGGAAGAAAGAAAGAAAGGAAAGAAAGAAAGAAAGAAAGAAAGAAAGAAAGAAAGATCCTTTGTTCGACATATCTGTTAAACATATTTTCCCACTTAATGGGTTGCACTTTCACTCTTGTAATGGTGTCTTTGATAAATGGAAGAGCTTAATTTTATTTTAGTGCAATTTATCAGAGCTTCCCACCATGGTTATCATTATTATGCCCTATTTAAGGAATTTTGTCCAGTCTCATGAAGATATTTCCTGTTTTCTCCTAAAACCATCATTATTTTATATTGTGCATTTGGATATACAGTACAACTAGAATGAATTTATATAAAAGCTGTTGAATAAAGGTGCATATTCCCCCCACAGGGTATCCTGCTGAACTAGCCCATTTATTTTAAAGACCGCGTTCCTTTTTGCAGTTTGCTGTGAACGTAGTCATAGATCTGGTGTCATAGGTGGGATCTGTTCTATTTCATCAATTAGTTTATATTTGTGGCAATAAAACACCATTTAATTGTAGTAACTTAGAGATAGCTGGTAGTGTATATCTTTTAGTACTGTGCTGAAGTTTCAAGATATCTTAGGTATGCATCTTCCTTTATATTTCCATATGAGTTTTGCAGGCAGTTTACCAGTATGTATTTAATAAACTTGGGATTTTTTTTTTAATAGTTTAGGCTAACTCATTTATAAGTTTGGGGAGAAATATCCCAATTCGTGAACAGGATAAGTTTCTCCATTAATTTAGATTCTTTTCTCACAATGGTGTTTTGCAGTTTAGAATGTAAATGGCTAGTATATCTCAGATTTATTTTCAAATATTTCCTATTTTGATGTTTTGCCAGATTGTTTCATCATTAAATTTGGTTTACTGTCATACAGAAGTTGATGTTTTTATATTGCTTTGTGTCCAGACACATTGCTAGATTAGCTTATTATTTCTAATGGTATATCTATAGATTCTGTCAAATTTTCTCTGTAGCTGATCATGGCTTCTATGAATAATATATTTCATTTAAAATAATGTATATATATAATTCATTCTGAGTTATAAATATATATATATATATATATATATATACAGTCAAAATTTGTTTTACAACCTTCAAGTTAAAAAAAAAAAAACTCCAGTACAGGACTTCCCGGGTGGTGCAGTGGCTAAGGATCTCCCTGCCAATGCAGGGAACATGGGTTCGAGCCCTGGTCCGGGAAGATCCCACATGCCGTGGAGCAACTAAGCACGTGCGCCACAACTCCTGGCCCACTTGCCTAGACCCCGTGCTCTGAAACAAGAGAAGCCACCGCAATGAGAAGCCCGCGCACCGCAACAAAGAGCAGCCCCCGCTTGCCGCAACTAGAGAAAGCTCACACGCAGCAACAAAGACCCAACGCAGCCAAAAATAAACTAAATTAAAAAAAAACAAAACTCCAGTACAGTGAGAAATAGAAATAATAAAATTATGCTAGCAGATATCCTTGTCCATTTCATATATTTATGGAAAATCTATAAGGAATTATTGAGAATAACTTCAGCTGTACAGATATTGGAAATACCCTTTGATGAAAAAGGTTTCTTATATTCACAGTTAAAAGACTTTTATTAGAAATCAGTGATGATATTATCAAGCGTTTTATCTTCATCTCTTAAGAATATTATATATTTTTTCGTCTATTATGTGGAGAATTATATTGTGGATTTTAAAGTGTTAAATCAGCTATGCATTCCTCAAATCCTTCTTAAACAAGATGCAAAAAAAAAACAAACAAAACAAAAACCAAGATGCATTGCTCCTTGTATATGCCCCTGGATTTAGTTTTCTAATATTTTACCTATAATATTTGTCTCTCTGCATGAAGGAAATTTATTTAATGCAATTTTCAGATTTGGTATTAGGATCATATAGTCCTCATAAAATAAGTGGAAAAGTGTTTTCTTTTTTTATATTAGGTGCAAATTTGTTAATGTTGAGCCAGTCGGTTCTTCATAAAATACTAGAATAATTCACCATTGTATTCATTGGGTTGGGATGTTCTTTTGTGGAGGTTTTCAGAATAGTGAATAATTGCAAAGTTAATAGGGGTTATTGAGTTTCTATTCTTCACCTGTCAATTTTTTTTAATTTGTAAAAAGCATTGGTCCATGTCATCTAAAATTTCAATTCAATTAGCATACATTTGCACATAGTATTCTTTTAATATATCTTTCATACTAGTATGTATATAGAGGTTGCCTTTGGTACTTTTTATTTTAGTAGTGGTGTCATCTTTCTTTTATTTTGGTGTGGTCTCATGAGAGGTTTATAAATTACATGATTCTTTGCAAAAAAAGCAGATTCCCTCTATTTATTTTACTGTTTTACTTTTATTTTATTAGTGCCTCCTTGGAATTATATATGCAATCTTTGGCTTATACTTGCTGTTTTGTTTTGGGGTGTTTTTGATTGTTTTGTCACATGGATGAGAAAGGTAACTCAGAAATTGTTTTTCAGTGTCTCTCCTTTTCTGACATATGTACCAGTGTCACTATATTTTGAAGAAATTCAGTTGGAGGTCCATAACATTTGCTTTCATACATTGTGTGTTTTTTATGATATAGTTCAATTTTTTTCTAATTTACATTGTGATTTCTTCTTTTATCTGTGCGTTATTTGGAAATGCGTGGCTTCATTTTCAAAACATTGGAAATTTATTGTAATTTTCTTGTTGATGTTTAACCTTATTTTACTGAGACTATCGAACATACACTGTAAAACTATCAGTGTATCAATGTGAATTATGTTCTAGTATATTTGTCATATATACATATAGTACATTTGTCACATCATATGATTGTTCCAAATATACTTTTTTTAAAAAAATTAATTTATTTATTTTTGGTTGCGTTGGGTCTCTGTTGCTGAGCGCGGGCTTTCTCTAGTTGCAGCGAGCGGGGGCTACTCTTCGTTACACTGCGTGGGCTTCTCCTTGCGGTGGCTTCTCCTGTTGTGGAGCACGGACTCTAGACACGCGGGCTCAGTAGTTGTGGCTTGTGGGCTCTAGAGCACAGGCTGAGTAGTTGTGGCGCACGGGCTTAGTTGCTCCGTGGCATGTGGGATCTTCCCGGACCAGGGCTCGAACCCGTGTCCCCTGCATTGGCAGGTGGATTCTTAACCACTGCGCCACCAGGGAAGTCCCCAAATATACTTTAAAAGAATGCATACTCTGTATTTTTGGTTCAATCAATTGGACTGATTTTGTTAAGATACTGTTGAAACTCTCTTTATCCTTTTTTTTCTCCCCCCATAAATTTCTATCAGTCTCTGTGATCATTGTGTTAAAATCACCCACTCTCAGTTTGGATATGTCTATCTTTAATTTTTTTTTTTTGACAATTTGTATTTTTTTGGAACTTTTGTCATTGACATGCATGTGAAATAAGATAGTTAATATCTTTACTGGATTGCTCATGTTTCTTTATAGAATCTCATTTACCCCACACTTCTGTCCTCGAGCCTAACTAGTGTGACATGAGAATAATGACTACTTTGGTTAATGTTTGCATGCCGTACTTTCTGTTTTTCTACTTACACTGTTGTTACTAGAATATACTTCAGGTATTGACACAGTAGGCAGCATGTAATTGGATTTTTTTTTAATCTAGTCTAGAAATATTTTCTTTTAATAGAAATCAGAATATTTAGATCATAAGTATCCAGTCTAATTACTGATGTATTTTATTTAAAGTAACCATACTGTATTGTAAATTGTGGTGTTTTGTTGGTGCCTATACTCTGTTCCTTTTTCTTCTGTATCATACCTTCTGTCAATAATTTTCCTTTCTTAAAATTCATATTCATATTTTCTAGCCATCCATTAGCTTGTTACAGAGGCTTTGTACCATTCCTTAATTGGATATTATTGAGATTAAAATCTGATTGTTTTCCTTTTTGAATCCAATATGAATGAGTAATTTTACTCCCTTTCCTGAGCTTTTAAGGTCACTTCCACTGAATTCACCCCTATCTATTCTCTTATTATACAGTTTTTAAAATTGAGATTTGAGTCATATGCCATAAAAATCACTACTTTGTCTGTTAGCAGTCACCCCACCGCCCCTGGCAAGCGCAAACCTCCTTTCTATCCCCGTGGGTTACTTCCTCCAGACATTTCTTATAAGCAGAACCATACAAGGTGTGGTCTTTGTGACTTTCTCCCTTCATTTCCCGTATGCTTTCAGGGTTCATCCAAGCGTAGCAGTACTTCATTCTTGTTTGTAGCTGAATGAGATTGCAGCGTCCAGATAGACCACCTGATCTCTTTGCATTCTTCTGTGGATGGACCCTTGGGTTGTTTCCACTTTCTGGCTGGTAGGAATGAAGGTGCTCTGAACAGCTGTGCTTAAGTATTGGAGTGGATCCTTCCATTTTTCTTGGCGTGGCGTTGCTCAGTTGTATAGTAATTCTACGTGGAACACGCCTTCTGAGCTTCTGTAGCCTCGACATGAGCAGTGGGTGTGGCACAGTTATCGGGAATGACTGCTGGGACCAAAACGCCCATCTCCAACGTAAACACATTTATTTCAAAAATAGAACTGGGTCCTGCTACTCATTGAGCTAGCCTTTTCCAGTCTCCTTCTCTAAATAAATAGTTTTGCATTTTCCTTTTCCCTCTAAATTCATATATTTTCCTGATAAATGTATTCCTATGTATGGTATATTTTGTATTATCGTGAATGGCATTGTGCTCTTCATTTTATGATTAGATTATTATAATCATGACTGTAATTCATATATATTGCTATATTGAGAAATATGTAATATACACTGTATATTACTAAATACTATGATATATA
Source organism: Delphinus delphis (assembly GCF_949987515.2). Taxonomy (NCBI): domain Eukaryota; kingdom Metazoa; phylum Chordata; class Mammalia; order Artiodactyla; family Delphinidae; genus Delphinus; species Delphinus delphis. The sequence continues at coordinate 123,786,879 of NC_082704.1, forward strand.
TTTATTCATTATATTAATTACATATTCATCGTATATTCATATTCATTTATTATAATTTGTATTCAATTTAAATGGATTTCTTTTTACAGATCATTTTATATTTTCTGGGAATATTCAGTTTTTAGTTTTCGAAGTGCCTGGTGTCTAAATCTTAAGGAAATATGTCAGTCAGGGGTGAATACAACGTAATTTTTATTTTCATACGTTTTAGGCCAGATTTCTTGAATTCATGAACTAAATCATTAGCCTCATCAGTAGCCAATACATAGCCAGTCAATTCCCAGAAATACAGGTGCAATCCTGAAAGAAGCATGTAGTGCGTGATACACATGCTAAGGTATGTGTTGTCCTTTCTCATGACGAGGGTCCATCAGATATACACATAACAATTCCTACATATATTTATGTGTGAATGTAATCATATCAACGTCTCTCTAGATTTTTTTTTTTTTTTGCGGTACACGGGCCTCTCACTGTTGTGGCCTCTCCCATTGCGGAGCACAGGCTCCAGACGCTCAGGCGCAGCGGCCATGGTTCACGGGCCCAGCCGCTCCGGGGCACGTGGGATCTTCCCGGACCGGGGCACGAACCCGCGTCCCCTGCATCGGCAGGCGGACTCTCAACCACTGCGCCACCAGGGAAGCCCTCTAGATTTTTTTTGATTGAGTATTTTCATGAGGTAATGCATAATTTGTTTTATGAAAAAAGGACAGATTAGTAATTATAATCATAAGTCTTATAGATCCACAAGTGACGCCTTTGAACGCCCACAATTATAGACATAATTAAATGTAATTAATTGGGTACCACAATTAACAACACCCATGATGGACTCAGAACCTGGCCCCTTCCTAAGTGCATGTAAGTTATGTGCTCATTTCTTTTTGGTTGTTCATTTCCAGATCTCCACATGTTCAAAAAAAAGTAACAAGTTTCTATTTTATGTTTTCCTTGTAGCATACATCTTTTCTCTGTGTTTCTGATACCAAGTAACTTTCTATGTCGTCATGCAGTTACCATGAAACTAAAGTGGTTTAATAAATATAGTAATCTCTTTCATTAGAAATCATGCCAGCTATACCTAAATTGACATTGGTCCTTTCCACTTGAATATATTTAATAAAAAATGATTATTGTAGCCAATTTATATCCGCATTAGATTAACCATCACCATTCTATCTTCGTATTTCTCTAATGTGGGGTGCCTTTCAGGTTGTGGAAAAAATAGTCATTAGAAATGTACACCCTGATTATAAATCAGGTCTCACTGAGTGAGCTGCCTTAAGCTGACTAGATAAGCAAGGTCCCCAGGAGATCAATAAGGATATGATACAGATGATCTGTCTCAGCATGTGGTCATGAGTTATTGAATATCAATGGGAACTGAAAAGTAAGCATATGGTAATAATTAAAATGTGGAAAGTGTGCAATAATTCTTCATTTTGATAGTGCTTTCCCTAGAATCGCCACTTTAACTCTGTGTTCACCATGCTTGCTTTTCTAAACTTTTATCCCGAAAAGAAGGTTCAAGCAGACATCCTCCAAATGGTTTCTGGCACGTTACCGTGAGAACGACTGTAGGTTTTAGATAAATGATTAAGAATAAAAGCCTGTCTTAACTTAAATGGCAGAGGAGAAGCGCTTATAACCTGAAATTCCTCTTGCTATGTTCACATGTGTTTCACTGCTTTCCATTCTTTCTTTTTCCCTTACCAAAGGTTGGAGAAAGGAGCTTAATTTCCAAATGGCTTTGACAATTTTATTTTCTTTCCTCCTACTCTTTCTCTCTGTAAACTGTGGGTTCCTTCTCTGCCCTACTAGTTTAAATCATGTTTATAGGCTACTTAAAAGCTACCACAACTCAGTGCTGTTCGAAAGATACACGACAACCGAAACGTAAGGTTGCAGTCTTTTGGGTTTAGATGAGATGGAAGAAATAACGCCACTTCGAGGCAGGTGCTGTAACCACGTGTCCTGGAGCTGACGAAACTTGTGTGGCAGGAGAAAGTGAAGACCCAGGGCATTTGGAAGCTTGGAAAACTTTCTCTTTCATTTACTGTATTTTTTTTGTTGTGGGAAAATATGCAGCACGTTTACCATCTTAAGCATCTTGAAGCGTACAGTTCAGTGGCATCAAATACATTCACCATGTGGTGCGCCCATCGCCACCATCCGTCTTCAGAACCCTTTGCATCTTACAGCAACGAAACTCTTTCCCCATTAAACACTAACTGCCCCCCTTCCCTCCTCTGGGGGTCCCTCCTCATCTGTTTCAATCCATCCCCTTTGTGGGCTCCTGAAACAACCCTCCTGGTTCCTCTGACCTCGTGACAGGCACTTCCGTCTTTTTTGAGGGTCACTCCTGCTGGCCTTGCTGTCAGTCGTATACATGCTGCAGGCATCTTCTGTGGCCCAGTCCTGCAGTCGCTCTCTCTTTGTCTCTGGACTGTCCGTTTTCCCTGCTTCAGCATTGCCTCTAGGCGGCTTGACTGGGTTAAATAATGTCCCTCTAAGTCCACATCCACCCAAAACATCAGAATGGGACCTTACTTGTATTAGATCTTACACACTGAATTAATTGAAGCTCTTGAGATGAAATCATTCTCGATGTGTCATGAGCCCTGCATCCAGTGACTGGTGTTCTTCTATGAAAAGACACACAGACACAGAGGAGAAGCCAGGTGACGATAGAGGCAGAGATGGGAGGGATGCAGCCACAAGCCAGGGGGTGTCCAGAGGCAACAGGGGCTGGGAAAGACAAGGCGTATTTCATCAAAGGTCAAAGCCATAGAAGACCTCAAAATGAAAGCTCTTACGATGCACAGGATGACTCGGCAATGTAGGAAGCTGATTAGAGTTTGATGCAAAGAGCTGACAGATACCTTCTCTGGAATAGGGAGGGGATATTCCAACATCGGCTGAGGGGCTGTTTTATGTAACTTTGCGAGGTATTCAGCTCTGTGCAGGGTTCATCTCTGCCCATGCCCAAACCTTTCCTTCTCCTTGTGATTTCCAACGTGTGTTTGGGCACAAAAGGCATCAGAATATCTATCCACAGATTTCTGGATGCAATCCAGAGATGTTTTGCCAGTTTGACCGCTCAACACTCAAACTTCAATAGGGAAAGGTACCTCTTCCTCTGGGATGAACCGAACTCTCGTCAAGGATAGCTCATCAGTGGTGGCTGTTTCTGGGGGTGGGGATTTTCCCACAGTAAAAGATTTGGAGAATGCCATGAGGCTCTTCTAGGGAATTGCTTCTCATCATTCAGAAACCCGCCACACAGTCAGACTATTTCAAAAAAAAAAAAATATACTCATCTTACTTGAATAAAGAGAACGCACTTACAGGAGAGAACCAGGGATCTATCTGCCAAACCACTGAATCATCTCAAACCTGTGTTTTTAAAAGTATTAGATGTATGCATGTAACATTTCAGCCCAGAATCTGCAAGGCTGAATGCCAGTTCATTGTTTTCATCTTTCAGTCATCATCATCCAAAAAAAGCGTTTGCTTTTTCATATATCGATACTATACATATACTATATACCATTTGCAGGCACACGCTCAATGCCAGAAATAACCCCGGCGTGAAGTCAGCTCATGCATTACGCATAGGCTCTGGGTTATATTACTTCTGGCATTCACAAGGAGACAAGGGGCCATGCTCCTTTGCAGAGCAGTGCAAGACTCTTAGAACTCAAAGGATTTTTGATAGAATCACCTGAAACACTGAGCCAAAAGCAGACATTGAGAGTTGGACAGTTGTCAAGAAAGCAGGAGGTGGACTCAGTTATGCTAAGATGATACATGGACCCGGAAGAGGCAGCACACCCTTCTCCTTCTTAAAAATATCCAAAAGGAGGACAAAATATCTTATAATGATGTCAAAGGATGCACGGATATACTCCTATGACAGCGCTACCTTGACAGTAATTTGGAAAATTCAGGAAGGCACTAGATGTCACGTAGGAATACAGCAGAATGAAAAGTCGAGAGGGCTCGCCGTTTCCTGGGACACGGGCTTGGTTTCAAAGACCACGTGAGCCATCTGCTATTTGCCTGATGTTGAAAAATCATATCACTGCTTCCCCCTGTGGAAAAAGAGGAGACACAGTCATACCTTGCAGTGTTGATTTCATAGAACACCTTACCCAATGCCTAGTAAGTAGTCGGTTATAAGGGGCCATCCCTCTTCTTTCTGTCTATTAAATAATGGGTAGATGTAAATGAAAGCATCCTCAGAAGGTAGTTTCCAGGGGAAGTTGACGGGAATGAGGAGGGTCTAGAGTTTTTATCATGAGAGCCAGCCCCCATCAACAGATGCATCTGATAAGGGAGAAACCGTGTCTCCTAAAGTTCCTCTTTGATAGAAATTTTACAACCTTGCAGAATTCTGCACTGGCCATCCGTTTAGGTCTCAGCTGACCTGAACACCTGCACTGGGAGTGAGGAAATGTCAACTCCTTCCCTGATGCTGCTACTTCTCACAGTGGAGACTCAGGATGTGACTTGCGTGGTCTGGAGATCAGATGTCGGTCTCCCAACACAGCTGCCTCATGCATTGGGGGCCTTTGATCACCCCACACCCGTGGGCATCCCTTCTCCTTTGGTTTCTTAGGTAGCGTTCTCCTTTGCTCCTTTTTTTTTAGTTTATTTCATCTCACAGTTCTTTGATGTCTCCTTTCAGTTTTCTTGATTTCTCACTGGATTTGTCTTCCTGTTCCCCTGCCGAGAGTTGAAATGTATCATCTGCGGTGTGCTCACTGTGTTCCCCAAACTTCATTAAACTGATTCGAGACACCGTTATTCACCCAGTCCTGGTAGGAGACACTTTCCGTCTCAGCCTTCTCCTTTCCTGTCCTCTCAGGTTCAGATTCTAACTTCTGATTATTCACTGAGCCTATGCCTTGTTCTCTGTTCTTACGATGACTGTGCTCACGTTCTCCATTCTATTATTTAGCTTTAAATGTCATCCCAGTCCTAGAGCTGCTGCGACAAAGTGCCGTAAGGCAACAGAAATGTATCCTCTCACAGGTCTGGAGGACAGATGTTGGGATTCAAGGTGTGGGCAGGGCTGCGATCCCTCTGGAGGTTCTAGGGGAGCATCCTTCCGTACCTCTTCCAGCTTCTGGGGGCTGCTGTCAATCCTTGGCTTGAGGCTCCATCTTCACCCTCTGCTTCCACCATCACCTGGCCTCCTCCGCTGGGTGTATCTGTCCCTGTTTCTTCTCTTCTTACAAGGACACCAGTCATGGTGGATTAGAGATCTCCCTACTCCTATAGGACTTCACCTTAACTTATATCTTAATGGCATCTTCAAAGACCCGATTTCTAAATAAGGTCATATTCACAGAGACTAGGAGGTTAGAACTTCAGTCTGTCTATTTTTGAGGACACAATCCAACCTGTAACAAATGGGTAAGCTGCTATCATTCCCTATGTTTTCTCCAACTTTTACCTGATTATTCAACACATCTCCAAGAATGTATCTTTCTTAACAAAACAAACCAAAAACCAAACACCTTACGCTTCAGGTTTTCTTTAATCAGCGCCCACGACATGTTACTGCTTACCTTTGACTCGTAAAGTTCTTTAAAATAGAGTCACAGTCTGCATGGTGAGTCTCCCCCCTAATCACCAGTTCTACGACTACACCAGCTTCTTCTGCTTTGCCAAATCACCTTGCCCCATTCCTCTGCCCCTGTGCCCACTCCATCCATCATCAATAACCCTCTTCCTAGGAAACTTGGGATTCAAATAAGCTCGGTTGACATGGCCTCCAGCACCTACAGAATTATCAACACCATCTTGCTTCGTCCCATGGAATTCTCTACCCATCTTATTTTAGCAATTGTGGTTTAGGGAAAAGAAAAAATATTGCTGGTTGACACTCTGTCATCTGTCAGACATGAGTACAGATGCTTTGCGAACAATTTCTTGCTTAATCCTTATAAATATGACTACTCAGAGCTAAATTCTTCTCACTTCAAAGACCAGGGAAGTAGGTGTCAGAGAGGTGAACGCACTCAGGATTATGACTGAAAATTGATGGAGTCGTCATTTCAACCCGATTCTGACAATGTTCCTCATTCCAGCACCCTTAGTTCACCTCTAATCTGCTGATGACAGTGGTCCCCTACCCACAGGATAGCATCCTATTTCTGTTTCTATTCCTAGGTCTTAATACACTTTGAACTTTCCCAGCTGGAGATGGAAAATGAGAATAAAATAGAAATATAATCTCTCTGCCTGTTTGCATTCTCTGTGAGTGCAAGGTCTTACCCATGTCCAGGTTTAAATAATGGTTTAGAGTGTTCAAAAAAGGCAGAGTTGTTGGGCCACTGGGGACCAGTTCCCATGCATAAAAATCGTAAAGACTATGTAAATATTTCTACTGTATCTACAAAGGTAAAACCTGATTTTCCTCTTGCTTTCCACACGGTATGTCCTCGTTGATTGGAGGGGCAGTTAGACATGCCAAAAACAAGAAAATCTTTTGAAACTGAGGACGAGAAAAAGGGAAACGATGCAGAGTCAGCATTCACACCCATGTGCTGATGAACAAGTATGGCTTGACTTCAGGTGTTTCCACGTGGGAGGGCTTTTAATGTTTATTAGATACCAATTAAAACGGTTTTCCTTTCCGAGAAGATCTGAGATGAGTGCTAATCGCCTTGCCTGGATAAACTTGAAGTGGGAGGAAATTTTGTTTCTACTTCAAAATTTGGGACATACAGAATTACTGGAGGAAAATGCATGCGAATTTTTTTTTTGCATGCGAATTTTTAATTGTGATTGGTGTGACATCACTTGGCATTGATGCAGTGATTTCCATGCTCACCAATTATATATGAGACAGTTTCAGCATCTGCTCATTAATTTGGTGAGCGTTGTCCAGCTTTGTCATCTTCACCAGTCGAATGAGTGGATGTTTTCATTTGAACTGACATTTCTCTTAGTGTGTATAAGACTAATATATTTTCATAAATTAGCATTTTTGTCAGTGATCTATTTTTTATATGATCCAATTTTTTCTATTGGGCTTTTCTGTTGGGCTTGTTCATTTGTACATGTATATATTAAAATGCACTTTATATATTTAAAGAATCAGTCTTTAATGAGTTTTCCTTGTACCTTTTGATTTTGTTGATGGTCTTTTCCCATGCAATGCATAAAATGTAGTCAAATACATCAATGTGTTTTTTCTTTTAAGATTTTTTTGATGTGGACCTTTTTTTTTTTTTTTTTTTTTTTTTTGTTTGCGGTACGCGGGCCTCTCACTGTTGTGGCGTCTCCCGTTGCGGATCCCAGGCTCCGGACACGCAGGCCCAGCGGCCATGGCTCACGGGCCCAGCCGCTCCATGGCACGTGGGATCTTCCCGAACCGGGGCACGAACCCGAGTCCCCTGCTTTGGCAGGCGGACTCTCAACCACTGCACCACCAGGGAAGCCCTGATGTGGACCATTTTTGAAGTCTTTATAGTAATATTCCATTGTATATATGTACCACATCTTCTTTATCCATTCCTCTGTTGTTGAACATTTAGGTAGCTTCCGTGTCTTGGAAGGAAAGCTCCCATACTCATTCGATAAGGCCACCATCACCCTGATACCAAAACCAGACAAAAATACCATAAAAAAGAAAATTACAGATCAATATTACTGATGAACATAGATGCAAAAATCCTCTATGCTTTCTTATTTCATTATTGCAGTGGCTAAGCCAAAATATCCTTGGGGTTCATCTCTCTTTCTCTTTTGCCCCCTGCATCCTGTTATCCACACCCCCAAGGCATAGCCAGGACAGACCCTCTCTTGCTTTTCTTTGGTGGGACCATCCATCAGTTCCAATGTGCTATATTGTTGTTGAACAACCTAACTGGCCTCTCTCTCTCCACTCTCTCCTATTTTTCTTCTCAACAAGGTGGCTAGGGTTACTCTTGGGAAAAGAGAAGCCGTCTGTGTCCCTCCTTTGTCAGAACGTTGCCATGGCTCACTTTTTATGTGGAGTCACAGCCAAAGTCCTCTGAATGAGCACAGGGCTGATGTCATCTGGTCCCTGTTGTCTATGAACCTACGTTAGTAGCCACTGGATTTGAACCACACTCACCTCCCAGCTATGACTCTCATGCCTGTGAGGTTTACACCTCCGGGCTGTACCCCAACTAGTTCTTTCCCCTGGAACATCACCTCTCTAAATAGAATCTTACTCAGCTTTCTCACCTGTTACGTCTCCAATCATATATCACATTTCCAGAGAGTTGTGTCCTAATCATCCTATTTAAAATCTGATGCCTCCCCATCTTTACATTTCTAATTATTCATACCATACTCTGTCTAGATTTTTCTACAACTCTCATCTCCTTTCACAATATGAGAATTCATTTATTACACTATCTGTGTTTACTAACTCAAAAATAATTTCCATAAATACAGGGGTTCTTGTCAATGTCTTTTCTCCTCTGCTGTATCCCTGATACGTAGAAAAATGACGAATATACATGTTGTTCTTTACATGTTATTGAAATAATGAAAGAATTTAATTGAAAGGCATTTAATTTAGGCAAATGATCAGGATGAATATGATAAAATCCTTCCCTGCTATGGATGTCTTAGGAGTCTGTAAACCAGCTAGTTAAAGCAAGTAGTGACTGTTGACTCAGTAACAGATAAGTTACCTGTTCTTATAAAAATTAAAACTTATATAACAATATTTTGCTAAAAAAGTGACTACTTACTCAGTTACAGCTAAATATTCTCATAAACATTAAGAATATTACATATTGGGGCTTCCCCGGTGGCGCAGTGGTTGGGAGTCCGCCTGCCGACGCAGGGGACGCGGGTTCGTGCCCCGGTCCGGGAAGATCCCACATGCCGCGGAGCGGCTGGGCCCGTGAGCCACGGCCGCTGAGCCTGCGCGTCCGGAGCCTGTGCTCCGCAACGGGAGAGGCCACAACAGTGAGAGGCCAACGTACCACAAAAAAAAAAATAAAAAAAGGAATATTACATAGATTTTGTACCTTTTGTGTAAACAGAAAAATCTAATCTGAACGTATAATTGTGAGTTTTAGAGTGGGGACCTACATCAAAAAGGTGCTTAATGAAAATTTTTTACTTTCTTTACGTACTTCGGGAAGAAATTTTGTCAGTCTTGTGTGCTTTCAGTTTCTACTTCCACTGATAAATAACTTGGCTTTTGACTTAACACTGTCTTTTGGTGAGCACATGTTTTAAACTGTAATGGAGTCTCTGTAATCAATATTTTTCTTATGTTTAGTATATGCGTACTTGGAGTAACAAATTATATTCAAATGTGTGCCACTTGGAAGACACATGCCTTAAGCAAAATTATACAGGAAATTTATAGAGAGGTACCATTACACTTCACAGATACCGTGTTTTTTACAGATTGAAGGTTTGTGTCAACCCCACTTGGAGCAAGTCTATCAGCACCATTTTTCCAACATCAATTGCTCACTTTGTGTCTCTGTGACACATGTGATCATTCTCACAGCATTGCAAACTTTTCCATCGTGATTCTATCTGTTATGGTGATCAGTGATCTTTGATGTTACTGTGACTCGCTGAAGGCTCCGAGGGTGGTGAGCACTTTTAGCAATAAAGTATTGTTTTTCATTAATGTCTGTACGTTGTTTTTAGACATAGCGCTGTGGCACATTTATTGGATGACAGCGTAGTGCAAACATCATTTTTATATGCACTGGGAAACCAAAAAAATTGTGTTACTTGCTTATTGCAGTCTCTGCGTTATTGCATAGGTCTGGAACCGAACCTGCAGCAACTCTGAGGTATGACTGTATGTAGAGATAGAGATAGACATATATATCTATCAATTGATCGATAGATATAAGATATAAAGATGGAGCTATCAATAGATATCTCCTAGATGAGTCTATCCAAAAGAAAATTGATTTAGCAGTAAAATACGATAGATGGAATCCAACACGAAAAGAACTGATAGCAGATGAAGAGGAATATTTTATGCTGATGTATGAAAAAGCTTGGGAATAACTAAAAGAATTAAAGTTTTAAAGGTCAAATAATTACAAGGAGAAATTTAAAATCCACAATAATACGTAAATAGCAGAAGGTCAAAGACTAGGGGTGTAGAGAAATTGACAAGCATAATAAATAAACATGATGTAAGGATCATTTTTTATTGTAAATAAACATGTGTTGCACCAGGTGACCGGGTTCTAGCCCCTGCGCCTGCAGTGTAATCACACCACGTACATCAGCTTTACTAAACCTAACATAAAATAACAAACAGGAAACCCGATCTACCTGACCGCCTTCTGTTTGGATTCTAAACCTGTGCTGGTAATTACTCAATATTTAAAGTGGAAATCAAGAGAGAGGACATCAAAAGTACTGCAAATGAAAGTGTGTGAGATACATATCAAAATGGATTCTTTAGACCCAAGAAAGACTTTCTAAGTGGACTGAGCCACAACCCGCGATGCTAGGAAAAAAATACATGCAATACATTAGAAATGATAGAATAGCAAGGTGTCCTAAGAACATGAACGTCATCAGCTGATGAACGGATAAAAAAAGTGTGGTCTGTACATACAGTGGAATATTTTCCAGCCTATAAAAGAAGGAAATCCTGCAACCCAAGATTGACGTATATACATTACTATGCATATAATAGATAACTAATGAGAACCTACTGTATAGCCCAGGGAGCTCTACTCAGTGCTCTGTGGTGACCTAAATGGGAAGGAAATCCAAGAAAAGGGGCATATATGTATGCGTGTGGCTGATTCACTTCACTGTACAGCAGAAAGTAACACAACATTGTAAAGCAACTATACCTCAATTAAAAAAAAAAGACAACATGGATGAACCTGGAGGACTTTATACTCAGTGAAATAAACCAGTCACAGAGAGACAGACACTGCATGGTTTCACTTCTGTAAGTATCTAAAATAGTCAGACTCTAGGGACTTCCCTGATGGCGCAGTGGCCAAGTCTCCACGCTCCCAGTGCAGGGGGCCCGGGTTCGATCCCTGGTCAGGGAACTAGATCCCACATTGCTGAAACTAAGAGTTCGCACGCTGCAACTAAGACCCGGCACAACCAAATAAATATTTAAAATATGAAATAGTCGAACTGATAGACACAAAGAATAGAATGATGGTTACCAGGGCCTGGAGGGAAGGGGAAAAGGATTTTACGAACCAGACCATTTAAAATTTCATTCATGCAAGATGAATAAGTTGAAGGGAATCTGATGTACAATATTGTGTCTACAGATAGCCATTCTGTACTGTACACTAAACCATCTGTTCAGATGGTAGATCTCAAATTAAACATCCATACCAAAATAAAGAATTCGGAGAAAGAAAACAGTACGCCCGCAACTAACACAACATTATAAATCAACTATATAGTAAGAAAGAAGACCACAAAAAAATATAGCTAACATCCCCCACAATAGTGATTTGAATAGAAAAGGATAATTAAATTTCCCCTGAAACGAGTGTCCTTCTTTATAAAAACAGACACATTAAAAAGTGACTTCACTCTTCAAAAGATGTCCCACCCTCCCAAAAAGCATTCACACCATAATTCCTTTAAATAGTGAGTTCTAAAGAAAAATTCTGATAAATTTTTTAAAAAGAAAAAAAACAGGAAAGAAAGTGAATTTTATTTCACAAGATGTCTTAAAACTGTGGTGTCTTAAAGAATAATCAGTTCTATGTTTTTAAAGAATTGGTAGAAAATGTAGATTCCAAATAAAATTACATTCCCCCAGGGGAATAGATTAATAACTCAGAATAGAGCATCAATTTAAATGTAAAGCATAAAACTATAATTTTTTAAGAAAAAAGGAGAAAATCATCAGGATCTATAGTTAGGCAAAGGTGACACCAGAAGCACCCATAAGAGAAGCAATTCATCAATTGGATTTCATCAACATTAAAATCTTTGCTATGCAAAGGTTGGTATCCCAGCCTGTCTGTATCATGAGGTATCTGTGTGACTCACAATGCCGTACAGTAGCATTTGAAGATGGAGTTATATGAGATAAAAATGCATAGTGATAATGCTTGGGGAACTGTTAGAGTATAACTTTTATGTTCCGAGGAGAGACAGTGAAATTATTTAAGATCCTCAAATAAAAACAGAAAGCTGAACATGAGAGAAATAAAAACAAAACAGAAAAATGCCCAAATACAATAAATGAAGTGGTTACCAATATCTTAGATATTAATCCAGCTATATCAATAATTACTTTAAATGTTAACGTTTTTTAAACATAGTGATTAAAAGAGATTGTAACAGCCTATTTAATTTTCTTTTAAAGGACATATATGTTGTCCAAAGGGAACCCATTTAAAATACAAAACCAGAGATAGGTTAAAATAAAGAGAAATCACGCTTACACTAATCAAAGGAAAATATCAAAAGATACATTAATTTCAGACAAATCAGACTTTAGAAGAAGGACAGTTATTGAGGATAAAAAACATGTTAAAGGGGACACGTCTCCATGAAGAATCATCCATCCTAAGTGTGCATCCACCACACACCAGAACATAAAAATACGTGAGGTAGAAGCTTGTAGAACTGAAAGGGGAAGTAGAAAAATGCACTCTTCTAGTTCCAGAGTTCCACTTACCTTCCTCAATAACTGATAGAGCCAGCAGGTAGAAAATCAGTAAGGACATCACTGAAGTGAACAGCCCTATCCATCAGCTTGATCTCATTGGCATTTACAGAAGACCTCATCCAACAATAGCAGAAGACGCGTTCTTCTAAAGTTCACGTGGAATTGGGAACACATTCTGGGTGATAAAACGTAACATACCCACAGCGAAAGAATAGAAATGATACAAAATATATTCTCAGCCCATGTGGAACTGAATTAGAATTCAATAACAGAAAAATAGATGAAGAACTCCCAAATCATTGGAAGTTAAATAACACAGTCGTGGATAATACGTGGAAGAAAATACAGTTTATTGAAACATGTACAGTACCGTGAAAGCCATGCTTCTTGGGAATTTTATAGCATGAAATGCATATATTAGAAAAGAAGAAAGATGTGAAAACAATAACCTAAGTGTTTGTCTTAGGAAAGCATAGAAGATGAATTTGGATCTAAAGCACATTGAAGAAAAATAATGATATAAATTAGAGCAGAAATCAATAAATTAAAAGAAAACCCACAGAGAAACATCGGCAACACAAAACAACGGGGATTTGAAAAGATCAATTATGAAATCATCTACATATTGTCTACAGGTATACATGTATACCAGCAATTTGATGAGAATCATTCCTTATTTAAATTTCAAAAAATATGCAAGGATGATTAAATTGTTTATAAAGTTAGAATTAGAAAACTAACAAAAACACATTCCTGAGGAATTGAAACAATGATCAGAGCCATACAATACAAAGGGGACTCAGTAAGAAACGTTACGATGTTGGTTGTGGGTAGAGCTGATTAAAATGACCACATTATTGTAAAGTTATAATTTAGGGAGCGTGGGGAAGAAGAATAAACCCTACTGAAGAATCAGGGTTTTGTAATCATGTTTCGTGTAACAGTCACATAATTTCTCTGAGATAACTAGCTTTCTCACCTTTCACAGAGATGGAGTCATTAAAGCTCAGAACATTGGTCTTGAACAGTTTATCATGCACTGAACAGAGAGTCAGGATTGAACTTGTTCATCGGACTTTAAAAGTTCGTGCCCTTTGGCTGTCAGACTTCCTCATTTTATATTCATAAAGCAAGTAGAATTCATTCCAATGAGAGAGATTATGTAGAAATAAAATATTACACTCAACATCATTTGAATAGATATCATTATGAGATCCATTTCTGTATCATGGAGCTATTTCTGCACCCCAGCAAATGACCCCTCATAACAGTGATTTGTAGATCTTGTTATGAAACCTTCTAATAAAAATTCCTTCTAATAGAAGTATTCATTTCAGCAGAAATTCATTAGCTTGTTTTACCAATGTAAGCAAGTTGAGGAGTAAAGTTTCATACCAAAGGGTTTTGGAAATCACGGGATGCCACTTGCAGGGCTGAGCGGAGAGATAGAAACCTTAGGAGGTGGGAAGAGGTCAGAAGTTAGAACCTGGGTTGTAAAAAAGGATGGTGTTGGAGGTTTGTGAGAAGCTGAGGAATTAGCAAAAAAAAAGAAAAATTAGAAGTAACTCTCGTCACTTTGGACCTATCATGAGGAAGATGCTGAGAGATAAATGTCCACAGCCACCTTCAATATTACATGACCATGATCACTTACTTCAACTTTAAACAAGTGAGGCTGGGACTTCCCTGGTGGCGCAGTGGTTAAGACCCCGCACTCCCAGTGCAGGGGGGCATGGCTTTGACCCCTGGTCAGGGAACTAGGTTCTGCATGCCTGCCGCAACTAAGGAGCATGTGAGCTGCAACTAGGGAGGCTGCCTGCTGCAACTAAGACCCAACACAACCAAATAAATAAATATTTAAAAATAAAATAATAAATAAGTGAGGCTGAATTCCCTCATAAATCTATTAGTATTAGACTCTACCAATGTGTTGGATCATTTCTGCTAGCTTGGTGATGACATAACCATTTTATTTTAATTTTCATTATGCAATCTATGGTTATTTCATTTTCTCCAAATATCACTTACACTTCATTGAAAGAAAATATCCCTTTTGTTTCTTTTTTTCCCCTCCCTGCCTCCCTCCCTCCCTCCCTTCCTTCCTATACAAAACTCAATTGAGAAATGTAAGAAAAAATCTAATAGAATTCACTTCGTTAGGAGAGAAAGACACATAAAGCAACGCAGTCACCTTACAGTCCCAGAGGAGACTTAACTACACAGACAGGATTAAGGAGAGAGTGATTCAGTCTACCTGAGAGCTCACAAAAGGCTGCCTGGAAGAGGTGGCATGTGACCTAGGATTGACAGAAAAATTAGCTTCCCACCAGGTACATTTTAAGGAAGGGTGGGAACAACTAGACTGCAGGACCATGTGTGCTTGGGGCAGTGTAAACAGCTGGATTACTTGGGAACATCAAATAAGGAAGGAGCTAGGAATAGACAACATGGCAGAAGCAGAAGCTAGTGGCCAGGACGTATGGGGCTCATGTTCTATTTTGTAGGAACAGGAATCATGCAAATGACTTTTCTAGAGGCTAAACATGACTGTACTGCTTAGAAAATGTTAAAGAATCATTTTAGGTGCGAGGGCCACACTTTGAGAACCACTGAACACCAGGGTGATGTCACCAAGATGGCGAATCATTTTTTTTCATACTTTTTATTGAAGTAGAGTTGATTTACAATGTTGTGTTAGTTTATGGTGTACAGAAAAGTGATTCAGTTATATATATATTCATATATATGAGTCATATATATATTTTTTTTTTTTCTTCTTTTCCGTTATGGTTTATTACAGGATATTGAATATAGTTCCCTGTGCTGTACAGTAGGTCCTTGTTCATTACCTATTTTATATACAGTAGTTTGTATCTGTTAATCCCAAACTCCTAACTTATCCCTCCCCAGCTCCTTCCCTTTGGTACCATAAGTTTGTTTTCTATGTCTGTGAGTCCCCTTCTGTTTCATAGATCTGTTCATTTGTATAATTTATTTTTAATTTTTAAATTTTTATTGGAGTATATGTTGTGTTAGTTTCAGGTATACAGCAAAGTGAATCAGTTATACATATCCCCACTCTTTTAGATTCTTTTCCCATATAGGTCATTACGGAGTATTGAGTACAGTTCCCTGTGCTATACAGTAGGCCCTTATTAGTTATCTTTTTTATATATAGCAGTGTGTATATGTCAGTCCCAATCTCCCAGTTTATCACTTCCCTGTGCCTTTCCCCCCTGATAACCATGTTTGTTTTCTAAGTCTGTGATTCTGCAGCTGTTTTGTAAATAAGTTCATTTGTACCATTTTTTGTTTTTTTTAGATTCCACACATAAGTGATATCATATGATATTTGTCTTTCTCTGTCTGACTTACTTCACTGAGTATGATCATCTCTAGGTCCATCCGTGTTGCTGCAAATGGCATGATTTCATTTTTCATGGCTGAGTAATATTCCATCGTATATATGCACCACATCTTCTTTATCCATTCTTCTGTTGATGGCACTTAGGTTGCTTCCATGTCTTGACTGTTGTAAACAGCACTGCTGTGAACATTGGGGTGCAGGTATCTTGTCGAGCTGAGTTTACTCCAGATCGTTTGAACACCTGTGCAGGGCTCAGATTCCTGAGAGGTGAAAACAGAGCTAGAAAGCCAGGTAGGAGCCTTCTGCCATCATCACGCTTACATCCCAGTTGGAGGGAAGCCTACAGTCAATCTTGGGACTTGAGAGGCAGGAATTCTAACCCAGAGGGTCGTCAGAGGCCAGGTTTCATATTTGGCTGCCTTAAATCACAGTGATCTTAGCTATAGCTTGACCTTTCCTTTCCTGGGTTCCTTTATGAAGGAAGCTTCTGCTTCTATGACTTTCCAAGGGCTAAAAATGCCCACCTGTGTTCTAACTACTCACCTGCATCTCCCTCCCATTTCCAAGTTCACTCACAGTCTTGGTCTCAGCAGAATGGCCTCTTGATTCCTTCAAGTTTTCATCTAAACAACACTTCTGTGCCCATCTCACCTGAAACTGCGTCTCTCTCTCCCTCTCCCTCTCCCTCTCCCTCTCCCTCTCCCTCTCCCTCTCCCTCTCCCTCTCACTCCCCCTCTCCCTCTCCCTCTCCCTCTCCCTCTCGCTCTCGCTCTCGCTCTCTCCCTCGCCCTCTCTCTCTCCCTCCCCCTCCCTCCCTCCCTCCCTCCCTCCCTCTCTCCCTCTCTCTCTCTCTCTCTCTCTCTCCCTCTCCTGGCACATCCCTTTTCTTACACCCCTTCCTTTATACATCATTTTTCCCTTCTAACCTTTTAACCTGTCAAACATGGTACTTATGTGTGTTATTCATTTTCCACCTTCATCATCAAAATGGATAGTTACTAATGGCAGAAACTTTAAAAATGTCTATTAACATTTTGTTCATCCCTATTTTCCATGTATTTTCGATTAGAACTGGACACAAAGTGGATACTCACTAAATATCAATAATTATTAACATGGGAGAAAACTGAAGGGGAGGTTTTTGTGGGCAGTACATTGAAACTGGAACGTAGCATTTATTTCATTGTTTTTCCCCCAAGAAAGGGTGGGTGAAGGGCAACATCCTAACAGATGCCTTTGGACACCTTTCTCCAGGGCATCCCTGAACTGGAGTCTCTCGTTGGTCACGTGGGTTTTGCCCCTGCATGAGTCGAATGGCTAACCTGGCATAAAGTTGAGTTCTAATATATACATTGGCGTTTGGTTCCCCACAGTGTAATCAAAGTTTGTGTGCCTTTTAAAAGCACATCAAGGAACAATGAGGTTCAGAAAATGAGTAACATGTGAAGACTTACCACCAGTTGCCCGATTTCTTTCCACGTCTTCTGCATCTCCTGTGGTTTTTCACTTCCAGCGGTTGCACTGTGCCCTTCCCTTATTTTTTAAAGTTTTTTTGGAGTTAAAAATGCAAATGATTGTATTATATTGAAAAACTTGAGGGACATCATAGGCTAAAGAAAATAGAATGAGGCCAGCCAGGCGCATAGTCTCCGAACTTCACTTTCCAAAAAGGCTGGTTGGGTGGCCAGGGTCCTTGCAGGTGCCGGGAAAATATGCCACAGTGTCCAAGATGCAGAACTGCCGATGAGTGATATGCCAGGTGAAAACACAATTGTAATTCTGTGCAGTGGCGGAATCCACGCTTTTTACTTAAATAATAAGCAGATTTTATCTCTTTGATCGAATTAGTGAGGCCCAGGGGAGGGTACAAGTGAGAGGCAGACTTTCTGAAAAGTGCATTTTGCAAAATCCAGATGGAACACGGCAAGGAAAATACACAGTGGTGGCTGAGGGTTCCGTCTGATGTGCGTTCCCTTAGCCCATAGCATTACTTCTCATGGAAAAGACCTTAGGCTGCAGGAACACAGCAAATGTGTGGAAAGCTGGGTTATAAGATCTGGACCGTTACACTAAGTATCACTCATGGTAGAGCCGTGCTAAGAAGCAAAGATTCCTAATCAAGGGGCCGGTTTCCAAGTTCGGTGTGGGAAGGGTTCACAGCGACGTTTGCCGCATTTTTTATTCTTTAGCCCTCCACCCAAAAAAATCTCTGTTAGCAATCCACATCTAGAACTATTAAGGAAAGGGGTTAGTAGTCCTAGAAGTGGTTGGTTACTGTGCAATTTTTTGTGGGGCGGCGGGGACACTGCAGTAATCCACTGGGTAACTCTGACCGGTTACAAGAGATCGTGTAGCTCTGGAGCGTACGTGGAAAACCACAAAGTGCGCTGCAGGTATCTACCTGTCAGTGCTGAAGATGAGAAGCGGTTTGGGGTGATTGCCCCGGTGCCAGAGCTGTGGTTTCGGCGTTTTGCTGTGTTATTTCCTGCGGGCTTTGTTGTCCTTTTAAGTTCTGCATGAATTCATGCAGGTCCGTTCAGTTCCTGGTGTCATGGCTAAGAAGCGAGCTCCCCAAGTCTTTCATTCGTCAGTTGGCAGCTATGAAAACCTTCGTTCTGAAAAATGCAACCTTTATTTTTTACTTTTAATTTTTTAATTGAAGTATAGTTACTGTACAATATTTTATGTTACAGATATACAGTATAGTGATTCACAGTTTTTAAAGGCTATCCTCCATTTATAGTTAGTATAAAACATTGGCTCTCTCCCCTGTGCTGTACAATTTATCCTTGTAGCTTATTTTATACCTAATCGTTTGTGCCTCTTAATCCCCTCCCCCATCTTGCCCTGCCCCCTTGCCGCTCCCCGCTGGGAACCACTAGTTTGTTCTCTGTATCTGTGAGCCTGCTTCTTTTTTGATATATTCACTAGCTTGTTGCATTTTTTAGATTCTACATATAAGTGATACCATACACTGTTTCTCTTTCTCTCTCTGATTTATTTCACTGACTGTAATGCCCTCCAAGTCCATCCATGCTACTATAAATGGGAAAACTTCCTTCGTTTTCTGGCTGAGTAGTTTTCCATTGTATATATGTACCACACCTTCTTTATCCATTCATCTGTTGATGGGGTAACACTTCTATGTAATATGTATTGAAAAGAACATAATTTTTATGTGTATGTATGTATGTTTCCTGTCCTTGACATATAATTAAAAGAACAGAAATTCATCCTGTCTCAGTCCTGGAGACCAGACGTCTGAGGTCAAGGTGTCCCAGGGCCGCGGTCCCTCCAGAGGCTCCAGGGGAGGGTCCTTCCCGCCTCTTCCAGCTTCTGGGGGCTCCAGGCGTCCCTGGGCTTGTGGCCGCATCCCTCCCGTCTCTGCCGTCGTCTTCACGGGGCTTCTCCTCTGTGTCTGTCTCTCTCTTCTTCTGTCTCTTATAAAGACACTTGGGGAAAGAAAGGTCATCTTGGATTAACCCTGTGGACTCCAAATCCAGTGACAGGAGCCCTTGAAACAGGGTGGGAGGGGATTTAGGGGTCACCCTTTTTCTAGGTAAAGTCACATTCGGTGGTTCTGGGTATTAGAACATGGGCATGTCTCTGTGGCCACCATTCAACCGGTTAGAACGTACATTAGAATGCAGAATGTTCAACGAGCAGTGGTGAGCACACCACCAACTCAAAGACTATCCCCCCATCAGGACTCGTACACCTGCCTCTGGCACCTTTTCTATCGCATCCTAGCATCTCCCCTGTAACTTCTCTTATCCACTTGCCAACGTCTGTCCGCAGTCCTGGGTCATGTACAGCATCAAATTATGGTCTCACATTTCCTCAGTGATGGAAAAGCCCATTGAAACTTTATTGTTTTCCTTAACTTCAGTGAACACGGCTTCTCTTTGGATTCTCCGACAAGAACAAAATATTAAATTGGGACCATCACTTCAGTAGAGGGAGCTCCCGCCACCCCACCTCGCCACACACAATTAGTCCGTGTGATTCGGTTTTTACTTCCATGCTGGCGTGGTTCCTGTTTTTGAGGCCAGTCACGGTTTAGAATGTTCTAAATCCAGGATCTCTGTGTGTGGGCAGCTCTACGGGGGATTTCCTGCATCCTTCAGAAAGGATGTGACACAGCTTTTACTGAACAGAGGCAATGATTTGAGTTTTTATTGATGTGTTTTTATCATTGATTTTTTTTATCATTCTTGGTCAGGTTCAGAAATCGTTCTGTCCCATCAGTGAATCGGATTCAGGAAAAAGACACGATAACTGCAGAGCAAGTGGAGGGTGGTGAGAGGTTTCTAGTAGATCTTGTGTGAGGGGTACCTAAGTACTCAGCTGTCCATGTGTCTCCCAGGAAGTGAGCGTTTCATCATGCCACGGATATTTTTGTTTTAGCAAGAGCAGTTACTCTAAAGAAGGAACGCCTGGCAAAAATAAAGTCCAGTCATTCCATATTAACTCCCTAGCACTGCCTAGCAGTTCTCCATTTAGGATGTTAGATCAGGCTACTGTGGAATGGCCTCAAGAGAGTTCTCTCAATAAAAACATGATCTACCTGAGTATTTAACAATTTTTAAGATAAAAATTAGCCAAATGGGGGTTGTCTTACACATGTTCTATTGTGCAATAGAATCTGAATGTAGAGTATGTATTCTGTATAGCTTTGTCATGTATATTATATACACATCCTATATCTATGTATCCTCTATCTATAGCCTATATAGATATTTTTTACATATAGAATATATATCAATATGTAGTCTATATCGATCTAATAACTAGATAGATATGATAGAATGATATGATAGGTAGAAAGATAGACATGATATGTAGATAGATAGATAGATAGATAGAATGACTGATTTGGGATCACACACAGGTTAAATATTTACATTAACTTACATATCTATAAGTTAGCTCAGATACTAAAATCTGGGTGTTTGCACAGCTGGCTCTGGTGTGCAAAGAATCAAATAAACAGACATGAAAAGAACTTCATTCGGGACACGTAATAATAGTGGGACTTGGTTCGGAATCCACCAACAAATACCACAGTTTTTTTTTTTTTTTTTTGCGGTACACGGTCCTCTCACTGCTGTGGCCTCTCCCGTTGCGGAGCACAGGCTCCGGACACGCAGGCTCAGCGGCCGTGGCTCACGGGCCCAGCCACTCCGCGGCATGTGGGATCTTCCCGGACTGGGGCAGGAACCCACGTCCCCTGCATCTGCAGGCGGTCTCTCAACCACTGCGCCACCAGGGAAGCCCACAAATACCACAGTTTTAAAACACGTCATGGAAGAATCCCACTAGCACCCGTTTTATATGCTGGTGGCAGTTCTGGGGGGCCATCTTGTCTAGTTTCAGGGGTTGCTATCTGCTTCTTCTGTCTCTTCACGTGGAGGGATTTGGAAATTGCCAGAAACGATGCAGTTACTACCAGGGCCGGCATGCCAGAAACCCACTCCACTTTTAATGAAAGAATCACATCATTTTGGTTTTAACACTTGATATGAAATATTAATTGAGCAGCTACCATAGAAAAATTACTGATAAATGAGAATTTGTATCTGCTGTGTCCAATGAAAAGATGAGTCTCACAGAGGTATTTACCACCTGGTTCCCACCTGGAAATAGAATGAACATGAAGATTCGAGAGTGCATTTGTATTTTCCATCTATAAGAAATGATACTCCTCGCTTTGGGGGCATCTCTGTAAACGTGTGTTTGTACACACAGGCGTAGCGAGAGACGGATCCTTTTAATGGAGCAGAAGTTTGAAACTCTCTTATTTTGGCGGACTGACCATAATTCAAATTCTCTGATACAAGTGCATACACTATAAATTCCTTTAGAGCAGTGACGTTGATTCTGTTGACCTTATAAACCTTTTTCTAATCAGTGCTTGATACATAAAAGGGAACTTTGTAGCCATCCATGGATTAATGTTCATAAACTCAAAACTAAAAACACAAATCATTGCCTCTGTTCAGTAAAAGCGGTGTCCCATCCTTTCTGAAGGATGCAGGGAAATCCCCTATAGAGCTGCAAACACATAGAGATACTGGAATTAGAACATTCGCAACCATTACTGGCCTCAAAAACAAGAAAGAGAAATTCCAAATGCCAGCCTGGAAGTAAAAATACAATAACACAGACTAGATGGTGTGCGTGTGTTGGCGGGGGGAGCTGAAACGCTTTTGTGAAAAAACATATTACATATAAAGGAGTAAAAATATTCATCATTTCAGTCAGTGCTAGATTACAGGAGACCATAGTTACCGTAAATGAGTTGCCTGGAAAGAAACACCAAGACATCATTCTATAGCAAATTAAAATGTCATTCCAGATCGAGGAGCCCGTCAGATACTTTCAGGCTGCACACACTCAAGCATAAGCTACTGGTGACTCTGGTAAATAAAACTTCCAGAGAATGTAGCCATGCCCAGATACCGTGAGTTCAGTTCCCGACCACAACCATAAAGCAGATACAACAGAAAAGCGAGTCACACACATTTTAAAATTTCCTAGTGCATATAAAAGTTACGCTTACACTCTAGTGTAGTCTGTTAAGTGTGCAATAGCATTATATCTAAAAAAAAATGTACTTACCTTCATTAAAGAATGTTTCATGGCTAAAAAATGCTAAATACCATCTGACAATGCAGGGTTGTCACAAAATTTCAATTCGTGGAGAAAAAGAAAACTACAGTTATGTGCCAAGCACAGGAATAGTGCCATAATACTTTACGTTACACCACACAGAAGTATGCCTGTAGGCTTCAAGAACGCGACAGACCAAGAAGCAACGTAAGTAGTCGTACACAAAGCCATTCTGAGCCCAAATCTGGTAACTACCGTAGTCAAAATAATTGTTTAATTTTGTGGGATATGCAAACACATTGGATTTAAAACCCTAGAAGATAATGGCATGGACGTTGGGAGGTGAAGGTAACATTTACGTTATTTTAAGACTCTTGAATCTTTCAGGAAGACATTGAAGCTGTGGATTAATCATGTATATTTTGTATACACATATTAAAATTTGAGGATTAACCGCTAAAGAAGAAAAGAAAAGTGAAATTACAAACTGATAGAGGGGAAACATGCTAATCAAAATTTCATCAATCCAGGGCTTCCCTGGTGGCGCAGTGGTTGAGAGTCCGCCTGCCGATGCAGGGCACACGGGTTCGTGCCCCGGTCCGGGAAGATCCCACATGTCGCGGAGCGGCTGGGCCTGTGAGCCATGGCCGCTGAGCCTGCGCGTCCGGAGCCTGTGCTCCGCCACGGGAGAGGCCACAACAGTGAGAGGCCCGCGTACCACAAAAAAAAAAAAAAAAAAATTCACCAATCCAAAAGGGGGCAATAAAAGGAGAGGAATAAAGGAAACATGAAAGGGAAATAACATCGTGTTAATGCACAAACATAAAATGACAGAATTAACAATACATATATAAGTGGTAAAAAACGGAATAAAGGGATTTTACTCTCAGCCGTGAAAATGAACAAACTCACTGTGTACGAGCCACTGTTGTGTGAAAATGAGTCAATGCAGAATGATAAATTTATTTGAATGTAAAAAAAAAAATACTATATAGTATTCATGGGGGTGTGTCTATGAGCAGTAATCCTGTATTCACTTGAATGATAAAAGACAGATTCGTGAAAAGGGTTGTCTAGCCAGAGAGCAGGAGACGGGCTTGCCGTGAAGATCATGTTACATTTTTTAAAAAAATAAACATTCGAATGGAAAATTTAATGTTTAAATCTACTCATGCTGGATTGTGGCTGCTGGAATTCCGTCATCCTCTTGTCTTCTTTCCTGGCATTGTAAATATTTTTAAATATGAAAAATTCATCTTCTATAAGCATAAGAACCTATCCCAGTGGATTATAATTGACATCCACAAGTATGTGATGTTTTGAAACCTCAGGAATTCAAATAATACGGTGCACTTGCAGTCAGCATTCCAAACAAGGTCACAGCCGGCACCATAGAAATATTTCGGAGGAGAGCCACAGTGGGAACCAAACCCTCTCTCTCTTCCAAGTTGTCCTGGGGAAGTTGGGAAAACTTCCTGGGTTTTGAGATAGAGAGAGAGATGGAAGCGTACCTTTAACTCTTGATGCATTCGTTATTTCTGGAAACCCAAGGTTCCAGAGTGTACTAGATTATGTGCATATATCTGAAGAAAACCGTAATTTGAAAAGATATGTGAACCCCAGTGTTCATTGCAGCACTATTTATGATAGCCAGGTCATGGAAGCAACCTAAATGGTCATAACAGATGAACGGATAAAGAAGATGTGGTACATATTTACAATGGAATATTACTCAGCCATAAAAAAGAATGAAATCACGCCATCTGCAGCAACATGGATGGACCTAGCGATTATCACACTAAATGAAGTCAGAGAAAGACAAATATCATATGATATCACTTTTATGTGGAATCTAAAAGAATGAAACAAATGAAGTTATTTATGAAACAGAAACAGACTCACAGACATAGAAAACAAACTTATGGTTACCAAAGGGGAAGGGGGTAGAGGGATAAATTAGGAGTTTGGGATTAGCAGATACAAACTACTACATATAAAATAGGTAATTAACAAGGACCTACTGTACAGCACAGGGAACTATATTCAATATTGTGTAATAACCTACAAGGCAAAAGAATCTGAAAATACAAATATGTGTGTGTGTGTGTGTGTGTGTATGACTGCATCACTTTGCCATACACCTGAAACTAATATGATTGGCAAATTGACTATACTTCACTTAAAAAGATAATAATAAAATAAAGCAAAGTTTTCCCTTTAAAAAAAAGAAAAAATACTAGAGTACATCAGTAAATTTCCTGACTGTTGAGGAAAGGGTCAGCTGAATGGAGTCAGATGTGTCCTCCGCCATCTTCCTTCCTTGGAAACCATGAGAACTCGTGGTGACATTGAGTGCCCATAAACCCTCATGGTGAGGTGGGTGTGGTGTAGATGTGAGACTAGGTTTATGATGTCATTTCCTTTATTATGTCATCACCTGTGTGTTGGCATTACTCCCTGGGTCTTCCCCTGCCCTGAGCAAAACGCTTCTCTCTCTGCTTTGAGAATCTGTAACACACCCATAAAGTTGGCTCTGGGCAGGCAAAACTAAGTTTCTTTCTTTCTTTTTTTTTTTTTTTAGTGAAATATAGTCGATTTACAGTGTTGTGTTTGTTTCCAGTGTCCAGCAAAGTGATTCAGTTATACATATATATATATTCTTTTTCATATTCTTTTCCATTGTGGGTTATCTCTGGATACTGAATACAGTTCCCTGTACTGCACACTAAGACCTTGTTGTTGATCCATCCTATATATTAATAGTTTGCGTCTGCTAATCCCAACCTCCCAATCCATCCCTCCCCCGCCCCCTGGCAACCACAAGTCTGTTCTCTATGTTTGTGTGTCTGTTCCTGTTTCGTATATAAGTTCATTTGCGTCATATTTTAGATTCCACATATAAGTGATATCGTATGTCTTTCTCTTTCTGATTTACTCCACTTAGTATGATCATCTCGAGTTGCATCCATGTTGCTGCAAATGGCATTATTTCATTCTTTTTTATGTCTGGGTAATATTGCATTTTATATGTACCACATCTTCTTTACGCATTCGTCTGTTGATGGGAATTTAGGTTGGTCCATATTTTGGCTATTGTAAATAGTGCTGCTGTGAACACTGGGGTGCATGCATCTTTTCCAATTGGAGTTTTGTCCAGATATATGCCCAGGATTGGGATTGCTGGATCGTATGTAACTCTATTTTTAGTTTTTTGAGGAACCTCCATCCTGTTCTCCATAGTGGCTGTACCAATTTACATTCCCACCAACAGTGCAAGAGGGTTCCCTTTTCTCCACACCCTCTCCAGCGTTTATTGTTTGTAGATTTTTTGATGATGGCCATTCTGACCAGTGTGAGGTGATACCTCATTGTAGTTTTGATTTGTATTTTTCTAATAATTAGCGATGTCGAGCATCTTTTCATGTGCCTGTTGGCCATCTGTATGTCTTCATTGGAGAAATGCCAGTATCTAGGTCTTCAGCTCTTTTTTTCATTGGGTTTTTTGTTGTTGTTGTTATATGAGCTGTTTGTCTATTTTGGAAATTAAGCCCTTGTTGGTCACATCATTTGCAAATATTTTTTCCCAGTCCGTAGGTTTTTTTTCATTTTGTTTATGGTTTCCTTTGCTGTGCAAAAGGTTTTAAGTTTGATTTGGTCCCATTTGCAAAGCTGAGTTTCTAACTCATTATGTTGGCAATTTTCTGTCAAAGGAGAGCTAAAGAGAGTGGAGCTTATTGTGGTGTTGAGAGGCTAAGAAAACAGGGAAATGATTTAAAAACAACAACAACAACCAGTTCATTATATGAGAGAGGATTAGGTACAAAAGCCTAATAAATGTTGGAAGATGTAACATCATAGACTGAACATAAGTATGATTCAAAAGAACATAAGGGACTAAGTGAAAGCAGTAATCTGTATGATCATTTTTAAATGACGTTAATACACCAAAAGGCCAAGTGGTATTAAAAACAGTGTCATTGGGAAGAAATTATCTATTTTTATGATCTCATCTTCATTTTTTTGTTTTTTATTGAAGTATGACTAATATTCAGTGAAGTGCAAAACTATGAAGTGGATAACATGATGAGTCATATTTACTAATTGCACAGATGGACAAGTTAATTTGGGACAGTATATCTGAAAATTACAGAGACTTTTCATATTTGAGCGAACCGACTTCAACAATAACACGCATGTATGAATGTGTTTCAGCTATTATTTAATCCTGAATTGAATCCTAGTGGGGCCTTAACAGATTCTTTTTCAGTGACATTTAAAAAAAAGCATTCAACTCTCCTTAAGCCACCTTTACATAAGTACTAGCTTCTTTATGGGAAACCAAATCCCATAATGCTTATTACTGAGAGCGTTGCATTTGCTCCTGAAGTTCGTTGAACCACACACTTAAAGTACGTTTAAAATTAGAATGTGATGGAAATGAAAAACCAGGGGGGAAAGAGCTCCGGAATGAGAGTGTCGGTGAAGATTTCCCTCTTGTAATTTTATTTCCACCGTTGCAAAAAATATAAGCATATTCTAAACCTATTTCAGCGTATGAGGAGTTTTCATTTTGACACCGGAAGACTAGCTGGTTTTTGGCACAAGCGAAAAGGCAGGGAGAGTTGATTTAAGTAAGTAAGACTCTGTATAAAGCCTGGAAGCTACCTGGTCCCTGTAGGGGAGGATGTTCATTCATCTCCATCGTGGCAATTTACAAAGTACACAACCTCACTCTGCTCACCTAAAGCTACCAGCTACCATGGCCAGGACCTAAAGGGGACAGGGCTTGAGGGTCTTTCATTGGAATTTCAAATCCTTCATTCAACCTCAGCCATTGCTTTTCTGTATCTTAATAGGAGGTAGAAAAACAGACTGAGGCAAAGGAATTCTGAGGCTCAAAGAACCATGGAACACATTTAAAACAAACTATTCTTGTCGATACACCATCAACACAATAAAACAGGCGCCTAAACATTAGTATCTCTGGAGAAGTACAGAAATTAGGTAGAGTCCAAGAAACGTGGAGAATTTCAACGTTAGAATCGGGTAACATTTTAAGATTGATGGTATCTCCTCGAATTACTACTCTGGGGGTCCGTTTCCTTCCTGAATGGCAGAGAACATCGATTTAAAACTATTTTCATTCTCAGCAAGTCTGTGAATATTTTTTTTTTTAACTAAGCGCACTGATGTCTGCCATTCCCATGGATTGTCCAAGGGATAAGTTGCCCTTCTTTTAAAACATGTGATTTTTATGTGTATTATCTGGACTGGGAGTCGCTGTCAGAAATGAGTCAATTTAGAAACAGAGCTAGTATGTGTCTACTTAAAGGAATTTGGAAAATCAGTGCTGCTTTACTTTGCTTTCCCCGTATCTCCCTCCCTTCCATCTCCTGACCTTTCTGTCCTTCCCGCAAAGCTTGGCTTGATCTTTGTGGCTAGTCTGACGCGGGTTATTCAGGCCTTTTTCGGGTGTGTGACTTGAAGATTTACTTCTCATGCCAAGATTTACTTTTCTCTTGGATGTGCTGGAAATAAGCATGGTTTCTAACCTTCAAAGGAATCATGAGAATTAAGTTTCTAATGGTTTCGTCCAAAGCCTGGCATATATGTTCCATAATTGGTGCAAATTCTCATTATTTCTTATGACGATGATTTTTAAATCCTGCTTGGTCTAACGTATGTAATGTAAAACTTACTCTCTTTATTGGACCATGCTGCAAGTTTCGCTAAAAGCATAGCCGTCAAACTGACAACATAATCAGTACATAAAGCAGTTTCTGGGATTTCCCTGGCAGTCCACTGGTTAAGACTCCGTGCTCCCAATGCAGGGGTTACGGGTTCGATCCCTGGTTGGGGAACTGAGATCCTGCATGCTGTGAGGTGCAGCTAAAAAAAAAAAAAGGCAGTCCCCCACCAATTTCTCCTTCATGGTCCACCCCCCACCCATCCCTCAGCCCCTGGGACCTGCTAGTCTGTTTGCTGTCCCTATAGTTTCTTTTCCAGAATGTTCTATAAATGGATGAAACAGAGTGCACCCTGTTGAGAGTAGCTTCTTTCACTTAGATGAACCCATTTTAATTTCACCCTGGTTGTTACAGGTGTCAGTACTTGCTTGCTATTTTATTGCTGGGTTCTGCTCCCTTTATACATGTCCTATAGTTTGCTTACCCATCATTTGCTGGACAACACCTGGGTTGTTTACTCTTTTTTCATGATTATAAAGAAAGCCATGATCAATACTCATTACAGGTTTTGGAATGAACATAAGGGTTTTTTTTTTTGCATATTGATTATATTTCAGAATTCCCATATGTGTATAGTAGCATCTCCCTATGTTTATGGGTTTGTTTGTTTGGTTTTTATTTGCGGTACGCGGGCCTCTCACTGCTGTGGCCTCTCCCGTCGCGGAGCACAGGCTCCGGACGCGCAGGCTCAGAGGCCATGGCTCACGGGCTCAGCTGCTCTGCGGCACGTGGGATCTTCCCGGACCAGGGCACGAACCCGTGTCCCCTGCATCGGCAGGTGGACTCTCAACCACTGCGCCACCGGGGAAGCCCCTGTTTATGGTTTTAATTTGCATTTCCCTAATGACCAAAGGTGATGAACACCTTTAGTGAAATATCTGTTTAAATCACAGGCCCATTCTTATCAGATTGTTTATTGCGTATATTGGGTTGTTCGCTTTCTTACTGTAGAGTTTTAAAAATAGACTCTTTAATCTCCAAATATTTTTTTCATTGACGTATAGTTAATTTATAATGTGTTAGTTTCAGGTATACAGCATAGTGATTCAGTTATATAATCTTTTTCAGATTCTTTTCCCTTATAGGTTATTACAAAATGTTGGGTAGTGTTCCCAGTGCTATACAGTAGGTCCTTGTTGGTTATCTATTTTACATACAGTAGTGTGTATCTGTTAATAATTTTTGATTTACAGAAAGATTGTCATAGAGTACCTAGAGTCCCCCAATATACCCTCATCCAATTCTCTCTGTCCTGAATGCTAACAGCCTCCACTGCTAGGGTGTATTTGTCAACACTAAGAAATGACGTTGGTACATCACAATTAAACACCAGACATGAATCTGGCCTCTCCCTGGGACCCCCGCCTCCCAGCCGCCACCCCTTAAAGGCTGTGCTCGGTTTTAACTACACCCGGATGCCTGGAGAGGCTCCATTAGGGCATCAGATTCCACCAGGTTTTTAAATTAATGTCCTCCCCTCCCTCCTTACCATTCAAGGATCCCATATAGGGTGTCACATGGCATTTAATGTCATGTCTCCACTGTTTCTTCTCGTCTATGGCCATCTCTCAACCTTTGCTTACCCTTTAAGACGTTGACAATCTTGAGTACTGCCCAGGTATCAGTAATTTTTATCAACATGGGGAAGCAGATAGAAGCCACCTTAGATGTAATTTGTCGTAGATCCAGCATTGAAGATAGAAGAAGAACTCTTCGAAGACACTGAATATCTCCTTTTGTCTCTATTTAGTGTGTCGTCAGGGGACTCGCTATACCTTGAATGAATGAATGAATGAGTGAACGGTCTAATGCCTATAATATCGTGTAGTAGAGAAAAATATAGCTAATATGATGTACAGTGCTGTCTGTAATCACTCTACCTGAAAACTAAACTGACGGCCCATAAATATTCTTGGCGATCCTGTTTTTTACCTGCGTCTTACCTGCGTCTGACCTGATTTCATTCACCCTATGAATTGACCTCTGGTGGGTGAACCCTCTGCTTCTGTCCCCCCATCCTTTCTTGGTGGTGTTCCGTGTTTTACTGTACGTACAGGAACTAAAACTTCTGTTCGCCTCGCTGAAGGCTCTTTTGACTTTAATTCAGCGGAATGCACCTCTTTTGGTCTGGGTTCAGCTTCCAGCCTGAAGTGGGTTTTGTTGTCGTCGTTGTGTTTTGTTTTCTACCCTGCTCTTTGCTGCCCCCAGGGGAGCATTTCTCCACCAGCCCTTTATCTGCTCTCTCTGGTTCAGGCCCCTCCTGCAGCATGCACCGTTTCCGTTATCCAGGTCCACCATCGGACATCTGTGTGGGGCACACGACACAGAGAACAAAATACCTATGACAGACACATTCATGTGGTTTGGAGAGAAACAGTCAATACCAGCATGTCGTTTCAGCACCCCAGGTAGAACGCTTATGATGCCCTAATGGAGCCTCTCCAGGCATCCGCGTGTAGTTCAAACAGAGCACAGCCTTTAAGGGGTGGCGGTTGGGAGGCGGGGGTCCCAGGGAGAGGCCAGATTTTAAGGAAGAATCTGAGTGCCTGCGTGCAACCGAGGTCAGTTCTCAGCGCTCAAATCAACACCGCCACCTGCTGGCCGCCCTATGGAACTGCACGCGCCATCGAGCTGTCCCGGGGATATTTTGCAGAGGTGCCTTGAGCGTCAGCAAAGCTATTTCTGTCACAGCGCCTATGAACACGCAGCACTGCTCTCAGATGAAGTCTCGTGCGCCATGCGTGCAGTAAACATACTCCCTGCAAAAGACATCCTGGGTGACAGTGAATCTGACCTTCCTGGTTGGGGATGCAGACACATTCTTGGACATTTCTGTGTATGAGAATCCCCTGGCACTTTTCAAATATTCCATTGCCAAGGGTGCATTTCAGAGCAATTCAATAAGTTGCTGAGGGTGGTACTTAGCATTCCGTAGTTTTAAAAAGTTTTCTGGTGATTCCAGTGGGCGGCTAAGCTCACAGGGTACAACATCTAGGTTCTGCGTGGCTCAGCTGAGAAGGTTGTCCATTTGGAACTATGAACTACGTAGTTGCCATAGCACGGTTGTTATTGAAAGCAGCGTTGGAAACCTCACTGCATTAGGATCTAGGCAACAACATTCCTAGTTTTGCTTCTGTGAATGACAGCTGCTTGCTGTGGGGCAAACCACCCTTAGTTGGGTCATTTCCCCCTTTGTTTAAGGGGTTATGGGCTGTGTGCCCTCTAAGGGATTAGTGACTTAAAATTCTGCTCATCTCTGTCAGCTGCAGAATAATTATGGCAGATTCAGTGAGAGCAGAAAGGCAAGTTGGGCTGTGCCTTGGCCCTCAGGAGGTGTGGTTCAGAGCTCCTGCTTCACTGGCAATAATCGTACGTTATGACATGTAGAGTTAAATATTAATAATTTATGGCAGAGAATTTGCTAAGTAAATCATGCTCATTGGACCAACTTAACTTCATTTAAAAAAAAAAAAAATACCAGTAGAGTTCACTGAACATCAAAAGCTCCCAGAACTTTCTTGCTAACTAAAAACACTTCTGATAGAATAGCATAAAGTTCACCGGGTCAGGTAATCTTATGTTTGTTTGAGCTGTGAATTCTAAAATGAACATAAAATTACCTGACCCAGTTCTTAAAATGTACAGAGAAAATAACAAAGGAAGGACAAAAAAATTAAATGAAATACCCAACAGCTATGTACCAGTGCCGGAATATAAAAGTCAATGCTCAGACTGTCTTGCGTGGGTATAAAATAGGGGACGTTAAATGAGAGCGTTTTTAGCCTGATCCTATTACTTGTGAGCTGCAAGATCCCGGACAATTGTCTCATGCTGCCCGATACCCAGATCTTTCCAGCATAAAGCCATACCAGTGCAAAGGAGTTTAAGGGCAGATTAAATGAAATAATACACGGTGAAAGTACCTTTAAGTCTGTAACGTGCTGTAAAGTACTACTGACACGTGAAATCACTACATCAAGCATACCGGAGGGTGGGATTTACACAGTCTCCAGTAAATACTTACCCGGCACCTCAAACATCCAACAAACAGCGTTTATCAAATACGAACAAGGGACTTTGTAGTCCCTTACAAAGCGTATTATGTAGATTAAACCCATACGTCTGTTACAAGAAAGACTGGTGTCCATCCGACATCCTATCCCATCAGTGGGTACTGGACAGACAGGAAAACATTGTTCAATTAAAACTTAACTATAAAAAGTTGAAATTTGATATGTGCCTCTCTGTAAGACGTTATAATACCCGTGATAAGGTTAGCAATCTTCCCCCCCCCCGCCCCCATAGGGAAACACTCCTCTGTAAAATCCTGAAATTTTCTTCTAGGTCCCCAAAAGGGGTCATTCCTGCTTCAAATGCCCTACTCAGTGAGTCAGCATTTTACTGTGCTCAGATGTTTGCACATGTCTCACCGTGTTCTTGCAGGCTGTGCTCTCGCTGTGTAAATCATGGCAAAGCAGGTTTCCAAAGGGAAGAGCTCACCTTCGATTTCAACAGCATAATATATTTGAACTGTCTCTACTTAATCACCAGATATCGGAGGGAGAAAAGAAGAGGGATAAGCACATTCTGACCCTTAGTGAGCCTGGCAGAAGAAAGCAACGCTCTTTATCTTTTGCGTTCAAGTGGGGTTTGCAGTAAAAGTTATAGCTCTTTTCAACGGGTGAGGGAAAAAAATTCCAATGGAATTTCTCTCACAGGCAGAGGTATGATGAAGTATCCCTTCCGGGCATCGTTTCTTTTTTTCTGGAACGAACTGAAATGTATGATTCTCCCTCGAAGGGACTTTGGAAAAATATAAAGCTAAAATGCTGCACTTCCCGCTACTCACAATTAAATGATGAAACTCAGCCCAGTCAACTACATTTGGGTTGACTGAAATCATTGACATTAATTTTGTTAATCTCTGGCACAAGATAATGAATCTCAACGCACGTCATTATAAAGGCAGTGCGATCCGGTCTCCTGTTCACAGAAAACCCAGGAACTACAAACCATAAGCTACATGTGGGTATTTTGAGCAGACAAATCAGGAATCTAATTTCACATCTGAGCTTATCAACCAGCTTCTTTCACATTCTTGGAAGGTGCGGGGAGACTGCAAAGCAAAAGGTTTCTTCTTGCTGATGAATTGGCTTTGGAAGAGTTTTACCGGCTAGGTGGTCACTCTCTGGTTTTGGTCTATTTTTAACTGAAGTAGAGTTGATCTACAACATTATATAAGTTACAGGTGTACAATATAGTGATTCACAATTTTTAAAAGTTACACTCCATTTATAGTTATTATAAAATACTTTCTCTATTCCCTGTTCTGTACAATATATCCTGTGGCTTATTTATTTTATACATGTTAGTTTATACCTCTTAATCTCCTCCCCCATCTTGCCCCTCCTGCCACCCCCAACTTACAAGAAGCCACTAGTTTGTTCTCTGTGTCTGAGT
Organism: Delphinus delphis; assembly: GCF_949987515.2. Taxonomy (NCBI): domain Eukaryota; kingdom Metazoa; phylum Chordata; class Mammalia; order Artiodactyla; family Delphinidae; genus Delphinus; species Delphinus delphis. Next base: position 123,820,708 of record NC_082704.1, read on the forward strand.
CTGCTGCTTTTTTGTTATATTCGCTAGTTTGTTGTATTTTTTAGATTCCCCATATAAGTGATATCATATGATATTTGTCTTTCTCTGTCTGGTTTAGTATGATAATCTCTAGTTGCATACGTGTTGCTGCAAATGGCATGAATGCATTCTTTTTGACGGCTGAGTAATATTCCATCGTACACATGTATGACATCTTCTTTATCCATTCCTCTGTCAGTGGATACTTGTGTTGTTTCCACATCTTGGCTATTGTATATAGTGCTGCTATGAACATTGGGGTGCATGTATCTTTTCTAATTAGAATTTTCATCTTTTCTGTATATATGTCCAGGAGTGGGATTGCTGGGTCCTAGGGTAGCTCTATTTTTAGTTTTTTAAGGAACCTCCGTACTGTTTTCCACAGTGGCTGCACCAATTTACATTCCTACCAACAGTGCAGGAGGTTCCCTTTTCTCCACACCCTCTCCAGCATTTACTGTTTGTAGATCTTTTGATGATGGCCATTCTGACTGGTGTGAGGTGATACCTCATTGTAGTATTGATTTGCATTTCTCTAATAATTAATGATGTTGAGCATCTTTTCCTGTGTCTGTTGGCCATCTGTATGTCTTCTTTGGGAAAATGTCTGTTCAGGTCCTCTGCCCGTTTTTTTTTTTTTTTTTAATTAATTTATTTATTTTGGGCTGTGCTGGGTCTTCGTTTCTGTGTGAGGGCTTTCTCTAGTTGTGGCAAGCAGGGGCCACTCTTCATCGCGGTGCGCAGACCTCTCACTATCGCGGCCTCTCTTGTTGTGGAGCACAGGCTCCAGACGTGCAGGCTCAGTAGTTGTGGCTCACGGGCCCAGTTGCTCCGCGGCATGTGGGACCCTTCCAGACCAGGGTGCGAACCCGTGTCCCCTGCATTGGCAGACAGATTCTCAACCACTGCGCCACCAGGGAAGCCCCCGTATGCCCGTTTTTTAATCAGGTCGTTTGGTTGTTTGTGTTTTTTGTTGTTTGTTTGTTTGTTTTTGATGTTGAGTTGTATGAGCTGTTTATATTTTGAATATTAACCCCATATTGGTCATATCATGTAGCTGAAAACCACCAGTGACACATACAGTTGAAAAATTTGGGTTTCATACTTGGTACAGAAAGAGACAACTCAGCATGGGTGTCATAGACTTTAAAAAGGCCCTCACAAAGATGGCAGTTCCAAATCCCCAGAATTTCTTCATAGTCCCTTATTCTGCAAAAAGGACTCTGCCAATGTGACCAAGGCCCTTGAGATGGGAAAGTGATTCTCTAATATCCAGGGGGGCCCAATGTCATTGCAGGGGTTCTTATGAGACGGAGGCAAAAAGAGATTTGCACACACACAGGGGAAAAGGAGAAATGATGACAGTACAGAGAGACATTTGAAGGTTCTGCAGATTTGAAGATGGGAGGGATGTGGCCACAAGCCCAGGGACGCCTGGAGCCCCCAGAAGCTGAAAGAGGCGGGAAGGACCCTCCCCTGGAGCCTCTGGAGGGAGCGCGGTCCTGGGACACCTTGAGCTCAGAACAGGACCTTATTTGGAAACAGGGTTTTTGCAGATGTTATGAAGTGAAGGGTCTGAGATGAGGTCCTCCTGGATGAGGGTGGCCCTGCATCCGATGACAGGGTCCTTGTAAGAGACAGAAGAGGAGAGACCCAGACACAGAGGAGAAGCCCCGGGAAGACAAAGGCAGAGACGGGAGGGATGCGGCCACGAGCCCAGGGTTGCCTGGAGCCCCCAGAAGCTGGAAGAGGCGGGAAGGAGCCTTCCCTGGAGCCTCTGGAGGGCGCTCAGCCCTGCCCACACCTTGATTCCAGAACTGTAAGAAGATATATTCCTATTGTATTAGGTCAACAGCATTGTAACTTTTTGAAAAGTAGCCTCGGGAAGCTTTAATACACCATGGAAGTCTGTTCTGGCTACATGTGAGGTAGACTGGAAGAGCTGTTATAGTTTATTTTTTTTTTAGTCTCTCTCTCCTTGTGATAAAATACACGTAACATAAATTTTACCATTGTACCCATTTTAAAATAGACGATTCAGTGCCATTTAGTATGTTTGCTATGCTGTGTGCTACGACCTCTATATGCTTCCAGCTATTTTCAACCCCAAAGGAGATCCTGTACCGCTAGCAGTCCCTTCCCGTTCCCATCCCTCACCTCCTTGTAACCACCAATCTGCTTTCCATCTCTATGGATTTACTGCTTCTGGACACTTCATATGAATGGCAGCAAACAATACGTGACCTTTTTAGGGCTTCTTTCTCGTGCCATAGTGATTTTAAGGTCCATCCATACCGCTTCCCACCTGTAGCCTCAAAGAAGAAAGAGTGAGAGAGAGAAGAAAAGAAGGAAAGGAGAGGAGAATAGAAAAGAGGGGGAGACATAAATTAGGAGGTTGGGATTAACATCACACTACTATATATAAAATAGGTAAACCGCAAGGACCTACTGTAGAGCACAGGGAACGATATTCAATATATACAACTGTATTGTAATAACCTATAATGGAAAAGAATCTGAAAAGAATATATGTATAACTGAATCACTCTGCTGTATACTTGAAACTAATACAACATGGTAAATTAACTCTACCTCAATTTAAACCAAAAAAAAGTAAAAGAAAAGGAAAAAGCACAGCACAGGTGCTGGCAAGACTATGGAGAGATGGAAACCCTCAGACACTGCCGATGGGAGCGGAAAACAGTAGAGCTCTTGTGGAAAACAGTTCGACGGCTCCTCTGTAAGATAAGCATAGCGTTACCATATGAGCCCAGCAGTCTCCTTTCTTTTCTACTTGTTTTTCCTGGGAACCCTTCCTCACAAATCTCTTTCCTAGGAACCTTTGCTCCTGGATAGGTTTTTAGAGAACCAGAAAGAAGGCGAGTGCAACGCACCTACTGAATCCTGCAGGAAAAAAATCGTGTTGCTTGTTGTCAGAAATCCCCAGTAAATGGCACAGCTAAAGAATTCCAACTACGCTCTTCTAGAAATTTCCAAGAGAAAACACAAAACAGTAGACTGTTATAGGTCAGATCCCTGCCATATAGACACCTAAAAAGCAGGTTACATAACATCATCTTTTCCTAGAGAAGATCTCCCCCCTTCCATGGCAGTTACCAGATGGGATGCTTATTTCTCATTGACCTGGCTAAGCCCCCCTTCATTTTCCAGTTTTAGTAGAAATTTCTGCTGCCATCCAAGTCTTTTTCCTGATGCAAATGGAATTTCTTCAGTGTCGTCACGTGCTTGCTGCAGGTATTTTGAAAGCTCTTGACACATCCTCGTGACACAAGAATTTGAACGATTCATAAGAAACAGTGTTAAGTGAGCAGAACGCAAATAAAATAGCACATACTTATGATCCGAAATAGTTACATGATTTCTTTCTGTACATAGAAGGGAGGAAGGAGTAGAAGGCAAATAGTGAAAGCCCTGATCTCCACATGGTAGGTGCATAGATGTTTGCTTTCTTGTTCAACATCCTCTCATCTTGATAGATATTCAAGTTGAGAATACTAGACATGTGATTTGGGTCTCAGCTCCCTGTGGCTATTATCTGTGACTGGAAAAGCAAATCCAGAAAGACTGCTTTGCCACTATGGAGAACACCGTGGAGGTTCCTCAAAAAACTGAAAATATATAGAGCTACCATAGGACCCAGCAATCCCACTCCTGGGCATAATTCCAGAAAAGATAAAGATCTAATTTGAAAAGATACATGCACCCCAATGTTCATAGCAGCACTATTTATAATAGCCAAGACAAGGAAGCTACCTAAGTGCCTGTCAGCAGACGATTGTCTTACAAAGTGGTGTATGCACACAATAGAATATTACTCAGCCGTGAAAAAGAATCGAATAAAGCCATTTGCAGCAACATGGATGGACCTGGAGATGATCATACTGAGTGAAGTCAGGCAGGCAGAGAAAGACGAATATCCTAGGCTCTCACTTATCTGTGGAATCTAAAAATAATACAAATGAACTTATGTACAAACAGACTCACTGACAGAAAACAAACTTGTGCTTACCAAAGGGGAAGGTGGGGGGAGTAAATTAGGAGTTTGGGATTAACAGATACAAACTACTATATGTAAAAGAGATGAACAACAAGGGCCTACTGTATAGTACAGGACACTATATTCAATATCTTGTAATAACCTATAATGGAAAAGAATATGAAAAAAATATATATGTATAATAGAATCACTTTGCTGTACACCTGAAACTAACACAACATTATAAATCAACTATAGTTCAATAAAAAAAACTATTTTCATTTAAAAAATCCAAAATCCTCCCCCAAAAGACTGCATTGTTTTCAGTTTCATTGGAGGGTCATATATGTCCCAGGTCTTGATAAACATACAGGGTTTTGTTTAGAGCTTGGACCACAAGCGAACATAGAAAATCACAGTTATTTCCAGAGAAAGATGCCAGAATTCAAAGGTACCTGGAAGTATCATGTTGGGGAAATTTTAGTAAGAACTGGCAAGTCTTAACATGGAGCAAAGAAGAAAAATTTGAAATAAAAACTTCCTTAAAATACGTAATAGAATTGAACACGAATCTGCCCTTAGATATTCCATGTGAGTGCTCTTAAAATAACATGTAGGGGGACTTCTCTGGTGGCGCAGTGGTTGAGAATCTGCCTGCCGATGCAGGGGACACGGGTTCGAGCCCTGGTCCGGGAAGATGCCACATGCCACAGAGCAACTGAGCCCGTGCCCACAACCACTGAGCCTGTGCTGTAGAACCCGCGAGCCACAAATACTGAGCCGATGCGCAGCAACTACTGAAGCCCGCACGCTTTAGGGCCCGCATGCTGCAACTACTGAGCCTGCGCTCTAGAGCCCGTGACCCACAACTGCTGAGCCTGCGAGCCACAACTGCTGAAGCCCGCTCACCTAGAGCCCGTGCTCTGCAACAAGAGAAGCCACTGCAGTAAGAAGCCCACGCACTGCAACAAAGAGTAGCCCCCCGCTCGCTGCCACTAGAGAAAGCCCGTGCACAGCAACGAAGACCCAACGCAGCCAAAAATAAATAAACTTTAAAAAATCCATCAATCAAAAAAAAAGAAAAACAAAACATACTGATATCCTTGTGATGAAGGTGCCTTGCTTTGGACTAATTCCCACATTGCAGATTTTTATTTAGCAACATGTCTCTTCTATTCAAAGTGCTGATTTATGACAAATCTGAATGAATGAATAAATAAATAAATAGACAATACATGTAAGGATGAAATTAGGGCTGCGAAGGAAGGGAGGTTTGGAAAAGAATGACCACGTCTTTGAGATGTTGTGGGAATCCTTGGGAATGTTTGAATCCCTGAGCTCACTGGCAAAACCGTTCACTGAACCACTAATTAAAGCCAGGACGATCAAGTTCACATTTCCCGAAGTCTGCGTTCTTCACGGTAGAAAGTCTTCCAGTGACTTTAAACAGGCATTGACTTATTCACATGTGGCCATTAATTTGTAGCATTGGTGAGAGCTTTGGAAATGGATGTGGACATTTCAAAACTCGAAGTGACCCAGACAGGGGATACAACCGTCCAGGCCACAAGACTGTCCCCATAAAAAGCACAAGCTAGCCATGGATACCCCTGTTCACAGCAATTAATACATATAAAATTGTATATCATCATCTGTCATAATATATATGTCACCTTCACCCCTGAGGATACCAGATGGCTGAAGTTCAGCTTTCAGCTTTTCATTTCATTTTCAGACCTTAGTCCCCATGTCTGGCATAATTTAGCCCCCCTCAGGACCCCAACTCGAGTTCACATCCTAGTACATAGGACTCAGGACTGGAGTGGTATTGAAAGATAGTATTTCGGGAAACTACTCCCATAGATAGGCAAATTCAACTATACATCAATAGAAGGGGAAAAGATAGCAAAGCTAATGTCACTAAGAGTCTTTAGATATTAATAATCATATTTATTTCAACTATGGTATATGGGAAATATATGTAATCCAGCTAATGGGCATCAAAAATGTTCGTGAAGATGTGTAGTGATTCTTACAGGTGCGCTGTCAAATAAAACTGACGGAGGTCACGGGCTTGTAGATTTCTTTGAACATGGACGTGAGGACACAAGCCATTGTATTTTCCAGTGCGATTTGCCCATCAAGATTCTACTTCTCTTTAACTTAAAATAAGACGCTACATTCCGTTCAGGGGAAAAATCAATGAAGAAACGTTCAGCAATTTGAAAAGATCAAGGATGTATCGAAAGTACAAAAGAGACTGCATTTTAAAAATAATGGGCTTATGAATCCATCAGGGAGGTTTGACTAGCAAGAATCAACCATTCTAGGGAGAAACAATTTTTGTTTTGTGCCAGTAAGAATTGGAATACAGGACGAGAGATGTAGGAATACAGGATAAGAAATGTTACTACCATAAAGTAGATTTAGAATAAACATATTACTAATTAAAATAAAACATTCATTGTAACAGATATTAATCACCTGCTAGTTGCCATAAAATGGCAATAAAATATATATAAATATAAATCTCATGTATTCTTAAGGAAATAATAACAAAGTGAGAAAATCAGCTGCAGCGGTCGAGGGCATTTTAAAGGCTATCAGAGTTTACTTTGCTTTATTAATAGGATTGTTACAGAGAAATATAACCTTCATCCATCAGCCCGTCAGTCACATGATGTGACCTGATCGTCTGTTACAGTACATAAAACTCAGACAGTGTTTAATAAATACTGCATTTAATCACAAATATCGCCCAGAGTTGGTGAGTCAATAGAAAAGTGATTCGGGAACTGAATAATGCAGATTTTGTTTGATTTTTAGGCAGAGTCCCTACAAATGTAAGGGATGGGGGTGTGTGAACAAAGGGCAGGTGAGCGGACTTTTATATCCCAGTGTGTTGAAGTTTTGTTGGACTCGCAATACTGATGAAAAGCCGAACGATACAAGGTGACGACCAGACATTGGGATGACAGGAGTGGAAGGCATGGAGTGATACAACTTTTCTGATGGCGATCTAGGGTATGACCATGGCAGAGAGTCAATGAAAGCAAGGTCCTTGAGGCTAAGGGGAAAAACGCATGGGTATCAGCAAAAATAAAGGCAAAGGCCATGTTGGATGTGAGGACAGCAAGCCAGAAGTTAACATATAGCCAAGGAATTGGAGACAGAGACCTGGGTGTTGGTAGATGATTGTGCAAGGATGATGGTGAGCCTGGTCTGCAGGTAGATGATTTATGAAGGATGATTCTGAGACCTGGTCTGTAGGGAGATGATTCTACAAGGGTGACGGTGAACAATTCAGGTTGTGGTGCTTAACGTTCAGAATTGGGTGTTTTCAGGTGGAGAAATGAAGAATAGTCAGGCAGGATCTCACAGGAACAAAGAGGACACATCCCCTCCTCATGGCTGGATAGAATGAGGGATGAGAAGAAAAATAAATACATGTCTTTTTAAGCTGCACGAAAGCATCCGTAGACGTACAGCAGGCGTTTGTAGGAAACTGGTCCTTTCTCCTCCGGATGGAGCCTGGATGGCAGAAGGGACATTGTTGTAGTAGGAACAGGATGGCAGTGACATTTATTGGCAGTCGTAGTTCTGGAAATATCACAAAAATAGAATTTATATATTTATGAATAACAGGTGTCAGGCATTGGTCATTTGTGGGCTGTGTGTTTGAACACTGGAATTACCATCAAGAAAAGAAATTTGAACTCTGTTCTTTTCTTGACATTTTACAAGCCTCATGGAAATAAAAGCTTTCAAACGTAGATGATAGATAGCTTACCTATGTAGACATCCTACATACATGATATATATATGTATAGCTACATAGATAGCCATAATGGATATATAGTGCATATCATATATGTGTGTGTATGAATATATGTATCTCTTTATATAGAGAACTTACGTAGAGTACGGAGGGAACCAGATGCCTGAGTTCTGTCCATGTGGTGGTCATGACCATGATAGGAAAAATATATCTCTATGTATAAAGCCAGTTAGAATTCGGGGTATATATCCACGTGCAGCTGCCATTTATTCCAGCCAATACAGTGCTTTTCTCTGTGTTCGAAAAATGTACTAATCTAGTAACGTTCTGGGTCCTTTTATATGTATTTCATTAATTTTAAGTAACTTCTCAGAAGTTAAGGTACAATCGGATTGAATTTTATAAATCCATCCTCATACAAAGGATCATTGTTTTTCTCCGAATTACTTTGTAGTAGCCACATGGCTTCTTAGCATCCAGAAATCAATCTTATTCTTAAAACATCGACTGTGTTTGCGATATTTGCCATGGCCGTAGTTGATTTCACCGCCCTAAGTAAGTTACATCTCGATTGTGGTAGAGGAAAACAAGGTTTGTAAAGCACATCTGGGGATTCTCTGCTAAGTCTTGAACAATGGATTAAAGACAAAACGTAATGAAATCTACAAGCCCAGGTTTAGAATCTCCAATATGCATGTCAGCAAATTCATTTAACAAGTTTATTTTCTTTAGCGCTATATAATCTGATGATATACTGACTTCTGACCTAAAAGCCAATTCTTGGGCAGGGAAATGGATCAAGTGAATATGTTACTTAACTAAACATCCACTGATGAGATGAATAACAAAAACCAATTTAAAATGGGAAGTTCACATATATTCAAATGCCCAGAAGATTAAAAAAAGGAATTACGCATTTAAAGGTGTTTTATGGGATAATTATTTTCGAAAGTTTTATTTCTCTCCTGCCCTATTTTAATGAGGAAATAACTTCTGTCCTTGAAACTTGGTGTTTCGTGAATATGCTTCAACTCTTAACTACTGAGAACTCCTTCAACTGAGAATTCTATGAACTATAGTTGAAATCACGTATTCAAACAGAGCAACCACTAATTCTTTTCGTTGTTTGTATTGACCTTGCTTTTCCAAGAAAAATACGCTTCCGTAGAATGCACAGAATAATCTCTCCTTAACTATAGAAGACTCGGATTTCATTTGTCCAGTAATCTTGATAAACAGAACATAATTTGCCTTTCAAAAGGGGAAGCTTCGTTATGGTTCCTTTTGGTAGTGTTAGAAAGCCTCACGTTGCCTTCTATCTGAGGGCAAAGGTCGACATGCAAGTAAGCCATAATTGCTGTCCTTGAGAATGTAATTATTCACTTGGATGTTTTGGGCCACCTCTGAAAGCAGGTAACAGCACGGGCAGTCTTCAGGAGAATCAACAAAAATTTATGGTGTAGTAAACTTGGACTTGACATTTTTTCAGTGTAACTAATCAGACAATCATGTATCGTTCAACACTCTGACAATAGATTAGCATTCCATGAAGATGTGAGGCTAGAACACAAGGAAAGTTTCTAATCGGTGAATCATTTTGAAGAAGAGTGAACTCTGCCTTCTGCAAAAGCATACTCTAAAAAAAAAAATGTATTCTTCAGTTTAAATTATCTTACAGAGCAAGCTGACACCTTAAAAAAAAATAACCTTATGAGCAAATTATGTACCTACTCAATGATTTACAACCGTCAGTGAGAGTGTTATTCACTATTGTGATGAGTGAAAAGCATCAGGGCATCGTGTAGAAAAAATGGAGAAAAAGAAATCAGTGCATAGAGAACTAGTCATCCATTCTGCAAAATTATTTATTATATATTGCAACGGGATGAAACAGAAAGGAACTCCAAAGGCGATTATTGAGTTTGTGGGCTTTTGACACACATGCTGTGATCTTAAACAAGACAAATTTGAGAAACCTCTGTCTTGAAAATATATATTCAATATACTTTGAATTTTTACAGATGGTAAGGTGGTCGGTTAGATATGCCATTAATTAGAGATGTGTGTTTGCAGTAGTAGCCTGTGAAGTATGACTTACATATTCCAAGGAATTCTACAGTGCTGGGCGAAATTAAACATTGGTGTACAGTTATTCTTAGATTAAGTATTTGACCATGTGCATTTATTATAAATAGCATAGAACACATCAGGTATCTATATTCGAATTTTTAAAAATTAAAAGGCTTAGACCCGCAAAGCCATAATCTTAACTTATTACTGTTTGCTAACAATTGTAATCAAGTGTTAAACCTTCAAAGTTCAAGAAATCAATAATTCATGATATGTTTTGCCCATTTGGAAAACAGTTGGACTGTATCAAATTGAAATGTGTACTAATCACATGATCCTGTAATTCCACTCACAGGTATCTATCAGAGACACGAAAACGTGTCCACACAAAGACTTGAACTTGAATCCATAATATCTTTATTTAAAATAGAAAAGAAAAACTGGAAACACCATATATTTATCAAATTCTGAATGGATCCACTTCTGTTTACCCATTCGTACAGTGAATAGTATTCATCAGTCAAAAGGAACAAAGCATTTATACATGCAGCAACATAGATGCATTTCAAAAAACTCTGTGCGAAGTGAAGGAATCCAGACCGCAAGAGCCATTTATATGAAATTCTAGAAAAGACAAAGCCAGGGCCACAGTGAATGAATCCATGCTTGCCTGGGGCTGGGAGTAAGAAAGTCGGGCTGCAAAGGGGATGGAGAAGCTTGTGAGGATGTTCACAGGGGGTTATATCTTGAGCGTGGCAGGGATTACACAAAATAATACAGTCGACAAAACTCACAGACTTTACACTTCAAAAAGATGGGTGTTACTGTATGTAAATTGTACCTCAATAGCGCTGGGAAATACGTTTGACACTAAACTTCCATGGTTAACTTTGTGTATTCTCTCTCTCTCTCTACCTATCTAATCATCTATCGTTGATCTGTCTGTCATTTATCTCTGTATCTATCAATATTAGCTAGCTAGCTAGCTAGCTGTCATCTCTCTCTCTGTAACTGCATATCTATGTCTGTCTATCTACTGTCTTACCTATCTGTCTATCTATCTATCACTGTTCAGTTGAATGTCATGATACATAAAAGGATTCTGCTTTACCCTCATACCAGAGAGATCCAGGCAGTTTTCGGGCAAGAGCCTGGGCAGTCTTGACTCTGACCTTTATCTATGTAAAACTTCCCAGAGCAAATACACTAAGTCACCTCCTTGACTTGACCAGTTAGTTGCTTGCGTGTTCTCTGAAACGTCTCTTCATATAATAGACTTCAAGGAAGGACTGAGGCTCCTGACATACACGCCTGGAGTATTCATGACGACCTGTTTTCCAGAGAGGACGTATCTCCTTCACCTCGTGATTCTTAACCAGATACGAGCCTTGCCACTGAGCTCTGCAATGCACATATTTATCCAGTGTACCTTACTTCTCTTTTATACATGAAGAAAGATGCTCGAGGAACCTGAGGTACATGCCCACCATCACTTAGCTAGCGATAGTCAGGACCCCTTTGAATTAAACCACTGTGCCTTCCCCAACGCGATAAGCTGAGATGTAAAACTGCACGCGTGACATAACCCACAGATGCAGCAAAATGCATTCAAGGTGTCCATTTCACGCCTCTATCTGCCTCCTGCTAGCCAACATTTTATTCAGTGAGAGACCATGGTTGATATTTATTTGCAGCCTGTCCTCTTCAAAAATGCACTGTGTTTCCATCTAGAGTATGAAAAAAAAACGCTATTAAAAATGGATGCTATCTTAGACTAAAATTTTGTTCCTCACTCAAGGTCTGCTGGTCTTACCATACCTGTCTAGGTGTGTGGAGTTGTTTTTATTTTTTGTAATGCACAGGTTTTACTGATTGCTTCTGAAGCTTGCTGGTATGAAACTGCATTTCTACAGAAAATCAGGGATAAAATCCATTTTCTCTAAATTTTTATCACCACCCAAATTCTGTCCAGGGGTTCTGAATTAAACTGTACAGGTAGGACATAAACCTGAGATATGATTTGTATAGGGATATATTAGATACATTTCAATAAAAGTAATCACTGTTTAATTATTCCACATTGATCTACTTCTTCCCACAAATAGGATTTTAACGGGCAAGCAGATTTAATCAAATATTGATCAAAACTTTAATTGATTCTCTTAATTAAGGCAAAGGCTTTTTGTACATTCTAATAGACCTTGAGGTCATTCCTCAAAATCTTTCAAGCACCCATCTTTCATTTTAACCTGAAATTTAACTATTGGTATTTAGTAGGAAGGGATTATGTTGTGTTAATAGGCAAATAATTCAATGGGCAGATGTTTAAAATTAATATTGCTATTCATTAATTCATAACATCACTATTTTTGAAATAAATTTATTTATTTTTGGCTGCATTGAGTCTTCGTTGTTGCGCGCGGGCTTTTCTCTAGCTGCGGCGACCAGGGGCTACTTCTGTTGCGGTGCGCGGGCTTCTCTTTGCGGTGGCTACTCGTTGCGGAGCACGGGCTCTGGGTGCACAGGCTCAGTAGTTGTGGCACGCGGGCTTCAGTAGTTGTGGCTCGCGGGCTCCAGAGCGCAGGCTCAGTAGTTGTGGCGCACGGGCTTAGCTGCTCCGTGGCATGTGGGATCTTCCCGGACCAGGGCTCGAACCCGTGTCCCCTGCATTGGCAGATGGATTCTTAACCACTGCGCCACTAGGGGAGTCCTATAATACCACTATTTAATTTATTGTCAGTAGCTTAATTCAGGGTTCAGCTGGCAGGTTCTCCAAGAGTGAATGCTGGGCAGAGTAGAAATGCTTGATGGAACCCAAAAGAAGCAGAAGCATCCTCAAAACATAAGACTGGTTTGGACTCTTCACCTAAGTATGTGTTTGAGGCTTTTCTTGGAGACGTTGCAAGGTATGACTGCACATCCTTGGGGAAAGTGATGTATTTGTCAGGTAGGCAAGGGGGATGCTACCGTAACCAACAGCCCCCCATCACGAAAGCCTAAGTCAACCCACATGTATCTCATTTGTCCACCCTCCATTAGGGGTTGACAGCTGGCAAAGAGACCATTTATCTTGGTCACTTGAGGAATTCAGGGATACAGTGATATAGCTGTAAACTCCCATAAGGTAGGTGCTGTCAGATTTCCAAAGGATTTTTCAAAAGACTAATGGTTGAAAACATTGAAGGCATTTTTTTCAGTAGCTGCTCAGATAGAAGTCTGGAGAAGCAAGGGTGTGTAAGGAAATGAACAAAAACTGACCTGTCTTTCAAGAAACAGAAGTGATGAGAGGAATTCTTCAGGGCTCCTGGTGTGTGTAAAGAGGTGGGGTTTGGGAGAACTGCGGAAACTTGAATAGATTTCATGTCCAAGTCACCAGTTTAATGGGAATTACAGTCTATTTGATTCCGTATCTTCTTCCTTTTCCCTTCTTCACTATATTCTTGATTTTAACACAACAGGATTGAGGTTATTAGCAGAGATGGGCAGTTTTTTTTTATATTAAGTATCACTTGTTAAATATTTTTGGTATATAATGGTAAGCGAAGATTGGTGCAGAAACAACATCAACTTTAGTTTTTCACTTTGTTATTTTCTGTGTTGATTGTGGTACGTTCGTTAGTTTTGTTAGAATTAGTCAACAAGAGACAGATGGGGCTTTTTTCTTCCTGTACTGGAAATGTCACTCATCAGTCGGGTGAAGCTATTGCTAATTGCATGGCAGTGGTACCGCAGTTGCCTAAGGTGTGTGGAATGTATGTTATTGTGGTATTGTCTGTGTGTGCGTGTGTGTGTGTCTGTGTGTGTGTGTGTGCGTGTCTGTGTGTGTGTGCGTGTGTGTGCGCGCGTGTGTGTCTGTGTGTGTGTGTGTGTCTGTGTGTGTGTCTGTGTGTGTGTCTCTGTGTGTGTGTGTGCGTGTGTGTGTGCGTGTGTGTGTGCGTGTGTGTGTGTGTGTCTGTGTGTGTCTGTGTGTCTGTGTCTGTGTGTCTGTGTCTGTGTGTGTGTGTCTGTGTGCGTGTCTGTGTGTGTGTCTGTGTGTGTGTGTCTGTGTGTGTGTCTGTGTGTCTGTGTCTGTGTGTGTCTGTGTGTGTGTGTCTGTGTGCGTGTGCGTGTGTGTCTCTGTGTGTGTGTGCGTGCGTGTGTTTGTGTGTGTGCGTGTGTCTGTGTGCGTGTGTGTGTCTGTGTGTGCGTGCGTGTGTGTGCGTGCGTGTCTGTGTGTGCGTGTCTGTGTGTGCGTGTGCGTGTGTGTGCGTGCGTGTGTGCGTGTCTGTGTGTGTGTCTCTGTGTGTGTGTGTCTGTGTGTGCGTGTGTGTGCGTGTCTCTGTGTGTGTGTCTGTGTGTGTGTGTATGTGTCTGTGTCTGTGGGTGTGTGTCTGTGTGTGTATGTGTCTGTGTGTGTGCGCGCGCGTATGTGTGTGCGTGTGTGTGCGTGCGTGTCTGTGTGTGCGTGTCTGTGTGTGTCTGTGTGCGTGTGTGCACGCGCGCGTGCGCATACCCAAGGCATTTATTGGAGCCACAGTGAGTGCTGGAACTCCTGTTGAAATTTACAAGACTACATTTCATAACAGAAGGGTCAAGCCTTTATTTTCAGTGTTTCTTAAAGATTCCTTTTGTATTCATTTATAAGAGGTAGCCATCCAAATAAAATTTACTCCCAAGCATAAGTAGAGAAAAAAATTCAAAGGAATAGGACGAAAATCTTTGAAATACGAGGAAAAGGGTACATTTGTCTAAATAGGTACGTGGAACGTAGTTTACTCAGGAAGTATGTCTGTTACAGCAGTTAATTTTTTTTTTATTTTTTTACTATTTTTCTTCCTCTTATACCTGAAGCTCAGAGTCTGGCAAAGGGAAAGTTAACTACCGGTCCGTAAATTATATGAACAGGAGTGATGGACACTGACCATAAGCGATGAGGTTTTCCTTCTTTTCCTGGGAGTCTTGCAAGTGAGCCTCATCTGTGTCATGCAGACCTTCAGAGCTGCAGAGTTGGTGTGTTGTGGTTGGTCGTGTGGGTGGGACATTCAGTGGCATCTGAAGAAGGTCAAAGTGTGGGAAGCTGTGCAATCGTGACGTTCTTTGAAGGTGGCTCCAGGCTGAGACGGAGATGCAGAGATAGAAATAGACAGACAGACTTGGGTATATGGAAGTACGTATTCAAGTCTAAGCGTCCGTATTGATGTGTGTCTACATCTGTGTCTGTACGTACCTTATCTACATCTGTATCATCATCTACCTCCAGGTGTCATCTGTATATACCATCCATATCTACACCTACATCTGCATCCATATAACTTATCTGTGTCATCTGCATCTACTTACGTATCATCATCTACACCTGCATCTACATCCATGTATCTGTATCTGTCTTATGTCTGTCTATATCATCTACATCTACTTGCAGTTATCTGTATCTATATAGATCTATCTATATCATCTACATCTGTATTTATGTATTTTATCTGTATCTATATTAGGTACTTCTACATCTATATCATCATGTAAATCTGCATCTATTTATTCATCTATGTATCTATGTTTGTATCTATGTATCTATCATCTACGTATCTATCATCTATCAATCTATCGTCTCTACCATCCATCTTTTCATCTATCACCTATCTATATTATCTGTCTGTATCTATCATCTATCTATCTGTCTACCTATGTATCTATCTATCTGTGTATCCATCATCTATGTATCTATCGTCTATCTATCCATCCACCCATCACCTCTATCTATCTATCTCGTCAGCATCTGCATCCCTACATCCGCATCTATATCATCTACATCTACCTGTGCATCTGTGTCATTGTCTACATGTGTACTTGCATCCATGTATCCTTGTCTCTGTCATCTTCATCTACATCTGTATCTGCGCCATTTACCATTCATGGATGAACACTGGATGTGCTAAGTGTCTATAGTGAGGTGCTGTTGCTGCCACAGGTGCAGGTTTCTGACTCTTTCCTTCTGGAGTTTATTTTTTCCCCACTTTGAGTCTTTCATAACAATTCTTCAGGTAGCGTCAACAATGAAGATATTTCCTCTAACAAGGAACTAACAAGGACCATTCATTAATAATTGTCATTGTTAATAACGTGTGTTGGGAGCGGTGCTCTGCAAACATTGGTGTGTGTGAACGCATGTCTGTGCGTGATGCATGTGTGCGTGCGCTTGTCCATCATACACTGGGACCACAAAGCATACCTAACCTTATTGCTCCTGCATCTTAGAAGATGACAGAGCATAACAGAACGGTTAGCAATACATTTAAGATGTTCATTTGGACCTCTTGTTACGATACAGCTTCTGCTTCCACGTGTCTTGGTGGGACTGTGGTCCTGATCACCTCCCAAGGCTGCCGAAGCTGTGTGGCAAGGGAAGCATGGCCCAGTGAGTACAGCCCATAGACCAACTCTGCTCCACCCGATGTCTTTGTAAATAAAGTTTTATTGACACACGGTCATGGCATTCATTTACATTTGGTCCATGGGTGCTTTCTCGCTACAGTAGCAGGGTTCAGTATTTGCAACAGAGACCGTGTGGTCTATGAAGTCAAAACATTTGTTATCTAGTGTTCACAGAAAAGTTTTAACGACCCCTGGATTAGCAGATTCATTTCTTTATTAAAGCAAGGGATGAACTTCCTTAGAGTACCTTGCATATCCTTTACACGTTCTGTTTTATTTTGTGAGGGCACAGAATGGAAGTGGAATGTTGCAAAGAGGACATTGTTTTCGCCGACAGATCAGCGTGGGTATATGTGCACGTACTCTCTTGCATGCACACACGCACACCCGTCTTTCTGTCACATCTTGGAGGAAGAATTCTATTTCCATTCTATCTCATTTTGTCTCTGTCTCTGTGCGTTTACAAGACCAGTGCACTTGAGAGTATCGAACGGCTGTTCTAGTAATAGAAGTTTTGTGATTCTACATCTTATGTCTCTGTATTGCATGCACAGTTGATATTCTTAATGCAGTGATTCTAGTATCCATAGTGTGGCTGTTTAGTTTTTGTTGACTTATTGTGACAAATGATTTTTGGTTGAAAACTCTTACTGGGTGGATCTTAATTTTTGGAATTTCTGGAGACCTAAATCGGAGAGGTATTCCTACAGCAGCAAATGTGTGATTGCTTGAGGCTAAAACAAGGGCTGCTACACACCAGTTTTTTTTTCCTCTCTCCTTTGGGCATTCCATTTCTGTTTCATGTGGCAATCCTTTGATAAGTTCTGCCGTCTTGCGCTGGTTCACAGCATAGGCTCTGAATCACACCTCTCTTAGGGGCATTTCAACTCTTAACAGCCTTGCATTTTATCTTTAGTAAGCCTCGCTGATCCCTGTTCACCGAGGTTTTTCTTTGTTCTTTAGTTTTACCACTACATTAAATCGAAGCTGTCTTTTTTTTGGTAACTGTTCTTGTTTCACGATCACCTACTCTTGTTTATCACTGTGACTCTATTAAACAAACTTAAATATAATTTTGTTCCCTTGATTAACTCTTCACTTGGATGGGGTTCTTGGCTTTTTCAGATGGATTGTTTCTTTTATGTGTTTTATTCTCAAATGCTTATTGATCCTTACATCCACATTCATCCGTTTGACTTCCACCTCTTGAATGCCTGCTTAATCAGATTAGCTGATGCCTGAGTATCCATTCATCTGATAGAGCCTCTGTTTAGTCTGCTGCCTAGGAGTGTGCATTTAGCTCTTGATAGGTTACATACTGTTTTCCACGTCAGTGGGGATGGATGTTACCCTCCAGATTCTTCATTTCTCTTAGTAGCCGCGAAGTCTTCGAGTCAATTTTCCATGCTTGCTGTTCTCACCTGGAGACAACCACTTCCAACATTGCTGACCCATCTCAGTCATCCACGGGAATGACTTTGATTGGGTATCTACGGCCCCAGATTCTCCTCGTAATAGTCCAAGCCCCCACACCCAGCATCTTATTTTCTCCTTTAGAATTGCTTTGTGCTCTGGGACTTCCCGGGTGGTGCAGTGGTGAAGAATCTGTCTGCCAATTCAGGGGACACGGGTTTGAGCTCTGGTCCGGGAAGATCCCACATGCTGCAGAGCAACTAAGCCTGTGTGCCACAGCTACTGAGCCTACGCTCTAGAGCCTGTGAGCCACAACTACTGAGCCTGCGTGCCACAACTACTGAAGCCCGCGTGCCTAGAACCCGTGCTTTGCAACAAGAGAAGCCACTGCAATGAGAAGCCCGCTCACTGCAACCAAGAGTAGCCCCCGTTCGCTGCAACTAGAGAAAGCCCGCGCACAGCAGCGAAGACCCAACACAGCCAAAAAAAAAAAAAAAAAAAAGAATTGCCTTGTGGTCTATTCCCAATGGCTGGTCCTTTACCCTTCACCTTCAGAAGTCCCTGCACTGGGTGCCTCTTCTGATGTCTCCCTTCAGTTGCTTCCTGTCTGGTGTCAGTGTTTACCCTTGTGTCTGGTCTTCTGAGAAATCCCCATACTGACTGCAGGTATTACCATATACACACATGCATGTATATATTTGTTTGTTTTAAATCATTTCTGCATCTCTACTGCAAGTAGATATAAAATGTACCACGTGCTGGGCTTCCCTGGTGGTGCAGTGGTTGAGAGTCCGCCTGCCGATGCAGGGGACACAGGTTCACGCCCCGGTCTGGGAAGATCCCACATGCCGCGGAGCGGCTGGGCCCGTGAGCCATGGCCGCTGAGCCTGCGCGTCCGGAGCCTGTGCTCCACAATGGGAGAGGCCGCAACAGTGAGAGGCCCGCGTACCGCAAAAAAAAAAATGTACCACGTGCTGAGTTTCCCATTAGGACATCTGGGTGGAACAATTCTTCATTCCTGATCTTCCTCCTGAAATTAAGAACAAATGCATTCCTGCTTGGACAGAATCAACAGTATTTAAATATAGTTATCAGGTTTGCCTCTAATCCTAGTCATATCTCCTAGGTGGAAAATCCTTTGGGATTGTTTTACATGGATGGCTCAATAACGGTGACTACTGCAACAAAATAGCTTAAAGAAATCTTTCCACCCGTTAACTGAAATACTACTACATGGCAGTTCCTTGTCTCCCCCGAAATCTCTAGGTGCCCTGTGAAGGTTGCACTTCTCAGCGCATCCAAATTAACGGGGCGTTCACAGCTTTCTGCCTGACTCATCCGTGTGCATTTATTTATTGGACCACAACAACTGCTGTTGATTTGGTGTGAAGGCGTAAGGCTTTACTGAAACAGGAGGGCAGGTCACCAACGTAAACACAAAACATTGGCACATTTTATGAGGCGGAAACAGTCTATTCCAGGCAGGTATCTTCACAGATTTAAACCAAGAGTTTCTGTCCACAGGGACTACAGTGAAATCTTTTTTTCCAAATGTTTCCTCCAAGGTTGGAGCAGAGTATCCTTGTTTATATCATCCCACTCACGTGGGGGTGTATTTCTCCTCCTCCTGTTGTGTTGTATATGTTTCTCGTTACCATTCTTGTTCTTGTTTCTTTGCCTTCTTATAGGTTGTTCTATAGTCTCTTTTACAAATATTAATGTCATTGAATTCATATTCTCCTTTGTAACAAAATCACTTGGGGGTCCCTATGGATTCACGCTTGATGGAGACCCAAGAGGTGGTACCCACAGCCGTGGATGTGTCTTCAGAAGGTTTGAGCTGGAGACCTTTAGGAGGACACGTACCTTTTATGTCTACTTCTCAGTTCTGTAGTGAGGAAATCTGAGAGGTTGCCTCCTTAGATTCTGCATGAATATAAAAATGTTATACAAAGTCAGGGACCTCTTTTTATTTAAATTTTATTAAAAAAACTTTTTTTTAGGGACCTCTTTTTAAAAGACGTACTTGGTAATTGAATGGAGCAGCTCAGGTCTTGAAGCTTCTTGACAGATGGTAAAATTACCCAGAAAATCTAGTCTCTCAGTGTTGTATCCCGGATAGCCCACAGACTTAAATTGTATGATAAAAAGACCATTTTAAATCAAAAGCACATTTTGCTGGAAATATTAATGTCATCAAGAATGGAACAAGCTTTGTCCCAGCAGTCTCTTCAGATATGTTTTTTCTTGTCTTCCATGGGTGATTTGAGACTTACACTCTTAGAACTGACTACCTCGAATTTCTGTGATGAATTTGTTCTCCCAATGAAATTTTTTTTTTTTACTTGGGGAGGATGAAGTAGAAAACAGACATATATTTACACCCTGCTTCAGATAGAGGGAGTTTTTCAACTGAATCAGGGTGTTGAGAACTAAAGAAAAGTAAGGACTGTTTTCTGTGTAAGGATTATTTTTGAAATCATTTCCAGAGTAGACAATAGAGTTGTATTCCTGACTAATTTCTTGAAATGAAGTTCTGCTGGATTTGGGGTGACGAAGCCTTAATGGAGTAGAAGCGAGCAGAAGGGAAATCTTCTGAAGTTGTGTCCCACCACGATGGTTTCCACCTGTTTTCCCACGTAAGACCAATGCTTCCTCTCTTCATGACGCAAAGTAGAGAATAGGCCTGAAATTGTAGCTTCTGTTTTCACACTCAAATTAAGATGACATTAAAAAAATTTATATATATATATGTAACAGATAAACAACAGGGTCCTACTGTAGAGCACAGGGAACTATATTCCATATCCTGTGATAAACCATCATGGAAAAGAATATGAAAAAGGATACATGTATATGTATACCTGTGTCACTTTGCTGTACAGCAGAAGTGAACACAACATTGCAAATCAACTCTACTTGAATAAAATAAATTTTTAGAAAGTGACAGTAGAGTTGCTACAGATACTGACTGTTCAGTGGAGAGGATCAACTGTTTATTCTGAAATGGATTAAAACCCAAGACCCAGAAATATTAGATCATGGCTAGAAACACTTAATACTTTGAGAAGAAGAGGATGGTATACATTTTTTCCAGCCTCCAGTAAATTTCCAAGACAACTTCTTTGTATCTAATCACATCTTACTGTATCTGCCAACATTATCCACAAGATTGTAATCCTCCTTGATAATTTGGGGGAAAAGAACAAACTGAAAGACACCCGAGAGCGCTTGTTTTTACCCTTAATTCGATAGGTTTCTGTGGAATATGTATTAGTAATTCTATAAACACTTTCCAGAATTGTCGTGGCGTTCATTAACAAGTGCACCAGGTACTTACTTCAAAATGCACCTTGTCCGATGGACATTTTCAGTAATTTCGTTTCAGGATGATTGTTTGCAAAGTGTTTCAAATTACACTCTTGTAGAAAGGAGAATCAATTTCAATTTAAAGGAACCGTTAAGAGTTGCAGGCTGTAGCAAGACCTGGTGTTCATGTAATAAATCAAAGCTCGTTTTCTGCTCAGAATGACTCGTTTATTTTGCTGCAATCTTAATGGCTGTTAGATCACAAATAGAAACGAGTGTATAATAAGATATGCCTACAGACATGTTACTTTCAATTTTAGACATTTAACAGTTTTTTGTTGTTGTTGTTTAACCAATCCCTTTCGTTACTTTCCACAAAGCTTCTCTCAGGAGCTGCCTTTAAAGGGCTCTGGGATTTTACATGCAAAGCCTGCATTTTGCAGAATTTCATGTTGCTTCTCTTGACAGTTTTAAAGCCGAAGGCATCTGAATCCTTTCCCTACCCTCTAAAAATGTTCCAAACAGTCCAGCACCTCAAATACATTATCTAGAAGTCTTTGATGGGAATGATGAACGTTTGGAAGAGTAGTGGATTGCATTCAATAGTCTCTACCATTCTCAAGACCCTTACTTGATGAGAATTACATCATTTCACCCTAAATTATTACTTCACTGTGAAAACAGAAGGCTACTGATAATATTGAGCATTAATTGAGACATCGGGGGAAAATGCAATCTTGTGTCTTGAAAGTAGAGCGTTTTGCTTCTGCCGTAGCAAATTAGGTTCTCATAATTCTGGGCATAAGTACCTTGGAACTGCATCAAAGTAAACTACAGATTGTTAGCTGCTATTTGAAACAAAAGGTTTTCCTGGGTGAATATCCCAGGTATTGTAAGATAGCGCTGAACGGCGGCAACAAAGACATGTTATGTATTCACCTTTTCTTGGAAGAATAAAGAGGAGAGAGCACAGTTAGAGGAGGTTGAGGTGTGGACGCAGGAGGCTCTTGTACCTAGAATATAAAAAAGTATTCCGTGAGCTGCAAGGAGTAGGGATTCAGCAGGTTAAGGAAATCACCGTAGGGGGGAGAGGGAAGCCGTAAAATTCTAGAAGCAAAACCAGCAGAGGCTGCAGCCTTGCAGCTCTGCAGCTGTCACCCTTGCCTGGCGAGGATGCCTCAAGGTGGCGGCAAGCGGGATTTTCCGCGTCGGCGGCTGGCGGGGAAGTTGAAGACACACAGCGGCGGGAGCTCAGCCCGCAGTTCTGTTGTTCCGGGTTCTGATGCGCCATCTACTCCGTCCTCGAAGCAACCTCTGCGTCTGGGTTGTCGGCCTCTGAGACGCATAACGACAAAGAGCCCTGAGTAGACACGTAAGGCGTTTGAAAACAGCCTTTCCCAACGTCGTCCTGGGAGGCAGAGCTCATCAGTGTCGTCTGTCTTGGCAACAGCCGGCGAGGAACCGCGGTTTGGGGGTTTCAGGGGCTGGGTTCTGCTTCTGCTGTGCCCCGTTCTGGCCTTGTGCCGTGACCGTGATGGCCCCGGAGAGTGTGGCTCGGATCTGTGTTCAGGGACTCACCACGCAGTTGCGAGCTGTGCCTCTGGTGGGGCGCTTCCAGCTTTAGGGCCTTTTGGACCTTGCCCCCCGTCCGGGACTGAGCAAAACAGGGTTCTCAGCGAGTCTTCGCAGTGGGAGACCCCGCCAAGGGGCAGTCTTGCTTCAGAACCTGCCCTGGGCCGGCTATGCCCCAGTTAGATCAGCACGTCTGTCGGGGGCGTCCTCTGTGCCATGTTGCTTCTCCCTTTCGTCCTTTGCCTTTATAGGCATCAGATCTGTGCCGTATTCTGCAGAATCTTCCTGCCCAGTTCCCCCCCAGCCTTTCGCCCTTCGGAGGTGTTCCCCCCACGTATCACTGGCCCTCGCAACTTCACCTCAGTGTACGTCTCCCGTAATATCCAACTAATCGTTAGGCAAGTTCAACCTCATTGGACCTTCATTTTTTTCCTTTGTTTAAGTAAAATCCCGTGCCTACCTTTTAAAGGTTATTTGAGATTTAAAACAGAACCACAGTACTTGTGAGATACTGTACATGCAAAAATATTAGGAAAGTGATAACAACCTAAATAAACTCATTCATTCGTCCAGTAATGAGGATGTTGTGTTAGATGCTGAAGATTCAGAAACAAAATATCAAGGAGTCTGGGAGGAAGAGGGTGTCTCTGTGACCCTGAATTTATTGCGTCTGTTATGTAATTGCTGTCATGTCTGGAGTTGGGTGTGTGAGGCAGACCAGGGGACATGTCTGCATCTTCTAATTAAAGGTGCCTTACAATCTCCTACTCTTTTTTCTCAGTTAGATGCTGTTTTTCATATTCTTCCCCAATTTTTGTTTCCCTAAATGATGGTGGAGTGTGTGTGTGTGTGTGTGTGTGTGTGTGTGTGTGTGTGTCTCCTTGGAGCTATATGATCTCATAAAGGCATAGATACAGTTCCCTTTTCATACAACAATTGAATTTAAAAACAATAAAACTTGGCACCTCAAAACCAAGAGAATTCTGTATCAGGTTCATTCATCTGCCCTAAAACATCATTCACTAGTCTCTGCATCTGACAGACAGAACGGCACACACAAAACGGGCATTAAAGTGGGCTCATGCATTTGCTAATGACAAAACAATAACCTCACACAGAGCAAAATGCCCCCTCGTGGAAAGGAAACGCGTACTACCTGGCCATTACCTGCTTCCAAAGCCTCAGTACGAATACATGCATCTATTTGAATAATGTTAAGTCACCCAATGGAGCCTGATCAAGTTTTCCAGGACTGGCACATCTGTGGAACACTCCCCTGATGGGGACTTGTGCCCGTGAGAGAGGACCTTCTCATTTCTGAGAAAGCGTCTCAATCTTGGACAGTGCACAACGTCTTTCAAACCACGGTGTGTACTCCTTGCATACCACCCACTTGCTGGAATCCGTCTCCTGAGTGGGACTCATTACCTGGTGAATAACGGAAGAGATCCTGTCCATCGAGACTTCAATATTAGTCCTATTCATGGCGGGAAATTGGGTAAGCTTTTTATTAGGATCCAGAACTTCTCCCAATTACAGTGCCCTTTCTTTCCTTTTCTTAAATTTTTTTTAAAAATAATTTTTTTTAATTTTTAAAAATTGTTTTTAATTTAAAATTATTTTCATTTTTAAATTTATTTATTTATTTATTTATTGGTGACCACACCACTGGACCACCAGGGAAGTCCCTTTTTTTAATTTTTTTTTTTTTTACCGTCTGCTTTCATTGGACCAACACTCCCCATCATTCTCCCCGAGACCTCCATCCGCCTCCCCACCCAGCTGGGGGCTGAGCCAGTCTCCTTGAATATTGAGAGCCAATTGTGGACTCTCCCAGGTGTGTGAGTCTTTGCGTGGATCTGAGGCACCCAGTGTGAACTGTGCCCGTCTCATCAGAATCCGGTTCATCTGGGAGTGCTTGTAGGAAGTTATATATTTCTGGAACAGCCCTCCCTACCCCTCCCATCACAGAACGATGTATTCTCTTGGAATAGAATGCAAGTATCAGTATTTTTTTTTTTTTTTGGCTGTGTTGGGTCTTTGTTGCTGCACGTGGGCTTTCTCTAGTTGCCGAGCAGGGGCTACTGTTCATTGCAGTGCATGGGCTTCTCATTGCAGTGGCTTCTCTTGTTGTGGAGCACGGGCTCTAGGCGCACGGGCTTCAGTAGATGTGGCATGTGGGCTCAGTAGTTGTGGCATGCGGGCTTCAGTAGTTGTGGCATGTGGGCTTGGTAGTTGTGGCACACGGGCTTCAGTAGTTGTGGCATGAGAGCTCAGTAGTTGTGGCTCTCAGGCTCTAGAGCGCAGTCTCAGTATTTGTGGTGCACGGGCTTAGTGGCTCCACGGCATGTGGGATCTTCCCAGACCAGGGCTCAAATCCGTGTCCCCTGCATCGGCGGGCGGGTTCTTAACCGCTGCGCCGCCAGGGAAGTCCCACGTATCAGTATTTTTAACTAGCTCTCAAATGGGTGGTGGTTACTCTATTTCGAAAAAATTTTGTCAGAAGCAAATGCTACATTTCCTGTCTTTAACTAGCTAGGGTGTGTGCTCCAGGCTGCTGGTGGAAGTAGCAGAGGAGATGCACTTAAAATGAGCCTGCCTGGCGTTGGTCTTGCATCTTAGGAGTCTATGATATACTCGTGATAACCCAGGGGGCTTCTAGCTGCAGTTTTCTACTTAAAACAGTTGTTCCTCTTGTAACCCCTCTGAGTAGACCACTTGTATACCTTTCACTCGCAGCTGAGGCATGAAGTATGTTCCTTGACGGAGTAGTTAAGACTTGATACAAAGATATTTGTGTGGATTTTTTTTTTTTTGCGGTACGCGGGCCTCTCACTGTTGTGGCCTCTCCCATTACGGAGCAGAGGCTCCGGACGCGCAGGCTCAGCGTCCATGGCTCACGGGCCCAGCCGCTCCGCGGGGCATGTGGGATCCTCCCGGACCAGGGCACGAACCCGGGTCCCCTGCATCGGCAGGTGGACTCTCAACCACTGCGCCACCAGGGAAGCCCTGGATATATGTTTTTAATTTTCATTGCCTTTTACAAAGAAAGGGTTGCATGCCATCTGCCATCTTGTTGGTGTTTCACAGGGTTGTACGTGCACCCAAGAGGGTAATCATCGGTTTGCTGTAGGCTCTGTCTGTGGTCAGCTTTGGGAGATCATGCTTTCCTAAGTGGGTTGACCCAATTCCTTCTTCCCGCCCAGAATGCATGAGGGATGCTGGGGATTCACATCTGAACCTTCGCTTCATCTGAGCAGATTCACTTAATTTGTCAAACTCAGGAGGGTCAAATATCACCTCAAGGCACGTGTCCCCTTCTCGTGTCCGAGGTAAAGATGGTGCTTCCCCATCTAAGGCGGTGTTCGCTGTATCATTTTTGTATAATGTTATCATCTCTTCTGTAATTTCCAGTGGATTCCTGATGACAGTGTGCTGAGACACGAGAATCCAGTATTATCCCTGCGTTTTCTCCTTCCATTCCGACGATGCTGCTTTTCCTCTCAAAATGCAACACTGTGAGAAATTGCATTTCTAGGCTTTCTAATAAAAAAAACCTTTGATACATAGGGACATGCCCGAGGAGGTCGTGGTACACTCTTATTTTATCCATGGTGGAAGAAGGCTTGTGAATCATTTCCTTAGATATTTGAAACTAAAGCTGCAAGTGCAACGGAATTTTGCTTTGCCTTGTTTCCCACAGTCTCTTTGCCAAGGTTGAGTGTTGAGCTCACTCAGCCTTAAAGAGTGAGTTGGGGGCCGTTCCATTTCCACTGTTTATTGGTTTTCGCGTGTTTTTTTTTTTTCCCCATAAAACTAGTAGTATGATCTATTCTTGAACAGCCCACGGGAGTCTTCTGGGCCTGAAGTTTTAAACTCTGTGGGAAGACTTCTAGCTTCTACTGCAGGGTCTTTAACACATGGGATTTTCCATCTTTTTACTTCTTAGTAAACCAGCCCTAAAATGATTCTTAAACTTTGCCTTGACATTTGTCTCATACGGCAAAGTCTTTGAAGGCGTGATGGTATTCTCTTCTTTTTATAATCTCTGCTTTACCTGTAGTTATGACTCCGTCTCCATTTATAATGTTGTTATTTTGTATTTCATCTGCTTATCTCTTACTGTCAGAGGTGTGCATCGTTTTCCAGTTTTTTTTTTTTTTTTCCCAAAGAACAACTCCTGGTGGTGTGGAATTTCTCAGTTGTCCTTTCCTACTCCGTATTGCTTATTTCTTCCCTTATTTATGGTATTGCTTTCCTTTTACATTCTTGGGGTCTCTGCTGTTTGGTATTCTCTTTATAGGAACATGTACGTCATCGCTTTTGAGATAGTTTATTTTTTAATTAAAAATTTTAAGAATGTAATTCCCTCCATGACCCAATTTTATATCAACATAGTATTTTGATAGGTGGTACTTCCATTATTCTTTAGTTCTCATCTTTAGAATTCTGGCGATGATGTCTTCTGTAACTCGATTATTTACCTATGCACGTTTCTATATTTTATTAAAGATGCAAGAATTCATTATCTACCTTCTTATTAATTTATAAATTAATGTCAATCAATGTTCACATAATATGAAGTAAGAGACAGAAAGTATGGTCTCTAGGATACTTTATCTTTGATCTTGGTTGAAATTTTTTATGACTTAATTATTGTAATAGTCTGTAAGTGCTTAGGAAAAAATGTAGCTTTAAATGGTCTCTGTGACACCTACACACTTTTAGACCTTCAGAATCATTTAGTACCACCTGTTATGCTTATTGCTTTGGTGGTCAAGTCCACGTAGGATTTGAAGAGTCGTATGTGGGTGTTTTCAACAGGAACTAAGGGCGTTGTGGGTCAGTTATACTTCAAAGGCAAACTCACAGAAAAAGAGTTGAGATTTATGGTTACCAGGGACAGGGGTTGGGCGGAGAGCAACTGGATAAGGGTGTAGTCAAAAGGCAGAAACTTCCAGTTACAAGACAGATAAGTACTAGGGGTGTAATGTACAACGCGATGGATGTAATTAGCCCTGCTGTTCATTTTATGTGAAAGTTGTTGAGAGTAAATCCTAAGAGTTCTCATCACAAGGAAAGAGCTTTGTTTCCGTTTCTTTACTTTTGTGTCTATACCATATGACGGACGTTCACTAAACGTGTTGTGATCGTGATTTCATGAGGTATGTGGGTCAAATCTTTGTGCTGTACACCTTGGACTGATACAGTGCTGGAAGTCAATTATGTCCCAAAAAACTGGATGAAAAAAGGAAAAAAAATAAACAGTACCTTTTCAAAGCTGCAGACTTCTTCGACCTCTCAGGGCCAACAGGAGGGCGTCAGGGCGTATAGGGGGTCAGATTCGGCAAATGCAGGCTGGGGGCCAACACCCGTGCCGTCCCCTTCCTCTTGTCATCCCCAAAGGTGCAGTCGTGAGACACATTCAATGCAGAGGGGATCCGCCCACCACCTGTCTTTCTCAGCTTCTCACAAACTCAACCTTCCCCATGCTGCTGGTCGACTGATAAAACTGCACAACCTCCAAGTTGAGAATGACGTTTCATTTGGAGGACAAAACTGAGGACCTAAGTCCGGGAGGCAGCCTCTCAGCTCTGGGGGACAGCTCCAGAGAGCTCTGGGAGGAGCCCGGATGTATAGAAGTTTTGGCAACAAAGGCCAGAATGTCAAAAGATTCCTGTTAACGAAAGAAAACCACGTATCTCAAGTTAAAGAATTTAGCACTTGGTATGCATGGGAAGATGCAGGAGTCTGGGCTCACTGAAATCATTCCTCTGATATGCATCTTAACTCTCTAGGGCCAGGATCCTGGTTTTCTCCATCCTGAATCCCCTCAGGGCAAAGCACTGGGGCAGCTGCAGTGGCTGAGGGCTCGATGGCTGCAACATCCTTTGTTCACTGTTACGGCAGGTGACACGTTTTTCACTCACCCTGCCTTTGTGTGACTCAGGAGACTAGGAGCCTCGAGAAGACAGGTGATGGAGGAGGCCACGGTGGCAGAGAAACGAAAGCAAAAGGCGGTCTCTCTTCCTCTTAGTTTGGTCTCCACACACTTTCAGGGCTACCCCAGGCTAACCCCGCCATCCACTTCTCCACACACCCCATGAACACACCAGTGGCGACGGCCCCCAGGCAGACGTGGGCTTTGGCTGTCTCTCTCTTTTCCTTCTTGTCCTTGGCGTTCTTCAGGGCTTGATCTTGGGAAAGGCAGCCAGCAGCTTCAGGAGACCACGTCCTGTTCGAACACCCACTGCTCTCTGAACATGGGATTCTCTTCTGCGGCTCTGTGCACCTGGTGTGCAGTTTATCTTCCTGGTGTGTCCACCTGCCAAAGACTCCTTAGCAGCTCTCCCAGAAAGCCCTCTTCCCTGGGGACCTAAGTGGTCCCTCCTATCTGCAGCCTCTGGGTTGATTCTGTTGCTTCGTGAAATGCACAGTATGTATTTTCATACACCACCTTCTGTTCTAGAATATAATGGCATTTAATCCCTGCCATCAGAAGATGTATTCAGAGCCTTTGTGATCTATGTTGAAATGACAGTGAAAAGCATCTCTGAAAGGGGAACCAAAACAAAACTCAACAGAAGAAAACAAGATGCCCCAATGCTCCTCCCCTGCCCATTCCATGGCAGTGATTTGGGGGGGAAATGCCCACACGAATCCACAAGCATTGTATGGTCAGAATTTAGTTGGTTTGTCACGAATAGACAGTCTGTCGCCCTGAAAGTTCAAGTGATTACTTTTCCAGACTTGAGAAAACAAACTCTCCCCTTGATGACGTGCCCTTTTCGTTTTCCAGGGACCATGTGTGTAATCAGTGGGCAAAGTTATGAGGAACTTAGATTGTTTTAACCTTTTCTTTTTCGCCCTTTCTCTGACTTTTAAACATGCTTTTTCTTTTAAAAATCTAAAGCCAGAAAACGTCATCTCCTTGAGGGAAGCCTAATAGAATCCGAACAGAGTAGAAGCACGTAATCTGATGGCCTCAGAAAAAAAAAATCATGAGTAAATTTATTTTAATATTTTTATAATGAAGAAAGAAGCCAAAGCTTAGTGACTATAAAATCCATTCCAAATCATTATTTGCAAGCCTATAGTACGAACATATGTGTAAATTATTGTGCTATCTTGCAGCCTGTAGGAGGTCATTACTATTTGAGCAGCAGTGGAACAAGATGAAGTATAAAATGACTCAGAGACAAGATTGTATATGGGAATCAGTTTTTCTTTTAATTCCAAATTTGAAGACGCTTCTTGTCGGGCTGTATCCTGCACTGTCCACCTCTGAAATTGGCCCAGTGATTTCAGAGTTGAACTCTCCAGGGGTAAGGTCTCTGTTGCCACTTTTACTGGAGAAGTCATTTACTCATTTTCATTTTTCCTGCATATAAATGTTTTTTCAGTTTTTGATTTTTATTTTATATTTGAGTATAGTTGATTTACAATGTTGTGGTAGTTTCAGGTGTACAGCAAGGTGATTCAGTTATACGTGTACCTATTCTTTTTCAAATTCTTTTCCCTTTTAGGTTATTATAGAATATTGAGCAGAGTTCCCTGTGCTGTACAGTAGGTCCTCGTTGATTATCTATCTTACATATAGTAGTGTGTATTTGTTAATCCAAACTCCTAATTTATCCCTCCCCTGCTTTCCCCTTTGGTAACCGTAAGTTTGTTTTCTTTGTCTGTGAGTCTGTTTCTGTTTTGTAAGTAAGTTCATTTGTATCCTTTTCTTAGATTTCACATGTAAGTGATATCATATGTATTTGTCTTTCTCTGTCTGACTGACTTCACTCAGTATGATCATCTCTAGGTCCATCCATGTTGCTGCAAATGGCATTATTTTGTTCTTTTTTATGGCTGAGTAATGTTCCATTGTATATATGTACCACATGTTCTTCATCCATTCATCTGTTGATGGACATTTAGGTGGCTTCCATGTCTTGACTATAGTAAATAGTGCTACGGTGAGCATTGGGGTGCATGTATCTTTTAGAATTATAGTTTTGTCTGAATATACGCCCAGGAGTGGGATTGCTGGGTCGTATGGTAGTGCTATTTTTAGTTTTTTAAGGAACCTCCACACTGTTCTCCACAGTGGCTGTACCAATTTCCATTCCCACCAACAGTGCAGGAGGGCTCCCTTTTCTCCACACCCTCTCCAGCATTTATTGTTTGTATACTTTTTGATGGTGGCCATAATGACTGGTATGTGGTACTACCTCATTGTGGTTCTGATTTGCATTTCTCTAATGATGAGTGATGTGGAGCGTCTTTTCCTGTGCCTGTTGGCCACCTGTATGTCTTCATTGGAGAAATGTCTTTTAGGTCTTCTTTGGCTTTATTTTAAATGCAAAATCGGATTTCCGTCTATCCTTCATGGAAAACTATGGATCCTCAAAAACAGATGCTAGCTTAGTTTGCTTTAAAAAGAAAAGACGGCTCTTCCTATTTTGATACTTCTTTCCTGTTTCCCACCTTCCCTTTGGAGAGAGGAAGGGGAAGGATTTTTGAGGGGTGGGACTAAAAGGCTGATACCACTAAAATACGCAGCTAAGCGTCACCCAAATATTTTAAAACTTGCTGGGCGTAGGGTGGGGGAGGGAGGTGACATCCTTATTCAATATCCATATATTTTCTAAGGAACGAGTAGATTGATTACAGCTTCTCAGGCAAGCTGTTTCAATTACTTGCCTATTTTAGTAGCATGTTTCCCGTTATCTGATTAATTGCCTGACTCCTGCGGGTCATCTGGCCACTATCATCTAAATCAGTTGCAACAGATGCCTGACACCTTGACAGGGAAAGTGATGGGAGCCCTGGCAAAGCTTAATGGAAGTCGTGTCAATGTGCAATTATAAAAAGAAAAAATTAAAAGGGATCGTTGAGCCATAGCCTGACGACAAAGTTATTGACTTGCTATTTCCTCTCGTTTGACACACGTGATCTGAAGTCCCACGGTTTTCATCAACATTTGCAACAGTTACCTTAAAGATGCTGGAGAAAGTGCATACTCATGGGGAGACAGAAATGCCTGCATGTCTACTCTCTCCCCGAAGCACCAGAAGAGACAGTTTGGGAATACGTGGGGTACCTTGGAGACCCTGGTTCAGGAGGAGGTCTAGACTGACAAACAGGATTGAATATGTTCCTAAAAGCTCCATAGACGTATCGGATCCGTCCCCTGAGCTCAGGAACTCTTGTCTTAGGTCCGTATTTCCCAAAATGAGATATTCCGTGAAAATCTGGTTTTGAGGTTAAATGTGCTTGAGAAGCTATTTTCTTTTAACTCACCTTCCTGGAGGTTGGTCAGTTAATACCCTGAAGCCCCGGGTAAAGGGGAAATGGGAACAAATTGAGTTTGTTTAAACCAGTATGTCTCATGGTTAAGACCACAGGGCAATACCACTTGGAGAAAATCTCCTTATGCAACCACTTCCCTGACCTGCAGACCCCAGTGGTTAGGACAAGCGTGGACCTAGAGATTGTCATACTGAGTGAAATAAGTCAGACAGAGAAAGAGAGAGATCGTATGATACTGCTTGTATGTGGAATCTATAAAGAACTGATACAAAAGAACTTATTCACAAAACAGAAACAAACTCACAGACTTAGAGAACGAAGTCTCTATGTCTGGTGGGGAAGGGTGGAGCGAGGGATAGATTGGGAGTTTGGGATTGACATGTACACACTACTATATGTAAAATAGATAACTAATAAGGACCTACTGTACAGCACAGGGAACTCTGCTCAATGTTATATAACAACCTAAATGGGAAAAGAATTTGAAAAAGGATAGATACACGTATATGTATAACTGAATCACTTTGCTGTACACCTGAAATTAACAGCATTGTTAATCAACTATACTCCAATATAAAATAAAAAGTTAAAAAAGATAAAGAAGATTACCAAAGAATAAACCAGAAGTGTGCATGTGCCTTCTTAAAGCACGTAACACCACTGCCCCAGAGATCACAATGCTCGTTGTGGGAGTTACCCGGTGTTTAACTGGGGTAGATTTCACGACAGTCACAGGAGTTAAACTTCTTGTATTTGGGGTTTTTTTGCTTTTAATTTGTGGTGGTGGTTATTTGGTTTTTGGTTATGATACTTCCCTAAGTAGCCACTGATTTCGTGGCTTTTAGCTAGCAGGTGACTCTATTCACTCCTGATTGGTAGATGATAGAGCTTACGTTACGTCCATGAGTTTCAAGTCCTAACTGTGGTGTTGGCATTAGTCGTCCAGCTTTACTGAGGTATCATTGACTTTGAGTTATAAGATGAATACGTTGTGAGCATCTCATACACAGACTGGTGACTGTAGTTACCGGGAGGGTATATTATACTAGGAATTTGTGATGTTTGTTGTGTAAACCTCGAGGTGCTTCGTGCATTGCACCCAAGTGTCACATGTGACCCTCTGGAGACACGGATCAGCCCATGAATACATATTCTTCCCTCAGTTCATTCCTGAATGCGTCGCTCCCCAGACAGATGTAACAGTGAGGAAGGATAGAGTTGATCCACAGGCAGACTGGAAAAGCTGTCTCTCTTTCTCTGATTTCTGCACAAGGGCAGTGGGATTTTGTGATGTGTGATGGAAGTCCGAAATTCCCGTGGTGATCCCAAGACTCAGTTTCCTTACCGGTGGTGTGTAGCTGGCCTTACTGGTTACATGTTGTGGCATGGTTGCAAAAGGGGATTCAGAGCTTGCTGGGAAGTTCTGCTGTGACTCTTTTTTTTTTTTTTTTTTTTGTGGTACGCAGGCCTCTCACTGCTGTGGCCTCTCCCGTTGCGGAGCACAGGCTCCGGACGCGCAGGCTCAGCAGCCATGGCTCACGGGCCCAGCCGCTCCGCGGCATGTGGGATGTTCCCGGACCGGGGCACGAACCCGCGTCCCCTGCATCGGCAGGCGGACTCTCAACCACTGTGCCACCAGGGAAGCCCTCTGCTGTGACTCTTACCAAGAAAGGATGAAGGTTCCCCTACAGGCGTGGGAGGTCCAGTTCTGAGACGCAGCACAGGACATGGAAAAATAAAACCCCAGGGAGGGCTTCCCTGGTGGCGCAGTGGTTGAGAGTCCGCCTGCCGATGCAGGGGACACGGGTTCGTGCCCCGGTCTGGGAGGATCCCACATGCCGCAGAGCGGCTGGGCCTGTGAGCCATGGCCGTTGAGCCTACGCGTCCGGAGCCTGTGCTCTGCAACAGGAGAGGCCACAACAGTGAGAGGCCCGCGTACCGCAAAAAAAAAAAAAAAAAAAAAAACCCAGGGAGCTGGTGCCTGGGATGTCTTTTGGACTCGGGTTTGCCTGCTCCGTCTCTGTGTCTCTTAGTCTCTATCTCTTGCCCTCTGTGTATCTCTCTTCTCTCCATCTCTGTCCTCTCTCTCCCCCTCTCCCTCCCTTCTTTTTTCTTTGCCTTTAAATAAAACCTCTATCTACTAAGCTCCATAGAGCCCGGTAAGTCTTTCAAATACCCAGCGGCTGGGAGATCTTTGCAAACAGATAAACGCTTTTTGAAATTTTTATCACTAACTTTCATGCACAACACCTGTTCTGAAAAGAAAAACATCTAAAACTGAATCATTTTAGGGACAAGAGTACTTCCTCAGCCTCGTGTATGTTTGTTTAATACCCCCAATTGGTCCACGCATGTTAACAGGATGCTCACTGCTACACTCTCGTCCATATTGAGCTGACAAAAGCAATTTACAGCATGGAAAGAAAATAAGATTACATTTTAGGAACACATTAAATTGGTCTCAGGTAGAAAAGTGGTGGTTTTGCTGTGTAGCGTACCTTGGGAATGATCTAGTTAAAGTTATCTAGACTGACAGAAAAATAAATTCATGTGTTCTGATTTTAATTTTATTTACATCTTTTTTAAAAAAATTTATTGACGTACAGTTGATTTACAATGTTGTTTCTGTACAGCAAAGTGGTTCAGTTATACATTTATATACACATATGTACATATATATTATACATATATATGCATTTCCATTCTGGTTTATCATAGGATGCTATACATAGTCCCCTGAGCTATCCAGTACGACCTTGTTGTTTATCCATCCTCTGTGTTATAGCTGGCATCTGCTAACCCCAACCTCCCAATCCATCCCTTTCCTCACCCCACCCCTTGGCAACCACAAGTCTGTTCTCTATGTCTGTGCATCAGTTTCTGTTTTATAAATAAGTTCATTTATATCATATTTTAGATTCCACATGTAAGTGATACCCTATGATATTTGTCTTTCTCTGACTTTCTTCACTTAGAATGATCATCTCTAGATCCATCCATGTTGCTGCAAATGGTGTAGTCGTTTCATCCTCAATTCTATCTACATCTGTAACCCACTCACCAGCAGTGAAGAGGTACTCCTTCTACTCTAAGCCCAGAGGCTACAATTAATTCCTACTCATATCTTTCCTTCTCACACTCCCGAGAAATTCAGGCTCTAAAATGTGCAGGTCGTATTGGCTACTGAAGCCCACGGGATGAGATTAATGCAGGAGCCATAGACCAATAACCTCCTTGAGAGTCAGTTTTACGCGTTTCTTATTCAGGGCTCTTTATAAAGTCTCAAGAAGGTCCACATCTAGGAGGTTGCTCGTGATATATCTGTATATTCATCCTTTAAGCAGCTGCTTTGCACTTTGCTTCATCCTCTCACTCACTGTATCCTTCATGTCAGAATTTGTACGGAATTTCTCTGCTCTCTTAATATACGATTCTCTGCAGCCCAAGGTCAAACCCGGTTCTTTTAATACTGGAGCAAAGCTTCTTTTCAGCCTCTTTTGAAGTCGTAGTTATCAACCCTCTGATAGCGTTTTGTCATGCTTGAAATTTCACATGAAACTCCTCAGAATGTTGTATTTGAAGAAGAGAAATAAAGAGTCCTTGGATTTCTTAAGAAATGGAATACTAGTGTGCAAAAATTTGACAGTTGTGAACACCCATGCATTTCACTAGATTGTCGTCCTGAGGTACTAATTTATACTTACTACATAAAAGGAAATAATATTCCAGAATTATTTAATATATAATTTTAATTTTTTCAAATGATAAGTATTATAAGTATAAAATTAAGTATAGAAAACAGAGAGTAAGCACCCTCTATACTAATTTAAAAGGTAACTAATATTTCCCTTTACCCTTCCAGTAGGATCCAGAAATCTCTAATTAAAAATAAAATAGTAAGTCACTGATACTTCTGTTTTTTTAAATGTGAACTAAAAAATTAAAATTAAAAAAATGTTCTAGATATGACCAGAGTCATTTTAAATTTACTAAGAAAAGTATTGTGGTTCAGAATATGGTCTAACATACTAAATGTGTTCTCTTGAAACTAATGCCTCTTTGGCTATTCTAGTTTTTTTCTTTTTAATTGTAATATATTTTTAAGTTAACATGTTAGGATTAAATGCAGTGGGTAAAATTTCAGAGCAATAGCTTGTAAATTCCTTTTTGTGGGTTTATTTTCTTTTTAGAATATTGAATTTTTTATTGTAGTGTAGCTGATTTACAGCAATAGCTTGTAAATTCTTTTTTGTGGGTTTTTCTTTTTAGAATATTGAATTTTTTATTGTAGTGTAGCTGATTTACAATGTTATTTGCCTGTTCTTGGGTGGACAGTTCTATAGCGATTAGGACAGGTTGTTGGACATGTTGAACAAATCTCTCATATCCTTACTCATTCTGTCTCCTTTTTCTGTCAGTTATTAAGAAAGAGTACTTAATCTTAACTTGATTAAATTAATTAAACTTAAATTGTGAGTTTCTCTGGCTGTCCATGCATATCTACGAGTTTTGGTCTATTGCTCTTTTGAGGAGCCTCTTGTTAGGTGTATATGCGTCTTGGTAAATAGACATCTTTGTCTTAGTAAATTGACATTTTTATTGTCAAGAAGTAACTCTTGGGACTTCCCTGGTGGCGCAGCGGTTAAGAATCCGCCTGCCAGTGCAGGGCACACGGGTTCGAGCCCTGGTCCGGGAAGATCCCACATGCCACAGAGCAACTAAGCCTGTGTGCCGCAACTACTGGGCCTGCGTTCTAGAGCCCGCGAGCCACAACTGCTGAGCCCGCGTGCCCTAGAGCCCGTGTGCTGCAACTACTGAGCCTGTGTGCTAAAACTACTGAAGCCACAACTTCTGAGCCCAGGTGCCACAACTACTGAGCCCGCACGCCTAGAGCCTGTGCTCCGCAACAAGAGAAGCCACCACAGTGAGAAGCCCGTGCACCACAACCAAGAGTAGCCCCTGCTCGTCGCAACTAGAAGAGGCCTGTGCACA
The DNA here is from genome assembly GCF_949987515.2 of Delphinus delphis. Taxonomy (NCBI): domain Eukaryota; kingdom Metazoa; phylum Chordata; class Mammalia; order Artiodactyla; family Delphinidae; genus Delphinus; species Delphinus delphis. The sequence continues at coordinate 123,857,568 of NC_082704.1, forward strand.
GCAACGAAGACCCAATGCAGCTAGAAATAAAAATAAATTTTTTTAAAAAAAGTAGTAACTCTCTTCTGTGATGGGACTACAGCCACACCAAATTGCATTTGTCTGAGGTAGCATGGTATTACTTTTCTCTGTCAAGTTCCTTTTAACCTCCTTACATGTTTATATTTAAAGGGAGTTTTAAAGAAACATTAATAGTTGTCAGCATATCATATAGTTTGGGTCTTGCCTTTTGTCCAAATTGGCAAGCTCTGCTCTTAATTGGAGTTTTAAGACCATTTGCATTTAATGTTATTGTTGATATGGCAAGGTTTGGAATATCTGCTTTTCGTTTTTTATATTTTGGTCTCATTTGTTTTATGTTCTTTTTCCTGTTTCCCACTTGCTTTGTATTGATTGAAGTTTGTTTGTGATTCCATTTTTTATTTTTCTTTCATTATTTTTTTTTCGGTACTCGGGCCTCTCACTGTTGTGGCCTCTCCCGTTGCGGAGCACAGGCTCCGGACACGCAGGCTCAGCGGCCATGGCTCACGGGCCCAGCCGCTCCACGGCTTGTGGGATCTTCCCGGACCGGAGCTCGAACCTGTGTCCCCTGCATCGGCAGGCGGACTCTCAACCACTGCGCCACCAGGGAAGCCCTATGATTCCATTTTATTTCCTGTGTGAATTTGTTAGCTGTAACTCTTCATTTTGTTATTTTGCTGGTTGCTTTAGGATTCGTAGTATGGCTTATTCACATCACAATCTACATTCAAATGACAATGTATTTCGCACAGAGCTTAAGAATATTTCCAGACTGTACGTGTGTTTCTCTCCTTCTGAACTTTGTGCTAATGCCCTTCATTTTACATTTACATGTTATAATACCCGAGCAGGTCATATTTGCTTAAAAAGTCAATTAGTTTAAAGAGATTTAAATAATAAGAAAAATATTTACCCATGTAATTATAATTTCCACATTGTTATCATATTTAAGTAATCAATTATCTTCAAAGAGATTTAAATAATAATAAAAATTTTTACACATTTTCAATGTAGTTACAATTTACAATTTCCTTTATTACATTGTATAAATACATTCCAAAATCACACCTTTCTCTTGAAGGGTTCCCATAACATTTCTTGTAGTATAGTCTGTGTTAATGAATTCTTTCTGCTTTTGTATGTCTGAAAATGTCTACATCATCTTTAATTTTCAAATATATTTTTGCTGGTTGTATGATTTTTTTTTGAGCTTCTATTTCTTAATTTTTTACTTTTATTTTTCTTTTTAAATTGAAGTATAGTTGATTTACAGTGTTGTGTTAGTTTCAGGTGTACAGCACAGTGATTCATTCATACATATATTCATATAAATACATATTTTTTTCCATTGTAGGTTATTACAAGATACTGAATATAGTTTCCCGTGCCATGCAGTAGGTCCTTGTTGTTTACCTGTTTTATATATAGTAGTGTGTATATGTAACCCAAACGCCTAATATATCCCTCCCCCCATTTCCCCTTTGGTAACCTTAAGATTGTTTTCAAAGTGTGTGAGTCTATTTCTGTTTTGGAAATAAGTTCATTTATATCATTTTTTTTTAGAGTCTACATATAAGTGATATCACATGATATTTGTCTTTCTCTGACTTCACTTAGTATTGATCATCTCTAGCTCCATCCATGTTGCTGCAGATGACATTATTTCATTCTTTTTTATGGCTGAGTCATATTCCATTGTATATATGTACCACATCTTCTTTATCCATTCCTCTGTCAGTGGACATTTAGGTTGCTTCCATGTCTTGGCTATTGTAAATAGAGCTGCTATGAACATAGGGGTTGCAAGTATCTTTTCTAATCTTGATTGACTTTCTTCCCCCTCAGCTCCTTAAGGATGCTATGCCATTGCCTTCTTGCTTGCATAGTTTTTCCGAAGAAATCTGCATTCATCTTTCTCTTTCCTTCATGGTATGTAAGCTAGCTTTTATTTCTGGTTGCTGTCAGATTTTCTGTGAATCACTACTTTACAGCAGTTTTCTTATGGAGTGCTATGTAGTTGACCCAAATACTGCTTTAGCGTCATCTTACGATTTTGATAAATCATAGTTTACTTCATAATTTTTGTGCTTGCATTGACTGAGTTTCTTGGAGCTTGGTATGATAAATTTTACATTAAATATGGAAAGTGATTTCTCATTATTTCTTCATATATTTTTTGTGATTCCCTTTATCAGGAAATTCAATTACATGGAAAAGTGCTTAACATTTTCTCACAGTTTTATGCATTTTTAAAAGTCTGTTTTCTGTGTTTTAATGTGTAGAGTTTTTATTGTCCTGTCTGCACGTTCATGAGTCATTTGTCCGCCAAAGTCTAATTTACTGTTATTGCACTTAGTGGATTTGTCATTTCACCCCCTGTAGTTCTCATATCTAGATGTTTGATTTAGATCTTCTTATGCCTTACATATCTCTAACTTTGTGGACCTATAAAATACAGTTATAGTAACTCTTTAAAGTTACTGTCTGTGTACTGTACCCTCTGGGTCATTTGTGCGTCCGTGTTGATTGCTTTATTTTATTCTTTGCTATGTCAGTTATACTTTCCAGCTGCTTCCCATGCTTGGCAATTTTTGTTTGTATGGCAGACATTGTAAAATTTACCTTGTTGGGTGTTGAATCTTTATCCTGGAAGTATTACTGAGCTTACTTCTAAGATGCAAACAGGCATATCTCAGAGATATTTCAGATCCAATTCCAGACCACTGCAATTAAGCAAGTCACACAGATTTTTTGGTTTCTCAGTGCCCATAAAAGTTATGTGTATGCTATACTGTCATCTATTAAGTGTGCAATAATAGCATTATGTCTAAAAATACAACATACATACCTAAATTAAAAAGCACTTTATTGTTAACAAATGCTAACCATCCTCTGACAATGCAAGGTTGCTAGAAACTTTCAATTTGTGAAAAATATAATCTATAAAATGCAGCAAAGCACAATAAAACAGGGTATCCTTGTATAAATGATCACATAGACAAAGAATGTTTACCAAGTTAGACCATATTCTGGGCCTAAAAATAAGTCTCCATCACATTTTTAAAAATCCATTCAACACAATGTATGTTTTTTGACCACAGCGGCATTAAATTATAATCAGTGATTGAAACCTGTCCAGAAAATCTACAAGTACTGGAAACTACAAAACACACTTCTGTGTCATCAATGGATCAAAATAAAAAGGGAAATCGGAAAGTACCTTGAGCAAAATGAAGAAAGTACAATTTGTTATGTGCAGGATGACAGAAAAGCAGTATTTAGTAGAAACTATGGCTTTAAATGACTAAACTGGAAACGAATGAAGGTCTTAAGTCCATGACCCCAGCTTCCATTTTAAGAAATTGTTAAAAAGAACAAGTTAAACCCAAAGTTGGCAGGAAAAAAGGAAATAATGTAAGGGCATTAAAAGGAAATAGTGTAGCCAAGGTACAAACAGAAAAATTAGAATAAAGAATTTGTAGAAAGGGTGATTACCTTCCCTGATAACGAGAGAAATACTATTTCAAACAGTAATAACAGAACTTTTCATGTCATTGAGTTTCCACATATCAAGTAAGACTGCCAAACTCAAAGTTTTCTCTCTTTTTTCTCCCCCCACCCACGCCTTTTTTTTTTTTTTTTTTTTTTTTTTTTTTTTTTTTTTTTTGCGGTACGCGGGCCTCTCACTGTTGCGGCCTCTCCCGTTGCGGAGCACAGGCTCCAGATGCGCAGGCTCAGCGGCCATGGCTCACGGGCCCAGCCGCTCCGTGGCATGTGGGATCTTCCCGGACCGGGGCACGAACCCGTGTCCCCTGCATCGGCAGGCGGACTTTCAACCACTGTGACACCAGGGAAGCACCCCCCACCCCATGCCTTTTTACAGCAGAATTTCACTCCCTTTCCTCCACAGCAGGTTGTTGTATTGTCTTCTTTCTGACCCATCATTTCAGATGGCTTTTTCATTGGCTTGTTATTCAGCTTCCTTTCTGCTACTATATTCCCACAAGTATATATCTCATTTCTTCTCCAGACTGTCTCAGTGAACAAATGAACTCAAGGATCACCTCTTTGGGGTTATTCCCACCTTCTATCAGATTCCCAGCATCTTGCCCCATATTTTGATTCCCTCCAGATTTCATCCAGGGTGAAATCTCTGTGTCTGCACATGACCTCATGCAACATGTATATCGTCATATTCACCGTTTCTTTATTGGTTAAAACCCCACAATATTTTCCCAGAATCAACCTTCACTCAATGTGAAAAAGTATACAAATATAAATAATCCTTAGGTCCTAGTCTATTACTAATAAAGGCATCTGGCATTTTGGGTATGAACAAAAGTTCATGTAATCATTTCTCCTGTGGCTAAGAACTATGTAGAATTGCGTCTTTTTCACTGACTGCATCTCGGTATGAGTCCGTGTATAAATACCGTGTATACCTCTATATGCATGTATTTATTGCATGTAGAGCGCAATATATGTAAATTATATGCGTATATAATAAACGTATAGACACCTAAATATATATGATCTGTATGTGCATAATATCTCTATATGCATGTATAGCAATATATATGTAACAATAAAACAGAAATCCCAGTACTGAATAGCAATAAACAGCTTGATCTGTAACATCTAAACATTTAAAACATCTAACATTTAAAACAATTTTTCCTAACCAAGGAAATAAATTCTCGATAATTGAAGTGAAAATGAGAGCAAAATAAACAGGCAGAAGGTGACTTCAATTATGTAAAATAATCCCTACCAAGTGTGTGGACAGAATATTTATCTAAGCAGAGAAGAATTCGTTTTAGACTTAAAAAGTTTATACATGCACCGCATGTTCCTGTTTTCTTTCTCATTCCGGAAATTTGCATGGCCTTTCAGAACCTTCCTATTCGTTCTGCATTTTTATGTCTCCTTCTTTGGTTTCCACTTCTCAATGAATAATCCTGTTTTTACCTAGTGGGTTTGTTATTAGTAGCTTGTGATGTTTGTCAGTGCAGCGTAAGGATGGCTGCCACAGGGCACCTGTGGGGATGTTTTTAACATTAAACCAACATTATTGTTATCAATGTGATAGCATTTAATTTATGATTTCCTAAAAAAAAAGGGAGGGATGCTTCATGAAAAAATCAGAAACGCCAAAGAGTTTCCTTGAATAGACATTTTAGCTCAAAGCCTTGAATAGATAGCGGCCATAGAAACTGAGGTCACATTGTCAGTGAGTGAGGTTTGTCATTGTTTCCACCTGCATCGGGAAGGCAGCAATGCAGTCCTATTTCCCCTCCTTCTTGAAGTTTCCAGATAATGTGGGGGAGCAGAAGTATCCCCTGCAGGAAGGTTCTGCTAAATTGAATTTAACAGCCTTTGTGGTATCTCTTCCACGTGCTAATTTGTATTCACTCACCGCCTTAAGAGCCGTTGTGTCTGGAGAATTAGAAAGAGGGGTTTACCGCAGTGGTTTGTGAATTACGTCCGTGTTCTCGGCTCCTAAAAGGATGCCGCAGTTTTGTCAAAGGATTTGGAAGCGCGGGCTGAAATGGATACGGGGATTTCTTCCTAGTTATGGTTTTTTATTGATACTACCTTCTTAAAGTGTCTCTGTCTTTTGGGATTGTAAAATTTAACTCCAGAAAGGTAGTTCATTTTTAAAAAAAAAGAGGTCAGGGGGCAGCATATTTCTCTTCTTATTTCTTTGCTGGCAAAAAGGCAGTCTTTCCCTAAAGTGGGATGGGGCTAAGAAAGGAGCAAAACACCACGGTCCAAAACTGTGTGTATGGTGGGTTCGTGTGCATGAGGTTTTCTGTGTGTGGGAGTGTGTGTCATCTTTCCCCTACAGACACCATCTGCTGTTACACGGGGCATCACCCTATAGAGGGCATCAGCAGGTGTATTGGTTTCCTAGGGCTGCCATTATGAAGGACTGCAGACTGGGGGTCTTAAACAATAGACACTTATTCCTCCCAGTCCTGGAGGCTAGAAATTCAAAGTTAAGGTGTCAGCAGAGGTGGTTCCTCCTGAGGCCTCTCTCATTGGTGCGTAGATGGCCATCTCCTCCCGTGTCCTCACGTGGTCGTCCCTCCTTGTGTGTCTGTGTCCTCATCTCCCCTTTTTATAAGGACACCATGGATTAGGACCACCCTCATGAAAATAGGTTGTTCATTTAAACTCAGTGACCTCTGTAAAGTCCCTAGTTCCAAAGGTCACATCGACAGGTACTGGGAGGTAGGACTTTGGTATATAAATATTTAGTTATAAAAATAAATATATATTGAAGTGGTGCAGTTCAACCCTTATCAGCAGGATTTAAGGAAAGACTAGATTTTCACCCTTAGGCTGTGTTGATTTAGGGAAAACACAGTGATCTTTAAACCAAGATCCTTTAATGATCTGTGGACATGCGTAAAATTCTCCAGCAAATGTAAGCCAAAAATAAAAAGTAAACGAAAACTCTAGCTGGTTTCCTTTGCTTACAAGGCATACTTGATGATCTACGTAAAGACCGTGAATATATCCCATACCCTGATCTACTGGGCTTCTCCCCAAAGACGCAGCAGCCCAAAGGGTCACCAAGCAGCTAGAATCTCTGCCTGTCTTAGTTGTGCATGTAATCCACAATGGCTTTTACATGTTACATTTTGCTCTAAAACACAATCCTCTGCAGTTCCACAAATTAAGCTACTCTAAAAAGTCATCCACCCTCCCAGTTTACTTTTTTTTTCAGTGATATAATGAAAATATTTCCCAGGTAATTCTCCTCTGTTTCTGTAATACATGGGATCTTTGGAGGAAATCTGTGCTGCAAGAATAAGAGAGAAGACACTCAATTCACGCCTCTGTTGTAAATGTTTGTTTGCAACACGCTTCTGTGATGAGAATACGGAGGAGAAAATATTTTCAGAAAAAAATCCCATTGTTATTTCGTGGATCATGTCATCTGAATCATTCCTGGTGCTCTAGATCTGCACGGGCGGGGACCCAGGTCGTTGGGAATCGGTATAAACGCAAGAAATTCCTTTCTGAGGCAGACGTCATGGCACTGTGCTTTACAGATACCACATTTTTAAAAAATTGAATGTTTGCGGCAACCCTGCGTCCAGCAAGTCCACTGGGGCCATTTTCCCAACAGCACTTGCTCACTTGAGTGTCTCTGTGTCACATTTGGGTCATTGTCGAAATATTTCAGACCAGCAAAAAGATCACGACTCACTGAAGGTGAAGATGGTGACTAGCGCCGGCTAGTGATAAAGTATGTTTTAATTCAGGTAATTGTTGTTTTTTAGATAATGCCATTGCACACTTAACAGATGACAGTCCAGTGTCAGTATCACTTTGCTCTGCACTAGGAAACCAAAAACAAAATGTGTGGGACAGTATCTGCTTTCTTGGGGTGGTCTGGAACCAAAGCAGCAGTATGTCCGGGTCATGCCTGTATAAACATATTTTGTAGGCTTATGGTGATAACCAGCTGAGGAGGTAGAATTATCAGTGGTTCAGGTAGACTTTGGGTGGCCAGTTCAACAAGGGGCTGGAGATATTCGCTTTTATTTTTTAACCCCCTTGCTGTTTCTCTCACTGTCTTCTTTATTTTATTGTTATTATTTCTTTAACCAGGTGTGGGGTTTCCCATGACCGAGGTCTCTGCTGTTGGGATGGATAGAACAGGCGGAATTACTCTAATACAAAATAGTCACAAATTCTTAGTCAGACGTCCCTCTCAGCTCCATACCCTTGGTGTCTGTCAGCCCCTAACTGATGTCTTATCTCCCAGACATTTGACACTTCAGTGTAAGTTCGGTGCAGATCCTTGAGAAAGGAAATTGCAGGTCTTATCGCAGATGTGGCATTTCAGAAAGCCCCCAATATGAATATTTAGGACCACATCGAATCCCTGACAAATGTGGACTTGGCCGTGTCAACAGCTCAAGAAACGTTGTAGAAATTCCGTTTTATTTTTCAAGTGAAGGTCCCAGCGAGGCCCTTTCGTTACTCTTTAACTCTGAAATTTCAGCTCTGGTTTTAACTCCACCAAATTTCACTTTGTGGGATTTGGGGTTTTTTTAGTATTCTCAAATAATGTGGACCTCCTCAGAATCCTTGTTTTAATCATTCTAAGTGAATTCAGAAAAAAATACTTTGACTGCAGCGAGAAGTTTTCAAGGCCGTGCAGAGCAGCTGATGTCTGCAAGGACAACTAGCTGGTGGGTCACAGAGGGTCAAAGCTAAAGTCTCCACTTGTGTTTGTGTTTTATTCCAGTTTTTCCATGACTGTTCCCAAAGTTTGCTCACAGCCAACTAATTCCACTGTTAGAACCAGCCAGGGCATTTCCTACATTTCCACACACGGCTGTCTGAGAAAAGCAACTGTTTCTTAGATGGTACCTCATCTCCGTTCAGAATATGACAGCGGTTTTCTCCTGGCCACTCCCTAAACCATTGTAACCGTCATAGGTTTTAAGGTTCACCAACTGCTCTCTTTTGCTACCTTTTTGGTACCTTGAGCTCAGAGAATTTGATGTTCTCCCCCCAGGAGAGAACTCAGGCTTTTTTGCAGAGTCCCATCTTAACATCCCATGTCCTGTATGTCTGTAGGGTGTATTTCTTCCCTTCTTTGGGGCACCGTGAAGATGGCAGATAAGAAAGCAAGACTTCCAGCTTGGGTCAAGTTCACAACCACCGTGATTCCTTCGGTTACTCATGAAAATAATCCTCTTTCTCTCCTTCCTACCCTTCTTCCCTCCTTCCCTCCCCTCTTCCCTTCCTCTACCACATTTTAAGGAGCTACACACCATCTCTGTCATCTGTAGAGAGGGCAGTGTATATTATCCCCACCTCCTTGCTTTATGTAGGAGCCAAACTTGCAAGATGCCCTAACTAACGTCAAGCTTATTTTCCCAGGGGTCGGCAAACGCCAAGTGCTCACCACAAGCCCTGACAAATAGTAAATACTTTCACAGGCAGAATCACCCTTCAATGAACCCGATAGACACAGACGGCATCAAAGCCTGCAGGCAGAGGGAAGTTCCCCCACAAAATCAAAAGCCCTCCCATTAAGGAGATGCAAGATGCGTAAAGCTGCAGATGAACTGTCACCAAATGGGAACCGATTCAATCCATAGCCCGTTCTTGGTATCCATTTGCAAATACCCTTCTCCACCTTACGGATTTCTTCAGGCGTGTTTGTTTCCTGGTGAAATTTGCATATCCTGCTCTCCCTCTGCCTCAATTGATAGTATTTTTTACTGGGAAATACTGTTAATTTCAATGTCCTTCCTTATCCTGCTTTTCATTCATCTTCTGGATTTAGCTGATCAAACTGTTCTATCCCCAGAACACCCTGGGCCTTGACACTATAGAATCTGGGCGGTTATCGCTTCTATATTTTTCTCTACCATCATAGCCATGTTAAGAGTAGCCTTAACTCGTATCTTTAATTTGTTCTGAAGAATTTGTAATAAGGTAAATGCTGAAAAAGATTCTGGGCAAATGGAGTCTGGCTTAAAGAAAACGTGTGACTAGGATGCCACTGACAGATTCTCCCTACGTGCTTGGGATGGGGCCCAGCAGAGTGGGGATGAGCGGTGATTAATCTGACTCTCCTCCAAGGGGAAAAGAAAAGTTACCTTGGGGGAGCCTTTGACAGAGCACCCTTGTAACATTCGGCAAGATACAATCACAGGTTTCTGCGCTCTGAGTAACTAACCCTTCCCGGGAAGAGGCGGCTGTGTACTTAGGTGTCTCCTGGAGCTGTCGGAATTTTATCTTGTAGAAAAGTCGATGATTAATTATCACGGTCTCTGCGCATCATCGACGCACGGCTTGCAGAGTTGATTGAAAGCCCGTGTCTGATGCAATTACCAGCCTGTCCACCAGACCTCTCAAAATAGAACCTGCAGCCTCGCGAGGGGCGGGTTAAAATATTTATACCGGCATTAATTGTGATGGCCACCGTTGACAACACACATCCAGAGAGAAATCCGTTTTAATGTTTCCTCAAGAATTCCATGAAAAAATTTTAGGGTTTGCTTCCGTATCTTGGCGATTGTAAATAATGCTACTGTGAACACTAGGGTGCGTGTATCTTTCAAACTGAAGTTATCATACAAATTAAGATTAAACACCCGCTTTATGTCTAAATTACGTTCAGTCAAAATATGCCATAGAGGCACCTAATGGCAAAAAGTTAAAGCAGTTCTGTGTTTAACTGGAAAGCTTATACGCAGATAAGTGATGACACAGATGAAATCATTTCTATATGCATAAGCAAAGTGTAAGGTGAGAACGTTAAAAAATATGAAACGTATGCATAGTTGCAATGAGTTGAATTTGGAGACTTTTAACTAATTTTGCAAGTGAGACTAAAATAGTAAGTATACCATCCTTTGATTCTGCAAGTGTGTGTATGTGTGTGTATATATATATATATATATATATATATATATATATATATATATATGATGTCAGTGTGATAATACAAAGAAGGACGAAAAAAGGACCTAAGAGATGAATCTACACACACACACACACACACACGCATGCACAAGCTGGAGGTTAAAACTTTACCCCAAATTGCTCTTTATTTAGACAATTTTTTTTCTATAACACTTCCAATCCATAAACTGTCAGAAATTATAGTGCCACACTTTTCAAAACTCAATCTGCTAGAGAATTACAGCATATGAGGACCTTGACATCCGAATTTCCACCACTTAATGGTTTTAATCCTTGTAGAACCTCCCTTTCAAGTTGAACTCATTGCGTGGACATCAGTTAAAAATAACCCTTGATTTCTGACATACTGTCATTATTGGCCCACGAATTGCTCCCTCCTTTTTCCCCTCCCTCCCTCCCTCCCTTCCTTCCTTCTTTCTGTTACCTTCAGTCTGTACGTTTTATTTTATTGCCTCATGGGTTGTATGTATTCTTTAAGACAATATCTTAAGCTTTAAATAAAAGTGTATTGTACTCTGTAACAGGTTAGGACTCACTGTTTCAGATATTGCAACGTTTCATATATATTATGAGGCTTTCTCCTTACTGATTTCTTTCAATCGCTATATAATATTTTGTTGCGCTAAAATTCAAATTACTATAACTTTCACTTATAATATGTATTTAGCTCCAGTTAATTACTTTTGACCACTGTATATGTCACTGTAGGAATATACCAATACGGCCTTAGGGGAGAATTAGTGTCCCGTAAGTTGAAAAGCAAATGAAATCTTTGTGTAGTTTGGACCAAGGCGTTCTATCAGCAACACATATACGGGGAGAAAGATCTTTTTTTTCCTCAGAAGGTCACCTGGCTTACACTGGAGATAAGCAAGGCAATAATGACAAAAACAGATAAAAAATAAAGTTAACAGATTAAACCCAGCTTTTGAAATATAAAATCGGTGGTATATGGAGGACACAAGAGCAGTTCCCTCTCTTTGAATGTAAAGAAAAATAGAAAAATAAGACAAATGAGAATAAAATATAAATGTGATCCCGTCACTAATTTCTTGTAGTTTCTGCTGCAGCAGTAATAGTAAGGGGTCTCAAAAGGCACCGTCATTAGCATCAAAACTCATCAGCAGTTCCTACCAGATTACCTACCAGAAGCCAAGAAATAGATCACATGCATCACAAGTCCAGATATCCTTTACATCTAACCAATGCACTGTGCGTCCCTGTCCCTGGCATCTAGAACAGGTCTAGGCACATGTGAGTGCTTTATATATATATATATATATATATATATATATATATATATATATATATATATATACACACATATATATACACATATATATATACACACACATATATATACACACATATATATATATATATATTTTTAACACGAGAAATGTCTTACTATCTATTAGGAAGTGGAGTCATCTTTTCATGGAATACCGGCACGCTTCTTTCTACTGTGCTTCACAGATATTGTGCTTTTCACAAATGGAACGTTTGTGGCAACCCCGCACTGAGCAAATCTCTCTGCTCCATTTTTCCAACAGCAGTTGCTTACGTGGTGACTCTGGGTCACACTTTGGTCATTCTCGCGATATTTCAGAGTTTTGCCTTATGGTTGTTTTTGTTATGGTATCTGCGATCAGTGAGCTTTGACGCTACTGCTACAATTGGCTAAAGGCTCAGAGGATGGTGAGTACTTTTTAGAATAAAGTGTGAATGAAGATATGTACATTGTTTTTGAAGACAGTGCTGTTGCACACTAAATAGACTACAGTCCAGTGGAAACATAACTTTGATATGCACTGGGAAACCAAAAAGTTTGCGGGACTTGATGTATCAACGATACTCCCTTTATCGTGTGATCTGGAACCGAACCCCCGGTATCTCCAAGGTGCGCTTGTAATAACATTATTACGCCTTCCATCACTGGATAAACTTGAGAAGACAATCATTCGTCCAAATTTTTAATAGTATTAATTCCCTCTTCGTGGCTTCCTTCCTGGAGGATGTATGTCTCCTCTTTGGTGCAGAAAATGAGATCAACTATGTAAGAGATGAATGGCGTCGACGCGGTCGAGGAACGCACAGTGTGGCTCTAGGGAGTGAAGATGGAAGAATGTAGCACTTGCCTCTTCATAAAGGTTCTGCCCTCCAGAACTGTATTTCCCATATGAACATGCATCATTTTATTGGACAAAAATCGCGCTGTGTACCCAGGATGTATAAAGTAATAGCCCCTGTGGTGGGTGTGGCCTGTAGGATTAAAGGGAAGCTGGTTGCCTATATGTGCACAGTATGAGCCCAGAATCTCCCTATTGCAAAAGCAATTCTAAAAAAAGTCAGCTCTCCAGGGACTCAACTGTTGGGGCCATGCAATACCTAGACTATTACAGTTGACATGCAATAGATAGGACAGTTGACAGGCAGTACCTAGAATCGGACAGTTGACATGATTTCCTTTACTCTTGATTCAATTACAAGCCCATTGGACACAACTCGATGATGAATATTTGCTAATTAAATCTACCCCAGTTTTTTAGATTAGAATTTTAGCTGTTGAGGTCAGTGCCCAAAACTTCTATTTTTCTTCTGGAGACTTAGCATCTACCAGGCACTTGAAAGTTATTTACTAACAGTAAATAGCAAGTAATAAAGAGAAAAGGCACAGTGGCTGGAGTTGGTGGCATTTAAATTCCTTAAAAATGTTAGCGTCAATCATTGAGGGCCTACAGTATTGTCGACACCATGCTAAGGATTTTCCGTTCATTGGTTCATGAAATCATGACAATGACATAGTGAACAGACTCTTCTTAGGCCCGTTTTCCTTATCAGAGAAACAACGTCCAGAGAGATTATAGCACTTCCTTTAGGGTGGTATATAGTGGAGCCTTGACTGGGACGGAGGGTCCCACGGCTTTGCCTTTGATCACAGTCAGAGCTGAATCCTTGCAAGGTGTGACTCAGTTCCTTTATGGGCATGCAGATCCTTCCTAGCCCCTGTCCCTCTTTTGTTTATGACTCAGGGGTGGGTGTAAAGAGAGCATGATGTGTTTCCTCCCAAGGACCGTACCTCAAGATGTGCTGGGAGAGGCAGTGTGACCTGCGAACAGTAGGCATCACCATATTGCTTGGATTGATGGTGGCCTCCAGAGGAAGCTACCGGTGTCTGGATGGACATGTCTGGACGCGTGCTCACATCTGCTCCTCTGTAACTGGCCCTCGAAGACATCCATGCCCTAATCTCTGATACCCGTGAGCACGTCAGCCTATGTGGCAAAGCAGCTTGGAAGACATGATTAAGTTAAGGGTCTTGAGATGACTAGATGATCCTGGGTTGTCTCAGTGGACCACTGTTACCACAAGGCTTCTTGTAAGAGGGACAGAAGAATGTCAAGGCAGTGGGAAGGAGATGTGGTGGAAGCACGGATGGGAGGGGTGTGTTTTGAAGATGGAGGAAGCAACCACTATAAATGTGGCTTCTAGAAGCTAGAAAGGGCAGGGAACAGGTCCTCCCCTTAGAATCTCCAGAAGGAACCATCCCTGCTAGACACCTTGAAGTTACCCCTTTGAGACTCATTTTGGACTTCTGCCCTCCAGGACTGTACAAGGATAAATGAGTGTCCTTTTAAGCCACCAAGGTTGTGCTAGTTTGTTACAGCAGCAGCAAGAACCTCATACACCCTCACACCACGGCCACCCTGGTTCACGGTGGAGGAATTCGGAAATTATTTTTTTACGTTACTCAGTCGGACAGTCTTCCATCTTAGGGAGACACACCGGCGTCTACCATCCCTCCCTGAAGGACTAGATGAGAAATACTCCTAATTTTTTTCAAATCAGCATATCCAGCAGTCAAAGACAACTCAAATGCAAGTCAGAATGCTTAGGAACTTGAAAGTCTTGTGATTCTTTACTTTATAGATGAAGAAGGCAAAACACAGTGAGTTATAAGTTGGAGACGTCATTTCAGCCAGTTTCCATCTAATATTGATACGTGTTACTAAAGGGTAACCGGCAGCCCCTGATATTTTGTGAGGATTGAGAGGAATTTCCTTCTTCTCTGTCAACCTTCTCTCCCTTTAAAGCACGAGTGTGGAGAGCTATGAAGGATGATTCTAACCCAGTGGCTCTCAAACCTGAGGGACTGTCAGAGCCACCTGGAGGGAAGTTAAAACATAGACTGCTGGGGCTTCCCTGGTGGCGCAGTGGTTGAGAGTTCACCTGCCGATGCAGGGGACACGGGTTCGTGCCCCGGTCCGGGAAGATCCCACGTGCCGCGGAGCTGCTGGGCCCGTGAGCCATGGCTGCTGAGCCTGCGAGTCCGGAGCCTGTGCTCCGCAACGGGAGAGGCCACAACAGCGAGAGGTCCGCGTACCGCAAAAAAAAAAAAAAAAAAAAAACATAGACTGCTGCCCCCATATCTGAGATTCTGATCATGTAGGTCTGAGGTGGGACCTGAGAGTTCAAAACTCCAAGAATTCTCAGAGTGTGATGATGCTTCTGGTCTTGGGAGGATACCTTGAGAATTACTGTTTTCGTCTACTTGAATAATCCAGTGCAGCAACTCTCAACGTGGAATATTTTAGCCGCCATTAGACTCTTGGCAATGTCTGGAGACATCCCAGTCGTCACATCTCTGGGGGAAAGGTCGGGTGCTTCTGGCATCTAGTAGGTGGAGACCAGAGATGCTGCAAAACTTCCTATACTGCACAGCACAGCCCCACCCCGAGGAATGGTCTGGTCCAGAATGTCAGTGGCTTTGTGTTAGAGAGCCCACGTGACATAAACTGAGATCCTCACATGCTATAGTTTTGTGTGTCCTTGGGCAATTTACCGAGTGTTTCTAGGCCTTAATTTGTCAACATACAAAAAAGAAATAAAATGTTAATAAAGTTATAAAAACGATAAGATGAGATAATGCAACCATCCAGCAGATTGTAAAGTCACAATGAAAATGTACTGATATAAAATGTAGCTCTTCACTTTGATAATATATCTTTTCCTGGTCAGGAAAGGCGTGTATTCAGAATCACAGTGGGCTGTGAGGGTGGGATTGTGGCTATCCTGGGACATCACAGTAATCACCCTTCCGAAATGATTATTCACCCATCCTGGAAAGAGAGATTTTCAGAATTCAGAGAACAGCTTGTCTTCTTCTTTATCCCCCCAATGAAACTTTCTTCTCCTCATACTGAGAAGCATTCAGAACTAAGTAACCAGAATTAAGATCAGACTTCCAGAAATGAGCTCTGTTTCCCATTTAGCCAACTCAGCACAGCCTGTCTTACGTATAACCCTCTACTGTATGAATGAATTTGCAAATGAGCCCACCAGGGTAAAGAGGAAAGATGCAGAAGTCTTTTTCAAAAGTCTGCTTTGGTTTTACAGAGGAAAATACTAACCTTTGTGAAGCATGTCAAAGCATTATTAAAGAGGGTGTATGTGTGATTTAAAAGCTTTTATTTAAACAAACAAAAAACCTCTTGATATTACAAAATATATGGTTTTTTCCAAATGGTGTCCTCCAAAATCATGATCTCCAGGGCCTGCTGTTTTGATATTTAATACATGAGATATGTCAGAGGGAAGGTTGAGGAAGAAGAATGTCTGTCAAAGTTACAAATAATTTAGAGCCACTCTACTGGGGAACATTTCAAAGAGAGAAGCAGAAAGGGTGACAGGCTCCAGTGGCTCTGACATTCCTCTCTGCTCCCCAGTCTTTTTTCTTTTTAAGTTTTATTGGAGTATAGTTGATTTATGATGCTGTGTTTCTGCTGTACAGCAAAGTGATTCAGTTATTCATATACATATATCCACTCTTTTTTAGATTCTTTTCCCATATGGGTCATTACAGAGTATAGAGTTCCCTGTGCTCTACAGTAGGTCCTTGTTAGTTACCTATTTTATACATAGTCGTGTGTATAGGTTGGTCCCAATCTCCCAATTCATCCCATCCCCACTTTTTCCCCCTGAAAACCATAAGTTTGTTCTCTACATCTGTGAGTCTATTTCTGTTTCATAGATAAGTTCATTTGTATCATATTTTAGATTCCATATATAAGCGATATCATATGATATTTGTCTTTCTCTGTCTGACTTACTTCACTTAGTATGATAACCTCTAGGCCCATCCATGTTGCTGCAGATGTCATGATTTCATTCTCTTTTATGGCTGAGCAATATTCCATTGGATATATATATACCACATCTTTATCCATTCATCTGTCAATGGACACTTACATTGCTTCCATATCTTGGCTGTTGTAAATAGTGATGCTATGAACATTGGGGTGCATGTATCTTTTCAAATTATGGTTTTCTCTGGATATATGCCCAGGAGTGGGATTGCTGGATCACATTGTAGTTCTATTTTTAGTTTTGTAAGGAACCTCCATACTGTTCTCCATAGTGGCTGCACCAATTTACATTGCCACCAACTCCTGGATCTTAATTGCTGGTGGACGCTTCTGCAAATGAGCACCCTGGCGGCTGCCTGTCCAGAGCTTTGTGGACAGAGTAAACAGGCTTTATTTTTGCATAAATAAAGCAACTTTTATAAGTAGAGGAAACAACGTGTAGGGCCAAGAAGCTGGTCCTGCCTGCTAATGGGTGAACGCTACTCTAAGCGCTCGTGTCTCTGTCATGTTGAAGAAAGGTGACCAAGCTGGGCTCCTGCAGAGACCTGCCTGCTGGGTATGGGGAAGGGGCACTGCATCTGCTGAACAATATGAATTCAGATGACTGGATCGTAGTCGGTCTCTTTCTGAGGCAGGTGTGGGCTCTTAAAAAGCCTGTTGGGTTTCATTGCTATTATGGAATATGGCAGGGACAGGGGCCCTAGGAAGTGATTATTCCGAAACTCCTGCACTTGTGTGTGTGTGTGTGTGTGTATTTATTTTTTATTTTTTTAAATAAGCTGAGCTTTTGAATGGGTGTCACTAAGGATGGGGCGTTGATAGCTTAGATTTCTGGAGAAGTGTACTAAACTTCACTGGGACATTTTGTGTTTCCCCGAGTGCCGTTTTCTCTCCTCTCCTGACTCTGAAAGCAATATTACCACAGTTATGGGGAATGTCCTCTGCAACCAGCTTTTTCCTGGTTATTCTTCTACTTCGATGAAGTACCTTTTTATATCTTGTAACGTGGACGTATCCCGTAAGGCACAGAATCATGCCATCCATCTCGTTTTCACACTTTTCATGAAGAATAAAACACTCTCCTTGATGATGAAAACGAAAGCAGACCTCGTGCTCTCGGTCTTTCGTTTTTCTCTACCTGGTCCAGACCCTTCCTACTCTTCTCAGCTAAACCACACGGGAAAGGGGGTGCAGAGCAAATGATCCTACTTTCCAACTACGGGTTCTCCAATCAGCTGACAGTTGTCTGGTAGCCTCCTGAAATGACTGAAACTGTTCTAGCCCCAATTTTTGTAAAGCAAAAAAGAAAGATCTTCTTTGCCACACCGAATGGGTTATGTTCACTCCTTATCTGTCATTCTGTGACTGTACACATTGGGAATGTTCAGCCACCCCTTTTCTTGAAAGTCTACTCTTTAATCCTTCCTAACTTGACCTGTCGCCTACATTTTCCATGTCCTGACCCAGTTGTTCACAGTATTATATGAGAACTCCTCTTGTTCAAAAAAAAAATCCCCAACTCAATTTATTGTTCTACTCACTGTATTTTGTGGAATTACCTTCTGGAGTCTTTAGTTTGAAAGACTGCATTTTCCCTCTCTTTACATACACACACACACACATACACATACATATACAAGCTTCTCTGTTCCCTCTCAGAGATGTTGGGACTATCTTCTGGTCATTTCTTTTTTCTTTTTTAATTTATTTTTGGTTGTGTTGGGTCTTCATTGCTGCATGCAGGCTTTCTCTGGTTGTGGCGAGCGGGGGCTACTCTTCATTGCAGTGCGCGGGCTTCTTATCGCGGTGGCTTCTCTTGTTGCAGAGCATGGGCTCTAGACGCGTGGGCTTCAGTAGTTGTGGCTCGCGGGCTCAGTAGTTGTGGCACACGGGCTTAGTTGCTCCACGGCATGTGGGATCTTCGGGGACCAGGGCTCGATCCCGTGTCCCCTGCGTTGGCAGGCAGAGTCTCAACCACTGCGCCACCAAGGAAGCCCCTTCTTCTGGTCATTTCTTATTGAAGGTACACTGGCTCCTGCCCTAATTGAAATGTTCCCTACGCCCGATCCCAACCTGCCTTCTCCTTCAGTTTTTCCCACAAAAAGCCACCACCATCCAACGAAATCATCCATCCAATGGTCCGTCTTTCACTCACATTCAAGCTTCATGAATTGTCTAATATTCTTCCTTCCTCCCTCCTTTTACTTCCAGTAATTCATCAGTGGAATCCTTGCCTTCTACAAGCGTTCCTTGCTTCCTTTTCGTTGGTTCCACAGTAACGTTGCTAAAACACAACTCACCCATCAAGAGAATTCCACCGTTCAAAACCTTTCTGGGACTTCCCTAGTGGCACAGTGGTGAAGAATCCACCTGCCAACGCAGGGGACACGGGTTCGAGCCCTGGTCCGGGAAGATCCCACATGCCGCGGAGCCACTAAGCCCGTGTGCCACAACTACTGAGCCTGCGCTCTGGAGCCTGCGAGCCACAACTGCTGAGCCCTCGTGCCACAACTATTGAAGCCCACTCACCTAGAGCCCGTGCTCTGCAACAAGAGAAGCCACCACAATGAGAAGCCCACACACTGCAGTGAACACTGCAACTAGAGAAAGCCCACATGCAGCAACAAGGACCCAACCCAGCCAAAACTAAATAAATAAAGTAAATAAATTTATTAAACCAAACCCAAACCTTCCCTTCACCAGCATTGTTTAGGATAAGGCGCAAAGCTCATTAGCATGACCTGAAAGACCCTCCGTAAATCTGCTCCCCACCTGCCCACCCTCTAGCTGAACTGAATTACCCTGCCCGTCTCATTCCCTTCATTCATCAGACACTTACCATGCACCAGATGTTTGCCAGAACGGGTATTAGGTGCCAGGTTTCGTATGTTGTGCCCGTGATACAGGACTCCACACTGAAAGTTGGCTCCATATAAGTTCCCTGAATGAAATGTTGAACTTGGAAGAGTAGATTCTCACGGAGGAGGCATCTGTTTCTCTTCATGGACATGGTGAAAGATAGACGGGTCACCACTGGTGACCAAGGTATAAGGATATACTTTTTCTTTTTTGAGAAAAACAATTTTTATTTATTTATTTATGGCTGTGTTGGGTCTTCGTTTCTGTGCGAGGGCTTTCTCTAGTTGTGGCAAGCGGGGGCCGCTCTTCATCGCGGTGCGCGGGCGTCTCACTATCGCGGGCTCTCTTGTTGCAGAGCACAGGCTCCAGACACGCAGGCTCAGTAGTTGTGGCTCACGGACCTAGTTGTTCTGCGGCATGTGGGATCTTCCCAGACCAGGGCTCAAACCCACGTCCCCCGCATTGGCAGGCAGACTCTCAACCACTGTGCCACCAGGGAAGCCCCGGATGTACTTTCTTGACTTGCTTTTGTTCCATGCTTTCCGAATTACCTTGTCTATGACTTTGGGTTCCATTATGAGAGTAAGCCCTGAAGTCAAGCACTGCTCTCTGTTCTCTTGGTTCTTAGATTTCTTGTTGTATAATAATAAATGCACCATGCATGGGGGTTTTCACTTGCTGTGATCTGAGTGTTTGTGTGTCTCCACCCCCCACTCCCAGGATTCATATGTTGAAATCTGAACGGTGTTAGGAGATGGTGCCTTTGGGAGGTGATGAGGTTATGAGGGTGGAGCCCCCGTGAATGGGATTAGTGTACTTATAACAGAGACCCCAGGGAGCTTCCTTGCTGTGAAGACACAGCAAAATGTCTGAAACTCAGAAGACCACACTGGCACCCTGATTTGGAATTCCACCCCCCAAAACTGTGAGAACTAAATGTTTGTTCCCTGTAAGCCACCCAGCCTGGGGTACTCTGTTAGAGCCCCCTGAACGGACTAAGATATCATGTGATCTAACAGCTCGTGGTATAATGAGAGGTGAGAACTGAGGCAAAGAGAGTTGAATGAACAAGCCCAGTATCACAGATAGATGTGCAAATCAAGATGTACAGTTTCCTGCACTTTAAATGGCAGTAGGAGGATAGATCTCGTGTTAAGTGTTCTTACCCAAAATAAAGAACACAGTAAAATTTTTAGAGATGATAGATGTGTTTAATGTTCTGATTATAGTGGTGGTATCAGAGTGTATGCATCGCTCCAAACTCATCAAGATGTCTGCATTAAGTGTGTGCAATTTTTTTATCCATTATAAACCAGTAAAGCTTAAAGTAAGATAGAGGAATAGATAGATAGATAGACCCAAAATATTCTAGTCTAGGTGGGCTAATTCATTCACTTACTCATGTATCTTTTTCTATGCTCATTTCCTGTTGGCCCAGATGGGATCGGTACTAATACAAGGGCTGTGTAATCAAGACATGGAAGAACTGGAGAAAATGGTCCAACAGAAATTGGTGGGCAGTTTTCTCCATATCTTAAAGCTCCAGGTCACGGGTGTGCAGTGTCAATACCCAGGAGGAAACAGAAGCAGCCTCTGTAAGTCGAGAAAGCAGCCCGTAGTGAGATGCAGATGAGGTGGCAGCTGTACGTCTTCCCATCTTTCTTTTTCAATGAGAGCAGATGCCCTCTGGTGCTTTGTAAGAGATGCCCGCAGACAGATGAGACCTCCAGGAAGCTCATCACAGAGAAATTCACCTTGAATCATCGCAGGGCCCCCGAGAAATATTATGTCTCCTCCTAACATGCTATGACCTTTCAGCCACATGGATTGATTTTATTGAGAAAAAAGTTGAAGGCAAAAATCATATCGGAAACACATTAAGGAGCCAGAGGGAGAACTCTCAAAATTACACCGATTTTTTTTTCTTCTTTTCACAGTCAAAAGAAAAATTGAAATGTGGATTATGCACTCAGTAATTTCAACTTCCAGAGTTCCGTTCTTCTGGGACACTTTATCTGTCTGTCTTTCTGTCCGTCCATTCCTCCATCCATCTATCCACCCACCCACTTATCATCTATGTATATACGTGTCTGTCTTATCCATTCATCCATCATTCCATCATTCTGTCTGCCTATCATCTGTATCGATCTATCATCTATCTACCTACCTTTCTATCTATCATCTATGCATCTGTCTACTTGTCTGTCATCTACCTGTGCCTCATCTATCGATCCATTCATCCATCATTCTGTATCTGTTCATCTATCTTTCTATGTATAGCGATATCTTATATTTTAAGTTAATTGAGACACAAAAAATGAATACATTTAATGCATACCCCTGATCCCATCATTATAATCCAAACACTAAACGTATCTTATCACCTCCAAAAAACTGTACTGTGTTCTCGAGTCAGAGTTCAGTTCTTCTAGGACACTGCGTGGGGGTCTCACAGCCTCCAGAGTTCTCCACAGGGAGATGCAACGCACCACTTTGTGCTTCTGAGAACACAAGCCATCACCACCATCCCCTGCTTCCCTTTCTTCCTCCCACTCTCTACCGAAAACGTCTCACGTTAAGCTGTGACTTGCTTTTCTGTAGTGTTTACCGTTCCCCACGCCCTCTCCAGAGCTTTGAAGATCCCGCGGTATTCGTGGTCAGCTAAAGATGAAAGCAGCCCACAGGTCAGCCTCTGCGCTGTCAAGCGCCAAGGCTGGAGAGATCACTTCAGGAAACCAAGAGGTCCCGCTGTGTGTGGGTGGAGTCACCCCACACCCCAGCAGTAAATGCTCTGTTTCCCATACAGCCTCACGCTCCATTCCTACAGGTGCTAGACGTAAAGGACACAGAGAGGGCAGGATATAGGATATACTTGCACTTGGCATCATCATCAGGGGCTGGCATGTGTTCAGAGGGCACTCATGCCCCGACCCACATTCTACAGTGCAGAGTTGAACATAGCACCACAAACATGTAAGGGATTACGTTTCTCCTTGTTGGGAACATCTCTGCCACACCTGCCTAGCTGATACATGTACACCATCAGGGGCACATCTATCATTGCGAACATATTGTGATTTTTATATCATGCCCTTCACTCGTTAACTGTCAGGTCCTTTATGATGGGTAGGTGTAATGCGTCTTGCCAAATCATCATGCTCTTTACATCTCGGAAAATGTTACGTAATTACTAATTTCTAATTTTTTATTAAAATCACACATACACACTTGGAATGTTGTGATAAAACTGTACATCTGACTTGTGTGATCATACTTCATGGGGGTGGGCGGGGGGAGGCGTCCCAGCAGTGTTTGTTCCTTTACTGTGACTTATTCTGGTGTACAAACCAGCAGCGGCAAAGATGCATCATTTCCAGATACTCTGTTATACTTTTTCTTACTTTGTAATGTTCTTTTGGAATTTATCTTCCTTTTGGAACCTCTGTTGCTAAGTAAGCTTTAGGGAGTAAACTAGTGCTTAAAGGTTGACAGCCAGGATGTGTGGTAAGCATGACAGAGCAAAAAGAAAGTGGGATGGGTGGTTTTCACAGGTATAACATTTTAATCACCTTCCTTTTTTTTCAATATTTTAATTTTATTGGAGTATAGTTGATTTACAAGTTTCAAGTGTACAGCAAAGTCTTTCGGTGGTACATATACATATATTCGTTCTTTTTTAGATGTTTTTCTCATATAGCTTATCACAGAATATTGAGTAGAGTTCCCTGTACTATACAGTTGGTCCTTGTTGATTATGTATCTTACATATAGTAGAGTGTGTATGTTAATCCCAAACTCCTAATTTATCCCTCCCCCCACCCTTCCCCTTTGGTAAACATAAGTTCCTTCCCTAAGTCTGTGAGTCTGTTTCTGTTTCGTAAATACATTCATTTCTATCATATTTTAAATTCCACATATAAGTGATATCATATGACATTTGTCTTTGGCTTGCTTCAGATAGTATGACAATCTCTAGGTCCATCCATGTTGCTGGCATTGTTTCATTCTTTTTCATGGCCGAGTAATATTCCATTGTATATATGTGCCACATCTTCTTTATCCATTCATCTGTTGATGGACATTTAAGTTGCTCCCATGTCTTGCTGTTGTAAATGGTTTTGCAGTGAACATGAGGGTGCGTGTATCCTTTCGGATTATGATTCTCTCCAGATATATGCCTAGGAGTGGGGTTGCTGGGTCACATGGTAGTTCTATTTTTAGTTTTTGAAGGAACCTCCGTCCGTAGTGGCTGCACCAATTTACATTCCCACCAAGGGTGTAGGAAGGTTCCCTTTTCTCCACACCCTCTCCAGCATTTATTGTTTGTAGATTTGTCGACGATGGCCATTCTGACCAGTGTGTAGTTTTGATTTGCATTTCTCTGATAACTAATGGTGCTGAGCAACGTTTCATGTGCCTTTTTGGCCATCTGTATGTCTTCTTTGGAGAAATATCTATTTAGGTCTTCTGCCTATTTTTGGATTGGATTGTTTTTTGATTTAATCACACTTCTTTCCTGGGAGGAATCAGGACCGTCCTTCAGGCAGCAGAGATGCAGGGAGAGATGGTCCACATCATCCTATTTTGCGTGTACCTTGCAATGCTTGTGTCCACTCTTAATGCTGAAATCAAGGTGGCATGGAAGAATCCAAGGTGACAAATCTAGAACACGAGTTGCTGCAAAAGCAGAGGTGGCCCATTTCCTACAAACGCAAGTGACAGGGGTACCTATTAATTTCATTTAACAAGATAGAGGTTCATTGTTCCTGATTTGCTGTAGTTGCTCTGAGATACCTTCAGGGATTTTTTTTTTTTTGGTTGGGGGGAGAATATAATTATATTTATTTTAAATTTTTTTCGGGTTTATTGAGATATAATTGACGTACAGCACCATGCAACTGTAAGGTGCACAGTGTAATGATTTGATTTACGTCCGTCATGAAATGATGAGCACAGTAAGTTTAGTGACCATCCATCGTCTCATCTGGATAAAACATAAAAGAAATTGAAAAAAACCTTTTTCCTTCTGTAAACCTTAGGATGTTACTCTCAACTTTGATTTATAAGGTACGATAGTGTTAATTCCCTTTATCAGACTGTACATTACATCCTTAGTAATTATCTCTCTTCTAACTGGAAGTTTGTACCTTTTGACCACCTTCACACAATTCCCCCTCCCCAGCTCCCTGCTCTGGTAAGAGATCACAAATTTGATCTCTTTTTCTATGAGTTTGTTCATTTTAAAAATATTTTTATTGGAGTGTGTCTGTTTACAATGTTGTGTTAGCCTCCCCTGCACAACAAGACGAATCAGCCATATACAGACAGATATCCCATCCCTTTTGGACGTCCCTCCCATTTAGGTCGCCTTTAGGTTACCACGTGTTCATTTGTTTTTGAAGTATAATTGACCTACAACACTATGTCCGTTCCTTTATCCCACCTGGTCTCAGGTCTGTGATGTTCTGTTCACAGAACAGCTGTCACATAGCCCATGCGCACAGCCTTGCACGTCTGCGTCCCCGTCTGTAATGAAAAGTTGGATTCCGTTTTCTTCAGTGGGCACTCCTGACAGCTTGGAAGCTTCCTGCCTTCCTTGTCTCCTGTTCATTATCAGGGAAAACTAATTTTTAAAAAAGCTTGGTGCTCCTTCCTTGTGTGCCAGCAGGAAGTTCACCCCAGCACCAAGGCTGAACCCAGTAAAAACCCCACCCTAGTCTTCTTTCTCTGTTCTGTCTAGATATTTTTGGATGAGCTAGAAAGCGTCCTGCTTGGCCCTCCCCAAAAAGTCTCCCTATGTGAGCCATAAACTTTTCATAGCCTTGTGTGTGTGTGTGTGTGTGTGTGTGTGTGCGCGTGTGTGTGTGTGTGCAGGCATCAGTCTCAAAACCCAATCCAAATTTGGGGGTGAAGCTCCACCCCCCCAGCTCTGAGGGGTGACCACACCAAGGATATCACCTTTGTCCATGCAAAGAGCCAGATTCTCCCCCAGTGCTGCTGCCTTCCAACTTTCTTCTCTGTCTCTGGTAAGAAGTACACAACCAAAGGGAAAATGAAAGGCTGTTGTTTGACCAACATGAATGCATCTTACGCTGTGTTGTTCAAACAGTATCTGCCTTGGAAAGATTTTTAAAGGAGAAAGAGATGTCCATGAGCTGGACTGCTGTAAGCATCTGTGCCTAGCCAAATGCCATCGTGCCCATGGAGAGAAATTTATCCAAACATCTGTGTGTGTTCAGCACTTTTCCCTTCCTCCTGTTCCAGTCCTCGGCCAGCAGTGAACAGCATTTTTAAAGTTTACATTGTGAAGATAAAAACAAATAAGCTACCAGTACGCATGCTCTATGAAAATAGACTGCAAGGAATCATGCGTATCTTAAACCCATGCATGAGCTGCTTATGTATGTTATGAGTTTTTTTAAGGACCTAGGATATTATAGAAATGCACAGGGAGAGACAGCCAAATAATTGTGGCTAGGAGAAACTTGAGCTGTTTGTAATGGTGTGGAAAATTAAGTAGAAGGAGGTAACAGCTTTTTTTTTTTTTTTTTTTTTTTTTTTTTTTTTTGCGGTATGCGGGCTTCCCACTGTTGTGGCTTCTCCCGTTGCGGAGCACAGGCTCCGGAAGCGCAGGCTCAGCGGCCATGGCTCCCGGGCCCAGTCGCTCCGCGGCATGTGGGATCTTCCCGGACCGGGGCACGAACCCGCGTCCCCTGCATCGGCAGGCGGACTCTCAACAACTGCGCCACCAGGGAAGCCCGATAACAGCTTTTTAAAATAGAATACTGCATTTAAAAATGCATTAATTTATGGATAAATAACCATCTTTAATGTAGCCAGTGTTTTTCAGCACACAGTTATTTGCGGAAGACCCATAAAAATTCTCTAATCGTGCATATACCCAAATGGCTTCATGTGATGTCTGAACGACCAAAGGACTAATTCGTAAAATGAAATAGAATCTTTTTAAAAAACGGCGCCCGAGGTTGTCATCGAAATCTGTCATAATATTTTAAGCGTGTTAAAAGCAATCTCCAGCAGAACGTTCACCGATATTGAAAAGAAAATGAGTGTGGCCAGGTTTTATAAAGTAGATTTTAAAACATTTTCTTAGTTGTTTGAATTTAAGCTTGAACTAATGCAGAGTTTAACGGAGAAATATTATCTGAGACAGGAGAATTCTGAGATACACCATGCACACACTGAAGAAGCCCACAGCCTGGCCCTGTTTGGCTGGTCTGTCACTCACGAGCCTTACAGGGTTCAGAGTTTATAAATGCTTACGTGTAGTGCCTGCATGGTTCCACAGTGAGTCATTTGTTTGGGAGAAAATGAAAGTTATTTGTTTCTGCAAAACACTATTAATAATAAGTTTCCCAAACAAGGGCACCAAAAACTTATCTAGCCTTCCCCAGGAAATATTAAATCCTGAACCCCTTGAATTTACAAGAAGAGAATATACCATCCTGATAGTCATAGCTAAACAAAATAGATTAAGCATTTAGGGTTTTTTTTTCTTCTTTTTAAAAAATTATTTATTTTTGGCTACGTTGGGTCTTTGTTGCTGCACGCGGGCTTTCTCTAGTTGTGGCGAGCGGGGCCTACTCTTCATTGCGGTGCACGGGCTTCTCATTGCAGTGGCTTCTCTTGTTGCGGAGCACGGGCTCTAGGTGCACGGGCTTCAGTAGTTGTGGCACGTGGGCTCAGCAGTTGTGGCTCGCAGGCTCTAGAGTGCAGGCTCAGTAGTTGTGACGCACGTGCTTAGTTGCTCCGTGGCATGTGGGATCTTCCCGGACCAGGGCACGAACCCGTGTCCCCTGCATTGGCAATCGGACCCTCAACCACTGCACCACCAGGGAAGTTCCTGAGCATTTAGTTTTAAAAAATAATATTTTAAAAATTCTGTTAAATGTTAGCACGTAAAAGGAATCCATTTGATTTTGAGGTTGAGGAAGTGTTGGACGTAGCACTTGGTGGGCATTTTGCAGATGTACCCTGGGACCTTTGAAGGCTCTGTTGCATTCGATTTCTTAAGGGGGCGGACAGAATTGTGGGTTGACCAGAAGGAGAGCATATGGGCAAACATTCCTTGAGGCACAGAGTAGCTGTCGGTGGGATAAACCAAGAAAGGACCAGACGAGGCTTGAGGAATCGCCCTTGTGTAACTGACAAAAATGGTGCAGAAAGTACCCTGGGTGAAAGAATTCGGAGACAGAGCCTGAGTGCGCCTTGGGGAGTGTTGTTAACAAATCAGTGGGCTGAGTTCATTCAAGGTCACTAAGAAGAGAGCCCGTCCCTACAAAACCCACATGTTCGCACATTTGAGATTCCAAGCTCAATTTTAAAAATGCAAACCTTAAGTGCGGGGTCCATTTTTCCTGGTTTGCTTATCTGTTTACCTGAGTGAAATATTTCTAAGAGGAATCTCAATTTTCACAGTGAACAGAATATTTTCATAGATATCCAGACAATTTTCGGATATGCCAAAGTAACTCAAAACCAGTTCCAGTTCCATCCAATGAGCAACGATCTTATTAAACTTAAAATACAGAATTTGCAGTTAAAAAGAAACTGTATCAGGATTTCCCTGGTGGCCCAGTGGTTAAGAATCCAATGCCAATGCAGGGGACAGGGGTTTGAGCCCTGGCGCCAGAAGATCCCACATGCCGCAGAGCAACTAAGCCCGTGCGCCACACCTACTGAGCCTGTGCTCTAGAGCCCACGTGCCACAACTACTGAAGCCCACGTGCCTAGAGCCCGTGCTCTGCAACAAGAGAAGCCACCGCAATGAGAAGCCTGCCACTGCAACGATGACCCAACACAGCCATAAATAAATAAATTTATTTTTAAAAAAAGAAAGAAAAAAAGAAACTATCATTTCCATTTATTTCTTGTGCATTGGAAGTGAAAACTTCTGAGATTAAATTCATCTCCCATCCGTGTCTTGTTTTCCCATATGAGCCACCTCTAAAAGGGGGATTTCATAGAATTTACTAGACTATTTATCAAATGCCTTGTCTTTCCACTTGTGGTTTCTCACTTAACATATTTGTGAGTCAGTTGAATGAAGCCAGGTGTTGGTCTTGTAGTGTTTTCTTCAGAGGTTTTAATTGGGCTGTTATTTGAAACAGTCGTGCATATTTTGTTTTATAATTTCCTTCTTCCAAAAATTGTCTAACTGACTTTCTTGAGCCAAAATGTTCTTTTTTTTTTTTTTAACCACCAAACACTCCTTATTGATGTTGATAATAATCAATGCCTTATCATGTGGAAAACCTTTGTGAGCATAGCATACATTTCCTAGTATGACGACTGTGGTCATTTCATAATTCCTAATGCAAAGTTAAGTCTTTAGTCAGCCTGTAACCTGAATACTAGATTTCTGTGTTTTCTCAGCTACAAAATAAATCTCAGTTTTTATCCATGGCTTTTATTTTTGTGACAGTGATAGGAGAATAAAGTTTTAATGCTTTAAGCTTGAGTGGATATAATTATTTTCTACAGTGATAT
This sequence comes from Delphinus delphis, assembly GCF_949987515.2. Lineage (NCBI taxonomy): Eukaryota > Metazoa > Chordata > Mammalia > Artiodactyla > Delphinidae > Delphinus > Delphinus delphis. The sequence continues at coordinate 123,886,565 of NC_082704.1, forward strand.
TTGCACAACGTCAATGAAACTGCTTCATCCGACACGCAGTTTTACATTTTTTAAAATCAGTGTACAATAGGAATTACCCATTCCAGAAGAATTTGAAAACAGAGTTCATGGAAATGAAGACCATATTCCATGTTCTTTTTAACTTTAAGGTGTTCCTGAGTATTAAGATAATGATTAGAGGGCTTCCCTGGTGGCGCAGTGGTTGTGAGTCCGCCTGCCGATGCGGGGGACACGGGTTCGTGCCCCGGTCCGGGAAGATCCCACATGCCGCGGAGCGGCTGGGCCCGTGAGCCATGGCCGCTGAGCCTGCGCGTCCGGAGCCTGCGCTCCGCGACGGGAGAGCCCACAGCACTGAGAGGCCCGCGTACCACAAAAAAAAAAAAAAAAAAAAGATAATGCTTAGAACATTCACGTTTTTCACATATTATATGATATTCAGTATAAACAACCACATACTCTTTTTACTGAAGTAGAGTTGATTTACAATGTCGTGTTAGTTTCCGGTGTACAGCACAGTGATTCAGTTATACATACATACACATATTCTTTTTCATATTCTTTCCCATTATGGTTTATTGCAAGATATTGTATATAGTTCCCTATGCTCTACAGTAAGACCTTGTTGTTTATGTGTATTATATATAGTAGTGTGTATCTATTAATTCCAAACATCTAACTTATCCCCCACCCCCTTCCCCTTTGGTAACCATACATTTGTTTTCTATGTCTGTGAGTCTATTTCCGTGTTGTAAATACATTGACTTGTGTCATTTTTCTTAGATTCCACATACAAGTAATAGATGATATTTTCTTCCTCTGGCTTACTTAGCATGATCATCTCTAGTTGCATCCACGTTGCTGCAAATGGCATTACTTCATTCTTTTTAATGGCTGAGTGATACTCTGTTGTATATTTATACCACATCTTCTTGATCCATTCATGTCGATGGACATTTAGGTTGCTTCCATGACCTGGCTATTGTAAACAGTGCTGCTGTGAATATAGGGGGGCATGTATTTTTTGAATTAGAATTTTCTCTGAATATATGCCCAGGAGTGGGATTGCTGGATCATATGGTAGTTCTATGTTTAGTTTTTTGAGGAACCTCCATCATGTTCTCCCTAGTGGTTGCACCAGTTTACATTCCCACCAACAGTGCAAGAGGGTTCCCTTTTCTCCACACCCTCTCCAGCATTTTTTATTTGTAGACTTTTTGATAATAGCCATTCTGACCAGCGTGAGGTGATAAACCTCACTGTAGTTTTTGCATTTCTCTGATAATTAGTGATGATGAGCATCTTTTCTTATGCCTGTGGGCCAGCTCTTTGTCTTCTTTGGAGAAATGTCTATTTAGGTCTTTGGCCCATTTTTTGATTGAGTTGTTTGATTTTTCATTATTGAGTTGTATGAGCTGTCTGTATATTTGGAAATTAAGTCCTTGTCGGTTGCATTGTTTGCAAATATTTCCTCCCAGTCCATACGTTGTCTTTATTTTGTGTATGGTTTCCTTTGCTGTGCAAAAGCTTGTGAGTTTCATTAGGTCCCATTTGTTTATTTTTGCTTTTATTTCTATTGCCTTGGGAGAATGACCTAAGAAAACATTGGTCCAATTCATATCACAGAATGTTTTGCCTGTGTTCTCTTCTAGGCGTTTTATGGTGTCATATCTTATATTTAAGTCTTTAAACCATTTTGAGTTTATTTTTTACAAACTCTAAATATGTATTAAGTTCTTGCCAAAAGTGGAGTAATTCATTTTGCTGGTCTAACCTTAAATTTTTAAAAATATAAATATTTTTTACTTATATTTATAAACATGTTATATTTACATAAAATATAAATAATATATAAGCACAAGAGACTTTAAAACTTGTCAAGTGTGGGAGGTGTCAAGTGTAGACAGTGACTTTTGCCCCCAAATTGTGCATTTGTTTCAAAAGGATGGAGGTTAGGACCTTGGGCAGAAATGATGCAAAAAAAAAAAAAAAAGATCAACCCTGAGGATTTGAGGGGGATTTTTTGGCTGGCATACCTTTTGAATTGGGACAATTATGGGTACCTTTGTTTGAAATAATGTGTAATGTCTCATTCTAAGAAAGATACACATATATATATATATATGTATATGTGTGTGTGTGTGTGTGTTGGAATGATACACATGGTATCAATTAACAAAATTTTTATTTTCACCTCTTGGAAGAACATGAAGATATCAGCAAGAATATTGAGAATATTAAAGGGCTTTCAGATCTGAGGAGTAGAATGTAACTCAGGGTCTTTGGAACAAGGGTTTTATTTTAGATACTATATCCTGCTGCCCCAGGAGATGGTGACCCTCTCATGGGTCAAATAGGGTTTATTTATCTTTTTATTCTCAGTGATGAGTATCTTACACACAATAGCAATGTAGTTGCCCAAAGTAAATAAAGAGGAAAGCAGAACACCGAAACAAAGCAGTGAGGACTTTAAAAAACCCAATTTAACACCAATTATCAATTTTAAATTGTCACTTGAAAATGAGCATGTTTGAGGTAAGTGTGTCAGTATTTGGGGCAGAGTTTGAAGGTTCCATCCATTTTATAGGGAAGATTAGTTATGAAGGCAGTACCTGTGGTTCCCTATTCCTGCAATACGTGGTTTCAATTCCAGCCGAAGACTCTTTTCTTCAGGGATATCTCATGAGACCCACCTGAGTGGCCTCAGATAAACCATCCAACCTCAGGGTTCTTGAAGTCCAGTGATAAAATTCTCTAGCGAGTCCCTGGAGACTCAAAGAGAACGTACAGTGTTTGATGCACCTATGCATTGGTTTAGGCAAAGGCTCGTAATTTTAATCAGATGCTCAGAGGCTCCGTGACCCCAAAATATTAATAACTGCCAGCGGCTCCTTGTAGCCTATTTTCTTATGTCTAAAGTGGTGGAGTGAGCATACGTTGACTTTAAGGTCAGTTTTCACTGCGTTATTGTAGGCATCTTTGAATTTTATAAAACTTCTTGAAGCCAAACTCTCCTTTCCGTTTCCTCGGGATCCTGTCTTGGTACAGCCCTTTAACGACTCCATGGGGGAATAAATCATTCTGACCCAAAGCAGATCATCACTGCGACAGAATTCCATTTGTCAGTGCCCAGATTCAAGATTCTGCTTGAAGAATGTGTCGGAAGCCTTGGTGTATTGTATCACAGGGAAGTATTATTTAGAAATAATCGAAATGACTACCTAAGCCGTAGGAAAGTGTCTTTACCACCCCTCCCCCAAATGGTGCATCGTTAGAATGCCATTTTGTTCAAGGAATCAACAATCTGCAACGTATCCATCAGCATAACCATTTTCCACAAATAACAGTAACGGCACATTTATGCACTGCTTTTTCTCTTACAATGAGTGTGCACCAACTTTAAAATCATTTAGTCTTTATTTAGCATCGGGGGCAAAAAAATATATATATCCAAAGCCATAGGATATTAGGAACGTCAGTGCAGTGTGGCACGGACAAGAATGGTTAGAAAGAAGTGCTCATCAGAGATTCAGGACAGCAGAAGGAAAAAGTAAAGCATTAGCAGAAACACACCTGCAACAAAAACAATGACCAAAAACACACCCCTTGTTACAGCAAGGGAACCAAGTATGAATAAACTTGTAATCAGTTGGCACGAAGACTTGCCTTCAGAAATTACATCAGTAGATGCTTAGGGTCGCCCCTCCCCGACCCTGGAGCTGCTGGCTTCAGTATGCATCCGTAATGCATGTATTTCCAGAAGTAGCCGTGTCCCATTGTGCCTCCCACCCATGGCGAAATCAGCTTTTCTTTTTCTTTTTAATTTTATTAGAGTCTAGTTGATTTACAATGTTGTGTGAGTTTCAGGTGTGCAGTAAAGTGACTCAGCTATATATATATATATATATATATATATATATATATAGGTATTTTCATTCTTTTTCAGATACTTTTCTCATATAGGTTATTAGAAAATATTGAGTATACTTCCCTGTGCTCTACAGTAGGTCCTTGTTGTTCATCTATTTTATATATAGTAGCGTGTGTATGTTAATACCCGCCTTCTGATTCATCCCTCCCCCTCTTTCCCCTTTGGTAACCCTAAGTTTGTTTTCTATGTTTGTAAGTCTGTTTCTGTTTTGTAAGTAAGTTCATGTGTATCATTTTTTTAAATTCGATTCCACATATGAGTGATAGCATATGATAACTGTCTGTGTCTGACTTACTTCGCTTAGTATGCCAATCTCTAGGTCCATCCATGTTGCTGTAAATGGCATTATTTCATTCTTTTTATGGCTGAGTAATATTCCGTTGTGTATATGCACCGCGTCTTCTTTATCCACTCATCTGTCGATGATACGAGGAATCCACAACCGATCAGAAAAGAGATCTCTGCAGACTTCCAATTCGAGACTGTGTTTAAAAAAGGTCCTGTCTCCAAAAACGGAGATGTGTTACTGCTGTTGGTGGTGTTTTTTTTATGTAAAAGATATTGGGAACACAGGCAAGAGGTGATGCTGTGGGGACCAGAGAACATTCCCATTGAGTGAAGACATTCAGCAAAGATGCAGAGAAAGCCCCAGATGCCTGGGGGATGGAATTCCAGAACATTGCTCCAGGAAGCCCCAAGGGAGACTGGAGGGTAGCAAGGCAGTGGGTGACACATGTTATTTACATGCCACTTCGTGTGCTGCCTCGCTCCTGCCTGATTCCATGATTGACCACCATCTTCCACCTTCGTCACAGTTAATAAGAACAGGGGACAACCCCTCACTAAAGGGATGCCTGTCCCCCAGGTGGCATCAACCACTGGCATCTGAGGAAACTATGACTGAGACAGAAGGGGTATGATATAGGTAGAGGTTGGACTTGGGGCCAAAGCAGGTGACAAATCGATTGTCTGAATTCACAAGTATTTTTCATTTGGCCTGCAAATTGGATTTTTTAAAATATTGAACCTGCAGGTACTTTAAGCCCAACATACATCATCAGTATCCTACATGCCCCATCATGTCCCTTATTATTAGCATTGGCCCTAAAGGAATTTTAATTTGCAAGCACTGCAACGGATCGAGTGGTCTGACACTTGGTAATTTTGTAAATCTAAGTTTACTTCCTAGAGACAAAGCAAGACAGCAAAGACATGGCCAATTAAATAGTGGCATTGTGGTTTCCATCTTCAGTAGAGTTAATGCGTATCTGGTTTAACTCCGAGTGTGAACCATCACCTGGTTAGTTCTTTTTCTTTTTTTTTCCTAATAAGACAACTGAGTGATTTAAAAATCCAATTTTCTTCTTTAGGGCTTCATCTATTTGCCATTCATTTCTAAATGGAAAACAGGCAAGCATAAACTATTGGTTATAAACTTAGCATATCAAAAAAGCCCACGTGAAGAGCTCCTTAACAATATAACGGAGAGCAGAATGTGTTACTAGCCTGAAATAAATTTTCATTAGGAAGGGTAAGGGTATCCAGCCGCCGAATGCTGATGTGAGATGGTTTACCTTGAATATCCTTCAGACCTGCTGCGGCGAGAACCAACAATGTAATAAGTTATTAGATTAAATTCCTTCTTTGAAAACAGTGACAGAATTACATGGGCTGTGATCATAATCATTGCTTCAAAAGACATGTCAAGGGAACCGGCTGCCTTAAGAAAATGTGGGATTTGAGGCAGTGAAGTTCTGTTATAGAAAGAAGGTTGACTGTGGCCACAGCAGAAGTGAGTCGTCTTGGACTAAGAAAAAGTAGTTAAGATGTCACCTTGTACCTTGGAAAAATTAGCTGGGTTGCTTTTAGCCATTTAACTGTAGGTAGGCATGGCTGTCTGGTGTTCTCCGAAGCTTTTGAACCTCTACAGAAGACAAACTAGAGAGGAATTTGGAATGAATATTTATATTTTAGTTTTAAAGAAATAAACAACTTAGGATATAAGTATGGACAAAGAAAGTCACCTGACATATCACTAAACAAAGGATGTTGAGGCCATCAAGCCCTCAGCCACTGCATCACCCCAAATATGCACCCTGAGGGGATTCAGGATGGAGAAAAGCAGGATGCTGGCCCTAGGTAGCTAAGGCGCATATCAAAGGAATGGCTTTAATGAGGCCAGACTCTTGCATCTTCCCATACATCTTTAACTTGAGGTGTTTGTTTTTTCTTTAATTAACAGTAATCTTTTGACATTCCTACTACCTGGTTTTTGTTGCAAAACCTCGTATATATCCAGGCTCCTCCCCTACCTCTTTGGAGCTGTCCCCCAGAGCTACCAGAGAGACTGTCTCCTGGGCTTAAGGTCTCAGGATGTCTGCCGAACGAAGCGTAATTCTCGACTTCTATAGCGTGCATTTCTTTTTCAATTGGCATAAGGAAATGATAAAAAAAATTAGTAAGCCCAGCAATCTGTGACTACGTTAACATGCCATGGTAAAAGGGAAATTGCAGATGTAATTAAATTTCAGAATCTTACATAGGGAGAGAGTCCTAGATTATTTAGGTAAATCCAGTCTAATCCCATGAGGTCTTAACAGCAGAGAACTATCTTGGTTTATAGGGTAGAGATACTGTGGCAGGAAAAAAAGTGTGAGCGATTCATAGCGTCAGAAGGGTTCAACCTGCCATTTCTTGAGAGTGAGGACAGCCTTAAGCAGCAAGGCAGGCACAGAGCTGACAGCCAGGACTTCTGCTGTACAACCGCGTGGCAGTGAATTCAGACAATAATGTATGAACTCGGAAGCCGGACTTCCCCAGAGCCTGTGTGAGGGATCACAGCCCTGCTGACACCTTGATTTTGACCCTGTGAGACTCTGAACAGAGGACACATCGCATCCACGCAGGGCCCAGACTTGTTTTTTTATTTTCACTTTATTGGAGTAGAGTTGATTGACAATGCTGTGTTACTTTCAGGTGTACAGCACAGTGATTCCATGATGCAAATACATATATTCATTCTTTTTTAGATTCTTTTCTCATAGGTTATCACAGAATACTGGGTAGAGTTCCCTGTGCTATACAGCAGGTCCTTGTGGGTTACCTGTCATACATAGTAGTGTGCATGTGTTCATCCCAGTCTCCCAGTTTATCCCTCCTCTCTCCCTATGCTTTCCCCTTTGGTAAACATAAGTTCGTTCCCCAAGCCTGTGAGTCTATTTTCTAATAAATAAGTTCATTTGTATGGTTTTTTTTTTTAGATTCTTCATATAAGCAATATCATATGATATTTGTCTTTTTCTGTCTGACTTACTTCCCTTAGTATGATAACCTCTAGGTCCATCCATGTTGCTGCAAATGGCATTATTTCATTCTTTTTTATGGCTGAGTAATATTCCATTGTATAATATGTACCACATCTTCTTTATCCATTCATCTATCAGTGAACATTGAGGTTGCTTCCATGTCCTGACTATTGTAAATAGTGCTGCTATGAACATTGGGGTGCATGTACTTTTTCTAATTATGGTTTTCTCTGTATATATGACCAGAAGTGGGATTGCTGGATCATATGGTAGCTCTATTTTTAGTTTTCTGAGGAACCTCCATACTGTTCTCCATAGTGGCTGTATCAGTTTACATTCCCACCAACAGCGCAGGAGGGTTCCCTTTTCTCCAGACCTTCTCCAGCATCTATTGTTTGTAGACTTTTTGGTGATGGCCATTCCGACCAGTGTGAGGTGATACCTCATTGTAGTTTTGTTTTGTTTTGTTTTTGTGGTACGAGGGCCTCTCACTGTTGTGGCCTCTCCCGTTGTGGAGCACAGGCTCCGGACGCGCAGGCTCAGCGGCCATGGCTCACGGGCCCAGCTGCTCCGCGGCATGTGGGATCTTCCCGGATCGGGGCACGAACCCATGTCCCCTGCATCGGCAGGCGGACTCTCAACCACTGCGCCACCAGGGAAGCTCTCATTGTAGTTTTGATTCACATTTATCTGATAATTAGTGATGATGAGCATGTTTTCATGTGCTTTTTAGCCATCTGTATGTCTCCTCTGGAGAAATGTCTGTTTAGATCTTCTGCCCTGGGCCCTGACTGCTGACCCATGGCAACTGTGCGATAATAAATGACTGGTAGTTAAAGCTTCTAAATTTGTTGTACTTTGATGTAGCAGAGAGAAAAAACTGAGTGGGCCTCCTGAAGCTTTGTCACCCAATTTTTTTTTCTTTCAATTATCTTTTACGTATTATGAGAGATATATACGCTAGACGTATTGCAGACACATTGGCCCCAAAGTTAAGCCTCTCTGGACGCCCCCCCCCCCCCGCCACATCCTTTTCTTACCCCAATTCTTATCCGTGGCTAGAGTTTTTGAGGGCATTATACACATACACATTCTTTTCAGGTTCTTTTCCATTATAGGTTATTACAAAATATTGAGTATAGTTCCCTGTGCTATACAGTAGGACCTTGTTGTTTATTGTATATATAGTAATTTATATATTTTATATATGTTAAGTCCAAACTCCTAATTTATCCCTCCCCTCTTTCCCCCTTGGTAACCACACACCTGTTCTCTCTGTCTGTGAGTCTTGTTTCTGTTTCATATATATGTTCATGCGTGTCGTATTTTAGATTCCACATATAAGTGATATCATATGGTATTTGTCTTTGTCTGTGTGACTTCACTTAGTATGATGATCTCCAGGTCCACCCATGTTGCTGCAAATGGCATTATTTCATTCTTTTTCATGGCTGAGTAATATTCCATTGTGTACTTGTACCGCATTTTCTTTATCCATTCCTCTGTGATGGACACTTACTTTGTTTCCATGTCTTGGCTATTGTTTCTATTTCCATGTTTTAAATCTCATCTCCATCAGTTGATTTCTCCTTTGTTGTGCCCGAGGGCCTCCTTTCTAGACTCTCATTTTATAAAATCAGTTGACTTTTGTGGTCTCCCCATTTGATCATCTCAGAAGATCTCAAATGTATCAAGCTCAAGAGAAAAGCTTAGATTGTTTTTCTCCCCGGGGGAGAAGGAGGGGGAGATGAGTAGCAGAAGCAGAAGCAGCAGCAGCTGCAGAAGAAGAAGAAGGACAGGGAGGGGGAGGAAAGTCGGAGAAGAAAGGCATGCATGTTGCCACGAGAGAAGAGGAAATACATCAGGGTTAGTCGCTGATCCATGGATTTAGTCCTGTCGGAGGCCACCTTCTCCCAGTGGACCCCCAGCCGGCTCAGGTGATAAGTGGCCTCTTTGGGGGTGTTTTTGTTCGTTTGTTTTGTTTTGTTTTTTAAAATTTATTTATTAATTTTTGGCTGTGTTGAGTCTTCATTGCTGCACGTGGGCTTTCTCTAGTTGCGGCGAGCGGGGGCTACTCTTTGTTGCAGTGCGCGGGCTTCTCATTGAAATGGCTTCTCTTGTTGCGGAGCACGGGCTCTAGGCATGCGGGCTTCAGTAGTTGTGGCACGTGGGCTCAGTAGTTGTGGCTCGCGGGCTTAGTGGCTCCGCGGCATGTTGGATCTTCCCGGACCAGGGCTCAAACCCGTGTCCCCTGCATTGGCAGGCGGATTCTTCGGTACCGTGCCACCAGGGAAGTAAGTCTGCTCTTCCCTTGGGATTCTAGCATTCCCCTGGCATTGACAGTGTTCTCAGTAATATTCTCAAAGGAAATGTGAAATCCCTTCATTTTTTTTTTTTTTAATTTGCCACCCAGTGCACGTTAGCATCATCACATACTTTTATCCTAGTGTTCACTACACGTACAGCCCCGTAACTAATGTCTTTACCTTTCCCTCCTGAGTTCAATGTAAAGTGACATTTCCAAACAATAGACTGGTGCCGTCGTCTTCTCTCTGCTTTTTCTGGCCTTTCTCCTCTCCTGTTGATTCCTCGCTTCTCTGACCTCCTTCCTGCTTGTTTCTTCATCTCCTCCTAATCTCTTCTGCCCCCTCGTCGTCCCCCTCTGGTGCTTCTTGCTGAATCTTTACCTTAACCATCTCTTCTTCCTCAACACTGCCCTCATCTCCAACACACATCTGTGTTTTGTCTTGGGTGCATTTTCTGTTTTTCTCGCATCTCCTCAGTGACCCTTCAAGATGGATCTCATTCTTCTTTGTACACAAGGATATGATGGACTCTAGAAATAAGTTAACTCGCTGAAGCTCACACGCTTGGCAAGTGGCCAAGATGTTCAACGCCACCCCCACCTGCATGCCCCAAGCATTCAACTCTGTCCTTGGTTACTCCCACCAGAAGTTACACCATCCCCTCTCTCATTTTACGATACTTTTTAAACAAAGCTCTAGCACCTACCCCATCTTTCTTTGCAACCCTCCTCAGAAGAGTTCCTCGGTCGTGTGAGTGCATTCGTTACCTTCTTTCTGCACCTGTATTCTCTCGAGTCCATTCCTATCAGACCACAGTCCCCAGGACGCCACAGAGCCATTTTTTTTAAGCCTTTATTGAATTTGTTACAATATTGCTTCTGTTCTATGTTTTCGTTTTCTGGCTGCGAGGCATGTGGGATCCCCGCACCCCAACCGGGGATCGAACCCACCCCCCTTGCATTGGAAGGTGAAGTCCCAACCACTGGACCGCCAGGGAAGCCCCCGCAGAGCCATGTTTTACAATTTCTCCCCATGATCTCCTTGTGGCCAAACCCATTGGTCATCGCCCCGTCTTGCTCTGTCAGCTGCAACGGATCCTATTTTCCTGAAGTCTCACCAGCAGCCCCTCATCCACTCCGTTTGCTCTTTTTATCTTTATTTTAAAAAATTATTTCCTCTTTGCATTGCTTCCGCTCACCGTAACAAATGTCCTTTTTCCTTCCAATGAACATATACAAAAGTTGTGTATGATGGATGCCCTATATCTGGCTTATTCTTTATTCTTTTGTCTTATTCACTGAATTTTTATTCTCTTGGGGGACCAAAGCTTATGAACCTCGCTGTCTCTCATGGTCTCCAGCGTACTGAAGACTCTTACTAAAATATCTGTTAAATAAATAGAAGAGAGAATGGATTCTATCATTTCTTAACTGCGTAAAGTTGAACTTCTCTGTCGAGCTTAATAAAATCCACAGTAGGATGGTTTGTCATTTTCACGGTTAGTTTTCATCTTCGAGATAGTAACAGTAGCTGCATAATTCAGATTCCGTGGAACAGTCATCTATTTTTTTATTTTTTATCGTTTCTCATGTTATTTAAGTTTCTCTAATGAGTTTGAAAATTCCATTTCAGGTTGCAAATGAAAAATTTAATCATTGCTTTTCGGTTTAGAGGATCTCAACAGATGTCCCCAGTTCACTCTGTCTACATGTGGTCTTTTGATATTCTGATGCTGTGAGTTGGCACTTTTTCACTCCCCCATTTCTGCTTAGGGAACGCAACACTCCCTAAGTAAGATTTATTGTAACTGTGTCCACCTTCCCCAAATCCTGTACTTTTTTGCCTGTTGCCTACGGAATGAAAGTCAAAATATTTTAACCCGCTACTTCAGGTCTTTCACATCTAGGTAAAAATCTCACGTCAATTATTTTTAATTCCTCTGCAGCTCCACGATATCTGTGTTTTCATTTGCATTTTTCACATGAAAAACTAGAAGAGAATCAGAGGATAAAATGACTTTCCTAAAGTTTCATAGCAATTTAGAAATGAAGCCGAGACTGAATACCAGACCTGGCTCCCCACCAGGTTACAAAGCACGCACCCAACATGAAGTGAAGTTACGACGTTAGTTAAATTGTTGTGATGCAAAATGAAAAGACTGGATTTACACAATATGGGAAATCAAACCCTCCTATAAAATAGTTTTATGTTTTAAGTGTACTTCAAAATAATCCTTTACCATGCAAAAGTACATTACCATCTTTGAGGCAAATATGAATTAATGAATATTCTTCCACAGTTATGTTTCTGGAGCCTTGTTCAGTGCCTGCCACATAATGGAAGATACATAAATACCTTTGTTATCGTTACATGCAAAGGCATAATTGTGTGTATATGAATACATGTATGTATTTGTATCACAACTATTTAAGCAAGTTGATTTAAATGCATCATTATTGTTACTTGCAAAGACAATTTTATACAATACGTATATGTATCACATTTAAATTATATCAGAATTTAGGTTGTCTAATTTATTTTTTCAGTAGTGAGGTTTTTTTTTTAATAGAAGTATAGTTGAGGGCTTCCCTGGTGGCGCAGTGGTTGAGAGTCCGCCTGCCGATGCAGGGGACGCGAGTTCGTGCCCCGGTCCGGGAGGATCCCACATGCCGCGGAGCGGCTGGGCCCGTGAGCCATGGCCGCTGGGCCTGCGCGTCTGGAGCCTGTGCTCCGCAACGGGAGAGGCTACAACAGTGAGAGGCCTGCGTACCACAAAAAAAAAAAAAAAAGAAAGAAGTATAGTTGATTTACAATGTTCCATTAGTTTCAGGAGTGCAGCAAAGCAAATCAGTTACACATATGCACATATATTCATTCTTTTTCAGGCTTTTTTCCATTATAGGTTATTAGAGGATACTGAGTATAGTTCCCTGTGCTCTACAGCAGGTCCTTGTTTATGTATTTTATGTATAGTAGTGAGTCTCTATTAATCTCATACTCCTAATTTTTCACTCCACCTTTTCCCATTTGATAACCATAAGTTTGTTTTCTATGTCTGTGTGTCTATTTCTGTTGCGTATAATTTCATTTGTATAATTTTTTTTAGATTCCACATATAAGTGATATCGTATATTTGGTTTGCTTCACTCAGTATGGTAATCTCTAGGTTAGCTAATTTAAATATATGTCCTTGTTACACGCAGAAGTAGAGTTGCAGTTATAATATAAGTATCTATACGCAATTATACCTTTGCATGTAACAAGAATGTTTATATATACATATATATGTATGCATTTATGTATATACACATGTGTATCACCTTTTTTTTATTGGAGTATAATTGCTTTACAATGTTGTGTTAGTTTCTGCTGTACAATGAAGTGAATCAGCTCTATGTATACATACATCCCCTCCCTCTTGGACCTCCCACCCCACCCCCATCCCACCCATCTAGGTCCCCACAGAGCACCGAGCTCAGCTCCCTGTGCTATACAGCACGTTCCCACTAGCTACCTGTTTTACACATGGTAGTGTATTTATGTCAAACCTATTCTCCCAATTCATCCCACCCTCCCCTGCCCCCCATCCCCCTGCCATGTCCACACGTCCGTTCTCTATGTCTGTGTCTCTATTCCTGCCCTGGAGATAGGTTAATCTGGACTATTTTTCTAGATTCCACATACATGTATTAATAGATGATATTTGTTTTTCTCTTTCTGACTTACTTCACTCTGTATGATATGACAGTCTCTAGGTCCAGCCACATCTCTACAAATGACCCAATTTCGTTCCTTTTTATGGCTGAGTAAGATTCCATTCTATATATGTACCACATCTTCTTTATCCATTCCTCTGTTGATGGACACTTAGGTTTCTTCCATGACCTGGCTACTGTAAATAGTGCTGCAGTGAACATTGGGGTGCATGTGTCTTTTTGAATTATGGTTTTCTCAGGGTATATGCTCAGTAGTGGGATTGCTGGGTCAGATGGTAGTTCTATTTTTAAAGTTTTTTAAGGGACCTCCATACGGTTCTCCATAGTGGCTGCACCAGTCTACATTCCCACCAACAGTATAAGAGGATTCTCTTTTCTCCACACCCTCTCCAGCATTTATTGTTTCTAGATTTTTAGATAATGGCCATTCTGACCAATGTGATGTGATACCTCATTGTAGTTTTGATTTGCATTTCTCTAATAATTAGCGATGTTGAGCGTCTTTTCATGTGCCTCTTGGCCATCTGTATGTCTTCTCTGGAGAAATGTCTATTTAGGTCTTCTGCCCAATTTTTGCTTGGATTGTTTGTTTTGATATTGAGCTGCCTGAGTGGTTTGTATATTCTGGACATTAATCTTTTGTCCCTTGCTTTGTTTGCAAATATTTTCTCCCGAGGGTTGTCTTTTCGTCTTGTTTATGGTTTCCTTTACTGTGCAAAAGCTTTTAAGTTTCATGAGGTCCCATTTGTTTATTTTTGTTTTTATTTTCATTAGTAGGTGGGTCAAAAAAGATCTTGCTGTGATCTATGTCAAAGAGTGTTCTTCCTATGTTTTCCTCTGAGTTTTATAGTGTCCTGTCTTACATTTAGGTCTTACATCCATTTTGAGTTTATTTTTGTGCATGAAGTGAGGGTGTGTTCTGATTTCATTCGTTTACGTGTAGCTGTCCAGTTTTCCCAGCACCACTTGTTGAAGAGACTGTCTTTTCTCCATTGTATATTCTTGTCTCCTTTGTCATAGATTAGGTGACCATAGGTGCATGGGTTTACCTCTGGGTTTTCTATCCTTTACCACTGATGTATAATTCTGTTTTTGTGCTGTATATCACCTTTTTATAACCATATTACAATTGCAAATTTTTGAGGCTATGATTATATCATAAATCAAGATATATATGTTAAATATAAATAGTAAGTATATATAATGCACATATAGTCTTTTATTTCCTTTCTGTCTACTCAGATTCTTGAGTTAATGTGAGCATAAGCCATTCAGAACAGGAAAAGTTAAACCGTATTGAAGAAGTACCACCTGCAGTACAGCCAAGTCTCTGTAAACTTTTACATCCACAAATCTACACCGTGATTAGGATCATGCTTTGTTCCTACCTACAGGCAGAAGCACACTTACCTCCTTGTCTTATTCTCTGATCCTTCCCCTGGATCTGTTGTGTCTTAACGGGATGATTTTGCATTGTTTGGGAGTCACCCTCGAGGCAGAGTAACTTGATCTTATACAGCTGGTATCTTGCAGATGGTTACAGTGGGGTCACTGGGGTCTAGGGATTCATGAGCTGTGGCACAAATATCCTTCTGATAAGGCGTTGTGCTGTGCAGATGCGGAAGAGGGCAGCTGGCTGAGTTTTGTGCAGTTGATCTAGGATTTGGCTAGAAGGCAGCAGCCCCAAGAGGGACACAGCTTGCCAGGGTGAGGGTAAGTCAGGCTCACAGCCAGCTGCGGTATGCTGTCCACAAGCAAGTTCATGGACAGAGCAAGCAGAGGAAAAGGCAACAGCACCCCTGGGACAGGGGCTTCTGAGGGCTGGAAGAACAGCTGGGGTGAAAGGGTTGCTGAAGATGCAGGAAAAGATGGGCATTAGCCACTGCACATGCTGTCTCAGGTCCAACCTTTGCCAAAATATTCCCATCTTATCCCCACATGTATTTAGAGCCTTTTTAGGAAAATATTCCCTCTGCTTTCAGCTCCTAATAAAAGTGCTGACATATAAAAACATTTTTATGAAATTAATAAAGGAATAACCGGGCTTCCCTGGTGGCGCAGTGGTTGGAGAGTCCGCCTCCCGATGCAGGGGACACAGGTTCGTGCCCCGGTCCGGGAAGATCCCACATGCCGCGGAGCGGCTGGGCCCGTGAGCCACGGCCGCTGAGCCTGCGCGTCCAGAGCCTGTGCTCCGCAACGAGAGGCCCCAACAGTGAGAGCCCGTGTACAGAGAAAAGAACAATATGACTAGTAAAGGAATAACCAAGTCTCCTCAGAATTAGATCGATGTAGGCTTGAATTAAGCTGTATGCCCTCTTTTTTTAAAGGCAACTAGCCCCAGTACACATTTATACGTATGAAATCCCCAACATTCGACCATTTTTTCTCTATAAAACGACACTTTCATCCTTGAACAAAATAGGTTCGTTTATGACAAAGGAAAATGGGGACGGGCTTCGAAGTGACTTTGATGAGTTAAGAAAAGTGACAATGAAAGAAAAAGAAAAGCAAAGAGGCAACTATCTGGTTTAGACCTACTGTACAGCACAGGGAACTCTACTCAATACTCTAATAACCTACATGGGGAAGGAATCTAATAAACAGTGGATACATGTATAGGAATAACAGATTCACTTTGCTGTACAGCAGAAACTAACACAACATTAAAAATCTACTCCAGTAAAAATTATTTTTTAAAAACGCAGAGGGGGTCATGGCTCTATAGTATTTCACTGGCTAAACATCCCACACTTTATTTCTTCATTCTACTCTTTATGGACTTGTGTCGTTTTGATTTTTTAAAATTTTACTCTTACACACAGTATTTCTATGAACATTCGTATGTCATGCGTCCAAACGTACAAATGCAGGAAATTTTCTAATGTGCGTGTGTAGCATGCAGGTGATGACGGAGTAGGAGGTTGGAAGTCAAATTTCATTTTCCTCTAATGGATATCAAATTGTGTCAACCAGCCTTTCCCCACTCCCATGAGTGCCACATCGATGATATACCAAATGTCATTTATGAATGAAAAAAAAAAATGCAGAGGGGGAAAAAAAATCCTCCAATGTAAGGACATGCCGACGTTCCTCTGTAGTTCTACCATAAGACAACTGTTTAAGGGCTTGTGAAAGTGCAGCTAAGGTGAACCAAATGGGTTGTATGGTTATATTCTATGTAATAATGGTTTCAGTGTCTGCAAAGGTTTCCGTTGCTATAAAGGTCTATCTAATTCTCCTTACAGAAAATTCTTATAAGGAGTAACGTATCGAGGTGTGTGTGCATGTTTCTGTGTATATATATCTAATGATTATATTTAATAGGTATAAGTCATTCATTCACCAGTTTAATAGCTGCTATTAACAGAGGCATTTGGCATTCAAAGACTTTTGTAAGAAAGGTATATATACAACCCAACTCATTTATAATTATCACTTTTTAGACATGTAATTTAAAGCACCAATTTTTAATAGCATTTAAAAATCAGTTTTAATATCACTGAATATTCAGAAAACGTGATACTGTATCATGTAACTATTTCTTGAGGGACACACCTTGCAAACCAGCTTGTCGGTATTAGCCTCAAAACCTTGACTCCTTGAGGGAAGGCTGTGTTTTTCCACTTTGTCTCACTATGTGCCCCAAGACATAGAGGAGTTCTGGGCTTCTGGTAGACAAAGAAAAAGTCATTTTTGAATGAAGGGAAGAAGAAAAGAATTGTGGGATCAGACGATCTGATCCCAAGGAAATCTCTCTGCCCGCATCATTTTCCCCGCCCCCTACTCACCATGAAACACACTCCAGGAGACTGGAAACACCAAAAACATCACTCTGAGGAAAAAAAAAAAAAATCTATTCTTTCTTGCTAAACTAACTTTTAAGCAAAACTCGATAGCAAGTTTAATACATTGCTTTTCACATTGTCAGTGATCGGTAAACATTTTTCCACTTCTCTTCTACAAGCTTTCACAAGTTTGCTTTTTTCACCATTTATTGACTAACTCCATAGTTTCCCACATCCATTCAAGTCTAAACGCTGTGAAAAAGCGAATCGTGCTTGCCCGATGCTCATACCGTACCTTGATGCTCCCTGGTACCCGTCCACTGATGTAGCCAGGGCTGACCCGTTAGTGATGGACCATATCGTCCATGGCACTGGAGTTAAGTGCTGTGGATAGAGCAAAGGTCTGTTAGATGTGGGTTCATGTCTCAAGAAGGCTGTGGGGTAGAGTGGATATAGCTCATAGAACTTATAGTTAATCGACTCTCTGGAACAAACGGTATCGAACACACAAAGAAACACGGATCTTTGGTGAAAACAAAGCAAAACAACAGGAACCAGTGGAGGGTTGTCCTCCGTCATGGAAGAGTTTCAGATTGTTTCCCACTCGTATTGTAGTTGGGAACACACTGAGGGGACATCAACAGAATGGTTTGCAATTGTCTTTCAGGAACAATCCCTCATTTCCAAGGGCTCTTTGGTTCCTGCATACTGTAAAACTCCTAGAGGAAAACGCAGGCAGGACACTGACATAAAATGTAGCAATATCTTTTTGGATCTGTCTCCTGAGGCTCAGAAAACAAAAGCAGAAATAAACAAATGGGACCTGATTAGACTTAAAAGCTTTGGCACAGCAAAGGAAACCATCGGCAAAACGCCAAGACAACCTACTGATTGGGAGAAAATATTTGCAAATGATACAATCGATAAGGGGTTAATATCCAAAAATATACACAGCTCATACAATATAAAAAACAAACAGTTCAATTAAAAAGTGGACAGAAGACCTGAATATTTTTAAAAAGTAAATGGATATCCCTTCAGAAAGTTAAATCATAAGTGTGTGTGTGTGCGCGCGCGTATGTGTCTATATAAATATATAGATACCTGCAACAACACACTATGTATGTGTACATATGTAAATGTATACGTGTATACACATAGTATGTTTTTGTAGGTATGTATATTACATATGTGTTTGTATACATGTGATGTTTTACTCTGAAAAGCGACATATTCTAACGTCAGTAAAATCATGTTTAATGCATAAACCAAAATTTTGAAAGTGTTCCTATATGTGTCACTCATGGTAATGTAAATGAATCAGTTGCAATCACCTATAAAGACAGACAGTGATTTCACTTGAAAAATACTGATTAAATTCAGCCCTTAAGAATGCATAGATAAAATACATGATTCAGGAAGGTTAAAGGAAAACAAAGACCAGTTGTGGCCTGGAGCGATGCAGCTCAAAAGGAAGCAGAGGGAATTACATTAATACGATGCAAAACAGAAGTTACAGAAAACACAGTAAATAAAAATGTATCCCATTTAAACACATGTACCATTCAGAGTGAAGCTATTTATTGCCGTGAGCCTTTGAGAAGGAAACTATTCATAAATGTAAGAATGATGGAAAATCCTCTCTCAAAAGTTTAGTTTGTGTCAGTCAAATTAGCATGAAACAAACATGTTCATCAGACGCTCCACTCTCTTCCATAACTTACTAGTCGATTTTTCTATTCAGCTTTTCCCAGTTGGTTCATACACAGATATACATATCTATATATCCTGCATTCTAATGTTTTGTCAATTAAAATGATTGCAAACAGCTTCTATAAGTGTGTGGCTTCTTTTCCTTTCCTTTCCGTCTTAGTTTGAGTGTAGACGAATTAGTTTCAAGATGTACCATTTCCACCTTCATTCAGTTCCAATATTTTCTAATTTAAATGATCGTGCTGTCATGGTCCCACTGGTTACTGAGGAGAGAGGGGATTAATTTTCAAACTTTTGTGTAACTCGTCCTCCCATTTCTTTACACTGGCTTTATAATTCGCGATGTGTTCATTTGCTGTTAAAGTTCTGTGGGACTCAGAGACGCATGTTGAGTCTCCGGTTTGGGGGCAGTCGTGTTCTACACATGCACCTTAGGAAATGTATTCGTTGTGCGTTAGCTGTACTATACAGATGCTCCGTGTTTTCTCTTGATGTAGTCTGCTTAATGTACCCATTGCCACGAGCAGAAAGTTAACTCACTAAGGTTATGGATTGGTCGAGTTCTCATTGTTACGCCAAATGTGCTTCAAGTATTGATGCGCTGCTAATAAATATAAACAAGTTTAGACTTGGTGTATCTTCCTGGAGCAGTGAACTTCTTAGCAATACGTAGTTACCCTGTATTTTCTTTTAATTGAATTTGATTTATAATATTAGTTTCTGGAATACAGCAAAGTGATTCAGTTATATATATATATATTTTTCAGATTATTTTCCATTATAGGTTATTATAGGATTCTGAGTATAGTTCCCTGTGCTACACAGTAAATCCTTGTGTATCTATTTTATGTACAGTAGTTTGTATCTGTTAATCCCAAACATCTAATTTACCCCTTCCCCTTCGGTAACCATAATTTTGTTTTCTATGTCTACTGACCCTCTTTACGTGGAATAATCCTTTGTGACTTCTAGTTCATTTTCTCCAATATCAACAGTTACATCCACCTACTCTTGAGCAGCAGATATGTGACATTTCTTTTTCCATCTAGTTGCTTCTTACATCTGTGTTCTCTGCAAACAGCATACGGATGCATTTTCTGATAACCCAATCCTCCAGTTGTCATCTTGGAATAGGAAAATTGATTTGATTAGCATTTGGTAGGATCTTGATGTATCTGTGCGCGTTCTACTCTCTTTCATCTTACACGGCTCCCCTTCCATAGCCATCCTCCTTTCTTTGATTCTTTGCAACTAGCCCTCCAGTTTTTCCTGTTACATTTCCAGAAGTTATATACCCTCTGTGCATGATTTTAATGACTTCTCTAGATACTTTAATGCACATATTTAAGTCCTAAAGTAATCTACATCATTCGTGTGTATCAACTCGAATCAAATCCCCAAGTGTTAGGCTGCTGCAGCCTTTCATGTGTATCATTATACAATCTAAACTTTGTTTAGATTTTTCCCCACGTTTGCTTCTTCCCCCCCTCCCTCCGCATTCTCTGCATTTCTCTTTGAATATGTTCTTTCTTTAACGCATCCTTTATTGAATATGTTCTAATTATTTAATGCATCCTTTAGACTTCACTGAAGAAAGCAGTGTTATCGGCAGACCTCTCCTTTTTGTTGTCTAAAAATACCTTTACTTCCTGTTTGCCTTAAAAGGAGCTTCTCTGGACATACAATCCTAGGTTGACAGTTATTTTCATTCAGAGTTTTGAAGGTATGCATAATTCCAGTGGCTACTCGTTTCCACGAGAAGTCAGGAGACAGTCTAGTTTTTTTCTACTAAAGGTAGAAACGTGGCTCTTCCCTCTACAGCTCCTTTAACATCTGTGTTCTGTGTTCTTTGCTTCTTTGACGACAACATACCTTGCCTTGGATTTTTGTTTTTCATTTACACTCTCAGATAGGTTGTGTCTCCATCCAGGCAATGGTGTCTTGCTTCTGTTCTTGAAATTTCTTAATCATTATGCGTTTGATACTACCTTCTTCCCAATCTATCATGTCTTTGTAAAACTCTAATTACATGTAGGCAGTGATTTCTGACCCCCTTTGTTCTATGTCTTTTAATGCCTCTTTCCTACTTTCCCTTTTTTTTGGGGGGGGTCTTTTTTGCAACATTCTTTCTAATGTGCCCCAGTCTACCCTCTGGCTTACTAATTTTCTCTTCATTTGCTGTTTAAGTCAATCGTTTTGCAAGTCGGCTGGCAAAATTGTGGCTATAACCTTGTTTCTTCATCATATTTCCCATGCATATTTTATTTCTTCTAATATTTTACACGTACTTCTTTTTCATTTGGACTTTTAGGGGCCCGATTGCTTTTGCATTTGCAGACCTCTTTCTGTGGGTTGTTGTTTCTGCTTCTCTCCCGGTGCCTCTTTTCCTTGGATGATTTTTTGGTTTTTGTTTGTTTTTGTGGGGATGTTTAGATGAGTTGGTGTTCCTGGCACTGTATTTATAGGAATTCTTTGAGGATTCCATTTGAAGTGCATCCCTCTGAAGAAAATGTCAGTGTGTTTCTACCAAGCCTTTGGAGGTACATCCAGTTTAGAACTATTTTAAGCTATGGTTTCAATTTAGGATTTTCAGGCAAACAAATGGAATGAATTCTGGTGGCAAAGACACACAGGTAAAGGATTTTCTTGGACGTATCGGGGGGAGATTCTGGTTTTTTCTCATTCATTCGTTCATTCATTCATTTATTTCTTTTCATCCACACCGAGCTCAGACTGGGAAGTATTCTCAACGATGTGCTTTTCAACAAGACTTCCCTCGTATGATATCACTTATATGTGGAATCAAAAAAGTACAGCAAACTAGTGAATATAACAAAAAGAAGCAGACTCACAGATACAGAGAACAAACTAGTGGTTCCCAGCGGGGAGGGGCAGGATGGGGGAGGGGAGTAAGAGGTACAAACGATTACGTTTAGAATAAGCTACAAGGACGTATTGTACAACACGAAGAATATAACCCACATTTTACAATAACTATAAATGGAGTATAACCTTTAAAATCTGTGCATCACCATATTGGACACCTGTAACTGATGATTTGTAGAGCAACTATACCTCAATTTAAATCAAAAAGAAGATTTCCCTTACATACTGTTCATTTTCTGCAAATGCACACTTCTTTTGGGGATCTTAGTGTTTGGGGCTTGCTTTTGGATGCCTGCCTAACCTTCTTGGACCAGACGATGTTTCCATCCCTTTCTCCTACTCCCTTATATGTGCTCGTGTACAAACCAGCATTTACGTTACCAGGGTTGGCACGTGCATATACGAAAGGGAAAATTCCCAGTTCCCAATTCCATTTCTTCTTTGCACTTTTGCTCCCTTTCATTTCTCTCATCTCTGAGGAGTATACTCCTCTTTCCAGCTGCTCTGTGATGATTTATTTATTCGTTTAAAAAATTTCCCCGCAGTCTGTTGACTCTGAGGTTTTATGTAAAACAGACTTTCTGCCATGTTTGGATGGCATGTGCTCCTTATACTCTGACTGTTTTGTCTGCCTCCGACATAGCTTTCTTTACTCTGACTGTTTTGTCTGCCTCCGACATAGCTTTCTTTACTCTGACTGTTTTGTCTTACTCCGACATAGCTTTCTTTACTCTGACTGTTTTGTCTGCCTTCGACATAGCTTTCTTTACTCTGACTGTTTTGTCTGCCTTCGACATAGCTTTCTTTACTCTGACTGTTTTGTCTGCCTTCGACATAGCTTTCTTTACTCTGACTGTTTTGTCTGCCTTCGACATAGCTTTCTTTACTCTGACTGTTTTGTCTGCCTTCGACATAGCTTTCTTTACTCTGACTGTTTTGTCTGGCTCCGACATAGCTTTCTTTACTCTGACTGTTTTGTCTGCCTCCGACATAGCTTTCTTTACTCTGACTGTTTTGTCTGCCTCCGACATAGCTTTCTTTACTCTGACTGTTTTGTCTGCCTTCGACATAGCTTTCTTTACTCTGACTGTTTTGTCTGCCTTCGACATAGCTTTCTTTACTCTGACTGTTTTGTCTGCCTTCGACATAGCTTTCTTTACTCTGACTGTTTTGTCTGCCTTCGACATAGCTTTCTTTACTCTGACTGTTTTGTCTGCCTTCGACATAGCTTTCTTTACTCTGACTGTTTTGTCTGCCTTCGACATAGCTTTCTTGGTATTAAGAAGTATCAGGAACGTAATCCTTTTTAATAGAAAGCATATTTTCTGTCAATTAACAATTTGGAAAGGGTAGGAAAGGAAGTTAAACATTTTTGCTCAGTCCAACAGCATGATTTCTTTCA
Organism: Delphinus delphis; assembly: GCF_949987515.2. Taxonomy (NCBI): domain Eukaryota; kingdom Metazoa; phylum Chordata; class Mammalia; order Artiodactyla; family Delphinidae; genus Delphinus; species Delphinus delphis. The sequence goes on from NC_082704.1 coordinate 123,909,606, forward strand.
TTTTATCTGTTGCAATGCACTATTCTTGCATCTCACATTAAGAAATAAAGTATGGGGACCTCCCTGGTGTGGCAGTAGTTAAGAATCTGCCTGCCAATGCAGGGGACACGGGTTAGATCCCTGGTCCGGGAAGATCCCACATGCCATGGAGCAGCTAAACTCATGCGCCACAACTACTGAAGCCCACGCTCTGCAACAAGGGAAGCTACTGCAATGAGAAGCCCGTGTACTGCAAGGAAGAGCAGCCTCTGCTCGCCGCAACTGGAGAAAGCCTGCCTGCAGCAACGAAGACCTAATGCAGCCAAAAATAAACAAGTAAATAATTTTTTTTGCAGTACGCGGGCCTCTCACTGTTGTGGCCCCTCCCGTTGCGGAGCACAGGCTCCGGACGCGCAGGCTCAGCGGCCGTGGCTCACGGGCCCAGCCGCTCCGCGGCATGTGGGATCTTCCTGGACCGGGGCACGAACCCGCGTCCCCTGCATCGGCAGGCGGACTCTCAACCACTGCGCCACCAGGGAAGCCCAATAATTTTTTTAAAAAAAGAAGAAATAAAGTATGTCTAGGGATGTTTCTTGCCTATTGTTGCTTCAGTTTGTTTCAAGTACAGGTCATGCTCTGCACCAGGAAAAATGCCTACCAGTTTCTTCTTTTACATCTTGTTGGCATACCCTTCTGCACTACTAAAATGTTAGGACTGATCATGGGATCTCATTTTAATTCATGAACCTTGCTAATGCCAGGATTACTCCCCAGCACTGGGACAATACACATTTCCTCCTTGGACAGCAGATTCCAAGCTGAGGAAGGAACTTCATGAACAGCATCATGAACCCATCTCTCTCTTTCTACCTCACCCCTCTCCCCACCTCTGTCCTGCCCTCTGTAATACACATGTATAATCTTTATTAAGATGTATGCATTTCAAACTGTTTATCGAGTTAAAATTTACATACTATGCAATTCACCCATTTAACGGGTCAATGCCATGGTTTTTTAATAGTCTCTCAGATTTGTGCAGCTATCACCGTAATCCATTTTTAGAATATTTTTGTTACCTTAAAAAAAAAAAAAACTCCACACTCCTTAGCAATCACCTCCCAACCCTAGGCAACCAGCAATCTACTTTCTGTCACTATAGACTTACCTATTCTGCACACATCATGTAAATGGAATCATATACTATGTGATCTTCTGTGTGGGGTTTATTTGACTTGACATCAGGTTATGCACGTCCTCGCACGCAACATGACTTCATGTCTGTTAAGTGTTGAATGGTATTTCATTGTATGCACAGACCATATTTTTTCTATGCATTTATCTGATGACGGACATTGGGGTGGTTTCCACTTTTTAAGCTGTGATGAATTAATGATGCTGTGAACATTCGTGTACAGATTTTTGTGTAGATGTGTTTTCCTTGCTTTTCTGTGTATACCTAGCAATGGATTTGTAGGGTCATAGGATCACTCCGTACTTACTGGAGGCACTGCCAGATTGTTTCCCAAGACAGACGTACCACTTTATGTTCTCACCAGCCATGGGCAACAGTTCCAATTTCCCTAAATCCTCTCCAACACTTGGTATTGTCTTCTTGACTGTAGAGAGTGTGTGTGTGTGTGTGTGTGTGTGTGTGTGTGTGTGAAGTAGTATCTCATTGTGGTTTTGTGTTTCCCTGATGGCTTACACATATCATCTTTTTTAAAATTAATTTTTATTGGAGCATAGTTGATTTACAATGTTGTGTTAGTTTCAGATGTACAGCAAAGTGAATCAGTTTTACGTATACCCACTCTTTTTTAGATTCTTTTCCCATATAGGTCATTACAGAGTACTGAGTAGAGTTCCCTGTGCTATACACTAGGTCTTTATTAGTTATCTATTTTATATATAGTTGTGTGTATATGTCAATCCCAATCTCCCAATGTATCCCTCCCCTGCCACCTACCCCCTGGTAACCATGAGTTTGTTTTCTACATCTGTGACTCCATTTCTGTTTTGTAAATAGGTTCATTTGTACCTTTTTTTTAGATTCCATATATAAGCGATATGATATGATGTCTTTTTCTGACTTACCTCACTCAGTATAACAATCTCTCGGCCCATCCACGTCCCTGCAAGTGGCATTATTTTGTTCTCTTTATGGCTGAGTAGTATTCCATTGTATATATGGACCACACCTTCTTTAGCCATTCATGTGTTGATGGACATTTAGGTTGCTTCCATGTCTTTGCTACTGTAAATAGTGCTGCTGTGGACATTGGGGTACATGTATCCTTTTGAATTACGGTTTTCTCCAGGAATATGTCCAGGAGTGGGATTGCTGGGTTGTATGGTAGTTCTAGTTTTAGATTTTTAAGGAACCTCCATACTGTTCTACACAGTGGCTGCACCATTTTACAGTCCCACCAACAGTGTAGGAAGGTTCCCTTTTCTCCACACCCTCTCCAGCATTTGTTATTTGTAGATTTTTTGATGATGGCCATTCTGACTGGTGTGGTAGCATTGTATTGGTAGTTTTGATTTGCATTTCTCTGATAATTAGTGGTCTTCTCTGGATATATGACCAGTAGTGGGATTGCTGGGTCCTATGGTAATTCTAATTTTAGGTTTTTAAGGAACCTCCATACTGTTCTCCATAGTGGCTGCACCAATTTACATTCCCACCAACAGTGCAGGAGGGCTCCCTTTTCTTCACACCCTCTCCAGCTTTTATTGTTTGTAGACATTTTGATGATGGCCATTTTGACCCGTGTGAGATGATACCTGATTGTAGTTTTGATTTGCATTTCTCTGATAATTAGTGATATTGAGCGTCTTTTCATGTGCTCTTGGCCATCTGTATGTCCTCTTTGGAGAAATGTCTATTTAGATCTTCTGCCAATTTCTTGGATTGGGTTGTGTTTTTTGATACTGAGCTGCATGAGCTATTTATATATTTTGGAGATTAATCCCTTGTCAGTCGCTTTGTCTGGAAATATTGTCTCCCATTCTGTGGGCTGTCTTTTCATTCTGCTTATGGTCATATATCATCTCGATGGGGAATAATCCAGACATTTTAAAGCCTCTTCTCTATAAAGCTTCCTATGGTGCTTCCCCTACATTTTTATTTATTATTTGTTTAATTTCTATAAGTCTTGATTGAGGAAGCTTTTGGAAGACAGAATCCAACTCATTGTTTCCTTCTCAATTTTCAGTGGATTATAAAATCGTTGGTCAAATTTTCATGAAGATGGTCCTTGCATAAATACATATATTTTCAGTATATTGGAGAAAAATGAGAAATAAAAATGCATATTTTTCCTCACGAGAATATAATAAGTTGATGATGATGGTGGTGGTGGTGATGAGTTCTATTATTTCCATAGGTAACAAATATATTCATAGCCCTTCATTTCTTCTATAAGGTAACTGTGGGGTTTTTTTCTCCTCTTGTATCAAAGTTTATAGCAATAATTTACAATGTAGAACACTGAGTTTTCTGACCAGCACTTGTTCTTGTGTCTCTTTGTAATTTTCATGTCTATATGATCACCCAAGCATGGGGATAACTGCCAACCACATTTCACTATGACCAGTGAGGAATGCAAGAAGGAACAGCTCACAGGCAAAATGTCTATTTTACTGCAGTTTATTCTAAAATACAGCAAATTTTAATCTATGTTCTATCTTGATCAACAGACTCAGTATGCATTCTAAAATGTATTCTAAAGTAGAAAGTATTCAACTTCGCCAAAAATTGTTACACCATCCGCCACTGGGCGTGAAAACAAACTAAACCGTAAACACTTTTTATTTGATTCTCCTTGGAGGAGCAGTGCATAAACAGCTTCTCTGGGGATTAGATAAGGTAGTTGATTTACTGAATTTAGTTAAAATGTTACATTCCAATGCATGTGTGACTTGAGATTAATCCTATTCTTTTTCTATGGAGGGAAGTCCTGCCTTTTATTGGCTTAGAAACATCTGATAACCTTGGCCACAAGATCAACTCATGGAATGGTAAGCAAGTTACTGAAATATGATTATCATTTCTATTTGTTTTTGCATGTAGGAGAGACTTAGAAGGTTCACAGGCTAATTCACAACTACATTCAAGTACGCTTTCAATGAAGCCTGCACATGTCAGACGTCCTCTAAACGTGTATTCCCCTAGGCCTTCCAATCGTCAGAATCCTTGAATATATTTTCCTTTCATAAAAACTCCCCCAAAGGCAAGGGAGAAGGATTAACCCACAACTGGGATATATGTTCTGATCTTTTAGTTACGGAGTTGTTGATTTTCACAAACAAACGTGATGCCAAGGAAATGTGCCCTTTTTCCTCATTTTAAACAAAACCGCCATGGCTTAATTTCAGATGTAAAGAAACATTTGGAGAGTTTAATGGAGACTGAAAAATTAACACATGGTGTTCCAGATTGCATTTCTTACCTGTGTTTTCGTTCTGTAGGTTGGAAAGAAAACAGCATGGACTACTATATAAATTTAACTTTTCAAATTCATCTCACCACCCACGATGAGGGTTTATTAAGAGAAACTCAACAGTTATATCCCACTAGAGGGAATTAGGCATTCTTCAAAAGGGCATGAATTTTTCCAGTTAGGCATTTAAGTGGTGGGTATGATTGTGGAAACGCAGAATCTCAAAATTTATAGTTATCATTACAGTAAGATTCTTAGAATAAACCAACTCCCTCATTTCTAACAGCTGGCAAAAGTTTTCAACGGAATGACCCAACTTGTTGCAAGAAGTATTCTAAGGAGTCAAGTAATTTAACTTGATGGTTCAATGACAGAAATTGAAACTGTCTCTCAAATTCACGGGATACGTAGTAAAAAGTGCGGTGAGCCTTAGGAGAGCTGCAATCAGGAAACTCATTTCATGTTCAGGATATTTTGAGTCATGGAGGTTATTGACACATAAGGCCCCTGTTCCTATTCTACATTGATTTAAAAAAACCTCTAATTAAATAGTAATAGGAAAAATGCTTTCAAAACGATCATTTCAATATATGTGAGAATCTCCACAAGGATACGAAATGAGATGCTCTTGTTTAAAAAAACTGCTTTTTTTGGCCGAAAGTTTCCATGGATAACAAACATCTTTCTAGTGCGCTCCCATTCTTGGTTAATGGTTCTTTTCCCGGATGCAGAGTTTTCCTGCACCAGTCTCCCAAGATGATGGCGACAAGGATACGTCAAGAATGAAAAAGGTACACTCTATTATAAGAGCTCTATACATAACATATACCATTAGAATACGGAAGTATCAAGGATACACCATTTTCTGAAATCAGTTTCCATTTCTGATAAATAACCTATCCGTTAACCTAAACCAGGTGTGTATGCATCTGTTGACCAACATTGGAACCTTTATCTCTTGCACGTCAATGTCTTAGCTGATGCATGTTTGAGGAGAATGGAAACTCTGTTTTTGGATTCATCCAAAATTATCCTGGATCGCTCTTGTTTCTCCACCATCTCCATAAAAGGTGACCTTGTCTAGATATTCTGCCACATCACGTCCACGTTCTAGCACCCACAAGAGGAAACGTCAGCTGGAAGAGATGAGTGACTTAAATTTGTACCCAGTGGTTTCCATCCACATCCCATAAGCTAGCACACAACTGTATAATGAAGTGGCTTCTCTCCATCTGGCACTGTGTTTGCTTCTGTAGATGCTGTGATGACAAAAGAGCCAGAATTGACTGTTTACAGCAAGATTCGCTGTGGAGCTTTTAGCTATGCTAGACCTGTGCAAATATTAAAACACAGATGAGGAGATTGGATTAAGTATTTGGCAAACTGGGAGCAGTTTTCCTGTTTTTAAAAAATATCCTGGCATATGAAAATATAGTTCTTTTTTATCCTAGGAGCCATCTAAGATAAAGTCTGCCCTCCCAACCTACAAAAGTCTAATGTAGAAGAGGAATCAAGATGGCAGAATAGAAGGATGTGGAGCTCATCTCCTCCCGTAAGTACATCAAAAACACATCTACATGTGGAACAATTCTCACAGAATACCCACTGAATGCTGGCAGAAGATATCAGACACCGAATACTGCAAGAAAGATCTCCACGTAATCAGGTAGGACGAAATGCAAAAAGAAAAAAAAAACAATGGGGACAGGACATGAGCCCATGGGAGGGAGCTGAAATGAGAGTTGAGCCCCAGGGGCCATGACTTAGGAAGCAGGGCTGAAATCTGAGCCGTCTCCCTGCTGCTATGCAATCCACAGATTTACGCTATCACTACCCTCTGGAAACGCAGCACCTGTGGGACATCTGAGCATGGAGAACTGCTCCCATGCCTGGGACAGGTTCAGCCTTAGCAGCTGTGGGCTTTGTGGGTTCACAGATGCAGAGGTAGGGCCAGGGTCTGGGATGCTTCATACCTCACATAGTGGGTCCATAGTGGGTCCAGGTGCGCAACTACTGAGGTCCTGGGGCCTGACTTCAGTGGGTCTGTGCTGGTGGCTTTGTGAACACTGCGCCTGAGGCACACCATGGCTGATGGCATCCTCATGGTTGAGGCGGGGCTGAGGGCAGTGCCAACAACAGTGTACTTTCTGAACCTGTACAACAGGTGACAGGCGATACCACAGAGCACAGTCCCTGGTGGGTGGACAGCTCTCGTGGGGGAATACTCAGAGGCTTCTCTCCCAGTGGAAATGCTCCAGTCCTACTACCTCACACTAAAGCTCAGAGAAACAGATCTGGGGGCTTCTACTGCAATAATTCAGAAGTAGGCCCTGCATCCTAACAGAGTGGTGACACTAACAGGATAACAAGGAGGGTGCCCTGGATAGCCAGGGCAGGCTCCCATCCTCACAACACCTGTCACACTCCCTACCCAGCGGACAACGGCCAGCACACAGTAAGAAAATACGCTGCAGGCAACCATACTAAAAAGAACCCCTGGACCAAAATAACAGACTGATGCAGGCCACACAGGGATGCTCCCACATAAAAACAGCCCTCGAATACCACACTAGATAACTGTCTCCCCTAAACTCACAGAATCAGAGAAATATATAAGTAAAAAGCAGCACAGGTTCCACTCCCAATTAAAAGACCAAGAAAATTCCCCCGAAAGAGAAAGCACTGAAATAGACCTCTTCTGTCTAATAGATACCGAGTTCAAAAAGGAGGTAATGAATATACTGAAGGAATTAAGAAAGGCTATCAACAGAAATGCAGAGTACTGTAAAAAGGGATACAAAATTAATACAGAGAAATCTCTGGCATTCCTATACACCAACAACAAAAGATCAGAAAGAAATTAAGGAAACGATCTCATCTACCATCACATCAAAAAGAATAAAATACCTAGGAATAAACCTACCTAAGGACATAAAAGACCTGTACTGTGAAAACTATAAGATGCTGATGACAGAAATCGAACATGACACAAACAGATGGAGAGATACATCCTGTTTCGGATTGGAAGAATCAATATTTTCAGGATGAATATAATAGCCAAGGCAATTTACAGACGCAATGCAATCCCTACTAAACTACAAATGGCAATTTTCACAGAACTAGAACAGAAAAATTTTAAAGTTCTATGGAAACACAGAAGACCTTGAATAGCAAAGCAATCCTGAGAAAGAAAAAAACACAGCTGGAGGAATCAGGCTCCTGGACTTCAGACTACATTACAAAGCCACAGTAATCAAGACAGTATGGTACTGGAACAAAAACAGACACATAGATCAATGGAACAGGATGGCAAACGCAGAAATAAACCCACACACCTATGGTCAATTAATCTATTACAAAGGAGGCAAGAATATACAATGGAGAAAAGACAGTCTCTTCGATAAGTGGTGCTGGGAAAACTGGACAGCTACATGTAAAAGAGTGAAATTAGAACACTCCCTAACACCATACACAAAAATAAACTCAAAATGGATTAGAGACCTAAATGTAAGACCAGACACTGTAAAACTCTTAGAGGAAAACATAGGCAGAATACTCTTTGACATAAATCACAGCAAGATCTTTTTGGATCCACCTCCTAGAGTAATGGAAATAAAAATAAATAAATGGGACCTAGTTAAACTTGAAAGCTTTTGCACAGTAAAGGAAATGATAAACAAAATGAAAAGACAACCCACAGAATGGGAGACAATATTTCCAAACAAAGCAATCGAAAAAGGATTAATCTCGAAAATATACAAATTGCACATGCAGCTCAATATTAAAAAAACAAAACCCAATCAAAAATGGGCACAAGATCTAAATAGATGTTTCTCCAAAGAAGACATACAGATGGCCAAAAAGCATATGAAAAGATGCTCAACATTACTAATTCTTAGAGAAATGCAAACCAAAAACTACAATGAGGTATCACCTCACACCGGTCAGAATACGATCATCAAAAAGTCTACAGGACTTCCGGGAAGATGGTAGAAGAGTAAGACGCGGAGATCACCTTCCTCCCCACAGATACACCAGAAATACATCTACACGTGGAATAACTCCTACAGAACACCTACTGAACGCTGGCAGAAGACCTCAGACCTCCCAAAAGGCAAGAAAGTCCCCACGTACATGGGTAGGGCAAAAGAAAAAAGAATAAACAGAGACAAAAGGATAGGGACGGGACCGGCACCAGTGGGAGGGAGCTGGGAAGGAGGAAAGGTTTCCACACTAGTACTAGGAAGCCCCTTTGCGGGTGGAGACTGCGGGTGGCGGAGGGGGAGCTTTGGAGCCGCGGAGGAGAGCACAGCAACGGGGGTGCGGAGGGCAAAGCGGGGAGATTCCCGCACAGAGGGTCGGTGCCGACCGGCACTCACCAGCCCAAGAGGCTGGTCTGTTCACCTGCCCGGGCGGGTGGGGCTGGGAGCTGAGGCTCGGGTTTCGGTCAGAGTACAGGGAGAGGACTGGGGTTGGCGGCATGAACACAGCCTGCAGGGGGTTAGTGCACCACAGTTGGCCAGGAGGGAGTCCGGGAAAAAGGTCTGGACCTGCCAAACAGGCAAGAGACTTTTTCTTCCCTCTTTGTTTCCTGGTGCGCGAGGAGAGGGGATTCAGAGCGCCGCTTAAAGGAGCTCCAGAGACAGCACGAGCTGCGGCTAAAAGCATGGTCCCCAGAGACAGGCATGAGACGCTAAGGCTGCTGCTGCCGCCACCAAGAAGCCCGTGTGTGAGCACAGGTCACTCTCCCTTCCGGGGAGCCTGTGCAGCCCGCCACTGCCAGGGTCCCGGGATCCAGGGACAACTTCCCCAGGAGAACGCACGGCGCGCCGCAGGCTGGTGCAACGTCACGCCGGCCTCTGCCACCACAGGCTCGCCCCGCATCTGCACCCCTCCCTCCCCCCGGCCTGAGTGAGCCAGAGCCCCCGAATCAGCGGCTCCTTTAACCCCGTCCTGTCTGAGCGAAGAACAGACGCCCTCCGGCGACCTACACGCAGAGGCGGGGCCAAATCCAAAGCGGAGCCCCTGGGAGCTGTGAGAACAAAGAAGAGAAAAGGAAATCTCTCCCAGCAGCCTCAGGAGCAGCGGATTAAAGCTCCACAATCAACCTGATGTACCTGCATCTGTGGAATACATGAATAGACAACGAATCATCCCAAACTGAGGAGGCGGACTTTGAGAGCAAGATTTACGATTTTTTCCCCTTTTCCTCTTTTGCCGTGTGGATGAAAGGCTCTTGGTGCTGCAGCCAGGAGTCAGTGCTGTGCCTCTGACATGGGAGAGCCAACTTAAGGACACAGGTCCACAAGAGACCTCCCAGCTCCACACAATATCAAATGGCGAAAATCTCCCAGAGATCTCCATCTCGACACCAGCACCCAGCTTCACTCAACGACCAGCAAGCTACAGTGCTGGACATCCTATGCCAAACAACTTGAAAGACAGGAATACAACCCCACGCGTTAGCAGAGAGGCTGCCTAAAATAAAAAGTCCACAGACACCCCAAAACACACCACCAGACGTGGACCTGCCCACCAGAAAGACAAAATCCAGCCTCATCCACCAGAACACAGGCACTAGTCCCCTCCACCAGGAAGCCTACACAGCCCACTGAACCAACCTTAGCCACTGGGGACAGACACCAAAAACAATGGGAACTACGAACCTGCAGCCTGCGAAAAGGAGACCCCAAACACAGTAAGATAAGCAAAATGAGAAGACAGAAAAACACACCACAGATGAAGGAGGAAGGTAAAAACCCACCAGACCTCACAAATGAAGAGGAAATAGGCAGTCTACCTGAAAAAGAATTCAGAATAATGATAGTAAAGATGATCCAAAATCTTGGAAATAGAATAGATAAAATCCAAGAAACAAACATTTAACAAGGACCTAGCAGAACTAAAGATGAAACAAACAACGATGAACAAAACAGTAAATGAAATGAAAAATACTCTAGATGGGATCAATAGCAGAATAACTGAGGCAGAAGAACGGATAAGTGACCTGGAAGATAAAATAGTGGAAATAACTACTGCAGAACAGAATAAAGAAAAAAGAATGAAAAGAAATGAGGACAGTCTCAGAGACCTCTGGGACAACATTAAACACACCAACATTTGAGTTATAGGGATTCCAGAAGAAGAAGAGAAAAAGAAAGGGACTGAGAAAATATTTGAAGAGATTATAGTTGAAAACTTCCCTAATATGGGAAAGGAAATAGTTAATCAAGTCCAGGAAGCACATAGAGTCCCATACAGGATAAATCCAAGGAGAAATACTCCAAGACACATGTTAATCAAACTGTCAAAAACTAAATACAAAGAAAACATATTAAAAGCAGCAAGGGAAAAACAAATAACACACAAGGGAATCCCCATAAGGTTAACAGCTGATCTTTCAGCAGAAACTCTACAAGCCAGAAGGGACTGGCAGGACATATTTAAAGTGATGAAGGAGAAAAGCCTACAACTAAGATTACTCTACCCAGCAAGGATCTCATTCAGATTTGATGGAGAAATTAAAACCTTTACAGACAAGCAAAAGCTGAGAGAGTTCAGCACCACCAAACCAGCTTTACAACAACTGCTAAAGGAACTTCTCTAGGCAAGAAACACAAGAGAAGGAAAAGACCTACAATAACGAACCCAAAACAATTAAGAAAATGGGAATAGGAAATATACATATCGATAATTACCTTAAATGTAAATGGACTAAATGCTCCCACCAAAAGACACAGATTGGCTGAATGGATACAAAAACAAGACCCATATATATGCTGTCTACAAGAGACCCACTTCAGACCTAGGGACACATACAGACTGAAAGTAAGGGGATGGAAAATGATATTTCATGCAAACGGAAACCAAAAGAAAGCTGGAGTAGCAATTCTCATATCAGACAAAATAGACTTTAAAATAAAGACTATTAGAAGAGACAAAGAAGGACACTACATAATGATCAAGGGATCGATCCAAGAAGAAGATATAACAATTGTAAATATTTATGCACGCAGCATAGGAGCACCTCAGTACATAAGGCAAATACTAACAGCCATGAAAGGGGAAATCAACAGTAACACATTCATAGTAGGGGACTTTAACACCACACTTTCACCAATGAACAGATCATCCAAAATGAAAATAAATAAGGAAAACACAAGCTTTAAATGATACATTAAACAAGATGGACTTAATTGATATTTATAGAACACTCCATCCAAAAACAACAGAATACACATTTTTCTCAAGTGCTCATGGAACATTCTCCAGGGTAGATCATATCTTGGGTCACAAATCAAGCCTTGGTAAATTTAAGAAAATTGAAATTGTATCAAGTATCTTTTCCGACCACAACGCTATGAGATTAGACATCAATTACAGGAAATGATCTGTAAAAAATACAAACACATGGAGGCTAAATAATACACTACTTAATAACAGTGATCACAGAAGAAATCAAAGAGGAAATCAAAAAATACCTGGAAACAAATGACAATGGAGACACGATGACCCAAAATCTATGGGATGCAGCAAAAGCACTTCTAAGAGGGAAGTCTGTAGCAATACAGTCCTACCTTAAGAAACATCTCAAACAACCTAACCTTGCACCTAAAGCAATTAGAGAAAGAATAACAACAACAACAAAAAAAAACCCAAAGTTAGAAGGAAAGAAATCATAAAAATCAGATCAGAAATAAATGAAAAAGAAATGAAGGAAATGATAGCAAAGAACAATAAAACTAAAAGCTGGTTCTTTGAGAAGATAAACAAAATTGATAAACAATTAGCCACTCATCAAGAAAAAAAGGGAGAAGACTCAAATCAATAGAATTAGAAATGAAAAAGGAAAAAGGAGAAGTAACAAATGACACTGCAGAAATACAAAAGATCATGAGAGATTACTACAAGCAACTCTATGCCAATAAAATGGACAACCTGGAAGAAACTGACAAATTCTTAGAAATGTACAACCTGCCAAGACTGAATCAGGAAGAAATAGAAAATATGAACAGGACAATCACAAGCACTGAAATTGAAACTGTGATTAAAAATCTTCCAACAAACAAAAGCCCAGGACCAGATGGCTTCACAGGCAAATTCTATCAAACATTTAGAGAAGAGCTAACACCTATCCTTCTCAAACTCTTCCACAATATAGCAGAGGGAGGAACACTCCCCAACTCATTCTACGAGGCCACCATCACCCTGATACCAAAACCAGACAAGAATGTCACAAAGAAAACTGCAGGCCAATATCACTGATGAGCACAGATGTAAAAATCCTCAACAAAATACTAGCAAACAGAATCCAACAGCACATGAAATGGATCATACACCATGATCAAGTGGGGTTTATTCCAGGAATGCAAGTATTCCTTAATGTACGCAAATCAATCAATGTGATAAACCATATTAACAAATTGAAGGAGAAACACCATATGGTCATCTCAATAGATGCAGAGAAAGCTTTCGACAAAATTCAACACCCATTTATGATAAAAACCCTGCAGAAAGTAGGCATAGAGGGAACTTTCCTCAACATAATAAAGGCCATATATGAGAAACCCACAGCCAACATTGTCCTCAATGGTGAAAAACTGAAAGCATTTCCACTAAGATCAGGAACAAGACAAAGTTGCTCACCCTCACCACTCTTATTCAACATAGTTTTTGAAGTTTTAGCCACAGCAATCAGAGAAGAAAAGGAAATAAAAGGAATCCAAATCGGAAAAGAAGTAAAGCTGTCACTGTTTGCAGATGACATGATCCTATACATAGAGAATCCTAAAGATGCTACCAGAAAACTACTAGAGCTAATCAATGAATTTGGTAAAGTAGCAGGATACAAAATTAATGTACAGAAATCTCTGGCATTCCTATACAATAATGATGAAAAATCTGACAGGGAAATGAAGAAAATACTCCCATTTACCACTGCAACAAAAAGAATAAATTATCTAGGATTAAACCTACCTAAGGAGACAAAAGACCTGTATGCAGAAAATTATAAGACACTGATGAAAGAAATTAAAGGTGATACAAATAGATGGAGAGATATACCATGTTCTTGGATTGGAAGAATCAACATTGTGAAAATGACTCTACTACCCAAAGCAATCTATAGGTTCAATGCAATCCCTATCAAACTACCACTGACATTTTTCACAGAAGTAGAACAAAAAATTTCACAATTTGTATGGAAACACAAAAGACCCCGAATAGCCAAAGCAATCTTGAGAACGAAAAAAGGAGCTGGAGGAATCAGGCTCCCTGACTTCAGACTAGAATACAAAGCTACAGTAATCAAGACAGTATGGTACTGGCACAAAAACAGAAAGATAGATCAATGGAACAGGATAGAAAGCCCAGAGATGAACCCACGCACATATGGTCACCTTATCTTTGATAAAGGAGGCAGGAATGTACAGTGGAGAAAGGACAGCCTCTTCAATAAGCAGTGCTGGGAAAACTGGACAGGTACATGTAAAAGTATGAGATTAGATCACTCCCTAACACCATACACAAAAATAAGCTCAAAATGGATTAAAGACATAAATGTAAGGCCAGAGACTATCAAACTCTTAGAGGAAAACATAGGCAGAACACTCTAGGACATAAATCACAGCAAGATCCTTTTTGACCCACCTCCTAGAGAAATGGAAATAAAAACAAAAAAACAAATGGGACCTAATGAAACTTCAAAGCTTTTGCACAGCAAAGGAAACCATAAACAAGACCAAAAGACAACCCTCAGAATGGGAGAAAATACTTGCAAATGAAGCAACTGACAAAGGATTACTCTCCAAAATTTATAAGCAACTCATGCAGCTCAATAACAAAAAAACAAACAACCCAATCCAAAAATGGGCAGAAGAACTAAATAGACATTTCTCCAAAGAAGATATACAGACTGCCAACAAACACATGAAAGAATGCTCAACATCATTAGAGAAATGCAAATCAAAACTACAATGAGGTATCACCTCACACCGGTCAGAATGGCCATCATCAAAAAATCTACAAACAGTAAATGCTGGAGAGGGTGTGGAGAAAAGGGAACCCTCTTGCACTGTTGGTGGGAATGTAAATTGATACAGCCACTGTGGAGAACAGTATGGAGGTTCCTTAAAAAACTACAAATAGAACTACCATATGACCCAGCAATCCCACTACTGGGCATATACCCTGAGAAAACCATAATTCAAAAAGAGTCATGTACCAAAATGTTCACTGCAGCTCTATTTACAATAGCCTGGAGATGGAAACAACCTAAGTGCCCATCATCGGATGAATGGATAAAGATGTGGCACATATATACAATGGAATATTACTCAGCCATAAAGAGAAACGAAATTGAGCTATTTGTAATGAGGTGGATAGACCTAGAGTCTGTCATACAGTGAAGTAAGTCAGAAAGAGAAAGACAAATAGCGTATGCTAACACATATATATGGAATTTAAGGGGGAAAAATGTCATGAAGAACCTAGGGGTAAGACAGGAATAAAGACACAGACCTACTAGAGAATGGACTTGAGGATATGGGGAGGGGGAAGGGTGAGCTGTGACAAAGCGAGAGAGAGGCATGGATATATATACACTACCAAACGTAAGGTAGATAGCTAGCGTGAAGCAGCCGCATAGCACAGGGAGATCATCTCGGTGCTTTGTGACCGCCTGGAGGGGTGGGATAGGGAGGGTGGGAGGGAGGGAGACGCAAGAGGGAAGAGATATGGCAACATATGTGTATGTATAACTGATTCACTTTGTTATAAAGCAGAAACTAACACACCGTTGTAAAGCAATTATACTCCAATAAAGAAGTAAAAAAAGAAAGGAAAAAGAAGTCTACAAATAACAAATGCTGAAGAGGGTGCGGAGAAAAAGGGAACCCTCCTACACTGTTGATGGGAATGTAAATTGGGGCAGCCACTGGGGAGAAGAATGTGGAGGTTCCTTAAAACACTGAAAATAAAACTACCGTATAATCCAGCAACCCCACTCCTGCGAATATATCTGGAGTAAAACATGGTTCAAAAGTATTATACATGCACCCCAATGTTCACTGCAGCACTGTTTATCCAAGACATGGAAGCCACTTAAGTGTCCCTCAGCAGAAGAATGGGAAAAGATGTGGTACATATATACAATGGAATACTACTCAGCCATAAAAAAGAACAAAATAATGCCATTTGTAGCAACATGGATGGACCTAGAGATTATCATACTAAGTGAAGTAAGTCAGAGAAAGACAAATATCATATTACTTATATGTACAATCTAAAAAATGATACAAATGAACTGACCTACAAAAGAGAAACAGACTGAGACCTTGAAAACAAACTTATGATTCCCAAAGGGGAAAGGTTGGGGGAAGGTTGAGTTTGGGATTAACATATACATACCACTATATATAAAATAGATTATCAACAAGAACCTACTGGAACTCTACTCAATAATCTGTCATGTAAAAGAATCTGAAAAAAATGGATAAATGTATATCTATAACTGAATCACCTTTCTGTACACTCGAAACACAGCAGTGTAAATCCACTATAATATAACATAAAAATTAAAAAATAAAGGCTATCAATAGGAATGCAGATTACTGTAAAAAGGAACTACAAAATATAAACACGGGTCAAGGAAAATTAGAAAATTCACTTGCTGACACGGAAGCTGAGCTAAAGGCAATGATTAGTAGACTGAATAATACACAAGAGTGAATATAAGTGATCTGAAAGATAGAATAATGGAAATTGACCAATCAGTACAGGAGAAAGACAAAATTTTAAAAATGAAGGCAATCTAAGAGATCTATGGTATATGAAGCATGCCAATCTATGTGTAATAGGGATTCCAGAAGGAAAAGAAAGAGAAAAGGGGATCCAAAATGTATTTGTAGAAGTTCTGGCTGAAACCTTCCCAAACCTAAAGAAGGAAACAGATATCAAGTACAGGAAGAATAGAGGGTCTAAGCAAGATGAGCCCCAACAGACGTATAACAGGGTGTATTATAATGAAAATGGCAAATGTTAAAGAGAGGATTCTAAAGGGAGCCAGAGACCAGCAAAGAGTTCATTACAAGAGGACCCCCAGAAGGCTGTCAGCTGATTTCTCTACAGAAACGTTGCAGGCTGGAAGGGAGTGGCAAGATATATTCAAATTCCTAAAAGGGAAAAATCTGCAGCCTAGTATACTCTACCGAGTAAGATTATCATTTAGAATAGAAGAGAGAAAGAATTTCTCAGATAAGCAAAAACTAAAAGAATACGGCAAAACCAAACGTATCCTAAAAGAAATATTGAAAGGTCTTCTCTAAATAAAGAAGCGGCAAGAATCTATGGCAAAGAAAAATCACAATTGGAAAGTAAATCACTTAAATAAATAAGCTAGTATACAGATATTTTTAAAAGATTTATGACTGATGATAATCACAATGAACAGCAAAAGGATAAACGTGGAGATGGAAACAAGGAGAGCCAAATCCTAAAATGTGGGGGGAGAGAGTAAGAAAATGTAGATTTTTTTTTAAAAGAATGTGCTTGAGCCTGTATGACTAACCATGTAAAACAAGTAATCACAAATCAAAAATATATGAAAGATTCACAAAAACCAAACAGAAAAGAACATAAACATAATACAAAAGGAAACCATCAAGCCACAATAGGAAAAAGAGGAAATACAAACTCAACTGGAAAATGTTTAAAATGGCAATAAATACATATCTGTCAATAATTCCCTTAAACATCAACAGACTAAATGCTCCAATGAAAAGACAAGAGTCTACAATATGCTGCCTACAAGAGACTCACTGTAGGTCAAAGGACACACACAGACTGAAAGTGAAGCCACCATCACCCTAATACCAAAATCAGAAAAAGACACTACAACAAAAAGAAAATTATAGGCCAATATCTATGATGAATATACATGCAAAAATTCTCAACAAAATAGTAGCAAACCAAATCCAACAACACATGAAAAGGATCATACATCATGATCAAGTTGGATTCACCCCAGGGTCACAAGGATGGTTCAACATAGGCAAATCGATCAATGTAATTTACCACACAAATAAAAGACAAAAACCATATGATCATCTCAATAGTTGCAGAAGAAGCATTTGATAAAACTCACCATCCATTCATGACATAAAGTCTTACCAAAGTGTGTACAGAGAGAACATACTCAAAAGCTGTTTATGACAAACCCATAGCCAATATAATACTCAACAGTGAAAAGCTGAAAGCCTTCCAACTAAAATCTGGAACAAGACAAGGATGCCCATTCTCACCACTTAGGTTCAACATAATACTGGAAGTCCTAGCCACAGCACTGAGGCAATAAAAAGAAATAAAATGTATCCAAATTGGAAGGGAAGAGGTAAAATTGTCACCATATGCAGATGACGATACTATATACAGAAAACCCTAGAGACTTCACACACATCTACTAGATCTAATAAATGAATTCACCAAAGTAGCAGGATCCAAGATTAACATTCAAAAATTGGTTGCATTTCTTTACACTAGCAATGAAACATCAGAGAGGGAATGTAAAAAACACTGTACCTATTAAAATAGCACCAAAAATGAAATAAAATACCTAAGAATAAACCTGACGAAGGAGCTGAAAGACTTATACACTGACAACCATAAAGGAAATTGAAGACATTTTAAAGAAATGGAGGGCTCCCCTGGTGGCACAGTGGTTGAGAGTCCGCCGGCCAATGCAGGGGACACGGGTTCGTGCCCCGGTCTGGGAAGATCCCACATGCCGTGGAGCAGCTAGGCCCATGAGCCATGGCCGCTGAGCCTGTGCTCGCAACGGGAGAGGCCACAACAGTGAGAGGCCCACATACTGCAAAAAAAAAAAAAAAAAAAAAGAAATGGAAAAATATCCCATGTTCTTCATTGGCAGAATTAATGTTGTTAATACTATCCAAAGCAATCTACAGATTTAATGAGATCCCTAACAAATTTTTCACAGAACTAGAACAAATAATCCTAACATTTATACGGAACCATAAAAGACCCAGAATGGGCAAAGCAGTTCTGAAGAAAAAGAACAAAGCAGGAGGCAGAACCCTCCCACACTCCAGACTATACTACAAAGCTACAGGAATCAAAACAGCATGGTATTGGCACAGTAACAGACATATGGATCAATGGAACAGAATAGAGAGCCCAGAAATAAACCCACACACCTACGGTCAATTAATCTTCAACAACAGAGGCAAGAATATACAATGGGAAAAAGTCTCTTCAGCAAGTGGTGTTTGGAAAATTGGAAACCTGCACGTAAATCAATGAAGTTAGAACACTCCCTCACAGCATAAAATAAACTCAAAATGGCTTAAAGACTTAAATATAAGACACAACACCATAAAGCTCCCAGAAGAGAACATAGGCAAAACATTCTCTGACACAAATCATACCAATGTTTTCTTAGTTCAGTTTCCCAAGGCAATAGAAATAAAAGCAAAAATAGACAAATAGGACCTAATCAAACGTATAAGCATTTGCACAGTGAAGGAAACCATAAACAAACTGAAAAGATAACCTATGGACTAGGTGAAAAATATTTCCAAATGATGTGACTGGCAAGAGCTTAATTTCCAAAATAAACAGCTCATACAACTCAATAACAAAAAAACAAACCCAATCAAAAAATGGGCAGAAGACCTAAACAGACATTTCTTCAAAGAAGACTTACAGATGGCCAACAGGCACATAAAACGATGCTCAACATCAAACTTATTAGAGAAATGAAAATCAAGACTATAATTAGGTACCACCTCACACTGGTTAGTATGGCCATCAAAAAATCTACAAACAATAAATGCTGGAGAGGGTGTGGAGAAAAGGGAACCCTCCTACTCTGTTGATGGGAATGGAAATTGATACAGCCACTATGGAGAACAGTATGGAGGTTCCTCAAAAAACTGAAAACAGAACTACCATATGATCCAGCAATCCCATTCCTGGGCATATACCCAAAGAAAACTGTAATTTGAAAAGAAACATACACCCCTATGTTCATAGCAGCACTATTCACAATAGCAGGACATGGAAGCAACCTAAGTATCCATCCACAGATGAATGGACAAAGAAGATGTGGCACATATATACAATGCAATATTAGCCATAAAACAGAATGAAATAATGCCATTTGCAGCAACATGGATGGACCTAGAGATGATCATACTAAGTGATGTAAGTCAGACGGAGAAAGACAAATATATGATATCACCTATATGTGGAATCTAAAATATAACACAAATGAACTTAACTATGAAACAGAAAGAGACTAGACCTGTGGTTGCCAAGGCGGGGTGGGGCATTGATTGGGAGTTTCGGATTAGCAGATGCAAAGTATTCCATATAGCATGGATAAACAACAAGGTCCTACTGTAGAGCAGAGGGAACCTATTCAATATCCTGTAATAAGCCATCATGGAAAACAGTATGAAAAAGAATGTATATATGTATAACTGAGTCACTTTGCTGTACACCAGAAACTAACGAAACATTGTAAATCAACTATACGTCAATAAAAAAGACTAATGAGAATAAAATGGAAACTAAAAGTTTGCTGAATTGGTTCATAGGGAAATAGAAAAATGTCGTGTCATGCTGTTTAAAATGTTCTCTCTTGAACGTAAGGTCTAACAGATGAAAAGAACACTTTCTTATATGTCCATTTTCTATGATCTATCCTTTGATGTTATTAATATTCCCTTGTAATGTCTGTCTGTATGGCCACAGTTGGTTTTGTTTTGTTTTTGTTTTTTTGGCAGTACGCGGGCCTCTCACTGTTGTGGCCTCTCCCGTTGCGGAGCACAGGCTCCGGATGCATAGGCTCAGCGGCCATGGCTCACGGGCCCAGCCGCTCTGCAGCATGTGGGATCCTCCCGGACCAGGGCACAAACCCACGTCCCCTGCATCGGCAGGCAGACTCTCAACCACTGCGCCACCAGGGAAGCCCCTCACAGTTGGTTTTTTTGAGGTAGTTCTACTTTATTCTGTTATCTGTGAAATCATTAAAGTTGTCAATATATTGCTAACCACTACCACCTACTTTATTTATTATTTTAATAGATTTATTTATTTATTTTTGGCTGCTTTGGGTCTTCGTTGCTGAATGCAGGCTTTCTCTAATTGCGGCGAGCAGGGGCTACTCTTCGTTGCGGTGCGTGGGCTTCTCATTGCAGGAGCTTCTCGTTGCAGAGCACGGGCTCTAGGCATGCAGGCTTCAGTAGTTGTGGCACGTGGGCTCAGTAGTTGTGGCTTGCAGGCTCTAGAGCGCAGGCTCAGTAGTTGTGGTGCACGGGCTTAGTGGCTCTGCGGCATGTGGGATCTTCCCGGACCAGGGCTTGAACCCATGTCCCCTGCACTGGCAGGCGGATTCTTAACCACTGCACCACCAGGGAAACCCCCCACCTACTTTATATATGTCTTTGTCCATACAGGCTGCTGTAACAGAAAATCACAGACTGGCAGGGGGGTGGGTGCAGGTGTTACAGAACACAGATGCTAATTTCTCACAGTTCTGGAAGCTGGGCGTCCAACATCCAACAGCTGGCAGATTCAGTGTCTCGTAAGGATCCTCTTCCTGGTTTGTAGACGGCATCTTCTTGCTGTGTCCTCACATGGAGCAAGGTGCAAGGAAGCTCTGTGGCATCTTCTATAAGGGCACTAATCCCATTCATGGGGGCTCCACCATCATGACCTCATCACCTTTCAAAGACCCCACCTCCTAATACCATCACATTGGGTGGCAGGGGGAATGAAAACATCCAATCTCTCTCTAGATAAATAGATAACTAGATAGACAGCTAGATATTATTATATATTATTAGGTTAAGAATATTCTTAAAGTAATTTGTTTTGAAACTACTCTTGTGTGTGTTTCTGATTCATTGAACCCATGCCCTTTTAACATTGTCTTATTTTTTTGTCATATATGTATGATAATAAATGTTATTAATTTAATTATAAACACAATACATTGATTATGCATTATACATTACTATTTACATATAAAATATATCACTTATTAGTATATAATATATATGAGAGAGGGTAGGAGGGAGACGCAAGAGGGAGGGGATATGGGGATATGAGTATACATATAGCTGATTCACTTCGTTATACAGCAGAAACTAACACATTGTAAAGAAATTATACTCCAATAAAGATGTTTTATAAAATGTATTATATATGGATAACTATATATATGTTTTTCTTTTATCCAACCAACACATATTTATTGTGTACCCACTACTTACCAGGGGTTACATACTTGAACAGGCAGATACACAAATCTCTGGACTCATGGTGTTTATATTCTGGGTCAGAGGCAGAGAATAAACAAGAAGAAACACAGAAATGAGACTATTTGAGCTCACTGTCAACACCATGCAGTTAATAGGATGCGGAGAGAGAGAAACTTGGGGAGAAAGTATTCCATGTCAGGGTCCTTGGTGAACCCCCCCCTCACCTCACTATAAATACGGGTGTAGACACCAAGCACGTTCAAGGTCAGCTGGCATCTCTTTTCAACCTTAAATGCAAGAAGCCAAGAATGCACAATTCACAAATCACTGTAAAAGAACTAGTCATATAAACGATTCTGTGAGTTTTCATAGAAACTCCCCAATAAATGAATATTTATTCCCTCACAGTATGGGTATCCGTGAATCCAGGGATACCACTACATATAGCCCAACTGTTAAACAAAAGATTTTTTTTCACCATGACTTGCAGAGGAAAACACAGTCATATTCTGGGAAAAGGTATCAAGGGAGACCTAACGCATTCAAGAGACAAATCTGTTCCTCCGTTTCTGTGGCTGCAGGGAGAGACAAAGTGCAGCGTTACCTGTTGGCAAGGCAACGAACAGTCAAGAATCAGTTTAGACCCACAGTGCCAGCTCTGAACCTGACAATGAGATATCATCTACATTTCCATTTTAGCCCTGCTGCAGCAGAACCCATAAATCACTGGGATTTGGGCTGTTTAGATAATGACTGTGTGAATGGGTGATGTGAGCTCCATTCAGGGAAAAGGTTATGGGGTTTGGACCACCGTGTGTAGGGAAGAACATTGGCGAATGGTGTTTTTGCCATATGAGAAGGCAGACTTACCACTCGCTCGCTGTGGACTGCAACTGGCATATCTTCAGCAGAGAACAAATCCACTGATCTCTCCAGGGAAGGGCTCAAGTTAGCAAGTGACAGATCCCAGGTTTATGAAGCAGCATTAGTTATATAATTCCTTGGGAAAAAAAGAAAAAAAAATGATGTAGACAATCTCCCTGGGTTTATTTTTCTTTTATGATTTTTACTTTAAAAATCATTTTGAAGACATCCCCTTAGGTAAATTATTTTATTACAAGCCAAAGAATCAACTCTAATTCACTTCTCTAGAGGTTTTCCAACTCCTATAAAGATGATAATATAGACAGTAAAATTTAACTGACTTCTAAGAAATTTTCTGTCAGGAATTTCATTTGAGATTGTCTTGAACTTTTAACGGCTTTTTTTTTCCTAATCAGATTCTGCTCCTTCTTGAGAAGCCTTCAATTTATACTTCTGGCTTGAGACAGTGTCACAAATATTGTAGAATGACCTTTAATTTGGTGTTTCAGGCTTTGATCATGAAACCAAACCTGACATGAAACACAGGGTTTATTTTGTTTTTTTAATGCTAAATCATAACGTAACAATGATTTCACTGTAAATTTTAACATAACCATTAATTCTGGTC
This sequence comes from Delphinus delphis, assembly GCF_949987515.2. NCBI lineage: Eukaryota > Metazoa > Chordata > Mammalia > Artiodactyla > Delphinidae > Delphinus > Delphinus delphis. The sequence goes on from NC_082704.1 coordinate 123,932,801, forward strand.
AAAACTTAAGTTTCCAAAATGTTATTACAATTTCAGAACTGCTTTATGATACTATTGCCACAGGACAATTCTATCAATGGAATTTTCCAGGCTGGGACCAGAGACTATTTATAATAAATATGCTAATATATAAACTACTCACTTTGGGCTTCCCTGGTGGCGCAGTGGTTGAGAGTCTGCCTGCCGATACAGGGGACGCGGGTTCGTGCCCCGGTCCGGGAAGATCCCACATGCCGTGGAGCGGTTGGGCCTATGAGCCATGGCCGCTGAGCCTGCATGTCCGGAGCCTGTGCTCTGCAACGGGAGAGGCCACAGCAGTGAGAGGCCCGCATACCGCGCAAAAAAAAAAAAAAAAAAAAAAAACCAAAATAAACTACTCACTTAACTATGAATAACAGGTAATTTTAGGGAAAAATGTCACAATGATAAGCTTTGGGCATATAAATTCATTCCAATGTCTAAAATTATACCCTTTGTATTTTTTTGGTAAAGCATTTGATTTTGTTGTACTTCTCTTCTTTTTTTTTTTTTCTTTTTGGCAGTACACAGGCCTCTCACTGTCGTGGCCTCTTCCGTTGCGGAGCACAGGCTCCGGACGTGCAGGCTCAGCGGCCATGGCTCACGGGCCCAGCCGCTCCGCAGCATGTGGGATCTTCCCGGACCAGGGCACGAACCTGTGTCCCCTGCATCAGCAGGCAGACTCTCAACCATTGCGCCACCAGGGAAGCCCTGCACTTCTCTTCTGAAGAGAGTCTATGAGTAGTTTTTGTTTCATAGAAAAGTTGAGAGGAAGGTACAGAGATTTATCTGGCTGACTCGGTGGGCCCAGCAGGGGTTGACAGGTGAAGGGGTCCTTGCTGAGAGGTGGGATTTGGGATATCACAGGTCATCATTTACCTGTGGACACACCAGGTGTAGCATAGAGTTCCCTGGTGTACTTTAGTCTCCCCATGAACTGGAAGCAGAAAAATCCAAGAAGAGGCCAGGTGTAGGGTAGCAAGGGGGGGGGTCATCTATGTCTCCTGGGTCAGTCATTAACTTGAGCTCACATCAGTCACACAGATCACCAATCCCACGCCTTCGAGATGAATTCTGGAGTCCATAAGCCGAAAGGCTAGAGCTGCTCCTGATTGGAAATCTCCCATCAACTGGACAGTCAAACCCACCCTTTCTAAAAATCAGTGACTCCGTTTAGGGACATGGGGAAGAAGGGATTGGTAGGTGAGATCTGGCCACTCTTTTCAGGGGATACACGGTATGAAGATGTTCTGAGGCTCGCTGGGCTGAATCACGGCGGGATTGTTTCCAGCAAGCTTAATTATATGACTTAGGAAAAGGGAAACACTTCACCTTCCTGAATGCTTTGTCACTTGCCTGACACTGCTCAAGAAACACCTCTCTTTTCCCTTCCTTCTCTCCTTCCTTCTCTCCCCCTTCTATCTCTTCCTTCTTTCCTTCATGCACTCAATGTGGATTAAGTACCTTCCACTTCTAAGGCTTTCTGCTGAAAATGGAATTAGGGAAAGAAGTGGTCAGGGATCTTTGCCCTTGAGAGGTCCACAGGCTATAGCAAAAGGCTAAGGCTTCATAGAATTTCGATGGGGTTCCATGACTGCTACTCCCCAGGAGCCATGGAAACACGGAAAAGAGAAAACTTCCTCAACAATATACCCACGTTTTTAAGTAAAAGCTATGACCACAATATAGTTGGTAACGTTTAACACAAAGTGACCAAAAGCAGAGTAGGAATATGAAACATATTTCAAAATTAGAGCTGACACTGAGGATTATTCCACGCATGGCCCTGTCGGACGTGCTGCACTCATTCGAAACGCGTCCCTGGGTGGTGATCAGCAAGACCAAGACCTCAAATAGAATTCCTAAATGTTACATCAGAGGAGGACGCATTAAGAAACACAGAAGAATCCCGTGACTTGATTTGCAAGACATCTGCTGAATGTCAGGAGACTCATGTCTGGCTGGACGTAGGAGGCATCAAGAATTAGACGTCACATCTCAGGAATCCTGCTTCCAGAAGATGTGCGGCACCCTGGTCTCGCACTGCCCACTAAACAGCCACAACAGGGTGTACAGAGTCGTGTGAGAGGAAGCAGTGCTGCAGACGTGCAGTTATTCCTCTTATGAAATAAATCGTCCAGCCAGTAAGAGCACAGAGCAAGGGAACAGCCATGAATGATACCAGAATCTTGTGAAGATTCACTCTTGTAAAGAAGCACAACTGAATGTAAACTGGTGCAGCCACTATGGAGAACAGTAGAAGGTTCCTCAAAAAAACTAACAATAGAGCTACCATATGACCCAGCAATCGCACTCCCGGCCACGTACCCAGAGAAAACCATAATTCAAAAAGAGTCATGCACCCCAATGTTCACTGCAGCACTATTTACAATAGACATGGAAACAACCTAAATGTCCATCGATGGATGGATAGAGAAGATGTGGTCCACAGATACACAATGGAACATTACTCAGCCATAAAAAAGAATGAAATAATGCCATTTGCAGCAACATGGATGGACCTAGAGATGATCATACTGAGTGAAGTAAGGCAGACAGAGAAAGACAAATGTCATATGATATCACTTATTATATGTGGAAAGTAAGGAAGAAAGGTACAAATGAACTTATTTACAAAACAAAAGGAAAGTCACAGATGTAGAAAACAAACTTATGGTTACCGGGGCAGAAAGGTGAATTGGGAGATTGGGAGATTGGGATTGACATATACACACTACTATACATAAAATAGATAACTAATAAAGACCTACTGTGTAGCAGAGGGAACTCTACTCAATACTCTGTAATGGCCTATATAGGAAAATAATCTTTAAAAAGAGTGGATATATGTAAAACTGAGTCACTTTGCTGTACACCTGAAACTAACACAACATTGTAAATCAACTATACTCCAATAAAAAAATTTTTTAATCATTATCAGAGCAGCAACACTGCCTGCCATATTGAAACGGACCAGGACGCTGTGGTCCTTGCCCCCCATGTCTTCCCCCTGCCTTTTTGTCTGTAGAAAAACTCTGGCCAAAGAATAAGTTTGATCAGAGAAGTGAGAAAATACAGAAACAAAGGAAAACAGTCCAACAACGCTAAATAATAATAGCTTAGTCATTACGCAAAGTCAAAGACCTTTAGTTCCTCCTCAAGGGCTATCGATAATATTCTGAGCCACGTCCTGTGAGCTGTCTTGTAGATACTGAAACCACACCAGGCGGAAGACGTGAACTACATGATGACCAGGCTGTAGCCATGACACAGGCTACCACAATTCTGAGAATTGGCCTCAAGGAAATGGGAACAACCAACCCTGGAACTGAAGGCTAACTGTACCTAAAACAATCAAGATGACGCTGGTCAGACCACCAAGGACCAATTTCAAGATGACGGTCTGAGCTGACATCGCCGTTTCTGCACGTAGCCCCCTCCCTCTGTCTATAAGAGCTCTTGCCCCCTGATTGTCAGGCGGGGGGCGGAGTTCCCCCTGGTTGCCAGCACCCAAAATAAAGCAAACTTTCCTTTCCACCAACCTTGCTTCTTTATTGGCTTTGGACCAGCGAGCAGCTGGACCCCACTTTTGGTTACAGTATCAGTAAACAAAGGATGTTGTAGCCGTCAAGCCACTACCTCACAGCCACCCTGACGATCAGCCCTGAGGGAACTCAGGTTGGAAATGCCCACCACTGCAGGCAACTCCAACAAGTGCACAGAGCAAACTCGGGATGCAGAAGACGCAGGATGCTGGCCCCAGATAGCTGAGGTGCAGATCGAAGGAACGATTTCAGTGAGCCCAGACTTTGCATCTCCCCATACCTAGAGAAGCTATGTAAACTGCCTAACTTGAGATAACTGGTTTTCTCTCATTCACAGTAATCTTTTTGATTTTGACTACCTGATCTTTGTTGCAAAACCGCCTATCTATCCTGGATCCTCCCTCACCTCTTCAGAACACGTTCTTAGCGTTATCTGAGATGCTGTGTCCTGGGCTTGAAGTCCTCAGAATGTCCACCAAGTAAAACATAATCGTCAACTTTCAGGTTGTGTTTTTTTTCTTTTCTTCTTTTTCCAGTGCATAACTTTCCTGCCTTAAACTTTCTTAAAACCTTAAATTTCAAACAGTATTGCAGTTCCCTAAAAAAGTTAAACAGAATTTCCTAAGTCCCAGAAATTTCAGTCCTTGGTTAATACCCCCAAAGAACCGAAGGCAGGGCTCTAACAAACACTTGTACACCCATGCGTCCATCAGGGGATGAATGGATAAACAAAATGTGGTCCATCCATGCGAGGGAATGTGGTCCATACCTACAATTCAGCCTTAAAAAGGCAGGACATCCCGCCATGCTACAACATGGATCACCCTTGCAGATTTGATGCTCAGTGAAAACTGGCAATCCCAGAAAAGCAAAAAGACAAATACTGTATGACTGCACTTATATAGAACCTAGGGCAGTCCTATTCATAGAGACAGAGTAGAACGGTGTTTTGTTGCAAAAAGCTGTACACGTGGGCCTTCCCTGGTGGCGCAGTGGTTAAGAATCCACCTGCCAAGGCAGGGGACACAGGCTCAAGCCCTGGTCCAGGAAGATCCCACATGCCATGGAGCAGCTAAGCCCATGCACCACAACTACTGAGCCTGCGCTCTAGAGCTCGTGAGCCACAACGACTGAGCCCACGCGCCTAGAGCCCATGCTCTGCAACGAGAAGCCACCGCAATGAGAAGCCCGCGCACCGCAATGAAGAGTAGCCCCCACCCACCGCAACTAGAGAAAGCCCGCGCGGAGCAACGAAGACCCAGCGCAGCCAAACTTAAGTAAATTAAAAAAAAAAAGCTTTACATGTGTAGGGAGAGCATTGGAAGATGTTCCATTTTCTGTATTTGTTTTCTGCATATTAATTTTTTTAATGTTTTAGTTTTTTCATTTAAAATTTTAATAGATTTTTAAAGGTTTCTGTCCATTTGCAGTTATTACCAGATATTGCCTTTATTTCCCCGTATTGTAAAATACATGCTGAGCCTGTCTTACACCCAATAGTATACACCTCCCACTGCTGCAGCCCTATCTTGCTCCGCCCCCCTCCCCACTGGGAACCACTAGTTCTCTGTATCTGTGAGTTTCCTTCTCTGTTATAACTGATTATCATATAGTATTTCTTTGTCTGACTTATTTCATTTTACATAGTACCCTCCAAGTCCATCCAAATTGCTGCAAATGTCAAAATTTCGTTTCTCTTTATGACTGTTATTTCATTGTGTATGTATATATACCACATCTTCTATATCAGTCATCTGTTGATGGACACTTAGGTTGCTTCCATGTCTTGCAATTAATGCTGCTTTTGTAAATAATGCTGCTATGAGCACTGAGGTACATTTATCTTTTCAAACTGGTGGGTTTTTTGTTTTTATTTTAAAAGGGTTTTTTTGTTTGTTTTTTTAAAGAAGATGTTGGGGGTAGGAGTTTATTAATTAATTTATTTTTGCTGTGCTGGGTCTTCATTTCTGTGCGAGGGCTTTCTCTAGTTGTGGCAAGCGGGGGCGACTCTTCATCGCTGTGCGCGGGCCTCTCACTGTCGCAGCCTTTCTTGTTGCAGAGCACAGGCTGCAGACATGCAGGCTCAGTAGTTGTGGCTCACGGGCCTAGTTGCTCCGCGGCATGTGGGATCTTCCCAGACCAGGGCTCGAACCCGTGTCCCCTGCATTGGCAGGCAGATTCTCAACCACTGTGCCACCAGGGAAGCCCTCATATTGGTGTTTTAAAAGCTTTTGCACAGCAAAGGAAACCATCAACAAAATGAAAAGACAACCTACAGAATGGGAGGAAATATTTGCAAATGATATGACCTGTAAGGGATTAATATCCAACACATATAAACAGCTCATATTGCTACAACTCCACATCAAAAAAAAAAAAAAACCATACAACCCAATTGAAAAATGGGCAGAACAACTGAATATACAGTTTTCCAAAGAGGAAATGCAGATGGCCAACTGGCACGTGGAAAGATGCTCACCATCGCTAATCATCAGGGAAATGCAAATGAGAACCACAATGAGATATCACCTCGCACCTGTCAGAAAGGCTAGCATGAAAAAGAACACAACATGTTGGCGAGGATGCAGAGGAAAGGGAACCCTCGTGCCCTGCTGGTGGGAATGTAAATTGCTATAACCACTAGGGAGAACACTATGGAGGTTCTCAAAAAACTAAAAATACAACTATCATATGACCCAGTAATTCCACTCTGGGGCATATATCTGTAATATTTAGATTTTTTAAAACAAATATGTTAATCTTATCTATTTTTCCAAGAAGATCCCTTGATGTTTTTATCTGGATTCATGTTTAAAACGGAAGAGATTTTTGTCCTTTATATTTCCCTGTCAATTCTCAGCATGGAACATAAACTCCAGTGCCTGCTGTGTTCTCAGTAACTATTTCTGGCAGAGTGAATGAATGAAACCATCGCACATATTACTTCATATTATATAGAACCACGTTTAGCGTTCAGAGCATTTGTGCTTTCTCAGTACTTGGAGGCATCATGAATATGGGCTTATTATATTCAGGAATAAGTAAAATGGTGCTGTTAAAAAAAAAAGTTTAGGGGACTAAGAGATACAAATGACTATGTATAAAATAACTTACGCAGGTATAATGCACAGCACGGGGAATACAGCCAATATTTTACGCTAACTACGAATGGAGTATAACCTTTAAAAATTGTGAATCACTATATTGTTTACCTGAAACTTATATAATATTGTACACCGACTATACTTCAATTAAAGATAAGTTATAATAAGGCGTTTATAGAGGTAATACATGCAAGAACTCTCCCATAAAGCCAATTGGCAACTTCAAACAGATAGCAAGTATAAAACGCATGACATCGTGGCAGAAGAAAACATCACAATGAAGGAATTGGAGCTCATGGTGTGACAAAGGTCACTGAGCAACTTGTTCCAGCTTTAAAAAGGGGTGGTGACACCCTTTCTTAAATCTTTGCAACACTAAGATTTAATAACTATTGAATAAATAAAGCAACTCTGAGATGTTACGGTTTCATTTAACCGGTTTTTCTCTTTGGCAAAGCCAAACCACCAGCTAGCTAAGAAAGTCAAATGCCAGACAGCACGACAGCACCATGAAAGATGAGGCAATCAACCTTAGAAAAAATAAATTTTAAGACAATACTTCCTAATGCAAATTATCACACATACAGAAACAAGACTGCCTGAGCTTGGATTTAGGAGTAGAAGCAGAAACATTTTCAAACTGATCACAATATCACTGAAGTGTTTTCCACGGAGAGACCATCAGTTCAGTATGAAGTAGTGTCGGACTTACGGAACATTTTTACCTACCCCATTTCTTTGATCACAACTCTTTTTGAATGAAGGAGGGCGAAGATGGAGATTCATAAATACTGAAATTTGTCAAATTCACACACACTGAAGACAGAAACCACTAACGTGTCCTAAGCTTATTGTACTCTAAGTTCATGGTTGTACTTCTACAGTCTCTAAATTGGATAATGTGTCTTCAGGCATATACTGGAATTCATTGGGAGTAGCTCCTTTTAATATTTTGCTCGAAATTGTGTCTTTCAAGATGCACATTTCTAACAGTGACCCTGTGGTTACACAAGCCATTATATGGATCACATGACATTTTGATAGCAAAGGGGCACTGTTGACTTCCTAAGACTTATTTTGTCACTCATCCGGTCATTTTGTCACCCACCTACCCTGCCTGCAACGTTGAGTCCAGCTCCGACATACGATTGACAGAACAATTTTGGGCCTGGGGTCCCAAGACAAAAGCAGTTCTGTTTCCATCAAGGACATTCATTTAGCTCAAACATTAACCGAAAAGACATGTGTTCTGATCAGAAGCAGATAATCCAACCCAACAGATAATCCTGGATGACACAGGGTACCTCTCAGTGCTTTCTCTCCACATCCGTGTGAACATGCAGACCATCCCTCTGAAATTTTGCTAAACTGCAGATTCTGATTCAGGACCTGAGATTCTGCAATGACGCTCCCCCCTGCCCCCCAGCACAAAATGCTGATGCTGCTTATTTGAAAGACCACACTTTGCAGACCCAAAACCAAGAATGTTGGGTTTTGACGGCTTTGCGGTAACATACAGGCACTAGTGTTGGTTTCCGCCTGACGAGATGGAGCTGTGTAAACATGCAGGCACTGTACCCAGGGTTGGTACTAGCTACAAATCCTGTCATGTTTTTTTAACAGCTTTTTTGAGATGTAATTCACATATCATGAAATGCACTCTTACTATTCACAATAGCCAAGCCATGGAAGCTACCCAAATGTCCAACAACAGAGGAATGGATAAAGAAGATGTGGTACATATATACAGTGGAATATTACTCAGCCATGAAAAAGGATGAAATAGTGCCATTTGCAGCAACATGGATGGACCTAGAGATGATCATACTGAGCGAAGTAAGTCAGACAGAAAGACAAATACCGTGTTATCACTTCTATGTGGAATCTAAAATATGACAAAAATGTACTTATCTATAAAACAGAAACAGACTCACAGATATAGAAAACAGACTTGTGGTTTCCAAGGGGGAAGGGGTCGGGGGAGGGATAGAGTGGGAGTTTGGGATTCGCAGATGCAAACTATTATAAAGAGAATGGATAAACAACAAGGTGCTACTGTAGACCGCTGGGAACTCTATTCAATACCCTGTGATAAACCATAATTGAAAAGAATACAAAAAATGCATATATTTATGTATAACAATCAATTTGCTGTACAGCAGAAATTAACACAACATTGTAAATCAACTATAGCTCAATAAAATAAAATTTTTTAAAAATACACTTTTTTTTTTTTTTTTTGCGGTATGCGGGCCTCTCACTGTTGTGGCCTCTCCCATTGCGGAGCACAGGCTCCGGAGGCGCAGGCTCAGCGGCCATGGCTCACGGGCCCAGCCGCTCTGCGGCATGTGGGATCTTCCCGGACCGGGGCACGAACCCGCATCCCCTGCATCAGCAGGCGGACTCTCAACCACTGCGCCACCAGGGAAGCCCCCAAAAATACACTCTTTAAAGTGTACAGTGCAGTGGTTTCTTAGTATATTCAGAGTTGTGCAAACATCCCCACCGTCTATCCCAGAACATTTTCATCACCCTAGAAGCACATCTTTTACCCATTAGCAATCCCTCCCCACCCTCCGTCCCAGACTATAACCACCAATCTGCTTTCTGTCTCTATAGATTTTCATATGTTTACAAGGCATTCCACATAAACGGAATCACACACATTGTGTCTTCTATGACGGGATTCTTTCACTGAGCACAGTGCTTTCTCTGTTTTAAATACATATTATGAACAATCACAGTAGAGGTGCTAGAAAAATTGTCACTGCTAAACTAAAACATATATACAATTTCCAGACAATGTATACATAATGCAAATAGATATTCCTTATGTTGACCTGATATAGTGAACACACTCAAACCTAACAGTTGCTAGATGTTCATGTACATTGTAGCAAGCTTGTGTGGTTTTAAATACCTTGGAAGAATATTATGTTGTAGCCTGTATATAGGAGTGAAGCAACAGATACTCAGACAAAAATACATTGTAAAGTTTGTAACCTAATTTTAGATGTCTAATTCTGTCCCTTTGTCCTATTTTCTAACTTCTCTGTACATTTTTCTAAGTGTACTCGTTACCACAAGGGCATTTGGTAATTATTTTCCCCAGAACTGTTTACTCATCCAACAACAACTAGGAATATTATGAATTAGTTTGGTGCATAGAGTCTGTCCCGCCCTCCCAGTGGTGGTTGAAAAGAGTGAGATAATTTTCACAACCGCAACCGGTCATTTTAATCAGACACACTGACATATTCTAGAACAAGGTACCAAATGGGGGATGGATTTTCTCACAGTAATCCTATCGCCTTGTTCGATAACAAGGACTTTTCTTTTAGCATTATCCCAATCATGGAACTACTGTTTTGTATAAAAATTACTTGATAAAAGAAATAAACGTCTTGACTTCATTCACGCAGAGTGCGGGGAATTTGGCTAAATAATTCGCTCCATAACTAATCTTGACAGCCCGGTGCAAACTGCAAAGCCAACAGTTTTGCTTTAAAGGTCAATACTTCATCAAGGTTTATTGCAGTGAGGAAATCCTCCTTCTTCAATGCCTTTCAATCCTCTTTCCATCAATAGCACCGTTCTCCGTTTCTGGTAATAGCTTGCAATGGATCATTAGATAAATGCCTTTTTAATGAAGAGAATCCAGGTGTACTAGTAAACTACCATGATGGAGTATCTTTAATCTGTCAGCTTCATTAGTCCCGGACAGGCTCTCATGCTCTTTTCTTACTGATTCTGTTTCATGGGCCAGCCCTTTCCTGGCTCTAATGATGACAGCTCATGTATTACTTTATGAGAATACAGAAACATTTCCATTGCCAGCCTGCAGACTTCCCCCATCCCCAAAGACGGGCAATTCAGAAAGCCGCTTCCCCAGTACAGGAGCTAAGCGCTTCCCTTTGCTTCCCCAGCAGGCATTTCTAAAATTGCCGTACACATGCGGAATTAATCACCGTGACTTCAATTGTTTCTCATCCTTTTTTTGTTCCTCTCTACCAGTGTACTGAAGACGCACACGCAGAACCATCAGGGCCTCGACTATGATCCCTAAAACGTTAAATGACACGGACACCAAACATATCTTCTTTTTAAAAGATCAGGATAATTGTCACTCTTAGAGTGAGATTCCAGTATGCTCCAGCAGCAGGCTCTTGACATGAACTGAGAAAGTACTCAGGACCAGAATCTCAGTGGACTCACAATAATAAAACACTCATTTTTAGGATAACTAAAAGCAACCTTTTTTTAAAAAAAAACCTGAAGTATATTTGATTTACAATGTTGTGTTAGTTTCCGGTATACAGCAAAGTGATTCAGTTATATATACACATACAAACACACACTTTTTCAAATTATTTCCATTATAGGTTATGACAAGATATTTAATAAGGTTCTGTGTGCTCTACAGTAGGTCCTTGTTGTATGTCTATTTTATATGTAGTGGTGTGTATCAGCTATTCCCAAAAGCTTAATTTACCTTTCCCCTTTGGTAACCATAAATTTGTTTTCTATGTCTGTGAGTATATTTTTGTCTTGTAAATAAGTTCATTGATATTATTATTTCTGTTTTGTAAGTTCATTTCTATCATTATTTTAGATTCCACATATAAGCGATATCATATGGTATTTGTCTTTCTCTTTGACTTATTTCACTTAGTATGATAACCTCTAGGTCCTTCCATGTTGCTGCAAATGGCATGATTTCATTCTTTTTTATGGCTGAGTAGTATTCCCAAAACAACCCCTTTTAAAACCATTAGCTAGAGCTGAGGTGGAGAGAAGTATCTCATATTTCTATTACTTTCTAACAGTGAAGATTTCTCCTCTTTCAACCACCTAGAGAAGGATGGGCAGTTGGGGAAGGTGATTTTTAGCTATTATTGGGAAGATCGTTATTATTTTTAATCCTGTCCTACAACTTAGATTCTTATGTTTATAACATATGAATATGTTAGGAAAGGACAGAAAACTTAGGGGCCTGAAATGTTTCTAGGCAGCCAAGGAAGAAGTGATAAAGTAGACAGAGCAGCAGGGAGGAGATGCAGTAAAAGCTTTACCTGCCTTAAAATGGAATTGGCAACCAGGATGCCCTTCAACAGGTGATGGACAAGTGCTCTGTGGTCCATCCAGCCAATGGAACACTGAGTGATACAAAGAAATAAGCCACATCTTCTTTATCCATTCGTCTGTCGATGGACACTAAGGTTGCTTCCATGACCTGGCTATTGTAAATAGTGCTGCAATGAATATTGGGGTGCATGTGTCTTTTTCAATTATGGTTTTCTCAGGGTATATGCCCAGCAGTGAGATTGCTGGGTCGTATGGTAGTTCTGTTTTTAGTTTTTTAAGGAACATCCATACTGTTCTCCACAGTGGCTGTATCAATTTACATTCCCACCAATAGTGCAAGAGGGTTCCCTTTTCTCCACACCCTCTCCAGCATTTACTGTTTCTAGATTTTTTGATGATGGCCATTCTGACCGGTGTGAGGTGATACCTCACTGTAGTTTTGATTTGCATTTCTCTAATAATGGAATACAATGGAATATTACTCAGCCATAAAAAGAAACAAAATTATTTGTAGTGAGGTGGATGGACCTAGAGTCTGTCACACAGAGTGAAGTAAGTGAGAAAGAGAAAAACAAATACCGTATGCTAACGCATATGTAGGGAATCTAAAAAAAAATGATACTGTTGAACCTAGTGACAAGGCAAGAATAAAGACATAGACAGAATGGACTTGAGGACACGGGGAGGGGGAAGGGTAAGCTGGGACAAAGTGAGAGAGTGGCAATGGACATATATACACTACCAAACGTAAAATAGATAGCTAGTGGGAAGCAGCCACATAACACAGGGAGATCAGCTCGGTGCTTTGTGACCACCTGGAGGGGTGGGATAGGGAGGGAGGGAGGGAGATGCAAGAGGGAGGGGATATGGGAACATATGTGTATGTATAGCTGATTCACTTTGTTATACAGCAGAAAGTAACACACCATTGTAAAGCAATTATACTCCAATAAAGACGTATTTAAAAAGGAGAGAGAGAGAAATAAGCTATCAAGCCATGAAAAGACAGGGAGGAAACTTAAATGCATGTTAGTAAGTGAAAGCAGCCCATCTGAAGAGGCTACACACCATATGATTTCAACTCTGTGCCATGCTGGAAAAAGCAAAGAGTAAAAACACAAAAAAATCATTGCTTGCGAGAGGTACAGGGTTAGGGAGGAAGGAATAGGGTGGCAGTGGGGGTGGGGGGAGGCACAGGGGATTTTTACAGGCAGTAAAGGTATTCTGTTTGATGTTTTAATGCTGGATGCCTGACATTAAGCATTTTTCGACACCCCAAACACTGTACAATATGAAGTGTGAATCCTCATGTAAACTGCGTATTTTCATGAGTGTCTCAGTGTGGGTTCATCAACTGTATCAAACACACACCACTAACGTGAGATGCTGCTAAAATGTCTGGAGAACAGCGTGTGTACAGGGACTATATACTTTCCGCTGAACTTTTCTGTAAGCCTAAAATTCCTCTAAGGAAAAAAAAAATTCATTTGCTTTAAAGAATCATAGGACAACTCTTGAACCACAAAAGTTCATTCAAGACTCTCTAAAACATTCTGCTGCACAAAGTAAGCCAGAAACAAGAGTACATGGTGTGTGATCCATTTATATGAAATTCGAGAAAAACATAAATCTGATCTAGAGTGATAAAAGTAGATCGGGGGACTTCTCCGGTGGTCCAGCGGTTAAGACTGCGCGCTCCCAATGCAGGGGGCCCGGGTTCTATCCCTGGTTGGGGAACTAGATCCCACATGCATGCCGCAACTAAGAGTCTGCATGCCGCAACTAGAGATCCTGCACACAGCAACGAAGATCCCGCGTGCTGCAGCAAAGACCCAGAGCAGCCAAATAAGTAAATAAATAAATTTTAAAAATATTTTGAAAAATTACATCAGCGTTTGTTTGCCTGCTACTGGGTAGGTGGGAGTAGTGACTGAAAAGGGAAACGGAAATATGTGGAGAAATACAAACATTCTGTAACTTCCCTCTGTGCTATTTACCTCAAAGTGTATGTGTGTCCGATTTTTATTTAACCTACTATTAAGACTTAAGAAGAGGAAGTCAAAATGAATTTATTAAACATTTCAAATGCCGAGAACTTAGATATCCAATATGGGGGGCTACAGCCACGGTCAAGTTAGATAATGTGATGTTTTCCAAATTAATTTAACGGTAACTTTTCAATGAGGGTGATTAATTTTATGCCTTTTCAGATCTAGCTCTTGTCTCTCCTCCAAATTCAGTATAATGACTTTAAGTGTAAAATTTCTAAAACTAAGTATATTGGCAAGGAATTCTGTTTATGGTGATAGGGAAATGGCTTGTATTGGACTCATCTTTCTGCCAATAACAATTAATGAAAATATTAAAACAACTGTATTTCTGAAGCAGGGCAACCAAACAGAAGAATGCGAGGTGTCCTCATGTAAAGAGAGAGAAAAATAGATGAGATCTGGGCACGTATCTGACTGGTCACCTGAGGGCACTCCCTGTGTGACAGTACAAGTAACCGGGGGGGGAAGATCACCCGTTCTCCAGGTTTGGCAAGTCAAGGCTGACCTTCAAGACAGCCCATGACCCTGTAAATCAGGGGTGCCCGTCTGCAACGAAGGGGGGTCACAGAAGGCTGTGCTCAAAAGTCAATACAAATTCCCTTAAAAATCTTGGCCTGACTGCTCATTGCATCGATTCAGTGTGAGCCTCAAAGGACCGTAATACAGAACGGTCTCGGGAAAGCCAAACTGCTGAGCAGAGATTTCATGAGTTTCCCTGGACTGGAGAAACAGACTAGAGATCTCATCAGTGGACTGGAGTAAAATGGCATCCACGACAGTATCAAGAGACGAATTAATTCAGGATAAGGGTGACAAACATGGGATACCTGTACCTGAAAAATACATATTTTTTCTTTTGTCTATTCCAGGCATTATATTCCAGAAATTAAATAATTTATATACATCAGACATAATCATATTGATACCAATTATAAATATTAAAGTAATATTAGTATTAATTATATCATGAATAAACAATATCATTTATCTACTACTATTAGGTATATTATATATAAGGATATAATTTCTGTATTATAATGCCTGGAATAAAAGAAGAAAATGTGGAGAATTCGCACTCGACCAAGAATTTCTCTGCATCTACTGATATCAAGCTGTGATTCCACTCATGAAGACTTTAAAATGTCAAAATCATAGACTCAGAAAGTAAAATATTGGTTGTCAGGGTTTGGAGGAAGAGATGGGCAGTTTTTATTTTTGTTTTGCGGTACGCGGGCCTCTCACTGCTGTGGCCTCTCCCGTTGCGGAGCACAGGCTCCGGATGCGCAGGCTCAGCGGCCATGGCTCACGGGCCCGGCCGCTCCGCGGCATGTGGGATCTTCCCAGACCAGGGCACGAACCCGCGTCCCCTGCATCGGCAGACGGACTCTCAACCACTGCGCCACCAGGGAAGCCCAGATGGGCAGTTTTACAGCAGGAAAAGGGTTCAGGAGATGGATGCTTGGTGGTGGTTGTACAATATTATGAATATACGGTACATTCTATGTTACGTGTATTTAACCACAATTAAAAAATT
This sequence comes from Delphinus delphis, assembly GCF_949987515.2. NCBI lineage: Eukaryota > Metazoa > Chordata > Mammalia > Artiodactyla > Delphinidae > Delphinus > Delphinus delphis. The sequence continues at coordinate 123,948,138 of NC_082704.1, forward strand.
GGGGGGGGGGGAGGGAAAATGCGATAGTAGCCAAAGAAGAGACAGATTGAAGGGATAAAACAGTCTAGAATTTGACTTGCATATGTGTAGACTTTTCGTAAACAAAAGTGATGAAGAAATGCAGTGGGAAAGGAAAATACTTTCAACGAGTGTTGCTGAAATCCGTCGATATCCATACGGATAAAAATGAACTTCAACCCCCACGTCTGAGGATGCATACAACCAACTCAAAATGATTTAAAATGTAAGCACTGACCACGAGGAAGATGATTAAATTACGTTTTTGCAAAATTAAATATTCTTCTCAGAAAGAGCTAAACAAGTGAATGATAAGCATATTAAAATGCCCTCAATGTCATTAGGATTAGGGAACTACTACAATATAAAACCAAAATTAGATGTCATTAGTGCACGTTAGAATAGCTAAGATTTAAAGGAGATCACCACACCAAATGTTGGTGAGGATGTGTTTAAAATGGTGCAAACACTGTGGAAAACTGTCAGCCTGTGTCTTAAAAAGTTACATAAATACAACTTCCATAAACCAGCAATTCCTGTGGATATGTATGGAACCAAGAAAGATAAAGATGCATGTCTTCAAAACGTGTTACACAAGAATATTGATAGCAGATTTATTCATGATAGGTCGAAAGTAGAAATATGCCAGGTAACTATGTACAGGTGAGTAAACAAAACAAAACAAAAACAGCAACAACAAAAAAACACAGACTCAATGAAAAGAAAGAACCACTGATAGGGCTTCCCTGGTGGCGCAGTGGTTGAGAGTTCGCCTGCCGATGCAGGGGACACGGGTTCGTGCCCTGGTTCGGGACGATCCCACATGCCGCGGAGCAGCTGGGCCCGTGAGCCATGGCGGCTGAGCCTGCGCGTCCAGCGCCTGTGCTCCGCAACGAGAGAGGCCACAACAGTGAGAGGCCCGCGTACCAAAAAAAAAAAAAAAAAAAAAAAGAACTACTGATCAACAGCAATATGAAAAATTCTAAAATTCAGAGAAGTGAGACAAAGGAGTAGATACTGTGGATTCCAGTTTTATGAAGTAGGCAAAACTATAGAATCTGATCAATGATTTCTTCTGGTGAGGGGAATGACGGACCTTTCTGGTCCCTCATATCTTGATGGGTTGTGTGTTACACTGTACACACAGGGTAATACTGATTTTTACAGTGAAAACCTGCATTCTATGACATAAATGATTTCTCAATAAAGCTTTCTGAAATAAAAGAGAAATATTCAGGTGATTAGTACATCAAAGAAGAACCTGAATGTAATACATCAGAAGTAGAAACAACAAAAAATAAGAACTTGGGGGTAAAAATTGAGGAAGAGATTTATAGTAGGTGTTTTCATGAATCCGTTCGCGTTTGAAAACAGAAGACCAGTTAGATCTCTAGAATATAATCAAGCCTCATTAAATGAGGTTCAAGGTAACACATTTATTCTAGGTGAGAGTGTCTGTAAGGCATGGTACCAGGCAGACACATAGACAACAGGACCCAAAAAGAACAATGGTAGGTACAGTCTGTATTTGGGAACAATGACAGTGTACCTCCACGTTGGCTTTGGCTTTGCAGAAATGATGGAGGTAAGGGGGGATGAGATGCTTCGGACTTTATTTTTGATTTCATGTATTTCATGTATTTGACAGCAGGAGCAGGAAATCGGATAAAATAATCACGGTTAGTCCTTTATGGAGTAAAAGTGAGACTCCAGTTACAGAGTGAAAATAAGGCTAAACCTATTCAGCTGAAACTTTCAGAAAGGTCAGAATTCAAGCCAAGACAGGGAAGCAACCTAAATGTCCATCGACAGATGAATGGATAAAGAAGACGTGGTACGTATATGCAGTGGAGTATTACCCAGCCATAAAAAAGAATGAAATAATGCCATTTGCAGCTACATGGAAGGACCTAGAGATTGGCATACTGAGTGATTTACGTCAGACAAAGACATTTATGATATCACTTAAATGTGGAATCTAAAAAAAATGATACAAATGAACTTATTTACAATACAGAAATAGACTCACAGACATAGAAAAGAAACTTTTGGTTACCAAAGGGGAAGGGGGGAGGGATAAATTAGGAGTTTGGGATTAACAGACACAGACTTCTATATATAAAATAGATAAACAACTAGGTCCTACTGTAGAGCACAGGGAAGTATATTCACCACCTTGTAATAAACCATAATGGAAAATACGAAAAAAGAATATGTGTACATATATGTATAATTGAATCACTATGCTGTACACCGGAAACTAACACGACATTGTACATCAACTATACTCCAATAAAAAGAATATGTGGTTGTTTATACTGAATATCATATAATATGTGAAAATCTCGAATGTTCTAATCATTATCTTAATACTCAGGAATACCTTAAAGTTAAAAAGAACACAGAATATGGTCTTCATTTCCATGAGCTCAATTTTCAAATTTCTCTGGAATGCGTAATCCCTATTGTACAATGATTTTAAAAATGTAAATTGGGTGTTGGATGAAGCAGTTTCATTGACATTGTACAAATACTAATGTAGAAAATAATTATGTCCACTTTAGCTTAAACCAATAAAACTTTATTCTTTTATCATTTTCACAAAAATAAAAGCCATGGAAAAGAACTGAGGAGATTTATTTTGTAGCTGAGAAAACACAGAAATCTAGTATTCAGATTCTAGGTCGACTAAAGACTTAAGTTTGCATTAGGAATTATGAAATGACCACAGTCATCATACTAGGAAATGTATGCTATGCTCACAAAGGTTTTCCACATGATAAGGCATTGATTATTATCAATATCAGTAAGGAGCGTTTGGTGGTTAAAAAAGAAAAGAAAAAAGAACATTATGGCTCAAGAAAGTCAGTTAGACAATTTTTGGAAGAAGGAAATTATAAAACAAAATATGCTCAACTGTTTCAAATCCCAGCCCAAGTAGAACCTCTGAAGAAAACGCTACAAGACCAAAACCTGGCTTCATTCAACTGACTCATTTTCAAGTATGTTAAGTCAGAAACCACAGTGGAAAGAGAAGGCATTTGATAAATAGTCTAGTAAATTCTATGAAATCCCCCCTTTAGTGCGGCTCGTATGGGAAAACAAGACACGGATGGGAGAAGCATTTAATCTCAGAACTTTTTTCTTTGAGCTCCTAAGATGTTGGCGGGCTTCTTCTCAGAAGTTTTCACTGTCTAAAAATTCTTTCACCCAGGGTATTTTGTGCACTGTTTTTGTCAGTTACACAAGGACGATTCCTCAAGCCTTGTTCTGGTCCTTTCTTGGTTTATTCCTTGTTCTTGCTTTATTTCTTGGTTTACTCTTTGTGCCTCGAGGAATGGTTGCCCATATGCTCTCCTTCTGGTCAACCCACAATTCTTGCTGCCCCCTTAAGAAATCGAATGCAACAAAGCCTTTTGCCATACTGAATCAACGGCAGGCAGAGAAGAGGAAACTTCTTTCTTTGAACTCCTAAGGTGTTGGTGGGCTTCTCTGCTCTGTCCACATTCTTTTTTGTGCAAGAATTGATTCAGTGCACAGCTCTCTTATGAGCCTTAATGCTGGTCACTAAGGAGATTCTGTTTGGCCTGAGGATTTGGAGTGTCCAAATGGCAGGAATTACTTTCCAGGTTTCTGGTAATGGGGATGTGTGCTTTCTTCTTCACGTCTACCACCTCTGACTTCGAGACCTTCGGGAACGTCTCTGGTTTGCATCGCTGGTAGATTTGCCCTCGATTGTGATGATAGCAGTTCCTGTTTCCAACTTCCATCCTGCACTTGGAGATGTGCCGGCATTGCTAGAGGTCTCCTGTTCATGTTGCCCTCTTTCGTAAAACCCGTTGTCTCTGAACTCTATAAAGGATAAAGGCTTCATTCTCTGCCAGTCTATATAAAACTCCACAAGCAGAGTGGGAATTTTCAACTTGCCAGAAATACCATTCAATGATTTCAATTTCCTGCTCCAGCAATTTGTGGAAATTAAAGTGGCTCACTTAGCACGTGTGTGTACACCATCGCCTTGGAATCTTGCACTTGGAACGTTGGCTTGTATCACTGTTTTGTGTTGAACATCTTTTCCTTTTGGCTTTCAAGACATGCGTCATCGTCTCTACAGCTATAAATGCTACTACAACCTGTCAAATAGTTTATGTCATCGATTAAAGGGTAACCGCCCCATACTCTTATAACACATGCCAAATGTCCTATCTTTTCTCCTCAACAGAAGTTTGTCCTTATGTTTCGCCTCAAATAGTCCCATCTATGTTAACTACTAACTTGGACCACCTTTTAACTCATGTGTAAATTCTAGAGCAGATTGGCTACACTACGTACAGACCTCCCTCCCCTGTATTATGTAATCTGACAGAGTTATTGAAAGGATAGTTCAAGATAATGATTTGAAAGGACTGTCATAATATTTGAGGGCAGAAAAATCAGGAATATTCCATGAGGACGGTGGTGTCATTCAACGAATGCTACTGTCACAGTAAAGATCAAATTAGTTCCTTATTGTTAAAATTTTATTACATTTAAATCTGGATCTTCTGAAGGGATCCCATGATAACTGTCAGTTGTTCAGAGGTAAAATTCCAAAGTATGTCAGAGGGAAACTATATTGTGACATTGTTAACTCTCAGAAGAGTACATTTATTTTGGGAAGACACATATCAAACGTCTAGGACTTTTCATATTAGCTACACATGTAAAGTTTATAAGTCATCGCTCAATTCCCTAGAAGAAGAAGTGATCTCATACAATATTTGTCTTTCTCTGTCTGAGTTACTTCACTTAGTATGATCATCTCGAGGTCCATCCATGTTTGCTGCAAATGGCATTATTTTGTTCTTTTACGGCTGAGTAATATTCCACTTATATATGTACCACATCTTCTTTATCCATTCATCTGTCGATGGACACTTAGGTTGCTTCCATGTCTTGGCTATTGTGAATAGTGCTGCTATGAACATTGGGGTGCATGTATCGCTTTGAATTAGAGTTTTTATCTTTTCTGGATATATGCCCAGGAGTGGAACTGCTGGATCGTATGATAGCTCTATTTTTAGTTTTTTAAGGAACCTCCATACTGTTCTCCATAGTGGCTGTACCAGTTTAGATTCCCAGTAAAAGTGGGAATTCCCTTTTCTCCACACCCTCTGCAGCATTTATTATTTGTAGACTTTTTGATGATGGCCATTCTGAATGGTGTGAGGTGACACCTCTTTGTAGTTCTGATTTGCATTCCTCTAATAATTAGCTATGTTGAGCATCTTTTCATCTACCTGTTGGCCATCTATATGTCTTCTTTGGAGAAATGTCTGCTTAGGTCTTCTGCCCATTTTTTGATTGGGTTGGATTTTGTTTTAAATCACTCATGGAATTTAATAATAGAAGGATCCAATTGTAAGACCTGACTGATGTATATTTATGTCTTCAAGAAATACTAATATTTAGGCTTCCATGGGTGCCGTGCTACATATGGGGAGAGAGAAATTCAGCAGAGATATTTAATAGAATGGGGAGAACGGGGCTCGAGTTGGGGTCACTGAGAATGAGTTCTGGACATAAAGCAAGGTGTAGTACAAGGAATATGATGAAGTTACCTCCTTTCCTATTTCACTGTGTTAGGGTGATGTCCCTAAAATGTGGCAGGTCACTGTGTTGTGTGATGTGTAGCCGTCACACGGTGTGCTTGTGACAGAGGTTGGCTGCATCCCTCTTCCTCTCCCCCGCTGGAATTCCTAGCCCAGCTTCCAGGAGGTTAGTTCCCATCCGTGGGATTTAGGCAAGAGTGACGCATACCACTGCACGCTGTGTGCACTAGTCTCCTCCACCCTCTGCCTTTTCCATTGTATGGAAACATACAGTGGCCCAGGTGACCTCCACCTGCTTGATCAGGCAAAGCCTTTTCCGGCCCAGTCTTTGAAGGGACCTCTGGAAGGGACACCACCGCCCATGATGGATTGTGATGTTAGCAAGCCATGAACTCTTGCTGGACGAAGCCACTGTGATCCAGACATTGTTCCTACAACAGGTAGCCTCTCCCGGCAAACACAACGGTCAGACCCAGATTCACACCTCAAGACTTCTGGTAAACGGCTGTCACATGCAGACTCAGGTTATTCATGGTTTTAAAACAAGTGAAAGACATCTAGCCTCTCAGTGACATAGAGGAAAGCAATGGAAGCCATTTATGAAAGACATAGGAGGACCGTTGTTTGAAACCGTCTTTACATCGCTAAGAAATAATTGGTCCTGTTGTAAACCTAACTGTGGTTTCCTCTAAAACGCAACCTGCATCTTGTCCCATCCACGCCAATGTCAAACTCTACCCGCTAATTGTTTTATGTTAAAATTTAAAACCTTTTTCTTTCTTCCCTGAGCTTTGCTTTCCCTTGCATGCCTTAAAGCAAGAAAACCACAAAAAGGTTACACTGAGTATTAATGGGACCATTTATAGGATAGAACAACTTGGTGTAATGAAAATAAAGAACTGAGCTTGGTTTTGTTTTTTGGGCTGCATAGGTTAGTGTTTATTAAAAGCTCGATTTGATTTTTTTTGTTTGTTTAAATTACTTTTCTTCCTGCCTCTCCAAACACTTGGTGGTTTTGGTTCAATGAAAATAAAAAGGAAACACTCTCGTGACTCTCGACATTACTGTTTTCTCCGCATCGAAACTTCAACGTTTCAGATGATGATCCCTTCCTAAACAAAGGATTATATCGGCGAAATCATGCCATCCTTGCTGCCATCAAGAGAAAGAATCTTCTCTGTCCTTCTCTGTCTTCTCTGCTTGTATACGAAACACCACCGACTGGTTCATTCCCTCGGCGCAAACGTGACAAGTCCAAACAGAACCCGAGAGACGACTGCACAACGGAATCACCCGGTGCGACAACAGGCAGTCCAACCTTCCTTCAAATCCATGACCTTCTTTAGAGAGTCCGTCTTTTCTCAGTCCTTATGATTTAAAATAAACCCAAGGAAGCAGACATCAATCCACGACAGTGATAGTTGTACAGAAGAAAAAAAGAAAGAAAGAAAGAAAAAGAAAAAAAAGACACAAGCATCTCCTGAGGTGAGAATTGAAAAGTTAGAGCAGGAAGATTTGGTTGTGTCATTTCTTCAACCCGGGATTCAGATATCTAATAATCGTCAGACTCTTCAGAAATGATGGAAATACAAACGGAGAGCTGAGTTAGGATCAATCATCCCACTACGTTGTTTCTCTATTTCCGTCGACAGTGGTCGGAAGCTGTCATGCATCTGTTTCACCTGGACTATACTGGTAGGCAGCGTAGCTTCCACCCTCGACCCTTTGCAGAATTATCACGTTAAAACAGACGCAGTGTTCCCTTTAGAGGAAATGTCCAGAATGGACAAATCCATCTAGAAAGAGAGCAGATGGGTGGTTGCCTAATGGGTAAAGGGTTTCCGTTTGAGCTGATGAAAATACTATGGAGTTCCATAGTGATGATGGTTATACACCGTCGTGTGAATGGACCACCTGCCACGGAATTGCACTTCAAACGGTTAATGTTATGTCACGTGAATTTTACTACAATTTTTAAAAATTGTGCCCTCATGTCAGAGGTTCTGAGGCAGCCAGTTCTGTGAGGGGCAGATGCAAAGCTCCTGACTCTAGCATAATAATGCTCATGTCCTGCATCTATGGGAGCTCTCCATTTACAGAGTCCATTCCAGGACACATCTGAAGTTCGGATTGATCCATGATTGATGCAAGAGAAAAGGGATGCTTCTCCAGTCCATCGGAAGACGGAGGAAATCAGAGCTGACGGGGGACCCCGGGATGTGTCAACCTCAGCATCGCGTGGAGAGCTATGTCACAGAGCAATGCAGTCAGAAAGTCCCCAATGCAAGTGACACACCAAGTGGCGGGACCATGATTTGGGATAGCCATTGAACCATTTCTGAGGGAGAGAATGTTACAAAAGACTTCCCTGGGAAGGTTACAAATTTAGCAAGTCTTGAAGGACGGGTATGTGCTCGTAGGGGAGAGAAGTGGTAGACGGTGGGAATTTCCAACAAACTCCCCGTGCAGGAATGTACAGGGCAGATGGGGCAGCGGTCTGACACACGTGTCTATGCGTCCTTTTTTTTTTTTTTTTTGCGGTACGTGGGCCTCTCACTGCTGTGGCCTCTCCCGTTGCGGAGCACAAGGCTCCGGACGCGCAGGCTCAGCGGCCATGGCTCACGGGCCCAGCCGCTCTGCGGCATGTGGGATCTTCCCAGACCGGGGCACGAACCCGTGTCCCCTGCATCGGCAGGCGGACTCTCAACCACTGCGCCACCAGGGAAGCCCCTCTATGCGTCCATTTTTATCCTCTCGGTGGGCACAGACTTTTGAGTTGTGTGTGTGCGTGCCACCTGCGTGAACAGAAAGAAAGGTTTGCTGTTCCACGTTGGCTGTTGTGCTTGGGGGTTCCTCCACTTTGCAGAGCTCAGCCCTCCAGACCCTCTACCCACAGTACACCCTGGCCGTTCTTGAAGAAGAGACATGCAGATGGGCGGGGTGGGACTCGTTACGAAGTGTGTGCGTGCACAGCTGTGGCTTCCTCCCCAACTACCGTTCCAAGAGTGGCTTGGCTTGACGGAGCCCTTTGCTTTCGAAGCTCTGAGCGATCAGCGGCTCCTTCTTTGACACACACTGAGGTTGGTCGAGGTGCGAGAGCCAGTTTTCACTGGCATTTAGTCGTTTAATTTCGGATGTGCTGCTACCACCCCAGGCGTCTTTTGCATAATGTTGTTGATGGCGGAAAGCCCTAGACTGACAGGTCTCTGCTATTTTAGGGTTCAGTGTGAGGTCCCTCTGTTCCATCAGGCCTCTCTCTAGAGAGATGATCAACGTGACTACGACACAATTTCCAAAAGCAGTCTCAAGGCGGTGATGGGAAACCTGGCTGGCCTGTCAATTCAGATACGCTATCTTCCCGCTTTGGTCAATGTGCCCGGGGATGACTGCAGCAAATACATTGTTTTGAATACAAAACAGGGAAACTTCCTCAAAGCCATCTGTTTCAAAGGACTGGACAGCTCTTTTGTATCACGTTGCATGTTTTAGGAGTTGGGTCTAGACACAATGTGCCAGACAATCAGAAGCCCTTGTTACTTTTGTCATAACTTCGATTGAAAACCCAGATGGGTCTTTGGCACTAAGGCAACAATCAGGGTTGTTACGTGGTTTCAAAAGACACAAGAATAGCTGTGAAGCCGAAAGCATCGAGTCATTCATTGTAGGGTTCTCGTGAGTTAAACCAAATTCTGTATTTATGCATGCACCTCTATGAAAGGGCTAATGAAAAATTATAGTATCTGCAATGACCAGGAGCAAAGAATCCAGTGAATTAGAAACCCAAGATGGGCAGTCGATGGCAGAAGGGTGTATCCTAACGTACTTGAATGACCTGTTCCCGAATATTTCGTTTTTCACCTCATAATGAGCAAGCTTTCTATTTAAAGCAAAGGTTGGATAGATTCTCTCCGATATTACCCACTTCTTTATAAATGTGTGGAATTTTTTAATATTTTGGGGTTCACATATCATGTAGCCATATGATATTTTAACATCTCTATATTAAACATCTAAAATACACCATACAGGGACTTCCCTGGTGGTCCAGAGGGTAAGACTCCGTGCTCTCAACACAGGGGGCCCGAGTTCAATTCCTGGTCGGGGAACTAGATCCCGCATGCATGCCGCAACTAAGAGTTCGCATGCCACAACTAAGAGTTTGCATGTCGCAACTAAAAGATCCCGCATGCCGCAACTAAGAGTTTGCATGCCACAACTAAGAAGCCTTCATGCCGCAACTAAAGATCTGGCAGAGCCAAAATAAATAAGTAATAAATAAATATTAAAAAAAAAATACGCCATACGTTGTGCTAGGCACTGTGGATGTGAAAACGTTTTTCACTGTCTGCCGTCAAAGCTTTTTCCGGTCCTGTCTTTGATTGCCTCCATTTTTTTAATCCTTCTTCTTTTTTTTTTTTTTTTTTTGGCCATGCCATGCAGCATGTGGGATCTTAGTTCCCTGACCAGGGGTTGCACCCATGCCCCCTGCACTGATGCATGGAGTCTTGACCACTGGACCACCAGGGAATTTCCTTCTTTTTGCTTTTTAATTAGAAATGTGAGGAGAAAAATTCCCTGTAGGGATTTAGTACAAGACAGGATAAGAAATGACATCAACACAGTGTTTAGGCTGGATATAATATGTCAAAAACACAGTATATGTTCTGCACAGGGAAACTGATAGCAGATTTATGCATCACTGCCAAAATTTGGAAGCAACCAAGATGTCCTTCAGTAGGTGGATAGATCAATGAACTAGGGTGCTTCCAGACAATAGGATATTATTCAGTGCTAAAAAGAAATGAGCTTTCAAGCCATGAAAAGACATGAAGCAGGTGCACATTAGCCCGTGGCTAGCTGGCTTCCAGCCTTTGGCACAAACCTTTCCAAACTTATCAGGTGACCTGTGATCACTATCTAGCCATCCCAGTTTTCCTAAGCCATGTTCAGTCTACAGAATCCATAATCCTGTGCACTACCAGCATTGCAAGCTATATTTGGTAGCACCAAAACGCACTGGCAAATTCATCAGTGTCAAAAGAACAGTTAGTAGCGAACAATGTTCTGGAAATCTAATGCATAACATAGAGGTTATAGTCAACAATACTGTATTATAAACTTGAAATTAGATCTTAATCGTTCTCCACACAAAAAAGAAGGGATTCTGTGGCGATAGAGGTATTAGCCTACGCTACAGTGGCACTCATATTGCAACATACAAAAGGTACCAAACCAACAGGTGGTACACCTCAAACTTACACAGTTTTTTATGTCTACTGTGTCTCAATTTAAAAAAAGAGAGACTGCTTCTCCTGTGTGCCTGACGTCAAGATGATGTATTCCTGGAATTAGGACTTAAGAGGGAGGTTTCTCCTGCCTTACCGCCCAGCCACAGCTGAACTTGAACTGCAATCTTCCTGGGCTGTGAGTTTACAGAACGCTTCTCACAAGACACCTTTACTAATCCCGACCGTCTAATTCCTCAATGATTTTGGAAGACCAACCAAAACCAGTAACATTATTGCAGCTGTGAAACTGTCTAAAGCACATACCTATACTTTATCAGCTTTTTACAACCAAGTAAGCTGAACCTTAGAGACGTGACACAGTTTGCCAAGGGCAAAGAGCCTAGAGGTTCAGAATAAGGTCCTTTCTTCTTCCCTAAACTGCATCTTCATTGCAAGCTGAGCAATGGACGTAAATTTTATTTTCCCTCTAGGTAAATGTACCTGAGTTCAAAGAACATGGCTAGTTAAAACTCCCAAAGCTATATCTCCTTTAGATACCAAGACTAGCTCCTTTATTCTTACATAAATCTTGACTACGGCGTATGTTTCTCAACATACTTCAAGCCATTCATTAGTAAGTTGGATATTGTAAGAAAACAGAGGGAAGGGATTTCTACAGGAAGTTCGATGAATCTTCTTCACAGCAAATTATCCTTCCCCACTCGGAGGCAAGTAGGTGCGTGCCATTTACACGTATGCTAATGGATACCTTTAAGAAAGGAACCACGGGATTGAATTTCCCTTCCTACAGTCAACACAAACAGACCTAACGGTTGGATTCTGGTAACCTGTCAGTTAAAGTCTGAATGCTCTCGGGAGAGCACAAACTCCTTTCAGATTGAAATCAACTGATTACCATTTATATTTGAAGCCTTTTGAGCAATTTGGAAACCATTAGGGAAAATGTCTGCCCTCGATTCACAAATCAAAATTTAAATTTGCACAAAGATCCACCTTGATTCAGATTCGAGCCAGAGAGCAACCTGGCAGAAAACCAAACACATCCCATGCAAATGAGGGCGCGATTACAAAAGCTGCGAAAATATTAGCACATTCCCCGCCACGGCCACGTCCCATCTCCAGGACGCCACGTCCCACCTCCAGGACGCCGGGTGAAAAACGTTCAATTCTAGTTTTATTTTCCAATCTCCTGGCTGAGATGGAAATGATTTCCCGCTGCAAATTTTCTTCTGGAGCAAAAATGAATGCGTTTTCAGGCAAATACGCCAACATTCCCACCTGAAGATTTGCTTTTAAAAGGTTATATTTTTCCTCTTTGCTTTAAAGATGAAAATATCCAATTGAGCATGGAGAGGGTCTGAATTATGCAATGGCAGGGAATGTGAAAATAACTGCACTGTAGACAGTCTCTTAGATTTCACACCTTTTGCCACCTTTCCGGGGGATGATGCCAACTTTTTTCTTCACGTGACCGATCAAGGGAGCACCCCTCTCTCCGTTCTGATTAAAGGGAGGCTTATATGTGTATTAAAACTTAATTGTAATGAAAACTGACAGAGACAGAGAACTGCTTAGGGATGTGACTCCGAGTCTTAATTACCAATTCATCAGCATCTTTTCCCATTTTTTTTTTAAAGATTTCACTTGATTTTGGCACATTCTAAAAGCTCTACCGGTTAAAGGGTACATAAAAATTTACTCTTAAAATTTACCTAAGCTCTCATGACATTTTTGTCTCAAATGTGTCATTATGTCTAAAATTCCCCTTTTTTATAAATCATATTGCATTGTCAACTTTAACAACGTCAGCTTAACCTGATTACATCTGCAAAGACCCTATTGCCAGATAAAGTTGCATTCGCAAGTACTAGGGGTTAGGATGTCAGCGTATCTCTTTTAGGTGTGGGAGACAGTTCAACCTACACCACCACTCCAACACGAGCAACTCTTGTAATGCACCTCCCCGTGTCATGCAGCAGGTGGGATCTTAGTTCCCCGACCAGGGATTGAACCCGTGCCCCCTGCATTGGGAGCTCGGAGTCTCAACCGCTGGACCACAAAGGAAGTCCCTAAATGACTCCTTTAATGCGCAGTATTACACAGACCGTCCAGGCTGAAAACCAACGTGCTGTGAAATTGGACGGCTAGAGATCCGGCTTCCCAACGGGCATGGTAATTGTCTCCTTCTCTCTTGCAAATAGAGAGCATCTTGGATCGATCGTTCAAAAGCAAAGGCGGAAGAGAAAGAACCACTTGCAGCTCGAAAGGTGCCCCTCGAACAAGCAATATTATTTCCCAATGTACTTGCTTCACGTTCACGCTTTCGTGACCTTCCTCTTTACTCTCCCCTCTACTGGCGATTCCTGCATGGCTGGCTGCTGGTCCTGAGAACACAGTCTCCTGTGTTTCCATAAGGGACCTCACGGTGCTGTAGGGTTAGACTCTGAGACCTCAGGGTGCCGTAGGGTTAGACACTGAGCCGCATGAATGGAAGTCGTTTACGTCAGGATAAGGAAACCGCTCTCCGCCAACCTTGCGTCTGAAGGATTCTGTCTCAGCTTCTTTCTACAAAACACCGGGAAATGATACCCAACAAAGACTCAGAGCGAGGGTTCAATGGGGTATCCACAAAGACGCAGACAGTGTGTGTCAATACCCGTATTCAAACCAACTGTTAATTTAAAAATAATTAACACCCTAAAATGGTCTCAAATCCCAAGGTTCAAAATGGTACTCAGTACTCCTCCCAAACTCCACTCAGAGTTTCTAGGCTCTCGTACTTCTGTCCCTGGACATCGTGGAAACAGACGAGAGGGTCGACATTGTCATTTCGTGTGTGTTTGTTTTACACGTACGTTAGTAGACTTGACACAGCATCCTTCTGCACGTTGCTTTTGTCACACACATGAGGTTTCCACATCAGCACACAAGCAGCGTTACACTGTCTTCCTGCAATAAGTGGTTACTTGATGGAAGAGACACGACCGTGATCTGGCCTGGATCTCCACGGGCTGTGAGTTCTCCTAAGTCCACCCCTCTGGTGCCAAGTCCTTCCTAAATAATTCTCAGGCACTATAAACGGAGTGGGTTCAACAACTAAGGTGCTGGCGACGTCCTTCACATCAGGTTAGGTCACGGTCATCCACACCCAACATGGGGACTTCGGCACCACGCACGATGCCCTGAGATCTGCTCACTTTTCACACTGCATTAGTTACCGAGAAGTGTGGATTGTGCCTCTACTGTGTCAGGCGTGGAACTCTGACTCCCTACCAAATACATCTATACATATATATAATTAAGATGAGGTCTTACTGGAGTAGGGTGGGTCCTGATCCAATAGGACTGGTGTCCTTATAAGAAGAGGGGATCGGGACACACACACAGAGGGAAGAAACTGCTGGGTGAAGATGCAGGCAGAGACTTGGCATGATGCCGCCGCCACTGAGAGACACCTGGGGAAAGGGAAGGAAGAATCCTTCCCCTCCGGGCTTCAAAGCAAGCGTGATCCTGCCGGCACCCTGATTTTGGACTTCGGGCCTCCAGAACTATGAGATAATAGATTCCTGCTGTGCTAAGATACCCCGGTGGTGGTACTTTGTTACGGCAGCCGTACAAAGTTAACACACTCCTAGAGCCCTTTTCAATCAGCTCCTTCCCGTGTCCCAAGTGGTGTCAGAATTCAGAGCTGTGTACTTCTCCCCAACGGCTACTACACAATCTCTCAGATGCCTGTTCGCGCCACCAACATGATGCTCCCGAAATACACATAAGTATGTCTTTCCCTGCCCGAATCGCTCACGCCATTCTATGTTTCCTTGGGGGATTAGGTTCTAGTGTGTTACCGATTCTTGCTTTGATGGACAGATTGGTGATTGACTGACTGACTGATTGGTTGGTTGATCCGGAAAGCATTTACTGAGCACTTGCTAGCTGCCGGGAGTGCCACACGAGACCCTGCCCCCGACCCTGTGATTCATTTCTCTCCCATCTCCGGAAGGACAGCTCCGTGAATCTCACTTGAGAATAAAAAGCCCTACTTTCCCTGCAAATCCATTACTGCATTTGCGCTGCTTCCCTTGCCCAAAACCCCTCGACAGTCTCAATGTCCAAAATGTACATTGAGTCACATCTCCTCTGTGAAGCCTCCTTTCTTCCCTCAGGGACTGAGAAAAATCTGCTCCCTCATGAGTTCATTTGCCACTCAGAAGTCCTGGGAGAGAATCCTATCTCACTTTACATATTATGTTTTGAAACATGAGTGAAAAAATTAGACACAATCCCAGAGCCATGGACAGAGACACAAGAATATTTCAAAATCAGGTTTATGCTTCTAAATCCTTGTATGCAATTCAGTCCACACAGCTGGACGGACAGCTCCCTAACGTGGGGTCCATGCCTTCTAGGGTTTCCTGTATCACAGCACAAGCCAGGGCACGCATGTCCTGTGGGTTCCAGGGCTCGCCTCTGGCGGAGTGAGTGTAACGGCAACCCGGAAATCTGTGCCCCCCACCAATACCTTTCGTGCCCCCCAAAAGTACTGACGTATGTTCCGGAAATCAAATACCCCAGCGATCTGTGGGTTATAGCCTTGCTGTCTGTAGGAAGGACACTGCTCTGAGGTGTGGGAGGATTTGAGCTACAGAAGTGCTTAGATGAGTGGAAAACAACACGCTAATTTCTCAATCGCTTACTCTTGGATGGAATGCAGAACAAGGGTCCCTGAGCTCTTACTAGAAATGGCTTTTCCGTGTGTCCATGGCAACACTGTAAATGGTTATATAAGCACCTATAGAATATCCATCCAAATTTCACCTCCTACCCTGGGAAGCCTAAAATATTTACTGTCAAGCTCTTTACAGAAAAAGGTTGCCAACCCCTAATGCACAAGATGATTGAATAAAAAGTATCATTTCCCAGCACAGCCCAGCACGCACTAACTCCCTTCATTTTCCCACCTGTGGTTCCAGGAATCCTCATAAATTAGCATGGTACTTACCAGAGCCACACACAGCCCCTGAGAAGCATGTGACGACACTGAACAATATTTTAAAGTCATATTTTATATATACAGTTCTATAATTATATATATATCTCTCATGTATGTATATCTTATATATAGTATATATGAAACTATATATATTTGATTTTTTTAAACTATTTTAATATACTTTAAACAGTATATATTTAATGTATATATTGTATACGGGCACCATATAAAATGTATATTATATGTTACCTATGTATAATATACATAACTGTATAATGCATATAACATACTGTACATACATGTATGCGTAGTTACATATATGGATACTTCACACGTGTACATACAGAGCTTATACACAGTATGTATAAAACTAGATCTATAAAGTAGGACTTGAATATTTTTTTAAATGATAAATATTTAGCCCTAAATGTATATCTTATATATAGCATGTGTAAAACTATATTTTTATATAGTGTATACTATATATATATACTATACTATTTTTATTGTCTACTATGTATAGTATATGTTTAATATATGGTATACGTTAATTATAGTATATATAGTATATAATATATAACATATGTTACATGTATAGTAATATATAGATAATGCATATATTTAATATACCATATCTACATATAGATGTAGTTCTATAACTTACATTGGAACTTTGATTATCATTCCTTATTTTAGCCACAATGTAAATGTCAAGTTGTAAAGCTCATTTTTAAAATCTGTTAACTAGAATTTGTATTGTATCTTCTACTTTTAATAAATTTGCACATTTTAGGAGAAAACCAGCTTTCTGAAAATATGAAACATTTCTTGATAATCTGATATTTTCTAAGTATTTTAATTTTAATTTTATAAACTTTTTATACAATTACATTTAATTTTTTAATCCATTAGAACAGGGTCAGATAATGAAGGCTGAATTGCTGGGAATCAGAATTTAAAGGCCAAAAGTCAGCAGCCACACAGTTCAGATGTCTTTTAATTCACTATGTTCAAAATTTAAACCTTTTCATTACTTCTTCATGTAAACTGAAGCAAGATGAGACACATAAAACAGTCTCCAATATAAGAACAAGAAATACATTTACAGTTCTCTCTTAATGAAAACCCGAGCACTAAAGAAAGCTCTTTTCCTGGAAAATGCTGGTTTTCTTAGTGGAATGTCATTTTCAGAATGAACTACTTCATTGTTTGCCACACCCCCTGCATTTTGCTTGAACAAAACTTACCAGATTTGTCAAGAGACACTTGGGAATTCTCATCTACTAATCGGGTTTCTGGCCCCTCACCATGGGTGATCTTTTGTTTATCTGTGAAGGAATGTCTCGAAACGCTCTTTTGTTCCCCCAAAGATAATATTAATAAGTTACAACCTGGGGGGACTTCCGTGGCGGTCCAGCGGTTGAAAATTCGCCTTCCAATGCAGGGGGTGCGGGTTTGATCTCTGATCGGACAGCCAAGATCCCACATGCCTCGCGGCCAAGGGACCAAAACATAAAACAGAAGCAATGTTGTAAAAATTCAATAAAGAGTCTAAAAATGGTCCACATTTAAAAAAAAAAAGAAGTTACAACTTGGGGACGCAAGGCAAGCATGGAATGTTCTCCAATATCCTGCCACCTTTCTCTTGATCCTAAGACATGATGCAGACTTGACCTCCCTAACTATTTCTGTTGGAGGGTAAATCAAACCCCAGCTCCTGGTGCCCACAAAAAGGAAAGTGCAAACTTCCTCCCTTTCAATCATCTCAATTTGGGAGTCAGGTGACCTCACTCCAAATCAGACCCTGTTCATTGCCCTTGGCCGTTGGTGACCCATGGTCATGGGTGACTCACAGAAGTGGGTCTTTGGCCCTTCTCCTTAATTAGGAGCCAGGAGAGTCCAACCTAAGGACTGGCCACCACTGTCCAGACATGTGGAGCAAACGAAAGAAACCTCACCAACTAAAAAGCTAATGAATGCAATATCTGGGTATTACTTAATACAATTTCAACTGTTATACAGTTATACAGTATATATACAACTGTTATACAGTATATATACATATAGACCCTCAAATATGTACTCAAACACATTCTGATATACACACATATGCACATATATATTTACATACATGTGCGTTCTCCATATATAACGTTATAACAATATGCATGTATAGGGACTGTTATTGCTTTATGAAATCAGGATCAGTGCAGCGTTTGGGGTATTTTTCCTGCCTATTCCTTACTTTGTACCCCAAAACAGATGGAATCCTTTGGTGTCCCCTGGCATAATGCTACTACGCTGACTGATGTGACATCCTAATCCCAATAGGGAGCTAGACCATCACTCAACCATGACCTCATAAACTATGTTACACTTCCACGCCACAGCACAACCAACATTCCTGTCTGATCTCCTTTTCACCGATTTCCTCGCCATGTGGAGTTGAATTCCTATGAATTTCCTACTTGGGCTCCTTATCGTTTGGGGTTTCTCATCCCAGTTTGTTTACCGAGGAAAACCTCTGTGTACATCTGCGATATTCATAGCTCTCAGCAAATTATTTCCCCGCAAATCTACTGATGATTCTTATGTGATCTTTTGCTGCACAGTTGGTATACTAAGCTCACCCACCTCCTCTTTTAGAACTACTTAAATAGTAATAACAATGTTTCAACTCTCAATTTCCCTGTGTCTAACTATCACTTCTTTCTTCAATAGCCTTCGTGTCTTAAATTGAAGTCTCTCATGTCACCTGCAAATTAATTCTGTGTATGCCTGAAATGGAGATCCAATTTAAGCTTCTTGCCGTAGAGTCTGTGCTACACACCCCATGTATTAAGTAATCCAGTTTTATGTCACCTTACTGAACTGCAAGCAGCATCCTGAGTTCCATTCTGAAATATTTTAGAATCTATTTCTTATTGCCTTTCTTTGTTTCACTTTTATCGATCGCTCTGTCTGTCCTTTTGTCAATACTGTATTGATGTTATTACAGTGACCTGACAGTGTATATTGGCATGGGATATTAAAAGCTTATCCGACTCCAATAAACGATGAAAAACACAGTGAATGCACTGGATGCATAAATTAGAGGGGGCGACAACAGTGAAGTGCACACAGGGTAAGGTTCCAATTTCCCAGAATTCCTCTGACCAGGAAACAAAGCCCATCACAGGTTCTAGGGGACAGAGGGAATATCGGACCATCTGTATGGCGTAATGAAAAAGCAGAGGTTACCATTCTCTATCATTTTACTTATAACTGAAAGAAAGAAATGGCCTCTCATCCTATTCCCTACATGAAAGGACAGAGATGTATTTATGTAGAGAAACAAACAACACATGATTAAGCCAAAGAACATTTCCATTTGCCCTTGATAATCATTTGCTCCTTTGAAAACATAAACCCATTGGTCTTCCTGTACATAACGATACAAACTGATAAACCCAGCCCTTCCTCCCATTTTCCAATCACATCTTATTATGAAAATAAGTGGTGGGGAAGTTTAGCTGATCAAAATGTAAGATGCCTGGGAGAAAATATGGTCCATGGAATCTAAATCACACACACACACACACACACACACACACACACACACACACGCTCCTTCTAGAAATGCAATCTTTGGGCAATACACAGATCTGGGTATAAACCAGCAGTTGAAGATCTCAAGTACCCGTAGAAAAATGCAAGTTACACAAGTTTTGCTGGGGTACAAACGGAAAATTAACCACATTTTAAAATTCATAAATTCCTTATCTCTTTCAAGGCTCTATTTAATATATTTTAATATGTACAATAATTGTGTATTATCTCTGAGAAACATACTTTAGTTACTGAAATATTGAGTTGATTATTTTGTTTCTATTTCTGCTTCCAAATGCAACTGCCTATGAAATTAGTTCATTAGGAATATGCATACCAACACATTACCGAACAGGGCAATAACCAGGTTCGATGTGTCGTCATTAATTATCAAGAAATTGCGGAATAATCCAAACAGCTTGGCTGTGTGAAGCTCTTGGAAAACGATGTAAAGGCACAATTATTTTTTAGAAAATGAACGAAAGACACAGACTTACTAGAGAATGGACTTGAGGCTATGGGGAGGGGGAAGGGTAAACGGTGACAAAGCGATAAAGAGGCATGGACATATATACACTACCAAAAGTAAGGTAGTTAGCTAGTGGGAAGCAGCCGCATAGCACAGGGAGATCAGCTCGGTGCTTTGTGACCACCTGGAGGGGTGGGATAGGGAGGGTGGGAGGGAGGGAGACGCAAGCGGGAAGAGATATGGGAATATATGTATATATATAACTGATTCATTTTGTTGTGAAGCTGAAACTAACATACCATTGTAAAGCAATTATACTCCAATAAAGATGTTAAAAAAAAAAAGAAAATGAACGGATTTATCCTTATGATTAAGCAAATGAAAGGTTTTAAAGTACAAAAAAGAACGAATTCATCTTAGCATTTTTACAATTAATATCTAAACTCTAGTCGTTTTAAACGACAAACCCGTAATAATAAAAGAAAGTAGATTCCATGGTAAATGACAAATTATGAAATCGTTGTGACAATGTATTTTCCCTAGAGAATCATGCGTGGCAGGGTAAAGACACAAGGAAAATTATTTATAAGAATCTGAGTGCAAGGTTTTGCTTTTCTAATGGCAAGCGTATATGTTACAGACCCATTACATGGATTACATTTAGGAGAAATTCTCTGCAAAAACTTTGGGCTATTCCCGTGGAACCAAAGTCTGGGATTCAGTGCCCTATGATACCTTCTGCGTCCCCACAAAGCACTGTTTTCTAAATGTCTACCTTAACGTTTATATTTATTTACTACTTTAGTGAAATTTAACCTGGATCAACTTATATGGAAAATTCAGTCTTTATAAGGAAAACTGGCTTTTTAAATGACTTCAGTATTCGAATCCAGTTTGTGACTCATGAAACTGTCCACTGACAGCACGTTTATAGCAAAGTTTTCTTCCAAATCCTGTTCAGTTCATGATGTTTTAACAGCATTTCACACCAAACCTTCGGGGGGTGGAAAACTCTGAACCAGAAAAACCAACTTCACTTGTAAGAATGGTTTTTTCTGTTTGTTTTTTCTGTTAAGTTCTTTACACAGTCAGAGTCACAGGTGGTCTGGCTCTCTGCCTCTTGGCTTTACCTTTTTCCCAGGTAATCTTGACCTCTGGGAGGATAACTGCAGATTGTGAGGTCTCTCTGTAGAGATGATGACCAGACAAAACCAAACAGCAACAGCAACTTTTAATGTCTGTTGCACTTCAGAAAACAGAAAATATGATGGCAGAATGAAAGTGCAAATTACTCTGATTCCCGGGTGAAAAAAAAATTAGTGTAACATCTCTGGCAGCACAAAATAGATATCTTAAATACATTTCAAGGTAATAAATAGCACTTTAAATTCTCAGGAACAGCTTTAATATATAAATAGTAAACTAGTCCACCATGATATTTCATTCGTGACAGAGGGAATGAGTGTTGAAACGGTCAGAAAATACATTTAGCAAGTTTTTGTTGTTGTTGTTCCGATGAATTGGGTTGAATTGAACATTAATGCAAGGTACCGAAATCCATCATTTTCGAAGAGGAGATCCATCTCTTTGAACTGTCTTTGTAACATTTAGGGCTCCTGCATCTTCAGGAGCCCTAAATGTCCCCCTCACTGCTGGCATCTTCTTTTCTGGTTTAGGACCGGATCACCGATTTTCAGGGCCACATCCCTCTGTGTAAAGATTTCAGACACAGTCAGCTGCACCGAGGCAAAATACATCCCGCGTGAATGCGCTAAGCATTTCCATCTGCTATTTGTACGAGAACTTTGGGAGCAGGCAAGGATCAGCACAGTCGCCATCTGTCAGCGCTTCCCTGCATTGACAGGCAGGGCTGTGTTGCTATTGGTTTAATATCACGGGAGGGCAAATCCCCGGCACTGAATTATCTTCCATCATGAATTTTATTGGAATTCACATCAGAGCCATGGTGATGGTCACATCCGTAACACACCACAGTGGGTGTCTGGCTGGCGTGGCAAAAATCGGTGGTTTCCTATACGAGCCCTCCCCGTTGACTCTCAGAAAGCAGGAAGATGAGAAGCATGGGTTGAATTCTAATAGCGGTGCCAGGTGTCTGTGGACGCACCTGTGTCCACAGGTATTTGCTTGTCATTTATCCTGCCATCATGGGCTATTCATCCACGGTTTCAGGATTCTGATTCAAAGCTGACCGGAAAGCCGAAATCTTCTTGGGACGAGGACCAAACTCTTCCTTCTGAGCTTAGACTGAATTTATCCACCAAATATTATTTTTTCTGACTTCTACTGCAGTGATTCCATTCACTTAAAATTAGCAACTTTATTGCTCACAAGACTTCTCTGCTGTGTTTCCCCTTTTGTTATTTTTTTTTCTGCTATTTGCAGACATTTCAATATTACCTCAGTTCACTCAACTTCACCTTACACTGTCTGCTCAATGAGAGAGGACTAAAATACTCAACGGCATTTTTTATTACATGTTTTTAAAATGTTTTAATGTTACAAAATGTCAAACATGTTTTATATCCAAAGAAAATGAAAACATTAATTTGAAAAGTCACATGGACCCCACTGTTCACAGCAGCAGTGTTTACAATAGCCAAGACACGGAAGCAACCTAAGTGTCCATCAACAAAGAATGGATAGGGACTTCGCTGGTGGTGCAGTGGTTAAGAATACGCCTGCCAATGCAAGGGACACGGGTTCGAGCCCTGGTCTGGGAAGATCCCACATGCCACGGAGCAACTAAGCCCGTGCGCCACAGCTACTGAGCCTGCACTCTAGAGCCCGTGAGCCACAACTACTGAGCCCGTGTGCCACAACCACTGAAGCCCGTGTGCCTAGAGGCCGTGCTCTGCAGCAAGAGAAGCCACTGCAATGAGAAGCCCGTGTACCGCAACTAGAGAAAGCCCGTCCGTGCGCAGCAACAAAAACCCAACCTAACCAAAAATAAATAAATTAATTAATTTAAAAAAAAAGAATGGATAAAGAAGCTCTGGCACATATATACACTGGAATACTACTCAGCCATAAAAAAGAATGAAATCATGCCATTTGGATGGACCTAGTGATTATCATAGTAAGTGAAGTAAGCCAGAGAGTAAAAGACAAATATACGACATCACTTTTATGTGGAATCTACAAAGTACAACAAACAAGTGAATGTAACAAAAAAGAATCAGACTCACAGATACAGAAAACAAACTAGTGGTTGCCAGTGGGGAGAGGGAAGGGGGAGGGGCAAGATAGGAGGAGGAGAGTTAGAGGTACAAGCTAGTAGGTATCAAACAAATAAGCTACAAGGACATACTGTGCAGCACAGGGAACAGAGCCCCTGTTTTGTAATAACTATAAATGGAGTAGAATCTTTAAAGAAGGTGAATCATTATGCTGTACACCCGAAAATTATATAATATCGTACAACTATACCTCAATTTAAAAAAGAAAATAATTACTCCAAAACATGGTTTTTTTTTAGTACATTCACAGTGTCGTGCAACCACCATCTCTCTGGTTTTAGAATATCTTCACCCCAAAAGGAAACCCCTTCCTCATTACCATCACTCCCCATTCTCCTGTCCCCCTCACTGCTGGCAACCACTCATTAACTTTCTGTCTGTATTGATTTGCCATTCTGGACATTTCATACAGATGGAGTCATATCATGTTTCCCTTTTCTGTCTGGCTTCTTTCACTCAGCATAATCATTTCAAGGTCCATCCATGTTGTAGCCTGTATCAGTGCTTCATTTCTTCTTGTGACTAAGTGATATTCCATTCTATGCAAGGACAACATTTTGTTAATTGATTCATCCATGGACGGACATTTGGGTTGTTTCTGCCTTTTGGCTGTTGTAAATAATGCTTGTGTGCACGTTATACGGTGGAGTACCTGTTTCGTTGGAGCACCTGTATTCAGTTTTTTGGCATATATATAGGAGTGGAATTGCTGGGTTATATGTTCATGTTATGTGTAAATTTTGAGGAATAAACTGTTCTTCACAGAAGCTGAATCCTTTTACATCTCCACCCACGATGTCCAAGAGTTCCAATTTCTCCACACCTGGAAACATTTGTAACTTTCCATCTTACTGATTATAGCCATCCTAGTGGGTGTGGTTATATTTTAATTGAAATCTTTTTCCATTTAATGATTTATAACATATTCAAGGTAAAATCTGTTTTATCTAACTATACCAAATTTACCATCTTGACATTTTTCTTGGGTTTTATTTTTTTAATTGCAACAAACAAATAGCCTCAAACGATAGGCTGTATCTAGATTTAGGAAAGGCCGTTCTTTTCCAGAAGATTACCCAAAAAAATTTAGAATAAGAAACACATGTCCTTGTATAATCTAAGAGGGTGTGACAAGAAGCAAATGGTAAAGTGATTCAGACATAAAGATTATCCTTCACAAAGCCTGGCAGTTAGCTGATTCATCAGACAGTAGAGTTGAAGAACTATGACCAGTTGTCTTTTTTTTGTTGTTGTTCTCCCATGTTTACGATGTTTTCATTGTTTCCTTTACAAGTAAAAAGTAATTGCTCCCATAGGAAAAACGCTTTATGGTTAAACTCTCAACTTCCCCTATGCTGGTTAACTAGTTCATCAACATACAAAGAAAAGACAAAGCTTAAATGCTGATTTTTGAAGAACCCAAACTTGTAGTATCAAAGGTGATTTAAATTGACTGTATCTTCTGGCCAATCAGGAAACAAGGATTCTTTTTTTTTAACTTGAACTACAGTTGATTTACATTATTGTGTTAGTTTCAGGTGTACAGCAAAGTGATTCAGTTATATATGTATATATATATATTTTTCAGATTCTTTTCCATTAGAGGTTGTTACAGGATATTGACTATAGTTCCCCGTGTTATACAGTAGGACCTTATTGTTTATCTATTTTTATATATAGTAGTGTGTGTATGTTAATCCCAAGCTCCTAATTTGTCCCCTCCCCTCTTTCCCCTTTCGTAACCAAAAGTTTGATTTCTATGTCTGTGAATCTGTTTCTGTTTTGTAAATAAGCTCATTTGTACTTTCTTTTAGATTCCACATATAAGTGATATCATATGGTATTTGTCTTTCTCTGTTTGACTTATTTCACTTAGCATAATGCCCTCCAACTCCATCCACGATGTTGCAAATGACAAAATTTCATTCTTTTTTAGGGCTCAGTAATATTCCATTTTGTGTATATATATATGTGTGTGTGTATGTGTGTGTGTGTGTGTATCACATCTTCTTTATCCATTCATCTGTTGATGGACATTTAGGTTGTTTCCACGTCCTGGCTACTGTAAATAGTGCTTCAATGAACATTAGGGTGCATGTATCTTTGCAAATTAGAGTTTTCCTCTTTTCCAGATATATGACCAGGAGGGGGAGTGCTGGGTAATATGGTTACTGTATTTTTAGTTTTTTTTTAAGGAGACTCCATACTGTTCTCCATAGTGGCTTCACCAACTTACATCACACCAGCAGTGAGAAGGGTGGAAATAAGGATTCTTCTGTCTTAATCTGCTTTACTTGACACTAGGTTTGTATATAGGACGTACACTGCTCTGTATATAGTGCATTTCCCTTCCATGTCCTTACATACTTCACTTTATTAGAAATTAAAGTTTATAAACAACAAAAAATTATTGCTGCTTTTGCTTCTATAAAAAAAATCAAAAAATGTTGCTGCTTCTGGTTGCCTAGAAAATTGAGGAAGTGTTGGAACTTGTGGACAGCTGGGAGCTCCAGGGCAGGGACACTGTGAATCAGGAGAAGGAGAAGAAATCAGAGGATCAGAGAGCAGAAGACAGGGTGGGGCTTGGTCTGCACAGGAGAGCGGCCAGCCCACGGCTCCAGGACCCGAAAGCAGGGCAGTAACACAGATCCCAGAGGTCTTACCAGTTATGCAAACATGAGAACAGCTCTTCCAAGACTATTTCCCAAGGGCCACGGCTCACGTTTCTGTCATCTGTCTTGAGACATCGTGCCCTTTCATAGGACCCCATGAAAAGCCTGGGGAGGATTTTCCAATTGCCATAATCAACAGTCAACATAGGCTTATTTTGTACAATTTATTTTCAACAAAATGCAACTCTTTTTTAATTGGAGTAATAATTTTTTTTTTTTTGCAGTACACGAGCCTCTCACTGCCGTGGCCTCTCCCGCTGCGGAGCACAGGCTCTAGACACGCAGGCTCAGCGGCCATGGCTTACGGGCCCAGCCTCTCCGCAGCATGTGGGATCTTCCCGGACGGGGGCGTGAACCCATGTCCCCTGCATTGGCAGGCGGACTCTCAACCACTGCGCCACCAGGGAAGCCCGGAGTAATAATTTTTGTTGGAGTATAGTTGACTTACAATGTTGTGTTAGTTTCAGGTGTACAGCAAAGTGAATCAGTCATACATATACCTATATCCACTCTTTTTTAGATTCTATCTCCATATAGGTCATTACAGAGTACTGAGTAGAGTTCCCTGTGCTATACAGTAGGTGCTTATTAGTTATCTGTTTTATATATAGTAGTGTGTATATGTCAATCCCAATCTCCCAATTTATCCCTCAACATCTTTTCTGTAAAAAAACAGAAATGAGCCAAAATGACCAAAATACATATTACTTACAGTTATTTAACTATTAGATATTATTTCATTCTGCTATGCACGTGTAATGATCTTGATCCATTTTTCTTTTTTTTTTTATTTTGGTGACTGCAAATCCTTTTTGGAAGTAGATCGGCACAATGGTCAAATATTGACTGCAGAGTTTTGTTGACTATGAAACTTTACATGGCTTATTTATGGAACTTATTTCCTGAAATACTATGTCCATGTGATTCCATTGGAAACAAAATTCAAAAATAGATCATTTACTTTATACCTTAAAGCAAAATTCAGGCTGGAGATGTGTATTTGCAGCATTGTTAGACACAACGGGGGAAGGAAAATGCACTTCTTCTTGACACCTGAATCGGAGGTTATATAGCCCTTGGCAGACGGTATGTTAAATCTGTTTCTTCTATTCATTCCCGCAGTAAAAATATAGGACCGCCTTCACGAATGCCTCTTTACTTCTCTTTAAATCACGCTCAGCTCTCTTCTCCAGGCTGTATATTTTCGATTTCTCCCCTCCACTATAGTTGACTCATCCCGTGCCATTCAGCTGTGAGGATTTTCAGCCTTGAATGGAAATCATCTTCCTCTGGACACCTAATACCCCGAGGACGTCTTTCCAAATGGTAAAAGAGTACCAGCATTAAATAATATGATTTTTTAAAATCACGATTTAATAAAATTTCACCTTGGTTGACTTGCTATGCATCAGCCACTCTACGTATTCTAGACATGCCTCCATTAATTATAAGCTTGTGAGTTGGTACAATTAGTATGCTCATTTGTTATGAGAATACAGAGGTCAAAGAGTGTCCACAGGGATGACTAGAGAAGCAGCTGGGATGCAAACACAGAAAACCTGCTCCAGACCTGAAGCCTTTAGCCCGGATTCAACTTGCTCCTGATTTCCATCTATATCAACAGGAAAACTGTCACCCTCACTCATGTGTATAAGTGACTGTGGCAGAATGAAAGTACAATTCTATCAGCGTCTCGACTTTTGAGGAATTAGTCTCGGTTTGGGGGAGAAATTAAATCCTTTGGCCAAAGATATGAAGAGCCTTGTGTTCACTTTCTTCTATTATTTGTAAGAATCCCTCCCGCTATTTTATTTGACTTAGTCTGTCTTACCTGTTCCTACTTCCCCAAGTGCAAGGCATAATCCCTTGGATTTCATTCCTTCTTGATTCCTAATGAATGGTTTAAGCTGTGGCTGGTTCCTGGAATCCTACGTTTACTACATCACAGAGGTTTTGATATGCGCTGTCTTTATGGCTTACATCTCATCGACTGGAATTATAATTACAGTTTTAATTGTTAACCGGAAAACGATTTAGAAGCGTGCTATCCATTTCCCAAGCAGAGGAGGTTTGGGCTTCTATTTTTTTCTCCTGTGTTGAAAATATTTAATGGTGTTGCATGATAATTGGTGACACTTACTTAATTTTTTTTGGAAGGTGATTATGATACGTTAAGGTCTTTTTCTTGGCATGATGCGTGGCTAAGATGGAGACAAAGAACAAATCATGAGAGCTTGCTGAATGCCTGGCTCTCTCTACTTTTCCTTCAAGACGGAAAAGGTAAAGAGGAAAATGCAGTGTTTTCCATGATCACGTTTAACCACTTGATGGCAAGAGGATAATAATAAGACTTCATTCTTTCTTGCTTTGGGGATAACTCCCTATGCACCCATAGCTTAGTCATACACATGGATTCCCCAGGACTTCTGAACCGTGAATTGCCCTCTTCCCCTTTTGCTGTGTCGATTATCAGTTTACACCAGAAGTCTGCATTTTTTTTTTTTTTTTTTTTTTTTTTTTGCGGTACGCAGGCCTCTCACTGTTGTGGCCCCTCCTGTTGCGGAGCACAGGCTCCGGACGCACAGGCTCAGCGGCCATGCCTCACGGGCCCAGGCGCTCTGCGGCATGTGGGATCCTCCCGGACCGGGGCACGAACCCGCGTCCCCTGCATCGGCAGGCGGACTCTCAACCACTGCGCCACCAGGGAAGCCCTCCATCCCATTTTTAATTTATACATGTTTATCAGAGGTTAAAAACCAGGAAGGTTTTTTATAGAAACACCCAGGTATACTGACATTTCAATTCAGAAATTTCCACCTCAGCAAGAACACTTCAAGTCTATCTCCTTGCAAATAGAATATTTCACCCATAATTTTCTGCATAAGACACCCCGTTTAATCCTGTGGCTTCTACAGTATAAAACGTTAGCATTTAAGAGTGTGTTGACAGAAACTCAGAGAAAATGTCTCTTCCATTAGACTTGGATTCCACGTTTTTCCTGGAAATATTAGAAGGCTCTCCTGACTCGCCTCCGTGAAGTCAGGCTAAATTTCCCCTGAGCCATTCCCTCCACCTTCACCCCCCACACACACCAAAAAGCACTGCTGAGGCCCTTTAAGGTTTCCCATCAGCAGCTCTGGGCGCGCCATCCTGGTGGAACACTTCTACAAAAATCTACAAACTTCCAGGTGTGACATGTTCAAAATTAGATTTCCCTGACGGGTCACTTCTTCACTAATCTTCTGTTTCATTCATCAAAAGGAAAACGTTTCACAGAAAGTATTTTTCAGATTTTTTAAAACAAATACACTGCCCGTACTGCAAAATATATCCTTTTGTGTGCACAGTTCTGTGACAACTGACAAATGCATAGACTCAAGGAATCACCTCCACAACCAACATAGAGAATATTTTCATACCCCACCCCCACCCCCAGAAATTTCCACCTCTACCCTTCGTAGTCAGACCTGCCCCTCACCCGCAGTCCTGGAAACCACCGATCTGAGCATCCTACCTCTTACTCTGACCTTCTCAGGATGTCACATCCATAGGTTTAGAGAGTAGGTAACCTTGCAAGTCTGGTTTCTTTCTTTCTTTTTTTTTTCTGTTAACATCTTTATTGGAGTATAATTGCTTTACAATGGTGTGTTAGTTTCTGCTGTATAACAAAGTGAATCGGCTATACGTATACATATGTTCCCATATCTCCTCCCTCTTGCGTCTCCCTCCCACCCTCCCTATCCCACCCCTCTAGGTGGTCACAAAGCACCGAGCTGATCTCCCTGTGCCATGCGGCTGCTTCCCACTAGCTAGCTATTTTACATTTGGGCAGTGCATCGATGTCCATGCCTCTCTCTCACTTCGTCCCAGCTTACCCTTCCCCCTCCCCGTGTCCTCAAGTCCATTCTCTACATCTGCGTCTTTATTCCCGTCCTGCCCCTTGGTTCTTCAGAACCTTTTTTAAGATTCCATATATATGTGTTAGCATACGGTATTTGTTTCTCTTTCTGGCTTACTTCACTCTGTATGACAGACTCTAGGTCCATCCACCTCACTACAAATAACTCAATTTCGTTCCTTTTTATGGCCGAGTAATATTCCATTGTATACATGTAGCACACCTTCTTTATCCATTCATCTGTCGATGGACACTTAGGTTGCTTCCATGTCCTGGCTATTGTGAATAGAGCTGCAATGAACATTGTGGTACATGACTCTTTTTGAATCATGGCTTTCTCAGGGATATACTGCGCCACCAGGGAAGCCCTGGAAAGTTTTTTATCATAAATGGGTGTCGAAAGCCTTTTCTGCATTTATTGAGATGATCATATGGTTTTTCTCCTTCAATTTGTTAATATGGTGTATCACATTGATTGATTTGCGTATATTGAAGAATCCTTGCATCCCTGGGATAAACCCCACTTGATCATGGTGTATGATCCATTTCATGTGCTGTTGGATTCTGTTTGCTAGTATTTTGAAGAGGATTTTTGCATCTGTGTTCATCAGTGATTTGGGACTATAGTTTTTATGTGGCATCTTTGTCTGGTTTTGGTATCAGGGTGATGGTGGCCTCGTAGAATGAGTTTGGGAGTGTTCCTCCCTCTGCTATATTTTGGAAGAGTTTGAGAAGGATAGGTGTTAGCTGTTCTCTAAATGTTTGATAGAATTCGCCTGTGAAGCCATCTGGTCCTGGGCTTTTGTTTGTTGGAAGATTTTTAATCACAGTCTCAACTAAGCCTGTGCGCCAAAACTACTGAGCCTGTGCTCTAGAACCCATGAGCCACAACTCCTGAAGCCCACGCACCCTAGAGCCCATGCGCCACAACTACTGAGCCCGAGTGCCACAACGAAGAGTAGCCCCCGCTCGCCGCAACTAGAGAAAAGCCCGTGTGCAGCAACAAAGACACTACACAGCCAAAAATAAAATCAATTAAAAAAAACACACACACACATCCATCCATACTCCACCCAGTGACGGATCACGTGACCACCCACAGGACTGGCACTGGCCTTGAGGCTATAGCTCAGGGAACAAGACACAAAGACCCTGCAAGTGGATGCAGGCAAAGCTACTTGGGCAGAGATTTCGAGGGTCCTAGACACCCGGTGTGGGGTCTACAGTGGGTGCAGGTTCTTTATCTCTTGGACTCCTTGCACGGAGGCACGTGGCTGGAGACGGATCAGAACTGTGTCCTCGAAACCTGGGCTCAGGACAGACGCCCTTCTAGCCTCAGTTTAAGGGTGATACTCATGTTTGCCCTGCCACCCCTGGTTATCTCTGAGGGTTATCATGTAAACAGTTTATCTCACAGCATCCACCCTTGGTTATTCTCTCCCTGGCTCCCTTGAGTGTCAATCACCAGTGCCAGGAACATCCTGCAAACAGCCAAGAAGGGAAAACCCACGTCTAATCTGCACACTCGTCGGTGACTACAAGTGTGGGCTTGAAGTTGGTACCAGGACTAGGCTTGGACAGGTCAACAAAAATTAATCAACCGTTCATCTAGGAAAGAAGTGGAAATGTTTACCTGAGTCAAATTTGAGGACGATAATCTGGGAAGAGAATCTCAGAAAGCTCTGAGAACTGTTCTGCCCATTAGAAGTCCAGAGTTATACAAGTGTTTTGAGAAACAGGGATGTACGTTCAATGACATATTACTGACAGTTTTCACCGTCCAGATCTGAGCATCATCGTGGCCCCTTACGAGATCAGGAAGGAGCCTTATCTTTTCAGGAGTCGTCTGGCTGCTGCTGGGAGAATGTTGTTCTTTATGGTTCAGCAGATGTTCCTGCTGACAGGGCAGACTGGGTCCATGCCTAATGCAGACATACAATGTGGAGTAGACAAGGGAGGAGACCAAAGGGCAGAAGAATTGGTTTCATGTTTCAATGTTTCTTGTCTGGCCATAAACTATGAACGTTATGTCACAGACACACTGCCTGGGCTGTAGGTATTCAACGGGCACCAGCTTCCTGAACGGCAGGCTCACCTCGGTGCTGGGATTCTACCGCACACACTGGGGCTTGGGCCCCCGGGGAACCGCAGCAGGTCTAGCGCCGGGCTATAGACTGAGGAAATCCCGTCTCATCAGTGGGTCCTCTCCTGGGGTGGGGGTGGGGGGCCACGTCCTCCAGCCATCTTCCTGTTCACCACAAGCCTCCAAGCATGCCCGGTGGGCGGCTCTTCCTGGAGAGATTAGCCCTGGATTTCAGCAGGATTCACTGAGCCGGACCCTTACAATGTGTTCACATCTCTCTAAGTACGTTCTAGTTGACTAGCTCCTTTAGAAAAGGCTTCCCTTCTCTGTGAAGGGGTGAGTCCATCAGGGGCTATAGCTCTCTTTTTCCTTCTCCCACTATCTCTCCTCCTCCCATTTCCATTCTGCACATTTTTCTAAAAGGGATTTTTTTATTTCAAATTGGAGTATCGCTGATGAACCATGTTGTGTTAGTTTCAGGTGTACAGCAAAGGGATACATGTGGCTACACACAGACATGTATCTATTCTTTTTCAAATGCTTTCCCGTTTAGGTTATTACAGAATAGTGAGCAGAGTTCCCTGTGCTCTACAGGAGGTCCTTGTGGGTTCTCCATGTTTAATAGAGCAGTGTGTACAAGTCACTCCCAAACTTCCAATCTATCCCTGTCCCCTCCCCCCCTCCAACCCCAGGTAACCAGAAGTTGGTTCTCTAAGTCTGTCTCTTTGTTTTGTAAATAAGTTCCAGGGATTGTTTATTTGACTTGCCTGTTCCGGTCCTTATAAACAAGCTCCTGGCATTTGCTATCTATATAGGAGGGAAGAAGGGCTTATCTCTCTTCCTTACAAAAAGCCGCAGGGCACTTTGCTTTTTGTGTGGAAGCTTGTTTTGTTTATCTTTTCTACTGCACACAGGCTGGGTGTCTGAGGCTAACCTTTTATCTTTCAATACTGCCTTGGACTGCGGCGTATTTGCACACTTTTGATGCTTTGCTTTTCAATGCAGGCTTTCATACTAAGCAGCGAGTCTCAGCGGAAACACTTCGGCTTCAAGCAGTCTTCTCCCTGTGCACTTTCCTTGCAGTTTTATTCACCATGGTCCCCCTGTTTCCAGCACTGAGCGAAAACTGCCCACCCTGGCCAGGCACCATAGCAACGACTGGCATGAGTTCTCTTAGAACAGGAGGTCCTAGTAAGGAACATGGAATTGACAAGTTACCACCAACTGGAAGAATTTGGGGAAGGTCAAAAGGAGAGAGGAGTCCACAGGTCCTACCAACCCCCCGGAATCCTTCTCGGGGAATCCACCTTGGCTGACCGATGCGTGCACCATCAGGAAGGACCCTGAGTCAGAACGATTGGCCAGAGACAACCAGGAAACTAACCCCATCACCATAAAACCCGAGACCGCGAGCCACGTGGCAGAGCAGTTCTCCTGGGTCCCCTCACCCTCCTGCTCTCCACCCAGGAGCCCCGTCCCAATAGAGTCTCTTGCTTTGCCAGCACGTGTGCCTCTCCTCCGACGATTCATTTCCTAGTGTTAGACAAGAGCCTGCTCTCGGGCCCTGGAAGGGATCC
Source organism: Delphinus delphis (assembly GCF_949987515.2). Lineage (NCBI taxonomy): Eukaryota > Metazoa > Chordata > Mammalia > Artiodactyla > Delphinidae > Delphinus > Delphinus delphis. The sequence continues at coordinate 123,981,530 of NC_082704.1, forward strand.
CCCTTCCTGCAACAGATCTGTTGATACATCTTTACAGATCCAATAACATCAGAGTTACACTCCAATACAACGTATTGGAGAAGCTGCTGGAAATGGATAGACCCATGTTCTGCTTTATCCCGTGATTAACTTAAAAAGAAAATGATTCTCCCATGGTAATAAGTATCTTTCAGAATATCTAAGAAGGTAGAGGAACCAAGTAATAAGTTTGTATCAAAAGGATTAAGCCAGAGGAAGTGCATACCCATCCCTTAGGGTCACTCTCATTAACGTACTTTTGAATACAAGGAAGGACTGTTGCCTCAGCTCTCAAGAAGGAACAAACACCTCAACCCAAGGTCTAAAGGTCCCTTAATCCTCTTGCATCTCTTCTTTGCTCAAGTTCACCTTCCATATCCCATGTATGTGCTTCTGCTGGTTGGCATAAGGGACACATGGAGAAACTTATCCTCGGGGGATTCAGGATGTCCTGACTCTATAGAAGAAGAAAGTCATCTAGGAAGGGCTTGGGTTCACTGACGAATAAACCAGTTGGCAGCATCTTCCTTGGAACCTTCCTTGGGCTTCTCACTTCCTTACGTACTTTTTCCACAGATGAACCCCAAACAGCAACAGCCAAACCCACAAGCATCCCTGCCACTTGAGAATGATCGAAATCTCATGAGTCAGGACTTCCCTGGTGGTCCAGTGGTAAAGAATCCACCTTCCAATGCAGGGGACGCGTGGTTTGATCCCTGGTCGGGGAACTCAGATCCCACATGCCGCGGGGCAACTAAGCCCGCGCACGTCAACTAGAGAGAAGACCGCGTGCCACAAACTACAGAGCCTATGCGCTCTGGACCCTGAGGGCCGCAACTAGAGAGGGAAAACCCACACGCCACAACTAGAGAAAAGCCCACGCACCACAACTAGAGAAAAGCCCGCGCACCACAACGAAGATCCCGTGTGCCGCAATTAAGACGCAGCCGAAAATTTTAAAAATACAAATAAATAAATACTAAAAAAAAAAAAAAAAAAAAAAGGAATGGCCACAAAGAATGGGCCGAAACAGTTTTCCACTGCAATATTTAAAAAAAAAAAATCTCATTAGTCACTGGAAACATCTCTGGATTTTTTCTGTTCCTTCTCTGGTTAAGTCACCACCTCACATCCACATCCCCAGGGAAGTAAGTGAGGAGGTTATTTTACCAACCGCCTATGCCAACCCTGTAGCCAACTCTCTTTCTCAGTCAGTAGCCCCCAAATGACTTGCTTTCTTTCAATGGCACAGTTTCTGTTATTATATTTATTTATTTATTAATAAATTTATCTTATTATTAATAATAAATTTATTAATAATTTAAATTTATTAATTAATTTATTAATTTATTAATAAATTTATTGTGTTTATTAATAAATCAATTTATTTATTTATTAATATTTATATATTATTTATTTCTGTTATAAATAAAACAGTTCACTGTTTCAATGGCACAGTAAGAAACAAGCACCACATTGCTCAACCCCGGTATTCCTTGAGCCTATTAAAGTGGTTTCTTGTAGCTGTCGTATGGACTGCCAATCACTGTCTCCTCTAAATACTGTACTGCGATGAATAATTTAAGGGACTATCAACACAGCATCCAAGTATCAGTTCAAATAAAAGTAAACCTCCCAAGAGAGACAAATACCATATGACCCCACTTACATGTGGAATCTAAAATATGACACAAATGAACTGATCTGTAAAACACAAACAGACTCACAGACAGAACAAAACTGTGGTTGCCAAGGGGGATGGGGGAGGGAAGGAGTGGGAGGCTGGGGTTAGCAGATGCAAACTATTATATATAGGATGGATACACAACAAGGTCCTATGGTAGAGCACAGGGAACTACATTCAGTATCCTGTAATAAACCATCGTGGAAAAGAATATATAAAAAAAAGAATGTCTATAGGCGTGTAACTGAGTCACTTTGCTGTACAGCAGAGACTGACACAGCATTGGAAATCAACTGTACCTCGACAAAAAAAAAATTAAATTAAAAAAATAATAAATAAGCCACCCCAAATTCCCTTAACCTTCATAGCCTATTACCTGCAACCATTTCAAGAACCTATTGGTTCGCAAGAGGGAAGACATATGGGAACATATGTTTATGTATGACTGATTCACTTTGTTATAAAGCAGAAACTAACACACCACTGTAAAGCAATTATACCCCAATAAAGATGTTAAAAAAAAAAAAGAACCTCTTGGTGAGGGCTCTTCATTGACCACGGAATACGCTGAACATACTTTATGTACAAAGATTTAACTGATGAACAATTTTCTAGCTTCACCGTTTTTCTCAAACAGAGGAACCCAATGTCAAACCATCCCTTGAAAGAAATACTGGACTGGCCACGTGGGACCATTCCTCTGCCAGCTGTAGAGCCTCAGAACGACACAGTAGGATTGATGCCTAGAGCTCAGGGAAGTATCTGGTCTACCTCACAGACGCCTCAAAGGAGGGTTGAGAATACCTCAAAGCAAAACAAACAAAAACAGAAACAAACACAAGACCCTAGAACCTGGCCTGAGACCCACACAGCTTCGGGGTTTCTATGATAACTAATACTATCTGGCAAAGTTTTATCAAGAACACCAAGGACACAACTTGAAAAGATACTGGAAAATGCAGGAGAGTGTTTCAGATTTGCCGTATCAAATCTGTAGTAGTCAAGATTTAATTATTTAGATCTGCAGAAAGATGGAGGGCATCTGATTAGATATGTATTTCCTATATATTGATATATATCTCACCCTGTGTGTGCCTGTGTGTGTATAACTGTTGAATTAAGACTACTGAGTTCATATAACACTGTATGGATGTACGCACATATCTATGTATTTATAATATATTTAATACACACATATAATACATGCATTTATCATGTTAAAAAAAAGTGCCACTGGGCTTCCCTGGTGGCGCAGTGGTTGAGAGTCCGCCTGCCGATGCAGGGGACGCGGGTTCGTGCCCCGATCCGGGAGGATCCCACATGCCGCGGAGTGGCTGGGCCCGTGAGCCATGGCCGCTGAGCCTGCACACGTCCGGAGCCTGTGCTCCGCCACGGGAGAGGCCACAACAGTGAGGGGCCCTCCTACCGCAAAAAAAAAAAAAAAAAAAGAGCCATTGAAAGTGACCAAGAAAATCAATATTCAGAATGTTTGAATAAATCTTTGGCCTAAAGATTTTTAACTCTATGGTTCTTTAATGCTCCCTGGCGTGATTTCAAGACCTTGAGTCTGGAGTAATTCCACAGTTACGGTACATACTCATGAAAGCAATAACACACAGTCCCAGCCGAAATTCACTGCCTAACTGTTAGGAACATACTCCATTTAATCGACTTTCAAAATTATACTTTGATAAATACTGTTTTGCCTACTAATCAGGAAACCCATGTAAAAGTCACCTTAAGCTGTTCGTCAATCTCTCTGTCATATATTCCGCATTCAGTGAATTTTAGCAGTGACGACTGATTCTAAAATTTTTGCTGTTTTCATCCTTGGTAGTTTATGTTTACTATCCTGTCATTCATAATGTGCATCTTGGTCTGGAGGTATTTTCTAGGGCTATCTCATGACATTTCCCATTATGTCTTTCCCTTATGTTTCAACTAATGCTCTTTAAACGTGCTTTAAAGTAAGATGCGTGAACGGGAAGGGGGAGTGATATTAGCAATTTTTCTGATGGAATGCTTTCGGCTGAGTTTTTAAGGATTGATTAATTCCCTCAAATTCCATAAAAACCCATGTGAAATGTGAAGTTGTCAGGTGCAAACTAGAGCGTGGCTATCTCAGCCCAAATCTTTCCGGCAGGAACGCTTAAGAAGCAGGAGGATATAATGCATCGCAAAGGGGTCCTTTGTTAATGGACTACATCGGACGCAGCAGGGCTGGAGAGCGTGCGATCACTTTATATTCTGCTCGGCAGAAAGAAAAGAACATTCTGTATTCAGCAACGCTCTTTGTCCAAAAGTAATTGTGTCTCCAAAACGTAAGTGAGGTTTTCGGGCTTGTAAAATGTGACACGCATTACGACTAGCATTTAGGGGAACGGGGCATGGTGTAGTTTCACTAAAAATACATCAATTCGTCTCAGTTATCCTCCCCAGTCTTTGCAGGCTATGCAGCTTTGTCTTTCTTTTGTTTGGCTAACGTTGAACACTGTCTTAGGCAAAATATTTTTTAAAGAATTTACTTGCATATCTTTACAAGGACATGAGATGCTTTTTTAAACAATTTTTTAAAAATTTTATATTGGAGCAGAGTTAACAGTGTTGTGTTAGTTTCAGGTGCACAGCACAGTGATTCAGTTATACGTAGACATGTATCTATTCTTTTTCAAATTCTTTTCCCATTTAGGTTATAGAATACCGAGCAGAGTTCCTTGCCGCTAGACATGCCCTTTTGCAGCTAGTTATTTCCTTGTTTTTTTACGGGGAAAGTAGATAAATTCCCTGTATTATTCTTTTTTTTTTTTTTTTTTTTTTTTTGCGGTACGCGGGCCTCTCGCTGTTGTGGCCTCTCCCGTTGCGGAGCACAGGCTCCGGACACGCTGGCTCAGCGGCCATGGCTCACGGGCCCAGCCGCTCTGCGGCATGTGGGATCTTCCCGGACCGGGGCACGCACCCGCGTCCCCTGCATCGGCAGGCGGACTCGCAACCACTGCGCCACCAGGGAAGCCCCCCCTGTATTATTCTTACTTCCACAAAAAATATGTATTTTATATAATTCTTCCATTTATTCAAATATACAGCAAGTATATATAGACACAAATATACATCTATGAGTACATGTATGTACATATAGTATGCATGCGTGTTTCTCTATCTGTATATACAGACATACACACAGATATATGTTATCTGTCCCTGTCTATAATGTGTATGTGTGTGTCTGAAATCAAAAAGCATATACTAATATTCCAATATATACCAATAACTGTATGACCTTTGGTTGGCAACATTCCAACCCTCACATTCCACATGTCTAAACACGAGTGGAAAGGTTAACATCCATCTTCCATTAAATACAAAAAATAATTTCAAAAATCAGTTAAAAACCACTTTTTTTCCAGGCGGGCGTGTTCAAATGAAAGAGGGGTGTGAATGTTTCTGCAGCTTGATACCAATTTATGGTCGGCTCTCCATACCAGGTGAACATAGCCTGTAAGACACCTAGTTTCAAAGATTAGAGAGGATACATGTATACGTATAGCTCATTCACTTCTTGGTACAGCAGAAACTAACACAACACTGTAAAGCAACGACATTCCAATTTAAAAAAAGAAAGATATTGTTCAGATACTGTAGGCACCTGTCATCATATCCCTGGGATCTCGTATTAAAGATGCACCATAAATCAGATATATTAAAAATGAGGCAGAACATTCTGCCTTTATTGTGATAAGAGTGGAGGTCCTTGATGTTTGCCCCCCAAATATGATAATAACAATAATAGTCATCATCATTGTCTCTCAGCCACTGGCTTCACCTTGTACTGGTCAATTTCGCTCCCCTTTGTGGCTGTTTACTCCCGACATGATCTGTATTTCACGCGGTAAAGGCATAGAAACCACATCTGCTAAGCTTCCTGATTACCTAATTTTCAAACTCAATGAACAGCAAATAATTGCCAATGATGTTCCCCCTTCTTGGAACATCTTTCCTCATCTTCGGTCATCAACATTCTCGGTGTCTTCAAAGCAAAGCTGAAATGCTGTTATTTCATGAACTGTATCGTTTCTTTTCCTCCTTCCCAGGAGAGAAGTCACGCTTTCCTTGTTTCCTTCACTATCCTACTCTGTCTGAAGGACTCTATACATAGAAAGAATTAGGAAATGCTCCCTTATCACCCATGTTGAGAGGATTATTCATGTCTAATGAAGATGATTTGGGTTTTTTTCTTTTTAATTGCAAGCGGCAGTTACGCAAGATGTGTTCTACCTGTTGTCTTTGAAGCCTGCAAAATGAACACCATTTATCTCAATATGCCTTATAATAGAGCTGTTTATGCTCGTGTCGTTCTCCCTACCTGATAATGAATTCTAGGGAACAGCGACTACTTTTATTCATCATTTTATCCGTGACAGCCTCTCGCATAATTCAGCTGCAGGCCCTTCATAAATGTTGCATCGAATTTCTTTCCCCTGCAGATCTCACGCTCCCTTATCCGAGAAGGTATTTAATGCACACAGAAAATATATATTCTTTCTTTTCTATCTCCATGTTTCTGGCAACCTTCACAATCATACCCTACAGAAGAACAGCGTCTGGGGGTTTTGCATTTAGAGTTAACTTTTCTTAATGTATTTTGAGTTAGCCCAACCATCCCCAAAGAGTCTTTTCTTTTTTTATGAGTGTCTTTTAAAATGGCAATGCCTGCTACCACTAGACACAGAAACACAAGTTCCCAAGGGTCGGTAAGGAGGGGCTTCAGACCCTTCCATATTGGGAGGAGAGAGAAGGCAGCTTCAATGGCGGTGAGTCCAGCACCATGATAAACACTTCTCTATCCAATACGGCAAACCAATGCTGGATGTCAGTCTGTTCAATATACTCAGGTTTTGCATATCATTTGCTTGAAAACATGGTTGCGTTGATGAGAATGTGTCTGCACCCACTCTTGCAGACCAGAACATTACCGAACAGGGGATTATGGTTCAGCGATACGGCATTCTGCAGACATAAATCAAGAGTTGCCAGATACAACACAGGATGCCCAGTTACATTTGAATCTTAGATAATGTGTTTTTTTTAGGGGAAAAAAAAATTCCCCCATATTGCATGGACACTCTTTCTTTTATTATTGTTATTTTTTATTGAAGTACAGTTGATTTACAATATTGTGCCAATCTCCGCTGTACAGCAAAATGACTCCGTTTTACACATAAAGACTTTCTTTTCTTAATATTCTTTGCCATTAGGGTTTATCCCAGGAGAGTGGACATAGTTCCCTGTGCTCTACAGTAGGACCTTGTTGTTTATCCATTCTACATATAATATTAATAGTTTGCATCTGCTAAGCCCAAACTCTCAATCCCTCCCTCCCCCAAGCCCCTCCCCCTTGGCAACCACATGTCTGTTCTCTACGTCTGTGTGGACACTCATATTAAACATATGCTCTCTCGATACAAGCAACATTTCTTAAATTTGAATCCACCTCCCCAATTCTTTTTCTATCCCTCTGGTTCTCTTCCTTCATACTTTATGATGTGAAGTTAAAATGTTTATCCACTGTATTTACTGAAAAAAAAAAATGTATGCTCTTCTATACTTGACATAAGAAACTTTTAAATGTTCTAATTTGGGAAAGAAACACACTTTTGCTCTTTTTTCTATGATTTTTCTCATACAGTACAAAAGCAACAAAAAAATTTACATCAAAACACGTCACGGTTTGTGGGAAACCCAAATTGCAAATAACCTGAATCTGTATCTTTTTATGAAATAAAAACTTGATACTTACTGTTAAAAGAAAAATGCACTGTGTATCTGAAAAGCAAATTTAACTGGGATCCTTATGGCACTGTTATTTGCCAAAACTGGCAGTGTGACAAAAGGCACTGCTTAAAATGTTTTTGGACTGACTGTGCAAATGAACAAAATACTGAAGAGATGAAGGCTTTAGAGCCATCTAACGGGAAGATACAATGACCACCACGCAAGCACACCTTAAAAAAGAAACACAGCACACTCTATTAAAATATTTCTAAAATGTACAACTTTCACCATAAACCTTACCTGGTTTCCAATTTCAGCATCTTTAAAGAATTTGGAAGTGGCTGTTCTCTGCATGATCTTTTAAAAGTTCAATCAGTCCTCAGGCTTTCTTTCTTCAGGCTAAATTATCTCAATTCTTTGATCATTCTCTTCGTGACCTGTTAAATATTTTAAGATAATGGTTTTCATTAATATACAAAATGGATGCTACAGAAAAATTAGAGAAAGACCTGCTGGCTTTATGACTCCTTGGACAAGAAAGGCTCTTTCTGTGCTTTTTAATTATGCCTCTTACCTTCTGATCAGAAGAGCATCTATGAATGATGTTAAGAATTTAGCATATTAATGAACCCAGCTCATATGCTTGGAAGTTATGAGAGTCACTGCTGGAGTTGTGTGTAGAATAACGGTCTCTGAAGATAAATATGTCTGGCAGCCTTTGGATAACACAGCCCTGGGTTTTTATTAATCTCACAACTGTGTCATTCAGATGTTCTCAATTTGGATAGGTTTAGACATCTCAAAGAAAATACTACTTCTGTTTCTTTATTGAAAGAAAGTGGAAGTCAGATAAAAGGGATGGTAGCCACAAAGTCTCGGGAGTTCAGCAGAATTACACAACAGCTGTGGAATGCTAATGCCACATCACAAGTAACTCTTGAAGGTAATTCTGCTAAGGGGTCTGGGAGCTTCTAGCGGGAAAAGGTCTAATTAGTCCAGCTAACGTGGATGATTAAGTAAAGGCTTCTCTGGAATGAATTCTAAAACTATTAACTTTTCCTGGCAAAAGAAAATAAGAAGGATAATAGCAGAGGGAAAATATGTGGAATATGATATATGGATAAAAGAATAAACTTGACATCTCTTACATTTCTCTGAGTTGACCAGTATAAAGACTATTTTTTAAAATATTAGTTTTAAAGATTTATGTTACTGAAATATACTTGATTTACAATGTTGTGTTAGTTTCTGGTGCACAGCAAAGTGATTCAGTTATCCATATATATACATTCTTTTTCATATTCTTTTCCAAGATGGTTTATCACAGGATGCTGAATGGAGTTCCCCGTGCTCTACAGTAAGACCTTGTTGTTTATCCTTTCTATATATAATAGCTTACATCTGCTAATCACAAACTCCCAATCCTTCCCTCCCCCATTTCCCCCCCTCCCCCTTGGCAACCACAAGTCTGTTCTACGTCCTGAGTCTGTTTCTGTCTCGTGGATAATTTCACTTGCATGATATTTTAGATTCCATGTATAAGTGATATCATACGATATTTGTATAAAGAGTATTTTAGACAGTGATGTTCAGGTTGTGTAAGCTGGTAATCATGACTGTTCTTACAATCATGGAGGGATTACTCTTTCTGCAACATTACTGGTGATTTCTAACCAAGATTCACTGTGGGGTACAGAAAGAAACCAGCACCTAACACACCTGAATAGAATGCTCACCAAAGGCCAAGGGCCCAGTTCTTTAAAAGTGAGATACTGGATGCAAGAGGAACAGGAACCATCTCCAGATGTCGATTCTGCCTACAGTCATACATACATGCAATGCAAACCTATAAAAATATATACAAACTACAGAGACTTCCCTGGTGGTCCCGTGGTTAAGACTCCATGCTCCCAATGCAGGGTGCATGGGTTCGATCGCTGGTTGCAGAACAAAGATCCCACATGTTGCATGGCGCGACCTAAAAAAATATGTATCTATCTATCTGTCTATCTACCTATCTATAAACTACATTTATGGACCTTGGGAAGATGATATTAACATGTATATGGAAAAATGGGTAAAAATAACTAGAAATACACTGAAAAAAATCAGCTTTGAGAGAGGAATAACCTTATCAGACATTTAAAAATTAATACAGTGTCTCTATTGTTAAAAGTGGTTAAAAAAAAAAAGAGATAAGTATGTTTTGGGACTTCCCTGATGGTCCAATGGTTAGGACTCCAAGGTTCCACTGCAGGGGGCAGGGTTTCCATCACTGGTCAGGCAAACAAGATCCCGCAAGCAGCACGGTGTAGCCAAAAAGAAACAAATACATAAAAGTGATGTGGCTTTGTTTCTAATAGATAAATAAGTAGAGTACAAGAGAAACTTCACAACTAGACCCAAATCCATATGGGGATGTACGTTAAAAAGATGTCATCTCTGATACTATACATAGAGAATCCTAAAAATGCCACCAGAAAACTACTAGAGCTAATCCATGAATGTGGTAAAGTTGTAAGATACAAAATTAATGCACAGAAATCTCTTGCATTCCTATACACTAATGATGAAAAATCTGAAAGAGAAATTAAGGAAACACTCCCATTTACCACTGCAACAAAAAGAATAAAATACCTAGGAACAAACCTACCTAGGGAGACAAAAGACCTGTATGCAGAAAACTATAAGACACTGGTGAAAGATATTAAACATGACACCAACAGATGGAGAGATATACCATGTTTTGGATGGGAAGAATCAATACTGTGAACATGACTATACTACCCAAAGCCATCTACAGATCCAATGCAATCCCTATCAAATTACCAACGGCATCTTTTACTGAACTAGAACAAATCACCTTAAAATTTGTATGGAGACACAAAAGACCCCGAATAGCCAAAGCAATCTTGAGAATGAAAAACGGAGCTGGAGGAATCAGGTTCTCTGACTTCAGACTATACTACAAAGCTACAGTAATGAAGACAATATGGTACTGGCACAAAAACAGAACTATAGATCAATGGAACAAGATAGAAAGCCCAGAGGTAAACCCATGCACCTATGGTCAACTAATCTATGACAAAGGAGGCAAGGATATACAATGGAGAAAAGACAGTCTCTTCAATAAGTGGTGCTGGGGAAACTGGACAGCTACATGTAAAGGAATGAAATTAGAACACTCCCTAACACCATACACAAAAATAAACTCAAAATGGATTAAAGACCTAAATGTAAGACCAGACTCTATAAAACTCTTAGAGAAAAACATAGGAACAACACTCTTTGACATAAATCACAGCAAGTTCTTTTTTGATCCACCTCCTAGAGTAATGGAAATAAAAACAAAAATAAACAAATGGGACCTAATGAAACTGCAAAGCTTTTGCACAGCAAAGGAAACCATAAACAAGACAAAAAGACAACCCTCAGATTGGGAGAAAATATTTGCAAATGAATCAACGGACAAAGGATCAATCTCCAAAATATATAAACAGTTCATGCAGCTCAATATTAAAGAAACAAACAACCTAATCCAAAAATGGGCAGACGACCTAAATAGACATTTCTCAAAGAAGACATACAGATGGTCAAGAAGCACATGAAAAGCTGCTCAACATCACTAATTATTAGAGAAATGCAAATCACAACTACAATGAGGTATCACCTCACAGCAGTTAGAATGGGCATCATCAGAAAATCTACAAGCAACAAATGCTGGAGAGAGTGTGGAGAAAAGGGAACCCTCTTGCACTGTTGGTGGGAATGTAAATTGATACAGCCACTATGGAGAACAGTACGGAGGTTCCTTAAAAAACTAAAAATAGAATTACCATATGATCCAGCAATCCCACTACTGGGCATATACCCAGACACATGCACCCCAATGTTCACTGCAGCACTATTTACAATAGCCAGGTCATGGAAGCAACCTAAGCGTCCACTGACAGACGAATGGATAAAGAAGTTGTGGTATATATATAGAATGGAATATTACTCAGCCATAAAAAGGAACGAAATTGAGTCATTTGTTGAGACGTGGATGGATCTAGAGACTGTCATACAGAGTGAAGTAAGTCAGAAAGAGAAAAACAAATATCGTATATTAACACATGTATGTGGAACCTAGAAAAATGGTACAGATGAACCGGTTTGCAGGGCAGAAGTTGAGACACAGATGTAGAGAACAAACGTGTGGACACCAAGGGGGGGAAACCACGGTGGGGTGGGGATGGTGGTGTGCTGAATTGGGCGATTGGGATTGACATGTATACACTGATGTGTATAAAATTGATGACTAATAAGAGCCTGCAGTATAAAAGAAACAAACAAACAAACAAAATCAACTAATATGAAACTTTCTTTGGCTTATTTGTATGGAAATATGTTAATATAAATGTTTCAGACATTACATGAAATTTCTTAAAATCTTATATGTTCTGGTATAATGCTATAAGTCATAATTCTAGTTATTACTTTAAAATGTATATCTCAGAAATAACTAAATTTCCTTGTCAATTGCATTATTATGAACTTCCATCAAATGTTGAACTGTGGTCATTTTTCAGTCTTTTGTCATTTACAGACAGTTCTGGGTGTACTCTGATGCTTTTGCAAAAGTGTTCCTATAAAAGGGTTTCAGCTTCAAGGAATTCATGGCAAAGACTCTGACAAGTACAGGTTTCTGGTAACTGGCTATACTGCTGAACTGAATGAAGAAGCATTTTCAGAACTCTAACGGAAAACTGACGAATTCATAAAAGTGCTAACAAAAGATCAAGATGAAAAAAAAAATTAATTACGTGGGACTGAGTGAACTGATGAGGAGGATTATAATTTTTGTGACTTTCTGTTTGAATAAAAAAAAAATCCCACAAGGACTCAGAGGCAAAAAATATACAAATCAATTCTCACTGCAAAGTAAAGGAGCTGTTACAGTGAAGGATTGCTGGACTGAATGTCACTATTATGACCTAGTGTGAGTGTGTTTCATGTTTGGTAATTGCAGTCATTGTTGCTTTTGTTGTGGCCATCCGTTTCCAATGCTTGGTGTCAGTTTATTTATCTCTTGTAAAAATAAAATACAGTGTGTGTGTGAAAAAAAAAAGATGTCATCTCAAATTACTGGATACAGGTTTACTTCTTATTAAATAGTGTCGGGGTAACTGCTAGACACTTGCAAAAAAAAAAAAAAATCACATCAGATATGTACTTCACATCCAAGGGAAGAATAAACTCCAAATGGGAAAACTGCATGTTAAATAAAAATACTAGTACTAAGAAATAGCTTGCGTGAATTCCTTTTCACAATTCTGATTCAAAGTCCAGATGCATTACACATATTTTTTAAAAGGCTGACTACGTTAAAAACATTTTTTTCAATGGCAGAAAAACACTGTAAGTCAAAGGCAATTGAGAAAAATAGAGAAAATATTTACAACACACATCGTACCTTCAGGGCTGAATACGCCAATATTTAAAGATGCTTCTTTACATTGAGAAGAAAAAACTAAAAACCACCCAGCAAATCCAAACCAAGGGGCATTCTCAAAATAAATACATCAGCTAGCATCACAAGAGACAAAACTCAGCAATCATGACAGACCAAAGGAGATAAAAGACTCATGACAACTAAAAATGAAGTGGGACCCTGGACTGTAATCCTGCAGGAGAAAATATATGATCTTTTGCTTTTGTTCTTCCCAAAGGGGAACCATTAGTGGGGCAGGTGGCAAAATTTGTATAAGGTCTGTAGGTTACATAATAGTCTTGAAGCACTGTTAATGTCCTGATTTTGATCACTGTACTGATGATATATAAGAGAATGTCCATATTTTTTAAAATACATACAGAAGTATTTAGGAATAAATGAAGATTATGTTTGCAACTTGCTGACACTTATAAAATAAAATTAGACTCACACATGCACTTATAGGAAAAGGTATAAGATTAAGAAGACATAACTCCCTTTCCCCCTCCTCAGAGAGAGAGAGAACTGTCCAGATAGAAAACAAGAAAATGTTCTTATAAACAGTAGGAGGGTGAGGGGTGTGTGTGTGTGTGTGTGTGTGTATGTCTTAGAAGCCTAGGACATATACAATAAGTCTAATATATATGTATATAAACATATAAACATGTCTATAAAAGCATATTTATTATGGACATAGAGATAAAATAATTTCCCCCAGAATTATAGAAATGTTTGAAATATAAAAATAAGTGTTCCAAGAAATGTTCAGTCACAGGAAAACAAAAGTCCCACTTCCCTGGATTAAAAGCTGTAAAAACTTCTAGAAAGAAAAGATCTAAGAATTTATGAAAATCAGGTTGACATCATACTTCTCCTCAGCAACACTGGTACCTAGAAGACTAGCTAGAAGCTATGAAGCTAGGAATCAAAGTCTTCAATCAGGTGGAGAGGGGGAAAAAATATTTTTAACCCAGAAATTTTGTAAGAAGCCGAACGTTCAAGGATGAAGGCAAAATAAATACTTTTTTTAAAATATAAGAATCCAGAATTTTTACCTTACCTCCTCCCATACATGGTTTCTGAATTGTGAAAGTGATTATTCAGGAAAGTTTCCATTAGCATGAAAACAAATAGGAGAAATACTAGGACAGGTCATCAAGAAATGGCACGAGGCAAACCAAAAGAGATGCCTCAGAAGAAACCAACCCTGCCAAAATCTTGATCTAGGACTTCCGGCTTGCAGAACCGTGTGAAATCTGGGTCTCAGTAGGAACATCCATGACCTGTTCCAGAAAAATCAGACCGCTAGAAGTCAGTGAAGCTCAAGAGATTGGTTCGAGATGGCCGAGTAGAAGGACATGCGCTCACGCCCTCTTGTGAGAACACCAGAATCACAACCAACTGCTGAACAATCGTCGACAGGAAGACACCGGAACTCACCACAAAAAGATACCCCATATCCAAGGACAAAGGAGAAACCACAGTGAGACAGTAGGAGGGGCGCAATCACAATAAAGTCAAATCCTATAACTTCTGGGTGGGTGACTCACACACTGGAGAACTTACACCACAGAAGTCCACCCACTGGCGTGAAGGTCCTGAGCCCCACGTCAGGCTTCCCAACCTGGGGGTCCAGCAACGGGAGGAGGAATTCCTAGAGAATCAGACTTTGAAGGCTAGTGGGAATTGACTGTAGGACTTTGACAGGACTGGGGGAAACAGAGACTCCACTCTTGGAGGGCACACACAAGGTAGTGTGCGCATCGGGACCCAGGGGAAGGAGCAGTGACCCCATAGGAGACTGAACCAGACCTACCTGCTAGTGTTGGAGGGTCTCCTGCAGAGGCGGGGGTGGAGGCTGTGGCTCACCATGGGGACAAGGACACTGGCAGCAGAAGTTCTGGGAAGTACTCCTTGGCGTGAGCCCGCCCAGAGCCCACCATCAGCCCCACCAAAGAGCCAGTTAGGCTCCAGTGTTGGGTCACCTCAAGCCAAACAACCATCAGGGAGGGAACGCAGCCCCACCCACCGGCAGATAAGCAGATTAAAGTTTTACTGAGCTCTGCCCACCAGAGCAATACCCAGCTCTACCCACCATCACCAGTGTCTCCCATCAGGAAGCTTGCCCAAGCCTCTTAGATAGCCTCATCCACCAGAGGGCAGACAGCAGAAGCAAGAAGAACTACAGTCCTGCAGCCTGTGGAACAAAAACCACATTCACAGAAACACAGACAAAATGAAAGGCAGAGGATCATGTACCAGATGAAGGAACAAAATAAAACCCCAGAAAAATAACTAAATGAAGTGGAGATAGGCAACCTGCCAGAAAAAGAATTCACAATAATGATAGTGAAGATGATCCAGGACCACGGAAAAAGAATGGAGGCAAAGATTGAGAAGATGCAAGCAATGTTTAACAAAGGCCTAGAAAAATGAAAGAAGAAACAGAGATGAACAATACAATAACTGAAATGAAAACTACACTAGAAGGAATCAATAGCAGAATAACCGAGGCAGAAGAACGGATAAGTGATCTGGAAGACAGAAGGGTGGAATTCACTGCCATGGAACAAAATGAAGAAAATAAATGAAGACAGCCTAAGAGACCTCTGGAACAGCATTAAACACATCAACATTCGCATTATAGGGGTCCCAGAAGGAGAAGAGAGAGAGAAAGGACCCAAGAAAATATTTGAAGAGATTATAGTAAAAAACTTCCCTAACATGGGAAAGAAAATAGCCATCCAAGTCCAGGAAGTGCAGCGAGTCCCAGGCAGGATAAACCCAAGGAGAAACATGCCGAGACACATAGTAATCTAACTGACAACAATTAAAGACAAAGAAAAATTATTAAAAGCGACAAGGGAAAAACGACAACATACAAGCGAACTGCCATAAGGTTAACAGCTGATTTTTCAGCAGAAACTCTACAAGCCAGAAGGGAGTAGCGTGATATATTTAAAGTGATAAAAGGGAAAAACCTACAACCAAGATTACTCTATCCGGCAAGGATCTCATTCAGATTCAAAGGAGAAATCAGAAGCTTTACAGACAAGCAAAAGCTAAGAGAATTCAGCATCACCAAACCAGTTCTACAGCAAATGCTAATGGAACTTCTCTAAGTGGGAAACACAAGAGAAGAAAAAGACCTAAAAAAACAAATCCAAAACAATTAAGAAAATGGTAACAGGAACATACATATAGATAATTACCTTAAATGTGAATGGATTAAATGCTCCAACCAAAAGACATAGACTGGCTGAATGGCTAAAAAAACAGGACCCGTATATATGCTGTCTACAAGAGACACACTTCAGACCTAGGGACACATACACACCGAAAGTGAGGGGATGGAAAAAGATATTCCATGCAAATGGAAATCAAAAGAAAGCTGGAGTCGCAACACTCATATCAGATAAAATAGACCTTAAAATAAAGAATGTTACAAGAGACAAGGAAGGACACTACATAATGATCAAGGGGTCAATCCACGAAGAAGATATAACAATTGTAAATATTTATGTACCCCACATAGGAGCACCTCAATACATAAGGCAAATGCTAACAGCTATAAAAGAGGAAATCGACAGTAACACAATAATAGTGGGGGACGTTAACACCTCACTTACACCAATGGACAGATCATCCAGACAGAAAATTAATAAGGAAACACAAGCTTTAAATGACACAGGAGACCAGATAGATTTAATTGCTATTTATAGGACATGCCATCCGAAAACAGCACTTTACACTTTCTTCTGAAGTGCACATGGAACATTCTCCAGGATAAATCATATCTTGGGTCACAAATCAAGCCTCAGTAAATTAAAATTGAAATCATATCAACTATCTTTTCCGACCACAATACTATGAGATTAGAAATAATTTATAGGGAAAAAAACATAAAAAGCAGAAACACATGGAGACTAAACAATACGTTACTACATAACCAAGAGATCACTCAAGAAATATTAAAGGAAATTTAAAAATACCTACAGACAAATGACAACAAAAACACGATGATCCAAAACCTATGGGATGTAGCAAAAGCAGTTCTAAGAGGGAAGTTTGTAGCAATACAATCCTACGTCAAGAAACAAGAAAAATCTCAAATAAAGAATCTAACCTCACACCTAAAGGAACTAAAGAAAGAAAAACAACCAAAACCCAAAGTTAGTAGAAGGAAAGAAATCATAAAGATCAGAGCAGAAATAAATTAAATAGAAACAAAGAAAACAATAGCAAAGATCAATAAAACTAAAAGCGTGTTCTTTGAGAAGATAAACAAAACTGATAAACCTTTAGCCAGACTCATCAAGAAAAAGAGGGAGAGGACTCAAATCAATAAAATAAGAAATGAAAAAGGAGAAGTTACAACAGACACTGCAGAAATACGAAGCATCATAAGACACCACTACAAGCAACTCTATGCCAATAAAGTGGACAACCTGCAAGAAATGGACAAATTTTTAGAAAGCTATTTCCAACACTGAACGAGGAAGAAACAGAAAATGTGAGCAGACCAATCACAAGTAATGAAATTGAAACTGTGATTAAAAATCTTCCAACAAACAAACGCCCAGGACCAGATGGCTTCACAGGTGAATTCTATCAAGCATTTAGAGAAGAGCTAACACCCACCCTTCTCAAACTCTTCCAAAATATAGCAGAGGGAGGAACACTCCCAAAGTCATTCTACAAGGCCACCATTACCCTGATACCAAAACCAGACAAAGATACTACAAAAAAAGAAAATTGCAGACCAATATCACTAAAGAATATAGATGCAAAAATCCTCAACAAAATACTAGCAAACAGAATCCAACAACACATTAAAAGGATCATATACCATGATCAAGTGGGATTTATCCCAGGGATGCAAGGATTCTTCAATACATGCAAATCAATCCGTGTGATACCCCATATTAACAAATTGAAGAATAAAACCCATATGATCACGTCAATAGGTGCAGGAAAAGCTTTTGACAAAATTCAACACCCATTTATGATAAAAACTCTCCAGAAAGTGGGCATAGGGGGAACCTACCTCAACATAATAAAGGCCATATACGACAAACCCACAGCAAACATCATTCTCAATGGTGAAAAACTGAAAGCATTTCCTCTAAAATCTGAAACAAGATGTCCACTCTTGCCACTATTATTCAACATAGTTTTGGAAGTCCTAGCCACAGCAATCAGAGAAGAAAAAGGAATAGAAATTAAAAAGAAGAAGTAAAACTGTCAGTGTTTGCAGATGACGTGATACTATATATAGAGAATCCTAAAGATGCCACCAGAAAACTGCTAGAGCTAATCAATTAATTTGGTAAAGTTGTAGGATGCAAAATTAATGCACAGAAATCTCTTGCATTCCTACACACTAACAACGAAAGATCAGAAGGAGAAATTAATGAGACAATTCCATTCACCACTGCAACAAAAAGAATAAAATACCTAGGAATAAACCTATCTAAGGAGACAAAAGACCTGTATGCAGAAAACTATAAGAGACTGATGAAAGAAATTAACGATGATACAAACAGATGGAGAGATATACCATGTTCTTGGATTGGAAGAATCAACATTGTGAAAATGAGTATAATACCCTATGCAATCTACAGATTCAATGCAATCCCTATCAAATTACCAATGGCATTTTTTACAGAACTAGAACAAAAAGTCTTAAAATTCGTATGGAGACATAAAAGACCCCGAGTAGCCAAAGCAAACTTGAGGGAAAGAAATGGCTCCCAGACTTCAGACTATACTACAAAGCTACAGTAATCAAGACAGTATGGTACTGGCACAGAAACAGAAATATAGATCAATGGAACAGGATAGAAAGCCCAGAGATAATCCCATGCACATATGGTCACCTTATCTTTGATAAAGAAGGCAAGAACATACAATAGAGAAAAGACAGTCTCTTCAATAAGTGGTGCTGGGAAAACTGGCCAGCTACATGTAAAAGAATAAAATTAGAACGCCCCCAACACCATACACAAAATAAACTCAAAATGGATTAAAGACCTAAATGTAAGGCCAGACACTATAAAACTCTTAGAGGAAAACAGAGGCAGAAAACTCTGACATAAATCACAGCAAGTTCTTTTTTGATCCGCCTCCTAGAGAAATGGAAATAAAAACAAAAATAAACAAATGGGACCTAATGAAACTTAAAAGCTTTTGCACAGCGAAGGAAACTGTAAATAGGACGAAAAGACAACCCTCAGAATGGGAGAAAATATTTGCGAACAAGTCAAGGGAGAAAGGATTAATCTCCAAAATATATAAACAGCTCATGCAGCTCAATATTAAAAAAAACAAACAACCCAATCGAAATATGGGCAGAAGTCCTAAATAGACATTTCACCAAAGAAGACACACAGATGGCCAAGAGGCACATGAAAAGCTGCTCAACATCACTAATTATTAGAGAAATGCAAATCAAAACTGCAATGAGGTGTCACCTCTCACCAGTTAGAATGGGCATCATCAGAAAATCTACAAACAACAAATGCTGGAGAGGGTGTGGAGAAAAGGGAACCCTCTTACACTGTTGGTGAGAATGTAAACTTATACAATCAGTATGGAGAACAGTATGGAGATTCCTTAACAAGCTAAAAATAGAATTACCATATGATCCAGCAATCCCACTACTGGGCATATACCCTGAGAAAATCATAATTCAAAAAGACACATGCACCCCAATGTTCACTGCAGCACTATTTACAATGGCCAGGTTATGGAAGCAACCTAAGTGTTCATCGACAGACGAATGGATAAAGAAGATGTGGTACATATATACAATGGAATATTACTCAGCCATAAAAAGGAACAAAACTGGGTCATTTGTAGAGACATGGATGGACCTAGAGACTGTCATACAGAGTGAAGTAAGTCAGAAAGAGAAAAACAAATATCTATATTAATGCATTAATGCATTAATGTATGTGGAATCTAGAAAAATGGTACAGATGAACCAGTTTGCAAGGCCGAAATAGAGACACAGATGTAGAGGACAAATGGACACCAGAGGGGGGGAAAGCAGGGGTGGGGTGGTGGTGGTGTGATGAACTGGGAGATTGGGATTGACATATATACACTAATATGTATAAAATAGATAACTAATAAGAACCTGCCGTATTTAAAAAAAGTAAAAAAAAAAAAAAAGGCACCAAATCAGAAGAGTTAAGACCTAAAAAATCATTTTTACAGAGAATCCAACAGACTTTGACACTTGGAAATGTGTTTCTTTAGCAACGAAGTTTCAGTGAGGTAGGAGTACATTTCCATCTCCATAAATCCAATTAAAATGTTTAAATGAATAATATTTACATACTCTCCAAATACATTTTTATTGAGTTAGAACTTTTTTGGAATTCAACCAACCATGAAGCCCAAAGACTTAATTACATTATGGAAACTTGAAAATGTAACAGTGTCCTTAGAAAAACAAAAATTGGAAGGAAGATGAAGAGGTGTACTAATTTCCTCACATCTTAGGGCAAAACATCATCAGAATCAAGATTCTGATGCATGTACACTACTTAAGTTTATTTGTGGAGGGTGAAATGTTAATTACTAAACAAAAATTCGAACTGTTTAATTAAGTTTGCCATTGGAGAATGGGGTATTTTTTGATTTTTGTTTTTAATAAGAGAATTTTAATGAATTTCCATGGAGGCTGGAATAATATTCATATTCCGATTGGAAACAGCATGGGGTATAAATGAAATATGCATTCACGTGGGTAATCCTCATAACCTAAAAACACCTGTAATTAATTGGAAAACAGAGTGTCTCCTGCTGGGAATGGATACTAGTACAGCATCTAAGAATGCTGAGGGGAGGAGATAAATCTCTTAGCTAAGTGGCAGTGGGCAGGTTACCTAAACTTGCTATTGTATGACAGCACATAATATAATGATGACTTAGTCGCTACATTTTTCCTTTCCTTTTTTTTTTTTATTATCGTGAGAACATTTAATATGAGATCTACCCTCAACAAATTTTTAAATGCATAAAATGTCACCTCATGCATGTTAGAATGGCTTTTATGCAAGAGAGGGAGGGAGGGGAGGAGGAAAAAAGACAGGGGGGAGGAAGGGGGGAAGAAGGAAGGAAAAAAGGAAGGAAGGAGGGAAGGAAGGAAGGAAGGAAGGAAGGAAGGAAGGAAGGAAGGAAGGAAGGAAGGAAACTTGTTTGTGAGGATGTAGAGAAACTGGAACCTGTGTGCACTCTTAGTGGGAACGTAAAATGGTGCAACTACTATGGAGAACAGGATGGATATTCCTCAAAAAATTAAAACCATACGATGCAGTGACACTACCTTTCCCTCTGAGCCTCACTGAGGTATAACTGACAAATACAATTGTATATATTTAAGGTGTACAACATGATTTGATACATGTATACACTGTGCGACGACCACCATCAAGTGAATCAACACGTCCAACCACCATCACCTCCCATCCACTGACATCACCTTGATCTGTGCTAAGTCACTATCTTTTGCAGCATCTCTGTAAATGTCAACCCAGTGAAAAATAACAACAACTTCTGAATAATGTTATGAAATAACTCTGACCTCGCATTCCCCCCAAATGGGTCTCAGTGACCCCCAGGGCTCTATATACAGATGACACTGTGAGGACCACTGTTCTGCAGGAAAACCTATTTAGGAACAAAACGTGCCTTGAAATCCTACTGCAAAAATTACTACAGGAAACAGGGCACTTTGCTGATGATGGAATAGAAGAATTTTTTCGAGACAGAAAAAGTATATTTTATCTTCTGGATCTGTTGTCTCACTGAGGAACGCATCTCATTTATCCAAAAACTATGTAGTCACTGGCGAACTTGGGCTGGAGATACATCTTCTGGGGTTACTCAGCAGGGAAACAACATGCCTGAGGGAAACTGGGCGTTGCTGATAAAAAGAAGGGGCTTCTTTCCTCAAAGTGGCTCTAGTTTGTAGGAAAACCCCATGACATGTGTTTGCCGGGCAGAAACAGGTTTGTAACTCAATATAAAGTGAGATACAAGTTATGTTCTGACACGCAAGCGAAACTGTTTCTGCAGGTAAAGCCACGATCACACATAATCCCCAAAGACATTTTCATGGACCATCTGGGAATTTCTAATCACAGCCCAGATTACGTTACCCAAATTCTCTTCCTTTTGAAAACATCCAAGAAATGTCATGTTTAAACGAGGGGAGCAACATGCATCATCTCTTTCTATTTATGCAAGAGACCCGCTCCAGGGATTGCCCACAGCCCAGTGGAGGTTATTATCGGTATAGTTGCCATTGCTTTTTGGTTATTTTCATTTGGGGCTGTCCTTAGCTCATGATTCGTATCTAAGCTGAATAATAATTAGACATCTTGGAGTTTCATTTCTACCACTCCTCTTCAAGAAATGCTTCAAATTTGTTCAACATGTTTTCCAGAATCCATACTTTTTCTGTTTTCTCCTCCCCCTCTTTTCTCTTCGCTTTGACTCCCCCAGTGTGAAGTATGTATTCCAATGGCAAGCTGACCTACTGTTGCCTTTCCCGACGCCCAGACATTTTTCCATTACTGCTCAAAGCCTAGCGTTTCTAAATTAGATCTTCCATGAAAAAAAAATGTCCCTGTGGGTGTGAGCCAGAGGCAGATCTGTGTGAATGTTCCCAGCACTGATCCTAGGACACTGCAGTTATCAGAAGACATGTAGGGTTCGGGTGATGTGTCCAGAGAAGCAAGGAGAGAATTCCTTCAATATCCCACCTATATTTCTAGTCAATTTAAAGTGAATTGCAGAATTTGCAAAACAGAGTTTTAATGACCCTCCTTTACAAATGCAAATGTTTGACCTGCCTCCGGCTAAACACAAAGTCACTGACTTAAGACACAGCAAGTGTCTATGGTCATTCAGCAGTTTTCTAGACAGGAAGATCCCCTGGGGGTGGAACATCTTGTGCCAGGGCCCTCAATGAACCCCAGAACGCAGATTCTCCCAAATACCAAGGGAAATAGGGCCAGAGTCAGAACCATGACAAAATCAACCTTCAGGTGTGAGATTTGTCCTGAAGTAATTATCAGTGAACAAATGCAGAAACTGCGAATGATGGAGAACTAACAGTGAGCACATTTACATACAACATGTGCTACATGTTTTCTTAAAGGTGGAATTAATTTGCAGGCAGGCATAAACCCATCTGCATACTAATAACTAAAATGACTCTGTGCCCTTCTCTTAACGAGGAATGAACTTTCTTTGCGTAACAAACATTATAGGTCCCTCATCCACTCTTTTCCTTGGACTGAGGCAATCAGGACCCTCCATCTCGGGCATGGATTGCTTTCCCTGGATTTATGGGATCATGGTCACCCACCTCCGTCATCAGCTAGTTTTCCTAGCTTAAGGTGATCGATCACTCCAGACCCCATCTCGGTCAACTGTTTTCCCTGTACTAGAGCCATCATGGAAGACAATCTCGGTCACCGACTGGTTTCCCTGAACTGAAAAATCCCGGCTCCCATCAGCTGCCTCAGTCCTTACCTGAGATCACAGCCCCCCACTGGCCATCTCTGTCATTTGTCACTGTCATTTGTCACTTGTTCCCCTGGACTGATGGGATCTCAACCCAACATCTCTGTGTCCCACTGCTTTTCCTGGGTGTAGAAGACCACGGCTGCCCATCGGCCGGCTGGGTCACGAAGGACTCACCTTGGACATGGAAGATGGTGGCCGTCCATCTTTTAACCAAAAAAATGTGATATATTCATGGAGCAACGGACGCACATGGCTAATAGGCTTCCATGACATGGAAATAAGTGGGAACGGTGTCTGGACCAAGTATATATGGTATTTACTCAGCAGGCCAGCTTAGTATATACCCAGTGATGTCTCAAGATGGAGCTGGATTTATTTAAGGCTGGGAGCAGGGCATCATTATCAATGTCAGATCTTGAATTCTTTGACTGCGCGCTGCAGCTGTCTCCCAAAGAATTCTCCAGCTCATCTAACAAACGGCATGGCAACATATGTTTAGCCTCATGCAAATGTCAACTTTCGAACCCTTCCAAGTCACACAAGCCTTTATTCCCCAATCAGTGAAGGAACAATGAAAAATTAGGATGTCAGTAGCAGTTATGAAGGTTGGATAAAATGGAAAAAATACCCGTCAGCAGCTACACAGGCCAATGAACAGAGTGTGAGTCCTGGATGCACCAGTATTTCTTTCTTCTTTTTTTTTGCGGTACGCGGGCCTCTCACTGTTGTGGCCTCTCCCGTTCCGGAGCACGGGCTCTGGACGCGCAGGCTCAGTGGCCATGGCTCACGGGCCCAGCCGCTCCGCGGCATGTGGGATCCTCCCGGACCGGGGCGCGAACCCGTGTACCCTGCATCGGCAGGCGGACTCTCAACCACTGCGCCACCAGGGAAGCCCGTATTTATTTCTTTAATGCAAGAACTAGAAGATACACATAAAGTGAAAAGTTGGGTGCTGAAAATATTCCTTAGCCCAAATAAAGAATGTTTAGTCCAAGCTGCCTCAATTTAATTCTCATTAAATTGCAGAACAATGTAATCAAATGCTTGTAATTACGTGGAGACATCAATACACCTTCTCATCTGAAAAGATGATTGCAAAGAAGTTCCTACAACTATACCTACATTCAAAGTAATGCGGGACTTCCCTGGTGGCACAGTGGTTAAGATTCTGCGCTCCCAATGCAGGGGGCCCCAGGGTTCGATCCCTGGCCAGGGAACTAGACCCCCCATGCATGCCGCAACTAAGAGTTCGCATGCCACAACTAAGGAGCCCTCGAGCCGCCACTAAGGAGCCAAACTGCCACGACTAAGACCCAGCGCAACCAAATAAATAATAGTTTTACAAAAAGGAATCTACACAAAAAAACAACAAAAAAAGACAAAGTAATGTAGAACCAGAAATCTTTGGAGAGCAGAGAGGTTTATCTGTAATTAAAAGCATTTCATATTTTGATAAGGTTTTTATAATACCTGATACAATGGGGTAAAAATCCAGGCGTTCATTTTTGTTTCAAATTTTTGATCCACCGACGATGTTGACCTATTATTCTATGCTTCAGAATGCAATCATCCCTTTCTCTTTTTTAAAAAAAATGCACGAATTAAAAGAATCTAGGCGGCGGCAGCCGGGGCTCGGCTTGGGCTCTGCGGGCAGGCGGGTGGACAAGGTGGCGAGCGGGTGGGAGATTACCTCTACTATGAGAATTCCTCTAGCAATCGGTACCTCATCAGAAGGACAGAAGAACTCAACGAGACTGCAACTGGCAACGTGGACGCAAAAGTAGTGTGTTTTTACAGACGACGAGATATTTCCAACACGCTTATAATGCTTACAGACAAGCACGCTAAACAAACTGAGGAAGAATCTGAAACAACAATTGAGGCTGACTTGACCGATACAAGTAGAAACATCAGTTGAAACATAGGGCGCTCCTTTTGTCACGCCAACACGAATCTCTGCCTGCAACACATATCAAGTTAGGATTCCAGAACAGCATCATCATCACCACCATCATCACCATTACTGCTCCGTAGAAGACGGGCTGCAACCAGAGTTTGTCCTGAACGTTTCTTGCTTTCAGTGATGCCAAGTTGCTTCTACACTGTCCCCTGCCCTCCAAAATGAGGAGCTTTCTTAGTTGAAAAAGTAGCTATAGCAGCTGTTAAAAATCTTGGGTTTTATGTATAATTTCATAGGTTCTTCATAAGTATAACTGTTAGGTTCTTCAAGTCTAGAAGCTCCTTAGAAGGTCCTTTTTTTCCTTCTTCCTGACTGCTGCGGGACACAGGACTCAATAGCCCGTTAGACTTTGAAGCTTGCATAGTTTCCACTTAATTTTAGTTTTGTTAAGGAGATAAAAGGGATCAACAGATAGTAGAATAATCTCCTCTCAATTACTCCTGACCTTAAATGAAGTTTTAGATTGTGTGCCTTTTCTCTTTTCGTGAAAATTAAAGATTGATATATGACATCACAGGTTGCTTAGGACGCTGAGGGAGAGTGACTTAGAGTCAACATCAAGCTTTTGCATGGAGGGCTAAGCAGAGGACAGGAAATCTGTTCTGTATACATATTATCTGTCACCAAACAAAAGGAATTTATAAGCCATGTACAGCAACCATGAGAAAGGGAGAAGTCGAAACGTTTCCAGCCAATAAGAGGTATTTGGGGGATGGAATACTGAAGTTCTTGTGTTAACACCCAGTGTTGATGAGGGTTGGGAAATAGATAATTCTTCTATATTCGAATGTTAATATAATCAGAGAAGTCAAACTTTAATGTGTGAATATCCTTTGACCCAGCTATTCCACTTTTTTGATTTTATCTAACAGAGGTTCTCATGCAAGTGTGTAGAAATATATATACTGATAGGTTTATTGCAGAATTGTTTGTATTTTTTTTTGCAAATAAATGAGGTCATTTCCATTCGTAAGTATGAGTCAGCATGACAAATATAAGTAGGAATTTGATATGTGACAGATTTCAGGATTGCTCTCCTACCAGAAAATGCAAGCAACTTTCACAGTTATGCTGTTCTATATTTCTACTTTGTCTGAAATGAAAACGCATTAGATATACAATGGAAAAAGTATTACTTAAAAGTTTGTACATTTGGACATTGGAGAGGGAACACGCTATTTTGCGTCCATTTTAATCCCCTGCCTTGCCTGACAACCTGGCTGGTTTTGATGAAGACGGAATAGACGGGAATCTACTAAAAACTAAACTCTTTATTCTCCCGTCCCCAGGAGTAGTAAAGTACAATAGAAACATTAGCTACTGATACCACTGGATAGAAGATCTGTTTGTAATTTACCGGTACATTTTCCAAATGTTTTTGTTGCAAAATGCTCTTTCCTTCAAGAATTATTCTGTCAGTTTATATTCCCACCACAGTATAGTATGAATACGCCCATTTTGCTGTTTCCTCCACATCACTGCATACTAAAATTTTAAAGTTAAAAAAAAAAAAAAGAATCTAAAAAAGAGTGGATACATGTATAATACACAACTGAATCACTTTGCTGTACACCGCAAAGTAATACAACATTGTAAATCAACTACACACCAGTAAAACCTTGTTTTAAAAATGCATGAATTACCAGGCATCGTGCTAAATTTGGAGGCTATAAAATGAAGATGACACAGCTCCTCTATGACAAAGGTGATCCCAAATACTGAGGAGACACAATCATTATTATTATTACTATTATTATTATTTTCCTGGTTACCTGTTTCTGGTATTACTGCTCAGTAGAGCCAGGGAAGCCGTATCAAACTTTCTTTTGTCGTGTCAAATGTATATTTAGTTCCAATATAGTTTTATAAGGCATCTCACAAAGGAAGCAGCTGCTTTTAAAAGTAGGACACAGTAATTGTGGGAACGTGGAGATCAAAACATCCACCTGCTTTGTCTGATCCTGGAGCCAGGGAGGCTTCCGTTTGATAACCCAAAAAGACAGTCGATGCCCCCCTAGAAGCACGGAGCAGAGGTGCACCAACCCTTATTTTCAAAAGTGATGGATTATTGAAACAGTGTTTTAGATTTGGATATTCCAACTGTTTGAAATTTGAACACTGAAACTGAAATTTAAACACTTGAGCGTGATCTAACAGATGGACCTGCTAAGAACAAACACTATTTTAAAATTCCTACTTGTGGAATTATTTTCCAGAAGCCAGCAACCCAAAAGGGCGGGTAAAGACCTTTGCAGAATCTCTGGGCACAGACCCGAAATTGGATGGAGGGATCCTGTCTCCCTGCACAGGGCACTGCACATAGTAGATGCTCAATGAATGACTCTTTCATATACAGAACACCCTAGACACTGGATGTCCTTGACTTTGAGCCCCATGCTCTTTACCATAATCAGTATAACGGTCACCAATGATCTAGGGCTATTTTCATCCTTTCTCCAGGGAAAGAATGCTCCTGACTCTGAAACGTTTATATGCTGATTTTCAAAAATTAAGCTCCACGCCATTGAAGATAAAGGAGAGGCACGGTGAACAATTAGTTATAATTTGCATTCTGTATGGGAATCTTCTCGTTCGTCGATCTTGTCATTTTTAATTTATATATTACAGGGATAATGAGACCAAGTAAATCAAGGAGTGTGGAGAAGTGTGTAATTCCTAGTCTATATAAACGGACACGATGCATGGTTCAAAACTAGAACAGAATGGATAATAAGCCATCAGATTGTATTAGTGGGTCAGTGGTAAACCTGGTACTGGGTGGTAAAGACACAGAAGATGTACAAATATGACCTCATGTAAAAAGCATCATCTCAAAATTCATACGTTTTAGAGACATCCCAATCTGAAGTTTAAAAAAATATGTTACTTGTTCTTGTTCTTCTTTTTTTTTCCCAATCTGAAGTTTTATCTTCCATTATTACCAATGGGCTCCTTTGAAGGCTTGATTAATACCCCCTGATAGGATGTATTTAACCTCATGTAAAAGGCAAATATGTAAAGGGGATATAAAAGATCCTAAGGAGTTGCCATTAAATAAACACACTTGAAAGGTGTGTGCTTTAGTGATTTTGATCAAATAAATCCCCTTTTTAAACATTAAAAGTGGGAAAATGTGTAAGATGTTTAAGACATAACTGGTATAGAAAGGAAAAGAGCTGGGAAGTATAAATAAGTGGCATTTTCATCATATAACAAGTATGACTTGTGATATTTCTTTGAACTATGTTTGATGTTTGGATCTGTTGGGCACCTATGACTTCCAAACCCAGGAGCTGTTTGTTACCCACTATTAAAAATGCACATGTAACACCTCAGTACATTTTAGGGATGTACTCATCACAGCTACTAATACTGAAAGTATTTTACTCTATTAAGTTTTGTTGGTTTCTGTTGGGTCGTCATCCAAATGAATGCAGCATGACACATTCAATCTCGATGTTTTTATCTACCTGCGAACTCTGTACTCTCAAAACCTGAATTCATAAAAGTGTATAAAGATCCTATTTCTCACTGAATACGTGTGTGTTCAGCTCCCCAGCTGGTACATCACTTCAGTCTCCTTACATTCCCAGGCTAGCAGATTTCATTTACCAGCCTCCAGAAGCGAAAATCAGAATTCACTGGTTGAATCCGTCCTCCCTCTATCCCCAGGGAAGACACCCGACACCAAAGCTCTCACCCTCAAGTCTTCAGTCTTCCTGGCTCTTTTCTAGGCCTATGAGAATTTAATTCTCCCTCCTCATTTGTTTAATTAAATATAGTTTGTACCTCCTGTGATCTTCTAGAGATCCAGGGGTGCTACTCCTGAGTTTATTTAACTTATACGACATGGAGTAAACACACACGTTCCGTTTCATCTTACAAATCGAGGCGACACTGGGTAAGGGATAATGCCTTACTAATTGTTTTTTAAAGGCATAGCAGTAACAGACATAGATGAAAACAAGAGCTTATTGGGTAAAGGGAGAAAAGCAAAGCATAATCGAAGGCAAGAGACAGCATGACCGACCGTAGTTTATCAGACATTCTACTAAGAAAAAACAGAAAACTACTTGTGTGAAAAAAGGTGCTCGGTGCTCCCCAAAATATAAGCAAAGGATTTAAACTTGTAACAGTAATATAATGGATTCCCATCAGGAATTAAAGGCTAATCACTGAAAAACATATATATATATATATATATATATATATATATATATATATATATATATATATGCGTGCGTATATACATGTCTATATACATATATGTATATGTGTATAGGCACAGATATACACATACATGTATATACATGTGAATATATATGTGTGTCTATAATCGACATGTATCAAATCAATAATTGTATCTATCCATAGATAGATGATACGGAGGATGAGCTATAGATGTAGATGTACATATAGATATTGATATACATATATAATTAATGATTAAACCTTGATGGAAAGTTATCAAAAATTCATCAAAGGCGGAACCAGTAGCCAAAGGGAATACAAAGTTTTAAGGAACCGTCGTTCTGAAAATGTCAATGTTTGCCCAGCTTCCACGTATTTATATAAATGAACATCTTAAATACACTGGCATTTTCCACATCTGCGGCTCACTGAAAATTCTTCCACCTTTTACCCTCCCAAGTCCCTCCCCTGATAACATCTGGTGCTTCGATTTCTCCTCCCGAGAGCCTCGCCATGATTAAAGAGCTGGCATCGCTTCAAAGGTGCCCCTGTACTCTGCAGGGTGCCACGGCGGTGGGTGTGATGACCCGAATGCAAGTGCAAAGAGATAATACATCATAAGAACAGAGTGGGCGGGGCTTGGCGCTGATCCAGCGTCCACAGGGAACCAGCTGCTGACCCACGAAAAAGAGACAGCAAGCCAGATAAAGTCACAGAAAGAGCCCAGCTAATGAGACAGCTCGGGGCAGTTCCGGGAAAGGTTCAGAAAGTTAATAGGGCTGCTGTGAAGTGTCTTGTTATTTCATGTAAACCCCACCGGGGCTCTCTCCGAATACCTGCCGGATGGAGCTGGAGCTTTTGCAGGGGCAAGTGTGAAACACCTTTACGCATCAAGAGAAAATCTCCGACACAGGCATAAAGTGGGGCACTGAAGAAGCTCTGCGTTGTGGGAGGTGTGAAAATAGACAATTCAATTCTAGGCGGCCTCGGTGCACGCGGAATGTCAGGCAGGGCGAACGCTCGCTGTGTCCTCATCGAGGGCCTCTCTGCAAGTAAGATTACGTTATTCATTTACACTGAATAGCATGGCAGCGCTTTTCTATCATGCCTCAAAGTGATGGGGACGCACAAGTTCTACCTGAGTGCCCGTACGATGATACTGGTAATCAGCGACACGTGCACCGTCATTAACCATCATCAGAGCACTTTCATATTTACATAATTTGATGTTGATATCCACTTTCACAGGTAGGGTAGTGGGGTGGATACCAATTCCATTTTAGAATCCGTGTTCAGATAGTCAAGTTCCCAGGCAGCAACGAAGTGGTGTTTTCAGGACTAAAGCACAGATCACTTTTGTGGTTATAGAGCTAGGATTCACATTTCCAAGACAGAAATGGACGCAGAAAAAGCTTCAGTGGGGCTTCCCCGGTGGCGCAGTGGTTGAGAATCCGCCTGCCAATGGAGGGGACACGGGTTCGAGCCCTGGTCCGGGAAGATCCCACATGCCGCGGAGCAACGAAGCCCGTGCGCCACAACTACTGAGCCTGCGCTCTAGAGCCTGCAAGCCACAACTACTGAGCCCACGTGCCACAACTACTGAAGCCCGCGTGCCTAGAGCCCGTGCTCCGCAAGAGAGCCACCGCAATG
Source organism: Delphinus delphis (assembly GCF_949987515.2). Classification (NCBI taxonomy): domain Eukaryota; kingdom Metazoa; phylum Chordata; class Mammalia; order Artiodactyla; family Delphinidae; genus Delphinus; species Delphinus delphis. The sequence continues at coordinate 124,012,820 of NC_082704.1, forward strand.
AGAAGCCCGCGCACTGCAACCAAGGGTAGCCCCCGCTCGCCGCAACTAGAGAAAGCCCGCGCGCAGCAACGAAGACCCAGCACAGCCAAAAATAAGTAAATAAATAAATTTTAGAGCAAAGAAAAAAAAAGCTTCAGTGTACCCCATCTTTGCTGGAGTTCGAAGAGTCGTGTCCTAAAGGCTTCCAGTGCTGAACTTAAAGCCACAAAGCTAGTTACAGACACTGAGAAATAAAACTTACATTTTAAGGCAAGACAAGAAAAATTTAAACACAAATTTTCCGGGCCCTTGGGCCTCCTCTCTCTCTGCACTGTGCATCGTGTATCCGCATTAGGCAAGAACCAGACCTCCCCCATCAGCAGGAACATCTGCTCAACCGTGAAGAGAGCATTCTCCCAGCGTCAACAAGACGACTCCTGAAAAGATGACGTTCCTTACTGATGTGAGGGGCCACGATGACGCGTAGATCTGGGTTGTGTAAATTGTCACTAACACGTCATTTGTGGTACAGCCCTGTGCCTCAAAACACTTATATAACTGGGCCTTGACTTCTAATGGATGGAACAGTTCTCAGAGCCTTCTGAGATGCTCTTTCTGGGTTATAATCCTTAAATTTGGCTCGAACAAAATTTTCCACTTCTTCCTTAGATCAACAGATTAGTTTTTCATCAACAACACCAGGACTTTTAGGACAGCCCTTTTGTTATTTGGGAGAATCATGGTGGGATGGAAAAGACTCTGAAATGATACCTTGATCAAGTCACACAATCGGAATGCAGCCCTTCACCAATTCCCCCTCTGCGCGAGATCCCCAAGGAAAGCGGTAACACCGCGTGATGACCTAAGGAACAAAGTGAATCAAAGTGATTACTGAAACGGGGCAGGACCCTGTGGTCCTTGCCCCCCATGTCCTCCTCCTGCCTTTTTTCTGTGGAAAAACTTTAGCCAAAGAATAAGTTTACTCAGAGAAGTGAGAAAATGCAGAAACAAAGGAAAACAGTCCAACAAGAATAAATAATAACAGTTCAGTCATTAAGCAAAGTCAAGGACCTCTAGTTCCTCCTCAAGGGCTATAGATCATATTCTGAGCCACAGCCTGTGAGCTGTCTTGTAGATACTGAAACCACACCAGGTGGAAGTCGTGAACTACATGACAACCAGACTGTAGCCACGACATAAGCTGCCACAATTCTGAGAACTGGCCTCAAGAAAATGCGAACAGGGCTTCCCTGGTGGCGCAGTGGTTGAGAGTCTGCCTGCCGATGCAGGGGACACGGGTTCGTGCCCCAGTCTGGGAGGATCCCACATGCCGCGGAGCGGCTAGGCCCGTGAGCCATGGCCGCTGAGCCTGCGCGTCCGGAGCCTGTGCTCCGCAACGGGAGAGGCCACAGCAGTGAGGGGCCCGCGTACCGCAAAAAACAAACAAACAAACAAACAAACAGAAAATGCGAACAAACCGACCCTGGAACTGAAGACTAACTGTACTTAAAACGATCAAGATGATGCTGGTCACAGCTGGGTGCTTTGTGACCACCTGGAGGGGTGGGATAGGGAGGGTGGGAGGGAGGGAGACGCAAGAGGGAAGAGATATGGGGACATATGTATACGTATAGCTGATTCACTTTGTTATAAAGCAGAAACTAACGCACCATTGTAAAGCAATTATTCTCCAATAAAGATGTGAAAAAAAAAAAAGATGACACAGATCCGACCACCGCAGGACCAACTTCAAAATGACCGTCAGAGCTGACTCTGCTGTTTCTGCCTGGGGCCCCCTCCCTCTGTCTATAAAAGCTCTTGTCCCCTGATTTTCAGGGCGGGGGGAGTCGGCCCTTGGACAGGTGTCCGCAGCTTCCCACCCCTGCGGGTTGCCGGCGTCTGAAATAAAGCAAACTTTCCTTTCCACCAACCTTGCCTCTTTATTGGCTTTTGAGGGGTGAGCAGCCGGACCCCACTTTCAGTAACCTTATCGCCTGCGGGTTTGATTCCAGTCCTAACAAAGACGAGAACCACCACGTGGGAGACTTCATGTTTCAATGCCAGACAGATTGAACGAATGTCAACCCGCAACAAGCAAAGAGCCTGCTCCTTTGGTGTCGCTGCTCAAAAAACCCACAAAACCTACGTTTAGCTCTCACTACCTTTTTTGCGTAAAGGAACGTCCAACACCACCAGTGATAACAGACCCAAGGAACCCAGTACAGACCTGGACACACCGATGCCTTTTCAGAAAACCTCACGCAATGGGGCCCCAGCGTGCCCAGAAATCCACTCAACCACTGTTGGGTTGGAGAAGATGAAGAAACTTTGAACACACTGGAACACACACCTTGAACACACACCAAGGACCCAGATAACAGGTCCTTTCTGTGCAGAGATGCAAAGAGGTACAAAGAGACCTGGGTCAATTGTCACCACATCTGAAAGGGATGTTCTTGACAAGCTGATGCAGCCTAGGTGGCATACAAATTCAGGTCACCAGGGAGTATCCCGAAGAGGGTTAATCCATCTTTCTCAGCTGTTTCTACTTCTCAGTATTAGTTTCCCTTCCCTCCTACTGGTTTATCCTGGGATGAACCTTTTTCCTGAACGCACCTGCATATGAATTCTCACTTCTCACTGAAACCTAAAGGGTTGGCTGCTACAAAACTACAGCACACATTGTGCCTACTGAGAGGAGATGCATACCCCCAATACACCTCTTAGATGCCCACTTCTGGTTTGGGATGTATGACTCCCATGACAATACCAAGAAAAACCCAGAATAAGGGGAGATTCCACAGATTTATGGGGCTATGGAAGGGAAATGGACACGATGAAGGTTTTAATAAATGATGTACAGAGGGGGAAGTCCTTCATAGCTGAGGAGTGACTTTCAAGAGCTTGCAGGAGAAAAAGAAAAAAAAGGAACATGGAATTCTATATGCAGTGAATATAGCCATTCAAACACGAAGGTGGTATTTTCTGAGGAGCTAACGCTTGGAGACTCTCACTGTGACTTGAGGGACCCTGGTCTCTGATCTGGAAATCACTGAATGATGAGTTGCTGCAGTTTTGGTCAGACGGAACGCGTGACTTTGCGAAGGGATTAGGAATTAACCCAATTATTGAAAAGCATCCTCCACATGGGCTAGTGCCTGCTGATTGCCTCGTATAATCTAAGTTTAAAACAAGGTAACTCAGCCACGTCTGAACGGCAACACTGCGCTTTACTTCATAGGGACGTTCCAAAAAGAAATGATGGATGTGCTGTTGGAAAAGGCAAACGCCCTGTGTTAACACAAACTTCCAATCCTAAATTCGGTAGCCCTGTCAACATACATCATTTTGCGCAAAAATAAGGGAAGAAAATGCAAATTTCAGGCTGTGTCGTTTTTAAATAACGTCTTCGCGTGCATTTTATAAACACCATCAAGTTACTAATGTTTCTTGCGTTTTATGTATATGACACTTTACATACATAACGTATTTCATAGATGCCGCGGCCATTATTCGTGTTTCTAGCATGACGTGCATCTTTCAAAATATCTAATGTGCTCTAACCTTGCACACAGTGAGACCCTGCACACAATGCTGCCTGTTTTGATTACTGTTCAGGGGGTTTAATACATGTGTGGTTTCTGGGAGTCGAGTATCCTTTTTAGGTATATCTGACAGAATAGCTAAGTTAGAGCTCGTACCTGGTGTTCCATGACACGGTATTTTATTTTATTTTATTTTTATTTTTTTGCGGTACGCGGGCCTCTCACTGCTGTGGCCTCTCTCGCTGTGGAGCACAGGCTCCGGACGTGCAGGCTCAGCGGCCATGGCCCACGGGCCCAGTCGCTCCGCAGCATGTGGGATCCTCCCGGACCGGGGCGCGAACCCGTGTCCCCCGCATCGGCAGGCGGACTCTCAACCACTGCGCCACCAGGGAAGCCCGACACTGTATTTTATAAGGGAATGTTATACATGGGAGTTAGCTACCACATTTTCTGCTACAGGTTCTATACTCACCAACCGGTTTTCCCGGTGAGGCTACAGTGGCAAGGACAGTCAAGGTCAACTGGAATAAGTTGTCCAAAGCCACATACCCTCATTTTCATCATGCATTTCATACTGTACGGCTGCTACTTCTCTTCCTGGATCTCAGTTCAGAGAGGACAAATGATGACCTGTCCAGCGGGGGTGTGAAATGAATACACACTTCTATTTACATATGTAAATCCAGTTGATATTTTAAAAAATAAGGATGGAAAAATAAATGTCTGTTTCTCTTGGTCCAGGTGATTTTTTCCATTTGTTTTTTTTTTTTAATTGAAGCAGAGTTGATTGTATTAGTTTCAAGTGTAGAGCAAAGTGACTCAGTTACATATATATTACTTCTTCAGATTCTTTTCCCTTATAGGTTATTACAACATATTGAATATAGTTCCCTGTGCTATACAATAGGTCCTCGCTGATTATCTGTTTTACGTATAGTAGTTTTTCTATGTTAATCCCATACTCCTAATTTATCCCTCCCCTCTCTTTCCCCTTTGGTAACCATAAGTTGGTTTTTTACGTCTGTGAGTCTGTTTCTGTTTCGTATACACATTCATCTGTATTATTTTTCAGATGACACATATAAGTGACATCATATAATGTTTGTGTTTCTCTGACTTAATTCACTCAGTATGATAATCTCTAGGTCCATCCATGTTGCTGAACATGGCATTATGTCATCCTTTTTAATGGCTGAGTAATATTCCATTGTATATATGTGCCACATCTTCTTTATCCATTCATCTGCAGATGGACATTTAGGTGCCTTCCATGTCTTGGCTATTGTAAACAGTGCTGCTATGAACGTAGGGGTGTGTGTATCATTTTGAATTAGAGTTTGCATTTTGTATACCCAGGGGTGGGACTGCTGCATTGTACGGTACTTCTATTTTTAGTTTTCTCATAAACCTCCATACTGTTTTCTGTAGTGGCTCTACCAGTTTATATTCCCCCAGGTGATATTTTAAAAATAAGAATGTAAAAAGCAATCTCTGTTTCTCCTGGATTTCCAGGAACATGTTTCTATTCAATCTTCAGTTTTCTAGAGTAAAATGTGGAAATGGTCCTTCACTCACATGTGCAGTAATAAAAGCTGAAATCCTGTGGCCACATCCCTTTCCTTTTTCTTAGAAAAAGTGCCTGTGATTTGCATGGGAACACCTTATTCCACAGGTCACACTGTATTTAGTTTCTTAGGTCTCCAAATATTTAAACAGCAAACTCTCCCTGTTCATTAGGAGATGAGAACATAAGACACTTGTTACTTATCTAAAAGCTGCACCGGGACTTCCCTGGTGGTGCAGTGGTTAAGAATCCGCCTGGCAATGCAGGGGACATGGGTTCGAGCCCTGGTCCGGGAAGATCCCACATGCCGCAGAGCAACTAAGACCGTGTACAACAACTACTGAGCCTGCGCTTAGAGCCCGCGAGCCACAACTACTGAAGCCCATGCGCCTAGAGCCCGTGCTCCGCAACAAGAGAAGCCACCGCAATGAGAAGCCTGTGCACCGCAATGAAGAGCAGCCCCCGCTCGCTGCAACTAGAGAAAGCCCACCTGCAGCAACGAAGACCAAACACAGCCAAAAATAAATAAAATACATTTTTAAAAAAATTTAAAAAGCTGGACCTTGTGTGTAGACAGATTGCATCCAAATATTAACTGCAGCATTAAGGGTCACATGACTGTTCCTGGCATCTCTTTATGCATCATTTGGAATGTGGAGACTAACATCCAGGTGTACTCTGTGCTCTCTTTCCTTTTCTGGCCAGTAAAACAAAATCAGATTCACGTTGGAAATTTTTCCCTAGATACTTCTGGAAATAAACTGGATAGTGGAGGACGCATAAAATATGGCTCAGTGACCTAAGTACAATCATGTCTTTTTTTTTTTTTCTTTTCATATCTCAGAATCAAGTTAATTGGATTGTACAGGGCAGGTTGGGGTCATTGCTTCAGGGAAATGGATTTTTAGTTCCCAGAGGCTCTTTAAACAACTTCATTTGAGTTTATGATTTCCTTCCATCCACATTTGCTGACTCTTTTTTTTTTTTTTAATCAGGCACGAGTCCATAACGCAGAGACAGTGTTACAGAGAGAAATGGAGTTCTCCATGCACAACCTCCACGTGAGGCGCAGTGGTCCACACTATGAGCAGCAGATCCCAGGCATATATCAAGGCATCGCAAGGATTCTGGCGTTCCTAGAGATGTTTTGTTTAATGTGATTCCAGTGAACAATGAGGAAGGAAGAAATGAAAGAGGGGAGGAAAGAAGGTTGATTAGTAGATGCCTTATGGATTTCCTTCTTTTTTAAAGCAGAAGAATATTCCAGTGTATTCCATCATGTGTGTGTATGATGTGTGTATGTACGTATGTATATATGTGTGTGTGTGTGTGTATATATATCACATTTATTTATCCATTTATCCATCAGTGGATACTTGGGTTGTTTCCATGTCTTGCCTATTGTGAATAATCTTGCAATGAATCTGGGGATGCAGAACAAGATGCTGATTTCCATGTTTGAGGTCACATACCCCAAAATGGGATTGCTGGACCATACAGCAGTTCCATTTTTAGTTTTTTAAGGAGACTCCATACTGTTTTCCATAACGGTTGTACCAATTTACATTCCCACCAACAGTGTAGGAGCGTTCCCTTTTCTCCACAGCCTTACCAACATTTGTTATTTCTGTTCTCTTTGAGGATGGCCATTCTGACAACTGTGAGGTGATATCTCATTGCGGGTTTGATTGGCGTTTCCCTGACGATTAGCGACTTTGATCACCTTTTCATGTACCTATTGGCTATTGGTATATATTCTCTGGAGAAATGTCTATTCAGGTCATCTGCCCACTTTTAAATCAGGTTATTTGTTTTTATGCTATTGAACTGTATAAGTTTCTCATACATTTTGGATAGTAACACCTTATCCTGCAGACAAAGTTTTCATTATGCAAGAAGGTTAAGTTCTGTATAACGTGGTACCTATACTTAACAATATGCAATCGCACACTTTAAAATGTTAGGAGAAGTCTCGTGTTAAATGTTCTTGACACACACAAGAAAAAGAAAACGAGATTTCTGGAAGTGATGTATAGGTTTAGTACTTCGACTGTGGTGATGGTTTCGTGGCTGTATATATATGACCAAACTCATCTAGATGTATACAAATTAAATGTGTACAAATTTTGTGCATGTCAATGATACCTCAATAAAGCTGAAAAAAACAAGAAAATTCAGTACCAAAAAAACACCAAAAAACCCCAAACAAAAATAAATATGCCTTACAGGGTTCACCACTCAATGGGCAACCGGTGCTGGATTCCCCAAGACCTTTTGGGCCAGAATTCTCTACTGTTTGGGCAAATGGGGGAATCATGTATCCATTTATTCATTGGACTCTGCCTCTCCTTCATCAGGCATGGTCTCTGGGAGGCATCTCTCTTTCGAAAAAAAGAAACCGTACAAGGAAGCAAGAAATATAACGTCAAGTATCGCAAGGACATTCGCGCAGAAAGCTGGTGACGACCTACATGGATGAGTCATCACCAAACCAGCTGTAGAAAAAGAAGTAGAAAAAAGTATAGGAAGAGACCCCATAAAGTATCTATGTTTGCACTGACCCTCTCACTTCCTCTTCCTTAATTCACTTACGTCCAGCAAATATTTACGGAATGCCTGCTATGGGGAAAGGTCCATCTCTTAATTTAAAAAAAAAAAAAAAACTCAAGCAACTTTATCAACCTAATAAAAACCACAGGAGCAAGGCAAGAAACATGAAGTTTTGCTCTTAATCTTTGCAAGTTTATTTGAGCCCCTGGAACATCATGTAGCTCATAAATGAACGCCCATCTACAGAGAATGAGTAAAACCTGAATTCTGCCATTAAGGGTGTCTGAATGGGTGCAGTCGACAGGCAGGCATGCACTGACACTGTAAGCAAAGCTGAAGTAAGAGCCACACTAGACTTGTAGATACATGTCTAGGAAAACCACAGAAGGGAGTGTGGGATTCCTTCTAACAGGGAATGACCTCTTCTTGGGGTAGAGGTTGCCCATTGGGGGTCTTAAAAAGCTCTTGGCGCAGATGAGAAGACAGAGGCTGCCACTCTGCACCCACCGAATAATAACCCAGGTACGGTTTCTACCTTCCTGCTGTTCACCAAACATTATCTACACAACACAAGTAAGTAATTTCAGATTCCCAGTCTCTGACACAGAAGAGGAGAGAACAGCTGCAATTTCTTTGCCCAAGGAAACAAAATAACATCTCAAAAAGTATCGGTGGGAATGTAAATTGCTACAGCCACTATGGAGAACAGTATGGAGGGTCCTTAAAAACTAAAAGTACAGCTGCCGTATGATCCAGCAATCCCACTCCTGGGCATATATCGGGAGAAAACTCTGATTCAAAAAGATACATGCACCCCAGTATTCACAGCAGCATTATTTCCAATAGCCAAGACACGGAAGGACCCTAAGTGTCCATCAACAGAGGAATGGATAAAGAAGATGTGGTACATGTATACAATGGAATATTACTCAGCCATGAAAAGGATGAAATAATGCCATTTGCAGCAACCTGGGTGGACCTAGAGATGATCATACTAAGTGAAGTAAGTCAGACAAAGACCAATATCATATGATATCACTCATAGGTGGAATCTAATTTTTAAAAAAGACACAAATGAACTTATTTACAAAACAAAAACGGACTCAGAGACATAGAAAACAAACTATGATTACCAAAGGGGAAAGGGAGGGGGATGGATAAATTCGGGGTTTGGGATTAACATAGTCACACTACTATATACAAAATACATAACTAATAAGGACCTACTTTAGAGCACAGAGAACTCTGCTTAATATTCTGTAATAACCTATATGAGAAGAGAATCTGAAAAAGAATAGATACATGGATATGTAGCGCTGAATCACTTTGCTGCACACCTGAAACGAACGCAACATTGTAAACCAACTCTACTTCAATAACAGTTTTTTAAGAGTACTGGAAGTCAACACAGAACTAAGGTATGCTTTTAGGAGAAGGCAGCAGGAAGGAGGTTTGGGGAAAACAAAAGTCATCAGGAGGAAACTGGTCGTGAAACTGGAATTCAGGAGAATCCAGAACTCCATACAGGATTCTACTATACAGCTCACCACTTTAAAAAGGCGCTGAGAGAGGTAGGTAGGGGCTGGCTTTGGCTCCAATAACAGATGAAGCACCACACGGGTGTAAATAAGAGAATGTCTCCTTCACCCCAGGGATTCGTCCTAGTATAAGCAGTCCAGATTGATGATGGTGCCAAGGTGGGAAGGATCTGGGCTACTTTGCCCTTGTTGTGTTTCTATTCCTAGACGTTATGCATGTCTGCAGATCCAAAGGGGTGTTACCGTGATATCCACTGTCCACCCAGGTTGCATCTCCCTTGTTGTAAGCCATCTAGTTTGTGGTCCGTCTTGTTGTTCTCATTGCTGCTGCACAGCATGCGGGATCTCAGTTTCCCAACCGGGGATTGAACCTGCGACCCCTGCAGTGGAAGCGTGGAGTCTTAACCACCGGACCGCCAAGGAAGTCCCTGTGGTCATTTCTTACAGCAGGTCCAGAAAATGATATGCAGTGGTTCAACAATCCAGGACATACCCCTTTTTCTCCTCCACCACTCTTAGCAAATACCATTTTGTCCCCATAGTCTCATAGTACTTCCAGACAAAGCACCCACATTCCAGGCAGGAAGAAGAAGGGAGAGGCCAGTGGCAAAGAGTGTGTGCAAACTGAGATGGTCCTTTTGCACAAGCCAGATACGTGCTTTAAAAGAATGCTTTTAAATGATTTAAAAGTGGACACACCGTACTGGAAAAGAATATTAAAAAAAAAAAAGCATGTATATATCTGTACAACTGAATCACTCTGCCGTACGGCAGAAATTAACACAACATGGCAAATCAACTCTACGTCAACTAAAAAAAATACTAAAATAAAAATGTTGACAACTGCGTGAACCACTTGTCCGCTTTTATTTCATTGGCCAGACTATGCCCCATGGCTTCTCCTCATTGAAAGGGAAGCTGGGAGATGCAGGGTTTGGTGTCTCTCTGTACGTCTTTGGCGCAGTACAAACAGAATTTCAGTTCCGTGGGTGAGGATGGACGGGCAAAGGCACGCGGATAAGGCAGGCGGTATCACATGATAATGCATTCAAATCCAGATGTCCTCGTCAATGCTAGCAATGCATGGTTAGGTTTCTCGGGTTTTTATATTTAAAAAAGAAAGAAAGATCTACATGGGGCTTCACCGTCCACTGGATTATGCTACAGTACCCCCAGCCCACCGGACCGAAAGAATGTCGTTTCTGGAATATGAATACAAATAACTACCGATAACAATGGATCTGTTGGGATAGAATTTTTGTGCCCTGAAATATAAACATGTATAATAAAATATATATATTTAAGTGTTTGTGTATATACATAGACATAAAATACACGTACGTGTACGAGAATTCTATCCCAACAGATCTGAATGTGTACCTATATCTAAACGTATACATATACATCAAATATATAATACGTATACTTCAGTATACAAGAATTCTATCCTAACAGATCCATGATTACATTTCAGTTATTTTAAGTAAACGTTTACCTTTCCCAAGAGTTCCTTCTGTGTCCTGGGTGAAAATGGACAAAGGAGAGGCAGAAAGACAGCGAAACTCTATATACCTTGAGGTGCACCCTGGTGATTCTAGGTTGATGTGATTATAAATAAATTGTGTTTTTTATAGAATCTTGGTTTTCTCTGCACTTGTTTCCTCAAGAAGTCGATTTCTTTTGAAATAGGAAGGTTATTCATTAAAAAATGACAAGTATATAAATGCCAGTATTTCAGATGGAAAAAAAAAGACTATGCATTCCTAAACGCATCTTTATCTAGCCCTCATTAGGTACCCCGAACCTCTTGGGGATGAATGATCTTGGCTCTCTTGTTTTCCCACTTAGGAAGAGAGAAACTGTATTTTCTGAAAGCCCGTGGAACGCAGGGAACATGCCAAAACGATGTATCTGCTGCCTCCATGACATTCTTAGCAAGAGACACTGGCCCTGACAAGTCTTCACAAGTTGGAGGGTAGAATAATACAAGTTGAGAGCCTTTATACATCAATGTAATGTGAGACTCAAGAATAACAAACACGGACCTTTCCGGAGGGCCAGTGGTTGAGGCTGTGCACTTCCAATGCAGGGGGCATGGGTTCAATCCCTGGTCCGGGAGCTAAGATGCCACAAGCTGCGTGGTGCAGCTAGAAATAAATAAATAGAAATTTTTTAAAAAAGGAAAAAAAGAATTGGCATGCTTGCTACTTTGAGCCTATCGATCCAAGAAAAGTTTTGAGAACTCACGGAGATGGCTTCCTTACTCGAGTGTACTTCTCATAAGCGGAGTGGGAAGCATGTAAAAGACACGAGCTCAGAACTCCAGGGCCTTAGAAGGCCTTGTTTTCCCAAGAAGTTCATTGAGACTCTTGTTAGATGCAAGAGGTGTGAGGCGTTCCTTAAGGAGTGCAGTGGAGGGACGGTTTGAAAATACAAATAACCTCGAATCCGTTTCTGATTTAAGACCTTTGTTGAGTGTATGTTCAATGAATCTACACCAGGGCTTTCCTCACAGGTGATGCAGAGACGTGGCCCCCGAGTATCTCAGTGTCCCGGACCTTGCTGATACCCTATACATCCTCCTCCTCCCTTTCTCCTTGAAAACACAACCCCAATTTCATACATGGATAAATGCTTCATGGAACTGGAACCCACCCCCATCCCCAAGGGGGAATAAAAGGGCAAGAGGGTAGATTCAGTTCCATCTAAGCCAATCAGCCTGCTACACCCATAGTTTGGTTTTGGAACTGAATGGAGAGTAACAAGACCCAAATTCTAACCAAAAAGACAGGAAGGAAGGCTGCTGGGATGATTCTATGACAGATTTCCACAATCCTAAGAAGACCCTAAGGATTGTAACAGAGAAAGTTTGTACCATGTCCAGTTGTGCCCGCCATCTTGGCAAGAGCCAGATGTGGAAACCAACACCTAGGACGGCAGGGGGGAAGCATGGAAGGTATTGCCAACATCAAAGACATCCTTCAGCCTGGGCTACTTCCGGTTATGTGGGATCACTCAGGTTTTAAATTGCTGATGACAGTGGATCTGGGGTTTCTGAGCAGTGCAGCTGAAAGAGACCCAAGACTTTCTTATGGTCGACAGTTCCTAATTTTAGTCCTTGTCCAACGCGGCGGGCCAAGAAGAGTGAACGCAAGATGGTGAGATGGCAGTAGAGTGTCTGGAATACATGCTCACTCGCGAGAGCGTTAAAGTAATACGCCTGAGGTTACCATCTTCAGAAGGACCTGCTTAGGCGACCAGCTCTTGACGGGCACCTGAGAACCTGACATTCACAATAAACCCCCTGTTACTAAGCGCTAAGATTTTTACGGGCACGTGTGTGGAATCACAGAATTCTACTGTACCAGGCTACCTGGGCAGTTTCTCCCAACAATGGCTTACCTCCAGGGAATCCACAAGCTGCATGATTATAACCGATGACTCATGCAGAGAGTACCTTTGTGAGCCACCTTCATGGGGCTTCCTTTGGGCCAAACTCTGTGTGTGTGTGTGTGTGTGCTCAAGGAAAGAGCAAACACTACACAAAAAGCCGTGGCCTGGGTGAAAGTGGGGTGTCTAGACGTCTGTGCTTTGCCAAACTGTAGCTCCCCAGCGGTGATTCCACTGGGGCGTCACGTGGGGAGCCTGGAATCCCACCGGCACCCGGCAGTTAATGGGGTATCCTGTTCCATTTGCACTGGCGTGGTGTCAAAAGAGGTTCAGTGGGGATCGGGAACTTCACCACCAGCCAGAATGAATGAGGTTCCCCACCACCACTGGTGTGAGCAGAGGCCATTCGGGAAGCCGCAAGGAGGTACTCCTACCCCTGCCACCCAGGGGGGTACTGGGGAGGCTTAATGGGGATGTGGGAACTCCACTTCCAAGGACCAGTACCAAGTAGCATCTCTACCTTGTGTGTCAGTGGGGGCTGAGTAGGGGACCCGGACTTCTACACCCACCTGGCTGTAACTAGACATCGCCCCGCACCTCCCAGGTCGTAATGCTGTCACAGGAAGCCACCTAAAACAGCAGGGTTTACTAAGTTCCAGACTCTCTTATCACAATGTCCAGAAGGTTCAGCAGGCAATAAAAAAAAAAAAAAAAACACTCATCAAACCGGGAAGCAGGAAGATCTCAAACTGAACAAAAATAAGACAATCAATGCCAACAACAAGATGCCTGAGGTGTTAGAAACTGGGTCAAGGGCACACAAGCATCTCTCAACGTTATTTCTTTGTTTCATTCTGTTTTAGGCCGTGCCGTGCGGCTTGTGGGATCTTAGTTGCCTGACCAGGGCTCGAACCCGTGCCCCCTGCAGGGGAAGCGTGGAGTCTTAACCACTGGACCGCCAGGGAAGTCCCTTGGCATTATTTCTTATAATTGCATGCGATTCCACAATCATCTCAAAATAAAACTGATTAATTAGAGACGTAAAGTTTACTAAAGTTAAATTACTGAGTTACTTTTAAGTTGTAGGACATTGTTTTCAAAAAGAAAATTATATGTGTCAGCCCAGGATTATATATAAATATATAAAGATATTTGTGTGTGTGGTATATTAGACATACATATGTATATAAATATATACATGTCGTGCATTTATACATCTACATAAAAATACATATGTGTGTTGTGATATATATATAGAGAAAGCAACTACAAAACTTTTTCTGCAACAACCTGGACCTGGAAAGACGGCCTTCTCGTGGGAGCATCAGCTCCGGCTACGGATGGGCTTGGCCCCGGCACACTCTTATGTACACGGAAGGGTTTACGATAAAAATCAGAACCTGGCAAGTCAGCCCAAGCCTGGGCTGGCCACCGGCAGGTTCCAGAGCGGCCCTGTGCACCTGTGGGACAGGCACCCTATGGGAAGGGTGAGTTTGCTCCCCGGCATGGGGCCAGGGACCTGGGCAGGTTTCAGGAGGCCAGAGGGAGGGGGTAGGGGTGCACGGTGAGAGAAAAAGAGTGTTATTTTTTATAGCAGAGTCCAGGGGGGCTCTAACAACCACACACTGAGGGCCTAAAACCACAGGCATCCATCCTCCCCCCAGTCCTGGAGACCAGAAGCCTGAGGTCAAGGTGTCCCAGGGCCGCGCTCCCTCCAGAGGCTCCAGGGGAGGGTCCTTCCCGCCTCTTCCAGCTTCTGGGGGCTCCAGGCGTCCCTGGGCTTGTGGCCGCATCCCTCCCATCTCTGCCTCTGTCTCCTGTGGCTGTTTTCTTCCCGTACCTACCTTTTCCCTATTTTGCTCTTCTCATAAGGACATCAACCATATTGCATTAAGGTCCACTCTAGTGACTTCACCTTAACTTGATTCCATCTCTTAAGACTCTATTTCCAAAGAGTTCACATTCACAGGTGCCAGGGATTACGACTTGAACATGTCTTTCTTGGGGAGGGGGGAGGGACACCATTCCGGACACCACACACACAAGTTTTAGAAATGAGGGTTCTGGGAAAGGGGTGTGGACAAGTTGTATGAACGAAAAGTCAGCTTTGCGAAACAATCAGCAGCGTTAATTCATTTAAATTTTGGAATTAACATCCGTGTACGCTCCCATAAACAAGCAGTTAAGGGTCCTGTGCTGGCACCAGAAAGCTTTTGACGGTGGAGTCGCTCCTCCTGTCCTGCCACTGCTTTCTCTCTTCCGTACTCCAGGCTCAGTAACGATAGATGTGAATAAGTAAACCCTCTGGATGACAGCACACTCCATCACATACAGTTGAAACACCCTGTTCTTTGTAGAAACTATTATGTGTTTGACCAGGATGCCAATTTTGCTGACAATTTCTAAAACGTATTTGTTTGAAGATGCACTCTTTTTTTTTGAATATGAAAAGAATGGCCAATCCAAAGAAGTATAAAAGAAGGCTCATAAAAGTAGAAACTCACGGGACCTCCCTGGTGGCACAGTGGCGAAGAATCCACCTGCCAACGCAGGGGACATGGGTTTGATCCCTGGTCCGGAAAGATCCCACATGCCATGGAGCAGCTAAGCCCGTGCGCCAAAACTGCTGAGCCTGCGCACTAGAGCCCGCGAGCCACAACTACTGAGCTCACGCGCCACAACTACTGAGCCCACGTGCCACAACTGCTGAACCCGCGCACCTAGAGCCCGTGCTCCGCAACAAGAGAAGCCACTGCAGTGAGAAGCCCGTGCACTGCAACAAAGAGTAGCCCCCGCTCGCCGCAACTAGAGAAAGCCTGCGCGCAGCAATGAAGACCCAATGCAGCAAAAAAAAAAAAAAAAAGGGGGGGTAGAAACTCAAGGGTGTACATTTTCAACAGGAGACATGGAGCAGGCTTACACCCTCAGGAGTGATTCCAGCTGTCAAAAGCCAGGCGGTCTAGGCTGCAGGTCTTCATATTAACAGAATAATTACCTGCTGACTTTGATGAAGAAAGAGAAAGAATCTTCCCAAGGAGATGAGGGCCCCCGGTAAACAGACGAGGAAAGCAAAACTGAGTAACAAGACAGGCATCTTGCATCTGTGCCCACCTGTTATTCCAGCTCCATCACTTTTCACTTAACCCTAAGCAAAATCTGAACTTTGTAGGACTTCAGTGTGCAGGGAACTTCCCGAATGTTACATACATCCAAATAGGGTTAGGGTTTACCGTCTCACACCCCCTCACCAAGGAGCTGTGCGCTCTACGGAGCCACGAGTGAAAAGGAAGGTGATGTACGCTACCAAATGAATGAAATCGCCATAGCTGGGCAGACAGGAAGCTGCTCTACTGTTCAGTCGACACAGTGGAAGGAACTCCGAAGCACAGACACCAAAAATGAGGAAACTGGTGGTTTCCTCATTCAAGGAAAAATACATATCTGGGAACTTCCCTGGCGGTCCAGTAGTTAAGACTCCACACTTCCACTGCAGGGGCCACGGGTTCGATCCCTGGTCGGGGAACTAAGATCCTGCATGCTGCGTGGCATGACCAAATATATATATATATATATATATATATATCCGTATGGACATTTTTCCAAACCATGCATTTGAAAATACATTTATAAACCCGGCAGAAGTTCAAATACACCCTGGTCTTCGTGCATTCCTCGAGATCCTGGACATACTTCTGTTTATCATTGAGCTGCCGACCTCCCTTACTTAGTGTAATAGCTCTTTTTTTTTTTCTTTATGAATATTTCAGAGCCTGGGTGGACAGTAGGTACGTTTTTGAGAAAAGGAAGAGCAGAGAAGCTTGTGTCTTACCCTTTTCATATCATCTCTCTCATCCTGGCCATGGAAATGAGGGACCAGTGGATTCCCAGTCCGTGATAGGCAAGGAGATTTGGAAGGACCCATCCAGCTCACCATCCTGGATCATCCTGGCTCCGAAGCATGAGCAAAGGACAGCCACTGACTCATAGACGGACTCCAGCACAAGGACACTGTCAACGGGCACCGATCATTCCAGCTGTGAGCACCTTGATGCTGCTAAGAATCTAACAGTTCTCCCAAAATACATCGCAAAGACCAAACCCACAGTACCTGTGGATGTGACCTTATTTGGAAGCACAGTCTTTGCAGATGTAAGTTGTTAAGGTAAGAGTAGGGCGGCCCCTAATGCAATAGGACTGGTGTCCTTAGAAGATAGAACATTTGGAGACAGACACACTGGCAGAACACCGCGTGAAGATGAAGTTGCAGATTGGGGTGATGCTTCTATACGCCAAGGAGGACCAAGGACTGACAGCAAACCACCAGAATCTGGGAGAGAGGCATGGGCTGGAATCCACCTCAGATGATCTGAGCTGAGGTCCTCCTGGATCTAATGACAGGGTCCTTCTAAGACACAGAAGAGGACAGACACAGACATAGAGGAGAAGCCCCGGGAAGATGGAGACAGAGATGGGAGGGATGCGGCCACAAGCCCAGGGACGCCTGGAGCCCCCAGAAGCTGGAAGGGGCGGGAAGGACCCTCCCCTGGAGCCTCTGGAGGGAGCACGGCCCTGCCCACACCTGGATCTCAGATTTCTGGCCTCCGGCACTGCGAGAATATACATTTCTGTGGTCTATGGTACCCAGTTTGTGATAGTTTGTTATAGCAGCCCTAGCAGACTGTCACACAAAGTTACGGTCAACCCTGAGCTGCCTGCATCGGGAATTAATTTGAACAGCCTCAGCTGGTATCTCTTTATCTCCTTGGGTCCATGTACACCTTAGGGGACCTCCCAGAAACACCTCTGCAGCCTTGCTTGCCCCGTAGATTTAATTTCCTCTTCATTCTGAGAGACACTAGCAAAAGCAAAGCACAACTTCGTAACTTGAGCAGGGTGGTATTGAAAAGGAAATTCCCAGATTCCCACGCTCTAACAGAACAGAAGCAAATACGAAAAGAAACGGCTTTTGTAGTCAGCACCCTCTGGAGAAGTCTGCATTCGGATAGACGATCACCCTGCTTCTCTCTAATATTTGTTAGGTCCTTTAAAGATATGGGTCGTGATTTGGGGAGCACCTCTGTGTTCCTGAAAGGCCAGCCATGTTTATCTCTGCTCACACACCAGCAATTTGAATGCAGAGGACTCACAGAAGAGAGCTCTTTCGGTCTGGGTTTGTTTTCACAGACGATTATTCTCCCTCTTAAATGGGTGTTACTGCTATCTGATCAGCTGGATGACTGCTCTTCAACATATTATTAAAGTGCAGCAATGACCTTCAAGTCAATTATGCTATGTCGAATTCTCCACGCCAGCACTGAAAGGAACACTTCAGAAATACAGAAAGGAGCCTCTCAACACAAATTTTTTAGCGTGGAAAGCTCTGTCAATTCTCTCTCTCCCCCCGCCCCTGTAAACATATTTGTGTGTATACAGGGATGGACGGATGGATGGATGGACGGATGGATGGATGGACAGATGGACGGATAAACGGGTGTGATTATGTTTCACATCTTGAGATGCTAAATCAACCAGCGTAAAAGGAGGAACAGTACAACTAAGAGCCAGAAGCGTCTATTAACAGCTGTGATGAAACACTTCAGTTAAAAATCAGAGCCTGGGGCTTCCCTGGTGGCACAGTGGTTGGGAATCCGCCTGCCAGTGCAGGGGACACGGGTTCGAGCTCTGGTCCGGGAGGATCCCACATGCCGCGGAGCAACTAAGCCCGTGCGCCACAACTACTGAGCCTGTGCTCCGGAGCCCGCGAGCCACAACTCCTGAAGCCTGGGTGCCACAACTACTGAGCCTGCGCTCTAGAGCCCGTGAGCCACAACTACAGAGCCCGGGTGCCACAACTACTGAAGCCCACGCGCCTAGAGCCCATGCTCTGCAACAAGAGAAGACACCGCAATGAGAAGCCCGCGCACCGCAACGAAGAGTAGCCCCCGCTCGCCGCAACTAGAGAAAACCCGCGTGCAGCAACGAAGACCCAACGCAGCCAAAAATAAATTAATTAATTAATTAAAAAACAATCAGAGCGTGTTGAACAAACGTTAGGATATTTATATCTGCAAGTACAGGAGTGACCAAGGAATACAAAGAGTCACTGTTTCTGCTTTGAACATAGTCAGAAAGTGTCAACCTTAAGAAAAAGCAGAGGAAGCATCATGTCACACGTTAGCAGGGCAGGCCAGTGGACTTGATGTGGACAGAGGTCAAACGTTGAGGGAGGTCACAAGGTTTAGTAACAGGCCACACTGCTTTACCTCCGGAACTGAACCGTCTTCTACAATGCGATTTTACTACACCTCACCACAAGGGGGCGTTTAAGTCCTTTCCCCTGGAATCCAGACAGCGGCATGGCATGGTGGCTTCAGCTAAGGGAAAGTTGCAGAAGTGACCACCTTGAGTAGAACTCTGGCCCTCAAAAAGGATATATCCATGTCTTAATCCTCAGAATCTGTGAAAGTGATATTTGGAAATAGGGTCTTTGCAGATGTGATGAAGGATCTGAGACGCGGTCCTCCTGGATGAGGGTGGACCTAAACCCAATGACAGGGCCCTTCTAAGAGACAGAAGAGGAGAGACCCAGACACAGAGGAGAAGCCCCGGGAAGACGGCGGCAGAGATGGGAGGGATGCGGCCACAAGCCCAGGGACGCCTGGAGCCCCCAGGAGCTGGAAGAGGCGGGAAGGGCCCTCCCCTGAAGCCTCTGGAGGGACCACGGCCCTGGGACACCTTCGTCTCAGACATCTGGTCCCCAGAAGTAAGACAGGATGAATTCCTGTTGTTTTAACCCACATGGTTTGTGGTCATTCATTATCCTGAGAGAGGATGAATTTCTGTGGTTGTCAGACACCCACTCCACATTACTTTGTTACAGCAACCCTACGATTTCCTGGTATTTTCATCTGAAACCGTGAGCCACCATGGAGAACCTTCTACCATCCTGAGTCCACTACAATGAAGCGACTGTCCCACCAGGAGAGTCTTCATGTGGGCTCCATCATCCATTTTCCTAATCCCAAGTTATCATCCCCCAAGGGTCAGAAATGGGAGTAGATGAGACTGCCTGCAATCTCACCCCCACAGGCCATTTGTGAAGTTGACCCCAGGCTTTCAGTTTTCCCAGTTGAGGACTAAGTGCTCCAGATATCCTGAAGCAGAGACACACCAACCTCCCCACATCCAGTCCAGATTTGGGGCTCAAAGAATCTGTGGACACAACCACATGGTTCTTTTAAATCACTGAGGTAGGGGGATATTTGTTACATAGGGGGATATTTGTTACACAGCAATACTAACTCCAGCAAGATGCCGTTGATCTAATCTCCAAGGACAGGCATCAGAGCAGAGGTTAGTCAGACCAGGCTGGGAGCTGCTGGTTGAGCAGGAAGGGGAGGCTATGAGGGAACCTTCTCAGGTACTTTAAATGCCCGTATCTTCACATGAATGCTGGTTACATGGGCATACTCTATGCCCCTTAAATTCTGTGCACTTTATCCCATGTTGGTCATACGTACTTGGATTTGGCAAACACAAGCGCGATGTGCTCCAAGGGGGACATTTCTTTGGAAGACCCTTCAATCCTACCTGGTGCCTCCTTTCCCCAAATATGGAGAGATATAACTGCGTATGTCAAGTTCATTAAAATGGAAGGGAACCAAAATGAAAGGACAACCTGCCGAATGCGAGAAAATATTTGCAAACAATGCAACTGACAAGGGATTAATCTCCAAAATATACAAACAGCTCGTGCGGCTCAATATCAAACAACCCAATCAAAAAATGGGCAGAAGACCCAAGTAGACATTTCTCCAAAGAAGACATACAGATGGCCAAAAAGCACATGAAAAGATGCTCAACATCGAAAACTATTAGAGAAATGCAAATCAAAACTACAGTGAGGTATCAGCTCACACCAGTCAGAATGGGCATCATTAAAAAGTCTACAAACAACAAATGCTGGGGAGGGTGTGGAGAAAAGGGAACACTCCTGCGCTGTTGGTGAGAATGTAAATTGGTGCAGCCACTATGGAGAACAGTCTGGAGGTTCCTTAAAAAACTAAAAATAGAGCTACCATATGATCCAGCAATCCCACTCCTGGGCATGTATCTGGAGAAAACTATAATTTGAAAAGATACATGCACCCCAATGTTTATAGCAGCACTATTGGCAATAGCCAAGACACAGAAGTAGCCTAAGTGTCCATCAACAGAGGAATGCATGAAGAAGATGTGGTACGTATACACAATGGAATACTACTCAGCCATGAAAAAGAATGAAATCATGCCATTTGGGGCAACATGGATGGACCTGGAGATGATCATACTGAGTGAAGTAAGTCAGACAGAGAAAGACAAATATCATATGATAGCACTTACATGTGGAATCTTAAAAAAATAATACAAATGAACTTATTTACAAAACAGAAACACTCACAGACTTAGAGAACGAGCTTATGGTTACCAGGGGGAAAAGGTAAGGGGGAAGGGATTGTTAGGGAGTTTGGGATTAACATATACACACTACTATATTTAAAATAGATAATCCACAGGGAACTACTGTATAGCACGGGGAACTCTACTTAATATTCGGTAGTAACCTACATGGGAAAAGAGTCTGAAAAGGAATAGATACTTGTCTATGTATAACCGAATCACTTTGCTGTACCCCTGACACTAACACAGCATTATAAATCAACTCGACTCCAATATAACAACAATGGAGGGGAAGCAGCGTGGTATTTACATAGTAGAAGGCAGGAGTGGGAAGAGCACAGGGAGTTTCCAGCTGGGGTCCCACGTCTCTCAAAAAGGGCCCTCCTAACCTCCCCCACTTGCTGTGGAACACGGAGTCCTCCGTGCCATGAGTACCCTTTGAATTTCCCCCACACACCTGCACAAACTCTTCACCTGGGGTGGCCTCAAAAACAGGTATGGCCAGGATACCGTCTCTATACTGAACTCCAGAAGACACCCGAACAGTGTTTAGAGTAACGGTTGGCATTAATGTATCCAAATTACAATGTCTCTCTACCTGGACTCCTAAAACTTCAAGATAGGCTTGTACACTTTTTAAATGCAAAACAGATGCCTGATCAGCAGTCCAAGTATTTTTAACAGATGCCATAATTATTACTGTAATCGCCGCAGATTCCAAACTCCTGTCGTCTCTCACCTGTATCAAGTCGGTGAAAAATTCATTTCAGGTTTTATTTTAGTAAACTAAATGTTTGCTGTCAGGCACAATGGCCGTCAGCCACAGATGGCTATTAAAAGTTAAATTACAACGAGACATTCAGCTCCTTGTGGGACTGTAAAATGGTGCAGCTGCTGTAGAAAACAGTTTGGTGGTTTCTCCAAAGATTAAACATAGGATTACTATATGATACAGTAATTCTACCTTTGGGTATATACTCAAAGGAATCGAAAGCAGGGACTTGGACATATATTTGTTCATTTATATTCATAGCAGCATTATTCACAATAGCCAAGCATATGAGCCTTGAAAAGGAATATTATTCAGCCTTAAAAAGGAAGGACATTCTGACACAGGCTACAACTTGGATGAAACTTGAGGACACTTTGCAAAGTGAAAAAAGCCAGACACGAAAGGACAGATACTGTAAAGCTGCACTTTCATAAGCCACCCAGAGTTGTCAAATTCATAGAGACGGAAAGTAGGATGGTGGGTGTCAGGGGCTGGGGAAGGGGATGGGGTATTAGGGTTTAAAGGGGACAGAGTTTCAATTTGGGAAGATGAAACAGTTCTGGTGATGGATGGTGGGAACGGTTACAGAACCATGTGAATGCACTTAATGCCAGTGACTTGTACGCTCTGAAATGGCAAAAATGGTGAATTTGATGCTGTATTTTACCCCAATAATAAAAACTAGAACTTTAATTCCCCAGTTGCACTGGCCACATGTCCAATGCTCACGGGCCACAGGCAGTTAGAGGGACCACATCCGACAGCCCAGATGTAGACTAGTCACACCATCACGGAAAGTTCAATCACACAGAATTGCTCTAGTGGGTAATGGGTCAAAAAGAGAAAAAAATAACAAAGAAGACCATTTCCTAAGGACAAATTTACTGGCCACAACACAGCCCACTTGGTGGGAGAAAATTAGCACCTTTAAAGTTGGTGTCAAGGAAGTTCCTAGATTTCTAGCATTTAGTGCTTAAAAAAAACAAAAAGGTCCCTGTGACTTCTCAAAACAAGAAGCTGAGATAGGAGAACAGCAAAAATATTAGCAGGGACAGCACGATTTCCAATACAATGACAGCTGAACTGTGTTTTCTTGACTCAAGTTGGTTGAATCAGCATCTAGATTCCAAATATGGTCCAAGATATATACGTAAAAAAAGTATCAATTCTTGGTACAAACTATTATGGATAAAATAAGCTACGAGGATGTACTGTCCAACAGGGGGAAGAGAGCCTATATTTTATAATAACTATAAATGGAGTGTAACCTTTGAAAATTGTGTATCACTGTATTGTACACCTGTAACATGTAACACTGTACAGCAACTATATCTCAATTTGTTTAAAAAGGTTCAAAAAAAAATGGTAACAATTCTCATTTCAGTCAAGAAGCTAGAGAAACATGTTAGAGACTGGTCTTGCCTGGGGGGAAAAAACCTTCCTCCAAAATGGGATTCTTATATATCCATGATCCACATTATTACATGAAAAATGAAATGGTTGAGAAACACTAATCTCTTTCTCATAGACTGTGCTGAAGTTGATAGAAAACAACTGCCCAGGATTTCACTAAAGAAAGGAGTATCAATATCCATGAAATAAGAGAAAAAAGGGTTTAAGAAAACACAACCATGTTTTTCTTTTTGTATATAATGGGAAGAGATGTAAAGAGAGAAGGAGAAATTGTTTCCAAGGAAGAACCTCAAGCCAAGCAGAAAAGAAAGGAAGAAGATGTAGTCATGTTAAAACATGTCAGATTATAGCTACAATCTATCCTTGCTGAACAGATGACTCACAGATAGATGATAGAAGATGGATAGATGATAGGCAGATAGCTTACGGATAGATCCTGATAGACAACAGATAGATTAGATAGAGATCATGATAGACAGGTGATAGAAGATAGAAAGATAGATCAGATAATATAATAGAGATAGATCATAATAGCTAGATGATAGGTAGTTGATAGTTGATAGACAGATGATAGATAAGTAGATAGTATACAGAATGCATATAATAGATACATTTCCATATCTCATAAATTATGATATATACATATATGTGTGAATGTATAATACATATAAAACATATATATTCCTCCTAATATATTGTGATACATGTATGAATGTGTGTGTGTATATCATTATCATGTGTGTGCATATGTATATATAAAATATACATATTATCATCACATAATCACTATGTGAGAGTCAGATTGGGAAGTGCTACAGTTAAGCAAGGATCGAAAGAAACCTTCCGTGGACCATCTAGTCTGGAGATGAGAATCCTCCAGTATAAAATGAGGGGGGTCCAGCAAAGATTCTCATTATTCCAAGAGTGGCCTTTGGGCGGGCAGCATCAACCTCTCAAAGAGCTTTTTTGCTAAAACAAAAAACTAAAAAAAAATCACCATCTCTAGCTCCTACACGTGCTGAATGGAAACCTGTATTTGAACAAAAGTACCATGGGATTTCGGTGCACATGAAAGTTTAAGACTCTCTGGACCAGATGGTGCCTTATTTTCTTCAACAGTACACTCATATGATTCTCTATAAACTCCACAAAGTTAAGTGGAGACTCCCAGCTTGGAGGTGACAATGACTCTGCCATCTCGGTTTTGCTTTGGTGCTTGGCGATAAGAAGAGGATGCCCCCGGGGGATGGTGGTCCCGACAGCCGGGGATGCTACCAGCCCTTCTAAATGCAGCCCCACGGATGAAAAACTATTGTAGTTTGATCTCACTTGATATTAGAAATCTCCTTTTGCCTAATTAATTTGTGATTTGTACACAATAGCAGAAAGAAGGTCTTTGATTAACTAAGCTCTTTTTAATTAGAGCTTTACAGATAGAGGAGAAAGAACAGACAACTTTTCTAAGGAGAATCCTTCAGCCTGAGAAGAGGAACTGCCCATAATCCAAAATAAAACCAACACCAACACCAAAATCACAAGGAATTCCTTTGCTCGAATCAGTTACTGATACCCTCTGTGATGTGGTGAAAATACACCCTGGTTGTGGACCTCTACATCGCCATTCAATATTTCCTAAAATTTAGGCGGGTCATATAAACTTTAAATGCCTCCATTTTCTTGAACTTATTTACAAAACAGAAACAGACTCACAGACACAGAAAACAAACTTACTGTTCCCAAAGGGGAAAGGTTGGTGAGGGGAGGGTTAAATCAGGAGTTTGGGCTGAACAGATACACACTACTACAGATAAAACAGATAACCAACAAGGACCTACTGTAGAGCACAGGGAACTCTACTCAGTATCTTGTAATAACCTATTGTATAGTGGAAAAGAATCTGAAAAAGAATATATATATATATATATATATATATATATATATATATATATATATCACGTTGCTGTACACGAGAAACTAACACAACGTTGTAAATCAACTATTCTTCAATAAAAAAAAGAAAGCCTCCATTTTCTGATCTCAAAGTCTCACAGTATTTCACTGCTCATCTCAGAAAACTATCACGGTAAAATAAAATCATATCTATATATGTATACATGCATACATGAAGGTGTTTCTAAACTACTACGTATTGTGTAAATTCTTATTCTTCTTATTTTTTTGGCATTCTTCCCCCCCCCAGCTTTATTGAGACAAACAAAAATGCTACATATTTAAGGGCTACAAAATGATGTTTTGATAAATGTACACACTGTGAAGTGATTACCACAAAGTAACGAATATACCCATCTCCTCACATAGTTACCATTTGGGGGGAGTGAGGACACGTAAGACCTACTCTCCTAGCAAATTTCAGATAGTATACAATATAGTTTTATTAATGTTAGTCACCATGCCGTACATTAGCTCTTTTTTTTTTCTGCACTGAGAACTTTCATTATACGCTGAGAAAAGTTCTTATTATTTTTAAAGAGAAACAAGTTTATCAATACCTTACATTCTACGCCAAGCGTTTTCAATTCCACGCAGGTGCAGGGAGTGAGACACATTCGGGGCCGCATTTGTCAAAGGTGCGGGGTAAGCCATCCATCACGTATTAATACACGGCAGGCGACGTGTGTCCTGATGCCTCCATTTCACGCCACTGAAGACATACCCTGAAATATTAATGCACGTAAATTGAATCTTCTGGGAATCCCTGAGTTTGGATCTCGTTTCTTTCACTTTGAAGCAGCTGTGTTGGTAATGGAATTTGACACCAAGGGACTTCCAACCTTTCCACTTTCCACTGTGCACTTCCCAGATTTACTTGAATTCCCTTTCACCCTCATCTTCTGCCAAAAAGAAAAAAGGAAAGTAAGTGGACGGAGGAGGGAAGGAAAGAAGGAAGAGAGGGAGGGAGGGAGGGAGGGAGGGAGGAAGGAAGGAAGGAAGGAAACAGCACATTTCCAGATAGAATTTCCTTCCATAAAACTGCAGGATTTACTTGCTTCAACATGGAAATACTTTACTCTGAAATAAGAATGCTACGATTGGGGGTTTATAAATCAGAGGCAATTGTAATAACACTGTATTTCCTTCTGTGGTGAATATGGTCCCAGGGTTTTCTTGGGACTGAGGAAAGAAACGGACACAACATTGTCTTGCTGATTCTGAAGCAATGTCTTGATAGAGTCACTTCCCAGCCTCCAAAGTGGGTGCTTCCTTCATAACCTATCTTCTGTTTCCTACCCTTCCACAGCTCTTGACCACATAACTACCTCCCTTCACCTCCAGACCTCAACCCATGTTCTCACTCTTACGCCCCCCAGTGACCTCAGTGGCGAATTTAAAGGGTGCATTCCTGCTTCAGCCAGAACGTTAAATGTCCCATCACAATTAGAGATCTAAGTAAAGATAACGCTCAAATGAACTTATTTACAAAACGGAAGTAGAGTCACTGATGCAGAAAACAAACTTATGGTTAGCAGGGATAAGGGCAGAGAGGGATAAACTGGGAGACTGGGATTGAGATATACACGCTACTATATAAAAAATAGATAACTAATAAGAACCTACTGTATAGCACAGGGAACTCTACTCAATACTCTGTAAGGACATATATGGAAAAGAATCTTAAAAAAAAAAAGAGTGCATATATGTATAACGGACTCACTTTGCTGTACACCTGAAACTAACACAACATCGTAAATCAACTAGACTCTAATAAAAATTAAAAATAAATAACTAAAGACAACACTGGTATTGCCTGGATTATATAAGAGAGGACTGAACAATTTCAAGGAGAGATTCTAAGAGCGTACTGCGGTTCAAATATAAATTGTGACAGACGAAAATTGCTAACCTAGTTGGAGGAAAATGAGAATGAGACATGGAACCATAAGAAAAACCATACGAAAGTTATGGCTTTCTCTTCATATATGTCTTCAGGCAGCTACTCTGGGAAAACATCACGGATGGCCATTTCCATCAAGACTGCTCCAGAAATAAGATGTGTCTTCCGCGGTCAATATTTTTTTGAGCTTTCTCTGACCAAAGACACTGTCTTCCTTCATTCCCTCTGTGAACAGGAATCAGAGATTTTCTGAACCTCAAGGTCCATCCATGTTGCTGCAAATGACAAAATGTCATTCTTTTTTTATGGCTCAGTAACACCCCACTGTATACAGACCACATCTTCTTTATCCATTCATCCCCTGTCCGGCACTCAGACTTAATCAAAAGACCTGAAACCATAAAAATTCTAGAAGGAAACACAGGGGAAAATCTCCTTGACATCGGTGCTGGCAACAATTTTTTGGATATGACACCAAAAGCGCAAGCAACGACAGCAAAACATTAATACACATTTAAGGACTATATCGGCATTAAAATTCTCAGGAAATAGAAGGAGCTATGAAAGGTAGCTGAATGCTTTTTTGTCTGAAGATGCTGATTTTGAATCTCCTCCTAAAGATCGCAGTGATATCGCCCTAACCTGATTTGTAGAAAAGAAAACGTTCGGCTTTCTGTCCGTGGGTTTACCTGTTCTGCACATTTCCTATAAATGGAATCAAACAACGTGTGGCCTCTTATGCCTGGTTTCTCTCATTGAGCATCATGTGTTTGAAGTTCCTTGCATTTCTTTTTGGTTGACCGAGGCAGCTTTCCCAGGGTTGGAGAACTCTCCTCACCCCAGCCATTGGTTTTACCCAAGAACCCTGACTTTTTCCCCCATTGGTCATGAAGGACATTTAGACGTCGTTACCACAACAAAGTCAAACCAGCGGTCCCCTCTATCTGTCTTCTAAATGACAGTCAAGACAAGCCCAGGACACCGGGTCTGCTCTCTGATGTGTATTTCTGTACCACAGAGACGCTTCACCCTTTTTCTTTTTTAAAAAAAAATTTGAGGCTGGCTAAATCTTGTGAATATGTTTTATATGTTTTGTGCCCTGTGAGGTGACAGGGAATAAGTAAATGTTTCAGTTTCCTACACCGTCCTATGCAGATCACCCTCTTGTGCATCACTGTTAGCTGAAAACAGAGCAGAATGTGTGCTTACAGAAATGCTCAGGTACACGGTGAGGGCGTAAAAGTACATGGTGAGTCCCTAAAAGTACACGGCGAGTCCATAAAACTACGTGGCAAGTTCATAAAAGTACACGGCGAGTCCACGAAAGTACACGCTGCGTCCATAAAAGCCAAACATACGGGGGTCTATTCATCTCTGCAACCCTTGCACTCAGCACAGAATCCAGCACCTACCAAATTCAACAAGAACGGCTCGTAGACCAACACGTTTCAAGGAAATGATCCCAAGTACTTCCTAGGAACACAAAACAATCATAGATAATCCTATCTCATACTGCAATACCCTGTGCTCCCCAGCGCTTCCAAATCTCTTCATCCCACGCTGCTTTTCTTTTTTACGCAACACCCATCAACTTCTAGGATACTCTATAAGTAAATCATTTAATTTATCTATTGCTTCTTGGGTCTTATCTCACTAAGAAGTTAATGCTGAGTGTTGGGACTTTTTTTTCTTTTCAGTTTATTATTTTATCTCCAGTACCTCGATAACTGCCTAGCAAAAGTAGGCATTTAACAATACAGTTGAATTTTAATATGTTATACTGTGTTACATTACATTATTATGTCGTATTATAGACTGTACTATATATCTATATATATACTACACGACGGTATGTTTTATTCAAACCTACCCATTTGTCATCACTCTGTTCTTACCTTCTACATTTAAAGCACAGATACACAGTCTTGTATCACCTCACACTTTTACCCATTTTCTTTTCCATAAAGGTTTTCTCAAACCTCTTTGTTTTTTAACTTGCAAAGTTGTGTCCAGCAAGTTTATTGCTTCATTTTATTATAATGTTTTCCATTCAAAGATTAATTAATTAAGTTGCTGGCCATGCATCAGAAAGTAAGAGTCTCTTAAGCAGTATTTTTCTTTCTTTCTTTATTTTTATTTTTTGGCTGCATTGGGTCTTTTTTTAAAAAGTAAATTTATTTATTTATTTGGCTGCGTTGGGTCTTCGTGGCTGTGCGCGGGCTTTCTCTAGTTGCGGCAAGCGGGCGCTACTCTTCATTGCGGTGCGTGGGCTTCTCATTGCGGTGGCTTCTCTTGTTGCGGAGCACGGGCTCTAGGCGCACGGGCTTCTGTAGTTGTGGCTGCGGGCTCCAGAGCGCAGGCTCAGTAGTTGCGGCGCACGGGCTTAGTTGTTCCGCGGCACGTGGGATCCTCCCGGACCAGGGCTCGAACCCGTGTCCCTTGCATTGGCAGGCGGATTCTTAACCACTGTGCCACCAGGGAGGCCCCTTAAGGCGTATCTTAAGCAGTGATGCTGATTCTTGTGTAACTTCTCTATTACCTTCTGAAGTGCCCGGGGCATAATATCGAAGTAAGATCCAAAATTCCAAGCAGAGGCATGAGCCCCGTTAATCAGACTACAGTATCCCTGACATGTGTCCAGGTTCAGCAGGTCAATGAGCTCATAGTTTACAAGTCATTCTCACTCTCCCTAAAATGCTCTCCTCTCACCCCTGAAATGACCACTGGCTCCCACCATGACAAGTCTACAAGCTCAGGAAGGTTCATATACACGACCAAATTACCGCAATGACCTTACACTGTAAGGTTTACAGTCTCAGCCCATGCATCATACATGGTCTTCAATTCTGTTCACCCTTCCTCAACTTTGGGTTCATACTTGATCAGGACAGCACGGGCAGACCTGCCTTCTCAGACGGATAAGTGACACCCATGCTTCCGGCCATGAGCAAAAGGACAGAGATCCGAGTTGCCAGATGCTGTAGTGATGGAGACATTGCTTGGTGTGGAATATTTAGGTTCAGAACCATTCCTCCCACACCACACCCCTGGCCCTTGGTTCATCGTGGCATTTGTTTTCTTCTCTTAATCACGGCCTGATAAACGGCCCTCTGATGCGTTTCTACCAAAGAAGCGTATGAACTGATACCTGAATCAGCACATAATGCCTGGATCACTCTTGGCCATGTCCATTGTCTCTATGGTCAAAAGACTCATCTCACTCATGTGTGTAATATCTGTTAACATCTTAACATTTCAATTTAAAACAACGTTTTCTTGCCTTTAGTTTCCCATATAATTCTGCTTCTCTTCTTACTGCTGTTACTGAACTGAGGTTTGCTGCTGGTCACTCGAGAATCCAATATTGAGAGACAAGTGTCAGGTAAAAGGAAAGAGAACTTTACAGAGGAAGCCGGCAGTCCTGGGGAGAAGGTGGACTCATGTCCCAAAGAACCTACTCTCCCCTGCTGGTCAGTGGGACGAGCTTTTAGAGGGGAGTTTCACGGGTGCACAGATGGGGAGGGGGCCCCATGCGGAAACAGCACAGTCAGCTCTGACCTTCATCTTGAAATTGGTCATGCGGTGGTCTGACCACCGTCATCTTGATTGTTTTAAGTACAGTTAACAACCTTCAGTTCCAAGGTCAGTTTGTTCCCATTTCCTTCACGCCAATTCTCGGAATTGTGGCAGCTTATGTCATGACTACAATCTGGTCATCACGTAGTTCACTTCTTCCACCCAGTGGGGTTTCAGTATCTCCAAGTCAGCTCACAGGATGTGGCTCAGAATAAGATCTATAGCCCTTGAGGAGGAACTAAAGGTCCTTGACTCTGTTTAATGGCTAAACTAATATTATTTGGTCTTGCTTGACTGTTTTCCTTTGTTTTTGGATTTTCTCATTTCTCTGAATAAATTTATTCTTTGGAATTCAGGGAAGGCCTAGGAGGCTAAGGCTTTTGTACAAACAAGAGGCAGGCAGACAACTTGGTCAGGGGGTCTGTTCTCAGGAGGCCCCATAGGGTCCTGCTCGGTTATACTACCTCACTGAAACTCCCACTGCTTTTCCATGGGTCACAGATGATGGAGCTTACTCAGAGATATGTTCCTGGAATGGTAGATAATTATATTTCATAAATCACAAAGCCAGAAGGAACATGCAAGCGTGAGGCAGAGAAAGGCTCGCTGCACAGGGGCTGGCTGTACTGGCCCCTTGTTGAACCCCACTGCTGTCCCCATCTCGTTTCAGCTCACCAGAACCCGTGAACTAAATAACAAACTCGCAGGCCAGCAGTCTTTACTCTGAAATAGAGGAGGGAGGACTCCAAGGTCACCTCTGTGCTTCTGATAAACGATAAACGGCCCTTTTCGAAACAAGGCCTTATCTTGTTGACACAGGCCAGACAACACCCAGAAATAAACAGAAGGCATTGGTGACCGAGCTACCAGGCAAATCTATTCTCACCCCTGGCTCACGCCAGATGAGTGGAAAACTCCCGTTGGAAACTGGGCTGAAATTTCCAAACCCACATATAAAACCATGGCCAGATGAACAGCCAGTCTTGAGTTGTTCTTTCTAATGCATCACATCCAAACAGATACTCTTTTCTGAAAATGCAGGTTGTGACACCAGAAGCCTGTGGCCACCCCCCAATCAGCAAAGGTGGACCATTTGGTAGATACAGGAATCCCTATTCTCTGCTGCAGATGTGTGTGCCCTTCACTATAGTCAACGGAAGACCAATGGCTTCTTACTGGCCTCACCATTCATGGGCTCCTTTGTCAACTCTTAAAACATTTCACTCGACAGGCATCAGAATTATGATCCACATACAGAAGTATGGACGGTTCGATGATTCATACCAGCATCTAGATCTGAACCGAGTCTTTTTTTTTTTTGGCCTCACTGCATGGCTCGTGAGATCTTAGTTCCCCAACGAGGGATCAAACCCGCACCCTTGGTAGTGAAAGCTCGGAGTCCTAACCACTGGACCGCCAGGGTAGTCCGTGAGTCTTCTGACTTATAATATGCTATGTGTTCCGCCACCCTCCCCTCGCAAGACGCCAACTCCTTAATAAGTTGGATCATAGCACCATGTCTGTGTTATTCACTGTGGTTATCCCAGTGCTAGATATTTCACACAATAAATAATTGTCAAACTAGAAATAAGGAAAACCGTTGACTTGGGAAACTCAGCAGAGAGGCAAGGTATCAGCTTTCCCTCTGGGTGCACCAAGGGCGGCCAGAAATCTTGTTTTCCCATGGAACGATGACTAGACTCTTTTAAGTGTGAACTAGAGGCAAGTAGATGTCTCATCAACACCATTGCCGAAGAAGCCAGTTTGAGCGTGGAGACTTTGCAGAGCAAACAGCAGCAAGAAGCCATATTAGCACTGCCCTGATTTGAGAACTGTCCCGTGGAGTGTCCACACTGGCTTTAAGAAAAACAGCAGGTTGTTTAACAGGTAAAACCGTACATGAGTTACGAGACGACCTACCTCGACATCTCACCCTGGATCATCTCACAAGGGGGACCATTAGTGAACAAATCAAAGGATGTTGCATTATATTTTCTGTAGCAACCAGCAGACTATCTTATACTAGTCGTTTTTAACCCCATATTTCTTTAAAAAATATGCTTTTTCTTTGCTTGTTGGTTTATTTGTTTGTTTAGGACTTAGGGGAGTAGAAAACTCCCATTAGAATATATTTCCTTCTTTTGAAGAAGTTAGCATTCTCTATCAAAGAATAAAACAAACATCAGGAAAAGATTAGACATTAACTGGATGTTAAGTTGTACGGGTATTTCTGAAAAACAGTGTTGTGAATATGGGCTTGAGTATTTGGGGAAGGCAGTATAGGGATACTGTTCACCAAAGTTGCAAAAGTTGATTGGATTTTATCGGGTTGTTTTATATGTCATCATTTGAATGGTGTCCCCCCCCCCGAAAAAAAAGATATGTTAACGTCTTCACCCCCAGCATCTCAGAACATGATCTTATTTGGAAATGGGGTCTTTGCAGATGTGATGAGTTCAGTTAGGATGGGTCCATATTCCAATATGACTGGTGTCCTAATAAGAGGAGGGCCATATGAAGAGAGACACACAGCCCTGTGAAGACAGGGGCAGAGATGGGGGTGACGCACTTACGACACAAGGGATGCCAAGGATAAACGGACATTAGCAAAAGCCAGACAGAGGCAAGGAAGGATTCTACCCTGAGTTTCAGCCCCACTGACATCAGTTATTCCTATCAAGTTTCATACCAAATATTCAGAAGGATGGTACTCAATCTAAAACCAAATCTTGACGGACCTAGAAATTGTCATACTGGGCGAAGTAACTCAGACAAAGACAAATATCTTATGACATTGCTTATATGTGGAATCTAAAAAAAAAAAAAAGGTACGAATGAACTTATTTACAAAATAGAGTCACAGATGTAGAAAACAAACACGGTTACGGGGGGGGGGGGGGAGGGATAAATTGGGAGATTGGCGTTGACATATACACACTACTATATATAAAATAGATAACTAAGAAGGACCTACTGTAGAGCACAGGGAACTCTACTCAATACTCTGTAATGACCTATATGGGAAAAGCATCTAAAAAAGAATGGCTAGATATATAACTGATTCACTTTGCTGCACAGCAGAAACGAACAGAATACTGTAAATCAACTATACTCCAATAAAAATTAATTAAAAAAACAAAACCATATTAAATTCACGGAAAGGCAAATATATTCCAACATAATTATTATATATCGTAAATGATCACATCTCAATTTATTTTAATGTAAATATATTTATGTTACTGTTTTGAGCCAAATGCTAAAGAAAAAATAAATATATTTCCTTGTGGAAATCCTGGATAAAAAGATTCCAAACCTGTCGGCTCCAGAACTGTGAGATGATATTTTTTTTTTAACATCTTTATTGGGGTATAATTGCTTTACCATGGTGTGTTAGTTTCTGCTTTATAACAAAGTGAATCAGTTATACATATGTTCCGTGTCTCTTCCCTCTTGTGTCTCCCTCCCTCCCATCCTCCCTATCCCACCCCTCCAGGCGGTCACAAAGCACCGAGCTGATCTCCCTGTGCTATGCCGCTGCTTGTAAGCCACCCCGTGGGCAGTCCTTTGTTACAGCAGCCCTAGAAAACTAACACAGAGGGTGACCATAAAAAGGAAATTAAGTCAACAGACCCAGTTGAGTGTGAATTTGAACTTTAGAATCCTAAAAATCAGACTTCCTGAATCCTACATTTAAGAGATCTCACTTCTCTTCTTGATCGAGTCTGGATTTGCTTCCCCAAATCAAACTCAGATGTCCTCTGAGGAACCAGGTCCTTACCACACTTAGGACCCCACAAATAAATCAGGGATTCCGATCAACAACCCTGTATCCCACAGCGTTCTGTGGATGTCCGTCAAACTGCCAATTCTCAAAGGCATTTCTCTTCAGCATCTCAGTCAGACTCCGGAGCCCACAGCGAGTTGTAAAGGTTATTCTCAGGGCCTCTTCCTCACAATTCAGTGTGACACTCTTGATTAAAGCATCCTCCCCATGAAGGCTATCAGATGGTACTTCAGAGCAGCTACTTGAGTTTTATGACTGTTTTGACTGAAGCCAGCCTCTCTAAAATGGTAATCAAGCACAGGCTTGGGGGGAAAAGCCATTCAATGCCCACGATTACCTTGCAGAATGGGGAGACCAGTAACACTCGCATCTCGGGAGGACACGGATGGATATTTCTTCAGGGACCTGAGAGTAGGCATCAAATGCTACCAGCCTTCCGTTTCTGCGTTGTTCTCATTCTTTAGATTCCACAATCGTTACACAGTATATACTCACTCTCTAATTGAAAATAAACCCTTCTCGTGTTCTAAGCAATGAGTTTTGCGCTCATTTCCTGGGGTGAAATCGGGGGCAAAAGATCAGAAGTATTTTCCAGGAGTGACAGTGGAAAGAAAAGCTGAGGATATTGTTATGGATTGAATTGTGTCCCCAAAAAGGATACGGTGAAGCCCTAAACCCAAGTGCCTCTGAATAAGACGTTATCTGGAAACAGGTCTTTGCAGATGTAATCAAGATGAGGTAGTGCTGGATGAGGGGGACCCTAATCAGAGGACTGGTTTCCCTGTCATAAGAGGGAAATTTGGCTGCAAAGAAGGGAAGAAAGTCAGGAACACCTTGGGGAGAGGCATGGAATGTATCCTCCCTCAGAACCTCCAGGAGGAACCAAGCTGCTGCTTTCTGGCCTCCAGAACTGTGAGCTGATAAACTTCAGGGTGTCTTTAAGACCCACAGGGTGAGATGTGATCCATCAATCCCTCTCCTGGGCATACACCTGGACAAAACCATAATTCAACAAGATCCATGCACCCCTATGTTCAGAGCAGCACTATTCACAACGGCCAAGACATGGAAACCACCTAAATGTCCACTGACGGATGAATGGATAAAGAAGATGAGATACATATATACAGTGGAATATTACTCAGCCATGAAAATGAATGAAATAATGCCATTTGCAGCAATATGGATGCAACTAGAGATTATCATACTAAGTGAAGTAAGTCAGACAGAGAAAGACAAATACCATATGATATCACTTACATGTGGAATCTAAAATAGGACACAAATGAACCTATCTATGAAACAGAAACAGAATCACAGACATAGAGAACAGACTGGTGGTTGCCAACGGGGAGGGGCGTGGTGGAGGGATGGATTGGGAGTTTGGGATTAGCAGATGCAAACTATTATGTATAGGATGGATATACAACAAGGTCTTACTGTAGAGCACGGCAAACTATATTCAATATCCCGTGAAAAACAATAATGGAAAAGAATATGAAAATGAATGTATACATATGTATAACTGAATCACTTTGTTGTACAGCAGAAATTAGCACAACATTGTTAATCAGCCATACTTCAATTAAAAAAAAAAGACCCACAGGTTGAGATAATTCGTTACAGAAGGCTCAAGAAACTCACACAGGTGGGGTTAACAGAGGCAGACAATTGGAAAACAAGTTGATTTTAAAAGATTTTACAGTGCTGCAAGGTGCATGCCATCTACCTGTTGCCTTTAGAAAGAACAGACGTTTTGCCTGGTTCCCTGCTTTGATTTCTAGCAAATCTATTCCAGACACAAAAATCTACAACTACGTTGCATATGGACACAGAACACTGAGAAAGCTAACTCAAAGATCACACATCATGTCATACGCTGTTTTGCAGAAAACTGGACCTTTGGGACACCGAGTAGAGATTTTAAAACTTTTAAAAAGCTGTTTGGCTGCTGAATTCTGCCCAAAACAGTCCATGCCTTGAACAACGCTGGCCAGTAAAACTTTCTGCAGTGATAGAAATGTTCTATAATCTGGGCTTTTAAAAGCGTAGCCATTGGTCACATGTGTCCATTAAACATGGGAAACATGGCTAAAGTGCCTGAGGAAGTGGGGTTTGCATTTGATTTCATTTGATTTCATGGTAAGGAGTCACACGTGACTGTTGGCTACCACACTGGACAGAGCAGATGTGTAACAATTATTCAAGTCAGTAGCAATGTGTTCTACAAAAATCGGGGCATCTTCAGGTGTCTGTAAGCCATGAGCTATGAATACCTGTGAACCAAAAACACTGTAAACAAACATTTAATAAAGTCATTTTTAGTGGATGAAAATAACATGTACCTACTTCAAACTCATTGTTTACAGAAAAAAGAAAAAAAAAACCAATGGTGTGTGTGTGTGTGTAAAAACATGAAATCGTCTAAGTGAAAATTATAGGATCATTTTTTCATTAGGTTCAACATAGTAATCAAATAGATTTAAATGTCTTGCAGGTAAAAAGTTACAAAAACGTGCTCTATATATATGATAATGGAATGCCCGGTATTTCTCCCAAATTTCACAGTTCCTAAGAACGGACATCAAACATCTGGGTCTGGGCTTCCCTGGTGGCACAGTGGTTGAGAGCCCGCCTGCCGATGCAGGGGACACGGGTTCGTGCCCCGGTCCGGGAAGATCCCACATGCCGCGGAGCGGCTGGGCCCGTGAGCCATGGCCACTGAGCCTGCGCGTCCGGAGCTTGTGCTCCGCAACGGGAGAGGCCACAGCAGTGAGAGGCCCACGTACCGCAAAAAAAAAAGAAAAATCTGGGTCCTTTTTTGGTGTATTCTGAAGACCATAATATATATGACCTTAGGTATGTCCCTCTAGGAAATGACCACCTTAGACTCCTAATGTTTCAATATCTTTCTGCCCCAGCTTCCCCGCAAACATCCTTCAAGAGAACTAGCTTGCCCACCCCTTTGAAATTACTTTAGTGCCTTCTTTCTAGAAGCAGTTTATAAAAGGCCTTTCTAAGTCTTTAAAATTAGCATGAGGTATTCCATTAAAGGATTGTTCTACAGCATAAATAATGAATTTCAAAAGTGCTTCCACCATGTCATAATAAATGTTAATACAAGAGGTCCTTTGGGTTTCTGAACCGGAGCTTCACACTAGTGCAAAATGCACTAAAAGACAGACCTGCAAATGAACCAACACAGCAGGCATCTGTGCAAATGACTATCTGATTAAAACAAAATAGAAAGCACAATTCTGGTAAGAAAGATTTTTTTTTTCTCATTTCATTTATTCTGATTAAGTGTCTAAATGGTTTAACTTAATGGTTAAATAGGTCCACTTTTCTTGGTCTAGGGACAGACTCCCTTGGCAAAGCTGTAAGTGTCGACTGCCCTTTTAGCTGTTGAATTTGCAAATGGGTAATGAAATACTATATAGGAAAGGAGGGATTAATTTTTCAAAGTGGTTCGAATATATGTAGAGGAAAGTGTTATCCATCTCTGTCTCTCTAAGTTTCCATAATTACTGATATATACAAATCTCTCTCTCTAGATCTATCTACTCATCTATCTATCTACCCTGCCTTTCTGTCTGCCTGCCTGCCTGTCTGTCTTCCCATCCATCCATCCATCCATCCATCCATCCATCCATCCACCCACCTACCTGTCTTTCTGTCTGGCTATCTATCTATATTTCTGTAGGTGTGTCTATTTCTGTATATCTGCCTCTATATACTCTGTATCTCTCCTTGTCTCGCTAGATGTATCTAGATATATGTATGTAGACAGATATAGATATATACATGTACAAAAAGAAGAAAAATGAAGAAAAAATGAAAGATAGTATGGGAAGGCAAAAACCATAGATTTTCCATTGCATTACACACAAACACACACCTCTTAAGGGGAGAATTGATTTACTTTTTTATTGAGATAAACGGTTGGTTTCTTGAAGAGAAGGAGATTTATAGTGTATTTCTAGAGAGCCCCACACTGGGACTAGAACACTTTACTGTCCAACCTTTATGAATGATGCATAAAGGGCTTTGCAGGGGTCCTGGTGATTCATCTCAATTGACCTAACACAACGAAAGAGGAGAAACCCTAGGAAACACAGGATATATGATACTAGAGGCAATATCAGAGGTGTTTCAACTAAAAGTACTGCAAGGATCTCTTGTCTGGAGGAGGAGAAAGGCAGCATATCACACTTCCAATATTTCTGTGAATATCCGAAGAAAGTTTGTACTTATGTAAGATGGTCTGGTCTACAAAAAAAGGTAACACGCTATCAATATATTATAAAATTACACACATAGATACATAATTTTTGGAGAAAAGTAATGACAAAAAATTCTACTTTTTTTAAATTAATTAATTTTTTTTTTTTTTTTTTGCGGTACACAGGCCTCTCACTGTTGTGGCCTCTCCCGTTGCGGAGCACAGGCTCCGGACGCGCAGGCTCAGCAGCCATGGCTCACGGGCCCAGCCACTCCGCGGCATGTGAGATCTTTCTGGACCAGGGCACGAACCCGTGTCCCCTGTATCGGCAGGCGGACTCTCAACCACTGCGTCACCAGGGAAGCCCTAGAAACATACTTTTAAATGTGGGTGAAGTGAGAATAACATTTGAAGTGTGATATGACAGGTGAGGCTGTACACACACACACACACACACACACACACACACACACATAAACACAGTCTGAAGTTTCAAGAAAATTAATGGGTCTTTGTCTTAATGGATGTTTTCAAATGATGCCTTTTAAATTTCTTTCTATATCCTGCACCCTTGAACACACACACTCACATACCACATTGGTTTTATCATTGGAATTATTAAAACATGAAGATATTGATTTGGGGTAGGTATATATGTATCTTTTTTATTATTTTTTATTGGAGTGTAGTTGCTTTACAATGTTGTGTTAGTTTCTACCGTACAGCAAAGTGAACCAGCTACATGTATACATATATCCCCTCTTTTTTGGATTTCCTTCCCATTTAGGTCACCACAGATCACGTAGAGTTCCCTGCGCTCTACAGTAGGTTCTCATTAGTTATCTATTTTATACATAGTATCAATAGTGTATATATGTCCATCCAAATCTCCCAGTTCATCCCACACCAACCCCCTCTCCCCCACTTGGTGTCCGTATGTTTGTTCTCTACATCTGTGTCTCTATTTCTGTTTTGCAAATAAGATCATCTATACCATTTTTCTAGATTCCACATATATGCATTAATATACATTTGTTTTTCTCTGTCTGACTTACTTCACTCTGTATGACAGTCTCTAGATCCATCCACGTCTCTACATATCACACAATTTCACTCCTCTGTATGGCTGAGCAATATTCCATTGTATACATGTATCACATCTTCTTTTTCCATTCCTCTGTCGATGGACATTTAGGTTGCTTCCATGTCTTGGCTACTGTAAATAGTGCTGCAATGAACATTGTGGTACATGACTCTTTTTGAATTATGGTTTTCTCAGGGTATATGCCCAGTAGTGGGATTGCTGGGTCATATGGTAGTTCTATTTTTAGTTTTTTAAGGCACCTCCATACTGTTCTCCATAGTGGCTGAATCATTTTACATTCCCACCAATGGTGCAACAGGGTTCCCTTTTCTCCACACCCTCTCCAGCATTTCTTGTTTGTAGATTTTCTAACGATGGCCATTCTGACGGATGGGAGGTGGGGTAGGTATATATTTTAAGGAAATCAGTTTTCCGTGGAATTCCTTCCAAATAAGGACCATGAAATTTTTCTCTGCTTATTAAGTTCTTATTTACGTCTGTCAGTAAAACTCAGTGTTTTTTCACTCGCTTGGATGACCAACAAAGTTGAGCGCTTCCATCTTTCCAGAATTCTCTGATAAACAGAATCATATTGATAATAACTTAACAGACATGTACTGAAGACCTTCACTTTTTATTAGCACCATGCGAAGTACCTGAGTGCGTGTTTATTTGAATAAATATTTATAATTAAAAACCATGATGTCACATAGAAGCAACATTAGTATCCATTGACGGATGAATGGGTAAATAAGTTGTGATTTACACACATATATAATTTACTGTACCAACAAAAAAGAAGGAAATCCTGTCATTCACAACATGAATGGACCTTGAGGGCATCGTGCTAAGTGAACTAAGAGAAAAACAAATACTGTACCATCTCACTTATATGTGGAATCTAAAAAACTACGACAAAACAGTGAACTCACAGATACAGAGAACAGAGTACAAAATTCCAGTTATAACATAAATAAGTCCTGGGGATATAGCCTACAGTGTGGTGGCAGTCGTTAGTAATACTGTGTTGTATATTTGAACGCTGCTAAGACACTAGGTCTTTAAAGTTCTCACCACCAGAAAAAAGTTTATAACGATGTGTGGTGATGGATGTTAACTAGACTTATTGTGATGATGATCTCAGACCATATACGTATCATTATGTTGTACACCTGAAGCTAATAGAATGTCATATGCCAAATATATCTCAATAAAAAAATGATGTCACCTTATGCTACCTAATACAAAAATACACTCTCAGTGGGGAAGAATGGAAAGAGTTTAAGAACATGAGAACATGGGTCTAGAAATGTGGGTAACACTCCAGTGAAAGGGGGTACGTGTGCAACATTGTAGTTCAATCATTTTTTTTGCACCTCTGAGATAAAGTTAATTCTGTGCATTTCACAGTACACTACCATATATGTATTTGTTTCCACTTACACCTGTTTGACATACCTGGTGAAATAAAAATTTATATTTGAAGGCAGGACAAGAGAACGTAAACATAAAATTCTCTATTTGGGTCTCTTCCCTCCATCACTAATGTACAACGTGCATCTGCATTACACATTAACCAGACCTGCTCAAAGATGGGATGCTTGCCTGATTGTAAAGATCATTTTTTCCCCTTTCTTCTGACACTAGCAGTGTAACTTTTTTTTTTTTTTCTTTTTGGCTGCATTGGGTCTTCGTTGCTGTGCACGGGCTTTCTCTAGTTGCAGTGAGCGGGGGCTACTCTTTGTTGCGGTGCGTGAGCTTCTCATTGCGGTGGCTTCTCTTGTTGTGGAGCACGGCCTCTAGGCACACAGGCTTCAGTAGTTGCGGCATGTGGGCTCAGTAGTTGTGGCACACGGGCTCAGTAGTTGTGGCTCACGGGCTCCAGAGCGCAGGCTCAGTAGTTGTGGCGCACGGGCTTAGTTGCTCCGAGGCATGTGGGATCTTCCCGGACCAGGGCTCGAACCTGCATCCTCTGCATTGGCAGGCGGACTCTTAACCTCTGCGCCACCAGGGAGGCCCTAGCACTGCAACTTCTTATAAGATTGAATCCTCTCCCAGCTCTGTAAGGGGTCATGGTGACTTATCGCTCACTCTGTACGTGCCTACCTCGACTGTGCATCCTAGGTGAACTTTAATGTAAAATGTCAGTATGTCATTTTCACATAGGATCCTTTTTGTCAAAACTGTATATGACTGTGCCTTCAACTTCTAACAGGCAGGACAGTTCTCAGAACTTTCTGAGAATCTGCTTCCTGCTTTATAATGCTCAGTTTGGCTGGAATAAAGTTCCCTTTTTTCTTCTTAACTTGACAGTTCATTGAATTTTCGTCGACATACCTGTTCATATTAGATCAGGGGTCCACAGGGCACAGCCTGAGGCCGACATCCGGCCCATCACTGACTCTCTTATATAAATAAAGTTTTATTGGCACACGGCCATGCACACTGGCTGATATATCGCCTACGGCTGTTTTCACACAAGAGCAGAGCTGAGCGGTTGTGACACAGCCTGCATGGCCGTCCAAGCCTAAAACCTTTATCCACGAGCTCTTTACAGAAAAACTTTGCCAACCGCGGAAGCAGCTTTGGCAGCAGGAAAATGCCGTGGCTTCTCAGAGAGGATTCTGGGACCTGAGGGCCCTGCTGACGTCACTGAATTTAGCATCACAACCTCATGCCGTCATCCCTCTGACACCCATAGCGTCTGACTTTCACCTGCTTGAACCCCACTGCCTGACACACCCAACCCCTGCAAAAGCATTGAGACATTATCAAAGACGTATTTTACATCTTTAAAAGTTGGAAGAACGCCCAACAAATTATCAGTTCTCTTTGAAACAGGGTTCAGTTGGATTTGTGAAAAAAGGCCAGTCGTACTTATGTTATTCATGCTCTGTAATGTTTTCAACATAGAACCCATCTCCACTCCATTTTTTTTTTTTTTTTTTTTTTTTTTTCCGCTTCATCGCGTGGCTTGTGGGATCTTAGTTCCCCAGCCAGGGATTAAACCCAGGCCTTTATGGCCAGGGAATTCCCACCATTCCATTTTTAAAGACCTCAAGACCAAGGTTTTCTTTCCCCACCAACCACCTCTCCCCAAATGCAGTATCTTAAAAGACGGGTCTGGAATTGTAATTTGCCTCCACCTGTAACCAGATGCATGACTTTGAACAAATGGAGTGATCTTCAAAAATGCAGTTTTCTGATGGGACACACAACCTGCCCACCTCACAAGGCTGCTTTAAGATTTAAGAGCACGAATAACGATAAAATCTAGAACAGAGAGTGACAGAAAAGTGTTGTCTTCCTCAGTTTTTCAGCAAGAACAGACCTAGAACTTGCCTGAGAGCTGAGAGAGGATGGAATCTGTGCCTGCTGGGGTCAGACTCCTTAATTCTGTAATTACATTTACACAGGGTCCTTCAAAGGTAAATTAAGGGCCAACTCTCTCTCCTTTCTTTTGAACAGCATTTATTTTCAAGGCGTCCAAAGACCGTCCATATTTAGACAACTTAAAATCAGCTTATGAAGTATATTACTGAATAGAATAGAGAAAACTGCACAGAATGTAAATAAGTAAATAGTGAATAAGGTTTTGAAGCCACAGGACAGAAACGGATTATCCTGGAACCAACGAGCCAGGAACACAAGGCAATATTTTCACCACTTATTTTTTTTGGTTGTTGTTAGTTTCTGCTTTATAACAAAGTGAATCAGTTATACATATACATATGTTCCCATATCTCTTCCCTCTTGCGTCTCCCTCCCTCCCACACTCCCTGTCCCATCCCTCTAGGTGGTCACAAAGCACCGACCTGATCTCCCTGTGCTACGTGGCTGCTTCCCACTAGCTATCTACCTTACGTTTGGTAGTGTATATATGTCAGTGCTACTCTCTCACTTTGTCACAGCTTACCCTTCCCCCGCCCCATATCCTCAAGTCCATTCTCTAGTAGGTCTGTGTCTTTATTCCTGTCTTACCACTAGGTTCTTCATGACCTTTTTTTCCCCTTAGATTCCATACATATGTGTTAGCATACAGTATTTGTTTTTCTCTTTCTGGCTTACTTCACTCTGTATGACAGACTCTAGGTCCATCCACCTCACTACAAATAACTCAATTTTGTTTCTTTTTATGGCTGGGTAATTCACCACTTAAACTTCAGGTGGTCACTGACGGAAACCGGAAGCTGGCTAGAACGACTCAGAAGTCAAGTTGAGCACAGTGATCCTGCTTCCCTGTCTCATTCTTTGTGTGGGTCTTCTCCTTGTGAGTTCCTTGAGGTGTGGACCTTTCTTGACTTGATGAGCGAACTACAGATCTAAAGAAAATTTACAGCAACAGCACTGCATGATCTATGGACCTCGTGAACCCACGTGAGTTAAAATCTCTCTCTAGAAACACTTAACTGGTTCACTCGTTAAGTTCATCATAGAATAGTAAACGCTAAACTCCACAACCGGCAAATACCTTTACATTTTACTATTTACAAAGCAAGTGATTTTATAAAGTAAACTGATCGTAGAGGTGTTCAAGAAATGTCAAAGAAACAAAAACTCTTCCCATTTTCCTTAATTTGCTGAAAATATTTTTTAGGAAGTGCATCTCTCAAAGGGATGCTACTCTTAAAACCCAACACAAGCTTGCTTTTCTTTGTTCTTTGGAGAAAATGCATCCTGGAAATGCATGTTATTTGTCTCCTAAGAATAAACTGTAAGCAGATATTTGACTGATTTTTCAAAATAAGTTCTGCGGTTTGAACCCTTTATAGCTTAAAAATGTATTAATGTGTAAGGGAGCTGAAGAACAAATATTTTAAAAATCTCAGACAGAAAAATGTTAGCTCATGGAAAGTAAGGTTTTAGCGTGTTC
Organism: Delphinus delphis; assembly: GCF_949987515.2. NCBI lineage: Eukaryota > Metazoa > Chordata > Mammalia > Artiodactyla > Delphinidae > Delphinus > Delphinus delphis. The sequence continues at coordinate 124,057,405 of NC_082704.1, forward strand.
ATTTTTCTGTTTCTCAAAACTTTTGCAACTGGCCCCCTCTCTAGGAAGCATTCATCTAATGAGAGGACATGAATAAGAATGAAAATGCAGAAAGCAAATAGTAAATTATTTTTTAAAATGCAAAGTTTGGCTACAGTGTGTTTTAACCATGTTTTGATTTTCATCGATGTAAGGACACAGTTTTCCATCCTTCAATCTGTTAACGTTGCTCTGGCTATGGATATATACATATTTATAGACACATCTAAATATTATATGTAACATATATAGTAAGTATTCATACACACCTGTGTACTATTCTTTTCTTTCAATCTGAGAAAATAATATTCAGTGACGTTTTAACCAGAAATAATGTTTAACCAAGAAGGGAGACTTGCCTCACCTTACAGACCACAGGGAAAGAGAAAAATTAGACATTTAAGAAGAAACGGACACAGTACTTTAATTTTCTCACCACAAATGCTTTTATAAAAAGCTAGTAGGGCTTCCCTGGTGGCGCAGTGGTTGAGAGTCCGCCTGCCGATGCAGGGGACACAGGTTCGTGCCCCGGTCCGGGAAGATCCCACATGCCGCGGAGCGGCTGGGCCCGTGAGCCATGGCCGCTGAGCCTGCGCGTCCGGAGCCTGTGCTCCGCAATGGGAGAGGCCACAACAGTGAGAGGCCCGCGTACCGCAAAACAACAACAACAACAACAAAAACTAGTAAACATTATCTCGCCCACCCTGCATTTTACAGATGTGTCCTATTGTCTCTTGACTGTACTTAGGCAGAGATGGGGTGCCCTCCAGGCAATGACAGATAATGGTAGGGAAGCCTAATTCTCGGAATCTAGTGAATTCACATTCCCAGCGGGTTGGACACACAATCTTGATGCAATTTGCAAAGAGAGAAGGGATGATCATCTTTTAATATCGCAGAGTCTGAAAACACCTATTTAAAAAAAAAATATCTGCAACTGGATTTCTTTTAGGTTCCCAGTATCCTAGGGTCACAGGAGGTCTTATCAGAGGCCTTTTCAGTTTCTGACTCTCTGCGGCATCCGCAGCAGCCTTCAGCGTTCCGGAAACCTGTCTTTCTGTGCATCTTGTCCCTAGGACAAGTTCTCCTAGGACATTCTTCCCCTCACCTGACACCAGCAGTTCTCTCTGCCCGATTATGCAGGACAGGGGAGACAGGAAACGCTTACTGCCAGAAGACATCCCAGTCTCTCAAACTGGGAAGCACACTTTGCAAGGAATGCCAAAGAACCAGCATGTCAATAAAAACAACGTGGCTTACGGTACCATACACTACCTTTTGATTGAATCGGGCAGGAGGTAGATGCCAGGCGTCTTTAGTATTAAGTCAGGGGACTCTGGCACAGAAGAAATGTCCTGTTTGGCTTTTGCCTTCATACCCAAGTGACTGAAGCCCTGCTTCTCTTTCTCTCACAGAAATATCCTTAGGGAGAAATAGTCCCTTCAAGAATTACTGATTAAATTGCATCGGTGCCTTTGGCTATAGTGATTTGAAACAAAATTGGACTTAGGTGTTTATTATGGAGCACAGTGATATATAAATAAGAGTAATTATACATCAACGCACAGAAACCACCATAAATTGTGTATATAACCTATAAACCACTGTAAATGCACAGAAAACAGAGTCCTGTTACCAACTCTTTGGAAGGGCAAACGTCCAAAATCTCTTAGTTGTAGGGACCACAAAAACAGCAAACGCAAACAAGAAACTGTAACTCTGAGGGTCATACATCCTGAAATGATGACCTCAATAAGTTTTGTGAACATCCAGCATCTTGTATACATACAATATGAAAGCAGTAAGAAAACTTTTCTTCTTGTGATGAGAATTCTTAGGATATACTCTCTATACAACTGTCCTATATAACAGGCAGCAGCGTTGATTATATTCACCATGTCGTACATTACACACCCCTACTCCTTATTCGTCTCTCTTTTTTTTTTTTTTTTGGCTTTGCCGGGTCTTAGTTGCAGCATGCGGACTTCTTAGTTGCGGCATGTGAGATCTTAGTTCCCCAACCAGGTATCAAACCCGGACCCCCTGCATTGGGAGCGTGGAGACTTACCCACTGGACCGCCAGGGAAGTCCCCTTATTCATCCTATAACTGGATGTTTGTACCTTTCGACCACCGTTATCCAATTCCCCGTCCCTTCAGCTCCCGCCTCTGGTAACTACCAATCTGATCTCTTTTTCTATGAGTTTGTTTGTTTTTGAAGTGTAATTGACCTACGACTCTATGTTAGTTCCTGATACACAAAACAGTGATTGGATACTTATATACATTTCAAAATGATTACCACGATGCCTAGTTAAGGTCTGTCACCATACAAAGGCATTATACATAATTAGGTATATTAAAAATTTAATATTGTGCATATTATGCATATATTATATTTAATACAATTATTTATAATATTTAATATAATAGTATGTATAATATAGACAACAGATATGTTATATAAATATATAATATATATCTTGCATATATAATGCAATACAATGCATATAAATGTAGTATTAGAGAAATCATAAATCATATTGTAAATAACATATTTCTCATAATATATCTTCATTTTACATTATTTTGAAACACTGGATGTTAACTAAACATATCGTGCTGATTTCTCAATGTATACATAAACCAAATTCGTTTTGTTGTACCCCCTAAACTAATGCAATGGTATATGTCAAATATCTTAATAAAACTGGAACAGAAGTTTTAAAATTAAAAAAAAAAAGAAAGAAACTCTGGTGGCCTCAGAAATCGATCAAGATTTACTGCTGCATCGTGGCTCTACCCAAGTAAGTGACCGTTTCCATGCTTTGAAAATCACGTGCGCCTGTCTTCACTCTTCTCCTATTTGGCGTTTTTCTCAGCCAGGGGTTGTATCACTTAATGTCTGTGGAGTCCCATGTGCTAAATAATTTTCATGTATTGTTCCCCAAATCCTCATCTACTGCATACATGAGCATTTTACAGGTGAGAAAACTGAGGTATAGAAGATTCAGTAATGGCCCAGACCCATGTAGACGGCTGGTGGTGGGATTAGTACCTGCAGGCGGTAGTTTGGACAGGTTGCATTTGCAAGCAGAGAAACTGCTTCTGCTCCCAGCGTGAGGTGTGGGTCACAGGTGGCAAGGGGAAGGCACGTAATGGTTCAGAGTAAAATACAGACAGACTGGGAACCAGGACGTTATTAGGATAACCCCAAGGTTGGGTCGATGGACATCTTTTTTAAGTGATTAAATCCCATCCACTTTTAACCTCAGACATGTAGATAATTACACCCAGCCCTTGATTTTAACTCTACAAGCAGGCTGATGAAAAAAGCAGTGTTACAAGTCTTTCTAAAAATGACAGACGTCGTGCAGAAAAATGCATTTACCAAGCCATGGGCATGCCATGTTTTGTCACGGGATAAAAAGGGTGACTTCCTTGTGGAGGGTTTATTGCTCATAAAGACGTTTGTGCCTCAGGCCTGGCCACAGGCAAGACTCTAGTTTATGACAGGTGTCCACTGCCCGGACATTGATGTGGCCAGGGAACCATCAGGACCCTGAATCTTTCTACAGGACAGCACACACACACACAGATCTGCGCGTTTCCAGTTTGATGGTCTGCAAACAGGCAAGACTTGCTCCAACAGGAATGAGAGACTAATGAGGTCACAAGGAAATCTCAGACATCTTCAAGTTGGCATTTGGGGAAAACAAAAAAAAGAGACGCTCATCTTTCAAATCTCACACCACCCTAGGTATGAAAACACAAGAAGAGCTGGAACATATCAGAAGAGAGTGACTGTCAGCGAAAAGACTGACATATCCTGAGGCTGTTGCCTCTTTCTCCCCCCTTTTAATTTGTTTGTTTCTTTAAATTAATTTTTATTGGAATAGAGTTGCTTTACAATGGTGTGTGAGTTTCTACTGTACAGCAAAGTGAATCAGCTCCACGTATACCTATATCCCCTCTTTTTTGGATTTCCTTCCCATTTTTTTCCCCCTTTTTAAAACATACAATATCTGTCTCAACTACTTCCTTTTCTTAGTTGTTTGCTGTCTTTAAATATCTGATCCTTCTTCTAACTCGTAAGTGGTCAGGGAAACCATTCGTTTTCAGCCCACCCCCAAACACCTTCAACGACCATCTATGAGGCACAAGACTGTATTTTCAGGCTTCTCCAGAGAAACAACTCCACCAATAGAACATACGTTAACACAGATATACAGATACAGACGGCGGCTGTGGATAGATATCCGTATAGATTTAGATGCAGATATGATTATGGATATAGAGGTAGCTATAGATATAAAGCAATTCATTACCAGGAAATGGCACGTGCAACTACGGATGCTAAGAAGTACCACAATATTTCTCCCCCTTCCCCCAAAACACACATGAAAACCCACCAAAGGAAGACCGTGTCAATGACAACAGGAATGGGATAGATATGGTGAACTTGAGTCCATGTCTTCCAAGACTCATTGGCATCTGAGGGACAAAATCTGTTGATGATACAGGGATATCGATTACGAGAGCCAAATTGAGCAGTATTTACGGAACCCCCTGATTCAGACACACTGGTCTTCTGTCTCCCAACCTGTGCTAGTACCTTCTGAAAATGGACGTAGGCTTCTCCCCTCGCAAGCACCCCTCAGGTAGCCTGTTGATAAGCCCTTGTCATCTCTTTCCGAACTCTGGTTGCTGAACCGGGACATTCACCCAAATGCTTTGCTTCTCGGAACCTTTAAAACGAGCACCCCATCATAGTCACCAGTGTGTCCACCTCCTCTCGTCCTGGCTTTCACGTTGCCCACTCTCCCTTGCACAGAAATTCAAGAAGAGTTTAAGAAATTATGATCTCTTTTTTTTTCCGGTAAGCAGCCTGAAGTGACCTCTAAAAGTGGGTTGCTATTCACTTGACCCGGAAAACCCTACAAGATCACGCAAGTCAAGAGGTTCAAAACTTCGTGTTCACTTTAAGAACACACATGAAACTGCCCGGGCCATTAACGGTAGGCATATCCGAAAGCCACCAAGTATCTGAAGGATGTCACCTTACAGAAGCGATGGGTACCATTCCGTCGGCACAATGCTGGAGTTGGTTGGTGTGTCCAGTGGGGCTGGATGCAGGGCCGGTGGCCCAAAAAGAGTGCTGAATCTTCACTGCACGTGCTCACAAATACAAAGTGTAACGCTGAACTTAAGGTCTTAGATGTAGATTCTCTGGTCAACGAGCACATCCAGGTGGACAAATCCCCCGCGATACGGCTCAGGAATTACAGAGCTCATGGTCGGATCAACCTGTACGTGAGCTCTCCCTGACACACTGAGATGATCCTTACTGAAAAAGAAGAGACTGTCCTTCAACCAGGAGAGGAGGTTGCAGAGAAGAAAAAGATATCCCTGAAGAAACCGAAGAAATGAAAACTTACGGCCCTGGGAATAAATGCTGCAAAAAGAAATTAAGATACACTGACCTCGATAAATGTAGGTCCATCAAATATGCAGAAATTATAACTATATGAAGGATATCGGTCCCTGAAAGGGATTCCAGGCGTGATTCTTCCTTTTTTTTTTGGCACGTGGGCCTCTCACTGTTGTGGCCTCTTCCGTTGCGGAGCACAGGCTCCGGACGCGCAGGCTCAGCGGCCATGGCTCACGGGCCCAGCCGCTCCGCGGCATGTGGGATCCTCCCGGACCGGGACACGAACCCGCGTCCCCTGCATCGGCAGGCGGACTCTCAACCACTGCGCCACCAGGGAAGCCCCCACAACTGCATTTTTATGTGTTTCTGATTTGCATCTTCTTTTCCGTGTGTCCCTCTCTTGTTCCCAACCACATGCCCTAATTTATGTCCACTTAGTTTTTTCCTAATCTTGCTGCTTTATCCTTTACAATTTTAACAGGGCAAAGCCAATCACTCATAACCCACAGCACAGCTTTTCAGAAAGCTTAATCCAGAAACACCTAAACAATTACTAACCTTAGGATATTAAGAATTTATATTAGATTCCATGGTGTTTTTTTTTTCTTCCAACACACCGAACTTAGAACAAAAATTTTTTTTCCCATTAACGTAAGAGACCAAAGACCAGCGAAGAGGAGCAGAGAAGACGTAACACCCTCAACCTCAAAGGGACAAAACTAAGATTACTGCCATTTCGGTGATTTTCATCTCCAAGACACATTACAATACAAAATCTTTATTTAAAAAAATCCACCTTTTTTCTGAAGATGCTGAGTGTGGGTACTTTCCAGAAGGTCTGGCATGAAGAGGACTAAATAATAAACAGGGAAAGGGTTTCCCTAGTCACAAAGGGCAAATTATCATTTTACATTGCGGGAATGCGTTTTGAATATACTATAAATGCTAACACTGGGCTTTTAAGACTTTATGATGTGGCCGTATTATTAGCATTTTTTGCAATTTTAAGACTCAGGGACTCAGTATTCCAACTCAGCTCATACACTGTGCTCAAATGTTCATGTTAAATGCTAGCCTTCAATCGAAAACACTGCTTGGACCAGAAAGGAAAAATGCCAGCTAGGAGTATGGAGTGCTTCTTATCAGGGGTCGCAACTTCAGGTCTTAGCTTAGGGAAAGTGGCACACAAATGCAGTACGATGTGCTGAAATTAAAACTGCCAGGGCTTCCGTGGTGGCGTAGTGGTTGAGAGTCCGCCTGCCGATGCAGGGGACACGGGTTCATGCCTCGGTCCGGGAGGATCCCACATGCCGCAGAGCGGCTGCGCCCGTGAGCCATGGCCGCTGAGCCTGCGCGTCCGGAGCCTGTGCTCCGCAACGGGAGAGGCCACAACGGTGAGAGGCCCGCGTCCGGCAAAACAAAAAACAAAAAAAAACTGCCGAAGCCACCAAAAACACAGCATTTTGAAAATTGCATTTTATTCCCCAAACTGAGGAATAATGCATTGTGGTGTAAGTTACAAGCCTGAGGGTCATTTTGTGAATCCTAACATATGCAGATTCTATGAAAGGGGCCCTCATAATGAAAATAACAGATAACCTTTACATCCAAGTATGTTCTAAAGAATGTACCTTGTAGTTGCTTCATCTGAATCTCTTTATGCTCTTTCTAGTAATACAAAAATACTGGGAGAGGAGGGACTTCCCTGGTGGTTCAGGGGTTAAGACTCCACGCTTCCACTGCAGGGGGCGAGGGTTGGATCCCTGGCTGGGGAACTAAGATCCCGCATGCCCCGTGGTGCAGACCAAAAAAAAAAAAAGTATTGGGAGTAGAGAGTTACGGAGGGAAGTCTTTGGTGCAGAGCGGTCAGGGGAGGCATCTCTGAAAGTGTTACATTGCAAAGGGAGTGAAGAAGCAAGTCGTGCTTGTGGAAGGGAAAAGGAACAGAGCCATCAAAGACGAACTTCCTGAGGTCTGCGTGTGATAGTGACGTTCTATGAGCTACAGAGAAGCACGTGAGAATGCGGAGGGAGCCCAGAAAGGACGGCTGGTGAGACATGGGGAGCAATGAGCTCAGAGGTGGACCAAGTTCTTGTAGGACTTCTGAGGACTTGATTTCACCGTGAATGGGACACGAGTCATTGCACGGTTTCGAGAACAAGACAGGCTTGCCCTGACTAGTCCATCCACAGACTAAGTGTCCATCAACAGAGAAATGGATAGAGAAGATGTGGTCCATGTATACAATGGAATACTACGCAGCCATGAAAAAGAATGAAATCATGCCATTTGCAGCCACATGGATGGACCTAGAGATGATCATACTAAATGAAGTCAGTCAGAAAGAGAAAGACAAATATCATATGATATCACTTACATGTGGAATCTTTTTAAAAATGATAAAAATGAACTTATTTACAAAACAGACTCACAGACTTCGAAAACAAGCTTATGGTTACCAAGGGGGAAAGGGGGGGTTGTGAAGGGACAGACTGGGAGTTTGGGATCAACATATACACACTACCATGTTTAAGACATATAACCAACGAGGACCTACTGTATAACACAGGGAAGTCTGCTCACTATTCTGTGATAACCCACATGGGACAAGAATCTGAAAAAGAACAGATACTTGTATATGTATAACTGAATCACTTTGCTGTACACCTGAAACTAGACAACATTGTTAATCACCTTTCTCCAATGTAAACTAAAAAAAACAAAATTTAAAAGAGTGACAAGGATGAAAGAAAAACACCAGAAATGAGAATATTACAGTTGGTAATGTGAACTATAATTGGGGTATGGAATAAAAGGATAAAAGTGTGGTAGTTGGAAATGTTTAAGATTCCAGACACATTTTGAAAGGAGAACAAATAGAATACGTTGATCAACTGAATGTGCATTATATATTAAAAGAGCAGAAGAAATACTTTAAGATTTTTGGTCTCAGCAACTGTTAGCCCAGCAGGATAATTTTCATGTGTATATGAGAAATACCATGGATGGACCAGAATTGAGAATAAAGGAAGGACTTAAGAATTCATTTTTTTGTTTGTGAGGGTTTTTTTTGTTGTTGTTGTTTTTGTTTTGGTACGCGGGCCTCTCACTGTTGTAGCCTCTCCCATTGTGGAGCACAGGCTCCGGACACGCAGGCCCAGGGGCCATGGCTCACGGGCCCAGCCGCTCCGCGGCATGTGGGATCTTCCCGGGCCGGGACATGGACCCGTGTCCCCTGCATCGGCAGGTGGACTCTCAACCACTGCGCCACCAGGGAAGCCCAAGAATTCATTTTTTAACATGCGGAACTGGAGATGCCTGTAGGGTGTGTAAGGTTTGTCAAACTGGCAATAGGATATGTAAGTTTAGACTTTTCTAAAGGTCTAGGACAAGCAAAGAATGAACTGAGGCTGGATAGAAACTTGGGAGTTACCAGGGATTAAAAGGTATTCAAACTGTAGAACAGCATGCTATTAAATATGAAGTGAATGTATGAAACGATGAGTTCATCCTATGAATGAGCCCAGAAACCATCCAAATTTTAGAGTTTGGGGAAAGCAGAAGGATTGCCAGAAGTGCTGGAAAACGAGTCCAGAGGACGTCCAAAATAATAGCAACATCTTGGGGGCCATGCAGAGAAAATGGTCAACTACTTCGAATAGAGCTGATACACCAGCCACAATGGGGGCAAAAAATAACCACTGTACTTGTCAGCAGAAACAGTAGGAACCTGGATAAACGTGTTCTTGGTGGAGTGGTCCCTCCTTTAAGAAGGAACATCTGTGCTCCCTTCGGCAGCACATATACCAAAATTGGAACAATACAGAGAAGATGAGCACGGCCCCTGCGCAAGGATGACACGCACATTCGTGAAGCGTTCCGTATTTTTATATGTATAACTGATTCACTTTGTTATAAAGCAGAAACGAACACACCATTGTAAAGCAATTATACTCCAAAAAAGATGTTTAATAAATAAATAAATAAATAAATAAAATGAATAAAAGAAGGGAAATCTTATTGGAGTAGATTCACAAAGAAGTTCAGGAGATGAACTTGATAGGGTGGGTACAGCTGAGCAGAGCTCTTTGGCAGTACTGAGGGATGGGGGTAAGCTTTGCAGGGTCCCAATTTTTTTTAAAGTGGTATATATTGCAGCACGTTCTATGTTGATGGAATGATGCTCTTGAGGAAACAGATCATCAGTTGAGAAGCAGAGGACAGTGTATCCACGGAGCATTGCCCTTGTGTAGTTGAGAGAAGATAAAACCTAGTGTCCTAGGAGGTGGATCGAAAAAGATCTTGCTGTGATTTATGTCAGAGTGTTCTGCTTATGTTTCCCTCTAAGCGTTTTATTGTGTCCGGCTTTACATTTAGGTCTTTAATCCATTTTGAGTTTATTTTTGTGTATGGTGTTAGGGAGTGTTCTAATTTCATTCTTTTACATGTAGCTGTCCAGTTTTCCCAGCACCACTTATTGAAGAGGCTGTCTTTTCTCCATTGTATATTCTTGCCTCCTTGTCGTAGATTAGGTGAGCACAGGTGCTTGTGTTTATTTCTGGGCTCTCTATCCTGTTCCATTGATCTATACTTCTGTTTTTGTGCCAGTACAATACTGTCTTGATTCCTGTAGCTTTGTAGTATAGTCTGAAGTCAGGGAGCCTGATTCCTCCAGCTCTGTTTTTCTTTCTTGAGATTGCTTTGGTTGTAAGGGGAGGATGGGTAAATTGGAAGACTGGATTGACACATAGACATAATATATAAAATAGATAACTTATAAGGACCTACTGTATAGCACAGGGAACTCTACTCAATATTCTATAATGGCTTATATGGGAAAATAATCTAAAAAAGAATGGATATATGTATAACTGATTCACTTTGCTGTACACCTGAAACTAACACAACATTGTAAAGCAACTATACTCCAATAAAAATTTTTTTAAAAAAGAAAAACCACCTAGTATCCCAAGGGAGGGGGTGAGTTTCGAGAAGAAGAGTAGAGAAAAGATATCCACACTGTGTGTGAGACTAGACAAATCACACACAGTCTGCAAAGTCCTCCCTCCTTTTCTCTACTATGGTCACACAGGACATACTTTTCTCTCCTGCTCTGAACTACTGAGACATGTAGCAAGATGTCCACTAAGAGCATCCGGCCTTGGGTCCTGAGGGTCTAGAGTCCTAAAAAGAGGCTAGTCACACAGGTGCAGACTGATGGACGACCTGCCATGAGGCTGAGCCCAAACATGGCTGCAGATACAAATCGTCCATCTTCATGTTTACATCAAGTCACGTTGTCTGTCTGCTTCCTCTAACCCACAGCCTTGGGTGTACAGAAAGACGTGGTGACCCGGTCACTCTGTGAACATTCGATTGGTCTCATTCTCCAAGTCTGACCGAGCTTCATCGTCATGGCTACAGAGACAAGTAAGGACTGAGTAAAACCTATGACTGAGCCACTCCATTAACACTTTCCTCAAGCCGGATCTATATAGATATAATAACATGGACACGTTCACTTGAAAACCTTTCCATTTTTCAGGAAAATGAAAAGCAAGTTCAGGGACTTCCCTGGTGGTCCAGTGGTTAGGACCCCACGCTTTCACTGCAGGGGGTGCGAGTTTAATCCCTGGCCGGGGAACTAAGATCCTGTATGCCGTGCAGCAGCAAGGCCAAAAAAAAAAAAAGGCAAGTTCATCGGCTCACTGTGAGAAGGTGTTGGAGATTTGATCAGAAAGGAGAAATGAAAATGCAGTCTTGGCAGAACGAATTAACTAAGAGAAGAGAGGAGAACTTTGGGGAATGACTGCTGTTTCCTGTGAGAGTAGCTATCGTAATTTAAAGTTAGCTCATTTGATATGTTGAGTGTTTTTCTCCAGCACCCTCAGGTCGGGGTTAGGAAAAGCTAGTCCAAGCAGGATTGGGGCTTGCTAACTGGTAAGCTAGAAAGCAGAGGGATAAGCCAGTACGGGGGGGAAAAAGCAAGGATCATGTATCACGGAATCCAAACCGTATTAGGAGGCAGGGGAAGACCTTTGGGGGTAAATGCAGGACGCTTATATTTCATAGCACTTCATAGTTTCTATAGCTATCTCACATGCAGCCAACCACTTTCTAGCCATGGTCACCCAAAGAGACTTGTGGGACAAATATTTTATCCTCACCTTTCAGATGAAGGATCTTGGAGACCCCTTATTACAACATGGTGCTCTAAAATTCAGGTCTGACTTTCCAACAGGGAAATGAAGAAAGAGATCAGGAAGCAGTGATGTTGGCATTTGAGTGAGCCCCTTTTTGGCATAACCTGGACGTCTTGCCATTTTCCTCCTTTGTGAGGAAGTAAATACATTCACAGTAAATCCCATACCATCATAGGTAAAGTTCTATTAAGGAACCAATATCCATCATTTTGCTTAAGTATCAACTGTGCTTAATAGATGGTGGGGATAAAATGCTAATTTCGAAAAGATACGTGCACCCCAATGTTCACTGCAGCACTATTTACAATAGCCAAGACATGGAAGCAACCTAAATGTCCATCAACAGATGAATGGATATAGAAGATGTGGTACATATATACAATGGAATATTACTCAGCCGTAAAAACAAAGAACAAAATAATGCCATTTGCAGAAACATGGATGGACCTGGAGATTGTCATACTGAGTGAAGTAAGTCAGACACAGAGAGACAAGTATCCTATGATATCGCTTATAGGTGGAATCTTAAAAAATAAGGGTACAAATGAACTTACTTATAAAACAGAAGTAGAGTCATGGATGTAGAAAACAAACTCATGGTTACCAGGGGGTAAGGGGGGGGGATAAATTGGGAGATTGGGATTAAGATAAACACACTACTATGTATAGATAACTATTTTAATAGTTAACTATAGATATTAGTTAACTATAGTTAAAACTATTTAAAACTATTTTAATAGTTAACTACAGATAATAGTTAACTATAGTTAAAATAGATAACTATTTTAATAGATAATAGAACCTACTGTATACCACAGGGAACTCTACTCAATATTCTGTCGTGGCATATATGGGAAACAGAACCTAAAAAAGAGCAGATATATATGTATATGTACGGCTGATTCACTTTGCTGTACACCTGAAACTAACATCACATTGTAAGTCAACTGTACTGCAATAAAAATTAAAACAAAAACAAAAAAACTGCTAAAAGAAACAATAGATGGTGGGTCCCACTTGATAAATGTCTTACCCCTATGCAGGTAGGAGATTAATACATGACCAGAGAAAACACTGCCTTTTCCTGTTTTCAGCACACTCCCTAAAAGGATAGACTTATACTTCTACCCTTTTGCAATGGCTGGATGGGCACCCTAACATTGAATTATTCATAAGCCAGGAGAGCTGGCTTCACCTCACTTCTGCTCAGAACGCTGCATGATACAGGAGGAACAGTCATGGGGTCCGCGGGTTTTCAGGGATTTCTTTGTACCAGGAATTGCCGCATTTTGGCCTGCATCACTTAATTTTAGTCTCACAACAGATATACAGTGGACCCTCGAACAACACAGGGGAGTCAGAGGCGCCTAGCAACTGCCCAGTCAAAAATTTTCCTATGAATTTACAAAAACGTCGGACCTCCATATTCACGGTTCCACATCCACCACGGATTCCATCAACCACACAGATTGGGCAACGCTGCAGGACGTAATTTTTTTTTTTTTTCAGTACAGAAGGAATACAGTTCTGTTACTGAATGGGCTTTAAACCAGAATGTGACACACATCACAGGCAATCTACTAAGAGATGGCAAAGACAAAATGAGATCTCCCCCTTTTATAAAGTCAAGCAGGTACAACCCGTTCCATACACATTTTCAAGATAAACAACTAATCTCAGGTGAGAGGACTTGGTAACACCATGTGTCACATAGTTCACCCTAAATTTTCCTGGTAATTGAGGTGCCCATCTATGTTAGCCAACTGGCTTTATCCAGAGGACAGACAAATTCTCATAGTCTATACCTTGGAGCTCAGGGCCCACTGAAGTTAGGCTCCTACCCTCCCACCAGCAAGAGGAAGATGTGGTGGTGTATCCCCTTGACATTTCTATTTCAGAGAGATGGCTCCCAGGCCCTAGAGAAAGACACGCCTGTGTTACAAAGCAGGCACAAGGCCCATCTAGTTCTCAAAAAGGATTTATACGCATTTCAAAGGAGGAAGGAAAAAACCTACAATCACAGGTCTTCTTAATTCTTTCTTTTTTGGCCATTACTCTGTTAAAAATTTATTTTAAATGTAGATGTAAAAAAGAAAGAGGAAAAACACCAGACAACACTTATGAACTAACATTCTCAGACAATCCTCCGTCCCAAATGCATGAAGATTTCTGGTGCACCTGGCATCATACAACACGTTTTACGTTATAGGAGAAACTCTAGCTGTTTCGTATTTTAAGCTGTCAAACTAATTTCAATATACACAGTGGAAAATGTCTAGATGTTTGAGATGTAATCATTTTTCATTATAAATTAATTTGTCCTTTATGATTTGAAATAAACATTTTACTTTGAGCATTCAGAGGTTCTAAACTAGTACTTTTTTTTTTTAATGAAGGGAGGGAAATCTCTTATTTTCCTTTTTCAATTTTTATTGGGGTATAGTTGATTAAAAATGTTGTATTAGTTTCTGCTGTACAGCAAAGTGAATCAGTTATACATATACATATATCCACTCTTTTTTAGATTCTTTTCCCATATAAGTCATTACAGAGTATTAAGTAGAGTTCCCTGTGCTATACAGTAGGTCCTTATTAGTTATTCATTTTATATACAGTAGTGTGTGTATGTCAATCCCAATCTCCCAATGTATCCCTCCCCCCCTTTACCCCCTGTAACCGAAAATTTGTTTTCTACATCTGTGGCTCTATTTCTGTTTTGTAAATAAGTTCACTGGTACCATTTTTTAGATTCCACATGTAAGTGATATCATATGATATTTGCCTTCCTCTGTCTGAATTACTTCACTAAATATAATTTCTGGGTCCATCCACGTTGCTGCAAATAGTATTATTTCGTTCCTTTTTTTAATGGCTGAGCAATATTGTATCATATGTATGTACCACATCTTCTTTCTCCTTTTCTCTGCTGAGGTTTACTATAATAAACCTCTTTCTCTCTATATATACACATCCTACTGGTTCTGTTTCTCTGAAGAGCCTCGAGTAAGCCACTGGTGCATACAATTCCATGTTTTGCTTATGTCCACAGATCAGCTTTTAAGAGATACAAAGGTGTCAATGCAAACACTGAGGAGAAGAACCTTCTGCTTTTTCCTTTGAGCATCTACCAATTAAAGATATCAAACAATACATAAAACATCAAACAATTCAGTAGCAGAAGGAAGGAAAGCATAGAAAAAGCACATGCAAAAGTACAACTTTCATGACTGCTTGAAAAATAGAACAGTGTATAGCTCACTTCAATTTTTTTTTCACTGACAAATCACATGTCAGTTTCATTTAGAGTCAAGAATGAACATTGCTGGGGGTGGCGTGTTATTACTGATTGTTTATTAGAATAGGCTGCTAAACCTTTCCTCACAAAGAAGTCAATTTTGCTTCAATGCCCTCATCTTTTAGAAAGGATCATTAGCTTTTTTCTAGCTGTTTGAACAATTCACATAGCACGATTGCCTCTTAGATATGAAACTCAAGTATTCTGGTTACATTAAGATAGACTAAGTATATTTTGGGGGGCTCATTGGTTAAAGAATACCATTACAACCTAGAATACGTAAAGCTGATTGAGTTGAGAATGAGTGTACGTGGTGGGGTAGAGCAGCAAACATCATTCTCAAGGGTGAAAAGCTGAAAGCAATTCCTCTGGGATCAGGAGCAAAGCAAGGAGGTCCACTCTTGCCTTTATTATTCAGCGTGGTTTTGGAGGTCCTGGCCACAGCAATCAGAGGAGGAGAAGTGAAGGGAATCCAGATTGGACAGGAGGAAGTGGGACTGTCGCTGTTTGCAGATGACATGGTGCTGTGCATAGAAAGTCCTAAGGATGCTACCAGAAAACTACCAGAGCTCATAGATGAATTTGCTAAAGTTGCGGGATGCAATTAATACACAGAAATCTCTTGCATTCCTATACACTAACAACGAAAGATCAGAAAGAGAAATTACAGAAACAATTCTATTTACCACCACAACAAAAAGAATAAAATACCTAGGAATAAACCTACCTAAGGAGGCAAAAGACTTTTACTCAGAAAACTGTAAGGTACTGAAGAAAGAAATCAAAGATGACACAAGCAGATGGAGAGATATACCATGTTCTTGGATTGGAAGAATCAATATTGTGAAAATGACTATACTACCCAAAGCAATCTACAGATTTAATGGAATCCCTAACAAATTACCAAGGGCATTTTTCACAGAATTACAAGAAAAAAATTTACAATTCGTATGGAAACACAAAAGACCCCGAGTAGTCAAAGCAATCTTGAGAAAGAAAAATGGAGGTGGAGGAATCAGGATCCCTGACTTCAGACTATACTACAAAGCTACAGTAGACAAGACAGTATGGTACTGGCACAAAAACAGAAATATAGATCAATGGAACAGGATACAAAGTCCAGAGATAAACCCACGTACCTGTGGTCACCTAACCTATGACAAAGGAGGCAAGAACATACAATGTGTATCTTAATAGAAATGAAAATCTTCCTTAGACTTTTAAACTGGAAAGTCAGTGGTTAAAGCAGCACACCTTCTGTAAATTCCCTTCATTTGTGAGGGTGTCAGAGATCTTTAGGGAGAGAAAGAAGACAGGAGATTCTCATCTCATCTCACTAGGATCACCCTACCGGCAGACCTCATACTGAGCAAGCCAAGTACTAGCAAGACAATCCTTGTCTATAGAATGTTGTAGCATGATGCATCTCATTGTTTAGGATTGCTTTAAGGTAAGGGCACCCAATATCTATGGATTTAGGTGATGTAGCTTCCTAGAAAGCGTGCCCTAAGCTAGCAACTGAGTATAAAAAGAAGACGTTTCATGACCTAAAAATGCTCCTTCTGTGAAGGCAAAATGACTGTGTACCTTTGTTAGAAATCTCATGTGACCTTAATTGGAAATAGGGTCTTTGCAGATGGAATCAAGTGAAAATGAGGTCATACTGGATTAGGGTGGTCCCCAAATCCAACAACTGGTGTCCTTATAAGAGGAGGGGAAACAATGGGATACAGAGGTTGCGTGAGGAAGGCTGTGTGACCGACAGGCAGAGGTTGGAGTCATTCAACCGCAAGCCCAGGGACACGAAGGATTGCAGCAACCACCAGAAGATAAGAAGGCAAAACAGAAAAAGACAAAGACAAAAAATGGCACAGACAATACCTATCAATCCATCTATTAAAGAATATGGGGACTTCCCTGATGGTCCAGCGGGTAAGACTCCACGCTCCCAATGCAGGGGGCCCAGGTTCGATCCCTGGTCAGAGAACTAGATCGCACATGCATGCTGCAACTAAGAGTCTACATGCCGCAACTAAGAGTACACATGCCACAACTAAGAGTCCACATGGTGCAAATAAGTCCACATGCCGCAGCTAAGAAGTCCACATGCCACAACTAAGCATCCACATGCCAAAACTGAGTCCACATGCCGCAAAAGAGATCCCGCGTGCCACAACTAAGACCCAGTGCAGCCAACAAATGAATAAAGAAAGAATATGAATCCCTAACTCAGAAGTTGTGACATTTGCTTAGGTGGCTTACATGTCCTGGCTATTGTACATAGAGCTGCAATGAACATTGTGGTACATGACTCTTTTTGAATTACAGTTTTCTCGGGGTATATGCCCAGTAGTGGGATTGCTGGGTCATATGGTAGTTCTAATTTCAGTTTTCAAAGGAACCTCCATACTGTTCTCCATGGCAGCTGCACCAATTTACATTTCCACCAACAGTGCAGGAGGGTTCCATTTTCTCCACACCCTCTCCAGCATTTACTGCTTGTAGGATTTCTGATGATAAATCTCCCTAATTCTTGAGCTTACTCTAAGAGGAAAAAGGAGAAATTCTGTGGAGAATCTGGTTTAATTGCCTTTATGCCCTCATTAAGATTGGAGAATGGGGTCCTTTGCGTTGGGTGAGTGGAGGGAAGTGGGTGGGCAGAAATCGATGATCCACTGGACCTGCAATAAAAGCATCTCTGAATAATCAAGACGCTGCACTGAACAAGATCCTCATCTTTTTTTTTTTTTTTTTTTTTTTGCGGTACGCAGGCCTCTCACTGCTGTGGCCTCTCCCGCTGCGGAGCACAGGCTCCGGACGCGCAGGCTCAGCGGCCATGGCTCACGGGCCCCGCCGCTCCGCGGCATGTGGGATCTTCCCAGACCGGGGCACGAACCCGTGTCCCCTGCATCGGCAGGCGGACTGTCAACCACTGTGCCACCAGGGAAGCCCCAGATCCTCATCTTTGATTTTGTTTTGATCCCCAACGGGGCACGCCAGCAGCTGAGATAGCACCGAGATAGAAAACAGATTAGCATCTGCCCCAGAGCTGGAGGAATGGGGAGGGGCTGCTCCATGAATACTGGGTTTTTATGGGATGGTGAAGATGTTCTGACATTAGACAGTGGTGATGACTGCACGAATCTGTGAGTACACCACAAGCCACCGAATTGTGTTTTTTAACAAGTGCAACTTTTATGGTATGTGAATTATACTTTAAAAAACTCTACCACTATGGAGGACAGTATGGAGGTTCCTTAAAAAACTAAAAATAGAGCTACCATATGATCCAACAATCCCACTCCTGGGCATATATCCAGAGAAAACCGTAATTCTAAAGGATGCATGCACTCCTACGTTCATAGCAGCACTATTTACAATATCCAAGACATGGAAGCAACCTAAGTGTCCAAGGACAGAGGAATGGATAAAGAAGACGTGGTCTGTATATACAGTGGAATATTACTCAGCCATAAAAAGGAGGAAATAATGCCATTTGCAGCAACATGGATGGACCTAGAGGGCATTATGCTCAATGAAATGAGTTAACAAATATCCTGTGATATCACTTATACGTGCAATCTAAAAAATGGTACAAATGAATCTGTTTACAAACAGATATAGAGTCACACGTGTAGAAAACAAACTTATTTATGGTTACCAAGAGGGAAAAGGTGGGGAGGGATATATTGGGAGATTGGGACTGACATATACACACTACTGTGTATAAAACAGATAACTAATAAGAACCTGCTGTATAGCACAGGGAACTCTATTCAATACTCTGTAATGACTTATATGGGAATAGAATCTAAAAAAGAGTGGATATAGGTATATGTATAATGGGCTCATTTTTCTGTACAGTAGAAACACAACATTGTAAATCAACTATACTCCAACAAAAATTAATTTTAAAAATCTCTAAACTTTAAACATTTCAATCTAATATTTCCAACCTACTAAACTGCTAAAGTACGTGTTGCTGAAAATGATTTGTTTCAGTTCTAGGTGGCAAGAATCTCAAATGTTTAAATTTAAATGTAATTGATTGGCCAACATTCTCTCTTTTTAAAAAAACATGCTGAGGTCAAAGGAAGTTGTTTGGAGTTATCTGCTAAGATAATCACATATGGAAGGAGCCTGGGAAATTCTCCAAAGTTCCTTATGTTGACAGTAAATCTTTCCCTAAAAAGGAAAGCCAAATAGAAATCTGAAGGTGGCAGGTCTTGAGTCAGTTTCTAAGAATCAGAATACACTCCCCTAATAGAACAAATCTATACATGCATTTTTATAAATGGCATCAGGTGTCATTGGCCAGATAGTATTTCAGAGGCAAGCACTATAAATCTTACTGTGGGATAAATTCCATGAAGTCTGAAAGAAATAAAATCTTGTGGGTTCTGTTTTTTGAAAACTGCGGTACGTTGTATTATTCACAAAGCTCATAAAACTCTAAACCTCACTGAAATTTATTAAGTCCTACAAATTTTAGTGTATGCTGAATGGAAATGAAGGTAGTTCACGCATTAATCTTCCATAATATCCCAGGCAGGACGCTATGACTTGGATTTTTCTCCAAACGGAAGCTTGAGGCATGTTATACTTAATTTCTCCTAACTCTTTATGTCCTCCTCTTGGCTAACTTGTGAACATCTGGAGAGATTAGTAGTATAGACTAGACACACACACACATACACACACACACATAGATTCTTATGATACCTTACTTAGCAAACACGTCTGCATTTTGAAGCCAGAACATACTTATTCTCCTACTAGACAGTGGATCGCATGAAGACAACTAAACAGGGCAGTCACTGCCCGTTAAAATTTCATATCGCTTTAAAACTGCAAAGAGGTCTTTTGCCTACACAATCTCATCTAGCCCCCATTTTACAGATGAGAAAATTGAGACCCATGGCAGTTACGTGCTTTCCTCTAGGCTATTTTCAGCAAGTCTTCACTCTTCTGTTCCAGCCACTGACTATAACAGGAGACCGTAAATTTAATAAAATTAAATTTCTAAAAAGCAGGTACTATATCTTCCTCTTCCATTGGTTCTCCCCCCTCACAGCCAGAACAGTGATTTTTTTTTAACAAAAAAGAGAGCTTGGCAAACATTGATGGACGCGATGTCAGGACCTGGGAGCCTGTGGAACAATCCTCGTGGTAGGGATTGATTGACTCTGCCATGACAGGAACACGGCTCCCAGTTTCCAGGCTGTCTATCAGAAGGCAGTTCTCCATAGATGCAGGGAAGTAAGACAGCTTCAAAAGGTACCATTTCCCACACTGAGCCTAAGAGGCTCTCTGCCACTGTATCTGTCCGTAATGTAGCAGGTGCCACTCTCAGCCGGTACGTATTGATGAAGTGGCGAGGAGGGAGATGCGCACGGTGGGGACGCAGAGCTCAGAATACAGCCTGACTTGGAAAATGCCCATGCCGTGGAGCTTTGCGACAATATATGGCCCAAGAGGCCCATCACGAAAAGGAAACTGTCCTCCCAGTACAGTCATTAATGGGATGTAAACGGATGCTTCTAATATCCAGGAGGGTCACTTGCAAGAAACTGAGAGGTACCTGCCTGCAGCCTGTTCCTCCTTCGACTGCACCAACAACAGCCCCGTGGCAGGCATCAACCCCAAGGATTGGAAACTGGCTTTTCATGGGCCTCAGAAGTGCAGAATGAAAGGGTGTTCATCAGAGAGGTGCATGAACGATACTCTGTCTCTGGGCAGAGAAGGGGTTAGCAGAGGGTAAGTATAAAAGCTGTGTGTCCACTGGGTTCAAACCAACTCAGTTGAGTCCTTCCTACTGCTTTCTGCCTCCGGGGCTCTACTGTCCTCTCACACACCTCTCCTTCTATGATGTTCCGCCCCACACGTAACTCATAGGTACCCTCAGCTGTCCTGTCTCCCAGGAGGACCTACTGGCCCCAGTCTTGGTTTGGAGTTTCTCTCTGGATCTGATTTCATTTGAGTTTGTATTGTAGGAAGGTGCATCTCGCCTTTACTGAAACAGTCAGATTACAAGTCTACGTCTTTACAGACCATAACCCTTGGAGCAGAAAGACTGTGTTATTCTTACCCATCCCCCAGTAGGCAGTCAGATGCCGGACCCAGAGCAGGCTTCAGATAACAGTCCGTGTAACGATGCTGAACGAGGAGAGAATTCTTGCACAGAGCAGAGGCACAGCTGTTTGTTTACATGGGGAAAGTTCTTGATCATTCAGACACCCACAGGTCTGCAATGATCAGACACTAAACTTCTGAAAGCTTCCATCACACTGAAACCAAGCAGGACCCTGCAGGGTCTTCCCAGGGACAAGGCCACTGCCCCCCAACCCCCAGGTTCCCCGCCTTTTGTTTGTAGAAAATTTAGCCTCCTAGACCTTTCCCAAGTTCCAAAGAATAAATTTAATCAGAGAGGTGAGGAAATGCAGAAACAAATATATATTCCTTTTTCAGATTCTTTTCCATTATAGGTTATTACAAGATATTGAGTACGGTTCCCTGTACTATACAGTAGGTCCTTGTTGTTTATCTATTTACATATAGTAAAGCGTATTTGTGAATCCCAGCTCCTAATTCATCCCAAGCTCCCCCCTTCCCCTTTGGTAACCCTAAATTTGTTTTCTACATCTGTGAGTCTGTTTCTGTTTTATAAATAATTTCACTTGTATAATTGCTTTTTCTACATTCCACATATAAGTGATATCATATGATATTTGTCTTTCTCTGTCCAACTTAACTTCACTTAGTATGATCACTTCTAGGTCCATCCGCCAATTCAGTTTTTAAATTTAGCATTTTCACAGTCTACATTTTTGACAGGTGGCTAAAAATATAGCCCATAACAAGCACCGGGCAGGATGTGGACAAATTGGAATGCTCACCCATTGCTGGTGGAATGTAAGATGCTTCAGCCACTTTGGAAGACAGTCTGGGAGTTTCTCAACAGTTAAACCTAGAGTTACCACATGAGCCAACAATTTCACTCCTCGATGCCAACCGAAGAAAAACGAGAGTCCACACTAAAACTTCTACATGAACATGCAGAGCAGCGTTATTCCTAAGAGGCAAAAGGTGGACACAAACCCAATGTCCATCAGTGGATGGATGGATAAAGAAGAGGAGGTATGTCCACACCACGGAATGTTATTCAACCATAAAAATGAATGAAGTACCGATCCATGCTACATGGGTGCTTGACTTTGAAAACATTGCACTAAGTGAAAGAATCCAGACAGAAAAGACCACATAGTCTGTAATCCAATTTATGGGAAATGTCCAGGAGAAGCAAACATACAGAGAAAGTAGATTCGTGGTCTCCATGAGTTGAGAGAAGAGGGGATGAAAAGTGGCTGCAGATGGATACAGGGTTTCTGGGAGGGGTAATAAAAACATTCTGAAATGAGAAAGTGGGGACGGATACACAGCTGCGAGTATACCGAGAGCCATCGACATGGACACTTTAAAGGTGCAGATTTTGATATGTGAATTGCAACTCTATAAAGTTGCTATTAAAACTGATTAAGAGGCAGCACACTGGAAAGAAAACAGATTAACTGTGCTTAAAATGGCTGCAAATGTGATCCCCGATCCATACGGCTTAAACCGTTCACTGCCAAGTGAAACAAGGTAAAACGACACATGCTATTTCCACACCTGAATCATCACCTCCAAGATCGCCATTCAGGTTTTCCTCGTTGTTCTGTCACACACAGACCTTGGGGGAAGATCAGGCCGAGTGGAATGAGCATTAGTCAAACTGGTATGGGTTGTGAAGAAAACTTTGTACGTCCCTTAGTAGACAGCTAATGCGATTTGGACGCCCCCCCCACTTACCCTTCAAGGCTCCTTATAATCACAGAAGCCAATCAAGGCCAACTGATTGATAAATACATTTCAGAAATTAAATGAAGGGAAAAATTAAAGGGTCAATAGACAGGGGGCATTGGTCTTCATTATACTTGCAGCTAATAAGTCTTCATATAATCAGAGGGCAATGCAGAGACCTTGAATAGTCAGCTGGTACCATCAACAGAAATCCTCAGATGTGTTTTTCAAAAGGTGAGTCTCTGCCTGTCCCATTTCTCCGTGCGTTCTGCAAAATGCCTGAATGTCTGTTCTCTTGGAAATGAGACAGTACATTGTTTAAAAAAAAAAATTAACTGTGACCTTATATAAAGGAGGTAATAGAAATTGAAAAGTGGGCAGCTGGGGGACTTCCCTGATGGTGCCGTGGTTAAAAATCCACCTGCAAATGCAGGGGACACGGGTTCGATCCCTGGTCCGAGAAGATCCCACGTGCTGCAGAGCAACTAAGCCTGTGCGCCACAACTACTGAGCCTGCGCTCTACAGCCCGCCAGCCACAGCTACTGAGCCCACATGCCTAGAGCCCGTGCTCTGAAACAAGAGAAGCCACCGCAATGAGAAGCCCGCGCACCGCAACGAAGAGTAGCCCCCGCTCGCCGCAACTAGAGAAAGCCCGCGCGCAGCAACAAAGACCCAACACAGCCAAGTAAATATATAATTTTTTAAAAAAGTGGGCAGCTGAACCAACGCACAGCACAAGGAAATTACCAGACACATCTGGAGGAAGGATTTCTCTAGGAAAACTGATCTAGATGCTTCAATGGGACAATGGCAAAGAAAAAGGTGTGTGTAGGGGGAAGTTAAGGGGGAAACATCATATTATGCAATTTTATGCACACAATGATCAGATGGATTTCTGGTCCTGTTTCGGATTCTGAAAAACCAACTGTAATCATTTGGGAGGCCACTTAGGGGGATTTGAATATCTTCCAGATAACAGAATGCGGGGAATAGAATTTACTGAAATGAAAAGGTGGATACTAGTGAATGAAAAAAAAAAAAGGAGATCATAAAGCAGTATGGTCACTGTGATTCCCTTTATGTGAAAAGATATTTATATGCAATGAAAAGATCTGGACATTAAAGTGTCACTAGTGGTAATCACTGCGTGGTAGGGATTTGATGTATTTCTATATTTTTACTTTGTTTTTTTAATATGTTCCATACTGCATATACATTGCTTCTGTAATAATAAAAGGTTAATTAAGTTTAGAAAAAAAAGTGATCACCATTAGATCAGAGAATCCCACACCGATATCAGGTGCCGTGGGCTTCCAAGGGATTTACAGATCCCTTATGATATGGTAACTGCAACTCAACAAAGTTGTTATTGAAATAAATTATGAGGCATTTGTCCAGCTGAATGCTAAAAAATGCACTCCCCCTCCCCCGAAGAAAAAAGGTGCTTTCCTGGTCTGAGGACTCAGATTCTATCTCAATTATACCCCTAAATTTAAACCTAGCATCTCTTTTAAAACTTTATTCCCACTTGCAATATATTACCTCTTGTGTTTAGACATTTTAGGATGAGTGAAAAGCAGTTCTTTGTCCTTCGGTTACTCAATGGCTAAGTCACAGCTGTGATTAAAGGGTCATGAGAAAATTCTTCCTAGTTAAACATGTCTTGATATTATGTTTGCTGTATCAGTTCTAACCCCAGAAGCAGAGTGAGCTTAGCTCTTTGGATACACATGTGGTCAGACTCTATTCACCAAATATTAACCTATATCGTTTAGAATCTCATATTACTTCTACTCCCCATGTTCTTGCAGTTAATCAACTAGACATTCCATCTCTATTCCTTCAAGGAAAGGGTGTGTAGTTTAACTCATACATCACCACCACCTCCTAGAAGAGAGGGGAGATCTGATACTATGGACCCTAAAAAGGAGTCAAGGATCTCTACCTGTGCCTTGTATAATTCAATCTCAGCCAGGGGTATGGGCATGACTGAATCCACGGGTGGATCTGTGGCATCAGAAAAAAGGCAGGTGGAGCCCATGAGGTCAAAGCCATTGTGTGTCTATCTGAGCAGTCTCCAGAAGGAGGTCCATGGAAGACCTCGGCTCAAGAACAGCCAAATGACCCCACGTTCCTACAGATGGCACAAAACCTACTACAAGAGAGAAAGACATAAAGCAGCGTTGCAGCTGGGGATGAAGGTCAGCTCAGCTGGGTCTGTATGGGCCAATCCTTGGAACCAGAAGGCAATAAAGACGGCTCACTTTGTGCCAACAACAAACAGATGGTAACAAAAGGGACGAGATATTTCCATCTCCTGCCGTTGCTTCTGACTCTCTGGTACAAACGTAGGCAGTACCTGGGGAAGAGGAGAGGCCTCCAACTTGTGTGTGCGTTTGTCAAATCCAGGCATTTTCTGTTCTCCATGAACACAAGGTCTTCTGCACGGAAGCAAGCCTCACCGTACGTTATAAAAAGCACTGTAATTTACTCCTGTCTACATGCACAAGAGCATGTGGGAGAGAGACTCACTTTACATCCAGGAAGACCCCTCAAGGGAAGCCGCCACGACATACAAAGGACCAGGGTGGGCTGCAACACATGAGCTGCAGCCCTGCCCCCAAAGGACCAGGGTGGGCTGCAAGACATGAGCTGCAGCCCTGCCCCCAAAGGACCAGGGTGGGGCTGCAAGACATGAGCTGCGGCCCTGCCCCTCCCCCTCCCGTGAAGGATGAGTGCCTTGGGGCGCTCATGGAAGTTGAAAGTTGGAGGGGGATCCAGGCGTGAACGTGGCAAGGAAAATGGAGAATGGGTGTGAGTGTAAATTAAGGGAACGGAGAAACAATGAAGTTTTAGGTGAAGATACAACCAAATCTTTATGATAATCTTAAAATTAAGACCTCGTGTGCTTAATCCATCTCCCGTGCCCTGCCAGCGTCTACCCCTCAGTAAGAAACCTCTTCAGACACAGTTCCGATAACCCTGCATAGATATTCCCACCTTCTGCTTAACACACGCGCCACCCGTCTCTTCACAGCTGCCACTGCATGAAGACCCACCCCCTCTGCTAAGAATCGGCAAGACGTATTCCAGGATGCTCACCACAGAATGACCTTCTTGGACAACTGGTACTTCAAAAACCACAGAAATACACAGATAACCTCACTTTCATATAAGTCCATGCTTTGGAAGCCAATACTTGAAGCCCCATTGAATGGATTCCGCCATTTTGTCCATGGTCCCTTTGTTGATTAATCATTGCAACCTTTACCTTCACAGGGTACCTGTGCAATGGTGAACAACCCCTTTCCTAGGAGTAAAGTAGTTTATCGTCCTAGCAGAGGACATCCTACCTGTCGTCCTAGGTAGCCAGGAACCTGTCACAGACATAGATGTTTACCTCTCTTTGACTTCCAACTTAGGACACAAGTTCTCCAACTCTCAAGAGCGTATTTGTTTGTAAACATATTTAGACATTCATAGCCTCTGTGTTGGTAATGTCCATCTCATTTCCCTTGGCTTTTCTCATTAGATTTTGTTTCTTTTGTCCACCCTAGAGTAATGCTCTTTAAAAATGAGTCTCTGTTGACTGAGTCAGCTCCGCTTATGAGGTGTCACCCAGAAGGAGGGAACAGGAAGCAATGGGCTGAATCACACTGACCCTCACAAGAGAGATCTGCAAGCCCCCTGCTCAGCCAGGAAACAGGGGCCCTCACCCCCTTAGCCCCGATGCCAAAGTGAGAATCAGGGACCACCTCTGGTTTGAAATCAATGGGTTTGTCTAAAACACGGTTCACACGAATCCATTTTAGACACAGCCTTTTAGGGAGCACTTAATCACTGGGGATCAGAATAGTATGATAGCATGTTCAGAGTGGAGTGAGCTGAGCAGAAAATAGAGAATAAGAGCTATGAGGTCCTGCTGCAGACAGAGATTAGATCGATTAGACAGACGATCAATAGACAGATCATATATAGATAGACGACACATAGATGATCAATAGATAACAGATGATAGAGTAGATTGACAGATGATGAATAGATGATAGATTGATAGATGATAGATTACATAGATGATAGATGGTAGATCTAGATATGATATCTACCTATCTATATCTCATATAAAATTTCTTAATTATATAACTCAAATATTTTATATCTTTACTAGTATTTTATTTGTTTCAGCTATTATCTTATTTTATGAGAGGTATCTAAAAAAATCACACAGTAGGATTGTGGATTTATCAATCTGTCCTTGCAATTATGCCTTTTTTTTTTTTTTTTTTTTACCTAGCTTGAGACTACATCATTAGGTGCTTACAGGTCCACTAAAAGGCACCAATTCTATGCATCTAATATGCATTTTTGCATGATTTTAACTGTTATTATAATTCTCATGGTAGCTTCGTGTGGCTCAAAAACAAAAGAATAGGAGAAGAAAAACAAACACAGACAAAATGGCAACAAAATCACTAGAGTTAGGGAATGCACCAAAAATGGAGGTTTTGAATATTCTCTGATATAAATCGTACCCATGTTTTCTCAGGTCAGTCTCCCAAGGCAACAGAAACAAAAACAAAAATAAACAAATGGGACCAAATCAAACAAGCTTCTGCACAGCAAAGGCAACCTTAAAAAAAATGAAGACAACCTACAGAATGGGAGAAAATATTTGCAAAGGACACAACCAACAAGCTCTTAATCTGCAAAATATACAAACAGCTCATGCAACTCAACAACAAAATAACAACCCAATCAAAAACTGGGCAGAAGACCTTAATAAACATTTCTCCAAAGAAGATATATAGACGGCCAGTACAAGAAAAGGTACATGAAAAGATGCTCAACATCACTAATTATTAGAGAAATGCAAATCAAAACTACAATGAGGTATCACCTCACACCAGTCAGAATGGAATCATCAAAAAATCTACAAACAATAAATTCTGGAGAGGCTGTGGAGAAAAGGGAACCTCCTACACTGTTGGCGGGAATGTAAGTTGATGCAGCCACTATGGAAAACAGTGTGGAGGTTCCTCAGAAAACTAAAAATAGAGCTACCATATGATTCAGCGATCCCACTTTTGGGAATATGTCCAGACAAAACTCTAATTCAAAACGATACATGCATCCCAACGTTCATTGCAGCACTACTTACAACAGCCAAGACGTGGAAACAACCTAAATGTCCATCACCAGATGAATGGATAAAGAAGATGTGGTACATATATACAGTGGAATATTACTCAGCCATAAAAAAGAACAAAATAATGCCATTTGCAGCAACATGGATGCAGCTAGAGATGATCATCCTAAGTCAGTCAGAAAGAGAAAGACAAAAAACGTACAAAAAACGTATGATATCACTTACATATGGAATCTAAAATATGGCACAAATGAATCTATCTACCAACAGAAATAGACTCACAGACACAGAGAACTGACTTGTGGTTGCCAAGGGGGAGGGGGTGGGGAGGGACAGACTGGGAGTTTGGGGTGGGTAGAAGCAAACTATTGTATATAGGATGGATAAACAACAAGGTCCTACTGCAGAGCACAAGGCACTATATTAAATATCCTGTGATAAACCATATGGGAAGGAATATTAAAGAATGTGTGTGTGTGTATACATACATATATATATATATAACGGAGTCACTTTGCTGTACAGCAGAAATTAACACAACATTGTGAATCAACTCTACTTCAGTTTAAAAAAGATGAGGAAATGGTATTTTTAAGAATACTAAAAGATTTGCTCAGGGTCAAAAATAAAATAATGGATATTTACAAACCTTCATTTCCACTTCTTATATTCTTTTCACAACACTTTTTACTGCTTATTTTCCTAGGACATTGCAGGAGAAAGTTAGTCCATACTCAGGAACTAAAAGAATCTATGAGTGTCTTCCATAACACAAGACCCCAAATCCAGATTCTTCTGTGTCCACGTTGTACCTTTTTCCTTTCCTCCTGTCCCTCCTCCCTCCTCGCCCCGCACTTCCGATCTCAGACGGAAATACGAACTTTCAGATCTTACCTCCTCCACCTGTGCTGTCTCATAATTGCTTTTATTCTATCTCCTAATTTCATCAGCCACACTCTCTTGCCAGTCATCTTACCTTTTTCCTCTCCACCTGCTTTCTTTTCCCAGGGCAATAATATACTTAAATTCCTTCCAACTTGAAAAAGAGAAGCTTTGCTTAGCTCATCTAATTGCAATATGATCCCTCTTCTTAAACACGGTACCGACACGTACAGAATGTAACTGTCCAGCCTACTGGTCACGTTAATTTGGTTTATCTCTAGTCTGGGTTAACGATGAACAATGCTGATGTGAATATGGTCATCGTGTATCTCTGAGCACAGCTGCCTTCATCTCTCTAAGGTGTATCTATCTTAAAGCGTAATCGCCGAATGATAGGCTGTATGCAGTTTCAACTTCACTAAAGAATCGCATTATTAACTTCAAAACATAATAGAAAATTTTAAACTGTCAATGCATGAATACTAGACGTGTTATTACAATTCCAAGTGAAATTAGATCTGAAAATATCTTCTTAATAGAATAAAAGAAAACAAAAACGAAGAGAAATTTGATCACATAGGGTGCTAAAACAAAGTACTGAAATTAAGGAGTTGCTCATGAGTGTAGGGATTTGGGGGGAGGTTATCCCTTCTATTGGATTGGCCAAGAAGGTCAGTCGGTTGTATGTAAAAATACACATTTTTCATTTACACGAAGAACTTTATTGAACAACATATTCACTAACCGAACAAACTTTTTGGCCAACACAATACTTTTGCTTTACATTCACTTCTACTGCATTATACAACACATTTCTTTCTGAAGCTAGAACTTTGTTTTTAAGTTGTTCAGGCCCATTGATCAAAAGTTACAAATACGAATGCATAGATGTTTCCTTTTTCTGATTTTATGGTCAATCATGCCAGTCACCCATTTGTACAAGTTTCATTAGATGGTTAACACCATGTGTGTGCTCATGGAATTCCTCAGTAGCAACGCAAGTTAGTTTGTGACTCAATCACAAACTAGACCCTAATGACAGTGTGTCTTAAAGGAAGGGAGATCGACGTTGCTTGGAAAATCAGAAGAGGCAGAGGTTGAGGGGACATTTGGAAAGACAGACGGCATTTAAATAAGGGTGAGGAAGGGGCAAAGCCATTATACTTCAAGAGAAGAGAGCAGTTTCCAGTCAAGGTATAGAGACCACAGAAGAATTGAGAAGAGGAATAATGCCCAGAACAGAAGGTAACATGATAAATGCAGACATACACGGTAGAGGCAGATCATGGAAAACTTAAGGTGTGTTGCCCTTGACGGCCACAAGACTGCCTCTGAATTATTCATATTTGCAGTAATTTATACTCATAATGGTTACATTATGGATTATGATATTAAATACATATTATTATGACTATTTAAAATAATTTATATTAATAGTGGTGCTTGGGACTTCCCTGGTGGCACAGCGGTTAAGAATCCGCCTGCCAATGCAGGGGACACAGGTTCGAGCCCTGGTCCGGGAAGATCCCACATGCCGTGGAGCAACTAAGCCTGTGCACCACAACTACTGAGCCTGCGCTCTAGAGCCCACGAGCCACAACTACTGAAGCCTGTGCGCCTAGAGCCCATGCTCTGCAACAAGAGAAGCCACCGCAATGAGAAGCCCGAGCACCACAACGAAGAGTAGCCCCCGCTTGCTGAAACTAAAGAAGGTCCACACACAGCAATGAGGACTCAACGCAGCCTAAATAAACGAATGAATAAATAACTTTAAAAAAATAGTGGTGCTTCCCTTTTTGTGCATGTCATGTCATGTCCCTTTAAGAAGATTTTAGACTTGTGTACAGGAAAGGTTTACATCACTCACAAGACTACTGCAGAATACTTAGTAAAAGTTTCTTAAATTCCTGAATAGATAAGTGGGAACAGAGATGAAACCATCACCGTCATAATCATCATCATCACCATCATCACTAACATCATCACCATCATCATCACCATCAGTATCACCATCATCATCACCATCATCATCACCATCATCAGTATCACCATCATCACCATCACCACCATCATCATCACCATCATCATCATCAGTATCACCATCATCACCATCATCATCACCATCAGTATCACCATCATTATCATCACCATCATCATCAGTATCACCATCACCATCATCATCATCACCATCACCATCAGTATCACCATCAGTATCACCATCAGTATCACCCTTATCACCCTCATCACCCTCATCACCATCATCATCACCATCACCATCATCATCACCATCATCATCATCAGTATCACCATCACCATCATCACCATCATCATTACCATCATCATCATCAGTATCACCATCATCACCATCATCACCATCATCATCACCATCAGTATCACCATCAGTATCACCCTCATCACCCTCATCATCATCATCACCATCATCATCACCAGTATCATCATCATCAGTATCACCATCATCACCATCACCATCATCATCATCACTATCATCATCACCATCAGTATCACCATCAGTATCACCCTCATCACCATCACCATCATCATCACCATCACCATCATCATCACCATCATCACCATCATCATCACCATCATCATCACCATCAGTATCACCATCAGTATCACCCTCATCACCATCATCACTAACATCATCATCATCAGGCTTCCCTGGTGGCACAGTGGTTAAGAATCCACCTGCCAATGCAGGGGACACGGGTTCAAGCCCTGGTCCAGGAAGCTCCCACATGCCACGGAGCAACTAAGCCCGTGCGCCACAGCTACTGAGCCTGTGCTCTAAAACCCGTGAGCCACAACTACTGAGCCCACGTGCCACAGCTACTGAAGCCCGTGTGCCTAGAGCCCGTGCTCTGCAACAAGAGAAGCCACCGCAATGAGCAGCCTGCGCACCACAACGAAGAGTAGCCCCCGCTCTCTGCTACTAGAGAAAGCCCGCGCACAGCAACGAAGACCCAATGCGGCCAAAAATAAATAAATTAAATAAATTTTAAAAAAGAAAAGCATTAAAATATATATAAAAATCATCATCATCATCATCATCACCACCACCATCATAAGCTACATCGTCATCACCATCATAACCATCATCATTACCACAGATGAGGGTGATCTGTGTTGTAGAGAGGAAACAGGCAAGAATGTGTCTAAGAGTGAAACGATCCAGCAGGTAGGAGGGAAAAGATTCTGGTTAAAGGTAAAAGCATTCTATTTTAACTTCCCTTTAGCAACAACACTTACTGAGTCCTTTCCATGTGCAAAATATGGAATGGAGGTTGATGCAAAAAAATAATAATAATAATGGACACAGATCTTGCCCATAAGGAGGTTATAAATCCATTGCACATGTTTCTGTCTATATTTTATGCATTAGTCTCTAAGGATACTTGAATGCTCTAAAACGTCCAAGAAATAGCCTGTGAAATGCTGCCTCTTAATTTTATGGGTCTGCTGGCTGGTGTACGAGGAGCTGCCCCTTGCCAGCACAGTCTGGTCTCACTGCCAACAGATGACTCTTCACGCTGGGTAATCAGATTAGGGCCAACAGGCTGGAAGATGAAGGCCACCGGATTCCTGGGGCACAAGAGTACACTTTATTTTGTTTGAACAAGAGAAGATGTGGCAGCAGAAGGAGCCTACAGACAAGAGACTCAACAAACCAGTAAATTATAACTTTCAGGCCTGCCCCACAAGTGAAATGCTAAAGAAGTACAGAGAACTTCACAGTAGAGCCTTCTTTTCAATTCACAGATTAACTTAGCAAACATTAGTGTTTAACACGGTCTGCTTTTTGTAGCGCCGTGAAGCGACGTGGAAAGTATGCAGTTAACAATAAATGGGGACAATGTGGGTGTCTCGACCAGATTGTTTGGGATTTTGCAGTTTCCCCTAAAGATATACAAGCAAGACAGTTGAATACTCCTTTATTTATTTATCCTTTTTTATTTTTGAAACACAGCATTTTTAATTCAAGATGGAATTTTTTTATAAAGTTTTTTTTCTTTTTATTTAAAGGTTCTAATAGGTGATTTGTGTGAGCTCAATGGACCTTTCAGACTGAAATACTACTTTTTTTTCAGGTTCTCCATTTCTCCTTTTTTTAAAAATTTTTACTGGGGTATAGTTGATGTACAACGTTGTGCTAGTTTCAGCTGTACAGCAAAGTGAATCAGTTATACATAGACATGTATCTATTCTTTTTCAAATTCTTGTCCCATTTAGGTTGTTACAGGATATTGAGTAGAGTGCCCTGTGCTACACAGTAGGACCTTGTTGTTTATCTATTTTATATATAGTGGTTTGTATATGGCAATCCCAATCTCCCAATTTATCCCTCCCCCCGCCCCCCGCTTACCCCCTGGTAACCATACGTTTGTTTTCTACATCTGTGACTCTACTTCTGTTTTGTAACTAAGTTCACTTATACACTTTTTTTTAGATTCCACGTATAATTGATATCACATGATATTTGTCTCTGACTTATTACTTTGCTCAGTATGACAATCTCTAGGTCCATCCATGTTGCTGCAAATGGCATTATTTTGTTCTTTTTTATGGCTGAGTAATATTCCACTGTATACATATACCACATCTTATTTTTCTTTTTTTGGCTGCGTTGGGTCTTCATTGCTGTGCGTGGGCTTTCTCTAGTTGTGGCGAGCGGGGGTTACTCTTTGTTGCAATGCATGGGCTTCTCATCACAGCGTCTTCTCTTGTTGCAGAGTACAGTCTCTAGGCACGCGGGCTTCAGTAGCTGTGGCACGTGGGCTCAGTGGTTGTGGCGGACGGGCTTAGTTGCTCTGCGGCATGTGGGATCTTCCCGGACCAGGGCTCGATCCCGTGTCCCCTGCACTGGCAGGCGGATTCTTAACCACTGTGCCCCCAGGGAAGTCCTACCACATCTTCTCTTTCCATTCCTCTGTCGATGGAAGTTGAATACTCTGCTAATGCAAAATCCCATGTCACTCCCATGACCTAAGAACCTAGTAGAGACATTTGTAAATTCAGAAGAAAATTAGGGAGAAGAGCAAGCAGCGTTTCTCAAATGGTGGCAATTTCTGTCCCCCAGGCAGGGCTGCCAGAAAAAAGATGGCAAGGGACATACTTATGCTAAATAATTATTCATTCCTTATTTAAAATTCAGATTTAACTGCGTGCCCTGTGTTTTTATTTGCTAAGCCTCAAAGTACTATCTCCACTGGGATGCGTAGCAAGGTCCGCAGACATTTTTGGTTGTCGGGACTCGGGGTGGGAGCTGCTCCTGTCATCAAATAGGAAGAGGCCAGTGATGCTGTTACACATGCCACAAAGCACAGGACATGTGACATGTAAATTCACAGAAATGCTTTAAATACAGAGACAGTACAGAATCAAGAAAGATTTTCACAGGAACTGATAAAGAGATGTAAGAAAAAACTCTCCCAGGGAGGGTGACATGTAGTGGGGGTTTTGATGGATGAATAGGAGTTTGCTTGGCAATGATGTGGAAGCATAGGTGTGTGCTCCAGGCAGTGTAAGCAGTTATCCATGAGCTGGCAATCCGTTCGATAAAATACAGTGCTGAGAATAGTAAGACTGAAGTGTGAAAATTCTGCATAAC
The DNA here is from genome assembly GCF_949987515.2 of Delphinus delphis. NCBI lineage: Eukaryota > Metazoa > Chordata > Mammalia > Artiodactyla > Delphinidae > Delphinus > Delphinus delphis. Next base: position 124,091,848 of record NC_082704.1, read on the forward strand.
AGTGATTGCCATATTATCACTTATTACAAAATTACACAAGCCCCAAGGTGGTTAAGAGTTCAGAGAAGGTAATAAAGCAGTAGATTCACCTAGTCCATACTTCCAAAGAGGTATGAGAACCTAACCCAGACCTTTACTTTCAAATTTGAAGTTAAAGGCTTCAGCTGCATGTTTGTGTTAGATGGCTTCATAAGAATGTGGGAACCACTGGCCATCTGTGGTCAGTTTACAGTTAAAAATATTTCTGAGCACCCATCTGATGCAAAGTATTGGCTAAGGAGCATGAGGAAATGCAAAAATATCAGCCAATCTTCTGCCTCTTTGGAACCAGTCACATTTAGCAATTCTCGGGCTCTGGACCATGGGCTACCTGCTTTATAATTTCTGTTGAACATGCACATTTCTGGGTTCTACCCAAACGGATGGAACCAGTACATCTGGACATGGGGCCACAGAATCTGCATGTTAAAGTCTCCACCCAGTTAATTCTTACAAAGTGCCAAATCTGAGAACTGTCAGTCTGGTGTAATATTCATAGCAACCTACAATTTATTAATATACAACTCAAATAAGTCATTACATGGAGAAAAATGAATACAAAAACAAAACAAGGGATGTGTATCGTCAGTGGGTTTCCTAAGCATGAGGGGAGAAAAAGTCTCACTGCAAAAGAATGAGGAGACATTACTTTAGTGGAGAAAATCCCCAAATGACAATGATTAGTAAAAATCCTGAAATCAAGATTCTATCCATTGTCAAATCCTCTTCTTTTTCATCTTGTATATTCTTCTATTGAGTAAAGGACTTAAGGACCAAGTAGAGATGAGAGGTTTTAGAGGTGGAACATATATACAGATAAAAAATAAAACACTTGGCAATTTCTATGTCTATGTTCACTTCTCCTTCCGTAAGACTTAAAAATATCATGAATGGGTTGAATGGGTGCAGAAGCTTTCAGTAATCGGTTTCTTCTTCTTCTTCTTCTTGAGAGGAAGCATATTATAAACCCATTAAAAACCTGTGCATTAACTGTGAGGCAGAAACTCAGCCGAACCTCGTGGCTCCTTGGTGAGTTCAACGGCGTTACTTCAGAGACAGAAGTTAATTGCTTGTGACAAACTCACAGCCAAAAGCTAAGGTACAGGAGGCAGACAATGAAGTGGCCTGAAGAAGGACGAAGCGCAGGATATAAATGGCATCTTATTAGAGTCGAGAGAGCACCTACAGAGGGTTTTATAGACTGTCTTCATGCGGTTGGATGTGGCTGTACCCACGAAGGTTGCCTTTACAGGAATGCTGTGGTGTTGGCTGCTATGCCTTATGCCTGCACTTTTGCACAGAATCATCTTTGTCTCCACCTCACCTGCAGATGCCTGGAAGATGACACCCCACCACACACACCCAGGGACAACTGCTAGCCAGTAATGGCTAAGCGATGCAGAGGTGGACCAGCTCCATTCTCCTGGCTGAGAAGAACCCTCTGGGGTTACTTATATTCCAGAGCTCCCCTGGGATGAGGCAGGAAAGGATGCTTGGCTTCTCCATCCATCTTATCCTGTATCCCTTGATCTCCTACGGGTTCCTCCTGAGAGCACCTGTTCCCTGGATCACTCCACGAGAACACTCAAATCACATTCGGACACTAGACAATCAAAATTTGGAAGTGTTCTACTTGCACTAATTTTTCCAAACAATATTTGCACAATAGTTAGGGTCTATGATGCTTTAAACTTTGCATACAATATTTTTAAAAATATCAAGTACTTTAGACGAAAGCATTTTCTCACAAATCAACAGACCATGATGAGCAGTCTGTACTATCATTCACTAATATTTTGAAATCAAAGTCATACCCCAAGTAGCCAAACAATCTTGAGAAAGAAAAACGGAGTTGGAGGAATCAGGCTCCCTGACATCAAACTATACTACAAAGCTACAGTAATCAAGACAAGATGGTACTGGCACAAAAACAGAAATACAGATCAATGTAACAGGATAGAAAGCCCAGAAATAAACACAAGCACCTATGGTCAATTAATCTATGACAAAAGAGGCAAGACTATACAATGGAGAAAACACAGTTTCTTCAATAAATGGTGCTGGGAAAAATGGACAGCTACATGTAAAAAAATGAAACTAGTTTAATACCATACACAAAAATAAACTCAAAATGTATTAAAGACCTAAATGTAAAACCAGAAACTATAAAACTCTTCAGGGAAAACGTAGGCAGAACACTCTTTAACATAAATCACGGCAAGATCTTTTTTGATCCATCTCCCAGAGTAATGGAAATAAAAACAAAAATAAACAAGTGGGGGGCTTCCCTGGTGGCGCAGTGGTTGAGAGTCCGCCTGCCGATGCAGGGGACACGGGTTCGTGCCCCGGTCCGGGAGGATCCCACATGCCGTGGAGCGGCTGGGCCCGTGAGCCATGGCCGCTGAGCCTGCGCGTCCGGAGCCTGTGCTCCGCAGTGGGAGAGGCCACAATAGTGAGAGTCCCGCATACCGCAAAAAAAATAAACATAAAAATAAACAAGTGGGACCTAATTAAACTAAAAAACTTTTGCACAGCAAAGGAAATCACAAACAAAAAGACAACACACCGAATGGAAGAAAATATTCTCAAACGATGTGATCAATAAAGGATTAGTCTCCAAAATTCACAAACAGCTCATGTGGCTCAATATCAAAAAAACAAACAACCCAATCCAAAAATGGGCAGAAGACCTAAATAGACATTTCTCCAAAGAAGTCATACAGACAGACAAGAGGCACATGAAAAGATGCTCAGCATCACTAATTATTAGAGAAATGCAAATCAAAACTACAATGAGCTATCACCTCATAACAGAATGGCCATCATCGAAAAATCTACAAACAAAAAACGCTGGAGAGGGTGTGGAGAAAAGAAAACCCTCCTACACTGTTGGTGAGAATGTAAATTGGTGCAGCCACTATGGAGAACAGTACGGAGGTTCCTTTAAAAAAACTAAAAATAGAGCCAACATATGACCCAGCAATCCCACTCCTGGGCATGTGTCTGGAGAAAACTCTAATTTGAAATGATACCTGCACCCCAGTGTTCATTGCAGCATTGTTTACAATAGCCAAGACAGGGAAGCAACCTAAATGTCCATCAACAAATGAATGAAAAAAGAAGATGTGGTACATATACACAATGGAATACTGCTCAGCCATAAAAAGAATGAAATAATGCCATTTGCAGCAAAATGGATGGACCTGGATATTATCATACTAAGTGAAGTAAGTCAGACAGAGAAAGACAAATATATGATATCACTTACACGCGGAATGTAAAAAAAAAATACATATGAACTTATTTACAAAACAGCAACAGACTTAGAGAATGAATTTCTGATTATTGGGGGGAAGAGGGGAAAAGGGATAGAGAGTTTGAGACTGACACGCACACACTACTGTATTTAAAATAGATAACCGGACTTCCCTGGTGGTGCAGTGGTTAAGAATCTGCCTGCCCATGCAGGGGACATGGGTTTGAGCCCTGATCCGGGAACATCCCACATGCCACGGAGCAGCTAAACCCATGCACCACAACTACTGAGCCTGCAGTCTAGAGCCCGTGTGCCACAGCTACTGAAGCCCGCGCTCTTAGAGCCCGTGCTGTGCAACAAGAGAAGCCACCACAATGAGAAGCCCATGGGCTGCAATGAGAAGCCCATGGGCTGCAAAGAGCAGCCCCTGCTCGCTGCAACTAGAGAAAGCCTGCACGCAGCAACGAAGACGCAACACGGCCAAAACGAAATTAATTAATTAAAAAGTAAAATAAAATAGATAACCAACAAGGATCTACTGTAAAAACAAAGACTTCATAGAAAAAAATTAACATTCCTGTGTTCGACCCTATTAAGTTTGAGTTCAAGGTCAGGGTTAACTGTGTCTATAAGCAGAGTAGGTGTTGAGTCCAAGCTCGAACTGCTTGCCACAGGACAAAGAAATAAATCAAGCCATGAGTTGCTGGGGCAAGGAATAGCAACTTCATTTAGGAAAGTCAGCAGACTGAGAAGGTGGAGGACAGTGTCGCAAAGAATTATTCCACTTGAGTTCAAGTTCAGACCTCTTTGGGGGTGTGGCTGGTTGCTGCAAACTTCTTGGTGCCAGAATCCATTGTTCTTGCAGCTGTCCACGTACCTCTGATCACAATGTTCCTATAAACCTCCAACAAGACAAATGTTATTTTCTGTTCTGCAACTTTTTAGTTCGCCTTTAAAGGTCAAGCCTGGGAGGCAGACCCTTGAGAATGCTGTCGTGTATATTTCAGGCTCTAGGCAACATTCTTCTACAAAAGGTGCAGAGCCAGCCTAAGCACAGACAAGGGACCACAAAGGGTAGAGCTAATGGACCAGATGAACAGGGAGTCAGGTTTACTCTTCTCTGTTACATCAGGAGCTGCCTAGTAGAGGTGATAATAAAAATACTAGAACAAAACTTTGACGACCTTCCGCGGAGACAGGAACTGTATGCAGTGACTGAATTCTACCAATTTAAGTGCTGACATTTGCTCCCGCTACAATATGTCCCCAAGGCTCTTTTCTAGTACGGAGAGCATCTGAGAAGGGACGGGTTGGAAGTCGGGTGTGTTTGACGGCTTGGAGGTTGGCAAGAAAGCTCTACACTCAGGGTGATCCATCCCAGCTGCATGTTGGAATTCCATGGGGAGCTGGAGAAGAAAAGCAATGCCCAGGATTATCGCAGATGGACAGAACCAATCCTTAGGGGAAAATGGCCCCAAAGAGGCATTAGAGTTTGGGCTTGACGCCTAAGACCCTTCTTATCTAACATCTCCATCGGTTTCCTTGGTGATGCTAATGCCTACATCTGTGAAGGCACGCGGGTAGCAAGCTTCTCAACTGCGAGGACCAGAAAGTCTGGACCTAAGAAGCACAATGTGATGAAAGGATTGTAGACTACGTTAGAGCAGTAAAAAGGCAAGCCCTCCAGGAAATAAAAGGAGAGTAGCTCCAGTGGTGGGCGACCATAGGAGCTGGAGACTGGAGGGTCATGGCAAAAAGGTAAATTTCAGAGGAGCAGGCATTTGAGAAGAGGCTGAAGGAGCGATGCTCTGGAAAAAGCCAATGTGAAGAGAATGTAGACCTAAGTTCCTGAGCATGTGAATGTGACGGTGAGAGGATAAAGAGAGTCAACTTGAGGTAGGGCAAGAAAAACAGTGCTTCCGAGTTGATGAGGTTTCAGTGGAGAATCAAGTGGATGGAGAGGTTTCTGGCATTTGTGAAAGGGGGGTTTTGTTTACTTTTATAACTATTTTTTAAAAAACTTTTATACAATTTTTAAAGGTTGTATTTCATTTATAATTATTATAAAATATGGGCTATAGTCCCTGTGTTGTACAAAATATCCTTGTAGCTTATTTATTTTACACATAATAATTTGTACCTCTTTATCTCCTACCCCTCTCTTGTCCCTCCCCCGTCTCTCCTTCCCTCTCCCCACTGGTAACCACTAGTTTGTCCTCTATGTCTGTGAGTCTGCTTCTTTTTTGTTATATTCACTAGTTTGTTGTATTTTTTAGATTCCACATATAAGTGATATCATTTGATATTTGTCTTCTTGTGTCTGACTTAATTTCACTTAGTATTATAATCTACAGGTCCATCCATGTTGCTGCACATGGCATTATTTCATTCTTTTTCATGGCTGAGTAGTATTCCACTGTACACATGTACCCCATCTTCTTTATCCATTCATCTGTCAATGGACATTTAGGTTGCTTCCATGTCTTGGCTATTATAAAAAGTGCTGCTATGAACACTGGGGTGTATGTATCTTTTTGAATTATGGTTTTCTCCAGAGATATGCCCAGGAGTGGGATTGCTGGATCATATGGTAACTCTGTTTTTAGTTTGTTTGAGAACCCTCCATACTGTTTTCCACAGTGGCTGCACTGATTTACAAGGTTGCGCTTAATTGCAGAGCGTTTAATAGGCAATGTCAACAGAAGAGATCCCCCTCTTTACCTCAGCGATTCATTCCTGACCTGAAGTCTACTTCAGCTGATGTTAATCAAGTTTCTCCACTTTCCCACGATTAATATTTGCACCTGATTTCCTTTTCTATGGTTTTCTTTTAACCCCTTCTGGGGTTATATTTAAATGGCCCTCCTTGTAGAAAGAATGTGTTGGTTCTTCTTATTTCGTGTGTCCTGTTGGACAATATCTGTCTTAACTGGAATATTAGACAATTTATAGTAATACCATCATTAGTTTAATTCTACCATCTTCCTGTATCTGTTCTATTTGTCCTGTATTTTCTGCCCCCTCCCCCATCCCTGCCTTCTTTTGGATGAATTGAGTATTTTAGTTTAAATTTTTTTCTCCCTATTAGCTTACTAGTTATACTTTTAAACAAATTCATCTCAGTGATTTCCCTAGGCCTCCCCGCTTGTGACCTAGTCACCTCCCAAAGACCCGTCTCTAAATATTACCACCTTGGGGGTTAGGATCTCAATATATGAAATTTTCAGAGGACACAAACATTCTATCCAAACACGGAGACATACAGATCATGTAAACAAAATACCTTATGGAAGGCACTGGCTTCTTAGGACACAAAAACACAAACCATTAACAAAAATGAAATACTAGAATTCATCAAAAATGTAAAGGCTTGGGCTTCCCTGGTGGCGCAGTGGTTGAGAGTCCGCCTGCCGATGCAGGGGACACGGGTTCGTGCCCCGCTCCGGGAGGATCCCACGTGCCGCGGAGCGGCTGGGCCCGTGAGCCATGGCCACTGAGCCTGCGCATGCGGAGCCTGTGCTCCGCAACGGGAGAGGCCCGCGTACCGCAAAAAAAAAATAAAATAAAAAAATAAAAAATGTAAAGGCTTCTAATTTTCTGTAGATACCATTAAAGTAATGGAAAGGAGGTCTCCAGAATGAGGACCACTTCAACACATATACTTCAACACATAAATCTCACGAAGAACGTATAGTCTAAATATATAATTACCTCTTACAACTTGGGAAGTCCAAAAACACATTTTTTTTTTAAAGGGCAAAACTTCTTTTTTTTTTTTTTTTGCTGTACGCAGGCCTCTCACTGCTGTGTCCTCTCCCGTTGCGGAGCACAGGCTCCGGACGCGCAGGCTCAGCGGCCATGGTTTACGGGCCCAGCTGCTCCGCGGCATGTGGGATCTTCCCGGACCGGGGCACGAACCCGTGTCCCCTGCATCGGCAGGCGGACTCTCAACCACTGCGCCACCAGGGAAGCCCCAAATGGGCAAAACTATTTGAACAGACACTTCACAAAGAAGTCATGTGAATGACCAGGAAGCATTCATCTCAGTAGAAAAGATGCTCCAGGTCAGTGGATGCCAATCTATGATGAGATATCGCTAAGCCACTAGGAAGTCTAAAAGCAAGAAGCAAATCCCCAAATACCAAACGTTAGTGAAAATGTGGAGCAACTGGAACTCATATTTTTGCTTCTGGGGATGCAAGATGGTACAGCCACTTGGGAAAACAGTTTGGCAATTATAAAATCACCCATTCCTTCCTTCCCTATTCAACCTAGTTCCATAACTCATAGTGAAACATTCCTAAGAGAAACGAACACGTGTGTCCACATAGAGACTTGTCCACAAATATCGATAGCAACTCTATTCAAGAAGCCCAAAACTGGGGATCAAGTGAACACTCGTGGTCAGCTGCAAGGATACACGATGTGTGCTCTAGTCCAATTTGTGATCTAGTCCATCTACCACCAAACCATAAAAAGGCACATAGGCTCGGATGCATCTGGTAAAAAGTCAGGCTTCACTGTTGATGTCTGAGCAATGAGTCCAGCCTCATTACATCCCTGCTACTCTCACCCTACAATTGGGCAGTCTTCTGAGCACACCACTATGTATGTTCTCGTGGTGCCAGAGGGTGATTTGAGCTGTGCAAACCTCAGCCCATGCCCTGTAACGACAGTAAAAAACAAACAAAAAACAACAGCAACAACAACAAAAAAACTAAGTCACCAGCACTTCATTTGTGAATAATACATCCTTTCATACCCCTAGTGCCTGTGGTACCATTAGTCTAGACATCCTAACCACTTATTTACTGCAGAGGTGTTGATGATGCCACCAGCGTGGCACCTACAAGACACATCTCAAAACTAACTTTAAGCACTGAAAAAAAATCCAGAAAAAACCCCACAAAGTACGTAATTCCATTCCTATTAAAATCCAGAAAAGACTGACTACAATCAAAACTAGATACAAAACAAAAACAAAAAAACCCCAGTGGCTTCCAGAGACTGAGGAGGGTGGAAGGGAAACAATTTCAAAGAAATACAAGAGGACATTTTCAAGTGATGGAAACATTGTATCTTTTTGGTTGTTTCCGTGATTAAACTTGGGTAAACATTTGTCAAAACACATCAAAGTGTGTACTTTAAGAGGTTGCAGGGTTTTGTTGTATTTGTCTTATGTGAATTACACCTTAAAGATATTGAGCTTTTTATTTTAAGGAAAGCGTTAAAATCCACTCGAAGGCTTGCTATGTTCATGAAGTATACTTGTGAAAGATGATGTGGAAAATGTCCAATTAGAGGTGAATGAACACATTGCCGAGTTGCACAGAATATGCAGGTGAGATTACAGAGCATGAAATAACAGGCAAAAATGTTGACCCAGTGTGGCCCTGAACACTTATTTCCCCATGTTCTCCAAAATGGTGACTGGAAAAAGTAACAGTGGGGTTTAATGACGGCTGGGTACCAGCAAGGAATTCCCTATAGAATGACACTGGTCTAGCGTGCTTGCTGGAGCATTTTAAGAAAGTTTGTAGAAGACCTAGATCAGAAAGACAACCTTGCAAAGTCAACTGAGAGATTGAGCCATCTGGAAAATTTACAGCATAACCAATACACACAAGGAAGGAAGATTTATATTGGGAGAAACGCACACAGGATTCAATCTATGAAGAGGAACTCATGAACGAGAGCAGCCTCCTCTTACCACAGAATTTCCTATTAAACTGAAGAGGACTTTTACAAGATTCTGACATGTGTGGCACTGGCAGCAAGAACAGGAGGCAGAAGAGCTCAGATCTTGACTTCGACAGATTCACTGGTGACAGATACAATGGATAAAAATGGACCCTGGATAAGAGCCCCTGGGGTCAGCTGGAATAACAGATGTTCAGCACTGCTGCTGTGCACGACCATATTCCTTTTCTGTGCTCAAGAAAAAAGTTCCCCCAACGTAGAGGCTTCGAACAACACACCTTTATTATCTCACAGTGTGTGTGGGTCAGGAGTCCAGGCACAGCTTAACTGAATTTTTGTCAAGGCTGAAATCAAGAGGTCAGCCAGGGATGAGTGCTCATCTGGGGGCTGAAATGTGCAAAGTTCTGCTTCCAAACTCTGTTTGTTGACAGAATACATTCCCTTGCAATTGTACGATACAACATGCCACTTGCATCTTCAAAGCGAGCGAGGAGAATAAGAGTTGAGGGAGAGTTTGTAAGATGGAGTCATAATATAATATAATATAAAATATATAATGTAATGTAATAATCATAGGAGTGATGTCTTCTCACCTTTGCCATATTCTCTAGATTAAAAGCAAATCGCACCTCCTACCCTCACTTCAGGAGAAGAGATTCTACAAGGGCGTGAACACCACGAGGAAGACATCACTGGGACCATCGTAACGTACGTCCACCACCTGGACCCAAGAGTTTAACGTGAAATGTTTTAGGGAGCCTACCAGGTGCCCCCCAACGTTCAGCCCAGCAGAGCAAGGGTGATTCTGATTCTACAGAATTCTTCTCCTATCTCCAAGGTGAAGCTTTCTAAATATCAGAGCCTGCCTTGGTTTAAAATTCTAGTAGAGGGGACATCCCTAGCGGTCCAGGGGTTGAGATTCTATGCTTCCAATGCAGGGGGTGCAAGTTCAATCCCTGGTCGGGGAACTAAGATCCTACCTGCCACGCAGTGTGGCCAAAAAAAGAAATGCTAGCAGGGCTATTCACACCAGACGGCACTTTCAGAGGTGGGGTCGTGAGGCTACAGTTTCTGTATACAACATCCCTGGCATCCTGAATTTACATCATTATTTTCACATCCAGCACCCACACTGCATCCTTTCTACGCCGAGAGTATTCATGAAATCAGCAAGACTCCGTGCCTCTTGTCTCTTGCCTCGGAGGGCACTGAATTGGTTTCCTCTGCACACAGGGACGTTCTGGACTGTATAACTTTCACACGTGGCGAAAAGCGTGCTTTGGGTAGTACGCCTTGCTGTTGAACCACTGTCGATCTATGTGGCTTTGTTTGATAACGTGTACTGCCTCAGGATGGGGGTAGAAGGAAGCCACTCTGAAATATCATTATTGGATCAGACGGCAGCAAATCACAGCAAAGCACAAATATTTGTTCCTACTTATGATCCAGCTGTGCCCACACTGCCCAAAGGATGTGAAGCAAAGAAGGAAAACAATCACCTTGCCCAGCCTTGGTCACCAAATGGCATTTTGTAGGGGAGCCGCAAAGGTGGAGAGTCGCAGGTTCGATGCCATCCTACTGCATTCTACATTGTAACCTAGCGTTCTGCCCTCCCTCTTATTTTGTCATCAAATGCCCCACCAATTGCCCTGTAACTTGGGATAGGTCTAATTTACCCACTTTCTCTTTAAAACAAAAAAAAAAAGAAAGAAAGAAAAGAAAAAAGAACATTGTAACTCGTCCTTGAAGGTACAGTCTTTCCCCATTCGTCCTCTCCAACAAGCCAGTCCATCTGCCGGTGTTCTCGTTAATATGTCATCCTATAGAGGAGGGAAACAACGTCTCCTTTTCTGAGGCAAGGTAAACCCATCATCTTGTCATCCTGGGTCATTTTCCCAAAATTTGATACCCCCATCAGCTCCAAGCTGGGTATTTTTATTGCCCATATGTGCCCGGTTCTGCTGCAGCAACTCTGATTTAATGCCATAGCAACTGCTCCACAACTCAAGAAAAACAACTTCACCCTAAAGAAAAATAGAGTACGGTCAGATCCAATCTGCCGTGCCCATTAAGGAAACGCTCAGAAAAATATATGCATTTGTTAAACGCGCAGATATTCAAGACATTGCTTTTAGGGCCCCTGTCTATTTCCAAGAAGTCTGATTCTAACCCAACAGTAGTCTTTATCCTCTCCAGCTATATTTCAAAAACAGCAAGATGACAGTATTTCTGACTTTGAAATACGCTTCTAAAAATTAATGAGGATGAGATAAACCAAGTTAGGAAGAGTGTTTCGGTTTTAAGCTCTTCTAACATCTTCACCCAATTAACTAACCGAGGCCAAGGAGATCATTATGGAAGCAGGAGGTCAGATGCTTCTATGGAAGAAAAACCGGAACCTTCTGGGACCTAAATGTAGATGTAATTCCTATAATTTATTCACCCCAATTAACCATTACCCATATGTCTTGTGCATGGTAAATGAGACCTTGAATTCACTCTTGGAGATATAAAGAAAGAGGGAAGGGCAGTAACAGATTCATTTGTCACCTACACGGCCCCCAGCATCCCCCCCCACCCCGCCCCAAACAGAAGTAACATTTTTTTCATTTGTTTTTAGCATCTGATTTGAAACATAGCCTTAGGAAATAGTGTTCTGTTCATTACACAAATGAAGCAGAACATGGTTTCTGTTCAAATGTTTTGGGTTTCTACCCCATGATCCGTAAAGCATCACTTTTTTGTGTCATGACTGTTGACCCGCAACGAAATGATTGGTGCCCCAAACATTCACTTGGGCACGATAGAAACTCCTGGATGTGCGACCAGAAAATCCAGTAATGCTGTCAACCTTTCATGTTGCGTGGGTGTGTCCTTCAGCCCCAGGTGTGTCTGTATCCGATGTCGGAATGTGTTTGACACACAAGAGGAATATGTGAAAGTGACCAGAAAAGGGTCCCTAGAAAGAAATTGACTTAATGAGAAGAAACACGGTCAGGTTTAATGCTTCGGTCATTGAGGCCAGCTCTCTCTGGGCTGTGAATGTCTGACACTTGTTTTGTCCATGAGTCTTGCATCCAGAGGCTCATAAGCGAGTCTCTCAGGGAATCCTAGGGTGGACACAGAAAAGGGTACCACCATGCAAAACACCAGAGCATTATTGTTCATTAACAATCTGTAAGGCTCAGGTATTTTTCCGAGCCACTGCAGTGCTCATAGTGGTAAAGGGTAGCTCAGAGAGTTAATATCATCCGTTATGCATGGACTGTCGAATTGTTCTGGCAAATTGAGGCTTCCGAAAAACTCAACAGAATTGGGTCTCATCCAAGGATGCATGTCCTAAGGTGGTCCCTGATCGTAGCAAGGACCCGAGAAAGCCAGCTTGCTTGCAGGTCCAAAAGCCATGGCACCCACAAGCAACTCTGCATGTGGAGTAGTTACGGGCTGTCCACAAAGGATTAGTGTCTGGATAACCTTGAAACATCTCTGAACTCCCGTGGAAGTGGAAGAAAGTCTGGGCACAAGTAGAACGGCTGCCAACCAATTACGGAACATAAGGAAAGCAAGGAGTTGATCCCTAGTCATGGGAATCCAGTTTAAGATCCTATGGGTGGAGCCTGGGAAATCCAGGTGCAATTAATGGGAAGAATTCCTTCTTGGGCAATGCAGTGGACTTGGTGGTGGAGAGGGGGCAAGGGACCAGGCTCTTGATGGACAGGTACACCGAGTTTCTTGGTCTTAGCGCACTAATGAGGGTTTTGGATACATGTCGAATAACGGTGGATGTGTTGGATTTCAAATGTTCTTCTCAATTTAAATGATCTGGCTCTGTTAATTGAAGCTTCCACCTCAAGTCCATCACCGCTAATAGGAAACAGACAGTAACATTTACACAGTTGGGGTAGCATTCTTAATCCATGCTACACGCATTGGCATGTAAAATCCTCAAAAACAAACTCTGAGGACAAGGGACAGTAGGAGAGAGTCTGAAACCAAGGACATCCCAACCTTAATTATAACCTGGCCGACATACACGACGCTCCTAGAATTACCCAAATCGAGTCTGCAGTTTCAGCGGCCTCTGTATAACAAAATAACGTTTGTCCTTGACTATAATCCAGTTGGCTTTCGGCTACAGAATCAAGGGAGAGCAAGGTCGCCACTGGTGCAGATTTAAATGACCTTTTTTATTATTCACGATCTAAGATGCACCTACCTAGAGGGGGGAAGAAACAACCTGTGTACCGGATAGCAGATTCATTTGAGGCAAAATAAATAAAGTTAGCATTAAAGAACGGTGTTAACTTAACATACGGATGCTCATCTCTCCTCTTCTGCACGGATTCTTCAGTGCAATAAACAGTGACAATCTCACTTTATAAACTGCGCATACCACGCACATCAAAAAATAAGATTCGTTCATGGTGCTGGGATGCTACGTGGAATCCAACAAAGGAGAGCCTAACACGTCAGAGATAAGGATGTGTGATTTGACAGTTCACACAAGAAATGGAATAGCAGTTCATTACCTGGGACGACATGCTAAATGAAACAGAAGGGTGTCACCACTTTTTTTTTTTTCCCACTACAACTGAGGTTTGCCTGAGTGGCCTTATTCCAAATTTTGTCAGGTGTGGGGAAGGGCGTACACGTGAGAGGTTACTTCAGTTTCCTATTTCCTAGCAATATTTGGTATACTCTTCCTAACTGGCTAATATGGGATCCTGAGCAAAAAACTCACATGGAAATTGAGAGAAGAATGTGACTCACAATGTATGATGGACTGGTGCTTTTGCGTATGCCATTTAAGGCAGTCCTCTTTTTTTTTTTTTTTTAAGGCAGTCCTCTTAATGACCCTACGGTGGTTGAGCATTGCCATTTGACCAGAAATCCACGGAGAAAAGCCATACAGAGGAAATCTGTGGCAGCCCCCCACCCCTCCCCACTGACTCCCAGTGACCCATGGCTTTGTATCTTCCCCTCCCCTTTTCTGCAGGTAGAAACTGTGACTCACTTCTAGCCAAGAGAATACGGCAAAAGGGATGAAATGTCACCTTATGATTAGCTTATGTGATATGGGACTGTCTTAACTGTCGGAGTGAGAGATTCTCCTACCGGCTTTGAAGAGTGAGGTATCATATTGTGAACTGCATGGATAGAGCTATATGCCATAGCTACATGCTCGAGGGAGCCAAGAACAGCCCTGAAGATAGCTCAGTCCTACAACCTCAAGGACCTCAATTCTGCCAAAAAGCACATGAGCTTGGAAGGGAACCCTGAATTCCAGAAAAAGTACACACAGCCTGGACGGTACCTCAGTTGTAGCTTTGTAAGATGCTGAGTAGGGTACTCAGTAAGCCATGCCCAGATTTCTCCCCCACATATCATAAACGCTTGTTCTTTTAGGTTGCTAAGGTTGGGGTCACTTGTTACACAGCAGAGCTAGCCTATACAGAACTATTAACAAGGAGGTTACCAGGAGATGACTGAACAGTCCAAAAATCTCATCTGGATGGGTTTAATTATGATGCAAGATCTAGTCTTGACTCTGTGACTCAAAATTAAGACTGAGTGAACAGTTCAGTAATGGAGTGACATCAACCAAACTCACATGATCGATGTACAATACAAAAATGCTAATTTGTGGTTTTTCTCTTCTTCTGTTCCCTGCCTCTCCCCCATGGGAAATATAACAATTGTGTAGACCAGAAAATGTATATAAGAAAACCTATGTGACTGTGAACCCACCCAATGGTTGAGAAATATTGGATACAGTCATAGGGAAATCTGAACCATGTGTATTCGAGGGGCTACAAAGAAAATTCATAGGACTCAGGCCTGAAAATTCAGTGCTTTGTTAAATACATGAATCAATTTTATATAATAAATCAAATATTTAAAACTGCTACTTAATTCTGTATTAAAAATATGTAAATAACTGCTGCTTTATTCTGTAATAGCAGATACTTGAATTCAAAGATATTTAGATTTTGCTTTTTAATTTTTTTTTTTAGTATTTATTTATTTATTTTATTTATTTATTTTTGGCTGCATCGGGTCTTAGTTGTGATGTGTGGGCTTCCCTCTACTTGTGGCGTGCAGGCTCCAGAGCATGTGCGCTCTGTAGTTTGCGGCACACAGGCTCTCTAGTTGAGGCACGTGGGCTCAGCAGTTGTGGCACGTGGGCTCAGTAGTTTTGGCGCATGGGCTTACTTGCCCCATGGCATGTGGGATCTTAGTTCCCAGACCAGGGATCGAACCCACGTCCCGTGAATTGGAAGGTGGATGCTTAATCGCTGGACCACCAGGAAAGTACCCTAGATTTTCTTTGTTTTGATCACTGTGTTCTCTCTTTTAGTATCTAGGATTAGTATACCAAGGTAACTTTTAAATAAACTGGATATTTAAAAAACAAACTTCTTACACCTGATACTAATATAATATTGGAACTCAACTAACTTCAATAAAATAAGTAATTTTTTAAAAAAAATACGTATGTGGGAAGCCAATGTAAAACTAGAAGATTACTCAGTGTCCAACCTAAGTGTCCATCAACAGACAAGTGGATAAAGAAGATGTGGTACATATATACATTGGGATATTAGTCATAAAAAAGAATGAAATTTTTCCATTTGCAGCAACATGGATGAACTTGCAGAGGATTATGCTGAGTGAAATAAGTCAGACAGAGAAAGACAAATACTGTATGATCTCATATGTGGAACCTTGAAAAGTACAACAAAATAGTGAATATAACAAAACAGAAGTAGACTCACAGATACAGAGAACAAACTAGGGGTTCCCAGTGGGAAGAGGGAAGGGGGGGAAATACAGGGGGAGGGGATTAGGAGGTACAAAATACTATGTATAAAATAACCAACAAGGATATATTGTACGACACGGGGAATATAGCCAAAACTTTATAATAACTATGAATGGAGTATAACCTTTAAAAGTTATGAATCACTATATTGTACACCTGTAGCTAACATAATAAATTTTTAAAAACACTATGTATCTTAAAAAAATAAACAGCCATGATAACAAAAAAAAAAAAGAAAGAAAACTAGAAGATTACTTTCTGAACACAGAACCAGACCAAGTTAGGATGCATATCTCAATATCAACTGATATCAGGGTATTACTCAGGTCATCACATCCATGGATGTATAATCAGGCTTGGTGTCTCCTACTCTTAGAATGATTCCTCTCTCCTAGGCAGTGTTTTGGATGGATGCTAACAAGCTTTTCCCTGGGAAGCTTCCATTTCTATGATTCCATCCTTGACAACGCTTAACGGTAGATTGTTGTTTTTTTTCCCTTTAGCTTGAATAACATAATACAATGTAAGTTAAATTTTTACTTACCCTCCAACTAATCTCTATCAGGTGAATTTCTCTGACCCCATAGGTCTTGATGTCATACTTGATATATCAGAGGCCACTTTCTTCTTTCCTTCTGCCTAAACTCTTTCAAGAAAACCTCACAACTTTCACCCATAATGCTCACACACAACAAGTGAACCAGGAACCTGGGGGCTTCAAGATGGTCTCTAGTCTGCTTAGGGCCACAAAGCTGGTGAGAATGAGAGCTAAAAATATACTGTGGTCTGTTTTATTACAAAGCCCACACGTGGTCACCTGTAGAGTTTACTGTTCCAAATCCCGTCACAATCCAGGAATGTGTTTGAGCCCATACCTAGATGCCCAGATACCACCCCATCCCTCACCCCAAGTCTGAGTTCCTTAGATACATAGAGTTGCGGTAGCTAGAAGCTTAACCCACTTGTTCTCCCCTGAGCCTACATCACTCTCAGTTATAGGGCAGATATGCTTCACCCACTAATTAACCATGCCCCAAGAGCCAGGAGCTCCTCCAAGAGCATCCCTGGAGGTGGTGTCAATCACCCCCTTCCCCCTCCAGCGAACTGTCCTTGGGGGAGGGACGGTACAGATTAACAAAAGAGTTCTCAATAATATACTGGTTTATAAGAGCAATCATAAACATTTTCTATCACACACTGTGTTACAGGGAATACACCCAGTGTGTTACAGAAACCACCACACTTCATTTTCATAACACTAGGAGGTAGGTATGCTTATCCTTATTTTAAAGATGTGTCAACTGAGGCTCAGAAAAGGGAGAAAACTTCAATAACTGCAAAACTATTCAGCTGGTGTATTAGGGTCCTTCAGAGAAACAGAACCAATGGATGGATGGATGGATGGATGGATGGATGGACGGACGGACGGACAGATGGATATAGATGAGTGACTGTATTTAGATGGATGGATGGATGGATGGATGGATACACAGACAGACAGATAGATGGATAGAAAGATAGACCGACCATGCAGGTTTACTACACTCCTTGGCATTCATCTGAAGGAACTGAAAACTTATGTCCACACAAAAACCTACACACAGATGTTTATAGCATCTTTATTCATAATTGCCCAAACTTGGAAGCAACCAAGATGTCCTTCAGTAGGTGAATGGATACATAAACTGCGGGGCACCCAGACAATGCAATATTATTCTGCACTAAAAAGAAATGAGCCATCAAGCTATAAAGTGATATGAAGAAACCTGAAATGCGTATGACTCAGTGAAAGAAGCCAATCTGAAAGGGCTACATAATGTGAGATCCCAGCCCTAGGACATCCTGGAAAAGGCAAAACTACAGAGACAGGAAAACGATCAGTGGTTACCATGGGTTGGGGGGAGGGAGGGATGAACAGGCAGAGCACAGAGGACTTTTAGGGCAGGGAACATACCATGTATGATACTCTAATGGTGGATACATGTCACTATAAATTGGTCCAAACCCATAGAATCGACACCACCAAGAGTGAACCCTAACGTCAACTATGCACTCTGGCTGATGCTGACGTGTCTCTGTAGGTTCACCCACTGTAACAGGTGCACCACCTGGCGGGGGACGCTGATCTGTGGGGAGGCCGTGCATATGTCGGGGTGCAGGAGTCTATGGGGAACCTCTGTACTTTCCCCTTGATTCGCTGGGAATCTGAAACGGCCCGAAAAATATAAAATCTGAGTTTTACAAAACTGAAGGAGATTATAGATCGGCGGGAACTGATCTGAAATAAGGCACAGTCACCCACTTTGCTTTGTTCATATTCCGCACCTCATCTGGCTTCCTCTCATCTCTCGTTTCCCCCCACCGCAGAGCCCGGCAGCATTGGCCCACACCAGCGTTCAGTATAATGCCTGCGAAAAGGCCCTGCTGATGCCCATCCCCCAGAGAGCATCTGCGATTCAGAAGCCAGCACTTCAAGTTCATTCTCAGCTATGAGAAGCACAAGCTTCTGGGAACAGCAAGTAGGCCTCCGGTGACAAAATCGAGTGAGGTGTCAAAAGTTTTGGAATTAAGAAACGCGTGACCTTCACTGATGTGCAATTTGAAAGAAAATTGCGTCTGTGAAATACATAATAATGCTACGAAAAAAGCAAGGGCCTGGCGCTGGAGGTCAGCAGACAAAGACACGATGGATTAAGGATGGGAGCTTAGAGAAAGGAGGCTCCGAATCACCCCCCGGGAGTTCCCTTGTTGTTGGGATACAGCAACAGCCATGCACGTCCAGGTTAGAAGAAAACAAATGCAACCAAATGCAGATGCAAAGATTTTCTTTACGTCTCTGTCCTCGTGTACTGATGTGCCCCATCAGCCAACAGCATCAGAAACAGTTCTGGGTGCAGAAAGATGTAACCCATCCTGTTTTATTCTATGACGGCAAATTTATTTCCTGAATGTTATAATTGAGGAGGCACGAAAACAGATTCCGAAGCGGGTTTTTTTTAATTTATTTATCGTTGGCTGCATCGGGTCTTCCTTGCTGTGCACGGGCTTTCTCTAGTTACAGCGAGCAGGGGCTACTCTTCATTGCGGTGCGCAGCGTTCTCATTGCAGTGGCTTCTCTTGTTGTGGAGCACGGGCTCTAGGCATGCGGGCTCAGTAGTTGTGGCACGCAGGCTCAGTAGTTGTGGCTCACGGGCTCTAGAGCGCAGGCTCAGTAGTTGTGGCACTCAGGCTCAGTAATTGTGGCCATGGGCTTAGTTGCTCCACGGCATGTGTGATCTTCCTGGACCAGGGCTCGAACCCATGTCCCCTGCATTGGCTGGCGGATTCCTAACCACTGCGCCACCAGGGAAGTCCCCAAAGCGGGATTTTTATTTTTATTTATTTATTTTTTTGCGGTGCGCAGGCCTCTCACTGTTGTGGCCTCTCCCGTTGCGTAGCACAGGCTCCAGAAGTGCAGGCTCAGCAGCCATGGCTCACGGGCCCAGCCGCTCCGCGGCATGTGGGATCTTCCCAGACCGGGGCATGAACCCGTGTCCCCTGCATCGGCAGGTGGACTCTCAACCACTGTGCCACCAGGGAAGCCCCGAAGCGGGATTTTTAAATGAATTTTGAGGCGGTCGTGCATCCTTCACAATTACATGCAATTATTTTTTCGTACAAACAGCGCACTGACACAATTCACACAGAAATAGCACGGTTTCCTTTGCTACCCAAAGTCCTTAGATTTAAAGGAGGAACAATCAACTTCCTGTCAAGATCACTCAAGAAAATTAGAAGTTACCGGTTACTCATGAAAGGATTTTAGCCATTTTGCTAAGATTTGAGTATTCCAAATTTTAGGTCCCATCACGATTTTGAATCTCTTTTTTTTCCCCCACGAGAAATCCCTCTAACTACGTCTCAAAACGTACTTCAGTATTACTATTTGATAGACTATATACATATGTTTGTAGTGAACAGTCACCCCTTCCTAAAGAGATGCCGGGCTTTTGCTCTGGGAGGTCATCTCCAGACCCCTGGAAAGCCCTGGTGGTAGGAGTGCCTCTGCTGACCTGCAGCTTTGGGCCAACTGGAAGAGTCTACAATGTGACTTATGACGGAGGCTTTGGACTGTGCCTATCACTTCTGATCTCCAGAGGAACTGAAGACCACAGATATTAGCCCCACCTCTGTAGACGTTGGAGGCCAATGGTCCACCCCGGGGGCTGGAGAGGATGGAGCTCCAATCAAGACTCTGGGTACCAAGGCTCAGCCCAGCTTCCCTAGTAGCCAATACTCTGTGTGTCATCATAACCATATCTGGGAGGAAGGAGCACCATCTATGACCTCTTTGGAACAGGACAGTGGAAATTCCCCCTTAGGACCCCTTCTGGACTATGCCCCATGCGCTATTTCCCTTGGCTGGTTTTACTTATTGACAGCTGACTGTCCATATCTGTGAGTTCTGCATCTGAGGACTCAACCAACGTCGGAGGTACTATATTCAGGAAAAAAAAAAATCCACAAAGTTCCATAAGGCAAAGCTTGAATTTGCTGTGTCAGTGACAATTTACATAGTATTTACATTGGATTTGCAACTGTTTACATAGCATTTACCTTGTATTAGGTACGATAAGTCATCCAGAGATGATTAAAGTCTATGGGAGGATGTGTATAGGTTACATTCAAATACTATGCCATCTGGATATATACACACCACCAAATGTAAAACAGATAGCTAGTGGGAAGCAGCCGCATAGCCCAGGGAGATCAGCTCGGTGCTTTGTGACCACCTAGAGGGGTGGGATAGGGAGGGTGGGAGGGAGACGCAAGAGGGAGGGGATATGGGGATATATGTATACGTATAGCTGATTCACTTTGTTATACAGCAGAAACTAACACAACATTGTAAAGCAATTATACTCCAATAAAGATGTTAAAAAAAAAAACTACGCCATTTTATATAAGAGACCTGAGCATCTGTGGATTTTGGTATCCAAGGGGGTCCTGGAACAAATTTCCCACGGATACTGAGGGATGACTGTAACTATCTATCTATCCATCCATCCATCCATCCACCCACCCACCCACCCACCTATCTGTCTACTTGGCTTTAAAAAAAAAAATTGTGTTCTCTCACAATTCTGGAGGCTGGAAGTCAGAAATCAAGGTGTCGACAGGGTTGGTTCCTTCTGGAGGTTCTGGGGGAGTATACACTCCACGCCTCTCTCCTAGCTCCTGGTGACGGCCGGCAACCCTTGACTTGTAGATGCATTTATTCTCTAGGCTGATTATAACCTGTGTCCTTTCACTGCCGTAAACCGTAGCCCTGAGTGCACCAGTTTTCAGGGAGTGCTATATGAGTCCTTCTAGCAAGCCGTCAGAAGTGAGGGTTTTAAGGACCCCCTTGAAGTTGCAATTGGTGTCAAGACAGGAGGACAGTATTGTTGGGGTGTGCAGCCTCTCCCTTTGTCATTTTCACAAATTTCTCAATTTCTAAAGAAATTTTCAAAGAAAACTGTAGAGTCAGAGGGGGTGATGTGGACCTTCAGTGGAGTTATCCATCCTACAAGCACGTGTGCTGAAGATCCAGCATGTTCCATGAACAATGAGCAACAGTTGTATGACTTGTGTTTGTCATACAGCCAAGTATTATCTATATTGATACCTCCAGACCATGTAATTAGCAGGATTATTATTTCCAATTCATGCAAAAAGATACTGAAGCTCTGATGGTGTGGTAACTCTTGCAAAAAGGCACAGCGCAAGTATGAAAGATAGGTATTCTAATGCCATTCATTCGTTCTCCCCCCTGATAGTTTTGCTAATACAAGGATATATGCATAGGTTTGGAGGTCTATGGGGTATCTGTGTAGTTCTCTGTCTTCTACAAAATTTAGCCTAATTACACACTTATTCTGTTGTGCACCTTTTCCTTTCTGTTTTTTCACTCATGATTACAACCTATAGCTCACTCCACACCAATATCCTGATTCTTATTTTGTATTCATAGTATTTTATCTATCCACGTACCATAATCTGTTGAGCCAATCTCCTATTGAGAGACATTTCAAATACTTTCTTTCAGATTACAAATATTGCAGCTATGAGTAATGCTGTCCAAAGAGATGCAGTATTTTTACCTATTTATCTTTGGGCTGGATTCACAGATGTAGGATTGCTTAATCAAAGGTTAACTGGATATGGATATCGCCAAATTATCCTCCTATGAGTGGTCCAATTTTGCATTTCCACCAGCAAATGTACTGGGCTTATTTTTCTACAGCCTGGCCAACAGGGTTTGTTGCCAAACTTTTGCAATTTTCCAATCTAATTGGTAAGAAGTGGTATCTGTGCCTGATGTCGATTTGTAACTCTCTTATGAAGTTCGGTATATTTTCATATAGTTAAAGCCTTTTCCATGTTTTCTTTTGAGGGTCATCTGTTCATTTCCCTTGCACATTTCTGAAATTTTTTAAAAATCTTGATTGTAATAGAGACATCACTTTGTGTGTGATACACACTGCAGGCATCTTTTCACAGTTTGCCTTCTGTCTTTAAACTGTGCTTATGGTTGGTTGAGAGATGCAAGAGTTTTATGCTTGTATGTAGTGGATTCACTAGTGTTTAACTTTATAGCTTCAGGAATTGGAGCAATGGAAGGTTTATTTCTAGTACATAACAAGTTACATGTTTCCCTATGTATATCCTTGATGGATTTTTACTTATTGTGGTGTATGGTTTGCTATGCATCCCATTTTATCTTTTTCTCAGTTCTCAAATGTCCAGCCAGTTGTCCCAACAACATCCAATAACATGTCCATTTGTCCCTGCTGACATGCAATGCCACATTTACCAAATACAATATTGCCAAACACAATTGGGTCTTATTTTGGAATTTCTCTTGTGTTTTCTCGGTCTGTCATGAACCAAGACCCACCATTTTAACTATAGGTCCAATACGATGTCGGTTTTTTTTTTTTTTTTTGCATTCTATATATATATGTTTTCATTTTTTAAAAATTTGAAGTATAATTTACAATGTTGTCTTAGTTTCTGGTGTACAGCCAAGTGATTCAGTTATATTTACACATTCTTTTTCATATTCTTTTCCATTATGGTTTATCACAGGATACTGAATATAGTTCCCTGAGCAGTAGGACCTTGTTGCTTATCCATCCTATATGTAATAGTTTGTGTCTGCTAATCCCATACTCCCAATCCATCCCTCCCCCTGGGAAACCACAAGTCTATTCTCTATGTCAGAAAGTCTGTTTCTATTTTATAAATAAGTTCATGTGTGTCATACTTTAGATTCACATATAAGTGAAATCATATGGTATTTGTCTTTCTCTGTCTGACTTACTTTGCTTAGTATGATAATCTCTAGGTCCAACCATGGTGTTGCAAATGGCATTATTTCATTCTTTTTCACAGCTGCATAATATTCCATTGTCCAGTACAATGTTTTAATATCTAGTAGCTCTACCTCCCATTGACATTGGTCTTTTTTTTTCTTTTTCTCTTTTCCCCACGGTACGCGGGCCTCCCACTGTTGTGGCCTCTTCCATTGTGGAGCACAGGCTCTGGACGCACAGGCTCAGCGGCCATGGCTCACGGGCCCAGCTGCTCCGCTGCATGTGGGATCTTCCCGGACTGGGGCACGAACCCATGTCCCCTGCATCAGCAGGCGGACTCTCAACCACTGCGCCACCAGGGAAGCCCGACACTGGTCATTTTAATCATAGTGCCCTAAACCTTGTTACATGTACATTTTTCCATATTAACTTCTGAATCATTTTGTCTAGGTCCGTAAGACTTTATGTGGGCATTTTTATTGACATGGCACTGAGATCCTCAATGAACTTGCTCACTCTGATTGTTGGCAGAATTCAGGTCTTTGGGGTTGTACTGATACAGACTTTCCTTGCTGGTGGTCAGTGGGGGCAGCCCCGAACTCCTAGAGACCTCTCTCTGGTCCATGCAAGTGTCCCCTGCACCTTGCAGCCAGCAATGCCAGGTAGATTCTTCCCGCACTTCGAATCTTTCTGACTTCCCCTTCTGCTGCATCTCTCCTTAAAAAAGTTCTCTATTAAAGGCTCATGGAATTAGCTGGGACCCACATGGTTAATTAGGATAATTTCCCTATTTTGAGGTCTATGACATAAATGACATATGCAAAGTCCACTGTGCCATGTAACAGACCAAATTCACAGTTCCTGCAGTTCAACTATACGTATATACCGAAATACCGTTCCCCTTCCTCAAATCTCCCTGCAGGGTCTGGGTGACATTTTGTTCCATCCACGTTTAAGTACGGGCACAACAGCTTGTCAATTCCGTCTATTCTGCTTAGGGCCAGGAGTGGAGAAAAACAGTAAAAACTGTGTTAATGTTTTACTTCCCATTAATGAACCTATGAATGTGAATGTGTTCTCCAAATGTAGCCAGTGATTACATGTTATGTTTCGAAACTATGTTTCAGAACAAGCAAGTTTATTGAGGATCTCAATGCCATCTCAATAAAAATCAGTTAAAATATTTGTTAAGTAGGGAGGGTTGGAGGGAGACACAAGAGGGAGGAGATATGGGGTTGTATGTATACGTATAGCGGATTCACTTTGTTATAAAGCAGAAACTAACACACCATTGTAAAGCAATTATACTCCAATAAAGATGTTTAAAAAAAGAGAAAATCTGTTATGCTCTACGTTGGGAATATTTTCCTTAAAAAAAGTAAATAAAACATTTTAAAATTGTCTCATCTCTTAGAAGCAAAAATACCCATCTCTTCTAGAAGAGCTTAGGTTGTGACAGATCAACACGGCACATCCCCATTCTAAAGTGGATCGAAACTCTTCCTTGCTTCCGATTCTGGTCATGGCTTGCCTTGAGAATCAGGCTGCATTAACAGACTTCTGGGCCTGTGGAGCTCAGAGCATCTGCATTTATTGCTGCCTGGGCATGTCACCTGTCAAGAAAGAGCACAGCATCCTCTGTCCTCCACTGATCACTCTGAACAAGACGCTGTTTCCAAGAGAAACTCTCTGTCAGTGCACGGAGGCAATGTCTCCAAAGCTATGTGCTGGTGTCGAGTTGTAATTTTCAGGGTTCTCTGGGACAGGATGGAGGATCCCAAATGCAAGAGTTGAAATGAACAGAAAATGTCACGTTCCCATAACAATAGGCACGACCGTCTTGCAGAAACATAAAGCCTTAGACAAAGTCGCTAACGGGAGCAGATGCTTTATAAGAAATGTTCATGCCCGGAAAGCATGACCTTCTCCATGATCGCTAAAGACAGATTTTGAGACACATTCAGCATCTACCCCCAAAAATGAATGAAACTGTCTCATCTTATTGAGAGCTCAAAGTTTCAATGTTGGCAGGTATGGAAATACTTTTAAGTAAAATCATCAATTCAAACAGAAAATACCCAGAGGAACCCAACGCAATTTCAAACAGATTTTACTTTGGAAAACAGTTTTGGTTTAGATGAAAGCAGATATTTGATTTACCCATTTATAGATGGAGAAATTAGTAGCCTAAGAGTTTAAACAACCTGCTTTGGGACACACAGTAAACAACACTGGACTTTTCTATATAAATGCCTCCCAATCTCAGAGCAATTTGTACATGGTTAAAATCAACTTTGACATGTTACACGGGATATAAGTTAAATTATTTAATCATGTATACCAGGAGTTCCCAACCCCCAGGATCTAATGCCTGATGATCTGAGGTGGAGCTCACGTAATAATAATAGAAATAGGGCTTCCCTGGTGGCGCAGTGGTTGAGAGTCCGCCTGCCGATGCAGGGGACACGGGTTCGTGCCCCCGTCCGGGAAGATCCCACATGCCGCGGAACGGCTGGGCCCGTGAGCCATGGCCGCTGAGCCTGCGCGTCCGGAGCCTGGGCTCTGCAGCGGGAGGGGCCCCAGCAGTGAGAGGCCCGCGTACCGCAAAAGATAATAATAATAGAAATAAAGTGCACAATAAATGTAACGTGCTTTAATCATCCCGAAACCATCCCCCCTTCGCCCGCTGCTCCATGGAAAAACTGTCTTCCACGAAACCAGTCCCTGGTGCCAAAAACGCTGGGGACCGCTGTATACATTGTATACCGATAAACACTGAAAATATTTTACAAACAAGCAGAATATTCACAAAGAGAAATGAAGAACGCCTCTTCTCTCCTGTACAAAAAAGCCAGCATTCCTTTCGAAACCATTCAGAAGGAATGTAAAAGTGGGCTACGAGGAGATCATAAAATCATCAAGACCACGCAAGCTGAACAGCAGATCTGACTACCTTTTCTCTCTGCTATGTGATAATGTTAGGCATAGAGTCTGAATAGGATCCCAAATCAAAACGTCATGGTAATTTACTTGTTTAGATTTTGCAGAGAAAAAAAACTCAATACCACCAAAAACATGAGTCAGGTCTGAAATGTATCAATGATATTTATGGGTGAAATACTCATCAGAGACGTTTTCTTTCGCTTACAGAGAACAGAATTAAGTAGCATTGATTTGCAGTATGGATTTGTAGTATCCAACCACCTACGCATAGGCACGCGTAGATTCACAGCAATAAAAAGAGAATAAATTATTCTAAGTTAGAATATCTTTCCATTATCCCTATACACTGTGAAGAAAATAAACAACGCATGCCAGGAAGATGTATATTATTACCTCTACTTTTCTCTTCTGCTGTATTTTGCTGCATATCAGATTCTTTGAAACAATATCAATTTATATCTCAGGCTGTACTCTTATATTTAACATTTTTATTTGACAGCCTGTTTCCAGAACCATTATAGTAACAAGCACCACTGTGAGTGCAGAAAATCCTATTATCTCTCTCTGTTTTTTTTTTTTTTGGCTGTGTTGGGTCTTCATTGCTGCGCGCGGGCTTTCTCTAGTTGCAGCGAGTGGGGGCTACTCTTCATTGTGGTGCGCGGGCTTCTCATTGCGGTGGCTTCTCTTGTTGCAGAGCACGGGCTCTAGGCGCGCGGGCTTCAGTAGTTGCGGCACGCGGGCTCAGTAGTTGTGGCGCACGGGCTTAGGGGCTCCGCGGCATGTGGGACCTTCCCGGACCAGGGCTTGAACCCGTGTCCCCTGAATTGGCAGGCGGATTCTTCACCACTGCGCCACCAGGGAAGTCCCTATTAACTTTTGTCATCAAGAAAGAAAATAAATCCACTGAAAACCTTTGTGAGAGCAGCCCTTCATTTTATCTAAAATCCCCTGTCTAGCTATTCTGTTTGAGACATAGGTGATCCTTTTTTATAGAGTAGGCACCTGTGTTCTTTATTCCAGGTTTACTGAGATATAACTAACATAGAACATTGTATATGTTTCAGGTGTACAATGCAATGATTTGATACACGTATATGTTACAAAATGATTGCCACAAGGAGGTTATTTAATACCCCCATCATCTCATGTAACTCTCTTTTATGAGAACATTTAAGATCCACCTCTCAGCGACTTTCAAGTATATAATTCCTCATTTCCTGCTGATGGGATGCAAAGTGCCCCTTCCCTCTGGGGTCCGAAAAATGTCAGAAGAGCAATTCCTTCTTGTTCACAAGTGCACAGCTTGTGACGCCTTATATCATCCCCCAAACACTAATGAACCTTCAATACTTCAATGCAAATAAAGAGAAGGGGAGGGGAGAGGAGAGAAGGATTTCATAAGCCATAGAAAACCAGTAAAAACGATAATTTGGGGGAAGACGTGTTTTCTCAAACCCTTTATGCCTTCCCGAAACTTTTAAATTTGTTTTCCATAGACAGCATGGAATTTTTCTTATCCATCATTTCTAAATATATTAAACTATTTTATTTAATTTTCCTTTACCTGTCCTACATCAATTCATTGCTGCTTTTCGAATCATAGAGGGCAATTTGCCTTTATAGGTAGCATTTATTGGTATACTACCTACTGGGGGTTTTTTGTTTCGTTTTTAGGTACCTTACCATCTGTAATCAGACACAATGATTACTCCCTTCTTGTTGATTAACACATGCAATTATGTCACAGGACAAGTCAATCTCTTAATAAAGTGTTGCCTCATGGGTGAAAAAAGGAGAGCCTGGCATTTTTCTGAGCTCTATAAATACTGTATTTCTTGTTTCCAAGGGCAGTTCCAAGTTTCATCATCTTCCCTCTAATTAAGAAAGCATGTGTAAACTTATTTTACTAAAAATTCACTGATGTATTACACATCCATCAGGCTTAGCTCACTCTCATCACAAATCTAAACAACAACAATTTAAACAGATAGCATAAACTTCAGAGACTTAAAAATTGTTTAGGAACTATCTGTGTTTTTCTTCCAACATTTGCATTTGAGAAATTCAAAGGAAACATGAGAACAAACGTAAAAGCCACCCATGAACTTATTCTGAAATGTCTATTGGCTCCACACTGGAGTGTTCCCACAGCTCTTGTCTAAATGGGGCTCTGAACACAGCAGACAGGAGCACACAGAGATGGGGCCTATGTCTCCAGGTGTGCAGCCCAGGTTTGAATCCCAGGTGTGCCTTATCCCAGACATATGGCTGTGGGGAGGTCCTTACTTACCTCTATGAAGTCTGGAGTAGCTATATTGAGTCACACTCCCCGCAGTGTGAATTTAAACGAGAAGAATCATTTTTAAGACAAGATCACAACTAGGCAATCAGTGAACAGCAGGTAACTGGTACACCTGGCCTTGGGCAAAATGTGGAAACTCGCAACTATTTATGGTCACTATTTCTGACTTGTTAGATGTGAATAAAACTCCTTATGGTTTCTTCCTGCGTAGCACAGAGAACTACGTTCACTATCCTATGATAAACCATAACGGAAAAGATATAAAAAAAGAGTGTATATATATGTATAACTGAATCACTTTGCTGTACAGCAGAAATTAGCACAACATTATATCATCAACTATATCTCAGTTAAAGAAATCTTGATGGTCACTTATAGATACGTAAGACCCACAAATAACGCAAGAAGCAACTTCTCTTGAAAGCATATATTAAATCACTGTCTGTCCTGGCATCGTGGTGAACTCCAGGCTCCCAAGCAAAATTTAATGGGATCTGAGGCTCCCCAAAATGACCTTGGGATAGAGCTGCCTTTTGATTTTCACCCAGAATCTATAGGCTCATCAGGAGTTAGGAAACAACTTTTAGTCAGAAGCCCAGCACTGAAAACATGATTCGCACAACATCTGTCTGAAGTTCAGGCAACTACTGAACAAGGAGTCAGGGTGTCAGAGTCTGCAGGTCAAAGAGAAACAGAAAGATAACAACCGCTGGCTGACCCACTCATGGATCAGAAATACTCTGGGTTTGAATAAAAGTGGTATTACGGTGGTCCAGAGAAACAGAGCCAATAAATCTATCTATTTAGAGAGAGAGATTTACTATGGGAATTGGCTGAGGTCATCACAGAGGCTAAGAAATTCTGTCATCTGCCACCTGGAAGCTGAAGAACCTGGCAAGATGCCGGTGTCAACTCCAGTCTGGGTTCAAAGGCCTGAGATTCCAGTCTGAGGTCAGGGGAAAATCTATGTCCTAGCTCAAACAGACAGAAAGAGCGAGAGAGAGGGAGAGAGAAGTGATAGATAACAGATATACATTATAGATGGATAGATGATTGATAGACACATAGATAATTGATAGATACACAAATAGCTAGTAGATAATAGATAGCTAGACAGCTAGACATATAGAGAATTTTCCCTTCCTCCAAGTTTGCGTTATAGTTCAGTCTTCAACTGATTAGATGAGGCCCACCCACATAGAGAGAGCAATCTGTTCTATTCAGTCCATGGATTCAAATCCTAATCTTACCCAGAAACATCCTTTCAGACACACCCATAAATAATGTTTAGCCAACTATCGGGGCACCCTCTGATCCACTCATGTTGACACATGAAATTAACCATGAGAGCTATTTATCAAAACACTGACACCCAACCATGGTGGACTGAAATAGGTACCCAACATTGTCAGACATATGCATACATCAGGGTTTCTCAACCTCAGTGCTGTAGACATTTGGGGGCCAGACATCCTTTCTGGTGGGGACTATTCTGTGTACTGTGGTAGGTTGAGCAGAATCCCTAATCTCCACCAACCAGATGCCAGGAGCACCCTCTGCCCTCGAATGTAGCACCCAAAAATGTCTGCAGGCACTGCCAGATGCCCCCTGGAGATCAAGATGATTCCCTGCTGAAAACCACTGGAATAGAGAAAAAATACAAGGACATCATCAACAACAGCAAAAAAAACATTAAACAGGGCTTCCCTGGTGGCACAGTGGTTGAGAGTCCGCCTGCCGATGCAGGGGACGCGGGTTCCTGCCCCGGTCCGGGAGGATCCCACATACCGTCGAGCGGCTGGGCTCGTGAGTCATGGCCGCTGAGCCTGCGCGCCCGGAGCCTGTGCTCCGCAACGGGAGAGGCTACGGCAGTGAGAGGCCCGCGTACCACAAAAAACAAAAAACAAACAAACAAAAAAAAACATTAAACAAAGTTATGTCTGCATGGTAGGTTTGGGTAGTTTTTATTTTATTCTCTATTTCTATGATGAACTCATGAAATGTTATTTTTTAAAATGGGTAAATGAATAGATGCACCTTTAATTATATAATCACCTAAAGCCAATTAAGTAATATAATAACAGAATCACTTAATTTGGGCACCATTTCTGCATGAGTATAAAACAGTTGCTTAAATATCTTACAACCAGCGAGAGTAGAAAAGATGCTGGTTCTCTGAACTTCTTACAGAATGCTCTCAGTTTCAGCAAATGAGTGATTGAGATGGTTTCGATTCCAAAACCCCTCGCTTGTATCATGTTTTCCCAACTCACGTATGTCCCCCTACCTGACCATAATTAATCCGTGGCATGACAATAACGGTAGTAACAGCAATCATTTTCCCGTGCATGGTATTTTGCAGTCCCTATATCACGTCCCCACTTTTCTTTATCCACATTTGAGCCTCCCAGGAAATGGTGAAGATGTTTGCACCCCTGATTTGTAGAAGGGCAAACAAAGACACACAGAGAGACCCTGACGTCGCACACTCACAGCAATTTGGGGGAAAAACAGAATGGAAACACAAGTCTTTCTCTTCTAAACATAGTACCCTTACATGTTTTCTGCCTTACCCTTCCCTCCAGTTCCAGAATATTCTTTTGTTGCACGAAGCAGAAAAAAGAAACAGGTTTAATTTTGCAGTCTGTCTGCATGCCAATCGCATTCCTCTTGGTTAAACACCATCCATTTTCCCCATGGCTTCATTAACTCACCCAAGCCTCCCTCCCTTGCTTGTAATCAATATTTTGACTGGGTCGGCGTGAAATGAAATTCACTGTGATTCATTTCCAGACCAGTCACTTGAAGTATAGGACTGCCTGTTAAAAGGCTTCAACGTTTAAAAGAAAGAAGGAAAAGGACATCATCTTGTAATGGAGGTTCTCTGATCTCATCGCAGTGACCACCGGTTCTCCCAAAGCAATGAATGCTTGGACGTCAGGGGACCCATGGATTCCCTGAGATAACCTTTGTGACATAAGTCTGCATTTTGCCTGCAAGAGGGTCTTTATCTTTCATCAGATTCTCAAAAGCGTCAAAGACCCTAAAACGTTAAGCTCCATTCACTCATCCATCTACATACTCGTTCATTACGAAGTCACTGTTAATGGAAAAGAATCTGAAAAAGAATATATACATATATACATTTCCATTAACAATGACTTCCTGTTAATGGATCAGGGAACTATGATCAATCTCCCGGGATAAAGCATAATGGAAAAGAATATGAAAAAGAATATACGTAGATGTATAACAGAGTCACTTTGCCATAGAGCAAAAATTAACACAACACTGAAAATCAACTATACTTCAATAAGATTTAAAAAAACCAATGACTTCTTAACGAATATGTGTGTAGGTGGATGAACGTATGTGTATATATATGAATCACTTTGTTGTACACCTGAAGCTAACACAACATTGTAAATCAACTATACTTCAATTAAAAAGAGCGGAAATTGGAACCTGGGTTAAAAGATTGCTCAAAAAAGTCACTGTTCATCTATCGCGTGCTGGGCAGACAACACAGCATAATCAAATCCGAGAAGTCCAAAGGCCTTGCGATGTTCTAGGAAATAACTGGTTAAGCATGGCTAGGACATAGGGTTGGGGTGGGGATTCAGAGCACCAGAAGGTAAGGAAGGGAGAAAGCTGGGACCAGGGCATGAAGACCCTTGAGTGTCCCATTAAAAAGCCTGGACTTGAAAAAAAAAAAAAAAAAAGTCTGGACTTGATCTTGAAAGTCCCTCGAAAGGTACTCAACATGTTAAGATGTGTGATAAACGAAACAGGTGTTGTTGTCTTTACAAAGATGGTCCGTCCATGAGCAAACAACTTGAGAGATAGCTGAGCCGCTGCAGTTCTACCTTACCTGTGGGGTAAAGGTTGCTTGCTCTCTTATTTTCCTCTGATTTTCCCCCCTACTTTACAAAAATAGCCACACCTATCTTGCAACATGAGGCAAAACATTAATCCGTCAATGGAAGAAAGAAGTGGAAAATTGTATTCGAGCCAAAATGAGGATTAAAACCCAGGAAGAGCATCTCAGAAGGCTCTGACAACTGTTCCGCCCTGTTAGAAGTCAAGGGACAGTTAGGTAAGGCTTTTGAGACACGGGGCTGTAGTTAAATGATGTATTAGTGACAGTTTACACCATCCAAATCTGGGCATCATTGTGGTCCCTCACAAGGTCAAGAAGGACCGTCATCTTTTTTTGTTTTTTTTTGCGGTACGCGGGCCTCCCACCGCTCTGGCCTCTCCCGCCGCGGAGCACAGGCTCCGGACACACAGGCTCAGCGGCCATGGCTCACGGGCCCAGCCGCTCCGCGGCATGTGGGATCTTCCCGGACCGGGGCACGAACCCGCGTCCCCTGCATCGGCAGGCGGACTCTCAACCACTGCGCCACCAGGGAAGCCCGGACCGTCATCTTTTTAGGAGTCGTCTTGCTGGCGCTGGGAAAATGCTGCTCTTTATGGCTGAGCAGATATTCCTGCTGATGGGGGAGGTCCGGTCGATGCCTAAGGCTGGTACAGGATGCCCAGTGGGGTGGGAGAGAGAGAGACCAAAGGGCAGAGAAGAATTTTCATATTTCTTCTCATCTTGCCATAAAATATGACACTTTTTCACATCCATTATACATTATTATAAGATAATGAGGTATAACTAATTCACTTTGTGGTACAGCAGAAACTAAGACAACATTTTATTTATTTATTTATTTATTTACATCTTTATTGGAGTATAATTGCTTTACAATGGTGTGTTAGTTTCTGCTTTATAACAAAGTGAATCAGTTATACATATACATATGTTCCCATATCTCTTCCCTCTTGCGTCTCCCTCCCTCCCACCCTCCCTATCCCACCCCTCCAGGTGGTCACAAAACACCGAGCTGATCTCCCTGTGCTATGCGGCTGCTTCCCACTAGCTATCTACCTAAGACAACATTTTAAATCAACTATACTCCAATAAAACTTTTTTTAAAAGAATGAAATAAAACTTAATATCTCTTTCAAAAAAATTTTTAAAAATTGAAAAACATTATAAGATAATGGGTATAATTCCCTGTGCTATACGATATATCCTTGTTGCTTATCTATTTTATGAATAGCTGTTGCATCTGTTAATCCCATACCCCTGATTTGCCCCTCCCCCTTTCCCCTCCCCACTGGTCACCGTTCCTTTGTTCTCTATATCTAAGAATCTGCTTCTTTTTTTGTTATAGTCACCCTGTTGTGTTTTTTCGATTCCACATGGAAGTGATATCATACAGTATTTGTCTTTCTCTGACTTATCTCATTCAGCCTAAGATTCTCTAGGTTCACCCACATTGCTGCCAATGGCAGAATTTCATTTTAGGAATGCTTTTCAGGAGCTCCGCTGAATTGCAAAACTCAAAAGCCAGCATTTCCACACTGACCCACGGACAACGTGTGACAATGCATGTACTTCACAGGTATTAAAAGGTCCTTTGTGGGAAAGGCAAAGTCTACAGTCATCACCTCCTTCTACCCGCCAAGATAGTTAAATTTTTTAAATGCTTCCAAGTAAACCCAGCCCATGAAGGGGTCATTCTTCCAACGAGACCTCTTTTTTTGTTTGTTTTTAATTGGAGTATAGTTGATTTACAGTGTTGTGTTAATTTCAGGTGTACAGCAAAATGAATCAGTTTATGTATATATGTCCTTTTCCAGATTCTTTTCCATTCTAGGTTATTACAGAATACTGAGTACAGTTCCCTGTGCTACACAGTAGGTCCTCGTTGATTATCTATTTTATATACAGTAGTGAGTCTTTGTTAATCCCAAACTCCTAATTTATTCCCTCCCCCACTTCTTTTCCCTTTAGTAACCATAAGGTGTTTTTTTTTTTTCCTCTGAGATCTTTTTTATTCCCTCGGAAAAATTTTCAAAAGTTTACAGTTGCACTAAATAACGATTCTCCTTGAGGTTATTTCTTTTCAGTCATGTTTACTCCTTAAAAGAACAAGTCATTCTTTTAATTTTCTAAAAAAAAAAAAAAAAAAGCTACATCCTCCTCTCTTAAAGCGAATTTCACAACACAGAAAATCAATCGTTTTAAAGAG
Organism: Delphinus delphis; assembly: GCF_949987515.2. Lineage (NCBI taxonomy): Eukaryota > Metazoa > Chordata > Mammalia > Artiodactyla > Delphinidae > Delphinus > Delphinus delphis. The sequence goes on from NC_082704.1 coordinate 124,126,334, forward strand.
CACCTACCCCTCCATCTGATTGCAAAACATTTTCATCAACTGATTCTCTTTGGATAACACACATCCTCCCATGAATACGTCACCCTGTAAAACTGCACTGCATAAAAACCCAGAAGGGAAGCACGCCTTAAACGTCTTCCGTGAAGACACAGCAGAGAAGTGTTCATATATTCTCCCCCTGCTCTCTCCTTCTCTATCTGCAGCAGCCTATTCTGTGCAAACCAGAAGGCTTGCTATTACAACTGCCATTCGGGCCACGGGGAGCCATGCGGCCACGGGGAGCCATGGGGCCATGGCTGCCTGAAGATCATTCCATTATTTCACACTGCTTCCGAGATCATCTTTTCAACTGCCATTTTCTAGGGAGCATCCTCAAAGCCAAACCTGAAGAGAAGAGATGCCAGCCTTTATTCGCCAAGGACCATGATCAGAGTTAAGGGACATCTACCCTCATCCGATGGGACCCTGACCGGGAGCCTCTGATATCACAGTAACACAAATGTCTTGCTGAGAGCTTTCCAAGTGTCTCTCTCCCCCTCCGTACCCCACCCTAGGATCCACCCAGAAAAGAAAAAAGGAGCCTGGCATCATATATACAAAACAGAAATAGACCCGCAGACATAGAAAACATACTTACGGCGGCCAAACGGGAAGAGGGGTGACCAAACGGGAAGAGGGGGGAGAGATAAATTAGGAGTTTGGGATTACCATATACACACTACTAAATATAAAATAGATAAACAAGGACCTGTTGTATAGCACAGGGAATTATATTAATAACTTGTAATAACCTACAAGGGAAAAGAATCTGGAAAGAAATAGATATATATGTATGCGTAACTGAATCACTTTGCTGTACACCTGAAACTAACACAACACTGTGAGTCGCCTGTACTTCAGTAAAAATAAATACAAATAAAACAAAAAAAATCACTAATGGAATGGAGATTTGGGGCTGGATGACCGATGCCAAAAAAATGGTTTTGGGGGGAATAAAACTATTGTGAACGCGATCATGTTGGTTTATGATTTCAGTTGACCCAGAAGCTTTCCCGTGAATTCAAGCAAACAGGATACTCCCATCTTCCACACATTGGTCATCGTTATCTAGGTGGTCCCTTTGTTTGGAGTTGCTGTGGTGTTTCAGGATTGGAAATCCATCATCAAAGTAGGTACTGCAGTAGAAAAGAGGCCCACATGCACAAGGGGACAAGGGTACCCGGAAGGAACATCTAAAAGCAGCTTGAAGGATCAGAGAAGGTTCCCCAAAGCAAATGATGGCTATGATGAAACTAAAAAGAAAGTCCAGAAGACAGCTGGATACCAGCTTTGAGAGAACATTCTAGAAGAAAAGAGACCTTTTTCCAAGCAGAAACAGCCACATCACCATGCACCTAGAGGCAAACACATCTGGGACCCTGGTGTGGCTGGAGCCCTGAAGACTAGCATGACATGCAGTCAGACAGACAATCAGGGTCCACCTCACAAAAGCCAGCAAAGGACCCTATAAAGAGTATGAGCTATTCTGATGGCCACACAGAGCTTCCTTGGAGGTCACAGCAGACTTGGGCATGTTAGGAGGAGGATCCTGGTCACAGTCTGGTGAATTTGTTAGATGGAGTTGCAAAGGAGGAGAGAACATTTAAGCAGCCTTTCCAAGCTTTTTTTTTTTTTTTCGCACAACTGTTATTTTTTATAAAAAGCCAAACCCAACTGTTTCCTGATCACTTTAAATAGCATCTCAAGTAGTTTCCAATCAGGGAAAATGGAAAGGACTGTACTAGTATTTCTATAACAAGGAGTGCCATTGTCATATCTCTTGAGGTATATCTTTCACAGTCAGTAGGAAATCTCCCATTGCAATACTTTGATATAGAAAAATTCTCATGGCTTCACAATCCTCCACATTCTGTGATGTCCTCAAAAATCTCCTCTTAGAGAATCTGTATTAGGACAGCTAGTATTAGGACAGTGGGTTGAACTATGTCCCCCAAGGTGTCCAAATGTTAACCTCCAGGACATCTCAACGTGACCTAACTGGAAATAGTCTTTGCAGAGCTAATTCATGTAATGATCCAGATGAGGTCCTCCTGGATGAGGGTGGCCCTACATCCAATGACAGGGTCCTTCTAAGAGACAGAAGAGGAGAGACACAGACAAAGAGGAGAAGCCCCGTGAAGACGGCAGTAGAGACGGGAGGGATGCGGCCACAAGCCCAGGGACGCCTGGAGCCCCCAGAAGCAGGAAGAGGCGGGAAGGACCCTCCCCTGGAGCCTCAGGAGGGAGCACGGCCCTGGGACACCTTGACTTCAGGCTTCTGGTCTCCAGAACTTGAAGAGAATGAATTCCTGCTTTCAAGCCACCCAGTCTGTGGAAACTTGTTACAGCAGCAGAAGCAAACTCGTACAATAGCTACATGGGCTGTCCAACATGAAGCTTTGAAAATTATTCTCAATTTGAAATGAAAACAATTCAAAACAGCTGAAGTAATGTAAATATGACAAATACATTATTTAAAAAAATGAAAAGATCAGATTCAAGATGACATAAAGAAATAGTAAAATATAAAAATAATAGTAAAAGATGCAATTGCCTATCGCCTTTCTTCCTGTAATGATGTTTCAGAAAAAAATACCAACAATAGCTTCCGATGGCAAGTGAACCAGGTCAAAATAAATTAAACAAGGAGATACATAAGAAATGCATTTTAAACAGAGCAATTAAAAATTGTACGGTGTGAGAGAATTGAGTAAAGGTCACTGGTTCTAAATTTGCAGGATGCAGAGAAAATGACAAGTCATCACAGTGGGAGACAGTAGTAATCACCACGGAGAGAGACATGTCTTCAAAATTCAGGAAGAACTACACCATGCTTTTGTTTGTCTCCTTCTCTGAGGGTGGACTGTGCCTGGCTGAACCCCAGGCGTTTGGCGGGGGTGGAGACATACACAAGAGCGGAGCGGGGCAGGACCAAGATCCGTGGGGACCTGGGGTGAGCGTCACCATTGGGCTTCTACCCAGGGGATGGAGAGGTGGGTGCCCAGGCTGCGAGAACGGTCCTTAAGGGTGAAGAGGCTCCAGGACATCTCAAGAACAAAGGAAAGGGCATGAACAACATGAACTGAAGGAAAAGTAAAGAGGAAGTCGACAGCGATCGTCACAGGGACTCCCCCGGTGGGCCAGTGGTAAAGAATCCGCCTTCCAACGCAGGGGACGCAGGTTCGATCCCTGGTCGGGGGAACTAAGATCCCACATGCTGTGAGCCAACTAAGCCCACGCGCCACAACTACTGAGCTCGCCCGCCTCAACTAGAGAGCCCGCGTGCCACAAACGACAGAGCCCATGCGCTCTGGAGCCCGCACGCCACAACTAGAGAGAAGCCCGTGCGCCACAACAAAGAGCCTGCATGCTGCAACTAAGACCCGACGCAGCCAAAAAATAAATAAATAATAAATCTTTTTTTAAAAAAAGAACTCAGTTGTAATAAGAGACAGGCAAATGTAAAAGTAAACCGAGATACCATTAAAAAAAAAAAAAGAATGATGGTCACAGAGGTGGACAGCCCAAATACACAAGAACCACACACGCCTGAGAAAGCGCAACTCCTATTTCCTATTTCCCTGCCAGAAGAGCCCTTATTCAGCCAACAGCCTAGAACATATCTTTTTTAACAATTCACCTTATTCGAGAAAGAATTTCACACACTTTGCTGTAATCCTCTAGTCCCGCTAAACATAGCGCTTGCCTAAAATTCTGGCTGTTTTGGGCAAATGAAGCTTTTGCATTATTTAGCAGACTGGTTCTCGAGGTGCGCCTCCCAGCAAGCACACCGGCTACAACCTTGTGACAAAGGCTGCTTGGGAAGCCCCAATAACACACCTACTGGGGCAGAAGCGCTGGGGGTGGCTTCAACAAGCTAGAGTACCCACAGCCCCCCAGGTGATTCCAACGTGTGCTGAACTTTGAGAACAGTCACTGCGGAATATGGCTCTATTCCATTTTCATAAGTGTAAAAATGAAGGTGTGGCTATCTCTTTATTACACGTAGCCCCGGCAGGTTACACGGTGTAGGAGTTTCCTATAGCTGCCATAACAAATGATCCGTGACTTATTGGTTTAAAACGACAGGAATTCATCCTTTCCCAGTCCTGGACACCAGACATCTGAGGCCAAGGGGTCCCAGGGCTGTGCTCCCGGGGCTTCCTGGCTCTACCAGCTTCTGGGGACTCCAGGTGTCCTTGGGTTTGTGGCCGCATCCCTCCCGTCTCTGCCCCCATCTTCATGTGGCTTCTCCTGTGTGTCTCTCCTCTTCTGTCTCTTAGAAGGACCCTGTCACTGGATTTAGGTTCATCCTCATCCAGGAGCACCTAATCTCAGACCCTTCACTTAATCTCATCTGCAAAGAGCCTATTTCCAAATAAGGTCTCCTTCAGAGGTTCTGAGGAGACAGGAATTGGGCAGAAGGGGATACTGTTCAGTCCATCACAGATAACATTCATTCAACAATTTGATTTATCCTTACTAGTAAGGCAATTGCCAAGAGAAAATGGGAACAGGCAAAGAATATAGTTAAGCGCCTTTTAAGACTACGACGGCATAGACAATTGATTCCAAATAAGTTTGGTCATTGGAAGCCCCTGGAAATGATTTAAAATACAAACGCCTGCACCCTTCTCCAGGGAGACTTAAATGGAAAACCAGGGATAAAACAGTGATGGGTCCCAAGACATCAGAATTTTTCTTTGTTTTTTCTTTTTTTTTTTTTTTTTGCGGTACGCGGGCCTCTCACTGTTGTGGCCTCTCCCGTTGCGGAGCACAGACTCCAGACGCGCAGGCTCAGCGGCCATGGCTCACGGGCCCAGGCGCTCCGCGGCATGTGGGATCTTCCCGGACCGGGGCACGAACCCGCATCCCCTGCATCGGCAGGGAGACTCTCGACCACTGCGCCACCCGGGAAGCTCCAGAATTTCTAATGCGTTAACATTAAATACTGCCAAAATATTGTACAACGCAGAGATGACGACTAGGGACAGAATGCACCTGACCTTGATAAAGTTGCTGCCGCGGGGAAACGGGAGCATCTTACTACCTCTCCACCTGCATCAATAATAGATTCTATCCTGGGAGATCCCTTAAAAGGTACCCCTTCTCACCTCACCTGTGCCTCTTACTACCTCGATACAGACAGCGGTCCACCCACGCACAGAACGTCACATTGAGGATGCTAACAGTTACCTAGAGCCTTTAAAGCGAGTAGAACAAGCAGAGGATGGAGGAATCCAACATGAGGAAGCTCAAAATTCTGATGTCTAAATGTCAGGCTTTAGAGAAATAAAGAAAACAAGTGACTCCCGTATACTTCCAACTCCTCCACCGCCCCCCAGAGTTTACAGGAATCATGGTACACCCAGCATGAAATGGCATGTTGACATTTATTTCGTAACGGCTTAAACACAGCTCAGCAGATCACAGCCCAGCCAGCTGGCAGATGGAAGTTTCCATCCTGCCCCGCCAAACACCAAGGAGGAAATTCATTTCACCTCACGGGTCCTCTGCAAAAGGAAGGGGGGGGGGTTGTGCAACTGGATTTAGACCCTGGGGATTATCCACGAGGCGTGCCTGGGTGTCCACCTGGTGTAGAGTTGGCAGCAATGGACAACATACAACCCTCAAACACAGGGAATCCGGTGCCCGCCTTGTGCTGAATCTGTCAGGCAAGGCTTGGTCTTCTCTGATCGAGGGACGCCACACTAGGTATCGCTTAAAAAGAAATTGGTCGGCATAAAGCCAAGACTCAAATACATGTACACACAGGTTCATAGCAGAGTTACTCACAAACACCAAGTGGAAACAAATCAATGTTTTGTATGTGGAATCAAAAAAAAAAGATACAACTGAACTTATTTACAAAACAGAAACAGACTCACAGACTTAGAAAAGAAACATGGTTACCAAAGGGGAAAGGTAGGCGGGAGGGATAAATTGGGAGTTTGGGGTTAACAGATACACACTACTATATATAAAATAGATAAACAACAAGGACCTGCTGTATAGCACAGGGAAGTCTACTCAATATTATGTAATAACCTATACGGGAAAAGAATCTGAAAAAGAATAGATATATGTGTATATATAACTGAACCACTTTGCTGTACACCTGAAACTAACACAGCATTGGAAATCAACTACACTCCAATATAAAATATATTTTAAATTTTATTTTTTCTTTTTGGCTGCACTGGATCTTAGTTGCTGCGAGTGGGCTTTCTCTAGTTGCAGTGAGTGGGGGCTACTCTTTGTTGCCGTGCGCGGACTCTAGGTGCGTGGGCTTCAGTAGTTGTAACGCGTGGGCTCAGCAGTTGTGGCTCGCGGGCTCTAGAGCGCAGGCTCAGTAGTTGTGGCGCACGGGCTTAGTGGCTCCGCGGCATGTGGGATCTTCCCCGACCAGGGCTCGAACCCATGTTCCCTGCATTGGCAGGTGGATTCGTAACCACTGTGCCACCAGGGAAGTCCCTAAAAATTTTTTTAAACGTAAAAGAAATGTCCATCAATGGATGAACAGGTAAACAAAATGGTGGGTCCATACCAAAGCTAGACGCAAAAGACTACATATTCTATTGTTCCATTTATATGAAATGTCCTGAATAGGCAGGTCCCTAGAGACAGAAAATATATGAGTATTTCTTGGGGCCTGGGGGGAGGTAGGAATGAGGAGTGACTGCTTAGTGGGTACGGGGTCCAGTTTGGGGATGACAAAAAAATTTTGGAACTAAACAGAGGCGGTGGTTGCACACCATTGCGAATGGACTAAATGCTCCTGAGTTGCCTATCTCAGTGGTTAATTACATGCCATTTGAAACTCACCGCCTAAAAAGCAAAAAATCATAAAGAAAGACATCTGCTAAAAAAAACTTTGAAACCTAAGGCATGAATTGCTAAAACTCCTTTCAGCTCCAAATGTCTGTGATGATGTACAGTTGCACCGTGACGACAGCCCAGTGATTTAAATTCGCTTTCATCTCCAACCTCAAAGAAGATTGGAAGGAAAGTAATAAGCTGAAAATTTGTCCTACAAGTGAGGGACAAAGGTCAGATACCCCAGGAGGATGCTACTGGGAAGCTTTGCCTGTCCAAGTGAGTTCTGGGACCAGCAAAACACCAGCATTCCCTGGGAGCAGGTTAGAAATGCAGACCCCCAGGGCTCCACCCCAGACCTCCTGATGCAGAAACTGCCTTTTAACAAGATCTCCAGATGATGGTGGATGCATTAACATTTGACAAGTGCCAGTCTAAATGTATTTGGTTTACAAGTTCCGGTAAGGATCTGAAAGAAATCTGCTCACCCAGAGTTAGTGCATCGTTTTCTAATTATTTTGTCATCTAATTTAATTCCCTCAACACCTCCTTCTATCGTTAATTGTCTTACCACTTTTAAAAACGTAAACAGACTCTTTTTGAAGACATAGGTCACCCTTTAATACAGGAAACCTCTCATCACCACTAACGCACATCCAACCAGAGTGGACGTAAAACCTTACAGATCCCTCATCATAAATGCAGGTCATTCACAGCAGAGATACTATAAGCCCTCTCATGAGATATACATTTACCTTAAGGAAGATGGGCAAATAAACAGATTATATCCTCACTTCCAGAATAAGTCCTTTTTTTAATCCCTCTGTTAATTCATCTCCACCTTTCCTTAAGACCATTAATAACAATCTTTTGAAATCAGAAAAAGGATCAATTTGAGTTTAGTCTGACATGGTTCCTCAAATAATTAATTTCATTTCTTGTTTGTTTACCCTCCGAGTCCTGAAAAAATGTTCTTTAATATTCACTCGAGAATGAAAGCAATTAATAACATTTACATTTCACAGCATCAGCCTAAAGTGAAGACAGCAAAGCCAGGAACGTACTCAAATCTTCAGTGTTTAAGAATATGTTCTTAAAAAAAAAAAAAAAAAGAATATGTTCTACTAGAACACTCAGAAAGGATTCAGTTATGAATTACCAGAATATGCAAAACCCTCTGTTACACGCTTTGGCATCAACCATGTAGAGACAACCGCTAGGCACAATTTCTCACCCAACCCTATGAATGGAAAATGAAAATGTCTGGCAATGTCGAAGGTAGTGAGAAATATGGCAATCTGAAAAATCAGGTGCTGGCGCTCGGACCAAAACTGGATCCCCCATTTTGAAAATCAAGTTGACATCATCTATGAAGTTTGAAGAGGCATCTACAACCCAGCTATTCTGACTGCTCTGGGAGACATGCATGAGAATTCTCCCAATAGCTCTGTCTGTACTAACAAAGTACAAGGAACAACCCAAGTGTCCACGGATGGCTGGATGGGCAAAGATGTTGTATAGACATTGTATACACCGTGCTGGAGAGAGGTGCATGTGAGACATTTCCTGCTGCATGACAATATGGCTCCGTCTTTGGAATACGACCCAAAGGAAAGGTCAGTTATGCAGTTAGGTTAATACCCACAGAATATCTTGTAATAACCTATAGTGGAAAAGAATCTGAAAAAGATTATGTATATCCGAATCACTTTGCTGTACACCGGAAATAGATCTTTATTAGCGTATAATTGCTTCAGAATACCGGGTTACTTTCTGTTGCACAACAAAGCAAATCAGCCATATGCATACGCATGCTCCCATATCCCCTCCCTCTTGCGTCTCCCTCCCACCCTCCCTATCTCACCCCTCTAAGTGGTCACAAAGCACCGAGCTGATCTCCCTGTGCTATGCGGCTGCTTCCCAATAGCTATCTATTTTACATTTGATAGCGTATATATGTCCATGCCACTCTCTCACTTCATCCCAGCTTAAAGAGGGGAAAAAAAGCTTGCTTTATGATAAATCCCTTAGCTCCTTCCCCCCAATGGAAACTTTTATAATTGCCATCCATTCTTATCAGAGATAAAACCTTTTAGTAATCAGCACTTCATTCTGGCATCAGAGTCAGTGAGGCACAAGTAACCTGAAAGATTTCTTCAGGGCAGGTGAAACAATATTCTTAAGTGACCATTACATTGGAAGCTGATTAAGCAAAACCATTTTCCTTTCATCTTGCAAGTCAGCATTTAAGCTCCATGTGAAGACCTTTATCATTTTAGCTGCAGGCAAAATGCCTATTTTACAATTTACACCTGAACCAAAGCTAAAAGGAAAAGGGGAGCATAGCTCACATGAAAGAACGTTGTGTCTGGGGCAAAAAGCAATATTTAAAGTCATAGGGGAAGAAAGATCAAAATCTTCAAGTCTAATGTTCTCAGAAAGGAAATTCTTCAACACCATTTCTGAGATGTCTTTAAATCAACAGGACATCCAACCACCATTACTTTCTATTTGAAAATGTTTCTCTTCTAAGACAGGTATAGGAATATTTGCAACAATTTATTCAAGTTCCAAGTATTTCACATATTTATTCCTGACATCAAGATGCTTCAGATATACATTAAATCTGTTATACGGACAGATTTGGATTCAGCAGTTTTTTATTTTTACTTTTAAAAAATTCACTAAATTAAAGAAAGACTAAAGAACAACAAAAAAAATGCAGCATGCAAAGTGCAAAAGTTTAATGCCATGGAGGTGAAATTCTCTTTAGCTAGTATATATTACCAGGTCCATTGCAGTGGTGATTCTCTCAGAGTAAAAAACAAGTAAAAACCACTTTGCAGTTCAATTGCAATGATGACATTGCTTACCTCAGTTTCTGATTCTGACTTTTTTTTTCAACTGTCCTCCTGAAAATGATAGAATAATTTAGGGTTTTGCATAAAATGAAGTACGCCAGAGAAATAATCTTGACTCACAGCTAGAGATATGCTCTTGAGTAAATTGTTTAGCGTGACTGGACACCAATACTCTCATGTGAATAATAAACACATTCATATATAGAATCTCCAGGACAAGCTTCATGCTTAATAGAATTCTAATATAAACTGAAACTTTAGAGTGGAGGTCAGAGAGAAAACAGCCAAAATATCTTTTATTTAGTGCTTGAATGGATGGTCCTTTCAGTTCTTGAAGATCTTTTCCATTCTGTGTCTTTTTATAACAATAGGAAATTTAATTGTGTACGTACCCTAATTTCATGCTTTAAGTCAATAGTTCTCAGGTGGGAGCACACTTGCCAACCACATTTTCCCTCCCAGGATACACTGGGTAACTTCTGGAAACACTGAGATCAAAAGTCTGTGGAGTGGGGCTTCCCTGGTGGCACAGTGGTTGAGAGTCCGCCTGCCGATGCAGGGGACACGGGTTCGTGCCCCAGTCCGGGAAGATCCCACATGCCGCGGAGCGGCTAGGCCCGTGAGCCATGGCCACTGAGCCTGCGCGTCCAGAGCCTGTGCTCCACAACGGGAGAGGCCACAACAGTGAGAGGCCCGCGTAGCAGGAAAAAAAAAAAAAAAAAGTCTGTGGAGTGCTACTGGCATCTAGCGGGTAGCGGTCAGGATGCTGCAATCATCCTACAATGACTGGACAGCCCCACCTCCAAGAACTATCCATCCCTAAATTTCAATTGTGCCAAGGTTGACAAACTCTGGCTTAGTGAAAGAAAATTAAAAACTTACACTGAAAAAAAAAGGGCACGATGTAACTCCCAAACACAATAAGACATACTTCCCACTTTAAAATCTTGCTTTGCATCTTTCTCCAATCATCTCTCAATGGCTTGAAATATTACCACACATATATGAGCATGCAGTAAAGATGTAAGTTTACATTAATATTTAAGAAATTGTTAATTCTCCAAAGAAGACATACAGATAGCCAATAGGGACATGAAAAGATGCTCAACATTGTTAATTATCAGAGAAGTGCAATTCAAAACTACAAGGAAGTATCACCTTACACCAATCAGAATGGCCCTCATCAAAAAGTCTACAAAAATTAAATGCTGGAGAGGGTGTGGAGAGAAGGGAGCCCTCCTGCACTGTTGGTGGGAATAGAAAACGGTGCAGCCACTATGGAGGTTCCTCAGAAAACTAAAAATAGAAGTACCAAATGACCCAGCAATCCCACTCCTGGGCATATATCTGGACAAAACTCTAACTCTAAAAGATACATGCACCCCCTATTTTCATAGAAGCACTATTTATAATAGCCAACACATGGAAACAACCTAAATGCCCATCGCCAGATGAACGGATAAAGAAGATATGGTACATATATACAATGGAATATTACTCAGCCATAAAAAAGAATGAAATAATGCCACTGGCAGCAACATGGATGGACCTAGAGATCATCATACTGAGTGAAGTAAGTCAAAGACAAATATCATATGATATCACTTACATGTGGAATCTAAAATATGACACAAATGAACTTATTTATAAAACAGAAACAGACTCTCAGAGAACAGACATGGGGTTGCCAACAGGGAGGGGACTAGGGGAAGGAAGGATTGGGAGTTTCGGGTTAGCAGATGCAAACTTTTATATACAGAATGGATCAACAACAAGGTCTTACGGTAGAGCACAGGGAACTGTCGTCAATAGCCTATAATAAACCATAATGGAAAAGAATATGAAACAATATATAGAGAGATATCTATATAGATAACTGAATCACTTTGCTGTAGACCAGAAATTAACACATTGTACATGAATTATACTTCAATAAAAAATTTTTTAAGTAAAAAGCATTTTTTTAAAGAAATTGTTTAGCAGAAAATGGGTAGAAAGTATAAGAACAGGACTTGAGTTAGCACGAAGGTACATTCGGAGCCTCACTGCTGACCACAGAAATGGGAGCACGTGGTGATTTGGTTTCTGTTAAAACCTACAAAACAGTCCTACAGGATAAACCTCGAAACATGTTGTTTTGTGAAAGGAACCAGACGCAAAAGGCCACCTTGTTTTTTATTCCATTCATATGAAGTGTCCAGAATATGCAAATCCGCAGAGAGAAAATAATCACATTAGAAGGTGCCAGGGACTGGGGAAGGGGCGTGGGGAATGATGGCTAATAGGTAAGGGGTCTCCTTTGAGGGGGATGAGAATATTCTGGAAATACACAGAGGTGTTGGCTGCACAACACTGCAAATCTAGTAAATGGCCCTGAATTGTGCACTTTAAAATGGTTAACATGGTCACTTACGTTCCGTGTATTTTACCCCAATTTAAAAAAATAAATGAACGGTGGTTACCACGGTGGGGGAATTGGGAAGGGGTTGCTCAAAAGGTACAAATTGGTAGTTAGAAGGTGAATAACTTCTGGAAATAGATAGAATTCATAACATTGTGATTACAGTCAACCATACTGTATGATATACTTCAAAGTCGCTAAGAAAATAGATCTTACATATTATCACCACACACACAAAAAAGATATTATAGTTATGTGACATACAGAGGGGTTAGGTCACACTGTGGTAGGAATCATATTACAGTATAGAAATGTATCAAACCAACAGGTTTGTACCTTAAACGTACACAACACTGTATATCAATTATATCATTAATTTTTTTCAGAATAAAATATATTACATTGCATACACTTACCATTAACTAAATTATATTTTAAAAAACAAGGAAAATAGCCACAACACAGACACGGACACACACACACACACTCATACACTTTATGTAAAGTGAAAACTTACATCGTTTCATTTGAGAGCAAACTGACAACGTGTACCCTCATAACACAGAATGTGCGAACGCTACAGATGATACGTACCTTGTAGCTCTCTTAGCCAAAGGCACAGAACATTTTCCAAGTACGTATTTCTTATATCCGTATGGGATGAGTCCAGATCATAGCTCGATGGCAACACTGGGGCATCTTTAAAAATCTTATTTTGCATTTCTTGATATTTAAGCTCTTATTTATTGAAACTTTGCCATACGCTCAAAACTTAGGCGATATATTTGACAAGAGCTAACTTATCGAACTTTGGTGTTGTATTAGTCTAGGTGTCCCAGGAAGCACGCAAAGGAGACGGGGGTGGGGATCAGATCAGACCCGTGAGATCAGACTGTGGGAAACTCCAGTGAGGAAAAATGGAGTGGAAGCCAAAGAAGGCTGGACGTGCCCTCGAGTCTGATACCCAGCAAGGGGACAGGGCGGGAAGGAAGGAAGGAACGTGGATAGGCTGAGACAGCTGTGCAGTTATCCTGACATTTCTGCGATGCTGCTGAAGAGCCCTCCCACCAAAACCCTCTGTGGGAAGATTCCCCATCACCCTGAATGGCTCTTTCTCCATCTCCCCGCCCCACCCCGTCACCGAGTGGAAGCAATCAGGGGCCATGTGGCCTCCAGGAGAACAGAGGATGGACTCAAGAGTCACCACGTTGACCATCCACGGTTCTCCCTGCAGCAAAACAAAACTCTGAGACGCACATTTTCAGGACTGCAACACCTGTGCCTTTTATTAGTATCATCCCAGAGTTACCCATCCAGACGTGAAGATTTAGTCTTGTGTCTGAGAGTCTTCAAACTTGTGCGAGGATTCTACGTGACTGTACTTCCATAATTTATTGAAACAGTCTCCTATTGATGAAAATGGAATAGTTCACTCTAACCACCAGTGCTGAGGAAAAGATGTATCTTTGCAACCATGTCCTCTTACTGTCTTTTGCATCTGTTGGAATAGTTTCCCCAAAGCATAATTAATGACTCCAAGAGTGTAGACACTGTTCATTTTGAGATACTATCAGACTCATCTTCAAAAGAACCACACCAATTTATTTACACACAACACATTATGTGTGCATGTGAGTGTGCTCTGCCGTAATCTACAGAAGTAGTACAACGTTTACAAATTTCGCCATCATGATAGCAAACCATGACCGCGGCTGACCTTTTCATTTTGATTGTCCATTTAAAAATTTATTTTCACATATGAAAGGACTTTTCAAACAGTATGATGATTATCTCTTTGCCTGTCTCAGATTTTCCTAATGTTTTCTCCCAATCGGCAAAGGTTTTTTGTTTTCATTTATCGGCAAAACCTAAATTTCGAAAGTATAACGCAGTCTAGTTTCTCAATGTCTATTTATGTCTTCTGTTTTCTTTGGTTTGGGGTTTTTTTTCCTCCCAGGATTTTTCATTAATTTTTACATTTTTTCACTGTGGTAAAATGTATGTAAAATAAAAATTTTTAAGTGCACTATTCTATGGCACTAATTACATCCATAGTCTTGTCCAATCATCACCACTGTTTCCAAATATTTCTCATCACCCCAAAGAATTAAGCAATGACTCCACATTTTCCACTGCCCCCGATCCCCAAACAGACCAGGCACAAAAGGACAAATACTGTATAACTCCACTTATATGAAATATCCAAAATACACAAATCAATAAAAACAGAATATAGATTCATCTTTTTTTTTAAGATACTAAACACACAGTATAGGTGGCCAATTCATGGCTAATTCTGGAACTCATGATCTTTGTAAAAATCAGGTGATTTTAAACAATAGAACATGTCAAACCAAATTAATATCAAAATAGTATGTTTAGACCCATGATGATTACTTCTAAAACAGCACCCCAACTTCTTCTAAACACCTTTATGTTTTCTGAGTATGTCAAAGTTTCAAAATCTGGTTGAGAATCTTTTTCAGGGTCTGGGTTCTCTGCCATTGACCTAACAGAAGAAAATCTAAGTCCATGTAAAGACCATAAAAAAGAAAGAAATGGGACATGCAAAAAGAGATCCTAAAAAAATGATCTGTCTTAATATAATGTCCAAAACTAGAGAAGGGAACCCTCCTACACTGTTGGCAGGTATGTAAATTGGTGCAGCCCCTATGGAAAACAGTATGGAGGTTCCCTAAAAAACTAAAAATAGAGCTACCATATGATCCAGCAACCCCGCTCCTGGGTATGTATCTGGAAAAAACAAAACCACTAATTTGAAAAGATACATGCACCCCAATGTTCATAGCAGCACTATTTACAATAGCCAAGACATGGAAGCAAACTAAGTGTCCACTGGCAGATGAATGGATAAAGAAGATGTGGTACATATATACAATGGGATACTACTGAGCCATAAAAAAGAATGAAATAATGCCATTTGCAGCAACATGGATGGACCTAGAGATTATCATACTAAGTAAGTCAGACAGAGAAAGACAAATATCATATGATATCACTTTTATGTGGAATCTTAAAAAATGATACAAATGAACTCACTTACAAAACAGAAACAGACTCACAGACATAGAAAACAAACTTATGGTTACCAAAGGGGAAAGGGGGGGGGTAGGGATAAACTAGGAGTTTGGGATTAACAGATACACACTACTATGTATAAGACAGATAAGCAACAAGGACCTACTGTATAGCACAGGGAACTCTACTCAATATCTTGTAATAAACTACAAGGGAGAAGTAACTGAAAAAGAATATATATGTATGTATAACTGAATCACTTTGCTGCACACTTGAAACATTGTCAATAAACTATACTTCTATTAAAAAGTAAATTTAAAAATTTGAAGTATTTTTAAATTAAGACAAGAACATTGTTTTTCTGATACCACTGCACATTGAATCAACTGCAGGATCATGTCAACTTGACTTTTATACACACTGGGAAACCAAAAAATTCATGACTTGATTTATTGAGATAGTCACTACATTGAGGTCGTCTGGAACCGAACTGGCAGCTCTCCAAGGTGTGCCTGTAATTAGTTGCGACTGCTAACTTCTCCCATCCCAGAGCAGCACCCCTGGGCTTTGGAGAAATCATGAGCCCTGCCAACCTGAGGGCCATTCCCCCCACCCCTGTGACTACGGCTCCCACTTTGCTGTGTCCAGACTCTACCCATCCCCATGTGGCAGTCATCCGGGACTCAGCATGGGCAGCTCGAAGGCTGCTAGGGTAGATTGATTACAAAAGTGTCCCCCGATCCTTATTCCTCCCTGTTACGCCCTAAAGATTCCATCTACTCACCCTCCCGTGAGGACGCAGGGTCCACCTCCCCACCCCCGGAGCCTGGGCTATGACTTGATGTGACTCGCAAAACGTGGCTGAAGTTTCCACGTGCCAATCCTGAGGCCAGGCCCAGGGGCCCTGCAGTGGTCACCTTCTCTTGGCTCACAGACCTGAGTCAACCTGCTGGTGGATGACAGAGCCCGTGGAGGAGAGGCCAGCTGTCCTGGCCAAGGTCATCCAAGGCCACCCAAGACCCACCTACAGCCGGCTGAGCCAAACCACTGACCTGTAGACTCTGTGAGCAATAGTTAGCGCTTGTGATTTTAAGCCACTGAGTCTGGAGTGCTTTGTGAAGCACCAGGTTACTAGATAAAACACAGGACACTTAGCGAAATCTGAATTTCAGGGGAACTACAGAAAACGTGTTGCTTACCTGAAATTCAGTTTTAACTGGGCATCCTGTGTTTTTATTTGCTAAATCTGGCAACCCTAGTTAAACAGCAGTGGTACGGGCTGAATTGTGTCCACCCCCAAGTTTACATCTGAAGCCCTAACCCAGGACCTCAGAATAGGGCTGTATTTGGAGATGAGGGACTTTAAAGAGATGATTACGGTAAAATGAGGTCATTACGGTAGATCTTGATACCCTAGGACTGGTGTCCTTATGAGAAGAGATCAGGACCCAGACACACACAGAGGGATGACCACGTGAGGACACAGGGAGGAGACAGCCATCTACACAGCAAGGACAGAGGCCTCAGGAGG
Organism: Delphinus delphis; assembly: GCF_949987515.2. NCBI lineage: Eukaryota > Metazoa > Chordata > Mammalia > Artiodactyla > Delphinidae > Delphinus > Delphinus delphis. Next base: position 124,143,021 of record NC_082704.1, read on the forward strand.
AACCAGCCCTGCCGACACCTGGATCTCAGATTCCAGCCTCCGGGACTGGGAGAGAAAAAACAGCTGTTGTTTCAGCCGCTGTGCGCGTGGTATTTGCCCAGCGGCCCAGCTAACGCCGACACGCCCGTAACTGAGTGACTCAGCTGTGGGTCTGCCGTCTGGGGGGCAGGGATGCTGAGCCAGGCCACCTGTGCGCGGCCCGGGCTCCACCGCGAGGACCCAGCCCCCACCCAAGAGGCTGGGCCTGCAGAGCTCAGGTGGCTGTACGGTTAGTTCTCAGCCTTTAACAGCAAACAGCTAAGTGGCCAATTCCGAGCGGGTCCAACAAGGAGGCCGTCTTCCACTCATGTTTGGAAGACTCTCCTAAAAGGAATCTAGTCGGTGTTAAAAGCCTGCTCTGGGGTCTCCATCGGGGAGCAGATGAACGCCTTCCCCAGGACCCGCCCCCCGCCCCCGACCCCCCAGGCTGGATCAACACCTGCCGTGGAAACGGCTGCACCCTGAAACGGTGTCCAGCGGTCCGAAATCCCCGGCTGCCCCAGATCATCCAAAGGCCAGCACTGTGGCGAGCCCGAGAGGAACGGCGCCCTCGTTTCCTCGTTTCCGGCCCCCGGGTGTGACCTCCGGCTGCCGGGCGGCTCCACCTCCAAGCCCGCCCCCCGCACAGCCGGAACCCAGCGCCAGCGCAGTCCGGGGCCCGTCCTCCCGCCCAAGCCCAGCTCGCCCGGCCGCCTGAGGATACCTGGGCCCGCCTCTGGGCTGTGATGTCGCCAGCGGTCCTGACGGCGTCACCCACTCCCCCCGCTCCTGTCCCCGGGCCTCGTGAAGGCCTGCCCGCCGGCCTTGACCCCAGGACAGGGCGTTTCTGCCCTTGCCCTTAAGCCCTGCGGCTCCCAGAACCTTCCGGAGTCCGCGGAGTAAACTGCGTAAAACGCAACCAGAACTCAGAACCTTCCAGAGTCCGCCGAGCAAACTGCGTAAAACGGACCCAGAACTCGCAGGAGGCCCTTCCAGAGTCCGCCAAGCAAACGCTTCATAAAACGGACCCAGAACTCGCAGGCCCTTCCACAGTCCGCCAAGCAAACGCTGCATAAAACGGACCCAGAAACCGCAGGCCCTTCCAGACTCGGCCGAGCAAACGCTGCATAAAACGGACCCAGAAACCGCAGGCCCTTCCAGACTCGGCCGAGCAAACGCTGCGTAAAACGGACCCAGAACTCGCAGACCCTTGCGGGGTCCTGGGAGCCAGTTCTGAATGAAGCGGAACCAGCACTCACCGGGATGCTCTGGGTCACAGAACCTTCTGGAGTCCACCGTGCATCCGCCGCGTCCGGCCTGGCGTTCAGGTTATCACCCCCGGCCGGTGTCTTCTGCCGTGCTACCCGCAGGCTGCCCTGGCGGCGGGCGTATAAGAGGTGCGCGCGCGGCCGCCTCTTCCGGGGGCGGGGCCGGGTGCTCGTGGTCCTCGCGGACCACGATAGGCTTCACCTGGATCTCGGCATCACCTGGATCTTGTTGAAGTGCCGAATCGCAGGCCTCGGGCGGCGGCTTGCGAGCGGCTCTGCGCGTGAGCAGGTCTCCCAGTCTCTCCAGGCCCAGAACCCACCGCTCCAGAGCCCACACGCTCAGGCCAGAAACAGTGACTGTCTCCTGCCCTTTCCGAGGGTCCCGGGGCAGCTCGCTGGGCGGCTCCGGCTGGGCGCCTCCCAAGGCCGCAGGCAGGTTTGGCCCTGGCTCGTCTGGGGGAGCCGCAGGGCCCACGGTCAAGGTGGCCCCTCACTGCCTGGCCAGTCGCTGCCGGTGTGGCCGCAGGTGACAGCTGCACATCACGGTCTGGAGTCCTTGGCAGACCAAGGGGTCCCCGGCAGGTGGTCCAGAGAGAGCCAGGAGGAAGTCCCGGCGCTTCCAGTGTCACCTGTGTCATCACCCAGGTCGGCCACGCAGGCCGGGAGGGACGGATCCTGGCCACACCCAGTCCAGAATCACCAGAGTCCCACGCCCCGGCACCCCCAGCTTGCGCCCTGACGCCCCGGGGACTGGAAGGTAAGCCCCGCTCTTGGGCAGGTTCGGCTCACGGGCCGGAGGATGGAAAAGAACCGCCCGGGATCCTTTAGTCCTTTTCTAAGCTCTTGCGTGGGATGGTGATATCGTGATTTGTCCTAAGGAATGCGAATTTGGTCTCTGTCCCCGTGCCTGGCCCGGAGCTCCTAACACCCTTGGAACTTCCTGCGTGACCAGTGGGCGGAGGCTGTCTTTCTGCCCCTGAGGGGACTCTTGCAAAGCCCCGAGGTCCCCTAAGGATGGAGGCTGATGGTTAGAACTGATTAGGGGCCTGGAAGGTTTGCGGTTCCCTCACCCAGCCCGGTGCAGGGGAGGAGGGCGGAGGGGCTGGATAGTGAGTGCCGTCCCCGGCGGCCAGTGGATGAATCAGCCCTGCGCGGGTCTCGAGGCCTCCGTTAAACGCCCAGCGTGAGGGCGCGAAGGGGTTTCTGGTGGGTGACCACCCGGCGATATGGGCAGAGGTGTGGGCTTGGGGCGGAGGGGCGTAAGGCCCCCGTGCCCTGGCGCTGTTAAAACAACAGAATTCAGCTGGGTGCGTTTGAAAGCTCCGATGGGCTTGTTTTCCGCTCGTGAGATGGGCGTCACGCAGTTAGCCGGCGGCAAAGGAGCGGACGAGCTGAGCACGACGAAGGACCTTGAGAGGCAGAAGGAGTGGGCGGAAAAGCGGCTTGGTTACATGGCGAGGGCGCTGTCCTTGAGGGGGGCACAGGGCCTTCCAGGCTGGGGCCGGTGGTTGCCTTGGAGACCCCGTTGCGGGGCGAGCCGAGACCGCGGTTACGTCTAAGTTTTGTGACGTGGGGCTTCGCGTAGAGGACTCCATTTGGAACCCGTTGCCTTGTCTTTCAGGGCCCAGGCCTTGCCCTGTGCGCGTCTTCCTTCCAGCTGCTTTGAGTTACCTGCTTCGATGAGAAATCCGTCATCTCGTGGGTAGCAGGTTTCTCTGAGTTCTGCGAGCCGTGCTCACAAATTAACCGAACCTGACGAGGGGGTCGTGGCAACCTCCAATCTGCGGCCGGCGGGACAGAGGCGCACGTGACAAGCTGGACTTGCCACTGGGGCCTGGGGTCAGGGGGCATCTCGTGGGATTGAACGCTCAACGTGATGTTCCCTACACGTAGAGAGAGAGCTGGAACTGGACTGCAGGACCCCTAGCTGGTGTTGGAGAACGGCGTGGTCTTGTGTTACAGAAGGACAGACATTGGAATTGGTATCAGAATTGGAGGTATATATAGTATAATTGTGTTCATTGCTTCCTGTTGTGTTAACCTAAATCTTTAAGACGATGAATCCTGCTCTGAGGAATTTTAGCTCCGATCTACTGTTTTTAGTCTAGCTGGCTGTTCCAAATGTGGGTTTTGATTGCTTCTTTGATCCAGATGTTGCTTCAGAGAGAGCTTGAAAATGTCCAGGCGAAGGGACATTTGGTTACATCTTATTTTCTTGAATTGTATTGGTTCTATCTTATTTTACTGAATTGTGAATAGAGACTTTTTCTGGACTTATTTAACACAGTAATATGTGTAGAGCTTAAAGTGTCAGATCGTAGCACATCAAGCTTGGAACAAAGATCCTGTGCCCTGCCCTACCCAGGTCCCCTCCCCTGCGGTAACTCCTTTTCAGTCTTTTCAGATGTGTGTCCTTCTTGGTCTCAGGGACAGAACTGCTGATGCAGCCCACTTGGGTGTTAAGCATTGTCTGCTGAGGTCATCTGTATAGGATCAGGGTGTAGCTTTCTTTTTTTTTTTTTTTTTTTTTTTTGCGGTACGCGGGCCTCTCACTGCTGTGGCCTCTCCCGTTGCGGAGCACAGGCTCCGGATGCGCAGGCTCAGCGGCCGTGGCTCACGGACCCAGCCGCTCCGCGGCATGTGGGATCTTCCCAGACCGGGGCACGAAACCGCGTCCCCTGCATCGGCAGGCGGACTCTCAACCACTGCGCCACCAGGGAAGGCCAGGGTGTAGCTTTTTATGTCCCACCGCTTCACGCACTTCACCCACCCGCTTCATGTCTTGCCCTGGGGTTACATCCCAGTTTCGGGTTAAATCAATGTCCTGCACCTGTATGGCTCCGGGTGCGTGGACGCGCTCACAGCCAAGTCACGTGGTTTTCTTATGCAGTTTTCCCCCCGGAATTGCCCTACTTTATGTTTGTTTAGTTGTTGTTATTATCATTCAAACACATCAGGTAATCCTCCAACTTAAATGGACGACAGCCCCGGAGCCCCGGGGTGCTTACCCGGCGCTGCCCTGTCTCCTCAGTGGGTCCTGGGTGCATCCGGGCCCTGGGGTCCCCATGCCTCTACCTCCCGGGCTTGTGCCCTCATGTAGCCGAGTGCATTCTCGGGGGGAGGGGGGGGGCGGGCGCTTCTCCATAACTGTGTATGTGGGGAGGCAGAATTTTTGAGAGTGTCCAGAAATATTGTATTTTACATAACCTTTATTTATTTTTTTAACATCTTTATTGGAGTATAATTGCTTTACAATGTTGTGTTAGTTTCTGCTGTACAACAAAGTGGATCAGCTATACGTATACATCCATCCATCCCCATATCTCCTCCTGCACACCCTTTAAAATGTTTTCCACTCATCCTTGATGATGACTCGGCTGGGCTTGAACTCCAGGTGGGAGGACGTTTGCCCTCTGTACTGGGGCGTCGTCCAGCTTCTGGGCTGCTGTGTAGAAGGTGGATGCCACCGGCCTCCCGACTTCGTGGGCCCTGTGACGGCCCCATGGCAAGCGTTTATGGCCTCGATTTGTCTTAGTTTGGGGTCTTTTTTCATTCATTTGGCCCTTCCCAAAGCCTCTCAGTGTGGAAACTAATGTATTCAGTTCCGGAATGTTCTCTTTTATTGTTTTTTTGCATCATTTTCTGCCCTTAGTTTTCTCTGGTCTCCCTGAATTCCTATTATTCAGACGTCGGACATGTCGGGTCGACCAGCTGATTTTCTTGTGTTTTCTTGCCTTTTGTCCCTCTCTCTTAACTCTCGGGAAGATTTCCTCAACGTTGTCTTCCCATCATCCTATTTAATTTTAAAACCTGTGCTCCCACAAGTTTCATTTCTAAGAGCTCCTTAGAAACGCTTCCCTGAATTTCATTTGTTGTTTCCTTTGTGGACCTGCCCTTGTCCCTCTGAAGATACTCACTTTAGTCTTACTTTGCTCTGCTGCCTGCATCCGAGGCCCTTTGAGACCCTCCGTCTTACTCTCCGTTTTCCGTGTTTGAAGCTTTCTCTGGGTGAACCTCGCCGGTCTATTCCTTTTGCAAAGGGAGGCACTAAAAGCTGATGAAACACGTAATGCGTATTAGTAACAGCTGAAACTGCAAGTTACCCCAGTGCCCGTCAGCAGGAGGGTGGATGAAGCCGTATATTGCACAGCGGATACTGTGTTGCAGTGAGAGGAGTGATCTGTGCACACATTCCCACAGGCAGTGCTCGCAGACGTGCTGTGCAACACGAGCAGCGCACACGCGTGATGCCCCTTGCCGAACCGTAGAAACAGGCAAAGGGACCTGTGTCGCCAGACGTCAGCCCAGTGCTCGTCTTTGAAACGGCGTGCAGCCGGCAGGGGATGGGGGGCTTCTGGGATGCTGGTGTGTTGCGTTAGTGAAAATCCATCCAGCCTCACACACACGATGTGTGCACCTTGCTTCATATGTTCCAGGAGCCTCAGGGAGCTTATCTTAACATTTGCAACCTATCTACCGAAGCAAGAAGACACATTGTTCTTAATGAACATGCATCCTAGATCATTGAACAATCCAGCTTTAAGCCACAGTAGGATTTATTTTTAGGATTTAATGGGGCTTAATTCTCAATAAACAACATGTTATAGGGAAAGAATATACATATTTATATCGTACAGTAGGAACTCAATAAATAACATGTTATAGGAAAAAACATACATATTTATATCATAGGTAACTCCCTTCATAATATTATTTTAACTGAAAAGAAGGGGAACTAAATGCTGGATTTATTTTTAGGGAATGAATTTAGCTCCTGTACTCCATGTCATTTCAAAAGGACTTACGGTGGTGGGTTAACTGGTTAGTATCCAGTTCTGCACGTGAAGATGTTACAGATGTGTGATCTTCTTGTGTGTTTTTCTTTCCTGGAGTTAAAATCGTTACCACCTTTCCTTAAGTCAGACTGGCTGTCATGTAAGTGCACATTGCATAAGAAATTTGTGGGAAATGGCGCAAAGAAAAACAGTAAATATGTTTTTACATCATGAAGTTAAAATGTTATCTACATCTGGGGTTCCCTTATGAAGTAAAAAGCTTTGTGGGGGGGGGGATTCTGGCTACTCCCGCCTAGATTAAGAAGATCCAAGGGAAATAGTTTTGTTTTGTTTCTTTTCCCCCAAGGCTTGGAGTATCATAGCATTGGTGGACAGGTAGTCTGCAGGAAGATGACATAGCCCACAGGTAAAGGTGTAACTCAGAGCAGGGCCAGTGAGCAGACAACCTTCCCTACAGGTAAATCTCCTCCCGTTGATGATGTCTTTCTTGGAATAGGGAGATGATTCTTTATATCAGGGGAATGAGAGTGAGATGCATTGAAAGTATCTGGAAAAGATCCAGGTGGACCAACCCAACCTCAGTGGAAATGGCAACTGAGTCTCACTTATCAGAGAAGGTAGACAGGGTTTCCTGAGGCAGTGAACCCCATGTCTCTGTACGGTTCATTTTAATCACGTAGAATCTTAAAGTCACATTAAGACAACACACCCTCCTTTGCTTCTGTCCTCCATCATTTTAAAGACTAAAATTAAGTACTTTGCCCGAGGTCTTATAGCAAAAGACTATTCCATTTGGGGTTGGACTCTACCTAACTGCAAAAGTCGGATCATAGCAAGAATCCCATGTGATTTAGCTAAGAAGGAGAAAGAGGCTCACACCTGTGACATATGAGGAAACATGAAAAAAAAAAAAAGGAAGGGCACCAAGACCAACTCACTTATTTGACAAAGTTGCTAAGAGCTGAGTTATCCTGAAAAGGTTGCGTTTTCCTGTTCCCCACACGGATAAGGAAAGTTAGCAGCGGATTCTCTTTCTGACGTACATCAAGTCCACTACCACCAAGATAAGAACTTTTATGCAGAATTGCCCATTTGTCTTCATTTCCATCTTTAAAAGTGCATTGACAGAGCAGATGCGTTCGTAGCTTAAAAAATTGCTTCACGGTGACATGGATAGAAAACCATAAAGTCTTGTTTAATGAGCAGTGGAATTAAAATCCAGGAATGCCCAAGAACAGAGCAAAACACTTTCCCAGGTGAGGTGTGCAAGGTTCATTGTTTAAACCCTACATCATTCCCTCTTCTGTCACATGTTACCATTAGGTATTCTCCCCACTGGAGTTGGAATCAGATTTCTGCACTGTCATCCCGTGCTTCAGGGTCCACACAAAACCTTATAATGCAGAATCGTCCAGAAAATCTTAAACGTGGTGCCCGATGCTTTGGGAAATATGGAAATTGTAGGGTAATAAGTGAAATGTTGTATTAGTCAGGGTTCTCCAGAGAGAATGGAACCAATAGGGTATAACAGTAGGTAGAGAGAGAGGCACACAGAGACAGAAACAGAAAGGTAGACAGAGAGAAAGACAGATTTTTAAGGAATTGGCTCACGTGGTTGTGGGGACTGGCAAGTCCTACATCTGCAGGGTAGACCAGTAGGCTGCAAATCCTGAGAAGAGTCGGTGTTGCAAGCTTGAGGCCAAAGGGCATCTAGAGGTAGAAATCCCTCTTCCTCAGGGCGGTAGTTAGTCTTTGCACGAAGGCCTTTAACTGACAGGATGAGGCCCACCTACTCTGTGGTGGGCAATCTGCTTTACTCGATGTGTACTGATTTAAATGTTAATCTCATCTAAAAAAAACATACCTTCACAGCCACATTTAGACCAGTGTTTGACCAAATATCTGGCTACCATGGGCTGGCCAAGTGTCACATAAGATTAACCATCACAATTCTATAAATAGCATTTGTATCGTAAATGAATTTTTATGCAGAGTTTATCATTTTTAGGTGGTTCTTGATGACCACCTATTTTTTTCCCCCTTGGAGAAAATTGTGGAAGACAGTGGCTTTGTCTTTGAAAGAAATGACAAGGAGCGAGTGGGAAAGGAAGAAGGAAGGAAGGAAGGAAGGAGAGAGAGAGAGAGAGAGTATTTATGAATGCTGTGAGCTAATTATGCCTGAATATATGAAAATTTTTGCAATCTAAGATCACCCTGAGATTACCCAGAAGGCTCTACTTCTCTCGGATTTCCCATTTACTCTCTCTCCATCCTTTAAATTTTCTATTCAAAAACAAGGACATCTGTACTAGTTTACTAGGGTTGCTGTAACAGAGTACCGCAAATTGGGTTAAATAACGTATACTTATTGTCTAACAGTTCTGGAGGTCAGAAGGCTGAGATCAAGGTGTCGGCAGGCTTGGTTCCTTCCGAGGGCAGTGGGGAAAAATCTGTTCCATGCCTGTCTTCTGGCTTCTGGTGGTTTGATGGCAGTCCTCTCTGTTCTTTGGCTTGTAGACACATGGCCGCAATCTGTGTCTTCATGTGTGTCCTCCCCGTGTGCTGTGCATGCGTATTTTCAAATTTCCCCCTTTTCTAAGGCTGCCAAGCATATTGCAACAGGACCCATCCTAATGACCTTCTCTTTACCAATTATATCTTCAAAGACCCTATTTTCAAATAAGATCAAGTAAGATCACCCTGAGGTAGGGTGGGTTAGCATCTCCCTTTATAAGTTTGGAAGGAACATAACAACATCCATTCTTTGTACGTGACTTTTCACAGTAGCACTCCCCCTGGGATGGAGCCTGAGGCTGGATGGTCCACAGCAGGTCAAGGGAGTGGTCTTTAACTTAAGACATGGGATCAAGGAATGAGGAGAGGCTAAGACTGCAGAAACAGAAAACAGCGCCAGGAGCCAGACCCTACAAGGATGGCGTCTCCATTCAGCAAAATTCACAAAGGACCAGTCACGCTAACTGCAATTTAGCATTTCCGTCAATTCTCACCGTAGGCAACAAACCACAATAACATCGAGTGTGACTGATTTTTGTCACCAATAGAAATACCTAATATTTTCCAGTTAAGTACAGGACACTGCTGGTATCTTTACTGTTTATACCCACCACCAGTTTGGTCTTGTTAAAGCATTAATAGAACATGGGATATGTCACACATTTGCCTTTTTGAAAAAGTTGAGTAGCTATTTTTTATTACAATCTGTCTCCTTTGTAAGCCTCTTGCCTTGGCATATAGACAGCCTTCTCCTCCCTGTGTCCTCACAGGGTCGTCCCTCTGTGTCCTGATCTCCTCTTCTTATAAGGACAGCAGTGCTATTCAATTAGGACTCACGCTAATGACCTCATTTCCTTTCGTCACCTCTTTAAAGACCCCATCTCTAAATATAGTCCCATTCTGAGGTCCTGGGGGTTCAGGCTTCAACATAGGAATTTGTGGAGGACCATTCAGGCCATGACAGAGCCCAGTCTTCAGATACCCAAAACCACACCAGTGGAGACTGGATGTTACATCTCTACAGCCTCCGGAAGGGAAAACCTACAACACCTTAGGCACATCCATGGAATAGAATAAACTTGGGAGATGCTCCCTATGGACAGAACAAAGATAACTTGCGTTTGGGGAATGAGGCTGTGCTCCCCGTTCTTAAGAGAACGCCTCAGGTAAGGTGGGTCTCTGTGCATGGCTTCCCTGGCCGCCTTCCCTGATGTGTTGACACTCCAGTTGTCACGTGTTCCACCCACAGGTAGGCACATGCTGTTGTGTTTCTCCATCTAGAATTCCCATTTCTCTTGGAGAACTAATCCCTCCTTCCACTTTCAGTACTCCTTCCTTGGAGGAAGGAGACAGTGGCCCAGCCTTGGCCAAACATCTCACTCTGACTTTCGTCATGCTGGAGATATCAGAGCCGCAATTCACAGAGTTCGGCGGGTGTCAGGATGACCTGGAGGGCTTCTTAAAGTACAACATAGTTTGGTGGGTCCCAGCCCCCACAGGCTCTGATCCTGTAAGTTGAGGACAGGACCAAGAATCTCTAACACGTTCCCGTGTGATCTTAATGCCGCTGCTTCAAGGATGCAACTTTGGAAACCACTATCCTCGACCAGATAAGGAACAGGATTCTCTCATGGATGGTGGCAGGAGACAGAATGAACATGCTTTCTTCTCCCTTCCCACGGGCGATGTGGGAGAGAACTGCAAGTAGCCATCTGCTCCACTGCAAAGAGAAACTCCGTACGCACAATGAAATAAATCCTGCAGGGAGGGAGAGCTGAGAGATGGAGAAAGAATCAGAGCGTTGACAGTACTGTTGGAGGGGCTCTGTCCAGACATGCCTGAATCAAGCCAAAGCCAGCTGAAGGCGATCTGCTTCCCTTTTTGCCTAAGCTGGTCTCCGTTTGGTTTCTGTCCCTTTCAACAGAAAGAGACCTGATAAGGACAGACTGGTTTTTTTTTTAAAGAAATAAGAGAACATTAATTAGATAAGATACTGTGAAATAACGTATTCTACGCATGAAAATCCAGTAAGATAATTGCTGCAGAACCACTGCAGTAAAATGATACTGAGACATTCACATGAAATAGGAATGAGATTTGTATGAGATGAATGAATTGTCTTCTATCCCTGCCGTGTGGTTGACTCTTGTTTGCGGACAGTGGATGACATGAGAAAACTGCACAGTAGAGGTCAAACCCCAAAACCGCTGATTTCCTTGAAAAGGGCCTGAGATTTCCCCACTGCATTTTACTCTGTGTGACTAAAAGCACCCTATTGCTTAGCAAGCGTTCAGTTCCTTCTTTCTCTTAATTCAATCTGCATCAAAATAACAAGAAAAATGCAGTACCCACCACAAACGCAGCAAAGAAAAGCGAAAATGGTTCATGGCATATTAAGTTAAAAAATTAATTCTATTTGGAGCGATTATCCCCATGTTCATTTGCGGTGGAGATTTTTAAATGATACTTTTTGGCATTAGGAATGCCGCATACTGAGTTTTGCTGGAAAATAAAGTCTGGCAATCATGACACTTTTTATAGCATAATACTTACGTAACGGGATGAGGTGTTATATAATTGGTTTGTTTTTGGGGGGGTGGTTTTCTGAGTTTTTTTTGAGTTATATAATTTTGAGCTTTATTCCTACTTGGGCACTTAATAGTTATGGATGTCCTATTTGTTCCTTAAGTTGTCTGAACTTTACTTTTCTCATCTGTAAAGTGGAAAAAATGTAAGACTCAGCTGACAGAGCTCTACGAAACACAGATAATAATATATATCAAGCTATTAACACAGCGAGCTCACTGATAGAACAATGTTCACACACACACGTATACACTGAATAATAGTAATTATGCGTATCCGTTTAATATTTTGTGGTCTTGCAAAACAATAAAATATCATTGCAAAATACATGAAGAATTGGGATTGTTTATAATTTTCAGGAAGGAAAGAGAATTAGCCCCGGTTCTTGGAAACCCTCGAAGCCCCTGAGAGTGACAGGAAGCTCCTCTTAATTGGGCGGCGTTCTAAACCTGTCTCCATGTGTATGACGATCTCTTGTTGCCTAGCAACGGAAGCAAAGTGTTTATCCTGAACCATACAGCATTAGGCAATGGTGTGAACCATGGAATGGCAGTGTGGGGTTCTCCACCCAGGAATCGGCATCCAGGAACCCTTCTTGGTGCCCACATGATGGAGCAGGAACGCGAAAATATTCGACGGACTCTCCTCTTACGCATTCAGCTGCATTGGAGTAGAAAACACACTGGACCTGGAGACGGAAGATGAATTCGTATTTCTTCACCCTTCTCCTGCTGTAATACATCATCCCGGACACACCTTCCACCTCCTCTCACATCAGTTTGAAGTTTAGCTCAGCAGGTCACTTCCCCCTGGGGTTGGGCACCAAGAAAGGCGGTCCCAGTGTTTAAGAGGGTGATAACAGATGATAATTATAGTCGTGAGCCATCCAATTATAAATAAATTCAGCCAATATTATAGGTATGACCACCATCAACATCACAGTCCCAGGTCATCTTTAGATTTTGAGAGCAGGTGGTATCACGCGGTGGTTTGCACTCTGATTCTGGTATGAAGCTTCGTGGAGTTCTTCTGCCTCTGCCAGTTCCTGGCTGTGTTGCCTCCTGATTTAACCTCGCTGCACCTCAGTTTCCCAAGCTGTAGAATGGGGATAATAATGTCGTTACATGGAGAAGTTTCTTTGGGGGATAAAGTGAACGACTGCCTCTGAAATGCCAGAGCAATGGTGGATGCTGCAGAAACACTCAGTAAGCATTGCATGGGCCATTCTTTTGTCAAAGTCAGCTGGATGGTTGGGTTGAATTACACGTGACCCTTGAACAACACCTATAATTTATAGTTGCCCCCCCATCCCATATGTGTAGTTTCACTATATCTGTGAATTCAGCCGACTCCTGACCATGGGGTGCTGTAGTATTTACTATTGTAGTATAGTAGTATTTACTATTATCCATGTGTCGACTGAAAACAAACACACAAGTTAAATGTTAAGAATTAGGTTTTATTTGGCGGACTTTCTGAGGACTTCAAGCCTAGCGGGCAGGACTCTCAGGCAGCTCTGAGGGACAGCTCCAAGGAGGTCAGGGAGGAGCCTGGATATATAGGATTTTTTGCAACAAAGACCAGGTAATCAGGACGTCCAAAGGTGAATGTTAATTAAAGAAAACCCGACATCTCAAGTGAAGAAGTGTAGCGTGGGAAGATGGGAAGAGTCTGGCCTCTGTGTGTGGGAAGATGCAAGAGTCTGGGCTCACTGAAATCATTGTTTTGATCTGCCAGGATCTTGTGTTTTCCCATCCTGAGTTCCCTCAGGGCTCACCATCGGGGTGGCTGTAATGGGATGACCTGACGGCTGCAACATCCTTTGTTTACAGATACGGCAGGTGACATTTTTCATTCACACATGGTATGAGAGGACCTGCACAGTTCAAACCCGAGTTGTTCAAGGGTCAACTGTGTTTTTTGTAATTTAATTTTTATTTTAGATTGGAGTATAGTTGATTTACAATGTTGTGTTTCAGGTGTACACCAAAGTGAATCAGTTATACATACACATGTATCCATTCTTTTCGCATTTAGGTTGTCACATAATATTGAGTAGAGTTCCCTGTGCTATACAGTAGGTCCTTGTTGGTTACCTATTTTATATATGGTAGTGTGTTATCTGCTAACCCCAAACTCCTCATTTATCTCGAGCTCCCAGCTTTCCCCTTTGGTAACCGTAAGTTTGTTTTCCAAGTCTGTGAGTCTGTTTCTGTTTTGTAATAAATAAGTTCATTTGTATCATTTTTTTAAGATTCCACATAGAACTGATATTATATGATACATGCATCCCAATGTTCACAGCAGCACTCTACAATAGCCAAGACATGGAAGCAACCTAAATGTCCAGCAACAGAGGAATGGATAAAGAAGATGTGGTGCATATATACGATGGAATATTACTCAGCCATGAAAAAGACTGAAATAATGCCATTTGCAGCAACATGGGTGGACCTAGAGATGATCATACTGAGTGAAGTCAGGCAGAGAAAGGGTCGCCTGTATTTAGAATTGAGGTGAGTATTTCTAAGGGTCTAAGGGTCACCTGTATTTAGAATTGAGGAAGGCAGGTGAACCCATGCAGTGAAGAATAGACACAGCTGATGTGTGGGTTGTTCGTTGGGATGTGGAATCCCTTTACCCTTTCTTGGCATGAGTATCAGTTTTCTATGGCTGCTGTAACAAATGACCATATGCTTGGTGGCTTAAAAGAACACACACTGATTATCTCACAGTTCTGGGGGTCGGAACTCTAACATGGATTTCACTGGGCTAAAATTAAGGTGTCAACAGGGCTTTTTTCTTCTGGAGAGTCTAGAGGAGAGACTGTTTTCTTGCCAAGGACCCTTGTCTTTACCTTGGGGCTTCCCTTTTATAAGTCCCTTACAATGGGGATCATCCAGGAACATCTTCCCAGCACCAGGTCTTTCACTGAATCACATCTGCAAAGTCCCTTTTGTCCCATAAGGTGACACATTCACACGTTTTGGGGATTTGGGCCTGGACACCCTTGGAGGGTCGTTATTCTGAGTCTCACAGCAGGGGCTCAAAAGATAGTCATCACAGATACCATTGCTATTCATTAGATGCTTGCTGTGTACCACAGTCAGGGCTAGAGTCTTTACTTACGTTGTCTAATCTGAGAGTAGATGGAATTTGAGGCTAGGAAAGGTTCCCTGAGCTCACCAGCAAGTATGCAGTGGGACCCACCAGCAGATTCTGGTCTGTCTGTTCAGAAACACGCTCTGGTGTTCTCAGCTGTCCAACCTCTAACTCACAGAAGCAGGGTTTCCACAGGCTCCTCCAGATCTAGACACTTCCTAAGGAATCCTCACTCCGTGTCTCCTTCCACACACTTCTCTAAAGTCGAGGCCTCCTTTAAAAAAAAAAAAAAAGTAACCCATTCCACTTTAAGACGCAGCACTTGATGACTGTCTGGTCATTTAATAATTTTGTTTTCGCCACTCTGTGGATTTTTTACTTCCCTTTAATTTGTTTCGCGATACGCTCTCAGACACGTCCCTAACGCCTTCAGCGAGAACAAACGCTCGGACTCCGAAATCCAATCAGCGCAGACCTATGATAACCATGCACTTCCTTCACTACTGAAAGATGACAGTGACTTGGAAGACATTTGTTAAAACCATAAATAAGTCTTCAGAAAAGAAAAAAGGAGCCAAAGGAATTGTAAATTTCCAGAGTGCTTTCTGAATTTCAGGCTACACGTCTTAATATATACCCTGAGGTAATAAAAACACACTTCCTTGTTTGACGCCCGTCGTTGCAAAAAAAAAGAAAAAAAAATCAGCTGAGCACAAACGATTCTATCCCATCCTGAATTACAGAGATCGCTCAGAGAAAAACTGCAGAAAATGACAGGCTCTACGCTGCTTCTATCAGCCGAAAAACTGCTAATTGAGAACAATTTATGGTTGCTCTTACGGAAAAAAATCATTGAAGATAATGGGTGTTTTGAGTCTGAAAACCTTTAACATCTCAACCAAGAAGCAGCATATCCATTCATTGACGGAAATAGATACCAGTAATTATTTGGAATTTACTCTGAGCCAAGCCCTCTTTGGGGAGTAAAGTGTAAGTGTGTATATTTTGGGGGGGATTGATATTATAAAGAAACAATGAGTACACCACAGAGAGAGACAAGACAAGCCAATAATGAAACGGAAATGAGATCCCTCGAGATTGAGAGCCTGCTCTAGATTTGCTCCCAGAAACCAAAACCCAGACTTACAGCTCTGCTTTCATCCTATAGTTACTCTGCCAGGGAGATCCTCTCTCTATTCCATTTGACTTCCCCCCTCGGCACACACATTTTTCCCAAGATATTATATTCAGAAATGAAAATCTGGAGCGAGAGAACACAGCCCCTCAATATATATTCATCCTCATCAACACCTAGACACTCTCCTGCCAGACAAAAGGATGCTTGTGCCCGTCCTCCTTGTCCTCTGCTTCCTTCTCCTTTCTCCCCCCACCTTCTCTCTCACGCCCTCTTTCTCTTCTACCCTCTCCCCCCACCCTCTCCTCTCTCTCCTCTCTCTCTCTCTCTCTCACACACGCACACACACACTCTTACATTAGACAAGCATCTAATGTACGATTGTAGGTAAAACGAATCATTAACCATCACGGAGATAACCTTCACAATAAACCTATTTCAGTGTCGCACCTGACACAGGACGTAAGGGATGCTCTTGACACAGGAGGTAAGGGATGCTCTTGAGCCTGTTACCAGGTGCAGAATTGAGGTCTAGAAAAATCAGACTTTCCTGGAACCAAGGAACCAATCGGTGTACAGTGGGGAGTGAAATCCATTTCTCCCAGAGAGTTGTGTCTTATAGAAAGTTCCTACTGACTGTCCATTAGCAGTGCGCTGTGAGACACGGGAGACCCTTGATTTCATTCTGGAGAGCATCCAGGAGCACTGCTACGATGCTGACACTGTCTGTTTTATTTTTGTTTTTGATTGAAGTAGAGTTGATTTACAATGCTGTGCCTATCTCTGCTGTACGGCAGAGTGACCCCGTTATTCACATACAGACATTCTTTTTTTTTAATATTCTTTTCCATTATGGTTTATCACACTATTTTATTTTATTGAAATATAGTTGACTTACAATATTGTGTTAGTTTCAGGTGTACAGCAAAGTGATTGTTTTATATATATTCAGTTATATAAATATTTATATGTATTCTAAATATATATTTTTATATATTATAAATATATATATTTCAAATTCTTTTCCATTATGGTTTATTTCAGGATATTGAATATAGTACCCTGTGCTCTACAGTAGGTCTTTGTTTTTTACCTATTTTATATATCATAATGTCTATCCGTTAATCCTAAACTCCTAATTTATCCCTCCCCCTTCATCCCTTTTGGTAACCATACGTTGGTTTACTGTGTCTGTGCGTCAGACACCAGCTATTTTAAGGGCTTGCTTCACTGCCCTCAACCGAAACGCCGTCTAAAAGGGAGATCAACTGTCTATGGGATCCAAGTGCAAAGTCATAGAAGATAAGGACCTTCTTCGTACCATAACTCTGCTCCAGTTTAAAGAAGAAGAAAACGGAATCACCAAGTATATAGAGAAAAATCATTCTTCCTAGATCCTTTCACAGGGGTTGCGGGAACATCTAGGTTGTTTTTCCTGCCAGTTTCTCTTTTGCATTTCTGTATAGAGGTTTATTTGTTTCCTAGGACTGTCACAACAAAGGACCACAAACTGAGTGTCTTAAAGCCATGGAAATGTATTGTCTCCCTGTCCTGGAGACCACAAGTCCAAGATCAACGTGTCATCAGGGTCGGTTCCTCCGGAGGCTCCAGGGGAGGGTCCTTCCGGCCTCTTCCAGCTTCTGGGGGCTCCAGGCGTCCCTGGGCTTGTGGCCGCCTCCCTCCCATCTCTGCCTCCGTCTTCACGGGGCTTCTCCTCTGTGTCTGTGTCTCCTCTTTTTCTGAGGACACCTGTCATATTGGATTAGGACCCACCCTAATGTCGTCATCTGGATCACATCTGCAGAGATTCTCTATATTTCCAAATACGACCACATTCTCAGTTACCTGGCATTCAGACTTCAACACATCTTTTGGGGAAACAAGGTTCAAGCCATGAGAAAAAGTAGGAAAGGATTGAGAGAATCCTATCTGTAGAATGGGTGATCCATTGAAAAGGTCCTAGATGTAGAAGAAAAAGTAGGAGATGGACACCTGCCTGTTCCTATGTTCAGCTCTACAGCTGGGGCTTGCACCCCACACTCACTCCACTCAGTGTTTGCAGAGGGATCCCAGCCCAACGTCAGGGTTATGCATACCCAGGAAGGTCCACGAAGGACCCAGTCAGCAGGGGATGTTCGCTGTTGCTTCCCAGAGTACCTACTAGGTTGAGAAAACAGTCTCTAGCCTTAGATGTCGATGTGTGCAATGTCGCTGGGACCGGCATTTCCCCAGTGGTTTCCAGACCTTAGGAGCTCAGACTAGGTCCCTACAGAGCAGAAAGCAAGGGGACACTGGCGTCCCCTGTTCCTCCTTGCCACCTACATTCACACAAAAGCCACCTTGAGAGAGAACACAGAGGGAGGAGACCTGAAACCCACAGCCTATGTGGTGTTCACCTCCAGGACACGTGATGTTTTCCAGGTGATGCGCTCATACAGGAGAACTGAACAGTTTGGGAGCAATAAAGAACTGGCATTTTCTTTGCACCTGCACATGGTCCAAGCCAGTTTCCATCCTACTACACGTGTACGATGAATAGACGTCAAGATACATACCCTTTGCTGTCCAGTGACTCAGTACCTCTCATTCCTTGGAATGAATCTTACATTTATTTCACCTACGTTCAACTTGACTTTGTACAAAGCAGTGTTCTATTTAAAGAGCTATCAGTAATGCATCCTCTGACATGGACACAAATCCAATTATTGACATGCTTAGAGCTCAAAGGGAAATTACAGTGATCATTTGGATTTCACATAAGTGTCGTGACTGTGGTTTTGTATCATCAGTAGTATTCTTTAGTATTTCTGCCGTAGGACGATTTACAAACAGTCATCCTGTGTAATTGTTACTCCATGAAGGCTTTATCTCTGTAACCTCACAATATTCAAATGTCGTGACGTATACTGAAATTCCAAAATATTTTACAATTTTTTTCCCCTGATTTAAACATATGGAATTCTGTGCTTTTTTACATTTTTGAACTTGTTTATCTGCCTTTCACAAAATTAATATAGCTTTTAAATAACACGCTATGTCCTTAAATACAATGCATAAGAAACCCTTTAATCCATCTAAACTCATGGTGAATCTTACGTTTCCATTCAATAAGTTATTAAACAATATTCATTTTAATGCTGGAGAAAAGAAGACCTTGACACATTTATTAATGGACATGAGTTCATGAAAATACTCCTGTGGCTACATAATTTATGGAGTGATTAATTCTGACTTAAACAATTATTTACGTGAGACTCAAATTTGCCCTGAAACTCAAAGTAATGTTTCCTTGGCATGACATAATAAACTCCTTACGTAATTACTCATTAGTCTCAAGCATGACAGATGTTTTCATTAAAGTCACCAAAACGGTTAAGTCTTTATCACTCTTTTTTCATCTTTTCCCTTCATTCGCTTTAGATTAACTGTTTCACCGTCCCCGAAAGCCCAGAGGTAACATGGAGATCCATTCACCAATGGCAGGATGTTTCTGGTAGCTGAGACGTGAGAAACAAAACCTTCTTATTTCAAATAGTTTACAGAATATTCCTGGAGCTCCTAAGAAGGGCTGAGTTGCTTACTCCATTCCAGAAAGGCATACTTCACCTGTGCCATGACAGTGGAGGGGTGCCCAAGTATATCTCAAGTATAGTGAGACAGCAAAAGCTACCGAGAAATTGTCTTGCGTCATCTGTGACTCTTGCATTCGAGATGTTTTTATAGGGATCCCTCCTGCACTGTTGGTGTGGATGTAAGTTGTTGCAGCCACTATGGAGAACAGTATGGAGGTTCCTTAAAGAACTATAGAGTTGCCAGATGATCCAGCAATCCCACTCCTAGGCATATATCCAGAAAAGGCAAAAACTCTAATTTGAAAAAATACACGCACCCCTGTGTTCACAGCAGCACTATTCACAGTAGCCAAGACATGCAAGCAACCTAAGTGTCCATCGACAGATGAATGGATAAAGAAGATGTGGCACATGTATACAATGGAATATTACTCAGTCATAAAAAAGAATGAAATAATGCCATTTGTAGCCACATGGAGGGACCTAGAGATGATCACACTAAGTGAAGTAAGACAGAGAAAGACAAACATCATATGATATCACTTACATGTGGAATCTAAAATATGACACAAATGAACTTATCTATGAAACAGAAACAGACTCACAGACATAGAGAACAGACTTGTGGTTGCCAAGTGAGGTGGGGTGGGGGAGGGATGGATTGGGAGGTTGGGATTAGCAGATGCAAACTAGTATATATAGGATGGATAAACAACAAGGTCCTACTGTACAGCGCAGGGAACTATATTCAGTGTCCTGTGATAAGACATCATGGAAAAGAATATGAAAATGTATATATCTGTGTATAACTGAGTCACTTTGCTGTACTTCAGAATCTAACACAACATTGTAAATCAACTGTACTTCAATAAAATAAACATTAAGAAAAAAAAAGATCTCCTTCTATACCGTCAAGAGCCTGTGTACTCCACCCCAGTCTTGCGTGGTGTGAAATGGCTCTGGTCTACCACCTCTGCCCCGGGTAGGGAATGGGTGGGTCATCCAAGGTCCTTAGCTGTTGGACAGTGTTTGTGCCCATAGTGTGGGTCGGAATAAACAAAGGTTCAAACCAGCATCGACTGAATCCACGTTGCTGGTTTATGGGTGATGCTCTGCTGAAAGCTGCCAGGTGGGTCCTCACTGAGTACAACCTCAACCCCAGTGGAGGCTGGGCATCTATGCCGCTTCCTGGCATCGCTTTCTTGTCATCTTTGTCTTTTTCATCCCTCCCAGCCCCCCAGCTTCCCAGCTTAGCTGGACTGCTTGCCTTGGTCTTGTCTTTTTTTTTTTTTTTTTTTTTCAGATTTAAATCCAGAACCCATTCTGGGAGTTATTCTAGTCACATACTCCCTTATCTCCACATCTGATCAATCTGAACTTCTGCCTATACTAATTCCCAAAGGTTTTCCAAATCCATTCTTTCCTCCTCATTCCCCTGTCACTGCCAAAGGACCTACTGTGAAAAATAAATAAATAAATAAAAATTTTGAAAAAAAATGATTGAAAAAAGGAAATTGTCCCTGGAATAGGTAGAGCAGATGTGAATTTTTCTTTTTTTAATGTTTGACTTTTTTTTCTCATCCTCAACTTGAAAATGGATAGCATAAAGCACTAGTTATTCTGGTCTGTCTGATTTCACTGTGTTTTGTCAGGACACCTGTCTAGACACAAAACACATGAGAAAAAAAAGATGGTAAGCATCTATCTCAATTGCGGTATTCACAGGGTAAAAAACAAGCATTTGCTTTTGGTTGTTTGGGTTTTTTTCTTCTGGGTTTCTTAACTCACTGACAGAAATGCTGCTTCCAAATGATTATCTCAACATCGAGTTTCACATTTGGGGCAATTTGCTATACACAGCAAAACCGTTTTGCTTTACTTTTTTTCCCTGTGTTTTTCCTTGAGTATCTCCCTTGATGCATATGTTATTTTCTTGAAAAACCCAAGCCTGTTAGAACCGTGAGATGATGCTTTTTTCTCTTCCATGGGCAGGATGCCATGACTTCAGTGCCTAGAGAATTAGCCTCACCTCAGAATTGGCCACGGTTCCTGCTTAGCCCTTCACACGCTGTATTTAATTTTTACCTGTTTGCATTTCATATCCTAGAATTCCAGTGGCATTCTGTAGCTACTTTTGAGGTCGAAAATAGTTAATTCCTTGGACACTTACGTTTGTGTAAGTGTTTGAAGAGTGAATAATAACAAAAAAGAAACGGGAGTATCTCACAGTCGAGATTTCAAAATTGGGTGATCACCTCTTGGAAAGGAAATCATCCACAAAGCAGATCACTCATGTTTTCAGTACCCAGAACAAAGGACCAAAAGCACCAAATCTCTACTTACCCAGTAACTGTAACTTCCAAGTGTATATGTATATATATATTTTTAAATTTTATTTATTTATATTTGGCTGCGTTGGGTGTTTGTTGCTGTGCACAGGCTTTCTCTAGTTGCGGCGAGCGGGCTGTAGGCGCGAGGACTTCAGTAGTTGTGGCACGTGGGCTCAGTAGTTGTGACCCGCGGGCTCTAGAGCGCAGGCTCAGTAGTTGGGGCGCACGGGCTTAGTTGCTCTGCGGCATGTGGGATCTTCCCGGAGCAGGGCTCGAACCCATGTCCTCTGCACTGGCAGGCGGATTCTTAACCACTGTGCCACCAGTGAAGTCCCCCAAGTATATTTTTGAGTTTAATTTTATTCTATATTGAGTCCCTCAACAGTCTAACTCTATTAACTGTTTTTTGGAAATTGTCTGCCATCTATTCCCATCTATTCTGTTTACAGAATTGGCCGACAGATAAGAATTCAAGAGGAAAAAATGTAGTTAGAAGGAAAACAGTCAGTACAATTATAAATTCTGTTTCCAGTACACACACACACACACACACACACACACACACACACACACACACACACACACACACACACAGGCTTCTGCTTTGTCTCGAAACACAGCCAGTAGATTTCACAGTAATTTCCAGATTTTCCTCAAAGAGTGAAAATGTTTCTGGTGTTCCTTCACCCTGATCTTTTCCGTCTCCTCTTAACACCTTTGAAGGTTGCTCTTTGTATCATACTGTTTAGTAAAAGCGATGCACTGGTTTGGTAGGAACGGAGGGGAATTCACAGACCGTGAGTTTGGTTTTTTATTGTAACGAGTGTTCACTTGGATTGGATTCAGATTTTGAGTGTTGAGAAGATTCAGTGTCTCCTTTGGCATCTTGTGATTCGTCCAATCAGAGAATGGTCCTTCCTGTGGATTCCACCTGTGTCTGCTTCTGCCTTAGGTACCTTCCTCGTCATCTTTTCCGACCTGGATGCCATCCCATCTCGTGGCTCCGCCCCCTTCTTTATTTATCTTCCCGCATCTTTGCTTTATGGCCAGACACAGTCCATGTTAACTTTTAGAGAAATGACGCTACATAGTTTCATTTCTCTTTCATCATCTTGTCTTCCTTGAAGGTAATTTCTCTCCCACCAAAGCTGCATACAACATTCATCTCTCATAGGTTTCACATTTCATGTCTTTGTCAACATATATAACATGCTGATTGAATGCACTCCATCCTGTATCTAAGGGAATCCCCACATAAACATGACAACGGAAGCATTCCCCCGAATCGTTATTCGTCAGGTGAGGAAACAGTGTTGCCAAGGTTCTTTAACTTGTCCAAATCACACAGCTCTCATGGTGGAATAGGGAGGGAGGGATAAATTAGGAGTTTAGGATTGACAGATACACACCACTATATATAAAATAAACAACAAGGTCCTACTGCGTAGCACAGCGAACTATCTTCAGTATTTTGTAATAACCTAAAGTGGAAAAGAATCTGAAAAGGAATATATATGTATATAAATATGTATATGTAACTGATCAACTTTGCTATACACCAGAAAATAACACGACGTTGTAAATCAACTGGACTTCAATAAAATTTTTTTAAAAAAAGAAAAGGAAATTAAGACCCAGAGTAAAAAAAAAAAAAAAAATCTGTGTCTAACTGCAGACCTCAGGGCTTTAACCTCTATGCTTCCCCCTGTTGTAAGAAGTGGGTTAAAAAATACCATCCTCTCTTTCAGACCTTAAACCTTAGACACCCTCAGTCGGGTAACTTTGGGACCTTCCCTAGAGCCATTTAATGTGCTCTAACTTTAGACACGTCCATGCTGTGTATCTCAGTGGTGTTTCAGTGTTTCTTTGAAAGCCGATGGCCACGTTCGTCTGCTCTTGTAAAAGGGAGGGTCTTCCGGATAATAATTTTCCTTGCCGCATTTTTTTTTTCAGTGCGCACGCAAGGGCTGTGACTCTGTCTCAAACATTCCTGATTTGAACTGTAAGGGAGAAAAATGTGTTCTTAGTTTCACGAATGCTTGGGAGGTAACACCGCACAGAAAGTCTGCTCTTTGCCCCTCATGTTAGCCCTGGCGATGACTCTTGGTCAGACTGTCAGAACTCAATGCATTTGGTTACTAGGTAAGATGTGATTCTCTGTAGACGAGGCAGGGGGGTAAGATAAACCAGGTTGTCAGCATGCTGAAACTAACCATGACATTTCGTCATGTGTGCTTTGATTCCTGGTTGGGTCTGATGGCTGGTCATGGGGTACATATGTGTCTACGGGACCAGTTCCCTTTAAGAACATTGGACTCCAGGACTCAAGTGAGCTTTGCTCAGCAATGGCATCTTGAATACGTCCCTGCAGTTTGCCAATGGAGAGAAACCCAGGGCACATTACTGTTATCGTCAGAGAGCAAAGAGAAGAAACTCTGCACTTGACCTCTGTAGTCTTTACCAAAGTAGATCTTTTCCTTGCTGTTTCTACGTTTCCTCGGCTTTCATAAGTCTTAGCTGCACTCGTAACATCATGCAGACTGAGTCCTTTCCAGCCAGTCCCCAAGCTAGCGGGTGTTGGGGAGACTCTGGAGAGGATGCTTGGTACATTTTTACTGTGTCTGTGTATTTCTTTGTTTTGTTTTGGCCATCTAGTTTGGTTTCAGGAGGAGAACATTTCTTCAGCTGTAGGTCTCTAGTGCCTGTCCTAAAAATTTCCTGGATTAGTTGTTAGACTTTGCATCTCTTTACCCATATTTCCGTGATTTATGCTTCTTCCATGGCCAGAGAAAAAGAGAAGGAGGTGTAGGAGGCAAAATCATGGGAGAAAAATGAAGAAGAGCTGGAATGAAATAGATACTACAATGGCAGAAAAGTAGCAGATGTCAGAGTTAACTGACTCATAGAATTAACCGAAGTGGAGTTTAATCTAAATTCTCTCCAAACTTTGGAGAAGGCCATAGTTTTCTCCCTGCTATTGTGTACATTTGTTTTAAACTCTGATTCCCATAACTGAAAAGATTCACTAGTCTTTCCTCTTTATTTTTTTAATTAGTTATCTATTTTATACATATTTGTCTATATACGTCAATCCCAATCACCCAATTCATCCAATTCATCCCACCCCCTCACCATCACGCCCCCCCCGCCGTGCTTCCCCCCCTTGGTGTCCATACATTTGTTCTCTACGTCTGTGTTTCTATTTCTGCCTTGCAAACCGGTTCATCTGTACCATATTTCTAGATTCCACAAATAGGCCTTAATATACAATATTTGTTTTTCTTTCTGACTTCACTCCGTATGACAGTCTCTAGGTCCATCCAGGTCTCTACAAATGACCCAATTTCATTCCTTTTTTATGGCTGAGTAATATTCCGTTGTATATATGTACCGCATCTCCTTTATCCATTCATCTGTCGATGGGCATTTAGGTTGGACAATAGGACAATAGCCATGTCCTGGCTATTGTAAATAGAGCTACAATGAACATTGCGGTACATGACTCTTTTTGAATTATGGTTTTCTCAGGGTATATGCCCAGTAGTGGGATTGCTGGGTCATATCGTAGTTCTATTTTTAGTGGGGCTCAGAACCTTCCCTCCAATGGGTGGACTTCTGTGGTATAAGTGTTCTCCAGTGTGTGAGTCACCCACCCAGCAGTTACGGGATTTGATTTTATTGTGATTGCGCCCCTCCTACCGGAGGATTCTCCTTTGTCTTTGGATGTGGGGTATCTTTTTGGTGAGTTCCAGTGTCTTCCTGTCGATGATTGTTCAGCAGTTAGTGGTGATTCTGGGGCTCTCGCAAGAGGGAGTGAGAGCACGTCCTTCTACTCCACCATCTTCAACCAATCTTTCTGTCCTCTTTATTTATTTTTTTTTCAAACTCATTCCCTGGAGATTTTTAGTTTGCCCAGCAAGTTCATCTACATTTCCCAGAGGAAAGTAGAGCTTTAATTAAGCTTACAAGAGCCTGCAGTCCTATAAAAACTAAATAATTAAACGATCTTCAGCAGAGGAAGCAGCAAGGATGCAATTTTATGAACACGCACCTGTCCATCTTACAGGACCAACATAAGGTGTGCCATTTCTACAGGAAATAGGTTTAACTGGGAACGGAAGAGGAAAACTAGGAACTACAAGATAATGGCCATCACTAATTGGCAGGTCTTTTAAAGTAAATCTCTTTTATCAGTTGATCATGTTAATCACCCGTTAAAGTTGTCTGGGGCGGACGCTACACAACTCTGAAGGAAAGAAACACAGACTCAGCATCCCAACCTTTCCTTTGCTGTGACCTCCAACTGCCTCTGCTCTGCCTATGCCCGAATCTCTCCAGAGAGGCGCACGGTTTCCTAACCTCCAGCTGACTTTGCACATGTGACTTGTGTCCTCCTCTTTCTGCAATTTTGGTCTCGTGATTTTAGCGTGAAACGGTCCCTCAGTTTGACCTCTTCCTGCACAAACACATGCTAACTTGTTCCCACCAAAGCACTCCCAGGCATTCACGGTTATTATTCAGAACTCTTTTCAGAAACTCTGAAATATATATGCGGTTTCACAAAGTCTCTCTGGGGTCTTCCAACATATGTAGTGGACGTATGAATACCACCTCTGACTTTAGAAAACAGAATTCAGTAACCTGTGTCTTCAGTAAGGATTTTCATGACTAGAATCAGGAATGTAAGTGCAAGAGGCAGGTCACTTGGCACCAAGGCAACTACATCTGTATTTGCACGTATCCATCACCTTAGCCACGTGCAGCCCATTCGGATCCTTCGTCTCTGGCACATTTAGTTACTGTCTACCCTTCCCCTAGGATTGACGAGCTGGCCACCTCCTTCATTCCTGACACAGACACCCAGAAGTAATTATTTGGGAGATGCCTGTCCCAGGATTCGGAATTTTAAGGACTATGTACCTCAATTCCATAATACCCTATACAGGTTGTGAATGCACTGTGGTAGGTTGCCTGTGAAAACGTGTTTTAGAAAAGCAAAAGGATACCTGCACCCCTGTGTTCGTTGCAGCACTATTTACAGTAACTAGGACATGGAAACAACCTAAATGTCCAATGACAGATGAAGGGATAAAGAAGATGTGGTACACATATACAATGGAATATTACTCAGCCATAAAAAGGAACGAAATAGTGTCATTTGCGGAGACGTGGATGGACCTAGAGACTGTTATACAGAGTGAAGTAAGTCAGAAAGAGAAAAACAAATATCATATAATATTGCTTATATGTGGAACCTAGAAAAATGGTACAGATGAACTTATTTGCAAAGCAGAAATAGAGTCACAGATGTAGAGAGAGAACAAACTTATGGTTACTGAGGAGGAAAGGGGGGATGGGACGAGTTGGGAGATTGGGATTTGACATATATACACTACTATGTATAAAATAGATAACTAATGAGAACCTACTGTAGAGCACGGGGAACTCTACTCAGTGCTCTGTGGTGACCTACATGGGAAGGAAATCCAAAAAACGGGATATATGTATACATATAGCTGATACACTTTGCTGTACAGCAGAAACTAACACACCATTGTAAAGCAACTCCAATAAAATTTTTTTAAAAACTAAAAGAGCCGTCAATCAACAACAAAAAGTACTGTATTGCCTGTCACATAAGTACTCAATAAATAATTACTATCGCTATTTTAAACATTGAACAATCCAGCAGTAATATGTACATTTATAATCTTGGGCAACCATCACCACTGTCTAATTCCAGAACATTTTCGTGACCCTAAAGGACACCCCATCCCAATTAGGAGTCATTCCCTATTCCTACCTTCCCCCCAGCCCCTGGCAACCATTCATCTGCCTTCTGTTTCTATAGATTGAACTATTTATATAGGTGACATCATATAATATGTGACCTTTTGTGTGTGACATTTCCCTTAGCATCATGTTTTCAGGGATTCTTCCATGTTAGAGCAGGTATCTGTTCTTCACTCCTTTTACGGCTGAACAATATTCCATTGTGTGGATACAGCACAATTTGTTTCTCCATTAATCCATTGGTGAACATCTGTATTGTTTCCACCTTTTTTTTCTTTTTTCTTTGTTCTTTCTGGCGTGTGTGGTTTTTTAATTTTTACTGGAGCATAGTTGATTTCCAATGTTGTGTTAGTTTCAGGTGTACAGCAAAGTGAATCAGTGATACGTATGCATATATCTATTCTTTTTTTAGATTGTTTTCCCATATAGGCCATTACAGATTATTGAGTACAGTTCCCTGGGCTATATAGTAGGTTCTTTTTCGTTGTCTGTTTTATCTATATGTAGTGGGGTGTATATATCAATCTCACTCCCCCAGTGTATCCCTCCCCCCGTTTTTTTCTATTGTGAATAGTACTTCTACGAATATTTGTGTACAAGAATTTGCCTGAGCGCTCGCTACATACTGATCAGGCAGGTGAATAATATCAATTCATTAGAACGACATTTCCAACAGTGTGTTCATCAAAATATTACACTGGTAAGCTTTCTCCATTGTTAGACACTACTTTTCTTAAATTTAATTTGAAATATGTTCACACTATATCCTCTTCTTGGGTATTTTTTGCGTGTGTGTGTGTGGTACGCGGGCCTCTCACTGCTGTGGCCTCTCCCGTTGCGGAGCACAGGCTCCGGACGCGCAGGCTCAGCGGCCATGGCGCACGGGCCCAGCCGCTCCGCGGCATGTGGGATCTTCCCGGACCGGGGCACGAACCCACGTCCCCTGCATTGGCAGGCAGACTCTCAACCACTGCGCCACCAGGGAAGCCCGCACGTTAGTTTTGGATTCATCTTGGGGCAAAACAGTTTGAAATAAAAACGTTGATGAAAGAAAATGTGACCACGTGACCGTTGCATAAGAGAAAGCACAGCCCGTTTTGCCAGTATTCAGTGCAACAAGAAAAGAAGGAAACACGTCACTCCTTACAAACGATTGCAGGGCTACTTACGTGGAGCAAGTTTTGTTTCATGTAACCACAGGAGGGAGAATTAAAACTAGCCCAGAAATAAATAAACAAACATGTATAATCCCAGAGAAGCATAAACACTGAGATAAAAAAAAAAATGTTGTAAAAGACCCTCATTACAAGTCAGAAAGAGAAAAACAAATACTGTATATTAATACGTATATGTGGAATCTAGAAGAATGGTACAGATGAACTTACTTGCAAAGCAGAAATAGAGACACAGACATAGAGAACAAACGTACGGATACCAAGGTGGGGAAGGGAGGGAGGGGGGATGAATTGGGAGATAGGGATTGACATATATACATTACTATGTATAAAATAGATAACTAATGAGAACCGACTGTAAAAAAAAAAATGTTTTTTAATAAAAATTAAAAAGACCCTCGTTACAAATGGTAAGCATTACCCCCTGATTTTATAGCTTGTGTATTAACAAGGATTCCTTATTCTCGTTGGCTGGCTTTATAAGAAAATATTAAGAATGCAACCGAACAAGACAAATAGGATGGGCCCTGCCAGTAGCTTGCGATGTCCTTCAGAGGATGTGACCACCGAACAGACAGACACCTGAGGTAGCCATTCTTCAAGGAAATACATAAGTCCTTGAGTCCAAATGGGAAAGAATTGGGGGGCCTGGATATCAAGCAGGACAGGAAGGTGTGCTTAACTGGAATGTGGTTTGGGTCATATGGAGTACATGAATTAGTCCAAGGACCTTTCTAGAGTATTTAAAAAACACAATATATCCAGCAAGAGAGCAAGCCACAAAGATCTAGGTAGAGTGGAATAAGCAATTTACACTCCGTGGAACTGTCGGGAGAATCTTAGGTCTCTTCTGAAAACTGTGGGGTGAATAATGGGGCACCCAGACGTTCCGTCTTGGTAAGCCCTTCTTAGATATGATGTGACACAAACGACAAGGGCTTTCTGCTCACGGAATTCATTCAGTAGCTTTTGATGTTGAGACGTCTCGGACCAGCAATGGGGCTTCTTCCCGCCTTCCTCGTACACAAAAGCAACGCCAAACTCCCCTTGAACAAAGTTATCTTTTGGTAAATCCTATTCTCCTTGAGGCCGTGTTCAATTTCTTACCTAATTTGGAATCAGGAATATCCCCAACACCTCATTCTGCAGTTCTGGGGTTAAGCCTTCAACCTAGGGATTTTGAAGGGGCATAAGGAGCCCGTAACAATTTCTCATCACAAACGCAAGAACGTATGTACATACCATCGTGGGCGTTCGCTATGGCAGAAGTGGCCAAGTTGGAAAGAGAAGTGTATAACTCAGTAACCAACAGATTGAAGTTTCTCTGTTTCTAGTCGCAGAAGAAGAAACGATAAGGAATCCAACCTCATGCATCTTCTAAAGGTCCACACATCGTCTCAAATCATCTCACCTCAGCTGTTGTGGCACTAAGGTCTGCATCTGGAATTTATATGTTCCAGCTTTGCAGAAGATACTAACATGCTTTCAGTACCAGAACAATAAGATCTGGTCCAAAACGATATTCTCTTTGGAACCATCCTCCTGCCATCTACCTGAAGTTTTCGGTTTTGAAAATTTTGCCGAAAAGGTATTATACAGAGCCATCTTTCATAGAAATATTTCCATAATCTCCTTTTAATTTGCCTAAAATCTAAACAGTCCTCCAGTGTCTGTACACGTGTCATGTTCTAAAGTATCTTATTTTTTGTTTGTATACTATGTTTCTGAGAAACTTTCCCGTCTAATAAAATTGAGACACACACACAAAACACAAAGAATCAAAACCACTTAGTACACAAGGCATCCACTGATCACACAAAGAGCTTCGCCTGAAATGTCATGGTGGTACCTGTAGCTTTAATAACTGCCACGAGCAATCATGTCATTATTCCTGCAGAGAGTTGCACTTCAAAGGCTGAAGACGTTCAGAAACACTTAAAATGTTAAATCTTCACGGTAATTTTCCAACGCACAAGTAAAAGGCCCATTTTTGGCACATGTGTGGGACATGTTCCCGCCACCTCACGCTGGCTGCAGGTGGTTACAACCCTCTGAGTTCTTCCCAGTAAGCGGCTGAATCGTTCTCCATGTATCCCGACAAACCCCTCGAGCTTCTCGGTCATCTCAGATCTTTCCTGACCTTTCAATTGAGCATTTCCACACCTGGCTTCTTTTATTTTTACGTGGTCCACAGTCTAGGAAGCCAGCATTCAGAAGTATATTGTAGACAGTCCCCCTACATTCCATGGTAGCGCTAAGATGACTCCAATCCCTTCCCCGGGCCAGAGGGATGCTGCCTCGATCTGGTCTTGAATTGTCCTTTCCGGGGATAAAAAGAAATGTCCCGGAACCAAACCACCACGTTGATCCACGGCAGCCTGAAACTTGTGAGAAAACGAAACAAAAGACAATAAAACCACCACACAAAACACCGTCTACCCACCATCGCCGGGACACCCATGCTTGTCCCTGGAGAACAAACACTTCTCCAGTCCCTGGATGCGTATATATTATATACAGAGCTGAGTGGCTGCTCTGTGAACCAATCAGAAACGAACTCCAATTCCGATATATTCTGCTTCTGTCTCTGACTAGATGTAGGCTCTAGGGAAAGGTTTTATTTTTTAAAAAATTTTTATTGGGGTAGAGTTGATTTACAATGTTGTGTTACTTTGAGGAATACAGCAAAGTGAGTCCGTTATACATATACATATATCCACTCTTTTTCAGATTCTTTCCCCATATGGGTCATTACAGAGTATTGAGTAGAGTTCCCTGTGCTACACAGTAGGTCCTTATTAGTTATCTGTTTTATATATAGTAGTGTATATGTGTCAATCGCCATCTTCCAGTTTATCCCTCTACCCCTTACCCCCCGGTAACCATAAATTTCTTTTATGGAAAATTTTTTCATCTCTTGATTAACCAGTTTTCCTATCAGGTAGAAATAATGTCGGGACTTGTAGTACCATTAATAAGAGTACAGAACATTTATCACCACCCTGTCTTCGATGGTGTTTCTGCAACTATCATTACATTTTAGGGCGATCTCAGCCAGTTGAAATACAGGATAGAATTTTTAAATTGTAAAGGAGTTAAAGAGTGCAGATGAACGTCTTGAATTAGCCAGCCCAGTGCCTCCTCATAATAATTGTTTAGGAAATCTGACGCCGGCCAGTCGAGGCTGACAGGAACAATTAAGTAAATATAGAAGTCGAATTTACCTGAGGCTTAAAGGGGACAAGAGATCAAAGACACCACGCTAATCTCCATTCTTTTGAAGCCAGGCTCAAACAACCTTTTGAAGGAACAATAATTAAGTCTGAATAGAGCACAGGACTGCTTTGTCTGCTGCAAAGACAACGTTCCCCTTCCCACTGGGTGAGCAGGGTCACATTTCTGCACCTGGTGCACAGGTTCAAACAATAAATAAAAAAGAAACCCGTCTCGCCGAGCCATGAGAAGAGGTCGTTCTTCAGATGGGAGGGGAACGAACGTCTGTCTTCTATATCGTAGTTGGAATCAGTTTGCAGAAATAGCATCCCAGTTTCCTGGGAAGCTCTGGAAGGGAGGAAAGAGAAAGGATGCAATTGTGTAGGTGGAGGTCAGATCTCTCTTTACAGGGCAAAGAGCACATCTAGTTACCTTGATCACATGCCACGGACTCAGCGCAGCACCTGTTGCCTTGAAAGTTCATAAACGTGCCACAGGACACAGGGGTGGGCATGGACCGGAGGGAGAGGGCAGGATGCTCAGACATCAGACAGAGGGGTATAGAGAGGGAGCAAGGGGCCATTGACCACTGCATGCTGCTCCCAACATCTCACCTCTGGAAACTCACCTGCAGTGGCAGTAGCTGCCTTGGAGCATATCTACCCCCCTAGGCTGAATCAGCCCCCACTAAGGAGTCGTGTGTCCGCAGCGCTAGCTGATAGTGCACAGCTATGTCAGGCAGGCCCCCATCCTGCAATTAGCCGGGTATCAGGCAGTGGGTGAGGATGGAGGCCACCTGGGACGCTCACTCCTCTCCTACACACCTTGAGGATGCCCTTGCTGCTTCCTGTGGCCGCAGAAGACAGGTAATACACCAAGAGGACACCTTGCTCTGTCTCTGAGTTTCAGAACCAGGGAAACAGAACGGACTCTGCCTGACTCCCCATCACTCCTTGTAAAAGTCCTAGCAAGGGGGACTTCCCTGGCTGTCTGATGGTTGAGACTTCGCCGTCCAATGCCAGGGGGTGCGGGTTCGATCCCTGGTGGCGGAGCTAAGATCCCGGCCAAAAAAAAAAACAGAACATAAAACAGAAGCAATATTGTAACAAATTCAATAGAGACGTTAAAAAAAAATGGTCCACATCAAAAAAAAAATCTTAGAATAAAAAGTCATGCCAAGGACTACCCTGGCAGTTAAGTGGTTGAGACTCCATGCTTCCAGTGCAGAGGCCGCGGGTTTGATCCCTGGCCAGGGAACTAAAATCCCACCTGCCTCGCGTAGAGGCCAAAACTTAAAAAAAAAAGTCATAGCGAGGCAAAAACACAGAGGCAACACAAATAAACAAATGTGTCAATAAATACGTGAAAAGACACACAGCCTTCTTTAATAATGAAAGGGAATTAAACCTAAGCCAGGATTTACCATTTTTACCACTCTGGCAAAAAAAAAAAAAAAAAAATTGAAAGAGACTAACGGGCTTTTTTGGCAAGGAGCTGGAGAAATGAGGAGTCTGATACCGTTGGCTTCATATGTTTTTAATGGAAATTTGGTGGTATCTGTTACAGGCTACCATGCCTAAGCTCTGACCCAGCAATTCAGCTTCTAAGACTCACTCTGCAAAATCAGGAGAGTAAGTGTTAGGTCATAACATATAGACAAGGTAAGGTGGTAACACGTGTGATGCCTGACACACAGGGAAACCCAGTGTCTGTCCTTTTTTTTCCCTTTTGCCCTTTTCTCTCAATCTCTGTGATTCTTATTTCATTAGGGTCAAGCTGAGGAGTATGAATTCCCCAGAGGGTCCATCAAATACTGCAGGGTCCAGGGAGGCCATGAACGCCTAGGGTATATAAATACCTCTTGTTCCGTTGTGGGATGTCTGGTTGACACTCATACCCATACGTGCAGAAAAGATGATCAAATACACAGCATCGGGCTTCCCTGGTGGCGCAGTGGTTGAGAGTCTGCCTGCCGATGCTAGGGGACGCAGGTTCGTGCCCCGGTCCGGGAAGATCCCACATGCCGAGGAGCGGCTGGGCCCATGAGCCATGGCCGCTGAGCCTGCGCGTCCGGAGCCTGTGCTCCGCAACGGGAGAGGCCACAGCAGTGAGAGGCCCGCGTACCGCAAAAAAAAAAAAAGAAAAAAAAAATACACAGCGTCGCATGGCACACGTTTGGTGTATCCACATCCTTCCCAAGTTCACGTATTCATCTCTCTTTCATCTTTCTTATTTATTTAATTCTTCTTCCTAGGCCCTACCCCCCAAATTACCTGCTTTGAAAAGAGGTCTGAGAATCATTGACTTTTTTATTTTTATTTTATTTCTTTGGCCGCAGCATGCGGCATGCGGGATCTTAGTTCCGGGACCAGGGATCGAACCTGTGCCCCCTACAGTGGAAGCGCAGAATCTTACCCACTGGACCTCCAGGGAAGTCCCTGAGATTCATTGGCTTTAAGATTTCCTCTCTTTAGAGCTATCCATTTCTCTGGGACTTTTATATATATATATTTAATAAAGCAAATCTTATTTTTAATCAATAATTAAATAAATAAAATAGAATTTTCATTTAATTTTGTAATTAAGCAAAGCTGCTATAGATGTTAAGACTCGAGCCTCTATATTTGAAAGGTAGCCAATTTTTGGCACCATCCTTTGGAAAGGTACAATTAATTTATTTATCCAACTTTTTCATGGTTTGGAGACCTTGACACTGAAAGAAAGAATATTCCCTGATATTCATGCTTTCTCCATCCTGTAAAACAATAATGACTCACTGACCTTTCTAAGCAGCTACCTTTTGATTGCTCTAATATATTTGAAAGAGGCAGTTCTGTGGCAAACAACAGGCTCCCTGTAACAGCTGACCTCCAGGACGTTTTTTGAATGTCTTGGTCTCATGTTGGGAATAAATGAAACGTCCAGGCAGGCTGATGAAAAGGTCAGAAAAGTACATCATAGGGACTTCCCTGGCGGTCCGGTGGTTAGGACTCTGCACTTCCACTGCAGGGGGGCGTGGGTTCAATCCCTGGTTGGGGAACTGAGATCCCACATGCCATGTGGCAGGAAAAAAAAAAAAAAAAAAGAACATCATGATAGGACAAATGTCAAGGGTCTGTAGCCTTTCTTTGAGATATTTAATGAAATTTTGGTTTTGTTTTTAAATTATTTATTTATTTATTTTTGGCTGCGTTGGGTCTTCATTACAGTGCATGGGCTTCTCATTGCGGTGGCTTCTCTTGTTGCAGAGCACAGGCTCTAGGCGCGCGGGCTTCAGCAGTTGTGGTGCTCTGGCTCAGTAGTTGTGGCTCACAGGCTCAGTAGTTGTGGCACACAGGCTCAGTAGTTGTGGTGCGGGGGCTCAGTAGTTGTGGCTCGTGGGGTCTAGAACGCAGTCTCAGTAGTTGTGGCGCATGGGCTTAGTGGCTCTGCGGCATGTGGGATCTTCCCGGACCAGGGCTCGAACCCATGCCCCCTGCACTGGCAGGTGGATTCTTAACCACTGCGCCCCCAGGGAAGCCTTCTCTGAGATCTTTAGAAGAACTTGACTTCATATTTATGCTTCCAAACTGCCCAACTTATTGTGGAGAATATTAACATGTCAGCCTGAAGTTGCTCCTTTCAATAAACCTGCGTCTTCTGCAGGAGTGCCAAGGTCTGGGGCTGGAAGCCCACGGCCAGTCTGCCAATGGGGCAGACAGCAATTGGGGACTGCAATTAGGCATGGCACTGGGGCAGATTCCTCCTTCAGATACTGTTATTCAGGGACACTGGTGATGTGATCATGAGGAAGTGGGTGCCTGGGAAATGGGAGGAGAAATTCACCCAGACAGATGCACCGTGTTCTCACTCTGGGAACCACGCAACACGAAACAGCTGAACACGGACTGTATTCATCCCCTGGGGCAGCTGCAGCACAAGCACCATGAAATGAGTGGCTAAAAACAACAGGCATCTATCTTCCCCCATCCTGGAGACCAGACGCCTGAGGTCAAGGTGTCCCAGGGCCGCGGTCCCTCCAGAGGCTCCAGGGCAGGGTCCGTCCTGCCTCTTCCAGCTTCTGGGGGCTCCAGGCGTCCCTGGGCTTGTGGCCGCATCCCTCCCGTCTCTGCCTCTTGTCTTCCCGGGGCTTCTCCTCTGTGTCCGTGTCTCTCCTCTTCTGTCTCTTAGAAGGACCCTGTCATTGGATGTAGGGCCACCCTCCTCCAGGAGGACCTCATCTCAGACCCTTCACTTCATCTCATCTGCAAAGACCCTTTGTCCAAATCAGCTCCCTTTCCCAGGTTGCAGGATGTGAATCTCTCTGGGAGTGCCATCATTCAACGCACTCTGTGGACCAAGGGGACCTAGATTTCTAGAACTTTCTCTGTCTTTAACTTCCTCTGTGGTCTTGGACTCACCACGCTACGCTTCATCTTCTCTAAACTATGAGGCTCAACCTAACCAACGTACACTGTTTTTTCCAGCTCCCAGATTTAGTTTATTTTCTGTCTTCCCATGACCTTCATAGTGTTTATGATTGGAGTGACCATCTGAAAAAATGGTGACTGAGAGTCATTTATTACAGATCTAACCAGGCGCTGTTAGATGTCACAGCTATTCCGGTGGGAATGCATAGACATAGGACTGTTCATCGACACAAGTTCATCTAATCTAAAAGAGATACCAGTTATTTCAAGGCAATAACTTTGGATCTTTCCTGGAAAGATAAATTAATCCGTAATACACGTAGAGCTTTGGGTCCACCTACGCGTTGACTTCTGCTGTGTGAAACCTCTGTTCCAGTTCATCCATCTGTATAAGGGAGCCAACTCTCTTAGGTTCTTCATAGAATTTTCTAAGGAACAAGATGGAAGGTTCTTGGTAAAGCAAAGTATTGTCTGCACGTATGTGTAACGTGTACACGTTTGCGTTTGGGACGCTAATTTTATGCAGCCGCTAGAATGGCTGGGGCAGGGGCTCGGGGGTTCAGGTTGAACATGACTTCTATGCGTGTCTGTGAGAGTGTCTCCCGATATGATTAGCGTTTGAGCTAGCAGACTGAGTAAGCAGATTGCCCTCCCTAACGTGGGTGGGCCTCGTCTAATCAGTTGAGGGCCCGAATCGAACCAAAAGCGGAGGTGGGGAGAATTCACCCATCGTTTTCTGTATCACTGTTGAGCTGAGACATCTTATCCCGTCTTCTCCTGACCTCACGCTGGGATTTACACCTTCAGGTGCCCTAGTTCTCATGGCTTTGGATTCAGATTGAATTATACTTTGCTTTCTTGGGTCTCCAGCTTATAGAGGGTAGACTGTGGAACTTCTCAGCCTCCAGAACTGCATAAGGCAATTCCTCATACTAAATCTCTCCCTCTCTCTCTCCCCACCCAACTCATGTATGTATCCTTACTATTATAAATAATGTCCTATAGTGTACTTTTCAATCAACACATCACATGCTCGTAACCCTTCCTATTATAAATCCTTGCTATTATATATATATACACATATATGTATACACTTACTATTATATTGTCCTAGAGTATACTTTTCAATCAACACATCCCATACTCATAAACCTTATGTCCACAGCTATCCTACATTGGGGCATTTACAGTTCCCCCTAAAGTTCCTCGCTTTATGCTCAAGTCCACCCTGGCACACACCTTCTCTAACAACTTGATGGTGGGCACCTTTGTGCTTCATTTTCCTCTGTGTGTCCTGCACGGCGTTCCCGTTTTCACTCTACCCTGTGCCGGGACATATTTTCTAGTCTTTCCCTCAGATCTCTGCTGCAAACCTCAGACCACATCAGCCTCTTCCTGCTTCAGATTCTTATAATACTTTTATCTGCACCATTAAATTGGCACGTAAATACATTTTGAGTTGCTCAGTAATTTAAGCAAGTCTTGTGTGTATCCTCTATACTTTTTGAAGGGAAGAATCAAAATCTTGTTCTGTCAGAGTACTGAGGCTATAGTGAAACTCAATATGGAACTTGGAGATCTAACCCAATGGCAATTAGGTCTGAAAAATAATCAATAAAATGGCAAACCGCCCTGATATTTCAAGTTTAACCCTCTGTCATTCTGTTTCATGCATGCTTTGTGACTCAATTGGAAATATTCCCATGGGAAATTAACTTAGCCTGTTTATTATGAAATTTCAGACTTGGAAAACCCATAGTTATATTTTTCATGCTATTAAATGTCTGTAATCAAAGTTCTGCCTGTTTACATAAATAAGCTATTCCTTACAATTACAAAAGGATCTACTTCATTCTTCTATTACCATCCCTATTTCTTCCATGATAAATTATATTTTCAAAATTCTTACATCCCTCATCACATATGCTTGATTATTTTTTTAAAGTTAGAGAGTAGAGCTTCCCAAATCTTATGCAATTAACCCAGCATCTAACAGAATATCCTACTGGAGATGGAAGCATAAACGTTTTATTCAAATCACTAAGTGTTATTTTCTGTAACAACCTTTCAACTGGAAAGGAAGCTAAAAATGTCCTATACAAACTCATCGTCCTGAAATTTAGATTCAACATCCAAGAAACTTTCAGGTGATTCATCCTCAAAGAAATGATATTCAAACATATCTTATTCATTCAACATCTGTTGAATCCTTAAAATGAGTGAGACATGAGATTCTTTTAAATTATGGGAAGCAGCTGAAAGGGTACCTGATAATCTCAGCTGTAGGGCTTAACTTCTCATTAGAATAGGTATTCAGAAATCAGA
This sequence comes from Delphinus delphis, assembly GCF_949987515.2. Lineage (NCBI taxonomy): Eukaryota > Metazoa > Chordata > Mammalia > Artiodactyla > Delphinidae > Delphinus > Delphinus delphis. The sequence continues at coordinate 124,181,257 of NC_082704.1, forward strand.
ACAAAGATTTTTGGGTGGATCATTATTCCAGAATTATCATTTAAAATGAAGCAAAAATTACAGGTAGGATCATATAGAGAGAAGGAAAGGAGACAGGTAAAATTAGTTGTCAAAATCTAATAATATCTACCTTAAAAAGTGTGCTATACAGCTATAGATTTGAGAATAGTCTGGTAGATTGTTAGATATCTACCTGAGTGGAAAAATGATAAAGGATGGGCTATTTATATTAAATTAACTGAACTACAATGATGTGATATTCTTTTTTAAATTTATTTTATTGAAGCATAGTTGATTTGCAGTGTTGTGTTAATTTCTGCTCTACAGCAAAGTGATTCAGTTATACATACATACACATTCTTTTTCATATTCTTTTCCGTTATGGTTTATCACAGGATATTGAATATAGTTCCCTAAGCAGTAGGACCTTGTTGTTTATCCATCCGATATGTAACAGTTTGTATCTGCTAATCCCAAACTCCCAATCCATCCCTCCCCCAAATCCTTCCCCCTTGGCAAGCACAAGTCTGTTCTCTATGTCTGTGAGTCTGTTTCTGTTTCATAAATAAGTTCATTTGTATCATTTTTTTAAATTCCACATATAAGTGGTATATAATATTTGTCTTTCTCTGAGTTACTTTGTATGATCATCTCTAGGTCCATCCATGTTACTGCAAATGGCATTATTTCCTTCTTTTTTATGGCTGGGTATATGCCATTCTATATATGTACCACATCTCCTTTAACCAAGCAATGTGCTTTTCTCATTCAGTTGTACGTGATTATCTGGAAGATTTGCCATAAAATTGCTCCCTTGCCCCGTGGTTCAAGTTACACTGAAGTATGTGGTTGAGTACCGATTGTGTTCTCAGGGAGACCTTATAATACGCTCTCCACACCAGATGCCTTAGGAGTGACAGGAAGGACGGTTCGTAGTTAACACAGAGCAGAGATTCATCTAGGACAGTTTGCAGCCCAGTCGTTGGTGACGCACTGGCTGGACAGGGTTGAAGAGTGAATGAGGCGGAAGGTACCTGCATCAGGGACCGTGTGAGACCCGACGTAGACGTGTGAATCTGAAGGGGACCAGAGAATCACAAAGACTTACTGCACCTTCATCACAAAGAGATGGTCAAGCCGAGGATGTGAATGTTTCCTTCCAGCTCAAAGCATCCAGGCTTAGGGCTGAACTTTGGAAAACTTCGGGGTCCGTGGGTTTCACCTAAAGCACTGAAGTCCTGTGTTTTCTTCATGTCTTATTGCAAGTATATATTTTTATGTTGTACAAATGCTGCATATCTTGATTTCCGTTATTCAGTTATTTGGTTATCTAAGGAAATGTCCTTGTTATGCCGACGGTTATGAAATATTTAGGATTTTATTTAGAATATGAAGTATTTAGGAGTAAAGGAACATAACTCTTCAATGGACACGGTGGTTCAGAAGAAGAAGTTGTGTGTATGCTTGTGTGTGTGTGTATGTATGTGTGTGTGTGTGTGTACATGCAAAGAGAGGAAGGGGGACTATAAAACAATTAGGACAAAATGTAGATAATTGCTAAATATGTATAGAAGCATATACGATTCCCCTATTCTGTTCTTGCAATTCTTATAATAAGTTTCAAAGTAAATGCAGATCAACAGTGATAAGCACAACAGAAAAACTCACAGACTACTTTGTACAAGCCAACAAATGTACATTTCAGAACATTTTCTTTGTTGGGAATGCCCATGTTGGTGGGATGACTTGACGTCTAGGAACAATTGTATACTCCAAAAATCTAAAATTCTCTGAGCATCATTGACCCAATAAGCCAACCAGTGCTTTAATATTTACCCCTAGTGGTGTCTTCACCTTTCAACTTTCAGGAAGAACTTTTAGAGAAGCACAGAGGTTTAAGTCTCAAGAATATTTAGGGTTAAGTGAACACAAACTCTGGCTCTTAAAAATTGGCCATACGCATCTGGGTAATTCAGAATTTTAAAAAGGGGACAGGCGTATGTCAAGAGCTCTATTAAACTGGCTGTTCACAATAAATGTTGTTCTACTAAAGAGAGAAGTTCCATTATGTTTTTATCGCAACCATTTAAACAGAAATCATTTTAAATAGAAATGTCTAATTTCCCCAAGGTGTTCAGTTTTCTAATTTTTTTTTGTCCCCATGTGAAATAGCCTTGTGCTGCCTTTTTTCCCTCTTTCAGTTCTATGAGGAGAGCTACCTTTTTAATCCAGGTAGAGTTACAGTGCCTACATAATGAGCTTTTAGCTTTTACCATACACCAAATAATACAGCCTGTGGCCAATTCCCTTTTTTCCAAATGGAGTTAATTTTTTTTAAAGCAGTCAGAAAGAATTTCCAGAGAAAATTTCAAAGAGCGCTTTAGGGCATTATAAAGTAAAATTCTGAAACCAGTTCCTACGTTCAGAAGAGACTAGGCATTTTTAATACAACAGATCTTGCTGTCTTATTTCTTGCAATGTCCGGGTTGCCTTTGAAAAAAAAAAGAAAGAAAACGCTTTTGATATTGAAGTGTGTAAATTCCAGTAAAGGGAGTACGCACGGCCCAATTTTTGCTGTTTAGAGACCACGATTTTGTACAGGGCTTCAGCCGCTAGAAAAAGTCAGATGTTTTGCCCTTTCTCACCTATAAAGCTTTAGAAATTAGCCTTTCTGGTCATTTCCCAATATATCTGTCCAAGTTGTCACGGATAAGAAGTCCATCAGACTTTGAAATTTAACCCCGGGTCCTGGAATAACAGGACAAACCCAAGCATAATATTAATAACCAGACAGAAGCTCCGTACGAGACGGAAAGTCTCCACAAGTCTTTCCTTCTCAATGTACTGGCATCACCTGGAGACAGAAGGTCTTTGAGGCTGACATCTGGGCTCGGGCTTACTTTTTCTTTCTAATTCTCCAGGAGCTCTTGTAGAAGAACCCCGTGGAGCCCACATATATATTTTTTTCAACCTGGATGTAAAATTCAGGCAATTTGAATTGAGCAAATGTGAGGTACCGTTTATATACCCAGAACTATGGAAGGGGGGGGGTCCAAAAGTTAGAATCTGAGTCACGGGGGGGATGGTGTCTCTGTGGCAGGTCTCCTTCATCCCCTGAAGCCAAGTACCGATGTGGGTTGTTACCTTGGAGCGTCCGTGGAGGCTGTTCTGCGTATTAAAGATAAAACACGGTATCCTAAATGGGAACATGCTGGATTCCTCAGCAGGGACAGATCCAGGGCCAAATCCACAATTAGGAAAGGGCTAAAAGCCACCACCAATTCTAGGCAGTATTAGACCAGTAAGAGACACAGAACTTGTTTTTTTTTTTTTTTTTTTTTTTTTTTTGCGGTACGCGGGCCTCTCAGTGCTGCGGCCTCTCCCGTTGCGGAGCACAGGCTCCGGACGCGCAGGTGCAGCGGCCATGGCTCACGGGCCCAGCCGCTCCGCGGCATGTGGGATCTTCCCGGACCGGGGCACGAACCCGCGTCCCCTGCATCGGCAGGCGGACTCTCAACCACTGCGCCACCACAGAAGCCCCGGCACTTGTTTTTAAGAGAGATGGAGTCAAAGATGCTTTTATTCCTTCCGAGGTATGGGAAGATCCAGAAACTCAGTATTTGCAGCCCCTCTAAGGACATGACATTGAATTCAGACTCATCAAGGTTAGCAGTAAAGAAGGAAACACCTGCAAAACCTGACTCGTAGTTTGGGAAGGTGAGAAAAAGGAAATTTCTAGGGTTCATTGAGCAAGAAACTACAAGCCAGATGAGAAGACATCATCTTTGTGAGGGAAAAGGTGTGGGAGAGACAGGACAGTCCCTTTACTGGAATTATATAGACAATGAATATGACTCTCTTTTTATTTGCCTGTGGAGACTGTCGGAATATTATTTTCTTGAATTCTCAGCTTTTTAAAAAAAATGGAAATTGAAGCTCCCTCAGAAGTATTAATATTCAACAGTATGAAATACAACATGTGCTGTTTCTCTATTTGCAAAACCTGAATTAAAATTCCTTTTAATATTCTTGGAAGACTAATGAGAAACAGCGTGTAGGGTTTACTGAAAGGGAGGTTTTATGAAGTGCTTCAGAATTTCAGTCCCCATGGAAAATGGAGGCTTCGTACTAGATATTACTCCCTTTTTAATCTGGGGAATCATGCTATCTGCTAGGAAAAGACAAGGGAAGAGAAAGCGGCAGCCGGTACCCTGCCGGGACCCCTGTGAGCATCCTTGTCTTAGCTCCCTTGGAATTAGGGTAAATCCAACCTCCTGGGTCCTAGTCCAAAGGAGCTTTAGAGATTTCAGAGCCTGGAAGCCCAAGCTTCTGGAGAATTCGAGAGAGCATGTAAAAGCCTCTTTACACGCCGTTTCACCAGTGATTTCATTTTGTGTTGGGGGTGGGAGCTGTTTTTGAGTCCTGTTTTTGAGTCCATGAGTCCTGCAAACGCCGATTGAAACTCGGAAGCATCCAGACTGTGTTGGTTGCGATCCTAATGGTTTAAACCAGGGGAGTTGGTGTGAGGATCTGAGACCAACACAGGTTGATCGGACAGAGTGCTGAGGGGTGTGGGGGCAGCGAAGCCGTCCTTTCGAAGTGTGTGTTCTGGCCGTTATCCTAAGCTCATCATCTCTTGCCCCTTTGACTCTTCAACCCACTTCCAAAATCAGATTGCCCGGGAGTCCCGGCGGCCCTCCGTGCACCCCGCGCGAGGTCTCCGTGTTGGACCTTCTCCTCCAGGTGTGTTCATTGCTTCAACCTCCCTGGGGCTCAGAGCCCCTTCTAGAAAAGTCACCCGCTGCCAAGCATACCCCCCCCCCCAGCCAGCCCAAGAGCCCTTGCCAAGTCATGCGCCACCTTGTGGTGGTGAGAAGAGCAACAGCAAAGCGGGTAACCCTTTGCTACATGCTTTGTAACCTACTGCCTTGAAGCAGACCTGTCCCCAGCTCTGTACTCATCACCCATCAACCTTGGAACACGTCACTGTCTCTTAGAAATGCATCATCCCATCTGGCCTTTGTAACCCCAGACATGTGCTGTCGCGAGGCCCATGTGCAGAGAAGAATGAACACAGCAGGCTGGACACGGCTCTCCTTAGCAAGGCCAGCTTGCAAGGTTAGCTACTGACCAGTGTCTTCATCAGCTCGGGCTGCCTCTGTATTCCACTTGGGTGGGACGAGGTATCGAAACAGCTCTTCTTGAGAAAGCAGATGTGATCACTGACGTGAGGGACACTTGCTTCCCACTGTGAAAGGAGCATCTTCACAGGATGTAGATGAATAGATGATGGATAGATGTAGATGGATGGATGGATGGATAGATAGATAGATAGGTGATGGATGGATGGATAGATATAGATGATAGGCAGACAGACAGACAGATGATAGATATAGATGATAGATAGGTGATGGATGGATGGATAGGTAGATGATAGATAGATAGATAGAGGAGAAAGGCAGCTGAGAGAGAGAAAACTCCATCTAGAATTGCGCCATGCATCAGCTGAGGAAATACCGGTTCAAACTATAGCAGGAACATACTTGTCACAAAGCAGCTTATCAACATTTTATCTGTAACCTACCTTTCCTTCCTCTGCTTCTCCTAACCCTATTAACTTGGTGAACCCCATTGGTAATCCATGTCTGTTTTTGAGGTGTAAACCTACCATACACAAAACCTCACTCTTTTAACTGTGCTGGTGGTACACGTTTAGAATTTATCCTAAATAACCAAGAACTCAGAATACTCTTCCCTCTAAGAGGTGACCCCACTCTGCAAAATAGTAGGTGTTGGGGCTTCCCTGGTGGTGCAGTGTTTGAGAGTCCGCCTGCCGTTGCAGGGGACACGGGTTCGTGCCCCGGTCCGGGAAGATCCCACATGCCGCGGAGCGGCTGGGCCCGTAAGCCATGGCCGCTGAGCCTGCGCGTCCGGAGCCTGTGCTCCGCAGCGGGAGAGGCCGCGATGGTGAGAGGCCCGCGTACCGCAAAAAAAAAAATAATAGTAGGTGTTTATTCTTTTGAACTGTTCTCTGCTGTGCATCATTGCCGCAAGGGAGCTCAAAGCGATGACACTAGAAGGTCAAGAGAGTTACAAAGGGCAGCACTGCCTTAATAAAGCTTTAAAATGTAACAGGTAGTCACAGATGCCATGTAACAAACATCCTCCAAACAGTTTCGAAGACATTCCTTGCAGCCTTGGAGTCTATTCATCTTACAGTGTTTACATGCGAACCTGCTTCCTAGTGTACTGGGCTCTCCTCCGTTAAAAATTGCAAAGTGACCTATTTCTTAAGTATCAAGCATGTTCTGTCAGTTGCTGCTCTTAGGGGGAAAAAGGAGATTTGCAAAGAATCTCAAGCAGGGGCTAGAAAACATTAGCTCACTCAGGTTCACAGCAGCATTATTCACAGTAGCCAACATGTGGAAGCAACACAAGTGTCCGTGGCTGGATGGGTGGATACACCACATGGGGTCCCTCCACACAGTGGAACATTACTCAGTCCAGAAAAGGAGAGAAGCTCTGACACAGGCTACCATGTGGACGGACCTTGAGCACATGATGCTGAGCGAAATGAACTAGACACAAAAGGACCAACATTGTATGACTCCACTCCTAGGACGTCCCTAGAGGAGTACAGATCCATAGAGATGGAAAGTAGGGTGGTGGGTGCCTTAGGGGGATGGGAAGTGAGTGTTTCCTGAGGACAGAGCTTTGGTTTCGCCAGATGAAGAATTCTGGAGAGGATGGTGGTGTTGGCTGCCCAAGGATGTGAATGTGTTTCATGCCACTTAAAAGTGGTAAACATAGTCCATTTTACGTGTTGCGTATTTTACCACCAAACAAAGAAAAGTGTTTTTAGAAAGGAGAGATTTGCATCCGCTCGTGCTTTCAGGCCAACAGTGAGTGACCTTGAACCTTTCACGAATCATTACTCCCCTGATAAAATGCTGAAGTGTGTGCGTCAAAAGACGTTTTGTGGAGGCTTCGCAAACTTCTGAACTACTTAGAGATAGTGGATAAGCATGACGTCAGTACAGAGGAGCTTCATTATCTTGAAAGTCTGTGCTTGAAGAGTTTCCTCTTGTTTTCCTGCCACAGCCTCGGGCTTGCATTTAAATATGAATGCACAAAGCTTTTGCCCTTGCTAAATGCTAAGGTTCCCCCCACCCCAGAAATGCACCTGTGAGCCAATTGCTGTGGTGGAAATTTCATATCTGCGCACAACTTATTTTAATGCCCGGAAATGGAAGGGTACTTAAAGGCAATAACGAAGCAGCAGTCTACATGTCTCAAATCCATTGACATGCATCCGTTTTGCTCTGTCACTTAAAAGATGCCAAGATGCTGTGTAGCTTTTCCCTGCATGCCTGTGCAAAGAAGACTTCAATTGTCTACTATTTCTTGGACACTCCTGGCTTCTTAAATCATGAATATGTCTTATTGGCCTCTGCACTTTCTTGGTGACTTTAAAGGTTCATTTTTTTTTTCATAAACCTCTCTGACAGTGTTATTTATTGAGAGGAAAAAAATAAATAAATAAACTGAGCCCCAAACCTTCTTCTCTCCTCCTGGAAAGAAAGCCATCTATGCACTCTCTCGCCCTTACTCGCTATTGTAAATATTACAGTGTCGATCCTTTGAAAGTATTGAAGTGTCGATCCTTTGAGTTCTAAGTGCATCCTTCTATGGGCTTGTTTAAATGATTCAAACAGCTCAAGAGGCTATAAGATTTGAAAACGCATTTTGAAAGGGGCAGAAACTCCAAAGCAGAGATGCCTGACTGTTAGGAAGAAGGAAATCATCTCTGACAGAGTTGGGTACCAGACTGGCTATAAGCTTCCAGCCCTGCAAGGCTCAAGATATCCTTGCCTTCTTGGCTTTCTAAAACTACACAGCACATGCGTAAGGAAAGCTGTAAGACCCTGGAGTACAGCCCCATATCATAGGTTCTTGTGTCTGTCTCCAGAGAAGCTTCAGTGCCCGAGAAAGGCATTAGCACGGATTACAGGCAAAGGACCGAGGATTTGTTTTAGAATCGATTTGCTCTGGCAGAGCTCCGGCTATTCTGAAACACTTGGACAAATATTTCCAAAAGGAAAACCACCCATAGCAACTGGGTTCTTCTCTAAGACCTCATTAGAACCATTTAGCCGGCTTGCTTTGATCTCATCAGACAAGGACGTCCTAGAGAGCACACCCCTTTTTCTTCTCTGATTGCCGTGCCTAGGACTTCCAGAACTCTGTTGAATAAAAGTGGTGAGAGTGGGCATCCTTGTCTCGTTCCTGATCTTAGAGGAAATGTTTCCAGCTCTTCACCATCAAGTATGATGTTAGCTGTAGAGGAGGGATAAATCAGGAGGTTGGAATGAACAGATACACACTATTATATATAAAATAGATAAACAACAAGGACCTACTGTATAGCACAGGGAACTCTACTCCATATTTTGTAATAATCTATAAGGGAAAAGAATCTGAAAAAGAATTTGTATATATGTGTGTGTGTACGTGTGTGTGTGTGTGTGTGTGTGTGTGTGTGTGTATGTTGAATCACTGTGCTCTCATGATATTGTAAATCAACTATACTTCAATTTAAAAAAAAAGAGCTAATTAACTAAGGTCTGTGATTTTGAGCAACTGACCCCCCCCAAAAAAAAAACCAAAATAACACATCAGCTCTTGGGAAAGAATAGTTGCATTGCGTTAACAGTCTGAACTGTACCATCCTCGAACTTTTTGGAGTAAATTTTGCCTTCGTTATGAATGACCCTCCCCGTTTTCTGGTTTGTCTTGTAGGACTACAAAGAAATCCCTCAAGCTATAGCCTTTCTTAAGCGTGAACCTGTTGATGCAGGTGAACATGGGTGTAGGCGGTCTCAAATATTGTAACAAGACTCTAGCGTTACCATAATCTACAGTGTCAACTCTGTGACAGGCTAGCTGTGATCTTACCCATGCATCCAGGATGGAAACAAACACTGCCTAGTTTCCATTGCTTTCCGTAAATGACACACCCTCAAGAAAAAAAAACACCGCTTCCGTTAGTTCAGACACATCCTAAAAGAGCTGCACTTTGTACTCCCCTCCCCTACATTTTGTGTTCTTGATGTCCTAGTTTATATCTTCGTGCTTGTCCCTTAACTCTTTACTGTAGCTGTGGTTGCTTTGACACTTTTTTGTCTTTTCATCTACATACTGGTTTACTGACGTGATCTTTAGTCTGTACCGTATATTTGCCTTTCCTAGTGGGACCTTCCCCTTTCCTATAGATTCTTGCTTCGTTTCCATGTAGAGAAGACCCTTCAACGTTTCTTTTAGGGGGGGTTTACTACTGATAATTCTTTTGTGTTTTTGCTTGTTTGAGAAGTTCTTTGTCTCTCCTTCTATTCTAAATGATAATCTCGCTGGGTAGAGTATCCTAGGCGCCAGGTTTTTCCCCTTCAGCACTTTGAATACATCATGCCACCCCCTTCTGGCCATATTGCGACACATGGAAGCATCTGAAAGATAAAGATGTATTAAGAGCCTGCCTGGGGTCTATGTGATAAAAATTAGGGATGGTTAAAAAAAATAAAAACCTTTAATTAAACATCAATTTTAGGGGTCTATAAAGATTAGGGATGGTAAAAAAAAATTAATACCTTTTAAAAAATTAGGGATGAATGAGGTAGGTGGGGTTCACAGGTTACAAAGCCTTATTCCGTGTTTTTTGCAAGGTTCTGTTTCTCGCTTCTTCCATCATTAACATTGCAGCTCCTCTCGGCCCCCGGGACGTTGCCCGATTGTGTTTGCTTTCCGTGATTGGATGCAAAATGCAAAGTCATCTTTCTCCGTGGACCAACCGCTCTCTCCTCTAATCGTCCGCATTCGTTGAATCCAAATGACAGGTTAGGAGCCTAATGCATGGTTTCAAGAATATTAATTCAATGCTTGAAATGTCAGCAAATAGCGCGAAGGTATTGTTTCAGGCTCAGAGCTTTGTCAAGTCTCCATTGGGTAGGTTATTTTTGAAGGCAGAGTCTCAGTGGCAAAGGCTGTCTTTGTAACGGGAAGCAAGCACGGCCTTGAGCCTTAGAGCAAAGCCAGTTGAGTTAATCCAACCTTTTAACGCTCAGCCAGGATGCTATGTGGTCACCTAAGATAGAATAACCAGGGAAAGGGTGGCCTCCCTGCAATCATTACAGGTATCTGCTCTTACATATTTATTGCCCAGATTTCCCTTGAACACCCAGGGATAGGGATAAAGGATGAGCACATCGATATAGCATCTCTGCTTCCTCGGAGCTTACAGTCAAGACAGAGAGGTTGACATTCAGGATATAGTCACACAAATAAACACATGATTACCAAGGATGAGGGAAGCTGTGAAGGAAAAGTGATAACACACTATAAGAACACAGAGAAGGGGGATGGGACTAGGTCTGGAAAGTCAGGGAGGAGAATCTTCCCTAAAGAATTTCATCGGTGCTCAGATCTGTAGCAAGACTGAAAATTAATTCTGCAAAGCGAGGAGAGAAGGAGTATTCTCAGGCAGAAGAAACCTCCTTTTGGGACGTCCTGTGCTTGACGCTTTGGAGGAGCTGTAAAGAGGGGGCCAGGGAGGCTGAAAGTCAGAAATTAAGATGCTTCCCAGGAACTGGTCACACCAGAGCTTTTCCCAAGTCTTCTACAATACGTGCTTGTTCCTAACATCCACAGGGATATGAAAAGAGAATTTTGAGCAGACGGTAACCTGTGGGACTGTCCCAAGGACTCTGTAAGCAATAGAATCAGGAAGGTAATGATAATGCAGTTGAAGATGATATCAGTGTATCGATGAGCAAGCTGGACCCTGAAGGTAAGTCTCCCTGAGAATGCAAACTGGTGCAGCCACTATGGAGAACAGGATGGAGGGTCCTTAAAAAACTAAAAGTAGAGCTACGATAGGATCCTGCAACCCCACTCCTGGGCATACATCCAGAGAAAATAATTCAAAAAGATACACGCACCCCAATGTTCATAGCAGCACTATTTACAATACCCGGGACATACAAACAACCTAAATGTCCATCAACAGAGGAATGGATAAAGAAGATGTGGTGCATATATACGATGGAATACTGCTCAGCCATAAAAAATGAAATACTGTCATTTGTAGCAACATGGATGGACTTAGACATGATCATACTAGGTGAAGTCAGTCAGACAAAGACAAATACCATATGACATCACTTATATGTGGCGTCTACAGAAAGTGATACAAGTGAACTTACTTACAAAACAGAAACAGACTCACAGACTTTGGTAAACATAAGTTTGTTTTCTAAGGGGAAAGGTGAGGGGAAGGGATAAATTAGAAGTTTGGGATTAACATAGACACACTACTACGTATCAAATAGATAATCAACAAGGACCTGCTATATAGCACAGGGAACTCTACTCAATACTTTGTAGTGACCTGTATGGGAAAAGAATCTAAAAAAAGAATATATATATATATATATATAGAGAGAGAGAGAGAGGGGGGGGGGGGGGAGAGAGAGAGAATGGAGTCACTTTGCTGTACACCTGAAACTAACACAACATTATAAATCAACTCTAATATAAAATTAACATTAGAAAAAAGATAAGGCTCCCCGTGGGGCAGTGTGACCCCATGAGGGATGCCCTGAAGGTCTCCGAAGACCCCATCTCTACACTATCATGAATTGGCCGTATGCTCTTGGACACTTAAATGCACTGTCCCTGTTTTATTCCAGTGGTTCTTAACGGTGGGGCATTTTATGCCCAGGGGGCATCAAGTAACGTCTGAAGACATTTTGGGTTGTCACTGCAAAGGGGAGGAGAGTGCTATTGCATCTGTGAATATCTTATACAGAATACAAACCCAATGTTGCTTTATTTGCCTCCATGTGCCTCCCAGGAAATCAGGCTCCCCCAAGTCCAATCTTCTTTTTCACCAACTCAAGCTCAATGATTCTCTTCCAAGACCTTAAAAGTACTTAAAAGCCTCCAAGGTTAGCAGACCATACGGCGGAAAAAGAAATTGCAAAGCAGTCCATTTTCACGAGGTAGGTGGAAAGCTATACTGTAGCACAGCCGTGCTGTGGACAGGCTGTGGATTTTGTTAGTTTAGACAGACCTAAAAGCGAGTCTAACCGGATGACTCCTTCTGTAACTATCAGTGACAGACTTCCATGAGTTTGAGTGTTTAGGGCTCTGAGTGTGCTGTGTCCGCGTTCTCAGCAATCATCCTTGCGTAGAGTTTTCCTATTACCATTGTAATTGTGATCACGGCAAAGTGGAATCATCATTTAATGCATCATTTGCTATGCAAATTGTTTTTCACAGAGACTTGTTTGCTCTGACCTTTCTTGGAGTTGTCATTTCAAAGGCCCGACCATTCCTATTCTTCACCTCTCAGAATATCCTTCAAGTATCTCAGGAGTGAATTGCCTACTACGTATAGAAATAGGGGAGGGGTTGCCCAGGGACCATATTTATTTAAACTCTGCTGCCTTTATTCAGAGAAGGCAGGAGCTCACACTCCCTGGAGGAGAGAAAATTTGGTCGGCAGGAATTCATCCTTCTGAGCTCCATGTTAACCTGGACCCCTGGTCTCTGTATCAGAAACTATCAAAATTGGAGCATGCCCCCCAATAGTTGAATATTATTCTACTTACAGAATGATACAGCGGCTTCTGTTGTTTTGTTTGCTTTGTTTTGTTTCGTTTTGTGACCACGCCCCGCAGCATGCAGGGTCTCAGCTCCCCGATCAGAGATCGAACACGTGTCTCCTGCAGTGGGAGCTCGGAGTCTTAACCACTGGACGGCCAGGGAAGTCCTGGGGCTTCTGTTCAGTTAGATTACATACCCTATGAGACACACCCCCTAACCAGAATGTCCAAAAGAATGAAAAGTTAATGGGATAAACAATCATTTTTTCTAGCTTTATTGAGCTGTAACTGACATGTAACATTGTGTACACTTAAGGTGTCCATTGTGATGATCTGATACATATATATGTGGCAGAATGGCCACCGTCATAAGGTTAGCTAACAACTCCATCACCTCAAATAGTTACCCTTCTTTTGTGTCTCGGTGAGAACATTTAAGATCTACTCTCTTGGCATTTTCAAGTATATAATTCAGTATTGGTTTGAGGGTTGTTTCCTTTGTTTGTTTCTTCTTTGGGCCGTGCCGAGTGGCTTACAGGATCTAAGCTCATGGACCAGGGATTGAACCCGGACCTTCGGCAGTTAAAGCGCAGAATCCTAACCAGGGAAGTCCCACAGTTTTGTTAACTCTAATCCCCACGCTGGGCGTAGATATCCCAGAACTCATTTATCTTATAACCGGGAGTTGGTGCCCTTTGACCAACACCTCTCCAATCCCCCGACCCCATCCCCTGGCAAACACCACTCTACTCCCTGTTTCTACTAGGAAATGGACAATATTTTAAAACCATTCACCGAGGTGAGTCACGCCAACTGGGTGTAGTCAAGGCATGAGTTTCAATCTGTGTGCTAAGTGTCTATAAGCGTAATTTCTTTCTCCAGGTAGATAAGAAGACACAGAGAAATAGAAGTTTTAATTAAAAAGCCGTAGTTGTCTTTGCCAAAGATTTTAAAGACAATTAATCTTGACCCTGACTGATGCTTTCTTTTGCGTGCACATATACTCTACCCAGAAGCTTGCAACCTTTTTACGCATCTTAGGCAGAAACAGGACATATGTATGTAATGCCTGAAAGCTCACAGAATGCTTTCCCAACCTCCTGGTTGAGCCGCTCAATAAATTTCAGGACCTTACGGCAGGGTAGCATTCATTAACCAAATCCTTCTGGTGAGCTTTTACCAAATATGGTAAGAGTATCTCTCGTGTAGGTGAAAAACATAATATACCATAGACTGGGCAGCTTAAGACCACAGAAAATGATTATTTCACAGTCCTGGAGACCAGACGTCTGAGGGCAAGGTGTCCCAGGATCACGCTCCCTCCAAAGGCTCCAGGGAAGGGTCCTTCCCGCCTCTTCCAGCTTCTGGGGGCTCCAGGCATCCCTGGGCTTGTGGCCACCTCCCTCCCGTCTCTGGCTCTGTCTTCCTGGGGCTTCTCCTCTGTGTCTGTGTCTCTCCTCTTCTGTGTCTTAGAAGGACCCTGTCATTGGATGTCGGGTCACCCTCAGCCAGGAGGACCTCATCTCAGTCCTTACATTAATTACATCTGTATGTTTGTCATGGCAAAACTTGAAAAAAAAAAACCCTAGATGTTCATCAAAATGAGAGGGATAAAATAAGCATTATGCATTAATGTAATGACATTCCAGGAAGCAGTGACCCGAGTAAGCAGAGTTGCATACAGCATGTGCCCCAGGACGTAACAACGTAGATAAACTTCAAGTTATAAATTTAAGTACAAAAAACACCCTAAATTGACGAAATGCTGCGTATGCTCTGATGCAATTTGTATAAAGCTTACAACGTGCAACATTAAATCAGTTATAGTTTATGAATGCAGAGCTTTGCAAGTAAAAACTTTAAATCTGACTGAGAATAAAAATTATCAACCTAGTACTTCTGGAAGAAGACAGACTTGAGGTACAGGAAATACAGTGGATAGCGCTACTGGTTCTTGAACATTTTACTTCTTCTTTTAAAAATTGACGAGGGGCTTCCCTGGTGGCGCAGTGTTTGAGACTCCGCCTGCCGATGCAGGGGGCACGGGTTCGAGCCCTGGTCCAGGAAGGTCCCACATGCCGCCGAGCAACTAAGCCCGTGTGCCACAACTACTGAGCCTGTGCTCCGGAGCCCGCGAGCCACAACTCCTGAAGCCTGGGTGCCACAACTACTGAGCCTGCGCTCTAGAGCCCGCAAGCCAGAACTACTGAGCCCACGTGCCACAACTACTGAAGCCCACGCACCTAGAGCCCGTGCTCCACAATAAGAGAAGCCACTGCAGTGAGAAGCCCGCGCACCACAACGAAGAGTAGCCCCCGCTCGCTGCAACTAGAGAAAGCCCGCACACAGCAACGAAGACCCAGCACAGCCAAAAATAAATTTTAAAAGTAAAATAGATTTATTTTTAAAAAATGGTGAAAGCAAAGCAAAATTTTAGCATTTGTCCTAGCCAATCAAGATGATGGCATTCACAGAATTTTTTTTTTTTACATCACATTGTCAAATGAGACACAATAAAGGGAATTAACTAATATTACAGTCAGGCTAATAAAGGTTCTGTTTCTACCTTGTATTCTCAGAGTACCTTTCTGTCTCTTCCTTAAAGTTAAAAATGGTTTTATTCATCTTGTTTTGTTCTTAGTGCCAAGCTCAGGTCATCACATACCGAGTGTCGGAAACACAAAATGGAGAAGGGAGAGAAGGAGGGAAGGAAGGAAGGAAGGGAGGGAGGGAGGGAGGGAGGGAGGAAAGATGTAAGGAAAGGGCAAAATAAAAAAGAGAACCTTATCTCTTATTATTATTAGCCAATTTTTCACAGACTTCCCTTTAATTCTTGTCACTGCTAGTGATAAACTTTACCATCGCAACTCAAGAACATTTTATTGGTAGATGCTTGAATGCGTTAGGGGCCATATCTGCATGATATAATAATAATTTCCTCTATTTTTATAGCTCAGCAAAATCCTAAATCTAGTGGAACACGGTGGTGAAATAGGATATCCCCCATTTTTCGACCCAGCAAAAAGTACTTCAGGAGACAAAAGTAAGATTAGAAAAACCTCCTGGAAATTTATGTTCTCCACAGTACTTCATCAGTAGCAGAGTATTTGCAGGGCTGTTTGGAGCATAATTTACAAAGAAATAGGGAGACGCCATCAAAGTATTAAATTCAAATTAAATAGCAGCTCTGGTCCCGTTCCAGACCTCCGTGTCCCACAGGTTCAGGGTAATGGATTATTGACGACAATGCCCTATGCATATTCATTGATGCCATGGAAATATTTTCATTGCAAATGGCTTGTTTGTAAAAAAAAAAAAAAACCAAAAACAAAAAAACCCTGAATTATCTTTTTTTATTGAAATACAGTTGATTTACAGTGCTGTGTTAGTTTCAGGTGTACAGCAAAGTGCTTCAGTTATATATATATGTGTGTGTGTGTATATATATATATATGTAAACATATATTCTTTTTCAGATTCTTTTCCATTATAGGTAATTACAAGATATTGAATATAGGTCCTTGTGCTATACAGTAGATCCCTGTTATTTATCTATTTTATATATAGTAGTGTGTATCTGTTAATCCCAAACTCCTAATTTATCCCTCCCCCACCCCTTTCCCCTTCGGTAACCGTAAGTTTGTTTTCTATGTCTGTGAGTCTATTTCTGTTTTGCATATAGATACATTTGTATTATTTTTTAGATTCCATATATAAATGACATCATGTGGTATTTGTCTTTCTTTGTCTGATTTAGGTCACTTAGTATGATCATGTCTAGGTCCCTCCATGTTGCTGCCAATGGCATGATTTCATTCTTTCTTACGGCTTAGTAATACTCCGTTGCATACGTGTACCACACCTTCTTTATCCATTCGTCTGTTGACGGGCACTTAGGTGGCTTCCATGTCTCGACTATTGTAAATAATTCTGCTGTGAGCAGAGCGGTGCATGTCTGTTTTCAAGTTGTGGTTTAAACCTGAATTATCACGTGGTCATATTCAGACTTTGTTGATCTCTGATCATTTAATATGTGGATAAGGAACACAGAAAAACATAGGCTCAAAGAAGACTAAATTAAGGATATCTCTAAGCCATGCAGCAAGGCTGGGGATAATGTAGGAAAGGCAAGGACTCATTTCGTCATCATGATGCAATCAACAGTGTTATCCCTTCCTGTTACATATCGAGTCCCCTGCCCAGGGTGGGGCCGGAGTTTAACCCTTGCCCTCCCAAGGTCACCATCCAATTAAGTAGCAGAAGCAATGAATGATAACATCAAGCCTAAAACCCCCAGGAGGATTAAAGACCTTATCTCACTGGTAAGTAGGAACTATGGTTTGAAAGACCTATTTACCAGTGTTTGACATTTTTTCTAAGATTTCATCTAAGCATCTTTTGTAGGGGGGATTACATCTTGTAGCATTTGTTTTCAAGCACTAATGTGAGTACGGAACGTGGTATATTTCCAGGACCCTTTTCGTGAAAGAAATTATGCCGTTGGTGAAATTTGAACAGAAGGGCTTCCACGAGCGTTCTGGGGGTATTTTATAGGTTCCCAGCAGGGAGGCCATTTACCTGGAGAAATTGAGAAGCCAGGATACAGCATGTGTGTGAAATCAACGCTGGAGGCTCTTACACAATTAGAGATTGTTTAATCTCCAAGGAAGTCCAAAAGTATCATCAGAAGAAATTTGCCTGGTCCTAATCTTCGAAGGATTCTCTTTGATGATCCCTGTTCCTTGGTTAGGGCACCATATTGATCTGACATTTTCAGAGCAACGTGTCCTGCCTTGAGATGTGTAGGTATTGCAGAGAGCAACTTTTCCATGAATTCCCCAAAAGTTTGGGTTTTTCATACAGGGCATTGGTTTTCCGTGGGGATAATTTTACTCCCCAGGGGTCAGCAGTATCTGGAGATGGGGGAGGGTTGGACTCAATGTAAAACAAAATAAAAGCAAAATATTCTCACCAACAAAAAACCAATTGGGGGGGGGGCTTTCCCTGGTGGCGCAGTGGTTGAGAGTCCGCCTGCCGATGCAAGGGACACGGGTTCGAGCCCCGGTCCGGGAAGATCCCACATGCCGCGGAGCGGCTGGGCCCGTGAGCCACAGCCGCTGAGCCTGCGCGTCCGGAGCCTGTGCTCCGCAACGGGAGAGGTCACAGCAGTGAGAGGCCCCCGTACCGCAAAAAAAAAAAAAAAAAGATTAGGCAGAGAGATTATGCAGTTGTGCCTGACGTAACTACAAGAGCCTTTCAAAGCAGAGAGTTTTCCCCGGCTGGCGGAAGAAGAGACAGCCAGGAACGTGAGGGATGACCGGCATTCACTGTGCTGTTGCTGGCTTGAAGATGGAGAACGTCACATGAGATTTAGGAAACTGAAAGAGGTCCCCACCTGATAGGCAACCAACAAAACAATGAGGGACTTCAGTCCTACAGTCGCAAGGAACTTAATTCTGCTGAGAGCAAGAAGGAGTCTCGAGTCAGCTCTCTTTCCCCTGAGCCTCTGGGCAAGAGCTCAGTCTAGCCAACACCTTGATTTCAGCCTTAGGCAATTACCCAGCCATGCCGTGCAGGACTTCTGACCTACAGAGCCGTAAGCTATTAAACAGATGTAGTTTTAAAACCTGCAAAATTTGTGGGAATTTGTGACACAGCGTAGGAAAGTTAAAACACATCCGATGGGACTGTCACCTGTCCCTCAATGAATACTTTGGAAAGGATGCACCGTCGTTCAGAAATTTCCAGTAGGTAACATGAGTAAAAACATCACCGTATCACCAGGAACGTAGATCTCAACTGACGGTCTGAATTCATGGAACCCGTGTCAGGGATGGTTGCTGTTTGCACAGGTTTTCAATGATTTGCTCCCAGAGAAGTTGCTCCTGTTGGTACCCTGTGGAAGCAGCAAAATCACCTCATCTTCCAGATGTGCGTGAAGATGTGTAGTTTTGCCTGGAGTCCACTCCGATAGCCACAGTGGATCCAGCTGAACAAAGCACAGAGAACTTCATTAGTAATTATTAAGCATTTCCAGGTAAACTTCCCATGATACAAACCATGTTCAGTGGACAGAGGCAACGTTCCACCAAGGACTATGTCGGTCAATCAGGTCGCATGAGTTGCTGGCATGGTAATGGAGAAACCGACGTGAATTCCTGCTTAACAGGAATATTGAATCCTTAAATGAACTGCACACGCTCATTGTTTATAGGAGCACGCAGTAGCCAGGCATAATAAAAATAATTGAAATGAGGGTTCGGAGCCATTAATCTATGGAGGAGTGCCTTAAAGAGTAAGTGAGGAAGAAAACCAAATGGCCATGACAGCCCCCAACTGATGTCACTTGTACCTAATGGTCTCAGTGGCCGTCGGTAAAAGGCCGAATGCTATGGGTAAGGCAGAATGAAAGTTTAAGACAAATTCTTTCCCCAGAAGGACAGAATAGAGAATAGAAAAAGTGATGAATGAAGGAAATGGGCCTCTCCATTGCTGGTGAGAAATAAAGAGAATCTTATCTCTACATGCCACACCTAATGAATGAAGTGACAGAAATTCCTACTGGATGAACAAAACTCTTTTTTTCCCTCCCTTCTGCCACTTATGCCATGTGGAGCAATAGGTAAATCCATCTCGGAAGAAATATCTATTGTTGGCCCAGTTTCAGCTGATCCCTTTTGCTGGGGTCTGAGAAGTACGGGCCCACCCACCATGTTCACAGGTGGTGAATGGTTCAACTTCTAAACACTGTCTTCTAAACGGTACCTTGTCATCTTATCTCAGATCTTTCTGGGTATCAGCCTTTCCAGTTGGACTTCTGCAGAAGTGGACCCTGGGATGGACTTTGGGGTGCAAGATGTTTGTGAAAGCAAGGCTGATTGGGCAGGGCCAACCAGTCTTTGCCAACCTAGCACTAAACTGCAAAGAAAGTTCTACCCATCTGAATTGGGCCAAAATGGCCAACCCTTCATACCCTAGATTCCATCCCTGGACACAGGCTAGCTCTGGGAAGAACCTCAGGACGCTGGACAGCAAGTTCTTCCATGAAGAGGAATCAGGGTGCTGCATTTGTGTCCACCACAGGACCATACCGTGTTTGATTCATTTGTAAAAACACCCCACAGCCCAGTCCTTGTGCATGGGTATCGCTCAAATGAATGAGTTCACACAGGAGCAAACCAAGTTATAAACAGTGTACAGGAAGGTTATTTTCAGAATTAGAGTCTTGTGTTAGCAATTGTTTTCCTTTGTTTCTGCAAGATTTTACAAGCAGTTAACCCCAAATTGTTATGCAGTCTATTTGTTTCACTAGCTCCTCTCATTGTGATTCATTAAATATTGTTCATGGAATCAAAGCTCACCTACGAAAGGACGCTGAAGGGTTAAATTCAGGGAATTGTCAGTTTAAAAAAAATGGACCCTCTTTAAGGCATTTTGTTGAACAGATACATCACTGAGGACTCACTCTTCTATTTATTTTCAATCTCATTGAAATAAAAAGCCTATCGTGTACTGTGACTACCTTTCGATGTCACATGTCCTGAAGCATTTGTGGCTCATTTATTTACTTTAGTTGCTTGAACTTCCGTTATTGAAATCTTCAGAAATAACATATGTTATTGAAATCCTTCAAACAAAGGCAATTAGCGTGTCCTCCAAAATACTTGAAACCAGAATTCCCAGTTTAAGTGTGATGTGATTTTTTTTCCTTTTTTTTAATTAAAGTGTAGTTGATTTACAATGTTGCGTTAGTTTCTGCTGTACAGCAAAGTGATTCCGTTATCCATATATAGACATTCTTTTTTATATTCTTTTCCATGATGGTTTATCACAGGATAGAATAGAGTTCCCTGTGCTCTTTCGGAGGACCCTGCTGTTTATCCACTCTAAACGTAATAGTTTGCATCCGCTAATCCCAAACTCCCACTCCATCCCTCCCCCACCCCCCGCCCCTCGGCAACCACAAGTCTGTTCTCTGTGCCTGTGAGTCTGTTTCTGTTTTGTAGATAAGTTCATTTGTGTCACATTTTAGATTCCACATATAAGCGATATCATATGATATTTGTCTTTCTCTGTCTGACTTACTTCACTTAGTATGATAATCTCTAGGTCCTTCCATGTTGCAGCAAATGGCATCATTTCATTCTTTTTTATGGCTGAGTAGTATTCCATTGTATATATCTACCATGATGTGATCTTCAATTATTAATATACACGCTGAGTTGAACCCCAGGGTCCTGAAAGTAAAGATATTTCTCTACCTGATACACCAGTTGCTGGAGGTCTCAACAAATTTACCATGCTTGATAAATTTTAGTGGCTACCAAAAGGTGAGGACCCTGCACACGTTGTAAACGGAGCTGGAATTCTGGTTTTCTGTCACCCCCAAATACACAAGGTTACAGCTCACAGTGCTTTAAGGAAAGAAATCAAAGTGTTCCCATGGTTGTGATTTAGCTTATGAATTCATGGCTCTGTGCATTCCTTTGGATTTGCTTTCCCATCACCAGGAGTTATAATGAGTAGTCGGGAAACCCATGTGGTACACAGCAAGGCCTGCTCTCAGAAAGCTGCCCTGATACCTTCCTGAGAGCAAGCTGTAGTCCTCTGTAATTGAGGCTGTGTGACTCTGTGCGTGTGTGTGTGCATGCGTGCATGTGTACAATAGTTAATTAAGGATCAACTTGACTGGGCCACGGCGTGCCCAGATTAAACATGATTTCTAAGTGTGTCACTAAGGGTATTTCCAGGTGAGATTAGCATTTGAATCAGTGGACTGACTAAAACAAATTGTCCTCCCCCCCCACCCCTCCCCGGTGTGGGTGGGCCTCATCTAATCAGTTGAGGACCCAGATAGACCAAAAGTCAGAAGAAGGAGGAATGGTACCCTTTAATTTCCACCTCACTGTTTCAGCTGGGACATCTCATTTCATCTTCGCCTGCCCTTGGACCAGGATTTACACCATCGTCTCCATTGATGTATATTTCTGTTTTTGTGCCAGTACCATAGTGTCTTGATTACTGTAGCTTTGTAGTATAGTCTGAAGTCAGGGAGCCTGATTCCTCCAGCTCCGTTCTTCTTTCTCAACAGTACTTTGACTGTTTGGGGGTCTTCCATGTTTCCATACACATTTTAAAATTATTTGTTCTAGTTCTGTGAAAAATGTCACTGGTATTTTGATGAGGGTTGCACTGAGCAAAACAACAATAACAACAATAATAATAGTAAGTTCAGAACAAAATAACAATAATAATAATAGTAAGTGCAGAGAAAGAAGCGATGCATTTTAGAAATATCCAGGGCATTTCTGACCACTTCCGTGTAAAATCAGAGAGAAGATTAGGCGCCATGGCTAGGAGGCTTACAGTAGTGAAAATTAATGGCTAAAAACAGAAAAAAGGAGGAATAGGGAATATAGTCACCCAAAGAATTATTAAAACAGAGAAATCTGGAAGCATTCAGGGTTACTGAGACCTGCCCACAGTAAATGTCATTGGTAACAATAAATGTTTTTTTAATTTTATTGGACTATAGTTGATTTACAGTGTTGTGTTAGCTTCAGGTGTCCAGGAAAGTGATTCAGTTATGCATATGCATATATTCATTCTTTGTGAGATTCTTTCCCCATATAGGTTATTACAGAATATTGAGTAGAGTTCCCTGTGCTCTACACAGGACCTTGTTGGTTATCTATTCTATATGTAGTAGAGTGTGTACGTTAATCCCAAGCTCCTAATGTATCCCTCCCCTCCACGTTTCCCCTTTGGTAACCAATCTGTGAGTCTGTTTCCATTTTGTAAATACGTTCATTTGTTTCATTTTTTAGCTTCCACATATAAGTGATATTATGTTTTATTTGTCTTTGTCTGACTTACTTCACTTAGTATGATCCTCTCTAGGCCCATCCATATGGCTACAAATGGCCATTTATTTCATTTTTTATGGCTGCGTAATATTCCATTGTGTATATGCACCACATCTTCTTTATCCATATTCCTCTGTTGATGGACACTTAGGCTGCTTCCATGTCTTGGCTATTGTAAATAGCGCTGCTATGAATACGGGGGTGCATGTATCTTTTCAAATTATGTTCTTCTCTGGATATGTGCCCAGGAGTGAGATTGCTGGATCATATGGTAGCTTTATTTTTAGTTTTTTAAGGAACCTCCATACTGTTCTCCATAGTGGTTGTACCAATTAATGTTGTTGTTTTTAAGGACAGAAAAAATGTCCAGCTAATGCTATTATATATTTATGCCATTCATTGATATTCACACCGTATTCATTTTCTAGATGCTCTGATTTCACAACTCACAGCCGTTAAACGTGGTTCATTCCTTACTTTGTGAGAAATACCGTTACTCCTGTATCAGTATAAATCCTAAACGTACTTCTCTACCCAATTCAAGATTTGTCTAATTCATAGTCTTTCCTACTTTCCTGTCTCCCTGCCCTTCCAAAAGGCATTTTTGTCTTTTAAAATTGTCATCATGCTTATATTGCCCTCTTGGGACACAGGTACCTTATTCCCTTTCACTATCTCAGAGTAAAGGTAACATAGGAGATCTTCCAGATGCGAGTCCACCCATGGGCTCCCTAGGGGCGTGTTTCATGAGACGTCTCTTACGCTAGAAATGTTTCGTGGGGGGGACAAAAAGGTACCATGGACAGTTCCAGGAGACAACCCTGGGTGATACCTCAGCAACCCATGAACTGTCATCAGATCACTTACTTACACAGGTATCTCCTTTCCAAAGGTCATACCAAGTGGGGTGTCACGGGTTACCAGCATCATCTCTCTAACACAGAGAGAAAAGGGCTTTGTCTCCAGAGGTTTCTTCCGTCAGAAGCAGCAGCAGCAGAGGTGGCATTAACCTAGAGCAAAAGTAGTAAAGGAGATTCCGGGGACTAAAGTTTGGCCAAGTATATTCTAGAATAAACAATTCTAGGTACTCCAAAGTCTATATCAGGAAGTATTTTTCCCATGAGCTTAGATTCCTCATTGGTATTAAGAAACCTACCAAAAATGGTACAAATGAACTTATTTGCAAAACAGAAATAGAGTCACAGATGTAGAAAACAAATTTATGGTTACCAAACGGGGTAAAACGGGGGGGGAGGATAAATTGGGAGATTGGGATTGACATATACACACTACAATATATAAAATAGATCACTAATAAGGACGTACTGAGCACAGGGAACTCTACTCAATGCTCTGTAATGACCTATGTGGGAAAAGAATCTTAAAAAGAGTAGATATCTGTACATGTATAATTGATTCACTGTGCTGTGCGGCAGAAACTAACACAACACTGTAAATCAACTATACTGCAATAAAAATTTTTTTCAAATACCCATGAGATGCTCAAGGGAACCCAAATAAGAAAGCCATCCTAATGAATAAAAAATAAGAAGAAGAAAGAAAGAAAACCATCCTTAGCCAATGGCAAGTGACAAGCGGTACCTTTCTTTCAAAGGGCTAGAAAGAGGGAGCATCCTCGAAGGATAACCGCCAACTCCACACAGCTGGGGGCACATCCTATTTTCATTTTCTCCATCAGCTTTTCCATTGTTCCCGCTTGGCCTGGGCTCACTGAAATGGTTGGGAATTGAGAAACGTGGGGAAGGACAGAATGACAGCTGGGAAGATGGGCAAAGAGGAAACCACCACACCTGCCAAGTCTCAATCCTTTGCCCTACAGTGAGGTGGGTTCCGGAATTTCATGGAAGATGCACAGCACGTCTATGGGATCGCCCCGGACACCCCAGAAGGTTTAGGGCAAAGTCCCTGATATATGCACATCGATAATATTGCTGCAAGTGGGTTTCTTGACTAGTTTCCCCGCAGTTGGGCTAAGCGTGATAAACCATCTGCATATGCCTAACAGAACGTGTGAATAGAGGAATCGACGTGGGTAGCAGTGTTACTGCATGTCGCTGTGTAAACACAGGAACGCTACAACTTCAGGAGCAGGGAAGCCAGACTTTGCTGCACTTCTCTGTGTTAATCACAGACAGAAGGCCAAGCCATATGCTGTGGCGATGTCTGCTGTCCAAGCGGGCAGCCTACCTGCTTGCCATTCGAAACTACAAGACCTCAAGGTCGCTGCCGACAGGATTGACTCCTCTGGGTTCAACTCAATGCTGAGAAATTCTGAGTGGTTTTTCCGTTTTCTTTTTCTTGGAGTAGAGTTGATTTACAATGTCATGTTAATTTCAGGTGTACCGCAAAGTGATGCAGATATATCTATATGGGAATATAGAATAAAGGATATAGATATATTCTTTCACAGATTCTTTCCTATTATAGGCTATTACAAAATATTGAATAGAGATTCCACATATAAACAATATTATATGATATTTGTCTTTCTCTGTCTTACTTCACTTAGTATGACAATCTCTCTGTCCATCCATATTGATGCAAATGGCGTTATTTTGTTCCTTTTTATGGCTGAGTAGTATTCCATTGTATATATGGACCACATCTTCTTTATCCACTCATCAGTCGATGGACACTTAGGTTGCTTCCGTGTCTTGGCTATCGTACATAGTGCTGCTGTGAAGATAGGGGTGCAGGTATCTTTTCAAATTATAGTTTCCTCCAGATATATGCCCAGGAGTGGGATTGCTGGGTCACATGGTGACTCTATTTTTAGTTGTTTAAGGAACCTCCATCCTGTTCTCCTTAGTGACTATATCAATTTACATTCCCACCAACAGTGTAGGAGGGTTCCCTTTTCTCCACACCCTCTCCAGCGTTCACTGTTTTTAGAGTTTTTGACGATGGCCATTCTGACGGGTGTGAGGTGATATCTCATTGTAGTTCTGAGTTGCATTTCTCTGATAATTAGTGATGTTGAGCATCTTTTCATGTGCCTCATGGCCGTCAGCACGTCTTCTTTGGAGAATATGTTTGAAGGCTGATCACACGTCATTTCCTACCAACCTGAACCCAAGGGCTAATTTTACAGGGGCCTGTAGTCACTCTTGAGCTGATGGAGAGAGAGAGACCCTACCTGCCCAGACATGACAATATTACTGAAAGCCTACTGAGAGCAAGATGTCTCCCTAAAGAACATTGGGATGCAGGAAGAATAAAGATACTCCTGCAGGGTTACGTCCCAGCTCGGGTGTTGGTTCCACAGCAGCAGCTGAGAGAATTTCTCAGCCTGAAATCCCAGAGAGCTTGTGCTTTGAGGTCATCCAGACAAGAGGATGCCACCTGCTTCCTGAATGTGCTAGACCCTGGTAAGGCTTTGGGATGGAAAGAAAGAGAATGGAAAATACACACCGAAATTGGCTGGCCAAGATACCGAGAAAAAAATTTGTACCTGCTTTTTGAGTTTGGGTTCCCACAGAAACACACCCTGAGACCATCACTCCGAACGAATTGTTATTTGAGAGGAGAACCCAAGAGACACCAGTGAGTGTGTTAGTTTCCTAGGGATGCTTGTAACAGAGGACCACAAAATGGGTGGCGTAAGACAATAGAAATGTATGCTCTCGCGGTTCTGGAGACCAGACGTCTGAAATCAAGGTCCAAGCAGCCAAACTCCCTCCAGAGGCTCGAGGGGAGGGTCCCTCCTGCCTCTTCCAGCTTCTGGGGGCTCCAGGCGTCCCTGGGCTTGTGGCCGCAACCCTCCCGTCTCTGCCTGTGTCTTCACGGGGCTTCTCCTCTGGGTCTGTGTCTCTCCTCTTCTGTCGCTTATTATGAGGACACTCATCTTTGGATCTGAGCCACCGTTATCCACGATGACCTCATCTTAGCTAGTTGTATCTGGAAAGACCCTGCTTCTGAATAAGGTTCCAGTCTGAGGTTCCACGTGGACACGAATTTTGAAGGATGCAATTCCATCCCCAGGAAAGAGGAGAAACATGTCTCTTATAGTGGGTTGCCATCAAAAACAGCTCAAAATGCCACTCTTGGGCTCATGACCGTTTATT
Organism: Delphinus delphis; assembly: GCF_949987515.2. Classification (NCBI taxonomy): domain Eukaryota; kingdom Metazoa; phylum Chordata; class Mammalia; order Artiodactyla; family Delphinidae; genus Delphinus; species Delphinus delphis. Next base: position 124,207,867 of record NC_082704.1, read on the forward strand.
CAGTCATGAACATCTCATTACAAATTGTCCTCCAGGTACCACGTGCCTGGTGGAAAAGGTTATCCTCTAGTTTCCTGAAGATGAATTAGTAAATTTAATGGGTTTTCCACCTTCCCTTGCTGTCTTCCCATCCTCACCCGCAAAGTCACGGTCCCTCCCAAAAGTAGTGCATAGAGGAATGCTTTCCATCCTGGCAGAGACCTGTTCTGTGCTTCTGTGCCTCCCTTCATCCAGAAAAGACTGTTAAGGCAGTGGTTCGTGAAAGGCACAGTTTAGACCCATCTCTCTCTCTCTCTCTCTCTCTCTCTCTCTCTCTGTCTCTGTCTCTGTCTCTGTCTCTGTCTCTCTATCTCTCTAATGTCTTTTATGGGGAGACAAGCAGAGAAACACTGCCTCAAGAGCTGATGAAAAGTGAGTCCCCTTGAATTCCCACGTCTCTATCCACAGGAAGCTGAGAAAATAAAGAAACCAATCAGAAGAAACCAAACATGCGTGTTCTTTGCCAAGCTCCAGTGTCCAGCTTGATGGAACGGTTTGCCTTTTGCCTATTCACCCCCTTGGTTCTGCCCCCTCGAGACAACTTGCAAATAGCAAGTCAACAGAAAAACGCCGTGATGTTGAAATTCTCGAGCAGATAGAGCTTCTGTCAGCCATCTCTGAAGCATGCGCACATTGGGACGGCAGGTTAGGGACGTTATGTGGCAGGACCATCACCTTGCTTTGTCTTAAGCTGCTTCCATGGTGCTTACAGGGCTTAAGACGCATAAAGCCTGAAATGAACTTGTTTTCTTCACCACGTGTCTAGAGACGGGCTGAGACAAAAATGAGTGGGTAGGTTCCTCCTGGGTTACTCCGTCACCAATCCATCCGTTTATTAAATGAGCACCTGTCTGGTACTTCACATAAAATATCCCGCTCACTCCTAACAACAACCTGTAAGGTGTGCTTTATTATTTCTATTTTGAAAATAAGGCATGAAGGCTTGAATTTTTTAAAGTGAGGTACTCGTGATCACGTGAGCTGAGACGCAGGTCCAGGCTGTGTGGGTCCAGATCATAGCATCTTTTACGGCATGAAACTGCATGCAGTATCATTTTCTCCAGCCAAACTTTAATTTGTTAGTTACCTAGAGCTGATTTTTGATCGCCAAATAATTTCCCATCTCCCTTTTCCAGCTGGCCTGTATCTATACCCCTCGCTTCATGAATGGCTGTATTTTTTCAGGAACAAAAAATATTACAATGATAAAGTAAAATTAATAAAATCAAAATGAAAATATTCCATGGGGGAGCAAATCATAAATCGAAATATTACTAAAGATAAAATTAAAATAACATTTAACTAACCCCTCAGCAACACCTTTATTTCATGTCTCTTCATTAATATAAAGAAGAGTTGTTCTATAAAACATAAAGATGTGTACCTAGGCACAAGACGTTATATATATAAAAAAGAATCGTTATCTATATTTGGAGATCTATTTTAATGTTGAAAATTTACCCCCAAAAATAAATGCTTATAAGTTTTCTTAAAAAAATTAAAAATTCAGCAAACATTCAATATTTTAGGCTACCAGTCACTTGGTTACCGCCATCAATTGATCTTGAATTACCTGCCTCACTCTGTTCGCCATCTAAGTAGCCATCCTTGTGTGAGTCTTTTCACCAAGGTATTTATTCAGGAAAGTATTCAGAATAGATGCAATTAAAGAAAAAAGCATCTGGCTTATTTGCTGCACTAGTGAAAAAGCAGCACATAATTTTGACAAGTTTATTAAAGACGTTAACGGTGGCCCTACACTCTATGACCAAGGATTACGGAGACTGCCGTATTAACACTGTTTGGGATCTTCGCGGACCAGGACTCGTACCCGTGTCCCCTGCATTAGCAGGCGGATTCTCATCCACTGTGCCACCAGGGAAGTCTGATCCTTTTTATATTTTCGACAAATAACAGGGATCGTGAAATATTTGGAGAGGGGAAAATAAACGGTCAGCCTATACCTGTGAAGGGAAAACCACTCTGTTACAGCAACATAAGGTGACGGTCAGATCTATGTATTTTGAGAGGTTTTCCCATTAACAGAAAGGAGGACCAGGTGGCAGTGCCCGGAGCATTTCCAGCTTTAAGGCACAAAGTCAGCGCAGTTAGTTATTTAACATCTTGCCGTGCATTTTTATTAGGAATTGAAAAGATAGAGACACAGAACACTTTTGCTCTGCAGGATCTTACACAGAGTACAAAACCACTGAAGCCCGTATTATCAGTAAGAGTGTGCGAGGCAGAGACAAACAGTCCATGGCTGGTGAGGAGAGAATACCTTCCTGCACCCATTTCTGTTATCACCTGGGAACCCTTCTCTTGTTAAGATAAATGGTCCTCATCCATTATTAAACTAGAAGTCTCCAAGTCACAAGCAGAAGCTGAACTTGCATGATTTTTCCGGTAGAGTGGAAATTCCGGGTTCTATTGATGGTATGCCTCTGAGGACCCTTTGGGACACTTGTATTCTGTTGGTGAGAATGCACATTGGTGCAGCTGCTTCGGAGCTTGAGCTGTAAACAGTGTTACCCTTTTCACACGTGTAAACCAGGGACCCGGCCATCGTTTCATTGTTTCAATATCTCGCCGGTGGCACTGACGGATAGAACTCTTGTAAAACAGGAAAGGCTGGTGTTATTCAAGAGAAAGATGTGCCATTAACACAAAGATAGGAAGCTTTGTAGCAGGCCTTAGACTCAATCAGATATTCATTGAATTTGAGCCTGTGGACTGAGTTCTCAACTGGGATCTGAAAAGGTAGGCTGTAATGAAATATCACGCTGGGAATTCTGGAAATGCACCATTCAGAAGCATCTAAAATATAAACTCTTATGAATTTTATGTGTCTGTATACACGCACACATATACAAAAACTATATTAATATAAATACAAAAGTAATATAATTTAAATAAATTGTATTATATATAATGTGTAATTGTATATGTGATATAGATGTACTATGTAATATCTTTGCATATAATAATATACATGTAATAATATATGTATATTATATATAGTGATATATGCACTTTATAGTAGTATGGTTATTCATTTATTTGTAGCTGCATGGGGTCTTTGTTGTGGTGCACAGGCTTCTCATCGCGGTGGCTTCTCGTTGCAGAGCACAGGCTCTAGGCACACGGGCTTTAGGCATGTGGGCTTCAGTAGTTGTGGCGTGCGGGCTCAGTAGTTGTGGCTCATGGGCTCTAGAGTGCAGGCTCAGTAGTTTTGGCGCACGGGCTTAGTTGCACCATGGCATGTGAGATCTTCCCAGACCAGGGCTCGAATCTTTGTCCCCTGCATTGGCAGGTGGATTCTCCACCACTGCACCACCAGGGAAGTCCCAGCATGGTTATATATAAATACAGCAATCGTAAATATATTTTATTTATTGAAATCTATAATAAAAATACATCTATAATTTACACAAATTGTATTAATTATTATTACATGGGATTTATAATTATATATGTGATATCTACACGTACTGTGCAATATCTCTATTTTTGTATATACAGTGATATATGTACATGGCAGTGGTACGGTTATCTTATATATGAATAGTAAATGCATTCTTTTAGTCATACAAGTATTTATGTCATCTTATAGTAATATAATATATTGTAAATATATACTATAATATGTATTATATATAAGTACAATATATAGTATAATGTAGTAACTATATGTAATATAGGACATATAAATCATACTTATATAATTACATTGGAGTGACAGGTGCATGTGCATATGTTAGAATATTTAATATGTATTACCTACAAGGATGCATATTCACAAGTAGTGAAACCCTCCCACAATGCCTACGTGCCTTTCTGTCTTCACACGTTCAGCCCCGAGGTCCAATCAACACCCCTTTCCCCATGGAGGAAGAGGCTACCCGCATATCCGTGCCCTTCTGAAATGAGGGCTTGGGAAACAGCCACTCAACAATAGGGGCCTCCCCGACTTTTACGTCCTCATGAGAGTCACCCTCGGACTTCAAACACCAGAAAGCAAAGTCCGTTTGAATACAAGCGAGAAAGTGAGTGTGGGCTGCTGAAGCACCCCGCCCAGGCGTCCTCCAGCTGCGCCTCGGGGTGTAGGTGCACCTCACCAGGCACACGGGCACGTCGCCACGCGTGCGTGCTCAGGCCCTAGAAGACCCCGAGTGTTCTCACTTGGGAGGTCCCACGTTGCCTTTGCGCTTTCTTAATAATATCCTGTTGAATATGATGGCCACTGAAGCAAGCAACCATAAGGCGTGCTCTGGAACCTGGAAAAGCTGCCCTTGGAAAAATTGCTTGCCTTGGAAGACTCGCTGTAAATCCACTTGCCAGCGGTCACTTAAAATAAATAACATGGCAGCCAACTTGGCGCTGGAAGACGGTCGTGTGGTCGTATCAATCAACTTATAGACGATGCATATCGTTTTGTAAATTGTCTTGGCCACTGAATGCCATGACATTGTGGTCTTTTCGCTTCAAACGCTCACTCGCCATGACATCTCACTTACCAGCCATTTGCGTAGCTGTTGTGAATTTTCGACCCCACAGAGCAGAAGTGTCTGATTTGCATTCCTGTGTGGAAGAGCGAGTCTGAACATTTTCAGTGAGAAACATGATTACCGTATTTTGTGCTGTGGGAGCCCACCTGTGTATGGAGTGTGAACCCAACAAAATATGCGTGAGATGATGCCTTTGATTAAAGGGGAGCCGGCATGGCTGATTAAAAACAGCAGAGAGTCCACAACATCTGTCCTTTCTGACATCTTGGGGGAGAGACTCATAGCCCTCCTTAGACACTGAGCAAAGTTGGGTGAATCGTCTTCCATCCAATCATCCTGACAGCAGGTGCTGGCGGCTCCAACTGTCTGATACAGAGCAGGTGGGAACCAGCCCAGAACTTCAACTTGAAAGGGAATATTCATCATATCTGCACTGGAGTTCTGAAGACCACACGTGGATGAAAGCATCATAAGATAACAGGACGCGAGGATTTGGAAGAGAGTTCTGACAACATCTTTTTCAGCCCCTTCATTGTGTAAATGAGAAGCTCTGGGACTTTTGACATGCAGATTACAATACTTCCTTAACTCTGCAATCAGAATTTTAAAATAGATACTCCACCCTGCAGGGGACTCAGACACATCCTGCACACCCTTCTCCAGCAAAGAAGTTCTACCTTGGCGTTGACCGGCTGAGACTCTATCGTGATTTCAATCGAGGAGGAAGAAAGGGTGAGAAGAAGCAGAATGAGCTCTATCCAGTCCATCAAGGACATTGGTTCTGGGGAATTGCCCACTTAAGGTGATGAAAATTTGCAGAACACTCTGTTAGACCTTTTTGGTTACATTATGAGTGCCTACCCACGTAATTCTTCAATATATAAAGAGGGACTGTGGTACCTTGTGCATAAGGTACCCACTCTCATACACATTCCTGTCATACACGTGTTAGAAAGAATTTATGGGAAGAGTTTCTTATGGAAATTACTTTCTGCCTGAACTTGCTTGGATTTACCTGATAAATCTGCGTTTATTGTCTTTTCCTTTTTTAATTAATTTTTATTGGAGTTCGGTGGCTTTACAACGTTGTGATAGTTTCTGCTGTACAGCAAAGTGAATCAGCTCTGCGTATCCATACATCCCCTCTTTTATGGATTTCCTTCTCAGGTAGGTCACCGCAGAGCATTGAGTAGAGTTCCCTGTGCTCTACAGTAGGTTCTCCTTAGTTATCTGTTTTATACATAGTATCAGTAGTGTGTATATGTCCATCCCAATCTCCCAATTCCTCCCCCTGCCCCACCGCTTTCCCCGTTGGTATCCATACGTTTGTTCTATTGTTCTTTTCTTTTATGACTTTGAATAGAACCACACACATACCAGTTAAAGACACAGGTGCTATCTTTACATTCACCCAAGCTACCTCAAAACTCTCTTTTTCTCGTTAATTGTCTTTGCTTGAGCCATGGTTCTGGCTTTCCGCAGTAGATAAAGGAGACCCGCCATCGTGCTTTGAATGTTTCACTGTGTTTCTTTATTACTGAATGACACAGTTCAACAGCACCCTAGCCTCCAGCTCTCCACAAAACTGAGTGTGATTTTGTCTGGAAACCACAGGATCCACCAGTGCATTGAGTAGCCCTCTCCACAGCCGAGGTCACGAACTGTCTTAAAGAAGATAAATGCCTTGGGCTTCCCTGGTGGCGCAGTGGTTGAAAATCCGCCTGCCAAGGCAGGGGACACGGGTTCGAGCCTGGTCCAGGAAGATCCCACATGCCACGGAGCAGCTAAGCCCGCGAGCCACAACTACTGAGCCTGCGCTCTAGAGCCCGCAAGCCACAACTACTGAGCCCACGTGCCGCAACTACTGAAGCCTGCACGCCTAGAGCCCATGTTCCGCAACAAGAGAAGCCACCACAATGAGAAGCACACACATTGCAACAAAGAGTAGCCCCCGCTCACCACAACTAGAGAAAGCCCGCGCGCAGCAACGAAGACCCAACGCAGCCAAAAATTAATTAATTAATTAATTAATTTAAAAAAGAAAAATGCCTCGTAGGAAAACCAAGAAAATGTTTTTTTCAGTTCTAACTCTACGCAGCTGGAATAGCAAAGGAGAAATGAAGGAGAAAAAAGTCTACTAGCTCCTGTGTACCAGAGGATAAAAATCAGAAGCGTTCTGAATATCCAGCTACTACAGGGTGGAAGTGCAGGTAAAGAACAATGGACTGTGTTCCTTTTCATTTAGAAGAAATAAATTCATTACCATAAAAGGTTAGGGCTTCACGCCTATCAATGCTCAAAGTGTCTACGTAGCATCTTGAGCTGTTGGGAAGCATGTCACGGAATTTGTCCTTTCCATTGCCATTAATCCCTGCCAGGTCCAAAGCAGGATCTATGACGTAGTAAGAGTTGATGAAAGTTACAAAACTGTATTGTCAGCTCTAGTCACCATGTGCCATGGACCTCTAGAACTTACCCATCTTGTATGACTGAAACTTTGTACCAACTGAACAAAAACTCCCCATTCCCCTCAATCCCCCTCTCCTGGCAACCACCCTTCTGGAGTTTTTCACTTCTATAAATTTGGCTATTTTAGACCTCATGGACGTGGAATCACGCAGTTTTTGTGCCCCTAAAAAAATTGTTTTGAGTGTACGTTTCATGTTAAATGTTCTTCACACACACACACACCAAACCGAAACAAAAAAGGGATACAAGGAAATGTTGAGACATGATGTATATGTTTATGATCTTGATAGTGGTGAAGGTGTCAGGAGAGTTTGCATGTGTCCAAACTCCTCAAATTGAACACATTAAGTATGTGTAGTTTGGGGGTATTTTTTTTCAATTATACTTCAATACCGATGGGGGGGTGGGGTAAGTCAGTCAAGAGAATACATGGCCACTGTAGGACTGAAATCTTCAACGAAGACATACATTGCAAACGCAAAAACAAAACGAGTGCGTATGCATCCACCTGCTTGCCTGGGACTGCGTACCTGGGCAGGAAGTTTTGAACAGTTGGCAAGAAGAAATATCTTTCTTTTCTTTTTCCCTGCAAGGTTTTGGGGTTTTTTTAAATAAATTTATTTGTTTATTTATTTTTGGCTGCATTGGGTCTTCGTTGCTGTGCGTGGGCTTTCTCTAGTTGCAGTGAGCTGGGGCTACTCTTCGTTGCAGTGCGCGGGCTTCTTCTTGCGGTGGCTTCTCTTGTTGTGGAGCACAGACTCTAGGGGCATGGGCTCAGTAGTTGTGGCTCACGGGCTCTAGAGCGCAGGCTCAGTAGTTGGGGCGCACGGGCTTAGTTGCTCCGCGGCATGTGGGATCTTCCTGGACCAGGGCTCGAACCCGTGTTCCCTACCTTGGCAGGCGGATTCTTAACCACCGCACCACTGGGGAAGCCCCAAGAAGAAATATCTTAACAGATATATCAAGTGGCTGACGGCAGCCCTACAGCTTTCCCCAGAGCATGGGGGATGTGATCGGTTCATTTTAGTGAATACAGGTGCTCACACTCTGGAAGCTGATCTGCAAACAAGTACTGGCACCATGTGCAGAAGATTTGAATAGGCAAAGGTACTGCTAGGAAGATGGTGTGCAGCTGAGTTTTGCCTTTGACCACACGTACTTTTCCTGTCTAATAGCTCTATCAGGCCCATGATACCCTTTCGTTCTCTCTGCGCACGTTTTGCCCCAGCAAGGATGCAAGTCTGGCTTTACCCTGGCAGCTAATGAATGATCCGGAAGCTATGGACGGCACCTGCGAGATTCGTTCGGTTGCCGACTCGGGCAGCTCAGCCCTGGAGCGCTTTTGCCTTTGACGTTTATAAGCAGGTTGTGCCTTGAGTGAATCCGACCCACTGCACCATCCCCACAGCCAGCAGCGCAGGAGCTGTTCTGCAAATCACCTAGGATAATCGGAGCTCTTTGTTGCTAAATGTCCTGGTTGCTCTTCCTTTTTATCTTTTTGTTCAAGTGCGAAAGAAGTGGTGGGCGGGACTCCTTGGCCGTGTATCTTCCGTGGGACCACAGCTCCCTCTGTTGTCCTGTTATTTTTCCACTTAAGGAAAGAGAACGAATGGTAACCAACCTTGGGCAAGGTTTGCTTGCTTCTTGGCACCTTGAAAACGCGCACGTATCCCATCAGCCTGACCGCGCTGCAGGAAGGGTAGGTGAGTTTAAAGTTCAAACGCTCTGTAGGATTTTCCTCTATATCAAAGTTTTTCATGCCCCAGACCAAGAGATTTTAAAACTGCATTTTCTTCTTCTGTTGTCTCAATTACGAAGTTTCTGATTCTCCAAGAACATCCTACCTCAAATCACAACTTTCCTTCTTCTTGAATATCCTCCATGTCATCATTTTATTAAAATCTGTGAAAATAATATCATAGTCTAAGACAGTCGTATTTAATCTTTTCTGAATTATTTGAGAACTTGGTTTGGATGGCTCTTTTTGTTCTGTCATTTATTCTACCTCCAGAGAACTTTATTATTTCTGTGTGCCCTTAGTTTCTGCGGACTTTCTAGGTAAACCATCCCAGTACGTCAGTATGCATCTGTGACTCTTACACAATTTCATCAAGCTACGCGTTAGTGGCGGTGAAAAACCAGAGAAACACAAGCAATGTTTCTACTTACAGAGTAGTTAGAGAGGAAAAACAAAGATACATGAATCAATTCATTGCAAAAACTTAAATTTTTAAAAAATTGGAGACCACTGTGAGTTGGGAGCATGGCAAATAGAATTTTTTTGGGGGGGGGGAATCTTTCTAAAACAGGTAGGTGGGGTTAGATTCCTGGGAACCTTGTGAGGAAGTGAATGTGTTTTTGCATTCGGAAGCGATGTGCCTCTTTGCGGGGCAGAAGGTGGTCTCGGGTAGACAGGTTTTTAAAGATGATCCCTGTGATTTTTGACACCTGGTATGGGTACCCTGTGGATATATAATGAAGTCGTCAGTCTCTTAATTGGGTTACATGATATGCCAAAGGGTAAGGGATTTTGAAAATTTAATTAAGATCCCTAATCTGGTCACTGGGAGCTAAGGAAAGGGAGATGATCCTTGGTGGGCCTGACCTAATCAGGTGAGCGTTATGAAGTGGGTCCAGACCTTCCTGAGAGGAATATATATATAATATATTGGAATATACGTATAATGGACTGTCTGCCGTAAAAAGAAGAAAATCATGCCATTTGCAACAACGTGGATGGACTTGAGGGGATTATGCTAATAAGTAAGATAAGTCAGACAGAGAAAGAGAAATACTGTGTGATATCACTTATATGCGGAATCTAAAACCAACCACCAAACTCATAGATACGGAGAACAGGTTGGTGGTTGCCAGAAAGGGGTGGGTGGAAATGGGTCAAAAATTAAAAAGAAAGAGGAAGGAAGGGAGAGAGGGAGGGAGGGAGAGAGGGAAGGAAGGAAGGAAAGAAGGAAGGAAGAGGGAGGGAGGGTGGGCGGAAACTAACACAGTATAGACACCAGAGAAAAAAATGGACGATTGGGGGACCTCATCTTGGGTCTGGGGTCACCTTCTGTGAGTGGAGAAGGTAACTGAGCGTTTTTGTTTTGGGGGCTTTCCTAGCTTCCATAACAAACAAAACGCTTCTCATAAACGCCTCTCACGCAGAGGTAAGCCTCCCTCTTCGAATACATCTGGTTTCCTGTTTTACATGTCGGTAACTCTCAAGATCTAGCCGTGTGTTAGCACGATGATCGCACGGGAACTGAGAATTTTTTAATTTTGTTTTGCTGCGGCAGATCTTTCACTTTCACACGTTGCTGGGTTTATTGAATGCTGTGTGTTCTCTACTAGCTCTGAGCTAACTTGCTTCTTGAGGGTTGTATTTGCTAACCTCGGTTTGACTTGGAAAATGAAGCCATCTTCTCCCTAGGACACTTGCATTCCCTAACATTGGGTTATTTTATTGACCTCCCCACCAAAAATCGGTTGAGGTAAGCTACCTACAGTGTGTGTTGCTTTCCACACCACCGAGCAATGCTCCAGTCCACAGCAGACAATGACCAGGTTCAATTAATTAGCTGGAACTGTTCAAAGAACTCAGGAATCCAGGTATATATCTGGAAAACATGAAAACTCTAATTCAAAAAGATACATGCACCCCAGTGTTCATAGCAGCACTGTTTACAATAGCCAAGACATGGAAGCAACCCAAATGTCCATCAACAGAGGAGTGGGTAAAGAAGATGTGGGGTGTGTGTGCGCACACACACACACACACACACACACACACACACACATACCACATCTTCTCTCTATATATGATACACACACACACATACGTCATGGAATATTACTCAGCCATTAAAAACACTGAAATAATGCCATTTGCAGCAACATGGATGGACCTAGAGAATATTATGCTAGGTGAGGTAATTCACAGAAAGACAGATACTGTATGATATCACTTATATGTGGAATCTAGAATATAATACCGATGAATCTGTATACAAAACAGAAACAAACGAACATAGAGAACAAACTTATGTTTGCCAAAGGGGAAAAGGGGGACGGATAAATTGGGAGTACAGGATTAACAGACACACGCTACTATACCTAAAGGAGATAAGCACAACGACCTACTGTAGAGCACAGGGAACAATGTTCAATATCTTGTAATAACTTATAATGGAATATAATATGCAAAACAACCCACAGGTGCCCCCAACCTGGATCATTATGCCGTACACCTGAAGCTAACACAATACTGAAAGTCAACTCTACTTCAATAAAAGAAAGAACTCAAGAAACCAGTTTACTTACCAGTTGTAGAAGAGCTCAAGAAACCAGTTACCAGTATATTAAAAAGGATATTAAAGGGTAAAAATGGACAGCCAAATGAAGTGATACGTATGGCAGCAAAGTCTTAAAGGGTCCCCAAAACAGGGGCGTCTGTCCCAGTGGAGTTTGGGGTGTGCCACCTCCCCACCTGGATGCAGTTTGGTTGACCAGCCTGGAAGCTCTCCAAACCCTACCCTTTCTGAGACTGTATGGGGCTTCATTGTGTAGGCGTGATTGGTGAAATCCATGGACCTTGGAGACTGAACTCAACGTCCAGCTCCTCTTGCCTCCCCGGAGGTCATGGTTGGGACTGGCAATTCCACGCTTCTGATCACACAGTTGGTTCCCCTGGCCCCAGCCCCCATCCTGTAATGACGTAGGGACATTGCAAAGCCCCCTCATGAACATAAACAAGACACGCCTTTACTACTGTCTCCTTTAGGAAATTCCAAAGGTGTCAGGCGTCTGTGCCAGGAACTGGGATGATCAACAACTCCCTGTTTCTTCTCCCACATCCCCGTATCCCACTACCTGACCTTTGAGATTTGAGAATATTTATGGGTGGGTGCTATTTTAAAAATCATTGGATTGCCCACAGTTGTCAGACTCTAGATGTCCAAGGTAGTTGTTGGATCCCAATAATACGAGTGCCGAGGTTGGTCCCCTACGATGTTGTATGGCACGTGTAAACGAAGTTTTCATATATTCAGCTTGCTTAATCTGAGGACACCCTACTCACCTGAATCTGCCCATCCTGCTGCCCCTCCTATCCCCCCTTGTCGGTCATGTCTTCTTCGGAACCTTCCATTTGTTTCTGTCATCGTTGCTTGTATTCAGCATTCCATTTGCTCTCTACCAACGCGACGTCTGCGTTTTGTTTTTTGGTGTTTTTAATTTTTATTGGAGCACAGTTGGTTTACAGTGTTGTGTTAGTTTCTGCTGTACAGCAAAGTGAATCAGTTATACGTATATCCGCTCTTTTTTTAGATTCTTTTTCCATATAGGTCATTACAGTGTATTGAGTAGAGTTCCCTGTGCTATACAGTAGGTCCTTATTAGTTATCTGTTTTATATATAGTATTGAGTATATGTCAATCCCAGTCTCCCAATTTACCCCTCACCCCCCCATCCCCTGGTAACCATAAGTTTGTTTCTACATCTGTGAGCCTACTTCTGTTTTGTAAATAAGTTCATTTGTATCATTTTTTTAGATCCCACATGTAAGCGATATCATACGATATTTGTCTTTCTCTGTCTGACTTACTTCACTCAGTATGACAATCTCTAGGTTCCATCCATGTTGCTGCAAATGGCATTATTTTGTTCTTTTTTATTGCTGAGTAATATTCCACTGTATATATGTACCACATCTTGTTTATCCACTCATCTGTCAATGGACAATTAGGTTGCTTCCAAAGTCCTGGCTGTTGTAAATAGTGCCGCAGTGAACATTGAGGTGCATGTGTCTTTACAAATTATGGTTTTCTCAGGGTATATGCCCAGGCGTGGGATTGCTGGGCCATATGGTAGCTGTATTTTTAGTTTTTTAAGGAACCTCCATACTGTTCTCCACAGTGGCTGCACCAATCTACATTCCCACCAACAGTGTAGGAGGGTCCCCTTTTCTCCGCACCCTCTCCAGCATTTATTGTTTGTAGATTTTTTTTGCTGAGGGCCATTCTGACTGCGTGAGGCACCATCTGTTAACAAGCCTGATTTGCTCCTCACTGTGTCTGAGTATTTGTGTCCCACCCAAATTTATGTGTTGAAGCCCTAACATGAGGGTGGAGCCTGCATGATGGGATGAGTGTCCTTATAAAAGAGACCCCAGAGAGCTCCCTCGCCCCTTCCGCCAGGTGAGGACACAGAGAGATGTCCGTCTATTCTAATGTTGATTGAATGACCGAGAAATAGAGGGTGGTTATTGGCACAATTACACATCAGACGAGCGAGCGGACAGATTTGATGTGTGAACGCACTTGGAACAGTGTTAAGCAAAATTAAAATGTAAGGTTGTAGCATCTCTGTTAACTAATGACGTTTGATTCCCCGTGTTCGACCACATGACATGCTGCCACGCTGGGGGAAAGACACACAGTGACTCGCCTGTCCTCTAAACCGTTAAGAGATTAAACAATGGGACACCTCCATCGTTCTCACAATAGAGGTCAGTCTTGTAATCCTTCCAGAGGAAAACTTAATTCTTTGATCTGGTAAAGTACCCAAGTGATTATTCTGCATTCGACACTGAAAAGTCCACTATCCCCTAAATGTATTCCCAGGATGTGTTTTGAGGCACTTATTAGTCTTTGAACTGGAAATTACCTGTAGGTTGGTAATTGAAGTATCTAGCAGGCTGTTGCTAATTGAGATGCTGAAGGTAGTAGTATTATTTACTTTGAGTAATGAACTCTATCAATTGCACAGAGCTGAGGTCATGAAATAAGCACTTTGATTCAATGTTATACTCAAGCTTTACCCACACTTTCATTATTTTTCATCTATCAGCGTAAGGTTTTTTTTTCCCTACCTCTTCTCTGTAGTTTTGCCTCCTTGTTCATTCTTAATATTGTTGACTGGGGCTAGCTCTCTTACATCTCTCGTTTACTTTTCCCCAAGGTTTTCTCTTTTCTGAGTAGTTGCAGCAATGTAGCTTTTGGTTTTATTATCCACTCTATGTTTTCTTTCCTTTTTTTATTTTCGTCTTTGTTGCTTTCTGTTTTATTCATTTATGTTTTTTATTCATTTGTCTTGTGATTTCCTTGGGTTGATTCTGTTACTTTTAAAAATTTTCTTGACTTGAATATTTATTAATTCGTGAACTTTCAGCATTTCTTATTTTCCAGAATATACGTGGACGGCTCTATCTGTATTCCCCCCCGATATAGCAGTACCACTTTGGGTACATGGAAATTTCATGTGATGCTATATGCTAAACATTTTGTAATCTAGTTTATAGTTTTAAATCTTTGACTAGGGAATTATTTAGAATTCTGTTTTTACTTTCCAAATATACAGATGGGGGAGACTACCTTCTTATAAATGATTTTATTCATTTTAGTTAGGGAATACGATCTAAATGGTGACATTTATTATTTGTAAAAAAATTCCTTTCTGATCTAATACGTAGTCACTTCATGAAAATGTACCATATATGATTAGGTATTGTATGTTTGTTATGCCTTCAGAAGATGTAAACAACCCGATAAAAGACAACCCAGTAAACAACTGACAAAAATATTTAAACAAACACCACACACAAAATATTTATAAATGGGGCCAATAGGCATATAAACAAATACTCAGCATCATTCGTCATCAGAGTGAGGCAAAGTAAAATGACAGAGAGATGTACAAACTATTAGGTATGAAATAAGCTACAAGGACATCCTGTACCGGGAATAGAGGCAATGTTTCATAATAACTATACGTGGAGCATCCCCTTTAAAAGCTGTGAGTCACTATATCGTACACCTGTGACTTACCTAATGTTGCACGGCAATTATACTTCAATTAAAGATGAAATAAATCCAATTAAAAACAGTGAGATACCACCACCCAACCACTAGAAGGAACAAAATTTTAAAAGCCCGACAATACCAAGCAGTGGATGTGGACCACCTGGAATCCTCACACCTTCCTGGGTGGGATAAAAAACAACTACTTTTGAAAAAGAAACGTCTGGCATATGAATCAGAAATTTTACTCCTAAGTGTATAAACCAAAGGGAAAAATGACAGGGGGGGAAAGGGGGATTAGGAAAAAAGATTTCTGTACCAATATTATTGCAGTTTCAGGCTAATAGGCCAAACAGGTAAATGGTTATACAAGCTGTGGTCACCACGAGCATGACGACAATGTTTCAGAGATGTGCACACTCTCGTGACACCTGTGCATTTGACATGTCCACCTTCCTGCGGTCTGTACCTCCCAGAAGTGCCCCCAGCAGGCGATGAGGCAATTTTCACTCGCCCATTGGATGACCTCACCTGGAGGTGATAGGCTTCTTATGCGCATGCTCTAAGCACACCCGGGAGACCTCTAATGTGATGATAAATATTCCATAGCTGGGTTCCGTGAACCAGGTAGAGCTTTGCATTACAAATCATGGCCAGTTCACACGTTTCCACCTACCCGCTCAGTGTCAGATGAGGGTTTAAAACACTAAGGTGTGTCCGACACTGTGTTTCTGGGTGCAATGGGAAAGTGCTGGTGTTTGCTACCATCTAGTGGGTGCGATTTGCTATGACTCCACCTAACGCGGTATTTCTTGACCGTTGACAGAGGGAAGTCAGGGAGCCCTTTTAACACCAATGAAGTGTGGAATCGGCTTTTTCAGAAATGATCGTGAACCGGCGCTCAAAATGTTGACACTTCATTTTTTCTAGGTCAACTAATACCTGGCTTAATAGTGCCAACTGAAAAAAATGCACGAGCTAAAAGTTGAGAATTCTGCTGTATTCGGTGGGCTTTCTGAGGACTCAAGCCCAAGCCCTCTCAGATAGCTCTGAGGGACGGCTCCGAAGAGACAAGGGAGGATCCAGATTTATAGGAAGTTTTGCAAATAAAACTAGGTAGTGGGAACATCAAAAGGTTACTGTTAATGAAAGAAAACCAGACATCTCAACGGAATGAATTTTGCGCTTTTCTGTGTATGGGAAGATGCAAGAGTCTGGGGTCATTGAAATCATTCCTTTGGTATGCACCTCAGCTACCTGGGGCCAGTTTCCTGTTTTTCTCCATCCTGAGTCCCCTCAGGGGGCACAGCTGGGGGCAGCTGCAGTGGCTGCAACATCCTTTGTTTACTGAGTTGAGAACCAATGGTTGGAAGGAAGAGACACAGCCCTCTTTTTTTTCCCCCCCGTTCAAGATTAATTCTAGAATTTATTCCTGTTTAATTCCTCGCTAAGAAACTTTTTTTCCCAGCTTTATTGATGTACGATTGACACATAAAATTGTATATATTTCAGGTTCACAGTGTGACGCTTTGATGTATGCATACATCATGACATGATCAACCAGGATCAAGCTAGTTAACACATCCATTACCTCACAGAGTTAGCTTTTCTGTGTGTCTGTAGTGAGAACACTTGAGATCTACTGTCTTTGTCAATTTCAAGTATAGAACATAGAACACGGGATTGTTACCTGTGGTCACCATGCTGGATATTACATCTGCAGGACTTACTGCAAAGTTATTAACTAGCATCTCCACGGTGGACATTAGATCCCTGGGATTTACTCATAACTGAACGTTTGTGCCTTTGACCAGCCTCTCTCCATTTTTCCCCAGAACCCAGCCCCTGGCCACCAGCATTCTACTCTCTGCTTCCATGAGGTCGACTATTTTACATTCCATAGTTGACATCATTCAGTACTTGTCCTTCTGTGTCTGGCTTATTTCACTGAGATGAATATCTTCCAGGTTCATCTATGGTGTCACAAATGGCATCATTTCCTTTCTTTTTAAGATTAGATAGAATTCCATTCTGTGTACACACCTCCTTGTCTTTATCCAGTGATCCATCCACATGCCTCCTTTGAGGGTGATGGGGGAGTTGATGGTGATGCCCTGGGTAGGAAGAGAGTAAAAGCAGAGAAGGAAAGAAATACTTACCTATCTTTTTTCTTTTTTTTTTTGAAATATAGTTGATTTACAATGTTGTGTTAGTTTCAGCTGTACAACAAAGTGATTCAGTTATGTGTGTGTGTGTGTGTGTGTGTGTGTGTGTGTGTGTGTGTGTGTATTCTTTCAAAGACTCTGAAAAAGAAATAACTCTTATGTTTTGCCTCATGGTGGTTGCTGGGGGGGCAATGGAGGAGGTTATTCAGGATGGAACAGACGTTAGTGAGAGATGCCTTTGCCCAAATGCATTCTTCTAATAGCACACATATACACACACACACACACACACACACTCACATGCATGCATGCACACTTGGGCACTCATACAGGTACACATGCTCACCCTTGCACATTTACACACACCCACATTCATGATCATAGTCACACATATGCTCATGTTCACAGGCTCTCACACTAGTACACACACACACACACACACACACACACACACACACTGCCCCTACTTCTGATTGAGCTCCTGACCCTCTCATATCTCCCCACCACTCACTGCACCCGAAATTTGGCCTCTGTTCCCCAACAATGAATTGAGTCTCAGAGACAGAATTTGGGGTGAAGCAGAAGAGAATAGCTTTCTTGCTTTGCCAGGCAAAGGGGGCCACATACCCTCAAAACTTTGTGTCCTGACCTGGAGCGGGTAGTGAGGACTTTTCTAGTCATGGTTCGAAGGGGGCATGGTCAGCTCGTGGACCTTCTTCTGATTGGCTGGTAGGGAGGTAAGTGGCAGTCAGCATCATCAACCTTCTGGTTCCAAGCGGTCTGGGGTCTGCGTGCTTTCAGGAAGCACACAGTTAACTTCTCCCACCTGCTGGGGTTTCAGTATCTGCAGAAGAACTCAAAGATGTTGTCATGTGTATCCCTTGAGGGGGAAGCGGGACCTGCCCCAAGGCTGCACTGTTGTTTCTGTTGACTGTTCCTCCCTGGTCTCTGCATCCCCTCCCTTCCCAGATTAGCAACTGCTTGAACTGCTCCTTGGAACTCAGGGAAGGTCATGGGGGCTGGAGGAAGCCTATTTCCTGTAATCGAGCAACAGAGGATGCGACTTCCCTGGTGGTGCAGTGGTTAAGAATCCTCCTGCCAATGCAGGGTCACAGGTTCGAGCCCTGGTCCGGGAAGATCGCACATGCTGCGGAGCAGCTAAGCCCATGCGCCACAACTACTGAGCCTGTGCTCTAGAGCCTGTGAGTCACAACTACTGAGCCCACGCACCACAACTACTGAGTCTGTGCCCTAGAGCCTGCAAGCCACAACTAGTGAACCCGTGTGCCACAACTACTGAACCTGCGCTCTAGAGCCCGCGAGCCACAACTACTGAGCCTGTGCGCCACAACTACTGAGCCTGTGCTCTAGAGCCTGTGCGCCGCAACAAGAGAAGCCACCGCAATGAGAAGCCTGTGCACCGCAACGAAGAGTAGCCCCTGCTCACTACAACTAGAGAAAGCCCGCACGCAGCAACGAAGACCCGACGCAACCAGAAAGGAAGGGAGGGAGGGACGAAAGAAAAGAAAAGAGGGGCACAAAAAGCCTTTTGTGCCAGGAGCCCCACTGGGTCCTGCTCAGTTTCATCACCCCATTTGACCTGTTAAGGATTGTTGAGTGGCCCTCCGTCCACAGGTGGCCTCACCGTCCCCGCCGTAAACACGATGGGATGCTCTTACCATAGCATCCCGGGGCTCAGAGGCTGCTCAGCCTTTGTTCACAGACTTCATTCGGGTTGTTATTAAGTACCTTCCCTGTCAGTGCCTTGTGTTCACCGCTCTGGGGAGGAAAAGCTATATGCAAAACCAGTGGGTCGTCATTTGGTTCTCTGTCCTGTGAGCCTTTGATGACTTGCTGTAGAGCAAAAGTAAAAGGCACGCAACACGTAGATGGTAGATGTCTGGGGAGAAGTGGGAAGCAGGCAGGCAGGTCAGAGTCTGGGATGGGGCCGACTGGGATGCCAGGGGGAGGGATTTGGGTGGGTGTCTTGGCCGCACCTGGCATCGCTTTGCCGGGAGAGTTGAGGTGTCTGCCGTCTCTCAAGCCAGCACACTCAAATACCAGCTGGGAACCCAAAGGAAAGGGTTAGGGAGGGTGGATAGAGTGTGGGATAGTGAGTGACCTTCTCAGGCCCCCTCGCTCTCCCTCCCATGCAGCAGCCTGTGAACAGAGAGCATTCACTTCTCTGCAGGGACCCTCCGCGCTGTCCCACCCTCCGCCCTGCCCCACCGCCTACGGAAGCCTCACAGTTACGGGGAAGCCTTTCTGGGCAGCCCCAGGTCCCCGAGATGCCAGGCCACCCCACCTCCTTCTAGGTGGGGAGGGACAGCAGGGCAGCTACCTCCCAACTGGAGCATCGCAAGACGCCTGCCCCTCCATGGTTCCAGACCCAGGCAAGCAAACTTGACCTGTGTCTCAGCGACCTCATTCCTGCGTGAGGGAGGGAGCGCAGATGCTATTTCAAGAAGGACGCCTCACGAGTTGCATTCCATCAAATAGAAATGGGGAGGCTCGACCATAAAAAATAAAAATAAGACCCCAGAAGTTGCGATTCCATGCAACCGTTCAACATGCTGGAAAGCGCTGTGCCTATTGCTAACGGATTCAAACACTCGACGCTGATTCTCATCTCCGTGTACCAGTCCCCTGTTCCGTTATCTAGGCACGTGCACAGAATCAGTATTCTGCTCGCACCTAATTCTCTTTTGCTGGAAGGGAGATTCAGGAAAAAACGTTTTTATTTTTGCCATTCTTTGCTTTGTCATTAACATTATTTCCTTTGCCTCAGGGTTAGAGAATACAAAACCCATGTTATGTTTTTTTATTAACTCCATATTTTCAGGTAGGTGCGTTTTATTGCTACGTTCTATCTATCTACCTATCCATCTAAGTATCTATCAATATCTAACTATATATCTAACTATTCACCTACGTATGTATATATCTATTTACCTATCAACGTCTATCACTATTATCTATCAAGAATTATCAATCTATCCACCTACCTATCAGTATCTGTCTATCATCTACCTATCTGTCTATCCACCTACCTATCAATATCTGTCCATCATCTATCAGTATTTATCTACCATCTGTCAATGTTTATCCACCTATATATCTATCATTCATCTACCATCTGTGTCTGTTAATCTATTATCTATCATCTCTTAATATCTATCCATCCCTCTATGCATGTATATATGTATCTATCTATACAACTCTGTATGTATGTATGTATCATATATGTCATTTTCTTCATCTGCAACTATAACATTAATTAAATTCCACCTTAATGAAAGTTACCTTCTACGAGCTTGGTGTAGCAGCGAGGCATGACACCTGAAGCCAGGCCCAAGGCACACCCCGGAGGTGCTGAGAATCACTTCCTTTGTTAGACCTTATCTTCCTCCGAGGTCGGATTCGGTGATCAACTGAGAAAATCTTAAAGGAGCCTTGTCCTCTTAAAATGCATTGGCTCTACGGCTCCAGGAAGCTCGAGCACTGCACGTTGCCACACAGGACTCTCAGGACGGCAGTGTGATGCTGACTCCTCAGAAGACCCCACACGCCAACTTGCTCTCCCAAGGGGCATATTCTACCAGGAGAGTGGTAGCCAGCCCTGGCAACGTGGTCCCCATAAACAACCTTTCCTGCAGCAGATTCCAAATAAGGTTGCGTTCACAGGTTCCGGAAGTTAGGATTTGGACATACCTTTTTTTGTGTGGGGGAGGGGCTCTCCAATGTAGTACGTCTTAGTGATGAATTCACGCGGCCAATTGCATCAGAAGTCTTATAGTAAACAGTATCCACTTAAAGACAGTCGCTCTCCCTTTCTTGAAAATATCACACACGTTCCTCCTTCTGTATCTCTTCCCCTTGCTCTCTCTCTTCTCAGGATGACATCATCATCGACTTTTGTGTACCTTTGTATGTGCCTGGTCCTTCCCCTACTGGATAACGGGACTGCACACTTCTTAAAAATACATCCATATTTTATGTGCCAGTGAATCCACGCGATGCCTTGCACGTAACAAGCATGTAATGTTTGGCCACTCGACATGAATTTATCCGAAGCCTTTAATTCTTTAAAAGAAATACAGCCATTTCTCCAAATCCTTTCAGAGGTGTTCTCTAGTTACGCGTGCCCTTTATGTGAAACCAGACAGACTTTTTTTTTTTTTCATTTCATACATCATTTGCTGAAATGCCCTTTAAAATGGAATGAAACCTGGAGCTTTAGGAAACAAAACCCTGTCCAAGATAAATTATCTTCTCCCTTTGTACTGGGACCCAAAGGTCTCAGCTTTTTCACGACATAGGAGACTCTCATAAAATAACTGTAGCCGGGAAGACGGCTGAACTCCAGCTTAATGGGAACCTTCATTACTCAGACAAGAACACCCAGACCCCGACCGTGTAGTCTGGGTCCCGCAGTCAAGATCCCTCTCAGGGACGCCAAGGAAGGACTGTTCTGATGGGGGATGTACGGCAGAGTTGTGTGACACATCATCACCTGATCTTGCGTCACTTGATCGAAAGCAAAGCGTCCTGTGGAGGCAAAACATGCTTTATTAGTTAGGGTGATGCTAAGCTTTAAATGATGAATTCCCAAACCTCAGTGTTATGAACAGATAGCCCGTGTTATGTCCACAATGATTGTTTCTGGTTGGCTGGTGCAGAGACCCTGCCTCCTTCCACTTTGTGCCCAATACGTTTGCAACACTTGTGTGCAGGTTCACCAGGACATGGTCGTTCTTTAATCAGAGTAGGGAGGATGGAGAAAGTGGATCTATTTGCTTGGACTGCCAAATACCGCAGACAGGAAAGCTCCGACAATGGGTATTTATTGCCTCACAGGTTCTGGAGGCTGGAATCTGAGATCCAGGTGTGGGCAGGGCTGGTCCCTCCTGAGGCCTCTCTCCTTGGTGTGCGTAGACGGCCGTCTTCTCCCTGTGTCCTCCCATGGTCGTCCCTCTGTGTGTCTGTGTCCTGATCTCCTCTTCTTATAAGGACCCCAGTGCTATGGAATCAGGACCCACCCTAGCGACCTCATTAGAGATTCTATCTCCAAATGCAATCGCATTCTTAAACACTGGGGGTGAGGGCTTCACATACGGATTTTGGGAGGACACGATTCAGTCCATACGAGAAGTCATGCCCACTTCTGGACTCTTGGACCAGAAATAAATGCATGACGTCTATATACACTTCGTCGGCCAGACTGCATCCCATGGTCCCATCTCAATCCCCGGGTTGGGGGTAGGAAGCTGTCTGACAGAGATGTGGCTGCAAAGGCCACTTCTCCACAGTGACTCAACCAGTAGACAGGGAGCTTGGGTATTTGGTGGACTGGGAACCACTTGAGCCTCTACCACACTTCAGAAGACACTTTTTTGGCTCCAAACCCACCAAATTCCATCCTGTACCTGGGTCTCCATCACTAGGGAGACCCTGTCATTCACCCGTATCATTCACTTTTCTTGTCTGTTGCTCACATCTTCTTGTGCACACTGTCCCTGGGAAGACGTTATGCTTCAATGATGTATTCCTGTATTCCACTCATACCTTTAAATTGCCTTCAAACCAGGATGCTGCTCCAATCTGTTTATTTTATTGACTTTAATTAGATGGTTGGAGGGGGGAAATCCCTCAGTTATTGGCATGATTGGGACGCACATGCAATTAGATGCCACGATACCACCTCCAGGGAGGTCGAAGGGCAGGCTTGGGGCCCCCAAAGTGAGCGTTGAGAAGGAACACTAACTGAACGAGAGCCGTCTTCAGGATGGAATTCAAAAGCGCATATTCTCCACTCAGCAAATATGTATTTAACATATGCGTTACCGAACTCCGGTTTGGCTTCTCACCTCTCAGAAGCCAATAATCAAGAGGCAGGTGTTGGTTGGAACAGGAAAGGTTGCTTTATTCAGGAGGCTGGCAGCCTGGGGAGAAGGAAGACATATCCAAGAACCAACTCCAAAGATTCTGCTCGGTCATGAAAGTTTTGAAAGGGAGAAAGGGGAAATAATCTCAGTTAATCGTCAAGGTAGGGGGGCTGATTAGTTGCCATTTCCCATTTGTTGTTGACTCCTTGTGACCTTTCTTTTTTTTTTTTTTTTTTTTTGCGATACGCGGGCCTCTCACTGCTGTGGCCTCTCCCGTTGCAGAGCACAGGCTCCGGACGCGCAGGCTCAGCGGCCATGGCTCACGGGCCCAGCCGCTCCGCGGCATGTGGAATCATCCTGGACCGGGGCACGAACCCGTGTCCCCTGCATCAGCAGGCAGACTCCCAACCACTGCGCCACCAGGGAATCCCTGACCTTTCTTTTTTTTAAGTTTTATTTATTTTTTAAAATTGAAGTATAGTTGATTTACAATGTTGTTAGTTTCAGGTTACAGCAACGCAATTCAGCCATATATATATTTTTTTTTCAGATTCTTTTCCATTATAGGTTATTACAAAACAATGAGTAGAGTTCCCTGTGCTACACAGTAGGTCTTTGTTGTTTATCTGTTTTATATATAGTAGTGTGTATCTGTTAATCCCAAACTCCTAATTTATCCCTCCCCCCACCTTTTCCCTTTGGTGACCATAAGTTTGTTATCTATGTCTGTGAGTCTGTTTCTGTTTTGTAAGTAAGTTCATTGTACCATTATTTTAGATTCCACATATAAGTGATGTAATATATTTGTCTTTCTCTTTCTGACTTACTTCACTTAATATGACCATCTCTAGGTTCATCCATGTAACTGCAAATGGCATAATTTCATTCTTTTTTATGGCTGAGTAATATTCCATTGTTTATATGTACCACATCTTCTTTATCCATTCATCTATCAATGGACATTTAGGTTGTTTCCACATCTTGGCTATTGTAAATAGTGCCTCATTTCTATACACTAACAATGAAATACCAGAAAGAGAAATCAAGAAAACAATCCCATTTACCACCACATCAGAAAGAACAAAATACCTAGGAATAAACCTACCTAAGGAGACAAAAGACTAGTACTCTAAAAACTATAAGACGCTGATGAAAGAAATCAAAGATGACACAAACAGATGGCAAGATGTATCACGTTCTGGGACTGAAAGAATCAATATTGTCAAAACGATCTTTCTTTAAGATGCTGTCTTGTTCACACCGTCTGCTCATGGGATTACTGAAGGGGAAGCTGGGGAAAAGATCTAGTCATCCATTAATTACTTATTCTTCATTCCTACTTCTTTGATCTAAGAAAAGAATCAACAGGTTAGACAAGGCATTGTGTGATCAAAAGATGTGAGAGGTGTGCTTGGGCCGGAAATGAGTGAAGCATGGGGACACCTGGTATAAAGGTTAAGTTAAAATATAGCTTTGCTAAAGTGACAAGACAAGGGGCCTCCTGCAAAAAGTTGCTTCCTTATAGCACAGGGAAGTCCACTTCACTTTACTGTACAGTAGAAACTAACACAACTTTGTAAAACAACTCTACCCCAATTAAAAAAAAAAAAAAAAGTTGCTTCCTGCAAAGAGCTGCTTACACACACCGTATTCAAGACCCATGCCAGGCATTGGGAATAGGAAGATGTGTGATATCCAGGGCACAGTCTTTGACTATCTGACGGATAGAGAGGATGTCTAGATGGAACCGTAGACCTTGGAAAAAATCACGGTAGCAAAATGAGATAAGTGTTACGAGAAAGGTGTGTGCCGAGATAAGGGGCAGAAGGGGATTCTCTTACACTCTACTGTGCTCTACAAGCAGAGAGCCTAAGAGATACTTCTCATAAAAGAAACCTGGGTGGTTTAACAAACAGAGACAAATGCTATTCTCTTTCTGTAGGTCACTCTGATAGGAGAATGATGAAATAAAACAAGGAAGCCCAGACAGTTCGGAGTCCAGGGCCCAAATGCCATTCTCGTATCCCATGGTTCCCAGAAACTGTAATCGAGCAGGACCCTATGGGGCCTTTCTGGGACAGATCCGTCCCCCTATATCCTTTGCCTGCCTCTAGTGTGTAGAAAAACTTTAGCCTCCTAGGCCTTCCCCACGTTCCAAAGAATGCATTTAATCAGAGAAGTAAGAAAATGCAGAAGGAAAGGAAAAGAGTCAAGCAAGACAAAAATAATAATAGTTTAAGCTGTTAAAATCAAGGGCCTTTAGTTCCTCCTCAAGGGCTATAGAGAATATTCTGAGCCACGTCCTGTGAGCTGTCTTGTACATACTGAAACCCCAGCAGGTGGAAGAACTTAGCTCCATGATGCCCAGACTGTTGCCATGACATAGGCTGCTCCATCTTGCACAATTGCAAGAAGTGGCCTCAAGGACATGGGAACAAACTGACCTTGGAACTGAAGATTAACTGTACTTAAAACAACATGATGCTGATTAGACCTCCACGCGGCCAACGTCAAGATGACTGTCGGACCGGGCTGTGTTGTTCTACACATAGCCCCTTCCTCTTTCCCCTCTATGATCTCCGAGCAAAACTTGGGGACTTGGGAGTTGGTTCTTTGGGACATGAGTCCCCCTTCTCCCAGGATTGCAGGCTTCCTCAGTAAAGCTATCTTTCCTTTTACTCAGTACTTGTCCCTCAGCGTTGGATTCTTGAGCGACAACCAACGAAACCTGAGTTCAGTAACAAAAGGGTGGAGTAATTTGACTTCTTCTAATTCATATCAGGAAGGGTGGGAAGAAGCACAGTCAGTAACCCAGAGAAAGCTCTCTAGCAGCCTGGAAGAACAAGATTTACCTGGGCTGAGTGTGCAGGTGGCCAACCCTGGTCTTCACCAGACTCCTCCACCATGAAGTTTGACTCGGTTCAGGTTTTTTTGTTTGTAATTTTTATTTATTTATTTTTGGCTGTGTTGGATCTTCGTTGCTGTGTGCGGGCTTCCCATTGTCGTGGCTTCTGTTGTTGCGGAGCATGGGCTCTAGGCGTGCACGCTTCAGTAGTTGTGGCATGTGAGCTCAGTAGTTGTGGCATGTGAGCTCAGTAGTTGTGGCTCGTGGGCTCTAGAGCTCAGGCTCAGTAGTTGTGGCGCACGGGCTTAGTGGCTCCGCGGCATGTGGGATCTTCCCGGGCCAGGGCTCGAACCTGTGTCCCTTGCATTGGCAGGCGGATTCTTAACCACTGCGCCACCAGGGAAGCCCTCGGTTCAAGTTTTCAGAGAGAGAAAAAAGACCCCAGAGGGTTGTCTGTGCTTTCCTGATGTCACGTTGAATTCATTTCCCTGACTGCAGTTAGAAAGAGAAGGCTTCCTGCCCTTGGGGTTGCATCTACCTGACTAAGGAGGAAAGTGTTTACATTCTTCCCATGACTTGAACCATTATGGATGACCTTGTCTTTATCAAAAAAGGGAGAGCAAGCATCCCTACCCTAGGATTCCATAGGTTATTAGCCCCTTTAAAAAGCAGGGCAGTTGACCAAGTGTGTTCCACCCCTACAATGGACTCTGACGCAGTATTAAAAAGGAAGGAAATACTGACACACATTACAAAGTGGATGGACCTTGAGAACACAAGCCTAAGTGAAATAATACAGTCTCAAAAGGACGAATACTACATGATTCCACTTACATGAGGTACCTAGGCTAGTACTAAGGTCATCAAATTCAAAGAGACAGAAAACAGAACGGTGGGTGCCGGGCATGACGGAGGGTAGAATGGAGAGCAGGTTTTTAATGGGTATAGAATTTCAGTTTTGCAAGAAAAAAAGAGTGCTGAAGGTGAATGGAGATGTTGGTTGCTTAATAACATAAATGTACTTTACTGAACTATAAACTTCAAAATGATCAACGTGGTATATGTTATGTGATGTATATTTTATCACAATTAAACATCTTGAGGAGGGGGAACTACTTCAGAAACACTGATACAAAATGCAAGGCATTATTTTTGGACAGAAAGGACCTTCAAGCACTTTATATGCCCCTGGGTCCGTGTATTCACGGACGTCCTGTGGCCAGTCTGTCTGCCAAATATTGTTAGTCCGGCCTCAAGGGAGTTCCTCATTCAGATGAGAAGGTCGTTTCTGAATGCTGGGTGCAGCGATGTGATTTGCTCTTTGATTAAATAGCCCACATGTACTTCTCTGCTGCCCACTTCCCCTCCCCTCAGAAGCAAGGCTGGATTATCCCGTGACATAGAAACCAGGGGGTGATGCCAAACCATTCTTTCAAACTCCTGAGATGATTGAAAGGAGTCCTTGGGCTGTGAATCAAAACAATTCTGTAGAAAACGTCTCTAACCAGGGCAAGAACCGCCGCAAAGCAGGCAGCGCCGTTCACGAAACTATAGCCACTCTCCAGGGTAACGCTCCAAGCATAATTTTCCCCCCAGAAAAGAATCTCCGGATTTATTAGAAGGAACAGTATTTTGCATGCTGTACTGAAAGCTTGTACGTGATTCCCATGAAAATAACCACCAGCAAATCCAACATTCCACATGCAATTCCGTTGGCAACCAGGCATTTTCTTACCCTTGTAAACCCATCCCTGAAAAACCCTGATTACTTTTCTTTGAAGTGTATCTGCACAATAAATGCTGCCACTTAAGCAAACACTCAGGAATTCACCGCCGCAGCCCTGCTCACTTGGCCCACAGGGATAGGACTTTATAACCTAATTCCATTTAGACTGTCAAGTATTTGAAAACAAGAAATTACGGGACTGCAATGTCTAATCCTGCCAAGAACAGCTGTTGATAGTGGTGAACAAAATATAAAAATGTACATTTTTTGGAAGTGCATCAGCAAATTGGCAAGTTAGTAAAGAATATTCCGTTTCCAAAACTCTGCCCAGTGAAATAAAAAATGCCCAATGGGAGAGCTGTGAGTTTTAGTCTTATTCTGGGACTTAATGAAGATGATAGCTTGGGAGACAGCCTCTCAGGTAGCGCTGATGAACTGCTCTGAAGATGTGGCGGTGAGGGGGTCATTATATGTCTGGTTTTGCTGAAGGGATATACCAGTCAAGCACACGTTTCGATAGAAGGTTCCTGCTAGTCACGAGGAACAGATAACCTCAGGGCATGATTTTAGTGCTTTTCTAAGCATGACAAGAGGCAAAAATCCGGGATGCTTAGATATATCTAACCATCTAAGGGCCTCTTTTTTGCCTGTTGTCCCAAAGCACAGAATGCTTCTTCCTGATCATCACCTGAGATCTTTTCAGGGTGTACTGTAGGTCAGTGACTGCAGGGGCTAATAATTTAATCCTTGTAGAACCAGACGGTGAGTGACATTTTTTTTTTTGTTTTATTTACAACTCTCAGTGGAGATAAGAAGTCAGAAAGATATGCTGGCAAGGGTAGAATCTACAAAACTTGAACGCCTCCAGCTTCCACAGACCCCCAGAGTCTGATATGAGATTCGCCCAGCCCACCTAAAAAAAACCTCCCCAAAGAAAACTCTCCCAACTGACCACCACAATTGTAGGAAATAATAATCAACGCTTAGGGTTTTTTTTGTTTGTTTTGGTTTTTTGTGAGTAGAGTTGGTTTACCATGTCGTGTTAGTTTCAGGTGTACAGCAAAGTGAGTCAGTTGTACATACACATATGTCCACTCTTTTTTAGATTCTTTTCCCATATAGGTCATTACGGAGTATTGAGAAGAGTTCCCTGTGCTCTACAGTAGGTCCTTATTAGTTATCTATTTCATATAGAGTAGTGTGTATGTGTCCATCCCAATCTCCCAATTTATCCCCCTCCCCCTTGCCCCCTGGTAACCATAACTTTGTTTTCTGCATCTGTGACTCTATTTCTCTTTTCTAGATAAGTTCACTTAAATGCTTGTGGTTTTAAACCATGAACTGGTGGCTGAATTGTTCGGCAGCAAATCTGATTGTGACCTTTTTGTATCTGAAGTAACGGAACACACGTAATTTATACCCACACACTTTATGCTACTGGAACATACATTTGATCCTCGTGATTTGTCGATTCCATATTTGCCAATTCACCTGCCGCTTAAAATATACTGGAAACCCCCCAAGATCAGTACTTGGCGGCACTTTCACAGTCCTCGGGCATCGCTTATAATTACCTCTGTTCTTCGCTCCGCTGGGAGAGACTTCCCAGAATCACGATCCCCCAGTTCTATGCTTTCCCCACCCGAGAGAGGTTATACGCGATGCCGGGAAAGAGAGGGTGCCCAGGCTTCATTACAGAAGCACTTGTCCTGGCACTAACATTAATTTGACCACAGTCTTCAGAAAGCTCTACGTTACAGGCAGTGAGGAAACAGAGGAATCCACAAGGAACCTTTATGTTATTTTTTTAATTTATTTTATTGAAGTATAGTTGATTTACGCCAGGTTAATTTCTACTGTAAAGCGAAGTGATTCAGTTATTCATATATATATATATATATATATATATATATATATATATATATTCTTTTTCATGTTCTTTTCCATAATGGTTTGTCAGAGGGTATTGAATAGAGTTCCCCGTGCTCTACAATAGGTCCTTGTTGTTTATCCATCCTACATATACTAGTTTGCATCTGCTAATCCCAGCCTCCCACGCCATTCCTTCCCCATCCCTTCTCCCCCTTGGAAACCACAAGTCTGTTCTCTATGTCTTGTGAGTCTGTTTCTGTTTTGCAGATAAGTTCATTTGTGTCATATTTTGGTTTTCTAATTATTTTTTAAGATGCTGGGTTTTTAAAATTGATTTTATTTTATTTATTTTACTTTTGGCTGCGTTGGGTCTTCTTTGCTGTGTGCGGGCTTTCTCTGGTTGTGGTGAGCGGGGGCTACTCTTTGTTG
This sequence comes from Delphinus delphis, assembly GCF_949987515.2. Taxonomy (NCBI): domain Eukaryota; kingdom Metazoa; phylum Chordata; class Mammalia; order Artiodactyla; family Delphinidae; genus Delphinus; species Delphinus delphis. Next base: position 124,237,601 of record NC_082704.1, read on the forward strand.
CTTTGCATGGGCTTCTCATTGCGATGGCTTCTCTTGTTGTAGAGCACGGGCTCTAGGTGCACAGGCTTCAGTAGTTATGGCACGGGGGCTCAGTAGTTGTGGCTTGCGGGCTCTAGAGCACAGGCTCAGTAGCTCAGTAGTTGTGGTGCATGGGCTTAGTTGCTCCACGGCATGTGGGATCTTCCCGGACCAGGGCTCAAACCCGTGTCCCCTGCATTGGCAGGTGGATTCTTAACCACTGTGCCACCAGGGAAGCCCTGTGTCATATTTTAGATTCTCCATATAAATGGTATCATATGGTATTTGCCTTCCTCTGTCTGACTTACTTCACTTAGTATGATAATCTCTAGGTCCATCCATGTTGCTGCAGATGGCATTATTTCATTCTTTTTCCTGGCTGCGTAATATTCCATTGTATATATGTACCACATCTTCTTTATACATTCATCTGTCTATGGTCATTCATGTTGTTCCAAATTAATTGACTTTGAGTTCATTTACAGGAAGGTTATCTTGTGGGGGGTGTCTGACACTACATGACTGTTTCTTATAGTGACTATTCTTTTTTTTTAATTTACTTTATTGAGCTATAGTTGATTTACAATGTTGTGTTGATTTCTGCTGTAAAGAAAAGTGTTTCCATTATACATGCATATGTGTGTGTGTGTGTGTGTGTGTGTGTGTATACACACACATACATATACATACACATCTTCCTTTTCAGATTCTGTTCCATTATGGTTTATCACAGGTTACTGAGTATAGTTCCCTCTGCTCTACAGTAGGACCTTGAGGGAAACTTTGTTTTAGGAATAAATGTTCAAGTTCGCATCTTACTCCAAACTTGAGGCCCAACATTAAGAAACCTTTCCCCCTAAGCCAATCACAGAGCTGCTCTACTCATTAACTAGCAAGCCTGCTGTAGCGTGTGTGCGTTAGTGTTACGTTTAAAGAGACCTTACTCTTTTCATAATAAGAGTGTCTGAAAAGCAATTACTACTTTTAAAGGAGATGTTATGTGCAGATAGAAGTCTACACTGCTCAAAGCTATGTGAAATCCATGAGAAATCTTGTGCTGAAATCTTGCTATTTTAATCACAAGGTCTCCTGAATTGCTTACAATGACTGTGTGGGTAATTATGTTCTGTGATTATAAAAACAAAAAGCAAATGTGATGCTGATACCTGACTTCTTCTAACTGACTAATGTGTGACTTTTCTACCATAAAAACATACCAAAGAATATCAAACCAGGATCTACCAGGAAATACGGCAGAATCCAAACTTCCAGTATTTTTCAATGTACAAAGGAATCTGTGTGAATAAAATCTGAGGTCCACTCTTCCGTCAAGACACAGCTCTCTTCCAGTGGTTACCATGCACCTTTCTGTATTTTGGATATTTCCTTCCCTACCTTAAAACTCACTGGTCCTATATTCAGATCCCTCTCACGTGAGGCACTCCCTTCTAAGAGAACCGTGTTTTGCATTTTTCAATAGCCTTCCCCGAAGCAATGGCTTCACCCCAAGTAGCATCCTCATGTAGAGAGTTCTGGACTCGATGGCGGGGAGAGAAAGCCCTGTTGACAAGCCTGGCTCTCGGTGAGCGTCCTTCTCAGCCTACGAAGAGATGACACTCTTCATCTGGTCCTTTCCATCTCAGCACTGTCAGACCATGCACTTCAGCTGTGTTGCAGATTCCTCTCCCTTGGCACTTGGGTAAATCGTTGGCTAGATGGGCTGGCCGTGCCATTGCTCCTAAACAGCCCTGGATGCTGTGAGAACGTCACACATTAGATTGTGTTGATAGCATTTCCCTCTGTGTTTCCATTAACTAATGCTCATTTCTATCTGGCAGCAAAACCCCTGGTGAGATCAACCCAAGCTTCATGAGTAGCAGGGGAGTCTTTATAATCGACAGCCTCTGCATAGAGAACACAAATCAGTGATAGAAAAAAGAAAAAAACAATTACAAACTAACAGAGCATTCACAGTCAAGGGGAATTCTCAGGGTAAGCGTTAAAACCTTAGAAATTCCTTGATCATTCATTGTGAGAGCAGCTGTGGAAATGGGACCATTTGGAGGCATACGAGCGTAAACATCTCCCCGTGCACGCATGGGGCCAGATTCTTCTGTCATGCACAGCCCTCAAATTACCCTTCTAGTGTAATTGAAGTAACAGAGCTTTACACTTCTTTCCTGTCATGGAAATGGCTGGAAATGACCATTGTCATCTTGGTGGTCGTACTCAAGTTATCTCAAAAGAAACGGGGAGTGGGGCGGGGCGGAGATAGTTTTAGAAGAATAGAAGTTATTTCACATATCCAGCTACATGTTTTAGGATGAGAAGGTTTCATAGGATTTAACATTAATATGTTCACTTAATCAGATCCTGTATTTTCAGGGGCCATTTTAACATGGAGTTTAATTCTCCCCATGGGGGTTTTAATGAACATTTAATTAATAATTCTATTCCCACCTTCTTGTTCCACTATCTTTCCAAGATATATTTGGTGCCAGGCATACATGTATATATGCATATAATCTTCAAATATTATTGTACGTGAGCATCCCAATACACCCTTTTCTCTCAACTTCTGACGCATCGTATTCTAAGATCTACCTGAGCACTTTTATTCATCTCAGAGAAATTAAACATACCCTGAAAGACTAAAGCTAAGAAAATGCCCACACTCTCATGCATGGATGGGGGGACCAGGAACTTCTACCATTGATGAGACACTCAACAGTCCTAGGTGTCTCTACCGCCAAAAGACACGCACCAACATTTGTTGAATCCTTGGTCATTATTGCCAAGAACCGGAAGCAACCAAAAGTTCATCAACAGAGAATCGATAAACACACAATCCCGTTTTCATACACAGAAATACCTTGAAAAGGAAAGAAGTATTGAAGGAAAGTAGAACTGGTAAAAAGAACAAGAATGAACCTTACGGAGATACGCTGAACTGTTACCAAACACAAGTCTGTGTGCCGATGCACAGTGCGGCCGTCAAACCCCAAGCTTTCTCCGCTCCGAGTTTGGAGCAGAGAACGGTTTACCGTAGGGCCACGCGAGGAGAACGGATGGCTCGCGCTTACAAAACCTGAACTCCCGGATGGCTTTCTTTCTTTTTTTTTTTTTTTGCGGTACGCGGGCCTCTCACTGTTGTGGCGTCTCCCGTTGCAGAGCACAGTCTCCGGACGCGCAGGCTCAGCGGCCATGGCTCACGGGCCCAGCCGCTCCGCGGCATGTGGGATCTTCCCGGACCGGGGCACGAACCCGCGTCCCCTGCATCGGCAGGCAGACTCTCAACCACTGTGCCACCAGGGAAGCCCTCTCTGATGGTTTTCTGGGAGAAGTTTTTACAGGCAAAATTTGGGTTGAGGGCTGCAGGACGTGTGACTTTCTTCTGATTGGTTGGCGGTGAGGTGACAGGGCGGGACTCCAGGAATCTTGTGCTCAGCCTGAAGTTACCATCCTCCAGCTGGGTGGGGGCCTTAGTTCCTGCAGAAGAACTCAAAGATACCGTTACGTGTATCCCTTGAGGGGGAGCCAGGACCCTGCCCCAAGGCTGCACTGTTGCTCCTCTCTTGTCTCTGCATCCCCTCCATTCTCTGATTAGCAACGTTTTGAATCTGCCGTTTTGAACTCAGCGAAGGTCTAGGAGGCTGAATGAAGCCTATTTCCTACAAACAAGAAATGGGGGACAGGAAAGGACCTCCCTCCCCCTACAGGGTCCTGCTCAGTTTCAGAACCAGAAACCAAGAGTACGTACTATGGGGCTCCATTTATACGAAGCTTAAGGGCAAACAGAACTGAACCACGGTTGTAGAGGCTAGAATAGTTATTACTCAGGGGTTGTGGTATTACATGACCTTGAACACTAGGGAGATTTCTGGGTCGCCAGGAATGTAGTATATCTTAGTCTGGGCGATCGTCACATGAGGGTATACGTGTAAAACTCCATCGAGATGTACACTTCAGAGTGGTGTGGTCTCCTGTGTACGTTGTACCTCAATCGATACGTTTTTTTAAAAGAAAAATACAGAAAAAAATATTGTTTCACGTTTTTAAAAGGACAGTGAGGATGAAGAAGATAGATTCTAAAAACTACAGATTGTTGGATTTTTTATGCTGGGTCCCAGCAGAATTCTAGAATTATTTCATACAGAGTTTCTGAGAATTAGGACTTCTTCTGGATTTACTAGGAGCAAATCATACCCCAGGTATTCTGCGTCATGATACATTGCCTGGACTAATTGCTTACATCCATGTCATACATTGATGGTTAGTTTTTTTGTGTGTTTGTTTGTTTGTTTTTGCGGTACGCGGGCCTCTTACCGTCGTGGCCTCTCCCGTTGCGGAGCACAGGCTCCGGACGCGCAGGCTCAGCGGCCATGGCTCACGGGCCCAGCCGCTCCGCGGCATGTGGGGTCTTCCCAGACCGGGGCACGAACCCGTGTCCCCTGCGTCAGCAGGCGGACTCTCAACCACTGCGCCCCCAGGGAAGCCTGATGGTTAGTTTTATATGTCAACTTGACTGGGCCATGGAGCACCTGAATCATTGGTCAGACATTATTCTGGGTAATTCTTGAGAGTGTGTTTGAATGAGGTTAACATTTAAATTGGTAGATTGAGTGAAGCAGATTGCCCTCCATCGTGTAGGTGGGTCTCATCCAATCAGTGGAAGCACTCAATAGAACAAAAAGGCTGACCCTCCCCAAAGCAGAAGGGAATTCTTCCTGTCTGTGGACTCAAAATGAAACATCAGCTCTTTCTGCTTATGAGACCTTCACAGGTTTAATCAGAGAAACAGAATCAAAAACTTCTGGGGCAACAAAAGCACACATACTGACCCCACGCCTGTCTGCTGTATTGCCAAGATGAGCAGGGGTCTCTTCAGAAAGCTGGTTACACACTGGGAGCAGACCCAGAGCGTATAAGGTCAGCATTGCCCTTCCTTGTGGGGGACACAGAGGGAGCTGGGTGAATGTTTAAAGCCACAGTTGGAGTATAAGTATTTACTTTTCTAATTACATGTTGCTCTAAAGCCCTATATGCGTTATCACAGTCTATCTAAACCCTACGTGTCTTGATCCGCTGCCCAAGATGTCCACAGGACGCTTATGTATCATGTCATACAATCCTACATATTTGGGGAGACAAAGTTCTGAAATTGACTTATCACAGTCTATCAAAACCCTAAGTGTGTTGACTACCATAACAAAAAACTTTCACTTCATGCAGCCTGTGGGTCACATTTCTTAGAGTTCTCTGAAGGACAGGGCAGGAAGGTCATAAAAATGCTACGCAGCAAAGTTAACTATGTTTGAATAAAATTCCATTCTGTGTCCTCAAGTGGGTGGACCTTTCTCTCACACAGAAAACCCATTCAGATCCTTCTCCCTGGGAACCGGTTGCTTTTGTGTTAATTATGCCTCCCTGGTTAAAACATGTTGACCAAGTGACGTGGCCCTGCATGGGGGAGCGAAGGGCTGTTGTTGTCACATGCAAACCCCAGGCTGCCGGGAGAGCAGCTGATTAAGGGCTGTATGTTTTTTCTTGCAGTCTTAGGATTTTTTTCTTAGTCAGAACGCTTATTGTTTTCTCAGAGAGAAAGGAGAATGAATCTAATGTTTGAGATAAGATTGCGAGGGATTTTTATGAATATAAAGAGAACATAAAGAATCCTAAACACAAAAAGCAGAAAACCAAGCAGTGTTCTTCACCCACAGCCAGTGGTACCTCAGGCAAATGCAAGTAAGCTGTCGGCACACGCAGGTCCCAGAGCACAGAGCAGAAAAGCAGCTCCTGTCATCACCACCATCACCATCACCACCATCACCATCACCCCCACCATCATCACCATCACCCCCACCATCATCACCATCATCACCATCACCATCATCACCATCATCACCATCATCTCATCATCATCACTATCACCACCACCACCATCACCATCATCATCACCATCACCATCATTATCACCACCATCACCATCACCCCCACCATCATAACCATCACCATCATCATCACCATCACCACCATCACCATCACCACCACCATCACCATCATCACCATCACCACCATCACCATCACCATCATCACCATCACCATCATCACCATCACCATCACCACCATCACCACCATCACCATCACCATCATCACCATCACCACCACCATCACCATCACCCCCACCATCATCACCATCACCCCCACCATCATCACCATCACCCCCACCATCATCACCATCATCACCATCACCATCATCACCATCATCTCATCATCATCACTATCACCACCACCACCATCACCATCATCATCACCATCATCATCACCATCACCATCATTATCACCACCATCACCATCACCCCCACCATCATCACCATCACCACCACCATCACCATCACCATCATTGTCACCATCACCATCATTATCAACATCACCATCATTATCACCACCATCACCATCACCCCCACCATCATCACCATCACCACCACCATCACCATCACCATCACCATCATTATCACCATCACCATCATTATCACCACCATCACCATCACCCCCACCATCATCACCACCACCATCACCATCACCATCATTATCACCATCACCATCATTATCACCACCATCACCATCACCCCCACCATCATCACCATCACCACCACCATCACCATCACCATCACCATCATTATCACCATCACCATCATTATCACCACCATCACCATCACCCCCACCACCACCACCATCACCATCACCATCATCATGACTAATACCCTGCAGATTTTAGCATGTTACACACAAACTCACATATAATGCATCTACAATAACTCAACTCAGGAGGTGCCTGGAATAGGCAAATTCGTAGAGACAGAAAGCACACTACTGGTCGCCAGGGGCTGGGGGAGGAGGGAATGGGGAGTTAGCGTTGGATGGGGACCGAGTTTCAGTTGCTGAAGAAGAAAATGTTCTGGAGATGATGGTGGGGATGGTTGCACAACAGTGTAAATGCGCTTGATGCCTCTGAACTGTGCACTTAAAAAGGGATGAATAGATATTCTGTGTTATGTGTATCATACCACAGCTAAAGCACGCACGCACGCGTGTGCACACGCACACGCAGAGTTGGATTTATCCTTGACCCTGGTTTCCAGGCACCCGTGGGGAAGTGTCCTATCTTTGCACCTGAGCCCCAGTCCCCCATCACAGGCTACATGGTGCATTTATCTTTCAAGAATACTTCATGTTGTCTCCTTCCCTAAAACTCCATCATACTTTGTCTCAGTCATCCCTTCCTGTTAGTTACGAAGCCATGTTCTGGAGCAAAAGACCATACAAGTCATTTTCTTTGGTGACTGGGAAGAAGTGCTTGTATCTGAAACTGGGAGGAAAACCTCCCTGGGCAAACAGAAGCTGGTGTTTGGCAGCTCCAACCCTGGCCAAACCCTAGGGTTCGGGAGGCTGATACTGCGTCATCAGTGGATCTGATAATTAACTCTCTGAAGAGTGGGTCTCTCCTGGGAGCAGGGACACTCTCTCGCCACCAGGAGGAAGAAACCGGTGCGGTTTCCCTTCCTAATCCCTCAGGGCTCACGGGGCACACCTTACAGTTAGCCTATGTGTGAAATAAACGCAGTGCTTCCATATCAGGAGCTTCTCTTAAACCAACCTCCATGCAGAAAGCTATAAAACTTGGCACCTCGGTACTTCAAGGGTGATCAGAGACCTAACTCCATGCGCAGAGCTTTCAACTTGACAGACCAGTACTTCCAGGGTTAAATGATTCGATTTTAAGAATGCACCCACTTGACATAAGAAAATATTCACGCTCTTTTTCTACCTTATGCAGAAAAAGGCAATCAGAATCATGTTGGAAACAAGCTAAAAGGAGCTGACCAAGTTTAACACAGGGGAGCGGGGGGTTGGTACTCTTTGCTTTCAAACGCAAAAATGCTCTTTGGAGAAGGAAACGAGCTTAGCTCTACCATATTGGAGAGACGAGGTCCTGATACAAATACGTACTCAACCAAGGACTTGCATTTGTGGAACCCCACTGAACACCGCCAAAGAATATGACGTTTGGGGATAATCAGGTGTTTTGGTGTCCTTTTTCTAAACGAGGAAGGAAGGAAACCGCCCATGGGTTCTACTTAGTTCTGCCTCTTACCTACCTCTCCTTTTACTACATGTCACGTGACCTCAAGACCGACAGTAGCCTAACCTCCTGCGCCCCCAGCATCACCCAGGAGGAGGTTAGGAATGAAAACATCCCACCCAGACTTCTGAACTCAGCATCTGCATTTTAACACAGTTTCCCTGTGATCCCCTTGCAAGTTAATGGTTGCAAAGCTCTTAACTGTTACAGAGCATCTCCTTAATCTGTTTACAGACCCCTTGGTCTAGACCGGGTGTTCTCAACCGACGGCAGTCCTGCCCCCATGGGGACACCTGGAGATGCCCTGAGACATTTTTAGTGTCACAACTTGAAGAGGGGCTACTGGCATCTGTTGGGAGCCGGGGACGCTGGTCAGCACACTAAAAGCACACAGTCCCCATGACACGTCCCTCCCCAGGCAATTCTAAAAGTACCACAGTGTAGGAGTTGCCCAGGGCTGCCATAAAAAATTACCACATGGGCTTCCCTGGTGGCGCAGTGGTTGAGAGCCTGCCTGCCGATGCAGGGGACACGGGTTCGTGCCCCGGTCCGGGAGGGTCCCACATGCCGTGGAGCGGCTGGGCCCGTGAGCCATGGCCGCTGAGCCTGCGCGTCCGGAGCCTGTGCTCCGCGGCGGGAGAGGCCACAACAGTGAGAGGCCCACGTACCGCAAAAAAAAAAAAAAAAAAAAAAAAAAGATAGCACAGGGTGGCATCTCTTCTGCCCTCACCAAGACCACCAGACAGATGGGAGAAAATGCATCTCCGAGGGCTCGGGTGGCTGGTAGGATCTGCGTTGAATACCCCCAGGCAGATCCATAGAGGCAGGAGTGGTTCCCGGGAGCTGGCAGGGAAGTGGGAGGATTGGGGCATGGTGACCACCAACGCATAGGATATATGTTCTCAAATCGGTACAGTGCTGTGAATGTGCTCCCTGCCACAGGAGGGTCCACTTTACAGCCCTTCAACCTTTAAGCCGTACGTGTGTGCATGTCACCACAAGAAAAACAGAAAACGAAAACACGGGGTCTCAGAGATGGGACGCCCATCCTCCCCAGGTGTGCCAAGTCCCGCCAGCCTCAGAAGGCTAGGGAGAATGTCCCGTGCTGGCACAGGTTTCAGTGTGGTTTCCTCTTCAGCCTGTTTATCCACGGTGCAGTCACCGTGCCCTTTTAGCCGAGCGTTTCGTCGTATCTAGGTCAAGAGCTAGTCGCCGAAAGGAAACAGAAGCCTGGACACTGGTCCTCAGGGGTTAAGTTTCTCCTGGTTCCCAGAAGTACCTGCATCTCATCTGTCTTCTGAGCTCCTCTGCGCTGCAGACCCTCCATTCAGGGCAGCTACCCAGGTGTCCTCCCGTCACCCTCCCGGCAGCCTCTGGAGCCAGGAGCCCACGTGTGCACACCCGCCCAGCGGAAAAGGTTGTCCGCCTGGATCTGCTCACCCTCCTGAGGGTCCTGTTTCCCCAGCCGGCAGGGGGAAGCCCAAGGGCATAACAGGACCCCAAGTTTATCATTTCAATCCCGGAGCATCTCCTAAACTGCCTCTCCTCTCCGCTGGATGGAGCTGCTCCCCAGCGATGCTCTCCTGCACCCTCCCGCCCACAGGTGGAAGCACCAGGCTTGCCCGGGGAAAGCCATGTGCGTCCTTCCTACCAGCCCCTAACTGCCCCTTTCCTCAATCACAAGAAAATCCACCTGAAGAAGAACCCCTTGCAGCCGCCCATCAGAGTCGGAGAGCGCTCATTGTACAAGCGCTGCAGTTACCTGTGAGACAGGGGCGGGGGGACCTCGCGCCACCCCCATCACCTGCAGGAGGTCATCGTTTCCTTCAAAGCCCTGGAGTGGGGATCGGGGGCTGGCCCCACCCGTCTGCAAAAAAGCAGCTGGGTCTCTGCAGACAGATTCATTCAGGGCCAGTCTTCAAAAGGGTCCCCGTTCCAGGACCCCTGTGAGATTGGATTCCGTCCAGGGCTCACCTGCTTTGTTGGGAGAACTGCGGGGGTGCACGGGGCGGGGGGAGCTTGGAGGAGCCAGGTCCCTGGCACAGCCCCCGCCCTCTCCCTTCTCGTTTTTCAGGCCTTTGGAGAGGCATCAGCTTACAGAGCACAGGAGGGAAATAGGAGAGCAACATTTCAGGGGAAACGGCAGCTCTGGGTGGTATGTCTGCCCCATACATCCTGTGCACTGGGCAGAAACGGATGGAAAACCCAGCACACCCTGACCCCCAGCGCCAGACAAATGGGGCCCCTCACTCCTGAGCTTCTCCAAGGGCCAGACCTTAGAACCGTCAACTACAGATTGGCCCTTGCTGTCACCTCTACAAGGATTAAATCAAGAGCCGCTGCAGCTGCTGACCTTCAACACCCCCGGAAGGGAGCTCAGGGTGGAGACCAGGAATGAGGAACTCTGTGCTCTGGCAAAAACTGGCGGGACAGGTCTTCAGATAGTTAGAGATTTTCAGGAGACGGTTTTATGAGCCCAATGCTTGCACCTCCTCGTAACCACGAAAGCACTAAAATCCTTCCTGGTGCCGTCTGTTCCGTGTGGCTCGCAGGAACCTGCAGGAGACTAGCAGAAACCTGCAAAAATATGTGTTTGACTGCATGCACTCCCCCTTCACCGAAACCCCACATATATACTGACCTTCCCCCTCCCCTGCTACCTCTTTGGAGCGGTTGCTCAGAGCTGTCTGAAATGCTGTCTCCCAGGCTGTAGTCCTCAGTTTACCCCAAATAAAACAGCTCACAGCTCTCACGTTGTGCATTTTTTTTTAGTCGGCAGAAGTGAGCTGCTGTGAGACACCTTTCTTGGATATGTTTGTTTCCTACGTTGGGAAACTGGCCAACGCGTGTGGAAAATTCCTCCAGTGAAGCATTCAGCTCGCCCACGGGTAATTTAAGGTGCTACCGCTTCACGCCCAAGTCCCTCTTTGCAAATTAAGCAAGCTTTCCGGGGCACGAGGGGACAAGGGGGACAAAGCCAAAGTCCCTGGTGACTCTTCTCTTCATGCACCCTTTCTATAGGTAGTTTCAAACTCAAGTAAATCATTTTGCAGACACCAGAAAGTGCTTTCTTGGCTGGCGTTAAAGTGTCTTTCCAATGGCTTGCATATTTAAAATCGGTTTTGTCATGGGGCATAAATCCTGCTTAAAAGCCTTCATTTCATGTTATGCGTTGAATGAGATTACAGAGTCATAACATACGGGTTCTTTATTCAGTACGGTTTGGTGCCATCGTAATATGCGACAACGTTTTTCAGCTTTACTGAGTTGTAGTTGGCAAATAAAATCATAAGATATCTCAAGTATACATCGTGGTGATTCCATATACGTAGACATGGTGAAAAGATCGCCACCGTCTAGTTAACACATCCCTCACCTTACACATTTATCCTGTTTCTTTTTGGGGGTAAGAGCTGTGGACAAAAACATGTTTCCTGTCCTATCAGGAGTCCTCAATTATTTCAAAGCAAAAGTTAAAAAACATCTAGTGAAGTAGCTTTGCTGGTCCACACCCACATTTTAGAATCGACTGAACAGAAAAATGTCCATTCAGTCTATTCTAAGACCTGCTCAACTCAAGGGCAGTGAGGGACCCACGGACACCGGCCCCATAGACACGTTCTCAGGATACCTGGGGTCTCCTGACCGCTTGGTTCAGATGTGGGTCCAAAAGTACAGCTGAGTGGGTGTTTGTAGTGGACTGTTGCAGCCTGTTCTCATGACTCATGCCAGTTATGTCCTGTAAAGTCACTGCGGGTGCTACGTGAGCAGAAACCGAACCACCATCCCTGGGGGCATCCTCGGTTAGGTTCGCGCGAGCCACTGGTCACAACCTCTTCATCGGCTAATCAGTACATAACCTGGCTTTGTGTGTGTTTCTGCTTGTCAAAAGCCTCCTCATTTAATGTTTATTTTTTTTTAATTTTTTTATTTTTTAACATCTTTATTGGGGTATAATTGCTTTACAATGGTGTGTTAGTTTCTGCTTTATAACAAAGTGAATCAGTCATACGTATACATATGTTCCCATATCTCTTCCCTCTTGCGGCTCCCTCCCCACCACCCGCCCTCCAGGCGGTCACAAAGCACCGAGCTGACCTCCCTGTGCTATATAATCTTTATTTTCGATGATTCACCTTGAACTCACAGCCAACAGCACTATAACTCTTGCCGGTAGGAAGCTTATCTAACGCACCTGTTTTCTCTGTAAGCCCTGTCACTACCTGCTCCCCCTTAGGAGCCCTGGACAGAACCTCAGCGCTGCTTGAAACAGCAAAATCACCAACCAGAAGCACGAAAATGCCAACAAATAAGTTGGCACTAAATAGATGAGAAAAGGACATTGTTTACAGGAAGAGCTGAAACAAGAAGGCAGAGGGTCACCTTGCTCAACCTCACCTGGGAGCTGCCATTTTTCCCGCATCTGTGCAGGTCCACGAATGACCGGGGAAGCGCGGCCATATTGGTTTGGTGTACAAGGAAACTGTAGCAAGTAGTCCAATTTGCAAACAGAGGATCACACAGGTAATGAGGACAGACTGTACTTTGAGGACCCCCAGATAAACCTTGACCCCTCATATTCATGCCCCCGTGGGTCCCCTCCCCTGGAGCTAGGGTGACCCTGTGACATGATTTGTCCTACCTACACAACACGGCCGAGGGTGCTGCACCCGTGACAAGTCTAAGAAGAGCTGGAAGCTTCCGCTTTTGTGATATGGGATAAATCAGCCTCCATGTGAAAAGTCCAACTGCCCTGAGACCCCCCCATGCCGTGAGAAGCCTGAATTAGCCATGTGGAGGAGAACCAAGCCCAGGCAGCATTCCCAGCTGAGCCACTAGCTTCCACCCGTGCATCCAGGCCAGTGCATGGGGCCATCTTGGAAGTCAACCCTCTTGCACACTCGAGCTCCCCCTTCCGTGGGGCAGACCCTGGTGTGCCCACAAACCCCACAGAATCCCCAGCAGACAGCCAGGATGCCCATAGGCAGAGCTCTGCCTCATCCATTCTCTCTCTACCTTTTCCTTGGAGACGGTTACCTTGACTTCCAAGACTGTTTACCCAATTCCCAGGGGCTTTCTGAGCCTTCTGAAAGCGAAGCGTCTCTTCCAAGAATCAAAGAAACCAAACAGGATGCCTTAGGCATCCCTGGAACATTCCTAGGCAAGTTTTACCCATCAAGCAAAGACAGGCACCAGGAGGCTCCGTTTCCGCAGCTGGGTGGGACTGACGTGAACTTTGTGTGGACCCTAATATGCATATTGTAATGTGGCTACCCAAGTGCTTTCTTAGAAGGTTCTCTCCGGATGGGGAGACGCGACCTGAATGCATTGCCACACTCCTGTTGCGTGCCCTGAAGTTCCATCAGCTCAAAGTATGTCAGTGCCACTAGGTCTTCATGAAACGGAACCACTCCCTCAAAACCCTGGAAAGGTAGGAGGACTTGATATGAAAGATGGTGACACAGGCTTTACGAGTAGAGTTTCCCCATGTATTCTTAACGAGGGACGGGCGGCCCAGAGGATGCTGTGTTCACCTCGGGCAAGGCACCGTGCATCCCCAAAGGGCCCATGGTGGGCAGACCTAGACACAGCAGCCCCCAATCTGTTCTACAAGAGCAAGGCTCTGCTTAATCACATGGGCACCGTGACAAATCATCTCTACATGCTTCTCCATGATTAGAAGTTCATACTGGGAAACAAGTCCCCCATTGCCTTTCCTTGGAATGAATTCTCTTTTTAACTGTTTTTTAAACAATTGAAGTATAGTGAATTTACAATGCGGTGTTAGTTTCAGGCGTACAGCAAAGTGATTCAGATTCTTTTCCATTATAGGTTATTACAAGATACTGAATGTAGTGTCCTGTGCTGTACGATAGGTCCTTGTTCAGAGTGAATTCTCAGTCTCATTAATTACACGGGTCGTTCCAGAAAGTTCTGGGGCACATCCTAGGGGGTGTCTAGGGAAGTTTAGGGCAGCTCAGCTTCCCAAATACGACCAGCAGTGACGTCTGAGTCCAGGTTGCTAAGGAAAGCCCGTGGAGCCAGAGAAGAGGTGCTGTTGGAACTAAGGGACGAGCACAATGCCAGTCTTTGTCAAGACAAAGAAATAAACCAAAGCCACCTGCAGGGCATCCGTGTAGGCAAAAGGCATTAGGACTAAAGTTTAGGTCGCTGAGAGGGGTACCCACCCAATGTCCCAGCTCCTTCACGTGCCTCACAGAGGGTGGCCAAGAGGCAAACTCAGGACATGTAAGCGTTCTCATGAAAATGATAAGTCAGAATCCCTCGTAACCCTTGTAAAGTGTCTCCTTGCTACTCCTCTTGGGTTCCTTTAAAACATCACCTGGTTGGGGGACGGGGAATTAACATCGGGCATGTGTTTCTCTTTGAGCACAATGAAATAGGACAATGAAATAATGCATCCAAAAAATTATGAACGAATTGATGTTGACCCTGAGGTTTGCTTTATCCTATGCGTCCTGGTGTGACTAGATAAGTCTGATGGGGAGAAATTACCTTCGGCCATGGCCTAGCTCAGAACTCTTCGTATGGCCCACGGTACAACAGTAATTCACTGCTCTCGACTAAAAAGCAGATTCAGGAAAAGGGTAGGAAACTGCTTATCGATTTCAAGAATAAAAGTAAAGCGTTGGCAGAACTGGGCTGTAAAACTCATCACCCAGGGCAGCCTTCCTGGGACTCTTGTTACCTTCCTATCACCTTCGAGGTACGCGGTCGACAGAATGGATGGTGTCTTATCGGAACGGTCCGTATCCTCAAATACACGCAGTTTCCAGTGCAAGTGGACTGAAATGGCCACGCAAGAGAGAGTGAGCCTTCACACAGCATGTTTTAAGCAGCTACCTGGGAGTATCCCAAAAAGCATCTTGATAGAGAATATTTCATCTCTGTCTAAACAGGCTTTGGGGAATTCGCTGTTGGTCCAGTGGTTAGTACTCTGCGCTTCCACTGCTGGGGGCCTGGGTTTGATCCCTGGTCGGGGAACTGAGATCCCACAAGGAAAAAACCCAAACAAACAAAAACAAACAAAAAATCAAGCAAACAGAAACAAACAAAACAAAAATAATAAGAACAACAACAAAAAAAACCCCCCAAGGTTTGGATTTGCTAAGCTAGCATGATAGAACAAAATTTCTTCCACATCAGGGTATTTGGCATTTGAGTAGCTGCTGTCAGACAGATGGAATGTCTTATTTCAGACAAGTGGGAAGGGCTGTCCAGGCTGTCTCCTTCTAGAAAAGGACTGCGGACTCATTTCTACCCGAAAAGAGCAGTGTATTAGTTAAGAGATTGCCGTGTACCAAATTATCACACTCATTTCTTCTGTCACGGTTTCCGGGCAGAACATGGCTGGGTCCTCTGCCCGGGGTCCCACAAGGATGAAATCAAAGTGTCGGCCAGAGCTGAACTCTCCTCTGAAGCTCCGGGTCCTTTCTCAAGCCTGCTGGCTGTGGACAGGACTCAGTTCATTGTGGTTATAGGGTTGAGGATCCCAGAGGCCACCGGCTGTTCCCTGCCACGCGAGCCTTCTCCACCCCAAGGCAGTTTGCTCCTTCAAGGACAAAAACAGAACATCTCTGCTGCTTCACATCCCTCTGACTGTAGGTCGCTCACCTGATTAGGTCAGGCCCACCCAGGACAGTCATCCCTGTTGATCAACAGAACGTCACCCGTTTCGAGACTCTAGTTACCCCTGTAAAACCCCTTCACCTGTGTTGTGTAATGTAACTTAATCACAGGTGTGGCATCCATGCTAGTCATAGCCCCACCCACATTCAGGGGGAGATTAGACAGGGTGTGTGGACCAAGGGGTAAGGATTCGGGGGATCATCTTAGAATATGTGTATCACAAGCATAATTATTACGTAGCTTTTACTTCCTACTTATTAACAAAAGAACGCGTGATGCCAAGCATTTTTAAATATCCCCAAATCAATAAGGAAGGGAAAAAAGCTTGAGGCTGCATCTGAACTCCACCCACGCTCCCGGGAAGGCTAACAGCTCGGAAAAGGCATCCCTCAGTTTGAACAAGGACTGGATTTGCTTGGAGGCTAACACAGATCTGGAAGCAGCAGCCGTAGCTTCCCGATACCAGAGACTAATCAAACAGTGCTTGCCACACCAAGTCCAAAAGCAATTCCTGACTCTACGTTTGATTTTGAACAACTGCACACACACAGCTCACCCAGACCAGCAATGTCATCTCTGAAAATGAAAAATAAGAGAAAATAAGCCTTCTTGATCTCTAAGACACAGTGAGCAGTGGTTTGAAGCGAGACCTTAGTTCCCTGCCCAGGAATGGAACCTGGGTAGCCTGGATGAAAACCAGGAATCCTAGCCGCTAGACCAGCAAGGCCTAGAGGCTAGAAGCAGAGTCCCCCTGGTTCTTAACCCCAGTGAAAGATGCATTTCTCACAGAGGCAAAACTGTAAAAACAGACGGAAAGTTTATTATTAGAGACCCAGCACAACAGTGAGTGCGACAGCACACAGAGAAATGGTTTAGTGAAGACAGAAGCAGGGCAGAGACGCACACCCAGGGAGCAAGGGTGTGGGCGTCCCCCCTAACCAGGAGAAGCCCTTTAGTAAAGAGGCGGTTAAGTCACGTATACAGGGCAGTTCTTCCGGGTCTCTGTTTACCTTTGGCCAGTTACCTGGTTTCTTTTTCCACACCTGCCCTGCCTAGGACCCTCCTCAACACGCGTGCAAAACGTTTTCCCAAGATGGATTTCAGCCCAGAGGCCTATGGGACCGCGTTAGCATCCCTCCTTTTTGAGCCCCCAGGAGCCTTTCTGCACATGTGCAGTGTCTCCCTTGCCCCAAGGATGGGAAATGCACAACCTCTTGATCTTTTACTGAGACAGGGTTTAGCCTCTTTCTGTTCCTGCCACGACTGCTATCTTACTGCGTCCACAGGAGACAGAGCCTGGCTGTTTACCCTCTGTCTGTTGTTATTTCCATTCTGAAGTGCAAACACGAGGCTGGTCGTAAATATCTAACCTGAAGCCCATCTATCTCCTGTCTCAGGAAATGCAAACAAGCCTAGTTGCAAGTGTTCCCCTGCGGAAGCCCATCTTCTTCTCGCCCCAAGAAATGTAAACAGGAGGCCGATGTCAGTGCCTAGCCTGGAGCCCATCTATCCGCTGCCTCAGTCTGGTCCTCTTCTTCCTAGCTAGGGGTAGGGAAGAATTCAAATAAAATGTAGCCTGGGATGCTTTCCAGGAAGCTGGCAAGATTGCAGCCCAGAGCAGGGATAAACTCCACAGAAGTGCCAAAGCACATCCCGTACGCAACTGTTAGACCCCAGACTGTGACTCTGCAGGTTCAAGTCCCTGTTGGCTTCTCCATCTGCTGTACAAACAGACGTGTTTTGTTTTGTTTTTTTCTGCATCTGTTGAGACGGTCACGTGGTTTTGTCTTTTCTTCCGTTGAGGTGGTGTTTCACGTTGGTTGATGTGCATATGTTGAACCATCCTTGTGGACCTGGAATGAATCCTGCTTGATCATGGGGCTTGAGCCTTCTTCTGTGTTGTTGCATTCGGTGTGGTAGTATTTTGTTGAGGACGTTTGCATCTATATTCATCAAAGATATTGGCCTGTAATTTTCTTTTTTCAGTCGTGTCTTTAGTTTTGGTATCAGGGTGATGGTGGCTTCATGGAATGACTTTGGGAGGGTTCCCTCCACTTCAGTCTTTCGGAACAGTTTGACAAAGACAGGTGTAAGTTCTTCTTTTATGTTTGGTAGAATTACCGAGTGAAGCCATCTGGTCCTGAACTTTTGCTTGCAGGCAGAGTTTTTTAAATTTAATTATTCTTACAGATTCTATTACACTTCTAGTGATCAGTCTGTTCAAATTATTGGTTCCTTCCTGAATCAGTTTTGGAATGCAGGTTGTTCCAAATCCTCTCGGGGGCCGATCTCTACCCAGTCACAGACCCTCCTGATGACTCTTTTCCTAGAGTTCCCCGGCTCTCCAGTGATGAGCCTGCAAATAAGAAGACATTCAGCCCCTTCAAGCTCACTGTTCACTGCTATCACACCGGCCCCAGTCCTCCTATAAAATGTGCAGGTGGAGATAAAGGAGCCTTGGGCTCCTTTGCTAGTTTTCACCCCCTAACTGATAGCAGGTCAACAGAAACCAGCCTTCCTGCCTGTCATTTTGCCCATAAATTAAAAGCAGACCTCTGCAGTCCCAAGGTCTTTCTTTCTTTCTCCAAAAATAAGCCCTGGTATCTGTGCCCCAGATCTTTTCTGAGAACTGAAAAAAAAACAAGACAAAACAAAAAAACAAACCTCAGGAAACTTTCAAGAACTGAACTACTCACCCGACCTAGGAGCAGGAAACAAGATACCCAAATGGATAAGAACCCTGGGTCCCTTCGTCATGTAAAATATAATCACGTGGATTAAATGGTAGCTAAAAAAAACCTTAGCAAGCCCGGCCTGAACAATGGATCTCAAGTAGTCATTGTGTGACGGACAGCAGGTCGCAGGTTGAGCATCTTTTCTCCCTGGGGAAAGAACAAAGTTGAATTCACATCATGGCCCGGGAGGATCTAACCCAGTGCGTCCTGGACGAGGGCAGTGGAGAGCATCACCCAGTCCCAATTCCACAAAGAAAGACTAGATTTCAGGATGGCTTCAAGCCAAAGAGTGTCCTGTGGGCTGTGGGATTCTGGGTCCTGAAAGATGATGCGGGAAAACTCTGTTACACTTTTCCCCTTTGTCTTCCTGCATCCCCTCCTTTTTTTGGGGGGGGTGGCCAGTGGCTTGCAACATCTTCATTCCCCAACCAGGGATTGAACCCAGGCCACGGGAGTGAAAGCGCTGAGCCCTAACCCCTGGACCACCAGGGACTTCCCCCCTGCATCCCCTCTTAACTGCTGAATTCTTTAAGCATCTCTGTCTCTCTTTGTCCCACTCTGCCTGCCCTCCCTCTGAGCTTTACCTGGTCCATTTTCTACCCTGCAGTGGACTCCTAATGGCCCACCTAGCATCCACGTTCTCCTTTGTCCCTATTATCCGAAGCCTAGTTTATTTGAGGTGGCCGTCGGCCTAGCTTAAAGACTAAGCCCCACGGTCTCCCCTGGCACTGCAGGGTCTCTGATGACGTGTGAGCAGAGGCCGTGCGGTGGCTCCTGCCTGAGAGCTTCTGAACGTAGAGCACCTCTGGTCTTCCGCGTCCAGCGTCTTGGACACGACGACGAAAGCTTGGGGAACCATCTTGAAACATGAGTTGACAGTGAGGTCGGAAGCACAGAGTCAAGAGGACTGGACAGGAAAGACCAGAGTATCCTGGTCTCTGATGACCGTGTAACTGGCACGCGGACCCTGGTCTGTCTCCTTCAGCGCGTCCCCACAATAAGCCTCTGCCTTACGGAGGCGCGTGGGATTTTCTTGTCTTGGCTTTTAGTTTTTCTAAGTTGTATTTATTTATTTATTTGATTGAAGCGTAGTTGATTTACAGTGTTGTGTTAGTTTCTGGTGTACAGCAAAGGGATTCAGCCCTACGTTACATATATATCAATGTTTTTCAGATTCCTTTCCCCTATAGGTCATTACAAAATATTGAGTAGGCTTCCCTGTGCTCTGCAGTAGGTCCTTGTTGGTTCTCTGTTTTATATATAGTAGTGGGTATATGTTAATCCCAAACTCCTAATTTATCCCTCCCCCACCCCCTGATTTTCTTTCATAATAGATAAGTAAGAGCGTACTAGATAGGCACTTGATTGATTTTTATAAGTATCGTGCCGTCAGTAAACATCCTCTGAGCTCGAGCGGGGAGGAAGAGGGTTGTAGCAAACATCATTTCACAGACGCTCGCTGGGCGGTTCTGGAAGAGTGCGTCCGCCTCCTGTGCTTTTCCAGGAACCCTGGAGAACCGTGAGGGTCTCCTTTCTAGAAAGCGTGTGGTTAGGGCCAGGTGTTGCATCCGTGTGATCTCCTGAGAGCAAAACCGTCCACCCTCACGCTCACCCCGAGCCCTGAGAGATGAAAGCACACGTGACTGTCTGCTTCGTACGCTGTTGCTCTATTCCTCCGTCTTCATTTGTTTCCACAAGGCAAGTCGTTTGATGGTCCGGGCAAGCTTTCAGTTGCTCATCACAAGAACTCCCTAGAAGACCCATCGACTCCCCGCTGAAAAGTGTCCACAGGAAGCGTGCCACGTTTTACCTCTGTGGATGCCCGTACATCAGTATGAGTTGTTGACAAATCTTTTTAATTCACCCAGGTGTTCAGAGGGGACTATTTAACCACACACACATCCATAAAGCCTTCGTTCCCAAGTCAGAACGCCCAGTGCAGAAAAAGAAGAGAAACGTTTTCTGAACGTCACCATACTTGACACGTCTGAGCCGCTCCGAATAAAGCCAACGGAAGACCAGTATCTGTAGCCTCAGGTCCTTTATCTTCTCCACCTCCTCTCATCCCTTCTACATTTCTTATCTTCTGACTTCCAGGAAATAGATGACATGGCTGAAGCGTGTTATCTGAACGGACTCTGTCAGCCCATACCTGCTTCCGTTGCTTCCAAAGAAACCTGGACGTAGCTCGGAAATGAATGCCTCCAGGGAAGCAATGAAATCCTTCAGCTGAGCGTCGCCCCTCGTGCACAGCTTGGGGCTTTACCATTGTCTCAGCTGCACAGGTTACAGGACGACTCTTCCATCTACAGGTGCAAAAGCTCAGATTCTAAATTTCGACCATGTGCTACGCACCGCTGGATACAGCATACCAGCCGGGAAACAGAACCTCAGTATGTTCAAACACTCTCGTTCGGGAAACTTTTTCTATCACAGACGAATATATTTTCATTACTGGTGGGAACCAAAAATCCAATCACGAGCCCATTGAATAATCCCATCACAGTGCTTAAAAAAGAATCACAAGACCTTCTAAGGCAGTGGTTCTCGAGGTGGGTTCTTGGACCAGCAGCCTCAGTACGACCTAGGAACTTGTTCCAGATGCCAGTCGTCAAGCCACGTACAAACCCCCAGACCCACCGAATCAAAAACTATGCTTTCACAAGCCCTCGGAGTGTTTCTGACCCACCCTGAAGTTCAGGAACCACCATATTAGGTGTCACTTTCTCGTAAGTAGGTTCATATCATATTTGGCGTCTGGTTTCTGGAATCCCATTAATGTTCAAGCACAGCGGAAACCGTAAGATGAGCAGAAGCCATTCTCGAGATAATGACTCAGATGTCCGTGTGTCTGGTGAGATGCGCCTGGCAGTAAGGAAGCCGGTGCTCAGGCGGAGAGAAGAGAGCTCTTGTAGAAGGCTGGGGCAAAACAAATTGCGTTTCCAGTGTAAAGCATCATCTTGAAAATGTGCTGCCTTGAACTTGTGTGTGGGGAGGTGTGGGGTTGGAGGGTTCTTGGGTATGGTCATGGGCATGACCTCCTTGGCACCTTTCCTCCCCAGGTTAGCTGATGGTGCCTGCAGCCTGGCTCAGCCTCAGACCTCACCTGGCGTGGTTATCCTAACTGTACAGGGGGCGACAGTCCCTTGCTTTAAACAAATCGAGATGGAAATGAAGTCTGGATATCAAAGACACATCTGCACTCTGATGTTCACTGTAGCATTACTCACAGCAGTCACGATGTGGAAACACTCTGAGCGTGTGTTGGTGGATGAAATGATGGGGTGTATATATAATGCAGTATTATTCAGCCTTAAGAAAGAAGGAAGTTCGGCCGTTTACAACAACTGGAATGAGTAAGTGGACTGAGCCAGATACAGAAGGACAGACACTGCATGATTCCACTTTTTTTTTTTTTTTTTTTTTTGTGGTACACGGGCCTCTCACTGTTGTGGCCTCTCCCGTTGCGGAGCACAGGCTCCGGACGCGCAGGCTCAGCGGCCATGGCTCACGGGCTCAGCCGCTCCGCGGCATGTGGGATCTTCCCAGACCGGGGCACGAACCCGTGTCCCCTGCATTGGCAGGCGGACTCTCAACCACTGCGCCACCAGGGAAGCCCTGCATGATTCCACTTTTATGTGGGATCTAAAGAAGTCAAATACGTAGAAGCAGAGAGTAGAATGCTGATTGCCAGGGGCTGAGGGGTCGGGGGAAATGGGTGATGTTGGTTGAAGGATACAGAGTTTCCTTTAAGGACACAAAGTTTCAGTTACGTAGGCTGAATAAGTTCTGAGGATCGAATGTACAGCGTGGTGACTGTAGCTAACAATACCGTGCTGTATCCTGGGAATTCGTGAAGTGCATAAATCCTATGCTCTGTCCTGCCCCAGACACGTGGAAGGATAAGTCTATGGGTAGTTGGATGTATTAGTTAGCTCAACTATGGTCTTCGTTTCACTACGTATCAAAACATGTACACATTATATCAAAACGTGTACGCTATTTATCAAAACGTTGTATACGTTTTGTATACGTTTAATATACACAATTTTTTAATGGAAATTGAAGTATTTTTTAATCTAAGAAAAAACAAAATACAGTGAGTAAAGAGACGTCATTTGAGTTTGCACTTGAAGGCAGACATGCATTTGGTATTTTATTTTTACCCAGGATCACAGTTCCGTTTGAGAATCTTTTCTTGGGTGAAAGATCTATCCGTTTGCCCCCAGGCCACCTTTGCAGAGATGATCCCGCTCTTGCGTATTCCAAACCCTGCATCTTGGCTGCATTCTCTAGGTACGTGAAAGAGAGCTAACCTGCCACCAAATATTGCTTTCAAAACTCTCAATTCTGCCTTCAAGCCTGCTTGAAGCTACCCTCAAGCAGACACTGTCAAGACAAGTGGAAACCAATGTCACTAACTATTAACCATTTCCACAAGAGGACATAAAATTTTGACTTCGAAGCTAGGTCAACCATGAGATTGCTTTGACACACACAAGCAAAAATGAGGGGACAGCAACAACAAAAAAGCCAGCAAACGACAAATGCTGGAGAGGGTGTGGAGAGAAGGGAGCCCTCCTGCACTGTTGGTGGGAATGTAAGTTGGTGCAGCCACTATGGAGGACAGGATGGAGGTTCCTAAGAAAACTAAAAATAGAGCTACCCTATGACCCAGCAATCCTACTCCTGGACATATACCCAGACAAAACTCTAATTCAAAAAATACATGCACCCCTGTGTTCCTAGAAGCGCTATTTACAATAGCCAAGACATGGAAGCAACCTAAATGTCCATCAACAGATGAATGGATAAAGAAGATGTGGCACATGTATACAATGGAATATTTCTCAGCCATAAAAAAAGAATGCGATAATGCCGTTTGCAGCAACATGGATGGACCTAGAGATGATCATACTAACAGAAGTAAGTCACATGGAGAAAGACAGATATCGTATGAGAGCGCTTCTATGCGGAATCTAAAACAAATGATACAAATGAACTTATGTACAAAACAGAAACAGACTCACAGACTTAGAGAACGAATTTATGATTACCAGGGGGGAGGGATAGATTGGGAGTTTGGGATTGACATGTACACACTGCTATATTTAAAAGAAAACGTCTTTCCATGAAACAAAAAAGGTGCTTATCACAAGAAAAAAAAAATGTGTAACTATGTATGGTGTTGGATGTTAACTAGATTCATTGTGGTGATCATTTCATAATAAATCCACATAACACATTTTTTTAAAAACTCAAAACAAAACAAAAGGCTATATCCATGTGGAGAGGGGGTCTGACCACCTTTGCTGAGTATCTCCTGCCTTTGGGATCCACTGTGACTCAGTTTAACTTCCTCCTCCCTGATCCAAGTTCCCAGAGACTGACTTGGACGGATAACATGAAAAGATTGCCTCACCCGCTGGCTTCCAATCAGAAGGGTGGGGTACACCAGCAGAAGCCAGGAGGGAAAAAGAAGAGGGAGGCTGACCACTTCCGCCCCGTGCAAGGTACCCCTTCCCACAGAGCCCTCCAAGCCTCGAGATTCCGGTGTTTCCTTTCCCTTCTGCTCCTTCAAGACCCAGATTTTTGCATTCTTGCCTGGAGTTTCCCTATATCCTTCCCATACTTTGGAAACTCGCTCCTTTTTTACAATCATTCTCAAATCACAGAACTTGAGGCTGCCATGGTTTCCTGTGCAGGACTCTCCCCCCCAGCACCCCTTAGTCTGCGCCGCGTTTGGAAGAAAACTCGAGGGCTGATTTAGGTGTTCAGACGCAGACCAAGCTGCGTGATTATAACCCCGTAATGTAAAACCCATTGGCTGCGAACACATTCATTTTCTGCCGTATTAGTGGGTAAGCCTGTTGACTGTGGTTTCTTTCTGATGATCGCAACGACCATTGAAACGCTGTTAGGTGATTGGAGATGGTGTCTGAAGAGTGTTTTGATTTCAGATGACTTACAGGAAACTCTCGACGAGAAGCACTTAAGGTTTGCTTGACGAGGACAGCCCGTGCATTATTTATGTGCTGTATGAAACCTGTAATTATGAATATAATTGATAGTCCGATGCTCACTGCAGGAAATAAAGAACGATTTCTACAGTCATGCTCTGATTTCTGCTTTGGTTCTTAAGACCAGTGGGTCACAGGTAGGGACTTGAAACTGTTCAGCCCAGGCAGGGGCTCCTAGGAGAACTATCAGTGTATCCTGAGAGATTTAAGGCTTGAGAAATTCATGCACACTTAAGCAGCCCAAGCATTGTGACCCTTTAATGTCGTGTAGGAGGGAAGCTCCTACCTTAAAGAGGCTGCTATGGGAAACCAAGCCTGCGTATTGATAAAACTAATGGCTATTCTAGTTATTTCCCCCCGCAGTGAACACTAAAATGACTCAGTCTTTAAGTTACACTTACCATCTTTCATGGCATTCAACCACCGCATTATAACAGTATCTCACTGCAGCTCTGTGGATGTGGAAAGTATCGGGAAAAAAGGTGAAGACCTACTCAAACTTTATATCCAAAAAGTGATCATTTTTAATCTCCAAAGCTATGGGCACATGAGGGTTCTGTCTGAAAGGCAGCAAAGTTTATCAAATAGAGAAATGCTGGCAAATGTCTTCTGCAAAACAATGGAGAATAAATACTTTGGGCTTTGTAGGCCATACAAACTCCTTCGAAATTATCCAACTCTGTCGTTGTAGCAGGAAACAGCCACAGATAGTACCCATGTGCAAATGAATGTATGTGGCTGTGTTTCAATAAAACTTTATTTATAAAAGCTGACCGCGGGCCAGATTTGGCCCACGGTTCATAGCCTGCTGACACTTGAAATAGAGCAATGTGGCCATTTCTAAGAGTTTACTGCAAGCTTGCAGCTTATATGTGATGCAATGGAACCTCATTTAGAGCATCCTTTTCCCGAATACGCAGTTAAATTTTCCATTTCACTTTCAAAGCAGGTACTTCTGCCTCTACACCAGAGCTTGACTACAAATCTATTTAAATTCTTAATGAGGAATGTTCTGGAAACCTTCAGGGATTAGCTTTGCTGTTCTCTTTGATTTCTGCATTAGTGACCACAGCTTCCCAGGAGTCTTCCAGAACAGCACCCTGGCCATTACCAGCGATTGAAATTCCAGCTCTGAGCATTTTGTACGCAGCAATTAAAGTCAAACCCATCAAAGGGAGTGTTGTCTGTGCTCGGCCTCCGCTTCTTAAAATACATATAAAAAGAATGGATATATGTATCACTGAGTCACTTTGCTATACACCTGAAACTAACAGTCTGATTCTTCCGCTCTGATTTGCATCAGTCTTTTTTTTTTTTCTATAATGAAGCCGCTATTGAAGGATGTCTTAAAAAAAAAAAAGAAAAAAAAGAAAAGGAAAAGATTACTTTTGGATTCCAGAAGCTTTAATGCTAGGATAAGAGGAGAAATTGCAAATGCACAAATGGACAACCCATCTTAGCTCCATTAAAGGAATCATCCGTGACAGGCGTCTTCCTGGCTTTAGCTGAAAGCAATTCCATCAGCCCAGCCCACCCACTGCCTTGCCCAGCAGGTCAGCACCCTCAGGACGAAGTGAGAGCTCTGATGAGAATTCACCTGTCAGTCAGCAAATGGGGGTGACTCTTCCTTGAAGCATCTCCTCAGCTGCTCTTACAGCTCTCCGTTCTAGAATCTTGGATTTTAACCATCAAGGTCTCCGGTACCGGGACTTCCCTGGCGGCGCAGTGGTTAAGAATCCGCCTGCCAAGGCAGGGGACGTGGGTTCGTGCCCTGGTCCGGGAAGATCCCACATGCCGCAGAGCCACTGAGCCCGTGAGCCACAACTACTGAAACCCACGCGCCTAGAGCCCGTGCTCCACAACAAGAGAAGCCACCGCAAAGAGAAGCCCGCGCACCGCAACAAAGACCCAACGCAGCCAAAACTAAAAATAAATAAATCAAAACAACAACAACAAAAAAACCAAAAAGCCTCCCTGAAACGAAAATATGGAAGTACAAAAATCCTGCACGGTGAAAAAAGCATGTGGATGGAGGTAGGAGGTTACCAAAAATAAAAAACATCGACTGTTTTCTGAGAGACAGAAAGAGGAAGTGAGGACCTGAAATCCAAAGTCTGGAGCGAGGGTGGTGACATTTGTTCTTTAGATTATGCTCAACGTTTTAAAACTTTTAAGCGCACACTCAATATGTATGCAAATGTACCTGTCAACATATTACATATTAGTAAAGTTTATTTTCTCCCGTTTAGTAAATAAAATAAATAGAAATTATCATATTTTTCCATATCCAAATAAATCGTCTTTCTTCCTCAATGGCAGAGTGCATACTCTTCTTTTTAAACCACTAATATTTTTTTTTAATTAGAAAAAAAATTTTTTGTGGTTCAATAGCAGATTTTATAGTATTTATTTCTTTATTTAATTTATTTATTGGAGTACAGTTGATTTACAATGTTGTGTTAGTTTCAGGTATACAGCAAAGTGAATCAGTTATACATATACATATATCCACTCTTTTTTAGATTCTATCCCCATATAGGTCATTACAGAGTATTGAGTAGAGTTCCCTGTGCTAGACAGTAGGTCCTTATTAGTTATCTATCTTATATATAGTAGTGTGTGTGTATCAATGCCAATCTCCCAACTTATCCCTCCGCCCCCTTCCCCCCTGGTAACTGTATGTTTGTTTTCTACATCTGTGAATCTATTTCTGTTGTGTAAATAGGTTCATTTTTACCATTTTTTTAGATTCCACACATAAGCGATATCATACGATATTTGTCTTTCTCTGTCTGCCTTACTTCACTCAGTATGATCATCTCTAGGTCCATCCATGTTGCTGCAAATGGCATTACTTCATTCTTTTTTATGGCTGAGTAATATTCCATTGTATATATGCACCACATCTTCTTTATCCATTCATCTGTCAACGGACATTTAGGTTGTTTCCATGTCCTGACTACTGTAAATAGCGCGGCTGTGAACATTGGGGTGCACTATCTTTTCGAATTACGGTTTTCTCAGGGTACATGCCCAGGAGTGGGATTACTGGATCACATTGTAGCTCTGTTGTTAGTTTTTTAAGGAAACTCCATACTTTAAACCACTAATTTAGAAGAGTCTGTGAGGGGAGAGAGAAGGTAGTGATCCATGGGCACCCTGAAGACTGTCTCAACACGGCCAAGAGACAGGTTATCTAACCCCCCAAAACATGCCCATCCTCAGGGGCTTCTGCCAGTGGAAGCCCCCAAGTACAATGACACCTTACTTTCTCAGATCCAGGAGTCAGGCACGCAGCTGCCCAGAATCTGTACCGTCTTGTAAGGCTTACACCTTTCTCTGCAAGCAGACATGTTTCCTCTCTAGTTTTGAGCGCAAATATTTGTATCGAAGTACAGATACCCACAGGAATACCTCAGTGGTTGTTCCTGACACCCTGTGCTGCCGGCATCAGTAAAGGAACGTGAGGCAGAACCTGCCCAGTCGTCCCTTCTCGGGACTCAGGCAATGATCTCCCCAACAGTGGGAGACACCAGGCCAACTCCAGAGAACCATGTGACTTTTATCAGCCGACTCGATCAAAATGATCGATTCTTCCAGCCCATCCCTGGCCCCTTGACTCTCGGGGCTGTGGACGTACCCCTTAAATTTGTGATTTCAACCAGGTCACCCCGAGGATGGGGGCTTATCTATAGTAAGCGTGTCTACATGCTGATCTCAATCCTACTATACTTGTGCACTCATAAGTTATAGAAAAAACTTGTTTGAAGGAATTCCCTGGCGGTCCAGTGGCTAGGACTCGGTGCTTTCACTGCCAGGGGCCCGGGTTCACTCCCTGGTCAGGGAGCTAAGATCCCACAAGCCTCACGGCACCACCAAACAAGCAAAGAAAAAAACAAACTTGTTTGATTCTCTCTGAGATTGAATATCTTCGTGTGAGCTGAAAACATGACCAAAAGACTGTGAGATTCAAGTGTTGGTAAGATTAGCTAATCCACATCGAGACCCCAACACGTAACCCCATGTGGCAATTTCGCTTTCCCTATAAGCCAGTTTCTAACGCAAATATGTATCAGGTATGTGATAGCCATTTTTGCCATCTATACACTGAGTACCGGATAGAGAAACGGTCATCATCTTGTAACTCGTCGATGGTTAATGGTTCCAAAAAGAAATTGAATTCTGTTGTTACATCCGTCAAGACAGAAAGCACGTCAGTGGTTGCCAAGGGCTGCAGGAAGGGGGATGGGGAGTGAGTAGTCCACGGGTGCGATGGATGTCTTCTTTGGGGGGATGAAATTGCTTTCACGCTCCATAGAGGGGACAGTGATACCGTGTCATAAGCTTACTAAATGCCAGTGAACTGTACCCTTCACAGTGGCTAATTGCATATTACGTGAAAGTCTCTTCGATTTAAAAAAAGAAAAAGGAGTGGCACACTACATGCCTGCCTCGTCCGGAACCGTGATCAGAAGAAGCAGGTATGAAATACAAGTCCGTCAGCCATTTGCCTCATCATATTGACCCTGACTGCATTCATGAATCACATATAATTTCCATATATTGTAGGCAAGTGGCAGCCCCACCCACAGACCCTGAAGCAGCAGGGCTCGTGCGATAGCCAGGATTTCCATCTGCCACGTTGGCAAAGATGCCCACAGTGAGCTGAGAGCCCGTGGTCTGGCTCAGTGAGACGGACTGTCCCAGCCCTACAGATGCAGGGAAATGAATGAAAACGGGCTGCAGTAGACGCTGTGTGTTTTATCGTCTCCTTCGTTGGAGAGTTACAGGAAAATAGTCATTGGGGTATAGATACGCCACCGAGGTACCACGCTGGAACCAAGTAATTCCAATTGACTTTCCAATTGGTATAGATTAAAAACGTAAGACCATCAAACAGAAAGCCACAGAGTGAGTCAAAGATCAGGGGTGACCAGGGGTCTTGGGGAGGTAGGGATTTTAGGACCCTGAAATGATTCGGTATGATGCCGTGATGGTAGACGATGTCGTCATCCATTTGTCAGAACCTCCAGCATATGCGCTACAAAGAGTGAGCCTTAATGTAATCTCAGATTTCAGTTAATAATAATGTAACAGTATTGGTTCATCGGTTATAACAAATGAACCACACGAATGCAAGATGTTAAAGGTATGAAATGTTATAGGGAACACACTTGTGGTTGCCAAGCAGAGGTTGGGGGAGGGATGGATTGGGAGTTTGGGATTATCAGATGCAAATTATTATATGTAAGATGGATAAACAACAAGGTCCTATTGTACAGGACAGGGAACTATAGTCAATAGCCTGTGATAAACCATCATGGAAAAGAATATGGAAAAGAATGTGTATATATATATATATATATATATATATATATATATATATACACATATATATCTGTATAACTGAATCACTTTGCTGTGCAGCAGATATGAACACAATATTGTAAGTCAACTGTATCTCAATATACTAAATTTTAAAAATATGAGATATTGTGCGTGAGTGGGAAGAAAGAGGGTGCATAGGAACTCTCTACTTCCTGCTCCATTTTTCTGTAAACCTGAAACTCCTCTAAAAAATAAACTCTATTTTTAAAAATAGAATAAAACTTAAAAATAAAGATGAAATGAAATAAAATAAACGTCTTGCTCTGCAAATTTAAGTTACAAATTGCCCCCTCCATTTGCCCCTCACAACTCCTTCAATGTTGAAATCAACATACTGGCTTATCCCACTATGGAGAACAGTATGGCAGTTCCCCAAAAAACTAAAAGAAGAGCTACCATATGATCCAGCAATCCCAGTCCTGGGCATATATCCAGAGAAAACTCTGATTCGAAAAGATGCATGCACCCCAGTGTTCATAGCAGCATTATTTACAATAGCCAGGACATGGAAGCTACCTAAGTGTCCATCGACAGATGAATGGATAAAGAAGATGTGGTAGAAATACACAATAGGATACTGCTCAGCCGTCAAAAAGAAGGAAAGAATGCCATCTGCAGCAACATGGATGCACTAGAGATGATCATACTAAGTGAAGTAAGTCAGACAAGGAAAGACAAATACCATATGGTATCACTTATATGTGGAATCTAAAATATGACACAAATGAACTTATCTACGAAACAGAAACAGACTCACAAAGAGAACTGACTTGTGATTGCCAAGGGGGAGGGCGTGGGGGAGGGATAGAGTGGGACTTTGGGGTTAGCAGATGCAAACTAGTATATACAGGATGGATAAACAACAAGGTCCTACGGTAGAGCACAGGGAACTGTATTCACTCTCCTGCGATAAACCATATGGAAAAGAATATGATAAAGAATGCATATATATGTATAACTGAATCACTTTGCTGTACAGCAGAAATTTACACAACATTGTAAATCAACTCTACTTCAATAAAAAAGAACGTATTGGATTATGACAAGAAAAAAATGGTAGCTCTGTGTAGTGATGACAGAAGTTAACTGCAGTTATTGTGGGGCCATTTCTCAGGCTATGCGTATACCAAGTCATTATGCTGGACACCTGAAACTAACATCATGTTACATGTCAATTATACCTCAGTAAAGGGAAAAAAAATATTGGCTGCTCAGAAGTTTGACAGCAACGTCGAAATGAACTGACATCCTAAAAGGAGACATCTCGTAGCAAATACATAAAGGTGCTTAGCACACAGTGTCCTTCCATTTCATTAGGGCACACTGCACGCTGTTTTCTATATATGTTTATAGAGATCTGTTTTTACAATTATTTTTTCTAAGAATGACAAAATCTTTTGATAAACCAGAGTACTTATCTAAAATTATTGGAAACTCCTTAGCCAGTGTTCTTTATTGCCAGAAACAAGCCAAATGTGGGTCTTAGGGCTATGAAAGGGACTGATAAATATTGGGAAAACGGATGACAGCTTAATTACAAATAACATCCCGAGTTGCAGAACCCGAAGTAGGTTTACTTAGTTAGATGCTGAAATTTTTTAAAAACAGAAAATCACCAGGCAGCTCACAGGATCCGAGTCATGGTGTCTCAGTCAGCTGGGGCATGACCACGGATGGTAACATTTAACATTTTCATGACTCTTCATGCAAATGGAGAAATCATTTTTTTTTTCAGTATTCTTTTCCCATACCTACCAAAAATGATGCCATGTTCTGCAACACCCAGCAAAACAGGATCGGTTTCTGTTAGGCACACAGAACTATTACAAATATATAAAATAGTAATAAATGTGATCATTAAATTTATAAATCTGAATTAAACTACTATCGATTATTTACTAATGGCCAAACATACGAAGTTTTCCTTATTATTATTAAGCAGTGTACCAAACATTAAATTTATTATCATTATTCAGTATACAAAACATAAGATGATCTATTATCATTGTTATTGTTAAGCAGTGCTTATTATTGCTTCCTCACTAAATGGCAAACATTATAATAAGCTCTTTACGTGAAATATTTTGTGCTGGTTTCACAACAGTCACATGAGTTTGTTACGTAAGCATAGCCAGAAGCCAACTCCAGGGTGGTTGGATCTGAAGGCCAGTTTTCCTAACCTTGACAGTCCGATGAAAACATAAACATTCAAGTTTTAAAATGCTGCTATTTATAACCACAGCCACCTTTGAAGGAGAGGGACGCTCCTTAAATAGAAATCTTGGCGTTCTTCTGGGTCTTAGGAGGGCCTGGATATGTGCCTTGGGGAGAGCAGGATGGATTTTCAGAATCAGTGGAGAAGCAGTTCAGGAAGCCAAAAGCTATTTACAAATGGGATGCTTCAGCTGAGAGGAAAAGTGTGTGCATTTCTCCATTGTAAACTATCTCCACCTTCCCTGGAAGGCAGAAGAAAAGGAGTATTAAATACAATTTTGGCCTCAAAATACACAAATAAAGAGAAACAGAATAAAAGATGTGTGGGTGGATGGATGGGTGGGTGGATGGATGGATGGATGGGTGGATGGATGGTTGGGTAGATGGATGGGTGGATGGATGGATGGGTGGATGGATGGTTGGGTAGATGGATGGGTGGATGGATCGATGGGTGGGTGGATGGTTGGGTAGATGGATGGGTGGATGGATAGATAGATGGGTGGATGGGTGAATGGATGGATAGATGGATGGATGGATGGTTGGGTAGATGGATGGGTGGGTGGATGGATGGATGGATGGATGGTTGGGTAGATGGATGGGTGGATGGGCGGAGTGTGTGTGTGTGTGTGTGTGTGTGTGTGTGTGTGTGTGTGTGTAAAACAATGTGAATCTGTAGGAACAAAATTTACAGGAAATCTAAAATTCCCACTCTATTCCCTTATTTCTGTTTCCCTTCTATTCCTCAGCATACATTTGGTTGAATCTCTTTTCATCGAGTCTCGTGTCTAAGTCATAAAACGTAACCAACGGGAAACAGATCAAAACGCAGAGCATTAGCAGGAAGGCCCAGAAGACGAAGCGCACGCATCAGGCCCCAGGGAATCCAGAGCTGAGGCTACACAGGCTTGACCCAAACTTCACATCTGACTCTCTTCCTGCTTCGCAGCCTTTAACCGACAAGAGGAAATGATTCCATGCCATCTCTTAGCGACACGAGCCCAGACTGGCATAGCTACGAACTGAGGGAGCTGGCGTTCGTGTCCCAAACAGGCGCAGATTGTCTCTTTAGGGAAGAACATCCAGAGGGAATGGGGGGGGGGTCCCTGCGGGCTGGATGCACCTGCTCCCAGTAGCTGTGCAGAGCCCGGGAGCA
This sequence comes from Delphinus delphis, assembly GCF_949987515.2. NCBI lineage: Eukaryota > Metazoa > Chordata > Mammalia > Artiodactyla > Delphinidae > Delphinus > Delphinus delphis. The sequence goes on from NC_082704.1 coordinate 124,270,922, forward strand.
GACAGCTGCCTCCTGGGCAGGTCTGGGTGCTCGGCGGGCGGGCATCTGGGCTGTGCCCGGGATGAGCTCGGGGATGCGCCCTCCTGCACGGGGCACCTGCGGGGAAAGTCTGTACCTCCCTGTCTTGCAACCTGCCCTTCCAGGGCGGCGTCCACCACACGGGGACAGAGGCAGTCGCTGGAACACAATTCTTTGAACAGGAAACTGGCGTTTAAGATCATCCACTTGGACTTCCACCCACAATCCTTAACTCACCCCAAAGAAGGGGAATGTCTAAGCCTGGATGACTCCTCCGTACATCTGACCGCACTCAGTAAGGCAGGGAGTCGTGGCTACCTTTCTGAGGCTTGGGGCTGTCCCATTTTTGTGCTCATTACCTTGAAGTATTTCATTCCCCCACCCCTTCTGGGGATATAGGAAAAATGAAGAGTATGTAGGCCTTGCTCTGTTTTCTCAGTGTCTCCGTCAGCCTCCCAGGCAAAGGCCCCCAGTGACCTTCACTCAAAAGCAAAGGAATGAAATCATCTGATTGTTCCATACGTTCTTAGCCTGTTTATCCCTGAGAAAAAGGAAGTGAGACATGTAGAACCATTGACCACGAGAAGCATGCTAACCACGAATCAGCGTGAAAACCACGTGTATCACAAATTTACAAGCCAAGACCAATTCGTTACGTTTGGCAACAAGATGAGAAGAAAATAAGTGACTTACTAGTTATCTTCATAGAGTCGTGGTAATTTTCTCCCATAGCGTCCATTATTAGTAATAATGAGTGATGTAATATATATTTGAATTTTTCTTCAGGAAGGAAGGAAGCAAGGAAGGAAGAAAGGAACTGCTAGGTCCCATGCAATCAGCATGCAATTCTGAGTAAGGCTGTTATGAACTGAACTGTGTCTTCCCGTAACCCCTCTGAGGACATATTTGGAGCCACGAACTTTAGGGAAGTAATTAAGGTTCAATGAGGGCATCAGGGTGGCACCCTAACCCCACAGGGCTGTGCCCTTGTCAGGAGAGGAAGAGACACCACAGTTCTCTGTCTCTCTCTGTATGTCTCTCTCCCTGTCTGTCTACTGGCATGTGCAGAGAATTGGCAACCTGAGGACACAGGGAGAAGACAGCCGTCCACACGCCAAGGCAAGGGGCCCCGGGAGAAACCAGCCCTGCCCACACCTTGATTTGGGATGTCCAGCCTCCAGGGCTGGGAAACAGTGATTTCTGTTACTGGAGCCCCCAACCCATGGTATTCTGTTATTGCAGCCCTACCTGACAAATACAAAGCACCTCACCTGTTTGCATCTTTAAGACCAACCCCGACCCTTATACCCCTCACACATCATAAGCCCTTAGTAACGTTTTACCGAATTGAGATTTTTTTTAAAATTCCATTCTCTGAAGTGCACGCAAATCATTTGACGAAAAAAAAGGTTTAGAAAAAGTGAGAAAAAGACAAAACTCAGGGACTTCCCTGGGGGCACAGGGGTTAAGAATCCGCCTGCCAATGCGGGGGACACGGGTTCGAGCCATCGTCCGGGAAGATCCCACATGCCGCGGATCAACTAAGCCTGTGCGCCACAACTACTGAGCCCGCGTACCACAACTACTGAAGCCCGTGCTCCACAAGAGAAGCCACCGCAATGAGAAGCCCACGCACCACAACAAAGAGTAGCCCCCGCTCACTGCAACTAGAGAAAGCCTGCGCACAGCAACGGAGACCCAACGCAGCCCAAAAAAATTAAATTAATTAAAAAAAAACAAAAAAGACAAAACTCCAACCGGAGGTATTCAAGGGGGAATGAACGATTGGGATCACGTATTGGAGTCCTTTGTAGTGTCTGAAATGTGTGGTGCACTTATTCATGCCAGGGTCGTTGAGTGGTTGAGGTCCCACCCATCACATCCTGTATCAGATTTCATTCCAGAAGTCTCTGAATGCAACACTATTACTCTGCTCTGCCCTCACCCTAGTAGGTATCACAATAGGTTATAATCATGCATTCATCTCTCTCCATCCTCACGTGGTGACCTCTCTGAGGACAAGAACGGGGTTTGTCCACACCGAGTGTTGACACACTCTTCCTGTAAAGGGCCAGGTGGTAAATATGGGCCGCCACGGCATGGGGGAACATGTACCTTGGTCTGGAAGGGTCTAGAAATGGATGCCCCATGGACGGGTTTCCTCCTGCAGAACAAGAAAACTTTTGTGAGTTGTCGCGTGAGCATATCCTACTATCTAAGAAAAATAATCCCGTCTGCCACAGTCAGGGCGTGTGACGGTCCAAACAGAAACCCAGAGGAAGGCTGTGGTGAGCACACAGGTACAAGCCCCGTGCAGTCCTGGATGGGAGATTGATGAGGGAGATAAGGAGAGAAAGGTTCCAGTTTGAAGGACCTGATAAGTGCACAGTCAACAGGATGTGGTGACAGACCGCATTTGGAAAAAAGAAAAGAAAGGCAGAGATAACGTCCAAATTAGGACTCAGCAGGATTGAACAGAAGTGTGTATATATATATTTTTTAATACTGAGAAAGGGAACCACCAGCTTGGGTGATGGGGGCAAAATGTGGGAGCAATGAATTCACTTGTTATTATTTTTACTCTAGAAAATCAATTTTCGACCCTGAGCCTTTACAAGGAAGTAATAAGAATTCACAGATCTTTCAATTATCACTTTAAAATCATGTTCATATTCAAAGCACATGTACTTGCTTTAATAGTCAAGACGCTCATGTTTCACCAAAACCAGATAAGATGCCTTCTGTTGGTGATTGGTTCAATTGGGGGTTATTTTATAAATACATAAAAAGAATGAGAACGTACACTTCTAAAATGAACAAATAATAATTTTCATTTTAAAGAGGGCAAGATACTTTTAGACTAGCTTTGCATACATGAAGTCTAGTTGACGTCTTTCCTAGAGAAAGATTAAGGTCAACATATTGGAACTATGTCCTGTCATATATGGGATATATTGCTTAGTAAAACGAGAGAGAAGGAGAGAAAAAAAGCTGGTTCTCAACCTATTCTACCACTAATTGCGACTTTGAGATTTTTTTCCTCCATGCATATTTCTGTATTTCTGGTCTCTTCTGGGTCTTAAATTCTGATTGACGTGCTGCAGTTACAAAATCACCGATAAATTCTCACCACAGAGTGTAAATAAACCAGTCGATAGAATTATTTTCTTTTCCTTTCACGCATGCATGAGTATATAATATCTTGTAGAGTTAAAAAACAATAATACGAATACGCATGTACAATGTAGCATAAAGCAAGACGCACATCCCATATGTTATAAGCTTCTTGTCTGTCCCTCCAAAGCCCTCACGGTTAAAATATCCTGAATGTATGATCCTCATTAATTTGTTCTTGTTTGTTTTTGTTTTGGGCCACACCATGCGGTTTGCGAGATCTTAGTTCCCCAACCAGGGATTGAACCCAGGCCCTCAGCAGTGAAAGCACCAAGTCCTAACTGCTGGACAGCCAGGAAATTCCCGCTCGTTATTTTGTTTTATAAGTAGTTTTGTCATGGGTCTCATCTCTAAACTGTAAAGTATGTTGTTTGCCTGTTTTTGATCTTTATATAAATGGCATTGGGTTACACGTCTTCTCCTCCAACATGCCTATTTCCTTCAACACTGTTTCTGAGAATTACGTTGTTGATGTACTTAGCTGTGTTTTCTTCATTTTCTTTGCTGTGTATTATTCCACCATCTGAATATCACGTGGTTTACTTACTATTTTTTTCCCTCTTGATAACCATTTGGAGGGTTCCCGTCTTTTTTTCCTAGTACACGTTTGTAAAAGTCTTTCCAGGGTAAGTAATTTGTGGAATTACTGAGTCATATGCATTTCCTCATCTTTATTTAGTCATGCCACATGGTTTTTCCAAGTAGCCGTAGCACATCTACAGGCAGAGTATGCGTGTTCCCATGTTTCCATGTCTGTGCTCAGCTCTTGCTACTATTGTTACCAAACCACACTTGGGTCCCCTCACCCACGTGAAGTAAAACCAATCTACTGACACGGGATTGTGGTGAAGGAAAGGCACCAAGCAAGGAGTCCGGGCAGTTAGTACTCAGAAGACCCGAACTCCCTGATGGATTTCGGGGGAGGGTTTTTCAAGACAGAGTGAGGGAGGGGGTCTGTGGGTGTGTGGTCAGCTCATGGACCTTCTGATTGGTTGGTGGTGAGGTCATCGGCAGTCCACATCATCAACCTTCTGGTTCCAAGCGGTCTGGGGTCTCCATGCTGGTGGGCAGCATGCAGGTAACTTCTCCCACCTAGTGGAGGTTTCAGTATCTGCAAAACAGCTCACAGGACATGGCTCAGAATATGATCTATAGCCCTTGAGGAGGAACTAAAGGTCCTTGACTTTGTTTAATGGCCAAACTATTATTATTTTGTCTTGCTTGACTGTTTTCTTTCTGCATCTTCTCACTTCTCTGATTAAATGTTATCTTTGACTAAAGTTTTTCTACAGACAAAAGGCAGGTGGAGGACATGGGGTGGGAGGAGGTGGGGGAGACCTGTCTGGGAAGTCCCCATAGGGTCCCGCTTGGTTACACTATGAGATACCAGTGCTGGTTTTAATTTTATATCCCTGATGACCACTGAGTGAGCTGCTTCCCTTTGTTTAATTTATAACTTAGATTTCCTTTTCTTTGAAATGCCTGTTGGAGTCTTTCACCCTTTTTTCTATAATCGTGTGGTCTTCTCAAGTGGACGTGTAGGAGTTCTTTATGTATTATGAATACTAATCTTCTGTGGATTATGTATAGCAAATAAGTTCCCCCAGTGTGTGTCTTGCCTGGCCGTGAGGCAGGCAAGGAGTCGTGAGGCAAAGAAGTCCTTCGTTTTCATGTCATCGCATGCAGCAGTCTTCTCCTTTCAGAGTTTCTGCCGATTGTCTCTTGGTTAAAAAATTCTTTCTTCCACAAGGTCATCAATATATTTGCTTGTATTTTCTTCTAAAGCGTGTTAAGGTTTCACCTTTTAAACCTAACTGCTTAATCTTAAAACCTTTGATTTTTTTTTTTTTTTGAAGCATTGTTGATTTACTTGAAACTTTTGATTTTGAAGTATGGCTTGGTCCTTATGGAGAACGAGTGGTCCCAGCGCCATATTGATTATGTCATGGTTTACCCATGGACTTGTCACACACTACCATGCCTTCCATCGACTGTTTTCAGCCCCAGCACCCAGGCACCACTGCATTCCTCCTATTGCATCCTTAAAGATAACTCGACATCTGCAAGAATCATCTCCCCCTTGTTTTTCTTCTTCACATTTATTTTAGCAATATTGGCTATCTGTGTATCAGTTTTAAAGTCAGGTAGTCAGGCTTTTGAAAAAAATTTTGCTATAACTATGAGAAAGAGCGAGAGAGAGAGAGAGAGAGAGAGAGACTGCTTGCATCTTTATGCTACCCAATTTTTCAAACTTTCAACATGATACATTTCTCAAATTATATTCTTCAGCTATGTCTGTCAACAGGACACTAGATCTGTGCAATTTTCCTCATTTGTTCTTGTGTTTCTTTTGGTAGAACAATCCAAAAGACTTTATTTTTTCTTGTTATTATAAATGGGATTTTTTTCATATTATGAAATATTCTTGTTCCAGTGTATTGAAAGGAGACTGACTTTGCTTCACGATTTTATAAATGGTAATTTGCTAAACTCATTAATTCTATGTTTTATCTAGAAACTTGTTTGTTTGCCGCCTTCTGTATACATGTAGAAAATGCCCTCTGCAAATGATATGATCCTCCTCCTTTCCAGTTCTTGTACTTTATTTTTTTCTTGTTCTGGTCTGATTGTACTGGCTAGAACCTGCAAGACAGTGTTGAATAGAAATGATGTTATCCCTGAATTGTTCCTGATTTTAAGGAGACCACTTTCAAAGTTTCACTCTTTGGTATTATGTACAATCAGTTGTTTTGTAGAAAGCCTTTATTCAATTAAGGAAGTTTTTATTTATTCCTGTTTTGTTAAATCAAGAATGGATGTTCAGTTTTACCCAAGTTATTTTCTGCATCAGGTGGTATAAGAAGGGCTTGTTTTTACTTCATTTTGTTCTTTCCTTTAATCTGTTCACATTTAATGTGCAACATAAAACAAACTCACTCAATGGCTTACCTAACTTGTTTTGCCAACACTTTGCTTTGAAATTTGCAGTTTTTTTTCACAAAGAGTGAGATTGATCTGTGATTTTCTTTCCCATGCTTTCTTAAGTTTTGGCATAGAAATATTACTGGTTTCATAAAATGCATTGAAGATGTTGCTTGTTTTTCTGTTGTCTGGAGTAGTTTAGATAATACTGGAATTTTCGACTACTTGATAAAACTACCTGAGCCGAGTATTTTCTCAGTGGGAAGCTTTTAGAGTACTGATTCGATTTATTAAATGTCTATAATACTTTTCAGCTCTTACATAGGTAGTTGAGTCAGTTCTGGTAAAAAAAAAATACCAAATTCATAGTACATTGTGAATGCATCTGTTGTATCCAAGTTCTTAAATGTACGGGGAAAAGCGCTATTAAAAATGTTATCTTCTTGGGCTTCCCTGGTGGCGCAGTGGTTGAGAGTCTGCCTGCCGATGCAGGGGACACGGGTTCGTGCCCCGGTCCGGGAAGATCCCACGTGCCGTGGAGCGGCTGGGCCCGTGAGCCATGGCCACTGAGCCTGCGCGTCCAGAGCCTGTGCTCCGCAACGGGAGAGGCCACAGCAGTGAGAGGCCCGCGTACCGAGAAAAAAAAAAAAGTTATCTTCTTGGATTTTTTGTTGTTGTTGTTATAAACACTGCTGCATCTTAAGTTATATCTGCTTTTTATTATTCATTGCCACATTCTATTTTCTTTTTATGTTCAATCTTACCAGAATTTTGCTGATTCTACTATTTCTATTTCAGTGTGCTTTTAGCTATATTACAAATTAAAATTTAAATTAAAATAATTGAATGTGTTAAATGTAAATTTTTATTTGGAATTGGGAGATGGGGATTGACATATATACACTAATATGTATAAAATAGATAACCAATAAGAACCTGCTGTATGAAAAATAAAATTAAATTTAAAAAAAAATTTTTTTTTTTTTTGGCCACGTGTCCTGGCTTGCTGGATCTTAGATTCCTGACCACGGATCGAACCTGTGCCCCCTGCCGTGGAAGCACGGGGTGCTAACCCCTGGACTGCCAGGGAATTCCAAATGTAAATTTTTAAATAACACTAATTTTACTAAAATTCAATTTTAACTTAAAATGGATTTTATTTAAAAGTTTTCAATGCTTTTAATTTTGACTACGTGGATCTTCTGTTTCTTTTCTTTCTTTCTTTTTTCATGTAATGAACCCTGCTGTTTCCCTCTTCTTTCTTCCTCTTTCCTTTGTGTGTGTTCAACTGCTGTACTCTTTCTAACCTCCCAGGTCGGACACTGTGCTCTTTTAATCTGGTGCCGTCTCTCCTTTCCTGGCACAAACACTGGACCTTTCAATGTAACCTCTCTGCATCCCACAGCCTCTGAACTGTTGAAGAGTACCAAGTAGCCCCAAATGGAACTCGCCAATGTTTGCTCAGGAAATGGAGACTGTCTATGTAAATATAAGGGCGCAATCGAGTTTCAAAGATAAACATTTGCCCCACGTGAAGGTCACTCTGTGCTGCCTACTCCTCCGCGAATTTGGAAAGAACGGACACTTTGTTGCGTTTTTAGCAAAGCTCCCTGTCCGGGAGCTGGAAGCAGCGGCAAGATTCCCTGAGCCCCTTAGGGGAGACTTTTGTCCTTGGAACAAAAGCAGTAGGCAGATGGATTCCCCGTGCCTTTAGCCTGTGCTGAAAGCATCCGTGACCGCATGACTGGGTGACCCAAAATAGCACAAACGAGACCCGTGTGGGAAAGCACAAAAGGGAATTAGCCTTCGTGCCTGTGTCTTTGCACGTAGATTAGATGATTCGTGGCCGATGCTATATGTGCCCCACCATCTTCTGGGTGGAGGAGATGGGTACTTGCTTTGTGCTGGTTTTGAAGAGGGAGGGTCACGTAGGTGGCCCCTCCCAAGCTCCCTGCATCTTTCCTTTTCTTTAAAAAAATTTTTTTAAATGGAGGTATATTTGATGTACCATGTTATGTTTCAGGTGTACAATAAAATGATTCATAATTTTTACAGATTATACTTCATTTATTATTATTATAGAATATTGACTATATTCTCTGTGCTGTACAGTATACCCTTTTACCTTATTTATCTTATTTTATTTTTGGCTGTGCCGCACGGCATGTGGGATCTTAGTTCCCTCACCAGGGATGGAACCTGCGTCCCCTGTAGTGGAAGCGCAGAGTCTTAACCACTGGCCCGCCAGGGAAGTCCCAGGGCTTATTTATTTTGTACACAGTAGTTTGTATCTCTTACTCCCCTCCCCCTATCTTGCCCCTCCCCCTATCTTGCCCCTCTCCCTTCCCTCTCCCCACTGGGAAGTTCTCTAGATCTATGAGTCTGTTTCTGTTTTTGTTATAGTCACTATAGATCTCTAGGTCTGTGAGTGTGCTTCTGTTTTTGTTATAGTCACTGCTTTGTTGTATTTTGTAAGTTCGACCTGTAAGTGATATCCTACAGTATTTGTGTCTCTCTGGCTTAGTTCATTAGGCATCGTACCCTCCAGGTCCATCCCTGGTGCTGTATCCCTTGCGCCTTTTCCACGATGCTGAGGGAAGGGTGTCCTCTTACCTGGTGTGCTTCCCCAGGCGGGACGCAGGGGGAGGATAAACTGGCCTGGCTGAGTGTCATCTTTGTCAGCTCCGGAGGTGTCCGTGGGAGCTGACTGCTGCCGCATCACGCAGAATCGTGCCAGGAATCGGGTTTTCTTTTCGTTTAGAACGTGCACCATGTGTTGTATTTTTCATGACCCTTGAACCCAGCCTTGCATCCCTAATTGCCACTTGGCCAACACTGGCTGAAGTCTTGCTAACCCTAATATCACATTTACACACGCATACCCAGGCCTGATTCATGACATAGCATATACACGTCCATCTGTACTTTCTTCTCGGGTATTTTCTTTAAGCTTCTTGTCCCTTTTTTAAAACAATTAATATTGTTACCTTTTTTATCTTTTGGCCGCTCTGCACGGCACGTGGGATCTTAATTCCCCCACCAGGGATCAAACCCTCACCCCCTGCCTTGGCAGTGTGGAGTCTTAACCACTGGACCGCCAGGGAAGTCCCTTCTTTTCCCTTTGAGTTCAGTTAAAACAAAAGAAACCATCTGTAAATGCCATGAACTGTAAACTGTAAACTGTTCTGACCTGCTGGAAGAGTTTAATTTCAATAAGTACACCAAATATAAATAAAAGTTTAATATTATTTCCCTTTTAAAAAATGCATGGATCGTCATTACTGAGTTTTGAGCACTCTGGTGGGCTCAATTATACCCCCAACCTCCCCCAAAGATACCCCGAAATCCTAACCCCAGTATCTCAGAACGGGACCGTACTTGGAAATAGGGTCTTGGCAGGTAGAATCAACTTAACGTCAGGTCCTAGTGGAGCGGGCGGGGCCCCTCTCTTCATAGAGCTGGTGTTTTGATGACAGGATGGTCCAGTGGAGACACAGGGAAAAAAACCATGGGACGATGGACGCAGATCCTCAGGGGCTGCAGGAGGGGAACGGAGAGTGACCGCTTGATGGGTACGAGGTCTCTTTTTGGGGTGAAATGGGGGGTGCACAGCATTGTGCGTGTGCTGACTGCCCCTGAGTTGTATGCTCTATGATTGTTAAAACAGCAAGTGGGAAACCTTGTGGGTGCGATCAGAATCTCTCTCTGTGTCTCTGTGTCTCTCTCTCCCTCTCCCTCTTTCCCCCCCTCCACAAATTGTGACAACCAAATGTGTCTCCGGACACGTTGCCAAGTGTCCCCTGGGGGTGGAGGTCAGCCCCAGGTGAGAATCACTGATCTCAAGTCTAGTAACCAAGACAGGGAATTCTCCCCTCTCACCAGCCGCAGTCACCCACCTGTCTGCCTCGTCCCTCCTTTCACTGATTTTTCACATCGATTCCGTTATAACGGCTGGCTTTTTCTTTTCTCTTCTGTTATTCTTTCCCTACCGCCCGAACACTGCGTCTTTCAAGCTTCAACTGTTCCCGCACTCGTCTAGTTTCTGCAACATAACTTCTTTTTTTCTATTCGCCCACAACACACATACAAGAGACCAAAATGCAGCCCCTGCCGTGGGACAGCCGCCTGGGGGCGCTTGCAGTATTCATTCCACTCTCCTTCCGCCACGAAGAGTCTGGAACCCGGCACAAGGCCTCTCAGATTCAGGACAACGACCCCAGGCTTCCTTGCCGCTGGAGGGGCGTAGGATGACAGTTGGTTGGGCATAATGAAAGCACGAAGCCCCCGGGGGCAGCTCCCATGAGCCTCTTCGGAAGAGCTGGGTGTCTGTCACCTTCTTCTCTGACATCTCCAGCCTCCCTCTGAGAAGCCAGATGCCGCCGTCCTGGGCTATCCGGGTACAGACCAGACTCCAAGTGGGCAGAGCACCCCACGGGCGTTGGGCTGCATCCGGGTGGACTTTCTCCTTCCTAGGAAGAGAAAATATCCATCTCTTCTGCATCACTGTGCACTGGGCTTTCTGTTCCCTGCAGAGGAAATGAATCCTACCCAAGGTGGTACCCACATGTATTTTACACTTGCTGGCGTTGCTGAGACCGCGTGGCCTGTTCAGGGTCAGGTGGTGAAAAAGCAGGTGACCATGAAGACACCATCAAATCTATGAAGGCAACAGTGGTGACGGGTGGATAATAAATGTCCCTGCTCTTTGGCAAGTCACCTGACGCCCCGGGCTGAACCCCCAGCCCACCCTGCTGCCCTCTCAGACTTTATCTGAACCACGGTGGGTCTCAGCGGGGAGAGCCTCTATACACGTGGCACCATCTGTTTTGAAAGATGCTTGCACGCACTTGCTTGACGTAAGTGGCAGGGTGAGAAATGAAAACATCTGTACACACACGTTCACAGCACTGTTCACAACCACCAGAAGGTGGAAACCACCCAAGTGTCCGTGGATGCTTGGATGGACAGATGGATGGAGGGAAGGAGGGACGGATGGATACACAGAATGGGATCCACCCACGCGTGGAATATGACTCAGCCGTGAAAAGGAGTGAAGCTCTGACACAGGCTATAACGCGGCTGGACCTTGAACACACGATGCTCAGTGAGAGAAGCCAGACGCGGAAGGACACACAGTGTGTGATTCCATTGATACGATACGTCCAGAACAGGTAGATCCAGACAGACAGAAAGTGGGTTCGTGTTTACCAGGGAGGGGGTGAGGACTGAATGTTCATGGGGACGGGCTTTCTATTTGGGGTGATGAAACTGTTCTGGAATTAAATACAGGTGCTGGTTGCACAGCTCTTTGCATGGACTGAGGGCATCCCATTGTACACCTTGGGTGAATTGAAAGCTATGTGAATAGTATCTCCAAAAGCTGTGAAAACGGAAAAGCGCTAGAATTTTCTTCTTCCCATCTGCAGACCGTAGCTAAAATTAAAATGATACAAAATAATAAAATAAAAATAGTGAATTCTGCTGGTTTCACCTATCTCCTTTCTCAGTTTTGTTTGTATTTCAACTGGGACCTTCTGGAAGATGATGGAATCCCAAGGGTCTCCACAAAGAAGGTCATTTCAGGCACCATGCAAGGGCAATCTTTTTTTTTTCCTAGCACCTCAGCCCAGTTCAAGCCTGACACCGTCATGAGACGTTTGCCCGGCTGGATTAGACCTCCTGGTTTTTACTTATTGCAACACTTCATACTCTAGTAACAATTCCACCTGATCATTGGTTGACAAAATGTTTTCACACAGGTTGTTTAAGCCTCAAAACATTTCTGTGAAAGACATCTCACTCCTAATGTTTCCAAGGAATAAACAATGTAAACCCTTGAACTTGGAAAATGTAATTATTTTCCAATTTAGGATTCTCATCCTACAACTTGGCTCACAGCAAATAATATTCATGTAATCATAAAAAACAAGTTGGGATGACTCTTCACTTCTCTTGGTGACATACACACCTCAGACTTTATTTAATGAAGGGTACCTAGAGTGAAGCAAAGCAAAGCCAAAGCCACTTTTCTTTTTCAAAGCACTGCGACAGCACTATAATTACTAATGCAAACACACACACACACACACACTCCTTTCCTTGCAAAGAATGTGCTCCTATTAGCTGGAAAACTTCTGATCATATATAATTATATAGTAATTGGGCTCGTAATAGCACTTTCGTCATGCGTTGGATTAGATGGGTGGCATAATCATGGCCACCGTTTCGATCTGTATTAAAACCATGTAATTGTTTGGCGGGGCTGGGTGACACAGAGCAGAGCTGATGCTCCTTGGAAAACACAGATGCTAAATAAATCCTCCCCCGTGTCCACTGAAAGTTCACTTCAAACATGGTTGTTTCAGAAAAAGCAACCGTGTAAAAAGCACTGAAAGGTAGCTCAGAGGCGCCTTTCCTGGTAGAGCATAGAATGAGAGAGAATCAGACCGGCAGATGCAGGAGAGTTTTGCGTATTTTTAATGTTTGATTGGTTGGAAAAAGGCCAACTGTCAATATTTCAGAGGTTGGACTTGATTGAAGGCTATTTGAAGAACGTATTCGTGTATTTTATTCTTTAACAGGAAGGGAATGTTTCAGATACACTTTTGTGTTTCCTTGTTAGGAAGTATATTGAAAATCGTGAGTGTGGTGGGTAGAATCCTAAGATGGGCCCAGTTGTGGGTTCAGTGGGTCCAAAATGTATGTCTACCCAGAACCTGCAAATAGGAATTCGTTTGGAAATTGGGTCTCTCTGCAGACGTGATGAAGAGAAGGGTCTGAGATGAGATCCTCCTGGAGTAGGGTGGCCCTAAATCCAGTGACAGCGTCCTTACAACACACAGAAGAGGAGAGACACAGACACAGGAGAAGCCACATGAAGACGGAGACAGAGACGGGAGGGACGCGGCCACGAGCCCAGAGATGCCTGGAGCCCCCAGAAGCTGGAAGAGGCGGGAAGGACCCTCGCCTGGAGCCTCTGGAGGGGGCGCGGCCCTGGGGCACCTTGACCTCTGACATCTGGTCCCCAGGACTGACAGAGGATAAATTTCTGTTGTTTTAAGCCATCTGGTTTGGGTCATTTGTGAAGGCAGCCCTAGGACATCTCATACAGTGGCACCGCTGGCCTCTAATTATAACAATCAAAAACACCTGCAGGCATTGCCAGTGGTCCCCCAGGAGGCAGGATCACCCCTGGTTGAGAAGCCCGACTCTAAGCCTGCAACAGTCCAGCTTTGAGTCCAACAGAAATGAGCTCCACGTTTTCTGCCAAGAAGCAGAAGCCTCACTGAGTCTCACTGGCCTGGACAGCGTCCCCTGCCCTCACGTGAGCTGACCCGAGAAAGGAATGAGATTCTGCATGACCCCAGCACTTGGTGCCCAGCCCACAGCCATCACCGGGGAGGGGTGGGTGCGCTCCAGCATCTTCCATACTGTCAGGTGTCTTGCCCATCGTATATCCACCCCCAGGATGCTGCTCCAGAAGAAGGGTCCCATCCTCCCTAGGGATTCAGGTGGTGAAGCTTGGGCGTCTCTGGGAAGAAGCAGCCTTCTCCTCTTAGCCTGGTGCGTGCTTGGGAATTTCCCAGAAGGCTCGTTCAACACAGCCACACCCCCAGAGCTTTCTGTTCATCCCATCTGGGAGGGACCCCAGATTCTGCATGTCCAGAAAATCCCCAGATGATGCAGCACTGCTGGTGCAGGCTGGCTTTGAGGACCACTGATTATCGGAAGAGGGAAGTTCTGTGTGGGATTCATCACCGAAAGGAATGTGCAGTCTTTCAGCGAGAAACCAAAGCTGAAGCCAGGATATGGAAGCAACCTAAGTGTCCATCGAGAGATGAATGGATAAAGAAGATGTGGCACATATATACAATGGAATATTACTCAGCCATAAAAAGAAACGAAATTGAGTTATTTGTAGTGAGGTGGATGGACCTAGAGTCTGTCATACAGAGTGAAGTCAGAAAGAGAAACAAATACCGTATGCTAACACATATACATGGAATCTAAAAAAAAAAAAAAGGTTCTGAAGAACCTAGGGTCAGGACAGGAATAAAGACGCAGACGTAGAGAATGGACTTGAGGACATGGGGAGGGGGAAGGGCAAGCTGTGACAAAGTGAGAGAGAGGCATGAACATATATACACTACGAAACGTAAGGTAGATAGCTAGTGGGAAGCAGCCGCATAGCATGGGGAGATCAGCTCGGTGCTTTGTGACCTCCTGGAGGGGTGGGATAGGGAGGGTGGGAGGGAGATGCAAGAGGGAGGGGATATGGGGATATATGTATACATAGAGCTGATTCACTTTGTTATACAGCAGAAACTAACACCATTGTAAAGCAATAAAGATGTGAAAAAAAAAAAGCCAAAGGCAGCATCCTGTAATTTTAGCGCTAGGCTGCCCAGATATTAAGGAAGATGGTAAAAGGCAGAAACAAGAGACTCAGGGACTTTGTAGAGTCTCCCACAAAAGTAGGTGTGATATTGTGATTTATAAGAAATATGTCTTCGGTCCTCACCCCCCTTTGTGGCATGGAGCTCCCCAAACCTTTGGAATTTCATGAGGAGAGAGACCAAGGTGTCTTTTGTTATGCTAATGAGGTGACTTTTGTTAACTTGCCTAAGGATGGGGGCCCGGGGAACCAACCCTGTGATTAGAGGTTGGAATTTTCAGTCCCACCCCCCTGATTTCCAGGGAGAGGAGAGGGGCTGGAGGTTGAATCAGTCATCCATGGCCAATGAGTGAATCTGTCGTGCTTAAGTAATGAAGCTTCCCTGAAGACCCAGAAGGATGGAATTCAGAGAGCTTCCAAGTTGGGGAGCGAGGTCAGTTCCACGTGACATGATGCCAGACCCCACACTCCACAGGGACAGAAGCTCCTTTGTTTGGGACCTCTCCGTCTGGCTGTGAATTTGTACCTTTTAATATCCTTTGTCACAAACCGGTAATCTAGAGAATAAACAGGTTTCCTGAATTCTGTGAACCACTCTAGCAAATTAATAGAATCCCACCCAGAATAGGTGGTCGCTCAGAAACACAGGTGTCACCCTGGATTTTGGATTGGCATCTGAAGTGGAGGAAGTCTTGTAGGACTTGAGCCCTTCACCTGTGGGGTCCGACCTTTTCTCCAGGTAGATGTGTCAGAATTGAGTTGAACTGTAGGACACCCAACTGGTGTGCAAGAATTGATGTGGGGAACCCTCCCCCCACACACACATACACCTTGGAATTGGTACTAGAATCATTTTTATAGCACAGGAACTATTCCTGCACCATTGTGTTGGGTTCAAACATGTGACTGGCCAATGCGTCAGTAACAGGTGACCAAAGTGTGGGCTCCAAATGCGGCAGCCTCGTTTGTTTAATCTTCTTAGCTCCCATTCTCTGCCAGAAGAGTGGGACACCCCAAGTACCCGCTGCCCCTTGGCCTGCACCCCAGCATGAAGACCCATGGGGAAGATAGTCACCCAACCAGAAACTTGGGGTCCAGCCGAGCAGATCCCAAGTCAGTCCCGCTAAGATCAGTGTTCACGATTTCCAGTTCGTTTGTGTATCGTCCTCATGTCTCTTGAGTCGTGATTCACAACCTGGGGGTTATTTTGCCTCCCCAGGGACACTTGGCAGTGTCTGGAGACAGTTTGGCTGTGACAGCTATAGGGGAGGGGATGCTGCTGGCGCGTGGTGGGTGGAGACCAGGGACACTGCTCCACAGCCCACAGTGCCCAGCACGCCCCGCATCACAGAGTCACGCAGCCCCAAAAGTCAGTGGCACTGAGGCTAGAAGACAGTGATTTCCCACACAGTAAAATGAGTGTCCTTTGCGGGGAAGTGAACCACGTGCCATTTCTCTGTGTTCACGTCTCGTCTCTTGAGTAACTGCTGTGTTTTAGATCTTCTTGTCCAGAGATAAAATGTTTGTGCAATTTTCTCGATCGCTTGCCAGAGGACAAGGACAACATTTGAATCATAAAACGCCTTTCGAAGGGACCGTACAAAAAAATACTTAAAATTTTAATTCTTAAGGATGTACACTTTAGACTTTTTTTTTTTTTTTGACTTGATTCGTTTGAAGCATTTTATTCCACTCCAATATCCAAACCGTATTTTAGGAAAGGCATTTGGGTTTGCAAATGTGTTTTTGTAATACGGATAAGTGCCTCTGGAATAGAGCTCACGATTGTATTTCTCTAGGTAAAAAAACAGAAGATCAGACTTCTTATTAGAATCAGAGGGTATTTCAGAAGCGATTGAAGGAACACCGCGGTCCCAGAAATCTCGGGAAAACTGGGGAGATGAAAGCTAAACTCAGCATTAAAACTACAACGTGTTTCAATTCCATCTTAAATCAAGGAAGGAGTATTCATTCTAGCTGCTAATTCTATGCTTAGGAAAACACCCACCTCCCCCATGTCTTCATAAAAGTCTACTTAAATAGTACAGACGCAACGATAGATTATTTTATATTTTTAAAATCCTTTATTAAAATAATCAACATAACTTATGTCTGCGTCTTCTTCCTTTTAAAAACTATGTTTAAACAAAACGTTAAATGAATATAGGCGGTGACATCTCTTTGTTCATAGAAGTTGGGGGTGCTTTTTTCATTTGGTTTTTTTTTTTTTTTTGGTCCGGGTGTTAAAAGGACCTCCAGGTCAATAAAAGACAGATGAGTGAGATTCCTGACCCCAGATTTTCCCGTCTGAGGCACTGAGATAAGCAATAACGTCTGGAAGAGTGAGGTCTGCTGACGTAAACCCCCTCAACCCCCAGGAACTGGACAGACTCTCCCAGTGACATCTGATTAGACAGACAAGATCAAAATTCCACGGGATGAACACAGTTTCTCCCCTCGAAGCCCAGATTGCTCAATTTAAAACAAACACCCACGAGGAAAAGAATATGGATGTGTCCACAGATGCCTTAGGGGTGATCAGCTCAAACATTTAAAAATACCTAAAATTTCAGCATCAGCGTCTAAATATTTTCCTAAGAGTAATCATTACCTGGCTTCAACCTAATTTTAAGCTGTTCTTTTATACAAAGTAATTTCACCACTGAGGCAAGATTCGTTTGGAAGGAGTTATGTCGGAAAGAGGACTTTTTACGTTTGGAAGCTGCAGTTTCCAGAGAAAAGCTGCATTTGGTGATGTTTTCTCAAAGTTGCGTTCTAGTTTTTGCACTAGCCCAGTGACATTTTAAGGAATTAATGAAATGAGCTTGAGAGAGCTTTAGAAGTATCGAGCTAATGTGTCTTCAGATTCTCTGAGAAAGCTTTGCAAATACGAATAATTCCCGCATATGCTGTGTTGGGATTACGCTACCCACGTAGGTGCAAACAAAAAAATAGGTCTAAAAAAAAAGCTCTTTATGCTTCTAGACCTTTACTGAAGAAAAACTTAAAAACTTAAAAAAATACAAACGCAACAATTTGTTTGTTTCTTTAGGTCACTGTGATTTCCGCATTGGATTTCTTGCTGCACTGTTTTCTATACAAATATCATTTCAGCTTCCCTGAATGGAGTTTCTTTCAAACTGGAGAGTTTCACAAAGCATGTGAAACTTGCTTCCCCCTACGCTGTCATGATAAATTGGTTGAGTAGTATTGTCATGGAACAGATACCAGGAAAGTAGCTAAGTCTGTAGAAGTATTATTTAAGATTAAACGGAGACTGGGCTTCCCTGGTGGTGCAGTGGTTAAGAATCTGCCTTTCAAGGCAGGGGACACAGGTTCGAGCCCTGGTCCGGGAAGATCCCACATGCCGCGGAGCAGCTGAGCTTGTGCGCCACAACTACCGAGCCTGCGCTCTAGAGCCCGCGAGCCACAGCTACTGAGCCCGCGTGCCACAACTACTGAAGCCCGCGTGCCTAGAGCCCGTGCTCCGCAAAAAGAGAAGTCACCGCAATGAGAAGCCCACACACCGCAACGAAGACCCAACACAACCAAAAATAAGAACAAATAAATTAATTAATTAAAAAAAAGATTAAATGGAGACAAATCAATTTTAGGGATGTTTTCTTTAAATGAAAATTGTAGCCAAATTTAAAAAGACAAATGTGGGCCTATCTATCTATCTAATTTGTCTACTATATAATAAGTGTCTGGTACATAGTTTCTATCTATCTGTCCACCTATCCATCTAGCATCTATCTATCTACCTATCTATCTATCTAAACGTATATATACACACCCACGTACAAAAATTATATCTATCGTCTGTGTGGAATAGCAACTATACGTGGTGCTAAGACAGTGAGTCTCTACCACAGACAGTGCCCTCCTTCTGCAGAGAGGCAATGTCTGCAGACATTTTTGGTTGTCACCACTGGGGAAAAGGACATGGTCCTGGCATGGGGTGAGCGGTGACCAGGGATGCTACTCCACAGCCCGCAGTGCCCAGGACAGCTCCCCTACAGCAAAGAATTATCTGGTCTAAATATCCCCAGTGCCAGGGAAGAAAAACCCTGGGCTGTAGATTAGGAAATATTCAGCGGGACCCATGAAATGTGCACACCAGGGAAGGGTGCCCACAGAGTGACGGACAGAACAACACAAACGCTGTAGAAGGATCTGATCAGTGTCATTCTCACCTGGCATCTCTGGTCTTTGCACCCGGTGGCATGCCCTATACATGGAGTTGAACATAACTCCAGGTACCACCTATTCTAGAAAAGAAATAAAATAGAAAGTCCCTAAACAATTTTTAATGTATTTTCCAATAAATTATGTATTTTCTTTTACAGTGTCTTTTTTTTGGGGGGGGGGTGGATGAGCCAGGGCTTTTGGGGGTTTGTTTTTAAATTGAAATAGAGTTGATACACATATACAATATTATATGTCTCAGGGGTACAACATGGTGATTCACAATTTTTCCAGATTAAACTCCATTATAGGTTATTACAAGATACAATGGCTCTAGTCCCTGTGCTGTACAATATACCCTTGTATCTTATTTATTTTATACGTAATACTTTGTGTCTTTTAATCCCCTCCCCCATCTTGTCCCTCCCCCCGTCCCTCTCCCCACTGGTAACCGCTAGTTTCTTCTCTGTATCTGTGAGTCTGCTTTTTTTGCTATATTCACTAGTTTGCTTTGTTTTTTAGATTCCACATATAAGTGAGATCCTACAGTATCTGTCTTTCTCTGCCTGACTTGTCTTGCTGAGCGTAATATCTTCCAGGTCCATCCACGTTGTTGCAAATGGCAAAAGTTTGTTGTTTTTTTATGGCGGCATAAAAATGTTAAAGAACCTCTCCGGAACCCCTCAACGTCAGAGCATGAATTGTTTACTTACCAAGGTTTAGTAAAACACTCAGATGGCTTTTGACTGCAAACGGAAGCAGGAAGTGTTAAGGGTGGGGCCCCGGCTCGGTGGCCAAAGTGGTTTGAGAAGTCAAGAAGATAGTATTAAGAAAAGGGTATTAAAAAAAAAAAGGGGGGGGTATCAGATGAAGATTCTTGCTTCACTGCTCTGCGGCAGCTGATCTGGTGCGTGTCAGAGTGCAGTCACGGTACTTCAGACGAATGACATCACCTTTTCCCACCGTCCCCGCAAAACAAGTACCTTAAAGATGGCGCAGCCCCAGAGGTGACCTGACATCTCCCTTCCACAGGTTCTTATCTCGCCTCTCCCCCAAGAAGTGGAGCCTAAATTCCTCCCCCTTGCATCCGAGATAAACTTACTATGTCTCACATGTCTTAGTTCCCTAGAGCTGCCAAAACAATGCACCACTGATTGGGTGATGCACTGGGGCTGCACCCAATCGCCGTGCGACTGGGGCTTAAACATCAGACATGTATCTCTCCCAGTCCTGGAGGTTGGAATCTGAGATCCGGGTGTGGGCAGGGCTGGTTCCTCCCGAGGCCTCTCTCCTGGGCGTGTGGACGGCCATCTCCTCCCTGTGTCCTCACAGGGTTGTCCCTCTCTGCGCGTCTCTGTCTTGATCGCCTTTTCTTATAAGGGATCAGGACCCACCCTAGTGATCTCATTGTACCCTCATCCCGTCTTTGAAGACCCCATGTCCAAACACAGCCCCATCCTGAGGTCCTGGGGGTTGGGACTTCAACATATGGATTTTAAAGGCACGCAGTTCAGTCCATGTCACCACAGAATGGGGGTGGAAGGGACACTTGTAAGAGGTTAGGAAAGCCCCTGTAGCTTCCTCCCATTTCTCCAGGGATGCTCCCAGGGCTGGGAGGAAACCGAAGCCCCATGGACGTGGTCCTGCGGACAGCCCCAGCGGAACCCAGCTTCAAATCACCGCTCCTCAGCTCTCGATTTGATGACCGCTGCGTGCTCATTCCAGAATAGCACCCCATCCATCTAAATATGCAACCGACCTCATCCCATTTAATGAAAACCATGAAGAAACCTGAAGATTGGGAAGAGAGAGGGCAGAAGTTGTGCTATTTCATTCGTATTCATTATGCAGGAGGGAGCCAGAAATCCAGTCTGTTTCTGAAATAACTGCATTCACCTCCTTCCGAGATTCCATTTCCCGGCAGCCTTTACTTTACTTTTGACAAGCTGGAGTTGCACCAGGTGTAGCCTTGAGACAGACGGCTCCCTGTGGCCCCACAGAGCTCTGACGCGTAGGCTCTACCTGCAAGCATCCCGGCTCACACGGCAGGAGCTCAGAAGAACAAACACCCAGCCTGCAACCACAAAAGCCTGCAGCCATCTCACACCTCCGAGTCAGGAAATAATAACACGCGCCTCTTATGAACACTGGCGGCTAGTATGAGGGACGCTGCTTCTGTCCTCTGTGTCTTGTTCTCACTGCTCCTTGCAAAATTCTGGAAAGATCTTTGAGAGCAAGAAAATCGGTAGCAATACTTCCAAAAGGATGTCAGAGTTTTGAAGCTGTCATTCTTTTTTTTTTTTAATTTAAATTTTTTTATTGAAGTATAGTTGCTGAAGTTACAGGTGTACAATATAGTGATTCACGATTTTTATAGGTTGTACTCCACTTACAGGTATTAAAAAATATTGGCTATGTTCCCTGTGCTGTATAATGTATTCTTGTAGCTTTTTTTTTTTAACGTCTTTATTGGAGTATAATTGCTTTACAATGGTGTGTTAGTTTCTGCTGTATAACGAAGTGAATCAGCTATACGTATACATATATCCCCATATCCCCTCCCTCTTGCATCTCCCTCCCACCCTCCCTATCCCACCCCTCTAGGTGGTCACAAAGCACGGAGCTGATCTCCCTGTGCTACGCGGCTGCTTCCCACTAGCTATCTATTTTCTTGTAGCTTATTTTATCCCTAATAGTTTGTACCTCTTACTCCCCTCCCCCTATACTGCCCCTCCCCACTTCCCTCTCCCCACTGGTAACCACTAATGCATTCTCTACATCTGTGAGTCTGCTTCTTTTCTGTTATAGTCACTAGTTTCTTATGTTTTTTACATTCCACATATAAGTGATAACATACAGTATTTCTCTTTCTCTGTCTGGCTTATTTCATTTAGTCTGATCATCTCTAGGTCCATCCATGTGGTTACAAATAGAATTATTTTATTCTTTTTTATGGCTGAGTAATATTCCATTATATATATATATATATATATATATATATATATATATATATATGGCACATCTTCTTTATCCATTCCTCTGTTTGATGGACATTTAGGTTGCTTCCATGTCCTGGCTATTGTAGATAGTGCTGCTATGAACATTGGGGTGCATGTACCTTTTCCAATTAGTTTTCATCCTTTCTGGGTATATGCCCAGGAGTGGGATTGCTGAATCACATGGTAGCTCTATTTTCAGTTTTTTAAGGAACCTCCATATTGTTCTCCATAGTAGCTGCACCAATTTACAATCCCACCAACAGTGCACGAGGGTTCCCTTTTCTCCACACCCTCGCCAATTGAAGCCATCATCTGTGGCAAGTGCACAGTTTATCTTGGGTGGGCTGGACTGTGGAACATTCTTGCACCATCAGTCTGGGATGTGACACATTGACAGACCCCCCCACCGGTACAACCTCATCATTTTGCAAAGAGGAAGGCAACCTGCCAACTGGCTAAAGGTAGACAGATGTATACATATTTTTAGAGTTTTTCTGTAAAAGGTTTATCCCGTGCCCTTGGGGCAACAAATGGGAGTGTCTACAGAAACAGACCCTCCACAGTACGACCTCCAGTTCATCAAATTCTCATGGGGATCTAAAATAAGACAAGCTGATGTGTTGGATTTCTGGGGTTACTGTAACAAATTACCCCAAACTGGGGCGACTTAGGGCAACAGAAATGTATCCTGAGTTCTGGAGACCAGAAGTGTGAGAGGAAGGTGTGGGTAGGGCTGGTTAGTTCTGGAGGCTCTGCGGGAGAAGCTGTCCCATCCCCTCTCCCAGCTTCTGGTGGTCCTGGGCTTGTAGATGTATTACCCCAACCTCTACCTCCTTGTAAACAGTGCTTTCTCCTCTTGCGTTTCCTTTTCATGTAGGGACATGTGTCCATGTATCACTGGATTTAAGGCTCACCTGATTCATCCAGGCTGATCTCATTTCGAGATCCTCAGTCACATCCACAAAGACTCTTTTTCCAAATAACATCCCATTGATGGATTGTAAGAGGACATATCATTTTTTGCGGGGGGGAGAGAGGGGGGGCCACCATGGAACCCAGGACCTGGTCCATGAAAGACAACCTCTAAGCTTCTTGGCCATCGGCTTTTTAAGAATATGGTGGAATCTCAACATTTTGGCCAAAGATTGTGGAATCCCCTACCAGGAATTCACATTTATCCGGGTACCTTCAGATTCCTTAATGATCACACGGTAGAAATATTAGACTGATTGACATTTTCGAATCCTAAAATTTAGACCCACAGACTCCAGCCTAAATGACTTCACGGTCTGTATTAAAATGCCCCACAGAAGGCTGGGCCCATTGAGGGATCAATTTTCCCCCAAACTATACAGTTTCATCCATTGAACACTCTGTTGTGAATCTTTTGGAAAATTTTTTTAATTTATTTTTTTATTGAACTAATTATAGTTGATTTACAATGCTGTGTTAATTTCTGCTCTACAGCAAAGCGACTCAGTTATACATATATATACATTCTTTTTAATATTCTTTTCTATTATGGTTTATCCCAGGATATTGAATATAGTTTCTTCTGGAAATTTGAAACTCTTTGTACTGTCTCTAGACAAGCCCACACCTACTGCCCCCCTTTTAAAAGCTGAAGTGCTGTATCTGATATTCAGTGAACTCCAGTTCTGTGTGTGTCCACACAGCAGATTAAATTTGTTTCTAAATTGTTCTTAGTTCTGTGTCCCTCAAAGATTTCACACCACAGAACATTCCTATCCCATGAAGGTCTTTTTGTATTTAACCTCAAGCTTATCTGTCACACTTGTATCATCTTTCTTTTTGCCCGAGAGGGCAGCCACGAATTCAGCAAAATTCAAAACAAGTGATACCAAACCCTCGTTTTCTTATAATGTTCCACTGTTCATTATACAAACACATGGTTGTGTTGTTGTTCTTGGTGGTGGTAACCCCAAATATACCCCATGTATGTGTGATGGATACGACCTGTTGTGCCTTTTATCCTGTGGGCAGGTGTTTGATGTTAAGTCCAGGCATGAGGTGTTGATGGCATCCTTGCTTTCTGGGGATGGGTGGAATCTGCTCTTTCAAGGTTATGGGATGGGATGTTTTAGGGCTCCTTTTGGATATGTCCAGTATTGCCTGTTTCTATTCAAGTCTGTCCACATTTTCTAAGACTGTTCTGAACAGCACTTCTTTCTTTCCCCTTTACTTATGTACTTTTAAATTGAAGTTTTGTTGATTTACAATGTTTTGGTTTCAGGTGGACAGCAAAGCGATTCAGTTATATATGTGTGTGTGTGTGTGTGTGTGTGTGTGTGTGTGTGTGTGTGTGTGTGTGTGTGTATATATATATTCTTTTTCAGATTCTTTTCCATTATAGATTATTACAAGATATTGAGTACAGAGCCCTGTGTTGTACAGTAGGTCCTTGTTGTTTATCTATTTTATATATCTGCTAATCCCAAACTCCTAATTTATCCCTCCCATCCCCTTTTCCCTAATTCGAAAAGATACATGTAGCCGAGTAAATAAAAATAAATAAATTAATTTAAAAACAAAGATCTTAGGGAAAAACCTGAACAAACTTTTTGGCCACCCCAATATAACTTACATATACACTATGGAAAACGTATACGTTATACAGATGATACAAATGTATTTATTACGACTATCGTATTTTAAAATCCATGTTCTCATCTAACGCTCCAGGGCTTTATTGTTGCACGTGCCTTTTGACACGTGAAGAATTGATTTCCGCGTCAAGAGTAGACCAAGAGGCCGGCTTTATTTACGTTTAAGTCACCCTGCAGTTTTCTGAATAACGTTTACTGGGTGACCCACGTTCTTTGCCCTGTTAAAACGGCATATGCATTCTGGACTCCTGTGAAATGCATTTCTCAATCTCTTTCTTTCCTCTGCAATAGGAAACTATTTTTTTTAAATCCTGGCTTTATCACGAGAAAAGCTAGTTGCCACCTCATTCCCAGTCTTATTTTTCGGGATTTTTAGAGCCCCGCCACCACGCCTCGGAGGGGATGATGCTGTGAGGCTGGCCTGAATCCTCCATTAAGGAAGAATTCCAGCCACAAATGCCTTCCTCCAAGATCAGGGGGTGTGTTTCTACTTCTAGTCACATCCTCCTCACGTCCTTCACGAGTTTTCAACTTTTCTCTTCCTACCGATAAATACTGATGACCAACTACAGCAATCTGTTTCTCCGATAAGAATTAATGTTTTCTTACGTCCCTCCTGGAAGTTAAGATAAACTACAGAACCACAGTTTCTAGGCAAGCCCTAAGATAACTCTCATTCTGTATCTCCTGTGAAATCTTGTGTGTTCTGAGGTCTCTGTCCTTATGAAAAAGAAATTGGCGTACAGCATTAGAAAAATCTTTGTAAAGATTCTCCTAATCCAGACACAGCCTTTTGGGACATTTTCCTCCCTTTCTGGGGCGGGGGAGGCATCGTCTTGTTATATAGTGAAGATCAGAGTGTGTTACAAAACTTGGACAGCTGCCTATGATACTTAAAATGTGGTCATAATGCTCCCATTCTGAAGAGTTTGAAAATCCCCTTACGTAAACAGACCAGTATACTTTCCCATATTTCTGGGTGTTGAAAGTATGCCTATTTATTTCTCTATAATAAAAACTGCCTTGAATCATTGGTGTCATTGTCAGATCATGTCACAAAAACAGAATATCACGGACTGGGCGGCTTAAACAGCAGAAATTTATGGTCTCCAGTCCTGGAGGCTGGAATCTGAGATCCAGGTGTCAGCAGGGCTGGTCCATCCCGAGGCCTCTCTCCTGGGCGTGTAGACGGCCGTCTCCTCCCTGTGTCCTCACAGGGTTGTCCCTCTGTGAGTGTCTGGGTCCTGATCTCCTCTTCTTATAAGGACACCAGTGCTACGGGATCAGGACCCACCCTAGTGACCTCACTGTACCCTCATCCCCTCTTTAAAGACCCCATCTCCAAATCCAGCCACATTTTCTGAGGTCCTGGGGGTGGGGACTTCAACATCTGAATTTGTGTGAGATTGCGGACCACACTTCATCCCATAATCATGGGTAACTCTGATCATGAGGCTTTTGATATTCTCCAAAATTTAATTGTGAAAAGTACATTTCTAGACATAGAATGACTGCACCAAAACATACGATCATTTCATAACATTACAGCCAAAAGTGTATAAGAATTCCCTCATTAGCATGGAACATTTCACCTGTACCATGTCAGGTGGATTTAAAAACAAAAAGAAAAAAGCCGTCATGTTCGTTCTCAGTCCAGTTTCTTTGATTATTAGTTACTTTAAAGATTTTTTGTTTCCTCCCTGTGTGAATGACCTGTAGCTATGCCCTTTTTTGGGTTAATTGTCTGTTAATGCCCATTGAACATGTATCAGTTTGGCTCATGTACTTTTCTTAGGCACTTTGCATTCTTGTTGTAAATGTGTTTTTATTTTGTTTATAATTCCATAATGTTCTTACATTTTTAGGCTGTCAGATCTATTTATCTGTTTACCCCTGTGATTCTGTCTCTGTCAAGTTTAGGAGGCCCTCCTATGACCATCCAGGGTTTGGAAAACTGACCCCACTCCACTATCATGTTCTAGTCTTGTTGTTTTATATTTTTTGGCCATGCCACACGGCTTGGGGGATCTTAGTTCCCTGACCAGGGATTGAACCTGTGCCCCCTGCAGTGGAAGCGCAGACTCCTAACCACTGGACCACCAGGGAAGTCCCTAGTCTCATTGTGTTGTTTGTTTTCCCACTTCTTTATTTAAAATTTTTTATTTATTTAATTAAAAAATTTTAAATGTACAATTTTTAAAGGTTACTTTCCATTTGCAGTTATTATAAAATATTAGCTATATGCCCTGTGTTGTACAATACAACCTTGAACCTGTCTTATACTTTCCCCCTATCTTTAAATCTAGTCCTTCTGAAATGGATTTTAGTTTTCTTTCGTGGTAATGTCTTTTTAATAGCATACAAGGTGAGAATCTAAAAATCTAAAGAAGGTTTTAATCCAAAGTAGATAACAGTTGGTACTAGAATATTATTTATAATGTCTAGAGACATACACGAGTTGATCTGGTATAATTTTTCTCATGTTCCTTTGTGGTACTTGGAATTCATGGAAAGCTCCAGACACTAGCACATGAGCTAAAAGGACAGCCTGACCCAAGTGACAAGGTCTTGTTTGTGGATTCTAGGATGCAGGTCACCGTGGCTCATGGGGGCCACCCCACTCATTCATTTTCACAACTTGAGATTTTAGGTAGGGAAAGGAAACTGCGTCAACGTATGATGGAACAGAATGATCGATGCCCTTGGTGAAATCTCTCTGAAGTCATCATATTTACTTCCTAATCATCTTTGCTTTCTAATCATCACTATGATTCCTTGGGTAAAATGTGACTTCTAAAGTTCAAGTTCAGAAGTCCAGTTACACAGCAGCCACAGGGGCACCGAACGTTAACTTCCCTTTCGGATGAAGGATGCCTCTATCCACCATATGTATTCACGTTTCGGGAAGCGTGACCCACCTGTGTTCCTCCAGCATCACAGCTTAGATTTTCCATGAATCTCTTAAGCATCTGACAAGTAAAAACTTTCCTGCATCTCTTCGGTGATGAGTAAATGCACCTTCTTCTAATTACAGGCTGGTCTATCCCAGGCAATGTGTCTATTCTCAACACGTTCCTCTACAGTTTCCTTTGAAATCTCTCAAGAAAAGCCTCCGAGTAAATAGACACGTATAAAAACATTATTCAGGCCTTCCCTGGTGGCGCAGCGGTTGAGAGTCCGCCTGCCGATGCAGGGGACGCGGGTTCGTGCCCCGGTCCGGGAAGATCCCACATGCCGCGGAGCGGCTGGGCCCGTGAGCCATGGCCGCTGAGCCTGCGCGTCCGGAGCCTGTGCTCCGCAACGGGAGAGGCCACAACAGTGAGAGGCCTGCGTACCGCAAAAAACAAAAACAGAAACAAAAGAAAACCATTATTCATAGACGTTGGAGCTCCATACATGAGTAAGAGCAGTGTGACAGTCAAATGTCCTTGTACTTTTTCAGATTTTTAAACTTCAGTTTGTAGAGAGGGTGGCTTAGGGTTTTGTGTTAGTGATGGTGGATTCCTTCATTTTACCCAAATGTGCACATGTTTAACCATGCAGGATTCTACCTTGGATGAGTTCCTTGCTCTCAGCCCGTTTGGAGTTCGTGACCTCCCTAACCAGGGCAGCGTGTGTGACATCTCCATGGTGAAAACTTCATTTCCATCAGCAGGAAGGCCATTGCTAGGTCACAACTTATCCACGTATGTTGGGTCAAACACTTATTCAACAAGTGAAATTGAAGCTGTTGGAAAAGGGGGTCCGCTTTGCATAAAATATCTCTAGAGAGCCAGGCGCCAAAATACAGCCTTGGGGCGCGTGGGGACGCTTTGCGAGTGGTGGGGATTCAGCTGGGCTCCCACCGGGGCAGGCCTCTGATGACGGTGGGTGTTCTGATCGTAATGATAAAAGAAGTAGCATCATCTGTGACTCATCGTGACAGCAGCGGTCCATCCGTGGAGGCAGAAGTGCCCAGGATTGTAATAGAACGTAGCCAACTAACTAGGTTATCGTGAATTTCTAGCGCATGAAACCAATGCAAACCCACCCCAGGGCCGTCCGGACAAGGGAAAAAGAAGCAGCAGAGGGTTGCAAACCTACTAAAGGTGAGCGCTTATAAATACTTGAATCACTCCTTGCCAGGAAAACATTCACTGGTGCCGAATGAAAGCACAAAACCCCCCTACGTGCCTATGCAGCAGCTCACCTGAGAAAGAGGAACAAAATCACTGAGCATGAGACATGACCTAGGCTATTCCTCGTAAACCACGGCTTCATCTGAATGACAGTAAAGTCTAACCACGCAAATCGGAAACCGTATTCCTGTAACTGGACGCTTCTCTGAATCAGAATATATACTAAAATATATTAGAATGTATATTCCAGAATATATTAGAATGTAGTAATGTCACATAAATAATACCTAATATTATATATAAATTGTAGCGTCTGAAGGCAGCTGAAAACTTCTTTTGGAATATATATATTAGGACATATAATAAAACATGAGAATATATATCTCAGAATAGATTAGAATATGTGGGGTATAAATAGTATCTCATATTATATACATTAAAAACTGTAAAGTCTGTGAGGGCAGCTGAAAACCTCTTGGAATATATATATTAGAACATATAATAAAACATATTAGAATATATATTCAGAATAGAATATATGTGATATAATAATATCTAATATAGATAAAGTCTGTGAGGGCAGCTGAACACTTCTTTTGGAATATATATATTGGAACATAATCAGAATATATACTGTAAAACATATGTATCACGGAATAGATTAGAATATAATATGTGATATTTAATATCTATTATACACGTATAAATTGTTAAGTCTGTGAAGGCTGGTAAACACTTTAGAATATATATCAGAACACATTGGAATGTAATATAGATATAATAATGTAGAGAGACTGTAAACTTCGTGAAGGCAACTGTGCGCTTTTTATTTTCACTCAGTACACACACGCACACATATCTACCTGTCTACTTATAGACATGCGCATTTCCAAATACATGCAATTCCAAAAGAAGTGTCCAGCTGCCCTCACGGACCACCCTTTTTCTCTCTCCCTCATTCAACCCCGCCTACACCTGTTCCGGCGTTGACTTTAGAGCTCATTCTGCGTACGGGGAGCGTTTAGTCCGCTGGGTTACAGAGTTCGGTATTTCCCTGCCCCATCACCACCGAATGCTCATCCCAAAGGCGGTACAAATGCCCCTGTAATGCCTCGCTTGCACGGCTTTTTTTTTTCTTTTTTGCCTTTCAAGAAATATGCTGTGGTTTCTGAAGAATTTTTATGAGCCTTCCAGATGAAAGCGGCTTTGTTCATCAAGGTGTTGTGAAACCCGCCGGGATATTTATAGGAACAGGTAGGTATGCGGTCAAACTCCGGGCGGGCGAGGAAGGGTCAGATCCACGCCGCCACCCAGAGTTTAACTCTGCAAGCGTCTCTGTTACTTTTTCCTCCCCTGCTGCCATTAGAAGGGCAAGGCGTGCCTTTCACTGGGTGTGAAACACTAGCCTTGACCATCGACCTTAATTAGCCAGCCCGACCGCAGTCACAAGGTCGCGTCCGCGGGGAGCGGGCGCGCGCTCCGCGTGGAGCTGCGCCCTTGCCTGGCGTGGACCGTCCCGGTCGCCCCTCCGCGGGGCACGGCCTGGTGGCCTGAGCGCGGGGGACCAGTCCTTGTCTAAGCAGCCGCTGGGGCGCACGCGGCCCGCTCCTGGAGCGCATTTTTCGCATTCCAGCTCAAGATCTGGCAACCAGCAGAGAGCAGGCGTCTCGCCCGGGGAAAAAGCCACCCACAGTGTGCAGAGGAGGGCAGGGGCGCGGCTGGCAGCCGGGGGCCAGAGCACCACACCCAGAGCCGGTTCTGATTTCCTGTCACCCCCTCCCAGTTGGCCAAGCGAGGCAGGCCCGGCCTGGTCCCCTGTAAAACGCCTCCTTTCTGTAGTTCTGGCCTCTGCGACAGACCGTCCCCACGCCGACTAGAGGACTCAGGGGCAGGACCCTCCCTTTCAAGGGCGGAATCGCTGGAATCCCGCCAAACAATAGGGCAGGCTCGGTGCCTCTCGCTGCTCAAACTGTGGTCCGCGGACCTGCGGCCCGGATAGCCCTGGGGGCTGCTCTGAAAGACCGATTCCAGGCGTTCCTTGCCCGGCCCGCTGTGGTCCAAGGAGCATTTTAACCAGATCCCCGGAAAAACAGTGGCCGCATCCGTCTAGTTACATTTGCATTTCAGATACAGCCCCGACATTTTGGGGGTATAACTATAACCAAAGGTGGCCTGGGACACACTTCCCATTAGGAAAAACCTAACGCTATCGTTGTGTAGTTGTCTGTGACCGTACTGCGTTTCTTTTCCGAAATCGTCCCTGGTGTGTTTACACCAGCTGCCCGTCAAGTTGCATGCGCCGCATTTGGTAGTTGTCTGATTGCTACCTGCCTCTTAGTATTTTAAGAAATGGTTCTTTTGAAATAATTAAAGATTTATCGGAAGCTGTCAAGAAACGCTCCGGGAGCGCGGCTCCGCGCCTCCCCCATGGTGCGTATCTTACATGACTGCCGTCCAACAAGCCAGCGCTGGGAGCGGCCTTGGTCCCGATGGTTATTCGCCAGACGTGGCGGCCGCCCGCCGGGACTCGCGGGCACCGCGCGGTCGGCGGAGCGCGCCCCATCCGCATCCAACTCCAGCTTTATTTTTTAACTTTACTTTTCTTTAAGCCACGCCCTCCCGCTCCCCAGCCGGTCCCGCCTTCCCCCAGCCTTCCGGGCTGGGGCGCAGGGGGCGCGGGGACAGGCCTGCGCGTCTCCCGGGGGAGCTCGGCCGAGACCCCATCCCTGGGGCGCCCCGGGGCGCGGAGGCCGCGCAAGCAACCTCGTCGCCCGCGCCCGCGCCAGCGCCCGCCCCAGAATGGCGGGAGAGGCTCCTGGCGCCCGGGCCCTGAGGTCCCAGGGCTGGGGCGCGGAGGGGGCGGGGCGCGGCGGCGCGGGCCACACCCCCAGCCGGGCGGGCTGAGTCCGGGCCGGCGCCCGGGTGGGCGGAGGGAGCGCGCGGCCCCGCCCAGGCCGCTTCCGCCCGGCCCCCCAGCAGCGCGCACGCAGCGCCCGCGCGGCGGCGGCGGGCGCGGGACGAGAGGAATGAACAGGCGGCCGGGCGGCCGCGGCCAGAACCCCGCCTCGCGCCCGCCCGCCCGGGCCGCGTCCCCCGCCCAGGCCACGCCGCGCCCGCCCTCAGAGGCCGCTGGCTACTCCCACCGGCTGCCGCCGCCGCGCCTGCCCTGAGCGCCGCCCCGCGCCCAGCCATTGTCCCCGCCGCGCCGCCTGCTGCGCCCGGCCGCCGACCGGGAGGCGGGGGCCGCGCATGGGTGGGCGCCGCTGATGCCGCCGCCGCCGCCGCCGCCGCCGCGCCGCCCTCCGAGGCTGCGTCCCGGGAAGCCCGGCCCCCCGCGCCCCCCGGCCCGGCCCGGCGCCCCGGACCTGAGCGCGCCCCCATGGAGGCGCCCGGGCTGGCCAAGGCGGCCGCGGCGGACGCCGACGCCCGAGAGAGCTCGGGGGAGACCCCCGACGGCGCGCCCGCGCACTTCCCCGGCCCCGGGGCGCCCTCGCCGGAGCCGCCCGCCTACCGCCCGCAGGACTTCGACACGCTGGCCACCGTGGGTGAGTGCGACGCGCGGGGACCCGGCCCGCTGGGGCGCTCGGCGCCGCCCGGGAAGCCGGCGTCAGACAAAAGGCTTGTGTGCGGTCGCCCGGCCGCCGCCCGGGGAGGGCCCTGCCTGGTCCCGCCTGCTCGGGATCTCCGCGCGGGGCTCCCCGTGCGCCCTAGGTCCGCTGAACGCCCCGAGACTTGGAGGGCTTCCTTCCGGCCCCCGAGAGCCTCCCCACCTGCGGGCGCTCTGCCCCGCACCTCCGAAGTCTCCTGTTTTAGACCTTCCCTCCCGCCCCCCAGCAACCTCCCCGGTGTCTGGGCCCCCCCGACGTCACAGAACTTGCTGGGGTCACGTCACATTGAGGGCGGCGGCGGCCGCGGAGACCCTTGCAGACCTCACCTTGGCCAGGCTCCCCCTCTCCCCCGCGTCAGGATGCTCCCGCCTGGACTTGAGAGCGTATCTGGAACTGGGAGGTCAGGTGTCCCGTGGCGTTTTAGGGGCGCGGGGCGGCGTTGGGGGTGAATTACGCATTTCCTTATCCTGCCGTATTTTCCGTCTGTGTATCCGGAACTGGGCATTTCTTTTATCCGGCACTGATTTCCTTTTTGTCGTCCTCCTTTGAACCTGACCACTCCTAGGCAGCTGGAAACGTGAAGTCTCCAGTCCCATGAGTGCCTGGATCCCAAAACGTGTTGGTGTATGGAGCCCGCCCTGAGTGGGTCAGACTATCCCGACTCCGCGAGGGCGCTGCCTTCAGGCTGTGGGCTCAAGCCAGCCTGTGGCTTCTTAGCAACCCTTTGTTGCTAAGGGAGTTGTCCCAACCTGTCAGGAAAGAATCAGTGGGGAAGGGGGCACATACCGTAAATGACCCTGGAGCAGGGGTACCCAGGTACTTCTTCGGGCCCTTCCCCACCCTCTCTTGGAAGGGAGGAAGCATTGGCCTCAAGGGCATGGCTTGGGCTTTCATATGACCAAGGGGCACAGCCAGAGTGGCATTAAAACCACTCAGAGTGGCCTTGAAACCTTCCCTTTTCCGTCAGTAGCCTTTTGCCCGTATGTAGTTGGCTGTGAGGAAGGGGTGCCCAGGAAGCCTCGTTTGGGACGGAGGGGACAGGAGGCACCCTCCCTCTCTCCTGTTTCTCTCCTCCTCTCCCTCCAAGCCTTCTTGTCCATCTCCTCCTTCATCTTCTTTCTCTCTCTCTGTCCATCTCTCCCTCCCTTTCCTGTTTTTCTCTCTCTCTGTGTGTCTCTCTGTCTCATCTTCTCCATCTTCTCTCTCTCTCCCTTTCTTTTTCTCTGTCTCTCCCTCCCTCCCTCCCTCCCTCTGGGGCGCTCTGCAGGGCTGCTTTAAAAGCTGGCTGTGTTTTGCAGGGTAGGAGATGAGGATAGAAACCTAGACCAGTGCAGTCATACCGGTAGGTGGAAACACAATTCAACAATGGAAAGTTGGTGGAGGACCCGGCGGCCCTTGGCACACAGCGCTGGCAACTGGATCTGTTTTGGGCACTTAAGCAAGTCTATTGTGAAAGGTGCCAGGGCATCAGGCGGGGCGTGGGCTGGTGGGTGGGCTGCGGACGTGGCGTAGCCCGGTGTCTGCAGCTGCCTGGGGGCCCTTTGGGCGCTGCCTAGTGGCCATAGGGTGCCCAGTGAGTCATCTTGTCCTTAAAAATAGAAAGTCACTGGCTCTGGGGACCGAGCAGGGCCGGGTGGGGGGGAAATGAGCTCTCCAGTTGTCTTTCCCTTTCTTAATGAAGAAGATACTTGCTCTTCAAGGATAACTTCCTGTGGGTTCCAAGGGTGTGAAGGGAGAGCCAGGTCACACGTGTTCAGGATGTTGGACCAGCAAGGGCCTGGGACCCAGGGGGTGTGTGTGTGTGTGGCTTTGCAGTTTTGGTGGCTTTTTAAAATCACCTTTTGCCAGAACTTTCTTTAATATTCCAGATTTATCTGCGCATGGTTAATCTAAGAGAGTAAGAATAAGCTTTTAAAAAATCCCAAACCCATCAGAGGTGTTAGAGTTTCCAGTAACGTTAGACCATGAGGTGTCATGGACAAAAGTGAGGGGCTATGTTGGGCTCTTTACCCACAGTTAGAACGCAGTTGGGGCCAGCATGGTGCCTCTTCATCCTAAGCTTCGGGCCCAGGAAACTTAAGTTCCCTTTTGACTGCCCTGGACCCATCCCTAACTGTCCCCCATCGCAAACAGGCACCCCCAGTGGCTCTGAATCGTCTGAGGCCATCTGTATGCATTTCTCCAGCTGAGCAAGGCTGTCTTCCACAACTTGAAACGAACCCACACACAAAACAGAAGACAAAAAAAACATCCTAACAAACCTCTCAGCCTTTCTTAACATAACCACAATCCCCACGCCCTTGGAACCTTCCAGAATGAGTCAGGGTGGAAGGACCGGGCCGGCTGGGCTTGTCCTCCACCCTGAAGTTCTGGCCTCACACAATTGTGCATTTTCACCTGGTCTGATCTCCACTCTTTTTCTCACCAACAGGTGTTTTTTTCATCCTTTTCTTTTGCCTGTGAGCTGGGCCCCGGGGGAGGCGCCTGTGGGACAGAATTGCTGACTCACAATCCCCCAAGGACGGTTGTGACGATCAGCGCAGGTGGAACGCAGCAGGTGGGCACAGATGTGCTTCTCCATGATTTAGCAAAACCGGCAGTGGCTGTTCAGATGGCAGGACCCCCCAGGAGGGTTGGCACCAGGATACCGAGACCCAGCTGGAAGCCGACGGCCCAGTTCACGGGGCGGCATGACACCTTGGAGATAGAATAAGGAGGAAAGTCAGTGACCAGTAAGGTCTCAGATGCTCTTATTCTGTGCTCCTCAATAAACTGTCTATGGGAAGTTGTCCGTGTTCTAGGTTGATTAGCCCTCCACAAATTCAGACAGCTTGGAAGAAAGCTTAGCTTATGTTGGTGAAAAATCTCATGGGCATTTTGGTGTTGTTGTTGTTGGGGGTAGGAGTTTATTAGTTTATTCATTTATTTTTGCTGTGTTGGGTCTTCGTTTCTGTGCGAGGGCTTTCTCTAGTTGTGGCAAGCGGGGGCTGCTCTTCGTCGCGGTGCGCGGGCCTCTCACTATCGCGGCCTCTCTTATTGCGGAGCACAGGCTCCAGACGCGCAGGCTCAGTAGTTGTGGCTCACGGGCCTAGTTGCTCCGCGGCATGTGGGATCCTCCCAGACCAGGGCTCGAACCTGTGTCCCCTGCATTAGCAGGCAGATTCTCAACCACTGCGCCACCAGAGAAGCCCCAACATGGGCATTTTTTAAAGAGCGTGGAAGAGACCTTGGGTCCTGTCTTGGCCAAACTGATTTCATAGATTGAAAAACAGGCCCAGTTACAGAAGGAATGGTGTGCAGCCCCCCGGTCCACATTCCTGGTCCAGGTAACCAAGCTTGATTTCTCGCTATGAGCACGAACAATGGTGCTATTAAAGATAAATGTTTTGAAATAATGATAGGTGCACGGGGGATTCCAAAACCTGCACCTAGTCCCATGCACCCTTCATGAAGTTTTCCCCCGTGATGTCTTCTGTAGGTGTCACACAATATCAAAACCAGGACGCACGCCGTCGTGGGGTCCATCCTGCTAAGAGACCACAGACCTTCATCAGTGCTCCGACCTTTCATGGGAACTCCTTTGAGCTTGTGAGGAGCGGGCATGCGTTTGGTTTTGTGCAGTTTTATCCTGTACATCCGTCTGGGCAGCCACCAGCCCCGAGATCGAGGCACAAAGCTCATTCCCTGACCACAGAAACGCGCTCACGCCTGACACTTGTATTTTTTTACTATCACGTCACACTGTCAGAAAGTTGTATTTTCTTTAGACCGAGGAGACCTTCCGTAGTGAGTAATTAAACCTGCACTGTTGTCTCTTACTTTCATTTTCCTCCCTGCTGATAAGATTGTCTCATGCACCCTTGGTTCCCCAGAACCGGCCCTAATTTTTTTCTCTCCCACCAGGGACTCCCAAAGCATCACCGGGAGCAGCACGCCCTGGAGGCGGGTGGAATCCGCAGTGGGGAGATTTCCCACTGCATGTGAATGGCTTCTCCCGGGGCGATGTTGACAGAAGCCTTTAGGAGGGAATGTTGCTTACGGTGTAGTGATACCCAGAAAATTGTGTTCACCTTTTAATCTGATTTACCTTGAGTGGGCGTGAATGGTAGTTTCAACTTAAGAGCATCAGAGGAACTTCGAAAGTTGGGTAAAATACGAGAAAAGAATGTTTCTTTTTATAAAATTACGGAAAATACTAGAAAAGAATATTTCGTCTTACAGAAGTCCTGCAGGCTGTTCCTCCTCATTTAAAAAAAACTTTTACTTGTTTTTTGGCCACTGCCGGTGGCATGTGGGATGTCAGTTCCCTGACCAGGGATCGAACCCTGGCCGCCTGCAGTGGAAGCGCGGAGTCTTAACCGCTGGACCGCCGGGGAAGCCCCTGTTCCTTCTCATTTTTAAAAAATTGTAGTGAAATTCACATAACACAAAAGGAACCATTTCAAAGGGAACCGTGCCGTGGCGCTTTACACGTTCACAAAGTCGCACGACCCTCATCTCTGTGAGGTTCCAGAACATTTTCGTCTGCTGCCCCCGCAGGGCGACCCCAAATCTGTGAGCAGTCACCCCCTATTTCCTCCGGCTGCTGGGAACCCCCATCTGCTCTCTGTCTCCGTGGATCTGTCTGTTTCGTGTCGTCTTCATCTTACACACTCTGCTTTCTTACTTTGCATCTCCAAGGGGACGGCGGGGTGGGGGGAGGGGGGGGACTTTGGGAAGAGAAGCTTAGGAGATGCACAGCCAATAGTTCCCTGCTCAGGAGGAGAAAAGGAAAATGCACCAGAGGATAGAAAGTGTGGGATGGGGGGGGCGGTCAGGTGAAGACTAGCCAGGAGGAGAAACGTGCAGGCAGTGAGAGAGGCAGGGGTGAGCCAACGAGTCACAGACACGTGCACACAGAACCCGCTGTCCTGGGTCGGATCGAGTCCCCTTCTCCCCCGAAATTCAGGTCCTCTCAGAACCTGGGAACCGGGACCTCGTTTGGAAACAGGGTCTCTGCAGATGGGATGAAGTGAAGGGTCTGAGATGAGGTCCTCCTGGAGGAGGGTGGCCCTACATCCAATGACAGGGTCCTTCTAAGAGACAGAAGAGGAGAGACCCAGGCACAGGAGAAGCCCCGGGAAGACAGAGGAAGAGACAGGAGGGAGGCGGCCACAAGCCCAGGGACGCCTGGAGCCCCCAGAAGCTGGAAGGGGCGGGAAGGACCCTCCCCTGGAGCCTCTGGAGGGAGCATGGCCCTGGGACACCTTGACCTCAGACGTCTGGTCCCCAGGACTGGGGGAGGACGGATGCCTGTGGCTTTAAGCTCACAGTTTGTGGGAGCCCCAGGAAACTAATACACCTGCCAGAGAGGACTGCAGAGTTGATTTCTGTGTGGCCTTACAGCTTGGTCCATCAGGCAGTTTCCCCACATCCTTGGAGGTGGAGGACACCAGGTTACATGTGTTTTCCGAGGGCGTCCTCATCCCACGCAGCATGTGGGCGTGGCTAAAGCAGAGTCCACTGTTTGACAGAGGTCATCCCCCGAGCTGGATGGGGCGGAGTTAGTTCCCATGTGGTCAGGCCAAGCTTCGCCATGTTGAATCCATCCCGACCTTGTTGTCTTGATTGGTACCAGCTGCCATGACAGAATACCGTCCCCTGGGTGTCTTACCACAATGCAGATGGATTTCTCCCAGCTCTGGAGGCCGCAAGTTCGAGATCAGGGTGCCAGCGTGGTTGGGTTTTGGTGAGAGTTTCTCTCCTGGGTCGCACTGGCTGTCTTCTTGCTGTGTGCTCAGATGGTGGAGAGTGGAAAGCTCTTATAAGGACGCTAATCCCATCCTGGGAACCCCACTCTCATGACCTCATCTCGTCCTAATTACTTCACAGAGACCCACCTCCGGATACCGTCACATTGGTGCAGAGGGGATAGGGCTTCAGCGTGGGAATTTGGGGGGGCACAGACATCCAGTCCATAACACTGGGTTGACTCCTCCTTACATGTCACCCTGGCTTCTTTCTCCTGAGCTTCTGCCTTTGGGGTGCAGGTGGCTGTCCAAGCAACAGCCTCACCTTGCCACATCCTGGATTCCTTACAGGAGGACACCTCTCTCCCTGGATCTGGGGACGACCCTCCTTGTCCCGACCTGGCTCATGCATGGGGACGAGGACATGACGCCATGATGCTGGTCTCAGACCTGCTTCCGGGATGGGTCTCTCCACAGTTGGGGACCACCAAGGAGGCCTTGTCTGTCACTGCAAGAAAAGGGCAGAAGCACCCCGTGACACAGACACACGCTTCCCCTTTCCGGGGTCACTTGAAGCTTGTGAGCACGATGTTCTTCTTGAGAAACACGTGTTCAGGATTCTCAGTGCCTCCTTCAGTCTCAGGAGCAACTTCTTGGGGCTTTCTTGGTATTTTCCCCCAAGTTTGTTTGCTTATTTTCAAACACCCACATGTCACCACCTTCACACCATTTAAAACGTTTCCCCTTTTCTTTGAAAACTACAAATGCTCTTTCTTGCTGGGAAGAACAGTAAAGAACTGAGACAAGAAGGTTCTTTAGAGAACCTAACAGAAAAGAATCAGGGGTAAATCCAAGGTTTGGGGTTTACATGATTGGAAAGCTGTACCACCCCTTGGAGACACTGAGGGGGTTAGGGATGGAGCAGTGTTGGGGGGAAAAGCCCAGGGGTACCGTTCGGGACATGGTTAGTTTGATCTGCCTGGGAGGTGTCTTTGTCGTTATCTACATCGTCTCCGTCCCCTTCCGCCACCTGCTGCCACATCCTGCCACCCTCCACCAGCATCACCTGCATCACTTCTGACCCTCGGGGAACTTTCGTTTAATGGAAACTCACGGAAGGTGGTTGTAACGTGAACAATTCAGTGGCACAGTGCTGTGCCACCACCGCCTCTGTCTGGTTCTAAAACATTTTCGTCATCCCCCGAAGGACACGCTCTGCCCGTCAGGCAGTCACTCCCCGGCCCCTGGCGAACGCTAACCCACGTCTCTGTGGCTTTGCGCGTGCTGGACGTTTCGCGTCAGTGGAATCCTACACTGTCTGGCCTTTCGTGTCCGGCTTCTCACCGAGCTTCACATTCTTGAATTTTATCCTGGTAGCCTGTGTGAGTGCCTCATTCCTTTCTAGGCTGAGTCATGTTTCATTGTGCTGGATGGACCCCATTTTGTTTCTCCTGTTGCATGCATTTGCTTAGAGAAACAATGTACCACAGCCTGGGCGGCTTAAACAATAGACATTTATTTTCACACAGCCCTGGAGGCCGGAATCTGAGATCCAGGCGTGGGCAGGGCTGGGTTCCTCCCGAGGCCTCTCTCCTGGGCGTGTAGACGGCCGTCTCCTCCCTGTGTCCTCATGGGGTCGCCTCTCTCTGCGCGTCTGTGTCCTGATCTCCTCTTCTTATAAGGAACCAGTGCTATGGGATCACGGCCCACCCTAATGACCTCATTTTACCTAAAGACCCCATCTCCAAATACAGCCGCATCCTGAGGTGCTGGGGGTCAGGACTTCAAGATGAAATCCTTTGGGTGGAGGGACGCAGTTCAGCCCACGACACCATGAACCTTTCAATGCATCGTATGGTACCTCAGCCTCCTTGGCGTTCCCATGATGCACTAGTTGAGCCTCACCCCAGGTGGACTTGGCTCATTGCATCCAGGGTAGGCACCATAGTATCATCACCCTCATCATCACCAGCGTCACCTTTTCCAAACACAGGCTCATCTCGTGTTCCAGGACATACGGTAGCGTCTTTGCGTGGCTTTGGCGCTGACTCCTCTCAGCACACCTGTCGTGCGTCCACCCCTCCGATGCTCAGAGCACCTCCGTCTTCTGACCCCGGAGTCAGGGAGCCGGGGAGGGGAGGGGGGCGGGCAGGGCCCGCACAGGGAGCCCAGTGCAAGCTCCACTTCCCGTGGTCTCCTGTTGGGATCTCTCGCGTGGCCTTTCCCACCTGTGGGCTACTGGAACAAATGACCTCGAACTCAGTGGCTTAAAACAACATGCATTGATTAACCTGCAGTTCCAAGGGTTAGGAGTCTGGAAATGGTATTACTGGTTGTTTTTTTTCCTTTCTTTCTTTGTTTTTTGGCCGTGCTGTGCAGCTCGCAGGATCTCAGTTCTCCAGTGCTCTCGGCAGTGAAAGGTCCCAGCCCTAACCACTGGACCGCCAGGGAATTCCCAGCATGGCTGGGTTAAAAACCAAGGCGTGGGCAAGGCTGTGTGCCTTTGGGAGACTCCAGGGGAGAATTCTTTCCTGGCCTTTTGCAGCTCCTAGAAGCCGCCCGCATTCCTTTGTTTATGATAATCTTCCTTCGTCATTGAAGACGGCATTGCCGGGTCAACCCTTCTCATGCCGTTTCTCTCCTGCTTCTCTCGGCTCCTTCTAAGGACCCCACTGGATTCACCCAGCTAACCCAGGGGCATCTCGCTATTAAGGCTCTGCTGATTCACCTCTGTGGTTAGCTCCTTGAAACTCAGTTCCCCTCGGCCACGTAAATGAACGCGTCCCCGGGTTCTGGGGATGACGACAAGGACATCTTATTCTGTGTATCGTGCACTGATGCTTCTACTCTTCTGTGTGCGCCTCTCCTGAGACGCAGCACCGCTTTGGAGGACGTGGCGGGTGGATGGCTGCGCCCAGCCTGGCCTCAGCCCTGGTCTGACAGCCTTGACTTCCACAAACGGAGGGACCGCAGTTAGCAGTAAAAAGCTCTTCCGTTACTACCCGGGAGGAGAAACGGGAGATCCACTGACGGACAGACGGGGCTGGAAATGGGGTGTGTGTGTGCGCGTGCCCGTGCGCGCTGGGGAAGGGGTTCATGAGTTACCTGAGGCTGTCACATCTTTGCCCTCTTTTGAGGGGCTGGAATGGTGTCACCACTGACTGCCACGTCCCCGGCCAAGCAGCACCAGTTCTCGTGTTGCAAGAGAAAGGCCAGTGACGGGACTGCTCCAAGATGAGATGACAAAGCCTCATACCTTCGAGGAGCTTCTGGCCCCGGGATGGACCTTTAGACACACGGCTGTGACCCGTGCGGAGGCAGGTGTGGTTAGCCACGTGGAATCCCAGAAACCAAGCTGGTGTCCACGCGGGGGCGGGAGGTAACGGCGGCAGTGGGCGGTTTCTTCTCAAGGAGTCTTGAGCATGTTCATTGACTGGACAACACGGGGACGTTTATTTATCTTTTTTTTTGAGGAACTTGGCAGGCTCTCCCCCTGCTTCCCCGAGGTTACCCTTGGAAGAATAATAAAAGCAACACTATGAAGGCGTCTAAGCAGCTCCTAATTCCAGCAGCGTCGTGCCCCGCCTGCGTTTCACGGGGAGGACGGATCTGCGATACTGCGCTGGGTCGGGTGCCCAGGACTGCATCTCTCGCTACACCCCTACGGCACTCCAGTAAACGTCCGCTTGGCATCTGGGTTGCGTCTGCAAGTAAGAGCATATGTTACAAATAGCTCTTCATTGCCTTTGGAGTTAGCCGTGGAGGACTCCAGTCACGCATCCTGAGTGTCCCCGAGGCTCGTCCCATTGGAACGCGCCCCGTACCGGCCAAGGCCGCGGATGGAGTGGGCGCATGTGTTCTACGATGCAGGTCCTTTCCTCCTCCGGAACGGACCGTCCTGCTGCCCTGGGGCGTAGGAACGTGAAGGGGGCATTCTCCATGTGGGTGGCTGTCACCCGTCCTGTGAGTCACCGTGTCCCCGTGTAGGGGCTCCCGTCGGACCCCTCTGGGCCGTCCTTCCAGCCTTTATTTCGCGCCAGGTGCTGCCGCGGCCTCCCCAGCACCTGCTTGGCCCAGTGCCTCCCGCTTAGTCTAGGAGGTCTGTCAAGACTAGACTCTGGGCGTCCGAGGTCCCCTCCCACTGGGTGATTCCATGCTTGAAAAAAAGATCCACCTTCCGCCCCTTGCACATCTGTTCACCCCACTCACCACTGGAAATTCACGCTGGCTTTCCCTCCAGTTACAGGAAAAACAAACCGTCTCCCGGAGTC
The DNA here is from genome assembly GCF_949987515.2 of Delphinus delphis. Lineage (NCBI taxonomy): Eukaryota > Metazoa > Chordata > Mammalia > Artiodactyla > Delphinidae > Delphinus > Delphinus delphis. The sequence goes on from NC_082704.1 coordinate 124,312,971, forward strand.
CCTGCTCAAACGCGTGAGTTCCTGAAAATCGTTGCACCCAGCGCTCCCACGTCGTGCGCTGCTCTCTATACGCATCCTCTGGACGTGTCCTTTGGACACGGTTTTGATGAGGTGGGCTCATGGAAGGCGTTTGGAGGGCAGCCTCCCCAGGGTTCCTGTAACACAGTTGACAGTGATTTGGGTCGATGATGTCACTCTGCTGCCTCATTATCTCGGGAGCCAGTTCACTGAACAAAGGACCAGAACGGGCAGATCTGAGGGCTGGGTGTGGCGGGCAGGGCTCCGCTGCTCACAGGACGGCCTTTGTAACGCCGAGGGCACCTGGCGTCTGAGGTTGCAGGGGCAGACAGAAGCAGGGCTCGTGTGCCCACGCCTGCTTGTGCCTGGGTGTGTGCAGTCTGGGGGGGACGGCTAGCAGGGAGCGAGGAGAGGTGGGTAGTTAGCCAGCTGGTGTTTGCGGACAATTCCAAAAACATTCAGCACAGATTGAAAACTCTCGCTTGGAGGGTTCCCCCCCCGCCCCCCTAAATCGAACGGGCACCCAGAAGGCCAGCTATCTAGAGTTTCCTCTTGTGGAAATTCTGCCTGGGTGCTAGTTTCCATTTATCCTCACACCGTAGGGGAAAAAAACATTTACCCAGAAAAAAACCAAACACCAGTGAGTCAGAGTATTGGCTCCTTGAATATAGTCATGGTTGGCAGTGATTTTACTCATGAAGACGTTCATTTCGTTGATCCTCCGAAAGATGAGTTAGCGCGTTCTTTTGGTAACAGGTTCTGAGGTATCCGTTGTATTGATTTGGGTCAAAGCCGCAGCTTCTCGTTGTCTCCATTATTTTTTCTCTATTGATTTCTTGTTTTCTTTTATTATTATTATTTATTTCACTGCACTGCGTCTTAGTCGTGGCACGGGGCATCTGGTTCCTTGACCAGGGATCAGATCCGTGCCCCCTGCAGTGGAAGCGTGGAGTCTTAGCCACTGGACCACCAGGGAAGTCTCTTTTGTTTTCAAGTTCATTGTTTTCTGCTTGTAAAGTCAGTAAAGACCTAACACAGAGACGCCGGTTAGGTCTTTATTTCTGCTTGCTTTTGGTTTTTGTTACTCTTCTTTGGGTAGGCTTTTTCTTTCTTTCTTTCTTTCTTTTTTGGGTCTTTATTTACTTTTCCTGGTAGTAACATGTTGTATTTTGATTGAGATTCTGGGCTACTCCTCTGAGCCTCCCAGAGGGCCATGGAAGAAAGGGAATCGTGACCCAGGAGAACCGCTAAGCCTGCGTCATCTTTTCCCACCCTCCCAGGGCACCTTGGTCGTTGGGGGAGTCTTGTGTTCTATGCACTGTGGCTGGTGGACCCTCTTGCAGGTCTGTTTCCCTCTCCCAGCTGCTGCTGCTTTCGTGACAGTTCCCCCTCCACAAATGAAAACCCGCAGCTGCTTCCCTGGGGAGAACCAGCCACAGAAATAAGCAGGGAGAACAGCGAGTCGGCGGCCACCTGCTCCAGCCTGTTTCTGAGCGCAGTGCATTTCAGGACAGCCGCTCGGCTTCCTTAAAAGCAAAAGTAAAACGAGGGCGCCGTCAGCTTTAGACGTCAGCTTTACAATCCCCGTCTAGAACTGGGGATGCCATTGGCAAAACCGTCCGTGGGAAGGGTGGGGGGTGGGGGTGTGGACCGGGTTCTTCACCTCCTGGGCTATCGGCGGGAGGTCTTCTACCTTTGTAAAAGGGGAAACCGACTTCTTTCTTTAGTTGTCCAGTGACTTTCCGTGCTGCTGTTTCTCCCTGCATGACTGCATACACAGGTGTGCACACACCCACGTACACTGGAAGGTTTTTGGCTGAGGGGGTGAGAACCCTTCTGGCTGTTGAAAACACTCCAGTTCTCCGGACGTTGCCAAATACTCTGATGAAACCTGAGACCGGCCACCTCTTTGGATGGGAAAAGCCATCTCCTGTTGCCAGGCCCGCTGCCTAGCCTTCCTGTCAAGTCAGCAGGGCAGGTCGTTCCTAGGTAGACAGTCCCGAGTCTGCGCCAGAAGGTGGTTTCTGAATTGTCCCTTCAGAATGTTTTTGTTCTGGAAACAGTGCAACCTCTGACGGTCCAGGTTCCAGGCTGCTTCCTTTGCGGTCCAGGGTCCACGCTGCTTCTTTTGCAGCCTAGAAAAGAGTAATGAATCGTGACAGACATCACACAGGGATAGGAAAGTAGAAGGCAGGGTTAGTCTAAAATGAGGACGCCAGCCCAGCCCAGGAATCGCTCAGTAGCACAGATAGCAGGAGTCTTGCATGTGGATTCCTGAAAGACCACAGATTTGCAGGGGGGCCATCGAGATGGAGTGAGCAGCTTTTGTCAAGGCTCTGGAGGAATTGGAGACATTGTCTTTCTATCGATTTTATTTGTTGCCAGCATTAAACTTGACTTCCCGAGTGGCTGGCATGAAACAGGTCTCTGGCTGTCCTGACTCTGCATGGACTGGCCGTGCCCGGGTTTGTAGAGCAGTGTACTTGGGGTTATGAACATGTTCTCTGGCTCCAGCTGGGCAAGGCTCAGGCACGGGCATTGGGAGACACTCACTTCTGTCTTCTTAGTAGATGTTTGGATTCCATGTGCTTTCCCGGGACGTGGTTCGCCTGTGTCGTGCAAAGATGAAGGGTGGACGTTCACCCCAACCTGGGGCCACGGGGGACTTTTAAGATGACTCCTGGGGACCCTTAGGTCGCTCCCTCCCAGACCCCCTGGTCTCCGTCCTTAGTCTTTGGGGAATGAGGGTTATGCTGTGGGAATTGGATATCCTTGGCAGGTAGGAAGTCCTGGAGGAAGACGGTTGAGGGAAGGTAGGTCTTTGTCACATTCCCAAATGACACCTTTGATCTTGGGGAGAAGGTTGTGGTTTGAAGTAGGAATCATCAGAAAGACTTTGAATGGGGAGACAGTTATATTTGATTATGTGTCGTTTGTTCAGGTTTTCAGAATGCCCGTATTTAGTGCCGTGAGCTCTTAAATGATCACAAAATAGACACTAAATGAGAATGAAAAGGGCGGATTGTAATACCTAACAGACTCAACTCAAAATGTGTCTGCTTTGCAGAGCCTAAACTAAAAAGACTGTAAAAATATTTCTTTATCCAGTTTGGAAAATGCTGGCTCTTGCGAAATAGTCTATTTAAGAGGCAGAATGAAATGCCTCTTGAAAGACCGCGTCGGTTACGCGATGGGTTGCTACGGTCGGTCCATAGCTGAGATGCAAGTGGTTCTCCAAGTGGGGTCCTGGGGCCCATGGGAGTTCCTTGTGGGACTCTGAGGTCACTATGACTTTCGTAAGAATACGAAAGCATTATTTGCTTTTTTTTCCTCTCTCCTTCTCGCATGAGTGTTGGGTGGCGTTTCCAGTGGCCGCCTGACGTGGGATCATGGTTGCCTCTTTGACCACCGGTGAAATGCATCCTGGAGGGCTCTTGCGTTTTCTGTATTTTTGTTTTACTTGTTACTGTGGCTGCTATCGAGAGGCACCCCCAAGCCCCACACCAACAGACGCTCCTCAGGGATCTCGATAGGTTTCTAGCGCATCCAGAAATCCTGAGATCAGAGAGTCTGAGAGGTGCTGCTTGGAGCGTGGGGGGCTCTGAAGTGGACATTGACGGGCTTGCAGGTGCCCTGGGTCTGTGTCTACCACACAGTGTGTGCATCACTCTGTACCCTGGGGCACAGTAGGGACCCCAGAAGATTTGTCCAGCCAGACACTGGAAGAATGGATGTGTTGCTGGCTGTCAGTTACGCTGGCGAGAGTTCAGAGCCTGAGGTCAGTTGGAAGAATGGAAGGGTCACCTCTCAGGGATGTGATCAGCAACAGAGAGAAGAGACGAGGATCGGGGTCGGGGCTTTAGAAGAAGAAAGCTTCTTGTGCTCCGGGAACCCAGCGGTTGCTCAGCTGGGGGATATTTCAGCAGGATCCATGCTTTCCATTAACCATCACGTGAACGGTCTAAACATTGTAAAGACTATTATGCAACTTCAGTACAGTTTTCCGTTACCAAGAATAAGTCTAGGGCTAAACCCTGACCCTCCCCCATCATGAAATAAGGATGATTCTCAGTAGTTTGGGAGCAGCATGGCGGCCTCAGCGCTGTCACGCAAATGAGCCAGGCTCCCGAGGAGACGCCGCAGGACCAGTTCAGCAAGTTCGCGTGCCTCGTTCTTGAGTCGTCTGCCTCTCCTGGATTCTCTCACGGCAAACTTCTCCTGTTCTTGGATTCTATAGAGCAGCGCGGTCCAAGAGAACTGGGTGCCGTGAGGACCATGTCCTACAATCTATGTTGCTATGGTGACCAGCTGAGGTACCAGCTTCTTTTTTTAAAATTTATTTTATTGAAGTATAGTTGGTGTACAGTATTGTGTTCGTTTCAGGTGTACAGCAAAGCAAAGTGATTCGGTGATACACGTGTAACATTCTTTTCCATGATGGTTTGTCACAGGATATTGAATAGAGTTCCCTGTGCTCCACAGCAGGACCTTGTTATCTATCCATCCTACACATAATAGTTTGCATCCGCTAATCCCAAGCTCCCACTCCATCCCTCCCCCACCTCCCCTCCCCCTTGGCAACCACAGGTCTGTTTTCTATGTCTGTGAGCCTATTTCTGTTTTGTAAATAAGTTCATCTGTGTTGTATTTTAGATTTCACATATAAGTGACGTCATATGATATTTGTCTTTCTCTTTCTGAGTTACCCCACTTAGTATGATAATCTCTAGGTCCATCCATTGTTGCTGCCAGTGGCATTATTTCATTCTTTTTCATGGCTGAGTAATATTCCATTGTATATATGCACCACATCTTCTTTATCTATTTCTCTGTCGATGGGCATTTAGGCTTCTATGTCTTGGCTGTTGTGAACAGTGCTGCTATGAACATAGGGGTGCATATGTCTTTCCGGATTACAGTTTTGTCTGGATATATGCCCAGGAGTGGGATTGCTGGGTCATCATCAACTTCCTTATTTGACTCCACCTCACTTCATTGGACTTTAAATAAGCCACATGTGTCTGGTGACTACCTCATTGGACAGCACAGCTTACACACCTAAGAATCTCAGCAGTCGTATAGGTCAACAAAATCAGACGTCAGAATTCCTTCCTTCTGGGGTGCCACTACCTCAGGATCGTTTTTAAGTGATTTCTCAGACACTGTTAGGGATACCAATGGAAACAGCTCTTTAATAAAATTCTCGGCTGTCCCCTGATTCATTACGATACCTGGGATAAATGATACGTCAAAAAGACCTCCTTTCCCTAGTATAAGTGAATGTCCAGAGGCATACGTGTATTTTCCAAAAGTGATTGAATACCAGATGCCATTTTCTAAACATCTGTGGTTGCACGTTCCACACGGACCCCTTATAGCATCTCTTCTGTTTCTATATGAACCATATTCTTGTGGTTACTTGAGGATTTCATAACAAAACACTTTCAAATGGGCAAAACACCTTCACTGATGGGAAGATGGAGTTTGTCAGCAGAAGACAAGCTACATCTTCCTTGAGAAGATGTAGCGAAAGTTACAGTTTTAAATATATTTACACACAGGCATAGTTCACTTTATCGCACTTCGCAGATGCCGCGTTTTTTTACAAATTGACGGTGTAGCAGCCCCGCCTCGAGCAAGCCTGTTGGTGCCACTTTTCCAACAGCACTTGCTCCCTTTGTGTCTCTGGGTCACATTGTGGTCGTTCTCGCCATATTTCAAACGTTTTCATTGTGATGATATGTGTCGTGGTATCTGTGACCAGGGAACTTGGATGTTACTGCAACGAGTCCCTGAAGGCTCGGAGGATGGTTTGCAGTTTTTAGCAAGAAGCTATTGTAAAACGAAGGTCTGTACATTGTTTTTTTAGACAGAATGCTATTGCACACTTAACAGACTACAGGGGAGTCTGTCAACTGGGAAAGATCACTTTTATACGCCCTGGAAAACCAGAAAAATTCCTGTGACTCGATTTATTGCCATATTTGATTTATTGAGTTGGTCTGGAACCCAACTTGTGTCTCTGAGGTCTGCCTGTGTGTGTGTGTGTGTGTGTGTGTGTGTAATTTATTTCCGGCCTCTCTCCATTGTAAATATCATCAGAGACTTTTTTATTAATTAATTTTTATTGCAGTATAGTTGCTTTACAGTGTTGCGTTAGTTTCTGCTGTACAGCAAAGTGAATCGGCTCTACGTATCCATTTATCCCCTCTTTTTTGGATTTCCTTCCTGTTTAGGTCACCCCAGAGCACTGAGTAGAGTTCCCTGTGCTACACAGTAGCTTCGCATTAGTTGTTTATCGTATACATAGTATCAGTAGTGCAGAGACGTCTGATGTCGTGTGGCAACCTGACTGCACACAGATGCCACCTGCTTGCTGGTACGTGCGCACACGCGCGCGCACACACACACACACACACACACACACACACACACACACACACACACACACACACACACACACACACACACACCCCATAGTCTCCCTCTCCCAAGTTTCCATTAAACTGATAATACAGTTTATTTTCAGGAACACAGGAATAACGTAGGTACAGACAGTCGTCACGAAGGAGCTGCAGGTGTCACGCACAGGTTAGAAGTTGCATCAGACTTCGGGGCAGCCCAGAGCACATGCCAGCGTGTACGACAGTGTGGACGAAGCAGCATGGGGAGGGCGGAACACGCCAGACCCCAGACGAGCTGTGACAAGAGTGAGCATTGAGTGGGCCTTCCCGGGCGGCCCAGGGGTTAGGACTCGGTGCTCTCACTGCCGAGGGCCCGGGTTCGATCCCTGGTTGCGGAACGGGGATCCCCGCAAGCCACACGGCGGGGCCAAAAAAAAAAAAAAGTAAGGCTTGAGTAAGGAAGCTCAGGGATCCCTGGAGAACTCTACAGCTCCTGTGATGAGCACGGTGCCCAGAAAACCATCAGCGCTGTTGGAACAGTTTATTCAGTAAAGAGACGGAAGGCAGTGGTTGCCCTCTAAGGGTAACGTTCTCCTAATGCTCTCATGCCGAGGGTCCCAGCCTCACTCACACGTGGAAACTTGAGTTTCCTCTGAAGGCCCTCATTCTTAACAGGAAACAGCCACCAAACTCTCCTTGTTGGATAGGTTTACACAGTCTGAGACATCAAGATAGCAGAAGACTTGAGATCCCAGAGAAAGCCAATAATTCAGGGAACCTAAGAGAAGGTGAAAACAAGGGAACGTAAGGAATTTTGTTAAAAGTCTCACTTTGAGTCATTTTCAGAGAAGTTTGACAAGATACTGTATCCATCAACAATAATAGGGAAGTTCCAATAAGAGAGAAACAGAAGAGTTTCCAACAGGATGGCTGGGTATTACAAAGGAGAATTTTCTAAAGTCCAAAGGGTGATCTGATCCATGCTTGTGACTGTAGTTATCATCCTGGAGCTGGTGGCCAAAGGCACAGCCGTCACCTGCACCTTGCTCTTGCGAGCTGCAGGGTGGTCTCCAAGGCAGACCCTGTTGGGTGGGTTTGTCTCTCTCTCCCCGACATCCAGGGGGCCCCTTATATTAATTTCCCGGGGCTCTTGTTACAAATCGTTACAAACCAGGTGACCTACAGAAACAGGAATCCATCCTCCCCCAGTCCTGGAGACCAGACGTGTGAGGTCAAGGTGTCCCAGGGCCGTGGTCCCTCCAGAGGCTCCGGGGGAGGGTCCTTCCTGCCTCTTCCAGCTTCTGGGGGCTCCAGGCGTCCCTGGACTTGTGGCCGCGTCCCTCCCGTCTCTGCCTTCCAGCTTCACAGGGCTTCTCCTCTGTGTTTGTGTCTCTCCTCTTCTGTGTCTTAGAAGGACCCTGTCATTAGATGTAGGGCCACCCTCCTCCAGGAGGACCTCATCTCAGACTCTTCACTTCATCACATCTGCAGAGACCCTGTTTCCAAATAACGTCCCATCCTAAGGTTCTGGGTGGACATGAATCTTTGGGGGCTCGATTGAACCCAGTAAGTACATCCCTGCTCCTCCAGACATCCGCAGGGTCCAACATGGAACTTGTCACCACCCTCCCCAAAACAGAACAACTCAGTGGGCCCTTTGGACACCTGCCAGGGTTTCCTGTCTTTTTTTTTTCTTTCTTTCTTAGAGCATACACTGTATACTTTTAGAGTGAATTATGCATAAAAGTCTGTGCAAACAATAACATATACTACAATAACATTCTCAAAAGATCTTACTGTATTTTAGCGTTGTTAAGTTATATAAAATACATCTTCATAAAAGTACAGGCTCTTTTTTCAAGTTTTAAATCACGACCTTCTCAGATGCCTCAGTGCTACCCTGTGGGCATCTCCTCCCTCCCTCTCCCAGCCCATCCCCTCCAGCCTCATGCAGGATCTGTTCTTTCGCTCCACACTAGTCTTTCGTCCTTCCTACTGGCTTCTGCAACCGCAGGGAAATCTCTGAAACAAAACGGAAAGCACGCCGAACTCAGAGGAGTCAGTCACTTCCCCCTGCCCGCCGTGTGAGTTCCTGTAATCTGTTGCCTAAAGAACACAGTGGAAGGATTTCAGAATCCCTGCCTTCTCTTGCCCTGTTTCCTCCATCCTCACAAATCTCCATTGTCTCTGTGGCCTTTGCTATCCTTAATTTCCTTTTTTTTTAATTTTTAATTATTTTATTTTAGTTTAGTTTTTTGGCTGCATTGGGTCTTCGTTGCTGCGTGCGGGCTTTCTCTAGTTGCGGCGAGTGGGGGCTACTCTTCCTTGCGGTACGCAGGCTTCTCATTGCGGTGGCTTCTCTTGTTGCGGAGCACGGACTCTAGGCGCAAGGGCTTCAGTAGTTGTGGCACGTGGGCTCTAGTTGTGGCACGTGGGCTCAGTAGTTGTGGTACATGGGCTCAGTAGTTGTGGCTCGCAGGCTCTAGAGCACAGGCTCAGTAGTTGTCGAGCACGGGCTTAGTTGCTCCGCGGCATGTGGGATCTTCCCGGACCAGGGCTCGAACCTGTGTCCCCTGCATTGGTAGGCAGATTCTTAGCCTCTGTGCCACCAGGGAAGTCCCACCCGTCCTTAACTTCAGTGAGCCTCTACTTTCCAGTCCGCCCCACCCTCCAATTTCCACTGGAAACTTCCCTTCCTCAGAAACGAACGTCTGTCCCGACCTTCACCCCAAGGTGAGGTCCATCCGTATGTACCTCAGCACACCTGTGTCCTGAAGTCCTGCAGCCTTAGAAGCCCCTGAAACACAGATGAGCGCATCAGAGTCAGGATGGCTGTTGTCATTAACGTTTACTGTCAGCCTTTCCCGCACGATGGTAACAAAACTAAGATATCAGGGAACAGCGTTGTGTGGATTGTGGCTGTTTCTGAATCGTGCAGAGCGTCCAACACACAGCAATATTTCAGTAGTTTTTTTTTAATACTTATTTATCTGGTTGCACTGGGTCTTAGTTGCGGCTCGCGGGCTCCTTGGTTGCAGCGTGCGAACTCTTAGTTGTGGCATGCACGTGGCATCTAGTTCCCTGACCAGATATCGAACCTGGGCCCCCTGCACTGGGAGTGCGGAGTCTTAAGCACTGCACCACCAGGGAAGTCCCGGACCCCGTTTTTGCTTAGAGAGCTAGGTGGTCTTCACAGCGTGGGCCACACAAACCATCTGTTGTCAGAGGTACAGCATTCTCTACATTTCCAGAGGGGCAAGTTGACACTTGACGCAGGAATTGAGCGTGAGCTGAGTTGCGGCACCTTGAAGGCTGTCCAGTATGACAGCTGCTGGCCACGTGAAAGACGATCAAAGCCAGTCGCCCAGTCTCTGGAGCCGCTGTGAGCTTGTGGCCACGGGTTGGACGGCACGGACGTAGACTGTTTCTGTCACCACAGAAAGTTCGACTGGGCTGTCTTGCTCCAAGTTGGTGCTTCTGAACGGGGGGCAATGCTGCCCCCAGTGGACACTTGGCAGAGTCTGGAGACATTATTGATGGTTACACCTGGGGGGATGGAGACCAGGGAAGCTGGGCCCAGCACGCCCCGCATCTGAGATTCATCCAGCCCCAGTGTCAGTAGTGGTGAGGCAGAGAAACTCTGCGTTGACATGAGAGACCCTGTCTGTCTGTCTGTCTGTCTATCAATCATCTATCCATCCACCTATCATTATTATATCTATGCACCATCTATCAAAACTATAAATCTTTCATCTATCCATATCTATCTATCCATCTGTCATTTACCACTCTACCTATTATCTATTTATCCATCTACTGTCTGTCTCTATTTCTCTATCATCTATCTACCATCTCTGTATTTCTCTATTATGTATGTATGTATCTATCTATTCCTATATCACCCATCCATTTATCATCTGTCTTCTGTATCTTTCTATCCATGTATCCATCCATCCATCCATTTATTACCTTTTTCTATCTAGCTGTCATCTGTCATCACTCTTACTTATCATCTACCACCTACCTGTTATCTATCTTCTATCTGTCGTCCATCTGTCATCCATCTGTCTATACCAGTGGTCTTCAACCAAGGGGATTCTGCTCCTCGGGGGGACACTTGACAATGTCTGGAGGCATTTGGGGTGTCACACATGCGGGGGGGGTGTCTCCTGACATGTGGCGGGTGGAGACCAGGGATCGTGCTCCACAGCCCACAGTGCCCAGCACACGCCCTCCCCCCCAACCCCCGAATTATCTAACCCAGAGTGTCAGTTACGCTGAGGGGCATTGTTCGTAACTTTGCGGGGTGCTATGACATCATCACGTCCCACCCTGAATGCAGTACCAGGCTGTGACTTTTAACCTGCCCGGATGGTGTTGTCAGAATACAAAGGCCAGCCTTTGTGCTCCTGGGTGAAGAGTCACCCAGCGCGGTTCCAGGTCCCTCACATCTGCTCCTGGGGAGCCCAGTGCAGGGCCAGGGATTCCAGGCGTTTCCTTGTGTTACATTCCTTAGCGTTGGGGTTGGTGTGAGGGACTTCCTGTGTTTCTTTTTTCTTGCGTGATTATACACTTTGTATCTTTCTTAAGAGAGAGTGTAGCTTAGTAATTAATCTGTAAATAGAAGAATTGTGTGTCTGAAATATCTGTTCTGCAGGAGGGCTCTGTGAAAGGGAATGTGGCTTGACCCAGCAACATTTTGAGAGAACTGATTGTTTTTGTTTTTTTTAAATCTGTCTAGACTAGTGAACTCACAACTCTAACCCCTCCCACCCAGGGCTCAGCTGAATTGTGTCCAGTTTAATCAGCTGATCTTTGAAGGTTCCAAGTTTAAAAAGAAAAAATCCTCAGAGCTTTATCCAAAGCACACATTTTTGGGGGTAAATTTTGCTTATTAAGAGATAATTCACAAACCGTAAAATTCACCCTTTCAAAGTGTACAGTTCCACAGTTCTAATTTTAATCTGAGTTAGCACACATTCTTTAATAAACACCTTCTAAAGGTTTTTTTTTTTCGCCTGTAAAACAGAAGTTTGTACTAGTTTGCAGCCGTAATTTCCAAAAGCCAACTTTGAAAAGGAGAACTGCAGGCTTGGGACACATGATGTCATGCATTGTAGTTTATAAGCTTTTCTGATGTTACCTTAAAGGGGGGAAACCTCAAAGAAAAGAACTGGGTTTTACAATGATACATTCTTTCATTATGGTGTAGTAATTATCTTGCAATAATTATATAATGTATGTTTATTGAATTGATCAATTGAACATAGATTTAACTATCATGTACCTGAAACATTTCTACAGCTCCCAGATTTAAAAAATGAAAATTATACATGGAAATGCATCCCTGTTTTTGGCCCCCATCTGCCTCCATCACCACATCCCCTAGCCAACTCCAGGTACCCAGCTTAGTATCTTGTATCTTTCTGCAGAAGCCCCTTTCAGGGACTTCCCTGGTGGTGCAGTGGTTGGGAGTCCACCTGCCAGTGCAGGGGGACGCGGGTTCGAGCCCTGATCCGGGAAGATCCCACATGCCGCGGAGCAACTAAGCCCGTGCGCCGCAACTACTGAGCCTGCGCTCTAGAGCCTGTGAGCCGCAACTACTGAGCCCGCAGGCCACAACTACTGAAGCCCGTGTGGCTAGAGCCCGTGCTCCGCAACAAAAGAAGCCCCTCAGTGAGAAGCCCGCGCATCGCAACTAAGCACAGTCCCCACTCGCCGCAACTAGACAAAGTCCGCGCGCAGCAACGAAGACCCAACGCGGCCATAAATAAATAAATTTATTTATTTTTTTAAAAAAAGTCTTTTCAACATAGAGGAGCACATATCACTATCAAGAGTGGACTGACGTTTTCTTCATATACTGCCTTCTTTCAGCCTCCTTAGAAATTATAGATCCTTTTTTCAATTGGTTTAAACATCTGCAAACTAATTTCACTTGTCTAAACAGTTGAGGAGATAAAACCTTTGCTCCCGTTGGGTGGAGGAGACAAGTGATTCCTGACACCTTGCAGGCGGGGTTCCAGGCAAAGGGGGTGACTGCTGATGACACTTGGGGTGCACGGGTGGTGGAAGGGAGTTGGAAGGGACCCCCGGATCCCCCCAGGTGGCCAGGTGACGCTGCTGAGGCTGAGGCTGCCTGCCGTGTCCCAGGCTCACCTCCGGGTCCGCTGAATTCTTCCCACGTCTGGGCATGCTAGCGCATTGGGGGTATGTCACCCTCTGTCCGGCCCCCATCTTGCAGAATGGCTGCATCAGAGGCCACAGTACGACGAGGCCGGGGGTGTGTGATCCTCAGGCAGCCTCGGCTCTGAAGCGTGGTCCACACCCCTCTGTAGCCCCTTGAGGGTCGCTGGGTCACTCAGAAGTCTCCCAGTTGCAGCCCTTAATATTATATACATCCTGTGTTAGCCTCTGTACCTTAACCTACCTCGACCATATAGAAGTGTGAGGAAGAAGAGTGTTCCCTCGAAACCCAACGCAGAGCTCAACCCCCTGGCCCAGCAGGTGACACACAGGGTGTGGGGATTCTGCTCCCGCTGAGGGGACCTGGGTTGAAGCGCCTTTTCCGCCGCATCCTCTTTCCCAGCGCCACAGGGAAGAGATGCCGTGCTTTCTTGGAAGCGCTGCTCCTGTGGCATTTTTACCCACCCCCCCGCACTGGCCTGTCGGCTGTCTTTTCTCCTGCATTTCAGGGCAGGTTGGGTCTCCTCCACCCACACTCTCTGTCCCCTTGGCCATGCCTGGTTCTGTTTTGTTAGTATCTGGGATACACCAGTGCCAGGCACACTGAGCATCGTAACTTCAAGAGAGATCGCGGGTTACAGAGAGGTGGAGGGTGCAGGGGATGGGATGGCCGGTAAGGCAGGTCTTTAGAGATGGTTGGGTCACCTCTTTCTGAGCTCTGGTTCAGCTCCCTTCCTGCCAGTATAAACAGGTATGATTATGCTCTATATACAAGGGGCGGGTGCAGACTGTTTCAGGATGGGGTGGATACGTACTGAGAACTCTTGCAGTTGGTCTCTTTGTGATCCTGAGATGCTCCCCTGAAAAAGCTTTACCTCTAACAAACTTCTGGTTACCAGAGGGGATAGTGGGTCCTGGGAGGGAGAGATAAATTAGGAGTTTGGGATGAACAGGTACACACTACTATATATGAAATAGATAAACAACAAGGACCTACTGTAGAGCACAGGGAACTGTACTCAATATCTTGTAATAACGTATAATGGAAAAGAATCTGAAAAAGAATATATATATATATATATATAAAGAACTGAATCACTTGCTGTAAACTGAAACTAACACAACATTGTAAATTACCTATAGTTCCATTAAAAAAAATAGCTTTCTCTGGACTTCCCTGGTGGTCCAGTGGTTAAGAATCCGCCTTCCAGTGCACGGGACGTGGGTTCGATCCTGGTTGGGGAACTAAGATCCCCCATGCCGCGGAGTAACTAAGCCCGCGCGCCACAACTACTGAGCCCTCGCATCACAACTAGAGAGAGGCCCGCACGCCGCAGCGAAGGAGCCCGCCGCATGCCGCAACTAAGACCCGACGCAGCCAAAAATAAAATAAGTAAAATAAATATTAAACAAAAAAAGGTTTCTCTGTATCAGACGGCTGTGGGAAGTGAGTTGAAATTAGTTGGCGTCCGGATCCCAGGAGTCTTCGGGAGTGAGGTTTCTTGACGTCAGAAGCTGGGTGACGGGTGTATTTAATCCTCTTCCCAGCTCTCTGTGCTTTAAGGTTTGATAGAGTGGTTTGGACTGTCCTAAGGTTGCGTCGGCTGTCACTAAATGAAGGTGGAGATTACAGGTAATCGTCAGGTGGACTGTGATGAGGTTTTGTCTCCTCTCTTGGAAATAGGCTTACAAAGCCCGTATCTATCTGTCATCTGTCTCTCCTTCATCCATCTCTCCATTCTTTCTATCTGTCCACGTATCTGTGTATCCGTTCCTTCCTGTTTTTGACAGGTGGGGGGGATACAGTCAGGTTAAGAAAAAGAAGGCAGGTGAGCTGGTACAGTCGGTCCTTCTCGACCGATGCCTTTAGCGAAGTGTCTCTGGTCGAACCTGGAATCTATGGATTTCGGACACAGGGCTTCTTGAAGATGGTCTCGTGGGGCATAGGGTCCTCCAGGGTGTACGACAGACGCGATTTTTTACAAGAACTTTTTATGATGAACTAGTTGAAGACGATTCATTCAGCAGCTGAAGACGCAGGAGAAGTTGTAGAATAGTCCACAGAGGGGAGTCCCCCTGAGTCCTCCTCCGGGACCCCCAGTGATAACATCCTCCGTAAACACAGGACGAAGTTAAAACCAAGACCTGGCTTTACAGAATCTCCCGAGTGGGCCTTCTTTGGGTAAGAGTGGAGGCAACTGAAAGACTTTCTGCACGAAATCTGAGCTTTGATTCTGGGTCCCTTGTAAGAAGGTAACACCCGGGAGGCCACCCTGGGATCTTTGGGTAAAGAATGAATTAGAAGGATGAAGCTGATGTCTTTCATTGCTGGATTAGGCCCACAGATGTGAAAGACAGGCCTTGACATCTCAGACCCCCGAATCCATCCCCACAGCCGTGGTACCTCCTGTTCAGAACTGTTTCATCCCCAGCGTGACCCAGAATGGAAAATGTGTGTGTGTGTTTAAGAATTGTTTGCATATTCAAATAAGTGCCCCTCCCTTGCTGTGTGGACGGCATCATCCTATTTATTGATTTATTGTTTGAATTTTTTTTTTTTTTTTTTTTTTTTTGCGGTATGAGGACCTCTCACTGCTGTGGCCTCTCCCGTTGCGGAGCACAGGCTCCGGACGCGCAGGCTCAGCGGCCATGGCTCACGGGCCCAGCCGCTCCGCGGCACGTGGGATCTTCCCGGACCGGGGCACGAACCCGCGTCCCCTGCATCGGCAGGCGGACTCTCAACCACTGCGCCACCAGGGAAGCCCCTATTGTTTGAAATTTTTATGGGAGTACAGTTGATTTACAGTGTTGTTAGTTTCAGGTGTACAGCAGAGTGAATCTGTTATACATATACATATATCTTTTTCAGATTCTTTTCCCATATAGGCCATTACAGAGTACTGAGTAGAGTTCCCTGTGCTCTACAGTAGGACTTTAGTATTTATCTATTATATATATAGTAGTGTGTATGTGTCAATCCCAGTCTCCCCATTTATCCCTCCCCCCAGAGCTCATCCTGTTTAGAGCAGACCCTTCAAAGCATGAACTCAGTCATTTTTAGGGAACCAGTACTATTTCTGAATCTCTGAAACAGGAAGAAAAGAAAAGGTGATTTCTCGTCAGGTTAAAAACTGGTTCAGTTCCCTAATTTTCAACAGAACACAGGAAATACGGTTCTTATGTACAGGACTCCCTTTGCACATTTAACCAGGCTTTGCTAGTTTCTACCTTGGTGGAGTTTGTATCTTAATTCTGCTCCACGCGTTGTTACAATGATCTTATTTCACGTTGTCTTTTCCTTTATTTGTGAAATAAATGTTCTCCTTAAACGTGTCCTCAAAGGATTTGTTTCTACCCCTTTCATCATCAAAGCGTGGATACGTCCTTTCTTGTGGAGTCTTTTTTCCTTAAAGCACAAGACGGAAGCGTGTAAGATAAAGTCACTGCCGATGGTCTCCACGATGTAAAGTCATAAAAAAGCAGTGTGCTTCTTAAAGGTTAAATTTTGTCAGAGGTATCTAGAAATAGATAGAGGGGTATTGCATATTTCATTTGATTGCTGCAGTCTCAAGGATTAAAAAAACAGTCATTGGGAAGCCAGACTTCTGTGTCATAACGGTAAGCTTAAGTATGTGCCTTTTTCGCAGGAGACATTATGCGTATACACTTTTACAAAATCCTTTGTAAGAGGAGGAATCTTCTCACTTCCAGTAATTAAAACATGAAATGAAAATGCAGTTCATGAAAGGGAATGTGGAATTTGGCTGTCTCTCTGGCGAAACTGCCTGTGTCAGAGTCTCCAGGAGAAATTCCCTTTTCTGGCGGGGGCGTGTTCCTGGTGAGGACAGCCACGGGGCTTACCCCACCGGAGCAGAAACCCAGCAGTGTTTCCTTTGCCCAGAAAATGTTGCTGTTATTAGCTATCATCCTATTCTGTCTCGAAGCAGACTCCTGGTTTGCGTGCTTCTTTTTTTTTTTTTTTTTTTTGTGGTACGCGGGCCTCTCACTGCTGTGGCCTCTCCCGTTGCGGAGCACAGGCTCCGGACGCCCAGGCCCAGCGGCCATGACTCACGGGCCCAGCCGGTCCGCGGCATGTGGGATCTTCCCGGACCGGGGCACGAACCCGTGTCCCCTGCATCGGCAGGCGGACTCTCAACCACTGCGCCACCAGGGAAACCCTGCATGCTTCTTTTGATAAGCTTTTGGAAAGTTCATCACTTTTCCAGAACAGACCGGCTTTTCATTTTATGAATTCTAGAGTTTTCGTTGAGTATCTCCTCATCAACTATCTGGACAAAGACAGTTGAGTGTGGTGTCCTCAGTGCTGGCCCTTAAATTTCCCCGGATTTCCCAAACCACATCAGTGTATCAAAAGACTTGAGCAGATCCCTGTTGGGGTGTTTGAAAAACGTAAATTTTCATTTCCAGACGTGTTCTCAAACGGGAGGAAGATAAGTAAAAATCCTGTTAGGTTCTGTATGCAAAAACATGAACACATAGGATTAGGTGATTAGATAATAAGGATGCTAGAAGAATCGTTGCATTGCTTGGTTGAATTTGTACCCCTGGAGCTGCCGTAACAAATTACCACCAAACTAGGGAGCTTAAAACCATAGGCATTCATCCTCTCTGAATCCTGGACACCAGATGTCTGAAGTCAAGGTGTCCCAGGGCCGCGCTCCCTCCAGAGGCTCCAGGGGAGGGTCCTTCCCGCCTCTTCCAGCTTTTGGGGGCTCCAGGCGTCCCTGGACTTGCGGCCACATCCCTCCCGTCTCTGCCTCTGTCTTCCCGGGGCTTCTCCTCTGTGTCTGGGTCTCTCCTCTTCTGTCTCTTGGAAGGACCCTGTCATTGGATGTAGGGCCACCCTCATCCAGGAGGACCTCATCTCAGACCCTTCCCTTCATCACCTCTGCAAAGACCCTGTTTCCAAATAAGCTCCCGTTCCCAGGTTCCAGGGTTAGGAATTGAATCTGTCTCTTGTGGGACACAATTCAACCCTCAACTGGTGGGAGGAGGGTTAGAAAAACTGTGTGTAGGTGAGGCAAACAGGACCAGGCCCACTGTGGGTCCCCTCCCAGGACAGAGGTTGCGTAGGGTCCACGTGGGCGATGTCGGTTTTCTGGTGTGTTGGTCCATTAGTGGATTTTTTCTGCAGAACGTGGTGCGGGAAAAGGGGGGAGACCAGAGGGGGATGGAGGGTGAAATCAGAGGGAGTGGCCTCCCTATCATTTCTGTCATTACCCCTGTGATCCCCATACCCCGAGATAAAACCCAGAGTGGTTTCCGTTTTCTCCTTTTGTAATTCCCTGGCATTCCACGCTACTCCTACGGTCCCCATTCTGTGTGGATTTCCCCCCAAGTGTTTTCAGTTCCAGCAAACTTACAATGACCCACACGAACTTAAATCCTAGTAGCTTTGATTTTCCACCTGCTTCATTTACATTATGGGTTTTCAAAGACAAAATAAGGTGGTCGCTTTTTTTTAACCTGGCGTCTGCGGGGCAAAGGCTTTGCCATGGTCCCTGTGTGACCTCCCTCCTCTCGGGACCGTTTGTGGGTTTGGGGCTGAGGAAGACGGCAGGTCAGTCCCTCCTGACCCTGCGAAATGCATTTTCTGTGCTTTCCCACACCTCACTCTGCAGTTCTTTTTTTTTTTCCTCTCTGTTGTGACTTCACAGTAAAGTGATACCTTGTGTTCAAGGTGACCCCTTTATTTATTTTTTAAATTTTTACTGGAGTGTAGTCGAGAAATAGGTTTGTTTGTTTTTTCCGCGTTTTTTTGAGATGTGTTTGATGTATAACACTGTATTAGTTTTGGGTGTGCAACGCAATGACTGGATATTCGTATATATTGCAAACGGATCACCACAGTCTATCTAGTTAACATCCATCACCTCACATAGTTACACATTTTTTTCTCGCGATGAGAACTTTTAAGATCTACTCTCTTAGCGGCTTTCAAGTAAACAATACGGTGTTACTACCTGTAGTCACCATGCCGTACTTGACATTCCCAGGACTTATTTATTTTGTAACCGTAACCTTCTACCTTTTAACTCCCTTCATCCATTCCCCCGATCGCTCACCCCTCCCCTCTGGCGACCACCGTCGACTCTGTTTCTATGAGTTTGCCCTTTTTTAGATTCCTCATATATATGAGATCATACAGTGTGCGTTTTTCTCTGTTGGACTTACTTCACTTAGCCTAATGCTCTCGGGGCTCATCCGTGACGTCCCAAGTGGCAGGATTTCCTTCGTTTTTTAATTTTATTGGAGTATAGTTGATTATCACACTGAGTGAAGTAAGTTAGACAAAGATCGTATGCTGTCACTCATCTGTGGCATCCAATTAAAAATGATATAAATGAACTTACTTACAAAACAGAAACAGACTCACAGATTTCGAAAACAAACTTATGTTTACCAGAGGGGAAACGTGAGGGGGAGGAATCAGTCAGGAACCTGGGATTGACATACACACACTAGTATATATAAAATAGATCATCAACAAGGCTTTCCTTCATTTTTACGCTGAATAATATTCCATTTCGTCTCTTATTGGGCGGAGTGGGTCATGTAACCATCCTTACCCGCAGCAAAGCTAAAAGGGGGACTTTTCTACTTTCCAACGGGAGATATGGAGAGCTGGGGATGTATATTGGAGAGCCTGCCAACACCGATCAGAAAAGATGTTTGTCCTTTTTCTTTCCACTGCAATAACGACTTCATACCAGCACCGTTGAATGTTGGTTTGGTCTTTAGCGCGTTAAAGCCGGTCACCTTAAAAATTACAGCATGCTGGTTTCATCCGCCGTCAACAAGACGGTTTCCCTGTATCATCCTGTAATCTGCCTGTGGTGCCGAGGGAGTTCCCCCATCTCTGCACTGCAGGCACTCTGCTTTGAGTTCTCGGTGTTTACAGCACACACAGCTCAGAGCAAAGCTTAAAAGATGTGGCAGGCAGAAAGGTAAAAAAATTAAAAAAAAATCTGTTGAGTCATAGCCGTGTTGTCTTTCTTTTCATCGTTAGAATTTTAGCGTGTGGCGAGACCGTTGATAACGTCGATCTAGTCATCTACCTGTTCTATCAGAGAGATGAAAACAGTATGAGTCCAGACGGGTTCATTGGTTTGCGGTGGGTTCACAGAACAAGTCGAAGGCACAACTTGCACTAGATGCCATGCCAGTGTCCTCAGTTCCCGTTCCTGCGCCCTTTGCCAAGCGATCTCCTGAAAACACCTCGACTGTGTCCATTCACTCGCCTCGGGGCCCTTCCCCTACTTGCCTCTCTGTGAACCTGCTTGCGCAGAACTTTGTCAACGCTGCCTCACTGTGACACAATTCTGTTTCTACTTCTGAATCATCTTTTGATGAGGACGGACGTTTAAAACCTGTACTGGGGCTCGTCATTGGCTTCTTCTGGCAGTTTCTTTCCTTCATGTGTGTCCATCATTTTCTACTTGCGCAGTCATAAAATAGTCACGATTGGGAACTTGCTTTAAAAGCCAAGGTGACGTAGCCATGTCCCTCACCCCAGCTGCGTAAGCCAGTAGAGGCACTTACGTATTTTGCAGCTTGAGAATTTCAATTTGTAGAAGAGGCCCTCCCCCCAAGTGCGTTGCTTAGGTGTAATTTTGTTTTCCTCTCCATGTTACCATGTGCCGTAAATGGCGTTCCCAACTCTGTGAAAGAGGAGAAGGTGGCTGCGTGGTTGCGTTGAAGGTCTTTTTCGTCTTCGAGCCATCCCTGAATTCCTTTCTTCCTGCTTTCTCATCATGTTGATGGCCATTTTTCCAGCCAGGGAGCCCCAATTCGTTGGCCGTTTTCCACACCTCCTTCCCCTGGGAGAGCCCTTCCTCTGCGTTATTTCTTCGATAAACGGGGGCGGAAAGGACAGCCGTCTTGGGTAAGCTTCCAGAGGGTCACACATGCAGATGTCACTTTTCTGCCCCCAACTTTACCTTTTCTCTGGCTGTAGATAAAATGCCTTCGGAGCTTTAATCTCAGAGGTGCCCTAAGTGATTGCCGGCCTGGGGGAGGGGTAGCAGCTGGACCCCACCCCACAGTGAGGCTCAGAGGATGAAGAAGGGCTGGTGGGAGACCACAGAGGAGGAGACATTGGGTTGACAGTGTCACAGCCTATGGTACACAGGAGGGTTTGATTTCCTTTTACATTTATGCTGTTGATTTCCTTTCATGTTTGCACTTTTTAAATTTTTCTCTCTGTGAGTATCTGCATCACTTGGTTCTAACCCTTGGCAAGTGTTCACAGAAACACTGAGTGCGTTTAGCTGGCATTAATGGCTTAAAGGAAGCAGCTTGTGAGGAGGGGTGTGCCACACTTAGCCTTTTCTGTTTTGTTTTGTTTTAACAGGACGGTGGCAATCACCAACACGTGTACTAGAGTTTTGAGTTCGTTAGCCTCTCATACAGTGCTTTGTGGGATAAAGGGGAACCAGGCAGGGATACTCACAAGTTTTCATGGAAAGAGTTATCTTCTGATTTTTTATTTTTTAATCCAATTTTTAAAATTGAAGTATAGTTAATTCGCAATGTTGTGTTAGCTTCAGGGGCACAGCAGAGTGATGCGGTTATATATATGCTTATCTATTCTTTTTCAGATTCTTTCCTATCATAGGTTATTATAAGGTGTTGAGTAGAGTTTCCTGTGCTCTACAGTAGGTCCTTGTTGTTCACCTGTTTTATATATAGTAGTGTGTCTCTGCTAATCCCAAACTCCTAATTTATCTCTCCCCACCCCCTGCTATCCCCTCCGGTAACCGTAAGTTTATTTTCTATGTCTTGTCTTGATTTAGAAAACCTAAAGAAAAAGACACGTCGAAGGAATGTATTTAGCATCCTTTTCCATTCTGCCTTTCCCTGTGTGTGTGTGTGTGTGCACGTTTCCTCTGGGATGACTCATTTGCAGAAAGCATGGCCAGTCGCCCCTATTAAAGAACAATTCGGGGGCGAGTGATCCTGTGTGTGTGTCGGTTCAGTTGACCGTTCCAGACAGGTGCCCGTCACCCAGCCCTCGCACCAGGTGTATCGCCCATTACTGAGTTGTCCGAGCCCCCAGGTTGTCTTGAGGTCGGGGTGCTGGTCTCCCGTCCTGGGGGCCGTGGCTGCTGACACCGCGTCTCCCCACTGCAGGTACGGGGACGTTCGGTCGCGTGCAGCTGGTCCGCGAGAAGCAGAGCACACGTTTCTTCGCCCTGAAGGTCATGAGTATCCCGGACGTCATCCGCCTGAAGCAGGAACAGCACGTGCACAACGAGAAATCCGTGCTGAAGGAAGTCAGCCACCCGTTCCTGGTCAAGCTGTGAGTCCCCTTCGCCGGGTCCCCACCCTCCCGGCCCCCAGGTGGATTCTCCTGCGGGAGGTGGGATGGGGTGCGGTCACAGCGGGTCACCCTCTGCTGAGACATCTCAGCTCCCGGTCTCGTGGAGAAAGGCGCCGTTCCCACGAGTGCCTGCCAGGGTGGCACGCCTGGCGCTGCCCCCCCTGCACCAGCCGCGTGTCCACAGGGCCACCTGGGGCCCGCCAGAGGCTCTGTCCCCTCCTCCCACCCCCAGCCCCCTGGACAGCTGGTCCAGTCGGTCTTCCTGGGACCTCAGTCACCTGCTCACCTCTGCTCACTCACATCGTTCCTTGGGTTTCTAGCTGGCCGTTCAGTGGCCCCATGTCGATGCCTCATAGAACCTTCCAGTTGAAGGTGCCCGATGTGGACCAAATGGATCCCTCTTTCTGCCACGCTCTTTGCTGGCGGAGGGTAAGGCCGTTTCCCACTCAGGGGCCTCAGGTGTGGGCGTCCACAGAGGGCTCTCCGTCCCCATCCCCGGGGGCCTGCCCCTTCCGCCGCCTTCCTCACGCCCCTTCGCAGCCCCCGACCCCTCCCAGCCCAGCCTGGTGTGGGCCCCCCTCTCTGGCCTGAGTGCCCAGCTGTTCTTGGCCTCCCAGACTTGCCTCTTTCAAGGCGTTCATTGCTTTAACTACAGCCGTAGTGATCCCTTCACCCGCACGGCCCTCTGATGACCTGCGTCTCTGCTGACACATCCTCAGGGAATGACCCCAGGGGCTCAGTGGCCTAGAAACGGCTCATCCCGGGCTCTGCCTCTGCCTCTGGCTCTTTTCAGACGCTCTTGCCTCCATCCCAGGAAAGTGACCTGCAGGAGGAGGTGGGACGTACCATCCATGTTGTCACCGCAGGGCCACCCGCCCCCCCATGGTGCCCCCTTCATCTGCCTCTCCCCACCCCCTACCTCTCCCACCTCACCCTCACCTGCCTTTCTTCCGTGATACACCTGCCTGTACACAGAGACAGGCGCCTGCACCCTGCTCTTGGAGCACCTTGCCTGTGCCCCAGTGCAGGGAGATAACACCTGCCGGCTCACAGCCACCGGAGCAACGTCCCCAGGGCCCGAAACAGCGTGTCACTCGGAGCAGGGACAGGCGGCATGTTTGACGGGTGACAGAAGGGAAGCAGCTGACTTCTTGTCTTACTTTCCTTTTATGAAGCCCAGTGGCTGTGTTGGGCCAGTGTGGACGGGTCAGTAGAGTCTCATGCTGTTGAGTCATTAAAATCGAAACAGAAAAAGAACTTAGCCGGTGCAGCAGAGCCACCACCCCTCCCTGTTCAGGTCTGAGTCTCCTCTTCGCTGGGAGGTGGTGGGGAGATGGGTAGAAAATCTCATGTGTGTACATCTTCTTCTGGAAAGAAGAAAAGCTTCTACTTCTGGTGTCTCTTCTAGAAACTGAAATAGTGATTCTGGATGACGACTTCAGTTGGCTAGGGTGTTCAGTACACGTTCTGTACAGGAGATGTGGACTCCTTCATCTCTTGCCAAGTCATTCTCAGGTGATTTGGGAGAACGATCTTGGGCTTTTACCAAATACAGGAAGTCTCAAGCCAGGACCCCAGGGTGTGTCCCCGAGGGTGCTTTGTGGCTGAGTTTTCCCAGGAAGACGGGGCACCTGGCCGCTGGGTTCCGGTTTGCTCTGGAAACCAAGTGGCGTGATCGGTTACGTGTCTGCAGTGACATTAGGAGAACACGGAAGAGAAGCAGGTGGAATTGATGGTGAAAACAAAAAGTCTGAGAGATTGGCGTCGAGAAGAAACAAGTTTGGAGAAGAGGGAAGAAGCCAGTGGGAGGAGTGCTTCCCAGGGCTGTGCGTGGGTGGCGGGCATGCTGCCCGGCGGCTGGCGGGGTTGCTGAGGTCACCTCAACGCGTATGTTCTGGGACCAGGCACGTCCCCCTGGAAACATTAGGGTGATGCTATAGGGAACCTTGGGGGATGGCTTCCATTCTGGGAACTCCACCTTGTTGTGGGTTGAATTGTGTGTCGTGTCCCCCCCCCCACCCCTGCAAAAGATACGTTGATGTCCTGACCCCCAGTACCCGTGAATGTGACCTTATTTGGAAGTTGGGTCTTTGTAGGTGTCATCAAGATGTAGGTCGAGGTCCTATAGGAGTAAGGTGGGTTCTCCATCCGATGTGATGGGTGCCCTCGTACCAAGCGGAGACGACACACAGAGACACACAGAGAGAAGGCCACGTGAAGACAGAGGTGGAGATCGGGGGTGATGCGGCCGTAAGCCGAGGAGCCCCAGGGATTGCTGGCAACCACCAGAAGCTATGGAAGAAGCTAGGACGGATCCTTCCCTGGAGATTCTAGAAGGAACCACCAACACCCTGATCTTGCACTTCTAGCCTCCAGAACTATGACAGGATGCATTTCTGTTGTTTAAGCCACCCAGTTTGTGGTCTTCTGTTACGGCAGCCCCAGCAAAGTACCACACACCCCGTCGTCTCCTGGAGTGGGCACCAGCCTAGGGGATGGGCTCTGGGGGTGCTTTCTAACTACCTCAGAGGAGTCCCCAGGATAGAATCCTTGAGCTTTGGGAAGTTAAAAGGGAATAGGGAAGAGGAGGACCGTGAAGAACAGAGCTTTAGTCAAACAACTCTGCTTCCTTGACTCCTGGACAGCTAATCAGGCGGTCTCCTCCTCAGGTAGGGTAGACTGCCGAATCCAGAGGGACGCAGACTGTGTATTCCGACGTTCCGTGCTTTTGGATAAGTACCTGAATTGTTTCCATCACAAAGGCTGTAAGCCCTAGTTTCAGTGGGATGGAATTTGACCCCAGGTTATCTGAATCGGGTTTTCTCTAATTTGAAAGAGTGTGATCTCTCTGCACTGCGGTGGCTCTGTAATCTGACAGTCTCTTTGCTACCTTGATATTCCTGTTGCCGTACAGCTCACTGGGTGCAGGCACACCTCAACGCAGTCTTTTTATATGTCAGGTCCAACTGTGCTACGGCCAACAGGCAGGAACTTTTCCTGGTCCTTTAGTCCACAAGGCTGTTCTCTGCATGTCTGTGTCCTGGCCTCGTCTTCCTATAAGGACCCCAGCCCTACGGGATCAGGACCCAGCCTAGTGACCTCATTTCACATTCATCCCCTTTTTAAAGACCCCATCTCTAAATCCAGCCACATGCTGAGGTCCTGGGGGTTAGGACTTCAGCATAGAGATTTTGGGGTGGACACTACTACTTAGTGACTTGCTAAGTGCAGGTCTTTCAGTGCACAGGGGTCTTACTATAAAGTACTCGTAGCCTTTGGAAGTTTTCTCTGCTTTATCATTTGAGGGACCTGGCGGTGTTTGAAAACTGGGATTGAATTGATCCAGGGTCAGCAGACTCTAGAGGTGCCCCACACGTAATGGGGAGAGCGCTGTCTCTGACCAGCCCCGCGAACGGGGGAAGTAGGGTGCCCAGGGCCACTGGATGGGGCACCAGATTTAGTGGGAAGAGACCACGAGGGAAGCAGGTACCGAATCCCCCCAGCTGTGCAGTTTCTCTTGGAAATGAGTTGCTTCTCCCAACATCTGCCTTTCATACCATCCAGAAGTGTTGAGTGAGCCTTACTCATGTTCCCGTGAAGCCACATGGAATACCGATGACCCCGGGTATCACGCCGAACAAAGACTCAAGTTTCAACTTCCACGTGAACGGTTTGGCACGTTCGCCCACGGTGTCATTAGCGTGCGGTATTTGAAGTGCTACTGGTTGCGTTGTTGAAAGTCGGCCAGGACGTTCATTACGTCCACATCAGAGAACGCATTCTGTTCTGGGATAAAGCCATCCTGAAGGCCGGTTCAGCCAGCGTAGATATAATTTCAGAAGAGCTGACAAACTCAGTGTAGAAGGATTGTGTTACAGTCAAGGTGTCCCGGGGAGGAAGGCTTGTGTCCCGCCCCTAGATCAGGACCCTGTGTCTGCTCCCTGCCCTTTGTGCGTCTAGAAATCGCTGGCATCTTAGAGTTGGTGGGATCCAGGACAGGCATTCTCACCTGGGCGCCACTGACATTGGGGACGGGAAATTCTTTGTGGTGGCGGCTCTTCTGTGTAGTAGAGGAGGTCTAGCAGCATCCCTGGTGTCTACCCACTCGATGCCAGGAGCACACTCCCTCCGTGGTGTGATGGCAAAAAATGTCTTTAGACGTTGACAGAAAATGTCCCAGGGAGTGAAATAGTCCTGATTACAGACCACTGTAATAGATAGATAGATAGAAAGAAAGAATGCGTGGATGGATGGATGGAAGGAAGAAAGGAAGACAGGATGAATAGGCAGGTGATATAGAAATAGATAGTGAGATAAATAGATCGATAGGTAGATATTTGGGTAGATGGATGGGTGGGTGGATGGATGGATGGATACACAGATGGTAGACAAATGATTAGATAGGTTGACGGATGGATGGATGGGTTGAATGATGGATGGAAGGTTGGTTGATAACACCTGTGATAGGGGCACACACAGAGACTAGGTGGTGTGGGTGCATTCTCACTTTCCTGACCCAGCCCCTGCACGTGGAGTTCCATCATTTCGTCTTGGTGATGAGCCTGTGGACCCAATAACAGTCCCAGTGCCGTGTCGCTCATTGCGCAGTAGAAGACCCAGCTAGCCAGCCATGTTTCATTGGCTTTCCGCTACAGATCTGGGTATGAAAGAACTCAGAGGTCCATCACCCATGGGGCACATCCTTCTCATTATTGGCGAAATGACAGCTTGGATCTCCACGTAGAGGAACTTGGGTCTTAGTCTGGAGAGGACGAGCCCATAGCCTAAAGGAAAGGTCTTTCTTCCTGCCCACAGACTTGAGTCTCGTGTGATCTCCATGGCACATGGACGGGTAGTTAGTAAAACTGTTCCTTGGCTTTTCTGGTAGTTAAGGAGGAAAGAACACCCTGTTCTGACTTCCCTTGACCCCTCTGCACTTGAGTTTCAGAAGCAAAAGTCCAGAAATAGCTCTCCTTCCTCTTTCACCGCCTGCAAGGGACGGCTGTGACAGAAGGAACACGGCCACTTCCCAATTCCTTGTTCTGTGCTTTGTCCGAACGTAACAAAATGTCCATTTTGAATTTTGGGGGGTCTGGCAAGGTGGATGCTTATAAAAGGGAGGTTTGAATTCTCCTGATGGAGGGAAACTGTGACGTTCCCGATGAGGCTCTGGTAGATGCCAGCGTGGTTGGTAAGGACGGAATCGTCAGCCCTTTGGGGCCAGAGGTCCTAAGCCGCTGAGGGTGCTGCAGCAGAATCTCGCAGAAGGAGAAGGCATTTGGTGGCTGACAGGTGGGGGGAATGCTTGGTGCAGGGGCCACGGGTCAGCCAGGAGACTGGGACATGGGGAGGGATCTGAGTCCGCCTTGGACGCAAGGCTGGACGTGGCGGGGAGCTCCAGCATTGATGCTGGTGTGTAACTCAGGAGCGGGGGTAGGAGATGGGAACGGGCCCCCAGGGCACTTCTGGGGAGGTTAGATGGGCACCTCGGAGGGTGCGCTTCCTGTGCGTTCAGCTGGGGACTTGGGTGCGAGAACGGAGCACGAGGTCACCCCGTCCCCGCCTTCCACAGTGGTGTACTGGCCTGGCACATGCCTGGGAAGTTGGATGGGAGAGACAGCGTTCCAGGTGGGGCAGTTTCCAGGGAGCCATCTGGAAAGAGAGAGAGAGCGAACGGTCGTCCTTGGGAAGGCATCAGATGTAGCCACCGAGCGTTGGGACCCCTGGGGTCCACAACAGGGGGAGCCTGGGCTGGGGACGGGGAAACAAGTTCAGGTCCCCTCGGCGGGGCGGGCGGGGGGCACTGGTTACCATGGAGCCGGTTCGGAAACTGGAAGGGATGTTCCAGAACCTCAGATTGCGCCGGGCGATGGGGCTCAAGAAAGGGTGACGTGAGTGGCTTTCTGTTTTCTCCTTTTGAATGGCAGAGTCCAGCTTTACGGCAGCATCTGGAGAAATTGTGACCAACTTTAAAGTTAGGTGTCTCCAGCTAGATGAGGCTGACTTTTAAGTTGATTAAAATGCCACAAGGGAGGTGCTCACTGCGGACTTTGCAAATAAAAGACAATAATCAAAGGTGGAAAGTGCTTCTTTGCGCTCAGAGCTGACGTCTCTGCCAGTGTGTTCCTACTCATTGTCAATGACAGCCACTTTTTTTTTTTTTGCTGTTTATGGAATAATTGATTAATATGTTCTCTCCAATGCATTTTTTTCAATTTTAATTTTTTAATCGTGGTAAAATGTACCTCACATAAAATTGACCATCTTGACTTTTTTTTTTTAAACATCTTTATTGGAGTATAATTGCTTTAGAGTGGTGTGTTAGTTTCTGCTTTATAACAAAGTGAACCAGCCATACATATACATATATCTCCATACCTCTTCCCTCTTGCCTCTCCCTCCCTCCCACCCTCCCTATCCCACCCCTCTAGGTGGTCACAAAGCACCGAGCTGATCTCCCTGTGCTATGCGGCTGCTTCCCACTAGCTACCTATTTTACATTTGGTAGTGTATATATGTCCTTGCCTCTCTCTCACTTCGTCCCAGCTTACCCTTCCCCCTCCCCGTGTCCTCAAGTCCATTCTCTACATCTGTGTCTTTATTCCTGTCCTGCCCCTAGGTTCTTCAGAACCTTTTTTTTTTTTTTTTTTTTAGATTCCATACATATGTGTTAGCATACGGTATTTGTTTTTCTCTTTCTGACTTACTTCACTCTGTATGACGGACTCTAGGTCCATCCACCTCACTACAACTCACTTAACTTCGTTTCTTTTTATGGCCGAGTAATATTACATTGTATACATGTGCCACATCTTCTTTATCCATTCATCTGCCATCTTGACCATTTTTAAGTGTATAATTCAGTGACATTAAGTCCATCCACATCGTGCAGCCATCCCAACCATCATCTCCAGAACCTTTTCATCTTGCAAAGTTGGAACTCATGGTGCCCATGAAACACTGCGTCCCCCTCCCCCTCCCCCAGCCCCACCATCTACTTTCTGATGAGTGTGACAACCCTAGGGACCTCCTCTGAGTGGAATCCCACACTGTGTGTCCTTTTGGGTCTGGCTTCTCTCACCAAGCATCATGTTCTCAAGGCCTGTCCACATTGTAGCCTGTATCACAATGTCCTTCCTTTTTCATGGCTGAGTAATATTCCATTGTGTGACTGGAACACATTTGTTTATATCCATCATGCATCCAGGGACACTTGGTTTGCCTCCACCTCTTGGCTGTTGTAATGCTGCTGTGAACACAGGTGTACAGGCGTCTCAGTCCCAGCCTCAACTCCTTGAGTGCATTTTCGACATCTCTTTCTCTTTCCTGCCCGTGGAGAGTGCTTAAGCATTTTCTCTTCTCCTCTCTGCTTTTCTTTCTTTTTTCTTTTTTTTTCCTCAGCTTGCCTCATCCCCTTTTCTTTCCTCCTTTGTCCCTGCATCATCACCAGGTCGCCACGTGGACAGTTTGGTCTGACGCCTTCTGTCCTTCTCCCCGTGCGTAAAGAGCTCTGTGCGCGCGCGCACACGTGCGGAGTGTGGCATTCTTACAGCATATTATTTTTTTTGCCTCTCACTGTTTTGAACTCTGCTTCATAGAGATCTCTCCTGGGCATTTTGGGTGGACGCTTTCCAGGAGGCCGGGCAGGCGTGAGGGCGTACAGAAAGGGAGGGAGGTCTCTTAGCTTTTCCTTGGAGAGAGGCTGGGCCATGGGCCATGCAAGGTAGAGGTGGGAGGATCAGGGAGCGGACGTGGTATAGGGGACGGACGTGTGTGAACGTGTGCACGTGCTCCCAACGTCATGCACTGTAGTCACACTTGCTGCACACTAGACACTCTGGACTCCTAAGCTCAGCTTCTCACTCACACCTGCTCCTTCCAAGCTAGACTCATCCACCCACCTGGCGCCTGGTCCCTTCTGCCCGGATGTCTCTGCAGGCAGTTCAGGGTCCTCATGTTGGAAAAGAATTCTTGACCTTCCTCTTTGCCCCACACCTCCAATCAGTTCCTCCTTTGGACTCCCCCCAAATGGCCCTTCCAGCTCCCGGGTCCCCTCCCCACCCCCCCACCCCCCAGGCACTGTTTTTGATTTCCTGTTCTTTGCTGCTGTGTTCACTCTGACCAGGGCTTCTGCCCTTTCCTCTTCCTTTTTTTTAACTCTTTGAACTATAGTTGATTTACAATATTGTGCTCGTTTCATGTGTACAGCAAAGTGATTCAGTTTTATATATTTATATAAAACTTTTTTCCTATTCTTTTCCATTATAGATTATTATAAGCTACTGAGCACAGTTCCCTGTGCTGTACAGTAGGTCCTTGTTGGTTATTTTATATATAGTGGTGTGTATATGTTAACCCCAAACCCCTAGTTTTTAAGCCCTCCCCCCGCTTCCCCTTGGGTGACCGTAAGTTTGTTTTCTGTGTCAGTGAGTCTACTGCTGTTGTGTAAGTAAGTTCGTTTGTATCATATTTTAGATTCCGCATCTAAGTGACATCATATGGCATGTGTCTTTCTCTTTCTGGCTCACTTCGCTCATTATGATAATCTCTAGGTCCATCCATGCTTCTGTGTCTGTGAGTCTGTTTCTGTTTTGTACGTAGATGCAGTCCTGTTACTTGTTAGGTTTCACATGGGAGTGATACTGTATAACGTTTGTCTTTCTCTGTCTGACTGACCTCACGTAGCGTGATCATCTCCAGGTCCATCCATGCCGCTGCAGGCTGCATTGTTTCATTCTTTTTCATGGCTCAGTGGTATTCCACTGTGTATACACGCACCACGTCTTCTTTATCCAGTCCTCTGCCGATGGACACTTCTGTTGCTTCCATGTCTTGGCTGTAGTGACTACTGCTGCTGTGCACACAGGGGTGCATGGATCTTTTCGAGTTAGAGTTTTCATCTTTTCCAGACCTGCCCTTTCCTCTTGTAAGTCACATCTCCAAAGTCCGTCCACCTTTGTTCATCTGGGTCCCCTCTCTTTCTTCTCAGTCACCTCCCCAGGGCTTATCCACTCTTGATTGGAGACGGGGGCTTCTTTCTGACATGAAAACCCAACTGTCATCCTTTGTTTTCCAGTCCCGTCACTGACTTTCCTTCCTGCCGTCAACAAAATGCAGACTCCCTACGGTGCATCCACAGCTCTAGGGTTTGACGGGTGCCTCAGTTTCCAACTTCCCTGTATGTCTGTCCCCAGCCTCCTTCGACCACAGATACACCTGGGCAACCCTTCCCATCTTGCTGGGACACACACCCCCTTCTGTGTTCGGTGTTTAGAGCTGGTTCCCCTGCTTCCCACAAGGCTCATGACAGGCCAAACGGGAGATGCCCTTTCCAGTGTGTCCAAGATAGGACATTGCCAGGTTTGAAGTGGGTCCTTTGGTTTTTTTTAAGATTTCTTTTTTTTTTTTTTTGATGTGGACCATTTTTTAAGTCGTTACTGAATTTGTGACAATATTACTTCTGCTTTATGTGTTTTGGTGTTTCGGCTGTGAGGCATGTGGGATCTTAGTTTCCCCGACCAGGGCTCGAACCCACACCCCCTGCACTGGAAGGCGAAGTCTCAACCACTGGACCACCAGGGAAGTCCCCGAAGTGGGTCCTTGTCCAGATGTATCCACTAAACAGAGAAAATCAGTGGGTGGTGAGGTCAATAAAGACGGGCGATCATGAGTTACTGGAGATGCTGCTTGGTGATGCTAACCGTGGGTCCCACGCCTTTTAGATCCACTACATGCGTGCTTTTCTCGTAGCGACGTGATAAACCTTGCTTTTGGCCCTCGAACTTCTATTTTTTTTATAGACTTGGTCCTGCAGTTGATGAGAATGACGGGATGAACAGATTAGCTCCTGCAGTTCATCCCGCTTCTGATTCTCTAAACTCAAGAGTTGAATTCCTCTGTGGTCACGTGGACTGCCTCCTGTCAGCCACAAGCACCAAGCAATGACTGTAACTGTTCTTGGAATCGTGATGTCAGGAACTGTTTGAATATTCGTTTACTTCCAATCGTTAATAATACCCAACTCTTTACAACTTCTTTCCATACAAGAAACCTCTTAACTGGTGGAGCTTTGAAGCAAAGATGTATCGGAGGAATTTCTTTTCTTCCTTTTGATAATGTATCTGATTTTCGTGATTTGGAGGAGGAAAGTGGCGTCAGGGCCCTCAGGACTTTTGTTTGTTTTATAGCCGTAAGTTCTATTCGTTATGGGGGCCTTTATTTGAAAAGTATTGCTTCTTAAGCAAGCTGATGACGGATCACTTCTGCGTGTGATCTACAAAGGCAAAAATGACTTACCCGCTTAATATACGGTGGCTTTCGTAGGTATGGCGGTTGGTTGAAGGTTTGTTTGATTTCATTAGATATTTGTGGAACGAACATCTTCATCCAGCTTGGTCGGTCGGTATAGTTCTCCCCACTCGATCCCTTGTTTGTGACATTTGAGATTGTGATACGGTGATTTACCCTAGGAAATATTTATTTGGTCTTCTTCTCAGTTCCTGGCACAGAGTTCCTAAAACCCTTGCAATTTCCTAAGTGTCGAGAGCCATAAAGGTGTCTTGGAAAGCCCCCGGGTCACCTGTGGCTGGGGGCTGGTTATAGGGGAACCAACCCTTAGAGGGTTGGAACTGTCAGTCCCACCCTGACCTTGGGAAGCGGAGGGGGGCTGGAGGTTGAGTTCACTTCCCAGTGGCCAGTGAGTTCATCAGACCTACGTAATGAAGCCTCTATAAAACCCCAAGAAGGTAGGGTTCAGAGAGCTTCCGTGTCGGTGAACATGTAGAGATTTGGGGAGAGTGCAGCCTGCCCCCTCCCCAAATCTCACCCTCTGCATTGGTCCCATCTGGCTGTTCCTGAGTTAGCTCCTCTTATAATAAACAGGCGATCTAGCGCGTAAACGTTCCTGACTTCTGTGAGCCGTTCTAGCAGATGAAACCCAAGGAGAGGTCGTGGCAACCTTCCACCTGCAGCCGGTCGGTCAGAAGCACAGGTGGCCCCCTGGACTTGCCGTTGGGGTCTTGTGGGACTGAGCCCTTACCCCGTGGGGTCTGATGCTACCTCTGGGTGCATAGTACCAGAACTGAGTTGAATTCTAGGACACCCAGCTGGTATCCGAGAAGGGCTTGACGTGTGAGGAATTGGGAGCCGGATAACAGACACTTCACCCTCAGTTGCTTCCTGTGTCGGTCGACCTACCCGTGGATGAAACTGCAGTTCCCCGGGAGCCCAGGGGACGGAAAGAGAGACTGTGACCCCGGCCTCCTTCCCGAATCACCTGGTGTCCAGCCACGCTATTTTTGGGGACTGACGCACTCCACCTACTTGCTCAACCCTGAAAGTCGTCTCATTCCTCGCTCCTAACCCCATCTGGGTTCTGTCCTCACCTCCCCACGTTGTTCATTATCTGATGCTCCTGAGACTTGAGATGAGTTTGCCTTGGAACCTTGTGATCCATTGTTTGCCGGAGCTGGGAATACGTCAGGGCAGCTTCTTAGCCTGGTAGTGGGTCTGTGGGAGCAGTTACAGAAGTTACGCAAAGAGTGAGTTGCCTAGCAGCTCACTGATGCCCTCCAGGTGCGTGTGTGTGTGTGTGTGTGTGCGTGCGTGCGTGCATTGGAGCAGCAGAGAGATAGGCTTATATATATATTTCTCCTACCTTTTCAACCCAATTCACAGCCGTAGAAAATGGTCGTGCCCTTGCTTAGATATTATTGACTGTTTCACGTCTTCTTAAGGGCTCAGTTCGGCCCCGAAATCCCAGAATACCAGGCCTTCCCAGATGAGTGCTAGCTAGATTGGCCATCCGCCCTGCCCCAGAGAAATTCAGCAAGTCACCAGTTTACGTAGAGGTTCGGTGTACAAGTTCACCAGTCAGGTGTCAGGATCCTACAACAGCGGTCCCCAAGCTTTTTGGCCCCGGGGGCCGGTTTTGTGGAAGACAGTTTTTCCACGCAAGGTGTGTGTCTATGGTGGGCTTCAGGTGGTAATGAGAGCGGTGGGGGGGCGGGGCGGAACGGCGGCTCATTGCCTGCTGTGCGACCCGGTTCCTAACTGGACGCGGACCAGTACCGTGGCCTGGGGGTTGGGGACCCCTGCCCTAGAACACATCTCCCCGTCAGAACCGCAAAGCCCTTGCTGGGTTCTAAGCTCGCCCGCAAAACACAGCGAGGCTGTCATGCGTTTGGGGTACCGTGCGCTTCTATGCAAGCGTCACGGCACGGAACGTCCTTGCCATACACGTAGGTATGTGGACCGGAGAAGGAGGGCGGGCGGCCCAAAGATAACGACTCATCTCGATTTTAAATGATGGAAGGAGGATGGGCGTCTGCTCAGACGATTTCTCCAGAAAGCCATGTCGGGGAGGAAGACATTTTCCTTATCCTTCCAGGCTCTTCTGGCTGGTCTGAGAATGAAATGGACGTGAGACAGATGAACAGGAGAAAGTCACACGAAAGTTGAATCCCCTGGACACACGGGAGAGACCCAGGAAAACGGAGTCACTCACAAACATGGTCCAAACCCTCATCTTAAATGCTATCATCTTCAGCTAAAGACAAAAGAGCCTGTTGGGGTAGTGGCTTGGGACTTCAAAGGGGAGGAAGGCCGTCGACATGGAGACGGAAAAGAAAAAGTTGGTAGACAAGTGTTTGCTGAGCCTGCAGAGACAATGGGACACGGAGTGGACCCTGATCTCCAGGCCCTGCTGTTTCCCCACCACGGGTGGCCCATATCACGGGCAGACATCTCTGGTGAGGATAGGGGTCCCAGGAACAGCTCCTCCGTCTAAATTCTTTTAGGCTATTAGCGAGAAGGTCAAAGTTTCTCTTTTGAGTCTTTGATTGTTTTCAGGTCGAAATAATCCGCATGCCAAAGAGATACTTTGCGGGGGGAGCAAAGTTGTGTTCCACTCCAGTAGCAATAGCCACAACCCACAACCCCAAAGCACTCTTCCTGCGTCCTGTGTTCCCTCAAGTTTCAACACTGCAAATCTCGAGCCTTTGAGCTGTCAGATGTGAGAAGGGGAACAGGCCAGAGATGCACGGCTATATGGAACTGGGGGAAAAGCAACGCCTAGACGGGGCTGCCACTGTGCTTCTTACAGACAGGACCCCGGGCCGTCTCTCACTCTGAGAGACAGAAATCAACGGGGAACACCGAGAAAGAATGGCATGTATGGCAACCCTATCGGAGGGTAGCCGTCATCCCCCAACCGCACCCGTCGTGCAAAGAGTCTGCACGTGGAAACGCGCATGTAGAGAAACCCTTTCGTAACGCGTGGCCCATATTGTGCAAAGACATAAAAACCGTAGTGCTTAACGAAAAAGCCATTCATTTGAACATCAGAAGAGTATGTTGTCCTTTTTTCTTTTTAAAAGGCTTCCCTTGGGCATAGAAAAGTTTTTCACATCCACAACGGGGGGCGTTTTTCCTCTCTGCAGCCCATCTTTTTTTTTTTTTTTTTTTTTTCAAATTTGACCGCACGCACCGCAAGGCTTACGGGGATCTTAGTTCCCCAACCAGGAATTGAATCCGTGCCCTCGGCAGTGAAAGCACCAAGTCCTGACCACTGGGCCGCCCGGGAAGTCCCCCATCTTTTTGTTTATTGCATAAACTTACACCTTCCTGACCACTGCCGCACTCGGTTATTGCTTCGTGATTTTCCTTCCAGCTAGTTTTTGGGTCATTGCAAACTATCTCCTCCAGTGCTTTGTGTATATATCGATACGGTTGATTACAGGCAGATCTCAGAGATAACGGTGGGTTCCGTTCCAGAGCAAGGAGTAAAGTAAATATCCAGAGTAAAGTAAATATCGCCGTAAAGCGAGTCACACGAAGCTTTTGGTTTCCCAGCGCATCTGAAAGTTACGTTTACGCTGGACTGTAGTCTGTTAAGTGTGCAGTACCATTATGTCTAAAGAAAAGCAATGTGGGTGCCACAGTGAAAAACACTTTATTGGTTAAAATTGCTCACCAACCTCGGAGCCTTTCGTGACTTGCTTTTTTGCAATAGAAACACCCCAAATCACAGATCGCCACGATAACGAAAAGGTTTGAAGTATCGCGAGAATTACCAAAAGGGGACCCAGACACACAAAGTGAGCAAATGCTGTTCCAAAAATGGTGCCCGTAGAGTTGCTTGCAAAACAGGGTTGTGACAGACCTTCCATTTGTTACAAATGCGGTGTGTGCAAAGCACACTGAAACGAGGTGTGCCTGTATTTTTCTTTATTTTATTGGAACAGCCCCTCCCAGCAGCCAGGACCATCTGGTGCGTGGTGCCCTGCGCATCCTCACCCAAGGACGCCGGCTCCTCCGAGCATCCTTTGTTTTCATGGAAGCCCAGAGGGACGCAGCCCTTTGGGACCAGCCTTGGAGGGGAGCACAGTGTCCTGAGCAGAGAAGATGCCCGGCCCAGGGGTTCGGGGATCAGGCACCGCTGGCACGGTAGTCTCGCGTTGCTTCACATCGTCGTCTGTGTGTCCCGATCCTGCGGGGGGACCTTTATATGCTTGTGCGTGAGTCACACGTCTGTGTCCTAAATCCGCTCAGAAACAGAGCCCTTACTTCCAACGAGCGTTTCTCTTTTTTTCTACATCTTTTTTTTTTTTTACATCTTTATTGGAGTACAGTTGCTTTACAGTGGTGTATGAGTTTCTGCTGTATCTCAGAGTGAATCAGCCATACGTAGCCACATCTCCTTTACAGGCAAACTTTCTTCTCCATCCGTGCTTATCTCCCCAGGATGTAGTTGTTGCTTTTCCTCTTTGCCGTGACCTCTAAAATTCATTCAGGACTCTGTCTCTTCTCACATCTGTATTCTTCTTTTCTCCTCAGTTTCTCGCTGCTGCCTTTTCTCCCGTGAACAGAGCCAATCAGCGCCTTTCTAAAGGGGATGCGTCTCTTCTGACTCTCTGGGGACGTCTCCTACCCGTCGTTGCTTAGAAATCTCTTGCTTTGGGCTTTTGTTAATGGCCGCCTTTCCCAGCAGGTGTCTGGGAGGCCATCATGAATGGACTGGAAATTTGCAGTCTTGATGACGACCCTGGGGCCACTGAACCAGGTGTGATCCCTGAGGTGTGCCCACCCCGTGTGAGTCTGCTCGGGCTGTGAGACAAGCGCCCCAGATGGCACGGCTGTAGCAGCAGAGTTATTGGCGCATGTTTGGGGAGGTTGCAAGTCTGAGGTCAGGATGTCGGCCTTGTGGGTGCCCTTTGAGACCGTGGAGACGGCCGTCTCCTCCCTGTGTCCTCCCAGGGTCGTCCCTCTGTGTGTGTCTGTGTCCTGATCTCCTCTTCTTATAGGGCCACCTGTTCTATGGGATCAGGGCCCACCCTAGTGACCTCATTTACCTTCATCCCCTCTTTAAAGACCGTATTTCCTAATCGAATCACCTCCTGAGGTCCTGGGGTGAGGACTTAACATATGAATTTGGGGGTTGGGGACACAGTTCAGCCCATAACAAGCCTTTCACCAGTTTATCGTCAGAAGTTGGTATTTACTCTTGGCCGTTCTGAGATCTTTGCACGTCGACAGGATAGCCATCCCTTAGCGTTGTGTCTCCCCGTATCCTAACATCTGCGTGCACCTGAATCTTAACGTCTGCCTATACGTGTCCAAACGTGTGTCTGTACACGTAACGTTAACATCATCTGTGCCACATCTTAGCACATCGATTGGGTACCTGTACCCATAACATGGATCTCTGCCAAACCTTAACATGTGTCCACACACATATCTCGACATCTGTTCACCTATACGAGTATCTTAACATCCACCTAGAGATCGATCTTAACGTGTATTTATACACATAACGTGACATCTGTCTATGCCATGTCTTAACATGTATCTGTACCAATAACATCGCTCTCTACCAAATCTTAGCATCGCCGCACACACAAATGTGGGCATCGGTCCATCTGTATGAGTATCTTAACATCTACCTAGGGATGTATCTTTTCTTACAAAATAATCATCTGCTTATGTGTTGGTTTTTCTGTTCTAATACCTATAGACATATCTTAACATCGATCTCTACCAAATCGTTTTTTTTGTTTTGTTTTGTTTTTTTTTGCAGTACGCGGGCGTCTCACTGTTGTGGCCTCTCCCGTTGCGGAGCACAGGCTCCGGACGCGCAGGCTCAGCGGCCATGGCTCACGGGCCCAGCCGCTCCACGGCACGTGGGATCTTCCCGGACCGGGGCACGAACCCGTGTCCCCTGCATCGGCAGGTGGACTCCCAACCACTGCGCCACCAGGGAAGCCCTCTACCAAATCTTAACATCTGTCTACACATGTCTTGCATCTGTCCATGTATATGAGTATCCTAACATGGACCTAGAGATATATTGTTTTTTTTAAAGATTTAATTGAAGTATAGTTGATATACATACAATGTCGTGTTAATTTCTGCTGCACAGCAAAGTTATTCCCTTATACGTATATATGCATTCTTTATCATATTCTTTTCCATATGGTTTATCGCAGGAGAGTGAATACAGTTCCCTGTGCTCTACAGTAGGACCTTGTTGTTTATCCATTCTCTATATAATAGTTGGCGTCTGCTCACCCCAAACTCCCACTCCATCCCTCCCCCACCCCCTCCCCCTTGGCAACCACCAGTCTGTTCTCTGTGTCTGTGAGTCTGTTTCTGTTTTGTAGATAAGTTCATTTGTGTCTCGTTTTAGATTCCACATAGAAGTGATATCATATGGTATTTGTCTTTCTCTGTCTGACTTACTTCACTTCGTATGATCATGTCTTACCGAGAGATATATCTTAACATGACCTGTTCATGGAACACGACCTCCGTCTAAGTGCCATCCCAGCATCCGTCCGTCCCTGTCCCTTCCTGTCCCTCCGAGGCGCAGCCCTCACTCCCGCTCTGGTCCCGCAGGTTCTGGACGGGGCACGATGACCGCTTCCTGTACATGCTGATGGAGTTCGTGCCGGGTGGTGAGCTCTTCAGCTACCTGCGCAACCAGGGCCGCTTCTCCAGCTCCACCGGGCTCTTCTACGCCGCGGAGATCGTCTGTGCCATTGAGTACCTGCACTCCAAGGAGATCGTCTACAGGGACCTCAAGCCGGAAAACATCCTGCTGGATAGAGACGGTCACATCAAGCTCACTGACTTCGGGTTCGCCAAGAAACTGGTGGACAAGTACGTGAGCGTTTCCCCCGTTTTCCCATCTTCCCGCCCCCTGCCTCTGGCAGCGTGCTCTGCGTCCTCTGCGCTGTGACCTCCTTTTTCTTTAGATTCCACACAGAAGTGACATCGTATGGTATTTGTCTCTCTCTGTCTGACTCACTTCACTCAGTATGACAATCTCCAGGTCCATGCATGGTGCTGCAGATGGCATGATTTCATTCATTTTGATGGCTGTGTAATATTCCATTGTGTATATATGTGTGTGTGTGTGTATGTATATATATATATATATATATATATATATATATATATATACACCCCACATCTTTATCCATTCCTCTGTCGATGGACACTTAGGTTGCTTCCATGTCTTGGCTATTGTAAATAGTGCTGCAATGAACATTGGGGTGCATGTATCTTTTCGAATTAGAGTTTTCTCCAGATATATACCCAGGAGTGGGATTGCTGGATCACATGGTAGCTCTATTTTTAGTTTTTTGAGGACCCTCCATCCTGTTCTCCATAGTGGCTGCACCAGTTTACATTCCCAACAACAGTGGACGTGCTTTCCCTTTTCTCCACACCGTCACCAACTCATATTACGGCTTGTCTTTCTTTTTTTATTTTTATTTTTTGTGGTACACAGGCCTCTCACTGCTGTGGCCTCTTCCATTGCGGAGCACAGGCTCTGGACGCGCAGGCTCAGCGACCATGGCTCACGGGCCCAGCCGCTCCGCGGCACATGGGATCCTCCCGGACTGGGGCACGAACCCGTGTCCCCTGCGTCGGCAGGTGGACTCTCAACCACTGTGCCACCAGGGAAGCCCAGTTATCTATTTTATACATAGTATCAATAGTGTATATATGTCAATCCCAATCTCCCAATTCATCCCACCACCCCTCCTTCCCCCTTGGTATCCATACATTTGTTCTCTACGTCTGTGTCTCTATTTCTGCTTTGCAGGTAAGTTCATCTGTACCATTTTTCTAGGTTCCACATATATGCATTAATATACGATGTTTGTTTTCCTGACTTTCTTCACTCTGTATGAGTCTCTAGGTCCATCCATGTCTCTACAAATGACCCAGTTTCGTTCTAGGCTGCTGTTAAGTGCAATCTGATTTTCCCCTATAGGATTTCATCTATTTCATGGCTGAGAATAAAATGGGATGGTTTTACGTAGAAGAGTGTGAGGACTTTATATAGTTTTAAAAATTGGTTTATGGCATTGGTGCTGCCCCCTATTGGTAACGTGTGGTATATAGTCCACCTGCTAGTTTTTTGGGGTTTTTTTAATCATGTTATTTGGAAGCCCTGATTCAAACAACCAACCAATAAAGTGTTTCACAAATTCACTCGGTGATAAGTTTGGCCAACCGTCATCATTTTACAGCTGAGAAATCTGAGGCCCTGAGAGGTAAGGTAGTTTGCGTGTATCCCCACAATTGCCAAGTGGTAGTACCTTATGGCTTCCAGGTTAAATTTGTTTCCCTTACCAAGAGCCTCTGTTCACGGAAGCACCTCAGAGGGGCAGTTAGGAATGAAGAGTGGATATGGGGACCCCTTGCCTCTGCTGGACCCCTGTGTCTGCCGCTCTCCAGCTGGAGAGATTGAGTACGTTGTATGTTGTCATCACCCCGTGTGCCTTGGTTTTGCTCGTCTGTGTAATGAGAATTGTTCCTACCCTGCAGGGTGATTGGTAACAATGGATGGGTCTGCTCGATGGAAAGTATTTCCTAAGAACGGTTCCTCTCATGTAGTAAGCATTGAGTAGACTGTAGGTGCTTCTGACTTCATCATGCCCACCCTCACATCATCATCACCACCACCATCGCCACCACTGTCATCACCATCATCATCCCATAGATATCACCTTCATCACCATCACCACCGTCATCATCACCCTCATTATCACCATCATTATCACCATCATTATCACTATCATTATCACCATTATCATCATCACCACTATCATCATCATCACCACCATCTCCATCATTGTCATCTCCATAATTATCACCTCCATCACCACCATCACCATCACCTTCATGATCACCACCATTGCTCTGGACTGAACTTGTGTTCCTCCAAAATTCATGTCTTGAAGCTCCAACCCCCACTGTGTGGCTGTATTTGGAGATCATGTTGTTAAGAAGTAATTAAGGTCAAATGAGGTCATGACAGTGGGGTCCTAATCCCATAGGATTGGTGACCTTATGAGAAATGTATTTCTCCCAGTTCTGGAAGTCCATGGTCAGGATGCTGGCTGATTTGGTTCCCGGTGAGGCCTCTTCCTGGCTGGTAGACGGCCTCCTTCTAATACAGTAGAGAGATCTCTCTCTCTTCCTCTTCTTTTAAGGACACGAGTCATTGGATTAGCCCCAGTCTTAACCTGATTACATCTGCAAGACCCTATCTCCAAATACATTCACAGGTACCAGAGTCTAGGACTTTTGGGGGGGAACACAATTCAACTCAGTGGG
The DNA here is from genome assembly GCF_949987515.2 of Delphinus delphis. Lineage (NCBI taxonomy): Eukaryota > Metazoa > Chordata > Mammalia > Artiodactyla > Delphinidae > Delphinus > Delphinus delphis. The sequence continues at coordinate 124,354,551 of NC_082704.1, forward strand.
GATGCCATGGAAGGCAGTGGGGGAGTCGGAACACATGAGCAGTTGGACGTCTGTTTTACAGAGCATACTTGGATAACGGTCTCCCACCCCCAGTTGTGGTGGACCTGATAACAGTGAGAAAACTGAGAACGGCGGGTGTCACTTTGCCCTCTCTTCAAGAGCCAGTGAGCAGAAACGATAAGACCAGGGGCATCGATAATTCACAGCCTGGACCGGCACACTCTCCCAGTAACATCCCCCACTGTCTGTCTTGTCGTAACACATTTACTGCAGTCTGGAGCTCTTTCTAGCAATTTGTGACTCTCTACATCCGAGAAGCATGGGGGCTTTTTGCAGGAAGCTTTTTTAAGTATAAAGAGAATTCTCTTAAAAGGAGAAGAGTGCTTCCACCTTGCACAGTAATCGTCTGCTATGCACCTGGGTGTACACATGTTTGTTAGAGTCCCTGCTTTCAGTTCTTTGGGGGCCTTAACCAAGGACTGAAGTTTCTGGGACTTACGGAAATTCTCTTTAACTTTTTAGGGAACTGCAGTACTGTTTGAAATCTAAGGCTTTAAGGACGTTTACTGCAGTCTGAAGCTCTTTCTAGCAGTTTATGCCTCTCTACATCCAAGAAGCCTGGGGGCTTTTTGGAGAAAGCTTTTCCTTGAATGAGGGGGTCAGGCTACCTGAGTTTACTGAGAAACTGGAAAGTCCAACAGCCTTTTCCACCTGTGCCCCATACCCCAGGATGAAGCCAGGGAGAGACTCACCTTTCCACATGTAAGCGGAGACACCACGCCTAACACAGATACAATTATCTGCACCCACCTGCACCTGGTGAGGACATCAGCTAAGCGCCAGGCTTCCAGCTAGATTCAGGCCACCGTGGATGTGCCCCACCTGGGAACACAGCATTCACGGGCCAGTACCTGGATCTCTCAGCAGAATTAATGAATTTCATGAGCCAGAGCGACGAGGGTTGACTTTGAGTTGACTCAGCTGGGTGTGGCGGGAAGAAAGATGCTCCTAAGCTTAAGTCTTGGGGACAAGAAACTCCTAACTGGACCGCCAGGCGGTTCTGTGCACCCTGACGGGTTGCCACTTGAAAAAGCCCAGCAGGTAGTGTGAGCCCCTTCCCGCTCGACTCCATGTGGGAAGAACCCACGTCTCCCATCTCCTTTCGTTCCTTGAACTTACGGCCACCTTCTGCACCCAAATTCCTGGCTGGTTACCAGACCATACAATTTCTATCTGCACCAACGTAACGTGACCTTCCATTCCTTCCATAGGATTTGAAAGTGGAATGGTACTTCATATCACAGGGGGTTCTAGGGAAATGGGAAAGAGTCTGTCGTGTGAAAAAAGAATCAGAGATTGGGAATGGAGAGGTGTCATGGAGAAGGGAAGCAGGGACCCAAGAGCACCTTTGGGTGGGTTCCTGGAGAGAGCTGAACACTCCCGCCCAAGACCCCCAACACTCCAGTGGACCTGGGGAGGGCTCGGACCAGATGCACTGCTTACACAGCAGGGTCAGCGTGAGCTCGATGATGGGCAGAGAAACAGAGAGAGTGGACAAACGTATCAGTGAGCAGACACTGTTACTTTCTTTACATTAAACCTGCAAGATAGGGGTTTCTTCTATCAGTGCTTCATCATTGCATCTCTTGTTGGAGGAGTTCTTTGCAAAGGGTATTTTCTCCCTCCTAAGATGCCGTTCCTTTCTCCCTGTCTACAGACAAGTGCCAGACACAACGGCAACACTAGGCAACCCGGGCACACGTGGTCTGGACCTGGGCTGCAGCCCAGAGTTTTTAAGTGGCTGCCCCAGAGACATGCTCCTTGGCAGAAGCGTGCCAGCTGGACGTGGCTCCCACACAGCTCTGTCTGGACTTACTGGTCCCGGATCCTTTCCAAACCCGCCCTTGGTCCAGCTTCTGCCGACGTCCTGGCTACCTTACCTTGACTCTGGGTATCAGACACCTGTTCCTGGATCTCCCGCCCACGGGGACACCCTCCTTTCTTAGCCTCTTCTGTCTCTGCACTTTATAAAATTTTAATTGTGGCAAAATACAGATAGCATCCAAGATACCACCTTAACCAATTTTAAGCGTAAAATTCAGCGTATGAGTTACATTCAGTACGTGGTACAGCCATCCCCAACCATCCATTTCCAGAACTCCTTTCTTCTTGCAGAACTGAAACTCTGTCCCCGTTAAAACGTGCCAGCTCCCCTACTTCCTCACCCTCAGCCCCTGGACCCACCATCTGCTTTCTGTCTCTGTGAATATGACTCCTCTAGGGGCCTCATGTAAGCGGAATCATTAGGTAGTTTTCCTTTTCACTGAGCATAATGTCTTCAGGGTTGGTTCTTCCATGTTGTAGCAGGTGTCAGAGTCCCCTTCCTTTTCAAGGCCGAATAATACTCCATAGTCTGGATATATTCCTTTTTGTTTATTCATCCGTGAGGGACACTGGGGTTGCTTCTCCCTTTTGGCTGTCGTGAACAGTGCTGTAATGAACACACGTGTGCAGATCTCTCTTCAAGACCCTGCTTTCATGTCCCGTGGGTATCTGCCCAGGAGTGGGATTGCTGGATCGTAACGGTGGTTCTATTTTTAGTTTTTTGAGGCCCCTCCACAGTGGCCGCACCATTTTACATTCCCACCTACAGTGCAGGGGGGCTCCCTTCTCTCCACATCCCGTCACCACTTGTTCTCTGTTTTTTCGATGGTAGCCATCTGCATGGGTGACGGTGAAGTGGTCGCCTCTGCACTTTCGACTCTTTCCTCTCGCCGAGCCCAGGGCAAAGTCACAAGGAGAACCTGAAGTTCTTCCTCATGGAAACCCCATCGCATCCCCTTTCTGAGCTGTAGCTCCTTGTCTACGTGACATGATGTCATCTCTCCAAGCCTGAGGGGGCAGCTGGGTGGTCAGCCTCTTTAAAGAGATAGACATGGACATCATTATGACAATTTTCTGGACCTCCAAAGCTGTGTTTCCAAATGTTTTGTTTCCCTGGCCATCATTTAGCTTGTAGCCCGTCACGTAGCACAAGTTATAATACCCAGTGTGGAGTGTGAAAACCCCAGGTGCTTTAGAAGCAGAGGTGAACTGGGTGAGGGCTGATGTGATGTGGCCCACATGGGGTGGGCGTTTGGCTTCTGAGACCGCCATAACAAAGCACCACAAACGAAGGGGCTTAACCCAACCATGTTACAGCCTCACACTTCTGGGGGCCAGCGTAGGAAATCAAGGTGTTGCCAGGGCAGTGTTCCTTGCAAAGGCTCTAGAAAACCATCTGTTCTGTGCCCCTCTCCTAGCTTTTGGTAGCCTCACGTGTTTCTTGGCTTGTAGATAAAGAAGCTAGGAGATGTGTATAAAATGGAATATTATTCGGCCATTAAAAAGAAGGAAATCTTGCCATTTGGGACAACATGGTTGGACCTTGGGGGCGTTAAAGTGAGATAAGTCAGCCACAGAAGGACGCATACTGTGGCATCTCGCTTAACGTGTAGAATCTAAAAAAGCTGAATTGGAGATCCCACTCCTGGGCATATGTCCAGAAAAGACGAAAACGCTAATTTGAGAAGATACATGTGCCCCTGTGTTACTAGCAGCACTATTTACAGTAGCCAAGACATGGAAGCAACCTCAGTGTCCATTGACAGATGAATGGGTAAAGAAGATGGGGTACATGTATACAATGGAATATTACTCAGCCATGAAAAAGAATGAAATAATGCCATTTGCAGCAACATGAGTGGAACTAGAGATTATCATACTAAGCAAAGTAAGACAGAGAAAGACAGATGTCATGATATCAGTTATATGTGGAATCTAAATAAATAATACAAATGATCTTATTTACAAAACAGAAACGGACTCACAGACTTAGAAAACAAACTTATGATTACCAAAGGGGAAAGGGTGGGGGAGGGATAAATTAGGAGTTTGGGATTAACAGATACACACTACTGTATATAAAATAGATAAACAACAAGGACCTCCTGCAGAGCACAGGGAACTATATCCCATATCCTATGATAAACCATAATGGAAAAGAATCTGAAAAAAATATGTGTTTAATTGGATCACTTTGCTGTACACCTGAAACAAACACAACATTGTGAATCAACTGTACTTTAATTTTTTAAAAAAACAGCTGAACTCATAGAACCAGAGGGTAGCATGGTGGTTGCCAGGGGCAGGGGATGAGCGGAAGGGGAAATGGGTGAAGGTACAAACTTCCAGTTGTATGATAAATACGTTCTGGGGATCTAGCGTATATCATGATGACAGACACACACCAAAAACACAAAACAGGCAGATGACATTGATTGCCTTGGACGTTTACCCAACGTAAGAACGTGGGCTGGAACCAGACGGTTTCCAGATCTTCTTAGTGGTTTAACAGCCTAGCTGTGTCAGTTGCACTTTGGGGAAGAGAAAGTCACCGTTCAGACTTTGGCCGAAGGCGCCGATGGAGCTCATAGCTCATGTGTCACAGCAGCGTTTTCCCCGGCATCTCCTTTGGTTGCCCCCTTTTTTTTTTTTAAGATTTTTTTGATGTGGACCCTTTTTGAAGTCTTCATTGAATTTGTTACAATATTGCTTCCGGTTTATGTTTTGGTTTTTTTGGCCACCAGGCCTGTGGGATCTTAGCTCCCCGACCGGGGATGGAACCTGCGCCCCCTGCATAGGAAGGCAAAGAACCACTGGGCCGCCAGGGAAGTCCGTGGTTTCCCTTTTGGATATTAATCACTATCGCTGATCTGTCATATAAAACGTGAACATGACCATAGCGTGTTATTTTCCTATGCTTTGGACACAGGGTTTTGTTTTGGTTTTTTTTGGGTTTTTTTGCGGTACGCGGGCCTCTCACTGCTGTGGCCTCTCCCGTTGCAGAGCACAGGCTCCGGACGCGCAGGCTCAGCGGCCATGGCTCACGGGCCCAGCCGCTCCGCGGCATGTGGGATCTTCCCGGACCGGGGCACGACCCCGTGTCCCCTGCGTCGGCAGGCGGACTCTCAACCACTGCGCCACCAGGGAAGCCCTACAATTTTTTACTCTTGATGAGAACTTTTAACATCTATTCTCTTAGCAACTTCCAAATGTACAATACAGTATTATTAACTATATAGTCACCACGACATATGTTACAACCCCAGGACCTAATCTTTCAGCTGGAAGTTTGTATTGTTTTTATCTTTTCACGGGTGAATTTTTGTTAGCAAAGTCCTCCATACTGAGATATACAAATAAAGAGAAAATTAGGAAAATCATTCTTTATTTTCCATAGGGCATAAAAATTTAGATATTTCAGGAGAAATGTTACAAATTATAAGTTTTAATTAAACATTGGGGCTTTTTAAAGTATAAATAGAATTCTCTTAAAAGGAGAAGAAGACTGCTTCTCCCATCTGTTGTGGGAGCACAGGGAAGGGACGACCCAAATAAAAAACAACCACCCACGCGATCAGAAATCTCCGCTTTCTGCGCTGGGTCCGGCTTGGCTGGTTGGAATCTCTTGCTTTCAGCCAGCTGTCCTCTAGGTGGCGCTAAAAGCTAAATATTTTGCAAGTCTCAACTCCTGGGGAGAAAATCCTTTCCCAAGCTGTCCGCCCCATTTAAACCCCAAACATCCCAGAGCCCCTTAACCTGAGGATTTCCAAAAGCCACCACGGATACTAAAATGACCGCGAACCCACAAAAACACCTCAGGCCTTTTGGAGAGCAGGTGGAAAAGGCACTTAGCTGTGGCTTGGTGTCTCCTCTGGGGGCACAGAACCAGCTCATTTATTCATAAAGCAGACGTCTGGGTTCCTGAGGGTCGTTCCCTTGAGTCAATCCTTGAATCCTTTTTTCCATCATTTTATGGGGAAACAGGGACTGGGGGTTTTGCTTCTGAGCAGCAAAGGTAAGCACCAAGAAGAAGACACAGCCGTGATAACAGGGCCGTCACTCAGATTCTTTCTTGGTTACAGAGTGTTTGTTATAAAGGACAAACGTCAGGGAAGACGAGGTTACTGTCTTTATCTACCGGGCGAGGGTTTAAGGCATCTTGTCGATCAATTCAGTGACTAACCTTCAGTGCCTCTGAGACGCACGCACTGGCCAAGCACAGCTGAGTTTTGTGGACCCCCTTCTCTGCCCACAGGACGTGGACCCTTTGCGGGACCCCCGAGTACCTGGCCCCCGAAGTCATCCAGAGCAAGGGCCACGGGAGAGCCGTGGACTGGTGGGCGCTCGGCATCCTCATATTCGAGATGCTCTCGGGGTGAGTCGGGTTTCCGTGGAGAAGTCTGCGGCGAGTCCCTGCCCCCCTCGCTGGCCCTGGGGTGCTCAGCCCGCCCCCAGGATGGGGCACCGGGGGTCGGGGGCAGCTTCTCGGGGTCGGGGCGCACGGCAGTTTCCCGCTGCTGGTGACGGTGATATGAACGGACCGTCCGGCTTGATTTCCAAAGAGCGAAAGCGGAGGCTTGAAGGACCAGCAGGGCACAGCTGTCGAGGTCTTCCGTCCTGTCTGTAAGTGTCCCTGTCTCCCAAGAAAATGCTGTTCATCTCCCGCACGGACGCTCTGGAGTGATTCCCGGAGCTGGGTAACGTACGTGTTGGATCACGCAACTGAGGACGTTATGAACGGAGAGTGTGCCGGAAGGGAAAGGGTGTTCTTCCCTGGAATCCCAAATGTGCCTCGGGGGAGGTTAGGAGTCACGCTGCCCCTCGTCCAGAGAGCCGAGAGTCGGACTGTTTCTCGGGGTCGGCATGATTAAATAGTGAAGTGTGTGGCTTCTGCGTGAGACGTGCAGGATGGACACAGAAAGCAGGCCTCCCCCTCGTAGAAACCGTGGACCTGGGGATTCTCCCCCGTCCTGTGAACGCGAGGCTCTTCTGTCTGACGGGCAGCCCTCCGTCCACCCTCCCACCCCTTCCCTGTGTCCTGCCTTCTTTGGCGGCTGTGCTTTTTGCTGGTAAGTTTTGCAGACACTGAGTTTGCTCTGGTTTTAATAAAACCCGGAGCCTGTTCCGTGCCTGTGTGATTCCCTGCAGGGCTGGTCCACAGCTTTCAGTTGGAAAGAAAGATGGAAAGAGGCCTTCTCCTGCATTGAGTGTGTGAGCAGCCAGGGGGGAATCTCTGCAAACCTGTCCGTATTCATCTGTCAGTCGTCCCTCTCTTCATCGTCTACCTATGATCTCTCTGTCGTTTATATCTGGTTATCGTCTGTGTATCTGTCATCTGTATCTATCTGTCGTCTTTGTATATCTTCTCTATTGTATCTGTGGTCAGCTCTGGTATCTATTTACATAATATACCTATCTGCCCACTCTTGTCACCTGTTTATCATCATATTTACCTATCATCTAGTTTGTCATTTTTATCCATCATCTATCTACCTATTTGTCTGTCTTACTATCTGTACCTATTTATCTCTAACTGTATATCTGCTGTCTATCATCTGTATGTCATCTATTCTATGTATCTATCATCTGTCATCTACCTATTCTATCATCTACCTGTATCGATCTCTAACTCTATGTATTTTTATCTACCTATCATCTATTTATATCTATCTCTAACTGTATATCTATTAATTTTTAGCTATCTGCCTTTCTATCAATCATAGATCCATATCTATCAATCATAGATCAATATTTGTCAATCAATCATAGATCAATATCTGTCAATCATAGATCAACATCTATCAATCATAGATCAATATCTATCAATCTATCAAATCTTTTCAGTTTTCCATTGCTCTTTAGTCAAACACCTCTAGCAAATCACATAGACCCAAGTTTCTTCAAATGCACCCTAGCCCAGGAAGTCCTCATCAAAGCAGCACGCTGAAATAAATGGCATGTACGGTCAAGCCACCAAGAAGGTATAGAAACTGTACATCTTTCTGCACCTGTACTTGATCAGCTTCCACGCTCAAGCCAGCAGCATACCTTCCCTCCTGTACATTGCTGACCACGAGAGGGCAGCCTTGTCCGAGGAGAATTGAATCCCGGCGCCCAGTCATGTTGAGCAGAATGGGGTCCACGTGTCCTCTGTTTTGTCTTTATTGTTCGGTTGGACTGTAATAGTGCAGAATACAGTCATGCGGAATATCATTAGGAGAGGCAAGGTTGGAATATAATAGACTGTTAGAACACAGTATGGATAGACCATAATAGAAAATTATTAAAATAGAGTAGGCTAGGGTAGAATTAGAATATAATATTAGGATGTACTAGAATTATTATGCGGGTTATTATATAAACATAATTATTAGAATTCTAATAATTTAATATGCTATTTTAATAGTAACTAAGATACTATTAGGATATAATATATTAAAATAATATTCTCATTACTATTGGGATGTAGTATATTAAAATATTAGAATATTAGAAAATAGAAAATATTCTATTCCAGTAGAAGGTTAGCCATACGGTAGTTCTAGTAGTCTCAGAGAACATTAGGAATTCAGTAGAAAATAATGTAATTAGAATCTGTTACTAGGTCCTATTATTAGAATAATTGGAGGTTAATCATTCAGACCCTCTCCTAACCCAGAACACCGTAAGCTGAACTTTGCATTTCATAAAAGGGAGCTGTTAGTTCACAGTCGGCATATTTTTGTTTTCCACATTTCAGTTAGTCAGGCTTGTCTGGGTGGTATTTCCAGAGACACCCGTCCTTGCCCAGACCGCACGCCTGGCTGACCCGGGGCTGCCCCTGAAGTCTGGCCAGCCTCTGCTCTCGCCTGGACCCGTCCCGAGTGTCCTCACGTCTCCTCCAGCTGCCCCTGCCCGTGGCACGTTCCCCTGGCAGCCACCGGAGGGGTCCCTCACCGACACCCGCCAGGCCACGTCCTTCTCCCTAGCAGCCCTCGAGGGGACAGAGCCGGAGCTCCTCGTTATACGAGGCTCTGAGTCGGTCTGTAGAAGATCTACCCACCTTAGACGGAGGCCTGGCCTCTCTCCTGGGATCGCGGGCCTTCCTGCTGCCCCTCCAGCACCCGATGCGGCATTGCTGTCCCTCTCTCTGCCAGCCGCCTGAGGGCATCCCCCCGGCCGGTCCCTTCTCTTCCGGTCCTCAAGATTCAGGCTCACCTGTAACCTGCCCTCAGAGCCCTCCTCCGCTGCTTCCAGCCACGCTCCGCCCTAGCACCCCTTTCTGTTCTCTCTGGAGCGCTCAGTGGGTCTGAAACCATCTGGTTCCGTGTGTTCGTTGCCCACGAGATCACTGGATGGTGCAAGCTGCTCTTCTCACCCCCTTGAACCCAGACGCCTTTGGTGGCCAGTGGGAGGGAGTTCTCATATAGATGGCGGAGGTGGCCTTTTCTTCCAGGTTCCCGTCTCCCGCGTGCCTGTTGGATTTCCATTTTCTGTTTTGGCGCCTTTAGCAAGATCAGGCTAGACTCTGCCTTGTCTGTTTGCTTATTGCTTTCATTGGTGGGTGAAATGTTTCATGAAGTACACTTGTTGGGTACCACCAGCCACGTGATTAGGTATGAGAGCATGTCATAACTGGGATTTTATTTTCATCGAGTAAGGAATGTTTCGGTTGGATTGAAAACAGGTGGCCCATTCATGGGCTTTTCCAGGAGCGCCCAACTCAGCCCTGATGTCTTCCATCATCTGTTCCTTTCATGTCCATCCATGTGGAGAGTTTCAGTCGCACGCCTGTTTTTCAGGAAGATGGAACTAGTCTGCATTTGGAGCTGCGTCCATGTAGAACATTAGCTGCGGTACAGTGGTTCTCAAAACATTTCAGCCGCAGGACCCTAAAAGTTTTCAGTAACCATCTGTCCTAAAAGTGACTCCCTTCCTGAAAGTTATGAAAACGCCCCTAAATGTTAGTATCGACCCCAAAGAGCGCTCATGCATGCAGACGTTATATCTGTCAACGTTTACCACATTTGGAAATTAAACTGAGATTATATATATAAGTTTATACGTAAAAGCATAAGGTGATAAACTAATGATGAACATAAATCAAATTTTTAATGAAAAAATATTTCCTAGTATTAAAAATAGTTAGAGAAAACAGTGACGTCGTTTCACATGTTCACTAGTCTCTTTTATGTCCAGCTTCATTGCGGGCCACTGCGTTCTTCCCTTCTCTCACGCTCTGTCTGGTGTGATGCGTTGTTTAGGTTGAGGTATGTGACGAAAATGCAGCCACATTCAGATTTATAGTCAGAAAAAGGGTGTCACAGATCTCCTGAAAAGGGCTCGAGGAACCCGAGGGTTCCCTGGGACCCCACTTTGAGAATCGCAGCTGCCATGCCAAAGATAGGGTGCCCCGGGACTCTCTCTCACGCTCCAGTCTGCCCGGGTGTTTCCTGGCCCAGTACTTTGTTCTTGCCCCTTTTTCTGAGGATCTCAGATATTTGTTTTATAGGAACGTATGAGGCCGAGGACCTTGGAGGGAGAAGTCAAAAGAGGGCGATGCTAAAAAAAAAAAAAAAAAAAAAAATAGAGGGCGATGCTATAGCAGCCCATCTCTCACTTCTCTCTCCAGAAACTCTCCTTTTCCTTGAAGCCATTTCCAAAGTACCTGCCTTCCAAGGTCCTTTCCCTGTTACAATGGGTTCATAGTGTGGGACCATCATTTTGTTTTTGTTTTCTGGCCACATCCTGTGGCATGCGGAACTTCCCGGACCGGGGATCAAACCCCCCGTGCCCCCTGCAATGAAAGCACGGAGTCTTTTTTTTTTTTTTTTTTTAGATAAATTTGTGTGTCTGTTTGTTTATTTGTGGCTGCGTTGGGTCTTCGTTGCTGTGCGCGGGCTTTCTCTAGTTGCGGCTAGCGCGGGCTTCTCATTGCGGTGGCTTCTCTTGTTGGGAGCACGGCCTGTAGGTTTGCGGGCTCAGTAGTTGTGGCTCGCGGGCTGTAGAGCGCAGGCTCAGTAGTTGTGGTGCACGGGCTTCATGGCTCCGCGGCATGAGGGATCTTCCCAGACCAGGGCTCGAACCCGTGTCCCCTGCATTGGCAGGTGGATTCTTAACCACTGCGCCACCAGGGACGTCCAAAGCATGGAGTCTTAAGCACTGGACCACTGGGGCCGTCCCAGGAGCATCATTTTGTAACGGGTCTCTGGGGTCTGATGAGAAACGCAAGGTCACAACAATGGCGCCTGTTTCTGGACGATCCATTTTTTTTACTGGGAGATTTAGGTAGGTCGACGGTATCTATACAAAGAATCCAGATAGATGATGGAGAAAATGGCAAAACTGGCATGAATTTTTCAGACGAAAGTCTCGAGCCTGCCTTCACGGGGATGGGCAGCTTGTCCCTCTGACTACGTCTCACCATGGACAACGCAAGGAGCACATAACGCCCAGTTCTGTATGACAAGCACCCGTTTATTAAGAATTGGAAGGATTCTGTTGGATTAAAGGCAGAGACTTGAGGGCACTTTCTCTGGCCGCTTTGCACACGCCGAGTTCTCCGATACGCCCTCTCCGTGCTTTTTCCTTCAGGCAAGCTGTGTTAGCGCTCTCCCTTATTATTGTTTTTTCCGCTCGCTAAACTACTGCTAACATGCCTTTCCCATGATAGTGTCGTGTAATGCCAGCTCCCCCAGAGTACCGCGTGCCACATTCTCCACGCACGTGGGTAGGTATGTATGACACATTTTCTCCCTGAGGACCTCATCTCAGACCCTTCACTTCATCCCATCTGCAAAAACTCTGTTTCCGTATAAGGTCCCATGTAGGTAGTCAGGGTGAGGACACGGGTGTAACTCTGGAGGCCACCATTCCACCCCTGAGACACTGTTTCTCTAAAAAAACATGAGGAGTTGATTTGGAATCAGCATGAGAATTATTGTTGATCATTGAGATTTGCCATCAATCAGACCATCATTTGAAACCTCCCCTTCATATTTCCGTTGCTTATTCCACTGAATTAGAAGACCTCCTTCTAAAGAAACTAAATAGAGGTTTTGCTTTCGAGTAGAAGGTCTTTGCCTTGAACACTCTGAGGAAGTATCAGAAGTATACCTCGTGCCCAGGGGCGTGTGGCTATCTGGTATGCATTTAGTGGTTTACTTCTGGAGTTTCTTGGGTTTTTCGTGGTCCTCACAGTTGGAAGTATATTTCTTCTTTAGCTTATGTCACGTGGTGTTGTTTTTCTGTTTCCAGATGTTAGAAAGGATAGGTCTGTTAGTTCCTCTAACTAGACTGTAGTCTTTAATTGTGGGAACACTGCCGCAGAGGATACATACGTGTATGGCATGCGTGTGCCAGTACAACTTTATTGACCAAAAGAGGCTGTTGGGCCATCACTGGCCAACCCCTAGGGTAGATCTTTGTGCCTAAAATCGCAAACTGGAAACCAGCCCTGCTGTCACTCACCTCCCAAAGTAGGATGGAGGTGAATTCATCAACCGTGGAGATTTACATGTTGGCTTCTGTAAAGTTATGAAGTACTTGAGCCAAAAAAAATAGGATCCAGTGTAACCTCTCCTCTTACATTTGGCCTGCGTACACTTATTGAGCACCTACTGTATGCTCCACACTCCCGTAGGCAGGAGGGATACAAAGAGGTCCACTCATGGTCCAGTTGGGGAGACATTTTTAATGGCACCCTAGTGACCTCAGAGTTGGTCAGATGGCCTCACGGTCATTGCCTTTTCTTTGCCGGCCCATCCTCTGTCCTCGAGCTGCAGTGCTTCACGCTTGGCCTCTCGCAACCATGTCTTCGAAGCTGGTCTGGAGCCATCCATGGACTCCAGGATGCGAGGAAAGAGCGGCCGTGAAATAAATTCTGTTCTGCCCGGGTCAGGCGGAAAGAGTCCTCCTTACCCCGCAGGGATGTTTTCCACACTTGCTCGGCACTAAAAATAGATGTTTATGTTTCTAACAGGTTTCCTCCGTTTTTTGATGACAATGCATTTGGCATTTACCAAAAAATTCTTGCAGGCAAGATCGATTTCCCCAGGCATTTGGACTTCAGTGTCAAGTAAGTAAACCGTTCCCTCCTCGTCGGGTGTGTTTGTTTTTAAAGCATCTAAGAAACCCCAGTTACGGCATCTGCCGAGCGGGGTACCATCCTGTGTTATTCTCTGTGCTGGGCTGAAGCCGTCTTGACCGGTCCTTTTTTCCACCAAAAGGGAAGAGGTTTTCATGACTCTGCTGGGATGAGACTTCACCTTTTAACGATTCTCAGCCCTATTTTATACCGTTTAACAGAAATGACACTTACAATTAGCGAATAAAGGCGTTTGTTACCATATTTAATACGAGAGCCGTTTTGTTATTTGACAAGAAGGGTGTCCTTCCTCCCAGCTAGTGTTGCGGTTGGCGCAAGCGTTGATGGCTTTAGCAGAGTTTCTCTTTTCTCTCCTGCTTAAATTATTTTCATTCTTAAAGTCCTTTCTCCTGCTAGAATTTTGAGTTACGCCCTCGTTGTTTCAAGAACTGTCGCATTGCTTCAGTGTTAAACTTTGGGTGTGCATTTTTGTGTCAGTGGGAGGAAAAGCTAAATTTTTTAAAAGATAAGAACGCTTTAGGTTTTCCAACGATTTTTCCAACGACCTTGCTCTGTGTGTCAGCTTTTAGCCATTGGCACCGTTGTGAGTCCTAATTTCTAGCTGTTTTACTGTATTTCCCAGATACGTTGATAGGTGCTTCCAACCTCTTCTGATTCCCAAATGGGGTTTAATTGTGTTTAGTTGAGAACTAAACTTTTCTCTCTTTTTTTGCTACATAGTTTTAAAGGAACCTGTTAAGTTCAGGGAAAACTTATTCCATGACAGTGATCAGCTGTGATCCTGGGGCCACTGGCTGCATCTAGTTTTGTTTCACCTTAAACAGCAATGCTCAGTATGGACCAAGGATGGTGTTCTTCTTGGTTCGTGTGGCTGGAGCTTGTGTCGTGTTTGACCCACCAGCTAGGTTTCAAAAGATTTTAGCAAGAAAAGGAGACTCCAGTTAGTCGTAAATTATCCGGAAGGGAGACTTCTGAGTCCTGAATGGGCCGACCGTAAGGTGACAAGGGGAATGCATACAGCACTCAAAAGTCTATTGCTCTAGAAAGAAATGAAGAAATATGGTCTAGGATTTCTCTCCCAGGCTCCAGATCCCATCAGTGTTGATGTGAGGAGTTGATTTGGAATCAGCACGAGAATTGTTTTTGATCATTGAGATTTGCCAATTATTTTTGATCATTGAGATTTGCCATCCATTCGAAACAATGTTTCGAATGGATGGCAAAACACAAATTGAGTTATAGGGGAGGGGTGGGGAGGGATGAGGAAGGATCGGGGGAGGGTATTAAGAGAAGACAAAATAAAGAGAAAAAAATAAAGTTGAGTGATAAATGTATCAACGATTGACCGATGATATGGTCAGATTAGCGCCGCCTCACACCCACGGGCACTGCTACTTGACGGCCCCTGTAGACTCCCTGGAATTCTCCTGGTACGCCTGCGGCTTGTAAACACCCGCTGCATGTTGGCGGGACCCGCCCGCGATGGGTGTGACGTCACTGCTGCCGTGGGTGCACGTGCTCCAAGCAAGATAAAGATGAACTACCTCCTGTGTCCTCATAGCCTGCTGCTTTCTTTGGTAAACTTGTGACGGTCTCAGGCAACACAGATCATCAGACTGGATCCCCTTCCTCTTTCAAGGAAGGACTTAAATTCTTCCGGGAGGTGTTTCCCCAGGAGAAGGGAAGATCCATAAATCTTAGGTCATTTATTTGCTTATGTTAATGTATGTATTTGTAATGGTTGAAATAGTAAATTTTATTTCTATTTTACCCCCATTTTTTTATCCATTTTGTTTTATTGAAGCGTAGTTGCTTCACGGTATTGTGTTAGTTTCAGGTGTACAGCAGTGATTAGGTTATACATATACACATATATGTACATATATATGTATATATATATTATATATATGTATATTATATATACATACAAATTCTTTTTCAGATTCTTTCCCATTATAGGTTATTACAAGATATTGAATATAGTTCCCTGTGCTATATAGTAGGTCCTTGTTGTTTATTTTATATACAGTAGTGTGTATCTGCTAATCCCAAACTCCTAATTTATCTCCCCCCACCCCCTTTCCCAATAAGTCTGTTTTCTGTGTCTGTGAGTCTGTTTCTGTTTCACAGATAAGTTCACTTGTATCTTTTTTTTTTTTTTCTGGCCATGAGCGCAGCATGTAGGATCTTAGTTCCCCGACCAGGGATTGAACCCATGCCCCCTGCATTGGAAGTGCGGAGCCCTGACCACTGGAAGGGAAGTCCCTGTATCATTTTTTAGATGCCACATACAAGTGACATCATAGGATATTTGTCTTTCTCTTCTGACTGACGTCACTTAGTATGATCCCCTCCAGGTCCATCCACGTTACTGCAAACGGCACAGTTTCATTCTTTTTTACACTCACGTTTGTATATAGAGTACGTTTCCAACGTTTCGTGAACAAGAAGATGTTACAGAAAGAGAACAGACCTAAGCGTAATCTCCGTCCGGTCTCCTGCCAACTCCCCGTCTTTTTCTCCTAGTTTACTTTCAAGAGAGAAGCAGCAGAGGCTGTTCTGGAATCCTTGGTGAGGGTGAGGGTGAGGGTGAGGGCGAGGGCGAGGGCGAGGGCTCAGGTGCGCAGCTCCAGGCGTTTCCTCTCACGTCCCCAGTGAGGGCTCAGCAAGGGCAGGAACCTGGGACCCTTTGCTGCCCTTGGTGATGGCAGACCATAGTTGAGTAAAGCTTTACTTCTTCACGTTTTTGCCTAGATCTTCATGAGCTGGCTGAGAAGCAGAGCCCGAGGGAGTGATTTCCTACCCAAGTGACTGTCACCAGGTGGCCCTGAGGGTAGAATTTTGACTGAAGTTGTTCAGGTCCTTTGTGGGTTCCTGCAACCTCAGCGTTGGACCGTGTCAGCGTGTTGGCCTGGGCACATGTCTCTTTGGATGAAGCTTCAGGTTTCCTTGCAGGAATATGTTTAATGGAAAAGGAAGTAGAAGCTTGGGGGCTTTGTGCCGACTTGGTAGAACTCATATTTATTTACAAGTGTTTCTCTGTGTCTGAAAGTGTCGAGGAGAAGCCAGCTGGCACCCGGGGAGTCAGTAGGATTCAGAGTTTCAGCCTCGGTGAATGAAGGGCCTGCCAGTGGACTCACAGGCATTCCAGGATGGAGGTGCCCACCTGCCGCGTCTTGGATGCCTGCAGAGTTCCTGTGTGGCTTTGCCGTATCGGTGGCCCCCTTTCCTTTGCACCTTTTGCCTTCAGGATCGAGCTTTTCGCAAAGATCCGATTTTATATATTAAATAAATCTTTGATTTTCTTGTAATCCTGGGACTGGCAGCTTTAAGGATATGCACTCATAGGGCTGAGGGTGCTGTAAATAATAGGGGAAAAGAAGAAAAACACATGGAGTTGGGGATGTTTTGGGAGTGTGGTGTTTGGTGACCTTGTTTTTTTCAGTTTGTTTCTTTGGTATGTCAAAATAATGAAGGGGAGACTCACTAAGTATGGGAAAGGTACCTTCATTTCTCAGTGCTCTTATATCCCTCTGCCTTGCACAAGAGTAAAGTTCCTCTGTTTTCGATGGACACATCAAAATCCTAGCCTTAAGGCTACATCCTAGCCTTAGGTGAGCCAGTGTTCTTGGGTTTTCTCTTTGAGATGGATTTGGGAGAACGTCTAGAAGGCCTCCCGTGCTACTTAAGGTACACAGTGTTGGGAAACTGTGTTACAGTTATACCTTAACAGAGTTTGATCAGTAGGAACCTGGGGGATTTCACAGTGCAGATGTGAGGAGCCCTGGGTCCCTGGTCCCTCATTTATCACCTGACGCAGCTGAGCCTCCTTAGCTGGTCCCACAGCGCCCAGGGCGTAGCTGGAGCCTGGGTTTGTGCTGCTTACCCCGGGGCATGGTTGGATTCAGGAAAGCTGAGATGCTTAAAGCTGAGTCGGGGGTGTTTGATTGTCCTGGAAAACATCCTTATATGCTTGAAGTCCCTGGATATTAATGTATACACAACATAGTCAGCGTATTAGATACTTAAACACACACATTGTACTTTTTATTTCCTTAACTGTTACTCTGAGAGCTAGCCCATCTTCTGGAAGTCTTGAAAACCATCTCCAGTTTCCCATCATAGTTGACCGTCCTGCTGTATTCTGATACTGCCTGCAATTTATTTATTTATTTTTAAACGAGATTATTTATTTATTATTTAATTTATTTTTGGCTGTGTCGGGTCTTAGTTGCGTCACGCGGGATCTTTTGTTGAAGTGCACGGGCTCTTCGTTGCAGCGTGCAGGCTTCTCTCTAGTTGTGGCGTGCGGATTTCCTCTTCTCTAGTTGTGGCGTGCAGGCTCCAGGGCGCGTGGGCTCTGTCGTTGTAGCGCGCGGGTTCCAAAGGGCGTAGGCTCTCTAGTTGAGGCGTGTGAGCTCAGTAGTTGCGGCACGCAGGCTTAGTTGCTCCGCGGCATGTGGGATCTTAGTTCCCTGACCAGGGATCAAACCCGTGTCCCCTGCACTGGAAGGTGGATTCTTTACCACTGGACCACCAGGGAAGTCCCCCATCTGCTATGTAGAGGGAGGATCTCAGTGAACCGGCACACACGAAAGGGATCCAGTAAGTTTACGTGCTTACGGGAAGGCAAGGATGGCCAGACAAGAATCTCACAGATAAACAGACCCACAGGGCAAAGCGAGACCATCGATTTTGGTAAAAGCGTGTGTCGTGTAGTTGGCGGGGATGGCCTGACTCGTATGTCTGAAATGAAGCCTCCCCATCCCCAGGGCAGGCACATTTTCTCTCGCTCCGGGGCTGTTCTTCTCTACGATGATCTAATCAACCTCTTCCCCTTAGCTAGGTCCTTCTCGCAGCTCTGCGCCGCAGAAATTATTTAGGAACAGATAATGGTTAGAAAGAAGCGTGAGAAAGCGTCCAGCCAGTGTGAACCGCTGCGCCCGTTGTCCACGTTGTGCGGTGTGGATTTTACTGCTGTTGACCTGCTGTGTTTGCGTGGGTCCGTATCAACATGTCTGTGTTTTTGTCTCCGTCTCCCGAACAGAGACCTCATTAAGAAATTGCTTGTTGTCGACAGAACCAGGAGATTGGGAAACATGAAGGTGAGTGTTTCCGTCCGTACATGTGAAGTGGTATTCGTTACAAGTGCCTGTCATTTGACTTCACACCCCTCAGCAAAGGCAGAACATTCGTATTCAGTCATTGGTCAGATTCCAAATCTGGGTTTCTGGGGCCTGCAGAACCAGACTGGGTCTACACCCCATCTCCTTGTCTCTCCAAAGGAGCCAGTGACTCAGCAGTGATCTGTAGGTTACGAATCACGACTTTATTTACTTTTGTATTTTTCAACAACGTTGTTGAGGTATAATTCACATACCATCCAGTTTCCCCGTTTTAAAGTGGACGGTCCGATGGCTTGTAATGTATTTGCAGAATTGTGCGACCATCACCACAGTTTTAAAGAACCTGCTCATCCTTTCCAAAAGAAACCCATATCCTGTATCCTGTATCTGTCACCTCTCTATCCTTCTATCCCTCCTGGTGGTAGGCAACCACTGGGCTACTTTCTGTCTCCATAGATTGTCTTATTCTGAGCTCTCATGAAAATGGAATCATACAAAACATGACCTTTTGTGTCTGCTTCTGTCACTGAGCATCGTGTGTTCAGGGTCCATCCACGTGGTAGCCTGGGTCAGAGCTTCTCTCCTTGTCCTGGCTGAGTCCTGTTCTACTGTGTGGATGGACCCCGTGCTGTGTATCCATCCGTCTGTCCACGGACACTTGGGCTGTTTCCGCTTTTGGGCTGTTAGGAATAGTGCTGCTATAAACATGCATGTGCAGGTTGGCGTGTGAGTTCATCGTCATTTTAGAAGCTGTACACCATGTGTGCTTTTGTCAAACTTTTCATCCGGAGGGAGACACGTGGAAGGAACTGACTTGTATCAACTGTGATATTGTATATGCCTGTCTTGGTTCTGTTTTGGCACTGCTGAATTTGAGACAAACCAGGGACATTTTCTTAGCTGTTTCTAGCTCTGGATGTCTGTGGATAAACTTAGACGTGGACCAGTGCATTGACCCTGTCAGTTGCAGTCTTGAGGGACGAAGTAGACCTGTGTGTGAGACTTGAACCCCGCAGGTCTCGTGGGGCCCTGTTTATGTGGGTGTGTACATTTCCTGGGGCGGCTGTAACAACGGACCACAAACCGTGAGCTTAAAACCACAGGAATCCACCCTCCCCCATCCTGGAGACCAGACGTCTGAGGTCCAGGTGTCCCAGAGCCGTGCTCCCTCCAGAGGCTCCAAGGGAGGGTCCTTCCTGCCCCTTCCAGCTTCTGGGGGCTCCAGGCGTCCCTGGGCTTGTGGCCGCCTCCCTCCTGTCTCTGCCTCTGTCTTCCCGGGGCTTCTCCTCTGTGTCCGTGTCTCTCCTCTTCTGTGTCTTGTAAGGACACTGTCATTGCATTTAGGGTCCACTCCAATGGCTTCATCTTGACTTGTTTACATCTACAGAAACCTTGTTTCCAAATAAAGTTACATTCACAGGTGCTGAGGACTAGGGCCTCAACATGTCCTTTCGTGGGGAGCACAGTTCAATACATAACGAGTTAAATTGGTTGGCTAGTTAAGGCTACTCATGGAGATTGGCTCATGTGTTGAGGTCCTTAAGGGAGGGGAGTAAATGCTAAGTGGTTGGATATCACTGGTGAAAGGAACAGATCTGTGAAACAGCATGGTTGTTCATCCAGTAACGGGCTGTGTTTCTCCTCCTGGCGCTCCCTCACTTGCAGTGTTTCTCTTTTTATTTCCCAAACAGACCATTGTGTTTAACTCCTTCATCCTCTGTGGACACTGCTCTGTCCTCCACACTTGGAAAGTTTCTAGCACTTACTTTCTCCTTCACTTCTTTGTCTATTTGTTGTATCTATCTGTCTATCATCTATGTCTATCTATATGTCTGTCATATTCCATCATCTGTCTACCTATATATCCGTCATCTATCAATCATCTATCTAGATATCTCATCCATCTATCTCTCCATTATCTGTCAATTTATCTATCATCTATCTGCCTATGTACCTATCACCTATCATCTGTTATCTTCCATCATCTATCATCTGTCTGTTATCTATTGAACACCTATCTACCTAACTTTCATCTATCATCTATAAATGTATCTATCTAAATAGCTCATCCTCTGTCCTCTACCGTCATCTACATCTATCTCTCTGTCATCTATCTAGATACCATAAAACCTTAGTATCCATACTGAGTTTGAACTTTTAGGGAGTAAACCTTCAGTCCCATTTACCTTCTCTCAGCATCCCTCAAGGTAACACTCATCAGATGTCATTATTTGACTTACATATGGATGGTGAGACATAGGAAAAGAAAAAGAGTTTTCAAAATAATAGGACTGGAAAAAAGTAGAAAACATTGACACCCCATCTCCTACCTTTTGGAGATATGGTTACAGAGAACTTTCTTTTTTGAGGATAAATCATTTAAAACTTTAAAAAATATGAACTGATACACGTTTTAAAAAGTTAACTTCAGATGCACTGGCTCCTGTGTCACAGACTTCACATGTTTCTGTCTTATAACTTCACGCATTTAATTGATTAAAAAGTTGCTACAAGTGTCGTAAAAAAAGGAGAAGAAGGGTGCAGCTGAAGGCTGAGAACTTGGAAGGGATTTTCAGAGGTCCTGGTACTGGTGGTGCCTCCCGTCCAGCTATTGACACCACAGCTGAGGATGAACTAGACAGACCTTAGTACACATTGGTTTTTGTGTTTTGTTTTTTTTAAATTATTTTTGGGGTAGAGTTGATTTACAGTGTTGTGTTAGTTTCCGTTGTACGGCAAAGTGAGCGCATATGCATGTATCCACTCTTTTTTAGATTCTATTCCCATATAGGTTATGACGGAGTATAGGGTAGCATTCCCTGTGCTGTACACATTGTTAATTGAGAGGCAACGTTGGGTAGTTGTTAAAGTCTCTGAAGTTTGACATGCTCAGTTTGAGTTATAGACTTACTCGCTGGGCAGTACAGAGCAAATGACATCATTTAATGAATCTCAGTTTATACATTTCTAAAATGAGCGTAATTTCACCTGAGGAAATTGTCAAGATGAAAACAGGTGTCAAACTCAGACCTGACCGCGCGTCAGTCTAATTTTATGTCAAGAGGCTGAATCATAATTATACTTTGGTCTTTGGTCCAGAGCGGCATACACGTGAACCTCGTGACCGACTTCCTTCTACGACAAAGGAAAGCAAATGAAACTCAAATGCCTTCATCTGTAGTTTTCCCTAATAGCTCACACTCTGGGCACCGTGATTGCACACATAGCAAACTCTTGTGTTTCTCCGTAGGGCATCACGTAGAGGTTCTTTTGGAATATTTTCTTTCCTATCCTGTCAACCTTCTGTTCACTGATGATGCATGTTTCTTTTGCAGAATGGAGCAGAGGATGTGAAACGGCATCGGTGGTTCCGGACCATGGACTGGGAGACTGTCCCAGAAAGGAAACTGAAGGTACAACGTGTTTAAATGGGCAGGTCGTCCCTGGGCAGCCTGGAGCTCTCCTGAGCTCTCATTCACTTAGGATGGACACATAATGAATTGATTCGGTACAAGCAACCATCCCAAATCATTAACAAGCCAAGTTCCCTATTCAGGGGGGAGCTCAGCTAAAGAGTCACCTAATGGGGGCTTCAGACCCCACTTTTGCAGTTGGGGTTTTGGAGAACTGGCTCCATCCGTCCCTGGCTCTGAGACTATGATGAATCTCATCTGTTCCCTTTCTAAGGGGGAATAACACAGGTAGGACGCATGTCTCATACTTATGGACGGATGTGGCACAGTGATGGTGGCAGCTTAGATGGAAAGTATTCTGAGGCCCATCTTTCTTTGAACTTAATATGTGATTGACGGGTATCCTCAACAGCAGTGTTTTCAACGTTGCCCTTGGACGCCAGTGGAGAGACTTAAAAAATGCTAATGCCTCGCCCCCAGCCCAGACTCTAGGGGTGGAACCGATATTCATTTTGTTCAAGGTTTTAACTTTTATGTATTTTATTCTATTACACTGACTTACAAAATTGCCTAAGTAATATATTCTCATTGTTCAAAAACCAAATCAATATTAATAGGTATACATGGCCAGGCTGTCCCCTCCCAGCTGGCTATAGGTAACCACTTTTATTAGATTCTTCTGTGTATCCTTTAAAAGTTTCCTTAGGTTAATGTAAACCCGGGTGGATACACATATTCTTATTTTCTCTCTTTTTTAAAAAAAGTATTTGTTTTTATTTATTTATTTGGCTGTGTCGGGTCTTTAGTTGTGGCACGCAGGCTCTCTAGTTGTGGTGCGAGGGCTCCAGAGCACTTGGGCTCAGTAGTTGTGGCACGCGGGCTCTCTAGTTGTGGCACGCAGGCTCTAGAGCACACGGGCTTAGTTGCCCCGTGGCACGTGGGATCTTAGTTCCCTGACCAGGGCTCGAACCCATGTCCCCTGCATTGGAAGGTGGATGCTTAGCCACTGGACCACCAGGGAAATCCTTCTCCCTTTTTTAAAAACACAAAACCTACAGTTACACATTCACTATTCTAATTTTGCTTTTTTCATTTAACGATACAACCTCGAGATCTTCCCGTATGCCTGAATAGCTTTCTCATTCTTTTTAAACCGCACGGAACTCCTTTACATGTCTCTACCATCGTTTACTTAACCAGACCTCAACTGACAGACACTTAATGCCGATTCCAGTCTCCTAAGAGGAATAATGGCGTACATTTCTTTTGTGTTGAAGATGACTTTCCAGAAGTGAGATCCTTGGGTCAGAGGGTGAATGCGTTTGAAATCTAGGTACTTTTGCAGCATACTCCTCTGTAGAAATGGCATCCTTTTGTGCTCCCAGGGGACTTGTTCTGAAAAATGCCTCTTTTCCCCCAGCTCAAGAGTGGTGAGTTATACAACTTTTGCAGTTTTGCCTAACTGATGGTTAAAAAGAGGTATCTCTGTGTAACTTTATTTTTATAGCTTTTTAAAAGCTCGTCAAGTGATTCCAAATATGCCACCCAGATAGAGATACTCCCCTGGAGCCATTGACTGGGCTGGAAGGTTTCTGAAAGCCAGAATCATGCACCTTCTGTCCACGTGGTGCCTGGTTTATAGAAATAGCTCATTTATTGAATGCAGTGGGAGAGAATGAAGGAAAAGTCACCATTAAACTTACTCTGTGACTTTTAAAATCTTTGTAAATCCTCAGCCTCTTTTATGGAGCCAACCCAAGATCTATTCACGTGTGGGTTGGCTCATTTGGGGATGGGAGTTGTCTGCTGTGCGTATAAAGCGTGAACCTCACTAATTGGACTTTCTGGCACGGAACTTCTGAGTCAGATGAGGAACGTGGCACCTTCACCTGAAGTTCCTTGATGTTTCTGAGATGCTGACCACTCCATGCTCTTCGCACTTTGATACACTCACTGAAATATACAAGTGACAAGAGGGTTTCCTTTTCTTTTTTTTTTTTTTTTACATGAATAATTTTTAATTTACTTGACTCATTTCTGTGTCCACATAGCGGTTAAAATGTTCCCCCTGGGATCCACGTATGAACGCATGCTCTGTCAGGATTCTCCAGCTGCATCTGCTTTGCTGTGGTCTGTTAGGAAGCACGGAGCTTTGGGACAGGGACAAATCTAGGTCCTCATCCTGGACTTGACTTGAGGATTCTAGCATCATGAGCCTCAAGTGTCTTGTGAAACATCCAGGTTAGGATCCATCCTGCAGAGGAAGGGAGAGAGGGGTGGTGCTCACCACGTGTGTTAAAGGCTCTGGACAAAGCATAACAGTTTCATAGGATTAGAGAAAACTAGTTGGTGTCTGTGTGTGTGACAGAATGTTGGAGTTGGATGTATGCAGGAATCAGCAAAGTACAACCTGTGGGCCAAATCTGGCCCCTTGCTTGTTTTTATAAATAAAGTTTTATTGGCACATAGCCACATCCATTTGTTTAAAGATTGTCGATGGCTGCTTTCCCACTGCAATGGCAGCACTGAGTAGTCGCAACAGAAGTTGTATGGCCTGAAAAACAAAATGTTTTACTAACTGGCCC
This sequence comes from Delphinus delphis, assembly GCF_949987515.2. Lineage (NCBI taxonomy): Eukaryota > Metazoa > Chordata > Mammalia > Artiodactyla > Delphinidae > Delphinus > Delphinus delphis. The sequence goes on from NC_082704.1 coordinate 124,378,645, forward strand.
TTTATGGGAAAAGTTTGCTGACCCTCTTCTCAATCCCAATGCCTTCATTTTTATCAATGCAGGATTGTGGTATGGCCTCTTGAGATAATAAAACCCAAGTCTGGAGCTCTTTCCATCTTTCTGGAATTTTCCAAAGTATGGCTACAGGACCAGCTACATCAGAAAGTCCCCGGCCTGGGAATCTCAATTTAACAAGCAGTCCAGGTGGTCCTCAATTCTAGAATTTAAGAAGCAAGTGCTGGGTACCTTCCTTCTTCCCTAAATTCTTCAAACTGTGTAAGCATTCATCAATCTGATAGTTGACACCTCACTTGCAATATCTTTAATTCCAAGCTTTTCCTGTTCATAAACAAAGAAAAGCAGCTCTGTTGTTTTCCAGTTCTTTTTACATTTTCACAGAAAGCTGTAGACATAGAGGGATGTATGGGTAGACCTCGGAGATACTGTAAGCTTGGTTCCAGAGTACCACAATAAAGTGAGTCACACTAATTTTTTGGTTTCGCAGCACATATAAAAGTTATGTATAGGGAATTCCCTGGTGGTCCAGTGGTTAGGACTGTGTGCTTTCACTACCAAGGGTGAGGGTTCGACCCCTGGTCCGGGAGCTAAGATTCCCGCAAACCAAGGCGTGGCCAAAAATTAAAAAAAAAAAAAGAAGAAAAATTAAGTTATGTGCAATATATACTATCCTGTAATCTATTAAGCATACAGTCACACTATGTCTAAAAAAAGTGTCCGTACCTTGATTCCAAAGTACAAAAGAAAACAAAACAAACACAATTTCAGTAGTAACATCAAAGATCCCTGGTCACAGATCAACATAGCAGATATAATCATAGTGGAAAAGTTTGAACTGTGAGAATTGTCAAAACGTGACACAGACCCGAAGTGAGCCAGTGTGGTTGGAAAAAGAATCCCAATAGACTTGCTCAGGGTAGAGTTGCTGCAAAGCTTCCATTTGTAAGAAACACAGTCTGCGCAAAGTGCAATAACGTGCGCTGAGCGTAATAACATCCTGGCGCGCGCTGTTCCTCTGTAACGCGGTGTTGGGTCTTGTTGATCCCCCAGCCTCCCATCGTGCCCAAAGTGTGCAGCGAGGGCGACACCTCCAACTTCGAAGCTTATCCCGAGAACGACTGGAACATGGCCCCTCCGGTGTCACAGAAAGATCTGGAAGTCTTCAAGAATTTCTGAGCATGGGCTCCCCACCTGGAAGGTATATCTTTTTTTTTTTTAATATCAAGGAATCTCATTTCATGCATTAATTTTATCAGTTGAATTCTGTTTCTTTCTTTCTTTTTTTTTAACATATACATGTATCTATTCTTTTTCAAATTCTTTTCCCATTTAGGTTGTTACATAACACTGTGCCCAGTTCCCTGTGCTCTACAGAAGCTCCTCGTTGGTTGAACTTATTTACAAAACAGAAACAGACTCATAGACTCAGAGAACGAACTTATGGTTACGAGGGGGGGAGGGTCGGGGGGAGGGGGGAGGGATACATTGGGAGTTCGGGATTGATACGTCCACACTGCTGTATTTAAAATGGGTAAACGACAAGGTGTATCTTTATTTTTAGTAGTTAAAAATCAGCGAGGGGGCTTCCCTGGTGGCACAGCGGTTGAGAGTCCGCCTGCCGATGCAGGGGACACGGGTTCGTGCCCCGGTCCGGGAAGATCCCACATGCCGCGGAGCGGCTGGGCCCGTGAGCCATGGCCACTGAGCCTGCGCATCCGGAGCCTGTGCCCCGCAACGGGAGAGGCCACAGCAGTGAGAGGCCCGCGTACCGCAAAAAAAAAAAAAAAAAAAAAAAATCAACGAGGTTGACAGAACCTCATGTGCAGGAGGTCTTGCATAGACCGAGTGGGGCTTCTCTCCCCCCTTCGGGCACGAGCGATGGAGCAGAACCAGCCCTAGTCCCTTCCAGGGCAGCAGAAGAAACAGCCGGTGTGTGTGGGCCGCACGGCCAGAGCAGCAGCCTCACCACCAGGATCTCACTCCCCGGACCGACCTGCCGGGGCAGGGTCTGTACCAACGCATACGGCTCCCAGGAGACCGGTGCGCCCACACATTGGAGAAGCATAGCTCTCGTGGCTGCTTCCTGGAATCCCCGAGGTCCAGACCACAGTACTTCCCAAGGATTTTCAGAAGGGCTCTTGGGTCTCTTTTTGTTAGAAAGGAATCATCTGAGAACACCTTGTAGGAAATTTGCTAAAGTCAATTTGAGATTGAAAAGAAATGACTTTGAGTCCCTTATTTCCACGAACCTTTGAAGGTCTATGACTCTCTGACTTTGAAGGTCTGGTTTATTTAGTTAGTTATTGAGTTAGTTTAATTGCCTTTTATTTTTCTCTCTGGTATCTAGGGGTTGGTTTTTATTTTCTTCATTTTTATTTTTTATTGAAGTATAGTTGATTTGCAATATTGTGTTAGTTTCAGGTGTAGCAAAGTGATTCCATTGTATATATGTATATATTTTTTTTCAGATTGTTTTCCATTGTAGGTTTTTGCAATATACTGAGTATAGTTCCCTGTGCTGTACAGTAGGTCCTTGTTGTTTGTCTATTTTATACCTAGTAATGTGAATCTGTTCATCCCGAACTCCTAATATATTCCCTCCCCGTTTTTCCCCTTCGGTAACCATAAGTTTGTTTTCTGTGTCTGTGAGTCTGTTTCCGTTTTGTAAAGAAGTTCATTTGTATCATTTTTTTCCCCAGATTTATAGTCGAGTTACTTTTAATGTACTTTGGCCAATGGCAGGGGCCGTATTTGATGACATTCTTGGTGACCCTTTGGAAGTCAGGAGACCATTTCATGATCTCATTGCTTCCTGTTCATGCAACCAGCTTGCATTTTGCTCTTCTAAAAGCCAGACACTTTCATATTTGAATCTCTCTCAGTCATTTTACCGGCTGGTATTTTCCGCTGAGCGATTAGGTGTGATGATGCTATGCGAAAAGATATTCTTTCATGAAGCGAAATCTCATCCCACAGGTGAGACCCGAGTTCAGCTTCGTTACAGGATTCCGGAGCTCTGTTCTGCAGCTGTGGGACTTACTCGTGCCTCTGTGTGTGGACTCCTGCTTCTCGGCAGGTGGAGATGGATGTTAAGACAGCTGGCAGGGGACCTCTCGGCTCTCTGTGCCTTGTAGTTCTCTTCATCATAAAATGTTTTTTCTGGTTGTATAATCCCACAGCAAAGCACATTGAAACTAGGATCTGTTTTTGTTTTTTTTTTTTTTTTTTTTTGCGGTACGCGGGCCTCTCACTGTTGTGCCCTCTCCCGCTGCGGAGCACAGGCTCCGGACGCGCAGGCTCAGCGGCCATGGCTCACGGGCCCAGCCGCTCCGCGGCATGTGGGATCCTCCCGGACCGGGGCACGAACCTGTGTCTCCTGCATCGGCAGGCGGACTCTCAACCGCTGTGCCACCAGGGAAGCCCTAGGATCTGTTTTTGCTTGAGTGATGAATCTCCCTTCTCATCGTGGGTGAGGAGAGGCTAGTTCTGTGCATGTCAACACCATAGAACATTAAAAACCCACCTTTCAAATATTGTTCCATGTCTCTTATTAGGCATCTTCTCTCCTTAGAATTCAGGCTTGTGGGTCTTTGCAGTAAGAATTCCAAAGGAAAGTTGGGTTTCTTTCGTGCTATTATTGTTGTTGTTGTTCTTAGGATGACAAACTCTACCCAGGTGTTTAAAAACTAACAAAATCCTTTGTCTGATTTCATGCCAGAAACAGGGTGATTTGAGCCTGCCTGGGACAGATGGCTGCCCCCAGGCAGACCTGAAGAAGCATCTTCTTAATGGGATAAGGACTTTTCCACATTTATATACACCCGGATGTGTATAAAGAGATTGCAGAGCCATTGACATTTGTGGACCTAGAATTATTTAAGCAACTGGAAATCGACTGCACAGTAGGACGTTTTGAAAAATTGTTTCGTTGTAGATTTTATCTTCTTTTTAGGCTTGTGTTCCTACTGGGATATCCTGGGGGTTTTTTTCTCATAGACTTTATAAGTTTGAGCTGAACTTGTTCAGATACAACCACAAATCGCGTGTGTGTGCCTGTGCGTGTGTCTGTGTGTGTATAAAAAGGACGGTGTGCCTGGATCAGGGAAATTGTGCAGTGAAGTAAATGTTCCTACTTTCCAGAGCCTATGGTGTTTTATGTTTCCGGTTTTTTTTCAAGCATCTATTCTCTTGGGGACAAATTTTAAAAGTATGATATGTGCATTTTTTACCATCTTATATGCCTTTTATGGTTATATGTGAAGAAAGTATCATACGACGGTCTGTATCCAATATCTTCAATGCTTTGTGTCTGGTAGCCTTGGGTCATGAATCCAGGACGACAGGGAAGGAGATGTGGCTTTGGACTTTAGTGCAAGGCGAGCCATTGGCCATGACTGTTATTCAAGGAATTTTCTCTATTGCATTAAAAAATCTCATACTCTGTAGGGGGATGGCTATCTATTAATATTCCAGGTTAAATCCGTGGACCAAACGGCATCTCCCAAAGCAAACTCGTAGCTTTCTGTATTGGCTCAATGAAGTTATGCAAATGTTTTCGTTTCCCTTTGGTTTTAGGAAAAGTAAGAAACAAAACGGGTACGATGGAAGTGTTTGAACCTCCCTCGTTTCTGCTTAGTTTTGCTTCTTCTTGTCAATGCTCAGTCCATCTGGTGTCATAGACCTGGTTGGCTTGTGCAGCATAACCGTTGGGTGAGATTCGTTTCTCTTTGGATGTGATGGTGAGGGTCCCCTGAGGAGTGCTCTGCTGTGCCTTCCCCTTAGCACTGATCTTGAAAGCCACGTGCTGAGTGGGTCGCCATGAGTATGTTGCTGTGTAAATATGGGTCTTCCCAGAAGCAGTGCCTGGGCGGAGGTCCTTGGTGTCTGTCTGGTCCCTCGTGCATTTCCTCCTCTCCTCTCTGCTTCTGCTTTCTGATTCCAAACTTTGCTGTGAAAATCTGAAGGCGCCGCCCATACTCTGTTGGCTGTGAGTCAGCTGAAAACACAGCATCGCTCAAACCTGTTACGTATCCGATCGTAGGGCCCAACCACGGCCTTCTCCGTGGAGGTCTGTGCGTTTAAGAAGTAGGTTCCAGAGCCTTCAGTGGTGGCAGGGATGCACCCGATAGATCTCCGAGATCGCCTCTCCTGCATCCTCCCTTTTCCTGCCGAGAAAGGTCCAGCTCCTTGGGCAGCCGGCATGGGGCAGAGTGTGCCCCACAGGTGTGTTGGTGTCCAGCGTTGGGTGCCCCCTGAGCTCTCAGCCCCCTCCCCGGCCTCTGCAGCTCATGTGTTCTTGGGTTACCGGGCAGGTTCTTTGCCATCAACACTGTTTTTCCTGGGCTGGGCCAGGAAGGCTTTTCTTCCTATAGCCCCTTCCTACCTCTATCTCTTCTGCAGGCACATCTGGGGGTGTGGAGAGCTGCCATTTGCAAAAAAATCATGCATTTTTTTTACCGCAGCAAAAAATGTCCAAGGAGATGCAGTCACCTCTCACATTTGGCCAGTTTCCACTCACGAATCCAAAGACGAGGGCTGTGTGTGTTTGAAGGTGACATGAAGGCAGCTTACACCTATAAGAGCTTTAAATTGAAGACACTAAATCACCCCCTTCTCATAAATGACCTCGTCTGCAAAAACCAACTCCATAGGTGAGAGTGAGTCCAAAATTTAGTAAAAGAAACCCGTTACAATGAGTAGCTCAATAAAAATTTATTTTCCGAGGGTGCGCTTGGATAAATGTTCCCACAGAACTGTGTTTTCAGTCTGTACTTTTCGGGCGCCGTGCTCTTTGGATGAAGCCATGGGCCAACAGGGGCTAAAATTTTACCATGTAATTTCTGCACTGTTTCATCGTTGAACGTCAGAAGGTTAAATGAGCAAAGCAAACCTGCACGGAGGTGTAGACACACGAGGAAAAACATGTCCTGTGTCTTCTGACTATAAAGATAAACAATTAGGGCTTCCCTGGTGGCGCAGTGGTTGAGAGTCCGCCTGCCAATGCAGGGGACGCGGGTTCGTGCCCCGGTCTGGGAAGATCCCACATGCCGCGGAGCGGCTGGGCCCGTGAGCCATGGCCGCTGAGCCTGCGCGTCCGGAACCTGTGCTCCGCAACGGGAGAGGCCGCAACAGTGAGAGGCCCGCGTGCCGCAAAAAAAAAAAAAAAATTATTATTTGGAGGTTTATGCTTAAAAAAATACAAAATAAATGAAACACCTTTCTTGAACACAATGCAAAATTGTACACACACACGATCCCTATGCGTGTTTTTTTGGGTTCGCGCTTCCTGTCCAGGATTTAATTTATGAGATGAAAAGAGTCCAAGAATGCATGAACACACACTGCCTTAATTTTGAACAAATATGCAGGGAAGACAAAAGTTCAAATGCATTGATGACTTGGTTCTTTAAAAACGTTGTCATTGACCGTCAGCCATGCAAAACATTGAAAGTGAAGAGGAATTCCAAGAGTACCACATGGTGTTTGTCTCACCTTCCAGACCCTCGGACCCATTTAATTACACAAAGCGTTACCTGCCGGTGACCAGGGCATAAATTACATGGTTTGACGTAATGCAAAGATGGGTGTGATCAAAGTGAGTCTTAAGCACATGGCATGCTCCCCGTGTATAACCGAAAAATTGTTCCCTCCCTGGAGGCCTTCTGCCGCGTTCACATATCGGATCAAAAATAATCAGGGTGCAAAGTTTTGGAGAAAATTCACATCCATCAGCACAACATTCAGAGCCGGAAAAGGACAGATTGATTTTTGTGTTCTGCAATTTTGACAAGTTGGTAAATGACAATGCTATTTAAAAAGTCTTTAGGAAACACATGTATTGCAAGAGGTGGATTGAGGCGGGTCTTGTTTTCCTAAGGGGACTGTCGCCAGCCTGCTTTGATAGGCATCTGTAAAGCTGAGAAGGAGATGAAATCACAGCTGACCATACGGCATAATGTTCATGGTCACAGAAGTTGGAATCCCCCTCAGCAGAAATGTATCGTTTGCCAGCAATGGAAAAATCGTGACTTATGCTCTCCACATGTCAAAATACGCAAAAGAAACTCCAGTCACCAGGTAACAGGTGTCCATGTCACACCGTCACGATGCTTTAAAACACCACCTCCTGTTGTGCTCCTGGGGCAGCTGCACCATCAGCTGTTTATAAAGGTCTCGCGCAGTGTTTTGTTTCCTTCTGTCCGTCTGTATGTCGGGACTCCCCTGCTGCCAGCCACAGCGTCACCAGTAGCGCTGAGCAGTTGGGTGATGTGACACACATTTGCCCTGTCTACGTACAACCTAAGTTGCCTCTCAGTTCGGAACCACTTGAACTGTGAAATACAGCTCCATCCTGTTCCCGCGAGACCCCGACGCACCGCCCCGTAGGCACCGAGGGCCGCCCACCCAGGTGAACGCCTGCAGGCTGCAGCAGGTCCCATCAGAACATCAAAATTCTCACGTTAGCTGCAGGTGCAGGAAAGATTGGATTTTTTTTTCCCAGCCCTTTGATTTTGCATCGCGAAATTTACACCATCACAGGAGCCCTTGATGGCTCCCAATTAAGATTTGAAGGGACACATGCCTGCATTATTCTTTCTCCAGGGGTCCGTCTCCCTGGCGTGTATTTTACACCTGTTGGGCACATCCTATGTACTGTATGTACCCTCTAGCCCTGTTTCTGACTAATTAGTTCCACTTCCCTGGATGTTGTTGAGTTACCAAAAACAAAGAGAAAAACACATGCACAGTTGTCTTAAGATGTTTGAGCAGTTGTGTGTGTGTGTGTGTGTGTCTGTCTGTCTGTCTTGTTGGAGGTGGAATGGGGGGGGATGCTTTCACCAAGCATAATGTTTTCATATCAAGCTTGTTTTTGCAGACCCTGTGGGGTTGCATCCAAGGAGCAGTGCTTCATAATCAAAAGGAAATACTCTGTAACGGTTTCCTCTAAATTATTGTGTCTTAAGATGTTCTATTGATCTTCCATGGTGGACTTTTGTTATTTAAGTACAAGTCATTACATGTTTGTTTTTGCAACGGGGATGTGAAGCCTTTCTGCTCGCAGGCCGTCTTTCCTGGTTCCCTGAGATGCTTTTCCAGCTCTGCAGGGCTGTCAGAGCTTCCTTCTTTCTTGCGGGATGAAGTTCCTGGGCCAGCGTGGCACGTCCCCAGTGAGTCACACTGGGAGCCCCGCCGGGTCATCCCAGCTTCTCATGTGGATTAAAAAACCCTGTCAATTCCTTGCACAATGAAAATCACTGTGATTTGTATATATACCCTAGGAAAATTTTACTGCTGTCTAATTTATGGAATAATACTATTGATTCCAGGTTTGTTTAATAAAACTTTGTATCTTTTAAGATAAAGTCTGTCTCCGGTCTGGTTCTTTGCTCACAGGGAAAGCTGTAGCTTTTCTGCTTTCATCGAGCCTAGGTGTCGGAAGTCTTTCTTTTTCTTTTTAATTTTTTATATTTTACTGAGATATAATTGACCAAAAAATTATGTTTGTTTCAGGTTTACAGCATAACGATGCTATATATGTATACGTAGCAGAAAAACACCCCAGTATATCTATTTAACATCCGTCCCCTTACATAGTTATAAAATGTTTTTCTTGTGCTGAGAACTTTCAAATTCTCCCTTAAAACAAGTTTCAAACATATGATACAGTATTATTGTATTTTCTTCTGCAGAGGGCCAGATGGTTAATATTTTGGGCACTGCAGGACAAGCTGTGTGCAAAAGCAGCCCTAGACTGTATGTAAATGAAGGGGCGTGGCTGCGTTCCAATAAAGTTTTATTTATAAAGAGAGGCTGGGGGGCTGGATTTGGCCATGCTTTGCCAGCCTCTCATCTAGTACCCGAGGGTGTCTTTGCCAGTCGCCTTTGCCGTTTGTTCAAAATGTACCTCCATCATTGTCATCAAAAACTGAACTATTTTAAAATTTCATTCTCATCCGTCACGTAGCTTGGCGCCCGGCTCTCCACGCTACCTCTGCAGTTCGCTGAAACATGCGCCCTTCCGCACTGTAAGTCAACCCGTGTGTGATTTGTAGCATCCACGTCACTGCTACAGCCCGGTAACAAGCATCACACCAAAACGAGGGTCCCGAACGAGCCTGTTTATTACTTGGTGGCCACCCTTGTCCACCTCTGCTCATGGAATTCCTTTGGGAACGTCTCCACAGACAGGCACGGCAACTCAGGGTCTGGCTGCAAACCTTCTGGGAGTGACGGTCTAGAATTTCTATAGAGTAGGTGCTTAGGGGGTGACATTCTGGTTTGGGAGAGAGAGAGAGAGTGAGTGTGTGTGCGTACGTGCGTGGACGTGTGTGTGTGGTGTACGTGTGTGTGTACATGAACGTGCACATCCATGCATATTTCGGGAGAAAATGGGAAAGGGTTTTTGAGGGACTGCTGGAGATGGTCCACGGAGTCTGTGTTGCGAAGCAGCTCAGTTCTTCTGTCTCCTCTGCCGTTTTGGTTGCCCTCATTGGCTTCTTTTCTTTTCTTTCTCCTTTTTTTTTCCGTAACCATACTCTGTTCATGGAAGTCTGGAAGCCAGTCTCATTTTGCATTCTTGTTAAAGAATCCAACAACCTTGTCTCAAGAAGTTAAGGAAGAACAGGTGTGGTCTCAGTCCGAGGCTGCCTCAGGTATTGCCTGCAGAAAAAAAATTTTTCTTCTGTTTTTGGAGCTCCCCTCCATACAGGACAGTAAGATACCTGCTTTACAGGGTTTGTTTTTTAAATTATTATTGTAATATAGTTGGCATATAACATTCTGATAGGTGTTCCACGTGTTGGTTGATACATTTATATATTGCAGTATGATTGCCCTTGTAGCGATAGCTGTCATCTCTGTCAGGTTACCTAATTATCATTTTTGTGTGTGTGTATGTGGTGGGGATAATTAAGCACTAGTCTCTTAGTCAGGGTGACGTTTATTATACAATATTATTGTCTGTAATCACCGTGCTCTGCATTAAATCTCCAGGACGTATTTACCTACTAGTTGCAACTTTATACCCTGATCAACATCTCTCCTATTACCCCTCCACCCCGCAGCCCCAGTAACCACCTTTTAACTCTGTTTCTATGAATGTGACTTTCTAAGATTCTGCAGATAAGTGATACCATACCCTATTTGTCTTTCTCTGTCTGGCTTATTTCACTAAGCATAATACCCTCTCGGCCCATCTATGTTGTCAAGAATGGCAGGATTTCCTCTTTGATGGCCAAGTAATATTCCGTCGTATGTATCTGTACGCCACATCTCCTTTATTCATTCCTCTGTTGACAGACACTGAGGTGTTTTCCGTGTCTCGACTGTCGTGAATAATGATGCTGTGAATCTGGGGGTGCAGATACCTCTTCAAAATGCAAATCAGAACCACAGTGAGATACGACCTCACACCTGTCAGAATGGCTATTATCAAAAAGATAACAAACAACAAATGCCGGAGAGAGTGTGGAGAAGAGAGAACCCTCCTACACTGTGGGTGGGATATAAACTGGTGCAGCCACTATGGAAAGCCCCATGGAGGTGAGGTTCCTCAGAAATTAAAAGTAGAATTACCAGATGATCCAGCAATCCCACTCCTGGGCGTGGCTACCATTTAACATTTAAAAATAGGAGATATCCGCCCCCTCCTTTAAAGGTAACAAAATTGAGGCCAAGAAAAACTAAGTGATTCACCCAGAGTCTCCTAGTTAATAAATCATGGAGCTGAGATTCAAACTCCACCTGACTCCTGCTCATTCCAGTGCACCACATGACATTTCAGTAATAAAAATATTAGGACCGTCATTGAAGAAAGAAAGAACCAGATTCTCTATATTTGGAGGAAAACATTGGATGCCGGGCAAACTGTCAAATGCTGAAGACCTCCAGTCAGTGGATTGATAAGAGCATTGACAATTGGATGCCTTGCTTTGTCTTAAGGCAGGAAACCATGATCTACTTGAACCCTTTTGAAAGTAAGAGTTATTAACAGGCAAATTACCTTCCAGAAATGCAGGCGAGAGACTCTTCTGTAGACCTGTGAAGCTACGAGCACAGATAAACGTTTATTTTTAAATGGTGGTTAAAAAGTGCATCACAGGAGATCTACCCTCAATAAAATTTTAAGTGCAAAGTACAGTATCGTCAAGTATAGATGTTACTGGACGCAAGTTCGTGTGCCCGACGTACAGTGAGGCGAAACAAACCGGAACGTCGGAGTTTGCGGCAGAGAAAGGTTTATTGCAGGGCTTGCCAGGAGACCGTGCTCAGAAAATCCCATACTCCCTGAAGGGTTTCAGCAAAGCATTTTTAAAGGCATGGGGAGGGCGGGCTGGGGTTGTGGCACCTTCTGGATGCTGGAATCCTTTGCTCTTCCATCTGTCCATGTAGGTCAGGTCACCGCCTTCACGTAAGCCTCCAACAAGACACATGTTATTCTCTGTTCTGCAACCTTTTATCTCTGTATGAACCGAAAAGTGTTCTACTGGTAAAGGTCAGAGCCCGGAGCATGTGCCGTTATGTATATTTCAGGCCACAGGCAACATTCTTTTACAGAAGGTGCAGAGCCAGCATCACTGAGCACAGGCGACAGAGCACAGAGGTCAAAGGAGCAGGTAACTGGTTTCCCCTGTTACGTAGGCACCGTCAAGTACAGCAGCTCCCTAGGATGTATTGCTCTCACGTAACCGAACTCTATCCCCGTTGAACAGTGAGTGAGTGCCTCCCACCGCTCCCCTGTCCCCACTGCCCTTGGCCCCTGGCAGCCGCCTTTGGGGCTGGGTCTCGAATTTCACCCGAAATGTTTCCAGTCCTCAAGAACATCCTGGAGAATAGACTGGCTTTGGTATCTGGTTAGAAAGGTCTGGCTTGGAGCCCGCTGCACAGTCAGCTTTTATAGTCCCCCGGGGAGGGCGATGTCTCGGAAAGCCACTGGCTGAACAATGCTTCTTTCTCATGAATCAGAATTTGTGTGCAGGCTGTTTAAAACCAGTGCCTTAGAGAAAGCGAAAAATAAAAAATCCACAAAAGGCAGAGTTTTTAAAGGGACGTCCTTCCAGTAAGTGGGAAAGAGCAAAGGTTAATTTGGCCCACGGAGGTCTGAATTTGGGCAGTTCTTATCCACTGTGCTTATTTTTGTCAAGGTGGAGAAGCACGACCCAATGCCTAAAAGGCAAAGGGGGAGGATTGGCCTTGTGCAGAGTACATTCTAATACCCGAGAACTCTCCATTTCCCGGTGGCCAGATGCTTGTTTATTTTCTTAAACTGATATCCTTTTATTAAAAAAAAAATTTATTATTTATTTTTGGCTACGTTGGGTCTTCGTTGCTGCGCACGGGCTTCTCATTGCGGTGGCTTCTCTTGTTGCGGAGCACGGGCTTCAGTAGTTGTGGCTCGTGGGCTCAGTAGTTGTGGCTCGCGGGCTCTAGAGCACAGGCTCAGTAGTCGTGGTGCACGGGCTTAGTGGCTCCGCGGCATGTGGGATCTTCCCCAACCAGGGCTCGCACCCGTGTCCCCTGCATTGGCGGGCGATGCTTAACCACTGCACCACCAGGAAGTCCCTGGCCAGATGTTTAGATCCTTGGCTTTTTCTTGGGAATCTGTTGTCTTTTCCTTCCTAAGGGAGGGAGCCCCCGTGACCTATTCGGGGGAATTTATGCCACTTTCAGAATGTCATCTTAAAGAATTGGGGCTTTAGCAGAGATCCCCTAATTCGTGCTTTTCAAGCCTTTACTGTGGTCATGGTGGGAAACCTATTTGGCATATTTAGCAGAACCATCCAGAAATGAAACCACATTTCAGGCTTGGGTCTTTTGTGGGAAGCCCATAGGTGACTGCTCTGAATCCCGCTTTTTTTTTCCTCACATGAACTCCAAGCTCTGTGTTGCTGATTTCACAGGGGACCGAATACTAGGGAGGGGTTAGAAGAAAGCTGCGGCTCTCTTTCCCATCACGTCTGTGAACTTAAAAGGTGATCCTCTTTTCTACCCCTTCATTTCCGTCGTTCACCACGGCGCACACCAGCCTTCTGGCTCATCTGTGCGGTTTACAGCGTGCTTACCAGTGCTCTGTCTTTCTGGACTCATATTTTCTTTTCTCCAGCCCTTATTCCCAGTCTCTGCACACTTGTACTTTGACAGAACGTTGGTCCAGTGTGTTCTTTTATTTTTTAAGTTAGTTAGTTTGTTTGTTTTACAACTGTTGGGTCGAAATTGCCACGGATATGGCCTGTGGCCATCACTTTTTTATAGTCTGCTCTGGGATGCTGGTTGGACGGATTTTCCTTCCTAACGGTGGTGGAAGGTCTTTGTCAGCTCTCGGCAGCTGGCGATGGGGCAGCCACCGGCCCCTCCCCCAGACGTCTCCAGCTCTCATTGAAGATCTGTTACCGACCGGGGTTCCTGGCCTCCTTAATCGATAGAAATTGATCAGAGGCCAGACAAGAAATTCAGGCAAAGCTTTACTGGGGTCCCTGCTGCAGCAGGGGGGGAGCGAGAACAAATAACAGGTACCCTTGCCCCGCTCCCCGAGGGGGGGGGCAGCTGGTTCCTTCTACGGGGTGAGGGTAGGGGTGGGTCCAGGGGTCGGGCCGGAGGGGAGGCTTAGGGGGTCTGCCCCCACCCCTTTGGTGGTGTGAGTGCAGGGGGCATGCGCAGTGCCCTGCTTTGGTGGTGTGAGTGCAGGGGGCATGCGCAGTGCCCTGCTTTGGTGGTGTGAGTGCAGGGGGCATGCGCAGTGCCCTGCTTTGGTGGTGTGAGTGCAGGGGGCATGCGCAGTGCCCTGCTTTTGCTCCAGACTCTTCAAAAGTGGCAGTTGCGTTTTTTGGTCTCCTTGTGTCTTTTGTCCAGAATTTGCCGCAACTGCGCATGCACGCAGTTATTTTTAGTCCCATACAGTGTGTTTATATTTTGTTGCTGGAAGAGAGGTGTGTCCAGGTTCAAGCACTGCGGCACTGCAGCCAAGGGTCCCGGGTCCCAGCCAGTCTCAGATCTGCATAGACGTCTGGGCTTCTGGATGGCTGGGAGGGTTCTCTTTTCAAAAAGGGGAAGGGATGCTGGTGGAATTCCACGTGCCTTACTCTCAGCTCTCTCAAAGCAGAGGTTGAGTTTTTGTGGCTCCAGGATTCAGCGTGTCCTTGTCAGGTATGGAAGACCCCGACACGTGTAACCATTTTCCTATGTGTCCATCCCCCAGTTTTCACTTTATTTCCTTGTTCTCCTTTGGTTCTTACCTTTGACATTTTCTACTGGTTTTCACTGAAAATCGGCTTCATTTTCTGCCCTTGTAAAAATATTCTTTCAGTCGTGACAGATAATCCTCTTTCTAAGCTCCCAATAGATGTACTGTTTCTACCCAGGCAAGATAAATTTGATAGCCCACTTTAAAAAGATTTTCACCACCTTTCGAGGCGTCTGTTTAACCCCTCAAATGGGTAATGTTGCATATGTAAAGCAATTATTTAAAACAGTTTTGGAATTGCAGTATTTAGATCGTGCAACATTTCATGAAGAGTATAAATGTAATAAAGGTGTGCTGATCTCTCAGGGGAGAGGTGTGCTCTCCACACTCGATGGGGTACAGGACGCCGCACATCAGAGTCCTCCAGCCCCAAATGTCAGTAGCACTGAAGTTCAGAGACCCGGGACCTTAGCATAAGACTGTCCATCCCCCTATCTGTCTATATCTGTCTGTCTATCTATGTCATCATTTGCACCGTTTCTTTAAAGACTTGGCTCAGCTCTCTTCTCATAAAGGGGTCCCTCCTGCATCGTATTTAAAATTTCAACTCATTTCTCCTGCCCCTACTCACCAACCCCTTCCTTCATTTATTTTTCTCCATAGCACTGAGCACTTTCTAATGGGTTATGCCCACTTTTCTTACTTATCTTTACTGTCTGTCTCTCCCCGTTATAATGCAAACTCCATGGAGGCAGGGAAGTTGGTCTCTGGTTTTGTTCACTGTTGTATGTCTGGTGCCTGGAGCAGTTCTCAGGGCATGCAAGGAGATCCTCATGTAAAACTCTGTTATGTGTAGTTTCTCTGCCACTAAGTGTAGAGAAACTTACTGCACTTTCCTTTGCAATGAGGAGATGGTCTCCTACTGTAGGCAAGGTGCCCTTTTGTAATTTATGTATTGAATTGCTGAAAAGAGAATTTTTTTGCATTTTGTACAACGCAAACCATGCTTTATATAAAATAGTGTGCATGTATATACCCATGTGGTTGCATCTTTGTGTGTGTGTGTGTGTTGTGGGGCAGGGGTCCCCATCCCCTGGGCCATGGACCGGTACTGGTCCGTGTCTTGTTAGGAAACGGGCCGCACAGCAGGAGGTGAGCGGCGGGCGAGTGAGGGAAGCTCCACCTGTATTTACAGCCGCTCCCCTTCGCTCGCATTACCGCCTGAGCTCCCCCTCCCGTCAGATCAGCGGCGGCATTAGATTCTCAAGGGAGCGCGAACCCCACTGTGAACTGCGCATGCGAGGCATCTAGGTGGCGCGCTCCTTGTGAGAACCTAATGCCTGGTGATCTGAGGTGGAGCTGAGACGGTGATGCTAGCGCTGGGGAGCGGCTGGAAATACACATTATCATTAGCAGAGAGGTTTGATGGCGCAGAGACCATCATAAATCAATTGCTTGCAGACTCATAGCAAAACCCTATCAGTGAGTGGCAAGTGACAGTTAAGCTGCGTCTTACGGAGTAGACTGGACATAAGCCCTCGTGTCGGGTGTCACTGTCTCCCATCACCCCCCAGATGGGACCATCTAGTTGCAGGAAAACGAGCTCAGTGCTCCCACTGATTCTGCATTATGGTGAGTTGTATCATTATTTCATTATATATTACAACGTAATAATAATAGTAAAGTGCACAATGAACGTAATGTACTGGAATCATCCTGAAACCATCGCCCCCCACCCCCGACCCCTGGTCCATGGAGAAATTGTCTTCCACGAAACCGGTCCCTGGTGCCAAAAAGGTTGGGCACCGCTGGTGTGGGATGTGTATCTGGTGTGTGTATGTGTGTGTATATCTGGGGTCCGTGTGTGTGTATCTGGTGTGTGTGTATCTGGTGTGTGTGTGTGTGTAGCAGTCGTTTCTAGAAAAGGATCTAGAAACAGAATGCTGGATCCAAAGGATGTGCTCAATTAAATTATGATCAGATACTGCCCGTTGCAACCCAGAAACACGTTTATCAATTTACACCCATCAACAGAGAAGAGAAGTTTCTCACAGCCTTGTCCGCAGCAAGTGGACAGGCCAGCTTTTATAGTGTTTGGTACCTGGATTGGGTTAAAGAAGTCATATCTCAGTATTTTCAGTCCACATTTATGAGTGAGGTTTTGCACATAGCCACATGTCTTGGACTTCCACATTTCTTTTTTTCTGAATTGCCTGTCCTTTGCTTAATTTTTAGCAAATCATTCTAAATCACCCTTCACCGTTTCTTCAACCTCTGACCTCAGCAAATAATCCCATTGAAAGGGGTTTTCTTATTATTTTAGGCTGGTAAGGCCACATGAAACTTGTATTCATTTTATTAGCGCCCACTGTATACTTTGCTTCTGCATTTTCTCACTTCTCTGGTTAAAGTTATTCTCTGGCTAAAGTTTTTCTACAGAAAAGAGGCAGGTGGAGGACATTGGGTGGGGGAGTGTCTGTCCTGAGAAGGCCACGTAGGGTCTTGCTCCGTGTCAGCGCCGCAGAGGCTTAGAAGGTCTTAGGTGGTGGTGTGCTTTGTAAACCAGTTCTCCCGGGGGAAATAAGGCCCTGACGCGTGGCTTCTCCCGACGTCCATGGTGTCAGCACTTAATCCCGCCGTGACTGATTTCAAGCTGCTGACGGTGGAAGAGCTGGCTCACAGAGTTCTTCAGAATTTAAGTCCCCTTCTCAGAGCTGTCAGAAGCCAGCTCTTACTGTCCGGATGGTGGCAACTGGGGGGGAAGGTGGACTTCCCAGAGCTGGAAGAAGCCAGCTCTTACTGTCCGGGTGGTGGCAACTGGGGGGGAAGGTGGACTTCCCAGAGCTGGAAGAAGCCAGCTCTTACTGTCTCCGGCACAAGTGCTCCAAGAAGGAGGCGTCCTGGATTGGCTTCGAGTCTCTGGAGGGAAGAGGAACCTCCATCCACACTTGTCTTCCTCTGCTTGTCCTCCTGGTGGGTCGGGGAGCTCCTGAGGCTCCACGTAGGGTCTGCCTGCTCCCCCCATGGAGGAGATGTCCTACCTGCTGGCCGGCAGAGCCAGTCTGCACCTTCCCCCCCGGTGCAGGAGCCCCAGGGCTGGGGCAGAAATGTGGCTTTCCCACCCTTTCTTTCTCTTTCTACCTCTAGGATTTTAATTTGAACCATGAACACACGAATGGGAAATAGAAAAACGCCTCACTCTTCATCTCTCCTCCTCTAAACTTCCTGCTTACCTACATGTTAAATTCTGAAACAGCTTGGCAAATTGGCCTTCAGAAAATATTCTTCCTGTTTCTACTCGTTCAATCATTTAAAAAAAATACTTTTCTTCAGATCTTTACTGCCGTGTACTTTAAAGTTACTTCTAAGGGTTTTTTTGCTAGCTACATAGGTAAAATCTATTTCAGCTTGATATGCATCTAAAAATTTTTGTTTGTGTTTTTGTTTTGTTTTGTTTTGTTTTTGGCGGTACGCGGGCCTCTCACCATTGTGGCCCCTCCTGTTGCGGAGCACAGGCTCCAGATGCGCAGGCTCAGCGGCCATGGCTTACGGGCCCAGCCGCTGCGCGGCATGTGGGATCTTCCCGGACCGGGGCACGAACCCGTGTCCCCTGCATCGGCAGGCGGACTCTCAACCACTGCGCCACCAGGGAAGCCCTAAAAATGTTTTTTGTTGGGTGAACTCTTTGGTTTTCTTTTTTCAATTTTTATTTTTTATACCATTTTTAATGGTTACACCCATTTGCAGTTATTACAGAATCTTGGCTGTATTCCCTGTGCTGTACCATACATCCTTGTGGCTGATTTATTTTATACCTACTAGTTTGTACCTCTTAATCCCCTCCTTCTATCTTGCCCCTCCCCACTTCCCTCTCCCTGCTGGGAACCGCTAGTTTGTTCTCTATATCTGCGAGTCTGTTTCTTTTTTGTTATATTCACTAGTTTCTTGTATTTTTTTAGATTCCACGTGTAAGGGGTGTCATACAGAATTTCCCTTTGTCTGACTTATCTCCCCAAGCACAGTGCCCTCCAAGTCAGTGCTGTGCAGTTTTAAATGAACCAAGTTGACCATCTGTTATATGTTATTTTCTTCATGTTGCTTTGAAATGGGTGAGATAACTTATACCATCTGCCCCTTCCATCGGTTATCTTTTCCTAATAATTTATATATGCAAAACATACGATAAAGTGGGAATTCCATGTGGTTTGAGTTTTCTTGCCATGGGCGTACATAACTTATGTTAGAGAATGGCAACACACATTTCTGTGTGCTGGAATTACCAGATAGTTTGGGTTCTTCGAGTCTTTTGTATTAAAGTACTAAGGAATAAACTAACAACCAAAGCAAGAAAAAAGTGGCCTGAGACAGAATCATAAAATTAGGGCGAGATTTGAAGATAAACCAGAGTACAGCCAATGTACAGAATGAGCTTCAGGAGTTTAAAAAAAAAAAAAAAAGCTGTGGAAGGCCTGTGTTTTGGGTCAAGGGAAGATTTCTAAGATATATTGGTACGTGGAAAAGTGAATTCAGAATTCGCTCAGGCGAATCCGTTGTGTTTCGTTTGGGGGGTGAAAATGATGCATCTCGGGAAAGTACACGTTTTTCAGCATGTTCCTATGTTTATGGACCCAGATCCATAGAAAAGGTCTAGAAAGATACACATCAAACAGGTAACAGCTGAGGGACATGGAGGGAGATTGTAAAGAACAACTTTGGATTTATTCCCTTTTATTCCTCCATGGTTTGAGTTTTGAGACCAAGCCCCGAATTAAATATGACTGGCAGAATTGAAACGACCGTAGCGTTCGAAGTGCCCGAGGTTTCACATCTGTTTTTATCTGGTGGCTCCCTTTGTCTTGGCGTGTCGGATTCCAACGTGCAGCTCTGCCCGTGCGCGGCCATCTGGGTAGGTAGCTTTCTTGGGAGCACCTTTCGATGAAGCCTCTCTTCGCCTTGAAACACCTCCCCTGCCTTTTGCCCCTCCCTTATCACCATCATGCCAGGCGGTCTCCAGCTTGGGTGGAGGGATCTTGCAGACTTTTTACAGGAAGATACCACACCTGCTCTTTAGCTGTGTGGCCCCCGCCTGGTGCTGTGAACCCCTTGTGCGTTCTAAAAATACCCTGTGCGTTCACGTTGATGGTTTGTTTGTTTGATGTCAGCAGAGTTTAGATGGAATACCTACTTTTTTTTACGGCCCCGTCTTCGTCACTGGGCGAGAGGCACACGTGTTAAGCATTATAATCATGCAGGCGCAGGGGAATTGTTGAGGAAAAGGATAAATTACAATCCTTAAACATAGGCATAGGACTCCTCTTAAATCAGAATCATTGGAAAATGACTGTTATTAAACATCTCAGTCCAAATAATTACAGATTCCGAGCAACAGTATAAAGTTTGTAACATTTTGCTCTATAACCAGCTCATTACAGATGATCAGGGGTGATTCCATCCTGATTTTGGCTCATGAAAAGGGAGAATGCTTATTATTATGATTATTATCGGTTTTTACGATATCTTTTTTTATAGGGCTATCAGATCTGAGGTCTGTTCATTATTTCATAAATGCCTCGTGCCAGATCGTTGTAGGATCTATTTTGGGGTTATAATGTGGTGTCTGTGGCATCTGACAAACTCATGTTTTAATTTATTTCAGAAACTTCTGGGACTTGAAGGCAATGTGTATTTGTAAAACACATTTTGATTCCATCCTAAGTATGCACTCATGTGTTTAAAAGATGTGTTCTTTTCACAGTGGTTGGGCCAGCCAACAGAGATTTGAGTTAAGAATTGACATGGGTTTGGGCTGGAGCGGATCCTAAATTCCATCCTTCCTGCAAATGAGGGGAACACACTGTTCAGGTGTCAAAAACCAAAAAACATGAGATCACACTGTGAGCTACTCTTTCTGGAGAAATGGGCTGAAATGTAAGACTCTCAGTATTTAATTGGGCCACAGTGTCTCTCGTTAGGGAAGTAGATAGTAAAGCCTTAACTTTTAAGCCGAACCCAGCTGAGCAATTTAACGGTTAATAGACAATGAACACAAATTCAAAAGAGTATTTACCAGCGAAAGGAATAGGCAAACCCTTCCACGATTGCATTTCTCATCTCTCATTAGGTAAAAGACCTTCCTAACTGAAATTCTCTTCTGCCCTATTCATTGAAAAACAATGGATACCAGAGAATAAAGACCAAGTATCAATCACAGAGACCAGAACCATAATTATTAAAACAACAAAACACCGTACTGTATGTGTAGTTCACAGACAGGGCTGGTCCGAAGAGGTCTCTGTAGTTAATTTTTAAAGTATTAGCCATGACCAGGAACGGACACTCCCAGGCTGCTAGGACGACTTGTAAATAAGGAATTTCAGCATCACCAGTACATCCTATAATTATTTATAATGGCGGCGGAATGTTGGTATTTCCGGTGCCTTTGGGGATCCAGAAAAGACAAGAGTCATATTTCTTCCATTAGAGATTGTGTGGTCACTAATGTCGCGCAGGGCACGCACGTACCCACCGCCTTGCCCGTGCTGTTATCCGAGAATGTAAAGCAGGAACCGAAGCCTCATTTCTCCTGTTTTATTCGAAAACGTGCCGCGTCCTCATCGGATCCAGTTCTGGAAAGCTCGCCCTTCGAATGCCAGAACCAATTTTCACCATTCCGGGGTGAGAACCTTATCAGATGTATCGCTTCCATTTCATTGATCTGCCACAGACGGAAACAAAGTAATTTAACGTGTCCGGACCGAAGGAGAGAAGTCAGAACCCACGAAGTAGCTCTGTTTTCTCTTGTCCCATGTCAGGCTGGCTTCGGGCCACTTTTATGCCTCAAATACTCCTCCGCTGTGAGTGGGTAGCCACGGCCTCCGAGCTCGGGGGGGGGGCGGGCGAGGCATTTTCTAAATTCCTTATTCTTGCGTCACATCCCCCTGCCCCAACCAGGAACCTCTCGGGTAGGGACTGTTATCCGACTGGCGTTTATGTCTAGCTTAGGTCGCCAAGCTGGCTGCAGTCCACAGCCTCAGCAGTGCCCACACTCCCAGCGAGGTTCTTTTCGCCTGTTTGCAGCATCCCCGGTAACCAGCGCCCGCTCTGGAAAGGGCACAAACCTTTATCCAGTCGCAGAGAATGAAGGTGACGCCCCCAAAGCGTGAGGATGGGACCCGGTCGGCTGTTAACCTTGGGTCTGAGTCCAGCACCCGTTTCTCTTTCCGCGGTAGAACAACTCGATGTTCTGAGCCTGCTGTTGTCTGGGACCCGCGTAGACAAGCTTGCGAAGAGGTTGCTGGTGGATTGGGGGGCGGGGGGCGGAGCCGTGGACATCTTGGGAAGGAAGGTATCAGGAATGCAGGGCAGGATTTCCGTACACATCGGGACAGCCCGTGGACGGCCTCGAAAGATTTATTATTGCCCATCGTCTCCTGTCTCAGGGAGTTTAAACGGCTGCAGGTTGTACTCCACGCTCAGATGGTCATTGGTTTAGTTACAGGTGATTGGCGTGAACGTTGAAAGCTGCGGGTGACCCCCCCCCCCATCCACGCCCCGAGCAAATTATCGCTGCTAGAAAGTAAAAGATAGTTAATGCAGCATCCTGGCTGACTTGCAAAAGTAGCTTTGGAAGGACCAGGATTAACTATTTCCTCAAGACCAAAATGATATTATTATAGTACCATCTGCTATGCACATCCCACCACCCCCAGAAAGGGCTTGTAAAGGCAGGGTAGCCCAATAAAATACAGGAAGCCCAGTTACATTTGAAGTTGGGGTAAATGCTGAATGATTTTTTAAAGCATGAGCATGTCCCCAATTAACGTACGTACTTAAAAAAACTATTCATTATTTGCCCCAGCTTCAAATGTAGCTGGTAAATAGATGAGTGGTAACTGTTAAGTGTGTCCAACGCAATATTTGGGACATCCTTATACTTGCGGGCGTCCTGTAATTTGGTTTGCTAAAGCAGCAGCCGTCCATAAAGGGCACTGTTGCAAATTGTTTGTGACAGAGGGATAATCATCTAGCGATCCCCAGATGCTTTCACTCAGAAAGAAGTCTAAATAGGGTCGACTTAAAGAAAACAAACCTTAACAAATAAGAGAACAAGGGAGAGGCTTCACGAAAGGGAGAGGCTTGGCAGAAAAAGAAACGATCGTCTAAAACAGCTTGAAGAATGACACCGTCCGTCAGTCCGCCCAGGATGCCGTCGTGGTTCTTTGCTAAGAACGTCATCCTCTTCTTCGGGTTGGCATTCATCCCGGTTGGCAACGCTGTGAACCTTGGAGAGAAAAAATATATTGGGCTTCGGTTTGTGTCTGAGCTGACCGTCTACCCATGAGACACCCTAAGTGAAATCAGCATTATGCAAAATAACTCCCAGATGATACATCTGGGCGATTGTAACAGTTTTATAACTATTCCTATCAACTTAGATTCTCCCATCTCCCCTTGCCATTGCAGTGGCTTTAACTGTTATTTCGTGTGGAAAAATAAACACGACATTCTTCTTCCTGCTGCCTTTAAGGCTTTATAATAATAAGTAAACAGTTACTTCCTGGCCGCCTAATATTTATACAGGTGGAGCTTGTTTCTCTGGGCAGAGGAAAACATTTTGAAAGAATGCATGCTGCGGCTTTCTGTCTTCTGTGACATTTTATTTTCATGAAACAATGACCTAGAAAGCAAAAGTCCACATGTAATCCAAGTGCTTTAACGTTTTTCCTTGAAACCAGAAGCTAGCGCAGTGGCTACCAACACAGTGGATACGCACTAGGCACTGGCTTCTGATTCACGTAGGACACCCGGGTGAAGTGTGCTTTGCAGACAAAATCGTTACAACGGATTAAAATGTGTGTATCCACGGGACTTCGGGGACAGCCAGATTTTCCTCGAGATTCTAGAAAAGAGAGAAGGCAAGCCATAGTACGTGTCTTCCCACTGTTGCGTGCTTTCCTGCTCTTAAAAAAAGATGGAAAGGAGATGAATATTGGTGTGACGTATTCAGGGTCCAGTTGGCGGGATGATGGTGGTTCACAGACTTCCAAAATTCATCGGATGGACAGACGAAGTGTCAGGTGAATGGGCTAAGGGGGCATTTGGGTCACCACTGAGAGAACTTGCCTTTATGGGTTCGGGACATTGGAACCTTGCGTCCAGGGCACGGCTCCGTGTTCATACAAAGTCCTCCCAGCTGACCATCCCCTGTGGCGGTTTTGTGTAGACACGGATGCACTGAAATACCACGTCGGGGACTATAGCGGATTGCGTGGCTCTTAGAGAGATACCCTCCCGCAGGGACACCTGGAGCTCATGGCTGGAACACACACACGTGGTTTTAATTGATGGAAAGGAAGCTTGAACCAGTGGCAATGGGATCAGTCCTCCTTTTGGTTACCTTAGATTCTTGCTATTTCAGGACCAGAGGACACTGGGTTTTCGAGGATTTATATTACGGTACTTTATTTGCAGGGGGAGCCGTGAGCCCAGAAAAGATGCACGTTTTTAGGAAGCCAAGGAGGAAAGACAGAGAAAGATGGACAGAAGCCATGAGTCCCACAGAGGAGCAGGTGGGGAGGTTGCCCCTGCCCTAGTTTAGTGAACCCCACCTTTTCCTTTTCGTTCCTTTTCTGGTCTGAGACGATGCCATCGTGACCACCGGTACCCAACATATATGCCACAGAAAACCTCTGTTGCGGGAGGAAGGTAATAATAATATTACGTCTCTACCCTTTTTGGAAATACGTTGTGTAAGAGAGATGGCACAGCGTAAGTTCATATATGGGTGGAAGAGATGCTATAGTTTCCAAATGATTGAAAAAACGAATGAAAGGTTTAATTACAATGTTAGCAACCGTGCATATATTGTATGTTTCATCGTGTGTGTGTGTGTGTGTGGGGTGATTCCACAGTACAGAATAGTATGAAACGCTCGCCTGTGTGAGACGACCACCACTGGGGGCCAGCAGGATACTGAGTTTCTGTAGCTGCCCTTGTGAAGAGCGTCTGGCCAGACGTTAGATGCTCACTGAGTACGTGGACATCTCATGACCCAGCCCTATCCGTTGTAGGTGTAAATCCCAGAGGAATTCTTACAGAAGTGTGTAAGGTGACGCCTCGCGGGTATTTCCTGTGGTGTAGGGCATTCCAGGCTGTCCTAGGTGGTCATCACCCCGTGAAGCTCGTAAAACACGGTAGACGCATGCTACAGACAGATACACCTTACCACAGTTGGAGTTTCAGCTACAGGATGAGGTCTTAAAAGCATTTTTTTTTAAACATCTTTATTGGAGTATAATTGCTTTACAATGGTGTGTTAGTTTCTGCTGTATAACAAAGTGAATCGGCTATACGTATACATATGTTCCCATATCCCCTCCCTCTTGCATCTCCCTCCCTCCCACCCTCCCTATCCCACCCCTCTAGGTGGTCACAAAGCACCGAGCTGATCTCCCTGTGCTATGCGGCTGCTTCCCACTAGCTATCTATTTTACATTTGGGAGTGTATATATGTCCATGCCACTCTCTCACTTCGTCCCAGCTTACCCTTCCCCCTCCCCGTGTCCTCAAGTCCATTCTCTACGTCTGCATCTTTATTCCTGTCCTGCCCCTAGGTTCTTGAGAACCTTTTTTTTTTTTTAGATTCCATATTTATGTGTTAGCATAATAGCATTCTGCTATTTTTAAGTCGATTCCACACTGTGCCCAAGGTAAGGCAAGGCTGAATCATTGTTCGTCTCTTGAACTTATCTACAAAACAGAAATAGAGTCACAGACGTAGAAAACAAACTTATGGTTACTGTGGGTAAGGGCGGGGGAGGGATAAACGAGGAGATTGGGACTGACACATACACACTACTATATATAGAATAGATAACTAATAAGGACCTACTGTACAGCACAGGGAACTCTACTCAATACTCTGTAATGGCCTATATGGGAAAAGAATCTTTAAAAAAAGTGGATATATATGTATAACTGATTCACTTTGCTGTACCGCAGAAATTAACAGCATAGTAGATCAACTGTACTGCAATAAAAAATTTCTTAAAAAGAGAAAAAAATAATTATTTGTCTCTAAATTTGGCTTAGAAAAGACTATTTTCTTGTTAACAGCAGGCAAACAAAAACCCAGGCAGATATTCCACTTCATCCCTGCACTCGAGAAAATGCAGCACGTTCTTGATGAGATCCTTCTGGGCGAAAAGTTGCTGATGTGAACAAAAGCAAGGGGGGCAGGGGAGGGTGGATTACCTCAAGTAAGACATTTGCTAAAGAAAGAGTAAAATCAAAAGTCTTTTTTTTTTTTTTGAAAGAGTATTCTTTTCTCAAAATTGATCCCATGTTAATGTAATTTTTCGTGTCCGACGGGGCGACGTGTGTGGGCTGGGACCTGAAACATAAAGACTGGGTCCCTAAACTTGAGAAAATGAGCTGCAGGGAGGGAGCCCGAGGAAAATGATGACACCCGGGGAAATGCCGTTGATGCCTTTAACCGCAAACAGCTGTCCTTTGCAGACCACTGGGCGGTGGTCATCAGTTTGCAAATGTTAGGTGTGGTTGGTCCAGAAAAAAGGCATCGTGCTGACTTCATTATAAACTATTCTTGGGAAAAGGCAAAGGCCATATGGAGCTAGAAAGACCCAGTATCTGACACGGATTGCAGACATCTCTCCGCCTTCGCTTTGTGGTGTTTGCAGCGATTGTACCGATATTTTCCAAAGGACGGCTTGAGTCCCACCATCTGTTTCCCCATCAGCTGCAACATCCGGGCGTGAATCCCACAGGCGTCTTCGTCTGATGCTCAAGGAGGCTCCACATTGCACAGAAAACCCGAGTTGATCCTCGTCTCTGGAAAATGTGGATCCCCTTCTGCAGAGAGAAACACGCGTGGCTAGACAGCATCCCCTAAAAGATTTCAAGGGGCAGATTGCCCCCTTATCGGTCCGATAACCCCCTTATCGGTCATGCTGGAGATATTCACAGCGCATTTCTCACTGCTTTCGAGAAGGTAACATTTGCTGAAGACTTTGACATATTAAAAATGTATTTAAGGGGCTTCCCTGGCGGCGCAGTGGTTGAGAGTCCGCCTGCCGATGCAGGGGACACGGGTTCGTGCCCCGGTCTGGGAAGATCCCACATGCCGCGGAGCGGCTGGGCCCGTGAGCCATGGCCGCTGAGCCTGCGCGTCCGGAGCCTGTGCTCCGCAACGGGAGAGGCCGCAACAGTGAGAGGCCCGCGTACCGCAGGGAAAAAAAAATGTATTTAAGAAGCTGATATAAATTGCGCTTTGCCTCGTCTCTAGAGTGTGTGCGTTTGGGACTGACTGTCACACAATCCGTCTGCACCAACAGATGTGTAGGGTATGGGTTTCAAAAAGGAGAACGGACTCGAACAGGGTTGTATGTGGGCATCAGATTTCCTTGGAATATTATTGTTTTCCTTCCACATCATCTGTCGCGTGATAGCACAAGGTTAATATATGATGTATTAAACCCCTCAGCTGGAATGCTTGAGATATGACCCTCTGAGTCTCATCCCTCGAGGCCGGTGGAAACCAGAAGTCCAGCTCAGCCACAGGGAACACACACGGCCCTTTCCTTAGCCCACAGAGCACGCCACGCCCGACACAGGAAGGGCAGCCTGCATTTTCTGCTATGGGTCCATCAACTTCTCGAGCCACAGGGCCGGAGGGCCATTCAGCCAACGTGTGGCCAAGAATCTTGCAAGGTTCTCTAGCAACTTTCACTAAAATCAGCGTGGGCGTGAGCTGTGAATCCCTCATTGGAGATTGGCTTTGCCCTAAAATCGTAACATCGAATATATTTGCATCACTTTATAGGATCAGAAAGAATCTCCAGCTGAGGAATCTCTCCCTTAATTCTGTGCAGGAATGTAGGCATGAATGCTCCCATGCTTCGAACATCAGGCATCATAATGGTGATGTGGACCTAAAACTTCCTCTGGGGACTTGGATGTGCTGTAACCTCCTTCCTCCTTCAAATGACATCTCATGCGTCAAGGACAACCCTGTTAACGGTCAAAACACAAGACCAAAAAAACCCACCTGCAGTACGTTAACATCTGGAGTGGAATTAAAATTAAAATACTTTTTTTTTAAACATCTTTATTGGAGTATAATTGCTTTACAATGGTGTGTTAGTTTCTGCTTTATAACAAAGTGAATCAGCTATACATATACATATGTTCCCACATATTCAGTGTGAGAAACAGTGGAAAGAGTTTCATCTCTCAGAAGTTCACATGATCAAGACAAGGTTTCCGTCCAGCTGTGTCAATCGCTTCTGGTTTCAACAGAATCGAGTATGTACCTCTTGGTTTCAGTGACAAAGCCTTCGAAAATGGGTCCCTTCCTACACGTAGTATTAGTATTATCATTATTATTGACTTATTTTTTCTTTTAAAATTATTTTTAAATTTTTTATTATTTTTCAGTGGAAGTATAGTTGGTGTACAATGTAGTGATTCACAATTTTTAAAGGTTATACTTCACTTGTAGTTATTAGAAAACATTGGCTATGTCTCCTGTGCTGTACGATGTATCCTTGTGGCTTACGTATTTTATACATAGTAGTTTGTATCTCTTAATCCCCTTCCCCTATCTTGCCCCTCCCCCCTTCCCTCTCCCCACTGGTAACGACTAATTTGTTCTCTCTCTGTGAGTCTGCTTCTCTTTTGTTATATTCACTAGTTCGTTTTATTTTTTAGGTTCTGTCTGACTTATTTCACTTAGCATAATGCCCTCCACATCCATGCATGTTGCTGTAAATGTCATTATTTCATTCTTTGTTTATGGTTGAGTACTATTCCATTGTATATATACACCACATCTTTATCCATTTGTCATTATTGACTTATTATTCCAGTAACCAGCCCTCCATGACACCTGAATTCGATGTTTTTGCTTTTCTCTGCACATGCTTCATTCCTTGCTTTGTCCCCATGAGTTTCCTCAGAGTACTGATTCTCCATGTCTTGTGTGCGAATAAAATCTATTTTTCAACACCGGGTACAAATGGGTCTTCCTCCATAGACCCTTCTTGGGTTCCTAGGAAGCTCTCTCCTTTTCCCGTCATGCGTGGTTTATATAGCTTGTACCCAGGTATCACCTGCCAACTTCTAGTACCTTATTTCCCAGTGGACTGTGAATCCCAAAGGTACCTGAGTATTGGGACAAACATTCCACCAGCTGAAGCCATTGAAGACATAACTCATCTCTAAGAACAGTCATTCTTCTGGACACGTGGGGTCCAGATGCAGCACCTTGAACTTCCGTTTTTAAAACTTGCTTTCATGGCAGAGATGAACGTTCAGACGGTTGAAACGTAGGGGGAGCCTGTTTGTCACCAACAGTGTGGGTTCAACCATGTAGAGAGGCGATTTGATCCATTACGTGTCCCGCCCAAGCCATGAGAACGGCAGAGCGGCCGCTGGATTCCTCCTCTGCCCTGTTGGGGCCCTTTCCCTGACAGCCCCAGACAAGCCTCCTATCAAGAAGAACCACTCTCTGTATTGACAAAACATACAATACCCCTTCTCCATTCTCTTTCAAGAGCTTTCTGGCTTTTGTGTTAGATTTAGTTGTGGGATTTTTCTCCTTTTTTTGTGGCATCATGAATCTCAGGGTCCAGAAAAAGTGGACTAAAATCTAGACCAGACTCTGTGTGCATCTTCTGTATCTTGAGCAAAATCGAATTCTTCACGGGGAACCACGCTGCCTTCGTGTTCAGGACCGTCGTGAATTGAATAGAGTTGGCGCGATGAGCTGTCACATCTTAATGGAAAAACCACAAGACGTAATCGACTATCTTTGGGTTTTCCTGCCTCCTTTTTGCAGGACACTTGATCTAATGTTGTATCAATGAGTTCTTAAAATACATGCGTTCAGGTCACCGTGACGAAAATGCATGCTTCCAGCTCATTCATCCCAGACTCCTAAAGAGGGCGACTTTACCTGTTCCCCCTCTGCTCCCCGTTTACCAGCCACTTCTGTAATCTATGAACCGTGTTTCCAAATATGCAGTGTTGTCATCTCCTGTCTGGACAAACCCCTCCACCTGTCTCACCCCTTGCCCTCCTTCCGCTCTTGTCTTCTTCCACCAAGCCTCCCAGTGCATGGCTGGAAGCCTCCCTTGGGTTTCTTTAGCAAGTCTCATCTTTCTGATAAAACCTTTCCCCGGAACACTACACTGCTCTCCCGTTCTGTATCACACCCAGTCATGTGCGGATATATCCTAGGAGCTGTTCTCAGCCGGTACTGGGGAACTGGGGTCGAGAGCTCATGCCAATTTCCCTGCACCATGGCCAACTCCAGGATACCCACGTGACGTCATGGAACAGTGAGCTGAGGACAGATGGGCACCCTTGGTTCTCCCAGCTCTAACCCGAATCCCTGCCCCTGCCCTGCCTGCCAATCAGTAACACAGCTCACGGTCTGGTGGTTTGTTCCGTTCCTTTGCCTTTGTGGTGGGTGCGGTGATGGTTTTCCCCACCGAACTTGTCTACCTCCTTTTGTCCCCAGAACCTGTGAATATATCTGGTTATGTGGCCAGATAAAGGCTGCTGATGGGATGAAGGTTGTTCATTAACTGGCCCTTAAAATAGGAAGATGATCATGGGTCATGCCGGTGGGCTCGGCGGAACCACTTCCTAAAAGGGCAAGAGGGAGACAGGAGACCAGAGTGAGCCTAGGTGAGAAGGGCTCAACCCCCCACTGCTGCCTTTGAGGACAGAGGAAGGGGCCCCAAAGCAAGCAGCCAGCAGCCTCCAGGAGCTGGAAAAGACAAGGGAACAGATGGACCCCTGGATCCCCCAGAAGGAATGCAACCCTCCCCGCACCTTGATTTTAGCGCCGTGACATCTGTCCCGGACCTCTGACCTCTGCAGTTGCAGAATAATAACTCTGTGTTGCTTAAACTCACAAAGTTTGGGGTCATTTCTCACAGCAGCTCTGAGAAACTAATATCGCTTCTGGTCTTGGTGAGTGTGGGCCAGTTACTTAAATTCCCTGAGCACCAGTTTGCTCAATATAACAAATCCTGGACTTGCTTGTAATGCTGTGAATCAGCAGCTGGGTCTGGGCTCCCCCGGGACGTCCTTGTGTGGGTCGGACTGGGGTCAGTTTTGGAGCTGCCATCCTCTGGATGGTCTGGATGGGAATGGATGGTCTAGAGTAGTTGCGCCCATACGCCTATTGGGTGATTCCATCCGTCAGCCTAGACGAGGGGCTCCAGCTTGGGCCGTCCATCGTTGGTGAAAACTGCCGGGTGACTGTGGCCATGTGACACACCCTAGACAAGACCAAGAGAGAGGCAACCCAGTTGAGCCCAGTCTAAACGGCCAACCCATAGAAACGTGAGCAAGGGAAATGGTGGGTCATCTTTGGTGACAAAGTATTGGGGTTGGTTGTTACCCGGTGATCTCATAAGGATCCTTAACGAACAAGCAGCTAGTGTCATGGAAGCTTGGGAGCTCTCATGCCTTCTGCTTATAATTAATTCCAAGATGGAGGAGAAGCCACCCTTGGATCTCGTGGGGTTGGAAATGCCATGAGGGTCAAGGGGAGATTTGGGGCAGGTAGAGAAGCTCGTTTTAGTTGCTGTACATTCATGGGTGGGCACATCCCTCCAGAGTGGCTCAGTTGCAAAGCTGGACCAAGGTCAGCTTGGGTTTCTGAAGGGAATTCCCTTAGAAAAGGGGAAGTTGGACAGAGGGAAAAGAAAGTATTTGTTTTAGACAAGATTTTGTTTATTACTTGGAATTTGTAAAATGACTTTGCTGCCTAATCCAAGGTGGTGACCCAGCCAATTTCCCCTGCATTAGGCTTTCCAACCAAGCACTGAAAATGTACCTGGTTAAGATTCCACCTTATGTAAAGAACAAAGTCGCGACGTTTTGGCTTTCGTTGGGAGTTGGGTGTCTGAACCATAATTAAAGCTTTTTAAATGTTCCTCTTGGTTAATTGATATTTTTTCATTGATCTTCTCATTTTTATCCTTCATCTTCTTAACACTGAAATGCTTATGTAATCTCGGGGAGAATCAATCTGTTTCTAATTTATTTTATATTAACTCACTGAATATTTTTTCTCTGTACAGAAAGTCTTCTGAGAGCATTTAATGTACTATTTTGATCTTTCTCCACTAAAAGCATGAAGCCATATTTTTTTTTCTAAGGGTACAAATCTGGAAGAAATTTAAATTATGATCAAAACAGCAAACTCATGAAGTTTTAGAATGGTTTCTAAACTTGGAGAAAAGAATTTCTGGAGTCTCTTTTATTTTAGGAGAAAGTCAGATTTGGACTCCCTGGCGTTGCACGAAATGTACACGCTTTTTTTTTTCAAAAATCTGCATATGATTCCCTGTTACAAGAGGCATTGATTTTTCCTACCAATCCTGTGTAACCTCATTAAAACATTCAAAAATATGTAAATAATCTCAATGATAATTTTCAGGGTTTTTTTTTCCCCCAGACGTTAGGAGATACTTAAAAGATATATAGGATTTAAATCTCGTGATGATTTTTCAGGAAAATTGGATCATGTTTCTTCCAGTGAGAAAGTAGGAATTGAACAAAATAAGGAAAAACAGAGATGTGAAAATGAAATTTACATCCAGTTCTTTACACATATGTCAGTGGGGGAGACCTGCGGAATCAGGGACACAAATTGTCCCCCCCCCACCACTAGCAAATATCAGAAAAGTCCCCCAAAGCACCCTGATACGTGCACATGTGTGCCGTGAAGCCTTCTGACAAAGCACACTTAAATTCCTTCGCCCTGAAATAGAACCAGATGCGCTGGATTCGCGGTGGGGGAAGGTCTGGCTGAAAAAACACTGCCGGACTTCTATTTTATTGCACATTATGCTCAAGGGACTTTTAGGAGTGGACTGCCTAAAAGCCACTTTCTGGAACTGGAAGTACACTCCCTGTGTATTGTGGATTGGATCATAGGAGTTAAAAATTAGCACCGTCGTTTATGACTCCTTCAGTGGCAGTTGTAGAAAGAACTAAGCAGTGAGAGCATTTGCTTGGACATTTACGGCGTGGTCATTGTTGACAACGTCGGGCCCGGTATGGGGAAAACAAGTTGAGGAAAACCCGTGTGCCTCTGGGGTGCTTTCCAGGGGCTTGGGAGGGATGGACAGACGACCGCCAACCAGAGTGGACAGGATAAGGGATGGAGCCAGAGGTGCTGGGGGGACAGGGAGGGAGCAGGGGCTCTGCAAAGCCAGGCTGGCCAGGGTGCAGGGGTGGGAGGCTGAGGTGGGCAGAGCGAGTGGGGGAGGCATCCCAGGCATGCCCCCAGCAGGGCTGGGTGCAGGAGTGAATCAAAAGGGAATCAGACGCATCACTAAGTCCTCCAAGAGCCGTTTCGGCAATTACCAAGCCACCCATTTCACCCCCCAAAAATGTTGCATTTTAAGTACTTGTACGTTTTACAAATTATCTATCTATCTACCTATCTATAAGTATATATAATTGAAAAATAAATAAATAAGGTTAAATAGAATAGATCATAATATATCATGAAAGAGAGTAGCTAGGTTAGATAAATTGTAGATAGGTAGATAGACATAGATATATAGCAGACTGGTGACAGATATTAGCTAGGTAGCAAGCTGTCTAGTTCCCTAGATAATAGAAACAAGTAGATAGGTAGATAGATGCATAATAAGATAGATAGATAGATAGATAGATAGATAGATAGATAGATAGATGATTTTAACAGCTCTCAAAGATTTTGGTGAACGTTTGACCATTTTTACTGTTCATGAAGTGTACGGCAATTCCTATCACATCGGATGATTTAAGATAAAGAAGCCCAGTAGCTGTTCCTTGACCGGTTTTATTTTATTTTCCTAAAAGCTCTCTAAGGGATGTCTGATTATCTATGTCCCAGCTGTCAGCTGCTACCAAGGAGTGAGCTGGGGCAGACCGTCCCTCTGCCCCAGGAAAGACAGGCAGTCAGGTGAATGAGCGCCCAGCCCAGCCTGCAGCTCTGCTTCCCGGGGGTGAGGGCTACCCTAGGAACATGTTTTTGGTAAGCCAGTAAAACAGATCGTTTCTAGGAATCGATCCTCTGATGAACTGGCTTTTGGAGCATTGACCTGAGGCCAGGAAGGAGGGGACGAGAAGATGGGGCAGGTCAGAGGCAGCCATTCTGAGGGCTGCAATCAATGGTGGGGCTGTGGCCTGCGGGGACAGACAGGGTCTGGGTGAGAAACCCAGCTTCCTTCTGGAAATGATGGGGACCTGCATGGGTCCGAGGGCCCCTCCCTGCACCATCAGATGTGTCTGTTATAACTTTCTCAGTTTTCTCTAAGAAGGAACGTGCTGCCTGCTGTGTACCGTGCCCCAAATTCCCTAATATTCCAGGTTGGTGACCAGGACGCTTTCACTCCCGCCTTTCAACTCACACTTTTTAAATTGAAATATATTTGACACGTAACATTGTGTGAATTTCAGGTGTGTAACATGTTGACCTGACACATGTATTGCACGTTCTGCCCTTGTAGGCAGTTAGTGACTTTATCACATCATATAATGTGATGGAAATACTAAGATCTAGTCTCTTAGCAAGTTTGATGTTTATAACACCGTATTGTCCGTAATCACTACGTTTTGCATTACGTCTCCGGGAGTTATTGATCTCCTGGTCAGACATTTATTCTCTTAACCATCTCCCCAATTCACCCACCCTCCCAGCTCTTCATAACCGCCGTTGTACTGTGTATGTTTACAAGGTCAGCTCTTTTTGAGATTCCGTACGTAAGTGAGATCAGATAGTATTTGTCTTTCTCTCCCTAACTTATCTTACTTAGCATAATGACTTCGAGGTCCATCCGTGGTGTCACCAATGGCAGAATATCCTTCTTGCTAATGGCTCAAGTGTTATTCCATTGTATACAGACCACATCTTCTTTATCCATTCATTCGAGACAGACGCTTAGGTGGTTTCCATATCTCGGCTACTGTGCATAAATAAGGCCGCCATGAACATCGGGGTGCACCTGTCTCTTCAAGATCTTGTTTTCATTTCCTTTGAGTACTTAACTTCTGCTTTTAACTCTCCAGAATTGAGGTACGTTTGCAGAGAAATCTGAGATGCCTTTCTGAGAATAACATTCACTTCAAAAAAGAAAGGAAGTGTTAAGGCTGGCCATCCTGTTAACGTCCTTTGCATAAATGTCACGCTCCAGTTATTTCTAAATGTATTCTTCAGGTCACGGTTTCTCAGTCTCAGTGCTGTGGACATTTGGGGCCAGGGACCTCCTTGTTGGGAGGCGTGCTGTGCCCTGTGGGGTGCAGAGCAGCTTCCCTGGTCTCCACCCGCCAGGTGCCAGGAGCACCCCTCCCCCCAGCGCGACAACTAAAAATGCAGACATTGCTGAGTGTCCGCTGGTGAAAACAGTCACCGCTCTTTGGAGACCACTCCTTGCTTAACCCTTTAGGTCATAAAACACTGTTTTCTCCCCGACAAACGTAGCTGAAGAATGTAGTTATGTCTAATGCAGAATGAATACAGTCGGGTGGATATCATTTGCGTTTTTGTTAGGTTATTCACTGACACAAAAAGCATGGTGATGCCACCTTGAAGGATATGGTCTTTGGCGACCTTTTTCTAAATTATTTTTTTTAATTGAAGCATAGTTGGTTTATAATGTTGTGGTAGTTTCTGGTGCACGGCAAAGTGATTTAGTTATGTATATATATTCTTTTTCAGATTCTTTCCATCATAGTTTATTACAAGATATTGACTGTATTTCCCTGTGCTGCACAGTAGGTCCTTGTCGATTATCTGTTTTACACATAGTAGTGTGTGTCTGTTCATCCCAAACTCCTAATTTGTCCCCCCCCCCCGCTTTCCACTTTGGTACCATAAGTTTGTTTTCTATGTCTGTGAGTCTGTTTCTGTTTTGTAAATAAGTTCGTATGTATCATTTTTTTTAATTCCACATATAAGCGATAGCATAGGATATTTGTCTTTGTCTGACTTTTCACTTAGTATGATCACCTCTAGGTCCATCCATGTTGCTGCAAATGATGTAATCTCATTCTTTTTTTATGGCTGAGTGGTATTCCATTGTATATATATTTTGGTGACCTGTTAATTAGGTTTCCAAACCGCTGACTTTGGGGGAAATTAGGAAGATGACTGGGTTCTACAGATCTGCTATTCAACATCATGGCTGTGGTCAATACTGACGAATCGTATGCTTAAAAATGTGTTAAAGAGGGTGAGTCTCAAGTTGTGTTCTTACCACAGTGAAGTAAAAGTAAAACAAAGAGAGAAATTCTCTTAAACTCAGGAAGGAAGACGCAGTGTGTGCTTGTCTTGTGCAGGTGCCTTGCGGTGTGTTATTAACACATGGAAGTTATCACCATAGCAATGTGCTCATGTTACCGTCAGGTTCTATACTGAGAGAGAAAATAAGCAGGCTGATACCTCTGCCCTTGCCACAGGGGATAAAGTGTTAGCTATACATGTAAATATCTCTCTATCTGTCATCTCTGTCATCTATATATCTATGTATGTATGTATCTATCTACCTATTCATCTATCACCTATCTATATGTATTTATCAATCTATGTATCAATCTGTCATCTACCATCTATTCATCTATCACCTGTCTGTCTATATCTATCTGTCTATCTATCTATCATCTATCTATCACTTATCTGTTTATCTATCATCTATCTATATCTATTGTCTATCTATATCTATCATCTATCATTTATCTCTATCATTTATCTCTATCATCTATCTGTTATCTATCTATATGTATCTATCATCTAAATCACCTATCTATCCTCTATCTCTCTATCATCTGTCTATATCTATCATCTATCTATGTACCTATCTATCATCTATCTACCTACCCATCTATCAATCTGTCATCTCTACCATCTATCTATTCATCTATCACCTATCTATATCTATCTGTCTATATATCTATCATCTGTCTATCACCTATGTATCTATCATCTATCTATATCTATCGTCTATCTATATCTATCACCTATCTATCTACCATCTATCTATCATCTATCTACCTACCTATCATCTATCTACCTACCCATCTATCAATCTGTCATCTCTACCATCTATCTATTCATCTATCACCTATCTATATCTATCTATCTGTCTATATATCTATCATCTATCTATCACCTATGTATCTATCATCTATCTATATCTATCGTCTATCTATGTCTATCACCTATCTATCTACCATGTATCTATCTATCATCTATCTACCTACCTATCATCTATCTACCTACCCATCTATCAATCTGTCATCTCTACCATCTATCTATTCATCTATCACCTATCGGTATCTATCTGTCTATATATCTATCATCTATCTATCACCTATGTATCTATCATCTATCTATATCTATCTATCGTCTATCTATATCTATCACCTATCTATCTACCATCTATCTATCTATCTATCATCTATCTACCTACCTATCATCTATCTACCTACCCATCTATCAATCTGTCATCTCTACCATCTATCTATCTATCTATTCATCCATTACCTATCTATCTATATCTATTATCTATCTATCTAAAACATCTCCTTTCCAGTACATGGCAAACAACAATAAAACAGGGGGTAGATGAGTTTCTACCGTAACTCTGACAATCCGGAAACCTGCCCCAGCTGCTTTGTCCTCGCCAGTTGTTTCCATGACATCCTCCACCATCCTCACCCCTAAAAGCACTGCCGCTCATCTTCAGGGCAGCGCTGAAGGCACAGATAGCCATTCGTGGCCCCTATTTTTGGAAATATTTTTTTCCCCTAAAACGTGGTTAATTTCCTCCAAAGTAGGATAACGAAATCGGAGTGAAAAGAGAGTGAAAACATTGCATTTTCCTCGATGCTTTTTTGTGTAGACGCAGAATCCTAATATTATCACAACTCCAGACACCTGCCTTGACATCCTTACAGAAATTCCTCACGTTTCTGAGCTTCTCTCTGTATGTTCCTATAAACCCTCTGGCAATCAGATCATCACTGGGGGAAGATATTACATGTATTTTCCCACTTTTCCCTTAACCTCGGAAGACTGCAAGTCTGTTGGTTCGGTTGGTTTCCAGCCTCTCCCTTCCCAGCAATACGTAATGCAAAATCAGGTTTCACACAGAGGTTTCACACATGTGCTTCCCTCTGTTTCCTAAGTTTTCAAGAGTCCTATAATTTATTATGTGGCAGGTTAAGGGAAAATATGCAGAGAACAGATGGGCGTGTGTAAGGGAAACATGTAACGATG